>NC_060122.1:620069498-622569498 GCF_021461395.2 Schistocerca americana
TCGTAGAGATGCTGGATGTAGTCCTGTGGAACGGCTTGCCATGCCATTTCCACCTGGCGCCTCAGTTGGACCAGCGTTCGTGCTGGACGTGCAGACCGCGTGAGACGACGCTTCATCCAGTCCCAAACATGCTCAATGGGGGACAGATCCGGAGATCTTGCTGGCCAGGGTAGTTGACTTACACCTTCTAGAGCACGTTGGGTGGCACGGGATACATGCGGACATGCATTGTCCTGTTGGAACAGCAAGTTCCCTTGCCGGTCTAGGAATGGTAGAACGATGGGTTCGATGACGGTTTGGATGTACCGTGCACTATTCAGTGTCCCCTTGACGATCACCAGTGGTGTATGGCCAGTGTAGGAGATCGCTCCCCACACCATGATGCCGGGTGTTGGCCCTGTGTGCCTCGGTCGTATGCAGTCCTGATTGTGGCGCTCACCTGCACGGCGCCAAACACGCATACGACCATCATTGGCACCAAGGCAGAAGCGACTCTCATCGCTGAAGACGACACGTCTCCATTCGTCCCTCCATTCACGCCTGTCGCCACACCACTGGAGGCGGGCTGCATGATGTTGGGGCGTAAGCGGAAGACGGCCTAACGGTGTGCGGGACCGTAGCCCAGCTTCATGGAGACGGTTGCGAATGGTCCTCGCCGATACCCCAGGAGCAACAGTGTCCCTAATTTGCTGGGAAGTGGCGGTGCGGTCCCCTACGGCACTGCGTAGGATCCTACGGTCTTGGCGTGCATCCGTGCGTCGCTGCGGTCCGGTCCCAGGTCGACGGGCACGTGCACCTTCCGCCGACCACTGGCGACAACATCGACGTACTGTGGAGTCCTCACGCCCCACGTGTTGAGCAATTCGGCGGTACGTCCACCCGGCCTCCCGCATGCCCACTATACGCCCTCGCTCAAAGTCCGTCAACTGCACATACGGTTCACGTCCACGCTGTCACGGCATGCTACCAGTGTTAAAGACTGCGATGGAGCTCCGTATGCCACGGCAAACTGGCTGACACTGACGGCGGCGGTGCACAAATGCTGCGCAGCTAGCGCCATTCGACGACCAACACCGCGGTTCCTGGTGTGTCCGCTGTGCCGTGCGTGTGATCATTGCTTGTACAGCCCTCTCGCAGTGTCCGGAGCAAGTATGGTGGGTCTGACACACCGGTGTCAATGTGTTCTTTTTTCCATTTCCAGGAGTGTATTTTCACATCTAAATTGTCTCTATTACTTATCAAAAAAAACATAGCTTGCTTATTGGCAGCATTTATCTAGGATATCTGACAAGCTTAATTTGATGCAAGTGATGATGATGATGAGGTCCTTTACTCTGAGGAGCGTAGGGGACGATGAGGGAGACCTGCACCGCTGTACTAGGCAAGGTCTCAGCGCAGGTCGTTTGCCATTGGCTTCCTCCGACCATAGTGGGGATGAATGATGATGAAGACGACACAACAACACCCAGTCATCGCGAGGCAGGGAAAATCCCTGATACCGCTGGGAATCGAACCCAGGTCCCCTTGCGTGGGAAGCGAGAATGCTACCGCAAGACCGCGAGCTGACTACATAAAAATGTTTCTATAGTATTAAATAACACCACCACAACAATACCATTGGCAACATTTTATGCTCACAGGAAGTAGCTTCAGCTAGTTTGCCATTCATCCATATATCTTCCTGTACTTGGAGCAAGTTTAGTGTCGCAATATGACCATAATTTCTATCACCAGAAAATGTTTTATATTGATAAGTCAAATGGCAATGGTCCATACCAATAATAAAAACGTCTGGGAATGTGGCTTTGTTGCCAACTATGCTTACTAGTCCATCACCACAAAAAAAAGAAAAATCAAATTTCCTAGTCCCAACATCTTATTCAGTCTTGTAGCAACTGACGACTTAGCAGTGATCCAGCGCCACAGAGTAAGTTCGTCACTTTTTATCTAAACACTTCATTTCTCTAGGTAAGATATCAACTTCAATTTCCTTGCTAAGGAACTGTGCTATTGCTCCTAAACACTATAGTTTTACTCACAAAAACTCGCCTTAGTTTGACTAAACTGATGTCAAAGCCAGCCAAACACTACAGTGACAAGAAGCTAAGGTATTAACTTTATTTTGCAGTACAAAACGTCTGTCATCTTCTGATGTTGCACAGCGGACAGTACACGAAACTTTACGCCCTGTATCACCATGTCACAGCAATAATGTAACACTTTTTGTTCATCTGCAGCATGACAGTTTGAAAAGGAAAGGTCCATACTAGCTTCAGTATGTTTAATACTCTTTATGACAGCTTATTCAGCTTTCTTGCCATTCTCAAATAACCTGCAAATACAACACTGTTGGGACAATCTACATATGTGGTAGTTGTCCATGTGAATAATTATATGCTGGAATTATACTTTGGTACATATGTCTAGTTTGATTTTGACATCAATACTATATCTACAGTAATATATTTTGACAATTATTTGATACTTCATTTACCAATAACGTACATTTGACATTTATTTGACAGTTTGTATACTAAGATGCAGTATACTTACAAAGCATAATTAGCTAATCAACGATAATGTTGTATTTCACTGATTGGATTTTGCTGTGAATTATACCTTTTGTCTGAGTACGTTTTGTTATACATATGTACTATCCCTTTTTGTGTTACATTATGTCAATAAAGATTTCTAGATAATATTTATGTTTGAAATCTCTATGTTCAACTCTCCAAATTTCCAGTTATGTTCACAGTGAGTTCTTTTGATATTGTTTATAATATTTGTAATGCAGTTTCAATTTTCTAAAAAATCAACACTACACAGCTGAGAAAACCAAAATTGCATTACAAATAGATTAGATTAGATTAGATTTACTTTCATTCCAATTGATCCGTAGTGAGGAGGTCCTCCAGGATGTGGAACATGTCAGAAAAACAACAATACATGACAAATATTTACAACTAAAACAAATAAGCTAATGTACCATTCCACAGGTCCCAAGTGGAATGATCGTCATTTTTTAATGAACACTAAGAGTCATTTTACAAATACTATTGCACTGAATTTAAAATAAAAAAGTTTTTTATTTATTTATAAGGTAAGAAACATGTAATACAACTACTGTAATACTTATTTACAATGAACACATTACTGCACTGAAATGGTGCAGAAGTTAGATTATACTTACACACTTACACACACACAAGCACACACACACACACACACACAAATTTTCAGTGAACACATTACTGCACTGAAATTGTGCAGAAGTTATGTTGTACTTATATACAAATCAGTTGGTTTTCCTAAGAAATTCATCAATGGAGTAGAAGGAGTTGGCCACCAATAAATCCTTTAGGCTTCTCTTAAACTGAATTTCATTGGTTGTTAAGCTTTTTGTGGCTGCTGGCAAGTTATTGAAAATGTGTGTTCCTGAATAATGCACACCTTTTTGTACAAGACTAAGTGACTTTAAATCCTTGTGAAGATTATTCTTATTTCTAGTATTGATTCCATGAATTGAGCTGTTGGTTTGAAAAAGTGATATATTTTTAATGACAAATTTCATTAAGGAATAAATATATTGGGAAGCTGTAGTTAGTATCCCTAGTTGCCTAAACAGGCTTCTGCAGGATGTTCTTGAGTTCACACCACATATAATTCTTACTGCACGTTTTTGTGCCCGGAAAACTTTAGCTTGGCTTGATGAATTACCCCAGAAAATAATCCCATATGACATTATGGAATGAAAGTAAGCATAGTATGCCAGCTTTTTCATTTTTATATCCCCTATGTCTGACAAAATTCGCATTGCAAACAGAGATTTGTTAAGACGCTTCAGCAGTTCTGTGGTGTGCTCCTCCCAGTTGAATTTATTATCAAGCTGTAATCCCAAGAATTTAACACCGTCCACTTCTTCTATCTTCTTGTCATCATATGTTAGACATATACTCTTGGGACACCCCTTACAAGTTCTGAACTGCATGTAGTGTGTTTTTTCAAAGTTTAGTGACAAAGAATTGGCTAGGAACCAGTGATTAATGTCCACAAATATTTTATTGGCTGATCTTTCTAAGACTACACTTGATTTGCTATTTATTGCAATGTTGGTATCATCAGCAAACAAAACAAACTTGGCATCTGGTAATGTTACTGATGAAAGGTCATTGATATACACAAGAAAAAGTAAGGGCCCCAAAATGGAACCTTGTGGGACCCCACATGTAATTAGTTCCCAGTTGGATGATGCCTGATAGCTTGATACATGTCTCTTTCCTAATAACACCCTTTGTTTCCTGCCAGAGATATAAGATTTGAACCATTTTGCAGCATTTCCTGTTACACTATAATATTCTAGTTTACTTAAAAGGATATTGTGATTTACACAGTCAAATGCCTTTGACAGATCACAAAATATACCAGTTGCCTGCAATTTTTTGTCTAATGAATTAAGTACATTTTCACTGTAAGTGTAGATAGCCTTCTCAATATCAGAACCTTTTAGAAATCCAAACTGTGACTTTGACAGTATGTTATTTGAGATAAGATGGTTATAAAGACGACTGTACATTACTTTTTCGAAAATTTTTGAGAATGCTGGCAACAGTGAAATTGGACGGAAATTTGATGCTATTTCTTTATCTCCCTTCTTAAACAGTGGCTTAACTTCAGCATATTTCAGCCATTCGGGAAATATTCCACTGATAAACGACTGGTTACACAGATAGCTTAATATGTTACTTAGCTCAGAATCACATTCTTTAATTAACTTTGTTGATATTTCATCATACCCACTAGATGTTTTTGATTTTAAAGATTTTATGATGGACGTTATTTCTGTTGGGGTAGTGAGGGTCAAATTCATATTATGGAAGTTACTTGAAATGTCTGGTCTAAGGTAATCCATAGCAGCATCTACCGAACCTGACAACCCCATCTTTTCAGTAACAGTTATAAAATGTTTGTTAAAAAGTTCTGCAACACTATACACATCTGTCACCAATGCATCATTTACTCTTAATGCTATTTGTTGCTCTTCATGTCTGGTTCTACCGGTCTCCTCCTTCACTATATCCCATATTGTCTTTATTTTGTTATCTGATATGACTATCTTTTCCTTGTAATATATTAGCTTTGACATCCGTATTACAGTCTTTAATATTTTGCAGTATTTCTTATAATGTGCTATAGCATCAACATTGGAAATGTTTCGGATTGACAGATACAGTTTTCTTTTTGTTTTACAAGATACCCCTATTCCTCGAGTAATCCATGGCTTCTTTGTAGACTTTGCTCTAACCTTGGTAAGTTTTGGGGGAAAGCAGTGTTCAAATAAGGTAAGCACTTTATTAGCAAAAATGTTATATTTTTCATTCATGCCATGAGCACTGTAAACATCAGTCCAGTGAATGTCTCTGAGGAGTGTCCTAAAACAATCAATTTTTGGCTTACTGATTACCCTCTTGAGCTCAGATTTAACAGATTTTATATCCTGTTCAGTATTAACATTTAACAGAAGGAACTGCATGTCATGGTCTGAGAGGCCATTGACTATTGGTTTTGTAATATAATTTTGTTCATTTGACTTTTCTATAAAGATATTATCAATGGCTGTTTGTGAGCAAGTGGTTATCCTAGTGGGGAACTTTACTGTGGGAATTAAGTTGAATGATAGTGTTACTAACTCAAATAGGTTCTTGTTGGGAGAGTCTTTAAGGAAATCTACATTGAAATCACCAGCAACCACTATTTCTTTGTTTTTGGTTGTTAAATGGGCCAGTACAGCTTCAAGGTGGTTTACAAACAGATTAAAGTTACCTGCAGGTGCTCGATATACACTTAATATTATGAAAGATTTTTTGTGAAAATCTAATTCTGTTGCACATGCTTCCATATGCTGTTCTAGGCAAAATTTATGAATGTCTATGTTCTTAAATTTATGACAGTTCCTGATGAATGTGGCAACTCCTCCTTTCTCCATTTCTGATCTACAAAAATGAGATGCTAACCTAAACCCTGTAACACTTAAAAGTTCTATACCAGTGGTCACATGATGTTCAGAGAGGCAGATTATGTCAGCTGGGTTTGAAGACTCTAATTCATCTATGCAGATAGTTAATTCATTAATTTTATTTCTCAGTCCTCGAATATTTTGATGCAATAAAGATAGCTGACATTTCACATTGACTGACTTAAAATTGGGTGGAGTTAAAATATCTGCTGACAGTTGAAAATTCTTAACCAATGGCTGTTTATGTTGATGTAATAAGCTGGAATTACGTTTTTTGATTTCTTTCTCAAACTGAAGGTTTGTCTCAGTTCTAACCTCTCTTAAAATTTGTTTTCTTTCTGTCCTCCCTACCCTAAAAAAGGGTCTTTTCTGAATCCTATAACCACTGGTATTTTACCACTCATGACAGTGCCTCCCCCCTTTAACTTTCTTGCTATTTCCCCAGCCAATTTACCCTTCCCCTTCCTGTTGAGGTGAAGGCCATGCCTAGTATAATCCCACCTACTGAGAGAATCAACATGAACCACACCAATGCGTGACCCTGCATCCGACATGAGCAGCCGTTCCAGCTCCAAATTAACTCTCTTGACAGATGAGTTCAAATGAGGTCGGTCATGGCGCCCAAGAACAGATACAAACTCAACACTGGTATGCCTCGATGCTGATGCAATCTTCGCCAGGTCACACTCTACGCTGTACCCAGGATCTCTGTCAATACTGTTACCTGCCCCTCCCACTATAACCACGGTGTCTTCCTTAGTGAAATCTTTGCAAAGTGATCCTAAATCCTCTGTCACCTGCTCCAGACCAGCACTAGGTTTAAAAAAATTGGTGACCTGGTATTCTGATCCTAGTTCATCCTGCAAGAGTTGGCCAACACCTCTTCCATGGGAACTACCTAACAACAACACTTTCTTTCTCTTTACTGATTTCCCTACATTCTTACTTTTCAATTTGCTGCTGAAAGTTTGTTGTGCCCTGTCTACACCTGTAACTGCTTGAGGCTCACCAGCTTCTAACTGAAGCAACAGGTCAAATCTATTTTCCACATTCACCATAAAGCTGTCAGACAAAGTTCTAGGCCTGTTCCTCCTGTTGCCTGTTGCCACTTCCCACCTCTCTTTACCCTTCTCCCTCCTTAACCTGTCAAGATCTCCCCTGGCCTTGTCTAACTCAGCCTGAAGGGCAGCAATTTTCCCCTCCTGTTCCAGTATCTTCCTATCTCTACTACAAATCCTACAAAACCACTGATGAGTCTCATTTACTTCCCCTATTCCCACGCCACTACAGTCACCCACATGGAAAAAACTACAGCACCCATCACACCAAAGCCCCGACCTAACAATTCTACGGCAAGTCAAGCACTTTTCACTCATGATAAACGTAATAATTTATTAAGAATAAGTCAGTTAAATTACAGATAAACACGAAAATATGGTTACACAAATTTGGCCTATACGCAACTGTGTGTAAACAAAAACAAAAGTGCAAAGTTTCTGAAACAACAAGTTAAACTTTACGCTACTTTCCGGAAATGCTAGTTAAATAATGAAGAGGTACGCTAAGTTAAATTGCTGGAGAGAGCAAGGAACAACTAAACGAAATTCTATAGATTTGCTGCAGCAGAACGTAAACAGAAAATACGACTGTACGGTCTTTTCGCGTTTTCTGCTATATTACGTAAAGAGAAATGAAACCTTTAATGGTACACTTAAACGGCACACTAATACACTTATTTACCACGTAATCAGTACTAATCTATGTGTTTTATAATCTAAAATAACTTATCTTTACGAGAACACCAAACCTCGCGCTAGTCGCTTGGCTGCAGGGCTACCAAAAGGACTCACTGTGAACATACTTGAAGAATTGGAGAGAGACATATGAGAGACCAACCACACAAACTACTAAATTAACACATGGACTTTAAAAGTAAATACTATCTGGAACATCAAAAGGGATAGTGCTTACAGATAACAAAGCATACTCAGACCAAAGACATAATTCTCTGCAAAATCCAATCAGTGGAATACAAAATTATTGTTGCTTAGTTAACTACACCTTGTAAACACAGAGCATCATTGTAAACAAACTGTCCAATAAATGTTAAATCATACCTTATAGCAAACAAACAATCAAGTAAGTGTCAAAACATACTCCATAAATTTATAATTGCTACATATCTTGAAATCATTACAAATCAGACAGTGCTAGTTTATTATGGATGCTATACATATGTCACATCAAACTAGATGTAAGAGTCAATGTATAATTGTGTTGTATAATTATTCCTATAGACAACCATCACATAGTCTCACTAGTGTCATATTTGAAAGTTACTCAAAAAAATTTTCAAATGTGTGTGAAATCTTATGGGACTGAACTGCTAAGGTCATCAGTCCCTAAGCTTACACACTACTTAACCTAAATTATCCTAAGGATAAACACACACACCCATGCCTGAGGGAGGACTCGAACCTCCGCTGTCACCATCCACACAGTCCATGATTGCAGCGCCTTTAGACCGCTTGGCTAATCTCGCGCGGCCTGAAAGTTACTGAGACTAGCTATAAAGCTGAAACATATGTCATAAAGAATATTAAATTTATTACAGCTACCACAGATCCTTCACATTCAAAAATAAAATGTAGCAAACTGCCTCATGTTACAGCAAAACAGTAACAAATATTACCCTATGTTACTGCAAAAATGTCAAATCCGCCATATATTGAAATGTTACAGCAAAATCGTTACAAATTGCCGCATGTTACAGAAAAAACAAAAATTCCTCATTTCACAGGAGAAATGTAACTAACTGCCACCATCTTATATCAAAACTGTAAACATTGCTCCATGTTACATCAAAATTGTAGCAAATTATCCCAGATACATCACAATGCTAGCAAAAAAGTAACAAATTTCTCATGTTACAGGTAAAACGTGACAAATCTCCTTATATTGCTATGTTACAGCAAAAAGATTGCTCTATACTTCACCATGTTATAGCAAAATTGTAACAAATTTCCTCACATTACTGCAAAAATGTCACAAGCTGCAGCAAAACGTGACAAGTCCCTATGGACATATTGCAGCAAAAGTATAACTAATTGCCCATGTTACAGCAAAAATGTAACAAATTTCCCCATGTTACTCCAGAAATGTAACAAACTGCCACTTACAGGAAAAACATAACAATTCCTCTGTGCGTCCGCGATGGTACGGCATTTTGTTGAACCCCACCTACATAGGGAGAAATGACTGTTATAATAAAATAAGGGAAATCAGAGATCACTTGGAAAGGCGTTGTTCGTTTCCCGTGTTATATTAGAGAGTGGAATGTTGGAGAATTAGTCTGAAAGTGTCTTGATGAACTCTCTACCAAGCACATAAGTGTGAACTGCAGGGTACTCACACAGATGTAGACACTTAGTAAAAAAGATGTTTCACGTTAGTTTAATAGTTAGTAGGCTTCAAAAAGCTTAGGGAACTAGACACATCGTCACAACTATGACACATGACTCTTGTATCTGCTTCTCACAAAGATACTTGAAATATTCACCATGTCTGGGTAAGGCTTTCAAAGTCTTTATTATTAGACGTCACTTAATGTATAGAGGTGACAACAGATTCCCCCCCCCCCCCCCCTTCCCCCAGTGAGGTTCTGAGGTTGCTGCATCAAATATTCTTCCCTCCCTGCGTAAAAAAATTGTTTTTGCAGGTAATTTAATCTGGATCAATACTGGGCCTCTGTTCGACTATCCCACTGACATAGAAAATCATTCATGAATGTAGTCTGAAATACATGTAATAAAAATTACTAAAAACTCAGTTTTCGCTTACTGAGTGTTGATTAAAAAATGATGCATAATATGGCATTTTTGTTATTACGTTTGGATTTGGTATACTACACACAGTTCATTCGTGGTAACAGAATGTAAGACTTTGAAAATATATTTAAAAGAGAACTGACAACATTTTAGAGAGATTTTGGTGCAAGTATCGATTGTTATCTCAAAAACCCATAAGCATACTGATTTCACATGCCACAACTTTGAGGTATGTTAGTGGACTTTGGAAGCGTGGCAACCCCTTGATGCTATTTGAGAGGAATGTGCTGGCACTGAGTTTCACCCACTCCCTTCTCTCATCAGTACAAAAGACAAACATGACGCCGCACTATACACACATACTCTTTACAGCAGGGACGGGCAAGATTTCTGCTCGCGGGCTGAGCCCAGGAATGAGTGCCAAATACACTGATGTCCAAAATTAATGCGACGAAAGGAAATTTTGCAAGGTTACATTTATTTTGCCACAAAACACTATAAGCAGGTGATAATAAAGTACAAACAATGGAAAGAATAACGTCAACAACT
Organism: Schistocerca americana; assembly: GCF_021461395.2. Lineage (NCBI taxonomy): Eukaryota > Metazoa > Arthropoda > Insecta > Orthoptera > Acrididae > Schistocerca > Schistocerca americana. Next base: position 620,079,888 of record NC_060122.1, read on the forward strand.
ACAATATGCATAACGGTTGCAAAATTTCAAATTAAATGATGAAATGATGGTAGTGGCCCTCAGCTACGTACCCTCTGACTCAACGTTGCAATATTAAAAGTTTTGGCTGGTTTCGTTGTAGGGGCTGGGATACGTAGTTGCCGCATTACAGGCCAAATACTGCTGAGTCTACAGTATACGATAAGAGTACACACATGAATCGAATGGTCGAAGGTTTCTATCACTCGGCAATTGCGAATTGCAATTAAATAAAATCTGCAGGTACTATCTTAACGACTTTAAATGATGAGTACGATAGTAGAAGTACTTTTGAGAATGCCGTATATTTCTGCAAAAGACTTATCGGTGTCGATGGTCCAGCAATTAAATAAAATATAAGTTGAATAACAGGGAGACAATAGATTCCTACAGCACGTAATCAGTTACGAACAACAACACAGCTCGCGAGATAGTCACTTCTAAACGCACACTACATCTTCACTGTAGAAGCCACGGAAATCTCACAAGTTCACAAGTCGGCACTCCGAAGTATATCTATCTCGCGCGGCCACGCTCAAACCGCTCCACTCTCCAAGTCTTTCCGTGCGTCCGACGCGCCGTCGCGTCCAGCACCTCACATGTCCAGCCCGTCCTATCTTCCATTCACTTCGGTAGTCACCTCCCTTAGTAACGAGCGCTGTGATTGGCTAGAGCGCTCCCTCCACGTCTCCAAGCTAACGTACACTCACAAACATTAAACACTTTCGAAATACTGGATTTGCATTTAAATAACTTGATATTAAATAAAGATTCCTACGGCTGGACCATAAACACGCTCTAACACACATTATTAAAAATGGTTCAAATGGCTCTGACCACTATGGGACTTAACTTCTGAGGTCTTCAGTCCTCTAGAACCTAGAGCTACTTAAACCTAACTAACCTAAGGACATCACAAACATCCATGCCCGAGGCAGGATTCGAACCAGCGACCGTACCGGTCGCATGGTTCTATACTGTACCGCCTAGAACCGCTCGGCCACGCCGACCGGCACACATTGTTAGATACATAAACAAATTAAATAAACATATATCAAAGGAATAGAACAAAAGGTATGCCAGTAGCCTAATGTCTTTGTGCTTCCTATAACACAGTAAATATTTAACTAATTTCTTCATGGATAGTATATATCGGATATAAACAAAGACATAGATGAATTAATATACTTATAAGCATGCTGCTACCGTTTTTTCGTGTAAGTGTGGAGTACTTATGGCCTGACGCGATCGATAGTAATCGGCCACTTTGACCTCCAATAACTCGTGTATTATTCAAGTTACATGCCTGTAATTCGTACCAATTTAGGTTTACACTAATAGCTTTGTAAAGACACATAGATCGAAGAAATCGGATGAATCGTTTAGATTTTGGAAATTCGTTGCTGGGTGTTGCTTCTATAATTTACCATCAGATACTAAACTTTCTGTCTCTGACAGAAGTTTTTACTTCTTCTCCATGAATTTTAATACCTACTCCGAATTTTTCTTTTGTTTCCTTTACTGCTTGCTCAATATACAGATTGAATAACATCGGGGAGAGGCTACAACCCTGTCTCACTCCTTTTCCAACCACTGCTTCCCTTTCATGCCCCTCGACTCTTATAACTGCCATCTGGTTTCTGTACAAATTGTAAATAGCCTTTCGCTCCCTGTATTTTACCCCTGCCACCTTCAGAATTTGAAAGAGAGTATTCCAGTTAACGTTGTCAAAAGCTTTCTCTAAGTCTGCAAATGCTAGAAACGTAGGTTTGCCTTTCCTTAATCTTTCTTCTAAGATAAGTCGTAAGGTCAGTATTGCCTCACGTGTTCCAACATTTCTAAGGAATCCAAACTGATCTTCCCTGAGGTCCGCTTCTACCAGTTTTTCCATTCGTCTGTAAAGAATTCGCGTTAGTATTTTGCAGCTGTGACTTATTAAACTGATAGTTCGGTAATTTTCACATCTGTCAACACATGCTTTCTTTGGGATTGGAATTATTATATTCTTCTTGAAGTCTGTGGGTATTTTGCCTGTCTCATACATCTTGCTCACCAGATGGTAGAGTTTTGTCATGACTGGCTCTCCCAAGACCATCAGTAGTTCTAATGGGATGTTGTCTACTCCCGGGGCCTTGTTTCGACTCAGGTCTTTCAGTGCTCTGTCAAACTCTTCACGCAGTATCTTATCTCCCATTTCATCTTCATCTACATCCTCTTCCATTCCCATAATATTGTCCTCAAGTACATCGCCCTTGTATAAACCCTCTATATACTCCTTCCACCTTTCTGCCTTCCCTTCTTTGCTTAGAACTGGGTTGCCATCTGAGCTCTTGATATTCATACAAGTGGTTCTCTTCTCTCCAAAGGTCTCTTTAATTTTCCTGTAGGCAGTATCTATCTTACCCCTAGTGAGACAAGCCTCTACATCCTTACATTTGTCCTCTAGCCATCCCTGCTTAGCCATTTTGCACTTTCTGTCGATCTCATTTTTGAGACGTTGGTATTCCTTTTTGCCTGCTTCATTTACTGCATTTTTATATTTTCTCCTTTCATCAATTAAATTCAATATTTCTTCTGTTACCCAAGGATTTCTATTAGCCCTCGTCTTTTTACTTACTTGATCCTCTGCTGCCTTCACTACTTCATCCCTCAGAGCTACCCATTCTTCTTCTACTGTATTTCTTTCCCCCATTCCTGTCAATTGTTCCCTTATGCTCTCCCTGAAACTCTGTACAACCTCTGGTTCTTTCAGTTTATCCAGGTCCCATCTCCTTATATTCCCGCCTTTTTGCAGTTTCTTCAGTTTCAATCTGCAGTTCATAACCAATAGATTGTGGTCAGAATCCACATCCGCCCCTGGAAATGTCTTACAACTTAAAACCTGGTTCCTAAATCTCTGTCTTACCATTATGTAATCTATCTGATACCTTTTAGTAGTAATTTCCATACGAACAGTGAAATGATGGTTTCACAAAGTCCGCCATCTTTGGCACTCCCGGCATGCACATCTCGTACATCGACACAGAGCACCGTCCTGGTCACAGCGGAATTCCCAGCCACGCGGCTGGACCCTGCGCTGCGGCTACCCCTCTCCCTTCGGCCAGCGTCTGGCACCACGTGGGCAGCCTGCCGAGCGGTCGGCGCGCGCCAAGCGGCCCGTGCGGCCACTGCTTCCTCCGAACTTACAATAGCTTCGGGGTGTGACGGCCCGCCCGTTACCTCACGTGGTAGACAAAAATGTTCTTCGTGTTTTCCAACTTAACGGAATCGCACTCACATTCTGACAACTCGTTAATGTGCAGGCAGCAAAACAGGCCTGACAACGATGGGACATTTTGTGAATGATGTCATCAGTCTCATGTTAGAGGCAATAACGCCCATTCTTTCTGCAGAGCTGCTCACAGTCTTGGAGAGTGGTACGTGGCTGCTGACGTGATGCAAGCCGTCTCCCTAGTGCATCCCAGACATCCTCTATGGAATTCAGATTTGGAGTGCGAGCAGGCCATGCCATGTGTGCAATATCTTACATTTCTAATAAAACATCAACCACCCGTGCTCTATGAGATCGAGCATTATCGGCCATCAGTACGAAGTCTGGTCCCGCAGCACCTCGCAACAACCGCAAATGAGGTGCCAAGATTTCGTCATGCTACCTGTCAGCAGTTAAACCTTGCCGATCCACCCACACAATTTTATGAAGAGGGATTCGAGTGGTCAACATAATTCCTGCCCACACCATTAGGGGTCCTCCTCGATAGTGGTCTCTTTCCACAATGTTTGAGTCCCGAAATCGTGTTCGACGTTCCATCTAGATGCGAGTCCATTGAGAATCACTCTCCAGGTTAAATGAGGAACATTGGCCCACTGTTCGCCCACCCAGGTGGCATGTTGATGACGCCACTCTAGACCTTCCCTTCTGTGAAGACACATCAGGGGTAGACATACAGCAGGTCTCCAACAATAAAGGTCACTCTGCCGAAGCCTTCTGCACCCCGTTTGCCTCGATGCAACACGTCCAGGATGCTGGCAGCTCACATGCCAGTTGCTGTGCAGTACTAAGGACGCACTATCGTACCCTTACAGCCAAATAACGGTCCTCTCTTCTGAAGTCACATTTGATCGAGTCTGTCCTGGTCTTTGGGATACACTTTCTGTCTGTGTACACTGTCGCCACATCCGAGGAACAACAGAACGATTCACACTAAGCCATCGGGCCGGCATCAGTTTGCGACTGTTCTGCTTCCTTTCTTCCTCTGGCTCTCCACCGCAGAGAGTCTGGTAGGCATCTTCTCTGTGCCATACTGCACAGTCTGTGACTGTACACAGCAATTGTGGACATGGGGCTACCCGGTAGCCGCGCGGGATTAGCCGAGCGGTCTTAGGCGCTGCAGTCATGGACTGTGCGGCTGGCCCCGGCGGAGGTTTGAGTCCTCCCTTGGGCATGGGTGTGTGTGTTTGTCCTTAGGATAATTTAGGTTAAGTAGTGTGTAAGCTTAGGGACTGATGACCTTAGCAGTTAAGTCCCATAAGATTTCACACACATTTGAACATTTTTGCTACCCAGTAACCACCACATCGTTTCACAGGTGCCCTGACGCCATCTTTGGCATGTTTGGCCTTTGAGCGGAATGCCGTCTTTCGTACATAAGGCCATCGTACGGACCTCTGGTTGACAGTTTGTATGATTTATCGCGGATTAGATAAAGGACGGGGAAACAGCGGTTTGTTACTTTAATTTAGGACAACAGTGTAGCTCAGCCTCGCTTCACACTTCCCCTGTAAGTAGGCTGTTTAGGTTTTCTCATTGGTAACGCCACGTAGCGCTCTGTATGAAAATCACTGGCTGTGCTGTGTGCAGTCTGTAGCTGTTTTGCATTGTTGTTCGCTATTGTAGTGTTGGGCAGTAGGCTGTTAACAGCACGTAGCGTTGCGCAGTTGGAGGTGAGCCGCCAGCAGTGGTGGATGTGGGGAGTGAGATGGCAGAGTTTTGAGAGAGGATGATCTGGACAGAGACAGTAAATTTGTAAGACTGGATGTCATGAACTGCTGTATATATTATGACTTTTGAACACTATTAAGGTAAATACATTGTTTGTTCCCTATCAAAATCTTTCATTTGCTAACTATGCGTATCAGTAGTTAGTGCCTTCCGTAGTTTGAATCTTTTATTTAGCTGGCAGTAGTGGCGCTCGCTGTATTGCAGTAGTTCGAGTAACGAAGATTTTTGTGAGGTAAGTGATTTGTGAAAGGTATAGGTTAATGTTAGTCAGGGCCATTATTTGTAGGGATTATTGAAAGTCAGGTTGCGTTGCGCTAAAAATATTGTGTGTCAGTTTAGTGTTGATCAGAATAGGTAAAGAGCGAAATGTCTGAGTACGTTCAGCTCTGCTCAGCTGTTAGAAAATCAAATAATGTAAGAGGTTTATCTGCATAGTAATTCATTAAGTTTTCTAAGGGAACGTTTCATATGTCGACCCTTAGCCGAGGATACCTCACTGGAATCTTCTGATTTTTTCCTTGTAGTTTGTGTAATTAGTGTAGCTTTTGTTTATTGCTAGCACGTAATTATAGAGAGAGTTTCCTTTGTAGTTGTAGTTTTTCATTGTTGTACAGTAAAACACTTGTAGCATGCATGTAGATTTGCACCAAGTATTTCGCAGCTGCACTTGCAATTAACTAGATATTATTTTCAATGCTATGTTAACGTGTTTTGTTGTTTTGCTCTTCAAATTGTGCTTTTCTGTGTTGTCATGTGAAATGTTGTGACAATAATGGCGTGTGAAAAACGTAATACTAGGCTTCAAAGTAAACTGAGAAATGACAGTGAAGACGAAAGCAGTGTGTTAGCGCGGCCAAGTAATGAATTAACTAATGTTCAAAGTAGTAATTTGGTAATTGTGCATAGGGAAATGGAGCGGGCTGCAAATAATGGTGTAGGCAGTGAAACAATTGGTGAACAGGGAAGCATTATCGCTCGAACGGTTGGCAACAGCTCGCCTCAGGAATCCGAAATGACAGAACACAGTATTGCAAATACTGTAGACTCTGGTTTTGGGTCCTCACCGTTTTCTCAAATGAGTCAAGACACATTTTCTGCTTGTCAAAATGTGAATGTTGCCGGTGAAAATGCACTGCCAAAAAGCATAGAGAAACAGATTCCAGACACTAATACATTATTATTGCAATTAATGCAACAAATGGAACAAAATCAGAGACAAACACAGCAAAAGCTTCAAAAGTTAGACACAATGGAAAAAAATCAGAGACAAACACAGCAACAGTTAGACACAATGGAACAAAATCAGAGACAAACACAGCAACAGTTAAACACAATGGAACAAAATCAGAGACAACCACAGCAAAAGCTTCAAATGTTAGACATAATGGAACAAAATCTTCAAAAGTTAGACACCACACTTGAACAAACACGTGAAGATTTAATTACTGAGTTACATAACATTGAATCGAAATGCCAAAAAGTCTGTAATGACGTAAAAACACAAATTTGTGAGCATTTTCAACCTATTTTTTCGCGGCATGAAAATGCATTACAGAATCACGAAGCAGCCATAAAAGAACGGCAAACTATTGTTCATGAAAATCATGAGACCTTGCAAGCTAAAATTGACTCGGTTGCATCTACCGATTCGGTTACGCAACTTGCAAAAACTCAGGAAAACTTAAAGGACACAGTAGATACTCTGAAAATTAGTTCAGAAAGACATGGAGGAAATTAGTTCATTATCAGAGAAAGTAGTTAAACTTTCGGATCAGCTAAATAATTTATCTATGAATCTGAATGACACAAAACCGGTAGTCTTTAATAACACAGGAGAGTGGGAACAAATTAGGAAATTCAAACAAAATCAGAATCAAATTAATACGCAACACCAAAGAGAAATCCGGGAAGTACAAGATCAGCGGACACAGGTAATAAAAGAATTACGTATTTCAGAGGACACTCGCGGTCCAATACGGGAAGAGGGACATAGAAATACGGAACAGCCACAAAATAATAACACAGGGCACTTCGTAAATTGGCAAGGTACACCGAATTTTGAGGTGGAACCACCGAAACGACGTAACAATGACCGACATGCGACTCGCCGACATGATGATTTTGACTATATGTTGTTCATTACTACACGTAAATTCAAAACATTTAAGAATTCTGGCAACGACATTCATCCACAAGCATGGCTACATCAATTCTCGCGCTGATGACCTCGATGTTGAGCGCCCATAAGCTCCTCCATCAATTCTCTCATTGTTTTCCTCCCAATTGGTCATTAGAGCACAGATTAGAATTTATGTGTGGCTACTTAGAGAATGAACCAGCTGTAAGAATGCGATCGGTCATTCACGATTGCCACAGTGAAGGAGAATTTTACCATGCCTTCCTCTCAGCATATTGGTCTCAAACCACACAAGACAGAGTAAAACATAGCATCATAATGATGAAACATTTCGAAAAATCTGAATTTTCCAGTCTTGTGAAATATTTTGAAGACATGTTGCACAAGAATCAGTACCTGTCAAACCCATACAGACCCTCAGAACTCATCCGCATTTGCTTAATGAAATTACCCGAACATTTACGACATATTATTTTGCAGGACGTTGCAAAGACGACATGAAGCTTTTCGGGGACTCTTACCAGAATTAGAAATTGACACTGACAATCGCGGAACGCGAAAACAGGAACACAACAATTACAGGTCACATCCATCGCAATTCCGCGATGAAAGAAATAATAACTGGACACGACAAGGCTGTTCTCACAACACAAATCGTGACCAAAACAGACACCACCCGTATGACAACCGTTGGCAGAGTAGTAATAATTACAGGGAAAGATCACCTCTCCGCAGTAATGACTATCACGGAGACAATCAGAGAAACAGACAATATGGAACCAAAATAAATATTATCAAGGGAGACAGAATAACTTTAGACGCAACGGACCAGCGCGCAGTTACCATCCAGGGAGAAATTGTCCACCACGTGGCCGACAAGAAAGTAACTATGGAATCTACCGACATGACGACAGACGATATGATCGTGACGACAGACCTGAATTGCATCAGAACTGGCGGGATTCAAACAGGGCAGGGCCCTCTTGACAAGGTGAATTTGTAGAAGTTAGGTCTCCAAATCCCAATAACGACGCGCGCCAACAAAGACACAATAAGCAATGACTCATACCGCTGGCAGCCACAAAACGGACGTATGAAACTGACGACGCAGCTGCCGTAGCTAGTAATTACGTAGAAATGGAAGACATTAGGGACATCTTACTCCAGGAACACGACGTAAAACATAACAACATTGCATATCCTGTGATTCACATTACAGTAAATGACGTAAAATTTACGGCAGTACTTGACTCTGGCAGTCCCATTTCAGTAATTAGTGAAACAGCCTTTAGCAAATGCAACAAATCGAACGATTGTCCCACACTTCCGTTACGTAAGATTAAATTAAAAGGTGCAATCTTTGGAAAAAGTGTAGATGTACGCCAACAAACCAACTTAGAATTCTTTAGTCAAAGCCACAGCTTCTCTATGAACTTTCTTATTGTTCCATTATTGTCGACGGAAATTATATTTGGAGTAGACTTTTTGAGTGAATACAAAGCAATCTTAAACTTCCACGATGCTGAAATAAGTTTAGAGAAAGAAGGTAAGTCAATAGCTTTGAAATTTGAAGATTGGCTCTCAAACCATGATGAAGAAATTAATCGGCTTTACCTCCTGTTAGACAACAGTTCGGAATTTTCGACGGAACTTGACACTAACAATCACTCTGCATGTACTGACAGGGATGATATCGACGGCGCATTTCATACTAATGAGTTAATTCAGAATAAAATTCAAACAATTGAGAATTGTAATGACACTGATAAGGCAGGACATTTTTGAGATTTTACAAGCACATTCCACAGTTTTTACTCAATAAACAGGAACAATCAAGGGATTTCAATACCAATTTCGTGTTCGTGAGCATACTAAATTTTGTGTTAGACCATACGTAATTCCAGCACATTATAGGGACCGTGTTAGAACAGAAATACAATCTATGCTTGACGAGGGCATTATTGAGCCTGCAGTAAGCTCATACAACAATCCATTACATGTTGTTGAGAAGAAAAATGGATCGATCAGGCTTGTCTTAGATTCGAGACAAATTAATACTATCATCGTTTCTGAAACAGACAGGCCGCAAACGATGGAAGAACTTCTTCAAAATTTTAATGGTGTAAAAGTGTTGTCTTCTATTGATCTCAGATCCAGCTTTTATCAGATCGAACTTCATCCAGAATGTAGAAAATACACAGCTTTTCTTTGTTTCGGCGTTTGTTATCAATTTCGGAAACTTCCTTTTGGTTTGAACATTTCTTCGGCAGCGTTCATTCGCAGGCTAAATTCCATATTACCTGATTTCTTAAAACGTCACATCACCTTATATGTGGATGATATTCTAATAGCAGAAGCCTCATGGGAACAACATAATCGCATCCTCAACAGTTTGTTACGTATTTTTGCAGAATCTGGAAGTACAGTTAACTTGGAAAAGTCTGAATTCGGTAGGTCAAAGGTGAGGTTTTTGGGACGTATTATTTCTTCTGAAGGCATTCAGCCGGATCCTGAAAAGTTAGAAGCAATCAGAGCCATTCCAGTTCCATCAACAAAAAGACAAGTCCACAGTTATCTAGCTCTCGTAAATTTTTACCGTCGTTTTCTGAATATGCAAGTTCTAGTTACACCAAAACTTTGTTCTCTCACTGGAAAAAATACTATTTGGAACTGAGACGAACAAGCACAGTTGGAATTCAATTCTTTGAAAGAATCGCTACTTTACGCGCCAATACTAGCTCATCCAGATCTCTCACAAGATTTTTACCTTAGCACGGATTCTTCTAAAGTCGATCTTGGTGCCCATTTATTTCAAGAAGCCATAGAAAATGACACTACCGTTCAGAAAACCATTGCTTTTGCTACCCGAGTGCTAACAAAATCTGAAAAAAATTATTCCGTTACTGAATTAGAAGCTTTAGCTATCGTTTGGGCATTTAACAAATTCCGTTTCTTTCTTTCTTGTAAGCACGTAAAAGTATACAGTGATCATCGTGCATTACAATTTCTTATGTCTTCAAAATTAAATCATGACAGGTTAAAACGTTGGGCATTGTTTCTGCAAGAATTCCACTTCACAATAGTCTACATTCCCGGCAAGGAGAACATTGTTGCGGACGCACTGTCACGCGCACCGGCTGGGCTTGAGAAAAGTGACACAGAAGGCAACCTCGAGAAAAATTTCAGTATTCTTTACATTCAGAAAGCCGCCTTTGAAAACTTCATCACCACATCTTTAAAGGACATTGCTCATGAACAAGATAAAGATCCGATTTGGAAAGACATCAGAAGTAAATGGCATGAATAACCGCACACTCAGATTCGGCGTTATTATCTGGTTAGAAACAACGTACTCTTCAAACGCTGCACTGTTGATGACAAGCTATGGGTACTTTGCATTCCAGACGATTTTCTTAATAAGCTCATTTGGTACATTCATTTCAGCTACGCACGTTTTGATCCACGAAAATGTTATCATATTCTTTGAACGACTTGTTATTTTAACAATATGGAAAAGAGAATACGAAGAGTCTTGTCTATTTGTAAACTTTGTCAAAAGGCGAAACCATCTACTATCTCACATCGTGCTCCGTTGTTTCCTATCATTCCTTCTAAATTAAAAGAATTTGCTGCTGTTGATCTCTTGGGACCCCTTGTCAGAACATCGAATGGATTTTCGTACGTTCTAGTCGCTGTTGAACTTACTTCAAAATTTGTTTCTTTCACTCCGTTACGTAAAGCCACTGGACGGTCTGTATCCAACGCCTTTGTTAAAAATTTCTTATGTGAAGTTGGACACGTTAGTAAAGTCATTTCAGATAACGGACCGCAATTCAGATCTGGTGTTTGGCCACGCATGCTTCGGAACCATAAAATCCAAACTGCTTTTATTTCATTGTACTCACCACATTGTAACCCGTCTGAACGGATTATGAAAGAAATCAATAAGCTTTGCAGACTTTATTGTCACAGAAAGCATCAGCATTGGGACAGGTATTTACACTTATTTCAAAACGTGCTGAATGAAATGCCTCATGACTCCACTGCTTTACCACCTATTCTTGTTCTGAAGAATGAAGAACCACCGAACAGAATCAGAGAGCTTGCACCTTTTCCGAATACACGTAAACTTCGACACAAAGACATAATTGATTTGGCTATTAAAAATATAAATTCTGCAGCAGACAAAAGGAGAAAACTACACAGTAAAGCAAATGCAAAGAAATTATATATTGGTCAGAAAGTTCTCATTAAAGTTCATTCATTGTCACATAAGAAGAAACACTTGAGTCACAAATTCTTTCTGATTTACAATGGACCTTACAGAATCCGACGTATACCACATGATAATTGCGTTGAAGTTGAAACTTTGCATACTAGGAAGAGTAAAGGTTTACACCACATTTCACATGTAAAACCGTTTATTGAAAGATAATCTACTTTTTAACTTAGTCTTTGCCATAAAATTTTTCACTTCACGTTATTAGTACTCTTTGTCACACTTAGAAACTGTTAACATGCAACTATGTTGTAAAGTTAACTATCCAGTCAAGAACCTAGGGAACTTATTTAGACAGTAATTACAAATGCATTGTTATAGTGAACAGAGGACATGGTGTTATTGTGTGTGTACATTCTTGCTTGTTAGTTGCACGATTACGTAACACCTATAAGGCTTACACACTTAGTACCGAGCGAGGTGGCGCAGTGGTTAGCACACTGGACTCGCATTCGGGAGGACGACGGTTCAATCCCGTCTCCGGCCATCCTGATTTAGGTTTTCCGTGATTTCCCTAAATCGTTTCAGGCAAATGCCGGGATGGTTCCTTTGAAAGGGCACGGCCGATTTCCTTCCCACTCCTTCCCTAACCCGAGCTTGCGCTCCGTCTCTAATGACCTCGTTGTCGACGGGACGTTAAACACTAACCACCACCACCGCTTACACACTTAGAACATATACTGGCACTTCTAATGAGATTTTCATGCAACATTTTGGTTTACTTGAAAAGACATTATTTAAAGTACTTTCTGTGAGATACCAGATGACACAGTGGTTAGTTTATGAGACAGCTACACGATTTTATCACGACGCTACTAATGAGTGACAATTTACAATGTTACTTTTGCGGTGTTTCTGTTTTATATCTGCACAGTTTTCTGAATTCTTTCGGAAAGGAAACCACCTTTTAGTAGTAACTTTTGTGGTATAGCTACAATGAGACAGCGTTTTCCATAGCACAACAATACGTTACAGCACAGTACTTTCTTCATCACGGCAATAAGCGTAATAAGTAAGATATCTATATGCAAAGCATTTCACTTTTGTTTATCATGAGGTAAGTACATTGACTTCTGCAGAACTTAGCTTTCAGAGGACGATAACTACAACACTTCCATAGAGATTACCTTACAACAAGACGCACAGTTTAGCGCTACAGTACACGTATTTGAGTGATTAATTTTGTACTTAAAACATTTATTTTTAAAGATTTTTTAATTACAATGATACAAAGGTTTTCCCTGATACATTTCATTCCATTGCTGTAATCTGTAACACCTGAGGGTGTAATTACATTAATCCTCAGGGGGGTACACGTATACTTTGTGTACCATGTGTGTGGCAAGCACAAGGAGCCATAGCTAATATGGTATTTGCTTATACAACTTTACATATCGGTACCATATTTCTCTAACACAGAATTTCACAGCTATGTGATCATTTAACTTTACGCAATTACACAGTTGGATAACTTCATACTTATGAAATTGTATTTTGTCTGTACTTTGTGAACTGTTCGTATATTTTTTCGGAACCATTGTGATACTATGAGAGCTTTGAATGATGTGTTTGGTATGGGATCATGATATTTAAAGTACGTTTGAGGTAGCAGAGAATTTTTTTTAGGTTTTGAAATTATTGCAGAAAGCTACGACGTTTTTGAGATTTGACTGAGGTGCTATGATGTTATTATTATGACGATGATGTGTATTATGCTGTTGAGGTATGTTTATGATCAATAAGCTGATGCTATATGAGGAATCTGATTATGCTATGTATTTATTATGATGAAATATTGAAGACATATTGATGAATATGAATATGTACATGTGTAATAAGGTAAGGAATAAGGATTAGTGGTTAGGGACTCTGATTTATGAAAAGGATGTTGGAAACCAAGAATCGTACTTTAAGAGTTATGAAATGTGTGTATATGCGTGAATGTATCACAATGCCGGCGAAAATTTTTTGGACGCTGTTATATTTATCTACACATTTGTAACGCAGATTCTCGACCTGTGAAATTTTTTATATGAGACTGTCACTGTAGCGCAAACTGCTGTCGTAAATATTTCGGTAGGAGAGTTAAGTGACCTTCACGTAATGCGTGGTGGGCACCCAGCTGCGTGATAGTCGCCTGGGAAAAAGCCATTAGTGTGTTCCTTTGAGAGGCACAGGTGGAGAAAAAAGCGACCATTAACCTCGCTATCAACATTCCTTTGTAGAAAGCATCGCAAATATGACACGCTCATTACTTGAAAACATATGACTACTCGTACTTTGTGCTACTTACTGAAATGCTTATGATTTGATGGGAAATATTCGTACATCTTGTAAGTAAGCTGTTCATGTTTTCTCTATGTAAGTAGGCTGTTTATGTTTTCTCTATGTAAGTAGGCTGTTTAGGTTTTTTTATTGGTAACGCCACCTCTGTATGAAAATCACTGGCTGTGCTGTGTGCAGTCTGTGGCTGCTTTGCATTGTTGTAATACTCGCCATTGTAGTGTTAGGCAGCTGGCTGTGAACAGCGCGTAGCGTTGCGCAGTTGGAGGTGAGCCGCCAGCAGTGGTGGATGTGGGGAGAGAGATGGCGGAGTTTTGAAATTTGTCATGAACTGCCATATTTATATATGATGATATCAAGGTAAATAAATTGTTCGTTCTCTATTAATATCTTTCATTTGCTAACTATCCCTATCAGTAGTTAGTGCGTTCAGTAGTTTGAATCTTTTATTTAGCTGGCAGTTGTGGCGCTTGCTGTATTGCAGTAGTGGGAGAAACGAAGATTATTGTGAAGTAAGTGATTTAGTGATTTGTGAAAGGTATGGTTTAATGTTAGTCAGGGCCATTCTTTTGTAGGGAATTTTGAAAGTCAGATTGCGTTGCGCTAACAAAATATTGTGTGTCAGTTTAAGCACAGTCCTGTATAATTGTTCAAAGGGGACGTTTCATATGTCGACCCTTAGCCAAGGATACCTCACTGGAATCTTCTGATTTTTTGTTGTAGTTTGTGTAATTAGTGTAGATTTTGTTTATTGCTAGCGCGTAATTGTAGAGAAAATCTCCTTTGTAGTTGCAGACTTTCATTGTTGTACAGTAAAACAGTTGTGGTATGCATGTAGATTTGCACCAATTATTTCGCAGCTGCAATTAACTAGATATTATTATCAGTGCTATGTTAATGTGTTCTCCTATTTTTGCACTTCAAATTGTGCTTTTCTGTGTTATCGTGTGAAATATTGCGACAATTATGGCGTGTGAAAAACGTAACACTAGCCTCCAAACTAAACTGAGAAATAATAGTGACGATGAGCGTAGCTTATCAGCGCCACCGAGTAATGAATTAACTGATGTTCAAAGTAGTAATTTGGTAATTGTGCATAGGGAAATGGAGCGGGCAGCAAACAATGGCGTGGACAGTGAAACAATTAGTGAAGAGGGAATCATTATCGATCGATCGGTCGGCAACAGCTCGCCTCAGAATTCCGAAATGACAGGACACAATTTTGCAAATACTGTAGATTCAGGTTTTGCGTCCTCACCGTTTTCCCAAATGAGTCAAGACACGTTTTCCGCTTGTCAAAATGTGAATGTTGCCGGTGCAGAATTCCGAAATGACAGGACACAATTTTGCAAATACTGTAGATTCAGGTTTTGCGTCCTCACCGTTTTCCCAAATGAGTCAAGACACGTTTTCCGCTTGTCAAAATGTGAATGTTGCCGGTGCAAATTCACTGCCGAAAAGCACTGAGGAACATGTTTCAGACACCAGTGCATTGTTATTACAGTTAATGCAACAAATGGGACAAAAACTACAAAAGTTAGACACAACACTTGAACAAAATCAGAAAAAAATGGGACAAAATCTTCAAAAGTTAGACACAATGGAACAAAATCAGAGACAAACACAGCAAAAGCTTCAAAAGTTAGACACCACACTTGAAAAAACACGTGAAGATTTAACTACTGAGTTACATAACATTGAATCAAAATGTCAAAAAGTCTGTAATGACATAAAAACACAAATTTGTGAGCATTTTCAACCTATTTTTTCGCGGCATGAAAATGTATTACAGAATCACGAAGCAGCCATAAAAGAACTGCAAACCATTGTTCATGAAAATCACGACACCTTGCAAGCTAAAATTGACTCAGTTGCATCTACCGATTTGGTTACGCAACTTGCAAAAACTCAGGAAAACTTAAAGGACACAGTAGATACTCTGAAACTTGGTTCAGAAAAACATACAGAGGAAATAATTTCACTATCGGATAAAGTAGCCGAACTTTCAGATCAGTTCACTAACTTATCTACAAAGGTAGATGATGATCTGAATAACACAACACCTGTAGCCTTCACTGACACTGAAGAGTATGTAGAAATTAGAAAATTCAAACAAAATCAAAATCAAATCAATACACAGTCCAAAAGAGAAATCCGGGAAGTGCAAGATCAGTTGGCACAAGTAGTACAAGAATTACGTATTTCAGAGGACACTCGCGCCCCAATACGGGAAGAGGGACATAGAAATACGGAACAGCCACAAAATAATAACACAGCGTATTTCGGAAATTATGAAAGAAATTGGCAATGTGCACCGAATTTTGAGATGGAACGGCCGACACGACCTAACAATGACCGATATGCGACTCGCCGACATGATGATTTTGACTATAAGCTGTTCATTACCACACGTAAATTCAAAACATTTAAGAATTCTGGCAATGACATTCATCCACAAGCATGGCTCCATCAATTCTCTCATTGTTTTCCTCCCAACTGGTCGTTAGAACACAGATTAGAATTTATGTGTGGCTACTTAGAGAATGAACCAGCTGTAAGAATGCGATCGGTCATTCACGATTGTCACAGTGAAGGAGAATTTTATCATGCCTTCCTCTCAGCATATTGGTCTCAAGCCACACAAGACCGAATAAAACATGGCATCATAATGATGAGACATTTCGAACAATCTGAATTTTCCAGTCTTGTGAAATATTTTGAAGACATGTTGCATAAGAATCAGTATCTTTCAAACCCATACAGCCCCTCAGAACTCATCCGCATTTGCTTACTCAAATTGCCTGAACATTTACGACATATTATTTTAGCAGGACGTTGCAAAGAAGACATTGAGGCTTTTCAGGGACTGTTAAAAGAACTGGAAATTGATACTGGCTATCGGGGAACGCGGAAACAGGAGCACAACAATTACAGATCACATCCGTCACAATTCCGCGATGACAGAAATAATATACGACAAGGCTATTCTTTCAACGTAAATCGTGACCGAAACAGACACCACCCGTATGACAACCGTTGGCAGAGTAGTAATAATTACAGGGAAAGATCATCTCTCCGTAGTAATAAATATGACAGAGATAACCACAGAAACAGACAATATGGGAACCAAAACAATTATTACCAGGGGAGACAGAATAACTTCAGACGCAACAGTTCAGCGCGGAGTTACGATTCAGGGAGAAATTCTCCACCACATGACCGACAAACAAGAAACTATGTAAACTACCGACAAAACGACAGACGTGAATTTCATCAGAACTGGCGGAATTCTAACAGAGCTGGGCCCTCTCGGCAAGGCGAATTTGTAGAAGTTAGGTCTCTTAATCCCAATAACAACGCGCGCCAACAAAGAGACAGACAATGACTCGCGCCGCAGGCACCCACGTGCGCCAGGTGGCTCAGAGAAAAATAACATAGACGCTAACCTTGAGAAAAAATTCCAGTATTCTTTACCGACGTATACCGCCTGACAATTGCATTCAAGTTCAAACTCTGAGTACAATGAAGAGTAAAGGATTGCACCACACTTCACATGTAAAACCGCTTATTGAAAGATAATCTGCTTTTTAACTTTGTCTTTGCCATAAAACTTTTCACTTCACATTTCTAGTATGCTTTGTCAGATTTAGAATCTGTTAACATGTAACAACGTTTGAAGTGAAATATCCAGTCAAGAACCAAGAGAACTTATTTAAACAGAAATTACGAATGCATTGTTATAATGAACAGACGACACAGTGTTGTTAATTGTACATTCTTGCTTGTTAGTTGCACGTTTATGTAACGACTATCAGGCTTACGTACTTAGGACACATACTGGTACTGCTAATGAGATTTTAATGCAACTTTTGGTTTACTTGAAAATACATTCTGGGTTTAAAGTACTTTCTGTGAGATACCAGAGGACACAGTGGTTAGTTTATGTGACAGCTACACGATGTTATCACGACGCTACTAATGAGTGACAATTCACAATGTTGCTTTTGCAGTGTATCTGTTTTATATCTGCACAGTTTTCTGAATTCTTCTAGGAAGAAAAACATGTTTTAGTAGTAACTTTTGTGGTATAGCAACAATGAGACAGCCTTTTTCGTGGCATAACAATACGTTACTGTACAGTACTTTCTTCATCACAACAATAAGCGTAATAACTACGATATCTATACGCAAAGCATTTCACTTTTGTGTATTATGCAGAACTTAGCTTTCGGAGGACGATAACTACGACACTTCCACACAGATTAAGTTGCAACAAGACGCACATTTAGCGCTACAGTACACGTATTTGAGTGATTAATTTTGTACTTAAAACATTTATTTTTAAAGATTTTTGAATTACAAAGAAAGTTTTCCGTGATACATTTCATTCCATTGCTGTAATCTGTAACACCTGAGGGTATAATTACATTAATCCTCAGGGGGGTACACGCTTACTTTGTGTACCATGTGTTTGGCAAGCACAAGGAACCCTAGCTAGTATGGTATTTGCTTATACAACTTTACACATCGGTACCATATTTCTCTAACACACAAATTACACAGCTATCTGATCATTTAACTGAGAGAGACAAACATTCATCTTACTATATCAGTGACAGATGTTTACGTAATTACACAGTTGGATAACTTCACACTTATGAAACTGTATTTTGTCTGTACTTTGTAAACTGTTCATATTTTTTCGGAATCATTGTGATACTATGAGAGCTTTGAATGATGTATTTGGTATGAGATCATGGTTTTTAAAGTACGTTTGAGGCAGCTGACACTTTTGACATGAGCAGAGAATTTTTTTAGGCTTAGAAATTATTGGAGGAAGTTGCGACGTTTTTGAGATTTGACTGAGGTGTTATGATGTTATTATTACGACGACGATGTGTACTATGCTGTTGAGATATGTTTATGATCAATAGGATGATGCTACCGTATATGAGGAATAAGAAGTATGTTGGAAACCAAGAATCGTACCTTAAGAGTTATGAAATGTGCGTAAATGCGTGACTGTATCACAATGCTGACGAATATTTTATTTGGACACTTATATTTATAGGATTTTCTTTCTACAGATTTGCAACGCTAATTCTTGACCTGTGAAATATTTTTATGTGAGACTGTCACTGTAGCGGAAACTGGTGTCGTAAATATTTCCGTAAGAAAGTTAAGTGACCACCTGCACGTAATGCGTTGTGGGCACGCAGCTGTGTCAAACACCTGGAGAACAAGCCATTAGGGTGTGCCTTTCCGGAAGCACAGGTAAAAAAAAAAAAAAAAAAAAGGAAAAAAGGCAGGCCTTTATCCTCGCCATTGACATTCCTTTAGAGAAAATATTGCAAATGTGACACCCTCATTACTTCCATTAACCTTGCTATTGACATTCCTTTGTAGAAAGCATCGCAAATATTACACGCTCATTACCTGAAAACATATGATTACTCGTACTTTGTGCTAATTACTGCAATGCTTATGAATTGATGGGAAATATTCGTACATCTGCACACCTGATTATGACAAGTGTCTTTCTATGAGAGTTGAGAGCTACTGACTTACGAAATGCCACATGACTATTGAATGATGTTTTTATGCTTTGGTTTGCGTAATTGCTTATTTCATTTGACATCTGTTTTTCAGCTGTGTTGCAGCATTGGTTTCATAAAATAAAATTAAATGCATTTGCTAATGTGAACACTTTCTGTCAACAGATCTATTAAATAATAATTTTGTGATCCGCATTCTTCAAAAAAGGAGCACTTGGAAAGGAAAGAACAATAAGAAGGAACTAGTAACAGTAACACATAATATTCTTTTCAAGTACATGGTAATATTTCTTTTACAATAAGTTGTTGTGGTGCACCACTTTAATTACATAGACATTAAGATGTGAATATACATTTCCCTTATCTGCATTGTTGTCTTTACTGTAATATTTTTTCTGCTTGAGCTATGTCATGTTTAGATATAAGCTGCTGTTTGCCAGGCATAGTGCTACTGAACTTTAATTTGTGTTACTCTGCTAAGCCAGATTTATTTTTTTATTTGCTGCACATTGCCTCATATTAGTTGTAATGTTGAATTGCTTGGTAATTTAGATTTACTGTAGCTTGCTTTGCGATTTTCCATTTTCTTTATTGCTGTTTATATTAATTGTTTTATGTGCTGCTGCATTGCCTCGTCCCTTAGTTTAGCATCTGAGCTCAGTAGATTTAAGTTAGCTTAAGAGGGGGTAGACTATATAAGAAACTAACTATTATAAATTTATAAGAAATAGGATACTGTACAGTGGAGAAAAACTATTATTGACAGAGGATGTGAACAAAATACAGAAGGCAGGCTTAGATAGGACTTTTTGGGAATAATGATGAACAAAGGGAGATCTCCATGCAAAATACTGCAGTAAAACAAACCCTGTCCTTTCCCTTTTGTGTTATCCCACTATATGTTTGTGTACCCTTGTGTATTTGTTTTCTTCCTGTCTCTGTGTAGTTTCATAGAATTTTTTTTTCTTTTAATATTAAGCTACATTCACTATGATGAGGAATACTGTTATCCTCGAATATAATTGGCAATAATAATATGTTATTTACTTTGTAAAGATGTTAGACATTATTAATTCCGTTCTGTTTAATGCTCATGTGTGAAGTTGACGTTTCAAAAGTTATTGTGATCTTTTATGTATCTACTTATCTCATAATTCCTGTAACACTGATGTATATGTTATTTCGATTCTTTTGTAAAGCCTGTACTACAAATATTATTTGTATTATTATGTTCTTTAATGATGTATTTTTATACCTTTGTAATTGTATTTTCATGTTGTAAATTTATAAAATTGTAATTGACACCAGTTCATCTTATTATTAACTTGTAAGTTACATTTCACTGCACACGTTTCTGTTGGTCATAGTATATGGACAATATGTGAGAAGTAGGGACTGTTAGTGTTTGCACGTGTGTTAATAATTCAGCAAGGGACTGGATAACAGCATTGCTGGTTCTAAGGACAATTCAAAAAATTTCGTGAGTGGACAAGTGGTGGTTTATGGACCTGCTATATTCTCCGCAAGACTCTTCGATGGTGATTGTGCACCTGCACAGTCGCAACAGATGGCTGCTGGCCGTCTCTACAAGGACTACAGTGGGTCTGCACCTTTGATGACCCACCAGTACCATTATTTCTACAAGGACTGCAGTGGGTCTGCACCTTTCATGACACACCAATACCATTATTTCTACAAGGATTGCAGTGGGTCTGCACCTCTGGTGGCCCACCAATACCATACTCTCTACCAGGACTACAGTGGGTCTGCTCTGTGATGACCTACCTACCAATATTCTTCAAAACGTCGAATGACTCTGCTGTGGGTTTGCTCTGTTGTGGCCCATTACCTGTATGCATGTCAAGAGTCAGCACTGTCTTTCCACTGGAAGGACAACACTACTTCTTCAAGACTGCATGGAAATCCACTACTTCTGTGTGCATTTTCTTCTACTGCTCAGACTTTGAGAAAAACACTATATTTTACCGTAGTGAATGATCAGGACTGTCTTTATGGACTGTGACAAAATTTTAGCTTTTGACCAACGTTGTATCAATAAGTGTGTGCATTTGATATCTTTGTTATTGTAATTATGAAAAATTTTTTCAAATCTGTATTGGACACTGCCCAAACCAATTTGTAAAATTTTTTTGTGGGGAGCATGGGGGCTATGTAAGTAGGCTGTTCATGTTTTCTCTATGTAAGTAGGCTGTTTATGTTTTCTCTATGTAAGTAGGCTGTTTAGGTTTTTTTATTGGTAACGCCACCTCTGTATGAAAATCACTGGCTGTGCTGTGTGCAGTCTGTGGCTGCTTTGCATTGTTGTAATATTCGCCATTGTAGTGTTAGGCAGCTGGCTGTGAACAGCGCGTAGCGTTGTGCAGTTGGAGGTGAGCCGCCAGCAGTGGTGGATGTGGGGAGAGAGATGGCGGAGTTTTGAAATTTGTCATGAACTGCTATATTTATATATGATGATATCAAGGTAAATAAATTGTTCGTTCTCTATTAATATCTTTCATTTGCTAACTATCCCTATCAGTAGTTAGTGCGTTCAGTAGTTTGAATCTTTTATTTAGCTGGCAGTTGTGGCGCTTGCTGTATTGCAGTAGTGGGAGAAACGAAGATTATTGTGAGGTAAGTGATTTAGTGATTTGTGAAAGGTATGGTTTAATGTTAGTCAGGGCCATTCTTTTGTAGGGAATTTTGAAAGTCAGATTGCGTTGCGCTAACAAAATATTGTGTGTCAGTTTAAGCACAGTCCTGTATAATTGTTCAAAGGGGAAGTTTCAATCTGCACACCTGATTATGACAAGTGTCTTTCTACGAGAATTGAGAGAATTTCTACTAACTTATGAAATTTCCCATGACTACTGAATGATCATTTTATGCTTTACTTTGTACATAGTTGCTTATTTTATTTGATACCTGTTTTCCAGGTGTGTTGCATCATTGCTTTTATAAAATAAAATTAATTGCATTTGCTAATGTGAACTTTCTGTCAACAGATCTATTAAATAATAATTTTATGATCCACATTCTTCGAAAAAGGAGCACTTGGAAAGGAAAGAACAACAAGAAGGAATTAATAACAGTAACTGCATACATAATTTTCTTTTCAACTACTTGATAAATTTTTTGGTGGAATAACTTATTGTGCTGCACCACTTTAATTACATAGACAATAAGATGCGAACATACATTTCCCTTATCTGCATTGTTGTCTTTAGTGTAATATTTTTTCTGCTTGAGCTTTGTCATGTTTAGGTATAAGTTATAGCATTTGCTGCAGCTGTTTGACAGGCATAGTGTTACTGAATTTGACTTTGTATTACTCTGTTAAGCCAGTTTTAATATGGATTTATTTTTCTTGTTTGCTGCACAGTGCCTTATGTTAGTTGTAATATTGCAATTGCTTTGCTAATTTATATATACTGCTGCTAGCTTTGCCAATTTCCATTTTTTTTGTCATTGCTGTTTGTGTTAATTTGTTATGTGCTGCTGCATTGCCTCATCCCTTAGTATATATATCTGAGCTCAGTAGATTTAAGTTAGCTTAAGAAGGGGTAGGTTATATTAGAGAACGAGTTGTGATGAATTGGAAGAAATGCATTGTGAAGCTATATGAAAAAGATTTGGGCCAAAATGAGTATTGTACACTGAGAAATAATTATTTTGAAAGAAATATGAATAGAATACAGAAAGGAGGTATAGATAGAACTTTTTGGAAATAATGAAGAACGAAGGGAGATCTCCGAGAAGTAAAGAAAGTTTTGTTTGCAAAATACTGCAGTAAAACAAACCCTGTCCTTTCCTTGCGTTATCCCAATATGTGTTTGTGTACCCTTGGGTATTTGTTTTCTTCCTGTCTTTATGTGTTTAGCTGATGAGAGTTCTGTTGTAGAATTTTTCTAATACTATGTTATTTACTTTGTAAAGATGTTTAGACATTATTTATCTGTTCTATTTTGTTGCTCATGTGTGAAGTTGATGTTTCAAAAGTTATTCTGATCTTTTATGTATGTACTTATGTCATAATTCCTGTAACACTGATGTATGTTATTTCGATTCTTTTGTAAAGCCTGTATTACTACCAATGTTATCTGTATTGTTATGTTCTTTAATGATGTATTTTGTACCTTTGTTATTGTATTCTTATGTTATAATATTGTAATTGACACCAGTTCATCAAATTACGAAACTTGTAAGCATTCATTTCACTGCACATATTTCTGTTGGTCATAGTATATGCACAATATGTGAAAAAAGAGGACTGTTAGTGTTTGGACGTGTGTTAATAATTCAGCAAGGGACTGATTAACAGCATTGCTTGTTCTAAGGACAATTCCAAAAGCTTTGTAAGTGGTTTGTGAGTGGTTTATGGACTTGCTACATTCTCCGCAAGACTCTTCAATGGTGATTGTGCACCTGCACAGTCGCAACAGATGGCTGCTGGCAGTCTCTACAAGGACTACAGTGGGTCTGCATCTTTGATGGCCCACCAATACCATTATTTCTACAAGGACAGCAGTGCGTCTGCACCTCTGGTGGCCCACCAATACAATACACTCTACCAGGACTACAGTGGGTCTGCTCTGTGATGACCTACCTACCAATATTCTCCAACTTCGATTGACTCTTCTGTGAGTTTGCTCTGTTGTGGCCCATTAGCTGTCTGCATGTCAAGAGTCAGCACTGTCTTTCCGTTGGAAGGACAAGATTACTTCTTCAAGACTGCATGGAACTCCATTACTTCCGTGTGCATTCTCTTTTACTGCTCAGACTTCGAGAAAAAAAACACTGCAATTTTACTGTGATGAACGATCAGGACTGTCTTTATGGACTGTGAGAAAATTTTAGCCTTTGACCAACATTGTATCAATAAGTGTATGCATTTGATTTCTTTGTTATTGTAATTGAAAAAAATTTATAACAAATATGTATTGGCCAGTGCCCAAAACAATTTGTAAAATTTTTTGTGGGGAGCATGGGGGCTGTGTAAGTAGGCTGTTTAGGTTTTCTCATTGGTAACGCCACGTAGCGCTCTGTATGAAAATCACTGGCTGTGCTGTGTGCAGTCTGTGGCTGTTTTGCATTGTTGTTCGCTATTGTAGTGTTGGGCAGCTGGATGTGAACAGCGCGTAGCGTTGCACAGTTGGAGGTGAGCTGCCAGCACTGGTGGATGTGGGGAGTGAGATGGCGGAGTTTTGAGAGAGGATGATCTGGACAGAGACAGTAAATTTGTAAGACTGGATGTCATGAACTGCTATATACACTCCTGGAAATGGAAAAAAGAACACGTTGACACCGGTGTGTCAGACCCACCACACTTGCTCCGGACACTGCGAGAGGGCTGTACAAGCAATGATCACACGCACGGCACAGCGGACACACCAGGAACCGCGGTGTTGGCCGTCGAATGGCGCTAGCTGCGCAGCATTTGTGCACCGCCGCCGTCAGTGTCAGCCAGTTTGCCGTGGCATACGGAGCTCCATCGCAGTCTTTAACACTGGTAGCATGCCGCGACAGCGTGGACGTGAACCGTATGTGCAGTTGACGGACTTTGAGCGAGGGCGTATAGTGGGCATGCGGGAGGCCGGGTGGACGTACCGCCGAATTGCTCAACACGTGGGGCGTGAGGTCTCCACAGTACATCGATGTTGTCGCCAGTGGTCGGCGGAAGGTGCACGTGCCCGTCGACCTGGGACCGGACCGCAGCGACGCACGGATGCACGCCAAAACCGTAGGATCCTACGCAGTGCCGTAGGGGACCGCACCGCCACTTCCCAGCAAATTAGGGACACTGTTGCTCCTGGGGTATCGGCGAGGGCCATTCGCAACCGTCTCCATGAAGCTGGGCTACGGTCCCGCACACCGTTAGGCCGTCTTCCGCTCACACCCCAACATCGTGCAGCCCGCCTCCAGTGGTGTCGCGACAGGCGTGAATGGAGGGACGAATGGAGACGTGTCGTCCTCAGCGATGAGAGTCGCTTCTGCCTTGGTGCCAATGATGGTCGTATGCGTGTTTGGCGTCGTGCAGGTGAGCGCCACAATCAGGACTGCATACGACCGAGGCACACAGGGCCAACACTCGGCATCATGGTGTGGGGAGCGATCTCCTACACTGGCCGTACACCACTGGTGATCGTCGAGGGGACACTGAATAGTGCACGGTACATCCAAACCGTCATCGAACCCATCGTTCTACCATTCCTAGACCGGCAAGGGAACTTGCTGTTCCAACAGGACAATGCACGTCCGCATGTATCCCGTGCCACCCAACGTGCTCTAGAAGGTGTAAGTCAACTACCCTGGCCAGCAAGATCTCCGGATCTGTCCCCCATTGAGCATGTTTGGGACTGGATGAAGCGTCGTCTCACGCGGTCTGCACGTCCAGCACGAACGCTGGTCCAACTGAGGCGCCAGGTGGAATTGGCATGGCAAGCCGTTCCACAGGACTACATCCAGCATCTCTACGATCGTCTCCATGGGAGAATAGCAGCCTGCATTGCTGCGAAAGGTGGATATACACTGTACTAGTGCCGACATTGTGCATGCTCTGTTGCCTGTGTCTATGTGCCTGTGGTTCTGTCAGTGTGATCATGTGATGTATCTGACCCCAGGAATGTGTCAATAAAGTTTCCCCTTCCTGGGACAATGAATTCACGGTGTTCTTATTTCAATTTCCAGGAGTGTACATTATGACTTTTGAACACTATTAAGGTAAATACATTGTTTGTTCTCTATCAAAATCTTTCTTTTGCTAACTATGCCTATCAGTAGTTAGTGCCTTCCGTAGTTTGAATCTTTTATTTAGCTGGCAGTAGTGGCGCTCGCTGCATTGCAGTAGTTCGAGTAACGAAGATTTTTGTGAGGTAAGTGATTTGTTAAAGGTATAGGTTAATGTTAGTCAGGGCCATTATTTGTAGGGATTATTGAAAGTCAGATTGCGTTGCGCTAAAAATATTGTGTGTCAGTTTAGTCTTGATCAGAATAGGTAAAGAGCAAAATGTCTGAGTACGTTCAGCTCTGCTCAGCTGTTAGAAAATCAAATAATGTAAGAGGTTTATCTGCATAGTAATTCATTAAGTTTTCTACGGGGACGTTTCACCCCCACCGCCTTGCCAAGGTGCCTGAGCGGGAGAAGGGGGAAGAGGGGAAAACTGCGAACGCGGCACAGTTAAATGAGAACGTAGTCGTACTGTATACGGCTTTGTCTTATATTTCACTTTTCTCAACAACACCAGCCACAAACGAAACAAATTTTCAGTATTATTTAATCACTGTTGGTGTGCTGAAGACATACCTCTTATCTGGTGCAAACTGCCGGCATACGGACAGATGTAGACAATTTCACAGTTTCACACTGCAGTTGCCACATAACCGTGACGTATTTAGTCACATAATTGAAAAAAGATCTTTCACATAAAAATGTCGATCGAAATATTATAGCACTTTTGCAACCTCAATATGGAGACTTGGAACTCTACGTGAGGAAAGGAATGTAGACTTCCAATTCAGTTTTAACGTATAATGATTTGTCATTAAAACGGGAACTACCTTGTAGGTCAGTCAGTTACATCTGCAAGTGCTCAGGGGAACTTTCAACTTAAACGGCAAACAGCCTCGCAACAACAACTCGAAAATAGGTGTTAAGATTGCCTCAAGACATTTAGCATACCTCCTTGTAATTCTTTCAAGGCGACAATGAATTCATGAAAGTTTGCATTTTCTTTAATGGTAGCAAGCTTAGGTGACTGGACTGTCTTTGTCAGAATGTATCCCTTCTGCAATGTGATTTTCTTTTCAAACGAAACGCATCTCCATAAAATCAGAAACAAGTTACCTTGCAATGTCTTATTGTGGGCTGTGTGCAGTCAAGTCCACTTAAAATGTGAAGTCTGCACACCATTACACATGTTCTAATTGCCGTTCCTGCACTCCTTTTTCCTTCATAAATTCGACAGCAGCCAGTTTTAAATCGAAAAGTCGTTTCAAGATTGCTCCTTGACTTAACTACGTGCTCTGCAGGACGTGTGAAGTCTCCATACTCTTCGTTCGGTTCCATTGAAAAGTTTTGCAACTAACAATGAACAATGGATGCAACTTCAGAAACTTTACTATTCATACCACCAATTTCTTCTTGTATTCAAGATCTGCAAATTTCATTACCAACTAAATCTTTAAATTCTTTCTGCATGGTACTGTAATGTCGTTTCATAGCAAATGTGCGCTACCTGTCATTTATACGAATTGAGAATTTGATCCCTCTCTTCTATCATTGCTGTTTATTTTAAAGGACTGCGACGATAGATCACTAGATTGCCTATTTTTGAACAAACAGCCTGTGAAAGTCCTTCATACCACGAACAAATAGTGAAGGTATAGCGTCCCCAGCGAAATAATAATAATAAAAGGCTTAAAAGACAGTATTTATAAAGAAGAGACATTTAAAAATTGGGTAATATACATTTTCTCATTTATCCGTATTATAATAATTTCTTTGTGTAAGTTTCGAGTGCAAAGAAATATAACAAAATGATCTAAAGAGACGACAAGATACGCTCTTTTGTTAATTTTTTAGTCGTCTTCACTTCTTCTCTTGTCTTGATTGCGTGTAGACGGACATCTTGCGAGTGCTGGCAAATGTAAGCACATTTGTACTAATTAAGAAGATAATATATTGATTTAATATTATTATTCACTTTTAATTTGTAAGAGGTGATCCCGATTTCATGTCCGCCTTCCTTTGAATTAACCTGCATTCGACGCCATTACGTGGCGATGTTAACTTATAAAAAATTTTGCGGAAGCGAAAAACTCGCCCGCTATTAACATAATATTCATTTTTCTCCACAGCCGCCCGACGTTGCAGAAAATACGTAGCTTTAAGATTCTTATTTTCAGTACCACAGCCGAGAGCCAGAGCCGGGACTCCGACTACAATGCAATGGTTAACAGAGGTAAGAAAAAATACTCTCACGTGTGTGTGGGCCACAATTGTAATTAATAACTAAAGATTTTTGCTTTAAAGTGAACTGACTAGCCGAGGAAAGTAATATGAAAAGTTTATTCCATTGTTCAACTTACATGCTCATGTCTTAAGATTCAGCGAGTCTAACATTCATTAACGTAACAAATAATTTAAGATTAATATTGTTAAAAAGGAGAACTTCACAAAAGCATTTAATCGTAAATCAAAACTGAATGAAATATTTTTATTAAGGCCCACCACGTAAGTCGGCAACAATCAAAATAATCAACATAATAATAATATATCAAATTACGACGGCCCACGGACGAGAGAAAGGTTAAACACAGCTGCCTGCACGATCCTGCCGAACTGAAGAGAGTTTTGCCCACCGAAAAATGCCATACAGCAATCTAAATAAAATGTTGCCATGTTCCGGGTACTTCCCGAAAAGGATCGAGCAAAGCGGAGTAGCAGGCCGGGCTTTGGTCCGCCCGAGGCCCACATGAGCTGCAAGCGTCAAGTTTGGCACGGCATGCCGGCCCACCTTTACACTCACCTCCTTTCAACAGGTACCTTTTGGAACTAACTCTCACATTCCTTAATGGAAAAGGCGCCATTGAGCACAGAGAAAGAAAACGCTTTCCAATTAGACAACAGAACATGTGCCTCGGGATCCTCCAGCCAAGAAAGCCATACAACTCTCTCTTTCTTTGGACCTAGTTGTAGTGAAACGCTGAGACTACAGCAAATAATATTAGAACCAAGCAGCAGAAACCATCACATATATTCAGTATTTCTTTTCCCACTGTATGAAAGCAGCTAAACTTCTGTGAAATTTGCCTAATCACACTCAATGACAAACTTAATTAAGCACCTAATAGTGATCCAATATACAGGGTGAAAAGTATTTAAACCGACAAACTCTGGGAGGTTGTAGGGGACATCAAAACAAATATTTTTCCCTAATGTCATTTTTTCCTATGGGGATTATTTAAACCGGTGGAGGCCGTATTACGCTCTTCAGTTGTTAGAGGCCGTATTACGATCTTCAGTTGTTAGAGGCCGTATTACGCTCTTTAGTTGTAGGCAACTGCTGTCCACCAGTGTAGTAGTGCATTGTCTCTATTTACTAATGGAGCGATACACCTGGAGTGAGTACACTGATTTGGTTGGTGCGTACTACGTAGCGCACCACAACGGACGAGCTGCACAGTGGGTTTATCAACAACAATATCCTAATCCCCGTATCCAGCATCATACGACCTTTGTTGCTGTGCACCAATGTCTGCGTGAGACCGGGTCATTTAGCAGATTATCTGGACAGGGACGCCACCGCACGGTAAGAACGCTGCAATTTGAGGAAGCTGTCTTGCAGCATGTGGAGTGGGATCCTTCAATCAGCACTCGTGCAATTGCACGTAACATGGTGACGAATCAGAAGAATGTAAGAACAGTCCTTGGAGAGCAATTTTTACGTCCATTTCACTTACAGCATGTACACAACCTGGAACCAGTTGATTATCCACCAAGAGCACAGTTTTCGCAGTGGTACCTGGAACAGTGTGAAATGCATCCTACATTTTCATCCTCTGTGTTGTTTACCGATGAAGCAACGTTCGGGCGTGATGGAGTCTTCAACATGCACAATTCGCATGTTTGGAGTGAGGATAACGCACATGCCACAGTTACCAGCGCTCATCAAGTGCGGTTCTTCGTTAATGTGTGGGTCAGTGTTGTTGGGGACTGTTTAATTGGGCCGTATCTGCTACCTAGGCCTTTAAATGGCAGGCACTATTACAATTTTCTCGCCAGGGCATTGCCAGAATTGCTGGAAGATGTCCCACTCCCTACAAGACAAAGAATGTGGTTCCAAATTGACGGGGCGAAGGCACATTTCAGTCATCGTGTGCGTCGATTCCTGGACCGACGGTTCCCAGAAACGTGAATTGGCAGAGGTGGTCCTGTACCATGGCCTGCTCGATCCCCAGATATGTCCCCTCTGGACTTCTCTGCGTGGGGAGAGATGCGCAACCTCGTTTGCGCAACTCCGGACGTCCGAACAATTATACTAAGGAAGAATGCAGCATCAGCATTTTCTAACTGGGACACATTACAAGGTGCAATCATCTGTAGAACGACCGCCAGAGTACATAAGTGTTGTCACCGTGGGATTTTGTTATCAGACCTGACAGGATCCATAACGGAAGTGTAGTGTGTAAAATGATTAGTGAGCACTGCCAAAGACCGTGAAGATTGACATGTGCTCATGTGAGGTAACATTACCAGCACTGCACAGAGCCTCAAACGAGTACATGGCCAATGGTTTAATATCTGGGCATGGATAGTGTTCCGATGTGACAGCATGCCCATGCTGAATGAAAGAAAACGTGGTGGAAATCATACGTGTCCATAAAGTCCTGATCGAACAAGTCTAGTCTTATCAAGACTTAGTGTGTAAAATGGAAACGGCCTGAAACGGGCACTGTGGCCAGCTGCCCAGATGGTTTAATATCCGAGTGTGGAGAGTGTTTTGATGTTACAGTAGGCCCTTGCAGGAACCCCTTGACACCTGCTGCTGCCAATTGCGCACGAGTGATGGCATCATTACAATAACCTATGTTGTCCTGCACCATTGGTCAGAGACTAGCAGATGTCAGGCTTCTTAATCACCAACACGTAAATAGGTTGCCATTACTCCCAGAACACAGAAGGCTGGCTCTGAGCACTATGGGACTTAACATCTTTGGTCATCACCCTAGAACTTAGAACTACTTAAATCTAACTAACCTAAGGACATCACACAACACCCAGCCATCACGAGGCAGAGAAAATCCCTGACCCCGCCGGGAATCGAACCCGGGAACCCGGGCGTGGGAAGCGAGCAGAAGGCTGACTTTGGAGTGGTCCATATCTGGGAAGCATGAACTGCTGACAACTGGTGTGGTGTTGAGTGAGAGTTGGGCTCTGCCCTTCCTCACATGACCATTGTCTGTGTTTATGGGGGTGCTGAGGTGTGAAAGAGAGAGGACACACCCTGCCATTGTTTCAGAGAGGCATACCAATATTAAGTTACCCCTAGCGTCTCTGTGTTGTGATCTGTTGGGCAGGATATGACCAGCAAGATCCATGATGAAACTTACTTGGAACCAGTGCAGACGTCAACCCCATCACAGTGCTGATACCAAGGTCATAAGAACCAGATACGACTGCTGTGGGCCGTCGTACCTCAGAAGAGGATATAATGCCTATTTTTTTAAAGGGGTGCTGTATTAATTTTCCGTCGAGTGCCGCTGCACATTTTCATTTACAAACCCCAGCAGATTCATCACGGGAAAGGGGGGAAATGTATTTAGTTTATACACTGGGTAAGGCTTCGATGACCATACCTCTCCTCGTGGGCAAATAAGTCGTCCACCATATGTGCAAGGTCATACAGGATCGCAGTTTATTAAAGCAACACATCTGGGCTCTACATTTACCAACTGATCCAGCTAAAAGGAGCTAAACGTCAGTATAAACGCAACAGATACATTAAGATCCTGCAGGACTGTGCATCGAGAACTACAATACTGTTTGTAAAAGCGGAACACCATGTCAGAAGGAATGGTATGAAGCACGCCACAGCTGACATAACGTGTAGAACAGCGGAACCATGATGGCTGACTTAAATGGCAGAGACTTGACGTGCATGTAGGCCAAACAGCAGCTCCTTTGTCTGATCGGACAAGTAAGTGTTACGCAATGCTCAGTCGGTGCAGAGCAGTCATACGAAGTGGTACCAAGTGCTGCTATGCATCGCCGACGTCACAGGGTGAAATATCAGCATGCGAGAGCGTTTGAATGGGGCAGAATGATGGGTCTCCGGGAGGCGGATCTGTCGCTTCTTGTCACTGCGGCTCGTACAGGGCACGCTGATTCAGCAGTGAGGCGTATGTGGAACTAGTGGAGACAAGAGGGCCGTACACAGCGCCGACAGGGCACTGAACGACACAGAGTGACCAGAGCGCGAGATGATCGCCATCTTGTCCGATTGGCTGCAGAGGATAGAACAGCTTCGTCCACAGTGTTGGCGCGACTTTGGAGCGCTAACGGGTGTGGACATGTCTGTACTGACGGTTTCGACGCCGTCTCCTGCTGGCTGGCCTAGTGGCACGTGAACGCTGGCACTGGCATGCTGAGTGGGAAAATGTAGTGTTTCTGGACGAGTTCCGCTTTTGACTTGTCCTACAGTGATGGCTGCAAACGCGCTCGACGCCACTGTGGTGAACGTAATCGGGCATACTGCATTGTTGAGCCGCTTATTGGACAAACGCCAAGTAAGATGGTTTCAGCCGCCATTGCCTGTAACAGGCGATCTCGCCTCCTACATCCTGAGGGCAATCTGAACAACTACCGCTACATCAGGGAGGTTTTACAGCTCGAGGCACTGCACGTCCTGCAGGCCTTTCTCATACCACTTACAGTAGGTCAACAGCTGGCAGCATGTGAAAAGAAAGTGCAAGCCTTCTTCGAAGAACAACGGCTACCACTGCATCCCTGGCCTACCCATTCGCCTGAAATGTCGCCCATCGGACATGCCTGAGATATATGAAGATGGTATCTGTTCTTTCGGCCATGTCCTAAAGAACAGATACCATCTTCTGTTAGATAAGGCTCACCGGTCATTGATCTTCTTCAGTGCGGATGCACTCACATTGCTCAAACTCTTACGGGAATCGGTAGATTGACTGCCGCGAGTAATGAGTGTAGTAGAGAGGGGCACTACAAACATAGCGTGTGGACAGTAAGTTGGGAATGTGGGTCTCACGGGGAGCGTGCCATACATAAGTCCCTGCAGTCGCACTTTCCTCTGTGTAGTCGGTGGCTCAGGGTCTGCCATGTAAGCAGGAAATCCCGGGTTCGAGTCCCGGTCGGAGCACACATTTTCAACCTTCCCCATTGATATTTATCAACGCCTGTAAGCACTAATGGTCTGAATTTCGTGCCTGAGATATGGTCGGTCGGCAACTTGTTCGTTCAAGTCCTGTAGCCAGTTGATGCTTTGTGGACGCGCCTACAAACGGCATGGCAGAATATGCCCCAGCGGCATATTCAGGCGGTTTTTGATTTCGTGCAACGACGTCTAATGGCTGTAAGTGGAGCACATGGTGGCTCTACTTCGTACTGAAATACCACATTCACAACGAATGTACAGGTCTATATCAAATCATCTGTGTAGCGCCATGTCTCAAATCAGTGGAATAAAGTTTAATCATAATCACATCTCTCGGTCTTGGTCGTTCACTTTCTCCAAACAATAGGGTATTTTACTTGCATTCACTCTGCACCACCTTTAATAGCCTACAGAAAATTGGTCATTTATTACAAAGCTTGGTAGCGGATTGGAAATAGACAAAGACGTACACGACCTTATTCTACTTTAATCCCTTACATATACACAAAGGAGGGATGGATAACGCTAATTTGGCATGGGAATTTAGCATGAATGGCCTCTTACGTTTAGGAGAATGATGTATTTAAACTGAATCTCCGATCATGCACTCACATGGAGATTCCAGAGAGAGAGAAATTAACAAGAGAGGACAGCCCACCATCCCAAACTATAGTGCCGTGGATTATTCATTTGGTAACATGATTGGTGGGCTTCGATATACTCATGGGCCTGAGATCCTTCCATCTAGGGGGATTACAAGAGAGAAAACATTACATATGCTGAGCGTTGAGTTTAGGGCAATCAGAATTGGAACTATGGCCACCTAGCTGCATCTGAAGGTTACGAAACAGAATTAGTGAAAAATTAACCTTCCGTTTCATAGCAACCACGCCAGTTATTACAAGGTCGTGCTACAAGTCGAATACATGATTTTCAGTTGTGTGCGAAAAACTTGAACTTCACACGCAAAAGTATAGGCAAGTAAAATGAATCACTCCCTAAACTTAAGGGTGCTGATACCACCAGGTTTCAACGCGACCTAACATATAAAACGTCAACCCGACTTGATACCTAACACAACGTTCCATCAGAAACATGTGCACTCAGCGGCAGCCTGTGTCCGAATGTCTCTCGGGAAAAAATTTCACTAAGCTCCGCCCAGACGCATTGTCCAGTGTGTAGGAGGCTAAGATAACCGGGGGGCTGAAAAAGCACCGGCGGACATTGCCCCCAGTCTCCTTCTGAACAGACAAAAATTCCAGAAAGTTCTAGAAGGATCTTCGCGGTATTCTATAGCGCCAATCAAAGGAGTCGATTTTATAAACGGAAGAAAGGCTGGCTTCTGCGGCTGACAGTTGTTCCCGCCAGAAAGGCGCAAAGAAAACCAGCGAACCCTCCCCCCGGCTCACAGAGAGAAACAAGGAAAGCAACTTCCTCTAACTTGAAGCTGTGTCACTATGTTCTCATATAATGTGGGCGACTATACTGGGAGTTAGCGTATTAAAAGGACTGAGACTGTTGGTTCCCATCAAAAGAACAACTTCGCCGGCTGCGAATAGGACTCGCGATCTGAGAGTTCTTCACAGACTTAATTATGTATGAGGGTTGGAACTTTAATAGTGGCAATTATTTATTTACAGCTCGTGCAAAATAGATACATGTTTCAAAGCTTTACTGACCCTCAAAGTAGTCACCAGCAGTGTGTATAACCCGTTGCCAGCGATAAGGAAATCGTAGGATACTCTTAGCAGTGCCATTTGTGTTGGTTGACAGTTCGAGCGGCTCGGTCTATATCAATGTCCACTAATAGGTGTCCGGATACTTTTTATCAAATAGTGTACATCTCAGCCATAATCCGAAATTAAGTTCGTGGGCTTCCGCGGCAAGTGTCAGTTTGAGTAAAGTCACTTTGGGTATTAGGCTGCATCACTATAAACCACTGAAGCAAGTAAACCGCGACGTTTCGAGTGTCTTTGCAGCGTTCCCCTTCAGGGCGACTTAACTGGTGAGTTCTTGAGGTGATCTATTCTATATACCGTATTATTTCATTTGTAAGTTGAATGCTGACGTCACATTTTGGGATACCTTTGGGCAGTGTGGTGTAAAGGTCGCTCTGGAGGAGGGCCTGTATCGAAGTTGCTGTTACAATTTTCAAATCGATTGGATGACACATGCTCTTCCCAGTTTCTGCTCTACTTCTCTGAACTGCAGTTTCTTAGAAGTTCTGCTCAGGGGATGTACTAACCACTAAAGTAAACAACTCATTACTATTATATTAAAACAGTTTATATTTTTGTTCTATTATTATAATCATAAGGATCCGTGGAGCGTTAGAAATGGGGTTGACACCGAATTAAATTGTATGTGTGGGGGGGGGGGGGGGGGAGGGGGAGGGAGGAAGGGAGAGACTATAACAAACTGTGACACCCCCTCCCCCGAAATGAAACTTTTCTATCCTCACCCGACGCGAGAAAACTGAGCAACAGTTGTCATAAGCTTTGCACTGAACATATACCAATGCCGGTTCTGCCCGTTGCGGCCACAGGCGGCGACTGTCGTAGCGAGATATTCATATCCCAGTGTTAGATTTCTCGTCTGTTCAGATTCCTTGAGCGCCCTTTACTCTCTCCAGCGTTTTTACCCGGCAGATCAAGTAACCCAGATTATCCAGGACGCCCTATCGTACTACAGCGACTGGGGAAGAAGGTGTCTTTCTAGCCGCGCGGAGTGGCCGCGCGGTTAGAGGCACCACGTCGCTAATTGCGAGGCCCCTCCCGCCGGAGTTTCAATTCCTCCCTCGGGCATGTGTGTGTGTGTGTGTGTGTGTGTGTGTGTGTGTGTGTGTGTTGTCCTTAGCATAAGTTAGTGTACGTTACTTTAAGAAGTGTGTACGTCTAGGGACCGATGACCTCAGCAGTTTGGTCCCTTATGATTTCACACACATTTGAACATTTTGAGGCGTCTTCTGCTGGGTACCAGGGCACGTGGGAATTCTGGGGAATGAATGGGCTGATCGAGCAGGCAAGGAGGTGTGTCGTGACCGTCAGGTCTTTCAGTGTGCTATCCCCCTGCATGCCCTCACCTCCCTGTTGCGGTACAAAGTCCTGTGTCACTGGGAAGGCGAGTGGCTAGAAGTGACCGACAACAAGCTCCATGTCTTGAAGCCCACAACTCGGCCGTGGCTTACTTACTTCCAGCCACGTCGACGGACGAGGTCCTCCTTACTCGTCTTCGAAACGGCCACAGCCCTATGACCCGTGGATTTTTACTCCGGCGAGGGGACCCTCCGGTGTGTGGTGTTTGTGGCGTGCAGATCACGCTGCACCACATTTTATTGGAGTGAATTTTATTTGCTGACCACGGACTGCAGCGGATTTGCCGGCGGATCTGCAGTCTATTTTATGCCGTGATCAAACAAATGTGGTTCGCGTTTTAAAGTTTTGTGAATTGTCCCACGTTTTTAACAAAATTTTGGGGAGATGTTTTTAAAGTGTCAACAGGATGGCTGGCTCAGCCGAGTTTTTTTGTAAGTGGTCAGCCAGTCACATTTCTGGTCAGCCAGTCACATTTCCCTGTGGTGTTCTTTTCGCTCTTCTATGTTTTGTTCTCCCTCTGTTTTAATTTCTTCATTAACTATCTTGCCTCCTGATTGGTTTTAGTGCATGTGGGAATGCCTGTGCGTTAGAGTAATTGTGTGGTCATTTCGTGTGCATGCGTGTACGACTGTTTTCGTTCTTATCCACATTCGTTTATTTTAGTCATTGTTAGGGCGCTGATAAACTCGCCGTTGGGCGCCCACAAGATCCCCAAACCACACACACACACACACACACACACACACACACACACACACACACACACACACATCTCTGAGTCAGTATCGACGTCCGCTATAGACGGGGATACTGCAGAACCTGATTCCGTGCTCCACCAGGGAGTGAAAGACGTGAGGGAGGAAATGACGGTGACACCAGACATACTCTCTGTGACATGTCGTATGACGTAGCTGTAGAAGCTAGGAACAGGTTCTACACACGGAGTAGTATATATCATAGCTGAGGAAGCAAGAAGCAGCACACCGTTTTCATTATGCAGGAAAGATTTAATAGTCGGTATATGCCGTCTCGGCTACAAGAGGTGTCATTTAAGGGGCAAGGCACTATTTGGTCTACACGGAGTTCTCTACAGCGCGAGACAGCCGGGAAGAGGCTTTCAGCAGGCGACGAGGCTCCTGTAGTTGCAGGCCGACGAAGAAACGTCGAAGGCGAGGTCCCCGGGGCAGGTGAACCTGTGGGCGGTGTAGCCGCTGCCAGAGGCGACGCAGAGGTAGAAGACGCCGCAGTCGCTGGGGTCCCGCGCGTAGCCCACGGAGCTGCAGACGCCGGAGGAGCTGCTGCCACTGCTCACGCTGGTCGCAGAAGACCCTGAGGAGCTGCTGCTACCACTGGAGGCCGAGCTGCTACTCGACGCCCCCGCAGAACTGCCGCTGCTGGCTGCCGAGCTGTCGCTGGAAGATCCGGAGGAGCTGGCACCGCCAGACGCGGAGCTACTGCTGGACGACCCGGAAGAACCGCTGCTCGACCCTGACGTGCTGGAACCCTGGAAAACACGGTGGAAGGGCGAAACACGGTGGAAGAAAGAGCGGCCAGGTCTCTAACTATGTTTTGTACCTGGCTTCCAAATTGGCAAGTTATCCACACATAAAGGCTGTGATGTGGGATCTGAGTGAGGTACTGTCAAGTGGATGGTGCCCCAGGGATCAGTGTTGTGGCCGCTCCTGTTCCTTATTTATACAGGGTGTTACAAAAAGGTACGGCCAAACTTTCAGGAAACATTCCTCACACACAAAGAAGGAAAATATGTTATGTGGACATGTGTCTGGAAACGCTTACTTTCCATGTTAGAGCTCATTTTATTACTTCTCTTCAAATCTCATTAATCATGGAATGGAAACACACAGCAACAGAACGTACCAGCGTGACTTCAAACACTTTGTTACAGGAAATGTTCAAAATGTCCTCTGTTAGCGAGGATACATGCATCCACCCTCCATCGCATGGAATCCCTGATGCGCTGATGCAGCCCTGGAGAATGGCATATTGTATCACAGCCGTCCACAATACGAGCACGAAGAGTCTCTACATTTGGTACCGGGGTTGCGTAGACAAGAGCTTTCAAATACCCCCATAAATGAAAGTCGAGAGGGTTGAGGTCAGGAGAGCGTGGAGGCCATGGAATTGGTCCGCCTCTACCAATCCATCGGTCACCGAATCTGCTGTTGAGAAGCGTACGAACACTTCGACTGAAATGTGCAGGAGCTCCATCGTGCATGAACCACATGTTGTGTCGTACTTGTAAAGCCACATGTTCTAGCAAAAAAATGGTTCAAATGGCTCTGAGCACTATGGGACTCAACTGCTGAGGTCATTAGTCCCCTAGAACTTAGAACTAGTTAAACCTAACTAACCTAAGGACATCACACAGAGCCATGCCCGAGGCAGGATTCGAACCTGCGACCGTAGCGGTCTTGCGGTTCCAGACTGCAGCGCCTTTAACCGCACGGCCACTTCAGCCGGCATGTTCTAGCAGCACAGGTAGAGTATCCCGTATGAAATCATGATGACGTGCTCCATCAAGCGTAGGTGGAAGAACATGGGGCCCAATCAAGACATCACCGACAATGCCTGCCCAAACGTTCACAGAAAATCTGTGTTGATGACGTGATTGCACAATTGCGTGCGGATTCTCGTCAGTCCACACATGTTGATTGTGAAAATTTACAATTTGATCACGTTGGAATGAAGCCTCATCCGTCAAGACATTTGCACTGAAATGAGGATTGACACATTGTTGGATGAACCATTCGCAGAAGTGTACCCGTGGAGGCCAATCAGCTGCTGATCGTGCCTGCACACGCTGTACATGGTACGGAAACAACTGGTTCTTCCGTAGCACTGTCCATACAGTGACGTGGTCACCGTTACCTTGTACAGCAGCAACTTCTCTGGCGCTGACATTAGGGTTATCGTCAACTGCACGAAGAGTTGCCTCGACCATTGCAGGTGTCCTCGTCGTTCTAGGTCTTCCCCAGTCGCGATGCTGGAATGTTTCGTGCTCCCTAAGACGCCGATCAATTGCTTCGAACGTCTTCCTGTCGGGACACATTCGTTCTGGAAATCTGTCTCGATACAAACGTACCGCGCCGCGGCTATTGCCCCGTGCTAATCCATACATCAAATGGGCATCTGCCAACTGCGCATTTGTAAACATTGCACTGACTGCAAAACCACGTTCATGATGAACACTAACCTGTTGATACTACGTACTGATGTGCTTGATGCTAGTCCTGTAGAGCAATGAGTCGCATGTCAACACAAGCACAGAAGTCAACATTACCTTCCTTCAATTGGGCCAACTGGCGGTGAATCGAGGAAGTACATTGCATAC
The DNA here is from genome assembly GCF_021461395.2 of Schistocerca americana. Classification (NCBI taxonomy): domain Eukaryota; kingdom Metazoa; phylum Arthropoda; class Insecta; order Orthoptera; family Acrididae; genus Schistocerca; species Schistocerca americana. The sequence goes on from NC_060122.1 coordinate 620,119,510, forward strand.
TGACGAAACTAAAATGAGCTCTAACATGGAAATTAATCGTTTCCGGACACATGTCCTCATAACAGCTCTTCTTTATTTGTGTGTGAGGAATGTTTCCTGAAAGTTTGGCAGTACCTTTTTGTAACACCTTGTATAAATGATATGCCCTCTAGTATTATGGGTGAGTCTAAAATGTTTCTGTTTGCTGATGACACTAGCTTGGTAGTAAAGGATGTTGAGTGCAACAATGACTCGGTTTCAAGTAGTGCAGTACATGACCTCAGTTCATGGCTTGTAGAAAATAGCCGGCCGACGTGGCCGTGCGGTTAAAGGCGCTGCAGTCTGGAACCGCAACACCGCTACGGTCGCAGGTTCGAATCCTGCCTCGGGCATGGATGTTTGTGATGTCCTTAGGTTAGTTAGGTTTAACTAGTTCTAAGTTCTAGGGGACTAATGACCTCAGCAGTTGAGTCCCATAGTGCTCAGAGCCATTTTTTTTTTGTAGAAAATAAACTAACATTAAATCACGGTAAGACTCAGTTTTTATAGTTTCTAACACACAATTCAACAAAACCTGATGTTTTAATCTCACAGAACGACCATATGATTAGTCAAACTGAACAGTTCAAATTTGTAGGTGTTCAGTTAGATAGTAAGCTGTCGTGGAAAGCCCACGTTCATGATCTTGTTCAAGAAGGATATTTTTGGCTCAGAAACGGGCGGTTCGGGCAATAAGTGGTGTGAGTTCACGAACCTCTTGTCGACCTCTGTTCACGAGTCTGGGTATTTTGATATTGGCCGCTCAACATGTATATTCCTTATTGTCGTTTCTTGTTACCAATATTAGTTTATTTCCAAGAATACGCAGCTTTCACTCGGTTAATACTCGGCAGAAATCAAAACTCCATTTGGATCGGACTTCCCTAACTCTTGTGCAAAAAGGTGTGCAGTATACTGCTGCATCCATTTTCAATAAGCTGCCATTCGAATTCATAAATCTTAGCAGTAATCCACGCGCTTTCAAATCGAAACTGAAGAGTTTCCTCATTCTGTCGAGGAGTTCCTTGAAAAATTAAGCTGATTCTCATTGTATTGCTGATAGCGTTTACTTAAACTTATGGACTGACTTTTTTTCAGGGTCATGAACATTTATTTTTACCTGTTATTACTTTTATGTTTTAAGTTCATATACTGACACGTTTCATGACCTTGGAGATTTGCTCCTCAATTTGGTCCTACGGAACTTGACGTGTAAATAAATAAACAAATAAACCCCTCTGCTTCTGCTTTCTTGTTGGCCAACTAACAGCTTATCTTATATATCTCTTGTTACTAACTATCCCAGCCTTATATTAGAGGGGAAAATGGCTCCGCAAATTTCATAATTATTTACAAGGACCCCTTCTTCCAGTCCTCACCCCAACAACCACTGCTGTTGTCGTTGTGGACTTCAATCTGAAGACTGGTTTGGTGCTCCTCTCCATGGTATCTATTACTTTAAGTATAAAAATCATGTATGCTTGGTGCTCCGCAGCTTTCAGACATTTATTGGCAAATAAACATTTCTAGTGTAGCTCATGGTGTGTAGAAGATGTCCTGTAAGTTTCTCATTTCCTAAACTCATTACTTCAGCTTCGCTTGATTTAATTCGATTACATTCCCCTGCCTTGTCTTACTTTTGTTGCTGCTCGTGTTACAATGTATTTTCAAGCCCTTACACATTGTTTCTGACAGAATTACAATGTCGTCACCAAACTACAAGGTTTTTATTTCTTCACTCTTTAATTCTCTCTCCATATTTCTCTTTGATTTTCTACACTGCTTGTTCAGTGTACAGACTGAATGACATAGGGGGTAGACGACAACCGTGTCTCACTCCCTTCTCAACCACTGCTTCCCCTTCATGTCTTTCGAATCTTACAATCGTTCTTTCTTTTTTCTTCGTGTCCGGAACTGTCATTTTTCGGCCCAATTCTGGGTTAATTCAAAGGCTTGATGCTCACTTAGCCAGAAGTCGTTTAGGGAGCAACGTGCAGGACATTAGGGATGTTACAAGATGTTCCATGTTCTGTATTTCTCTACAGTCGTCAAGTTCTAATAAGCCCCATTCTAAAAGATAAATTTTTACAGAAGCTACACCAGTTGCGATACGGTTTAGCATTTTCCATGACTTGTAGTTTAACTCAACACGACTTGTTGGACCTTATGAAATAGGGTAACCGACAGAGGGTTCATGCAAGTTGTAACTGAGGAACCGATATCTTGATTTTAGTCTTTCTAATCCATAAAGGCTACCGAATGCTGGATGACGCTCATGAAATGTCTTTTTGAACTGCTCTTTATGTTCACGAGCTACGCTGCGAGACACGCGACTGATGAAACCAGAAGCTTGACAGAGCCTTTCCAGTGGAGCGAGCTTCATGCATCGCATGTCTAGCCTACAGGTTTCGGTAAGGCTTATGTCTGTCCTCTTTGCATGCGCCAATCTAGACCAGACAGGTCATGCATACTCAGCTGTGGAAAAACAAAGTGCTAAAGCGGTGGTACTAAGGGCAGTATGTTTGGCGTCTTACTGCCCGTTAGCTTTCTAAGCATATTGTTCCTTGCAGCTACCTATTATTTATGAAAATCAAATAATTTATTATGACTACTCCCTGGTATCTGCATAATTTGTCCCTGTAGTCTGTCTGTGCTACTTTCATATCTTCAAAGAGAGTATTCCAGCCAACATTATGAGTCAAAATTCATTAGAATTGCCATCAGTCAGCCTAGGAAGCCCAGTGTTATGAAGTGGACACGAATATTTGTCGTTTTCGATTATTTTTTACGTCACCCCCTTCCAACTACAACCCGCGCCGCATCCCTGGGGATGAAATGTGAATAATCCTGGACGACTTGGAGCTAGTTCTAGCGAAAGCACTCCCCATCGGACTTAGTATCTGGAAAAAAAAATTATGGATGTAGGACACCTGTAGCACATCTTGGGATGCGGGTGTGTACAGGGGCAGGAGAAGACATGGAAGTCTCCCTTTGGAACGACTGGAGCAATTTCGTCTGTATGGCTTACCATCAAGTGAAACAAAGTCTGTGAGGTAGTCGCCTGTTGCACTGTTAGCAGTGGGTAGGAGGTGAGATAAACGAGCGATCGAAAGCTGCCGGTTCTGGGGTCGAATCCGTAGCTTTTGCTGTTGCTAGGCTGTTTGGTGGCAGCGCTGGTGGCAATTCTTGAATAGGGACAGGTATGGCGATGGCGGTGGAAAGGCGGTGACATTGTGTTAAAAATATGTGGGGAGCAGTTTTAACCACACTCGGTTGAAGTGCCACGTGTTATCTGGAAAATCACCTGCCGTGTGAAATGACTTCCACATTTGGTGTGAGAGAGGCGTTTGGTGGATGGTAACACGGAAATATAAGCGAGCAAGGCAAATTCAGTGCCAGAACCGTAGCCTCAGAGGTCGCGTATGGGTCTAGTAAGCAGTACGGTTACGAGATAGCTATTTTGGAAAAAAAAAAGTTTCATTCAGGCGAAAGCTGCCGGTTCTGGGGTCGAATCCGTAGCTTTTGCTGTTGCTAGGCTGTTTGGTGGCAGCGCTGGTGGCAATTCTTGAATAGGGACAGGTATGGCGATGGCGGTGGAAAGGCGGTGACATTGTGTTAAAAATATGTGGGGAGCAGTTTTAACCACACTCGGTTGAAGTGCCACGTGTTATCTGGAAAATCACCTGCCGTGTGAAATGACTTCCACATTTGGTGTGAGAGAGGCGTTTGGTGGATGGTAACACGGAAATATAAGCGAGCAAGGCAAATTCAGTGCCAGAACCGTAGCCTCAGAGGTCGCGTATGGGTCTAGTAAGCAGTACGGTTACGAGATAGCTATTTTGGAAAAAAAAAAGTTTCATTCAGGGGGTACAACACCAGAATTTAGCTTGCACATGATCGCTGTAAGAAAAAGCAGCGACTCCGTTATGGGTGAGGGCGCACTTACAGCAGACGAGGTGGCGGCCGCCCCCCTGAGCACCTGGTTGATGGTGCTGAGCAGGGGGAAGGTGCCGGCGCCGCACACGCCCTTGAAGTCGTCCGTCTCCAGGCTCCAGATCATGCCGCCGCCCAGGCCCATGTCCAGCACGTACTGCGACTGCAACAACAGCGCGCCGGTGTTAGCGAGTCCGAAAAACAACAGGCAGCGACCGAAACAACGCGGCAACGAAGAACGAGCAGGAGAAGTTGCGAGACGTGTCCTCAAGTCAGACGTGCAAGTCATGTTCCAAGGCGCGCTCATTATTCAGTATACGACAAGCCAGTAACTGTAGCGACGAAATGCGCTAGCGAGTTATTGTCTTCATTAGAGGCGACTCGTAGTTTCCGAACTGAGAAGGGCTGCGAACCATTTACTAATGAAATTAGAATTATATTAATACCTCCAACTGCTGTCGGGCGTTGATATATATCAACGGGGACAGGTGAAAATGTGTGCCCCAACCGGGACTCGAACCTGGGATCTCCTGTTCACATGACAGATGCTCTATGCATCTGAGCCACCGAGGGCAGAGAGGACAGCGCGACTCCAGGGACTATCTCGCGCACGCCTCCCGCGAGACCCACATTCTCACCTTGTATGTCCACACACTGCATTCGTAGTGTCCCACCCCAACACACTCATTACTCGTGGAAGACATTCTTACCAAGTCCCGTAAGAGTTCGGGGAATATGTGTGCATCTGCACAGAAGAAGAAGGTCATGGCCAATATTGCCAGAACTATATACTTATATATATAAGGAGAAAGAAAACTGGCGTTCTACGGATCGGAGCGTGGAATGTCAGATCCCTTAATCGGGCAGGTAGGTTAGAAAATTTAAAAAGGGAAATGGATAGGTTGAAGTTAGATATAGTGGGAATTAGTGAAGTTCGGTGGCAGGAGGAACAAGACTTCTGGTCAGGTGACTACAGGGTTATAAACACAAAATCAAATAGGGGTAATGCAGGAGTAGGTTTAATAATGAATAGCAAAATAGGAATGCGGGTAAGCTACTACGAACAGCATAGTGAACGCATTATTGTGGCCAAGATAGATACGAAGCCCACACCTACTACAGTAGTACAAGTTTATATGCCAACTGGCTCTGCAGATGACGAAGAAATTGAAGAAATGTATGATGAAATAAAAGAAATTATTCAGATTGTGAAGGGAGACGAAAATTTAATAGTCATGGGTGACTGTAATTCGAGTGTAGGAAAAGGGAGAGAAGGAAACATAGTAGGTGAATATGGATTGGGGCTAAGAAATGAAAGAATAAGCCGCCTGCTAGAATTTTGCACAGAGCACAACATAATCATAACTAACACTTGGTTTAAGAATCATGAAAGAAGGTTGTATACATGGAAGAACCCTGGAGATACTAAAAGGTATCAGTAGATTATATAATGGTAAGACAGAGATTTAGGAACCAGGTTTTAAATTGTAAGACATTTCCAGGGGCAGACGTGGACTCTGACCACAATCTATTGGTTATGACCTGTAGATTAAAACTGAAGAAACTGCAAAAAGGTGGGAATTTAAGGAGATGGGACCTGGATAAACTGAAAGAACCAGAGGTTGTACAGAGTTTCAGGGAGACCATAAGGGAACAATTGACAGGAATGGGGGAAAGAAATACAGTAGAAGAAGAATGGGTAGCTTTGGGGGATGAAGTAGCGAAGGCAGCAGAGGATCAAGTAGGTAAAAAGAGGAGGGCTAGTAGAAATCCTTGGGTAACAGAAGAAATATTGAATTTAATTGATGAAAGGAGAAAATATAAAAATGCAGTAAATGAAGCAGGCAAAAAGGAATACAAACGTCTCAAAAATGACATCGACAGGAAGTGCAAAATGGCTAAGCAGGGATGGCTAGAGGACAAATGTAAGGATGTAGAGGTCTATCTCACTAGGGATAAGATAGATACTGCCTACAGGAAAATTAAAGAGACCTTTGGTTCCAAGTTCCTTGGACAACCAAGCGTGGAGGTGTCTTTGCAAGTTTGTTAGACTTAATAAAAGGAAAAACAAGAAGCTCATACATTAACACGGACGTTTTATGGCTATTTAAGTTTTTGGAGGTCACCTGCTCGATACTTCAATTTGACTATGTTATAATAAATGTCTAATTTTTAATGACACAACGTTCAGTGTTTTATATTTAATGCAAGGAAATGTGCAGGTATTAAGTTTAAATACGTTCAGTCTGTGCTTGTCTTATATTCTGAGATACTCAATTTAACCTTGTCTCACGTTTTCTTAATTCTGTGATTGAAGCCATTTAAAACTGAAAATAAATAAACTGAACCACTTGGTGGAGAGTACTGTAACTGGAACTTTTTTTTTCGTGCTTTTACCTTCAGCTTGATGGACTCCTCGTTGTCGTATCCGACCCACTGGTTTCCGCTCACGGCGTATGGCACCTTCTGCTCGTCGTCCCACGTTACTGTCCAGCCGCCCGCCTTGATTTTCTCACATATCTGAAAGAGTGCGAGAAATTCGTGAAACTATTATAAAGCTATTTGATAACGCAATATGATCAATAAGTGGTATTTGACAATGTTAAATCGATAATATTCGTACGATGACGCCACTTACTGTGCAGAAGCTTGCAGAGTATATACACTAAAGAACCAAAGAAACTGGTACACCTGCCTAATATCGTGCAGGGCCCCCGCAAGCAAGCAAAAGTGCCGAAACTCAACGGAGCATGGACACGACTACTGTCTGAAGTACTGCTGGAGGGAATTGACACCATGAATCCTGCAGGGCTGTCCATAAATCCGTAGAGGACGAGGGGGTGGAGCTCTCTTCGAAACAGCACGTTGGCAGCCATAGAATATATGCTCAATAATGTTCATGTTTGGGGAATTTGGTGACGAGTGGAAGTGTTTAAACTCAGAAGAGTTTTCCTAGAGCCACTCTGTAGCAATTCTGGACGTGTGGGGTGTCGCATTGTCCTGCTCGAATTGCCCAAGTCCATAGGAATGCACAATGGACATAAATGGATGCAGGTGATCAGACAGGATGCTTACGTACGTGTCACCTGTCAGAGTCGTATCTAGACGTATCAGTGGTCTCATGTCACTCCAACAGCACACGTCCCACGCAATTACAGAGCCTGCACCAGCTTGAACAGTCCCCTGCTGACATGCAGGGTCCATGGATTCATTAGCTTGTCTACATACCCGTATACGTCCATCCACTCGATACAATTTGAAACGAGACTCGTCCGACCAGGCAACACGTTTCTAGTCGTCAAGAGTCAAACATCGGTGTTGACAGGCCCAGGCAGTCGTCAAAGGTACACGAGTGGGCCTTCCACTCCGAAAGCACACATCGACGGTGTTTCGTTGAATGGTTCGCACGCTGGCACTTGTTGATGGCCCAGCATTGAAATCTGCAGCAACATGCGGAAGGGTTGCACTTCTGTCAAGCTGAACGATTCTCTTCAGTCGTCGTTGGTCCCATTCATGAAGGATCTGTTTCCGGCCGCAGCGAAGTCGGAGATTTGATGTTTTACCAGATTCCTGACATTCACGGTACACTCGTAAAATTGTTGTACGGGAAAATCCCCACTTCATCGCTACCTCGGAGATGCTATGTCCCACCGCTCGTGCTCCGACTATAACACCACGTTCAAATACACTTAAATCTTGATAACCTGCCATTGCAGCAGCAGTAACGGATCTAACAACTGCGCCAGACACTTGTTGTTTTATATAGGCGTTGCCGACCCCAGCGCCGTATTCTGCCTGTTTACATATCTCTCCATATGAATGCGCATGCCTAAACCAGTTTCTTTGGGGCTTCAGTGTATGTAGACATTTATGTGGCTACAGAGAAGCCTTCCTCCACGAAAACAATTCCCTCTACCTGTGGGTTTCTCATTCTTCACCCCTTATATTCATAAAAGCTTTGGTAGGAGTGTGAAGTGACGAAGAGAATAGCGAAGTACAGCAAAACTTTGAGAACCATCTGAAACTAATCAAAATAGTAGCCACAGAGCATTTCGTAAAGGTGTCATCGGATACAAGGTCATGGTTCTGTTGCTACATCTAATTCGGGTGAAATTTCACACTTAGAAGCTTGTATCATCTTAGTCAGAAATTAGTAGTCATTCCTAATGAAGACTGGAGGGAATCAAGTTTTGGAGCTAGTACTGATGATGTGAGACAAGTTGTAGCCCTAGCACTCAACATATGAAGTTTTCCTATTCACAGCTGTCACAAGACTTGAAAGAATATTGGTATAGGAAACTGTCGAGACCAGACCTCATTGTAGCCCATCATGCCGGACTCCATGGTGTACGGCCCACTGGTCCCGGGTCCAGTAGCTGGGGCTCCGACTCCAGTGTTAGCAGTGCTGGCCAGAGTGAAAGTCCTCCCGTAGGTGCCCATACCCAGAATAAGCTTCGCAGGATCTGCACCGTTCTGGATCCAGTAGCGGACGCTGGAATCCTGGGGGTCAAATGGGGACAAGGAATGAGTAGCTATTCCTCACCAAACCCCGTGTAAGTGTCTCTGGGGTTGAAGGGGAGTGAGCGCCAGACACTCACCACGTTCAGCTGCCTCTCAGCCTCCGTCTTGTCAGCGGAGCTGGCGTACAGTGGAGCGTTCTGACCAGTCTTACTGTCCCACGAGCCGTGAAGGTCGTACGTCATCAGGTTGATGAAGTCCAGGTATCTGCGAAGATTAATGTGTTGAAAGTTGTAGTACTGCGTTATAATTAGAAGAATGGAAGCAAGTAAGTGTTCTAGCTCGACATACTTAGACAGTTGAGGCACGTCGTAGGCGCTGCCAATTAGGTAGCGTCCAACACCCACAGCAGCCGACAGGATGAAACCGTGTTTGTCAAACTCTGCTCTCAGCTCCTTGAGCAGTTCAACGTACGCTCTCTGAAAACAATGGAAAAAAACTGTTTACTTCGTCACATGTCAGCTATAACGCAGCTATTAAAATCATTACTAGAGCGATTTGGCATCTGGAGAAGACGATCCTTTTTCGTGCATGCTGCAAAGCTAGAGAAAATTTTTCCATCACATGACGAGATTCTTTAAGTCCTTTCAGAAAATAGCATGTGTGTCAAGACACAAAGCAGCCTACCAGGTCGCCCGGGGAGCCACCACGGTTGGCCGGGTATTCCCAGTCCAGGTCGAACCCGTCAAAACCGTACGTCTTCACAAAGTTCACCACATTCTGCACGAACTTCTGTCTCAGTGCGGCGTTGTTCATAACCTGGAACACACAAGCATACTGCCTAACTCAATCCGCACAAAAATCACACAACTAGGGCATATGATAGTTTTGTGGGCCAAACTTACGGCAGAGTATGTGGCTGACCCTTCATTCCACCCACCAATGGCGACCAGGGTTTTAGTGTTGGACGATTTCAGTTTGTTGAAGCGGTTGTATGCATCTGTTGAAACAGAAGAAAATGTCAACACTTTATAATTAAAAATAAATTTATAGTTTTTTGAAAATTGCATCAGCAGCAGTTGATTTGGAGAGGAATATAGAGATCCAAAAAGTACACGAGTTAGAACCGACCATGGACCTATTGAAATAGTCTCCGAGTACATCTGCCTTGGCCGTAAAATTCAGCTAGGGAAAGAATTTCCATGCAGAAGCATCGGTTCATCCTGACCAACAAGTACGTTTCGCTTACCTCACAAATTGTACAATACCTGTAGCCAAGAAGTAACACCTTCCAGTCTTCATGGATGCCAACATATGGTGCAATAAAATGGTTCATTGGAGACTTCTGGGGCACAAAAGAAACGTTACAAGATTCGAGAAGAGGTCGCTCTATGATATTTAGAGGACTGCCATAACACAGTGATATCAGGTTGGCACAGAACCGACTGAAATGGAAGAATACGAAAGAGGTCCTCATTCAGCAGTGGATGGACGATGGTTAAAGAAGGAAAAGAAGATATCTCTCTTCGTCATTATGCTCGCGGAGTAAGCGTTACCGCTGCAGAAGTTAAAGATTCCTGCCCGTGAAAATGCATAACGCTATTTCAACTGACTGGAGTCGCAGCATGCTGGTGACCTTGCAAATATTAACCAGAGTTCGACTGACCACGAGAACTGCCGGTAGAAATTAAACAGGGTGCACAGTCTAATTGACATATCATTTGATTTAGGCATAAACCGAGCAAAAACGTTGCATAAGGAGAGCTTTCAGAAACGGAAAGAGAGCGAATGGACATCAGTAACTGAAAAAAAGGATATTCGGACATCTGTTAGAATGCCATTCCCTAATACACATGAACGGGTGTACGATATTACTAATATCTGCAGTTGGTATTAGATATGCAAACTGAAATTACACTTACTTTTGCCGCTCGCAAGATCCAGCCATTCGTCAAGAATCCTGACTTCTCCTGCGGAGGTTATTCCAACGAAACTGTAGATCATGTGCGTGCACAGTTCTGGTTTAATGTACTCTATTTCGAATCGTCCGTTTCCATTCCTGTAGGCGGACCAGCTACCGTGATAGCAGACCACCTTTTCTGGAAAATAAAATTACTTTATCAAGTTTACATGGTCTTCGCAGCAACATATACCAAATTTTCAAAATAGGCTAAGTAACTAAGTTAAGTGTGTATATAAAACTTATTTACGAATTTTTAATGTAATAACATGCGTTCTACAATGGCATTCTCTAGTTATCCTAAGGAGGGACGTAGTGATACAAGACTTGTTAACGCTTACAATTAAATCTTGTGCTTTCATAGCCGGTCATATACTGAATGAAGAACATACACGCCAGTTCTGCAGCTTCTATTAGACATCGTCAGGATAGTGGGAAGCTCAGAAAGAGATTTGACATCACCAAAACTATACTCAGCGGTCTTGTTCTGCCTGTTTCCCTTTCTATCCAACGACGGTGATCCACCAATAGTAGCCAGAAGTATTTTACCCAGTAGTCCTACTTCTTCGGCATGAGGCGGAAAAACTCCCTTTTATACGTGAACACGACACTGGTCTTTGACTGTATTCAGCTGTCGTGAACACCAGAATATCCTGAAGAAGATCCCAGCAGAGAGATCGAAACGTCGTTCTTGTAGCAGAAATATTACGCGACCTAACAATCTAGAAGATTTTACTTTCAATTAATAGAGCAAGTCTGACAGTAGGCCTGCAAATCAACTAAAATAATTTATAAGGAACACACTGGTAGTAAGACTGTACATGTTAACAACGATGTCATTGAACTAGTTGACAATGCTCTGTGTTTAGGATGTCTGCGACAGTAAATGACAATGAATGGATGGAAAGACAAATATACAGGGTATTCAAAAAAAGTATCGCATACTTTGAGAGGTGGTAGCATTCATCGAAACAAGAAAAATAAGTCCAATAAACATGTGTGCAGAACTGCATACTTTCCGAGATAAACACATGTTTATAGGAAGGGATGTGCGACGCTTGGTTGCAGATATTAGAACAGTCGTTGCATTGACGCTTCATGAAATGTGTCGGTAGGGTATTATGATGTCTTACCCACATTACTCCACCTACCATAAGGTGGTCTGCTGTCAGTTGTGTGGTTCGAGTCGTGTTATAGGCTATGTTAGTTTTCGTCGTGTTTGTGTGCCTTATTGTGCAGTACCGTCAACCATGGGTACGTATCATAGTGTTTTACCTTCTTCCAAACACGATTCACTTACGTATTTACTGTGATCGCGCTGTTTGTACGTACAAATGGTGTAGTACATTTACATTTTCCGTCTTCCACCACTTGTTAGCAATTGAAGCCTACTACTCAACAAGTGAAATGCAGGCTATGACATTTTGGTATGGTTTAGCAAATACACTCCTGGAAATTGAAATAAGAACACCGTGAATTCATTGTCCCAGGAAGGGGAAACTTTATTGACACATTCCTGGGGTCAGATACATCACATGATCACACTGACAGAACCACAGGCACATAGACACAGGCAACAGAGCATGCACAATGTCGGCACTAGTACAGTGTATATCCACCTTTCGCAGCAATGCAGGCTGCTATTCTCCCATGGAGACGATCGTAGAGATGCTGGATGTAGTCCTGTGGAACGGCTTGCCATGCCATTTCCACCTGGCGCCTCAGTTGGACCAGCGTTCGCGCTGGACGTGCAGACCGCGTGAGACGACGCTTCATCCAGTCCCAAACATGCTCAATGGGGGACAGATCCGGAGATCTTGCTGGCCAGGGTAGTTGACTTACACCTTCTAGAGCACGTTGGGTGGCACGGGATACATGCGGACGTGCATTGTCCTGTTGGAACAGCAAGTTCCCTTGCCGGTCTGGGAATGGTAGAACGATGGGTTCGATGACGGTTTGGATGTACCGTTCACTATTCAGTGTCCCCTCGACGATCACCAGTGGTGTACGGCCAATGTAGGAGATCGCTCCCCACACCACGATGCTGGGTGTTGGTCCTGTGTGCCTCGGTCGTATGCAGTCCTGATTGTGGCGCTCACCTGCACGGCGCCAAACACGCATACGACCATCATTGGCACCAAGGCAGAAGCGACTCTCATCGCTGAAGACGACACGTCTCCATTCGTCCCTCCATTCACGCCTGTCGCGACACCACTGGAGGCGGGCTGCACGATGATGGGGCGTGAACGGAAGACGGCCTAATGACGTGCGGGACCGTAGCCCAGCTTCATGGAGACGGTTGCGAATGGTCCTCGCCGATACCCCAGGAGCAACAGTGTCCCTAATTTGCTGGGAAGTGGCGGTGCGGTCCCCTACGGCACTGCGTAGGATCCTACGGTCTTGGCGTGCATCCGTGCGTCGCTGCGGTCCGGTCCCAGGTCGACGGGCACGTGCACCTTCCGCCGACCACTGGCGACAACATCGATGTACTGTGGAGACCTCACGCCCCACGTGTTGAGCAATTCGGCGGTACGTCCACCCGGCCTCCCGCATGCCCATTATACGCCCTCGCTCAAAGTCCGTCAACTGCACATACGGTTCACGTCCACGCTGTCGCGGCATGCTACCAGTGTTAAAGACTGCGATGGAGCTCCGTATGCCACGGCAAACTGGCTGACACTGACGGCGGCGGTGCACAAATGCTGCGCAGCTAGCGCCATTCGACGGCCAACACCGCGGTTCCTGGTGTGTCCGCTGTGCCGTGTGTGTGATCATTTCTTGTACAGCCCTGTCGTAGTGTCCGGAGCAAGTATGGTGGGTCTGACACACCGGTGTCAATGTGTTCTTTTTTCCATTTCCAGGAGTGTAGATATAGCCTGTGAGCCCGTGCTCTCTACGTTCACAAATATCCACAGTGCAGAGAACCCTCTGATAAACTGTTCGGCAGACTTTTCTAGCCTCTGAGGGACACAGGTACCCTTGCACCTCGGAGGACTGACAGTGGAAGGCCCCTCACAGTCCGCACGGCTGACATGGAAGAGCGTGTGCTACGTATGGTACAAGAAACCCCTAGGACCAGTGTGCGGACGATTAGCAGCAGCAGAAGGCGTGTCTCACTCTCTTATCTCTGGGGTACTTCATGAACAGCTGCTGTGCCCATATCATCTGCAGCGGGTTCAGGCCCTCAGGCCACAGGATCATCATAGCAGACGCCAGCTCTGGCAATGGCTGTTGCAGAAGTGTGTCGCAGATTCACTGTTCACATCCAACTTTTTTTTTTACCGATAGATAGCCTGGGGAGGTTTTTGATAAAATGGGTATGGTTTTGAAATCTAAGAAGATGTATGAAATCGGCAGTGTTAAATTCTTGTGCTTACAGTTTCATAAGAAATTCAATTGGAAGGAGCATACGTAACACAGAATTTCTGAAACGGCTAAACAAATCTCTGTTTCCAAATCCGCTGTTGCCAGACATAGGTGATATGACATTAAAAAAAATCTGATATAATTCCCATTCTTGCATTCCACAGTATCATGTGGGATCATTATTTGGTTAATTCATGAAGCCAAGCTAAAAGTCTTCAGAGGCCAAAAGCGTGTACTACGAATCATTTGCGGTGTGAACTCAAGAACGTACAGCATAGGCTTGTTCAAGGAACTGGATATACTACCTACTATTGCTTCCAGATTGATTTATTCGTTAGTGAAATTTGTTATAAATGATATATCCTTTTTTTTTTTTCAAAACAGCAGCTCAGCTCATATACTAACTACTGTTGCTTCCAGATAGATTTATTCGTCAGTGGAATTTGTCATAAATAATACTCGTATATCCTTTTTTTCAAAACAGCTCAGCCCATGTAATCAGTGTCGAAATAAGCATAATCTACACTTTATTCGCGCACACACATTTCTAATAACTTTCCAGCAGCCATACAAAGTTTAGCTGCTACTAGAGCTCAGTTTAATGGGAGTCTTAAGGACTTATTGATGTCCGAATCCTCTACAACGCAGGAATTTTTTTTGTAGGAGCAACAGCTCTATTTATTACTGATAATATCAAATACGTACGTAAAATCTGCCGTGTGCACATCTTCAGTTCAGTAATCTGATCAATAGTAAATGTGTTCTAAGCCGCTTTGTGTTTCATGATGCGTGGCTATAGTAGCCTGAAAAATTGTCTTATGCACCGCAGTATATATACATTTACTGGTCTGTAAAAGCTTCTCATCACCTCTTAAATGAAAATAAGTTTCTAATTTTTTTGAGTTATTCCGTATCCATGAGCACGCATGGGATATGTGGAAGATACATAGCACATCTCTTTTTTTTTAGATTATCGCTATGTACTCTTGTTTTATGACATGTGCTACGTCCCTGAGCATCGTCTCACTATGAATCTACAGAAAACACTGTAGATCTAATTTCGATTAATGTATCGTCGACCCCATGTGCAACACACTGATCTCAAGACGACCATTATAGACGTCAAAACTGGTAATGTACAGTAAAAATATGATTGTCCTTTGGTTAAAAGTTACTTTAAAAGTCATGGTCTGGTCCAAACGATGAAAATATCGTACTTCTTGTGGAGTGTAAGTAAAAGTAAAAAAAAAAAGTAACTGTATATAAATATTTAGATTTGGTGTGTTCAGACTGTAGACTTTATCAGTTGACGTCTTGTATCGATACAACGAAACAGAAACATTAGTCCTTTTTGAATGGCTTGGTTTGTGCCTATTAATAAGTCTTTATTAGACAGATTGCATGACTACTCATCCTTAAGCGCCGGACGCGAGAAATCACTACAGCCGTCTAATATAAATGAGAAACCAAGTTGTATCACTCACTCTCGTCGGCGCCACATATGTTGAGAACACCGAGCAGCAGCAGAAATCCGGACAGAATGGGCGACATCTGTGAAAAGAGAGTTTCCAATTTCGTGAATTTATATTAGAGAAAAAGAAGTACACTACTGGCCATTAAAATTGCAACACCACGAAGACGACGCGCTAATGAAGCGATATTTAACCGACAGGAAGAAGATGCTTTTCAGAGCACTCACACAAGGTTGGCGCCGGTGGCGACACCTACAGCGTGCTGACGTGAGGAAAGTTTCCAAACAATTTCTCATACGCAAACAGCAGTTGACCGGCGTTGCCTGGTGAAACGTTGTTGTGATGCGTCGTGTAAAAGGAGGAAAAATGCGTACCATCACGTTTCCGACTTTGATAAAGGTCGGATTGTAGCCTATCGCGATTGCGGTTTATCGTATCGCGACATTGCTGCTCGCGTTGGTCGAGATCCAGTGACTGTTAGCAGAATATGGAATCTGTGGGTTCAGGAGGGTAATGCGGAACGCCGTGCTGGATCCCAACGGCCTCGTATCACTAGCAGTCGAGGTGACAGACATCTTATCCGCATGGCTGTGACGGTTCGTGCAGCCACGTCTCGATCCCTGAGTCAACAGATGGGGACGTTTGCAAGACAACTACTATCTGCACGAACAGTTCGACGACGTTTCCAGTAGCATGGACTAGCTCGGAGACCATGGCTGCGGTTACCCTTGACGCTGCATTACAGACAGGAGCGCCTGCGATGGCGTACTCAACGACGAACTTGGGTGCACGAATGGCAAAACGTCATTTTTTCGGATGAATCCAGGTTCTGTTTACAGTATCATGATGGTCGCATCCGTGTTTGGCGACATGGCGGTGAACGCACATTGGAAGTGTGTATTCGTCATCGCCATACTGGCGTATCACCCGGCGTGATGGTATGGGGTGCCATTGGTTACACGTCTCGGTCACCTCTTGTTCGCATTGACGGCACTTTGAACAGTGGACGTTACATTTCAGATGTGTTACGACCCGTGGCTCTACCCTTTATTCGAACCCTGCGAAACCCTACATTTCAGCAGGATAATGAACGACCGCATGTTGCAGGTCCTGTACGGGCCTTTCTGGATACAGAAAATGTTCGACTGCTGCCCTGGCCAGCACATTCTTCAGATCTCTCACCAACTGAAATCGTCTGGTCAATGGTGGCCGACCAAAGGGCTCGTCACAAAACGCTAGTCACTACTCTTGATGAACTGTGATATCGTGTTGAAGCTGCGTGGGCAGCTGTACCTGTGCACTCCATCCAAGCTCTTTTTGACTCAATGCCCAGGCCGTTATTACGGCCAGAGGTGGTTGTTCTGGGTACTGATTTCTCAGGATCTATGCACCCAAACTGCGTGAAAATCTAATAACATGTCAGTTCTAGTATAATGTATTTGTCCAATGAATACCCGTTTATCATCTGCATTTCTTCTTGGTGTAGAAATTTTAATGGCCAGTAGTGTAATTTCGGTAAGGTTAGAAGTGAGCTCTATTCAAAAACTTCATGAAATTTATCAACAATGTTAGGGAAGTTTATCGATCATAAGAAACGGTGATCATCGATTATTCGTCAGTGACTATGTGCTGTCATACATGGCATATTGCTAACATGCTGTACTCGCATTTGTCAGAGCAGGGGTTCAAATCTATGTCTGCACTGGAACATACACTCACATATACATTTTACACACAGCTTTTAGCAGAAATATTGAATCAAGAACGATTTTTTTAAATGGACCGTTGTATGACTGTCAGGACGGGCTCAGTGATGTACCGCTATTTATAAAATGGGCAATGTCGTGACTGACTGACTCATCATCGCCCAATCGAAGCCGCTCATGATAGAAATTCAAAATTTGGAGACGGTGTTGATCTCATTCCGTAGGCATCGTTTAAGAAGGGATCTTTCGAAATTCTAGCCCTAACAGGGTGAAATAGGGGATGAAATGTTTTATGAAAATATTTCATTATGAAAGCAGTTTTAAAACTAAAAGTATGAAAATCCGAAATTTGCTTCTGGGTCGGAAATAAAAAAAATTTCGCGTTTCAGTGTTTTTGAAAATGCAACCCCTAACGGGGAAATAGGGCTTGACTGATTCATCTGACTCATTATAGCCCAGTCCGAAATACTAAGGACAGAAACTTGAAATTTGGAAAAGGTATTGTTCTTATACCGTACGTTTAAGAGGGAATTTTTCGAAATTGCGCCCATAAAGGGGTCAAATAGGGGTTGAAAGTTTTTTTTTTTTTTAATATGTCACTGTTAAGCTACAACTATAAAAATTGCTATTCGGTTTCTCGGTCATAAATAAAGAAATATGTATTTCAGCATTTCTGAAAATTTAACAACTATGTGGGATGAAATAGTGGGTGAAGGCCTGTTTCAAAATCAATCATTATTAAAAAAACTCCTAAAGGATTTATAAAGCTACATCCACTAAAATTGGTATTTAACGTCTCGGTTTCAAAGAAAAAAAACATGTTTCAGTCTCTTTGGAAAATCAACCCCAATGGGAGTAAAATAGACGATGAAAATTTTTATGGAAATATTTCATTACGAAAGCATTTTTGAAACATAATCCCTGAAAATTTGTATTTGGCTTCTAAGTTACAAATAAAGAAATATGTGTTAAATGATTTTTTTTTAAATCCAACCCATAACGAGGTGAAATAGTGGAAGCACATTGTTATGAAAATATTTCATTATTTTAAATATATTTGAACCTAAATATATGAAAACTGTATTCGACTTCTAAAGAAATAAGTGTTCAGCGATGAAAGGTTTTATGGAAATATCACCACATGAGCTCAAAAGGCTGGTTTAACAAAGACCTCCTACTCCAGCTAGCAGAATCGCCTATGGCCTTAATTAGCGTGAAAAGTGTAGAAAATATTGCTATTTGCGAACAATATAAAAATTCGTTTAAAGAAAAACAAAAAAATCTTATCAGGCCATAAAGTCCACGTGAGCAGAGCAGCGGGCGCCAGGCTAGTCAATACATTCCGACACTTAGGCACATACAGCACTTCAGAATTGCTTGTAAGGCCGAAATTGGACAGTCGTGCAAAATTAAATAAAGCAAATACGTGCAAACAAAAGCCGAGGGATATCCACTGCATTGTCCTTCAAGTATCGTAAAATATGTGACGAATGTGCTGAAATTGTGAGGCAAGGAGGTTCGAATTGGCTGTAGCGCTTGCTGCGTGTTCACTGCTCAAAACAAAATGTGATTAGAATAATGCGTGGGGCTCATTGTCACACATCTTGAAGGGATCTGTTTAAAAAGTTAGGAATTCTTACAACAGCCTCACAGTACATTTACTCAGTAATGAAATTTGTGCCGGCAGTTGTGGCCGAGCCATTCTAGGCGCGTCTGGAACCACGCGACTCAACAAATTCATAGGTCCCCATGTGTACTAACATATGTCGACAACGTTATTTCTTTCACAAAATAAAAGGGGTGTTACGTATGTATAAAGAGTGTTACAAAAAGGTACGGCCAAACTTTCAGGAAACATTCCTCACACACAAAGAAAGAAAATATGTTATGTGGACATGTGTCCGGAAACGCTTACTTTTCATTTCATTTTATTACTTCTCTTCAAATCACATTAATCATGGAATGGAAACACACAGCAACAGAACGTACCAGCGTGACTTCAAACACTTTGTTACAGGAAATGTTCAAAATGTCCTCCGTTAGCGAAGATACATGCATCCACCCTCCGTCGCATGGAATCCCTGATGCGCTGATGCAGCCCTGGAGAATGGCGTGATGTATCACAGCCGTCCACAATACGAGCACGAAGAGTTTCTACATTTGGTACCGGGGTTGCGTAGACAAGCGCTTTCAAATGCCCCCATAAATGAAAGTCAAGAGGGTTGAGGTCAGGAGAGCGTGGAGGTCGTGGAATTGGTCCGCCTCTACCACTCCATCGGTCACCGAATCTGTTGTTGAGAAGCGTACGAACAGTTCGACTGAAATGTGCAGGAGTTCCATCGTGCATGAACCACATGTTGTGTCGTACTTGTAAAGGCACATGTTCTAGCAGCACAGGCAGAGTATCCCGTATGAAATCATGGTAACGTGCTCCATTGAGCGTAGGTGGAAGAACATGGGGCCCAATCAAGACATCACCAACAATGCCTGCCCAAACGTTCACAGAAAATCTGTGTTGAGGACCTAATAGCACAATTGCGTGCGGATTCTCGTCAGCCCACACATGTGGCGGTGAATCGAGGAAGTGCAGTACATACTGACGAAACTAAAATGAGCTCTAACATGGAAATTAAGCGTTTCCGGACACATGCCCAAATAACATCTTTTCTTTATTTGTGTGTGAGGAATGTTTCCTGAAAGTTTGGCCGTACCTTTTTGTAACACCCTGTATAAAGATGGTTGCACTAAGCCCAACTAACGCCTAGGAGAAGTACGTCACCGGTGTGAGGCACAGATTTTACACGTCTTACACAGACTGCCACAAAATTTCAGCGTCATCGGGGTGAACAGACGAGAGACGACTTACCTCGCAGCCGTTGGGGTGTGTCTTCGGAGCACTGATGTGCCTGCCAACCGATTCGAGCTGCTTATATACACCTCGAGGGCGGATGTGCGGATCATACGCGATCAAAGCGGCGCGGCGTTTATGGCGGGCAAGTTTACCTACCCTACTGAGGTTTGCCGCACGGAAGGGTGTCGACACGCTGCTTACAATAGCCTAGGTGCCTGTGCATACAGGATTAGCCTCGTGTTGTCACTCAATGACGAACACTGCTACTAATAAGACAGCGGGTGCCGACTAGCGGGAAAAGCAGAACCCTTGTGCTGAGTTCTCTATACAGACTCCTCATCCCTAAAAGCTGTGCGAAAACATGAACTGATCCTCTGCTTACTCTGAGATCTACTGCTCTGTGCTCTAGAGACCGCCGTTAACGAACATGAATGACATGCGCAGGGGAAAAAAGGCAAGCAGACAAGTGTATTGTAACTGCAAAAGCTTATCAGCTATGCTGGAACGGTCTTCGGATCTCTAATTGGGAACTTTATTTAGAAGTATATGAAGAGGTGATCAAAATTTCATCCCACAGTGTTTACTTAAAATTTAAGGTGTTCTAAACCCAAAGGTTGTTTGAAACCCGCAGTGGATTAGCAGGCACCTTTTGGGGGAGACATACTGCTGCCTTCTTTTACCGAGGGAGGTGGCGGAATGATTAGCACACTGGACTCGAATTCGAGAGGAGGGCGGTTCAAATTCGCGTCCTGCCTTCCCTAAATCGCTCCAGGCAAATGCCAGGATGATTCCTTTGAAAGGGCACAGCCGATTTTCTTCTTCATGCTTGACTCCATCCGAGTTTGTACAGCGTCTGTGATGACCTCGGTGTCAACGGGAGTCTTCCTTTTTTTCCTTCCTTCCTATGACATTTGAACTGACTTCCCCAACCATATATAGGGAAACCCAAAGTTTCACGTAAATTTCGATCCACAGTGCAAGTCGACTTTTTCCATTAAAAAATGTACGTATATTGCCTGAGGTGACAGAAATGAAAAGCATCAGATATAAATACTAGAACTGACCCAAATTAAACATGAGTCCAACACTCACTTCTGACTCGGAGATGTTGTAACATCCACGATATATATATTTTTTTATTACGAGTGGAATATGAACGTGTGGAAAATTACGTAACTCAATAATATTCATTCAATTATGTAATTATTTCTTAAAAAGATGATAATTATTTAAAACAGAGACAATATTTGTCTCATATTCTTTGTTAATCTATGTCCTCCTTTTCTTTTGTTTTGTACCCTTTTATCGTCTTCTGATGTACGTCGCCGACCCAAGACGCGAATCGATTTGAGGCCTGTTGAATGAAAAACATTTAATGTAAAATTATTGTACTTTTATGTTCATTTGCCAGTAAAAAAAACAAATAGAGCCAAATGTGTTAAAACTATTTATGATTAATTATTAAAAAAATCACTTCCTCTTTTAATTATAATTTTGTATTAATTGTTTTATCATAGCTGCAAGAAGCGCAGCCATTGTTAGTTGCGATTATATAGCAACTTCGTCTGTACTTCTAGTTGAAAATAACATGGGTTTATGTTAAACTAATTTGCAAAATGGCTCTGAGCACTATGGCTAATTTGCAAAACAATTTAATAATTTTTTTATTGGTGGCATCAATTTAAATGATTAATTATTTATTGTGCAAAGCAAAATCTTAATTAAAAAAGAAATCCTCTATCTTTTGTTGGCCGCCTTCTTAACTTTTATCACAGCGGCAAATTTAAATTGCTTGAAACTGCAAACAATATTCCGATGTGTAAGAAATAAATGTGCACCGGTGGTACTGAACACTATTTATAAAAGAAAAAATTAATCGAATCAGACTGCATTTTCTAAGAACAGTGCTGATGGTATTTATTGTTGAACAAGATTTCATTGCTGATGTATGAGGCCAAAATTAAAAACTACGCACGAATCACGGAGAAAAATATTTCTGGTAGCATACGTCAGTGTTGTGTGCGGGTGGTATTCTGTGGTTCCCTTTCATGATCAATTTGCTAAGAATAATTAAATCCATCGAAGACAAAAATTATAAAAGCTCTGATGTACGATCTGTAATTTTAGTGATATGAACACAGCTTACAGTCACCATTATTACACTACGTCAGGTGGATATCTTGTGCAATTTGAACAAAATAATTATCCGGGAGAAGTTGTAGTATGAATAAAGCATTATACATGTGTATAATATTGTCAGTATCATTTACAAAATCAAATCAATGCAACTGCTAAAAAAAAAACAGAGTGAATTCAAATCGCAGAATACCATAGAGTATCGTAGCGTATCACCCATATTCATTGCATTTGTCCATGTTGATGGTGCACAAAAACCGCTACAATGTGTTAGATGCAGTTCATCTCTTCGATGTGGCATCTCAAATCTGATCTTGCTATAACGTAGTATTTCAAATATTAACGAGAGAAAGGTTATGAGGGCTTCTAAACTTAACAAAGAGAAGTATACTGCTAAACTGAAACATCACCACTACTGAAATGAAATTAATTTCACTTCACATATCATTTAAAGCCATAATGAGTTTTTTTTGCAAAATTACATAGTGAAACAATCTTTGCGTGTTCTGCCTATCGTTTGTGCAAAATCCAACTAAGAATGCTTGATATTATCTGTCTTGTAAGGATATATCGCCCTATAAACCACGTGAAGCTTTCGCATTTCGCAGCCAAAAAGCAAATCCATGCAGCTCGACTGTGTGGGTCACGTTGATTTGTGTTCCGCTGGTTCTGGTCGTAATGACGAGCTCCCTGTTAGCCCAATTCCATATCTGATACTGATTTTGGCACCTGAATGTAGGTTTAGTTAAGTCTATTACCTTATGTTTTTGACATATACTTTACTTTTATGTAGGTTTTTAGCCTGTATATATAGTACAGTTGACCACGTCGCTCTGGTGCCAGATAGCAGGACTTTCTACGTCCACGTATACATCTACACTTTCACTCTGCGAATCACTGTAAAGTGCATGGCAGAGGGTACGTGCCACTGTACCAGTTATTAGGGTTTCTTTACGTTCCAATTACATATGGAACGGGAGAAGAAATGTGTGTAAATGCTTCTAAGCGTGCTGTAATTACTCTGATCTTATCCTCACGAGCCTTATGAGCCTTATAGGAGCGATATGTAGGGGGTTGTAGTATATTCCTGGAGTCATCATTTAAAGCGGTTTCTTGAAACTTTGTTGGCAGACTTTCTCGGGATAGTTTCCGCCTGTCTTCGAGAGCCTGCCAGCTCAGTTCTTTCATCATCTCAGTGACACTCTCCCGCGGGTCAGACAAACCTGTGACCAATCGTGCTAGCCGGCCGCTGTGACCGAGCAGTTCTAGGCGCTTCAGTCCGGAGCCGCGCGACTGCTACGGTCGCAGGTTCGAATCCTGCCTCGGGCATGGATGTGTGTGATGTCCTTAGGTTAGTTAGGTTTAAGTATTTCTATGTTTTAGGGGACTGATGACCTCAGAAGTTAAGTCCCATAGTGCTCAGAGTCCTTTGAACCAACCAATCGTACTGACCTTCTGTGTATACATCTAATTGGTACAAGTACCAGACACGTGAGCGATATTGTAGGATGCGTTGCACGAGTGATTTGTAAGCAATCTCCTTGAAAGACTGATTGCATTTCCCTAGTATTCTGCCAGTTAAACCGAAGTCTGCTACCTGCTGAGGCTGCATGATCGTCCGATTTCATTTTCCTGCTAAGTATTACACCCAAGTATAACTGTGACTCACTACTGTTATATTCACAGGATACTTTTTTTGTTTTAGAAGTGCACAAGTTTACATTTCTGAACATTTTGCTCTTTTTGGACCAGTCCGCCTCACGGTCTCTCGTTTGTACCGGCTTAGGCCTTTTGTCGACATTTCTCTATGCAGGGTGTTTCAGAAACAGAGAACATACTTTAAGATACGTATTCCCCATATGTAGGCACTAAAACTGATTATTACAACATATGAGGGGCTTATTTCCATAGTGGTACAAGTTCACTTTTGAAAAAAATTGCGTTATCCTCACGCACGTACTCACACTAGTCGTTTTTAATTTATTTGCATTGTGGGACAGCTCCAGCGTCATCCTGCTGTCAATGGAGTACACCTCAATACTGACGCATTAGAGAAAGCAAACAGCAATTTGTTTCAGTAGTGGTTCAAGTCCGTGTGCTTTTGTGCATTTCAGCGTGTTGCTATTTCTTGCGAAGATGATGGATTCCGGAGCATTATCAAGTGACTGTGATACAAGCGATGATCCAGGTTTTCAAACGATTGCAGGTAAAGAAAATTTACTTTCTTTTCTCTCAGCATTATAGACATTTTGTTCCAAAAAAGGAATATGCGAGAATGAAGGTCAGGTCGACAATTACAGTGGAAAAAGAGGGTGTCCATCTTAATGTATTTCACATATAAATATGTTTTCAATCACCTAGTGCTGTATAAATCATAACTTGTGTTACTTTCTATCTAGATACCAGTACCGATGACGATGAAACTTCCAATGAAAGGGCAAAAAATTACGAAACAGGAGACACTGTTAGTGATGCCTGTGCCAACGGTGCAGTCGCAAATATGCAGACAAAAAGGAAGCGTACTCGAAGCAAGAAGGGTGCAAGGAAAACGGACACATATGAAAAGCATATTAGAAAGAAAAAAAGGAACGCTGGGGAGTTATACGTCACAGCAACTGGTCAATAAATTCCTCCAAAAACATTTCGCAATGTGGACTGCAGGTGTGCACGTAAATGTTTCAATAAAATTTTTGAGGATAAGGAAGACGTTATTTGAACATTTCTGGGCTACGGGTGATATTAATCGGCAAAACAGTTATCTGAATGGTTTATGTACGTATCATTCAGCTAACCGCCAACAACCATGAGATGGCTCTGGTTCTCAGAAAAGCTGTATTTATGAATATAGATTACATGTGAACGGAAACTGTGCAATAGTATGCAACAAGTTTTCCTTGAATACTTTTGACATATCTAATGGACGACCCTCTAGGCTTTTAACAAAACGCAAGGAAAAAGGTACACCTCACCTAGATGGAAGGGACGAACATCAGAACAAATTCTTTGTGCCGGAAGGTCTGATCAATGATATAAAGGAACTAAAGGAACACTTCAAAAGCTTTCCAATTTCCGAGAGCCATTATGCAAGGAAGGATAATCGCCACAAAAGGTTTTTAAATTCTGAGCAGTGTGTGGCCAAAATATATGATTTGTACAAAGATAAATGCATATCTCAGAATAAAGAAATTGTGGGGGAGCATATCTATCGAGAAATCTTTAACAAAGACTTAAACCTGTCATTTCGACTACCAAGTAAAGGCACTTTCTCCTTTTGTGACAAATTGAGCTTTGAAAAGGACGCTGATACCAATGCAGAAGAAAAGAAAGCTTCAAACTGAAAAGGAGCTTCACCTTAGGAGGGCTGAAGCTGCAAGAACAGCAATGGCTACAGAAACAGCATGTAGTGAAGGGGCGGATTCCCAGGTGTTCGTGTTTACCTTTGACCTGCAATAAGCACTTGCATTTCCTAACTGACAACATCGATATAGTACTACAAAAGAAACATGTACGTGTATAATTTTGGTTGCCACAATTCAACTGACGGCAAAATCCATATGTATTTTTGGGATGAAACACCTGGATCAACGGGTTCACAGGAAATTGGTACCTGTTTATTGAAACATATTGAAAAGTGTGTCACTTCTCAAAAACAGGTAGTTGCGTACAGTGACACGTGTGTTGGGCAAAACAGGAATATAAGCATTGCCCTAACACTAATGAAAGTGACACATTAACAGGTTTACATACAATGTTCAATTTATTTTATTTCAGTAGTGGTACAGCTCCATTACCTCCACTATTCTGCCTTTAATGCTGCTGAAATTAATGATCCAAATAAATAGAAAGAAAGGTTCATATCTAGCAACAAGCCATAGACTTAAATATTTCTGGTATCTCAACTGCAGATTTTTCAGCGCTCATTTAACTTTAGGACTCTGTATCTCAGAATGAACAAAAATGGACTTGCACTATTGAAGTAAGCTCTTCATATGTCCGTAGATTCTTGGTTTCCGAGTTGTGGCCTTCCAAACAGTGACATTCACTTGAACGTGTTTCTTCTCGCAGGTAGTTCTCGTGACAGCAGATATTAATAGCACTCCAAAGTGAATTGCGTGTGGAAACTTACTGCCTCACCAACACAGTTAAACCGCAATAGACCGGTGATGCAGTATTGTAACATGTTACCCCGGAATTCTTTACAGACGTATGGAAAAACTAGTAGAAGCCAACCTCGGGGAAGATCAGTTTGGATTCCGTAGAAACACTGGAACACGTGAGGCAATACTGACCTTACGACTTATCTTAGAAGAAAGATTAAGGAAAGGCAAACCTACGTTTCTAGCATTTGTAGACTTAGAGAAAGCTTTTGACAATGTTGACTGGAATACTCTCTTTCAAATTCTAAAGGTGGCAGGGGTAAAATACAGGGAGCGAAAGGCTATTTACAATTTGTACAGAAACCAGATGGCAGTTATAAGAGTCGAGGGACATGAAAGGGAAGCAGTGGTTGGGAAGGGAGTAAGACAGGGTTGTAGCCTCTCCCCGATGTTGTTCAATCTGTATATTGAGCAAGCAGTAAAGGAAACAAAAGAAAAATTCGGAGTAGGTATTAAAATTCATGGAGAAGAAATAAAAACTTTGAGGTTCGCTGATGACATTGTAATTCTGTCAGAGACAGCAAAGGACTTGGAAGAGCAGTTGAAAGGAATGGACAGTGTCTTGAAAGGAGGATATAAGATGAACATCAACAAAAGCAAAACAAGGATAATGGAATGTAGTCTAATTAAGTCGGGTGATTCTGAGGGAATTAGATTAGGAAATGAGGCGCTTAAAGTAGTAAAGGAGTTTTGCTATTTGGGGAGCAAAATAACTGATGATGGTCGAAGTAGAGAGGATATAAAATGTAGGCTGGCAATGGCAAGGAAAGCGTTTCTGAAGAAGAGAAATTTGTTAACATCCAGTATAGATTTAAGTGTCAGGAAGTCATTTCTGAAAGTATTCGTATGGAGTGTAGCCATGTATGGAAGTGAAACATGGACGATAAACAGTTTGGACAAGAAGAGAATAGAAGCTTTCGAAATGTGGTGCTACAGAAGAATGCTGAAGATTAGATGGGTAGATCACATAACTAATGAGGAAGTATTGAATAGGATTGGGGAGAAGAGAAGTTTGTGGCACAACTTGACCAGAAGAAGGGATCGGTTGGTAGGACATGTTCTGAGGCATCAAGGGATCACCAATTTAGTATTGGAGGGCAGCGTGGAGGGTAAAAATCGTAGAGGGAGACCAAGAGATGAATACACTAAGCAGATTCAGAAGGATGTAGGTTGCAGTAGGTACTGGGAGATGAAAAAGCTTGCACAGGATAGAGTAGCATGGAGAGCTGCATCAAACCAGTCTCAGGACTGAAGACCACAACAACAACAACAACAACCCCGGACTACAAGTCCATTAAAATTAAAAATTAGAAAATGAGCCGGAGACTGCATTCAGTGATGTGCTGGGTGTTCCACATGTTTTCAGATATATGCGATATGCTGCGGTGCGTCGTCGTAAGTGCCAGGGGAGGTACCCACAGCGAAGATGTCCAGATAAGAAGACAATTCAACGAATTCATCGCCGTTTGATTTACGCATGTGGGAGCCTTCAATCTCCTGGTCTACAACTCCAGATGTAGAGGAGAAGATTCTGGATTCCGCGCACACGACTCCTTCTATCAGCACACGGAGGTCAGTGTTGCAAGTCCAGATAAGAAGACAATTCAACGAATTCATCGCCGTTTGGTTTACGCATGTGGGAGCTTTCAATCTCCTGGTCTACAACTCCAGATGTAGAGGAGAAGATTCTGGATTCCGCGCACACGACTCCCTCTATCAGCACACGGAGGTCAGTGTTGCAAGTGAATATTTCTCATAGGACTGCTTGCGACAGCAATACCTGTGTCCTTATCATTTGCAAAGTGTACAGCCCCCGTGATCAGCAGATACCTTCAACGAGTTATGTTTTGCTAGTGGTTCTTGCAGCAGTGTGCTACAAATCCGAACTTTTCTGCTTTAGCGTCATTCACAGATGAAGCACAGTTGACACAATATGACATTACAAACTTCCATAATCTGCATGTATGGGTATGTAAAAATCCACTTGCAATTGTTCCACCTCATCACTAAATGCAGTTCTTCCTCAACATGTAGGCAGGTATCATTGGCAATGAGTTAGTTGGGCCCCATGTACCTGTAAATAGACTTAAGGAGCAGGCGAACACAAACTGCCTGGGAGACATTACACTGAAGACATTTCAGTGGTCATACGCCAACAAGATCAGTTCTTGTATGATGCCGCTCCGGCACACTACAGCCGTGTGGCCCGCCGGTACTTGGATCGAATGTTTCCTGACCGATGAATAGGTAGAAGTGGTCCAATTGCTTGGCCTCTGCGCTCACCTCATTTGAACACTATCGGCTTCTACTTGTGGTGTCATTTAAATGCATTCGTATGCTCGTCTCTGGTGCCGGACATGGAATCCCTTCGCAATCGAACTATGGAGATGGTGAGGAAGTACGAAATCCTCCTAAAATTTGGGATCGTGTTCGTAGGGCCATGAGACATCAATGTGAGGTTTGCAGCGAAGGGAGAGGTGGATATTTTGCACATCTTTGTAAAGACAACTATCGCGGGGAGAAAAACATTCAGGCGAATGAAACTTCCTGGCAGATTAAAACTGTGTGCCCGATCGAGACTCGAACTCGCCCGCGAAAGGCAAAGGTCCCGAGTTCGAGTCTCGGTCGGGCACACAGTTTTAATCTGCCAGGAAGTTTCATATCAGCGCACACTCCGCTGCAGAGTGAAAATCTCATTCTGGATTCAGGCGAATGTCACCATTTTGAAGGCCGTATCTCGGAAACCAAGTATTTCCGGAGACATGTTGTTGTGAACTTTTTTATTGTCTACACATAGGGAATACATACCTGATTTCTTCCCTCTATTTGGCCGAGCGGTTACAGGCGCTACAGTCTGGAACTGCACGACCGCTACGGTCGCAGGTTCGAATCCTGCCTCGGGCATGGATGTGTGTGATGTCCTTAGGTTAGTTAGGTTTAAGTAGTTCTAAGTTCTAGGGGACTTATGACCACAGCAGTTGAGTCCCATAGTGCTCAGAGCCATTTGAACCATTTTTTTCCCTCTATTATGAAACGCCCTGTATGCATTTCTGGAAATTTCCCTAGACTTTGCAACGTCTCTTAGCAAAACACATATGCGGTAAAAAAAAGCGAGAAAAGAATAATTGAACTGGATGATTGTAATTGCGTGGACAACGATTGTGTGAAATTTATGTGATAAAGTGAAAGCATTATCTGTCATGTTTTGTTCTTGTATAGAATTATGTACTGATTTTTTATAAAGATAATATCTGTGTCGGCGAGTACTGAAACCGCCACAGACGATACTTATTAAATATCAAACAAAGATGAGAATATGTTCAAAAATGGTTCAAATGGCTGTGAGCACTATGGGACTTAACATCTGTGGTCATCAGTCCCCTATAACTTAGAACTACTTAAACCTAACTAACCTAAGGACATCACACACATTCATGCCCGAGGCAGGATTCGAACCTGCGACCGCAGCAGTCGCGCGGTTCCGGACTGCGCACCTAGAACCGCTAGACCACCGCGGCCGGCCATGAGAATATGTGACACGTATAAATAGTAGTGACCGAACATTAATTTCTCTGTCGTCTTCTTGGAGTTACGTGAGTAGGAAGAGCCTGTGACGTTATATTGTACGCTTGCGTAGCATTCTTTTGTCAAGATTGTGAGACGTACGCCATTAAATACTCATTGTAAAAGTGTGTAATAATTTAATCCGTTTGAATAGAGTTACTTAGTGAAAACTTGCATTATGATTTGTAATAAGTTTGCGTGGTATTTTATCCCATCCTTTTAAGACATTTTCAGTTATTTAAATATTATTCGTGGTGCAGAGCTGCGCTACGAACGAACGAGCCGCTGCCGCGGCGCATTCAAACCGCATTAAATGAAACCAATAATACCGCAAAGAAGCGGACAGGTAATAGTAAACTAAAATTATTTCTTTCAGCTTTCGGAATTGCAGAGCAGAGCAGCAGATTTTATGATGTGTTTTACAGGTTGACGCAGGCTGCTGATAATATATTATTAACAGTGCAAAAAGATAATTTACTTTCATAACATAAAAGAAATCTTGCTGTGTGTAGTTCTGGTCTGGCAAACATTACAGTAAAAACATCTTTTTCTCTGATAATAGTGTCAGGTTCTCGTGTTAGTCGTGGTACTTATTGGTGTTTTACTGTTAACAAAAATCCACTGCAAAATTTTGTTGTTGAACAAACATTGGGTACTGTAACATCAGTATTGATAACGAAATAATTTTCATTAACCTTTTCAATAACTGCAAAGTAAGGAAGATATGTTGAACTCTATGGCGAGTTACAGTAACGAAAAAATGTTCCTTTAATAGAAAGCCAGATCCAGAATAATAAGAACATAACATTGTTTTGTTGAAAATTAATGATCCAAAGAAAGTCACAGCACAGCATCACTAAAAGGTATTTCGGAGCTCTTTTCGTAGCAACATATTTTATCTCATATATTAGTTGTTACGCGAGCAATAATAATAATTACAAAGCGAAAAGATCCAGCGAAAACTTACACACTACTTAATCTAACTTACCTTAAACTAACTTACGCTAAGGACAACACACACACACCCATGTCCAGGGGAGGACTCGAACCTCCGACGGGGTGAGCCGCGCGAACCGTGGCAAGACGCCAAGACCGCGCGGCTACCCCGCGCGGTAACAGCCATTTCTTCTATCCTTCTGTGCCGTCAGTGTCGAAACTGGTTATGTTGCAACAGTGTAATCTATTTTCAAATCACATATCTACTTATACAATCAACTCTCTGTGGTCTGTTTAGTTGCATTGAATTGCATTCTCTCACAGTTATGGGCTTGAGTACATTGATTTGTCTTCTCCAGTTATCTTTGCCATCAATGTACGCGTTTACTCATTTCGCAACACTAACGCTTACCCACTTAGCCACCGAGCCTACTTACAGAAGCGTAAAACTGAAAATTAACCAACGCGCCACATATCCCTACGTAACATATGGTGTGTGGCAGAAGATACACAATGTGTCGAATGCTTTAAACTCATTCTTTAATGGATGGCATGCGGGAAGAAATGAAGCTCCGAGATGCAGAACCACGTAAGTCCACTTCAGGCTTAAAGTGCTTAACACTGGGCACTCTTGCCGTTCGCCGTACGGACGTTCATGTGTCGGCCGTGTGGAAGGCGACTGTATCCCTTACGGGCGCAGCTTTTCCATTTGCTGAAATGCGTTTTCGCGCATGCTACACGACTGCCGGCTGTGGGATGGCCGTAGCAATTCGTATTTTGTCCACTAGATTCATCAGGAGTCGATTTACAAGTGTGCCTTTCCTAGACATGTTGCAGAACTCATGAGGAACAGAAAGGGCCAACCAACAAGCTTCAAAACAACGAAGCGGAAGCAGGGAAGGGTCCTATTCTAGCTCTGAAATGGAAAAATGAACCTCTCTAGAAAACGTCAGGTAACCACCAAAGAGATTTCTGAATGTTCAAAAGAAGATTTTACAAGAACAAAAAAGCCAACAGTGTCATAGGTTATAGCATGAACTAGACTGTGGTGACCATATCAGTCAGCTACTACCCATTCGCAAGCAAAACAATGAAGTGGTGGAAAAAATTGTTCTTTTACGTTTTCCTAACGTATATTGAGAATGGTTTTTTACAAATGGTTCAAATGGCTCTGAGCACTATGGGACTCAACTTCTGAGGTCATTAGTCCCCTAGAACTGAGAACTAGTTAAACCTAACTAACCTAAGGACATCACACACATCCATGCCCGAGGCAGGATTCGAACCTGTGACCGTAGCGGTCTCGCAGTTCCAGACTGCAGCGCCTAGAACCGCACGGCCACTTCGGCCGACGGTTTTTTACAAAGATGTCAACAAGCAAAAGATAGCTCTAACGGAATTCACAAGAAAACGTTAGCATGGGCTTGGTAGCTGCAGGAAGAGATAATCGATCACTGGATCCAACACCAACGACTAGCCTAGACAGAAACTTTGGTCGCCATTTTCCAGAAAAGGTACTAACCACCGCCAGCAAAGTATATGCCACGTGCTACTGTAAAGTTTGTTCTGGCAAAAGAAAGAAAGAGACTGGCAAGGAGGTAAGGAAAGAAAGGAGATGACTATACAAAGATTGAAATTTTGGACTTGGTGTACGAACATGTTTTCAAGACTACCGTACAAAAGGAAATTATGTATAAATTAGATTTAATCAGTTTTAGTCATAAAATATGAAACAAATATGCACTTGGAGAGTTATTCTTTTGTTTTTATTTCTGCTTGAGGTCTCCGTGAGTAAATTTATAACGCCAGTACTGATGCGAATATACATAAGAAAGTATATTTCCTAATTTATAAGGTACGGGATTTAAAATGATGCTAGATGCGTACCTATAAGAAGCTTGATGATTACTCTTTAAATTTGCTAGAAAATGGCCAGTTCACCTACGCAGTCAAAGAGGAGAGATAGCAGTGTTGAGTGTGTTAAAGACTGACATTGATATCTTTGTATCTTCTTACACGGAAATGAAGTCCAACACGACACAGCCTTCCATTCGAAAACCCTCATAACTGAACGAAGAAAATAATAGTAATTGTTAACCAGCGCTAGTACGGAACAGTGGATTTTTTAAAATTATATTTTGTTAGTATAGTATCTTCTGTTGCATAAGACACACTGTCATTTCGCGCTGACGTAAAATTAAGTTATTAATCGGATTTTAACAGCTATTTTCGTCTATAT
Source organism: Schistocerca americana (assembly GCF_021461395.2). Classification (NCBI taxonomy): domain Eukaryota; kingdom Metazoa; phylum Arthropoda; class Insecta; order Orthoptera; family Acrididae; genus Schistocerca; species Schistocerca americana. The sequence continues at coordinate 620,152,306 of NC_060122.1, forward strand.
TATGTAGTAAATAAGTGTATTAATGCCTTTTCCTGTTCACAAGAAGCGAAAAGTTCATAATAAGTTCAATTTTAAATTTGGTTGCGATAAACATAGGATAAAATTCAACTTGATTTATTTTGTTACAGTTTCTATTTCGTGTAAAAAGCTACGTAACGATGTACATAGTGTTAATAAACGGAAATTAACACAGGTTCAGTTTCGGTTAGCTTTTTATAAGGTTATTCAGTGATAGAAGTCGGTACTTGTAGACATAATTTGTATATGCCTATCCACGAGCATAAACGCAACTGTAACTGGAAAGTAATGCGACCACGGGAGACAAATAGTTAATAGTTTGGGATTAGCTTATGGAAAACTGCGGTTTCATTGCGGCCACTGTAGTGTGCCAGAAGAATAGATTTCTAGTGAGGCGCTCACATGAATATGCAGGTTATGTATAAAGGACCGGAGGAACATAAAACAAGATGCGAAGGTTTGTGCTCTTCAGGCAGCGAAAATTGAGTCTGAGCAATCTGGGTGGCGAAATGGGGGGGGGGGGGGGGGGAGATACAAATTGGGATGTGGGAAAAGGTAACAGGAAAGCTTGGAAAAAAGAATAGTTTTGATAGTTCTCTTACCGTTGAGCAAAAGAACGGATACAGCGTGTTGTCTGTTCAAGGGGAGGAGCCTCTTTCAACTTTATAAGAAAGTGGGGTGTGGCAGAGCATCAATAAAAGTTTAAGCGACAGTTTGGGAACTAAATTGAGTACAAAAATAAAAGTCTTGCTGCTAGGTAGCAGTCATGTCAGAAATGTAGGCGAACATCTGCAGGAAAAACTAGCTCAGGATACCGGGTTACAACTATTGTAATACCTAGTGCTATCATTGGTCAGGTAATAGGGGATATTGAGGCATAACATTTCAGTCGCCTCGGTTCAGCATGTGTCCTGTTACCTTGTAGGCGCAGGGTCCGCCATGATCCCTGATAACTCGTTCCATGTGTGGTGGCATCGACACGTATAAGGCGCGAATGGCGTCCTGTGGTATAGTCATCCATACTGCACTCTTCTTGTTGAAAAGTTCGTCTGTGATGGTTGGCATTGGGTCACAGCGCTGCACCTGTCGTTTCACTGTATCCCACACATTTTCGATTGGCGAACAGGTCTGGTGATCTGGTGGCCCAGGGCAAAAGGCTGACATCCTGTGACACCAAGAAGGCACATGTTCGTGCAGAAACATCTGGTCGTGCATTGTCTTGCTGAAAAATGGCGTGTACGGCGTTGTGCAGAATGCATATGGTTACGGGTTGCAGGATGTCATTCACGTAGGTCACAATGGTAACAGCCCCAAAATAGGGCCGTCATTTTCAAACAAACAGAACCTGGATTCGTCCAAGAACATTATCCGATGCCATTCCTGTCCCTAGTGACGTCGTTCCATACATCATAGCCGTCAAATGTAGGAGGGGAAGTGGACGACGCGCACGTGACCCATGTGTAATAAACGGTGACGGTCTGTCACCCCTGATAGTGTTCGAAGTGTTCCACTGTTGCGCCAGAGCCAAGGAGGAGACAGACCTGTCCTGAAATGCCGCTCGGATGAGGTGTCGATCTTGTCGAGGGATAGTCTGGGTGGTGAGACCTGACCCATCTCGTCGTGTTCTACGGCCTTCAGTGAGCCATTCTGGACACACCCTTTGCATTGCTGAAACACTTTGTCCCACACGAGTAGCAGTTTCCCAGATGGATGCATCACATTCTCTCGTGCCAATAATGTGCCCTCTTTCAAACTCACTGATTTGACAGTGCGATTCGCGCATACGTCTGAGAGGCATCCCGCACGCGTGCTGAAGTCACACTGATCCATTATCTTCGGCTTATAGAGACAACGATAGCCGCAGGCACATTTTACCGGTAGGTAGTGTTGCACCGCGACATCGATGTTGACCTTGAACCCGCGGGCCGACATGGTTCAAATGGTAATCATTTCTGCAAAATATACTTATGTACACGTCCGGTGAATATGAACGTTCCATCTCTAGTTGTTCAAAATACTCTGATTTTTTTGAACATGAGTGTACATGTGAGTTTTGTTGATGTTCCTTCCCCAGCGAAACTTCTGCAGCATACGCAACAACCTTGGCACCGTATGCGCCCATCCACATCCTCCATACAGTCCCGGTCTCTTCCCATGCGATGTCCATATTTTTGGATCCCTGAAGAAAGACATTGGCGACCGATGTACAGGTGCAAGCCTGGCTGCAATCATGGTTCCGCAGCCAAACGCGAACATTTTTCCATGAAGGCATTGAGCATTAAGCGTTTGACTCGGTGCCCCACTGCAGACTCCTAACTAAGGTACGAGCATATGGGATTGGTTCCCAAGTATGTGAGTGGCTCAAAGACTTCTTAAGTAATAGAACCCAGTACGTTGTCCTCGATGGTGAGTGTTCATCGGAGGTGAGGGTATCATCTGGAGTGCCCTAAAGAAGTGTGGTAGGTCCGCTGTTGTTTTCTATCTACATAAATGATCTTTTGGATAGGGTGGATAGCAATGTGCGGCTGTTTGCTGATGATGCTGTAGTGTACGGGAAGGTGTCGTCGTTGAGTGACTGTAGGAGGAAACAAGATGAATTGAACAGGATTTGTGACTGGTGTAAAGAATGGCAGCTAACTCTAAATATAGATAAATGTAAATTAATGCAGATGAATAGGAAAAAGAATCCTGTAATGTCTGAATACTCCATTAGTAGTGTAACTCTTGACACAGTCACGTCGATTAAACATTTGGGCGTAACATTGCAGAGCGATATGGTGCGGGACAAGCATGTAATGGCAGTTGTGGGGAAGGCGGATAGTCGTCTTCGGTTCATTGGTGGAATTTTGGGAAGATGTGGTTCATCTGTAAAGGAGACCGCTTATAAAGCACTAATACGACCTATTCTTGAGTACTGCTCGAGCGTTTGGGATCCCTATCAGGTCGGATTGAGGGAGGACATAGAAGCAATTCAGAGGCGGGCTGCTAGATTTGTTACTGGTAGGTTTGATCATCACGCGAGTGATACGGAAATGCTTCAGGAACTCGGGTGGGAGTCTCTAGAGGAAAGGAGGCGTTCTTTTCGTGAATCGCTTCTGAGGAAATTTAGAGAACCAGCATTTGAGGCTGACTGCAGTACAGTTTTACTGCCGCCAACTTACATTTCGCGGAAAGACCACAAAGATAAGATAAGATAGAGATTAGGGCTCGTGCAGAGGCATATAGGCAGTCATTTTTCCCTCGTTCTGTTTGGGAGTGGAACAGGGAAAGAAGTTGCTAGTTGTGGTACGAGGTACCCTCCGCCACTCACCGTATGGAGGATTGTGGAGTATGTATGTAGATGTAGATACACGTGCTGTGAATATGAACATTCCATTTCTAGTTGTTCAAGATACTCTGATTTTTTTGAACATGAGTGTACATGTGAGTTTTGTTGATGTTCCTTCCCCAGCGAAACTTCTGCAGCATACGCAACAACCTTGGCACCGTTTGCGCCCATCCATATCCTCCGTACAGTCCCGGTCATATTTTTGGATCCCTGAAGAAAGACATTGGCGACCTATGCACAGGTGCGAGCCTGGCTACAATCATGGTTCCGTAGCCAAACGTGAACATTTTTCCATGAAGGCATTGATCCTTTTGTCACTCAGTGCGATGAATGTGTTAACAGCTGTGGTGATTACTTTTGAAGCAAAGTAAGCGACTTACTTGCTTTTTTTCCATCTGTCTCCTTACCATTTAACTGTCCCTCATAGGTTAAAAGCTTGCTTTCAAAGAGGGCAGAGACCACTAGATGCTTGACGTTTAAGTCTCACACGAGTTAACAAATCATCCATCGGCCAATCAAACGATACAACGTCGTTCGGTTTATTTACTCGTATTACATTACAATTATATATGCTGGTTGTAATAGATTGCAAGAATGCTAAGAAAAAGTAACACGAAAGAAGTGCCATACAAAACACTCATCCGACCGATTTATGCGTCTACATCTACGCCTATGAAAGTTTACAAGCTATCTGGCTTGCCTCCTTCCATTAATAAGCTAATACTATGTGCTCCTTGTCATGACTGGAGTAGAGATATGCAAGAATGCAAGAGACGCCATTCTCATCATTTTATTTAAGTCTACAACATACAACAGCCCTCTCCATGTTGCCTAAAAGGTAACTTGTTCTAGATTCTCAACAAATCAATACGATCATCGCACTGGAGACAGATCGCCTAGAGAAACTCGAAGACTTGTTACAAAAATTTCATGGTGTTAAAGTATTCTCTTCCATCAACCTCCGATCGAGTTTATGGCAAGTCGACTTGCACTCGGCATGCAGGCAGCACACTAAGTTTCTTGATTTCAGGAATTGTTACCAATTCAAGCAACTGCCCTGTGGCCTGAGTATTTCATCGTCTGCATTTATACGAGGACTTGATGGGATCCTTAACGAGTCGTTGAAAGACAGAATCATAAGCTACGTTGAAGATATTTTGGTTGCCGAAAATAAATGGGGGGGGGGGGGGGGGGGTGGAACCTGAGAAGGTTCTGCATGAGCTACTCTTCACGTGAAGGGAACACAGAGTTATTATCAACTTTAAAAATCACAATTTGGTACATACAAGGTAGAATTCCTCGGCCACGTCGTCTCTGGTGAAGGCATTGCACCTTGCACAGGTCACAACTGCAACTACACTTCCTACTCCCATGACAAGAAAACAATTACAAGGTTCTCTGAGAATAATACATTTTAGAAAAAAATTACAACAGTAGAACCTCTGGGAACTTCATGTATATGCGAACTAACCCGCAAAAAAGACAGCAGGGGTGTGGGACAGCGCAGCAGAAAGCGAGTTCCGTGCACTGGAATAAGCGTTAAGAAACGCATCAGTACTCTTACATCCTGATTTTTCAAATAGGAACTGACAGCTCTAGGGCAGGGTCTAGGACAGGGTTCGCTGTTTTGATCTTTCAGGAGTTTAGGGAGAATGGTAAACGGGTACAAACGCACGTGGCATTCTAGACTCAAGAATTAACTAAGCGCAATTGGAACTACTCTGTCACCGAACAGAGGTTCTGACTGTCATCTGGGGCTTTGATAAATGTAGATTCTTCCTGTATAGGCGAAAGATGCGGGTCTTCACTGATCATAAAGACCTGGAATTGCTACTGACCGCCAATCTGAGCAAAAAAGATTAATCAGATGGGTGTTAGTTCTTCAGGAGTTCGACTTTATTATCACATATGTGCCTGGAGTACCCAAAACTATTGCGGATGCACTGTCGCGATCATCAAAAGGACTTGTGGGTGATGTTCAGGACCACTTGGAAGAAAATCACTTCAGTCTCTTCTACATGTGCAAGGTAGCTATAGAGAACGAAATTACTTTAGCTATGAGAGACATCATCAGGGAACAGGATAAGGATCTGGTTGTCATAGGGTTAAAAGCTAAGTGGAAAGACTGAAACAGCGTGGTCGTCAGACAGTTTTACCTACAGAGAAGTGGTATTTTGTTTTGCCGCAGGATGAAGAGGGATTCAGAGTGTGTGGTGTGCATCCTGGAAGGGCTGACAGACAAGATAATTTCGTATACACGCCACAGCCATGAGAACTATGGTCTGCATAAGTGTTTCCTGAGGCTGAAGACACTGTGCCAGTTTAACAACATGGAGAGGTGTGTCAGGAAAGCTTTATCTGTGTGCAAAGACTGTCAAAAGGCCAAGCCTTCGACACAGACTACTCAGCAGTAGAGGAACAAAGCATGTTCTGGCACAAATAATTTATTCGAGATGGCAGCTGGGTTTTCCTCACCCCCTATGACAATACACCTCCTCTCCATCCCTGGAAAAGGCGGACTTTTGTTTGGCAGGAAATAGGTCAACTGAGCTACTTCCACTAACTTAACTCCGCTCACTCCTATGCCATCCCCCACGCCCTCCTCCTCTAATGAACTACTGGAAAAAGACAGAGACAGTGTTGAACTGCAGGAGATGAAGGGTGTAAGGTACCTATTTATTTTGACAGGAAATGTGTTCTCAGTGGTGTTATCTGGCTGGTGGATTGTCCTCTATATTCCGCTGCCCCCCCCCCCCCCCCTACTATCCACTGTCCCCTGCCCCCACTTTTCCTGATTGCACATGCGTACGCATGTTCGCCTCAGAGACTGAAGACAGCCTGAGCTAGTCCACATCACTGCCACTAGAGGGTGGTGGAAACTATTCTACAGCAACCCCCCACCTTCTGCTGCCCTCCATTCCCCACTATTCAAGTTTCAGCTGCTTGTTTGGAGGCACTGTCAGATAGAAAAAATTTCAGAGTCCTGCAGCTACAATGGTGTTCATCACTTGGCTGAAATGCTGAGTGGGCTCAGTTTATTTTCACTGCTGGAGTTAGACGTGGTGAGGCACTTTTTTATTTCACTCACTTTTAGAAACACAGTTCTACAGTGGGAAACCCATACTGCTGTCCAAGCACAGATGGGAAAGTCAGAACAATTATGTGTCTAAAAGTTCGTGACATATTTCGAAACCCACAAGAGATTATAAAAAAACCTCAGACACACAGCAGATCCATTGTCTAAAATACTCTCCTAGATTTCGAAGCACTGTTGTACAGACGAGAAAAATGGCTGGAATTTTTGGGGAATTTTCGATGTCCTACAATGACTATTCTGGAGATGCTCTAAAGCCACAAGGACTGGTGGGGGTGGGGGGTAGCATCCCACCTGTCTGAATGAGAGGAGGCTGGTCTGCCTAAATTTGTGTCTGAACATTCAAGCAAAGGAGACATCATCTGACTCTGTAACGTCACAGAACTTTCCACAGATGCCTTATTCTACACCAGTCTTGTTCAAACTAGTCTGTAGAGACTCCCATTCACACCTGACTGGTTCTTGCTTAAATTACCCACCAAAATCCTGATGCTGCTGCGGGAGCACTGTTCACCACTTTCTAGGGAAGGGAAAATTACGAGAATTTCAGCGCGGAAAACTATTTTGAACAGATCGAAAAGCATACAGCAGCCATATCGCAATGACATTTAAACCCTGTAAAAGTGCAGATTATGAAATACAGAAGTTACCTCCAAAGGCACTTAGCCAATTACACTGCTCTTCTACTGTCGAGGAAACATCGAACTTTCCGACGTGAAACCGATCTCCAACCAGACTACATCACTACAAACGATTGTACCACCATACCATATTGCTACGCCACTGTAGTAAACACAATTCGGTTTCCTGCACCATGCAAAATCATCATTTCTGCATCCTGCACCATATATAGTCGAAGTGCTACACATCCCCCGCAAGGTCGGTCTGTCATCGACCGCGGCCAGTGGTTGTGATGCAACTGCCCCTGCACGCACTCACTTGATGCTCGCAGGCCGGCGCGAGGGCGGCCAGATGGCGGAAAGCGGGTGGAGGAGGCCATTTAAGAGAGACTATGCAAACGGTGGGATGTCATAAAACTATAACCATTCTCATGTTAGAAAGCGGGTGGAGGAGGCCATTTAAGAGAGACTATGCAAACGGTGGGATGTCATAAAACTATAACCATTCTCATGTTAGAAGCTGGGATGATACGATTAGAGTGGCTGGTGCACGTGTTCAGTGGAGACAAGACTGTCGCCAGGAAGTCGCCTGGCTCTTTTAGCAAGCAGAAAAAACATATACGTATTTCACGGGCGTGACTGACTGGGAAGCTTAACAGCCTTCTTTCAGAAATTCGAAACGGTCAGCCTGGAAAGATTAGATCTCTTTGTAAATGAGGGACTGTGGTCCCATCTATGTAGACGGTTTTTGCCGAAATATGGCTTTGCTAGCCGTGAGAACGACGCCTCCCTAGTCTAAAAAAATGGTTCAAATGGCTCTGAGCACTATGGGACTTAACATCTGAGGTCATCAGTCCCCTAGAACTTAGAACTACTTAAACCTAACTAACCTAAGGACATCACACACATCCATGCCCGAGGCAGGATTCGAACCTGCGACGTAGCGGTCGCGCGGTTCCAGACTGAAGCGCCTAGAACCGCTCGGCCACTTCGGCCGGCCCCTAGTCTAAAATCTTTTTTCAGACAAGAGAGATTTTGAGTTGCCAATTTGCTCCCCTCAGGATATGTAAAGCAGAGGCTTGCTCCACTAGTGTGGGAACCCTGGTGCTGTGTGTGGATTGGCTATCAGGCCAGCAGAACAGTCAAGAGGGGAGATTCAACGAGTCTAGGACAGTTCAACTGGTTTGTACAACGTGGAGGCGGTTTTTTCTGCTAATTCGGCATCTGTATGAGGCTTGGTGAAACGTGATTGTGATTCTCTGCCTTCTTCGTCTTCCGGTCCTCCCCCGGTGGAGAACTTCAGGTCTTCACCTAGTGGGTGAGACTTGTAATGGACTAAGAATCAGTGGCAATTTCCAGCTGTACCAGCAGTGGAACTGTATATCATATTAGACATGTTGTGTGACACGAGGGTGAACTTATTCGTCCTGAGTCGGCTGTCTGATGTTCGACAATTCCAGCACATGCCATTGTGCCTGTGAGTCAAATGGGTTGGCCGAACCAGTGAACCTCACAATGAAATCTACTGGGATTTCAGGACTCTGATAGGGAAGTTTCTCATATTCTAACAATCACAACGCCAATCCACGTAGTTTGCGAGTTTTCGTGGACGCGTCAGAGCATTTCAGCAGCCGCCGTGCTTCGCCCCCCGCCCACAGCTTGCTGTTTTCTGCTGCCGCCTGAATTAACCACATAGGGAAAAATATTGCTGCACCGGCATAGAGTTGTTAAACGATATTCACAACTCCCTGTTCTCAGTTAACCATAGTTTGTGGTGTACCTTGTCGTAGTTGATTCCATTTGAATAGAATTTGACCTCACAGTAGATTCATTTAAACGAAGTCTGATTGAGTTCTAAAAAGGATTAATTCAGGGGAGAACTTGTATAGATTTCACCCCAATGAATGCTTTACCAATAAAGGACTATTCCTTTCAGGTGATATATGTTTGTCAATTTTTTGTAAGATTTATCAGCTCGATTGTAGTTACAAAAGGATGAATAAAAACTTGTAATTATTTTTGTAAACTTAAATTCGCCACTGTTGTCGTTCGTACTCACCCAGCCATTCACTGTTTTCATTTTATTGTGGTGATACATGGATACACCAGCAATTCAGAATGCAATCCTATTAAATTAGTTAATCTGATGATTAACTTCAGTTCTGAAAGTAACCGCAAACAAAGGTAACAAAAGTGCCATGAGTAAATTCACTAATTTCATATATAAAAATTATGGGTGTAACTTAGGATTTGAAGATTGTTGAGAGGATAATACTTTTCTATATGTAAATATAGTAACACTTAGCATCACTTGGACGCATATTTATGATAAAGCAAGCGACATCTTGCGTATGCAGGAAGCAGAGGTGATGATTTTGTATGGTGTAGGAAACGAATTCCGTTTACTGCAGTGACATAGCGGAATGGTATGGTGGCACAATCGTTTGTGGCGATATAGCCTGGTTGGAGATCGCTTTCACCGCGAAAAATTCAAGCTTTCATCGACAGCAGCAAAGCAGTGTAATTGACTAAGTGTCTTTAGCTGTTGTTTCCGTGTTTCATGATATTTAGACCATTTTTGCAGGGTTTAACTGTTAGTGCAATATAACTGCTGTATGTTTCTCGATCTGTACAAAGTAGCTTTCCGCTGAGATTCTCGTAATTTGCCCTTCAGTAGAAAGTGGCGGACAGTGTTTCTAGATCAGCAACAGCATTTTGGCGGGTAAATTCAGTAAGAACCAATCAGGATGCTCCATTCACAGGAACTTCCATGACGTTAGAGAGTCACAAGACATCCTTCGTCAGGGCGCTGGAAAAGGCTGTTCAGATGGCATACTCGAGGGACACAAGATTAGCAGTGGTAGAGCGACGCTGGCGGAAGCCGCCCTGACATGGAGCCAGTAGGCCACGTGACTCCAGGAGCCAACCCAGCCGCCGACACACTACACGTTCTAGCAGCTTACAAAGAACGTTGGTGAGGCTGATGGGTCGATAGCTATCCACATCAAGTGGCTTTTTACCAGGTTTGAGCACCGGAATAATGGTGCTCTCCCGCCATTGCGATGGAAAGGCGCCATCGCACCAGATCTGGTTGAAGATGACGAGGAGATGTCGCTTGTAGACAGATGAGAGACGTTTAATCATCTGACTGTGGATCCGATCTGGCCCAAGAGCAGTATCAGGGCAATGTGCAAGGGCACTGAGGAGCTCCCACTCGGTAAATAGGGCGTTATAGGATTCACTGCGGCGTGTAGTGAACGAGAGGACTTTCCCTTCCAGCTGCAATTTGAGAGTGCGAAAGGCTGGGGGGGGGGGGGGGGGGGTAATTCTCCGACGCAGAGGCTTGAGCATAGTGCTCAGCAAAGTGCTCGGCAATCGCGATTGCGTCGCTGGATAACACGCCGTTTATGTTAACACTGGGAACACCTGTTGGTGTCTGGTACCCAAAAACTCGTTTGATCCTTGACCAGACTTGGGAAGGTGACGTATGGCAACCAATGGTTGAGACGTATCTCTCCCAACACTCCTGCTTCCGTCGTTTCATAAGTTGGCGAACGTGGGCACGCAGCCGTTTAAAAGCTATGAGATGCTTCAGGGAAGGGTGCCGCTTATGCCGCCGTGGAGTTCGCCAACACTCTTTAATTGCTTCAGCGACTTCCAGCGACCACCAAGGGACTGCCTTTCGCCAGGACCACCCTAAAGTGCGAGGGATCGCGTTTTCTGCCGCAGAAAGGATTGTTGTAGTCACCTGCTCAACCATCACATCGATGTTCCCGTGTGGGGGAGATTCAATGGTGACAACAGAGGTGAAAGTTTCCCAGTCTGCCTTGTTTAAAGCCTATCTAGACAGGCGTCCGTGGGCCTGACACTGGGGCAGTGACAGGAAGATGGGGAAGTGGTCACTACCACACAGGTCGTCTTGTGCTCTCCAGTGGATAAACGGGAGAAGTCCTGGGCTGCAAATTGATAAATCACTGGCCGAATAACTACCACAAGCCACACTGAAATGTGTGGGGGGCCCAGTATATAAGAGGCAGAGGTCGAATTGAGACAGTAAAGTTTCGACATCTCTGCCTCAGCCAGTAAGCACGCTGCCACCCCACAAAGCGTTATGGGCGTTAAAATCTCCCAAAAGTAGGAAAGGTTTAGGGAGTTGATCAATCAGTGCAGCTAACACATTCAGCGGTACTGCACCATCTGGAGGAAGATATACACTGCAGGCAGTTATTTCCTGTGTCATCCTTATTCTGACACCTACAGCTTCAAGAGGGGTTTTAAGGGGCACAGTTTCACTACATACTGAGTTTAGCACATAAACGCAAACTCCACCTGACACTCGATTATAGTCGCTACGGCTCCTGTAATATCTCCTATAGCCGTGGATGGTATGATGGTTACAGAAACATCCCCCAGCTTGCCACAAGCGAGTAACGCCCGTGACTGGTCAGAGGATGCTGCTTTGATCAAGACTGGCCCAGATCTCATTTTGGACAAGCTCTCCACCTCCTGAAACTTGTCCTGTAAATGCTCAACAAAAAACTGAGGCTTCATCGTCATGAAAGATTTCCCATAAGGGGCGAATAAGAGCTGCTGCCATCCTTAGCCTGACGTTACTCCCATGGTGTGGCCAGGGATGGGAATGATTTGAGGTCATCCTTCTGTGCGTTCAATTGAGCCCGTAAACACTTAGCGACTGCTGGTGTTTGACCACCAGCAAGAGATGATGTACTACGCTTCATTGTGTGTCATCCACCCTGATGCCACCCTCTCCGACTAGGAGCCCTCCCAACGGGCGCCACCCAGCTGCAGCAAGGGCCACCTGGCAGGATGGCCATTGCCAGAAGTCACGATGTCCCAAGGTGCCAGGCATCTACTCCTCGGCATATGGGGGGAGTTAACAGCGCTTCCATCAGCAGAGCGATTCCTGTGTGGTCAGGGGTCTACAACCAACAGGGTAAATGGCGGCCTCACCACAACGGACTGGCTACCGTGCTGGATATCAGGTGCAACCAAGCCAAAGTCCATTATCATCGTCAGCGTAGAAAACGATACTGCGCAGTCGATGGAAAAGTATGCACCCATGAGGGTGACCTCGCCCAACAGTTGGAGAATGAGCAGAAGTGCAGATCCACGTCGATGAAGGATGCGATAGGTCTCAGCGAATGATGTAACAATGTACCATGTAAGGCGCCCTTCCCCAATTGGCTCGCTCTTCGGGAAAATTTTGAAAAATGGAGGTCAAACCCTACAGGGGATCATCACATAAAGGCCGAAACGTGTGAGACTCCTTGTAGTCGCCTCTTACGACAGGGCCGGCCGGAGTGGCCGTGTGGTTCTAGGCGCTACAGTCTGGAGTCGAGCGACCGCTACGGTCGCAGGTTCGAATCCTGCCTCGGGCATGGATGTGTGTGATGTCGTTAGGTTAGTTAGGTTTAATTAGTTCTAAGTTCTAGGCGACTGATGACCTCAGAAGTTAAGTCGCATAGTGCTCAGAGCCATTTGAACCATCTTACGACAGGCAGGAATACCTTGTCCCTATTCTAACACCTAGGCCCGCAGGGCGACAATATATATAGTAGTTAATTAAATTTAGTTTATATTTCTGTTACACAGATAATAATTGTGTCGCGTGTTGCATTCTGGGAATTTTCTCTTAATTGAATGTTAGTATATGCGTTCCTTCGAACTCTATACATAGATATTGTGTTGTGTATTGCATGATGAAATGTTGGGGCCTGATTTCACGTGTTAATCCATAGGAAAACTGGTCTGGAAGGAAAGAAAGTGCCAGGCTATAAAGAGTGATGGAGGAGAGAAGGCGTGCTGTCTAATGTTTTTATTTTCATTACTGTGGGTGTTGCGGGAATTTTTGGAACATCTGTCGTTTGGTTGGCAGTGGCAAACGGAGAACCATCTGAATCCTGGCTTAAATTTATATCTCTGATGAAGTTATCGTTGTCTCTGGTGGATAGGAAGACTTTAAGCAATGTAGGCATTGTTGTTCTTGTTGTTGTCGCCTACACAAGTGACGCCTTCTTAGGAGGACGAATTATCTATTTTGTGACTAATCCACTCCATTGTTGCATGGACCCATATCTCAAGAATGGAGTTTTTTTTCTTCTTTTGTGTAGTGCGATGTCAGGGAGCATTTGCACCTATCACAGATTATTGTAGGGAGTTTTGTTTCTAATTTAGGAGGATGGAGTGTACAGCATTGTAAGTGAGGCAAATCGACCTACGAGAGAAACGAGACAGCAACATCAATATATGCATTTTTGTCACGAACAGTCAGCCTTTGACACGACTGATTATATTAAGAACTTATTAATAATGTTCTGAACTTGTGTTTTACAGAAATTTCATCCCTGTAACTTAATGAACAGGACACTAGATTAGATGATTAGGTTGCAAACTAGAAAAATAAGAAGGATGGTCAGCAGTCATAACCATCACAATACAGAATGGTGGTGGTGGTTGTTGGGATGTTTAAGGGGGACTAAACAGCGAAGGTCATCAGTCCCCCAATACAGAATGGAACACATTATTGTACAGAAGTTAAAAGATCAAAAGAAGATGTGTACAGCCACCAAAAGGTGCGTGTCTGCCTATTTACTGTAGAATAATAATTTATATCCTTTGCGCCTGTTCATTTATTTGTTTATATGCACAATGAAAATTGTCTTAAAGCTGTTTACTCGCAGGTGAAAGGAAGGGTGGACCACTGAACGTACGATTTCATAAGAATCCAACTTCATGAGCAATCATGAACATTGGCTATGCAGTCAGTGGACCAAAGGGTTGCAATCACGGTATATACTTTTTTACATTCACTGATGGACATTTTGCTCTATGACAGTTATGGGGGAGCTGTTATTCAGTGAACAGGATAAAATTGCTTGTAATTCTGTAACACTGTGGGTGTGGGGTAGCTTGTTTGTGACTCTCAGCATTAGTAATGTGCGGAGACGTCCAGGTGAGGGGGTCTAAATGAGGGTGGGGTGACTTTTGGTGGGGCTGTGCAAGGAGCTAGGCCAAGTCCATGCATTTGGTGATGAAGCTAATCCAGGTCGGTGGTCACGGGGTGATACATGGCGGTCGGAGGAAGGGGCTCTTTCCATACCAGCTCCTACCTGTCGTGAGGGCCCCTACTAGAGCTATGAGGCCTGATGGCCTGTGCAGGCATACATGTTCATCAACCAGAAGATATGTTTATACTGGTGAGTTGACAGAGAGATAACCAGCCACTTAATCCATCCCACTGTCCTGTTGTGTGGTGTCAAGGACAGAGTGGTTTGATACTTTGCATGGCAACAAGACGATGGAAATTTACCCTTTCTTTCTCCCTAGGGGAACAATCCATCATCGAGCCTGAGGTCTTGCAACTGTGCCATTTCCAATGTTACAGATTCCCACATTTCTGTCTCTAAGAGACCACATATGTCACGGCCTAATCACCAAACTGCTCTCTGTCCCAGACCTTTAGACAGGGTGCACTTGTTGTGGATCGTACTATAATAAGTTCAAACAGTTTTCACTCTTGTATGAGCCTTAGTCAACTCTCTGTCTCGGTGCAGTTGAGTTGAATGAGTTTAAACCACAAGAGCGTCCTGCCTGAACGAGACTCCATGTGCTCTAGGGAATAGAAGTCTGTCTCAGCTGTTGAGAAGCGATGGAGACAGACGTGCAACTGCCCATGACAGCAGTGTTCCAGGAGATACTGACCAGTCCGGAGCACCTGATGAGACAGATAATGGAGGCAATGGGCCTCATACCGGGTTCATGCTTACCAACACACTCTCCACTGGCTCACTACACCACCTGTACAGTCACACACACTATGTCACGCCCACCTGGTGTTTCAGGTTCAGATGTAGTGAACAGTGCCCTAATGTGTGTCCATGTGACAGTGATATGCCCCTCTGTTTCTCGTGTGCATTCCCCAAAGAAAAAACTAAGTTAAATTATACACTTGGTGCATTTGTTTTTCTTTGCAGCAAGACATTGCTCCCAACCCTGTAAACAACTTGTTTTATAAATTATGTATTAGTACTAAGTCGTCATCAGTGACCCACAAATCCATTCCTTGTTCATTTTAGCATAGATCACGCTTACCAGTTATACAGGACACCCGAAGCACTAAATGCCAAATGCACTAAATCTTTTTACCTCAATATTAATTTTATTCTAAGATCATTATGACAACAAGCAAAATGCTTAAGTAATCATAAGGGGTGGCCATTCTCTTGTGTTTTATATGTCTCTTGATTTGCGCTTGATTTAATTGTGTATCTTATTCATTGAAGAGCATTCACTATTTTGATATCTAAACGGGTTACTTACATGTATCAATATGAATTACCATGCTCACATTTGTGACTATTTGTGTGTTTAACGTAAGCTCGTAATGGTTTGGATCACTGTAAAATTTTATATGTATCTATCTATAAGTCTTTATGCCTCCTTTCTATCTAATATCTGATTAATGATACCACAATTTATTCTGAATTTTTTCATTTACGTATGATCATCCAAAAACGGGATCATGCTCTATAAATAATTGAACTGTAACATATTTATAAATTGTTTAAACACATTTTGCGTCTGGATGTCTTGTTTCAACGATTTACTATTTTCTGTCACGTTTTTCAGTAAATAAAAATTTAATGTAGACAATCTTCAAACACTTCAACTAAGGGATTTTTCCATACTTATGTTTGAAGCAGGCATTAATAATTACTTTTGTATAGTATATCAGAGAGTAAAAAGTCTTGTGTGATGGACCTTCTGTCAACTTATGTGTTGTTTGGTCATGTTTTGAAGAATAGGAGCCCATACAACAATGCAAGAGCTCAAGCTCATACCTTTATAGTAAATGTTGACTGTGAGTGAGCTAGTGTGATTGTCCTGTCAAGCTGCCCATTTCATTCATATATTGTCACCTTTGTTGCCAGTTAAATCTACTGTCACAGCTCTGATTTGCCCTCAAAATTAGGCCAGTTTGTCTTTCTTTAAACCACATGCATGAGATGGATTGCCTGCGAATGTGTGTGGTGTGAGATTTTTCATGCACCCAACACATTTGATACCATTCCTTGCTACACATTTCACATATTTCTATAGGTGTTCTGACCAGTTCTGATGGGTGGTAATTATGGAAATTTCGCTTTGAGTAGCCCCATTATCTTACTTCAGTGGGATAGCTCCCACTCAAAATTTGATAGGAAAGAGTAGTTCGTGGAAGGTTACAAGTCATCTGGCTTGCCTTCTTCCATTAATATGCTAACACTGCCTGCTCCCTATAGTGACTGGAGATATTTGTAATGCATGAATCTCATCATTTTATTTAACTTTTATTACTGTACTTGATTCTGAGTATTGTATTTGATAAACATGCAGGGGTTAGCTATCCGAACAGATGCCACTCCAGCAAAGGAAATTCGTGGGAACGTTTCAGTTCATTTCCCCAGGGGTTGGAGAACGACTGAAGCATACAACACCGGGAGTAATGGGGCACTCCGGTTGCCGCTCAGAGAATAAAGTCCCTGGATTACAAGGGTGGTAGAGCTACTCGAGTGTGGCTTGCAGCACTCTCATGGCACACAAAGGAGGACAGTATTTTAGATGTTGTGGTGTATGGTACTGTCCCGTGCCCAGTTAGGGGTTTTTAGTCTTAAGGGCTGGTCCACCACCTGATAACATCTGGAGAGAACTCACTATTCTTGAGGAGGCAAGGTCTGCAGCCGTGGGTATGGGACCTGGTGGAGATCATGTCACGTTCGCCTGATGTTTTGGAAATTCTAAGTTGTATCAACAACGCTGTGATTCGTCTATCGCCTCTTGAAGTCAGACAGGAATTCCCGCAACAAACTTTGAGAGGAGATATATTCCATGGTGGGAAATTATCACCGTGGCAGTTTCACCATTGGACAGAAGTATATAACATTTTACCTGATTGGTGTTTGTTGCCATACTGGGGCAAACGGAGGAGTCGGGTGCAGGGACGCATGATGTTGAACACTCTGAGGTCGGTCGTCTTAGAGACGACTTTCGATCATTGAGAGGGTGGTCACTCTGGTGTGCTGCTGGTGGACACATCCCAACAACTTAGTGGGATCCGCAGATTCATGGCTGTTACAGATATAGTGCTGATCCACGTTTCCATTCCATCGAGATGACAAGAGACTGGTAGCATACTGTGCAGCTCCAGCTCCTTAGGTGGGAGTTTAGCAGTTTGTACCGATGCCACAGTGTCGTTATATTCCATTTACGAAGATAGGTTCTCTTCCTTTTAGTTCGGACAACCAACCGGTGCATAGTAGAATTCATATTAGTGGGGTTTATTCACATCATTGAGGGTATGTTCAGCTTGAATCCATTATCCTTACCTGGACATCATACTTGCTCGTATGCTGATTGTCTATCGTATTGGATTCGTATTGTCAATCTGTTGGTTTTCCTGTCTATGAAGACGAACTTTTGTGACTAATCACTAGTTTATTTTGTTGATAATATCGTTTAAAGTAGGTACTGCCCTTTTATCTCATTTTCATTATCAATTGTTTTTAAAATATAGTTACTAAAAGATTTTATAGCAATTCACCAACTTAGGATCTCATATTAGAGCCAAATTTCAGGTAGCATATCTCCGTTGTGTTAAGTGTATCAACATTAGGTCTTAAGAGCGGTGTCGGAGTCTGGTAACGATTTCTAAGTTCACATACTTTGCAAGCTGCTTGATGGTGTGTGGTGGAAGGTACTTCTGGTACCACTAGTGTTTCCTCCGCCAATGTTCCCTTTGCGAATGACGAGTGCGAAGAATGGCTGTCGATAAATTTAATTTCTCTCATCGTGCCGTTGTAGTCATTTCATGGGGCGTCAGGTCCGGTGAGCTGAAGGTAAAGCGTATGCCCCGAAACCGAAAGTTACAGTGCAATCTGTCTTTAACCTAGGCTTCTTCTCTCCTTGATGTGAAGATTCGCCAGGAGCGACACGTGGTTCGGGTTCCAGGTTGAACAATGAGTCCCCTTTCCCTAACAGGATTACTGGGGTAGGTTAGGGACACGCAAGTTGCTCAAGTGTCGTAAGATTTAAAGACTTGCACCGCGCCATTGGACCAGAGGGAATAATAAGAATAATAGTTATTATTATTATTATTTCTCGAAATGTATATGATACGCAGTAACGTGTTGCTCGATCTTTTTAGAACATAGTCTCTCGGAATTTCAACAGTTAACCTCACCATGAGGCACAATAGTTCCGTTGTAGCATCTTCCACTGTAGTTTGTTATCTCCGTTACGCTCTGTCGCTTGTTAAACGACCTGGGACGAAACGTGCCGCTCTTCATTGTATCTTGGCCATCCCTTCTGTTACTCCAATCTGGTGACGCTCTCAGGCGGACGAAAAATACTCGATAATAGGCCAAATAAGGGTCTTGTAACACTTTTCTTACGCGAAAGAACTGCATTTCTCTAAGATTCTCTCATCAGATCTCAGCCTGACGTCTGCTTTTCCTGCTCTAAGGGATAGCGATATGCACATATACAGATGGCTGTAGTATCGCATACACTAGGTACAAAAGGGCAGTGCATTGGCGGAGCTGTCATTCGTACTCAGGTGATCCATGAGAAAAGGTTTCCGTGGTGTTATGGCTCACGACGGAAACTTTGAACGTGAAATGGTAGTTGGAGCTAGATGCACGAGACATTCCATTTCGGAAATCGTTAGAGAATTCAATATTTCGAAATTCACAGTGTCAAGAGTGTGCCGAGAATACCGGATTTCGGGCGTTACCTCTCACCACGGACGACAAAGTGGCCGAAGGCTTTCACTTAACGACCGAGAGCAGCGGCGTGTACATAGAGTTGTCAGTGATAAAGGACAAGCAACAAACGTATCCGTTGGCACAGTGTGGTGAAAACTGGCATTCACTTTTTTTTCGTTGACAGGCTATGGCAGCAGACGACCAATTTGAGTGCCTTTACTAACAGCACGACATCGCCTGCAGTGCCTTTCCTGGGCTCGTGACCATATCGGTTGGACCCTAGATGACTGGGAAACCGTGGCCTCCTCGGCTGAGTCCAGATTTCAGTTGGCAAGAGCTGATGTTAGCGTTAGACTGTGGCGCAGACAACAACTGTTCGCAATTGGTTCGAAGAATATCCTGGACAGTTCGACCTAATGAATTGGCCACCAGCGGGCCGCTGTGGCCGAGCGGTTCTAGGCGCTTCAGTCCGGAACCGCGCTGCTGCCACGGTCGCAGGTTCGAATCTTGCCTCGGGCATGGCTGTGTGTGTTGTCCTTAGGTTAAGCTAGGTTTGAGTAGTTCTAAGTCTAGGGGAGTGATGTCCTCAGATGTTGAGTCCCATAGTGCTCACAGGCACTAATTTGGCCACCCAGATTGCCCTACATGAATCCCGTCAAATGTTTATGGGACATAATCGAGAGGTTAGTTCGTGCAAAACATTCTGCACCGGCAACACTTTCGCAATGATGGACGGCTACAGAGGAAGCATGGCTCAGTGTTCCTGCAGGGGACTTCCGAGTTGTTGGGTCCATGCCACGTCGAGCTGTTGAATTACGTCGTGCAAAAGGAGTTCGGACACGATGTTAAGAACTGTCCCACGGCCTTTGTCAGCTCGGTGTATAAGACGATTCGTGTGGTCATTCCGCTTTAGGTCGCTCCGGACGGTCACTCCTAGGTATCTTACGGCAGTTACTATTTCGAGTCGTTTCTCGCCAACAGTATAAACGAACAGTAATAGACCTCTACCTCCATTTATGTGCAGTATGTTACATTTACACTACTGGCCGTTAAAATTACTACACCAAGAAGAATTGCAGATGATAAACGGGTATTCATTGGACAAATATATTATACTAGAACTGACATGTGATTACATTTTCAACAATCTGGGTGCATAGGTCCTGATAAATCAGTACTCAGAACAACCACCCCTGGCCGTAATAACGGCCTCGATACGACTGGACATTGAGTCAAACAGAGCTTGGATGGCGTGTACAGGTACAGCTGCCCATGCAGCTTCAACACGATGCCACAGTTCATCAAGAGTAGTGACTGGCGTATTGTGACGAGCCACCTGCTCGGCCACCATTGACCAGACGTTTTCAATTGATGAGAGATCTGGAGAATGTGCTGGCCAGGACAGCAGTCGAACATTTTCTGTACCCAGAAAGGCCCGTACAGGACCTGCAACATGCGGTCCTGCATTATCCTGCTGAAATGTAGGGTTTCGCAGGGATCGAATGAAGGGTAGAGCCACGAGTCGTAACACATCTGAAATGTAACGTCCACTGTTCAAAGTGCCGTCATTGCAAACAAGAGGTGACCGAGACGTGTAACCAATGGCACCCCATACCATCACGCCAGGTGATACGCCAGTATGGCGATGACGAATACACGCTTCCAATGTGCGTTCACCGAGACGTCGCCAAACACGCATGCGACCATCATTATGCTGTAAACAGAACCTGGATTCATCCGAAAAAATGACGTTTTCCCATTCATGCACCCAGGTTTGCCGTTGAGTACACTATCGCAGGCGCTCCTGTCTGTGACGCAGCGTCAAGGGTGACCGCAGCCATGGTCTCCGAGCTGATAGTCCATGCTACTGCAAACGTTGTCGAACTGTTCGTGCAGATGATTGTTGTCTTGCAAACGTCCCCATCTGTTGACACAAGGATCGAGACGTAGCTTCACGATCCGTTACAGCCATGCGGATAAGATGCCTGTCATCTCGACTACTAGTGATACGAGACCTTTGGGATCCAGCACGGCCTTCCGTATTACCCTCCTGAACCCACCGATTCCATGTTCTGCTAACAGTCATTGGATCTCGACCAACGCGAGTAGCAATGTCGCGATACGATAAACCGTAATCGCGATAGGCTACAATCCGACCTTTGTCAAAGTCGGAAACGTGTTGGTACGCATTTCTCCTCCTTACACGAGGCATCACAACAACGTTTCACCAGACAACGCCGGTCACTGCTGTTTGTGTATGAGAAATCGGTTGGAAACTTTCCTCATGTCAGCACGTTGTAGGTGTCGCCACCGGCGCCAACCTTGTGTGAATGCTCTGAAAAGCTAATCATTTGCATATCACAGCATCTTCTTCCTGTCGGTTAAATTTCGCGTCTGTAGCACGTCATCTTCGTGGTGTGGCAATTTTAATGGCCAGTAGTGTATTTACACTTGTGTGCAACGTGCTGTAAAACTTAGTATGATGTACCAATGCCAAGTAACATGGCTCGATGGAACTTGGGCCACACATACAAAGAGCTGCTACACTGTAGTACAGAAACTAGATGAAAGAAATACGCAGTGAGACGAACATAAACGACTTTTATTCGACGACAGTAATTGCACTGAAGACACGGTTCCTAAAAGTGTGTTTGATCACCGCGAACGGCAGTGTATGATCTGCAGTGTGTTCCGATGCTAGCCCAAGTTTGGTAAGGAGTTCTCGTGGTAAGGTGTTCCATTCTTCCACCGGAGCGTTGACAATTTCTAGATGGCCGTTGGTACATCTGGGTGTGCTGCAATCATGCCCCAACGCATCGCATACGTGCTCGATGGGATTTAAGTCGGGGAACTGATAGGCCTGTCCATTCACCTAACATCCTCTCATACTAAGAGCTCCTCTACCTGCGCAGTTCGATGTGGTCACCCATAAAAATAAAGTCAGGGCCGAATGCGCCCCTGAAAAGACGCACTTAGGGAAGGAGTACAGTGATCGAAATACTGTGAGATCATTCCGCTGCAACGAAAAGCGCCTTTCTTTCAATGATGTCCATCCCAAATCTTGTATCATTTCATTGACACTCTCTCCCATATTTCACGATAATACAACACGTGCTGCCCATCTTTGAAACTTTCGATGTACTCCATCAGTCCTATCCGGTAAGGATCCCACACTGCGCAGCAGTATTCTAAAAGAGGACGGAAAAGCGTAGTGTAGGCAGTCTGTTCAGTAGATCTGTTAAATTTTCTAATTGTCCTGCCAATAAAACGGTCTTTGGTTAGTCTTCCCCACAACATTTTCTATTTGTTCCTTCCAATTTAAGTTGTTCGTAATTGTAATTCCTAGGTATCTAGTTGAATTTACGCCCTTTAAATTTGGCGGATTTATCGCGTAACCGAATTTTAACGGATTCCTTTTAGCACTCATGTGGATGACCTCATACTTTTCGTTATTTAGGGTCAATTGCCAATTTTCGCACCATACATATATCTTTCCTAAATCGTTATGCAATTTGTTTTGATATTTCATCTGCAAACCTAAGACGGCTGCTCAGATTGTATCCTAAATCGTTTATATAGATAATCAACAGCAAAGGGCCTGTAACACTACCATGGGGAAAGCCAGAACTCACTTCTGTTTAACTCGACGACTCTCCGTCAGTTACTAAGAACTGTGACCTTTCTGACAGGAAATCACGAAACCAGTCACATAACTGAGACGATATTCCATAAGCACGCAATCTCACTACCAGGCCCTTGTGTAATACAGTGTCAAAAGCCTTCCGGAAATCTAGAAATACGGAATCAATATGACATCTCTTGTTAATAGCACTCAACACTTCGTGTGAGTAAAGATCTAGTTGTGTTTCACAAGAACGATATTTTCTAAATCCGTGTTGACTTTGTGTCAATAGACCGTTTTCTTCGAGGTAATTCACAATGTTCGAACACAATATACAGTATGTTCCAAAATCCTGCTGCGATCGACGTTAATGGTTCAAATGGCTCTGAGCATTATAGGACTCAACATCTGTGGTCATCAGTCCCCTAGAACTTAGAACTACTTAAACCTAACTAACCTAAGGTCATCACACACATCCATGCCCGAGGCAGGATTCGAACCTGCGACCGTAGCGGTCACGCGGTTCCAGACTGAAGCGCCTAGAACCGCATGGCCACACCGGCCGGCCGATCGACGTTAATGTTTCATATAGGCATTCAGAAGGATGTAGGTTGCAGTAGGTACTGGGAGATGAAAAAGCTTGCACAGGATAGAGTAGCATGGAGAACTGCATCAAACCAGTCTCAGGACTGAAGACCACAACAACAACAACATAGGCATTCCAGTTGAGCTCGCTCCGGAGATACTCCTAGGTGTTTTACGGTGGTTACCGTTTCTATCAACCTGTCATCAGTAGTGTATTTGTACAATAGCGGATTTCTTTTCCTATGTATGCGCAAAGTGTTACAGTTATTGACATTGAGGGTCAACTGCCAGAGCCTGCACAATTTCTCAATCCTCGGTACGTCATTCTGCAAATCGTTACTGTCTTTTGGCTTTGCTACTTTCATACAGCCATCGCATCATCTGCAAACAGTCCTAAAGAGCTACCGATGCTTTCTATTCGGTAATTTATCGTTCAAATGGCTCTGAGCACTATGGGACTTAACAGCTGAGGTCTTCAGTCCCCTAGCTGAGGTCATCAGTCCCCTAGAACTTAGAACTACTTAAACCCAACTAACCTAAGGACGTCACACACATCCATGCCCGAGGCAGGATTTGAAACTGCGGCCGTAGCGGTCGCGCGGTTCCAGACTGAAGCGCCTAGAACCGCTCGACTAGATAATTTATATACTTGTAAACAGTAACGGTCCCGTCGCTCTTCCTTGGGATACTCCGGCGATTACATCTACATCTTCCAATTTGTTCCGTTAACAGTGACATGTTGAATTCTGTCTGCAAGAAAGGGTTCTCTGAAAATGAACTCTCCCTTACTTTTGGGAAAATGCTCTACATTCAGTTCTGAGCAACAGACAGACGTATCAACAATCGATGTAGCACATGAGGAAGAGTCAGCAAACGGGGTAGAACGCTCCAAATTTCTAAGCGTACATGTTGATTAAAACATGAAATGGAAGAAGCTTATTAGTGAGCTGCTCAAACATTTGTTCAGCTACTTTTGCTCTCTGTATAACTGCTAGTCTTGGAAACAAAGGAGTCAACCTCCTTACATATTTTGCATATTTGCTTTCAGTAATTTTTATGGAATAATTTTATTGTGTGCCTCATCACTTAGAAAAAAATATCGATTGAGAAAGCGAGCAATAAGAGTAAGATGTGGTGCTCACCTGGGGTCGTCATATAGGCACTTCTTCAAGGAGCTGGGCATTTTAAATGCACCTTCGCAATGGATATAACCGCTAATGAAACTCGTCATAAATAATTCATCGCAATTTGAGAAGAACAGTTATGTCCATCTCTACAACGCTAAGGGAAAAAAGACATTTATTGCCCATTATTAGAGCTGTTAGTGACACGGAAGTCGCGCAATGTGGCATCAGCTGAAAAGACTTGACCGGCGGCCGAACTTCCCCGGGTGGGGACTGCCGGCCATAATTACCATACAGTCATTTTACTAACAAGGGAACCTCCCCATCGCACCCCCCTCAGAATTAGTCATAAGTTGGTACAGTGGATAGGCCTTGAAAAACTGAACACAGATCAATCGAGAAAACAGGAAGAAGTTGTGTGGAGCTATGAAAAAATAACCAAAATATTCAAACTGAGTAGTCCATGTGTAAGATAGGCAACATACATGTGAGTGTAAACACATTAGCGCCGTGGTCCTGTGATTAGCGTGTGCAGCTGCGGAACGATAGGTACTTGGTTCAAGTCTTCCTTCGGTAGAAAATTTTAATTTTTTATTTTCAGACAATTATCAAAGTTCAGGCACTCACATATAATCAACTTCGCTCTCCAAAATTCCAGGACATGTTCAGATTTGCTTGGACATGTGCAGGATTTGACGGTCTACACACTGAAAAATTTGAAAATGTTAAAAAGATGTTTTGACAGAGCACAGACAAAACTGTGCGACTGTTGCATTCATTTGTTGCAGTTTATGTGACAAACTCTTATGTTTTCACACTTTTTTGGAAGTGATTATCACATCCACAAGAAAACCTAAATTGGGCAAGGTAGAAGAATCTTTTTACCCATTCACCAAGTGTACAAGTTAGGTGGGTCGACAACATATTCCTGTCATGTGACGCACATGCCGTCACCAGTGTCGTATAGAATATATCAGACGTGTTTTCCTGTGGAGGAATCGGTTGACCTATGACCGTGCAATCAAATGTTTTCGGTTTCCATTGGACAGGCACGTCCTTTCGGCTACTAATCGCACGGTTTTGTGGTCCGGTCGCAAAACACAGACACTAAACTCATTACACTGAACAGAGACGTCAATGAACGAACGGACAGATCACAACTCTACAAAAATAAAGAAAGTAAACTTTTCACTCAAAGGAAGATTTGAACCAAGAACCTGTAGCTCCGCAGTTGCTCACGCTAACCACGGGACCACGGCGCTCCTGAACTCGAACTCTCCTAGATAATGCTGATCTTGCACATGGACTACTCAGTTTGTATATTTTGCTTAGTTTTTTCATAGTTCCACACAACTTCTTCCTGTTTTCTCGATGGATCTGTGTTCAGTTTTTCAAGGCCTATCCACTGTGCCAACTTATAACTAAATCTGAGGGGGGTGCGATGGGGAGGTTCCCTTGTAAGCTATTTGTGGCTCAGAAAGGAGTTCAGTATGCAGCAACAAAATTTTTTGATCATTTCCCAGTACCATACAATATGTGACAGGTAACAAAGCAAGTTTTAAATCGAACCTAAAATCATTTCTCCCAGACAACTTCTGTGCCATGAACGAATTTTTATTTAAAAACTAGTATCCCGAGAAAAGTAAAAAGCTACAAAATTTTAAGAGCAGCTGCATGATTAGGACCAAAAAATTATATAGTCATTAATGTTAACATTAATCACGTATACATATGCCGTAATTGAATCGTTCCAAATCATTTCGACAAAAGAATCGTTTAAATGGTTATGGAACGCGTAAGTACCTAACCGTACCTTCCGCCATTCACCTCACGGTGACTTACGCAGTATAAATAAGCAGAGGCGACTAATGTTTCATGCCGTCTGCTCTTGTTGATGTTCCCTACACGGCGGTAAGAGCGAGGCCCTGCTCATGCGGCCACAGAGACTTACACGGGGGACGTGGGGACCACACGCATACACACACCGGCCGCCCAAAGCACTCCTCAACTGGCGCTTTGTGAGTAGCGGCTACCAGATTGCCAAATCGTCAAGTTCCTGCCTTCTTGAATGCCAGCGGAGTGAGTTAGCTGCGTCCATTTGTAGCGTTAGGGCGATTTCCACATCACGACCCGACGTGACGCCCCGTGTGGTAGAATTAGGGTCAGTTCTGTTCGAATGTCCTACTGTGTTAAACGGCGAACAGTAGGCAGTTATTCAGACCTATATCTCTGAACCACAAGCCGTCTAACTTCTGCTGCAACTCTTATTTGCCCCTCTCCCTGTTCCGTTCGCAAATGATGCAACGGCAGATCACTAAGCTTGTGTATGAGATCTAGTTTTTCCAGTCGTGTGAAACCCGGCTCGCTCTGTTCGCGCACGAGACGCAGAAAGCAGTAGAGATAGGCGTCCCTGCAGTTGGAGTGTTCCTTGAGTTCCAGAAGGCGTCCGATGCAGTTCCATTCTGGCACCTAATGAACAAAACACGAGTGTGCGGAATACCAGACCAGATGTGTGGTTGGAGTAAGGAGTAACGAGTTCCTAGCGAACAGAACACATGTCAGTCTCAACGTAGAGAAGGCTTCAGACGTAAAAGTAACTTTGGCGTGCCCAGGAGAGTGTTATAACACAATTATTTATCCCAATATACGTAAATTAAAAAAACTGATGACTTGTTAGATGATGGTCAGCTTGGCTTTAGGAAAGGTAAAGGCATCAGAGATGCAGTTATGACCTTGCGGTTGATAATACACTCCTGGAAATGGAAAAAAGAACACATTGACACCGGTGTGTCAGACCCACCATACTTGCTCCGGACACTGCGAGAGGGCTGCACAAGCAATGATCACACGCACGGCACAGCGGACACACCAGGAACCGCGGTGTTGGCCGTCGAATGGCGCTAGCTGCGCAGCATTTGTGCACCGCCGCCGTCAGTGTCAGCCAGTTTGTCGTGGCATACGGAGCTCCATCGCAGTCTTTAACACTGGTAGCATGCCGCGACAGCGTGGACGTGAACCGTATGTGCAGTTGACGGACTTTGAGCGAGGGCGTATAGTGGGCATGCGGGAGGCCGGGTGGACGTACCGCCGAATTGCTCAACACGTGGGGCGTGAGGTTTCCACAGTACATCGATGTTGTCGCCAGTGGTCGGCGGAAGGTGCACGTGCCCGTCGACCTGGGACCGGACCGCAGCGACGCACGGATGCACGCCAAGACCGTAGGATCCTACGCAGTGCCGTAGGGGACCGCACCGCCACTTCCCAGCAAATTAGGGACACTGTTGCTCCTGGGGTATCCGCGAGGACCATTCGCAACCGTCTCCATGAAGCTGGGCTACGGTCCCGCACACCGTTAGGCCGTCTTCCGCTCACGCCCCAACATCGTGCAGCCCGCCTCCAGTGGTGTCGCGACAGGCGTGAATGGAGGGACGAATGGAGACGTGTCGTCTTCAGCGATGAGAGTCGCTTCTGCCTTGGTGCCAATGATGTTCGTATGCGTGTTTGGCGCCGTGCAGGTGAGCGCCACAATCAGGACTGCATACGACCGAGGCACACAGGACCAACACCCGGCATCATGGTGTGGGGAGCGATCTCCTACACTGGCCGTACACCACTGGTGATCGTCGAGGGGACACTGAATAGAGCACGGTACATCCAAACCGTCATCGAACCCATCGTTCTACCATTCCTAGACCGGCAAGGGAACTTGCTGTTCCAACAGGACAACGCACGTCCGCATGTATCCCGTGCCACCCAACGTGCTCTAGAAGGTGTAAGTCAACTACCCTGGCCAGCAAGATCTCCGGATCTGTCCCCCATTGAGCATGTTTGGGACTGGATGAAGCGTCGTCTCACGCGGTCTGCACGCCCAGCACGAACGCTGGTCCAACTGAGGCGCCAGGTGGAAATGGCATGGCAAGCCGTTCCACAAGACTACATCCAGCACCTCTACGATCGTCTCCATGGGAGAATAGCAGCCTGCATTGCTGCGAAAGGTGGATATACACTGTACTAGTGCCGACATTGTGCATGCTCTGTTGCCTGTGTCTATGTGCCTGTCGTTCTGTCAGTGTGATCATGTGATGTATCTGACCCCAGGAATGTGTCAATAAAGTTTCCCCTTCCTGGGACAATGAATTCACGGTGTTCTTATTTCAATTTCCAGGAGTGTAGAAGCAAGACTAAAGAAAAATCAAGACACGTTCATAGCATTTGTCGACACGACGAAAAAGCGTTAGACAATCTAAATAGTTGCAAGCTGTTCGCAATTGTGATGAAAATAGGGGTAAGCTATACGGAGAGGCGAATATAATATGTGCAAGAGGTAAGAGGGAATAACAAGAGTGGACGACCAAGAACGAAGTGCTTGGATTAAAATGGGTGTAACCAAGGATGTAGTCTTTCACCCCTACTGTTCAGTCTGTACATCGAAGAAGCAACGATCGAAATAAAAGGAAGGTTCACGAGTGGAATTAAAATTCAAGGTGAAAGGATATCAATGATAGGATTCGCTGATGACATTGCTATCCTGAGTGAAAGCCAAGAAGACTTACATGAACTACTGGAGGGAATAAACAGTCTAATGAGTATAGAATATGAATGGAGAGTAAATCGAAGAAAGACGAAAGCAATGGGAAGCATCAGAAATGAGAACATCGAGAAACTTAACATCAGGATTGAAGTTCACGAAGTTAAAGAGTTCTGCTACCCGGGCAGCAAAATAACCAATGACGGGCGGAGAAAGGAGGACATCAAAAGCAGACTTGAACTGGAAAAAAGGGCGTTCCTGGCCAAGAGAAGTCTACTAGTATCAAACATAGCCTTAATTTCAGGCCGACCGGTGTGGCCGAGCGGTTCTAGGCGCTACAGCCTGGAACTGCGCGACCGCGGCGGTCGGAGGTTCGAATCCTGTTTCGGGCATGGATGTGTGTAATGTCCTTAGGTTAGTTAGGTTTAAGTAGTTCTGAGTTCTAGGGGACTGATGACCACAGCAGTTAAGTCCCATAGTGCTCAGAGCCATTGTATGGTAGTGAAATATGGACTGCGGGAAAACCGGAAAAGTAGAGAATCGAAGCGTTTGAGATGTGGTGCTACAGACGAACGTCGAAAATTAGGTGGACTGATAAGGTGAGGAATGAGAGGTTCTGTGCAGAATCGGAGAGGAAATAAATATGTAAGAAACACTGACAAGACGAAGGGACAGGATGACAGGACATCTGTTAAGACATCAGGAAATGACTTCCGTGGTACTAGAGAGAGCTATAAAAGGCAAAAACTATAGAAGAAGACAGAGATTACTACATAACCAGCAAATAATTGAGGACGTGGGCTGCAAGTGCAACTCTGAGATGAAGAGATCGGCACAGGAGAGCAATTCATGGCGGGCCACATCAAACTTGTCAGAAGGCCGATTACTCAAAAAAAATGCAAATGAGCAAGTAGATAGCGTCGGAGTTTCCATGAGGCTTTACACGGATGACACTGTTGTATACAGAGAAGTCAAAGCTAGAAAACGGTAGCGAAATGCAGGAAGACGTGCAAAGGATCGATGCTTCGTGCAGGGTGTGGCAGTTGACCCTCGAGTGTAGCTTATTGTGAACAAATATACAAAAATACCCTTTATTGTATGATTACACAATATTACATGACAATGACTGGAAGCAGTTACTTCCATAAAATATCTAAGTGTACGCGTTCGGAGCGATTTTAAGTGGTACGACAACATTAAATTAATCTCGGGTAAGACAGATGCCAGACTGAGATTTACTGGAAAAATCCTCAGGAAATGTAGTCTACCAACAAGCCAACTAGCTTACAAAACAGTCGTTCGACCAATACTTGAATACTGTTCGTCGTTTTCAATCCCTACCAGACAGGATAGGTAGAGGAAGTAACGAAGATCCAAAGAAGGGTAGCAAGTTTTGTTACAGGTTCATTCGGTAAGCGCGAAAGCGTCGCGGGAATGCTAAGTGGCTCTAGTGGCAGACGCTGCAAGAGAGGTGTTCTGCGTCAGGGTGTGGTCTGCTGACAAATTTCCGACGGCATACGTTGCTGGAACAGTCTACCAATATATTGCTTCCTCCTACGTGTGTTTCCAGATAAAAACATGAAGATGAAATTAGAGAGATTCGCGTCCACCAGCAATGCTTCTGTAAAATATCCGGGAGTATGCGTGCGGAACGATTTGAAGTGGAATGATCATATAAAATTAATTGTTGGTAAGGCGGGTACCAGTTTGAGATTCATTGCGAGAGTCCTTAGAAAATGTAGTCCATCAACAAAGGAGGTGGCTTACAAAACACTCGTTCGACCTATACTTGAGTATTGCTCATCAGTGTGGGATCCGTACCAGATCGGGTTGACGGAGGAGATAGAGAAGATCCAAAGAAGAGCGGCGCGTTTCGTCACAGGGTTATTTGGTAACCGTAATAGCGTTACGGAGATTTTTAGCAAACTCAAGTGGCAGACTCTGCAAGAGAGGCGCTCTGCATCGCGGTGTAGCTTGCTCGCCAGGTTTCGAGAGGGTGCTTTTCTGGATGAGGTATCGAATATATTGCTTCCCTCTACTTATACCTCCCGAGGAGATCACGAATGTAAAATTAGAGAGATTCGAGCGCGCATGGAGGCTTTCAGACAGTCGTTCTTCCCGCGAACCATACGCGACTGGAACAGAAAAGGGAGGTAATGACAGTGGCACGTAAAGTGCACTCCGCCACATACCGTTGGGTGGCTTGTGGAGTATAAATGTAGATGTAGATGTAGAATGCCAGAAAAGTTCTCCCCACGAACTATTCGTAACTGGAACAGGAATAATTATTTAAATGAAATTTTTACAAATATAACACGTTCTGGATATGGATAAAAAGTATTAAATAATTACATTTTTAAACATGGATGTTACTCAGCAACCGTATGCTGCACTACTGGCCATTAAAATTGCTACACCAAGAAAAAATGCAGATGATAAACGGGTATTCGTTGGACAAATATATTATATAGAACTGACATGTGATTACATTTTCAACAATTTGGGTGCATAGGTCCTGATAAATCAGTACCCAGAACAACCACCCCTGGCCGTAATTACGGCCTTGATACGCCTGGGCATAGAGTCAAACAGAGCTTGGAAGGCGTGTACAGGTACAGCTGCCCATGCAGCTTCAACACGATACCACAGTTCATCAAGAGTAGTGACTGGCGTATTGTGACGAGTCACTTGCTCGGCCACCATTGACCAGACGTTTTCAATTGGTGAGAGATCTGGAGAATGTGCTGGCCAGGGCTGCAGTCGAACATTTTCTGTGTCCAGAAAGGCCCGTACAGGACCTGCAACATGCGGTCGTACATTATCCTGCTGAAATGTAGGGTTTCGCAGGGATCGAATGAAGGGTAGAGCCACGGGTCGTAACACATCTGAAATGTAACGTCCACTGTTCAAAGTGCCGTCAATGCGAACAAGAGGTGACCGAGACGTGTAACCAATGGCACCCCATACCATCACGCTGGGTGATACGCCACTATGTCGATGACGAATACACGCTTCCAATGTGCATTCACCGCGATGTCGCCAAACACGGATGCGACCATCATGATGCTGTAAACAGAACCTGGATTCATCCGAAAAAATGACGTTTTGCCATTCGTGCACCCAGGTTCGTCGTTGAGTACACCATCACAGGCGCACATGTCTGTGATGCAGCGTCAAGGGTAACCACAGCCATGGTCTCCGAGCTGATAGTCCATGATGCTGCAAACGTCGTCGAACTGTTCGTGAGATGTTTGTTGTGTTTGCAAACGTCTCCATCTGTTGACTCACGGATCGAGACATGGCTGCACGATCCGTTACAGCCATGCGGGTAAGATGCCGGTCATCTCGACTGCTAGTGATACGAGGCCGTTGGGATCCAGCATGGCGTTCCGTATTACCCTCCTGAACCCACAGATTCCATATTCTGCTAACAGTCATTCGATCTCGACCAACATGAGCAGCAATGTCGAGGTACGCTAAACCGCAATCGCGATAGGCTACAATCCGACCTCTATCAAAGTCGGAAACGTGATGGTACGCATTTCTCCTCCTTACACGAGGCATCTCGACAACGTTTCACCAGGCAACGCCGGTCAACCGCTGTTTGTGTATGAGAAGTCGGTTGGAAACTTTCCTCATGTCAGCACGTTGTAGGTGTCGCCACCGGCGCCAACCTTGTGTGAATGCTCTGAAAAGCTAATCATCTGCATATCACAGCATCTTCTTCCTGTCGGTTAAATTTCGCTTCAGTAGCACGTCATCTTCGTGGTGTAGCAATTTTAATGGCCAGTAGTGTAGTTTCAGAAATGTTCAAATGTGTGTGAATTCCTAAGAGACCAAACTGCTGAGGTCGTCGGTTTCCTAGACTTACGCACTACTTAAACCAACTTATGCTAAGAATAACACACACATCCATGCTCGAGGGATGACTCGAACCTGCGGCGGGAGGGGCCGCGCAATCCGTGACATGGCGCCTCAAACCGCGCAGTCGCTCCACGCGGCATACTAGTTTCAATATAGGGATTATACAGCCAACCGGTTGCAAATAACTGTCAGGTTCACTGACCTAGATTTCGACACCTATTAAGGGTGTCTTCAGAATGAAACTGACAAACCCGATAAAATAATACACAGAAAATGTAATATGACAAAATATGCGATGAAACAATTTTTGTTACGCAGTTGCAAACTGTTCATTGCCCCATCCTCAGTGAACAGAGTACAACTATGTAACAAAAATTGTTTGGATCCACTGCTGGCGGAATTTTATTCCACTATTTTTACTGTATTTTCCTATCTCTGGTTCCGAAATATCATTTTCTTCGAAACTCATAGATATGTGCTACTAAAGTTACCTTCATACAAATATTGTCTAGATTGTAAACATTTTTTCAACATTATTCTGTTCTTCACGTAATAAAAATTTCTGTAAAGCCTAATATATGGCTCGTAGTTATACTTAATCTACATGACTATTTTGTATTTTCGAAAATATTTTAAGGTCTCTTCCTTTATATTCCATTTCTTTAAAATTAACTCTCCTTTTCTACGTTATTTCTGTTATTATGTTTCAAATGGGCACATACCACTGTGTGAGCCCGATAGGCGGCGCAGCTTGTATTGTTTTCCAGGCGGTAATGTAAGCCACTAGGCCGATCAGTCTGATGTTCCTAGCTACGGAACAGGCTGGAACGTTTTATTTTATTTTTGACTTGAACATAGCTGCTTTAATTTCTGACCCTTGCTTTTTCGCAATGTAATTTTACATAACTAACATTTGTGCGTCATGAGAACTGTCATCTTGTTCAATGCGTTTTTTTTTTTTCATTCTAAATTTTTTATGTATTATTTTGTAGAGTTTGTCAATTTCATTCTGAGAAGACACCCTTATTAGGTGTCCAAATCTTGGCCAATGTACCGAACAGTTATTTGCAACCGGTTGGCTGTATAATCCCATATTGATATTAAGTAATTTCTTCTAGTCCCATACAGATTCCTAACCCCATACAGATTCCTTAGTGTTATCTATTGTAAGCGCCCCAAGTTTTTCGCTGTAAGTTTTAAAAGTGTTGTCACCGTAATTAAAAATTCACAACCACAAATTTTCAGGGCTATCTGTTTGGGGTTAGAAATCCGTATGGGAATAGGAAAATTTATTTTATACTTTTAGTCTATTTTAAAATGTGTTATATTGAAAATCCTTTATTTAAATAATTATTTTCTGCATTTTAGTCTCGGTTTTTTTCCGGCTGGTGTGGCAGATCGGTTCTAGGCGCTTCAGTCTGGTATCGCGTTACCGCTACGGTTGCAGGTTCGAATCCTGCCTCGGGCATGGATGTGTATGATGTCCTTAGGTTAGTTAGGTTTAAGTAGTTCTAAGTTCTAGG
Source organism: Schistocerca americana (assembly GCF_021461395.2). NCBI lineage: Eukaryota > Metazoa > Arthropoda > Insecta > Orthoptera > Acrididae > Schistocerca > Schistocerca americana. Next base: position 620,186,374 of record NC_060122.1, read on the forward strand.
GGACTGATGACCTCCGATATTAAGTCCATAGTGCTCAGAGCCATTTGAACCATTTGTGAAATTTTTCTTTCGATTTGAAATATTTTGATGAGATTACAGCAGACATGTGGTAAATTTCAGGTATATTTCAGTTTCTCTTCACCTCTGTCAACCAACACGTGGCTTCCTCCCAAGTGGATCTCACGAAAAAAAACAGTGAAGACAAAAACTGGAGTGATTCGAGCTCACAACGAGGCTTATCAGCAATCATTCTTACCGCAAAGCGTTGCCGAATGAAAAAGGAATAGGGAGGAAATATCACACAAAGTACCCTCCGCCACACACCAGACACGAAAGCTGATTAATATCGCATTGCCTTCCAGTCCTAAATTATGTGCAAAGTTTAAAGTCTAAAGTCTCTAGCTCATTGGAAAGTTAGTTCAAAATCAGCTGCATGAAAATTTGTACTGGACCGGAACTCGAACCCGAATTTCCCGCTTATCACAAGCGGTCGCCTTACGATTTAGTCTATTTTTTTAAAATTTTAAAAAAGTCATCATCTGGGAATCGAAGCTGGGGTATCAGGTTTGCAGGCGAGCACTCTACCACTATTATATGTTCTGTCTACCTGTTTCTCCGTTATTTGCTCTGTGCGCCGGATGTCAAACGACACCCCTCTAATTCCATTGGTAAAAACTTCACCCAATTTTTCTTTATTACAAAGGACTGCCAGTCCTCGGACGGAACACGCTGAGCTACCGCACCAGCAACAACCCGCGAACCCTCCTCGGACCGGCCCAAATTTCCGTATGTCACATACCTGAGACGTGCGAGTGTGGGCAAATGAGTTAATAATCTATGGGAAGAAACAGATAGGGGCGTGACATACGTACGTTTGGGTCGCTCCGGGTAGTGTGCTCGGATAGCCTAATCGATAAGGCCTCTAGTCGGGTTTGAGTCCCGATCGGGCACAAATTTTCGCATGTCACTTTAGGCAGTACATCCACCCTCGTCACACTTAAGTCGAATTTCAGGTATAAATTTCAATACTTGAAACTACAGTTAGCCATCAAATGTAAATACACAGGAAAGCGACGTAATAAAAACGTGTAAATAGAGAAATGACACTGGTATTGAAAGTACTCTCCGCTTGCGGAATATATATGTGGTTGTAGGTTTTATCGTCGTAATCATATCGTGAAACGTGTGGGAGGAAGGAACATGCCACCTGACTCTCCTACGAACGTACGATTTCGGCATTTTAAAGTAAACGTCACAGTGAAGCCTGTAACGTCCCCTTTGAAAATTTATAACTGACTGTGCTGGAAAAACTCTTACATTATTTCATTTTCAAACAGCTGAGCAAAACTGAACGTACTCAGACATTTCTCTCTTTACTTATTCTCACTAAACTGACACACAATATTTTTGGCGCAACGCAATCTGACGTTCAATAATCCCTACAAAAGAATGGCCCTGACTAACAATAACTATACCTTTCATGAATCACTTACCTCACAAAAATCTTCGTTACTCGAACTACTGCAATACAGCGAACGCCAATACTGCCAGCTAAATAAAAGATTCTAACTACTGAAGGCACTAACTGCTGATAGGCATAGTTAGCAAATGAAAGATTTTGATAGAGAACAAACAATGTATTTACCTTAATAGAGTTCAAAAGTCATCATATCAATATCTATCAATTTATGACATCCATCTTTACAAATTTCCTTTTTCTGGAGGACACACGTCCAGATCCTCCGCTTAAAACTCTGACATCTCTCTCCCCACATCCACCACTGCTGGCGGCTCACCTTCAACTGCCCAACGCTACGCGACGTTCACATGCCACTGCCCAACACTACAATAGCGAATATTTCAACAATGCAAACCAGCCACTGACTGCACACAGAGCAGTCAGCGATTTTCGTACAGAGCACTACGTGGCGTTGTTGTTTTTGTTGTTGTTGTGGTCTTCAGTCCTGAGACTGGTTTGATGCAGCTCTCCATGCTTACAGTAAAGCTGCATGCCCTCGGGAAAAACTACGGCTGTAGTTTCCCCTTGCTTTTAGCCGTTCGCAGCACCAACACAGCAAGGCCGTTTTGGTTAGTGTTACAAGGCCAGGTCAGTCAATCATCCCAATCATCCAGACTGTTGCCCTTGCAACTACTGAAAAGGCTGCGGCTCCTCTTCAGGAACCACACGTTTGTCTGGTCTCTCAACAGATACCCTTCCGTTGTGGTTGCACCTACGCTACGGCTATAAAAACCTAAACAAGCCTACTTACACGCCAAATGCCCCTTTTTAAGCGCCCACCATTGGCGCTTTTCGAGCGCTGGCTAAAAAAACACGTGACGAAACCAGCTGCACTTCTTTACATTTTTCTCTATCTCTTCTAATTATCCTGTCTGGTGACGGTCCCAGACTGGCGGTCATATTCATGAACAGCTATAATGACGGATCTAGAAGTTACCTCTTCCACAAGTGAAATCCATTTTCTTCCAAGGAATCCCAGTTTTGCATCTGTTTTTCCTACAACTGGTTTTATTTGCTCGATTCACTATGGGTAGTTGCTTCTAGACAGTACACGGCTATTACTGTTTCCAGTGATTCATCGCCGGTAGCGAAACCGAACAGAATTGGTCTTCCGAGTACGTGACATTTATTTATACCGAGGCTGCTTCTGGCATCATCTGCAAACAAAGTGACGTGGCTCTCAGTTTTATCCACAAGATGATTTACATGGTTTGGACAAAAATGTGAAAATACAGCGAGAACTGAATGCTTGAACACAAACGCAGATGCTAGACAAGGGTGCAAGTTGCAAGTTGCTTGCTTGTAGCGGCAGCCGTCGAGCCGAGAGGACGCACAGCAGAGAATCGGCAGCGCTTGTCTGATATACTGTAAATTAATTTAGTCTTTGTTATTTGTTCACGTTCTTCTGCAAAGAAGTGAACTATACGCGTGTGTTTTACTGTGTAGACTAGTGGTTAGAAAATGAATCGTAGTTTTTGTTTTAGCGTAAGTCTTGCGAATATCCTTGTGTCGGGGGGGGGGGGGGGGGGGGGGGGGGGGGGGAGGGGGGAAATTCCTAGCGTAAATTTTTCCGTCGCCAGAAACTCCGTCACGCCATTAAGTTTTAATTTTGTGCTAGTAGATAGCACACAGCTTAGATCAGTGCATTCTAGTTTGAATATTTATCTCGTGCAGTAACCTTGTAGCAAACAGGATTTCTAATAACAGGTATCTGTAAATACATCACCTTTAGTAGAGAAATTTATTTCTGTTTAATAGCTTGCGGTCTCAGAGCACAGTCACAAATCTGCACAACAACTTTTAGTTACTTTATTCTTCTTTGGCATATTTTCAAACTCAGTAGCGCCGTCTGAGACCTTATATCTATTTTACACACAGTACGATATGGCTATGGACTGTGCTTGTTGTAAGTGGATACAAGGAGAGTTGGCCGCCGTCCGTAAGCAGCTGGAAGCTGCGTTGGGCACCGTCGACAAGCTTCTAGTAATGCCCAAAGTTGCGTCGGGGCGCCAGTCACGAGACTTGCGACGCCTTTGGTGCCACGGGAGTCCCCTGGTGAATCGGACGTCGCTGCGGCTTCTGATACGCAACATCTAACCGGTCCATCCTCACTCAAGAGTGGGTGGCATACAGTGGTGGGTTCGCTTATCACTGGGCGGAAGGCGAAAGAGGGAGCAGGCCGTGCGGCTGACTCCCTACGTCTTAGCAACAGGTACGAGGTTCTACCCAGTGTTGGTAACTCCGAGCCAGCACGGGATGCATCTCCTGTGGGCCAGCGGTCGATTTTCCTGCCCAGTCCAGACAAGTACAGAGGGCGTGTATGTCGGCACGAATGACGCCTGCCGCTTGCGTTCTGAAGCCATCCTTGGCTCCTTTCGGCGGCTGGCTGATCTGGTAAAGGCAACTAGCAACGCTCGCGCGATACAGGATAAACTGTCTATTTGTAGCATCGTACCCAGGGTTGATCGCGGTCCTCTCGTTTTCAGCGAGTGGAAGGTCTAAACCAGAGGCTCAGACGACTCTGCGACAGTATTGAATGCAAATTTTTCGACCTCCTCTATCGGGTCCAGAATTGTAGGGTCCCCCTTAAAAAGTCAGGTACGCACCACGCGCAGGAAGCGGCTACTAGGGTAGCGGAGTACGTGTGGCGTGCACATGGGGCCTTTTTAGATTAGAGGATCCCTCCCTTGGGATCAAAGACGATTTGCCTGTTAAATCAGCCATAGCAATCTCAGAGAATCTATCTTGGTCATCGCAGATGAGAGGTCCCAGAATTAGTATCCCCTATTGAAGGTTATAATGCACAGATAGTGTTATGAACAGAAAGCTGGCTGAAACCAGACGTCAATGACATCGAAATTCTAAGTTCAGATTGGAATGTTTATCGTAAGGATAGGTTAGTCGCCAGTGGTGGCGGCGTGTTTATTGCAATAAAAAACTAGATAAAATCTAGCGAGGTTATCACGGATTCCGAATGTGAATTAATTTGGGTGAAATTAAGTATCAAAGAACGGTTAAAAATGGTTATCAGATGCTTTTTATAGACTACTTGGGTCAGTATCTGTAGCTGTAGAGCGCTTCAGACAGAACTTGCGGAATATCGTTAGTAATTTTCCTGATCATGCCTTTGTAACAGGGAGTGACTTCAGCTTTCCAGGTATAGATTGGGAGTGTTATGCCATCAAAACTGGTGCCAGAGACAGGGATCCGTGTGGCATTGTTCTGGATGTCTTGTCCGAAAATTACCTTGAGCAGATAGTTAGAGAACCAACTCGTGAGGGTAACGTCTTACACCTCCTGGCAACAAACAGACCTGAACTTATCGAATCAGTTAACGTAGAGGAAGGTATCAGTGATCATAAGGCTGTGACAGCATCTACGACCACGGGTCCTACAAGGAATGTTAAGAAAGATGGTAAGATGTATTTGCTCAGCAAGGGCGACAGGATACGAATATCAGAATATCTCAGCAGTCAGCATCAAATATTCGGTGATGAGGACGAAGATGTGGAGAACAAATGGAAAAAATTCAGAGGCATCGTTCAATATGCCCTAGTCAAGTGTGTTCCGAGTAAGGTTTTAAGCGATGGGAAACATCCACCATTGTTTAATAGCCGTTTTAGAAAAGCGCTGCGTAAACAAAGAGCACTTCATCTCAGATTCAAGAGAAGTAAAAACCTAGCTGACAAACAAAATCTGACTGAAGCGAAAATGACCGTAAGCAGAGCAATAAGAGAAAGGTTCAATGATTTTGAAAGTAAGATATTGTCAACCGACCTGAGTAAAAACTCTAGAGATTTTGGTCGTATGCAAAATCAGTAAGTGGGTCAAAATGATCTATTCATTCTCTCAGCGACCACACCGGCAACGAAACGAAGGTAACAGAAAGAAGGCCGAAATACTGAATTTGGTCTTCCGAAGTTGTTTCACCGCAGACGGTAGTAACACTGTCCCCCCTTTCAATCGTCGTACGAACATCGAAATAGCAGATATTGAGATAATCGATTGCGGAATTGAAAAGCAGCTACAATCGCTTAGTAGCGGAAAGGCTTCAGGACCAGATGAGATACCTACAAGATTTTATAAAGAATATGCGAAAGAACTTTCTCCCCTTCTAGGAGTAATTTATCGTAGATCGCTTGAGCGACGGAAGGTACCTAACGACTGGAAAAAGTGCAGGTCGTTCCCGTTTTTAAGAAAGGCCATAGGACAGATCCACACAATTATAGACCTATATCGTTGACGTCAATCTGTTGTAGAATTATGGAACATATTTTATGCTCAAGAATTATGACGTTTTTGGAAAGTGAACATCTCCTCTATAAAAATCAACATGGGTTCCGTAGAGATACTGCGAAACTCAGCTCGCTCTGTTCCTCCATGAGATCCACAGCGCAGTGGACAACGGCTCTCAGGCTGATGTTGTGTTCCTTGATTTCAGAAAGGCATTTGACACCGTCCCGCATTGCCGTTTAATGAAAAAATACGAGCTTACGGAGTATCGAAGCAGACCTGCGATTGGATTCAAGACCTTCTTGCAGATAGAACTCTACACGTCGCTCTTAACGGAACTAAATCGACAGATGTAAAGGTAATACCTGGAGTATCACAGGGAAGTGTGATAGGACTGTTGCTGTTTACAATATATATAAATGATCTAGTGGAAAGCGTCGGATGCTCTTTAAGGCTATTCGCACACGATGCAGTTGTCTATACCAAATGGTTCAAATGGCTCTGAGCACTATGGGACTTAACATATGAGGTCATCAGTCCCCTAGAACTTAGAACTTCTTAAACCTAACTAACCTAAGGACATCATACACATCCATGCCCGCGGCAGGATTCGAATCTGCGATCGTAGCGGTCGCGCGGTTCCAGACTGAAGCGCCTAGAACCGCTCGGCCACACCGGCCTCTATACCAAAGTAGCGACGCGAGAAGATAGTAAGAATTTGCAGAACGACCTGCAGAGAATTTATGAATGGTGCAGACTCTGGCAGTTGACCCTGAACGTAAATAAATGTAACAGATTGCGCATACATAGGAAAAGAAATCCACTACTGCACAGCCACACTATTGATGACAAACAGCTGGAGGCAGTATCTGCCGTAAAATATCAAGGCGTAACTATCCAGAGCGACCTTAAGTGGAATGACTATATAAAACAAATAGTGGGAAAAGCAGACACAAGACTCAGATTCATCGGAAGAATTTAACTCATCCACGAAAGAAGTGGCTTATAAGGCGATTGTTCGCCCGAATATTGACTATTGTTCATTTATCTGGGATCCCTATCAGGTAGGACTGACAGAGGAGATAGAGAAGATCCAACGAAGAGCAGTGCGTTTCGTCACGGGATCGTTTAGCTGGCGAGAGAACGTTACTGAGATGCTAAACAAACTCCGCTGGCCGACGTTACAAGAGAGGCGTTGTGCATCACGGAGAGGTTTACTATAGAAATTTCGGGACAGAACTTTTCAGGAGGAGTCGGACAACATATTAATTCCCCCACGTACATCTCGCGTATTGACCACGAGGAGAAAACTCGAGAAATTAGAGTCAATAGAGAGGCTTACCGACAATCATTCTCTCCACGCACTATTCGTGAGTGGAACAGGGTCGGAGGGATCAGATAGTGGTACCGAAAGTACTCCCCGCCACACACCATTAGGTGGCTTGCGGAGTATGATGTAGACGTATTTGTCCTAATACGCTGCAAGTGTGATTAGAGCGGAGTGCTTGTGTAGCTGTGAGTGCATTGTGTCGGAGCTAAGTGAATTCGAACGTGGGCAAGTTGAGTGAGTTCCTACGGCTGGTGCTTCTGTAACCAAGGTAATCGAAGTGTTTCAGGAGGCACTATATCCAAGATTTATACGGCATACAGGGAAAGCAGAGAAACATTATCCACTAAGTCACAACCCGGACGAAGTGTGTGCTGAGTGATCGCGACAGGCGGTCTTCGAGGAGAATTGTGACGAAAAATAAAGAGGAAGGCAGGCTGAAAAGTCAATGTTGGCCTTGCGAAACCTGTCAGTTGCAAAACAACACGGTGGGAATTACAGGCGAGTTATTATTCCAAAACCACACAACAGTGGTGGAAATGCCCGTAACAAGAAAACGTGCTGCTAAAGCTATAAAACTTGAACTATGCAGCAATGGAAAAAAGTCGTTTGATTGCATGAGCCTTATTGTACACTGTTTCCAACTTCTGGCCGAATTTACGTCGCAAGAGTGAAACATGCTGCAGGTTCGGTAATGATTTGGGCAACCATATCGTGGCACTCCATGGGCCACATGGCAGAGCAAGGTCGCATTAATGCCAAGTATTATGTGACCGTTTCGGCTGATCAGGTCAACCCCTGGTACGTTTGTTCCCAGTGGTGGTGATGTGTTCCAAGATGACACGGCCCCTGTTCACACAGCTCACGTAGTCGGAACGGGTTAAATGAGCACGAGGATGAACTGTTGCATCTCCCCTGGCCGTCATAATCATTGAACTTCAATCTTATTGATCCTTTGTGGCCGGTCAGTGGGGCTGAGCGGTTCTAGGCGCTTCGGTCTGGAACCGCGCGACTGCTACGGTAGCAGGTTCGAATCCTGCCTCGGGCATGGATGTGTGTGATATCCTTAGCTTAGTTAGGTTTAAGTAGTTCTAAGTTCTAGGGGACTGATGACCATAGTGCTCAGAGCCACCTGAACGATTTTTGATCCTCCGTGGTCTACTTTCTACGTGTACATGATTACTCTGCAATCCACAATTAAATACCTGGCAGAAGGTTCATTGAACGATCTTCAAGCTGTTATTACTCTACCTTCCCACTCCCAAACAGTGTGCAGGGAAAACGAATACTTAAAGCCTGCCGCGTATCTCTGGTTTCTCTTATACGTATTATTGCAATTATCATTTCTCCCTATGTAGGTGGACGCCAAAAAAATATTTTCTCATTCGAAAAGAGAACGAACGTTCGTGATTTATATTTCAAGAGAAGATCCTGCCACAACGGAAAACGCCTTTGTTTTAATATTTGGCACCATATTTCGCATTTCATATTCGTAGCACTCTCTCACCTATTTCGCGATATCACAAGACGAGCTGCCCTTCTATGTACGAGGGTAATCCCAAAAGTAAGGTCTCCTATTTCTTATAAGTACATAGACCTGTTTATTTCTACAATGGTTCACATCAGTATACAGCTTGAACATTTAGCTATTTTTCAACATAATCACCTATCTGTCGATGCATTTTTGTAGACGCTGTGGCAGTTTTTGTATGCCCATGTCATACCAGCTCGCCGCCATGCCGTTCAGAAAGTTATGTACCTCTTCCTTCACCTCGTCGTCGGAGCTGAATCGCTTTTCCAGCCAAATGTTCATTTAACCTAGGGAACAGGTGATAGTCACTGGGCGCCAAGTCAGGACTGTAGGGCGGGTGGGTGATTATGTTCCACTGAAACTGTTGCAGGACAGCAACGGTTTGCCGAGCGATGTGTGGGCGAGCGTTGTCATCGAGAATGTGTACGGCCTTGCTCAACATTCCTCTTCTCCGGTTCTGAATTGTCCATTTGAGTTTTTTCAGTCTCACAGTACCTGTAAGCGTTAATTGTGGTCCCAGTGATTCAGCTCCGACGACGAGGTGAAAGAAGAGGTTCATAACTTTCTGAACGGCATGGCGGCGAGCTGGTATGACATGGGCATACAAAAACTGAAGTTCACGCTAAGTTTCGACTCCAGTAAAATATCATCAGAGTTGGATCTTATCGTTCTTTAAATTTGATGTGCTTTTTCGTTGCCTCTGCAACAGTGTCTTGATCTGTCATGCGTACTGTGGGTGATAAGTACCATCTTTTATTATTTTATTTGGTATATCTCTCTCAATTTCCGTAGATTCTACTTCTTTGAATTTAAACCACATCTCGTCTCCACTTGCGTAGTCAGGTTGAAAGGACTGAAGACCACCTCTTAGGAAGGCGTTAAGAGAATTTCTGTCTGCTTTTTTAAATAGATAAGTTCTGCGTTTATTTTTGGTGGATTTGGATTTTATGATATTGTCTTGCTACAGTGGCCTTCTGATCACAAATCCCTGTATCCGTCATGACGCTCCCTATTTCCTCAGGATTATATGTTGATAAGACGTCAAGTATTTTTTCTCAACCAAATACACTTCGAGTGGGTTCCTGAAGTAATTGTTCAAAATGATTTTCGGAGAAAGCATTCAGTACGATTTCACACGACGTTTTATCCCTACAACCGACTTAAAACATGTATTTTCGCCAACATACCGAACGTAGATTGAAGTCTGCGGGGTCGGTAAAAGGAACCAGTTATTAATTAATTGCGGTTGTCAGGTGTAAGCACTACCCATACTACCTCACAGGAACTATCTACTTCAGTTTCACTACAAGGTAAACCACTACTGACAGTAACAAACACTCCGTCACCAACTGTACTTAATCTATTCTTTCCGAACACGGTTAGGTCCTTTGTAAAAATTTCGGCTGCACTAATCTCGAGCCTTAGCCAGCTTTCAGTATCTGTAACGATTTGAGCTTCGGTGCTTTCTACGAGGATAATCCCAAAAGTAAGGTCTCCTACTTTTTATAAGTACATAGACCTGTTTATTTCTACAATGGTTTACATCAGTTTACAGCTTGAACATTTAGCTATTTTTCGACATAATCACTATTTCTGTCGATGCATTTCTGTAGACGCTGTGGCAGTTTTTGTATGCCGAAATGTAGTCGGCTTCGGGGTCTCCGGAAGCACTATTCCTCATCTAGAATGTCGAGTGTGCAAACTGGTTTTCTTCTCTTCCTTGGCAGTCGTGTCCCTAATGCGCCCTATTACGCGCCTAACGTTGGAGCTCCCAACTACCTGTGTCGGTACAAGCTGTGTAGACTGTCGTTCGACTATTAGAACCTGCTGCTTATACTTAATATGACAGAACAAGACTACACAAAAAAAACTCACAAAATAAACGTCAGCTCTATTGTTCGCAGCAACAGGAGACAGTGAAAAATACACAGCTTGTTCGATCGTTCCGAGCTTGCAATTCCATATCACTTAACGTGCAGGGAACAAACAGAGTTCAAAGGGTTCAAATGGCTCTGAGCACTATGGAACTTAACTTCTGAGGTCATCAGTCCCCTAGAACTTAGAACTACTTAAACCTAACTAACCTAAGGACGTCGCACACATCCATGCCCGAGGCAGGATTCGAACCTGCGACCGTAGCGGTCGCGCGGTTCCAGACTGTAGCGCCTAGAACCGCTCGGCCATTCCGGCCGGCACAAACAGAGTTATCTCGTAACTAAGCACGAACTCAACTACATGCATGGAAGATACAGTATATAAAAAAGCATAATCAAAGAATGACAAAACCAAAACACACGCATACAAAACAGAGCGCCTCTGGGTACCTGCCGCGTAATGTTTCACGGTGCGATGCTTGACGGCGCACACATGTGGTACGAGTAATGTCGCCACAACCAGTAATCCCGTCCTCTGTGTTCTATTAGAGCCAAGTGGCCACACATCTGATTAGTTAAATTTCCGAGAACATATGTCATGGTTTTAGAAGACACCTACGCTGATTTCCTTCCTTAAGTCAACCTCGTTCTCCCTTCCACTAACTGGGAATGAATGTTAATTTATAATTCTTTCTTAATAATAACTTTTCTTGTATTAAGGCAATTATGAAAGATTTTCTTTCAAGCGTACGCAATGCTTGTGGCGATCATAATATTGTGTTAGCACATTGGATTCGCTTTCGGGAGGACGAGGGTTCAAACCCGCGTCCGGCCATCCTGATTTAGATTTTCCGTGATTTCCCTGAATCCCTTGATGCAAATTCCTGGATGCTTCCTTTAAAAGGCACGGCCATTTCCTTCCCCATCCTTCCCTAGCCTGACGGGACCGATGACCTCGATGTTTGGTCCCCACTCCTAAATCAACAAACCAACCTAATATTCTATCTTTTTACGAATAGACGCATTTTTCTAGGTCACTGTTTTTCATTTAATAGTTTAATATCATTGTAGCTACGTTGCTATTCACCATGACTTAGATGTTGCAACTGATAGTAATTATTAATTAATTTACATGTTTCCAACTTGATACTATTTCCTTATGCACAGCAGTTTTGTGACCGCTAAGATCATGAGGGCCCCTGCATCACAGGACCCAAAGTTTCAGTGACTAAGATTTTAACAACTGTGTTACGTCACAGTCCTAGGTATAACGTCTAGCACAACAGTTACACTGAAGACGCGAGTCGTTGGGAACCTGGCCGAAGTAGAAAGAACTTTCCCACGGCATGTGGAAGCCTAACATGGTACGCTCAACCTGTGCGAACTTCATTTGTCAGATGCAGGATTAAGCCATGGGAGAGCAGAGCAAGAACAGCACCTGTTGAAACCTTGGGAAAAAAACACTTGAACACGGAGTTCTGATGCCTCATCAGTATCTGCTGGCAGAGCGACAGTGTTGCGTCTTCCGAGCCTGATGGTCCGTCATCCGCTGTGGGTGACAGGACTGAAAGCTGCGTCTGCTTCTGCTTCAGCCTCGCTCGCTGCACCGACATCCGGCAAGACCATTTGCATCCATCTAGGAAGGCAACAATGAGTACGGTAACCCTCAGCTGTTTGTGAGCTTCGTCCCCCGACAGATCGGTGGGGCAGTTCGCGTACCTCATTCACACAGATGGCCGTACTATCGACAGTCACTCGTCAACCAGTCTATTGTGGCAAGAGAAGACAGCAAAAGAAACGCTTGAGTTTTAAATTTCGATTTTAAGAAATAATTCTTGCAGGAGGATAGTGCAACAATACCGTCATTTGACTGTCGCACAGACTCCAATATGGAGGCATTCCTGATACGGTGACGCAACTGAAAGAGTTGAGAACAAAAATGTCGCCAGGTCCCGATGGAACACCAGATTGGGTTTACAGAGAGTTCGCTGAGGTATTGACCCATTACGTAGTGTGACGTGTGGTGTCATTGTGCTTGTGTTGTGTTATACACGTTCGGCAAGAATACAATAAAATTAATTACTTATTATTAATGTAATACGAAGTTTTATTTAATCTTTGCCTTTCCCGGCTAATGAACGTTATTTTGTTAAATAAATCTCCACCTGGGAACAAGTAGCAATGTTGTCTGTCAAGCAGTGTAAATCTCACTAAGTTCATTCACAAAAGTAATCATTTATAACCAACAAACAAGCTAAATGTATGATAAGTAATCTGAAATAAACAAGATTAACGATTTTTAGTAATTTCAGTGCTGTTATTTAAAAGACTCTTTGCTAGTTGTACATCGTTTATCAAAATTAACGCTACTTTTATCTCGAGGTAGCAACACTTTTCTTTAAGCAAAATGAACAGTTTTGTCCCACAATACCACACGTACACAACTCTAATGTATTTTCCTGTCAAAACATTTCATGAAAGTTGTTACGAAATTACCAGGCTTCATACATCAGCGGATAAGAATTTATACCACGTAAGATGCTGTTTGCATTCATAAGAGTTCCATGTACTCACAGTCTAACTGGAATTTATTACCTCAGAGTGGGTCCTCGACCATTAGTACACAATTATTCTACATCTACATCCATACTCCGCAAGGCACCTGACGGTGTGTGGCGGTGGGTACCTTGAGTACCTTTATCGGTTCTCCCTTCTATTCCAGTCTCGTATTGTTCGTGGAAAGAAGGATTGTCGGTATGCCTCTGTGTGGGCTCTAATCTTTCTGATTTTATCCTCATGGTCTCTTCGCGAGATATACGTAGGAGGGAGGAATATACTGATTGACTCTTCGGTGAAGGTATGTTCTCGAAACTTCAACAAAAGCCCGTACCGAGCTACTGAGCGTCTCTCTTGCAGAGTCTTCCACTGGAGTTTATCTATCATCTCCGTAACGCTTTCGCGATTACCAAATGATCCTGTAACGAAGCGCGCTGCTTTCCGTTGGATCTTCTCTATCTCTTCTATCAACCCTATCTGGTACGGATCCCACACTGGTGAGCAGTATTCAAGCAGTGGGCGAACAAGTGTACTGTAACCCACTTCCTTTGTTTTCGGACTGCATTTCCTTAAGATTCTTCCAATGAATCTCAGTCTGGCATCTGCTTTACCGACGATTAATTTTATATGGTCATTCCATTTCAAATCAGTCCTAATGCCTACTCCCAAGTAATTTATGGAATTAACTGCTTCCGGTTGCTGACCTGCTATATTGTAGCCAAATGATAAAGGATCTTTCTTTCTATGTATTCGCAGCACATTACACTTGTCTACATTAAGATTCAGTTGTCATTCCCTGCACCATGCGTCAATTCGTTGCGGATCCTCCCGCATTTCAGTACAATTTTCCGTTGTTACAACCTCTCACCATACTACAGCATCATCCGCAAAATGCCTCAGTGAACGTCCGATGTTATCCACAAGGTCATTTATATACAATGTGAATAGCAACGGTCCAACAAAAAAATGGTTCAAATGGCTCTGAGCACTATGGGACTTAACATCTATGGTCATCAGTCCCCTAGAACTTAGAACTACTTAAACCTAACTAACCTAAGGACATCACACAACACCCAGCCATCACGAGGCAGAGAAAATCCCTGACCCCGCCGGGAATCGAAACCGGGAACCCAGGCGTGGGAAGCGAGAACGCCACCGCAAGACCACGAGATGCGGGCTCGGTCCAACAACATTTAAGTCTGTATAGAACATCAATTTAAAATTGCCGCTGCAATATTTCACTAAGGCGGCGGCTAACATAATACAATCATTATTGATTCTGCTTCAGGCTGTGTTTTACTCGTAATAAAAAATACATATTACATCTTTTTTCACCTTCACTATATCCATTAATATTTGAAAATATTTCTCAATGTTACAATACACATTAATATTAGCTATTTACCAATAAACTGCGCTGTAGATCAGCTGAGCAGAAAAATTAGCATTTATATACGACGAGAATTACAATGAAATAAAACTCCAAACAAAGAAGATTCATTTCAATAATAATTACAGGCTCTATTTTCAAATATCGGTTAGCAAGGTAACAACATTTTAGTACAGTTTTTACAGACCTCTGTGTTACGAGACATCAATCACACCTATGAGTACAGTAGTTCAAACAAGAAGAAGGAAAAAAAAGCACTCCGTCTTCAGGTCACGAGTGGCCTACCGGAACCATCCGACCGCCGTGTCATCCTCAGTGGAGGATGCGGATAGGAGGGGCGTGGGGTCAGCACACCGCTATCCCGGTCGTTATGATGGTATTCTTAACCGAAGCCGCTACTATTCGGTCGAGTAGCTTCTCAATTGGCACCACGAGGCTGAGTGCACACCGACGAAATCATAGACAACAAAAGATTAAGATTTTCATTATCTTTTTACATGGGTATTGTCTGAGACACAATTTTTTACAAAACATTAAGTCATGCCGTTGATAATAATTATTTATTAGTTTATTAAGGATGAAGTACTTTTTATTTGTATTACGAGAATAGGATCAAAGTTCGATGAAGTCCTTTTTATTTGTATTACGAGAATAGGATCAAAGTTCAGTCACATTCCACATACAACGCCGTCGTGAATAATATTTTGAACAAAATATAGGCGTGGATATTACAGTAGCTTGGATTTGTCGTGAATCTCTTACCCAGTGCAACGCCCAAGCGACTGTGTCTCCAGCAAATAAGAAGGGTAAAAGAAGAGACCAGCATAATTACAGACCAATATATCCTTAACATCGGTGTGTTGCAGAATCCTTAAACATATTCTGAGTTCTAATTAAGAAATCTCTTTGAGACAGGAAAGCTCCTGTCCACAAATCAGCACGGATTTAGAACGCATCGCTCATGTTAAACTCATCTTCCTCTTTTCTCGCATGACATCTTTCGAACCATGGATGAAGAGCAACAGGCAAATTCCATATTCCTAGATTTCCGGAAAGCGTTTGGCACAGCACGCCACTGTAGACTGTTAACAAAGCTATGTGCATAAGGAATAGGTTCCCAGAATTGTAAGTGGTTCAAAGACTTTTTACGTTAATAGAACCCACCCAATACGCTGACCTCGATGAGAGGTTTTCATCAGAGAAGGGTATCGTCAGAAGTCCCCAGGGAAGTATGAGAGGACTGCTCTTATTCACTATACACTTAATTGACCTGATGGACACTGTGAGCAATAATGCGCAGCTATGTGCTGATGATGCTGTGGTGTACGGGGAGGAGGCGTCGTTGAGCGACTTTGGGAGAGTACAAGATTAATTACACAGAATTTCTAGTTGGTATGTTGAATGACAGCTTGCACTAAATGTACAAAAACCTAAGTTAGTGTAGATGAGTGAGAAAAGCAATCCCGTAATGTTCAAATACAGCATTAGTAGTGTACTGTGTGACACAGTTAACGTTGATTAAATATCTAAGCACAACATTGTAGAGCAATATGAAATGGAACGAGCTTGTAATGACGGTAGTGGGGAAGGCAGAAAGTCAAACTTCGGTTTATTGGGAGAATTTTAGGAAAGTGTAACTCATCTACATAGAAAACGGCATATACGTAGAACACCAGTGCGACCCGCCTTTGAGTACCGCTCGGATGTGTGGGATACCCATTAGGTCGGATTAAGGGAAAAATCGAAGCATTTCAAAGCCGTGCTGTTAGACTTGTTAGCGGTGAGTTTGATCAGCATGCAAGTATTAAGGACATGCTTCGTGAATTCAAAGGGGAATCCCTAGAGGCGAGGCGTCGTTCTTTTTCCGAGGTACTATTGAAAAATATTTGAGAACCGGCATTTGAGCCTGGTTTCACAACGATTTTACGGCGTCCATCGTACATTTCGCTTAAGCACGACGCTGGTTAACGGAAATTTGGGCTCGTACGGAGGTGTATGAGGTGTGTTCAAAAAATTCCGGAATTTTGTCGACAAAATTTTTCTGCGCTTATCTTTTACTTATTGTGCATGGTCTCCTTCAAAATACGCTCCTCCACAATAATTGATACACCGCTCCAAACGCCGTTTCCACTTTCGTGAGCAGTCTTTGTACGCCTCTTGCTGGATCGCGCGAATTTTCTTTTATCTCGTCTATCGTTGTAAATCTTCGTTCTTTCAACGGGGTTTATAATTTTGGAAATAAAAAAAGTCACAAGGGAGAGTACGGAGGATTTTGTTTTTTGTGCAACAGTCACGCACCAACAGGAATGAACGTGCGGGTACGTTATCGTGATGTAAGACCCATGAGTTGTCTCACAAAACTTCAGGCAACAGTTTGCCCCTGTCGCACGAATTCATGATGAACTAATACGTCAATCCAAAAAAAAAAAAAAAAAAGAAATTGCATGATTTTGACATTTGACCTGACCTGACGAGATTTTTTCGGTCCTGCAAAACCTTTCCCGACCCATTGTGAAGATTGAACCTTAGTCTCAACATCATACACGTTGTGGTGTCACCGCCAGACACCACACTTGCTAGGTGGTAGCTTAAATCGGCCGCGGTCCACTAGTACATGTCGGACCCGCGTGTCGCCACTGTGTGATCGCAGACCGATCGCCACCACAAGGCAGGTCTCGAGATACGGGATAGCACTCGCCCCAGTTGTACGACGACTTTGCTAGCGACTACACTGACGAAGCCTTTCTCTCATTTGCCGAGAGACAGTTAGAATAGCCTTCAGCTAAGTCCATGGCTATGACCTAGCAAGGCGCCATTAACCGTGTCTGAAGATAGTCTTATTTGTACACTCCTGGAAATTGAAATAAGAACACCGTGAATTCATTGTCCCAGGAAGGGGAAACTTTATTGACACATTCCTCGGGTCAGATACATCACATGATCACACTGACAGAACCACAGGCACATAGACACAGGCAACAGAGCATGCACAATGTCGGCACTAGTACAGTGTATATCCACCTTTCGCAGCAATGCAGGCTGCTATTCTCCCATGGAGACGATCGTAGAGATGCTGGATGTAGTCCTGTGGAACGGCCATTTCCACCTGGCGCCTCAGATGGACCAGCGTTCGTGCTGGACGTGCAGACCGCGTGAGACGACGCTTCATCCAGTCCCAAACATGCTCAATGGGGGACAGACCCGGAGATCTTGCTGGCCAGGGTAGTTGACTTACACCTTCTAGAGCACGTTGGGTGGCACGGGATACATGCGGACGTGCATTGTCCTGTTGGAACAGCAAGTTCCCTTGCCGGTCTAGGAATGGTAGAACGATGGGTTCGATGACGGTTTGGATGTACCGTGCACTATTCAGTGTCCCCTCGACGATCACCAGTGGTGTACGGCCAGTGTAGGAGATCGCTCCCCACACCATGATGCCGGGTGTTGGCCCTGTGTGCCTCGGTCGTATGCAGTCCTGATTGTGGCGCTCACCTGCACGGCGCCAAACACGCATACGACCATCATTGGCACCAAGGCAGATGCGACTCTCATCGCTGAAGACGACACGTCTCCATTCGTCCCTCCATTCACGCCTGTCGCGACACCACTGGAGGCGGGCTGCACGATGTTGGGGCGTGAGCGGAAGACGGCCTAACGGTGTGCGGGACCGTAGCCCAGCTTCATGGAGACGGTTGCGAATGGTCCTCGCCGATACCCCAGGAGCAACAGTGTCCCTAATTTGCTGGGAAGTGGCGGTGCGGTCCCCTACGGCACTGCGTAGGATCCTACGATCTTGGCGTGCATCCGTGCGTCGCTGCGGTCCGGTCCCAGGTCGACGGGCACGTGCACCTTCCGCCGACCACTGGCGACAACATCGATGTACTGTGGAGACCTCACGCCCCACGTGTTGAGCAATTCGGCGGTACGTCCACCCGGCCTCCCGCATGCCCACTATACGCCCTCGCTCAAAGTCCGTCAACTGCACATACGGTTCACGTCCACGCTGTCGCGGCATGCTACCAGTGTTAAAGACTGTGATGGAGCTCCGTATGCCACGGCAAACTGGCTGACACTGACGGCGGCGGTGCACAAATGCTGCGCAGCTAGCGCCATTCGACGGCCAACACCGCGGTTCCTGGTGTGTCCGCTGTGCCGTGCGTGTGATCATTGCTTGTACAGCCCTCTCGCAGTGTCCGGAGCAAGTATGGTGGGTCTGACACACCGGTGTCAATGTGTTCTTTTTTCCATTTCCAGGAGTGTATTATCAAGAGCGATGTACCACAAGGATAGAATAAAGTTAAGTATTCGAGGGGCTGCATACTTTTCTTATTAGAATTGACTACTTATCCTGTTCCAGAATTCACGCCCGTCTGCGTTAGATAGCGTGCATTTAGGCCGCCTCTATCTACAAGGTGTTGGCACATTTACCAACACATCATTGGCGACGAGACAACGGAAAGGGTCTTGTTCTTTCTAACTGCTTACATTTACTTGTGTCATGGCTTCGCCACAATCTCCAGATGTACTGTCCGAATTTTATCGCTTGCAGACTCAGCAGACGCAGGCGTTATTAGATGCCCTTGGACAGCTCGTCCAGGGTCAACGTGCACTGCAACACGATGCGGCAGCCGCCGCTTCACCGCTACCGCAGCCACAACTCGCAGTTGCACCGCCTTTTAGGCACTACGGCCCGGCGCACGAATCCTGGACCGAGTGGTCCCGCCAGTTTGGATTTCATCTCGCCGCCTACAGAATTCAAGGTAACGAGCGGCAGCCTCATTTATTGTCGTGTGTAGGGGTGCAAACGTACCGTGTGATAGTGAAATTGTTTCCCCGACGCGACGTAGCAACTCTGTCCTACGAAGAAATTTTGTCGGCATTGGACGCCTATTTCAAAGAAACAGTTAATGTAGTTGCAAAAAGGTATACTTTCTTTCGTACAAAACGTACGGCCGGTCAAACTAATAGGGAGTGGGTTGCAACTTTGCAAGGCCTTACTAGGGATTGTGCGTTTGAATGTGACTGTGGCCTTTCTTATTCAGATGCAATGGTACGTGATGCAATTGCACAGAACGTTTCTGATGTTCGCATACGGGAGCAAATTTTGAAACTAGTTAATCCCTCCCTTCAACAAGTGATAGACATATTGGATAGGCAAGACACACTTGACTGTGCTCAGGCATCTTTTGAAACTTCGCCAGCAGTGTGTACCGGCCAGCCGGGTGCGCTGCGCGGCCCGGTAAAATGCCCTCGCACACGTCCACACAGCTGCCGCTACGCTCTAAACCAGGTGTGCCGCGCCAGCACACAAATGCAGTGAAATCATGCCCGCGGTGTGCTACTAGAAATTCGCGTGAAAATTGCCCGTCACGCCAAGCTATTTGCTTTTTCTGTAATAAGAAAGGACATGTTCAAAGTGTTTGCCAGAAAAAGCTCAGATCAGACACTCTTAATCATTCCAGGCCCTTTGCTTCGCGCCGGAATCGAACCAAGGACATGAAGGCTCGTGAACCTTCGCCCATGGACATTCATGTAGTTAATTCCACTTCGTCCAGTGCCACTTTCTCTAACAGTGACTGTGTTCATCCCACAAAACGTGTGCGTCGACGTCGCCGGAAATCACGTCAATTAACAAGTGGTTCTGTACCAGTGTCTGTTCAAATTGCACAAAACAGTCGCTCTTGTTGTCAGCAGGACAATAAACTTTTTGTAGATTTGGACTTTCATGGCAAGGTCATACCATTCCAGCTCGATACCGGAGCTGCAGTTTCATTGCTTAATCATGACACGTACAAACAACTGGGCAAACCTCCGTTGCGTGCCGCAAATGTTCAGTTAAAGAGTTATTCAGGACAGAAAATTCCTGTGATACGACAGTGCACTCTTCTTGCAACATACAAGGGACAAACAAAACTTGTGTCATTTTACGTTCTTCGTTCTTCTACTGCAGTGAACTTGTTTGGTTTAGATTTATTTCAGTTGTTTAACATGTCTATTGTAAATCAGGTCCTATCAGTGAATCAGACTGTGCCTTCAGACAGTGTTTCTCGTCTATATGAAGAATTTGCAGACATTTTTGCACCGGGCTTAGGGTTGCACTAAAAACTATGCAGCACATTTGGAACTGAAAGTAAACGCGCAACCGAAATTTTTCAGAGCGCGCAATGTTCCTCACGCATTGCGTGTTGAGGTCGCAAGAACATTACACGATTTAGAATCGCAGGGTGTAATTGAACGTGTGCAAGCTTCTCTCTGGGCCTCACCCTTAGTAATTTTGCCAAAACCTTCCGGAAAACTGAGACTTTGTGTGGACTTCAAGGCAACAGTGAATCCACAACTCGTTATTGCAACTTTTCCCTTGCCCCGCCCGGAAGATCTTTTTGATAAACTGTGCCCGGGTAAATACTTTTCCAAGTTGGACCTAGCAGATGCGTACTTGCAAATCCCAGTGGACGCCGAATCCCAGCGCGTCTTGGTGGTTAACACGCATCTTGGTTTGTACCGCTTCAAAAGACTGCCATTCGGGTGTGCATCCGCCCCTGCATTGTTTCAGCAATATTTACAAACTGTTTGTGCGTCGGTCCCTACTGCTGCGAACTATCTGGACGATATTGTGATCTCCGGAAAGACAGCCGACGAGCATTTAGCACACCTACGCACATTATTTCAGGTATTGCGACAGAATGGCCTTCGCTTGCGGAAGGACAAATGTGTGTTTTTTGCTCGTGACTTACCATACCTGGGACATGTCATCAATGCCCAAGGCATACATCCGAGTCCAGAGCACCTCCGTGCCATACAAGATTTGCCTTCCCCACAAAATATGAAACAGCTACAGAGTGTGTTGGGTAAAATTAACTATTATCATCGCTTTCTGCGCAATGCCTCTTCCATTTCAGCTCCGCTTCATCGCTTACGCCGCAAGGGTGTTCCGTTCGTCTGGACGACGGAATGCGAACGCGCCTTTCGCCAGTTGAAATCGGCGTTGCTTTCAAATACTTGCCTTACGCCATTCGATCCCCGGAAACCCTTTTGTTGATGGTAGATGCATCGGATTTCGGGATCGGTGCTGTGCTTGCGCACAAAGTTGGCTCGCATGATCGCCCTATTGCCTTTGCGTCCAAATTGCTCTCGTCTGCGCAAAGAAATTACTCATAGATAGAGAAAGAAGCTTTGGCTCTCGTGTTTGGTGTTACTAAGTTCCATGATTTCTTGTATGGTCGTCACTTTACCATCATCACAGACCACAAACCTTTGACGTCGCTTTTTCATCCGCACAAGCCTGTACCTCCGTGTACAGCGCAGAAATTCATTCGCTGGTCTCTTTTCCTCTCGCAGTACCGCTACGATATCTTGCATCGGTCCACTGCTAAGCACGGAAACGCCGATGCGTTGTCCCGTTTGCCTGTTGCTGCGGATCAAGCATTCGATTCTTCCGAACTTGCTTGCATGTTCATTGATGCGGAAACCGATGCAGTGGTCGAATCGTTTCCGATTGATTTTCGTCGTGTAGCTACAGCCACAGCTGCTGACCCGGTCCTTGCTACCGTTTTGCGTTTTGTTGCTAGGCAATGGCCCTTGTCAGAGTCACGGATCAGGGATCCGTTGGTTCGCCGATTTTTTGCTCACAAGGAGAGACTTTTTGTTCGACGTGGTGTTTTGTTGTTGTGTTCTGATAATGATCAGTCCAGAGTCGTGGTCCCACGTTCGTTACAGTCCTCTGTTTTACCGCTTCTGCACCAAGGACATTGGGGTATAGTGCGAACGAAACAACTTGCTCGTCAGCACTGTACTTGGTTCGGAATCGATGCTGCGATTACGAAAATGTGTTCTTGCATGGCGTGTGCCGAACAACAATCCGCACCGCCGCGGAAAGTCTTTGCATGGCCAAAAGCCACTTCCCCTTGGCAATGCTTGCACATCGATTTTGCTGGTCCATTCTGGAATGCTAGATGGTTGGTTCTGGTAGATGCCTTCAGTAATTTTCCTTTTGTTGTCCGGATGTCTTCCACGATGTCCTCTGCCACCATCCAAGCGTTGTCTGCTATCTGTTGCATTGAAGGTCTTCCGTAGACTATTGTTTCCGACAATGGCCCACAATTCATGTCCGCAGAATTTCAGTCTTTCTGCCAGGCCAATGGTATTCAACATCTGACATCCGCGCCGTTTTCGCCTCAGTCAAACGGTGCCGCTGAACGATTGGTCCGGACTTTCAAGTCACAGATGTTGAAGTTGAAAGAATCGCATTCTCGGGAGGACGCATTGTTGCTCTTTTTGTCTTCGTATCGCTCTCAGCCCCGAGATGGTCGCTCGCCGGCTGAGTTGCTCCACGGTCGTCCTCATCGAACCTTGATGTCTTTGCTGCATCCGCCGCATCAGGGTCCTGTGCAGCGGCAGACTCCTGCTTTTGCTCCAGGCGACGTTGTATTCTATCGCAACTATCGAGGTTCTCGGCGTTGGCTCGCAGGGCGCATTCTTCACTGCCTCGGCCGCGCGATGTATCTGGTTTAGGGGGCCTCTGGTGAGGTGCGACGGCATCTCAATCAGCTGCGCCTCTGTCGTCGCACGGGTTCTGCCGCTCCCCGTCTGCTTTCAGCGTCGGTGCCGTCCGGTCAGCGCCCTGGGGACCCATCTACTGGCTCGCCTCATCCCCAGGTGTTACCGACGATGCCTTCCATTTTGCACCATGGCGACGCGCCGCCGCAGCCGCCGCCGCCGCCGCCGCCTGTTCTCCCGCCGGCGCCGCCCGCATTCGACGCTTCGCTGCAGCCGCCAAGAGTCTCCCTGGGTCACGCGCTGCCGATCGCTTCCCGTGACCAGCTGTCCTCCGCCATGGAACTCTTGCCCGCTCCGGACCACATGACGTCATCGCGCGTCGGGTACCCCGACGCAATGGAGGTCGACCCTTCGGCCCCTCCTGTCTCTTTACGGGCGCATACACCGCATGTTGACGTGCACCCTGGACTAGGTTTTCAGGCGTTTCCTAGCTCCCCTCGGACCGAATGGCCGGGTGCGGATGGCACAGCCTCGCCTGTTGTTAGGCTCCCCACCTCATCGCATACGTCAACATGGGGTCCTCCCCACGGCGGGCGGAAGCCTTATCACACGACCGTTCGCCGATTTGCGGGCGAGGAATGTGGTGTCACCGCCAGACACCACACTTGCTAGGTGGTAGCTTAAATCGGCCGCGGTCCACTAGTACATGTCGGACCCGCGTGTCGCCACTGTGTGATCGCAGACCGAGCGCCACCACAAGGCAGGTCTCGAGATACGGGATAGCACTCGCCCCAGTTGTACGACGACTTTGCTAGCGACTACACTGACGAAGCCTTTCTCTCATTTGCCGAGAGACAGTTAGAATAGCCTTCAGCTAAGTCCATGGCTACGACCTAGCAAGGCGCCATTAACCGTGTCTGAAGGTAGTCTTATTTGTATTATCAAGAGCGATGTACCACAAGGATAGAATAAAGTTAAGTATTCGAGGAGCTGCATACTTTTCTTATTAGAATTCACTACTTATCCTGTTCCAGAATTCACGCCCGTCTGCGTTAGATAGCGTGCATTTAGGCCGCCTCTATCTACAAGGTGTTGGCACATTTACCAACATTCACACGTCGACCCACGTCTCATTACCAGCTAGGATTCTCTAAAGGAACATCTCGTTATCTCGTTCTCATTTGCGAGATCCAGAAGCTGTTCGCAGATTGCGAGGCGAAGGTCTTTCTAGTCTAGACCTACAAGCCGTGGGACGAACTTTGCGGCAACATGACGCATTCCAAGATGCTGTGTCAGGATTTCATGACATGATCCAACTGAAATGTTACATTCTTCTGCAATCTCTTGTACAGTCAGTCTTCGATTGGAACGCACAATTTCGATAATGTTCCTAACATGAGCGTCACCTATGAACGAGGGCCATCTCTAACTTCCGCCCGGCTATTTTTAAGCCCTGTAAACTATTCGTAACACCGAGTACGTCTTAAGCAATCATCACCGTAGGCTTCCTGAATCATTTGGTGTGCCTTTGTAAAGGTTTTCTTGAGTTTTACGCAAAATGTAATGCAGACCGTTACTCCTCTAACTCAGCCATATCGAAATTCGCCAACTGTGCAACACAACGTTCTACTCAATACAGCACCGAACAATAACTAACAGACATACAACAAAGAGACTTCCGGCAGTTACACATTAAACACAGGAGTGTGCATGGATTCCTACCGCATTTCGCTCCAACACATCATTGGCGCGAAATTACGAATGTTCCGGAATTTTTTGAACAGATCTCGTATTTCTTAATGACTTTGTATCCAGAAATAATATCATTTCATGCACAGTGCTGCAATATACCAAGATAAGTTGTAAAATAATCCATGAGTATGAAGCTATTGTTTCAACCTGACAGATCAGACAGTAAAACCAAATCAATATGAAAAAGTGTTAAAAGAGTGACAGGGAAAAACCATAGAAGATAACATTACTTTTGTTAAAGGGAATGGGAGGATTGAAAAATACAGTTCACATGTAGAAGACACTTTTAATAAATACTTTTTAAAAATAGAAGAGAAAATTGGTGCAAATAGTTCAAAAGAGAAAGCAAACCAGTACATTGAAGTAAAACAGAGGACATTTTAAAATAAAAATTAATGCCACAACTCCATCTGAAATGAGATCATACTGACGTAAAAAGCACATATGGGGTGAAACATACCTCCAAATAAGACAGTATGAGTTTTTTTTCCTTTTTTTAGAGGGTAATGTGCTCCAGGATTGTCACCTCCTACATAGTCATGGGATGCAGAACTGATTGCAGATTGGATTTCAAAAGGGCCACTATTTATGCATTTAATGAGCACATATAAAAACTTAAATGGTAAAACATCATCATTTGGCATCTTCTGTGACTTATCAATGGCCTTTAATTGTGTCAATCATAGTATTCTTTAAGAGAAGTTAAGTTTTTGTGGAATACATAGTGTAGCACATCCCTGCTTTAGTTCTTACTTAACAGAGTGTAGAAAGTTACCCCAGGCTGCTCGAATAATGCAAAGAGGAACACATCATCTGCATGCAGAAAATTTACAGTGAATGTCCCACAGGGTTTGATCATTAGGCCATTAGTGTTTATTTATTTATTTATTCCATGTGATCTGATGGTACACAGTGTGTTGCAGATGTCGGAAAATGTCATTTAACATTGTTAACATATTTAGCACAAACAGCAAGATTGCATGTTGTTTCATGTTAATGATCTGCCATTTTACTTGAATCACACTTGCGCGGTGGTGCTCGACCTGAGGGTAAGCCGGTTTGAATGTTGGATGTGCAACATATTTTCACCAACAGTATTTGGCTGGCAAAGGGTGGAGAAATGGTGGCATAAAGTTCCTGATCATCAGACTTTGCCCCATTGTCCTGGTTTAAATACCAAACCTCTCCACAATTTCTCGTGAAGTGAGGGCGTGTGACACTGTTGATGGTGATACATCCATCGGATGGAGACGTTAAACTTGGTGGCCCCCCTTGCTGTTATTCACAACGTATAGGCTATGTGCTGACACGAAGTTTCAACCTCTTCCTTCTCTCATAATCATTATACAACACAAACATTACACAACACACATACAATACATACATGTAGTGCTACAAATTTTGTAATGGTGTATGTTGCAAATAAATAAACAATAAAAACCACGATAATAAATTGTCTGAGAGGTAGCAGAAGTGTTTTCAAATATAGAATAAAGATGTTTCTCCTTAACAATCCCTTCTATATAACATAGAGGAATTCTTGAATAGAAGTAATTAGTCATTTTTACAGAAAACACCATTTTTCTACAGTTTTTGCTCCCTACAGCTGCCTCTAGTACTATGGAACCTATTCTCTGATGTCTTAACACATCCTATCATCTTGCCCTTTCTTCTTGTCAGTGTTTTCCATATATTCATTCCTTTCTTCACCAATTCTGCGGAAAACCTACTTGTTACTTATTTCATCAGTCCACATAATTTTCAACATCCTTCTAGAGAACTACATATCAAACTCTTCAATTCTTTTCTTTCAGATTTTTCATGGCCCATGAGTCACTGTCATGAAGTCCTGAGCTCCAAGTGTACATTCTCAGACATCTCTTACTCAAATTAAGTTCTGAGTTTGATATTAGTAAATTTCTTTTGGCCATGAATGCCCTCTTTGCCTGTATTATTCTGCTTTTTATGCCCTCCTTGCTTCATCCATCATGGGTTATTTTGCTTCCAAGGTAGCAGAATTCTATTCCATGATCACCCAGTTTTCATGTTAAGTTTATTCCTGATCTCATTTTCTCATATTTGTTTGGTTTACTCTCAATCCACATTCTTTATTCGTTAAATTGTTGATTCCACTGTACAGGTACTGTAATTCTTCTCCACTTTCATGGTGGATAGCAGTGTCATCAGCAAATCTTTTTACTGATATCCCTTCACCCTGAATGTTAATCCCACTATTGAACTTTTATTCTCATAATTGCTTCTACGATGCATAGGGGCAAAAGACTGCATCGCTGTCTTACACCATTACTAAATCAAGACCTCGTCCTTGGTAAATATTGTATATTATTATTCCCAGAATTTTGAACATTTTGCACTATTTTACACTGTCAAAAGCTTTTTCTGAGTTGACAAATCCTATGAATGTGTCTGATTCTTCTTAGGACTTGATTCCATTATCAGTCACAACATCAGAACTGCCTCTCTGGAGCCCTTACCTTCCCGAAAGCCAAACTGATCGTCATCTAATATATCCTCAATCTTCTCTTCCATTCTTCTATATGTTATTATTGTCAGCAGCTTGGATGCACGAGTAGTTAAGCTGACTGTGCGATAGTTCTCATATTCCCTTGCTCTTGTTATCTTTGGTATTCTGTGAAGTTTCCACATCTATAGTAAAAAAAATATGTATATCTAGTGCACAATGTGTGATATTTACATTTTTTGTACTCTCATTTTATATATCCTATTATGTGAAATATTTATGAATCAATTACGTTATAAATTAACAATAGCTGTTTCATATCCACTTGAAAACAGCATGCATGTGATGGCCTAAACCAGTAGTTGCATTTAATAAAGAATATATCGGCAACTGGAGCACCCTTTCATTAATTGAGTATACATGTGTAGAACAACAGCACTCTATAAACATGTATAAACTGGAGGTAGAGAGGTGGGGAGGAGGGTGGGAGGGAGGGGTAATTGACAGGCAGTCAATGGTGAGGTCATCAGCACATGGAGAAACTAATAATTATTAGATTTACATCTCCCTTTACATACTGAATTGCCCCTTCAAAGTTCTCATAAACTTTCTCTCTCTTCTCCTTGTCTGCTCCTTGTGACATAGGCAATTATGCATACCTGCTCTATTGGTTTTTTGCTTTTGATTCTTATGCGAACAATCTTGACACTGAACTGTTCACAGTGACTCACTCTCTTTCCTACCTTCTTATTCATAAGAAATCTTACTCCTGTTATTTCATATTGTAGTGCTTTTGATCTTACCTTATATTTGAGTGACCAGAACCGCTTATTGTCTTTCCATTTCACTTCACTGACTACCATTGTATCTAAATTGAGCCTCTGTATTCAGATTTTGTAGCTGCCCTACCACAATCAAACTTTTGACATTCTACACTCCGAGCCATAGAATGTCACCCTTTCATTGATTATTCAGTCTTTTTCTCATGGCAGTCCCTCCCAGAGAACTGAATGAGGGTTAGTCTGGAATCTTTTACCACTGGAGAGATCATCAAGACACTTTTTCAGTTGCAGACACATGTCCTTTTGATACGCATCATGTGTCTTTAATGCAGTGGTTTCGATTCCCACCTGCATCTGCATGCCATTAATCATTACAACCAGCAAAATGTGTATATTATATGCTAACCATAGACCACATTTTCCCCCAAAAATCTTTTATGGAACTGAATTACAAGAATTACAAGGTTTTACAAATGTTGATGCATAGATTAACCATAATCAGAATATCCTTCAAATTATTGTCATTAAACAAGGAATTAATAATAATTATTATTATTATTATTATTAATATTATTATTAATAATAAAATAATAATAATAATAATTATTATTATTATTATTATTATTATAGTAACAATGAGGATAGTGATAAAAATATTTTGTAACGTCAGGAAAATGCTTTGTTTTTAGTTCTTCCTGCAGAACATTTTATTTATGCTTCAACCACTTTTAAATGTAAATTACAGAAATTAAGCAGCAGATGTGCAACATGTACTACAAGATTTAAGTTTTTTCCTGAAATAAGAATCTCACGTGCATTACAAGAAAATGAACAAGTGATAGTTATGTTAATGATATGAATGATTTTCTCAAATTTTTTGTAGATGAAAGACATCTGTCCAAGTTTTGTTAATTAAAACTGTATCCATATGAATTTATATGTGAGATGCAAAACATATCAATTCCTTCTCTTATATATAAAACACTAAGATTTTTTAAAAGACAGAGATACACCAATCAGTTATTTGTCCAGATGACTCCTCCCAACTTCCTTGTTCCATCAGATGATCATATTAATGAATAATTGAATACTCTTCACCGTTATTTTCCTTTGTTCACCAATCTCGAGAATCACACACATGTAATTGTGCACTGCTGGCCTGCATCAGGTTCCTACATGAGATTTAAGGCTCCAGTGTTGCAATGGCAAATAATCAGTAAATGCCTGTATATCAATATCCTTGAGATTGGTGAGAAAAATTGTCAAGGGTCCAACCAACCAGGCAAATGCAGTGTTTAGTACAATGGAAAAATTTCCAATCTGGTCACAAAATTTGGTCAATGTTTATCATATTTATGGCAGTTCTCATGATAAAGAGTGTTTTATCCCACCCCGCTCCGATTACTATTCATTTTCTTGCACAGGTATATGTGTTATATGTTAGCTTCAAGACTACACACTTTGCAAAGGCTGGGAGGACCAATTTGATTTTCATTTCTTAGTATGACTTCAGCAGGTTTCGGTGATGGAATCAAGCCACAGAGCTCTATATTTGCAGGTATAATCTTGCCAGAACATTTTCCTAAACTTGTGACGAATTTTTGTGAAGATATTTCATTGCCATAAAGTGCCTTGGATAAATTGTTGGTAGACCCTTACTGAGGATTGATTCAGTATGTCCTCTCCTAAGTAGCATATTCTTATGTAACAGATGTACACATATCTGTAAATTTTTCTTTCTGGATCATTATAAATCGGCAACCTCAATTCTGAGGGCCGAACATTTGGAAGATCTTTTCTGCGATGTTTCCTGCATCGTTCCCGGGTATTTTCCTTGTATCGAATTTTAAGAATATTGTCATGCAATGCTGGTACGGATTTCTCAACCCAACTCTGCCATTTATACATGGGTTAGCTGTGCTGAGTAGTAGTAGTTAGAACAAACTGAGCCTCCAGACATACCATGCCACACTGGAAAGTATTTGTCTCGCATATTTTCCAGATGTAGGTAGAAATGCAGCTACGTGGCTTAGCTTGGATAATTCATAAGCACTGATGGAACAAGTCATTTGTACTCTATCTACACTCTGAAGGATTTGGCTCCTTAATTTTGTGTTGACTGACTGTACCTTCTCTTGCCAGTTGAGTTCTGATAATGATGATGCCGATGATAACAATACTGAGTTCTAACACATGCTTGGGATTCGCTGTGATGATCATGCCCAAAATGTTTTTTGTCAATTCTATGCAACTATGAATGTCATCGATATAGAGAATTGGGTCCCAGGTCAATACAAACTAATTTATCCATGTTGATTCTGGTTCTGCTGGATCTTTCATATTTGTTGAGTGCCATGCCAGTTATGCTGATTTCATCTTTCCAATCATTTAAAATTAGACTCAGGTCACCTGTGTGAGCGTTTACTGTAATGATCTTCACTCCGTGTATACGGCATCAGCTCAATGCAGTCTGTCATCTTTGGAGAAAAGGTTCCATTGCTGTTGCACACAGAGAAGGACACCCTTGACAGATGGCCCTCTGCAGCTGTATCTTTTTGAAACATTACCATTAATGTTGATTCAGGTGTGCCCATTTTGTACACATACACTGGTAATTTTGATAAATTACGTAAGAAATCTCATTTCATCCACGACTATTTCAAGATAGTCAAATTCCACTCAGTCATTTGCTTTTTGGATATCAAGGTATGCAAAACGAAGAGATGCTTGCCCTTCCCAAGTAAGATGGAAGACATCTCGATAGTATGCCAATATGTCAGTCATTCTAAGTCCTGGGACCACGAATTTTTGGTGGTGTGTGAAGCCTCCATGCAATTCAGTTTTATTCAATGTTAGTGACACTAGCAAATACTTTGCATTCAACATTGGTGTAGGCAACTGGTTGCATGTTATCGCCTGCAGCTGCCAGTGATACTATATACCTTGCTGGATCTCACTGCAGATTTTTTTTTATTGTCCCCACATATGAAATGCCAGAATTTGCTGTAAAATTCCACTGACAAACAGTCTGGACCCACCGATTTCAGCACTGGGACCTTTCAAAGTGAATCATAAATCTCATCCACAGCAACTTAAGCTAGAAGATTCCCATCACCTCTTCACTAATCTTAGACAAGGATCCAAGGTTGTTTTACCAATCTTCAAAAAATGCACTTTCTATAGAATACAAGAAGGCGAAGTGTGCCAAAATAGCCTGTTTGATGCTCTGCTGTGTCTCTCAAACAACTGCTTCATTAGTCTGAAAATTTTCTGAAAATGCCTGCACATTGTTTCGAGTGCTTGAACCTGATGGGGTGAGGTTGTTAATTGTTGCCATAGATCACTTCCGTCCCAGGCCGATGTGACAACCTGTCGTATGCTTCTTTCAAAAACTAATAATTTTAGCTTAATACATTTGAGCACCTACCTCATACAGTGTAATGTCACAATGCCAAAAAGTAATATTCCTGCATTAATTTTTGCCTGATACCGGTAGCCTTTCCTTTGTTTTTTCCTTCACACAGTTGATTAATGTGGGCTTCGCTATTACTACCCACCATTGGATTTCAGGTATGTTGTGCTCTTACCATACTGTCAATCTGTTCCAGGTCTGGGTTATTTTGTACTCTAATACCGAATCAAGATGTAAACTACAGTTAAGCTGCCATAATTCCATACTGCTGTAGATTTTTTTGTGATGTATGAGCAATGTTGACGTGATATGCGGAATGATCTGAAAAGGCTGTGAGCCAAAATTCCGAGACATATATTTTGTTTTTGAGTTGTGATACATACATGTTGTCTAACCAGCTCGTTGCATTAGCTGTGATATGTGAATAGGCCTTACTGACACAGAACTCCATGAGTGTGAGATCACAAGTTTAATCTTTAGTGGGCTCATTTGAAAATTTTGTGTTAACAATTATGACAGGAAAAATATTAGCTACTAATGACTCACCAACTGAATCAGGAGGGCGACAGAAAATGCGTGTCCAGGGGGTGCAGAGATCAACCTTTTATGGGATGTACATATTACACTTCACAAAATGGAAATCATCAACATTCAAGAAATCTTCAAAGTAAACCATTAACTTGCACCTTGAACACCGAATGAAAAACGGCATGCCACAGTGATCACATTGGTTCCCATCAAGATCGCAGGTGTAGGTGAACTCCTTGGGGTTACAAACTAGCCAAGACTTTCGGCTAGGTATCCATCTTAAAGAATTCATATAGAATCATATTGGTGTAACGGGGTGACAAGGAGAATTGAAGGAATGTGATGGCATGCAACCGAATGTGAAACAGTCTGTCATGAAGCTCATCGTGGAATTGGCTATCCTTTAAGGCATAGCTGCAGATAGTACAATATGTTTTATAGGCATGGAAAAAAATATATCCAGAGGCTGAATTTGTCCTGTGTTTCCAGGTGGTAAGAACTGCAATTTTACACACTTTTCAGGATGGATAGTTTGCTCTAAAGGAATATGCTTTTTATTCACAGACCACGAATCAAGCAAAAGCAAGAAATTTTCACCAGCTATTGGCCAAAAATAGTGCTCATACCATAGTTGTAGTTCTCTTATGCACATTTTCCCACTTTGCATGTTGTGACGTAAATATTCCCTACTGCCCTTGCAAGATCATGCACGCAAGAAAGAATCATAGGGGACAGAGCACCTCCATCTTCTCGTGGCACAATAAATAACTTTCCAGCCAATTTACCAACCAGATTAATAGTCGGCATAACTGTGTACAAATGCATTAAGGCAATGATGATAGCTGATCTTAATACAACTTTCTTGGTACCTCTAATTTCTGGGGTTCCTTCCATATGCATTTCCTCTTCAAGTTCCAATTGTTCGTAGTTGAACACAAATTCCTTGCTGTACAATGGGATAAGTTTATTTACCTCATCTACAAATTTTTGGACCGAATCTGCAGTTTGTTGTGCATTTTCAAGTTGATGCTTTGTTTGAAATTTTGTAATCTTATGTCTTCCAATTCTGTATCACTGTTGGAAGTTATGTAACCATCCACTGCTGCCCTTGAAATCATTGTAATCTACGTCATGCGAAATTTGATGCGCATAACGTAGTAGGTCGCTATCACCCACATCCTGCAAATTGTATCGAGCACCCATGAAACACACAAACATCAGTTTTTGTAACAAGTGCACCTTGCCCTCCCTTGAATATCTGTCATTTTCTTATGCACTACACGGTCATATTACTGCAGACTTATTTGAATTTTATTATGCTGTGAATGATCACCCATGTACATAATTATGTTTAGTATCTGCTCCCTGGACATCAATTGAACTTCATTATGTTTTACTGAATACGGGATTATGACTCCCTGTTCGACAAGGATGATGAACAATATGGCTCAACAACTGTTTCAAAATCAATTCCGCTTGTTAAGCACGTATCGTCGTCATTGTACACTTTATGTACATTGTCCACACAGTTGAGCATATACAACACTACATACTTCACTGGCTCTTCTTGTAGAAGTGCTAATATTTTAACTGCCACTTCTTTTTCACTCTGCAAAATTCCTTCAATTCCTTTCCAACGAAATCTCAACTGCAGTTGTAGATATAATGAATTTGTTTGCTTTGTTTATCATTGCCATTGCTCTGCTTTGTATCAACACTACTAGCACTGTAGCACTGTTATGAGTAACTGGTGGACTAAGCAGTTCAACTACTCTCCATAGCCTCATGCTGTGCTCACCACTGGATACCTACAGTACCGTCCCCTGTTGCCATTAGCAGCAGATATTGTGGCTGCATGCTAGACAATGTGTGGGGCATCGACTGCCGTAAATGTCATTGGTCTTTTGTGACCTCACACTCAAAGGGTTCCTTATGAATACATTATCCTCCAGGTGCCAGATAACTGGAAGCCAGTGATTTAACTCTGTAGCTCAGTGCTAAAATTCACATAAGCAATTTGATCTGTGTGACAAACTACACAGTTAAAATCATCAGGGTGCAGATGCTATTTACAAGTCTAGCTATTGCTATGGTGAAAAATTCTTTGCGTTCATGTTTGGCGTTTGTCCCCAAAGGTGCATAAATATTAATAATTTGGACGCCTAAGAAGTAAATTGTGATGCTACAGCCTGGTTCAATAATGGGCATTGGCATGCATTGTAGTCCTCAAAACACTGGAGCTGTGCCAGTTTCTCTGCCGACATTCAGTATTGCTTCATGTCCTGACATGCCTACTAGTTTTGCAGTAGTAATTTCTTGTATTAGAATGATGTCTGCGTTCCCAACAGGAATATTTGTTGGAAAATTATTTTAGTCACCGATTCGATTCTGTTTAGTTTTTTCAGCGCAAAGGTGTAACTTTGATGCATGCCTCTACTTGATCTTTTATCGAATGTTGTCAACCCAGTTTGAATTGTGATCATGATAAATCTTGTGCTTGTTCAAGTTCTGCTCCTTTGCTGATGGGATGATTCTGTTTCTCCTTGTTTTGTATCTACAAATCATTCTTGGTGACTTTGATGTCCTTTCCCCCATCCTGGTTGCTTGTGGCACTGCTACATTTGCATGTATATTGTGATTTTCTGTCTATTTCCTTATCCTGAGGGTCAGAATGTGTGCTTGTGGCACATTTGATACTAGCCATTCTCAGAGGTTCCGTATAGTCAATGTTAGTCAAACCCTCAGCAGACAGTGCCTGTAATACTCCCTGTTCCTCTTTAGGATTACCTGGATCTTCAGTCCTTTCACAATCCTGTGGTGAGGTGCAATCTTTTACAGTACATGCATCTGTCCCCTAGTTATGTTCTTTGCCTGTATGCTATTCCAGTCCTGGTCTTTTGCAAAACATTTTCACTCCCTTACCTGTACGTTTTCGCCACCTACATGGTGGTCCAATCTGAGATGATGTTTCCTTGCCCATGCATGCACATAGTGGTGACGGTGAAACTAACTCTGCATGCCCATGGATATTGCTTGTGTGAATGAATGATGTATGTTTCTCTTTCTTTTTCTGATAAAGGCTGTGGCCAAAGCCTAATCCGTAAGCGCCTTTTAATTGTGCCT
This sequence comes from Schistocerca americana, assembly GCF_021461395.2. NCBI lineage: Eukaryota > Metazoa > Arthropoda > Insecta > Orthoptera > Acrididae > Schistocerca > Schistocerca americana. Next base: position 620,221,379 of record NC_060122.1, read on the forward strand.
GTCTGCAACTTAATGTGTCATTTTCAAGGTAAGTAGCGATCTATCTTTTCCTTACATTGCAGAACTTCCTTTTTCATATTCATTGATAGCAGCCAACTTATCAGCAAAAGTAATCACAATATGCTTCCACTTAGTCACCACAACACAAGAATACGCATGCAATGGAAAGAAACAATCACTCAAATTCACTATTGTTGGCAGTGTAGTTTTGTTTAGGCAGGTGAGTCAGTGGGTGGGGTAGCAACTCAAAGTCAGGTACTCACCTCTCTCCTCTAACCACAGCCAAACTACACTGTCGCTTCAGATTCTTTCCTTGCAGTACAGGTGCTTCTAATTTTATTTTATTTATTTACTATTTCTTATTTGCAACTTTCAGACACGTTTTGGATAACCTAGGTATCGGCTGACCTGAGTTCAGTTAACAGGGTTTTACTGTATTTAGTTCCTTGACAATGGATCATATGTTGGTGCTGGGGTTGATCTTAATTCGCAGTAATAGAGCTACCTCAAACTAAACAGTTTGCACAGTGCGAGGTCTATCAGTTTCCTGCAAACTGCTCTAATGCTTTCCAATTTAGTTTCCAGCTCTCATTCCAAGCTTGTGTCTAACAAATTCATGTCAACAGTGTTTTTCATGAAACACTCACTGTCTATAGCAGCACAAATTTGTGGAACAAATCAGTGTTTCTTTGTTTGTCAGACAATTATTATAAAAACATATTTAAAGATTGTAATACAAACATGATTGCATAACATCAAAAAACTGCAAAATCTAATAAGAAGGTCACTTTGAGCTCACTAAATGGCACCACTGAGGTGAGATGTGAATTTACTATTATTTTAAAATCTGTCATCTTCACTGACAAAACAACTGTAGCTCAAAAATGCGCTAAATTCTTCGTTTAGAGTGACCATTTATGAGCAGTGGTGTGAAAAAATTTAAATTTCAGGTGAAGGTTCTCCTGTTTTTTCAGGTTTTTGGCCTAACTCAACAACAGTGCCTCAAATAGCTTTGTTCAACTTTTGGTAATCAATGTCTTTCAGAAAAAGACTGTTTGTAATTGGTTTGCAAAATTTCGTCGTGGTCATGTTTTCGCCAGTGATTAATTTTGTGCCAGTTGCTGTGGCCAAGTGGTTCTAGGCACTTCAGTCCAGAACCGTGCTGCTGCTACGGTACAAATTCTGCCTCGGGCATGGGTGTGTGTCATGTCCTTAGATTAGTTAGGTTTAAGTAGTTCAGTCCAGGGGACTGATGACCTCAGATGTTAAGTCCCATATTGCTTAGAGCCATTTGAACCATTTTCTTGATTAATTTTGTGAAAATTAACCAGAACTGGTACTGTTCCAAAAACCACTGATATTGTACATAAAATGAATGAAGAGGAATCTATAGTTGACTTACCACGAAACAGAGGCATCCTTAGGCATAACTAAGTTCGATTGTGCATGCACATTAAACCATGAAAAAATACATTTATTTTTTTCCCCTGATAGACTAAATCAAATATCAAAAACAGGATCATTTAAACTGATGGAAGGAAATGCTTACAAAATTCTAAGGAAATGTACAATCCATATACACTCCTGGAAATGGAAAAAAGAACACATTGACACCGGTGTGTCAGACCCACCATACTTGCTCCGGACACTGCGAGAGAGCTGTACAAGCAATGATCACACGCACGGCACAGCGGACACACCAGGAACCGCGGTGTTGGCCGTCGAATGGCGCTAGCTGCGCAGCATTTGTGCACCGCCGCCGTCAGTGTCAGCCAGTTTGCCGTGGCATACGGAGCTCCATCGCAGTCTTTAACACTGGTAGCATGCCGCGACAGCGTGGACGTGAACCGTATGTGCAGTTGACGGACTTTGAGCGAGGGCGTATAGTGGGCATGCGGGAGGCCGGGTGGACGTACCGCCGAATTGCTCAACACGTGGGGCGTGAGGTCTCCACAGTACATCGATGTTGTCGCCAGTGGTCAGCGGAAGGTGCATGTGCCCGTCGACCTGGGACCGGACCGCAGCGACGCACGGATGCACGCCAAGACCGTAGGATCCTACGCAGTGCCGTAGGGGACCGCACCGCCACTTCCCAGCAAATTAGGGACACTGTTGCTCCTGGGGTATCCGCGAGGACCATTCGCAACCGTCTCCATGAAGCTGGGCTACGGTCCCGCACACCGTTAGGCCGTCTTCCGCTCACGCCCCAACATCGTGCAGCCCGCCTCCAGTGGTGTCGCGACAGGCGTGAATGGAGGGACGAATGGAGACGTGTCGTCTTCAGCGATGAGAGTCGCTTCTGCCTTGGTGCCAATGATGGTCGTATGCGTGTTTGGCGCCGTGGAGGTGAGCGCCACAATCAGGACTGCATACGACCGAGGCACACAGGGCCAACACCCGGCATCATGGTGTGGGGAGCGATCTCCTACACTGGCTGTACACCACTGGTGATCGTCGAGGGGACACTGAATAGTGCACGGTACATCCAAACCGTCATCGAACCCATCGTTCTACCATTCCTAGACCGGCAAGGGAACTTGCTGTTCCAACAGGACAATGCACGTCCGCATGTATCCCGTGCCACCCAACGTGCTCTAGAAGGTGCAAGTCAACTACCCTGGCCAGCAAGATCTCCGGATCTGTCCCCCATTGAGCATGTTTGGGACTGGGTGAAGCGTCGTCTCACGCGGTCTGCACGTCCAGCACGAATGCTGGTCCAACTGAGGCGCCAGGTGGAAATGGCATGGCTAACCGTTCCACAAGACTACATCCAGCATCTCTACGATCGTCTCCATGGGAGAATAGCAGCCTGCATTGCTGCGAAAGGTGGATATACACTGTACTAGTGCCGACATTGTGCATGCTCTGTTGCCTGTGTCTATGTGCCTGTGGTTCTGTCAGTGTGATCATGTGATGTATCTGACCCCAGGAATGTATCAATAAAGTTTCCCCTTCCTGGGACAATGAATTCACGGTGTTCTTATTTCAATTTCCAGGAGTGTACATCACCATAGCAGGAGATAAGACTTGCATTTATCTATAAAAGCCATAAACTAAGCAGCAATCAAATGTTCAACCTGAATGTGACACAGGCCCATTGTTTGAGAATGCATGGAAACCAAAACAGTCTTAATGAACAAATTTGTTCATTAAGTTCAGTATTTGGTTTTGATCGCTGTGATCATCAGCTGACTGGTCTGTCTTTTTAAACTTAGTAAAAGAAGCAAATAAAATTTTTACCCGTGACTGGCACTGTCACAAAATATAAAAATATGATAGAACTGCGACTGACACTCATGGCCTGCGATATACAACTGCCATTACCACACTGTACTAACGGTGGCCTTATATCAAAGGTTATGAGAGTTCATCACAGCTTTATCATCTTTTCATATTCTTTGACAATGCCAATGATGACTAAAATGTTATTGGCTTCTTTTATCAAGTTTAAAAAGATGGATCAGTCTGGCAATCATTGTAATGATCAAAACCCTTTACTGAACTGAATAAAGAAACTTACAATCAAATACTGTTTTTGTTTCCACGTATAATCAACAGTTTGTGAGTTCAAAGGTGAACAGAAACCAACAAAAGTGGTTGGTTCACAAAACATTTCCCATAATATAATTGCTTGTTTTTTGGTTACACTGAAAATATCACAGCTGTTGTTTCAGAGAAATGAAGAATAGTTAATGCTGGATGGTTACAACAATTTCTTTGCTGCAAGTCATCAATAAAATCAGGAAAACAACTGAAAACCTTGCACCACTCTTCATCACGCCAATGCTTCATGTCACACAACTCGTCAAACCATTGTTCATTTGATGGAGAACATAAAATTAGTGTCTCATTACCCTTGTCACCTGATTTATCACATAGTGACTTCTTTTTGTTCCCTTGTGTTGAATGAAAAGTGCTTGGACAGTGATTTTTGATCACCCAAGAAGCAGTTGAGCTTTCAAATACAATGTGTTTGAAGTATCATAAAAGTGGAAAAAAGTTTACAGCATGGGTTCAAAACACATGCTAAATACAGGTACAATTTAAAGGCAAATATTTCAAGAAACAATAAAATGATTCATAAAAATATTTTTTCCTTTTACAGCTTTCGTAAAAAAATTAAAGGTAGTCCTTGCATACACTAGCACCCCAGTCAGTGACAGTCGCAACCTTGTCAATATGCCAGGGATTTACTCCTAAATCGAAAAATGTTTCACAAAACGATTTCTTAACAAATTCCCAGGTTGTCCTCCCCCCCTTCCCCCTCCAGGAAGTCAGTTCTCACCAACAGTGTCCAATCATAGTAAACAAAACCATGTGCTTGTAAAGAGATGCAACTTGTTTTTAAATATTGGTCATGCCACACATCTGCTGCACATCAACAGGTAATCATACCCATGACCTAGAGAATGATGGGCATATTTTCACCAATGACCTGTGATTTACAACTGCCATTACCACACTGTGGCCTTAAATCAAAGTCCATGAGAGTTCATCACAATTTTATCATCTTTTCATATTCTTTGACAATACCAATGATGACTAAAAATTATTTGCTTCTTTTATCAGGTTTAAAAAGACAGATCAGTCTGATAATGATTGTAATGATCAAAACACTTTACTGAACTGCATAAAGAAACTTACAATCCAATACTTTTATGGTTTACACGTATGATCAACAGTGTGTGAGTTCAAAGGTGAACAGAAACCAACTACTGTGGAATGAGACAAATTGCAAATCAGCATCTATAAGCTCATGGCACAAAAGTGTGAAATCCTCCACTAATGCAAATGATGTAGACCTTTGGCCACACTTCTATGCCCCTTTTAGTTGTAACACATTTCACTGAAACTGGAATGATTCAGAATTTACACTTTGGTCTGTTCTGCAGACTTGTGCCTTCAAATGCATTTCAGTGGAACTGAAAGAGAAGATATCAGAGCACCTGCCACAGGACATGTAGCCAACATGACTTCAATCCTTATTAATCACAAATGATGATCTTTCCCACAACACTGTGATGAGCACTGTTCTTCCTATTCAGTGCATTTTCTATGGAATAAAGTTATACTTTCAAACATTTTTCAGCTCCCATTTGGGGTCCGTGATTCTGTGGCAGGCAACTGAGTGGGAGTCGGGCAATTAGTCTGTCGGGGCGTTCAAGAACAGGGTGCACTTGTACAGGAAACCACCTATAAGGCATGATGACGTTTTTACTTATGTATGTGTGGCAACTAAGCCTGCATGTGTGTTGCACTTTTTGGTTTTAAATATAAAATCTCACTCCTGTGATTGTATAATATGACTAAATCCATCAGCACTATAGTATGACATTTGTATTTTCCGTTACTAAATGCAAATACAAGTTGTGCATTCTTATTAGGAATGCCATTACATGTCTATGCATTGTTGTGTAGAGAATAATTGTCTGACAAGTGGAAGCATACAATGCAGTCTGTGTTCTTATTCCACTATCCATAGTCATTATTATTATTATTATTTCTTTACTTTCTCAGACGTTAAGTCTGGTTAAAAAATGGGACGTGACGTGGACCTTGATCAAGCGTCACTTCCTTTTAACTGTACGGTATATGTTATATTGCATTTAGGAACTTTCGAGTAATTGAACATGTATCAATAATTACGGATTTCTGTAATTGTATATATAAGTTTGGATGTAGCTGTATTGTATTGATGTACTGGTGGATATTGTGTGGTATGACTCCTGTAGTTGATAGTATAATTGGTATAATGTCAACTTTATCCTGATGCCACATGTCCTTGACTTCCTCAGCCAGTTGGATGTATTTTTCAATTTTTTCCCCTGTTTTCTTTTGTATATTTGTTGTATTGGGTATGGATATTTCGATTAGTTGTGTTAATTTCTTCTTTTTATTGGTGAGTATGATGTCAGGTTTGTTATGTGGTTTTGTTTTATCTGTTGTAATGGTTCTGTTCCAGTATAATTTGTATTCATCATTCTCCAGTACATTTTGTGGTGCATACTTGTATGTGGGAACGTGTTGTTTTATAAGTTTATGTTGTAAGGCAAGCTGTTGATGTATTATTTTTGCTACATTGTCATGTCTTCTGGGGTATTCTGTATTTGCTAGTATTGTACATCCACTTGTGATGTGATCTACTGTTTCTATTTGTTGTTTGCAAAGTCTGCATTTATCTGTTGTGGTATTGGGATCTTTAATAATATGCTTGCTGTAATATCTGGTGTTTATTGTTTGATCCTTATTGCAATCATGAATCCTTCCGTCTCACTGTATATATTGCCTTTTCTTAGCCATGTGTTGGATGCATCTTGATCGATGTGTGGCTGTGCTAGATGATACGGGTGCTTGCCATGTAGTGTTTTCTTTTTCCAATTTACTTTCTTCGTACCTGTTGATGTTACGTGATCTAAAGGGTTGTAAAGGTGGTTATGAAATTGCAGTGGTGTAGCCGATGTATTTATATGAGTGATTGCTTTGTGTATTTTGCTAGTTTCTGCTCGTTATAGAAAGAATTTTCTTAAATTTTCTACCTGTCCATAATGTAGGTTTTTTATGTCGATGAATCCCCTTCCTCCTTCCTTTCTGCTTAATGTGAATCTTTCTGTTGCTGAATGTATGTGATGTATTCTATATTTGTCATTATTATTATTATTATTATTATTAAGTTTCTATTTATAGTGGCTGGAATTTCGACTCCTGATGCCAAGTACCGACCAGTCATCCGCTCCTTATATTTTAACATAATTCATATGGATGTAAGTAACTGCGACACATACTTGGTTACTTCTTGCTTGTTTGATGGTGCCCGTTTCACATTATTGTTTTTACAACCAGGTTGCTTGATAATGCCGTGGGTGTTAAATTAACTGACTGGCAATGAAATAAAAGGCTTGTCTTGAAATTAAAAATCAGCAACCTGAGAGAGGAAAATAACGTCTATTGTGATGTTTCATGCAGCTGTGTACCCTAGCATCAACAATAATACTGAATATAGACTAGCTGCACAGCAAAGTGCCATCTATTTTTCACTGTAAATAATGTTTATTACTCCACTATTGGTCAGTTTCAAATATACAGCCATTATCAAATGGTAGGTGCAGAACACAGGCCTTATTTACATACAGACAATTAAAATAATCACAAAAGAATACAATACATCTGCTTATGCACAACTATTTGTCATGTATGTTTACAATTGCCTGTCATATCCTCATGGCCAAGTGAACTTTGATTTGTGCTCATAAATTTCCAGGAAGTTTTAAAAATTCACTGGAGTGGTACAACCATGGTCTGTTTTCATCTGAATGCATTTGTAATTAACATCTGACTTTCACAATTTCCACTTCATAATGACTAAATAGCCTGAAATGGACAATAAAGGATTTCCCTATTGTAAGAGTTGAAACAATGTTGCATTTAGTTTCCTGTTTTGATTATTGCTCTGTTGTCATGCTCATGTCATTAAGAGAATAATAACATCTTTGTTTATAACTTCGTTCCACCATCCTCCCACGACGGAACAAACTGTAATTTGACAAGAGAAGCAGTCAATACAGTACTTTGCAATTTACACTTAAGTGTCCAGCAAAGGGCTCAAAAGGGTACCATATGTTAAAAAGCTCTGGTATGTATAAAAAACACATTTATTTTTATTTTATTTTCATTTGTAAGTTGCAATATATTTATGAAAGAGAACACTTTTAAAGTTACAATATCTTTATGAAACAGTACACAAGTTACAATATATCTATGAAACAGTACATATTCGGACAGTAACAGAAGAAGAACAACGAAAGAAAATATATTTAATTAAGCCTCAAAAGAACTATATTTCAAAAGTAGATCACTTGAGATAACTCTACACCTAGTTTTCAGTCTTTTCTTTGAGTATTTTAATAAATAGGCTCTGCTTCTGACTATGGTGACACTACTGTTACAGTCTTTCAGCTTTTGCTGCTTGGGCCACGAAAAACTGTAAACATAAGAAACAGCAAATTAAAGTTTAAACATTGAACATTCTGAATGAAATTACATGAATCAGGCATCGAATATTATAATACTTTTATTGTAAGACTAAGTCATGACCAAAACTATCATGGTCAGAACTGAAATACACTCCTGGAAATGGAAAAAAGAACACATTGACACCGGTGTGTCAGACCCACCATACTTGCTCCGGACACTGCGAGAGGGCTGTACAAGCAATGATCACACGCACGGCACAGCGGACACACCAGGAACCGCGGTGTTGGCCGTCGAATGGCGCTAGCTGCGCAGCATTTGTGCACCGCCGCCGTCAGTGTCAGCCAGTTTGCCGTGGCATACGGAGCTCCATCACAGTCTTTAACACTGGTAGCATGCCGCGACAGCGTGGACGTGAACCGTATGTGCAGTTGACGGACTTTGAGCGAGGGCGTATAGTGGGCATGCGGGAGGCCGGGTGGACGTACCACCGAATTGCTCAACACGTGGGGCGTGAGGTCTCCACAGTACATCGATGTTGTCGCCAGTGGTCGGCGGAAGGTGCACGTGCCCGTCGACCTGGGACCGGACCGCAGCGATGCACGGATGCACGCCAAGACCGTAGGATCCTACGCAGTGCCGTAGGGGACCGCACCGCCACTTCCCAGCAAATTAGGGACACTGTTGCTCCTGGGGTATCGGCGAGGACCATTCGCAACCGTCTCCATGAAGCTGGGCTACGGTCCCGCACACCGTTAGGCCGTCTTCCGCTCACGCCCCAACATCGTGCAGCCCGCCTCCAGTGGTGTCGCGACAGGCGTGAATGGAGGGACGAATGGAGACGTGTCGTCTTCAGCGATGAGAGTCGCTTCTGCCTTGGTGCCAATGATGGTCGTATGCGTGTTTGGCGCCGTGCAGGTGAGCGCCACAATCAGGACTGCATACGACCGAGGCACACAGGGCCAACACCCGGCATCATGGTGTGGGGAGCGATCTCCTACACTGGCCGTACACCACTGATGATCGTCGAGGGGACACTGAATAGTGCACGGTACATCCAAACCGTCATCGAACCCATCGTTCTACCATTCCTAGACCGGCAAGGGAACTTGCTGTTCCAACAGGACAATGCACGTCCGCATGTATCCCGTGCCACCCAACGTGCTCTAGAAGGTGTAAGTCAACTACCCTGGCCAGCAAGATCTCCGGATCTGTCCCCCATTGAGCATGTTTGGGACTGGATGAAGCGTCGTCTCACGCGGTCTGCACGTCCAGCACGAACGCTGGTCCAACTGAGGCGCCAGGTGGAAATGGCATGGCAAGCCGTTCCACAGGACTACATCCAGCATCTCTACGATCGTCTCCATGGGAGAATAGCAGCCTGCATTGCTGCGAAAGGTGGATATACACTGTACTAGTGCTGACATTGTGCATGCTCTGTTGCCTGTGTCTATGTGCCTGTGGTTCTGTCAGTGTGATCATGTGATGTATCTGACCCCAGGAATGTGTCAATAAAGTTTCCCCTTCCTGGGACAATGAATTCACGGTGTTCTTATTTCAATTTCCAGGAGTGTATTATCTAAACAGTCAAAGGCACAAGAAACTTCAAATGTCATTTAGTTCTTTCATTATAAGCTTTCAGTCCTTATGTAATACACAGAGTTAAAAGAGTTGACCATGTCATGTACTCCACATTTCTTCACCTCACTGTTAGTGGCCTGGTTGCATTGAGAGAAATTGTGTCTGAGGGAAAACTTAATAAATTAAATATTCTAAATTCCTAGGTGTTTATGAGGGCCAGTCAATAATTAAACAGATAAACATATATATTTGAAAGTAACGTGTATTGCAGGGAGCTGAACCTTCTGGAAGTGCTAGTTGATAACTTTGTGAAAAGTGTTAGTCGTTTGCTCAATTAACACAGGGTGTACATAAAGTCCGGGAACACTTTCAATTATTTATTGCACAAGAACCAAACATTGTACAGATATCCTACATATGTCATTTTGAAGAGAAACCCTAAAAGGTCGTCCCCCCCCCAATGTACACCGCCACAGAGTGGTTTGGTAATTTGCCGCTAGTCAGCACTAGTCGCAAACATGGCGAGTTCAGGTGCAGAGCAAGCTTTCTGTGTGTTGGAGTTTGACAAAAACAAGTGCGCTACAGCTGTTCATTGGATGTTTAGAACGAAGTACGGTACGAAGCCACCAACAAGGAAGGCCATCTACCACTGGCACAACAAATTTGTTACAACGGGTTGCTTGCGCCTTGTCACGTTGAAAACTGTACGGGCCATTCTTCTTCGTCGAGAGCACTGCCACTGGATATTCCTACTTGGACATGTTGCAGCAATGGCTGATGCCTCAAATGCAATCGGACTCTCCATTCATCTTTCAGTAGGATGGGGCTCCACCCCATTTTCATCATGAAGTTCATGAGTACCTGAACACGGAGCTGCCGCATTGATGGATCGGCTGTACTACAGAAGGGGACAGTTGTTTCCTGAAATGGCCTCCCTGATCACCAGATTTACTCCGTGTGACCTTTTTTTTTTTGTGGGGACACATTAAAGATCTGGTGTATGTACCGCCACTACCACTTGATGTAGCAGAGCTCCGGGAGAGAATACGGGAAGCGACTGCCACAGTCAACGATGCCACGCTGGGACGGGTATGGCAAGAATTCGATTACAATACTGACGTCTGCCAGGTCGCTCATGGTCCGCATATCGAATGTTTGTAAAAAAAACTTTCAGTTTCTCTTCAAAATGCAATATGTATGACATTTGTACAATGTTTAGTTCTTATGCAATAAATAATTGAAAGTGTTCCTGGACTTCATGTACACTCTGTATTTACTTAAACATTAACGTCTAACTATAATATGGCATGTCTGCTCGGAGAAATTACTTATGAAGAATAGTATTATGTGATCCTGTTTTTACTTTCAGAAAGTATACATCCATTAGAAACATTCTCTTGGATGTTCAAACAATACAACAGTGGCTACACGCACCATGCCGGTTCTTATGTGGAGGTGGAAAATTTTAAGAGTTTCCACAAAAGCGCAACTGACAAACACCACTCCAGGACTAAGGTGGCAGTACTGACCTCAGCTCTGCAATCACTTAATCAAGAAGACCGATCTATTTCCTTACAATTGAATAAATTGGTTAAAGTGTCAAGTAAGTTCTGGCACAACTCATTCCATTGTTCAAAACAAACTGAACTGCTCTATTTCTGCAAGGTGGCTTCCCAGTGAGTTTTCCATTTATCATAAATAACAGATTTGCACTAAGCTCAAAAACTGTTTCAATATTGAAAGTGATACATTTCTGGACAGAATTTTAACTTGTGATGAAACCTGGATACATTACTTTGAGCCGAGTTGGTGGCATTAAAGCACACAATGGAAAAAACACCAAATCATGTCTGTATGACATTCACAACTCAACCATCACCTGGTTAGATTATGTTAACCATCTTTTGGAGTGTCCATGTTCAGATTTTCTGTCATTTTTCGGAAGAGCATTGCAATAACAGCCTATACTTACCAGGCCTAACAGAAACCAAAGTCAAGCCTACAATGAAGATGTTTCCTGTACAGCTACTTGTCTGTTGAATTACTGAATCACTGTTCTATATTAACACTAACCTGAACTGAAAGTCACATGTAATCCCATCTTAAATGTCTAAGCTCTGTAACCGTTGTACCGCTGATAATGGCAGATTTTGGAGATGAAAATGTCAAAATGCTATCATACTTTCCCTATTTTCACTCACCAATGACACGGCATCTTATTCTAGTGCAATTCTTCACTGAAGAGGAATATATTTGTTCAAGAGAATCACATAATACAGATATCAGGCGTCTGTTTTAGAACATCTAGAACAAAGATCTTTAAACTGACAACTGTCCTAAAGTTCATTTATTCCACTTTCAAGTTGGAGGGATGGAGAGGACCTATCTCAAACTGTGATACAGGAGGCACAGGAAGTTGATGTGGAAGAAATAGGTGGTCCAGAAGCACAGTTTGAGTTTGACAGAGCAATGATTCATCTAATATCAAGCATGGTATCTAGAATCAATTATATACCATTGGAGTTTCTGAAATCTGTAAGACATGTGCAGTCTAGAAGGTTACTTGAGTTTGTTTCAAAAATCTGCGAACTGGGTGAGTTACCATTGGGTTTCCAGAAAAAAATCATCATCAAATTAACAAAGAAGGCATGCGTGACAAATACAAAAAATACACAATAACGGAGTGAGATCTGGTGATCAGGGAGGCCATTCCAGGAAACAGCTGTCCCCTTCTGTAGCACAGCCGATCCATCAATGCGGCAGCTCCGTGTTCAGGTACTCATGAACTTCATGATGAAAATGGGGTGGAGCCCCATCCTACTGAAAGATGAACGGAGAGTCCGAATGCATTTGAGGCATCAGCCATTGCTGCAACATGTCCAAATAGGAATATCGGGATCGGTTGGTAGGACATGTACTGAGGCATCAAGGGATCACCAATTTGGTACTGGAGGGCAGCGTGGAGGGTAAAAATCGTAGAGGGAGACCAAGAGATGAATACACTAAGCAGATTCAGAAGGATGTAGGCTGCAGTAGGTACTGGGAGATGAAGAAGCTAGCACAGGATAGAGTAGCATGGAGAGCTGCATCAAACCAGTCCCAGGACTGATGACTACAACAACAACACAATAACTAGTCTGACAAATCAAGCCTCCAAACTATTGACCACAACAATATACAGAAGGACGGAAAGAAAAGTTAAAGCTGCAATAGATGGTAATGAGATTGGTTTCCACAGGTGAAAAGGTAGCAGAGAAGCAATCCTGAGATAGTGCTGGGTAATGGAAAATAGACTGAAGAATAATCAGCATATCTTCTTAGTATTTGTGGACCCATAGAAAGTTCATGGCAATGAAAATGGAATAGAATGTTCACAACCCTTAGAAAATTGGGGCTTAAGTACAGAGACTGATGTATAATTTACAACATCTACAAAAACCAAGAAGACCTAATAAAAGTGGAAGATCAAGAGAGAGAAGTTCATTTTAAGAAAAGTGTAAGACAGCTTATCACCATTGCTATTCACTTGTCTGTCAAAGAAGTAATGAAAGAAGAGAAAAAAATTTTTGTAAGCTGAATAAATGTTCAAGGGGGACATGTACTACTTCCAAGGTTTGTAGATAACATAACCCTTCTGGTCAAATGTACAGAACAATCAAAAAATTTCTTGAAAGAAGCGAACAATGTACTTAGAACATAATGCGTCTTAAGGATAAACAGAATAATACAAAGATGATGAAGAGTGGCGGAAAGGAGAATGATGATTTACCTAACATCAGACTCGGTGGTCTTTTGAAGAAGTGAAAGAACTCTCCTATCTATAAAGTGAGATTACACAAGATGGTTGAAGCAATTAAAATATCATAAGTATGAGGTGAGCAAAATGAAACTGGCTCAGAAATTATTTGTAAGACTTTGGGGAGCAAAATAACTGATGATGGTCAAAGTAGAGAGGATATAAAATGTAGACTGGCAATGGCAAGGAAAGCGTTTCTCAAGAAGAGAAATTTGTTAACATCGAGTGTAAATTTAAGTGTCAGGAAGTCGTTTCTGAAAGTATTTGTATGGAGTGTAGCCATGTATGGAAGGAAACATGGACGATAAATAGTTTAGACAAGAAGAGAATAGAAGCTTTCGAAATGTGGTGCTACAGAAGAATGCTGAATATTAGATGGGTAGATCACACAACTAATGAGGAGGTATTGAATAGAATTGGAGAGAAGAGAAATCAGTGGCACAACTTGACTAGAAGAAGGGATCGGCTGGTACGGCATATTCTGAGGCATCAAGGGATCACAAATTTAGTATTGGAGGGCAGTGTGGAGGGTAAAAATCGTAGAGGGAGACCAAGAGATGAATACACTAAACAGATTCAGAAGGATGTAGGTTGCAGTAGGTACTGGGCGATGAAGAAGCTTTCACAGGATAGAGTAGCATGGAGAGCTGCATCAAACCAGTCTCTGGACTGAAGACCACAACAACAACAACACGTAAAGTTCCATAGGACCAAATTGAGGAGCAAATCTCCAAGGTCATGGAACTTGTCACTTCATGAAATTGCAACATAAAAGTAGTACAGATAAAAATAAAATATTTATGAACCCAAAAAAAGTCAAGCCATAAGTTTAAGTAGATGCAATCAACAATATAACATAAAATAAGCTAAATTTTTCAAGGAACTCCTAGACAGAATAGAAGGAGTGAACCATGAGGAAACTCTTCAGTTTCGATTTGAAAGAGCGTGGATTACTGCTAAGATTTTTGAATTCAAGTGGTAGCTTATCAAAAATGGATGCAGCAGTATACTGCACATCTTTTTGCACAAGAGTTAAGGAAGTTGGATCCAAATGCAGGTTTGATTTCTGCCGAGTATTAATCGAGTGAAAGCTGCTTATTCTCGTGAATAAGCTAATATTCTTAACAAGAAATGACAGTAAGGAATATATATATTTAGTGGCCAATGTCAAAATACCCAGACTCGTGAACAGGGGTCGACAAGAGGTTCGTGAACTTACGCCACTTATTGCCCGAACTGCCCATTTCCGAGCCAAAAAATATCCTATGAGAATGGGCAGGGTTACACCAAAAAGTAATACCATACAACATAAGCGAATGAAAATAAGCAAAGTAGACTAATTGTCACGTTGAACAATCACTTACTTCAGATACCGTTCGAATACTAAAAATGGCAGCATTAAGTCTTTGAACAAGATCCTAAACGTGGGCTTCCTATGACAGTTTACTATCTATCTGAATATCTAGAAATTTGCACTTTTCAGTTTCACTAATCACACGCTCATTCTGTGAAATTAAAATGTCGGGTTTTGTTGAATTGTGTGTTAGAAACTGTACAAACTGAGTCTTATGGTGCTTTAGCATTAGTTTAATTTCTACAAGCCATGAACGTACGTCATGAACTGCACTGTTTGAAACCGATACAATGTTGCAGGCAACATCCTTTACTACCAAACTAGTGTCATCCACAAACAGAAATATTAGAGTTACCCGTAATACTAGAGGGCATGTTATTTACATAAATAAGGAACAGGAGTGGCCCAACACTGATCCCTGGGGCACCCCCCATTTGACCCCCCCCCCCCCTTTTTGCTGTCTGGTGTTAAAGTAAGAGGTGAACCAATTGTGAGCTACTCCCCATATTCCGTAATGGTCCAATTTCTGGAGCAATATTTCATGATCAACACAATCAAATGTCTTAGTTAAATCAAAAAATATGCCTAGCATTCAAAACCTTTGTTTAACCCATTCAATACCTCACAGAGAAAAGGGAATATAGCATTTTCAGTTGTTAAATAACTTATAAAGCCAAACTGTACATTTGATAGCAAATTATGTGATATAAAATGATCAATTATCCTTACATACACAGCCTTTTCAATAACTTTTGCAAACACTGATGGCATAGAAAAAGGTCTAAAAATGTTCACGTTATCCCTATCACCCTTTTTATAAAGTGGCTTTACTACTGAGTAATTTAATTGTTCAGGAAACTGACCATTCCTAAAGGAAAAATCACAAATATGGTTAAATACAAGGCTAACATGTGCAGCACAGTACTTTAATATTCTGCTAGACACTCCATCATATCCACAAGAGTCTTTAGCCTTCACTGATTTAATTATTGACTCAATCTCATGCTTGTCAGTATCAGAGGAGTATTTCAGACATCGATCTCGGAAAGGCATTTGCCAAGAGAGTTATACGATTCCCTGTAGACACTAAATTTTTATTTAATTCACCAGAAATGCTCAGAAAAATAATTGTTAAATACTGTACACATATCTGACTTATCAGTAACAGAAATATTTTTACTGCAAACTGACTTTATATTGTCAACCTTGTGCTGCTGACCACACACTTCCTTCACATCTGAATATGGTTTTAATTTTATCCTGTGAAGCAGCTAATCTATTTGCATACCACATACTCTTTGCCTTCCTAATAATATTTTTAAGTGCCTTACAATACTGTTTGTAATGGGCTACTGTAGTGTGATTGTAATGACTTCTAACATTTTGACATAATTCCCACTTTGTTCTACATGATATCCTAATCCCACTAGTCAGCCACCCAGGCTACCTTTTACTGCTAGTACCCCATTTAGAACATTCTAATGGAAAGTAACTCTCAAAGAGCATTAGAAGTGTGTTAGGGAAAGCATTATACTTGTCATCTATGTTAATAGCAATATAAACATCCTGCCACTCTTGTTCCTTGACAAGGTTTAAAAAAACTCTCTATTGCCGTTGAATTAACTTTCCTACCTAAATTGTAATTATATGTGACATTTGTTTGAGTACAAAAGCCTTTTAGTGTTAAAATTGGTACATCATGGTCTGAAAGGCCATTCACACTTTTACTAACAGAATGCCCATCAAGTAATGAAGAATGAATAAAAATATTGTCTATGGCTGTGCTACTGTTCCCCTGCACCCTTGTTGGAGATCATATGAATTTAGGAGAGCTACCAACATCCTTTTTCTTGCACAATCGTATACAAAATTAATATTGAAGTCAACACATATAACTAATTTCTGGTACTTCCTATGAAGTGAATCAAGAACCCTCTCAAGCTTGAGCAGAAATGCTCTGAAGTCAGAGCTAGGGGACCTATAAACAACAAAAATTAAACATTTAGTTTCACTAAATTAAACTGCCCCTGCACAATATTCAAATATCTGTTCAGTGCAGTGTCGTGATACATCTATGGACTCAAATAGAATATTATTTTTTACGTATATGTACACTCCCCCACTCTACAAGGAACTCCTTGAAAAACAGCCTGCTAATCTGTATCCTGGTAAAGGAAGCCTCTGAATTGTCAAATTATTTAAGTGGTGCTCCAATAGACCAATAAATTCAGAGTCAAAATCTATAAGCAGTTCAGTTCACTAACTTTATCTCTAATACCTCTTATATTTTGATGAAATATGCTAATTCCTTCTCTGCTTGGAAACATGACATCCTCTGCAGGTGATTCCTTAGTTAGAGGGACTTCCTTTAAGCAGGTATACCAATCTAAAAAAGGTGCAGCTCTAACACCAACTACTAAAGGAATTTTTCCCACAAACGATCCACCACTACCCACTACACTGTCACCTAAGCTGCATTAAGATGAAGCCGATCAGGACACTGAAACAGTTGCACGAAATGCACACTACTGCATTGTTAATGAAAAAGAGAAATACCATCACAGAACATGCTGGAAATTGTGATTTCAATACACTATCAGTTGCTGCCTCATGTCACACATGCATATCTCGCACACACTCTGTGCAGAGTACTTCACTGTGTTTTTTTTTTTTTTTTTTTTTTTTTTTGTGGTTTTCGGGCGCACAACTTCAATGGTCATTAGCGCCCTGACTACTCTAAGAAGGCACCGCGAGGCACAAGTTGACAACAACAACTAAAAGGGAAAACACAATAAAAGACAGACTGACAGGCATAGGATTAAAAAACATCATCAAATGTCCTTAGCGAGGTGTGTCAAATTGATAAAACAAAGAACACGAGCAGCTGCTCGTGGGTCATCCGCTAAAAGGGCATCGAAAGTAGTAGGCAGGTTAAGATCGAGGCGCAGTGTGTTAAGATCAGGACAGGACATTAAAATGTGTCTAACCGTCAGCAAGTGCCCACATGGGCAGAACGGCGCCGGCGCAGCCGTCAGCAGATGGCGATGGCTGAACCGGCAGTGTCCAATTCTTAACCTTGCTAAAACGACCTCCTCCCGCCGAGAAGGGCGTGAGGAGGACGTCCAAGCCACGGGAAGAGGTTTTAAGGCCCGAAGCTTGTTGTCGGTAAGTGCAGCCCAATCGGCATGCCACAGCGACACAACGCGCCGACAAATGACCCTGCTAAAATCGGACGAAGGGACACAACAAGAAGCTGTCCGAGGCTGGAGGACCGCAGCCTTGGCCGCGGCATCTGCAGCTTCGTTCCCAGGGATACCGACATGGCCAGGAACCCACATAAAGCTAACCGGCGTACCGACGTCCACCAGCTGCTGAAGAGAGCTTTGGATCCGGTGTACGAAAGGGTGAACCGGGTACGGATCACTGAGGCTCTGGATGGCGCTCAGGGAATCTGAGCAGATGACATAAGCAGAATGTCGGTGGCGGCAGATGTAAAGAACAGCCTGGTAGAGGGCAAAGAGCTCAGCTGTGAAGACCGAACAATGGCCATGGAGCCGGTATTGGAAACTTTGTGCCCCGACAATAAAGGAACACCCGACCCCGTCATTGGTCTTAGAGCCATCTGTATAAATGAAAGTCATGTTGTTGAACTTCGAACGAAGTTCTAAAAAACGGGAGTGGTAGACCGAACTGGGGGTGACCTCTTTTGGGAGCGAGCTGAGGTCGAGGTGAACGCGGACCTGAGCCTGGAGCCAAGGTGGCGTGCGGCTCTCGCCCACTCGAAAGGTTGCAGGGAGTGAAAAATGAAGCTGTTGAAGGAGGCGACGAAAGCGAACTCCAGGGGGTAGCAAGGCAGAGACATACAACCCGTATTGAAGGTCAAGAGAGTCGTCAAAAAAGGAACGATAAGACGGATGGTCGGGCATTGACAGTAGCCGACAGGCATACCGACAAAGCAGTATATCGCGCCGGTAGGTGAGTGGCAATTCGCCAGCGTCAGCATGAAGACTCTCTACGGGACTGGTATAAAATGCTCCGATCGCAAGTCGTAAACCCCGATGTTGTATGGAGTTGAGGCGGCGTAAGATGGATGGCCGTGCAGAGGAGTATACGAAGCTCCCATAATCCAGCTTGGAGCGGACGATCGACCGATATAGACGAAGTAGGACGGTTCGATCCGCTCCCCACGACAGACCACTGAGAACACGGAGGACATTTAAAGAACGGGTACAACGGGCGGCCAAATATGACACATGTGGAGACCAGCTAAGTTTCCTGTCAAAGGTAAGGCCTAAAAATTTGATTGTCTCCACGAGTGGGAGAGCAACGGGACCGAGTCGTAAGGACGGTGGGAGAAACTCTTTGTAGCGCCAGAAGTTAATACAGACCGTCTTCTCGGCAGAAAAACGGAAGCCATTGGCGACACTCCAGGAGTAAAGACGGTCAAGAGAACGCTGAAGACAGCGCTCCAGGACACGTGCACACTGCGCACTGCAATAGATGGTAAAATCGTCCACGAAAAGGGAGCCTGATACATCAGCTGGGAGGCAATCCATTATTGGATTGATCGCGATGGCGAAGAGAGCGACGCTCAAAACTGAGCCCTGTGGCACCCCATTCTCCTGGCGAAAGGTGTCGGACAGGACAGAACCCACACGTACCCGAAACTGTCGATCCATTAAAAAGGAATGAATAAAAAGAGGGAGGCGACCGCGAAAGCCCCATGTATGCATGGTGCGGAGAATGCCCGCCCTCCAACAGGTGTCGTAAGCCTTCTCCAAATCAAAGAACACAGCCGCGGTCGGGCGCTTCCGCAAGAAGTTATTCATAATGAAGGTCGACAAGGTAACCAGATGGTCAACAGCAGAGCGGCGCCTTCGAAATCCACATTGGACATTGGTAAGTAGGCGTCGAGACTCGAGCAGCCAAACCAATCGAGAGTTAACCATTCGCTCCATCACTTTACAGACACAGCTGGTAAGCGAGATAGGTCGATAACTGGAAGGCAAATGCTTGTCCTTCCCCGGCTTAGGAATCGGGACAACAATAGACTCGCGCCAGCATGCGGGAACATGTCCCTCAATCCAGATGCGATTGTATGTACGAAGAAGAAAACCTTTACCCGCAGGAGAAAGGTTCTTCAGCATCTGAATATGAATAGAATCAGGCCCTGGAGCGGAGGACCGTGATCGGCCAAGTGCGGTTTCGAGTTCCCGCATGGTGAATGGGGCATTATAACTTTCACAATTCGAGGAGCGGAAGTCAGGTGGCCTAGCCTCCTCTGCCTGTTTGCGGGGGAGGAAGGCAGGGTGGTAATGAGCGGAGCTCGAAACCTCGGCGAAAAAGCGGCCGAAGGCATTGGAGACAGCCTCAGGGGCCACAAGGACTTCATTCGCGACCTTCAAGCCAGAAACTGGGGAGTGGACCTTAGTGCCAGATAGCCGGCGCAGGCTACCCCAGACAACAGAAGAAGGGGTAGAACTGTTGAAGGTGCTTGTGAAAGCAGCCCAGCTGGCTTTCTTGCTTTCTTTAATAATACGACGACACTGAGCACGTAATCGTTTATAATTAATACAATTCGCCACTGTAGGGTGGCGCTTAAAGGTGCGTAAAGCACGTCGACGAGCACGTAAAGCATCTCTACATGCTGCGGTCCACCAGGGGACCGGTACGCGACGTGGAGAAGAAGTAGGGTGAGGGATGGAATATTCAGCAGCAGCGAGAATGACTTCCGTGAGGTGTGCGACCTGACGATCGCAGCTTGTGAAGGTTTGATCCTGAAAGGTAGCCCTGGAAGAGAAGAGCTCCCAGTCTGCCTTGGAGATGATCCAACGAGAGGAGCACGGAGAGGGAGTATGCTGCAGGAGATGGATAACACACGGGAAATGGTCGCTCGAATATGTATCAGAAAGTGCATACCACTCAAACCGGCGTGCAAGTTGGGGAGTACATATAGAGAGGTCTAAATGGGAATAGGTGTGAGATGTGTCCGAAAGAAAAGTAGGGGCGCCAGTATTGAGGCAGACAAGATCGAGCTGGTTGAAAAGGTCTGCTAACAAGGAGCCCCTCGGGCAGGATGCTGGAGAGCCCCAAAGGGGATGGTGGGCATTGAAGTCTCCAGTTAACAAAAATGGTGCAGGTAGCTGAGCAATAAGTTGCATCACGTCTGCCCTGGTAACGGCAGATGACGATGGAGTGTAAACGGTACAAAAGGAAAACGTAAAAGTGGGGAGAGTAATGCGGATGGCAACTGCCTGCAGGCCGGTGTGCAACGTGATGGGATCGTAGTAAATATCATCCCGGACCAGCAACATAACCCCTCCATGAGCTGGGATACCTACCACAGGGGGTAGGTCAAAACGCACAGAGGTGTAGTGTGCCAAGGCAATTTGATCGCATGGGCGTAGCTTCGTTTCCTGGAGGGCTACGACAAGCGGACGGTGCAAGCGGAGCAGCAACTTCAAGTCCTCTCGGTTGGAGCGAATGCTGCGAATATTCCAGTGAATAAGTGCCATCGTAAGAAAAGAAAGATGAGAGAAGTGGTCACCTCGAAGGCCGCTTAGGGCCTGGCTTCGAGCGAGCACTGCCGCCGCTATCAGTAGGCGGACAGTCATCGTCCATTGGGTCTATAGGGTCATCGGCCATCTCGGGAGGATGGCCGGGAGGGGGAGCTTCCTCCGCCAGTGAACGGCCAGATGTACGGCGACCAGCGGTGCGGCCAGGCGAAACGGATGACGGCCTGGGGCGGCAGCCGCTGGGTGGCGCAAGAGAAGAAATGCGCCGTGGCGGGGAAGGAGAACTGTGCTTCCTATGCGCCTTTTTGGAAGGACGTGTAGTGGAAGTACCGGTCGAAGGCTGTGAGGTCGAGGTACGCAGGAAGTCTGCACGGGATGGTTCCTTCTTGAAGGCCCGTGCATCTGACTTCGGTGTCTTCGTTTTAGCAGAAGCTGAAGAAGGTGCTCGTGTCTGTGGGGTGATGGGAGGAAGAGGAGACGTCGACCGCGCGATCTTAGCACTGGCCGAACGGACGACCGTGGTGCTGAAGGTCAGATCGCATGTCTGGGTTGCTACCTCCCGGGTAGTCCGAGGAGAGGCGAGGACAGTACTGTATTTCCCCGCTGGGAGCAGCGTGGGCTTCCTACTAGCCAATAGCTTGCGAGCAGCCGAGGTGGACACTTTCTCTTTGACCCGAATTTCCTGGATACAGCGTTCTTCCTTATAGACAGGACAGTCGCGGGAGGATGCTGCATGGTCACCCTGACAGTTCACACAACGAGGAGACGGAGGTGGACAGTCACCCTCATGGGCATCCCTGCCACAGGTGACACATTTAGCCGCATTGGAACAAGACTGTCGAGTGTGATTGAAACGCTGACACTGGTAGCAGCGCGTAGGTGTCGGGATATAGGGGCGAACAGAAATAACCTCGTAGCCCGCCTTGATGCGCGATGGCAGCTTAACATTATCGAAGGTCAAGAAAATTGTCCGGGTCGGTACAAGGTCATCGTTGACCTTTTTCATGACCCTATGGACAGCCGTCACGCCCTGCTCAGCGAGGAATGATTGAAGCTCCTCGTCAGTCAATCCGTCGAGGGAGTCAGTATAGACCACACCACGAGACGAATTCAAAGTTCGGTGGGCCTCCACCCGGACAGGGAACGTGTACAGGAGGGTGGCCCGAAGCAGTTTTTGTGCCTGAAAGGCATTCTCAGTTTCCAGTAATAAGGTGCCGTTACGCAACCTGGTACAGGATTTGACAGATCCGGCTATGGCATCTACGCCCTTCTGAATAACGAAAGGGTTGACAGAGGAAAAATCCTTTCCGTCCTCAGTTCGAGAAACGACGTGGAACTGTGGGGCAGGCGGTAGTACTTTTGTCACTGTTGGCTGGTCACGTTTCCGTTTTTGGGTCGAAGTCGAAAGAGATGGAGTAGAATCCATTGCGGAGGAATCCCCCATGATTGCCAGCGTCTCCGATGGCGCGCTCCTTCCTTGTGGGGACCCTCTCAGAGGGCACTCCCGCCTTAGGTGAATGTTTACACCTCAGGTCACACCTCCCGAGAAACAGACGGAGGGACCAATCGGCATGGTCAGAAGGTATCAGCTCAGGCAATCACCCCTCCCCGGGCCTGGCCTTTACCAGGGGGTACGCGCGTGCCTTACATGTCTACCCAGGGCGGGGACTTACGCGTTACCCCGTCACCGGCTACGCGTGCGAACGCGTGGGTCGGCCTTCAGACACGCACAGGGAGGAAGGAAGAAGAGGAAAAGGAGGAGAAAGAGGGAGAGAGAGGACAGACTGTCTCAAACGCCGAGGCGGAGACCAGAGAAGGCAAGGGGAAGAAGGCAATAAGAAGGCAAGGAGAAGAAGGCAAGGAGAAGAAGGCAATGAGAAGGCAAGGAGAAAAAGGCAATGAGAAGGCAAGGAGAAAAAGGCAATGAGAAGGCAAGGAGAAAAAGGCAATGAGAAGGCAAGGAGAAAAAGGCAAGGAGAAGGCAAGGGAAAGAGTAAGGAAGACAGTGAGGTGGAGAAGAGCAAAGAAAGGAACCAACAAAAGGAAGGAAGAAACGAGAAGTGAAAAAACCAAAAGGACCACGATGATAGGTCGTGGAACCGTCCGTCTCCGGACGCAGGCGCGAACTACCCCCGTGAGGGGGATGGACTCCTTTTAGTCGCCTCTTACGACAGGCAGGAATACCGCGGGCCTATTCTAATCCCCGGACCCGCAGGGGGGACTTCACTGTGTCATTACGTTAGAGTGAGTGAGAGAAGCAGATGTGCTTTGTGACCGGTTAAATGCAATAAGAAATAGTGCTCACAACAAAACAGTGTGTGTACATTGTCAAATGTTACGCAAGGCACAATTCATGGAAAACATGTGCAGAACTGACAGTGCAAGATATTAAAACTTGAACTGTTTTGGCAAAACCTCCAGTAAAGTCTACAATCCAAAACTTAGTGGCAAAGTGGCACAAAATGGGGTCTGTAGCGAATAAAAACATTAGCTATCCAAAAGGAGTTAGAATGTCAGAAAATGCTGCTTGAGTGAATAAAAGCTTGGAACAATCTGACAAAATTTGTGTGTCGAAACATTATGAGAGAGGACCTGCATCTGTATCTTTATATATTCACTTGCGCGCAAGTTAGCGTCCAGATAAACTTTCACATGTTAAGTTCTGTCTGTGGTTCCTGACTTATGGATCCTCAGTTTTTCATTTCTTCAGATGAAGCCTGGTTCAGCCTGTAAGATATGTGAAGTCACAGAACATGCACCATTATGCATCAGAAAATTCCCATCAGTATTTTGAAGAGCAATTGCACAATCTCAAGATTGGTGTTTTGTGCACAACGTCTGCTGTCCACATTGTAACACAATTCTTTCACCAAACTGTTAATGCTAACTCTTAAGCCCATAAACTTTTCAATCCGTATGAGGACCACTCACAAGTTGTTTCTCTTCCTATCTGCTGAAGTACTATAAAGATGAAACAATCAGAGCCATCTTTGGCAACAACTTTAATCACATGACTCACCTAGGCAATAGCTGTCAAACTGAAATCTCCTCTTATTACAATAGCATGACCAGGAAACTTACAAGCAATATTCTGCAAGTTTGCTCTGAAGTGCTCTGGTGCTGCAGCTTGTGACACTGGTGGGGTATAAATCCATCTGGGCATCACATTTCAAATACATTGGATGCTTAACTTCACCCAAATTATTTTACATTTGGAATCCATAATCACCTCACTAGATATTATCGAATCCTCTGCAGCAATAAATATGCCGCATATCTTTGCTATACAATTGGAATTTAGATTTTGCTGCTTTTCTTTTCCAGTTTTGTCCAGCTTTCTTTTCCTGATAATATGAAGCTACTATTACCTTCAATAAGCAAGACTATTGTATTTATCCGATTACAAGAGATTTGTTTCTCCAGGTTCGTAATTTGAAAAATATGTGATCATCTTATATTCACAAATTAAACTATTGCTGCTGAAGTCAACATTTTTAGATTGTTTAATACATTAATATAGGGCCGATCTTACACTTACAAATGAAGCTTTGGCTACTGAGGTTTTGTGCAAATTTATTTTGAAGAATTCCAAACGGCAGAGCTTAAGAAACAATGTTTTTCTTCCGAATAGGCTCAAAATTTTCCAATACGCTGAAGCACTCAATACAGTATCAACCTTAATCGAACTATCACGTGAAATCTGATGCGCAGCCTTAGTGCAGTGGTACACGAGAAACTATGAACTAGTCACTATGACAACCTAATGCTCTGCTTAAAAAGTTGACAGTTTTGTGAAACACAGGAGGAAACAGCATTAATTCTGCCAACTTACAAACTTTTGTTGTATTTGATCAGGTTTGCAATAAAAGTTCTCATGCATGTATGGATACCATAAACATACATTTATGCTGGTCTTTAAGTAAAGGTAACCTCCAAAGCCAAAAATCTTGTTCTTCAAGAACCATTACTTGATTATGAACCCAAGTCAATATTTTATTGTTATGAGAAACTCTAATGATTGACCAGGTGGGTTGCAAATGAGAAATTCTGTCATTGTTCACTTATTAGAATACCAGGGGAAAACATCACCAGCTTTTAATCAGAACAAGATGATGACATTCAGATCAAACAAAAAAGAAAATTAATCCAGAACTGAATGTCTAACAAACAAAATAAATCACATTAAACTGACTGCAATTGTTATCGCAAGAACAATTTACAGCAGAAAGACAGATTGTGGAGGTAGTACCAACAGCAATGTTGTCGACTAGCTCTCAGAATAAGTGAAAGTTCAAGAACTGGACTGAATTGTGATTGCAATCTTTTATTTATGTACTAGTTGCAATGGCTGCGTGTGACCTGTACCCTAGAAAATATTGTCAACCGTGTTTCCCTATTGCACAAGCACAGAACTACAGAAGGGTTGGAGTGGCAACAGTGACATCAGCTTGGCTGAGAACTACGAGTGGGGAGAGAGGAGTGGTGAGCAGGCAGCAAATTTCGTCAAGCTGCCAATCATGGGAAATTATACTGAGTACTGTATATACTGCATACTCTACCTTTTTATGAGCATGTACTGTGTTTAAACTTCAGTTTGCCTGTATCCATTTGTACTCTAAATCGAACTAACTTTAAAATTCAACAGATAGCCAACAACAGCATACATTTCTGAGGAGATGCTAAAAGTCTAGATTGCTTGCAGTGTCACACTTATGTATTTCATGCAGCAATGTTGTCGATGCTCACATTGAGGTATGACGGGAACTATAGGGGATGTGTTAGCTGCTGGTTCTACACAGCCAACGAGATAATGGCAGGCAAATGATATGCTAGGAAGCAAGGGACACTGCAACATTCTCACATCAGTATAGAAGCAAAATCTGCTGTGTGTTCAGAAAACAAGCAGCTCTCTTCTCAAGTCACACTGTAATCATAACCTCAGAAATAGCAACATATTCGGAAGAAATAGCCAAATATTTGTAACAACGAAGACATAAGTTCCACAACTGTCCTGTTCGGATGATGTCGATTATTATTATTATTATTATTATTATTAAAAATAGTTATGCCACAGATGCCAGTAGAAAGAAAAAGGCAGTGAAGATAATGTAAATCATTTCTCTTTGTTTATTGTATTTCACCTCGTATTATCAAAATGTGGATGATGAATAAATGGCCTAAGTTTAAAATAGACGCAGTGTTAACTTTTTAGGCAGATACGTTACAATAATAAAAATATTTTAATGTTGACTAGTCAGAACATCTTAAAAAATAAATTTTTCTCAAGGAGCCTCTAAAAAAGGGGGGTTTTCTTATATCCAGAGTCGTCTTACGCTCAGGTAAATATGGTAATTTTGGAACCTTAGCACAGATACTCCTGCAGTTTACTAATACTACATTACTATTTTAATGTACAGAAAGTTCTGGTTGGGAATAAAGGAGACGACACTCTGAAAGGCAGAAGCACTGCATCGTCAACAGGTACACATACAAAAGGTACAGAGCTTCGCTTTGCTAGCTTTCAGAATGAAATTCTTTTCTCAAGCATAACATGGCTGCTTTCACAGGTGGCCAGGCCTTTGACGGGGTAGGATCAGCCTGTGACAGGACTGGAGTAGGAGGTGCTGGGTGGATGGATAGGGCAGGTCTTGCATTTGGGTCTTCCACAAGGGTATGATCCTTGTGGCAGGGGACTGGAGGTGGGAGAGGCATGGGGATGGACTAGGATGTTGTGGATGTTGAGTGGTCGTGGAACACCACTTTGGGAGGGGATGGATGTATCTTGAGTAGGATGTCCCTCATTTCAGGGCATGATAATAGATAATCAAAGCCCTGACGAAGGACATGGTTCAGTCATTCCTGTCCCAGGTGGTATTGGGCTACAAGGGGGTGCTTCTTTGTGGTTAGTTCTTGGGATGGATGTGAGGATCAGGTGTGTGGGGATATGGCCCAGGAGATCTGTTTGTGTATTAGGTCTGAGGGGTACTGCCGACTGCGGAGGTTTTGTGAGGCCTTCAGTATAGTGGGCGAGGGAGTTCTCTCACTGAAGATGCATCTACCAAAGGTGGACAGACTGTATGGTAGGGATTTTTTTGTGTGGAAGGAGTGGCAGCTGTAAAAGTGCACATAATGTTGGTGATTGGTGGGTTCGATATGAACTGAGGTGTGGATGGAGCAATCAGAGGAGATCAACATCTAGGGAACTGGCACGATGGGTGGAGGAGGACCAGGTGAAGTGGATGGGAGAGAATTTTGGGATTGTGGAGGAATGAGGATAAGGTATTCTGGTCTTGGGTCCAGATTATAAAGATGTCATCAATAAACCTGAACCAGACGAGGGGTTTAGGGTTTTGGGAAGATAGGAATGTTTCCTCTAGGTGGCCCATGGCTGTGCTATGAATTTGCCTGTGTACCTTCCCTCTGAAGGTGAAGTAGTTATAGGTTAGGATGTAGTTGGGCAGGTGTACGAGGAATGAAGTGGTGGGTTTGGAATCTGCAGGGCATCAGAAGACATTATTATTTTGTTCTTTCTGGTCATTCAAAGACATAAGGTCTCCTCCAAGAGCGAAGTGCATATTTTTCTCTGATTACTGCAGGTAATTAAACACTGAGGGGTAAAAAGAAAGTTCTTGTGGACGTCGCTTGCTCTCTGCTACCCATGTAGCGAGCAGCTGCTGCTTTTGTGTAGTGCACCCCTCACCTATTGATGGGGCATCCTACAATTCTCCACGCAAGACCAAAGGTAAAGAAATATGCACATGGGATTGTAGCAGAATCACCTCTCAGCTCCAAACCAGAGGACTGCAGTGGATTCTGGGTACAACACAGCAAACAGAAGAAGTGCTTCCACCTCGTATGTGTGGTTAGCTATCTTCAACGATCGATCCATCTCTCTAAAGGAACTGAGGATGTGCTAGAAACCAGGCGGCAGGCATCATTCGTGTGACACAAGCTACAAATTACAGCTGGTTTCACCCAGTATATTCACTAGTGGCAGCAGTGCCTCTTCCACATTTCAAATAAGACATCTCAGCATGAATAACAAGTGCACAGTGGTCCACTTTCACACCTCCCTACTATTTGTAAACCACAAGCTTTTTGTCTCACTTCAACTATTTAGGCCTCAGAAATAAGGCTCTTCTTGAAGGATCCACTAAAACTCACCTTACATAGCTGTGAGAGCACATGGCCAAATCGGTCACTAGTCTGCAGCACCACCCTCACCCAGGCCGGCAGCCCACCCTGCACATGGCCACTGCCATAGCGTCTGTCCAGCAATAGCACAGCTGCATAGTCACCACGGTGCCGTACTGACCGCCCCACACTCTGGTTGACAGCCTTCATGCACAGGCTCTCGTAGTACTCCCGACCAGCACCCTTGCCCTGATTCGGAAGGAGTTCAGTGTGTTAGTGGCAATCAATTTGCAACAAATATTTTCTGAAATAAAAGATTATCCCTTTAAGTTCTTACAAACATTGGCACTATTCAGATGTGATATTACTATTATTTTAAAACTTGTTAATTACTGTTGTTAAATCAGTTGTGGAAACTGATCGAGTAGATTGTTTACAGTGAGTGTACACTGGAGTGTCATTTACAGTCATGGCCACAACCATTCCAATTGTGCGGGAAATGAATTTCCCCTGTACTACATTTAATCTCTCTCTACAATGCCCTTTCTTCCAGGAGTGTTAATCCCACAAAGTATGCAGGAGAACTTCTCTGAAGTTTGCACAGTAGAAAAGAAGTATTACTGAAGTGAAGCTGGGAGTGCAGGTCATAACGCTCAATGGTAAGAGGACTATACAGGAAAAATAAAATTCCAGTCATCTAGCATTCTGTTTTAGAGTGTGAAGAAGTTTCATGATGCCTGTTTATTCCAGTAGTGAAATATTTTATAAGAATCATTGTAAAAATGATGACCTTCTAAATTGTACCATAGATTGTAGAGGCGTTCTATATTTTTGTGTCAGATATTAAAAAAATCTGCAACAACTATTTATAAATTTCATCTTCATTTTCTTTTTTTTTTCATGTGCTTTTGGCAAGATAAAACAAAAGCTAAGTAAATGGCAATGTATGTCAATGTATCAATTACCCAAGTTATTTTTTTCTTTCTTTATACATAAAAATAACAGTAGTTTCTAAACTTACAGGCAACATAGTGAGACGATACAGCTCTACATACAAATTAAAATTTTTATTGTGATGTAAAACAACAGTATTAAATGAAATATTGTAAATAATCTGTAGAAAAAATAAAGGCATACCTCATTAGTGTCAAGGTAAATCATTTTCTCTTGCATTTCAGGCGATCTGATGTTTGGGTAGGGCAGACCAACAACAATGATGCAGCGTCCCAAATCATCATTAAAATTCAGCCCTTCACTCAATTTTCCACCTGAAAGAGATCAACTATCATAAATAATGTATGTGAGACATCCTTTGAATCTTTCTAGATTTATCATCTGAAGAAACAAAGAGGTTTTAATCCCTGTTGGACAAGAAGCATATATGACATATAATGATCAGTATGTTCAGAACCACAGTGGTTCGCAAATGATCTCGATTACCTTGAGTTTCACATCTAATTTTTGTTTAGGCTATATCAATACACTGTACTGATATACATTTATTATGCCACAATCAGTTTCATTCCAAAGATCATCATCAGGTTACACTGCCAGCAGTCTTCATTAGAAATCCCCATAGAGGTGTACCCATACCACGACTTAGGTGTCTAGTTATCTTACGCAAAGTTAAAAGCAGATTCTCAAAAATTATAATCATACAAACAGTTCATTGCTGATCGTACACTTATGCCAGGCGGTTGACATAGGGCTTCTATGACTGTCAGCGTCCAGAATTTGCCTTTAATTTTACGTAAGGAAGCTGTGACACGGGCACACCTCTGGGGAGGGGGGGGGGGGGGGATTTCTTATGAACGTTGTTGGCATTGTATCCTGACATTTCCTTTTCAAACAAAACTGATAGACACATCACAGACATGTATAAATACAGTTGAGGTGGTTTCTTACTCAATTTACAGTGGTTTGCACATCAGCCACGAGAAAAATACTCATTACCCATTATATAGGTAATTGCATAAAATAAGGTGATAAGTCTTTGAAACATCATTCCACAGTATTTGGGCAGGTACCTCTGATAGGTTTATATTTTTCAGAGAGATACAATGAGATATTTGTATTTCAGTTTGAATTCATGTTAAACACAGTTTATGCAAATGAAGCGAGGAAGTTCCAGTTATTGATCAAATAAATAAAACCACAAAATTCTCTCTGTCTGTCTGTCTGTGTGTGTGTGTGTGTGTGTGTGTGTGTGTGTGTGTGTGTGTGTGTGTGTGTGTGCGCGCGTGCCACTGGGGAGGGGGGGTGTCACACTTCAGTTACCTCTAAATAACATCATAGTTCAAAAGCTCAACAAAATTTTCAATCTTGTTTATGTGCCTGTCAACCACCCAGCAGCTCAACTATGTGGTGAGTGGTTACTTTAACTCCTTCCATTATTTGATGGCAATAGTATGAGGATTTTACTTAGCATCTTACTATTACATCCTGAAATCATATTCTTGTCACTCGACACATTTTGTGTATTTGGTTTTTACTCTGCACAGTCCTTTAGACTAAAACACTGCCAAATAACTCACAAGAACTGTAATCAAAATGCCCTACGTTATGCTATTATATGAAGAAACTCATTCTTTTTCTGTAACTTATGTTGGCAAGCCTTGATAGCAGACATCATTGTATGCCTGAGATAAGGCTTATGTGACCTTGCATCAAGCACTGTACTCTTGCACTCTTGACAACAACAGTTTTGACCATGAGTACAGCCATCTTGATAATTGCACATACAGTCAGTCCATGTTTATGAAACAAACAGAATCTTCCCTATTACCACTCAAAAATCTAAAATTCTTTTATATGTGAAATACATGAAGATTTATCTATGAGTAACAGGAGAAGTAAAAGGGGAAGGATCAAAATATGAAAACACCGCAAGGAACGCAAGCATGCTACACCAGTCTGCAGGTTGGGTTGTTGTGTTTGACCACAAATGGCACCTGTGCAATGTCCTTAATATTTTTTTTTTTTTTTTTTTGGGTGGGGGAGTGCAGAACAGTGTTCTGTGTTATGAGTGCATTATGAGTGAATTTGAATGTCAGCAAATTACTGCTGCTCGTATGGTGGGTGCTTCCATAACCATGGGAGTCAAAGTGTTTGGTGTTCCAAGATGCACTGTATCACATACTAACATCGACGTATTTTGTAATGAACTGTATTTAGTTGGAGAAAGCACGCCTACACATATGTGTTTCATTAAGACCACTGTTGTTCTTTTATTTCAATAAAACAAAACACATTTGGTGACAAAAATACGCATTTCCTTGGAGTCACAAGACAGATTTAAAATACCTTCACAGATTTCAGAAATAACCTCAGAGAAAAGTAGGTCTCTTGAAAGAAGTGTATAAGGTGGGGAAGAGTTTGTATAAATCAACACTACAGGTGACTGCCAATAAAATTTTGGTTCTACTATGTTTGTTATTGTCAGTTATTACACACTGTGTCATGTCTATTATTTTAGTGGTATTGTATGTCTGCCTGCTTAGCTCAGCGGTAATGTGTTTGCCTACCATGCAGTGGGTCCGGGTTTGATTCCCGGCCTGGTTGGAGGTTTTCTCTGCTTGTGGACTGGGTGTTTTGTTGCCAGAATGTACTAGAATAAATAAACTGCCTGTAAAACGCTACATTGTATAATGTAATTGCAGTGAGATAGTCGCAATTCCTGAAATCTATTGCCCGTGGCCTCTGGCCTGCCACGAAGCACTGCAATCCTGTGCCCAGGACGAAAATGGCTCTGAGCACTATGGGACTCAACTGCTAAGGTCATTAGTCCCCTAGAACTTAGAACTAGTTAAACCTAACTAACCTAAGGACATCACAAACATCCATGCCCTAGGCAGGATTCGAACCTGCGACCGTAGCGCCCAGGACGAAAATCTGCCGCATTACACCACACACAAACAGACCCAGCCTACAGCCAGACTGGTGAGACTAAATACAATGGGCAGCGTCTACACACTGGTGGGAAATGGTGGGCTTCAGATCAGCGGCCTGATCCATTAGAGAAATGATCTGCGGTTTTGGCCTGTTGTGGAAGTCCACTCATGTGACCAGCTAATCACGAGTCACAGACAGTATGTTGATGAAATGAGACTGCAGTGATCAAGCCATGCAACAGATAACTTGTGAGAATCCTCTGAGAATCAATATTAATGAGGGCAGGTAGCAACTCACCATGAAAATGATCTTTCAGCCACAGACAGGCATGTAGAAAAGACAATCACACTCTCACAACTAAATTTTCAACACTCTCACAACTAAATTTTCAGTCGCAGCCTTTATCAGAAAATGAGAGAACACACACTTTCACATAATCTCTCAGACACAACTCATGCACACACGATCGCCATCTCCGGCCATTGCGTCTACAGTCATTGAGAATCAGATCCAAACATACCACTCCTCATGCCTCACTGCCTCTCGTCGGCAGCTGCTAGGCAAGAGGCAATAAGTGGTGGCAGCACCGACTGCAAGTTGAGGGGAATGGTAGGAAGTGGAGAAGCAGTAGGAATGAGGGATTAGGGAAGCAGTGTACATACTCAGCTGCATCCAGACAACGTTTTCAATTTTCCTGATATTTTCCTGCTTTCCCTGACATGTTTAAAATTCCCTGATATTCCCCAATTTCCAGAATTTGTGGCAACTCTGTATCTCTATTATTCTCATAATGCAACTGATCATTGAAAACTAATTTCATTAGTGAATAAAGGTACTGTGAAGCTGTGGTTAGTATTCCCAATAAACAGATGTCTACAACGTGTTAAGGGTAAAAACTGTATATACAATTCTACAAGCTTTCTTTTGTACAGTCAGCACTTTTTGGTTAAGTGAGGAGTTACCCATGGTGTTATCCCATAGGAAATCTGTGATTGAAATTGTGTTACCTTATTGATGTCTACAACCCCACAGTTTGCAATTACTCTCATGGCAAAAAAAAAACAAAGGCGGGGTAAAAATACACCTTTTTCAGTTTAACTTTTCATCAACATCCAAACCTAAGAACCACAATATTTTTGCTGTATACAAATAATGCAATGAGTTAAGGTAACTCTGTACCATATAGTAGCATCATTGAGATGTCAACAGTCACTTTAACTAGACTGAAAATGCTACTGAGCTTCGGACAATGACTAACAAAGCTAACTAATACAACACAAACATATGCCTGGCTACATTGGTCCAGCATTTCAGTCTGACTGAGGTGTGGATTGCGTCAAGTGGAGTGGCTGAGAGGAGCAAGAAATTAATAGGAAGAGGAGGAAGGGGTAAGAGAATGGGGAGCTGACAGCCAGAAGGTAATGAGACAGAAATATGGCACCGCCAAGCCTCCAACGGTGCATGCAGTGGAAACTGAGTGTAGCACACAAAGTTTAGGATTCATTATAAGGGGCACAGAAGGACATGTTTTAAGGAAGAATTCTATCTATTGAATTCAGAGAAGCTGGTGTTGGGTTGAAGGATCCAAATGGCACAGGTTGTGAAGCAGACACTGAAAACGAGCATTTTGTGCTTGGCAGGCCACCTGTGAAAGCAGCCAAGTTGTTTACAAACAGAGCTCAATCTTTTGCATGGCCTATAACATTGCCAAGACGAACAACCAATGGCTGCTTCACAACCCGTGCTCTTTGGATCTGCCAACCCCTCTTTAAAAATAAAAAATAAATTTAAAAAAAACAGCTAGCCTTTCTTAATTACATTTATGCGAACTGTCCCTTCGATAACACAACTCTCCAGGCCTCAGTCACCGAAAGTTCTTCTCCAACAACCACCCCCAGTCCTGTCCTCTTGCTATCCACTGCTCTACATTAATCTACAGTCACAATTTTCCTCTTCAACTAAGTAACGTGCAGTTACTTTCACTCCTTGAATTTTCAAGTTGAAAGATTGCACATTTGTATAATTAAATAATTTAAGATATTCACTACTTCCCTTGTTGATGCTTCTTCGCTTGCCTTCACATTAATGCTTTCGTCATCTGCAAAACTGACTAATTCTACCTACAAATTCAAATAAAATGCTAGGTTATTATGCCTTTCACAATTTGAAGGAGATTCAAATATGTCATACCTTATATTACTGCATCGGTTCATTTTTTGCCCTTAAGCAAGCAGTTTTTGGCTTGGCATTGATTAATAGAGATGCTGCATGTCCTCCTCAGGGATATCATCCAAATTCTATGCAAGCTGGTTGGAGAGTCCTGCCCACAATGCCTTAATGCCCCAAATTTTCTCAACTTGGGGGAGGGGGGGGGGGGGATCTGGTGCTCTTGCTGGCCAAGGTAGGGTTTGTAATGCACAAAGACAAGCAGTAGAAACTCTTGCCCTGTGCAAGTGGGCATTATCTTGCTGAAATGATGTAAGCTCAGCATAGCTTACCATGAAGGGTAATAAAACACGGTGTAGAATATCAACATACTGCTGTGCTGTAAGGGTGTTGTGGATGACAAAAAAAGGGGTCCTCCTATGAAAACAAATGGCACCCCGGACAATCACCACCGGTTGTCAGCCATATGGCAAGCGACAGTCAGGTTGGTATGCCACCACTGCCCGGGGTGTCTCCAGACACATCCTCAGCCTGGAATCTCATTGACTGGAGTAGAATTGTGTTGACTGATGAGTCCTGCATCATATTGAACCCTGATGACCTCAAAAACTCAATCCCACAGAAAAACAGGCAGAAACTTGGAATAAATTAATAAAATGTTAGCTGCAAAGCCTGCTTTTTTTCATTTATTTTAGCTCCACTTCTTCAATTTCTCTACCTATTTTCAATGTTATCGTTCTTATTTCATGCTTCCCAAGCAACACTGAACTTTTATTTAATGTTCGAGTGTGAGTCATTGTAATCTTCTTCTGTAAAATTGGAATTCCAATGAAGATTTTTTTTAAATTTTTTATTGAAACACAGTTCTGATACTACAGTTCTATAACAGAACCCTATTTTGCATTTGGCGCATCTTCCTGTAATTAGAGGTTATTTTTAGTTCAAAATACGCAATGTGCTGTGGCCACTTAACTTACACAAACATTCTTACCAGACAACATAAACATCTTCTCTTTTGTCTTCATTTTCATTGTTATCAACAAAGAGAACAATATTTTTATTTGAAGTTATAACTGTCAATTCGTTTATTGATGTTGTGAATGAAATGCAATCTTCAATGTTATTTAAATCTGTATTATTTTATTTTACTTTTATTTTACACGTCTAGTTTCGTAGGACCAAATTGAAGAGCAAATCTCAGGAAATTACAACATAAACGTAACAACAGATAAAATAAAACGTTTATGAACCCAAACAATAAGTTTATGTAAATGCAATCAACAATATAACACAGGAATCAGCTTAACTTTTCAAGGGACTCCTCAACAAAATAGGAGGAGTTACCTGGAAGAAGTATTGAAATAGAAGGTAACAAATAATAT
Organism: Schistocerca americana; assembly: GCF_021461395.2. Lineage (NCBI taxonomy): Eukaryota > Metazoa > Arthropoda > Insecta > Orthoptera > Acrididae > Schistocerca > Schistocerca americana. Next base: position 620,257,166 of record NC_060122.1, read on the forward strand.
TATAAACTACCCATTGCACAGCAAATTTATGCCAATAAATTTATCAGAGTGTATTAAAATGTATACACAATGCATATAACTTAAGAGATGAAAATCTGCATTGTTATTGTATGGGTTGGAAACAAAAATATATTGTGGCAGACAAAATTACAGATTCCAGTTTTATGTATTTCAACATTAAAAAGTTTTGACACTGTTTTGCTCCAGTCTACACAGCACATGTAATTACAGAGAGATTAAATGTAATAATTGTAAAGTGCATCTTAAAATTATACCCTGTTATGAATGAATGCTTTCTTGTCCCTTTTCATAACAGTCTTACATTTTCAAATATTTCCAGTCTATTTGTCCGGTGAATTAAAGTCAACAGCAACTTCTATCTGTGCTTTCCTTTCCTTTACCTGCGGTCGAAGTGTGATAATCGAGTTGACAGCTGATTTTAGTGGAGTTACCATGCATGTGTCGTGCTAATTTAGATCAACAGTGAGCGTCCTTTGGGGGATCAAGATTTGTGTTGTACAATACAGTGGAGTCCTTAATAGAGTTCAGTTCCTGAACTACAGTCAAAATTGACCTCTCAGTCAGTAATCTTTATACAATCAGCTTTTAATGTCATAGTGGCAAGTTGGTTATTCAAAGGACAGACTTTAAAAATTGTCCACAACCACCACAGAGCAAGGCCGCAGTTGCCAACTACACAACTATTTTCCAATAAACATTCAGAAAATAAGCACACCACAAATTGCACATATACAGATAATTTGCTTGTTCAATAAATTTATAGTAGGCAAAGACCAACCAATTTAAGCTACAAAAGACATAGAATTCCAGCAGTCATTGCCACGCGGTCAAAAAAACACTTAAAGCACTGCTCTGCGTTAAGAACTTACCAACAACACTTAACATCAGTGCTCCTCCCCTGCCACCACCTGTGGAAGCTTTTTTTATGCAGAGTGCGTAGTCATCTAGAACTTTATCTATAGCACCAGAAGTCTTGGGCTCACGAAACACCTAAGTCAGGAAATAATTCTTTACAGTTTTTCATTCAGCTAATAACAATATTCATAGTAAACAAACTATATGCAGCACATACCTGTTTCCGCTGCTGTATTTTTTCAATAAATCCATTTTCTTTCAGAAATGCATATATTTTGCTTTCATAATCGTAAGAGGGAAAAAAGCAGACAACACCTGCTGGAACTATATTGCAAACATTCACAAGAATACGGCCAAGATCCTGCATCTGATGGAAAAAAAGAGGAGTAAGGTTAAGTGTAAAGAAAGTTACACCACTTACAAAAGCAACTGAAACACTCAAATTACTGACCAGATCATGCTTTTCACGATGCTGATAGGAAAAGTCCAGCTCAGCACCGGATGGTCCACAAGTCACAGCTATAGGCAAAATAGATTCTTGTGGGATTATGTGACCACAAGAAAACTGCATCACTCGTTCTGGAGAACCACCTGCTGCCAGAAATAGGCGGTTCCTGAATTCAGAAATAGGCTGCATTGTGCCCCCTGCGACTATTACACACCTGGAATTAACAACAGTGGGTGTGTGTTTTTATAAATTCATTCATTCTTTGTGCTTACGCTTCCCATATTATTTTCAAAGAAAATTCAAACTTTTCAAAATGATGCATAAAATATCTAGGACAAATGAGTAAAATTCAGGATATGACTGAATTTTCACACACAGAGATACACTGTGTCAAACTAGAGTGTAAACGTGAGCTTTTCATGATGAACAATGGTGGTGGTGGTGGTGGTGGTGGTGGTGACTTAGGTTATTGCTGAAAGCTTAAGGTTTCATTCTAATTTGGTGCAGCAAAAGATCAAGAAACCTTCATACCAGGATCTCACCTTGAGAAACTTCATTCCCATGATACAAATATATTACAAATTCATTTCAGCAAAATAGGATACTAATAAGTTTACTGGGCATTCGATTAGGATATCAACAAAAATATTACAAGTTTTGAAGATGGAGAAAACAAAGAAAATTAAGTTTTAATACCCCATTGGCAACAATGCCATTAGACACAGAGCACATGCTCGGATTGGAGAAGGAACTGGTGACACGGTTTTGAAGAGAACTAAGCCGCAGTGTGGAATTTAAGAAAACAATAGAAAAAATGAATGTGGTTATTTGGACAGCGATTTGGACTTCAGTCCTCCTGAATCCACAGAATAAATATGAGCTTCTGAGCAAATTTCAGAGATGTGAAGAAACTGACGGACATGTCAAAGAAAAACGTAAAGATGTTGAAGTAATTAAGATTACAGTAAGTTAACCCTCCCATTACCAAGCTTTTTCACACCTCTATTTTACCAAGCGGGGTATTTGGACTACCCCAAAAGAGTTTTGTGTTTTATTGTAATATTTGTTCTCATATTTCGTTATTTCCACCGAATGGGTTTATTTAGTATTGAAAAACAGCTTTTCAGGTTATTAGAAGTATTTAATCAGATCACAGATACAAAGTACAAAACATTTTTTATATCTTTCACGAAATTCAGTACTCAACAAACAGAAAATATCTATGCACCTCAACAGACACTGCAGGAAAATAACACAAGATTTTTTAAAACTTTTCAGTCAAGTACGTTTTTGCACTGCATGCACTTCACAGTAACAGTTTCTTCTCTGTGTATATTACAAACAGGTTTCTTGCACGTTACACAACAGAATCTTGTTTTCCGATCTTCATTTCTCTTGCAATCTTGACATCGTTGTGGCGTTGGTAACTTGGAACACTGGGCCTGGATCACTGCTGTAGGAATTGCAATACCACAATCTTTCAGTGCATCTTGTACATCTTTATGAAGACCGTTGATATTTTTGGCTCTTTCTTCCATATTGCCATTGCCGAGTCCAAATGCCAGTTCAGTCGTGAAGAATTTGCACCGGTTTCGGTTATTCTTCTGTCATTCAGGAACTCTTTGAGTGTACAGAATATATGCATTCAGTTCTTCAATATCTATCATTTCCATGAAGATTCTTAGTGGCCACCACCTCGTTCCTCTAACACAACTGTATTCTCTTGTCATTTTGTCCCCATTATCTGTTGTAGTGCAGTATGATTTCGAGTTTGGGTTCACTTTCTTCACCACTCACTTGTCTCTCATTATGCTGAGCAGAGAGTAGTATTACTGCCTTTCCCTTCTTTGAAACATAGGAAGCTACGGTCAAGTCATTTGTGAAACCAAACACTGAAGAATGAACTTCTCTCTTTCTGTTTGGCAAGAAGTCCTTCGGAATCTCTTTCTTATTGGAACGCAAGGTACCAACCAACATCGTGTTTCGTTTTCGTAGTTCAGCAGCCAATGGAAAACTGGTAAAAAAAATTATCAGTTGTTACACCCTGACCATTATTCAGAAATGGTTCCATCAGATCCAAAACAACTCTCTGTCCTTGATTCACTTCCCGAGTATTGTCCACCATTCCTGTGTAAATTTGGATCCGTAATAAGTAAGATGTCTTCACATCAGCACAAACCTAAATTTTAATGCCATACTTGCCAGGCTTGCTCTTCATATAAAACCTAAAAGGGCATTTTCCTCGGTACGATGCTAATCGTTCATCAATGGTCACGTATTCATAAGGATAGAAGTTCTTGCACAAGTTAGATTGAAATTTGTCAAACACTACCCTGATGGCTTGTAGCGTGTCCTTGGTTTCTTCAATTCTCTGTGCTCTTGTGTCTCTATTGTCAAATCGCAAGAATTTCAGTATACACAAAAATCGGTTTCTTGACATGGCAGCAGAAAAGAATGATTGCCGAAAGGCAACATTACCTTCCCACAGATCGGAAGCACTTGTGTAATGTCCATAAGTTCGACCAGCTCCTATTAGAATTGCTAATACAGCATACACTTCAGTTGCATTTATATCTCTCCATGTCGTTTTGTTCGAAGAATGAGCTGCATTCCACAAAGAAATTACTCGTTTGGCTTCCATGTTCGTTTCTTCTACAACGATGCTCATGATTTCCGATGAGGTAAATAATAAAAATGACTCTGTTATTGTTTTGTTTGTTTTTCCATCATTCACCGGGCCAGGTGTTAAGTTCAAAATGTTGCGACGTTGACGCCGCCCACCTTTTGGTGGTCCACTAGAAAATTGTAGTCCACTTCTAGAAACAAACAAATCTCCAGTGTCTTCTTCTTCTTCTACTTGTTCACGTGAATGTGTAGTGTCTTCTGATATTTCATCATCAGCTTCATCTGATGCTATGATATGGTCTTTGTCAAGAGGTTCCATACATTCATTCAGTTCATTATCAATGTCCCATTCATTTTCATCGTCACTGACATCAGAATTGTATAGCATTTCCATGATCTTTTTGCTAGAAAGTCCTTTGGACATCCTTACTTGCAGATGACATACTGACTCGTGTAATGTCAGCTCAATAGTGAACGTCAAATTCAACTCAACAATAGTAACCAGAAACAATACCAAACATTGGATCTATGGTAAAACTCAACAAAGAAGATGAATGACAGATATGTTCCCCAAAATCTTCTTTTTCTACATATAAGAAAATAAGACGTTTCATACTGAGCGGGGTAGTCTCACAATCCCACCAATAAATGACTTGAATAACAATGATAAAGCCAAAAAAATTAGACAGTTGTGAGTGTGAATTCAACGTCAATCATTTTAGTACAAAGTTATGAAACCACAGGCATGTGACCCTTCAGATAACAGTATTATAGGGAAAAAATCAACCTGGGGTAGTCAGAATACCCCACTTCATAATATGAGGGTTAAACAATGTGTATCTAAGCTGAGCAGAGCAGAAAGTGTTGATGTGTAGAGCAATGGGTTTGAGGAAGGAAAGCTAAAGACACAACTTGGACATCCAAATAAAGCTGTAGTCTTGACTAATAATGTTGATCCAACTGAACTGGAAACAGAACTAGGATGTGACAACTTTAGAGAAACTCTCAGTGATGTAAAAACTGAAAAATTCATTCATAAATAATTTGTTTGACATTACACAAGATAAAAAGAGTTGAAAAACGATGACCTTTTAGCTGTTAGTTACACAGAGTAAAGACCGCAAGGATTTTTCAAAAACTTCAAGCTGGTGACAAGAAAGAACCTATGTGTTAGTTGTATGGAAACAACTGGAAATGACTTGCCACAGAAGATTCTTTAGAATGCATAGGGGATGATATAGTCCTATACTGCTGGGTAAAAGAGGATTCTACAGCAAACTAAAATTAAATTCTTTTCTTTAAGTCTGATGTTAATGGCTGCCTGAGAGAAATTATTTTGATCTTTGTAGTAACTGTTAAATTTTTAATGAACTATATTTATTATTAATTTGGAAAAGTGTGACTGTTTTCCTCTCAAAATTTAAGTTTTGTTATTCTTAGCTTTTGATTTTTGTGATTTATCCAATAAAACACACTTTTGGGCTACTTTTACATAATATTTGCTTTTAAAATGCATCTATCCATATCTTGAGCTATTCCAGAACCAAAGTTACCTTTTAACAAACTTGCCATATATCTGGATGAAATTGTTCCACAAATTCCAGGCCCTGAATTTCAAAATATAAAATGAGGATCTGATCAATAAATAAATGTTTAGTATTTTACATAGATTTGTTATATATGATACTAGTGAACCAGGCCATGTTTCGCAGATGCTAACTACTTACGGGAATTAGATAAACGTCCTAATCTGGGGCATCCCTTGGAATTGTGTTAGGATGTAAAATTCGGCTCCTCGTTTAACCTTCTTTCACAATGAGGATGCTAAACTTAAAAATATAATAAATCATATAAATTATGAATAAAAAAGGCTCTCTTGTTTTTGTTTTTTATTGTTTTTAAGGGCTAAGTCTGTAAGTATAGCAACTTCAATGACATTATTTCATGGTTGATTCTCCAGCTACTCTTGCCAGGTACATCCCTTCCCAGATTGCTTTGTTTCGGCTTGCCTGCTTGAGAGGCAAGACAATGAGCAGCACAAGTCTCCGCAGCTGTTCAGCGATCATCTTCGACAAAGGAACTGCTTTGCCACACCTCCTGCCGACACCAATCAGGGACAACAATGACATCATTCAGCTAGTAGAGCCAGCAGGCTATGAATTCTTTATCTCTGGCAGTGACAGCCAATCATGTGGATAGCCATCTGCACAGTGTTATAACCTGTAATACAAAGGCTGCAGACACAATTGCATTTCAAGAGTCACATTCTGCAGTCAACAGTCATTTCTACACCCTACCATCGCAATTAAGTAACTAGCAAATGGACTATAGAGAGAGACCATACTGGAATATGTACCACATTTATCCGAGTATAAGATGACCCCCCCCCCCCCTTTTTTTTCTTCAAGAGACTTCTTGAGAAAAAATTATTTTTAACATATTTTGACTAATCAAAGTTACAAATTGTTTTACTGACCAAGTATCTGATTAAAATGTTAACATTATATCTGCTGTAAATTTATGCCATTTATTGTTTGTCTACATTTTGATAAAATACGGAGAAATAAAATGAACAAAAAGAAATGGTTTACATTAACTTGTGAAGTGCTTTCTTTCCTCCTTTTTTCACTTACTAACTCTACCATTGTGATACCACTATTTTCAATCATCATCCTAGTAGCACAACTGTGAAATTTATATCTTCATTGTCACAAAGATTTGGCTGATTCTTCTGAATATGTTGCGATTTCTGAGGCTGTGGTGGGACCTGAGAACACAACTGTTTTTATCCGAATACCTACTGGATTTCACTTCTATACTGATGTGAGAACGTTATAATGTCACTTGCTTCCAAAGACACACCCTCTTGTTCCCATCATACATCATCATAGTTAACATTGACAGCATTTTAGAACAAAACACATAGGTATGCCACTGGACCCTATCTAGAGTTTTACCATCTCCTGCAGAAATTAATACTATTGTTGAGTACTTCTTCAATTTTACAGTCAGTTCCATCTTGACTACAACTGGATTCAGGCAAACTGCAGTTTAAACATGGTAGATGTTCTAAAAAAACTGAAATATGCGATATACATTCTCGTAGCTGGTAACACAATGTAATGTACTGCCTGCTCACTCATCTAATTCTCAACCAAGGTGGTGTCCTTGTTCCCCATCCAACCCTTCCACAGTGCCGTGCTTAAGCAACTGTGAAACATGAGCTGCAATATCTCCTAGGATGCAAGTCAGACATAAGAACAGCAACTAATACATAAATAAAATATAGCAATCACAATTCAGTCCGATTCTCGAATTTTTGCTCGCCCCGTGATCTACTCATGTTTGTTGGGTACTATCTCCACAACACATTTTGCCACTGTAATTTATTTTCTTAACAATTACAGTCAGTTTAATAGTAATGATTTCTTCTGTTGGAGATTTCATTCTAGATTCATTTTCCTCCTTGTTTCATGTGAATGTCACCATCATGCCCTAAAGCTGAATAAAATCTGATAACATTTTTACCTGGTATTCTAATACGTGAACAACAACCGAATTTCTCATATGCAACCCATTTAGTAAATCATTATAATCTCCACATAATCAAATAAAATATTGATCTGGGTTCAAAATGAAGTAGTGCTTTTTGAAGGACAACATTTCCACTTCTGAATGCTACCTTCCCTTAAAAAGCAGCATTAATGTTTCTATATGGTATCCACAAATGTATGAGAACTTTTACGGCAAACTTGTTCAAATATTACAACAGTTTCTAAGATGACGGAATTTAGTGTTTCACAAAACTGTCAAATTTTAAGAGGAGCTACAGATTGTTGTAGTGACTAGTTCGTAGTTTCCCACATATCCCTTGCACTAGCACTGCAAGAGTCACATGTCATTCGGTTGTTTGAACAATCTCAATACCGTATCGAGAGCTTCGGCGCATTGGGAAAACTTGTACCTATTTGAACATATCGTTTGCCCAGCCCTGCCCTTCCGATTTCTTCAAAATAAATCTGCATGTAACTTTAATATCCAAAGCTTCATATACAAATGAAAGAAGACCCCTATATGCTCTATTAAACAACGTAAAATTGTTAACCTCAGCAGCAATAGTTTAATCTGCAAATATAAGACAACCTTGCATTTTTCGAATGATAAATTTGGGAAATAACCTCATCTTATAATCAGGTAAATACGATACTTAGAGTTCCAGCCTCCTAGCAGAGCGCTGATCAGAAGCAGCAGCTTATCGGTCGTACACAGTTTGTATACATCATATAGGTTAATGGTACTCTAACTTACTTCTTCGCAGAATAGTGTTTACTAACTTTAATTTGTTGCAGACCCCCTGAATATATTCTCAGTACAAATACAGTAAATTTTCTTGAGAGCAAGAAGCTTATATCCATGAATCAGCATGGTTTCCAAAAGCACTGTTCGTATGAAACTCAGCTGCCCCTCTCAGACGATATACCACGAACTATGGATGAAGGCCAATAGGAAGATCCCATATTTCTAGATTTCCAGAAAGTGTTTGACATGCTGCCCCATCACAGGCTGTTAAAGCCAATACAAGAATATGGAATATGTCCACAAATATGTGAATGGCTTGAAGATTTCTTAAGTAATAGAACCCAGTATGTCTTCCTCGCCGGCAAGTGTTCATCAGAGATGAGGGTATCGACAGCAGTGCCCAAGGGAAGTGTCATAGGACCGTGTTATTCTCTATATACGTAAATAATTTGGCAAACAGGGTGGGGAGCAGTCTATGGTTGTTTGCCGATGGTGTCATCACTGAATGTCGTAGAAAAAATTTCTAGTTGGTGTGATGACTACAGCTAGCTCTATATGTAGAAAAATGTAAGTTAATACAGATGAGTAGGAAAAACAAACCTGTAATTTTTGGATACGGTGTTAGTAGTGTCCTGCTTGAAAAAAGACACTTCGTTTAAATATCTGGGCATAACGTTGCAAAGTGATACGAAATGGAACGAGCATGTGAGGCTTGTAGGAGGAAAGGCAAATGATCGACTCTGGTTTATTGGGACAAATCTATGGAAGTACGGTTCATCTGTAAAGGAGAGCACATGTAGGACGCTAGTGTGACTTGTTCTTGAGTAATGCTCAAGTGTTTGGGATCCATACCAGGTCAGGTTAAAGGAAAACATTGAAACAATTCAGAGGTGGGGTGCTAGATTTGTCAATGGTAGGTTAAAACAAGACGTAAGTGTTGCTTCAGGAACTGAAATGGGAATCTCTTGAGGGAAAGGGACTTTTCAAGGAACACTATTTGGAGGAAAGGCACTTGAAGCTGATAGCAGAATGTTTCTTTTGCCTCCAACATACACTGTGCACAAGGACCAAAAATATAAGATATGATAAATTAGGGCTCATTCGGAGCAATATAGAATGTCGCTTTACCCTCATTTTATCTGTGAGTGGAACAGGACTTGTGGTATGGGGTACCCTCTGCCACATGCCATAAGGTGGACTGCAAAGTATTGATGTAGATGTAGATTTAGGTGTAGAACTTACTCTACAATTTTGGGATAAATTTTAGGCATATCTTTGTGCAAGGCAACTTTGTAGGATAGCTTCCTATGAACAGAAGCATGTTACATGACTCCACTGAAATCTCATGTTAGTACATAGCGTGTAGTTTAGATCAATACTTCAGAGCTTGCTTATTATTTTGTGCAGTAGCTTCTACTGAAATGGGACTGTTGACACATTTTCCATAGAGAAATTTATTCTGTTTTAAGACATTTTGGATCTTCCGTTTTTAAGATACAGTGAGAAACCTGCAGAGCAGACTTTAGTGTTTGTTGGTTCCCCTTGTTCATATTTTGTGCATATTCCAACCTCAGTAGTGTCACACAGTTGTAGTAATTTTCTCTTTTGGGAGGCCTGTTTGTACTTTCTCAGTTACTCCTGACTGCTTTGTTTGTGTTTTTGAGACCTTATCTTTACACAGTACAATAAGGACAAGGGCTGTGCTTCTTGTGAGAAGAAACAAGGAAAAACTGAGTGCTGTCCGCAAATGGTTGGAAGCTGCATTGGCCACAGTCGCCAGGCTTCTTGCTACTACTCGAGGCTGCAGCAGCATCTGGGCGCCAGTACCAAGCTCTGCGAAACGATCAGTGGCATTGGAATCTCCCAGTGACCTCGTTGTTGCCGCATCTTCAGTTAAGTCATTGGTCTGTCTTCAGTCTTGAGTGAGTGGCAGACAACTGTGGCTTTGTGTGTCACTGGATGGAAGGCAAAAGGGGGAATACACTGCACAGCTGGCTTCTTATACCATACCAACATGTACAAGATGCTACCTAGTGTTGCTAATGCTTCTGAGTCAGCACAAGGCACCTCTCCTCTTGGCCCAGTGTCCAGTTTTCCTGTCCAGACCAGACAAGTGCAGAGTATGGGCGTGATAGTCGTTAGGTGCTCCAATATTACGTGGGTAATGAAGCCCCTCAGGGAAACAACAGGCGGGGTGGGAAAGAATGCCAGTGTGCACTTGTTATGTTTGCCAGAGGGTATTGTCCGGAACGTGGAGGAGTCCCTGCTGGCAGCCATTAAGTGCACTTGGTGCAACTGGTACATGTCAGCACAAATGACACCTGCAGCTTGGGTTCTGAGGCCATCCTTAGTTCCTTTCGGCATATGATTGATTTGGTGAAGGCAACTAGCACTGCAGACTGGACGGAGGCTAAACTCATTATTTGTAGCATCATACTTAGTGTCGATCACAGTACCCAAGTCTGGAGCAAGGTGGGAGGTCTAAACCAGGGGCACAGACTATTCTGCAACAATACTGGATGGAGAATTGTAGGTTTCCCCTTAATAGGTCCTGTGTGCACTATATACAGGAAGCAGCCACTAGGGTAGTGTAAGAATATGTGTGGCATGCGCATGGGTTTTTTTAGGCCAGAGGAACCCCCCCCCCCCCCCCTTCCCACTTGTGACCAGAGACGAACTGCTGTCAAAACTGAAAATATGTCAGTCACATATTCTCAGACAATGCTCGCCTTCGCAGATCAGTTATAGAACAGATTAATATGATATTGATAAACTCAGGGGCATCTAAGGAAAGGTCCCAGAATTAGTATCATTTATTGAAGGTTATAATGCCCAAGTAGCATCAGTAACTAAAAGTTGGTTGAATCTGCACGTGAATGGCAACAAAATCTTAGATAAGATTGGAATATTTATCTTAGTGATGTGTTAGTCACCAATGGTGGCAGTGCATTTATTCCATTAACGAATTCCACAATAACTTCTGACGTTATCATGGATTCTGAATGTGAGTTAACCTGGTTGAAGTTAAGCATCAAAGGTCAGTCAGAAATGGTAATCAGATGCTTTTATAGACTGCCTGGGTCAGAAGCTGTAGTGATAGAGCACTTCAGAGACAATTTGTAGAATATAATTAATAACTTTCTCCATCATGCTGTTGTAACAGGGGGCCATCTGTAACTCCCAGGCAACGACTGGGAGAGTCACGCTATCAAAACCAGTGCCAAAGACAGGGATTTGTGTGAAATTGTTCTGAATGTCTTGTCCAAAAATTACTTTGGACAGATAGTAAGAGAACCAACTCAAAAAGGTAAATTCCTAGACCACATACAGCTGCATGCAGCTAAGACTGCGGGTGGTTGGGTGATGTGCAGTAGCAAGGGACAGTGTTCCACGTGACACTCCAGCCAATAGCATCATTTCGCTGCTTCAGTCTGTCTCACAAGTTGCTGTAAGTGCTTTGAACATGTAGTGCAGACAATTATATTGTTTGCAAAGTGTTCATTGCGGCTGACAGATCATACAAGCACCAAATGCTACACAAGCAACCACGAGATATAGCATTCCGAGGTGTACCACTTCTTCAAAGGAGGAGCCGAAGCAGACGACTTGCCACCACATGGTGCTCACCCTAATGTTGTTAACAGCCAGGTGAAAACAGCTGAGGTGTGCAGTGTGGGACTGTGAACTGTGCAGCATATCTCCACTGAAGCAAACGTGTGTATTAAATCCAGTCGATCAGCATCTTTTAAATCATCAGGGAAGCGATGCAATCGTAAGAAGGAAGTAAGCGATCTGGACAATTTCTCTAAGAATGTTTTATGTCTGACAATATTTGATATATATTAGAGAGGCGAATATCCGACTGCAGACAAATTAGTTTCACAAAGGATAGAGAATCTGGATTTCAACGGCAGTCGACAGACAATGTCGTGAATATTAAAGGACATGGGGTTTCATTGTCGTAAGATAAATGATGGGAGAAAATTTGTTATGGAGAGAAGTGACATTGTAGCTGCACGACTGTAGTTTTAGTAGGATTGCAGGAGTATCAAGACAGTGGAACATCTTCCATTTATTATATCGATGAAACATATGTAACAAAAAAAAAACACATAAGGTCATTGTGCTGGAAAATGAGCAATGGGATTGGTGATCTTGAAGTTCCAGTAGGTAAATATAGTCGACTTATTGTACATGCAGGATCAGCAGACAAATGGTTCATTCCTGAGAGTAAACTAATATGTAAGAGCTCTGAGGATTACCATAATGAGATGACATACGGAGTATTTAAATAATGGTTTACAAAACAATGATTGCCATACCTCTGCCCAAATTCAGTTATTGTGATGGAGAATGCAGTATCCATTCAGTGCGACTCAACAAGGTTCCTTAAACCCACACCAGGAAGTCAGATATTATTAACTGGTTATCATCATGAACCAGAGCAGAACTGTTGCTGTTTGTCATTGCAAATAAGCTAGCTATGAGACAGATGAGATCGCTAAACAAGATGGGGACCAAGACATTACCACTGTATCACTGCCATTACAATCCTGTCAAGAGATGTTATGGGCGCAGTTGGAAGCTTACACTGCAGAAAAGAACAATACCTTTAAAATTTCAGAGCAATATGATTTCTCCGTGGGCAGACTGCGTAAGGTATGCAAAAAAATTACAGGGTTAGGACTATTGGCTTGAAGTTGGTGAGTACTAAATTCATCATCGCATTCTATGTGTGGCAGTTGAATCTGTGGTTGCACTACAGGTTATTAATAGTTATGAGCCCATCTTTGAAATAACGATTATGCAGTTTTATATTTTATTTGTGTAGAGGCAAGCAGTGATTGCTAGTAGCTCTCATAAGGGTACACAGAAATAATTTCTCATATTTCACAAAATCAGTCATTTCTCATCTTGTTATGATTTGACAAACTCGGCAAGTACAGGATTAGCTACATGAGTAGTTCATAGGGTTGACCTTCAAGTTCATGATCAACAGTTAGCATTATTTCAACATATGTTACATTAATGTCACTGTTGAGTAATACTTTGTAGTAGTACTTTGTTTATATTTTCGCTCATACATACTTCAGTGTTATTACATACTGATCAATAGGGCTTTTCTTTTTTTACACAATTGCCTATCTTGGCTGCTCCAGGTATACTTTACTAAAATGTGTCATTTGTAATTTTTGTAAAGTCAAGTTACTATAAAATTTCATTCTCATTGATGTCGTGTTTGCTTTAGCATATTTTCCCTGCCACGATTAAAATCATTTCAATGCCTGTCTGTGTTGTTGCTGTCTCTGGTTGTTCGAAAACAGTAGCAGACAACGGCATTGTCTACAAAATCCACTGTCCAAAATCTACTGCTCCATCTCTGCAGGCTGTTACAGCAACCAGTTTAAAAGTGTTTCAGAACAAAAACAGTCTCTGTTGCGAAATTATTTAAAGTCAATGGTGCGTTTCACCATTTTGTTCATTCTTGTTTTCAAGAAGGGTTGTAGGACAGATGCGCGTGATCATAGGCGTATTTTGTTGTTGTCGATCTGTTGCAGAATTGAGGGCCATGTTTTATGCTCAAGAATTATGACATTACTGGAGAACTGAAGTCTTTCAGAACTCAGCTTACTCTACTCCTCTATCAGATCCATAGCGCTGTTGACAACGGGCTCAGGTTGATGCAGAGTTCCTTGACTTCAGGAAGGCATTTGACAATGTCCGCACCGCTGTTTAGTGAAAAAAATAAAAGCTTACTGAGTATCGGACCAGACTTGTGACTGGATTCAATACCTCCTTTGAGACAGAACTCAACATGTCGGTCTTAACGGAACAAAACTGACAGATGTAAAGGTAAATGCTATAGGACCATTATTCCAGAATGAGATTTTTCACTCTGCAGTGGAGTGCACGCTGATATGAAACTTCCTGGCAGATTAAAACTGTGTGCCGGACTGAGACTTGAACTCGGGACCTTTGCCTTTCGAGAGTAAGTGCTCTACCATTATTGTTTACAATCTACATCTACATGTATACTCTGCAAATCACATTTAAGTGCCTGGCAGAGGGTTCATCGAACCACCTTCACAATTCTCTATTATTCCAATCTTGTATAGAGCACGGAGAGGATAAACACCTATATCTTTCCATTTAAGCTCTGATTTACCTTATTTTATCTTGGTGATCGTTCATCCTATGTAAGTCGGAGTCAACAAAATATTTTCACATTCAGAGGAGAAAGTTGGTGATTGGAATTTCGTGAGAAGATTCCGTCGCAATGAAAAACACCTTTCTTTTAATGATTTCCAGCCCGAATCCTGTATCATTTCAGTGACACTCTCTACCATATTTCGCGATAATACAAAACATGCTGCCTTCATTTGAACTTTTTCAATGTACTCTGTCAGTCCTATCTGGTAAGGATCCCACACTGTGCAGTAGTATTCTAAAAGAGGACGGACAAGCGTAGTGTAGGCAGTCTCCCTAGTAGGTCTGTTACATTTTCTAAGTGTCCTGCCAATAAAACGCAGTCTTTGGTTAGCCTTCCCCATAACATTTTCTATGTGTTCCTTCCAATTTAAGTTGTTCATAATTGTAATACCTCGGTATTTAGTTGAATTTACGGCTTTTAGATTAGACTGATTTATCGTGTAACCGAAGTGTAATGAATTCCTTTTAGCACTCATGTGGATGACCTCACACTTTTCGTTATTTAGGGTCAACTGCCAATTTTCGCACCATTCAGATATCTTGTCTAAATCTTTTTGCAATTTGTTTTCATTTTCTGATGACTTTATTAGTCGATAAACGACAGAGTCATCTGCAAACAACCGAAGACGGCTGCTCAGATTGTCCCCAAAATCGTTAATATAGATAAGGAACAGCAAAGGGCCTATAACACTACCTTGGGGAACACCAGAAATCACTTCTGTTTTACTCGATGACTTTCTGTCAATTACAACGAACTGTGACCTCTCAGACAGGAAATCACAAATCCAGTCAGATAACTGCAACGATGTTCCATAAGCACAGTTTCACTATGAGCCGCTTGTGTGGTACAGTGTCAAAAGCATTCCGGAAATACGGAATCAATCTCAAATCCCTTGTCAGTAGCACTCAACACTTCATGTGAATAAACAGCTAGTTGTGTTTCACAGGAACGATGTTTTCTACACCCATGTTGACTGTGTGTCAATAGACCGGTTTCTTCGAGGCGATTCATAATGTTCGAACACAATTTATGTTCTAAAATCCTGCTGCATTTCGACGTTAACGATA
This sequence comes from Schistocerca americana, assembly GCF_021461395.2. Lineage (NCBI taxonomy): Eukaryota > Metazoa > Arthropoda > Insecta > Orthoptera > Acrididae > Schistocerca > Schistocerca americana. Next base: position 620,272,692 of record NC_060122.1, read on the forward strand.
TGGGTCTGTAATTTAGTGGATTACTCCTACTACCTTTCTTGGTGTGACCTGTGCAACTTTCCAGTCTTTGGGTATGGATCTTTCGTCGAACTAACGGATGTATATGATTGTTAAGTATGGAGCTAATGCATCAGCATACTCCAAAAGGAACATAAATGGTATACAGTCTGGACCAGAAGACTTGCTTTTATTAAGTGATTTAAGTTGCTTCACTACTCCGAGGATATTTACTTCTACATTACTCATGTTGGCAGCTGTTCTCGATTCGAATTCTGGAATATTTACTTCGTATTCTTTTGTGAAGGCATTTCGGAAGGCTGTGTTTAGTAACTCTGCCTTGGCAGCACTGCCTTCAATATTATCTCCATTGCTATCGTGCAGAGAAGGCAGTAATTGTTTCTTGCCGCTACTTCACATAAGACCAGAATCTCTTTGGATTTTCTGCCAGGTTTCAAGACAAAGTTTCATTGTGGAAACTGTTATAGGCATCTCGCATTGAAGTCCGTGCTACATTTCGAGCTTCTGTAAAAGATCGTCGATCTTGGGGATTTTGCGTCTGTTTAAATTTGGCATGCTTGTTTCGTTGTTTCTGCAACAGTGTTCTAACGAGTTTTGTGTACCAAGGAGGATCAGCTCCATCGTTTGTTAATTTATTTGGTATAAATCTCTCAATTGCTGCCAATACTATTTCTTTGAATTTATGCCACATCTGGACTATACTTATATTATTAATTTGGAATGAGTGGAGATTGTCTCTCAGGAAAGTGTCAATTGAATTTTTATCTGCTTTTCTGAATAGGTATATTTTTCACTTATTTTTCGAGGATTTGGGGATTACAGTATTCAATCTCGTTACGACAACCCTGTGTTCACTAATCCCTGAATCGGTTTTGATGCTCGTTATTAACTCAGGATTGTTTGTTGCTAAGAGGTCAAATGTGTTTCCACAACCGTTTACTATTCGGGTGGGCTCATGAACTAACTGCTCGAAATAATTTTCAGAGAATGCGTTTAGCACAATTTCGGATGATATTACATGTGTACCTCTAGAATTAAACATGTATTTCCGCCAACATATCAAGGGTAAATTAAAGTCACCACCAACTATTACTGTATGAGTCGGGTACACGTTTGAAATCAGACTGAAGTTTTCTATGAACCTTTCAGCAACTGTATCATCTGAATTGGGAGGTCAGTGAAAGGATCCAACTATTATTTTATTCCGGTTGCCAACAATGACCCCTGCCCATACTAACTCAGAGGAAGTATCTACTTCAATTTCACCACAAGTTAAACTACTTCTGACAGCAGCAAACATGCCACCACCATCCTTTCGGAACACCGTTAGGTTCTTCACAAAAATTTTGGCTGAACTTATATCCGGCTTTGGCCAGCTCACAGTGCCTATAACGATTTGAGCATCAATGCTTTCTATTAGTGCTTGGAGCTCTGGTACTTTCCCAACACAGCTACGACAATTTACAACTGTATCTACGTTTTTCCTGTGTTCAGCCTGCACCCTTTGTGACTGAGGCCCTTCTTTTGTTTTCCCGAGACCCTCTAACCTAAAAAACCGCCCAGTCCACGCCACACAGCCCCTGCTACCCGTGTAGTCGCCTCCTGCGTATAGTGGACACCTGACCTATTCAGCGGAACCCGAAACCCAAACACCGTTTGGCACAAGCAGAGGAATCTGCAGCCTACACGGTTGCACAACCGTCTGAGCCTCTGATTCAGACCCTCCACTCGGCTCTGTACCAGAGGTCCGCAATCGGTCCTGTCAACTATGCTGCAAATGGTCAGCTCTGTTTTCATCTTGCAAGAAAGATTGGCAGCCTTTACCACTTCTGTTAGCTGCTCGAAACCAGAGAGAATCTCTTCTGATCCAAAGTGACACACATCATTCGTACCGACATGAGCCACCACCTACAGTTGGCTACACCCTGTGCTCTTCATGGCATCCGGGAGGACCCTTTCCACATCTGGAAAGATTCCACCCGGTATGCACACTGAGTGCACATTGGTTTTCTTACCCTCCTTGTCGTCCAAGTCCCTAAGGGGCCCCATAATGTGCCTAACGTTGGAGCTCCCAACTACCAATAATCCCACCCTCTGCGATTGCCCGGATCTTGCAGGCTGAGTGGTTTCCTCTGAAACAGGACAGGCAACAACACCTGGCTCAGTGACAGTGTCAGCCACAGACAGCACCTGGAACCTGTTTGTCAGACACATCGGGGAGGCCTTATGTGCGGCCACCTGGGAAGTCTTTCGCCGCCTGCTTCTCCCCAGGGCGACCTCCCACTTGACCACAGGTGAGGTGTCAGCCTCAGTGCCAGCAGTAACTGAGTTGGAAACTGGTGAGGACCGATTGGAGGACTCCGACATGCTGGACGTCTGTTGGATCCCCACGGCCAGCCCACAACAGTGGTGCCCATCCACTGCAGCCTCAAGCTGTGTAACCGAAGCCATCACAGCCTCAAGCTGAGAGCAAAGTGTCACCAACTCGGCTCGCATCCGCACACTACAATCGCAGTCCCTGTCCATACTAAAGGCCGTGGAAAACTAAACTATGCAGATAAACGGACTATCGGCACATACTGCGCAACTCAACTGTAGACCCTGAGGAAAACACACGAACTGTGTCTAGTAATACGCAGAGATTCAAAAACCTACCTACCGAAGCACTCAGGTGAAACTAAATAATTTGTCCCTGATTATTGTACATAAATGATCCAGTAGAAAGAATCGGAAGCTGTTCACAGATGATGCAGTTGTCTGTAAGAAAGTAGTAATGCCAGAAGACAAAATCAAGTTGCAGAATGACCTACAGAGGATTCATGAATGGTGCGGGCTCTGGCAGCTGGTCTCGCATGTAAATAAAGTTAACAGATTGTGCATACATAGAAAAATGAATCTGCTACTGTGAAATACACTATTGATGACAAATTCCTGAAAATAGTATCTACTGTAAAATACCTAGGAGCAGCTATCCGTGGCGACCTTGAGTGGAAGGACCACATGAAAAAACAAAAGAAAGAGAGGATGCCAGACCGACATTCACTGGAAGAATCTGAAGAAAATGTGACACATTCACAAGAGAAGTGGCTTACAAGGCATTTGTTTGAATGATTCTTAAATATTGTTCATCAATCGGAGTTCCTTACCAAGTAGGACTGATCGAAGAGATAGAGAAGATCCAACAAAGAGCAACGCATTTCATCACGGGATCGGTTAGTCAGTGTGGGAACATTACCAAGGTGCTCAACAAACTCCAGTGGCAGAAAGGGCCCACTGGTGGTAGGATGTCTTTGCCTTCTCTTGAGTTTTGAATGGGCAGGCAGCCAATTATAAAAGGACCTACAGTTAAAAATTAGAACTCCATACCATAATATTTTTCACATTAACAAACACTGCCAGAGGGTAAAAGTAGACATAAGTAACAGAAAAAAAATCCTTGGATCAATTGGGAATTGAAACCTGGGCCTTTGGTTTATAGTATGACATTTACCTACTGAGCAAACAAATCACACATCTCAAAAATATATAAAGCCTATACTGCTTATCAAAATATCAGGTGTTTTTTTTTCCACTCTTAACAAAAATTAATTACTCTTTTTCAATTATATTCAAATTTAGATAATCATGATAGAACTGTTTTATACAGGAAATTCAACAAAAAAATAATAAAAATATCAATCTCAGTTGAGGTAGGTTTATATTTGGTATAATATGTGCAAAGTCCACCTTGTGGCAGTGTGACAGACCTTGGCAACTTGATGATGGGCTCTATGTGTGCAGCAGGGTTGAGTAGCATGAAGCGCAGTCTGCCCTTCCCAAGCACCGTATTTATGGACACCAGTACTCGCCCATCATCACTCTTTGTTGTCAAGGCTTCAAGGAATGACACTATAGATGGTAGTGGATTCCCGAAAGAGGTTTCCTTCCTCACAGTATTTTGCAAGGGTGTTTGCTCTGCAACACACAAAAAACATGAAAGCATTCACAATTCTGAAAATATTGCGGTGAGTGGGGAACACACAATTATACACAGTAGAAAGTAAAATGATAAAGCTTTAACGTTAGAATATGGTAATGCAGTAGGGAATTAAAATATTCATTTCTTCTTAACGAAATTTACATATTTCAATAGCAATTTTTAAAAATATTAACTTTAAAAAAATTAGCATAGAACAGCTATGAGGTTTTTACAACAATTTATTCTGCCACGTATGTTGTCACATGTAAATTTATTTGTACACATTTCTATCCATTATATATCACAAAAAGTTATTATTATGAAAATATTGTAGAAAAGCACACTTTACATTCAATGTTAGGGGAGAATAGTTTAGTTTAGTAGTGGTCAGCTGTTAAGCAAATAGTTCAGTATAGTTCTATTAAAATTATTTGATGAACAATGGAAAATCTAGGATGGAATAAAGACAATATTATGAAAAGGATAGATTGCTACTCACCATATAGAGGAGATGTTCACTGTGGCCACTGAGGCCACACTATGAGCATCTGTGCATGATTGGAGAAGCAATCTGGTTGGTGGGGGTAAGGATGAGGTTTGGGCAGGGAGGGGAGAAGGGATAGCACAGTTGGGACGCAGGGCAGTAAAGTGATGTTTGTGGCAGCATACAGGGATGTGGTGGTGACAAGGCAGGTAGGGTGTATACACCCTGGTACAACATGGAAATCCGAGAAAAACACCGGAATTTTTTTAGAATTCTGGGAATTTTTCAGTGTTTTAGTTCTCAGTTAATTTTTTGGAATTTTGACTGCTAAGAACTGATAGTCCAACAAAGAATACTACTGTATTCCACTACTGCAGAATTATGCTGCACCACTAAAAGAAAAAAAAAAAATTGCGTAAAACTTAAGTTGTAAAGGAAATGCGCTATTTACAACAAAACACACTGCACATGCAAGCATCTGCCAACAGCAAAATCTGTTAAAGGCATTAGGACGAAAGACTATCACGTTTAGTGATTTTGCTGTTTCCTCTTTGATTAGAGCTCTCAAGTCAAATGAAAGCAAAACGGATTTCTGAGGCCGGGAGCCATCAATTGAATTAAAATATATTCACATAATTATGGAAGACTACAATACATTGAGGTTTGTTTTTATTATTATTATTTTATTTCCAGGCTTTTGACAGTGAAGCATTAATTGCCTTGCAGAACGATGAATTTATTTTCGTTGGCTTGCTAAAGAAATTTGGCTGTTATTAATCTTTTGCACTGAGGCAGTCAATTTATTTGAAACAAATTATTTCATTCCAGACTATTGGTCAGTTTCAACTGTTTGCTGGATTTCAAGTGCAAGTTTTCATCTTCTGGCACATATGGCATTATGCCATAATAAAGAACCAAACATGAGATAGTGCAGTACTGGTACTCTAATAAAATTTATATCCCGAAAACCATGTTGAAAAGCTTAACACCAGGTTGGGGCCTACTTCATTGTGAATCAGAACACACGAATGTGCACAGTAAGCAGAATTATGTATTTTATTATGGTTTACAAAATTCCGATACTCTTGGTGTATCATCTGATGCCCTGTTTCTTTTATGATGTAATGTAATATTTCTTAATGCTTTAAATGTATGAACATACAGGCTTCCTACGTCATCGTAGCTGCGCACACACAGTAATGACTGTTTTCTGGTGGTCAATGGCAATTGCTGAAATGAACCTGTTTCTAATAGCTGCGGGAAAATATTGCAAATGGTGGTTTGAAATGCGTCACTTTCAGTGTAAATTACCTTTTACACAAGATGAATTATGTTGCATCTGAGAATGTGCAATGAATTTCTTAAATCACATTGTGTTTACTCTCATTTAAAACTTAACCATTTGAGGACCCATTTGAGGAGCAGCCACTTAGAACAACTTCAAGCCAAGAAGACCAGACATTTATGTCATTATTTAAAAGTTTTTCTGGCATATTTGTGTGATGTATCTTAAAGTGTAAAAAAAGACCAATTTGTAAGTGAAAGTTAAGCTTTTCTGGTAGCTTATTGATCCCCAAGACCTGTATTATATGTGAAAGCGTAGCTTTTCTTGTAGCCACACTTGTATATTAATTTAAACCATTAACTTTTCCTATTTGTGTGTTTGTGAACAGTCCAGGCCTACCTTCGTGATGTACCTGCCATGGCCTGTTTTTCTCGTAGGCCTTGTTCTATACTCTGAATATCTGCTTTCATTGGCTGGCGAGATCACGTGACATAAACTATGACTGACTGACAAAAGCGCATCCCAATCTCGATTTCAACACTTTGGAAAGTAACGTGCTGTGTTTGGTGGCATTCGAATTTATACTTTTGTAATATTAAAATACACAGCATACTTGTTGCTGCACATAAAATATTTTTCTTTTTTTCTTTTTCGCTCGCGGTTGTTTACTGATGTGCCGGAAAGTTTAAGCTGGTGCATAAAACCTTAACCCTTCAAAAGAGTAGTAAGTTTTACAATTCCGAGGGAAAATATACTGTCACTTAACACTTAAAAAGTGTATTTTCATCCAGGAGAAAGTGTATTTTAACCGGGAAATCCGGGTAAAATCCGGGAATTTTTTTTTCCTTGTCTGCTTATACACACTGGTATGGTAGAGGGGTGCAGTTGTGAGGCTGGGTGGGGGGTCAGAAAAGGAGACAAACAGAGCAGGAGAATAAGGAGACTGTGGGTTCGGGCGAGACAGAAGGCTGTGTAGTACTGGAGTGGGAGCAGAGAAGGGTAGGGGGTGCAGGACAGGGACTAATGAAGCTTGAGGCCTCCTCCACATCCTCTCATAGCTGACAAAGCCTGCCTCACAAACCTACTACATTTACCACACCCTCAGTAACTCCCTCCCACCGCAATACAGAATACAGAACTCAGAACCTAAACAGTCATGAAACTTTCCTCTAAAAGCCTTAGTCTCTCTCTCTCTCTCTCTCTCTCTCTCTCTCTCTCTCTCTTTGACAGAGGGCTTACCTTTTGTCCCACACCCAGATTCAGTCCGGCTGTGCTGCTTCTCTCCGTCTCCTGATCCCTAAAGTGAAAACACTTTTATGCCACCAACCCTAAAAATAAGACTCAACCCACAACCAATGGTGAACTGTGCCTGGCTCAGTTCACTCCTCCACCCAACCATGATCCATCCACTGCCTCAAAATCTCTCCTTGTTAACATCGCAGAATTTCTTAACCTCAAACCTTGCCTCACCATAATTCCTCAAATCCCTCAACATGGAAACTAGCTTTATATCTGCAGAAAGAACCACAATCCACCACCTAAAAACTGATCCTGACCTTATAATCATACTTGCATACAAAGGCTCCACCACAGTGGTCTTGAATCACAAGAATTACCTGGCAAAAGAACTCCAGTCCAACAGGATCTCCAGTCTCTCCTCAGATCCTTAGGCCCATCCCAGAACCTCTCACTTGAGTGAATCTGATTCCTTATCCCTGCCAATCCCCACACTCTGCCTTCTACATGCCTTTTAAGTCCATAAACCCAACCACCCAGGACACCCCATTGTAGCCAGTTACTGTGATCCCACTGAGACTCACTCTGCTGCCATAGACTAACACCTTCAGCCCATTATCTGTAACCTACCCTTCTACAGGGTGTTTCAAAAATGACCGGTATATTTGAAACGACAATAAAAACTAAACGAGCAGCGATAGAAATACACCGTTTGTTGCAATATACTTGGGACAACAGTACATTTTCAGGCAGACGAACTTTGGAAATTACAGTAGTTACAATTTTCAACAACAGATGGCGCTGCGGTCTGGGAAACTCTATAGTACGATATTTTCCACGTATCCACCATGCATAGCATAATATGGCGTAGTCTCTGAATGAAATTACCCGAAACCTTTGACAACGTGTCTGGCGGAATGGCTTTACATGCAGATGAGATGTACTGCTTCAGCTGTTCAATTGTTTCTGGATTCTGGCGGTATACCTGGCCTTTCAAGTGTCCCCACAGAAAGAAGTCACAGGGGTTCATGTCTGGCGAATAGGGAGGCCAATCCACGCTGCCTCCTGTATGTTTCGGATAGCCCAAAGCAATCACACGATCATCGAAATATTCATTCAGGAAATTAAAGACATAGGCCGTGCGATGTGGCCGGGCACCATCTTGCATAAACCACGAGTGTTCGCAGTGTCGTCTAAGGCAATTTGTACCGCCACAAATTCACGAAGAATGTCCAGATAGCGTGATGCAGTAATCGTTTCGGATCTGAAAAATGGGCCAATGATTCCTTTGGAAGAAATGGCGGCCCAGACCAGTACTTTTTGAGGATGCAGGGACGATGGGACTGCAACATGGGGCTTTTCGGTTCCCCATATGCGCCAGTTCTGTTTATTGACGAAGCCGTCCAGGTAAAAATAAGCTTCGTCAGTAAACCAAATGCTGCCCACATGCATATCGCCATCATCAATCCTGTGCACTATATCGTTAGCGAATGTCTCTCGTGCAGCAATGGTAGCGGTGCTGAGGGGTTGCCGTGTTTGAATTTTGTATGGATAGAGGTGTAAACTCTGGCCCATGAGACGATACGTGGACGTTGGCGTCATTTGGACCGCAGCTGCAACACGGCGAACGGAAACCCGAGGCCGCTGTTGGATCACCTGCTGCACTAGCTGCGCGTTGCCCTCTGTGGTTGCCGTACGCGGTCGCCCTACCTTTCCAGCACGTTCATCCGTCACGTTCCCAGTCCGTTGAAATTTTTCAAACAGATCCTTTATTGCATCGCTTTTCGGTCCTTTGGTTACATTAAACCCCCGTTGAAAACTTCGTCTTGTTGCAACAACACTGTGTTCTAGGCGGTGGAATTCCAACACCAGAAAAATCCTCTGTTCTAAGGAATAAACCATGTTGTCTACAGCACACTTGCACGTTGTGAACAGCACACGCTTACAGCAGAAAGACGATGTAAAGAATGGCGCACCCACAGACTGCGTTGTCTTCTATATCTTTCACATCACTTGCAGCGCCATCTGTTGTTGAAAATTGTAACTACTGTAATTTCGAAAGTTTGTCCGCCTGAAAATGTACTGTTGTCCCAACCATATTGCAACAAACGGTGTATTTCTATCGCTGCTCGTTCAGTTTTTATTGCCGTTTCAAATATACCGGTCATTTTTGAAACACCTTGTATATATAACACACCAACCATTTTCCCTTTCTCCACAGTACCCGTTTCTTTACTATACGGCGCCCTGCTCATCGCTATTGATGCCGCCTCCCTTTACACTAATATCCCTAAAGCCCAAGGCCTTGTCACTATTGAGCACTACCTTTCGCAATGCCTGACTGATTTCACACCTACAACCTTCTCCCTCGTCACCATGACCAAATATATCCTCACCCACAATTACTTCACCTCTGAAGGCATCTCCTACAAACAAATCCGTCATACAACAATGGGCATCCACATGGCACCATCCTATGCCAACCTGTTCATGCGCCATACATTGATGATGTCTTTGTGATCTGGATCAATAGAAAGGACACCCTATCCACATTCCTCCAGAACCTCAACACATTCTCTGCCATTTGCTTCGCCTGGTCCTCCTCAACCCAACAAGCCACTTTCCCCAGTGTTGACCTCCACCTCAGAGATGGCCACATCAGTACTTCTCTGACTGTATAAACCTACCAACCACCAGCAATACCTCCACTTCGATAGTTGCCACCCATTCCATACCAAGAAGTCCCTTCCATACAGGCTAGCCACCCATAGCTATTGCATCTGTAGTGACGAGCAATCCCTCTCCAAATATACCAAGGGCCTCACAGAGGCCTTCACAGACAGAAATAACCCTCTCAATATTGTAAGGACAGATCTCCTGGGCATTGTCTCTCCAGTAACCCACAACCTCCCAGAGTCCCACTGTCCAGCCACAAAGGAGCTTTCCACCCATGGCTCAGTACCATCAAGGACTGGAGGAACTAAATCACATTCTCCACCATTTGATTACTACTCATCATACCCCTTCCACAAAGGCATTCCGGTTCCCACTGAATTTACGCAAGATCCTCGTCCATCCCTTCTTCACCCTACTCCCATCCCATTGCCTCATGGCTCATATTGCTATAATAGACCTAGATGCTAGATGCATCCCGTACATCCTACCAACCATCAACTACTCCAGTCGGGTCACAAGCACCATCTGTTCAATCAAAGGCAGGGTTACCTGTGAAAGCCATCTCATGATACACAAGCTAAGCAGCAACCATGTGCCACACACTACGTCGGCATGACAACCAACAAGCTGTCCGTCCACATGAATGGCCACTGATAAACTGGAACCAAGACACAGCTAGACCACGCAGTTGCTGAACATGCTGCCCAACATTCTTCACTTCAATGACCACTTTGGAGCCTACACCATCTGAATCCTTCCTACCAACACCAGCTTTCCTGAAATGCGCAGGTGGAATCTCTCCTTGCTATATATATGTTCCTGTAACATCCCCCCACCGGCCAAAAGCTCAGTTAGTCCTTGTCCTTCACCTTTCCCAGATCCCTATCCCATTAATGCATCCAATCTCCTTTTTCCCCTCCTCTACTGGCCTCTTTTTCCACACTCTCCCCCCCCACCGCACCTAGGTATCCCACCCTGTCCCTGAATTGCTTCCACAAGCAGCACTTTACTGTCCTCCACCCCCACCCCGCTACCCAACCCTATCCCTGCCCTATGCCTCCTCTGTACCCCCACCACCCAGATTGCTTCTCTTATCATGCGCAGTTGCTCACAGTATGGCCTCACTGACCAGAGACGTGTGAGTTGTGCTTGTGTTAATGTGTGTGTGTTCTCTACTTTAGAATAAAGCCTTTGGTTGAATGCTCACATGTGCAGCAGTCTTTTTGTTGTGCCTGTCTGCGACCCAACATCTCTTCTATATGACAAGTAGCAATCCATTTTTTTCATAATATTAAAATTACTTGGAAGTTGATGTGTCATTTGCCACTACAGTGTTAACACATTGGCTGCCGGCTAACACTCAACTGTAGGCAACACACAAACACCACAGGTCACAAATGCTGCTAATGTGTAATGGACAGCAATGTTGGAAGCGGCCGCCGCGAGGTATGACAGAAATGTGAGATGCTCTGTTGAAAGCTGATTTCTAATCACAACCTCATGATGTGCAATGTATCTTTGAAATCAGCAGTAAAAAATATGCAGCAGAACCAAAATCACAATCACTTTGTTCACGGCAATTAAAGCTAAACTCTACAAGCAAATTCAAGACAGACACATTTCAGTTTCAGTGCTAAACTGTGATTTCTTGATGTCCCTGGTTACCTGAAACTATCCTCACACTGGCTACATGAGCTGCCACTTTATCAACCGATGAGCAATTCTGGTTGGCACTTGGCTGCAGATTATAAGTGACACAGGCAGATTCCAAATGAAAACAAAGTGTTAGGAAGAAAAATAAGAGCAAATAAAAGAGGCAATACTATGATGAAAACAATGCAGCAGAGTATTAGAAATTAAAAAAAAAAAAACATTTATACCAATTAATTGATTAAAAATTATACAGTCTTTTGATTAGATTTAGAAATAAAAACAATTTCAGTACATTTGATGAGATTTGAATGTATGACCTTCTGCACACCAAGTTTATACACTAACCATTGCACTTTGCCACTACACTGCATAAGGTAGTTGTATTTATGACTCGAAAGATGAATTGCGATCTTCTACAATTTGGCTTCACGCAATGCTGTGCGAACCTTCCCAATATAAGCCAATCTCTGTGATCATTATAACTGTTTAAGTGACACTGAATCGTGTCTGCAGAAGGATCCAGTAGTGTGTGTGTGTGTGTGTGTGTGTGTGTGTGTGTGTGTGTGTGAGGGGGGGGGAGGTGGAGGGAGCATCATTGATGGACGGTTTCAGGTGTACATGTACACATGATCATCACACTTTATTACCAGATAACAAAGAAAAAATACTGAAGCATGAGAATATAATTATACTCCCTCAGGTAATCCATAATACATGGGAAGAAGTTAGGTTAATAAGCTGATATATTATTCTGCCCACCTATTGTGTAAGCCTTTCTTTAACTTGAGCTTATGACAATGTCGTTCTTCCCTTCATTATCTGTTCCAATTTATTGCATCTTTCAACTCAAAATACTTTAAATATCACCTACCTGAAGTTTCTGTGGGGCCAGACTACAAGAGAACTACATTAAGATATTACAGATGTCCATGTTTGCTGAATATAAGCATTTACAATGTGCTCTGTTTCAACTACATGCTCATTTATTTGTAATGCTGCCAGTCACACATTTATGATCATCTAAGATAAAAATGTCAAACTTTATATATTTGGGTGTTTCTTGTACATTTTTTTCACTCAGATTTCTATGTGATTTGCTGCCTTTTTCCTTCACCACCTTGCTTCATCCAAACCTGTCTCAAATTTATGCTTTGTTCTGCCAAAGAAACCTCTATTACCATTTAAGGTTCTTCACATTTTTGTAAGTTCCTGTATTCTATGAATAGTGTCTGTTTTTGTAAATAATGCTGACACAAAAAATTAACAAAGAAATAAGTCACTTAAAGGCATTGTACTGACTAGTTACATAACATATTTTCAAATGAATAGTTTCCAAATGACTGCATTGTTCACATGTTATACTGAACCTGTTGCTACATACATTCATATATTTATTTTGTAATTTCTTTTCCTTACATAACAGTTGTAAACAGCGCCGTTCCAATATTCTCGACAAATACTTATGAAACTGTACTACTGTACCTGCTGCAACTTTTCCTTTAATTCCATTTTTGGAACTGGCATGGACCATTTCACTTAGAAGAGCTTTCAGACCACCTTTTTTCTCTGGGTGTATTTTCACAGTTGATTCATAAAGCTCTCCATAACGCCGAATCTGAAGTATCCAAAGTCATATGTAAATTTTCTTGTGGTGTTGTAAAAATTATAAAGATAAAGCACATTTAAGGAAAAGTTGTCAAGATTGCATGAGAAACAACACCCAGTTGCCAGTTGCAGTCTGAAATGAGCTGGCAATACTGACACTAAAATGACTCAGATTTTGAACTGTTGCGAAATACCAGATTAGAAGCTGGTGTTTATCTCTGTAATTCAAACATTTAATGAACTGTGCAACATGTCTGTGATTAGAGAAATAATTGATAATAATACAAGTTGTGGCATGGAGAGACAGGAATGATAAAGGTTAAAAAGAAAATAAAACATACTTTTACACCAGGGTAATGAAAAGTCCTAGGTTGAATATAAATAATGGGAGGTGAAAGGGTGATCAGTTATATATATTTGAAGCACTGAGCAGTTATTAGGCTTACAAACAAGAATGAGAACCTTTTTCACCTTTTGAACACTGTCCTACAGAGTGAGCTAACTACTGACCACTCAACATGTCATATTTTTGGAGATGTTTTGACTCATTCCACATCCTTGTGTTTACACCTGCTTAGTGATCTATTGAAAATGTATCAAAAACAAAAATAAAGAATAATAAAAATATGCTCCATGATTTTCAGATGAATACAGCTGAAAAAGGTTTCTTGTATACCTAACTATTGGAAGCCTTCATCTAATTTGACCAGTCAATATCTATACAGATCATTTTATATACTGCTGCAGGGTTTTCATATGCTATTACTAGTGTACATGTTTCTCAAATAATGGTTGTTGTTGTTGCTGTTGTTTTGGCCATCAACCGTAAGTTTGGTTTGATTCACTTTTCCACTCCTGTTGCTCGAAAGCTACCATCATTTCAGAATGACATGTAATTCATTTTAATTATTGATAAAATTATTTAATTGGATAAATAAAAAATCCACTCACCACGCGGTGGCAGAACACACACACATAAAAGACTATTGTGATACACAAGCTTTTGGAGGCAGTGGCTCCTTCTTCAGGCAGAACGGTTGAAGGGGAAGGAAGAAGGGTGAAGAAAAAGGATTGGAGAGGTCTAGGAAAAGAGGTAGATTTTGGGAAAGTCGCTCAAAACTGTGAGTCAGGGGAGACTTGCCGTACAGGATGAGAAGGAAAGACTGATTGTTGGGGACTGCATTGGATGAGACCTGAAGTTTGAAAATCCGTCCAATGCAGTCCCCAACAATCAGTCTTTCCTTCTCATCCTGTACGGTAAGTCTCCCCTGACCCATGGTTCTGAGTGACTTTCCCAAAATCTACCTCTTTTCCTAGACCTCTCCAGTCCTTTTTCTTCACCCTTCTTCCTTTCCTTTCAACGCTTCTGCCTGAAGAAGGAGACACTGTCTCCAAAAACTTGCCAACAACAACAGTCTTATGTGTGTGTGTTCCGCCCCCACTTGGTGAGTAGATTTTTTATCTATCCAATTAAATAATGTAATTCATTTTTTAATGTGTGGTAAGCATTCTCTCCCTGTCTCTTCCTTTCTTTCATTACGTTAGATATTAGACTTTTTCTCACTGACTTGTTGCCAAGTGTCCTGATCAAGTCATCTAATCTACAATAGCCTCCTGTAACACCTACTGTCAATGTTTTGCACCCACACACAACACATAATTTACTGCAGAATAACGTCACATACATGGGCAAATAACTAATTACAGTGGCTTTTACACATTCAGACATTTGATTTAATGAATGTGAAACCATACAAGACATTCATGCTGATAAAATGAAAGTTATCGATTTTACGAGTTACCAGCTTACCATTACTGAAGTAATGACTCATTTCATGACTGGTAGCTTTGACTTACATGATCCTACAAAACCTAATGGATTAAATTAAGCGTGTGGCAAAAATATTGACATGATTTTGAAGAAACGGACATACAGATTTTGATGCTGGTTTCATGTCATTTGGTATTAGCTCATGACACCCAGATATCTATCTGGATTTATTTTTCGCTTACTCGCCACAGTAAAACTTACAAAGGAAAATGAGGTGAATACAGTCTGACCTCCATTGACCATTAGTTTTCTAATCATACTGCCCTTAGTGGTTTCACTTTGATCCATGAATAGCTTTAAGACGTGGAGCCACACAGAAGAAGAAGAAGAAGAAGAAGAAGAAGAAGAAGAAACCCTATAGGGTAAATTAAAAAATAACTTGTGCATTATTAAAGACAAAACAAAATTGTGGCTTGAGTGTCATTATCCTCAAAGCTGTGGTGAGAAAAGTGAAAATGCATCTTAAATCAGGTCAAACATTCCAAATCAGCAAAAAAATTCAGGATACAATGTATGTCTGATAGCTTCTGTCTTTATACACTATGTTATCAAAAGTATCTGGACAACCTCAAAAGCATATGTTTTTCATATTAGGTGCTGCCAACTATTGCCAGGCACTCCATGTCAGCGACCTCAGTAGTCATTAGACATTTTGAGAGAGCAGAACTGGGTGCTCTACAGAACTCATGGACTTTGAACGTGGTCAGGTGATTGGGTGTCACTTGTGCCATAAGCCTGTACGCTAGATTTCCACACTCCTAAACATCCCCTAGATCCACTGTTACAGAAGTGACAGTGAAGTGGTAATGTGATGGGACAGTACAGCAGAGTACAACACAAAAGCATACAAGCCGACCTCGTCTGTTGACTGACAGAGACTGCCGACAGTTGAAGAGGGTCGTAATGTGTAATAGGCAGACATTTATCCAGACCATCAAACAGTAATTCCAAACTGCAACAGGTTCCGCTGCAAATACTATGACAGTTAGGCTCATGGTGAAAAAACTTTGATTTCCTGGTCGAGCGGCTGGTCATAAGCCACACACCACGCCGGTAAATGCCAAACGATGTCTTGCTTGCTGTAAGGAGGATAAATACTGGACGATTGAACAGTGGAAAAACATTGTATGGAGTGACGAATCACAGTATACAATGTGGCTATCCAATGGCAGGATGTGGGTATGGCGAATGCCCTGTGAATGTCAACTGCTAGCATGTGTAGTGCCAACAGTAAAATTCAGAGGCACTGGTGTTATGGTGGGGTCATGTTTTTTATGAAGGGGGCTTGCACCCCTTGTTGTTTTGCATGGGACCATCATGTCAAAGGCCTACATTGATGTTTTAAGTGCTTTCTGGCTTCCTACTGTTGAAGAGCAACTTGAGGATGGCAATTGCATCTTTCAACATGATCAAGCACCTGTTCATAATGTAGGGCTTGTGGCATAGTGCACGACAGTAACATCCCTGTAATGGACTGGCCTGCACAGAGTCCTGACCTGAATCCTATTGAATACCTCTGGGATGTTTTGGAACACTGACTTCATACCAGGCCTCACCGACCAACATCGATACTTCTCTGTGCAGCACTCCGTGAAGAATGGGTTGCCATTCCCCAAGAAACCTTCCAGCACCTGATTGTATGCCTGTGAGAGTGGAAGCTGTCATCAAGGTTAAGGGTGGGCCAACACCATATTGAATTCCAGCATTACCGATGGAGGGCGCCACAAAATTATAAGTCATGTTAGCCACATGTCTGGATACTTTTGGTCACATAGTGTATGTGCAATAGAGAGCTATGGACACTTAAAAAAAAAAACACACACACACAATGAAATAAAAGATCCAAGCAACACAGTGAGATCAAAAGCAGTCAACAATATTGGACATTACAAGAAAATAAATTCTACAAAGTAAAACAAATAGGAAAACCAAGAGAGTCTTACAGACAGGCAGTAGACACAGGAGGGCACTGTTGGAGCAAGTGTAGAGCTCCTTGGTGACAGATGACAGGTAACTATTATTTTTTTAAGGCAAGTGCTCAATAATGTGACCAGTGATGTGTTTTAATTATTGTGGATCCAAGAAATAATTTGGACAACAACTTGAAATATGGAGTTGAGGATGGCTTCAGGCACACCACTGGATAGTCTCATCACGTTCACTCTTTTGACCTAGATCGACACACTCAACATCCCATTTTCACACTTAGGATGGCTGGTCAAAAGCTTCTGGAGGAAACAAGTTCTTCTATGCTATATTTCTAGACCTGCAGGAAGCAACAGAGTTCAAGGACTTGTCTCTGGAAGTCCATATAGGAATGCGACAGTTAGCAAAGCTATATGTTGAGCCACCAGGATCCCCTATGCAATCTTCAAGAACTAGATGAGATTAATTATAATAGTCTGGATAACAAGGCATGTTTATTAAAAGGTGACCGGTTTCGAGCCTGTGATGATTGAAACCGGTCATCTTTTAGTAAACCTTTAGACTACTATAATTAATTTTGAAGACTGTATTTTGATCACTGATATCTCCAGTAATGTTTTCAAAAATAACTCTATGAGAACACAAAATCAGAGATCTGCTGACTTCACTACAAGCAAGACGTCCAAGCAAGACCACAGTCCCTTGCTTATGCCTTTACCACATAATGAACACATGTAGCAGCAAACCCAGAATCTACTCTGTAGGAATCAACATGGATTCCGGAAACAGCGATCATGTGAGACCCAACTCGCTTTATTTGTTCATGAGACCCAGAAAATATTAGATACAGGCTCCCAGGTAGATGCTATTTTCCTTGACTTCCGGAAGGCATTCGATACAGTTCCGCACTGTCGCCTGATAAACAAAGTAAGAGCCTACGGAATATCAGACCAGCTGTGTGGCTGGATTGAAGAGTTTTTAGCAAACAGAACACAGCATGTTGTTATCAATGGGGAGACATCTACAGACGTTAAAGTAACCTCTGGCATGCCACAGGGGAGTGTTATGGGACCATTGCTTTTCACAATATATATAAATGACCTAGTAGATAGTGTCGGAAGTTCCATGCGGCTTCTCGCGGATGATGCTGTAGGATACAGAGAAGTTGCAGCATTAGAAAATTGTAGCGAAATGCAGGAAGATCTGCAGCGGATAGGCACTTGGTGCAGGGAGTGGCAACTAACCCTTAACATAGACAAATGTAATGTATTGCGAATACATAGAAAGAAGGATCCTTTATTGTATGATTATATGATAGCGGAACAAACACTGGTAGCAGTTACTTCCGTAAAATATCTGGCAGTATGCGTGCGGAACGATTTGAAGTGGAATGATCATATAAAATTAATTGTTGGTAAGGCGGGTGCCAGGTTGAGATTCATTGGGAGAGTGCTTAGAAAATGTAGTCCATCAACAAAGGAGGTGGCTTACAAAACACTCGTTTGACCTATACTTGAGTATTGCTCATCAGTGTGGGATCCGTACCAGATCGGGTTGACGGAGGAGATAGAGAAGATCCAAAGAAGAGTGGCGCGTTTTGTCACAGGGTTATTTGGTAACCGTGATAGCGTTACGGAGATGTTTAGCAAACTCAAGTGGCAGACTCTGCAAGAGAGGCGCTCTGCATCGCGGTGTAGCTTGCTCGCCAGGTTTCGAGAGGGTGCGTTGCTGGATGAGGTATCGAATATATTGCTTCCCCCTACTTATACCTCCCGAGGAGATCACAAATGTAAAATTAGAGAGATTAGAGCGCCTACGGAGGCTTTCAGACAGTCGTTCTTCCCGCGAACCATACGTGACTGGAACAGAAAAGGGAGGTAATGACCGTGGCACGTAAAGTGCCCTCCGCCACACACCGCCAGGTGGCTTGCGGAGTATTGATGTATGTGTAGATGTAGAATATTAAAAATCTGACTGCTGGAAATCACCAGATGTAAGCCATTCAACTGACCACTTGGCTTTTTCAGGTGACCTGGCAACATTGCCCTCTTTGATAAAAACTTCCAATGCAACATTAATGTCTGGGTGGAAGAGCTTAAGAAGAAAGGAATGAATGCATTTTGCTGGAAAAATCGAAACCATGATTACAAACAAAATGGAAAAAGAGCACATTTGAAGCAAAGGCATAAGAACAGGTTTGTAAATTTGAGTACTTGGGCTCTATCTTCAGAGTAGATAAGAAGATGAAAGACAAAATTAGGCAAAGAGATGGGGCAACCGGCCAACTGTCTAAAGTAGTCAAATGGAACTTCCTCATAAGAGACAGATATTGAAAGAAACAAAATTAGCTGAACTATGACTGGGAATCACGGATTGTGAGTAGCTGATCAGAAAGTCTGATACATGCAGCAGAAATGAGACACCAGAAAATAAAAGTAGGTACGACAGGATCCCAAACAGAGCAATTTGGGATTTATAAATAAAGCCTCGGGAGAAGCATATCAGCTGAAATGGTTTGGACATCAAGTGCCAAGGTAAATAAAGTATGTGATGGTAAAGGGAGAGATGAGGACAGCCAAGAAAGATGTGGAAGTACGTAGTAGTAGACACAATGCAGGAGTGAGCAAAGGCAGTAACTGCTGCTACAGAAAGGAAGAGATTGAGATTAGTTATACCTCCTACACCATGAGGTAGACTAGTGAAGTATCTCCCACACTTGTTTGTGCCCCACCCACCTTTGTTTGCAGTCAAATAGTTGCCTTTCATGACATTAATGTGCAGATAATTGTTCTGAAGAAGCAATAAATAAAGAGCAGCTATTTAGTCTAAGTAGGACAGAAGCAAGTTTCTGTTCATTTTACATCCTTTTTACCAAAGCAATAATCTTTTTTCTAAGAACTGTATTTAGTCCAACTATAGCTTTATGCAGCTAAAACACACACAGCAGACTAATCCCAGCATACAGATGTACTCTGGTAGTTACTTTCGACCTTAAATTTACACCTTGACTCATAAGACATTCCTAAAAATTTTCTTTCCTGATAGGATTTACAGATCATGTACCACAGAACGAATGGGTGAAGCAAGAAATCAATCACATACATGAACTCTAGAGAGCTCAGAAGACAGTTCTCATTAACAAGAGTGTTTATGGTACTTCTGCCATCCCACTGGTGAAACACTAGGGTCTCTACCATCCACTCCTTGGTCACTTTACGCTCAGAAGAAGGGATCCATGTTTCCACATTTAAGATTTAGGTTTATCAATTAGAGTGCCTGTGTCAGAAAAGATTATTTTTCATTCTGCATAGTTAATGCATTAATCTGTTTTACAATTCATCACTATGTAAAGCTAATTTCTGGATTATTAATTATACTGGTGGTCGCCAGTCTTTATTTACTCTACATAGATGCTTTAGTACGCACAGTCCTACAGGAGGTGGTTCACCCTTGCCTTCCTTCAACCTTTGAACTGACTTGCCTGGCCTTTTGTAGTGGGTCCTACAGATTAATGTGGGTTCTGATCCATAGTACACCTTGGTATTTTTCACATTGTCAAATCATTACCCCAGAGAGGAAAGAAACTAAAATGGCAGCAAAACCTTAGTACTAACAGAGGACCAAACCTCGGATCTGGCTCTTATCCACTGAGGCACACAATTTTTCATATCATAGAAATAAATATTTCCGAATTTTATTTTTCTGTCTCCCTTTAAGTGCAAATGCTTTTTAGTTTAGTCCTCAATAAATATTGGCTATAAACCTTTAAACCGCATCAAGCCTACGCATCCTTCAAATGCAAAATAGACATTTGTTACAAGTATTTTTACAAAACAATATGAATTTAGTGCAGTACTGGTCAGTATTAACAAAAATCTTGGGATGTATTTATAAGATTTCTAGTAAGAAAGTGTTCCAAATTTCACAACAGTAAAGCTTGTCAATCATATCTATACCAACTTCTACAATTAAACAATATATCTGTGATTCAGCATCTCCACTATATGGTGAGGAGCAAGTATCCTTCTCATAATATTGCCAACTTGAAGAATAATAAGAAGCACAGGCGAAATTTGAACCCAGGTAAACCAATTTGTTTTAATCAAAATATCCTAATCAAAATGTCACAAATCAGCATGGTATTACCTTATGTGCCAGCTTACTCTTCTTGCAAAATTGCAGTAACACGTATGGATTGATATTATCAATTTCTGCAAATAACAGAAAATCTGTTAGTGTATACATCTTCTCTTCTGCAGCTCGCAAACCAGTACTGACATCAGGATGGTGACCAGGCCTACCACCTGAAAAATGGTATTAAAATTCACAAGCTGAAAATACTTTCTTACACAAGGTAGACCCTCTGGAATATCGTAAAACCATTTTCATAACCATTTTAAAGACAGAACACACTGAAAACACTGGCAAGAAATTATTCCACCAGAAAGAAAAAAATACATTGGGCAGGGTTTGATTTAGGCTGCATTCTGTGTAAGTTACATAAACAACTGACAGTACACAACACTTTCAGGTGACAAAATAGCACATGTACAGTTACGTTAGTGGCCTATGTGGGTGACATTTGTGTTGCTTCCTGCCTTCCATTATAATGGGCAGCATTTAGATTCAAATCCGTCTGAGTATTGTCACTATACCCCACACAACAGGCAATGATGAGAAAACTTTGAGCTAGTTCTAAGCAAGAATTTGCTAAAAGATTTTTCCAAAACATTTGTATTAGTACAGCTCAACTTTTGTGGGACAAGAGGCATAAAATTTACCATAACTAATTTATGCCTAATCAATAGTGCATGGTTATGACCAAGTTAGTGGACAAACAACTACAAGTATCGCTTTTATTTATTTTCTCTCTTTTTAAATAAGAATATTAAGATCAAAGGCATTCCTGCATATGATGAAGGTTGGGTTTTATTTCTAAAACACACTCATCTTTCATTTATCTTCACTTATTTAAACTCATCTGAGGAATTTTGTTGCCGTTTGGATTTTGCAGCTGTAATAATAATAATAATAATAATAATAATAATAACACAGACTGGCTGCTGAAAGTTTGTGGCCACATAAGAAAACAGTTCTGTAAACCGTTTACTGAGTAGCTGAATTTATGCAGAGCCATTACAGAGCACTTTAAGAATTTAAATAGTCATCATCTCTACTGCGGATATAAATGTGCCCATTGTGGTATATTTTTCATATAGTATTCCCCTGTCACTCAAATTTCCTGTTTAAGGCCAATTTTTAAGCCGTGCTCTCAAGCAATATCATTTGTGCCTCAGTGTAAGTTATCAGTCAGCTTATAAGCTGAACTTGTAGCAGCGATTTCTTGCTCGTACATGGGACACCAAACATGTCAACCAATGATGCTGTTGCTAGAAGCTGTAAAGCTGCGTAATCAGAGGTCGCACATTGTTAGTTGCTTTTGTAGTCCATCTAGAGGGTGATCTTATGTTGGGTATAAATTCCTTAGACAGACTGGTGGTGGGAAAAAGAGAGAAACTGACTAGGGACAGACTGATGGTGAGGAACAGAACCATTCACAAAACAGGCATTGTATATTATGTGACTGTACAATGTGTCAAAGGGAAGTTTCCAGAGATGAATTCATAAGTAGCCTTATGTATGAGAATGTTTCAGCTCTGTTAATGGTGGCCATACCATTAATATTCCCGTGAAACGTAAACTATAAAAGTGAACTAATCATCCACTCTATTTCATCCTGTTCCAGCTTATTTTGTCTTTAGTTGTTCTTTCTCTTTTCCTTTCACGAAAGTATGCCCAATCAGTGTGGCCATTTCTATTCTTACACCTCCTGAATCTGTCCATCACTGTGCCATGCAATTTTCTTCTTATACACTCTTCTGTCTGCACATCTAGCTTGTAATATGGCTTCACCCCTTCTTTCAGTTCCAGTTATATGTTAATATGTCCTGCTAATAGCTGACAGCACCTAGTGATTTTTCTGACTAGAACTCCTTGTGTGATGATGGAGCATGTCCATTTGTTACGGTAACTCAATTAACTAGCAAAAAGAAACGCCATACAATGAATTCACAGAACACTATATAAGTTACTTTATCCTATCCTATAGGATGTTTCTAACATTGGCATACAATTACAGAGCATTAACCAAATAATAATTAGAGATAGTTAACAACCTTCATATGATGAATAACGATAATTTCTTCAAAGATCATACTCTCGGTCTGGCTTTTTAATACCAACAGCGACATTTATTTTATATTATTGTAGCTGTTTCCCCACAAATTTTATACATAGTTTACCAGTGTTAATCAAATATTAAAGCTTAATTGACATTACTCTCAGCAGTCAAGTAATTTTTGTTTCATTTTAGATTATTTATAATTTTACAGGTGAATGTAATGTGATATGTTGTAAGCTTCCACATCCACTTCAAGCTAAAGTCTGTGGACATTAGATGTCTCAAGTTTAATTTAGGCAGTCAGAATGTATTTAGTTGGAGGCAGATCATTTGCAGGTAAACACTGGAATGTTAAGAGCTGTGACCCTGAGCACAGTACCCACACAATGTATATGTTCCATTTAAACACAGCTTGATTATTAATTTCAATTTAATTAGATAATACTATGCAGTAGTTAATATTCAACAATTCACAATGAACCTAACACATAACGCTTATTCAAGAAGCATTTAAATGCTAACAGTTACAGTTACAAACACGTATTTTCACTATGGTCAGTGTCATTCTGGATCGTCTGTCATTAAAAACACAAAAATTTAGATGAAACAGCATTTATGGCAATTACTGTGTATCATTCACCTGCAGTTGTTAACTTGAAACACTTCATAAACTTTAAACTAAAACAACACTTCTGTAATTGCTCCTTATCACCATATTTTCATCTGTGTTACTAGTTAATATTCTCTCTCTCTCTCTCATCACATTTTCCCTGCTTTACAATCATTTATATTAATCTAACATTTAATATTCTTTAATAATCCATGTAATACCATTCCTCAAAATTCTGACTACCTCCACTCATTCATTCATTCATTCATTCATTCATTCATTCATGTACCGTAGATTCATCAAGAACTTTCAGGAACGTGGAACAAATCAAGGTACTTATTAACATGAGCCAAGGGCAGCATAGAAATTTAATCTGTACCTTGTATTATCAGTTAATTATCACCATACTGCCAAATGCTATTCACACTTGTGTCACCTAAATGTAATTGAGTAAATTAGTAAGGAAACTGCTACTTTGAAAAACCTGTTGCTTCCTCAGTTTTATTGTATACCTGCTACTTATCTCATATTAATAGCTTAATATTTGCTTGATTACAGAGTCATTTTTCAAAGAAAATGTTTTTACAACTTGTAGTACATTATCATTTTGTAACACATACAGGACTCATAATGGAGTTATGTACTCTGGTGGTAAAGTATTCAACAAGCTCCTATCTAGCAGATAGGAGCTTGTTGAATACTTTACCACCAGAGTACATAACTCCATTATGAGTCCTGGGCAAGAAGGATAATCCACAAGAAAGTTATTTCTGCATTTTGTATTGCAAATGTGTAAGTTACAGTTCTGTTGGAATTGATTTTTATTATAAGCAACAAAAACCATTAAGGAGTAAATGTATTGGGAAGTTGGTGTAAAAATTTCATGATCCTTGAAATGGCTTCTGCGAGATGCACGATTCTCTACAAGATGCACAAATATCAACTTAACATATTATTCTTACTACTTGCTTCTGCTGAAGAAACATTTTGTTTACTTCTTTATTAATTTATTTTTCCTTTGCTCCATTTTAGCTTGTTATACAGCTGGACCACAAGGAATTTTACACCTTGTGCAGTGCTGAAAGGTCACTATTAACGCAATAGCTGCTGGGAATTCATTTATTATTCACTCAGTTACAACTAGTTTTGTAACCAAAAAGTTGCATGTTCAGGTGAGAAGCAAGTGAACCTAAGGAGGACAAAGTTTACATTTAGAACTAACCTTAGCTTGTCTGTATCAAAGTGCTGCAGTGCCAATTACATTATGATTACATCCCCATGAGGGTAAATAATATATGTTCCCCATCTTCCTGCTTGAAACTGGGGTATAAAAACATACCCTTCATCTGTAAAATGAGAGAAGACACAAGGCAAGATGAAACTGTAAGAATAAAATGACGGCAATCAAAGGAAATGGACAAGAATCCCCCAGCATATCCAGGTTATCAGCAAGTGTCATGTGCAAACAACAGGTGAAGTGACCAGGACACCAACACAACACAGGTGTGGTGTGTAGGTTATGTTCACAAAAGACTGTCCAGGAGTGTATGTGTGGAACCAGAGGTCCAACATAGGAGTCAAATGGTTCCAAAGGCACATTAGCAATGGAAGGAATCAAACCCAACCAAGAAATTTAGTGGAACATCTGTACAAAACCGGATTTTGGTTTTGCACAGATGTTCTCTCTTCGTGTGCATCATGGAGTTATTTCACAGTTTCGTTTTGTTCCTGCCAGTGCTAACGCAGCTTCGGAACAACTGGGGTCCTGTGTTGGACCTCCAGTTCTTCACATGCGAGCTTGGGCGGTCTTCCGTGGATATGATCTGTGCACTACGTATGAGCTGTGTTTGTGTCCTGGTCGCTTCTGTGGTTGGCTAACCGCACTTGCTGGTAAGCTGGATGTATTTGGGGATTCTATCCATTTCGCTTGATTGCCATCATTTTCATCTTATGGTTTCATCTTTCCTCGTGTTCTAGTAATTGATGCTGCAGCACTTTGATACAGTCAAGCTAAGGTTATTTGTCATTGTAAACTTTGTACATTCTTTAGGTTCACCTGTTCTGCACCTATTTGCCAGCAGCTGCCGTGGTTTGATTAGCTGAAATGGATTACTACAGTTGTGGTTGCGCCACCTAGCAAGTGACCAGTAAATAATGTATGCTCATAAAGTCCAACACATTTTATACTACTAAAGCAAGTTCACAAGATTTGTTTCATTTCACATTAAAAAAAAGAATTTAGCAAGATACATAGGACATCCACAGTAAGTAAATTATGACTACACCTGTATTCCATTAGTCACATTACAGTGCATGGTGATGGGAACTTTGGATACCTCTACATTTCCCCCTTTCCTGTACCATACATGAACAGCAAGCAGAAGGAACAACTGTTCAGTGTGCATAAGGAACACTTGGTGATAATACTGCCTTGTTCTCAGAATTTCAGCAGTAAACCTTCCCAAAGTGACATAGTTAATTAGAATTATTCCATCTGTTTATGACTTCAACTGCTGTTAACAAATACTTTTCTTTTTTCTACTTGCTTATTTCTTAAATCTTGTACATTTTCCAAGTAGTATACATGTGGCAGTGTTCGAATATTCCAAAACACTAAACTACTTCCCAATCAGATTCATTATTCAACATAACATTTCTGATGTGCTGATTCTAATGCTGCACTTAGTTTTACTGCGAAACCATTTAATTAAAAGCTGGATCTAACTGAAAATCCCATCTCATTAAGGAATAAGAAAAGCCTTGAGGGTTAGTATGTGTTTCTGGGCATAGTGACACATAAAGACTGGCAGTTCATATTTCAAAGAACACATCTAAAATTCTGCAAAGCTAATAATTTACGAGATAACTAATATTCAGTTCAGAACTAGCTTCATTTTCCACTGTAGATTTTGCTTCTATGCTCATTACAATCCAACCTTTGCCATTATATATTTGCAGACTTGAATTTTGTGCACAAAATGGCATACTTCATTAAAAAATAAGCACTTAATTAAGATTTTTGCATAATTTATAGTAATTTTTAATATGGCATTTGTATTTGTAAGTCAGGTATTCCTCACACAGATGCACAAAACAACTCTAGAAACGTTCAAAACCATCACATTTTTCACTAACCGAACTTTTGCCAATACTTTTTTGCCTGAATCTGACATAGCCATTTTTCAATCTTTAAATATTTGGACATCACTCAAAATCTACAGTCTATGCCCAGTCTCGATTGAGCTAACGAACGTTTAACACCTATGTCGAGCACGCTCCTGGTGTTCACTCACTCAACCACTGTGCGCAATCTGTTTACAAAAATATATGTATCTGAAAAAAAATCAGTAATGTCGATGTCCCAGTTGGGTCGGTCGGGTCAGTCGGTCGGTCAGTGTGACAAACAGCGAGGTCATCAGTCCCAAGATCTAAGGTGGCAGAAACTAAGGGGGGATCAACATCAGCAGCACAGTCCAGTCCAGTCAACGAGAAACAAAAAAGCCAAATGAAGAGGCAGAAGGAACATTGGGATGACAGGAAGAGTAAAGAACAGGAGGGGGGAGTGTTGGAGATGAGAAGGGGCAAGAGAAGGGGGCACCCTAGAGGCACTATACACACTGGGACACCATTACTGCCACCCAGGGGGAAACAAAATGGCACAAAAGCCCAGACAGAACATAAGGAAATAAGGGGGGAATTTGTGGCCAGCACAGAGACAAAGATGAAGGCCTCCCAAACCAGCACCAACATTAACCAAGGTACTCCATTTCCGGAAGGAAATTCAAGTACTTAAATCTCGGAGGACAAACCACTTTCATAAAGAAAGCCGAGGACGGATGTAACCATGCGAGGTTCATCTGCTAACACCTGAGACAAGGAGAGGAGGAGGGCATATTTAGTGTGAAGGGCCAAAACGAAGGGACTGTCCAACAAAATATGGATCACTGTGAAGGGGGCCCCTTAACTACAAAATGGTGGGGGGGGGAGGCTCATTTTGGTGTAAATAAACAAGGGTCAACCTGGTATGGCTGATATGAAGATGGCACAGAGGACACTAAATTCTCACTGGTAGGGGTGGGGAGAAGAATGCCACATGGCAGGAATCCCCTTAATCACACAACCCTACCAGGGACAGCCCACAACTGCAGGAAAAGGAATTTGAAGTGAAGTCACAAATCCATTCCTGCAGAGGTCATGGAAAATGAAGGTAAATGATGCCATGACCCTCCCCCAGCTGGAAGATCGAGAAGCTCATTACCTGGGGTATCCTCATGGCCAGGAACCCAAAGGAAATCAACTGAATAAGCAGCACGGTCAAGATAGCAAGAATGTTGCGGATGGCTCAGGGACCAAGAGGCAGCGGGAAAAACACCATACGATAGCATGAAGGCCGCTCATCAAGTACTTGTGTAACAAAACTTGGGTGAGAAAGGGCAGTTTAATAAAGTAGAGGGACCTGTAAATGGCTATCAGTTCCATGGTAAATACCCCACATTCGGGAGGCAAGAGATGATCTGTGCCAAAAGAAGACATGAAGGCATATCTAGTGTGATTCCACGTTTAAAGCCATCAGCGTAAAAAACAATAGCATCCTGAAACTCTCATATGAGCAGGTGGAAAAAAACAACAGAACACCATCAGAGCAATGAAGGCTTTAAAACCCCATAAGTATCCATCCAAAATGGGGGCTGAGGAACTAATGAGAATTCGAGGCGAGAGTCTGTTCAGGAGAGAAAGTGGGGAACACAACACAGAGGGAAGACGGAAATCATGGCAGAGAGAAGTGAGGCACAGCCCAATGGTAAACCCACCCGCAGATGGGCAACGGGCAGGCGAAATCCTGAAGCCACAAAAAAAGAATAGAAGAGGAAAGGTGAGCAGGGAAAGTACAGAGAGTGATTGTATAGAAAACCAGGAGCTGGGACCATTGAACCCCATCCTAACATCAAACATGAGCCTATCAACAGAGTTAGTGCGTAAGGCACCAGTGGCCAAACAGATACCACAAAGGTGGATCAGGTCCAAGAGGAGCAGTGTGGAAGGGGAAGCTGAGCCATAATCTTGACTACTATAGTTTGGCTAGGACAGAACTAAGGCCCAATAAAGGTGGAGAAGAATCTAACGATCTGTGCCCCAAGAAGTGTGGGCTAGGAAGCAAATGAATAGTGTTTACAGAAACAGCCAATCTTCAGAAGGCAGATTTGGGGCAACCAAATAAGCTTGTTATCAAAAAGAAGTCCCAAGAAACGGAACTGGGGAACCACTGTCTGGCGTTGGGCATCGACGTAAAGCTGCAGATAGGGATGGACCATAGTGCAGCAACAGAAATGCCCCATCCACATTCTAAGGGGGATAACAGAAAACCATGAGAGAGTGTCCACACAGAAGTGCGCCAGATGGCAATCTGGAGCTGTTGCCCTGTAGAGGTCACAGAGTGGGAACTAGTCCAAATATAGAGATCATCCTCAGACAAAACAGGGGTGACCAATGATCCGACAGAGGCCACGAGCCCATTAATATCAACGAGGAAAAAACAACACTTACATGGAAATCTGTGGAATGCCATTCCCCTGGATCCACAGAAAGCTGAGAATGGTGCCAACCCCACTCGGAATGACCAGTGAGACAGGATCTGGCGAATAAATATCGGGAGAGGATCCTGGATACCCCACTCATGGAGTGTAAATAAGATGTGATGGCACCAATCCGTGCTGTAGGCCTTACACAGATCACAGAAAACTGCAACAAAATGGCGGTGCTGAGAAAAGACTGGTCGAACTGTGGTTTCCACCAGATCCTTACCAGGCTTAAGGACGGTAACCACAGAGGGGAAGGCATCTAGGAGCCAAATGCAGTTCAACACTCAGAGGAGCTATTGCTGTTGTGGAGGACAGAAGCATTAAAGCAATTGGTTATGGGTGCAACTGGGCCCATGGGCTGAAGCATGGGAAAAGGAGAAGGCCAGAAGAAGTTCCCTTTCAGTAAAACGTTCACTGTAGGATTCTGGCTGAAAGGGGTAAAACATAAGTGGGAAGCTTCATACCACTGGTTCCAGAGGAGGAAGGTAGTCGGATAGGAGGCTGCGGGCTTTCAAATTAAAATGAAAGATGTGGTGGTGGCCCTTAACTATATACCCTCCGACTCAGAGTTGTAACATTAAAAGTTTTGGCTGGTTTCGTTGTCTAGGGGCTGGGATATGTAGTTGCCACATTACAGGCCAAATACTGCTGAGTATACAGTATACGATAAGAATACACACATGAATCGAATGGTCGAAGGTTTCTATCACTCGGCAATTGCTAATTATGAAAATAACACATACATTTATAAATGAGAGAACACAATTAAATAAAATCTGCAGGTACTATCTTAACGACTTTAAATGACGAGTACAATAGTATAAGTACTTTTGAGAATGCGGTATATTTCTGCAAAACACTTAATGGTGTCGATGGTACAGCAATTAAATAAAATATAAGTTGAATAACAGGGAAACAATAGATTCCTACTGCATGTAGTTAGTTATGAATAACAACATAGCTCGCAAGATATTCACTTTTAAATGCACACTACACCTTCACTGCAGAAGCTACGGAAATCACACAAGAACACAGGTCAGCACTCCGAAATATTTCTATTCTCTGCGACCATGCACAAACTGCTCCACTGTCCAAGTATTTCCGCCGACTGTGCATCCAACGCGCTGTATTGTCTGCATCCAGCACTCATATCCTGTGCCGTACTGTCCAGAACTGCCGCACTGCTAGAATTCCCTCCCATTCAGTCTCCCCATGCACGAGCGCTGTGATTGGCTAGAGTGCTCCCGCCATATTTTCGAACCAACGCACCCACACACATATTTAAGCACATACAAAATAATGGATTTACATTTAAATACTTGAAATTAAATAAATATTTCTACAGCTGGACCATAAACACACTCTAATACACATTATTAAATAAATATATCTAAAAACAAAGAAGATGTGACTTACCAAACGAAAGCGCTGGCAGGTTGATAGACACACAAACAAGCATAAACACACACACAAAATTCTAGCTTTCGCAACCATCGGCTGCTTCGTCAGGAAATAGGGAAGGAGATGGAAAGACGAAAAGATGTGGGTTTTAAGGGAGAGGGTAAGGAGTCATTCCAATCCCGGGAGCGGAAAGACTTACCTTAGGGGGAAAAAAGGACAGGTATACACTCGCATACACACACATATCCATCCGCACATACACAGACACAAGCAGACAGTTAATAAATGTATGGAAAATCTGATTACACCATCAGAATCATAGAGCAAATAATAGAAATGTACATGTTTCCTTTTGAGGTATCATGATTGATCTGGCTACTATTAATTTCTATACAAACTGTGAAATGTCTGCCATTAAGGTTTCACAAAGTCTGCCATCTTTGGCACATAGACATCTCCTTCATCGACATAAGCATCATCCTCGTCACAGTGGAATTCCCGGCCACATGGCTGGACCATGCGCTCGGGCTACCCCTCTCGTCCGGCTAACGTTTGGCACCACATGTTTGCTAATGATCTCGACCCCGCCGCGCGGCCCACGTGGTCGCCGTCAACTCTGAACTTAGAATATTTCCAGGGCGCCGCAACTCGCCCATTACCTCACAATGTGAATGCAAAATGGGTCGCAATGTGTTGTAGTAGAACATATGGATCTGTACAAAGGTCAACTGGGAGGATAACATCCAGGATGGAAAACTGACATTGGCAGCCTTGTAGTGTGCCGAGTGTCACCAACATGGATGGGATGACGTCCATAAATAAGAGGTCAGAATCAGGTTGGAAGGGGGATGGGCACACTGAGGGGGCGGGGGGGGGGGGAGGCTTTGTTCCAGGACTTATGTTCCTCCTCCTCCTCCTCCTCCTCCTCCTCCTCCTCCTTCTCCCCCTCCTCATTCATAGGTTGAGGAGGGCAGAGCTCAGAGAAAAAGCAGGCTTCAGAGAGACCTGAAACTGAAAGAGTGGGGGGCAACCTTGGGGCACATGGAACTGAGGCTCCTGTGGCTGACTTGTGGCATCAGGGCTCCAGTTGAGGAGACACTGGGGAAAGAGGTCCTGAGAGGACTGGGATAAGGAGAAGGGAGGATGGGAAAAAGATGTAACAGAGGCAAAGTTGGATGTCACAGACACAGGGTTAAGAAGGTCATATTTCTGACAAGACTCACTGCAGGGTATATGATCAAGGGACTTCTATTCCTGTACCTTCTTATAAACTGGAGAATCTGGCAAATGTAGAAAGTGATGGCCGTGACAATTAACACCCACAGGCGGCGGAACACGGGCTCCCCTCATGGAGTAGGTGTCCACTTTCACCACAGTGTGTCCACTATACAGCAAGAGGACAGGCCTAACACTCAAAACACCGAGTGCCAGAATAAAGGCACTGGTACCTATGCAACTGCCCATATGGCCTTTCTGAACATGCTGCACAAAATGAAGGCTCTGCTGTTCCAGATTGGTTCTAAGCTCCTCATCAGTTTGAAGGATGAGGTCCCTATGAAAAATGGCACCCTGAACTATATTCAAAAACTGGTGAAGAGTATTGGAGACAAGGATGTCACCAACATGGTCACAGGCGTGAAGGGCCTCAGACTGGGCACCAGAAGAAGTTTGATCAACAGCGAACTCGACCATATGTTACTAAGACAGTCCACTTCGCCAAACTTGTCTCCAATATTTTCCACGAAAAATAATGACCAGGTGGAAGTGTCCCTGTCAGTCCTGCTGCAGACCAGGTAGCATGGAAAGGGTTTCACCCCAAGCCAGTGAGACTGGCCCTCTTCCAGGGGGTAGTCAGGGAAGGGAAGGGGGCATGTGCACAAGACAAAGCATTAAAGGATCCATTCCCAATTAAGGAGATTGACGTAGAAGAACAGCCACTGTTTTGCAGCCTAATGTGTTTCTTACGCAAAGCATCCGCCCTGATACCACTCACTATGACCAGAGGCTCTCCCTGTGGGCACCATCCATCCACAGCAGGGGCCATCTGGAATGGCAGCCATTGCTGGTAGTTCCAATGCTCCAGGATGATAAGCAACCACCCCTGAGATAGCAGCTCAGGTATCAGAAGTGTGATGCCTGCATTGTCAGGGGCTCAGCCGAAAAGGTACCTAATTAGCCCACTATACGGACTGGCTACCATGCTGGCTATACAAATTAAATGACAACGGCGTTGAGGAAATGATCAAAGAGGCAGTAAGGCCACACGCCAAAGACACTCCGTCAAAAATTTTTTGCCGTTTTTTCTGAGCATTTGGTTAAGGCAGGTTCCTTCGAGCACAGTGTAAATTGCAGCAGCTGAATATTTCTGAGAAGTACGATTTCACTGCTGTGCACTGAACATTTGTGGGTTACCAGGCTGAATACACATTCCATTGAGCACTTTGACTTTTCCATAGAAAAGCCAATCACGTGTGAAGTTGCTCAAGAACTCAACCTGCACTTTTCTTATGGATAATTGTACTTTTTGCCATTGTTATTGTATAATTTGTAATCTATGAAAGAACTAAAACAAATAAGAAAACCTAACCTTGAAGCCTGGTATTTTTTAGCATGTGTTATCCTTTAAGATATATCAAACACAAATGTGCCAGTAAAATTTTAAATGATAGCATAAATAGCTGGTCAAGGGCCTGAAATTTTTCTGAGTGACCGGACCTCAAGGTGTTATAAAGTGTCAAACACTCCATGATTTACGAAATTCATTGCACATTCTCACACATAACATAATTTGTCTTGCAATAAAAGGAAATTTACTTTAAAGAAACACTTCTAAAACCACCATCCACAATATTTTCCCATGAACTGTTAGAAACATAAACAGTTGAGACGTTACGCACATCGAAAGCAGTCTACTGTTACAAAATATTGCATAGTCTTCGTCCTAAAGTATTTGATACCTTTAGCTGTCCACAGATGCTTGCATGTGCACTGTGTTTTGCTGTTGCAAATAGCACATTTTCTTTGCAACGCTTTATGTTGGGGTTGTTCTCTTGTTTATGTTTCACTGCTGCAGTCTTATTCCACAGTAGTTGGCTAAAGTGAAATTTTTTAGAGTATCAGTTCTTACCAGTCAAAGTCACATAAATTTAACTGAAAACTAAGATAATGAAAAATTACCAGAATCCTAAAAAAAATTCCCCAGATATTTCCTGGACAAAAAAAATTCTTTGGTTTTCCTGGATTTCCCAGTTGTCCTGGTGTGTCTACACCCTGTTCTTTCCCAGCTGTCTCACACTACACAGAGACAAAATTAAGAATGAGAGGTGAAACCCCAAAAACGAAAGGTGAAGAAAAAAAGAAGAGGAACGAAACCTTCAGAGATAGCAGAAACCAGGAGGATAGTTGGACTGACGTAAGCAAGAACAAGAGAGGGGAAGACAGAGGTAGAGGCAAAGAAGTAAGGATAAGGAGGCAGGGGCACAAGGCTGGGAGTGCAGCCCAGAAACGACAAAAAAGGCGCAATAGTTCGGGGCCACATGTGAGCCATGCACAAACTCATAAAAGCGCTATGAGTGCCCTGGGAGTGCTGTTGTTGGTAGGACATTTGGACTATCATCGTCATTAGAATAAGTGATTGTTGAGAGTGGTGACTTTCATTCAGGACTGAGTAAACTATTGCAGTACACTTCTATCTGGTGGGTTACTGCAAGACAGTAGTGTATGTGAACTGTGAAGTTTAGTGTAACTATTAACTGTGTTCTATGCCACATTAATTACTTTGTTTAGTGACTTGTTAGAGCTACCATTGGTTCTTAGACAGAGTTTTATTAACTTGTGCTTCAATGACTTTATAATTTATTCAAAGAATTCTGCCACGGAACTCTTGGTTATTTGTGGGTACCGATCTAATTTATTTAGCTTTTAATCTTATCAAGCTGGAAAGTTGATCATCGTCCCAACAACAGAACTTTAACGGATAATAAATGTATGAAGGAATGAAATCAAAATTGTGGTTGTATGTACACTGTTGCACAAACACTAATCAATACTCAATAAAATGGACTGCCACAGCCCCACTTGCTGCAACTAGCCAATGTTTACAGCAAGCTCTCTGGTATATTTACTGATGATGAGCCTGTTCGTTGTGGTTTTCTCCTGGACTATAATTTGGACTTGGTTGTTACCTACTGTTGATATTTGGCTAGCACACAGACTTCCCTGTCTGCCCAATGTGGTACTGGTTGGTTGGTTTGATTTGTAAACAGATCAAACTACGTGGTCATTGGTCCCTTGTTCCATTGAACCAAGTCCCTGGGATAAAACGGTACACACCACAGGAGTTCTAGATCGCAAAAAAGAGAGGGGGGGGGGGGAGAGGGAGAGAGGGAGGGAGGGAGAGAGAGAGAGAGAGAGAGAGAGAGAGAGAGAGAGAGAGAGAGAGAGAGAGAGAGAGAGAGAGAGAGAAGAAGAAGAAGAAGGAGAGCAAGCTGAACACACTAGAGACAACAGAAGACAAGAAAAGCACAGACATGCAAGAAACAGACAGAAGAGCTTAAGACAGTAGAGCAGATGTCCTGGGCTGGCTCATCATGAGGATAAAAAAGGATGAGCCAGCCACTCTGAAACACATTAAAATCAAAATCACTAACCTAAAAGTACTAGGGTACAAGGCACATGGTGACGAAGAACAGGAACTAAAACTTAAACTAAAGAATAAAAACTGGCGTCACGTAGAAAAGGTAAAACCAAGTTAGCCGTGGAGGCATTGTCTCCTAAAATCAAAGGAAGGGAGTCAGGGAGATTAAAATTCCATCTCAGAGAGGCTAAATGTGGACAGTCCACCAAAAGGTGGACCACTGGCAAACGGAAACCGCAGCGACAACATGGTGGGGCCTCACGCCGGAGAAGATAGCCACGTGCCAGCCAAGTGTGGCCAATGTGAAGGCGGCAGAGGACCACAGAGTCCCTGCGATAAGCCCGCAGAGAAGACTTCCGTTCATTTGTGTGCTCCTTGATGGCACAGAGTTTATTGGGCGTAACTAAGCTGCGCCATTCAGCATCCCAAATCCCGAGAACTTTGCGGCGTAACACTGATCGGAGGTCACGTTCAGGTATACCAATCTCCAGAAATGGCTTACAAGTGGCCTGTTTTGCCAGCTTGTCAACAAGCTCATTTCCTGGGATTCCAACATGCCCCGGGGTCCGTACAAAGACCACTGAACGACCAGATCGTTCGAGGGCATTAACTGACTCCTGGATAGTTGCTACCAGAGGATGGCGTGGGTAGCACTGATCAATGGCCTGTAAACCACTCAACGAATCACTGGAGACAGGTAGGACACACCAGGGCAGGAACAAATATGCTCAAGAGCACAAAAGATGGCCACCAGCTCGGCAGTGAAGATACTGCAGCCATCTGGCAAGGAGCGCTGTTCGATATGCTATGCGCTGAGTGAGCATAGGCAAAGCCTACGCGACCATCAACCAGCGAGCCGTCGGTATAGATGACTTCAGAACCTTGGGACGCATCAAGGATTGATAAGAAGTGACTGCAGAGTGCCTCAGGAGAAACAGAGTCCTTATGGAAGCGCGAAAGGTCCAGCCATAGTTTCGGCCAAGGCATACACCACGGGGGCGTATAATTTGGTAATCTCTTCACTTGCTGTTCAGACAATAGCTGTGTTTTCAGTGGCGAACCGATGGCATGTGGGTGCACTGAGAGCACGGTGTGCAATCAAGTGCTTCCCAGTTGAACCGACAAACTGTTTTCTCCTGCAGCCATGTATGAGTCATTCACCAGACTTCCAGAGTACTGTGTTAGCTAAGAGGTATCCACCTGGAGGAAGTTTTTTCTTTTGTGTATTTCCACTTGTGTCAGAAACTATTGCTGTCTGTGATTTGTTTGTAAATGGTTTGTGCTTAATAAAATCCGTGTTGCTGAAGAACAATATGTAACATCAATTCCATCTGATTTTTGTATGCAACACAGTTTTGCTTCCCTCAATAGGAAACGGAAGTTTTTGTTCTCTGCCATGAATGTTGTAGGCACTGCAAGAATTACACATGATTGTAGCAAGTTATTTAGTAAACTTTCATTCCTTTTGTTGCAAATTGTCATGGCTGATGATGGTGGTAAGTGACAATTTCTACTTACGCAAGTGAAAGAGGTAATTTGCAAGAAAAAAGTCTTCTTCCAGTGCGAAGCACCTGTATTTGTGTACCACAACTGTCGCTTCGAACAGTCAATGCTGCAGTCCCCATCTGTGCATTGATCTGTGCAGACAGCCATCATTCATGAAATAGGCAGCAAGACATGCAGTACACAAAGAACTGTACTTCCAAAAATAAATTCGGAGTCATACGTTCTTGCCTTATTTTTCATTGATGTGGAAGTGTGGAGTTTCAGTGCAGTAATTAAAACACAACGGAATGGAGGAACTCTTGGCACAGAGCTGGACAATGTCATCATCTGCCAACAGGATAATATGGACGCAGTATGGAGGAGCGACGGCTGAAAGCAAGGGGAAACTACAGCAATAATTTTTCCCGAGGGCATGCAGCTTTACTGTATGATTACATGATGATGGCGTCCTCTTGGGTAAAATATTCCGGAGGTAAAATAGTCCCCCATTCGGATCTCCGGGTGGGGACTACTCAAGAGGATGTCGTTATCAGGAGAAAGAAAACTGGCGTTCTACAAATCGGAGCGTGGAATGTCAGATCCCTTAATCGGGCAGGTAGGTTAGAAAATTTAAAAAGGGAAATGGATAGGTTGAAGTTAGATATAGTGGGAATTAGTGAAGTTCGGTGGCAGGAGGAACAAGACTTCTGGTCAGGTGACTACAGGGTTATAAACACAAAATCAAATAGGGGTAATGCAGGAGTAGGTTTAATAATGAATAGGAAAATAGGAATGCGAGTAAGCTACTACAAACAGCATAGTGAACGCATTATTGTGGCCAAGATAGATACGAAGCCCACACCTACTACAGTAGTACAAGTTTATATGCCAACTAGCTCTGCAGATGACGAAGAAATTGAAGAAATGTATGATGAAATAAAAGAAATTATTCAGATTGTGAAGGGAGACGAAAATTTAATAGTCATGGGTGACTGGAATTCGAGTGTAGGAAAAGGGAGAGAAGGAAACATAGTAGGTGAATACGGATTGGGGGACAGAAATGAAAGAGGAAGCCGCCTGGTAGAATTTTGCACAGAGCACAACATAATCATAACTAACACTTGGTTTAAGAATCATGAAAGAAGGTTGTATACATGGAAGAACCCTGGAGATACTAAAAGGTATCAGATAGATTATATAATGGTAAGACAGAGATTTAGGAACCAGGTTTTAAATTGTAAGACATTTCCAGGGGCAGATGTGGACTCTGACCACAATCTATTGGTTATGACCTGTAGATTAAAACTGAAGAAACTGCAAAAAGGTGGGAATTTAAGGAGATGGGACCTGGATAAACTAAAAGAACCAGAGGTTGTACAGAGATTCAGGGAGAGCATAAGGGAGCAATTGACAGGAATGGGGGAAATAAATACAGTAGAAGAAGAATGGGTAGCTTTGAGGGATGAAGTAGTGAAGGCAGCAGAGCACCAAGTAGGTAAAAAGACGAGGGCTAGTAGAAATCCTTGGGTAACAGAAGAAATATTGAATTTAATTGATGAAAGGAGAAAATATAAAAATGCAGTAAGTGAAACAGGCAAAAAGGAATACAAACGTCTCAAAAATGAGATCGACAGGAAGTGCAAAATGGATAAGCAGGGATGGCTAGAGGACAAATGTAAGGATGTAGAGGCCTATCTCACTAGAGGTAAGATAGATACCGCCTACAGGAAAATTAAAGATACCTTTGGAGATAAGAGAACGACTTGTATGAATATCAAGAGCTCAGATGGAAACCCAGTTCTAAGCAAAGAAGGGAAAGCAGAAAGGTGGAAGGAGTATATAGAGGGTCTATACAAGGGCAATGTACTTGAGGACAATATTATGGAAATGGAAGAGGATGTAGATGAAGATGAAATGGGAGATATGATGCTGCGTGAAGAGTTTGACAGAGCACTAAAAGACCTGAGTCGAAACAAGGCCCCCGGAGTAGACAATATTCCATTGGAACTACTGACGGCCGTGGGAGAGCCAGTCCTGACAAAACTCTACCATCTGGTGAGCAAGATGTATGAGACAGGTGAAATACCCTCAGACTTCAAGAAGAATATAATAATTCCAATCCCAAAGAAAGCAGGTGTTGACAGATGTGAAAATTACCGAACTATCAGTTTAATAAGTCACAGCTGCAAAATACTAACACGAATTCTTTACAGACGAATGGAAAAACTAGTAGAAGCCAACCTCGGGGAAGATCAGTTTGGATTCCGTAGAAACACTGGAACACGTGAGGCAATACTGACCTTACGACTTATCTTAGAAGGAAGATTAAGGAAAGGCAAACCTACGTTTCTAGCATTTGTAGACTTAGAGAAAGCTTTTGACAATGTTGACTGGAATACTCTCTTTCAAATTCTAAAGGTGGCAGGGGTAAAATACAGGGAGCGAAAGGCTATTTACAATTTGTACAGAAACCAGATGGCAGTTATAAGAGTCGAGGGACATGAAAGGGAAGCAGTGGTTGGGAAGGGAGTAAGACAGGGTTGTAGCCTCTCCCCGATGTTGTTCAATCTGTATATTGAGCAAGCAGTAAAGGAAACAAAAGAAAAATTCGGAGTAGGTATTAAAATTCATGGAGAAGAAATAAAAACTTTGAGGTTCGCCGATGACATTGTAATTCTGTCAGAGACAGCAAAGGACTTGGAAGAGCAGTTGAATGGAATGGACAGTGTCTTGAAAGGAGGATATAAGATGAACATCAACAAAAGCAAAACAAGGATAATGGAATGTAGTCTAATTAAGTCGGGTGATGCTGAGGGAATTAGATTAGGAAATGAGGCACTTAAAGTAGTAAAGGAGTTTTGCTATTTGGGGAGCAAAATAACTGATGATGGTCGAAGTAGAGAGGATATAAAATGTAGGCTGGCAATGGCAAGGAAAGCGTTTCTGAAGAAGAGAAATTTGTTAACATCCAGTATTGATTTAAGTTTCAGGAAGTCGTTTCTGAAAGTATTTGTATGGAGTGTAGCCATGTATGGAAGTGAAACATGGACGATAAATAGTTTGGACAAGAAGAGAATAGAAGCTTTCGAAATGTGGTGCTACAGAAGAATGTTGAAGATTAGATGGGTAGATCACATAACTAATGAGGAAGTATTGAATAGGATTGGGGAGAAGAGAAGTTTGTGGCACAATTTGACCAGAAGAAGGGATCGGTTGGTAGGACATGTTCTGAGGCATCAAGGGATCACCAATTTAGTATTGGAGTGCAGTGTGGAGGGTAAAAATCGTAGAGGGAGACCAAGAGATGAATACACTAAGCAGATTCAGAAGGATGTAGGTTGCAGTAGGTACTGGGAGATGAAAAAGCTTGCACAGGATAGAGTAGCATGGAGAGCTGCATCAAACCAGTCTCAGGACTGAAGACCACAACAACAACAATGGAGGGGCGAGGCATCGGCAATCTGCTCTGCCTGCGGTTGTCGGCTTTGCAGATCTTTTACCCAGTACTTCTCTTTGAAGTAGCTCCTCAATTCGTATCATGAGGCTGAGTTCTCCCAAAAAGGAGAAAATCCCTGGCAGTACTGGAAACTGAACCCAGGTCCTCTGCATGGCAGTCAGTCACATTTACCGCTCAGCTACAGATGCAGACTAGATAATGTCAGTACTGGAGGCAAGTACTGACCAGCAATTCTGTCTCATAATTTAATAGTTTCCTCATATGAATTTTGCCTTTGGTACAAGAAAAGTCTTGATAGAAAGCACATCTTGCTGGTGAGTGGGGACATTACTGTACTACGGCAATAGTTTCATTGTCTGTAGCATAAATTTCATTCTAAAATAATTTGGGCAAATATAAAAACTGCTGGAGCTTCTGTTTATTTATTAAAATGTCATTTTTCTAAAAATTTACCACAGTCCCAACTTTTTAAGTCATTTAACTCATTTGAATACACACCATGAACAAGTTAGGATAATAACTCTACAAAATTGCAAGCTGAATTCTTCAGGGGAAAAAAACTATATATCTATATGTACTACTACAACCAACTTACTATGAGAGAAAAAGGTAAAATACGAGATATAATCAGATGTGTTTCACAGAAAGAAACTTATCAGAAACAAAACTCATGTCATATTGTAAAAAGAACAAATTAGTTGAAAGATCAAGCTTACCAAGCAGACGTAGAAGCTTGCTAATTACAAAAATAAGCTGTTCGAGGCGTAGCAAATTAACAGGACTGAACTGCCGTAGGAATCGCTGCCTGTATTGAGAAAGCTGACTATGGGCAAAGCTCAGCTGCAATGAAAATGTACAAAAAACACCATGAGACAAATAAATCAAAGGGCATACATTAATCATTAAGAAACAAAAACAAAAGGACAAAAATGTTGCAGCTCATAGTTTACAATGAGAGAAATACTAAAATTATACAAAGCTGTTCAAATGAGAAACCAACCAAGGTAAGGATAAGATAATGAAGGATATATCAGCTAAACCCTTAAGTTACAGTTATAAGTACTGAAATAATTCACATTTGATCCTTGTATGATTTTTTATCTCATAGTTCTTAGTTAACTGATTTTCACATCCCTTCTATTTCCTCCCAAATGTCTTTTGAACAAGAAAAGAACTCAAAGTATGATAACCAGTTTTGGAGAGCTTAATTATGTAAGTTAGGTCATCTGTTGTAATGGCTGTTTGTTCATAGTCTTTATTTATTAGATTATTATCCACTAATAATGATATCCACTCTAAGCTCTTGTATGTTAATAATACCATTTCAAAATGCAATAACCTTGGAATTTGAGAAGAAATAATGAAAAATATGTTAGTACCTAGTGCCAAGACAAGAACAGCTACTACTGCTGCAGTAGAAATAGCATTGTTTATCTGTCGGTAGTCCATAATTTCTTTTATGAATTGTATTTTTCCTTTGTTTTTAGACAATAGGCAGACATGAGATTACAAGTACGCAGAAGGATGGATGTACCGAGATGCATCCATCGCCAAAGGTGCTAGTGCATGTCTGTGAGGTGGTACTCAACTTGTAAGTGCCCAGTTCAGATTCTAGTGGAGAAAAGCCTTTAAGGTTGGATATAGTTTTACCAGTATTACAGTTCTTCACTCGCCATGCTCTATTTTTATGTTTATAAGTTTTGGAGTTACTTCACCATTTTCAAGGATTAGACATTTTTGAGTGTTATATCTGTTTCACTTTCTGTCCTAGCAGCAAGTGAACAATGCCGTTTTTAAAGTGCATTGAATTCCTCAACCAGTGTGAATTTAATAAAATTCTTTAGTTAACTGGACCACAATATTATTAAATACAACAAAACCAAAGTTTCAATTGCCTTTGCAGAAGTCTTCATCAGTTTAATCAGCCTGAAGAAGACCACAGCAAAGCCAGTCAAAACATCAGTTTTATAGTATTTCATAAAGATGTGACCCAATACGCAGAAGTATTTTATTCACACATTTTTGTTTTCCAAGATTAGCACCTCTGATTACATTAACTACCAAATAAAGTATTGGTAATGACTACCTTCTGCACTGTTCATTTACTGCTTACCTGGTAAACTGAAACACACATAACACACACATTCTCTCTCCCCCTCAGCCCCCCCTCCCCACCTGCTTTTTGGAGTATTTATTAAAAGTATCTGCTATGCAGGAACTGTTGTTTACAGTTCTCTTCAACAGAAATAATGTCACTTTCTATGGCTTCTTTCCTTGTCTTTCTTTTAACATTATTCCACATTGATTTCATTTCGCTGTGCGATCTGTCAATTTCAGATGAGATGTGCAAACTGCTTGATTTTATTTTCACAACTTTTCATCGTATGTTAAACTACTTTTTATACTATAAAAGTACTTCCAGATCATTACATTGTTCTGATTATATAAGCCCTTTTGTTGTTGTGGAGAGACTTTCATACCCGCAATAATCCACGGTTTCTTTAATGACTTCCTATTATTACATTTGATTATTTTTTTTTTTGAAACCTACAAGGGGGTGCTGAACAGTAATGCCTCTGAATTTTTTACATGAAAACAATTAAAGGTTTTTAATAAAACAGACATTATTAGCATTCCACACCTTTATTCTTCATGTCTACGTATTTATTTCTCAAAATAATCACCCTGGTGACAAACACATTTCTTCCAGTGAGAGATCAGTTTGTTGATACCTTCACTGTATATCAGTTTGACTTCATTGACAGAGCCATAACATCAACCCTGTCTGCACTGCTTCATTGCTATCAAAGTGAAGTCTTCGTAGATGTTATCTGAGTTTTGGAAACAGATCAAAAATGGAACTACACGAAGTATGACCAATGTCAGTGAACCAAACATGCTGGATTGTTGCAGGTGTCACAGCGCTCTTGTAAGGTCTCACACTGTTGTGCTGAACGAGAGGTCGCCCGAGTTGTGGACAAAATCTTCGAATTCATGCTTTGAGTTTTCTAAGAATCTCACGGTACCTAGCAGAGTTTAAGGTGGTGCCTTCTGGCATGAATTCCAAATGCACCTCACCTTGAACATCCCAGAACACTGTGAGCTTTACTGCCTGCTGATGGGCAGGTCTTTAACTTCGTGGGCACCAGTGATTGTGGTGGAACTCCACCAACGTTCTCTTGTTCTTGGTCAAAATGATAAACCTAGCTTTCATCATCATGTCACAATATAATTCAGGAACCCATCAGCCTCATGCTCAAAAAACAAAAGAAATTGTTGACAGATGTCCAATCTCATCTGTTTCATGTCAGGAGTGAGCATTTAAGACATCCAACATGCACTCAAGCTTTCTATACTACAGTTCTGCACTAATGGCCTGTACACACACTCACAATATGCCACAATTACTTGAGAGTTGTGTCTTTGTCCGATGATTTTCTCTGATGAGTTCATCAACCCGATTCCTACGAGTCTCGTCAGTTGCCGTAAGCGGTCATCCAGTGTGACCACACATTGAGGTTAGCACCACCATCTCCTTCATTACAAGCACAAGCAATTGAACTTCGCACATTATTTACATCAATATAATCATCACCACACACAGCTTCCGTTTCTCTGCGGATTACAATTGGCATAATATTTTCTTTGGTTAGAAACTTGATTAAAATACACTGTTTCTCAAGCACGGACATAGTTATGTTTACACACCACCTTGTTCAACTCTGAAATTCAGAGTCCTCTAGTCTGTCTCTAATGACCTTGTTGTCGATGGCACGTTAAACACTTATCTCCTCCTCCTCCTCCTCCTCCTCCTCCTCCTCCTCCTCCTCCTCAAGAGTCTGCTAGTAGCACATGGTTGCAACTTTTGTCAATGAAGCAGGGGAGTCAACTGAGCAATATGCATGACATTTAATACCTCAGCTGATTTTGAGAGCAGAATAAAAAATTCAGAGGGCCTACTTTTTCAGCATGCTGTCATACTTCCCAAAATGGATCCAAACTCAGTAAGAAAGGCCTTGAATTTAGGCTAGCATTAGGTTCATTTTAAATGTCACCCTCAATCAATATTTTTAAGCTTCCTTTAAAAATTTCAGTAGTTTAGCCATTAATCAGCCTCACACTTTTCTTAGGGTGTTTCTGAACTAAGTAATGTGACTAATTGTATATCTTGATCTGACTATCTGTTTACAAAAGGATGGACACTTCTCTCTAACTTCTGCTGGTTGTATGAATAAATTACCTATACGGGATCTACTGTGTTAGGTAATTCTAGTAGGGAAATTGATGATTGATAGTAAATTATAAGCAGCTAACAACAACTCTAGACCACTTTTCCTGCCATATCCCTTAAAGAAATTTATATTAAAAATCAACTCAAATTAATAACACCTAGCTTTTATCGGATAGCATAATAATTCATCAAATTCTTTTATGAAAAATTCCAAATTACCCAATGGAGAACTGTATGCTGTAACAGTCACAAGTATCACATTCTCCCAATATTAACTCATAAGCACATGCTTCTATATCCTGATCTATCCTGATCTATTTTTTATTTATATTCCTTTTATATGACTGACAACCCCTTTATCCATAT
This sequence comes from Schistocerca americana, assembly GCF_021461395.2. Lineage (NCBI taxonomy): Eukaryota > Metazoa > Arthropoda > Insecta > Orthoptera > Acrididae > Schistocerca > Schistocerca americana. The sequence continues at coordinate 620,317,310 of NC_060122.1, forward strand.
TGGGACTACATCAATATGCAGCCAATTTATAACCTCTTACATTAGGATTTCTATCCCTGTGCTTATATGGTGTTCAGACAAAATAAATCAATTTCTTTCCAACTATTGATATCATGCAATCACATCAACAACTCATTTACTTTATTTTTTATACATCTAATATTCTGATCTTTCCAAAATGGTAATGAAAGCTGAAGACTGTACCAACATTCACAATGTGAAATGATTAATAATGGGACCTACATACGACAATCCAAACACAGATTGCAACATATATGTTGTGCGTGTTTTTGTCATAGGTAAGCTAGCAAATATCTTCTGTGTAAAGCAAGAAATCTGCAAGCTTTCAGAAATGTTAGCTTTTATAACAGTGTCTTGACATCTTATCAAAAGAACTTTATATGGCACATTTTTAGTGGTCTGGAAAGTTATTTCCGTTCTCTTAGCTGTAGCTGCTAAAGCCTGACTGGATCTATTCAGCAGAATATTTAAATTTAGTCACTTGATTTATTGTTCTATTTTTATCTTTGATGTTTGACAGTAGTTCCACATTTTTAAGACGTCATTTTACAGCCATTTCACTCTAGCACTTCTTCCAGTGTGTCAATTTGCTGTGTGGAGCTTCAAAAGCCTTCTTCATCGGGGCTATATCACCTGCAAATGCAAAGCATTCCATTTTCACCCTCTTCTTCTCCATCCCAATGCTCTAGAAAAGTTTGCTTCCTTAAAATCTTCAAACCAGCATGTAAATACTACTGTTTTACTGGTATTAAGAGCACTACTTTTTCCCTCCCTTTTTTTCTGATTAAATGATATTTTGACTTAAGTGTCAAACCTTAAGTCTTCCCAATGCCCTCACCTTCTGCTTTCTGTAGTTGTACCTGATAAAGTATGTGAAGACCCTGCTAAGGGCGAGTCATATATTTTCTTCTTTTCAATTTATACATTCCAGATATCTTCTTTTATACTGTAAAGTGTAACCATACTTTACTTTTATTTTGTTACAACATGAATTTCCTATTAACATGTTTATTTTCATTATTTATTTTTTGGTATCTCAAACTTTAATAATATGATTGATGCCCCACAGCCGATTCCTATACTGCATTATGCATCTTAAAGAGACCATTCAACTGCCCACAACTGATATGGCACCAGGGCATCAAAGCACAGACATTTTATTGTCTCTGTGTAATTTTTATTTTGCAAATGCATTCTTATGTACATCATCTTTCTAAATTGGGCATCACTAGGTAATGCCCAATAATAGTAACTGAAAACTGGTTATATTTTCTGTATCTATATGCAGAAAATAAAGCTATTTCAAACCATCTATGATAAATTAGTTCTTTTGGATACAATTCACTATGTAATAGCACCTACTAGGTAGTTTCACATTTTCATATCTAGGAGAGTTGACTGAAAAGTAATGCCTCCACCTTCGTAACTCATCAACAGTTGGCAGTATTGGTGTGCAGCAGGTACTGGCTTGTTCCATAGTCTCTTCGCTACAGCTCCAGTTGGCAGGAAGCCTTAGCATTGAACAGTTGTGTTGTTACAGTGTGAAGTATGGAACTCTGTGCAGACAGTCAGTCAATGCAATTTAAACAACGTGTAGTCATTGAATTCTTGACAGCAGAAGGTGTCACCTCAAATGAGATTCATCAGAGAATGAAAGCAGTTTATGGAGATTGTGTTGATGTGAGTGCTGCGTGTCGTTGGGCAAGTAATTTTAAAGATGTTGAGGCGGGAACATCTGACCTGCATGACAAACAAAGAGTTGGACGTCCTGTGACAGTGACCACTGAGCTTAGTCCAGCAGACAACAATTGCTGCTCAATTGCATTTGCATTCTGGGTCATTCTATGTCAAATCAACACATTTTAAATAAAAATTTGACCTCACCCTCTTAGATTTTGCTGAAAGTTGGCATACTTATAGTAGGTGCTGAAACTAAGAAAAATTCTAAATTTCAATTTTTTTATCTCAAACCATTCTTGAAATATGACTATGTAAACTTTTCAAAAACCAGCCAAAAATGAGTGAATGGACTTTTTTTAAATTGCCCTAGGAGCTGCTCTAATTGAGCTAGAGCTGGGAAAGGTGTCATTTTGCAGCATTTTGCATGCTCTTTCCAGGAATATACAACAAAACATAGCTTCAAATTAATCACCTTTTTCAAAATACTAATTAATATTTTGATTTATTTCTTTTTACAAAAAGTACATAATTGAAAATCTTCAAAATATTTCCACAACTACTTCATACTGTTGTAAATCACATGGCAAAATATAAATGTGGAATGATGATGGGTTCATTGTTAAAAAAAATTATTCCGGACTCTAGTTTTTCACTAACAGCCATAGTTTGACCAAACTGACCTTTAACAAACAGAAACTTCATTAAAATATACTGGAAGGTAAGTAAAAAAGGTATTCGAAATATCAAAACATGACTTTATTAAAGCAAAACTAATCAGCATTTTTATAATTGATTGCCTATTTTAATTTCATACAACTTAACTAACAGTATATTTACTGATAAAACAAAAAAGTTTAAGCATTTAACTACAAACTGAAAAAAAGTATGAAAAAGCAAAAGTATTAACATAATAGTTCTGGTCCACGAGGTTTGGAATGAAACTATTAAAAAAATTAAATACATAATGCTTGTTTTTGAGTAACAGGTATCTATACATAGCTACATTTAATGCAATAGGTTCTAATAGTAATTTTGAAACAACTTTCTATATAATATACATTAACACTAACCTGAGACAAAAATTAAGTTTTGAGTTGAAAGCAGTTTCCCAATAAACTGTCTTGGAATTTCGCAGATTACACTTTAATAAATCCGACTGGGTTTGGTTTACATAACTTTCATTAAGAATATATGTTCTCCCTGTCGGAGTAAATGGATTTACTTTTGTGAGAACATTCACAACTGACACCCACAGGACATATGCATGTGCAGAATAGGAGAATGACTTAGCTGGTCCACATGGATAAAGAAAAGTTATTTTCACTTCATCAAGTTCTTTGTTTTTTGATTTTTTTTTTTTTTTTTTATGTACCCAAGCCACCAGTTTCTGCCATACACAGTGTGACACAGCCTGCTACATCTTGTTACTTCAGTTTGTCTGGTGACATAGTTACTTCCCTCTCCCAGCGGTGCATGTCACCTGATAATTATTTGACTATTAATTTTGATGTACTGTTGGGAATGAAATTGCTGTGTTCCTTTGATTGTCAATGCCTCTTCAAGCCGGCTTTTTAATAATATTTCTGAAGCAGCATAGTCTTCTTGAGTGGAATACGCAAAATCAACATTTGTTATATTATCTACTGCCTACTCAAATAGATCTCGTGGGGTTTCAATCTGATTTTAGTATGGCCTTTGCAAACTTGCACATGCTGCCAGTCAGATAACTGAACCCCCTACTCCATCACAAGGCCCTTTCCCATGTGCTGTGGCTGAAAAGTGGCACTCCGCTTTTATCTTGAAGTCTTCCTCATGAAGGCAAAGGTTCAGGAAGATTTATTTTTGTACTGAGCAGCAGAACCGTCAGAATAATAGTATATTTTTTTTGGAAGCATTTGAAATTTATTTGTTAGATAAGAAATAAGCTTCTTTTGGTAGGTGTAAACCGCAACTGTATTGTGCTCCAGGCAATCAGAAACAATGACAAAGCTCAAACGCTCAATTTTGTCTTCCTGTTTGTAATATATAACAAAAGGATGAATGGTAATCTTTTGTCTTGTCCAGTGGTAACTCTGAGCTTCATCCTGTAGAACTGTACTATAATTTTCCTAAAAAATCACATATGACAACAAATTCAGATTCCATAAGGTCTTCTATTGTGGAGTTAAGGAATGTTCGTTGTTGTTTGGCAATGAAGTCATGCCGAATCAAAGTAGACATCTAACTACAAAATAAATCTATGAATTCTTCAGAACTTTTCTGAACAATTTCCAGATTACAGCAGTCAACTGACATCCACTATCACAACTGAACTCGTTCAATTAAGTTTTCATCAAAAGAATCTTGTAAAATTTTACGTATGACAGTTTCTCCAGGGCAATATTCATAGTTTCCCATTAGCAATCAACTGATGATGGGTTGCAATGCATTTTTGCAATGCACTGCTTATAATTGTTTAAGCTGCTGTTTGTTACAGTATTTAGCTTGGCATTTTCTATCATTAATTTTATGTTTTGGTGAGTTGTGCACACACAGACAGTGTGTGCGCGCCACTCCAGCCAGCAAATACACAATGTTTCAGTCTCAACTTAGCAAATTTAGAGAAACCTATTTTTATGTTAGGAAACTTGTCTTTAAAATGTTTGTAAGCTTCTTTAAGGTTACACAAAATAAGTCTTTTTGATATTTTTGTTTTACTTCCACTTGTTTCTGTAATTGTCACACAATCTTTAATACCTGGCATTGCCCGGCTAACTTCATCATTTTCATAAAATGAATGTACAGTTTTGACAGTTTCTGTTGGTAAACAGTTCCCTGGTTTTGGGTTTGGACCTTCCGTGAATCCTTTCTCTTTCAAAATTGTTTTGGACTGCCGAACAATGCAATTAGGAGCATTAAATTCCCTCATTATTTTCCTGACACTCCACTTTTCAGGTAAACTTGGAAGACTCATTAGTTTTTTTGCTCTACTTACAGAATTATTAAAGTTTGTATTGAGATTTTGAAGAAATAAGTTTCAGCAGCAATAAAAAGTTTACGTGTCACTGATGAGGAGATTTTTTTCACTTTTGATTTGGCAATGCCTAGATGTCACTTTTTTCTTATCAATTGGGGACTCTCCTAGTTCTTGAAGTGATGTGTTAAGAGTTTGAACAACCACTGAAGTTGCAGCGAAGTCAGGGTCTTGGTCTGGGATGAATATCTCTGATCCAGAAGAATCTTCTTCAACACTTTTATCACTGATGGTTACATCTTTCCTACATTTAACGCAAATCCTGCCACCGCTAGGTATTTGTGGAAATAATTTGGGCATCCATGCTGAGACATTTCTCAGTTGTTTTTTTTCTGTATCTAATAAAATGATTTGACTTCTTCAATGGATTAGAATACTGCGCTCTTACAGCACTGCAATTTTACTTGGTTCCATATTGACACAAAAACCACTTATAAACTCTCCTTCAATTTATATACTTACTTGTAACTGAACTATTAAATATACTAGATACAAACTGGTCAACACAGATTTGGACTAAAACCAGATTTGGACACAGATTTGGACTAAAACCAAAGTGCACAATAATGCTGTAGGCACACTAAGCCTTAGAAGGTAACAGTCTTGTATCCTCTGAACAATGGCTCCCGTCTCTGAATGATTGTACAGACATCAAGCACTGTGCTTGCTTCAACTTGTTCACAGCCTGCTGCATACATGGACAGGTACACAAGCATGCTCAGCCTTCATACAGTGGCTAAAGTCTGTGCTAATGAAATGTGCATTTTTGGACTAGAAGTATTATATCAATAGTCTATTTACAAGTTTTTCACACCTTATTTAAATCTTAGCTATAGGTCCCACACTCAACATTTCATTTTGCCAGTTAATAGACTATTAGTTTAAACTGTAAGAAACTAAGAAAATAAGCAATCAATTATAGAAAATGTTGTTTGATTTTGTTTCAAGAAGGTGATATTTTGATATTTCTAGTACTTTTTTACTTACCTTTCAGTATTTTTTAATGAAATTCCTGTTTGTTAAAGGTCAGTTTGGTCCAACTACGGCTGTTAGTGAAAAACAATAGTCTGGAATAATTCTTTTTAACAATGAACCCATTCATCCCACATTTATATTTTGCCCTGTGATTTACAACAGTATGAAGTAGCTATGGAAATAATTTGAAAATTTTCAAATATGTACTTTTTGTAAAAAAAAAAAAAAAAAAAAAAAAAAAAAAAAAAAAAAAAAAAATTAAATTAAAATATTAAATAGTATATGGAAAAATGTTATTAATTAGAAGCTATGTTTTGTTGTATATCACTTTGGTAAGAGCACGAAAAATGCTGCAAAATGACACCTTTCCCAGGTCTCTATCTCAATTAGGGCAGCTCCAAGGGCAATTTAAAAAAAGTCCGTTCACACATCTTTGGCCAGTTTTTGGAAAGTTTACATGACCATATTTCAGGAATGGTTTGAGGTAAAAAATTGAAATTTGGTATTTTTCTTAGTTTCAGCACCCACTATAAGTATGCCAACTTTCAGCAAAATCTAAGAGGGTGAGGTCAAATTTTTATTTATTATGTTTTCATTTGACATGGAATGACCCAGAATGCAAATGTAATTTAGAAGCGATTATTGTCTGCTGGACTAAGCTGTTTGCTGTGGCATGAGCTACCAAAAACTAATGTGTTCCAAGATCTTTCATTTACAACTTAATAATGTTTCACATATGTTAAACATTAACAGTAGCTATAAAAACAGTTAAGCATATTTCTGCATTAAAAGTTATTCATCAGGTGTGAATTTGTGAATGTGGTGCATGTAGAAAATTGAATGAACTGCAGCTTCACTATCTGTGAGTTGACGTGAATATTGTATTCTTTCAATAACTGTGTACTTGACATTAATGACTATCGTTTGCCTGAAATGTTAGCATCGTATACACACAAACTTTGAGCTATATAGCAGCAGTTGCCTACAACCAGCCTGTACCTAAAGGAAGTCGACCAAGGAATAATATTACCGCCAAGTAGATTATATACCATTCAAGAGGAGACAACAGTTGCAGTTTACCACTGATGGACCTACCACCGTCTGGCTGCCAACAAGGTCACACGTCACATCCCGCGTACAGATAAGCATTGAATAGAGCTCTCTCAGCAAAGATTTGGAAAGTAGTCTCAAATTGTTTTAATGTAATTGCATTTACATGCTTCTTTGAATAAACGTTGCTTTATAGTGACTGGATTCCAAATTTCATGTTGTCTTTGTCTGCCACATTATTACTTTCCTAATGTTACTGTTTGTTAATTTCTTTTCTCTCTTATTTACTTTAATTATCATTGTACATATCTTTTGGGGGATGTGCTTTGACATATGTGTAAAGTGTTTTTGCTGGGTAATTTTACGTATTTAAATGTTGCATTTTGTAAAATGTGCAAGCTGTTACATCTGCCATTAGTTTCCAGGCTCTGACCGATCAGAATCTCACATTGTTGCAAAGTATAAACACAATGGGTGTTTTAAATTTCAGAGCTGTCTAATGACTGTGGCTTATTCTGGCACTGGTCACATGCAGCAATCTCATAGTCGTGGGTGAGCTTCTTGTTTTTGTAGTTGCCTTTGGGCGATTGAACAACTGGTGTGACTATATTTTTCAAAGGTATTCATGGGATTTTTATAATTTATATCCCTTTGGGTTTTGCTTACTAAATCTGTAAATGACCTTTACAGTAACTCCAATTGTAAAACAAGTTCTTCTGGAGAGGAAAGAAAAGCCACAAAACTGTACTTCATTACATTTCCAAGTTAAATATTTAGGAATATTCATAATCAAAATTCACTATCTAAATCTTCAGAGTGGAAGTTTCATTAGATATGGTGTCATTTTGTGGCAAGACAATTCCCCCCCCCCCCTCCCCCAGTGCTGTCTTATTGAAATCTTACAGTCCTTGGCTCTCAATTTCGAAATTTAGTGGTGGCCCATTTATTATGGTTTGTTATGAGTCTACAATATGGCAATCAAAGGGGAAGAGCGTGTAGTGAGATTCCAAGTTTGGGGAAATGAACAAGTGGAAGAAAAGGAAGTGGTAACTGTTATGGAAAATATGGATGAAGGCTTATTTCTTAAATCAGCACTGGGTCTTAAAACAGAAGTAAATGGAAAAGGTGGAACAGTGAGTAAGTTTCAATTGCTGTTAATGAAAATGGAAGAAGTGGGGAAAAAGGTAGAAGCTATTAGAGAATCACAAAAAGAAGTGGGTAAGAAGATAGGAAAGCTAGATAAGACGTTTGAGCAAAAACTGAAGGAATAAAAACAAGAGTAGGAATCTGAGTCAGAAAAGAAATTTTCTGATTATTAAATTTTAAAAAAAATATTAAAATTAAAATTTTGGAAAAGTTGACAATTAAGTTTCAGAGATAGTCAAAGTATTTAAATTTGGGATATCTGTAAGACAAGGAAAATTTGAGATATTACAATTGAAAATTTAGGCTGCTTGGGGGGAATTTGGATTGGGAAGGCAGATGCACCAGATAAATATGAGCTGTTTGAGGATTTTGCTTCAGGATTTCTAGAAAAGAAAAACAAAGCAAAGTCCTTGAATATTATTAAAAAGCATCATGGTATTGTAGGAAACTGGAGTATCAAAGAGTACTATGAAAGGCTGATGAGTAAATTAACATATCTGGATGGCCCATTGAGAGAAAGGGATACTATGGAGGTACTAATGGAGAAGCTGCCTTCTAATAAGAGATGTGTGTTAACAGAATACAATCATACAATTAAAGATTTCCTAAGTCGAGTGAGGGATGTAGACAGGTGGTAAACAAATTCTTCACTTCACAAAAAAAGAAATTCTGAATGTTGTAATGAGACAGGGATCAGACAAACAGAATGAAATAAATAAATGTATGAGGTGCACAAGAAAGTGGTCAAGTGAACTTTTAGGGATAATAATAGAGATCATTCCAAAAGGGAGGGGCCCCAAGTAGAAACGAACTCCCGCAACAGCAATTGCCCATTCTGAAGTAGGTCAAACTTTCGGGCTCACAAATATTACAAGCTGCCTTCATGAAAAAGAAAACAGAATTTGCAGTCATGGTAGCAGTAGTTGTAACCCTAATTTTGGTAGTGGAATGTGTGACATCAGAATCTCTTGATTGAAGATAATATTTCTGAAGTTACTTACGGAAGTATTGTGGAATCATTGGGGTCTTGTATGGAAATGTATTCTCAAATGTGTAATGGTGTCAAGTACATGAGGAGCAGCTAGGTGATGGGGAAGGGAAAAAAGGGAGGTTACAGAGAAAAAGTGATGATAGTAGTAAGGAAGATAATAGTGATAGGAGTTGAAGTAGAGACGAGGAAGAAAACAAGGGGATGTATTTCTTTAACATAATAGTTTGAAGGAGGTATATGAGGTAAAAGGAAGGAAAACTTTTTTAAATTACCCAGGAGATGAATACCAGAAATTCTGTGAATGATAAAATAGATGTAGATGTTGAGAATGAAGTTAATGTTTCTTATCGTTGGCAAAGATGAAGGTCTGGCAATGTGTGAAAATTAGCAATCATTGTATAGAAGAGAAAGGCCTTCTGAAGACACAGTGAAATTACCCAAAGTTTTTTTTAAATTATGTAATGGAAAATGCTGATGAACTGGGAATGCTAGTACCTCAACTAAAAATCAAATACTTCTGAAATTTGAAATTGGGGGCATAAATCTGGTGTGTAATTTTCTTTATTTTTTAGTTCCGGGACTAAGTGTAGGTATCATTCTAGGTCTGGATTAGTAAACAAAATACACAGCAGACATTAATTCTGGGGACAGATTTGTTAATATGGAGAGTGGTGAAGGGTCAAAAAAGGGTGTTAAGCTGCATGAGAGTTTTTCAGTAAAACCTTATCCTACTGTTGGCACAAAGAAACTGAAAGGATGATGGAATGTGTAGTTACAGAAAGAAGTAAGAGAGAATACAACAGCCCTTTGATTGTTGTAAGTAAAAAGGATAGTTGTGTAAAAGTTGTCACAGATGGAAGAATGTTGGACACAATAGTGAGGCAAGAGACTCATCGTCCAGAAAGTATGGAACGACTACAAAGTGAACTATATGACAAGTCTTGATTTAAGAGTTTGTTATTGTCAAGTGCCACTTGCTTAAGAACACTGAAAATATTCAGCTTTTCAGTAATAGGAGATGTTATCAGTATATACTCTTGTCCCATTTTGATTGAAAATTAGTAAATCTGTATTTACATGAGCATTAGACCAAGTTTTAGGACTGGAGCTGAGCCCCAAAATAGCCTTATATGCAGATGGTCTAATTACCACTGAATCTTAGGAAGAACATTGTAACCTGTTGCATGGGGTATTGCATGCTTTAAGAAAAGAGATCACAATCATTAGGCTTAAAAGAACATGAATTCGTTAAGAACGAGAAAATTTTTGAGTTATCTTATCCATGGCTGGCATGGAAGCTAATCCTGAAAAGATAAAGGCAATAATAGAATGTCTGTATCCCAAAAACAGGAAGCAATTTAGGACTTTTTTAGGTTTGTGCAATTTATAGACACTTTATGCCTGGCCAAGTCTTGAATAACACATGTTCAATTAACTTATTAAGCCCTAAAAAAGTTTTTACTTTGACGGACTAATGTAAAGAAGCTGTCAATGAACCTTATGAGGCTCTGAAGAAGGAGAGTATCTTACACCCTCCTGACCACAGCCAGCCATTTTGTTTAAGGATACATTTGAGTTGTATGCCATTGGCCTAGAACTGTTGCAGAACTTTGGGGATGAGGAGAAGGAAGATCATAGAACAATAGCTTTAAAAAGAAAACTGACATTATACATCTTCAATGCCATGGTATAAATTCATTTTTATAATCATTTTCTGTTTGACTGTGTACTGTAATGCTACACATATTTCTTGTTTCTATTTCCGAGCGCGTGACTTTAACCCTCTTTTTTTTCTTTTTTTCTTTTCTTTTTTTCCATTATTAACTGGTTTCTTGAGTATCATTACTCTGTATGAATTTTTTTATGTAATTGTTTTACTGTTATGTTGAATTTCATATTATTCTGTGATGTATTTAATAACTGCTGTTTAATGCTATGAATGCTGTATCTCAAGGTTACAAATTAGTGTATTCAAACACTAATTAGTTTTACAGTCATGTGTTTCATATGCAACAATGACATTTTATCATAAGATGTAACAGGAAACATCTGATGATAACATGGGGGGAGGGTGGGGGCAGCACATGTGAAGATACTGCTTACTGTGAGTGTATTTTTTCTTCTTTTCACTTCATACATATCTTTGCTGGTCCAGATCTCTTGTTCTATAGTGTGAAGTGGAACTGAACATTACTTCTATAATGTTACAAAAGAAATTTTCTATTATCATGTTTATATTCATCTTCTGCGTATGCAATAATTACACATACTTTTTTTGTTTCCAGTTTTTCGTTTATGATTCAGTGCACAGTGATTTCCACCAATTTGTCTTATTTTGATCATTCAAAATGTGATAAAATTATTGTAATTCAACTGCAATGAACAACATGAATTTACACACACACACACACACACACACACACACACACACACACACACACACACACACACACACAGAGAGAGAGAGAGAGAGAGAGAGAGAGAGAGAGAGAGGGGGGGGGGGGAGAAAATGGGGGGGGGGGGGAGGGTGGAGATGGAAGGCTCTTAATATTTCAGGGAAGAAAGTCAAGCAAAAGTCAAGTCTGAACATTCTGAGCTTTAAATGTGATTTCAAATGTTATGCTGCCAAAGGCAAGATTACCTGGTGTCCCGTAACTTCACAGCTATGAATGCTGTTAACACTCTCCAATAGATTGTGTGCTTCATCAATTATCACAATGCTATCTTTCAGTCGTATTCCACTTGCTTCACGTGTTGACTTGTGCAGTAGAGTATTGTAGGGGATAAGGACAACCTGGAAACCAATATCTCATGAATACTACTTTAAACTTGTTTGAAGCAAATATTTTTTTTAAAAAGCCAACTGAAAAAGACATGGTGAAGTGAGACAGCATTTTCCTTTAAAATGTGAAAGGAAAATGCAAGCAAGAAACATTAACAAAACACAAAGAGATGCAGAAAAAATTTGAAGAATCAATTATTGTACATTATAGCCACGACTGCTGACACAGAGAAGTGGAGGCACAATGATAATTTATTGCTTTATAATATATAACATTGTTAATACCACTTTCTTCATTCAAAACGTTAACGCTATGACGCTTTCCAGGCAGAAGTACACAGCTGTAAGACAACACATGGGTATCATGGCAGAGTGTCACATCAGAATAAGAATCTGTGTACAATCTTAAACTATATCACCATGTTGACAAGTACCAAGATCTAGTCTCATGAAAATTCCTATAAGGTTCACTGGATCATACCTTTGTTTGTTTCATAAGTGTACAACAATGTCGGTGACTCAGGCATTACTTATCTTTAATTATTGTTAATAATTTGTCAGTATAGTAACTTTGTTACAATATATAATATTGGAAATGATGTACAATGGTTTGTAAATGTTCTTAGAACTCTTTGCTAGCATCTAAGGAAAACTTCTCACAGCTTGGACGAAACAGACATAGATCCATCATCCTTTACGTTCCATAGAGTCGATCAAGAAGAAGAACCTTCAGGGTTGTGGAACAGACCAAGATACACATTAACGACCACAAGAAAATTATAGAAACTTAATCTGCACACTGTACATGAATAAACTATCACTATACTCCTTAATGCTGTTTGTGCCAAGTCCATTACATTGTAGATAATTCAGTGAACATTATTTAGTGTTGTTCCCTTCAAAGGTAGTACCTACTAAACATGATCCTACTTTATCACTTAAGAGAAAAAACAGCAAAGCTATGAATTCTGATCTACTAGACAATCTCCCAGTTTACCCAGGCTTCACAGCTTGCCTAAAATCCACAACAAAGGCATTCCACTGTGACCGATTATTAATGCTATTGATTCTCCAATCAACAGATTTGCAAAATATCTAACCAAATTATTAGTTGCTGAAAAAATTGCATTAAAATCTCCCAAATGTTCACTGACATAATGAAGTAAATCAGAATTAATCCAGATGAAACTTTGGACTCTTCCTCTTCCTGTGGAAGGTAATTTAAGTTATTAGCAGACCAGCTTCCTCTCAAGACTAGTAAATCATTTTGCCATACTTTGAAGAGTACCTACTTTTTGTATAATGATGAATTTTATATTACTGACAGAATAGCTATAAATTCTCCATTTCTTACATCAGCGGCTAAGTTCACTATGGAGCATTCAAATGACATTAAATTCAGCTCTATCTGTCAATCTTGCTTTTTTCGTTGTGTTTATGACACATACATGATCTGCACACAAGGGATCAAAGTTCATATGTTTGATCTCACTGTTTACCCCAAGTCAAAACATCGTGACTTACACATCCATCCACAAAGCTTTCACCATCCAGCCCAAAAGAGTACCATTTTTATAAACACTGGTACACAGAACTAACTTTGTTTCTGACAAAGACTATGTGGATTCTACCATCAAATATCTGAAGAAGGTAGTCTGGACAAACGGTTATCATGAACAATATATTAATTAACCATGTACTCAACAATATATTAATTCACCATCTCTCAGAAACGAAAACACACATCATCAATCACAATCATCATCACAAAATGTTCAGCCTCCAAAGACATTACAATCAACCAATTTTCTGACCAGCCAAGAAAATTAGAGAGATGCTTTACCCAGTAAAAGGCAGCCTTAGTCTAAATCAACCTGGAATTTACAAACTCCTTGTGAAGGCAGTAGCACTTACATTGATCACTGTATACATACGATTTCAGAACGCTGCACATAGCACAGCCGCCACATTACATACTGCAATTTTGACAAATCTGCTATTGTCGAACACATTCTAAAAAACAAAAAACAATTAAATTTGACAAAATGAAAATAAATATTATCCCCTGCATCTACCTGCAAGGTTTCTGTCATGAAACCACGTGTTCATACCCTTACAGGTGGCTGGAAATGTTGAGTAACAGAGCGAAAGTACAACACACTTTACATTTTTATAACTGGAGTTTCCTCATGGCTGATGACATCAGCTGTGCACTGATCATGACCAGTACTACAATAGTGTTGCAGCAGGGTACTGAATCAGTGCCACAGTAACCACCACTATGTGACACCACCACACCTACAGTAGCACAACAAGATACTGTTTATACGTGTTGATACAGCCACAAGGGAACACGTCATTTGATCAAGCTGCCAGGCCACTGAAACGATCTGGCCCCAGTGCGACCCAAGGTTGCATCAGTTGTTCAGGACCATGCTGCATAGCCGGTGTATCCATATGGCTCCATTCACACATTTGGCTTTTGCTGGGTTGCCATTACCTGTTATACTCAGCTACTTCCACCTGTACACATCAAGCTCCAGTTTGGTGCTTCTATAATTCACCACTTTCCCTAGCGATACCATTGCAAACTACATTGTCGTATGGGGCTGAGCACTGGCCATGGCAGCCAGCTGTTGACGAATTATCGTCTGTTGCACAAGATGTCGCCTGCCTAGCTTTACTGCCTGGAGGGGGACCTCAACTGTATTGTAGCCATTAAAACATTATCACCACTGTCTTTCAGAAGGTCCAGCGTTCAACACCTCTTTATCACTAAGAATGTACTGAATGGCATGTTGTTAATAAAAGAATTTGATACAGTTTGCTGTCATACTGCTGGTAGACCCTGAACTTCACGGCTGGAAATCTAAAATGCTTGGGTTGGGAGATGCCATCCCATCATGATCAACAGCCAAAACAGTTATCCCACCTCCAATAACGTCTTTACAAATCTGATCACTACAGAGCACTCAGCACTGAAAAGTTACAGAGAAGTAAACTCAGATATCTACCATCTACCTGCACCAGCATTGCCAATCATATTCCTTCATCACAGACATCGACAGAAAGCTGTTGTAGTATATGGAAGTTTTGGACTTCATGATATCTCCATCATACAATTTTGTGAACTACATATCAAAGGGGTCAAATACAGGGAGCGAAAGGCTATTTACAATTTGTACAGAAACCAGATGGCAGTTATAAGAGTCGAAGGACATGAAAGTGAAGCAGTGGTTGGGAAGGAAGTGAGACAGGGTTGTAGCCTCTCCCCGATGTTATTCAATCTGTATATTGAGCAAGTAGTAAAGGAAACAAAAGAAAAATTCGGAGTAGGTATTAAAAATCATGGAGAAGAAATAAAAACTTCGAGGTTCGCCAATGACATTGCAATTCTGTCAGAGACAGCAAAGGACTTGGAAGAGCAGTTGAACGGAATGGACAGTGTTTTGAAAGGAGGATATAAGATGAACATCAACAATAGCAAACTGAGGATAATGGAATGTAGTCGAATTAAGTCGGGTGATGCGGAGGGAATTAGATTAGGAAATGAGACACTTAAAGTAGTTTTGCAATTTGGAGAGCAAAATAACTGATGATGGTCGAAGTAGAGAGGATCTAAAATGCAGACTGGCAATGGCAAGGAAACCGTTTCTGAAGAAGAAAAATTTGTTAACATCGAGTATAGACTGAAGTGTTAGAAAGTCGTTTCTGAAAGTATTTGTATGGAGTGTAGCCATGTATGGAAGTGAAACGTGGATGATAGACAGTTTAGACAAGAAGAGAATAGAAGCTTTTGAAATGTGGTGCTATAGAAGAATGCTGAAGATTAGATGAGTAGATCACATAACTAAAGAGGACAGGTATTGAATAGAATTGGGGAGAAGAGGAGTTTGTGGCACAACTTGACAAGAAGACGGGATCGGTTGGTAGGACATGTTCTGAGGCATCAAGGGATCACCAGTTTAGTATTGCAGGGCAGCATGGAGGGTAAAAATCGTAGAGAGAGACCAAGAGAGGAATACAGTAAGCAGATTCAGAAGGATGTAGGTTGCAGTAAGTACTGGGAGATGAAGAAGCTTGCACAGGATAGAGTAGCATGGAGAGCTGCATCAAACCAGTCTCTGGACTGAATACCACAACAACAACAACAACAACATATCAAAGTACCACATGGCCTGACAATAATGACAGAGGAAATCACTGAGAAGTTGAGTACCTAGTGCAGCAAGAAAACTAAGGAACATTTGCCCAGGAAAGCCAGAGCTTCATCTAGTTTAAAAACAGAACAGCAGCATCATAGATAACAACATGTGAAACGAACCAGCATGAGGATTAGATTAGATATACTTTTTGGTTACATAGAACTATAAATAGGGAAACCTCAAGGATGCAGAACAGGTCATAAAAAAAAGACTACATAATACGTATTTACCGAAAAAGGAAAAAGGATTAAAGTAGCTTCCACAGATCCTATGTGAAGTGATCTCATGGATGTGGAATAAGTAAAAAAATCTTTAGCATATTTTCATTTATGAAGTCATAACAAACTTGTCACACAAAAAGCATTCAAAGACAACCATCAGTACAAGTAGCAGCATACAAACAAGATGAACATCAACAAAAGAAGAACAAGGGTAACAGAATGTAATCAAGTTAAATGAGGCAATGCCGATGGCATTCTTTTAGTAAATGAAACACTGATACTTATAGGTGAGTATTGGTGTTTGGGCAGCAAAATAACTGACAATGGACGAAGTAGACAGTATATACAAATGCTAGGAACTGTTTTCTGAAGGTATTTGTCTCGACTGTAGCCTTGTATCAAAGTGAAACGTGAATGATAAAAAATACTGAGATTAAGAGAATAAAAGCTTTTTAAATGTAGGAGTCAGAAAAATGCTGACAGGTAGATCTAATAGCTAATGATGATGTGCTGAACATTCTAAGACATCAAGGAATTATCAATTTCATAATGGTGGGACATGTGCATGTGCATGGGGGGAGAGTGTAATTATTGAGAGAAACCAGACTTCAATAGACTAAGTAGGTTCAAACAGATATCATAAGAAAAGCCGAAAACAACACTAGGATTTTCAACTGCATTCTATAAAAAAAAAAAAAAAACTTAAAAAAAGGTGTCTCGAAATAATGTCAACCCAGCATTTGACTCAGTTTCCTGTAATTATTGGGAGATGAAGAAGCTGGCACAGGATAGAGTAGCATGGAGAGCTGCATCAAACCAGTCTCAGGACTGAAGATCACAACAACAACAACCTGTAATTATAAGTATTGCTTTGATGCTGCATTTCAGTGAAGCAAACAGAAGTTGAGGTAAAGTCAAAGACATGGATAACACGAAACATAAAGAAATCATCAGGAACTCTTATACAGTTTAATAAAGCAGAAAAACAAAATGCACCTTTCTAACCCTATGTGAGAAATGACGGCAATGTATACAGGAAAGTTACAGTAGCTGCAAAAAGTTAGTAAATGACTCAACTATCAAATAAGAAAATAATGAAATGAAATGAAATTATTAACCTTATAAAGTTGTTAATAGTGGACAGAAATATAGTAAAACACAATAAATTCATCACACAATGTGAAGGAAGAATTGTTGAAGATACATGGATTAATAACATATTTAGACTTATGACCACAGCAGTTGAGTCCCATAGTGCTCAGAGCCATTTGAACCATTTTTGAAATAACATATTTAACAAATATTTTGCAAATATAGCACAAAATTAAAAACCAACTAATCAATAGATGATTTAGCACACCAATAGTAAAGCCACTTCAAACAAGGATGATGCACAAGACACACAAAACAATCTCACTATTATTTAGCTTCTGTATTTTAATTCAAAGAGTTACACAGGAAAAGTTTTGAATACCAAATGCAGCACATTATTTTAATGTTTAGAAAGGGAAGAGTTAAAAAAACTGATATAGCTGTGCTTAATTTCTTGACAGAGGTCATGAATGCTATAGAATAAAATGAATTAAATTGTGGCCTGTTTCTAACATGTCTAAAGCCTTTGATCTGATCAATCATGAACTGCTACTTTGGCCTTTAAAGGATTTGTCTGAAAGCTAGCAAAGTTTTTATCCTTTTTTTATGCCCATCAACAACTGAACACTTTTGCTATCAGCAAGGTATGTCAACATGATACCTCTTTTCTCGTGTAAAATCACAGAAGCGCAGGAATAAACGGACACCCATAAAAATTTGTGGAAAGAGTGTGTATATGCAAGGGTGTTCTTGTGTCCACACATTGCCTCATTGCACAAGCAGTCGGCTATGGCCTTTCCTTGCTTTGGAGCTTGCAGGGCATTTATTGTGATGAAAGGCAACAGAAAAAGAAACACAAAAGTGACTCTAGGTAAAAAAGTAGCTAAATAACAGAGGTACAAGAAGTACAAAGAGACAACACAATTTCATTTACAAATTTGAGAAATAGGTCATAGTGAGATTTTAGACTTTACGGAAACTGCAGTGACAAGACTGGCAATAACATTTCATTAACTAGTAACCTGTGACTTAACATACAAGTTTGAACTATTTATTTTGCATTTCAAAACAAAACTAGGGTCTATATTCTGGCAAGAAAAAAAATTCCGGATTTTTGCTGGACTTCCCAGCTAAAAATACACTTTTCCTTGTCAAGTGGCTGTATACTTTCCCTCGCAGCTGTAAAACTTATCAACCCTTCCAAAAGTATAAATACAAATTCCACCAAAAACAGCACATTAGTTTCTGAAGCACTGAAATTAAGATTGCAAAGTGCTTTTGTCAGCCAATCATAGCTCGAGTGGAGTGATATAGTCAGCCAATGGCAACATCACTTAAATAACAAACACACAAACAGGGAAAGTTAATGGCTTAAATTAATATACATGTAGTATAGCTAGAAACAAAGCAAAGCTTTCACATATACATTGGTCCTTTTTGCATATGTTACCCTTTCACAGACATCAAACCCAAATATTAAAATAAAATTTTAAGTAATGACATAAATGGCTGGTCTTCTGGGCCCGAAATTTTCCTAAGTGGCTGGCCCTCAAACTGTTACATTTTGAATTAGACTCAAACACTCTGTGGTTTAAGAAATTCATAGCACATTCTCACACGTAACGTGGCTCTTCTAGCATAAAAGATAATTTACTTTGGAAGTAATGCTTGTCAAACCACCATTCACAATATTTTCCCATGACCTTTTGTAAGTAGGTACGTTTGAACAGCAGTCAGAGAGTGCCAGAAAGTGGGCATTACTGTGCATGCGCAGCTATGATGAAATTGGAAGCCCTTGCTTGGTGTTAGCTCTGTTCATATGCCTTTAGTCAGTCGCATTTCTGTTTGGAATTTCATGGTTTGAGGGGCATCACATGTCTATATGCAGCACTGCAGCATGCTGCCCAGAGGGAACATACAGGTTTACTGTACTTTGGACAATTGTTTTAACATATTCTTTCCAGATAAGGAATGCAAAATAAGAAAGCAGTCCTTGGAATAATATTCATTTCAAAACTAGTCTCTACAACTCAAAGTACCATAATATTTAGTAAAATTTTGCTATGTTGTGACTTTAACATAGACTATTTTATTTGTTCTCTGCAATACTGGTATACAGCATTTCCAATCATGTTTACATCCACACAGCACTGCGAAAAGGTGGTAAGAAGGAATACAAACTTCTTGCAGCAAGAAAAAAGAAAAGAAAAGAAGGTTGTTTGTATATGCCAGAAGTAAGGACAATAAGTTTTTCACGACTTTTTCAAATATTATAAAAAATTAACAATATATCTGTGACGCCGAGGAACACTATAACTGGCAATTTATATTCTACTTTAGGAGTAAATACAAGGCCTTTTGGGGAGTTACAGTGATAAAACACAATGTGCTGCCAGTCTACTGAAGAGTGGCATTCCATACATTCATTCAAGACATTAACAGCACAAATGAAGAAATAATGTCAAGTCTAAAGGAGAAATGAAGAAATAATGTCAAGTCTAAAGGAGGTGGGCAATGGCCTTGCCGCAGTGGATACACCGGTTCCCATGAGATCACCGAAGTTAAGCGCTGTCGGGCGTGGCTGGCACTTGGATGAGTGACCATCCAGACCGCCATGCGCTGTTGCCATTTTTCGGGGTGCACTCAGCCTCGTGAAGCTAATTGAGGAGCTACTTGACAAGAATAGTAGTGGCTCTAGTCACAGAAAACCATCATAATGACCGGGAGAGCGGTGTGCTGACCACAAGCCCCTCCTATCCACATCCTCAACTGAGGTTGACACGGCGGTCGGTTGGTCCCGATGGACCACTTGTGGCCTGAAGACGGAGTGCTGTGCTAAAGGAGGTGCTAGACAAGAGTTGAAACATTTCTTGTGATCAAACAACGTTGTGTTTTCACAGATGGCAGATTGTAAAATTCTGCTAAGTCAGTCAATACATTTGAAAAAGAACATTTTATTTAATACTACTGACCAAATTTGCATTTTTAGCCATTTTCAAGTAAACATTTATGTATGTTTGTACATATATAGCATTAAGAGATCATACATTACACTATAAAAAACACATCAGAATACTCCACGAGTACTGGAATTTTGTAAACCACACTAAAATACATAATTAGGCTTAAAGTGCACATTTGCATGTTCATATTCTCAATAAAGAAAAATTAAGCTTTCCAGTGTGGTATTCGGGATGCCAATTTTCTTGAAGTAACAGTACTGTACTCCTTCTTGTTTGGTTCTTCATTTTGGCATTCTGGTTTATGTGCCACAAGACAAAAAAGTACACTTGAAATTCAGTGTCGAGTTGGAACTAAACAATTGTGTGGAATGAAACATTTTGTTTGAAATAAATTGGCTACCTCTGTGGTAAAGATTAATAAAAGCCAAATTTCTTTAGAAAATCGACAAAAATAAGTTCATTGTTCTGCAAGACAATTAATGCTCGACTGACAATAATGTGGGTATAGAATAAAATAGCAAAACATATTAATAACACATTTTAGTCTTTAGTAATTGTCGTAGCGGCCCCTTACCTGTTAGAGTGCCCGCACAACAGACAAGCAAGGTGGGATGCCGACCTCCCTTCAAGAGCTCATATCAAAAACATCGCCAGTGAATGTATACATCAACAGACTTTCTGCATAAACACGGCACTAATTCATGGAAAGCCGTATGACAGAGGTGCACCAATTGGAACTAATGTAACTAAGTGTAGCACTCTGCAGAATTGGTGTTATGAGCACAACAGCAGAGTTAGACCGGCAGTGTGTACGTACAGCTAGGGCAGCTCTGGCCAATGTCACTCAAAAATACTCCTGAGTAGACACTCGCCATAGTCTTTTGTAAAAATTTGGATCTTGTGTAGTGTTGTTGTTATTTCTTTTCATTGTCTTGTAATTTTTATCTGGCTTTTGCCACCACAAGAATTATTGTGTTTCCTGGTGTTCTCGAGTTTGAAAATTAGTGCAAGCCAGGAAGGCGTTTCAGTTACATAAAATGTGTTCAAACTTGATCTTTAGTTCTTTCCTACCGACCGCAGGGCACTACAGCAGTTACGTGAATGTATTTTAATTCAGCAAAGAGCTCCCAACCACGGAAATTCATTTTGTTTTCATTTGACCTGAGAGCTGTAAATCAAAAGAAAAAAAAAAAGACAAAATCACAAAATGTAGACATGGGTCACATGGTGGCTATATCTCCTATCAGCAGTAGGGCCAAAGTTGTTAATAGATGATATTAAAATGTTATTAAAGCAAACAACAAAGCTAATTACCAACACAAAATATAATGTTCTAGGGCAATGTAAGTGTTAAAAAAAAAAAGCACACACACACACACACACCAGCAAACACAAAGGCACTAGCAATTAGGATAATGAAAGGGGCTGCCAATGGGTAAGCGCACAGGAAACTTTTAAGGAATTTATAATTTTGCCTTTTCAGAATTACAGTTATGTTAAACTGTTTCTTACGGAAAGGCAAGGGCTAGAGGCTGAAAAATTTCAAGATCTGATCAGGATTTGATCCCATAATCTTTCTGTTTCCAACCACGCACTTTACCACTAGACCACCAAGTACCACTATCTGCATCATTTTGTGGAGTGAAAGTGTACAACACCTTCACATCATCACCTGTCAATTCCTCATAAGTTAATTTTAAAGCAATGTTCCATGTTTACTTTTGACAGTTTTGAAATAACTCTCAATGGACAGTACACATTGGCTACATACTTGCAGATTTTGAGGAACTATTTTCAATTGAGAGCAGGTCAAATACTGCCACATTTTAAAACTTTTTGTGTGTCAAGAACACTTCCTTTCCTTTGAAGTTTAACAAACCAACAACAAGAAAGTCATCAAGAAAAAGACTTCATGTCACTCGAGATGAAGGCAAAGTTGTAATTCCTGCACCCTTGAGCATTACTGAACTTCCAAGCACGTGCCTCTAACACATCAAGCGAGTCCCTTCTACCACCTGGCTCTCTGCTACAAGAACTGAGATGCACCACTTACTTGAGCAAGAGGGACTGCATCCCTGGCAGCATAGTACGGGCATGCTTTCAGCATTTTCCCAGCAGTCACGAGCTCCTCAACATCATGGACAGATGACAGAGCCGTATCCCTCAGCTGTTGCACTCTCTCACGCTGCCGGAATGGACAGCTGCCCCCACCTACAGTCTTCTGTCGCTTAGGTGCATTCTCTTTATCTATGGGTTTGGATTTGGTCTTGCTCTGGAGCTCAAGACACCTGAATTTAAAATGATTACCAGACATAGTTTATAACGAAATAACTGACATCTTTCAATAAAACTGTTATTGTGCTAATATAATAACCAAGACTTAGTCTCTCGTGGCCATGGGAGTGTATATTTGCGTGTTGCGTGTTAGATTTTACTAGAAAAAGAGTAAGAGCTTGAAAGCTAGTGTGAATACTGATTTCAGTTACGTGTTTTTACACTCCATATATCAGTCTGTGGTAGGTGAGTGGTTGCCTTTCCCTTATTTTACATTTTGTTCCATACAGAAATTTCCATTATTGTTACAATATGTATTCAGATCTTCAAACTGAAATCAAATCCAACAACGCCAGAAAAAAAGATTTTACTCAGCAAGTGGCAGCACAAACAGGGACACAGAAAATGTGATGAAAATTTTAGATTTCAGTACCCGACCCTTTTACATTCAGCAAAAGGGAGGAAAGGTTTGAAGGGAGTGGGTCAATTCAAGGATTAAGTAGAAAGTTTCTTACGCCAAAGAAGATACAGCAGAGAATAGCAGAAAGGGAAATCAAAGCGATTTGAATATCTGGAAATTTATATTCATCGGAAAGGAAACTGGATAAAACAGTGATAAAGAAAGGGGGGAGGAAACAACCACAGGAACATGGATGACACGAAACTAGACACACACACAAAAATTATTGAAGAGTAGCAACCACAGACAAAAAACAAAGAGACAAAATGAAAAGAGAGAGATGGAAGTAAGTATTAGTGGAACTAACTCAAAACCAAATTCAATCTAAAATCAAAGAATAGACCCAATAAAGCTCATGATCCCTCACAGGGGACGCTGCATTATCAAAGGCACCTTCAGTGGCATGCACACGAGTTTGCACTTGTCAATTAAGTTGAGGGCTATGCCGGTGGTAGTGTAGCTACCAGCAGTGCCATTCAGACCAGGGCAGGTCCAGTGGAGGAGCCAGATAAAGGGAAAGGAGATAGTTTTAGACATAGGAATGCCAATTTTCTTAGAGGAGTAAATGCTGACGTCAAATTCTGGTCCTATAGGTTGAGGGCTGGGTCAATGGACCAGCACCCCATTATTATTAAATCTTCCTACGGCTTGAGAACCTAAAACGAAGTTGTAGAGTTATACATTGCCTTTTTAGATTTAGCAAAAGTTTATGACACTGTTCCTAGAACAAAACTGTGAGAAGCTACGAAAGATATAGATGTGAATGACCAACCTTTGCAGATTATTATTGAAATGTGCAGAGAAAATAAGGTACAGTCTAAAATAGGGTCGAAGTTATTGGAGTCTGTTTACAAAAGGACTGAGACAAGGTTGCAGTATGTCACCCATCTTGTTCAGTTTATACGTAGAAGTGGCTCTCCAAAACAGAAAAGCTACACTGTTAATTATGTGCATGTGTTTTCATTAAGTTTTCTTTATGTTCAAGCAATTCTAGCACAAGATGAATATGATCTGGAGTTCATGATACAACATTTATATCAGGAACATGACAAATGGGGACTACCAATGAGTCTAATAAAAACAGAATATCCTGGCAGTGAATAGTGACAATGGATTTGAAATACACTTCAATGACAGAGCAGCTATGAGACAGGTATAAAAATTTAAATATATAGGGGCATATAATGACAGAAGTGGATTGGGTAATACATAAGTAAATAACAGAATACAACAAAGCAGAGAAGTTATATCGTGTATAAATTCTTTTTGGTGGGACAAGAACATTTCTAACAACAGTAAGAGAAAGAACATTTAAGCTAATGGGTGAATCTGTCCTATGATAGGGATTAGAACTGTGGATTTTAAATGCTGACCCCAAAAGACAATCAACAGCTGTGGAAATGGATTATTTACAAAGGAGCACCAGAATATTAATAATCGAGGAAAAAAAAACTACTGAAGAAGTAAGAATTAGAATGAGGGCAAATGAAACAGTGACAGATAGGATTGAAAGATAATCATTAAAAAGTTTGGAGATCTGTGATGTTTCTGAAGGTCAAAAATCTCTCCTGTAGAAATCAAAGTAAGTTTGCACAAACAGTGCTTGTGTGAAAGTCAGCTTGCCCTTTTCATCTGTGACACACAGAAGGCAGTAAAAACAAACACTCAGATTCATGCCATGTACCTTGACTTCCAGAAGTGTTTGACAAAGTTATAATATATGTGTGCACAGAATATTACACACTAATCCTGTGACTGAATTGAAGAGTTCCTAGCAAATAAAACACATGTTGTCTGCAACACAAAAAAAATTTCCGATGTCAAAGTGGCTTTGGACATATCCAAATGGAGTACTATAGGACCACTAATGTTCACAGTATATACCAACGACCTGTGGAGAACAGGCATAGTGCAATGATAGTCGTTTACAAATAATGCTGGTGTATACAGAGAATTCTGAATGCTAGAAAACTGTGGCGACATTCAGAAAGATCTATGGAGGACCGACAGTGCAAGGATTGGCAACTGACCTTCAAAGTAAACAAATTAATTGTATTGTGCACAAGTACCGTACACGGAAAGACCTGTTATTGGACAAGCCACTAGAAGCAGTAACATCCATTAAATATCTATGAGCATGCGAATGAAGTGATTTAAAGTGGAATGACCACATAAAGCTAATAGAAGGAAAGAAAGATACCACACAGATTAATTGGAAGAATCCTCAGTAGTAGTAGTCCACCCACAAAGGAGCTAGAGCTTACAAAACCCTCATTTAACCAATTTCTGTATATTGTTTGTCGGTCTAGGATCTGTACCAAATAGGACTGTTAGCAGAAATAGAGAATATCCAAAGAAGTGCAGTACATTTTGTAGCAAGTTCATTTAGTAATCACGAAAGTATCACAGATATGTTCATCAAACTCAGTGGAAGAGCCGTTTAACTTTTTACTTCCTCCAAAATACATCTTGCGAAAAGGCCATTAAGGTCAAATCAGTTAGATTCGAGCTCTACCATTCCCTCTCATCTACAGTAAAATACACTCCTGGAAATTGAAATAAGAACACCGTGAATTCATTGTCCCAGGAAGGGGAAACTTTATTGACACATTCCTGGGGTCAGATACATCACATGATCACACTGACAGAACCACAGGCACATAGACACAGGCAACAGAGCATGCACAATGTCGGCACTAGTACAGTGTATATCCACCTTTCGCAGCAATGCAGGCTGCTATTCTCCCATGGAGACGATCGTAGAGATGCTGGATGTAGTCCTGTGGAACGGCTTGCCATGCCATTTCCACCTGGCGCCTCAGTTGGACCAGCGTTCGTGCTGGACGTGCAGACCGCGTGAGACGACGCTTCATCCAGTCCCAAACATGCTCAATGGGGGACAGATCCGGAGATCTTGCTGGCCAGGGTAGTTGACTTACACCTTCTAGAGCACGTTGGGTGGCGCGGGATACATGCGGACGTGCATTGTCCTGTTGGAACAGCAAGTTCCCTTGCCGGTCTAGGAATGGTAGAACGATGGGTTCGATGACGGTTTGGATGTACCGTGCACTATTCAGTGTCCCCTCGACGATCACCAGTGGTGTACGGCCAGTGTAGGAGATCGCTCCCCACACCATGATGCCGGGTGTTGGCCCTGTGTGCCTCAGTCGTATGCAGTCCTGATTGTGGCGCTCACCTGCACGGCGCCAAACACGCATACGACCATCATTGGCACCAAGGCAGAAGCGACTCTCATCGCTGAAGACGACACGTCTCCATTCGTCCCTCCATTCACGCCTGTCGCGACACCACTGGAGGCGGGCTGCACGATGTTGGGGCGTGAGCGGAAGACGGCCTAACGGTGTGCGGGACCGTAACCCAGCTTCATGGAGACGGTTGCGAATGGTCCTCGCCGATACCCCAGGAGCAACAGTGTCCCTAATTTGCTGGGAAGTGGCGGTGCGGTCCCCTACGGCACTGCGTAGGATCCTACGGTCTTGGCGTGCATCCGTGCGTCGCTGCGGTCCGGTCCCAGGTCGACGGGCACGTGCACCTTCCGCCGACCACTGGCGACAACATCGATGTACTGTGGAGACCTCACGCCCCACGTGTTGAGCAATTCGGCGGTACATCCACCCGGCCTCCCGCATGCCCACTATACGCCCTCACTCAAAGTCCGTCAACTGCACATACGGTTCACGTCCACGCTGTCGCGGCATGCTACCAGTGTTAAAGACTGCGATGGAGCTCCGTATGCCACAGCAAACTGGCTGACACTGACGGCGGTGGTGCACAAATGCTGCGCAGCTAGCGCCATTCGACGGCCAACACCGCGGTTCCTGGTGTGTCCGCTGTGCCGTGCGTGTGATCATTGCTTGTACAGCCCTCTCGCAGTGTCCGGAGCAAGTATGGTGGATCTGACACACCGGTGTCAATGTGTTCTTTTTTCCATTTCCAGGAGTGTATATAGCTGAACAAAACTATTAAGTAGCTCATAATGTAACAACAGCAGAAGTTTGCACAAATTTTAAATAATTATCTCATATAATTTGCTCAATGTTATATTTTGTTGAGAGAAGTGGGTACTTATTCAAACTACAGGACAAAACAGAGACTTTTGTGTCAATATGGTTTGGAAAGTTTTCCAGAAGGTAAATAATTTAGGAGTAAAGATAACAACTCACTGAATAGTAGAGGCATTGAGTTGTAAACAGGCATGCATCCTTTTTCGGGCTAGAGTACACCCCTCAACCCCACTCCTCTGCCCGGTCCTTATTATGTACCAATAAACAACTTAATGCCTCTAGTGTTCAGTGATTTGTTACTTTTTCACCTAGGTTATTAACTTTTGTGTCACATTATGATGTATTTTCAGTGATGACTGACACTGACTGTTCATCAAAAACATTATAGACAAACTGTCTTTGGTACTGGCCCTGGAACAACTTAATAACAATCACAGTTATTATATACATTATTACCATCAGCACATTGATATATTTCCAAAGGAAAATTAAACACATACAGATAATTCTCTGTATGTTTACATATTATTTATAAACAAAGAAAAAATTTGAGGTGATAATTCTGGTTAGGCATTATCTTTTTCTGCTCAAACACTTGTAAAATTTCGGTTCTGAACAATGAAATATGAAATATTAATATTAGACACAAAATATTATTTCCAACTGCCTCATTTAAAGATATTCTAAGACTGATGCATTACAAATACGTAGGCAGAAATGTTTTTTAGGAATGTTCAAAATTATAAATACTTTAAGTGTTTATATATTGGTTAAGAAACCATATTGTTTTACATTATTTTCTATAAAGTTTTATAATGCAAATTTTAGCCAAAAGATTGTATAAGGATTTGGATTGAGCTAAAATGAATAAACTGACTAAATTCAAAGATCATTACGTGATGTTTTTATTTCCACATTTTCATAATTTAAGACATTTTAAAATGAGATGAAGAGCTTTGCTGTCTACAAGACCTTAAATTACTTTAAATGATTTCAAATAGTATTTAATGTGTGTGAAAGTAATAAAAATTAATAAGAACACAGATAAAACTAATAAAAACATCAAGTTTTGAGTACTCCAACAATCGTATTTCATAATGTAGCTCTCCTAACTTGGCAGTTATATCCCAGAACTCATAAAAGCTTACTAACAATCATTCTTCCTACACACTATTAATGACTTGCAATGCGAGGGGGGAGGGGAGTTAACAAGTGATACATGCTTTCCTTACAGCACACACCATGATGTGGCTTGCAGAGTATAGATGCACATGTAAATGTAGAAAATAAATAAATTTGAAAATAAGATAAACAGAGTTTGCACAGGGGGTGGGGTAATAATGGAAACATGGCAGGCAATGACAGGAATGGCTGGTCTCAAATCAAGGCTAAGTTGAGTGGCAGTGGCCATATACACTCTGAATACTGCAAGTCTTCCAGAAGTAGCCTGGGGCTGCTTCTGCCTGTTAATGCTTAATTTGACTCATTCCACATCCCTCAAGGCACTCCTTAACAGCCAGAGTTACAGATCTCCATGTGTGAATGAAAAGGGAACTGCAATGTTTCTTACTGAAAATTCACTCACATAACCTAAAGAGCTTCAGGCGATATGTAAAGGCTGTCAGATGTACCAAAATTAGTGTCCTATGCACTTAGAGATGACACAGGAACTGAAATCAGGGGTAGCAAAGCAACACAAATAATGCTGAAATCAGTTTTCACATGTTCCTTTACTAAGGAACATACTGGTGTACTTGCCGAGTTTGCTTCTCTCACTACTGCAAAGAGAAGTGAGATAGGTATTATTGTCAATGGCATTGAGAAGCAACAGTAGTGGGTCAGGGTTTAGTGACTCCTGATATTGAGCATCAGTGGCGGGAAGGAAGCGACACTTTGTGGGTGGTGGAATGGGCTCTTGACACAGTGGGTGAGGTGTGAGTGAAACATTGGTGGTTCCACTAACAATCATTTATTGAGACATAAGACTCTAAACAAACAGACTAATACATTGTCTTTTAACTGGCTCAATCCTTCATGGCTGCGAAACGGCAGAGTCATAGCATGCAGATTCCGGTGACAGCTGATACAGTGACAGCTCATGTTGCAGCGGCGCACCGACAACGTATTCTTCCCTCAGTACCGTGCCCGTGACTCTCTGCAGCGGTGGTGCGGTCACCTTCTTGGAATTCGCTCATTGCATACTAACAAGCAGCTACGGCAATACGTGGAGTGCTCCGTCCCGGAATCGAACCAGCAGCCCTCAGGTTTGGCACCTTCTGGCAGAGTTCATCAGCATCTAAATTCACAGGTGACCCATTTGGTGAGATCGCAGCCCCTTCTTACTCACCAGCCACCTGGGTAATTACCACATGAACTTCTTTCTGGTAACATCTGGAATGGTGGCTTCTGCATTGACCTATGGGCTGACGCAGTACCGACATCTTCTTCTGTCGAGCAGTGTAGCAGCTAAGTCAATGTGGCGAAGCACGACATCTGCTAACTAACCATCGGTCCGTCCGTCCAGGCGATGTTTCTTCATGTCTCCTTTCTCCCCTCGAAGGGCCTTCCAAAGGACCACCTCAAAGGACCCCTCAAAAGACCCCCTCACGCCCATCTGTCGGAGGTATTTATTCGGTGTTTTTGCCAATGTCACTAAGTTTCTAGGGTGGCGACTGACTCTTCGGTCATTGATGTATGCTTCTAATGTTGGGCCAAAATGTTACCAATGCTCAGACACGTGCCGGCTTTCCACTGTATTGGTGTGGTTGGACATTGCTCTGTCATCCCCATCCACATCACCAGATACGTCACACACATAAGTTCAGTATGCTGACAGTTCCTGGAGCATTGACCACTGATGTGCGAACAGTGCTGGTCATTGTTCTCTTGGAAGCATTGCCCATCTGCTCGGTCGTTGATCTGTTAAAGTGCTGAACGCTGCTGCACAAGCTCCCCTGGTCATTGGCCTTCTCACGTTGGGCAGAAATGTTACCAATGTCACATTTTAGCTTAATGTGTCAAAGTCTCTAAAATGTTCACTTAACCTATAAGTCTTTCTGCTTTGAACAAGCATAAATAATACATAATTATTATACACTCAAAATGACTAATATCGCTAATATTAAATAAGGCTATGTGCCCTGATAGTATCCCTGTCATATTTCATACAGAGTACGCGCCTAAGTTAGCTCCCATTGTAATTATAATATTCTGTAAATCCCTTTAACACACACACACACACACACACACACACACACACACACACACACACACACACACACAGAGTCCACTATACTCAATGACTGGAAAAATGCACAGGTCACACACATCTACACAGAGAGAAACACAAGTGATCCACAAAACTACCATACAATTTAGCAAACATTCATCTGTAGTAGAATCCTAGAACATATTCTGGGCTCAAACATAATGAGGTACCTCGAACAGAGTGATCTCCTCCATGCTAACCAACATGGATTCCAAAAACACTGATCCTGAAAAACTCAACTGACACTCTTCTCACATAACATCATGAAAGCCATGGATTGTAGCAATCAGATTGATGCAGTATTTCTTGAAAGTATTTGACTTCGTACCACATCAACGTCTATTTTTAAAAAAATGTATGATCATATGGAGTATCACCCAGAATTTGTGACTGGGTGGAGGATTTCCTCTTAGCCAGGACACAGGAGGTTATTATGGGTATAGTCACCAACTGAAGAAGTAATTTCAGGTATGAGCCGACAAGCAATTTGAGACCCTTGTTGTTTACATTGTTTTTACATCATGACATTCAATGCAGTTTCAGATTGCATTTAAAACAGTGCCATATTGTACTGTGTGCATCTGGTATCTTCTAGGATAAGAATGTGGAAATATAATCCTGAAATCAATAATGTAACATGAGAACCTCAAATAGGATATGAGTGTTGGAATATAATCCTGAAATCAATAATGTAACATGAGTACCTCAAATAAAAAACAGCTGAATGAAAGTTTCATCAACTGAGAGCCCAGCCAGATTACTCTGCAAAAATGGAGTATCCAAAGTCCAGCACCACTCTTGTTATACTTGATAGAATTATGACAAAGTATTTGCTACGAGTTAGAAATGAATATATATATATATATATATATATATATATATATACAAGTCTGCTTGTGTCTGTATGTGTGGATGGATATGTGCGTGTGTGCGAGTGTATACCTGTCCTTTTTTCCCCCTAAGGTAAGTCTTTCCGCTCCCGGGATTGGAATGACTCCTTACCCTCTCCTTTAAAACCCACTTCCTTTCGTCTTCCCCTCTCCTTCCCTCTTTCCTGATGAGGCAACAGTTTGTTGCGAAAGCTTGAATTTTGTGTGTATGTTTGTGTTTGTTTGTGTGTCTATCGACCTGCCAGCGCTTTTGTTCGGTAAGTCACCTCATCTTTGTTTTTATATATAATTTTTCCCACGTGGAATGTTTCCTTCCATTATAGTGATATATATATATAAAAACACACACACACACACACACACACACACACACACAGTATCAGAGTTTACACATGCAGCACAATGCCCACCCAGATAAAATTCTAGCTGCACTCCTTACCTTTCATTTATAAGAGTATTGTTACCAAGACGGCGAACACTCTCATTGATACAGCAATTAGAACGAGACGCAAGGGGAACAGCACGGATATCAGCCCCATAGGGGCTACGCCGGATTTCACCCACCACTTGCGCCAGCTGAGAATGGGTTCGGCTGCAGAAATAAATCTGCAACAAAGAGTGAAGCCCTTTACTGTTTCCACAATGTAATATATTATTCCTGCTAACAGGTTACCTTTTTAATAATATACAACAACACAGTTACATAGAAAAAAATTTAAATCACTGTAAATAAATTTAAGAACAATTATTTTGATTCAAATTACGTCTTTTCCGAAAGACTATAGAATATTACCATTACCACTGTATTTCAGTACAGAAAAATAATGTATCACTTGAAAACTGAAGCTGTTAGAACAATCGCATTTAGACAACAGGAAACAGTACTCAGAAATCAATGGAAAAGATAATATCCATGATAGTAAGCAAACTTTGCGGTTCCTCAAGGTTCCTCTTGAGCCCATTCCTATTTGCATGTTATGTCAATGATTTCCCAGGTGCTCTACAGAATTGGTCATCATTACAGGGTATGCCAGTGACACATATTGACCTGCTTGGGAGACAATACAGAACTCTACAGAAGGAAAAGAAAATCATTTTGATAAAGACCATTCAAGCGGTAATCTCACTCAAAGAAAAGCCATTTTCTTTCAACCTGCTGCACAAAATAAACAAACTTATGTGACTGCAGATATGCCCACATCAAACTTTTCATTGTGTAAGTTTTAGGTGTATAAGAAGATGACAGGCTTTCACTGGAATGGCAAGTTTATTACATGTTCATTTGTAACACTAAAGCTTTATTTCTGAAGAAAATTGACTCTAAACTTTACTACTCAAGCACTAAGGTGCACTATGGCACAGTATATCCTGCTCTATCCTATATTTTGTAATATGGGGCACTATCTGCCAAATCAGTATAAAAAGGGAAATTCATAACCACAATATTTGGTACAGATCACATTTTCAGGGTTAGAAGAAGACACATTTACAACAAATAGTCCATTTGTCACATTACCAAAGTTTCATAATTCACTATCATATGAACTGATGATGGCAGTTTGGAGAAACATTTAAAAAGCAACTTATTCTGCAATTCCCAAATGCCATGGATATGACATGATCTGAAATTGTTTTAACTTTAAATTTACAGACAAACAGCACAGGGCGAATTACAGTTTGTACCTTAGTCTGGTCTACTGTACTTATTAACTGAAATACTGAGCAAGACTGTAGAAATGTTTTGGAGTGCAACTGACATTATATAGGTATGAAGCATATTCAAAAAGTAAGGGCTATTTGATTATATTTAAACGCTGGCATCTCAGAACAGAGTTTCACAAAGGCAGAGCCATGTCAATTGTTAACAAAGCTGTAGAAGGAACTGCTTTGATTCTGTAGTCTTTTAAACTGGGTGAAATGCCTTCAAATATCACTGCTACTGCCAGTTGCCAGTTGCACAGTTGCATTTGATTTTTATATGCAAAAGGATCTACAGCTATACAAATTTATCAGGAGGTGTACTTAATTTATGAGCCCACAGTAATGAGTAATGGGCTGAGTATTCAAAACTGGCTGTGCACAGATGTGTGAAATAAACGTGGAGTCGTAAACCTGACATCCAGTTCAAAGAAATCGTGCAGCAGGTGTACCAAAAGCTGGCAACTCATTTACTGGTTGATGAATTTCCTCTACCACTATTTACATAACTGTCACAAAATAGATATAATATATTTTGGTATGAACTGTTGGTTCCAAAAATGTTTACCAACTGACATAAAGAGCAAAGAGTGTCAAACAAATGAGTGTTTTTGGACTGATGTCGACAGGATGAGGATGATTTCTTTTCTCAAACTGTTATGGGCGATGAGACATGGATATCTTTCAGCGCCACAGAATCAACCAATAGTCAATGCAGTGGCACCATTCGATCATGCCAAAACTGGAGGGAAAAAACAAGCAGTCCCCTTACTTAGGTC
This sequence comes from Schistocerca americana, assembly GCF_021461395.2. Taxonomy (NCBI): domain Eukaryota; kingdom Metazoa; phylum Arthropoda; class Insecta; order Orthoptera; family Acrididae; genus Schistocerca; species Schistocerca americana. The sequence goes on from NC_060122.1 coordinate 620,350,843, forward strand.
TTAAAACGATGGCCATCATTTCCTGGGGAGAAAAGGACATTCTTCTGGTTGATTTCATCAAATGGGGGTAACCAGTTATATCTTAAATCTACTGAAAAATGCTCACCAAACTGATACCCGCCATCCAGAATCATTGTTGGGGGAAAATGCTATCTGAGGTAGCCCTTTTGCATGTCAACATACGTCCACACACTGCTACCTGTACCAAGGATAAGGTTCATTATTTCCATCAGCAACTTTTCAACCACACACCTTAAAGTCTTCATCTCACAGCCAGCCACTATTACCTCTTTCTGAATTTGAAACAATGGTGTGAAGGTGAGGAGGAATACAATGTAGCCTTTTGTCAACTAGTGCAGTCCCCAAGCGAAGAATTTCTCTGCAGGGCAAGAAGCTGGTGCAACATTTAAAAAAGTGTTTAGAAGTGAACAACATTCATGTGGGGCTATAACTAATGAAAGTCATATTCTGAAAAGAAATAAGCACATGAAAGACTGGAGTTCATACAGAGGAAATCATTTTCCCTTCACTCAATTTCTGAGTGTAACAGGAAAAGGAATGAGTAGCAATGGTACAAAGTGCACTGAACAACGGCTCGTATGTATGTATTTATACGTAGATAATCTTTCTAAAGTACTAGAAAAGAACATTTTCACGATTTCAATTTTTCTTCAGAATTCTGTACTTCCTTTGTGAAACTACGCAACCCTCGCACATAACCGTAATCTTCAGCTAAACACATTATGTTAGTGCATTTTCTGGCATAACAAATGAAAGGACAGATTCAATATTTTACAGTGTTTCTACTTATACTACACTTTTCTTTATTATTTACTCGCAGAACCCTTCCAGTTGACAAACATTTCATTCAACTGACACATGACTGCCTGCTCACTTGTTCTTCAGATACATCAATATCTTGACACACGGACATATTTTACACGCACTTTTAAAGCTACTCTACAATAAGTCACATTATGTTAGTGAAAGTACTTGGGTTGGCTTTGGCTCATCCAGCTGGTTCTCTTCATCTTCTTCATCCTCAGTGACGTCAGTAGTGCCATCTTCACAATTACTTTCCTCATATTCTTCTAACAAAATTTCATCTTCATCAGTAACTAAATCTCTCATTGCGGAAACCGATGGAGACTCTTCAGATCTTTGGCAAGATTTCTTATCAGTATTCTTAGCCTCCTGTAGGATGTAAAACAGAAAATATAATGTAAGAGCACTATTAGAGAAACATAGCATGATTAGCAAATGTTCAAAACAGATCAAAGTTTCAGTACCCTAAATCATACATTTGCAAGCAGCAGAGGAAAACACAGGACAAGACTGAGTATAATAAGTAGCACAGACAAAACTATTATGGAAATGTAATAACAGTGAGAAAGACAGGCACGGTCCAAAGTTCCTTTTAAAAATAATGCTAGTTGACTTAATTACAGATAAAGAAAAGGCACAAAGCAATGTAAAAGTGTATTTGTAGCCACTCACATTTACTGAGGACATTTTTCTATGCTTTTTGTCTCTCCCTCAAAGCTCTTGTGATAAATGTTTGAAAATTATATACCTACTACACTTGTACTCATACACTGGCACCTCTTTGCAATTCCATTAACAGATGTTGCATGGGTAAATTTAACTGCCTGTACCTCGTGTGTGGTCAAATCTCTCTAATTTTATAATGCACATGCGTGCCCCCCCCCCCCCCCCCCCCCACACACACACACACACACACACACACAAGGCCAGACTGCAAGCAGCAAACTAGATGGTGGAGGTAAGGAGGAGGCTGAGGCGGGGAGAGGAAGGGATGTACAGTAGGGGTGGGGGGGACAGGGGACAGTGAAGTGCTGCTTGTGGGAGCATACAGAAACGAAGTGGGAAAAACTGAATTTCTTCAGCGCAAATGGAGTGGTGGAGGGGGTCAGACCACCTGAGTATGTAGTGGGGAGCCTTTTGGAGAGACCAATATTTTTTCCAGTCACCTGCAGGAAAGTGTAGAGTGAGCACGTCAATTTTTTTGGTCCTCTGTTCAGTAGTGCGGTCGCGTTTCAAGATGGAGAAAAAATCTCGAACAGCGCTACACCATCAAATTCTGCGTGAAACTCGGGAAAACCTTGACGGAGATCCTCGAAATGATTAAAGACGCCTGCGGCGATGCTACCCTGAGCCGCTCAACAATGTTTGAGTGGCACAAGCTATTCCGAGAGGGGCGAGAGCTCATCAAAGACGACCAGTGCACTAGTCGCCCATCAACTTCAAGGACTGATGAAAATGTGGCCAAGGTGAAGGTGCTACTGATCTCCAACTGGTGCTTAAACATTCGTATGATGGTTGATGCAATAAGGATTTCATACAGTACCATCCAAAAATTTGTTACCGAGGATTTGGCCATGGGAAAGGTGTGTGCCAAGTTTGTGCCAAAAATCCTGAGTGACAAACAAAAACTGATCATATGCAAATTTCGCAGGAAATTCTGAACTGTCTCCAAGAAAACCCACATTCTCTTCACAATGTGATTATTGGTGACAAATCATGGTGTTTTGAGTACGACCCAAAGATCTAACACCAGAGCACTGAGTGGCACAATTCCCCACGTCCGAAGAAAGCCAAAATGAGCAAGTCAAGGGTCAAAACTATGCTCATCTGCTTTTTTGACAGTCATGGCATGGTTCACTAGGAGTTTGTGCCCCCGGACATACTGTGAATGAGAAATTTTATGTGGAAGTACTTGAAAGGTTGCACAAACGTGTCCTCTGAGTGCAGCCAGACAGCGCTGCTTGTTGGAAGCTGCACCACGACTAAGAGCCAAGCCACTGCGAGCTGCAGGTTTTGGAACACCTGGCCAAGCACAGAGTTGCCATGTTGCTTCACTCTCCCTACAGTCCAGATCTGTCACCAGCGGATTTCTTCCTCTTTCCCAGGTTCAAAGCATTTGTACCAGTTAGGTAAATAAAAAAAATTAAATCAACTCAGTCCTACTAGTTATTGATCATGCCCTGTAGGTGCAGCAGGGAAGTTTAGATGGAGGGCAGGCTGGTGTGTGTGTGTGTGTGGGGGGGGGGGGGGGGGGGATAAAAAGAATGTGGGTGCATCAGTGGAATAGAGGGCTGTGTAGTGCTGGAACGGGAACAGGGGAAGGGGCCAATTCAGTAAAGAATAATGACTATCGTGCAGGTGGGAACTCTCCCTACAATAATCCTACATTCCCCTCAACAGGGAGGATGATGGGATATGTGCTAAGACATGAGCAAATAACTTCCACGATATTAGAGGGAGTTGGGGATGGCAAACACTGTCAGAGAAGATACATATTGGAACACATCCAACAAGTAACTGAGGATTTAGAGTGCAAGTGGTACTCTGAACTGAAATATTGGCCACATCACACCAATCAGAAGAAGAGCATTTAATGAAACGTGCTACTCCAGCTCATTCTCTGGAATCAGGCTACACCATTAACAACATAACAAACAATTTGGAAACCTTACAAATTATGTCTAAAAGCTAAATTTAATAGGCAAAAACGTACTTAATTTGAAACCAGGTCATCTAAAAATAGGCTGCAGAATATTCTGTGGGAGAAATATTACTATTTGGTCGAATGATTGATGGAAGATAAACCAATAAATTGAGCTAAGCATAACTTGCTCTTAGATTTTTTTCTACAACAAAATTGTATTATTATTGGAAAATTGTTATTAGCATCAGCTCTCTGTGGTGAAATTTTACTATAGATTTTTGACCTGTTTTCTGAACCTAAATCAAATGCTTTAGTCTATGCTTGTTATGAGGTTAATACATCAAAATTTGCAAGTGAAACATGTTTAAATTATTGGTACCAATCCTTGTCAATTTATTCCACAGATATACAACCATGAAAGAAAGAGGGTTGTTAGGAAAAAGTTGTTAGAGAGGATTAAAAGGGAGTATGATACAATGTTGGTGGTAGCTACTGATGCTCTGTATGTAATATGATACTTTTTATGGATAAGAATGGATGAAATGAGTCAGATAATAAGTCACATACATTTCCACAATGCTGTATTTTGGCAGTCAAAAAATTTAATGAGAGATGTTGACTTACATACACTCCTGTTTTTGTACTTTGCAGTCTTACTCCGAATGCATCTATTTTTATGAACCCTTGCGTGGATTCTGACAATCTCACGCTCATTGCGCCAATTTTTGTGAAGCCTTGCATGGATTCTGACAGTAGCCTTACTATTTACACACATTTGTTCTCTACATTCACAAGATGCTTGTCCACGGTTTTCACACTGTCCTATGTTTTCGGCTTCGGTATTTGAGGAGGAGGAGCATAGTGGGGATTACAACATAACTCTTAATTTCTCTCCGATGTAAAACGTTTCAAATGTTACAAAGCCTCTTACAAATTAACACTTTCATTCACAGAGAACCTTTCAGGCTTGGAAATTGCTATGGGACACTCTCTTTTGATAGCTAAACCCTCATAATGAAATCCATGTAATATAGGTGGATTTCTTATTTATTGCTTCTATAAATTTTCAAGTAGACCTGATCAGTATGCTGCAAAGTTGTAGTCAAACAGGAATATGCGGATGACAAAACTGCACTAAAGAGCTTATTTGTGTGCAGGTGATGAAAAAGAACATAAAATTATTCAGAGAACCTGGACAGGCACTGACTACAGGCCAACAAGTGTGTGTGTGTGTGTGTGTGTGTGTGTGTGTGTGTGTGTGTGTGGGCGCGCGCGCGCGCGTGTGTACGTGTGCGTAGATTGAACTATTCACCTAATTACAGTGCATACACTGATAAACCGTTTGGTATCACAAAATCAAGAAAATAGCATCGAAGATTTCATTGAAATCTACCATAGTGAGCCTTCCCTGTGACAAGTTACTCATACATATTCTCCTGGCTACAAAAAGATACAAGTAGCATATTAAAAATTAACAGAAAAACTGAAATTGACTATTTAAAACAAACAGACTGCAGTTTTCTAAATATACAATTTTAGAAACAATAACTGGAAATAAATGAAATAAGTGACATAATGTCGGAAATCAGGAAGTGGTTCACTTGAAACACATTAACCAAATCTATGGTAATTCTAATTGATGAGTTTCATAAATGATCAAGATATTACACAAAACTCATATTCATATATCAAAACTAATAACAAGAGTACCTGAACTGGAATTGAGGCATGTAAAACACAATTGTTTATTTGCAACAATCTGGCATGCAAATCTGCATTCCCCTTTTTTTTAGCAATTCCTTAGGCCATGTGACACTTTTTTCTGCATATAAAACAGCCGTAACTCTTGTTGGACCTAAATCAAGTATCACTGGAGTGTCATCTGTTGCTGCTACAATAAATCAATAAACTGATACGCAGATGAATCTTAAGCATGTTCAGCAGGTATCAGGTTGATCTGACTGGTAAAGTGGTGCAGACACACCTGTGCAGTTCTAATAGGACACGTGCATGACATCCACACTGATTCAGTACAACAAAAGTAGTGATCCGAGAAAGATAGCTTCTTTGGCAAAGAAATATGATAAAATATTCGCCAGATTTTTGTCAGATTTCAAGATGGTGTATAACAACTTGTTATTATGCACTGCAGTTGCTAGTATGACAATTGCATTGTGTGTCTATTTGGAAGAAAAGCTGCAGAAAAAAAGGAAACATACTTGGATGTAGTCATAGGTATTACATTAAAATAGAAAAAGCATTCAGCAAAATTTGTCACGAGAGATGCAAGTGGAGGACATCAAGTCTTATATACAAATTACTTACAAATGGATTACAATGTATTTCAATATTTGCTCAGTTAAGTGGCATCTCATAATACAAAACACAATACTCTCTCGAGAAATGCTGTACCTGCAGAAGATGGGCAAACTGTGACACTAGGATTTCTTGATACAGGAGAGAGCTACTATTACTTACAACAAAGCACTCAAACATCCTATTGTACATTAACCAAAATAATTCCAGAAACGTGTGAAGCAATTTATAAAGCACTGAAGGGAGACTATGTAAAGGTAAATAAATTTTTAGTACACCTGTATGTGCAATAAGAACTATTTTTATTTTTGAATAATTTAATTAATGGAATTAGTGTTCCAACAACTACAAAATTAATAAAAAGTATGAAACCGATGAAGCACTTTTTTAACTTGTGGCATCCAGAGTTCAAAGGTACACAGGGTAGAATGGAAAGCTAAGGAAGAATCTTTTATTTTAGTGTTACCACATCCTCTATTCCAGCTTGCTGAAAAGCTGCCTGGATGTTCCCAGATGTAGAGGTGAATGGCTATAGCTGTGATTGTGGACATATGTTGCCTGCAGCATATTCCACCTGGCCATCAACACAAAATTAATAGAATTCACTGTGCCCATTGCTCACCCTTCCACTTTAGTCGAAGCTTGTGTGTGTGTGTGTGTGTGTGTGTGTGTGTGTGTGTGTGTGTGTGTGTGTGTATGTGTGTATGTGTGTGTGTGTGTGTGTATATGTGTGTGTGTGTGTGTGTGTGTGTGTGTGTGTGTGCTACCGTCCAGCCACAGAGGAGCATTCCCCTCGTGGATCAGTACCACCCAGGACTGAAACAACCGTGCACAATTTCCACCAGGGTTTCAACTACCTCTCGTCGTGCCCAGGAATGAGAAATGTCCTACCCATTATCATTCCCATCCCTCTGCCCTCCTCTGTGGTATTCTGCCACCCACCAAAACTACACAGCATCCTCGTCCACCTCTACACAACCCCTGCTCCCGACCCCTTGACCAAGCAGTGGTGCAGTGGTTAGGACACTGGACTCACATTCGGGAGGATGACGGTTCAATTCCGCGTCTGGCCATCCTGATTTAGGTTTTCCGTGATTTCCCTAAATCACTCCAGACAAATGCTGGGATGGTTCCTTCGAAAGGGCACGGCTAACTTCCTTCCCCATCCTCCCCTAATCCAATTAGACCAATAACCCCGCTGTTTGGTCTCCTCACCCAAACAACCCCCCCCCCCCCAAACCCCTTGCCTCATGGCTCAGATCCCTGTAATAGACCTAGATGTAAGACCTGTCCCATACATCCTCCCACCACCACCTACTCCAGTCCGGTCACAAGCATCACCCACCCCATCAAAGGCAGGTTGGTTGGTTGGTTGGTTGGTTGGTTGGTTGGTTCTTTAGAGCCCAAAACTGCTAAGGTCATATGTGCCCCTATCATAACGTAAGAAAAAACAGTACTAAATAAAAGCCTGAAGTGAAAAAGGTAAAACCCAATCATGCAACTTTAAAAAATGGAGCAGCTAAGGACAAGGAAGTCCCTAGGGAAAATTTCTCAAAATATCATTGAGATAGTGGAGGTCCCGGCGAGGAGGGGTGGGAGGGGGTGATCAAATTTGTTTCGAAAGGCCGCTGCAGTGAATAAAAAGTAAGACGCTATTGAGAGAATGTGTATTACCCACTAAAACATCTGATAAAATAAATGGCAAACTCAGGCATAAATGTAAACAGTTAAAAAATGGGCACCAGATAAGAAAGTGGCGACCTGTCAAGAGTTGAGAGCAGTAGGCACAGAGTTGGGCAGGGTCACAACTTAATAAATGATGGTGACTAAAACGACAGTGCCCTATATGAAGCCAGGCTAAAATGACCTCCTTGCAACGTGAGGGCTGAGAGGAAGTCTACAACACTATTGGGAGAGGTTTAATGTCCAGGAGTTTGTTCCCCTGGAGAGAAGACCACTGTGCATTCCAAAGTGAAACTACACGGCGACAAACTGTGACATGAAGATCATCCAAGGGAACAGAATGATTAGCAGGTTGAGGGAAAAGAGGGGCAGCCTTGGCAGCAGCATCAACAGCCTCGTTTCCTGATGTGACCAGGAACCACAGGAACACCACATTGGCTACCCCCACCATAAGTTATTGGAGGCAGACTTGGATCCATTGTACTAAAGGGTGGACTGAGTACAGCCTGTGAAGGCTCTGAAGAGCACAGAGAGAATCTGAGCAGATGACACAATTTGGAAGCACATGTTGCCGGATGTACTGGGTGGCCAGATATAGGACGTAGTGTTCCACAGTAAAAATCAAGCACTGGTCCAGAAGGTGATACTGAAAAGGATCATCGCCAAATCCCACGTGTCTCCTGTTCAGTCCACTGCTGTGGCCGCCCCGGGTACTGACTGCACTGAGGTTGACCACTCACCAGTGGTTGAGTGGGAGATCATTCCAAAGTCTGTAAAGCAGCGAAAAACTTCCGAGGGGCCGATCGTAGGGCCTACCCAGTTCGTTTGGCAAACAGGTTTCTGGCGTTATCTGTGGCTGATGATGTTTTGGAGCTGGATGCAGTCATCCACCCTTTCCCAGAGGAAGCTTCTCAGCCCGCAAGATCTGAGCGTTCACAGAGGGTGGGTTTGCTGGTAGTTGGGAGCTCCAACGTTAGGGGCGTAATGGGGCCCCTTAGGAACATGGTTGCCAAGGAGGGGAAGGAAGCCAGTATGCACTCCATGGGAGTCATTCCAGATGTGTAAAGGCTGCTTCCGGATGCCATGAAGAGTACAGGGTGCAGCCAACTGCAAGTGGTGGCTCATGTCGGTACTAGTGACATATGTCGCTTTGGATTGGAGGAGATCCTCTTTGGTTTTGGGCGGCTAGCGGAAATGGTAAAGGCTGCTAGTCTTGCTTGCGAGATTAAGGCGGAGCTCACCATCTGGAGCATCATCGATAGAGCCGACTGTGGTCCTTTGGTGCAGAGCCGAGTGGAGGGTCTGAATCAGAGGCTCAGGCAGTTCTGCAACCGTGTAGGCTGCAGATTCCTTGACATGTGCCATCAAGTGGGGGGTTTCCAGGTTCCCTTTAATAGGTCAGGAGTCCACTACACACAGGAAGTGGCTGCACGGGTAGCGGAGGCTGTGTGGGAGGGAATGGGCTGTTTTTTAGGTTAGAGGGCCTCAGGGAACCACAGAAAGGGCATCCGTCTAAAAGGGGAAAGGTAAAACACAGTAAGTTTGTTGTAGAAATGATCAGTATTGTAGTTGAAAATTGTCATAGCTTTATTGGGAAAGAACCATAGCTCCAAGCCCTAATAGAAAGCACTGAAACTCAAATAGTTGTAGGTACAGAAATCTGGCTAAAGCTCAAAATAAGCTCAGCAGAAATTTTTTCTAACAATCTAACAGTGTTCAGAAAGGATAGATTAAATACAATTGGTGGTGGCCTTGTAGTGAAACCGAAGTAGATAGTACCTGCAAAATAGTATGGGTAGAGGTTATACTTGACAATCAGACTAAACTATTAATTGGGTCGTTTTACTGGCCCCTGACTCAGAAGATACAGTTGCTGAACAGTTCAAAGAAAACTTGAGTCTCATTTCAAATAGGTACCCCTCTCATACAATTATAGTCGGTGGTGACTTTAACCTACCCTCAATATGCTGGAAAAATTATATGTTTAAAGCCAGCGACAGGCATAAAACATCATCCGAAATTGTACTGAATGCTTCCTCAGAAAATTATTTTGAACAATTAGTGCATGAACTCACTCGAAGCATAAATGGTTGCGAAAGCATACTTGACCTCTTAGCAACAAATAATCCTGGACAAATAGTGAGTATCACGACGAATACAGGAATTACCGACAAGGCAGTAGCTGCTAGGCTGAATACTGTAATTCCTACAACCATCAAAAAGAAACGCAAACTACTTCTATTTAAAAAAGCTGAAAAAATGTTCTTAACACCTTTTTAAGAAACAAGCTCCAGTCCTTCTGAAATGATCACGTAAGTGTGGAAAAGTTATGGAATGATTTCAAAGAGATAGAATCGATTGCAATTGAGAGATATATATCACGTAAATTAATAAGTGATGGTACTGATCCCCCATGGTATACAAAATGGGTCAGATCGCTGCTGCAGAAGCAGCGAAAAAAACATGCCAAATTTAAAAGAACGCAAAATCTCCCCAAGACTGGCAAAGTTTTGCAGAAGTTCGAAATGTAGCGCGTACTTCAATGTGCGATGCTTTCAATAATTTCCACAACGAAACTCTGTCTCGAAATCTGGCAGAAACCCCAAAGAGGTTCTGGTCATGCATAAAGCACACCAGTGGCAAGACGCAATCAATACCTTCACTGCGCGATAACAACAGTGAGGTCACTGATAACAGTGCCACTAAAGCAGAGTTATTAAACACAATATTCCGAAACTTCTTCACCAAAGAAGGTGAAGTAAATATTCCTGAATTCCAATCAAGAACAACTGCCAAGAGGAGAAACATAGAAATAGATATCCTCGGTGTCCCAAAGCAGCTTAAATCACTTAGTAAAAGCAAGGCTTCCAGTCCAGATTGCATACCAGTCAGGTTCCTCTCAGAGTATGCTGATAAAATAGCTCCATATTTAGCAATTATATACAACTGCTCGCTCACAGAAAGATCCGTACCTAAAAAGACTGGAAAATTGCTCAAGTCACATCAATACCCAAAAAGGGAAGTAGGAGTAATCCATTGAATTGCAGGCCCGTATCACTAACGTCAATTTGCAGTAGGGTTTTGGAACATATACTGTATTCGAACATTATGAAATACGTCGAAGAAAATGGTTTACTGACACGTAGTCAGCACGGATTCAGAAAATATTGTTCTTGCAAAACACAACTAGCTCTTTATACTCATGAAGTAATGAGTGCTATCGACAGGGGATGTCAAATTGATTCCATATTTTTAGATTTCCAGAAGGTTTTGACACCGTTCCTCACAAGCATCTTCTAACCAAACTGCATGCCTATGGAATATTGCCTCAGTTGTGTGACTGGATTCATGATTTCCTGTCAGAAAGGTCACAGTTCGTAGTAATAGACGAAAAGTCATTGAGTAAAACAGAAATAACATCCAGCGTTCCCCAAGGAAGTGTTATAGGCCCTCCATTGTTCCTGATCTATATTAATGACATAGGAGACAATATCAGTAGCCCTCTTAGATTATTTGCAGATGATACTGTCATTTACAGTCTTGTAAAGTCATCAGATGACCAAAATTAATTGCAAAATGATTTAGATAAGATATCTGTGTGGTGCGAAAAGTGGCAACTGAACCTGAATAAAGAAAAGTGTGAAGTTATCCATATGAGTACTAAAAGAAATCCGCTAAATTTCGATTACACGGTAAGTCACACAGACTTGGGGATTACCATTACAAATACCCTAAATTGGAACAATCACATAGGTAATGTTGTGGGTAGAGCCAACCAAAGACTGCGATTTTTTGGCAGAACACTTAGAAGGTGCAACAGGTCTACTACGGAGACTGCTTATATCATGCTTGTCCACCCTATTCTGGAGTATTGCTGTGCAGTGTGAGATCCACATCAGATGGGACTGACGGATGGCATCGAAAAAGTACAAAGAAGGGCAGCTCGTTTTGTGTCATCGTGAAGTAGGGGAGATAGTGCCACAGACATGATATGTGAATTGGAGTGGCAATTATTAAAACAAAGGTGCTTTTCTTTGCAACGGGATCTTCTCATGAAATTTCAATCACCAGTTTTCTCCTCCGATTGCGAAAACATTCTGTTGGCACTCATCTACACAGGGAGAAACGATCATCATGATAAAACAAGAGAAATCACGGCTCGCACAGAAAAATTTAAGTGCTCATTTTTCCCGTGCGCCGTTCGAGAGTGGAACAGTAGAGAGACAGCTTGAAGGTGGTTCATTAAACCCTCTGCCAGGCACTTTACTGTGAATAGCAGAGTAATCACATAGCTGTAGATGTTGATGTAGATGTAGACACTGCCCCCAAACTGGATGTGAAGTGTGAGAAAATCGTTGCGATACACCAGGCCAGGAGTAGGGTCCTTAGCAAGTGAATGGAGTCCAAAATGAACACTTACCCCGGCACAAAGCCAGGGCAGTGAAGAACTCGTACCCATGGCGAATGCGGCAGGAAGTGTAAAGCAAAGCTGTCGAAGCAGCAAATGAGAGTGAAATCCAAGAGGCAACAGAGAAGACACGTACAGCCCATACTAGCAGTCAAGGGAATCGTCAAACAAGGGAGCATAGGATGGATGACCAGGCACAGAAGACAGACGGCTCGCGTAACGACTGAGGAGAACGTGCCACTGGTAGGACATTGGTAAGTCAGCAGCCTCAGCATAAGGACTCTCAACAGGCTAGTATAGTAGGTACCAGTGGCAATTGGAGGGTGTTAAGACGACATAAGATAGACGGATGTAGGGATGAATATATGATACATCCATAATCCAGTTTCAAATGGACAAGGGACCAGTATAAGTAGGGGATGACGGTGTGGTCCACTGCCCACAAGGTACAGCATAAAACACTAGCACATTGAGGGAGAGAGTACAGCAAACTACCAGGTAAGAGATGTGAGAAGACCAACAGTTTCCTGTCAAACATAGCCCCAAGAAATTCGTAGTTTCAACAAATGGAAGAAGGACGGGGTCATGAAATAGGGACAGAGGAAGAATCTCCCAGTGCCACCAAAAGTTCATACAGACAGTCTTCTCAATGGAAAAGCAGAAGCCAATGAAATTGAGACTGCGATGCGCTTTAGTAAGCCAATCATAGCTGACGTCAAGTGATCTCGTCAGCCAATGAGAGCAGATCTTCAGAGCATACGACACGTGACGTAGAACGGGATGAAGAGCATGCATATTTAACTTCCCTCATAGTACAAGCAATATTGTAACATTCACAATTCTAGGAGGAGAAAGATATCGTCCTTGCCTCCGCCGCTCATTTCAGAGGGAGGACGGAAGGATGGTAATGGGTGGAACTCGAAATGTCCACAAAATATCGGCCCAAGGTGTTGGAGATATAAAGAGGGTCTACAATGACATTGTTTGCTACGGTCAGACGCGGAACTGGGGAATGAACCGCACTTCCTGAAAGCTGCTGGAGATTACCCCCAAACAACAGAAGGGGGAGTAAAACTGTTAAAAGAGCTTTGAAAAGAAAGCTAATTGGCTTTTCACTATCCCTGAAAATGCAATGACACTGCACACATAGCTGTTTATAACAGATAGGATAGCTCATATCTGCATGTGGATTGCACCATGGCATGCATCATTCCATCAGGGGACATGGGCATGCCTTGGCAAGAAAGAGGTGTGAGGTATGCAACATTCCGCAGAAGTAAGGATAGCGTATGTAAGGTATTCTACCTGTTGCCAATACAAGGGAAGTGGTGTTAATCGAAAGAGGCCAGCACACACAGGATAGGTATTACCAAACAAACGACACAGGAGAAACGATCACTCGACTATGTGTCAGAGAGAATAGATCACTCGGGATGACGAACACGCTGAACAGTAACCAGGGTTTACACGTAGACAAGGAAAAAAAATTCCCGGATTTTTCCCGGATGTCCCAGTTAAAAAATACACTTTTTCCCAGGTGAGGCAGCGGGCTCTTAGAGGCCTCATCCACCTTATGTGATTGTCGACATCTCAGGTCACACCTCTCGGACTAAAGACAGAAGGACCAATCGGCATAGAGGATAGTACCAGCTCAGGCAATAACCCCTCGCTGAGCCTGGGGGGTACATACGAGCCCTACTTGTCGACCCGGGGCTGGGAACTACGCGGTACCCAGTCACCTGATACGCATCAAATGCACGGGCCGGCTTGCAGGAATGCACAGAGAGGAAGAAGGAAAAAAGGAAAAAGAGAGACCTCAAACACCGAAGCAGTAGAAGGGTAAGAAAACAAGGAGAATGAAAGAAAGACGTGTAGGCAGGACAAATCTATAAACACTTTTACCAAAAACCTCAGTTTCCCAAAGAAGGCATATGACTCGGTCCCCAAGGGATGAGAAAAGAATAACAGGTATTATACCATGCAGCACAGAAATGAAAACAGCACTGCAAAGGCTGGGGGCCCACATAGCCAAGCATGTACTCATCAAAGAGTCTACTACTACTACTACTACTACTACTACTATTATTCTTTCTTTTCTCAGACATTATGTCTCGTCAAAAATGGAAAATGACACGGACCTCGATCAAGCGTGACTTCCTTTTAACTGTACGGTATATGTTACATTGCATTTAGGAACTTTCGGGTAATTGAACAAGTATCAATAATTACAGATTTCTGTAGTTGTATATATAAGTCTGGATGTAGCTGTATTGTGTTGATGTACTGGTGGATATTGTGTGGTATGACTCCTGCAGTTGATAGTATAATTGGTATAATGTCAACTTTATCCTGATGCCACATGTCCTTGACTTCCTCAGCCAGTTGGATGTATTTTTCAATTTTTTCTCCTGTTTTCTTCTGTATATTTGTTGTATTGGGTATGGATATTTCGATTAGTTGTGTTAATTTCTTCTTTTTATTGGTGAGTATGATGTCAGGTTTGTTATGTGGTGTTGTTTTATCTGTTATAATGGTTCTGTTCCAGTATAATTTGTATTCATCATTCTCCAGAACATTTTGTGGTGCATACTTGTATGTGGGAACGTGTTGTTTTATTAGTTTATGTTGTATGGCAAGTTGTTGATGTATTATTTTTGCTACATTGTCATGTCTTCTGAGGTATTCTGTATTTGCTAGTATTGTACATCCGCTCGTGATGTGATCTACTGTTTCTATTTGTTGTTTACAAAGTCTGCATTTATCCGTTGTGGTATTGGGATCTTTAATAATATGCTTGCTGTAATACCTGGTGTTTATTGTTTGATCCTGTATTGCAATCATGAATCCTTCTGTCTCACTGTATATATTGCCTTTTCTTAGCCATGTGTTGGATGGGTCTTGATCTATGTGTGGCTGTGTTAGATGATGCGGGTGCTTGCCATGTAGTGTTTTCTTTTTCCAATTTACTTTCTCCGTATCAGTTGATGTTATGTGATCTAAAGCGTTGTAGAGATGGTTATGAAATAGTAGTGGTGTAGCCGATGTTTTTATATGAGTGATTCATTTGTGTATTTTGCTAGTTTCTGCTCGTTCTAGAAAGAATTTTCTTAAATTCTCTACTTGTCCATAATGTAGGTTTTTTATGTCGATAAATCCCCATCCTCCTTCCTTTCTGCTTAATGCGAATCTTTCTGTTGCTGAATGTATGTGATGTATTCTATATTTGTGGCATTGTGATTGTGTAAGTGTATTTAGTGCTTCTAGGTCTGTGTTACTCCATTTCACTACTCCAAATGAGTAGGTCAATATTGGTGTAGCGTAAGTATTTATAACTTTTGTTTTGTTTCTTGCTGTCAATTCTGTTTTCAGTATTTTTGTTAGTCTTTGTCTATATTTTGCTTTTAGTTCTTCTTTAATATTTGTATTATCTATTCCTACGTTTTGTCTGTATCCTAGATATTTATAGGGATCTGTTTTTTCCATCGCTTCTGTGCAGTCGCTGTGGTTACCAATATGTAATCTTCTTGTATAGTGTGTTTTCCCTTGACTATGCTATTTTTCTTACATTTGTCTGTTCCAAAAGCCATATTTATCATTACTGAATACTTCTGTTATCTTTAGTAATTGTTTGAGTTGTTGATTTGTTGCTGCCAGTAGTTTTAGATCATCCATGTATAGCAAATGTGTGATTTTGTGTGGGTATGTTCCAGTAATATTGTATCCATAATTTGTATTATTTACCATGTTGGATAGTGGATTCAGAGCAAGACAGAACCAGAAAGGACTTAATGAGTCTCCTTGGTATATTCCACGCTTAATCTGTATTGCCTGTGATGTGATATTATTTAAATTTGTTTGGATATTAAGTGTGGTTCTCCAATTTTTCATTACTATGTTTAGGAACTGTATCAATTTAGGATCCACTTTGTATATTTCCAATATTTGTAGTAACCATGAGTGGGGTACACTATCAAAAGCTTTTTGATAATCAATGTATGCTGGGTTTGCTGTGTCTGCTTGATCTTTAGGTTTCAGATAAGTTATTCCATGTGTAAGTGTATCAGGGAATGTGTATGGGTCTGCAATGTAACTGTTAAATAATTTAATATAATGGAAGGAAACATTCCACGCGGGAAAAGTAAATATATAAAAACAAAGATGAGGTGACTTACCGAACAAAAGCGCTGGCAGGTCGATAGACACACAAACAAACACAAACACACACACAAAATTCAAGCTTTCGCAACAAACTGTTGCCTCATCAGGAAAGAGGGAAGGAGAGGGGAAGACGAAAGGAAGTGGGTTTTAAGGGAGAGGGTAAGGAGTCATTCCAATCCCGGGAGCGGAAAGACTTACCTTAGGGGGAAAAAAGGACAGGTATACACTCGCACACACGCACATATCCATCCACACATACAGACACAAGCAGACATATTTCTGTCTGCTTGTGTCTGTATGTGTGGATGGATATGTGCGTGTGTGCGAGTGTATACCTGTCCTTTTTTCCCCCTAAGGTAAGTCTTTCCGCTCCCGGGATTGGAATGACTCCTTACCCTCTCCCTTAAAACCCACTTCCTTTCGTCTTCCCCTCTCCTTCCCTCTTTCCTGATGAGGCAACAGTTTGTTGCGAAAGCTTGAATTTTGTGTGTGTGTTTGTGTGTCTATCGACCTGCCAGCGCTTTTGTTCGGTAAGTCACCTCATCTTTGTTTTTATGTTAAATAATTTAGTTAGATGTGAATGTGTTGAGGTGAACTTCTTTAGCCAGAAATTTGCTATCTTATCTTTTCCAGGGGCTTTCCAATTGTGAGTAGAATTAATTGCTTGGGTGACTTCATGTTGCAAAATTATCACCTTTGTTTAGTTTTAGCTTGATATGTCACCTCTGCATCTATTATCAGTTGCTCTTTACATCCTCGTGCTCCTTTGCAACAGCCTTTTTGTTCTTCATTTATAATTTTGTTCTGTGTTATATGTGTCATTAATTTCTGTGTAATGACTGAAGTTAATATTTTGTATATTGTTGGTAGGTATGTTATGGAGCGATATTTAGCTGGGTTTGCTGTGTCTGCTTGATCTTTAGGTTTCAGATAAGTTATTCCATGTGTAAGTGTATCAGGGAATGTGTATGGGTCTGCAATGTAACTGTTAAATAATTTAGTTAGATGTGAATGTGTTGAGGTGAACTTCTTTAGCCAGAAATTTGCTATCTTATCTATTCCAGGGGCTTTCCAATTGTGAGTAGAATTAATTGCTTGGGTGACTTCATGTTGCAAAATTATCACTTCAGGCATTTGTGTTACCATCTTGTATGTGTCTGTCTCTGCTTGTATCCACCGTGCATGCCTGTTATGTTGTACCGGGTTTGACCATATGTTGCTCCAGAAGTGTTCCATGTCTGTTATGTTTGGTGGATTGTCTATTTTTATGTGTGTGTTATCTATTGTCTGGTAAAATTTCTTTTGGTTTGTGTTGAATGTTTGGTTTTGTTTCCTTCTATTTTCACTTTTTTTGTATCTGCTAAGTCGTTTGGCCAATGCTTGTAATTTCTGCTTCTTTTCGTCTAATTGCTCTGTCGCTTCTTGTTGTGAGATTTTACCTAACTTTTTTCGTTTTTTTCCCGAGATTTCATTTCTTATAAATTGTGTTAGCTGTCCGATGTCTTTTCTCAGTTTTTCTATTCTGATCTGTAGCCTGTGTTGCCATGCTGGTTTTGTGGGTTTCTTCTGTGTGTTGGTTTGTTCTGATCTCTGCCTAGTGTGTATATTTAGTGTAGTGAGTGCTCCTACATAAACCAGTAGTTGTAACTCTTCCATAGTTGTGTTTTCATTTATTTTGTTGTGTATGATTGTGTTGATAGTTTTTATTGTTGTTTCGACTTGTGGGTTATTTGGCGGTCTTTGCAAGAATGGTCTAATGTCTGTATTTGTGTCTTTGTATACTATATATGTCAGCTGAAATTTTTCTTCTATATCTAACATGTGTCACTTCTTGTTCTATTTGTGCTTGTTCTGGTGGCTGTCTTAAGATTTCGTTTTCCTCTGATTGTTTAATTGATGCGTGTTGTTCTTTGTTTGTTTGCTCTGGGATGTTTGAGTCCATTACTGTATTTTCTTCTTCTTCTGATTGCACATTATTTTGTTCCAGTATTTGTTGTACTTGTTGTTTGATGTTTTCTAATTCTGACTGGGGTATCCTGTTATTTTTTATTACTACACGGATCTGATCAGCTAATCGTTGTTCTGTTAAAAATTTTAATTCTGGGTATCTGGTAATGAATGTTGTGTATACTTGAGATCTGTATCCAGTTGTGTTGGTTCCTAGGTTTGTTGCTTGGTAATAACAGAACATGAGGTGTCGATTAACTTCATCTGACCATCTCATCCTCTGTCTTTGTTTTCCTTCTAGGGTGGTTGCAGGAAGCATATCCTGCAAAACACCTCTATTTGGATTTAAATCATTTTCCAGTTGGCTAGCAGTTTCGTTACCATTGTGGGCGGGCATAGGGTTCAAGCGTCGTCCCCGACCATGACGGCACTTGTCCGAGGCTTCTTTAGTTCTGCCCTGAACCAACTAATCACACTAAAAGGGGGGTTAGCCCTATTAGTGGTTTGTTCTTTTCGTCGCCTTTTACGACTGGCAGAACATACCGGAGGCCGATTCTTTTCCCGGGCCTCCACGGGATTTATTATTATTATTATTATTATTATTAATTGTTGTTTGTCATACATTTTAAGAAATTTATCTGACCTTTTTGACATTGTTCCTTAGGCTGCGCAACTTCTCCTCTCTCTTGTGAATAGAACTGAGTTGCCGTGCAATCGTGTTTAATTTGTTTCTCAGTTCCACTCCTTGAGCCTGCTGACCCAACCAGTCAACTGCATTTTCTGCCTGGATATTAAACATTGTAAATGTAATACACCAGTTTAAAACATACATTTTGTGTGAATTTTTAACTAAAAATTAAATTTAATTTCTCAATACTGAAGTAAAAAAACTTAAAGGGTATATGAAAACAACTACGTATGAACACTTGACAGTCAGAAGTAAAATCTCAATACTGAAAAATTAGAACAGTTAATTAGTAACAAAAATTAGACACGAGTTATAGAATAGGACAAAGGATGCTGCATCTTGGAAGGAGAAGTAGAAAGGGCTTGAAGAGAGATGAAGAACCACGAAGCAAGTGGAACTGGTGGATTATCCGCAGAGGTGTTTAAGAGTCTTGGGAGTAGTGGTGTGAAAGAGCTAACTTATCTATGTAATAAGATGTATAAAAAAGGTAAACAGCCAGATGACTTTCTCTCAGCAGTAATCATACCAATTGAGAAGAAAAGCAATCACAAGAAATATGAGGATTTTAGAACTGTAAGTTTGATTTCCCTCGTAGCAAAAGTTCTACTACGGGTGATAAATAGGAGACTTCACAGAAGACTGGAACAAAGTATTGCAGAGAAACAGTATGGATTTAAAAGAGGAAAAGGTACAAGACATGCAGTTGGACTGTTGAGAATGATAGGTGAGAGATACATTGAAAGAGGAAAGTGAAGCTTATACCGTTTTCACTGAGCTGGATGAAGCCTTCGATCAAGTACAGTGGAATAAATTAATGGACATTTTAAGGAAGAATGTTGTTGACCGGAGGGGTAGGAGGCTGTTTAAGAACCCATACCTACAACAGAAAATACAAACACAGATTGGGAATGAGATGACAGAGGAAACTACAATTGGAAGGTGAGTGAAACACAGCTGCTGTCTCTCCAAAACAAATTTGGAGCATATTATTCAGAAATGTTTAAAATGAAAAAGATGAGTGTGTGTTGGTAGTAGGAGACTACAATGTATCCGGTTTGTGGATGATATGGTGTTATTGGGAGAGAGCGAAAAAACTATGACCAGAATATTAAAAGAATGAAATAACACCTGTGAGGAAATTTGAATGAGAATTAATGAGAAAAAGACAAAATGTATGGCGATAAGTGCAAGAAGAACTACAAAGTTAGGAGAGAAAGATACAGAATAAGTTAGTGCTTTCAAATATCTAGGAAGTATAATTACAGGTGACATGAGATGTAATAAGGAGGTGAAAAGACGTACAGTGATCACCAAGAACGCATTTAATAAGAAAAGGAGGCTTCTATGTGGATGCATGTACAAGTACCTGAGGAAGAGACTGGCGAAGTGCTTTATATGGAGCTTGGCATTATACAGAGCTGAGATGTGGACACTGAGAAAAGAGGAAGAAATAAGAACAGAAGCGTTTCAGACATGAATTTGGAGAAAGATGAAAGGGATAACATGAGTAAAAGTGAGAAAGGAGGAGGTGCTGAGAGGAGTCGGGGAAGAGAGACAAATTATAAAGATAATCAGGTATAGGAAACACTGTTCGCTTGGACACTGGAAGAGAATGAACGCTATGAGGGAACAGTGAATGGCAGAAGAAGAAGACACAGAAGAAACCAGGTTGTGGATAGTATAAAGATAGGAAACAATTATGAGAAAACAAAGACGGTCACAAATGACAAGAGTGCATGGAGAGCTACATGTGAAGACCTATCCTATGGCAGAACACCGATGGTGGTGGTGGTGGTGACAATGAAAAACATCAATACTCTAAGAGCAAAAGTAACTGTCACAGAATGTAAATACATCTCTGCATTCTGATATTACTTTGAAGGGAGTTTAACAGTACTGGTGGCGGTGTTGGTGTCAGCTATAGTGTTCTACGACATGATTATCAGTGCCTTGCTGAATATGAATGTATGCATTTCGTGAGAAGTCTTTTCTCATAAAAAAGCTTGCGACTGTCTCATGAAGACTTTTTAGGGACTCTCAGGCAATGAAAATGTCTGCGAGAGTGAGGAGGGTTGTGTCCCCCCTCCTCTCCCCAGGGTACACTCTCAGTGAGAGCCAATCCTCCCAACCCACACCAAAGCCAATACTTCAGATGGATAACATACTGTCCTTTACTGGAGAAAACCCAATATCAGTTGTCCAAAAAGTTTACTGTCCATCTACATTGCAAATATTTGTAAAATTGGTTTCATCAAACCGCCTTCAGATCTGATAAGGAGACTTTACATACCGGCCCTCTTAGATTTTCTTCGTAAGTGTAGGATTTGTAGTTCAGCACCCAGACATTAATTTTCTAAAACTGTACAACACAATTCTCAAAATAACTTGAAAAAAAGTCTTTGGAGTTTAGAAGTTTTCCAATAGTTGTTAAGTACAAAATAATTACACCCAATTAACATAACTGCTGGTAGCTACGTATCATGAAAGTACTGCAATCTGATTAGCAGCAGATTCTTTTTTTTTTTACTTTTTTAAGATTCTACGAAAGTGTGCTGAAAAGTAATGCCTCCAGATTTTTTATGTGCAAATTCTTAAATCAATATAAAATAAACAGATGTTATTAACATTCTACATGTTTATTCTTCACGTATGCATATTTATTTCTCAACATAGTTACCATTTCTCCCAGCAAGAGATCAGTTTGTTGATACCGTCACTGTAGAATTTTGACTTTGTTGATGGAGTTGTCACCTCACCTCCGCTTGCACCACCTCATCACTATCAAAGTGAAGCCCTAAGAAAATCAGATGGGGCCACGTTGGGAATCTATGGAGCTTGAGCGATGACAGACAACCCAACTTGACTGATTGTTGCAGATGTTGCATCACTCGCATTTGGCCTAGAATTGTCATGTTGAAGGAGAGGGTGCTCCATGTGTGGACAAACTCTTAGAATTTGAAAGTTGATTACAGCACTCTGTTTCTCTCGCACCGACATAGTTACATTAAACAACACTATGTCACATGTTACAATTCAGAGCCCTCTAACAGCAAAGGGCTGGAAATATGTAGACATGAATAACAAAGTTGTAGAATGTTAGTAACGATTGTTTTATGCAAAAAAATTAAGACTTTCAACATAAAAAGACTTTGAGGGATTACTTTTCAACAAGATTTCAGATACTTATTATCAAATGGAAATGAAGTAACAAATATTTAATCATAATTTTAATTAAATTACACCTTCTTATTTTTTATTACTGCTCATATGAAAATTGACTAAAATTTGATGCAGACCTGTGAAACACCACATTGTTAAATGAGAAGAAATTGTATAAATCAATAATCCTGTTCAATATCTAGAAATAAGAAAAAGTATTTCAATTTCTATTTGAATCGTGAATTTGCAAAATGACTTAAGTCCTTAGAGGTGCACTTTCAGAAACAACAAAAAACTGTCTATTATCTTACTGAAGTGAATATTGCAATAAATTATTGCATTATATGTTACATACATCAAAACTACATAAGACTGTCATTACAAAAGCATGACCTTGTACTTACTTCATGTTCAAATTTTGGTTTAAAAAAGGACTTAAGTCATTTTTCAAATTAACTTCAGTTTTGCTTCTTATGTAATAAAATTCTGGCATATAAACGCATAATAATGTATTTTCTTAATTGAAAAACACATTCAGAATACACAGAACAGTAAATCATCCAGGGAAATAAACATACAGGACAAAATTTCCAAAACAAAATTGCAATTTTACTCATTTGCCTTTGTTTCCCAAGCTACAATTATCTCATAAAATGCTTTGGATTCATTACAGTCAGTAATGTACTTGACAATTTTGCATATATCTTTAATAATTTTATTTTCACTGATTGGACACATACCATATGGATAAGCATGTCTCTGTGATAGTTCTGGTACGTGCGGATATGTTGGCCCAAGGATGAAAGAATGTTGAATTATTCCTTCTATGAATGGTTTTGCCACAACTATTCCGATCTGTTCTGCAGAAAAGCAGGATACCATAAAAGTTGAAACAGTGAAAGAAACTGTTTTATCTCTAGGAACGTCCATAACAGACGTCTCTATGAAATTTGCATTTCTTTTGTAATAATGCGACCACCAGTTGTAATCATAAACATCCTCATTTTCACCAATTGTAACTGTAAAATTTCCTTTAGCACTACAGCTGACTATGTGTTCATACACGTCCTTCAATGTGTAGAGTCTGTCCACGTTTAGCACAATCATTAAGTGCAGTCCCTATGACTTTAACATTCAGTTCTTCACACGTAATGCACGTGTCTACACTGGGCCTACCAAATCTCAAACGAAAATAGTTATTGAAATATCTGTGATAATAGTGGTAAGACACATTACTATCAGGATATTTGAAAAGAAACATTTCATGCTTAGTTTTCACAGTTCGTTCACTGTTTAAGTATAAAACATCTGTTTTTCCATAGTGGGTTTGTTTAGTTGGAAATGACGCATTATCGGTATGAATAGTAGCAAGTATATCAGCCTCTTTTGCGTTCCCTGGTTTGTGTTTTCCACATTGGCCTTTAGGAGACTTGCTACCAAGCAGCAACCTACACAATCTCTTCATCTTGGGTTCGGTAACATAATAAACACTGAGGAAGGCTTTCTTACACACCTCTATCTGCTCGTCTGAATCTTTAACATAATATTTGAACATAGCTGCCCTAGTACCAGGCTCGTCTTTCCTTCCTCTTCATCTTTTTATGGCAATACTTTCAGTTTGTCCCTTGTTCATTCTTAGTGTCAAAACTGTTCATGTAACTAACTGCTTCTAACAATGCATTTATGGAAATCAAGTTAAGGCATTGTTTCCTGCATCTGAAATGTGACAATTTTTTATAAACAAGAGTCTGCATTACTAATAATTACCAGTCTCAGTAAGCTACATGATGTGTACAAGAACATTGTGTACAACAATATTGTGAAACAAAATTAAATCCAAATTGCTTACCCACAAGTAGGTCCTGTTTGTCTAGCTGAAACTAACTTCCTCACATGATTTACGTGCTCAAAACCTTTAACCTTAGCATGCTTTATTGTAGCTCTCTTGTATTCTACAGCCCATTTCATTCCTTTCCTCCTTTTTTGGACATTATTTTCTTCATTTTCAACAACACCAATATATAAAGACCTGCTTTCAGATGCCATTTTCGTTTTCAACTAACATATCACAGGTGTACCAAGCAAAAGAGTAATATAGACATTTTACCAAATTGAAGCTATACATGAATATGTTAACAATTATCATTACCTCACAAGCAAAACTACTTAAGTCCTGGACTAAGGCTGTTTTACCAGTAAACAATAATGTTCTGTTACTGGAAATAATGTACAGAAATTAGGGACTAAAGTCTCATTGGTATTAAGTGATGCATGTTGGGTATTGGAACATTACTGTGCCCATAACTCAAAACCATGAAAATGTGGACTTAAAGTCATTTTGCAAATTCATGATTCATTTAATGTTTAACATTTTACTATCAAATTTTAATTTACTGTGAATACTCTTATTTTCATGCAATTAGTAACTGAAAATTAAAATATGTGTTTATTAAAAAATTACGATTCAATATTTGTTAATTTATTTCTTCATCTACGATTGTATGACTTTTACACTATGCACTCAGTTACCAGAAGTCATGTTAATTAGGTGGAATTGTTTAGTACTTACTAGTGCTTGTAAATCTTCTAATCTTCAAGGATGATGTTCAGAGATTTATATATATATAAATACATTTTTTTTTCAGGCATTGAGCTTCAAACCCTACAAGTATAAAGAAATTCAAAGAGGGCCAGACTGTAATGCTCTGTGTATTTTAGTTACAAGAATAACCCATCAGTTTCTATACACAAAGTTACAGTCTACATCATTGCTATAAGATGACACATGTAAATTTGTATATATAAACTGACAGGTTACTCTTGTAGTCTACATACTCTGATGTGAAGATGGTCTGAGGAAATCAAAACCGTTCATTTTTATAAAATATATGTAATCCATACAGACAATAAAATTTGTTAGCAAGCCAACAAAGGCTGTCCCACAACTATCTGAAGCTGCCTTACTTATATCAGTCATTTTGTTCCAATGAACAAGTGAAACCTTACTCGCAACAACTGCTATGTCAGTATGACCTGTACATGCCAGATTGTCACAATATGACAAACACAATTCCACTGGACTCATCACTTTGCAGATTCAACTCCCTTTGACATTGAAATGACTGCAAAAGGACACAAAATCTGAAGATAATTTTAAATAAATGAGAGTACAAAGCAAATCTATATCTCAGCTGTTGGGTGAGACGGAATACTGGAAGTCTGCATGTACCCAGCCTCATTATCAACACCATCATATTCAACAGACAATAAAATATCTAATGGAACAGAACAACAGTGTAAATAATACGGTATTGGCCGGTAATCTGGTCAGCAGCACTTTCAAATATGAGTGCCGCCATGTTTCCTACAGCTACCACTGTGGCATGAGGGCCCTGCCACGAACGATTACACCAGTGCCAGTGAGAGGAAGCATTCCTCCTCTGGAGCTCCAGTGGCAGGTGTACTTGAGTTTCAACATTCATGCACAGAGCCCCATTTTTTGTGTTTGTCATCTGAATAATATTTACAGACTTTCATAGTACCCAGGGCTCAACATCATCTGAATAGACATTATATTGGAGAGTGACAGATTTATAAATCTTTTGTACAGGATTACAAACTTACGCTGCTAATTCAGCAAAAGAGGCATGTATTATTTTTGGTATTTGATATCAGATGTAGAATATATTAATATCTGAACTCCCTTTTCATGAAAGGCATCTCTTCCTCACTCCTGTATCCACTAAAGAACCACCTTGCATGCAAAGGAAGTTATAACAAATACCTAACTGCAAGACACCACAAGATACACATTTGCCAAGTAGAGTATTAAAGAGAATCTACTATATGATCACTATACAAAGAATTAAGAGAGACTGAAAGATAAGGTACATGCATTTATGCTGCATGTATATTGGCCTCGGGGTTCTTATATTGTTTCACGAGATTTTGAGCAAACTGACAAATTTGAGTCACTTGACATCTGGCAGTTCACCATAATATTCAAGGAACAAGCTATCCTATTCTTGGCTATATTATTTCCTTACCTCTAGTTCTTCCAGTTGTAAAGTCAGGGCTGCCATCTGAGCTTCAAGGTCTGCCTGGCACCTTGTCTCGTGGTCCAACAGCCACCGCAGTGCACCACAAATCAGACTCAATGATTTGCCCTGTGTGTAAAAAAAGCATTAGATCACGTTTTTTGAGGAGCTCTCTGTCATGCACTAACAATTTTATTTAAAAATATGCTGGAATTGGCAGTCATGAGTGAGTGTGTGTGTGTGTGTGTGTGTGTGTGTGTGTGTGTGTGTGTGTGTGTGTGTGTGTGTGTGTGTCTGCAACTTGACGTGTCTTCTTTACGGTAAATAGCAATCTGTCTTTTCCTACCTTATTAAAAAGTAATGTGATGTGCCACATTCAAGTATCAGTTTAAAGTAAATTAACCGCCCGAAAAACAACAAATTTCAAAACTTACATCCATATTAAATGGTACAAGCTTAGATGACAGCCAAGCAGACAGACATCATAGAAGGAAAAGAATTAATTGTTTTAAGGGTATGTAAAATGCAAACCTTCCCCCCATGAACCACGGACCTTGCCGTTGTTGGGGAGGCTTGCGTGCGTCAACGATACAGATAGCCGTACCGTAGGTGCAACCACAACGGAGGGGTATCTGTTGAGAGGCCAGACAAATGTGTGGCTCCTGAAGAGGGGCAGCAGCCTTTTCAGTAGTTGCAGGGACAACAGTCTGGATGATTGACTGATCTGGCCTTGCAACACTAACCAAAACGGCCTTGCTGTGCTGGTACTGCGAACGGCTGAAAGCAAGAGGAAACTACAGCCGTAATTTTTCCAGAGGGCATGCAGCTTTACTGTATGATTAAATGATGATGGCGTCCTCTTGGGTAAAATATTCCGGAGGTAAAATAGTCCCCCATTCGGATCTCCGGGCGGGGACTACTCAAGAGGACGTCGTTATCAGGAGAAAGAAAACTGGCGTTCTACAAATCGGAGCGTGGAATGTCAGATCCCTTAATCGGGCAAGTAGGTTAGAAAATTTAAAAAGGGAAATAGATAGGTTAAAGTTAGATATAGTGGGAATTAGTGAAGTTCGGTGGCAGGAGGAACAAGACTTTTGGTCAGGTGAATACAGGGTTATAAATACAAAATCAAATAGGGGTAATGCAGGAGTCGGTTTAATAATGAATAAAAAAATAGGAGTGCGGGTAAGCTACTACAAACAGCATAGTGAACGCATTATTGTGGCCAAGATAGACACGAAGCCCACGCCTACTACAGTACTACAAGTTTATATGCCAACTAGCTCTGCAGATGACAAAGAAATTGATGAAATGTATGATGAGATAAAAGAAATTATTCAGGTAGTGAAGGGAGATGAAAATTTAATATTCATAGGTGACTGGAATTCAAGAGTAGGAAAAGGGAGAGAAGGAAACGTAGTAGGTGAATATGGATTGGGGCTAAGAAATGAAAGAGGAAGCCGCCTGGTAGAATTTTGCGCAGAGCATAACTTAATCACAACTAACACTTGATTTAAGAATCATGAAAGAAGGCTGTATACATGGAAGAACCCTGGAGATACTAAAGGGTATCAGATAGATTATATAATGGTAAGACAGAGATTTAGGAACCAGGTTTTAAATTGTAAGACATTTCCAGGGGCAGATGTGGACTCTGACCACAATCTATTGGTTATGAACTGTAGATTAAAACTGAAGAAACTGCAAAAAGGTGGGAATTTAAGGAGATGGGACCTGGATAAACTGAAAGAACCAGAGGTTGTACAGAGTTTCAGTGAGAGCATAAGGGAACAATTGACAGGAATGGGGGGAAAGAAATACAGTAGAAGGAGAATGGGTAGCTTTGAGGGATGAAGTAGTGAAGGCAGCAGAGGATCAAGTAGGTAAAAAGACGAGGGCTAGTAGAAATCCTTGGGTAACAGAAGAAATATTGAATTTAATTGATGAAAGGAGAAAATATAAAAATGCAGTAAATGAAGCAGGCAAAAAGGAATACAAACGTCTCAAAAATGATATCAACAGTAAGTTCAAAATGGCTAAGCAGGGATGGCTAGAGGACAAATGTAAGGATATAGAGGCTTATCTCACCAGCGGTAAGATAGATACTGCCTACAGGAAAATTAAAGAGACCTTTGGAGAAAGGAGAACCACTTGCATGAATATCAAGAGCTTTGATGGAAACCCAGTTCTAAGCAAAGAAGGGAAAGTGGAAAGGTGGGAGGATTATATGGGGGGCTAAACAAGGGCAATGTACTTGAGGACAATATTATGGAAATGGAAGAGGATGTAGATGAAGATGAAATGGGAGATATGATTTTGCGTGAAGAGTTTGACAGAGCACTGAAAGACCTAAGTCGAAACAAGGCCCCCGGAGAGCTACTGACAGCCTTGGGAGAGCCAGTCCTGACAAAACTCTGCCATCTGGTGAGCAAGATGTATGAGACAGGCGAAATACCCTCAGACTTGAAGAAGAATATAATAATCCCAATACCAAAGAAAGCAGGTGTTGACAGATGCGAAAATTACCGAACTATCAGTTTAATAAGTCACAGCTGCAAAATACTAACGCGAATTCTTTACAGACAAATGGAAAAACTGGTAGAAGCAGACCTCGGGGAAGATCAGTTTGGATTCCGTAGAAATGTTGGAACACATGTGGCAATACTGACCTTATGACTTATCTTAGAAGAAAGATTAAGGAAAGGCAAACCTACGTTTCTAGCATTTGTAGACTTAGAGAAAGCTTTTGACAATGTTGATTGGAATACTCTCTTTCAAATTCTGAAGGTGGCAGGAGTAAAATACAGGGAGCAAAAGGCTATTTACAATTTGTACAGAAAGCAGATGGCAGTCATACAAGTCGAGGGGTATGAAAGGGAAGCAGTGATTGGGAAGGGAGTGAGACAGGGTTGTAGCCTATCCCCAACGTTATTCAATCTGTATATTGAGCAAGCAATAAAGGAAACAAAAGAAAAGATCGGAGTAGGTATTAAAATCCATGGAGAAGAAATAAAAACTTCTGTCAGAGACAGCAAAGGACTTGGAAGAGCAGTTGAACGGAATGGACAGTGTTTTGAAAGGAGGATATAAGATGAACATCAACAAAAGAAAAACGAGGATAATGGAATGTAGTCGAATTAAGTCAGGTGATGCTGAGGGAATTAGATTAGGAAATGAGACACTTAAAGTAGTAAAGGAGTTTTGCTATTTGGGGAGCAAAATAACTGATGATGGTCGAAGTAGAGAGGATATAAAATGTAGACTGGCAATGGCAAGGAAACAGTTTCTGAAGAAGAAAAATTTGTTAACATCGAGTATAGATTTAAATGTCAGGAAGTCGTTTCTGAAAGTATTTGTATGGAATGTAGCCATGTATGGAAGTGAAACGTGGACGATAAATACACTACTGGAAATTGAAATAAGAACACCGTGAATTCATTGTCCCAGGAAGGGGAAACTTTATTGACACATTCCTGGGGTCAGATACATCACATGATCACACTGACAGAACCACAGGCACATAGACACAGGCAACAGAGCATGCACAATGTCGGCACTAGTACAGTGTATATCCACCTTTCGCAGAAATGCAGGCTGCTATTCTCCCATGGAGACGATCGTAGAGATGCTGGATGTAGTCCTGTGGAACGGCTTGCCATGCCATTTCCACCTGGCGCCTCAGTTGGACCAGCGTTCGTGCTGGACGTGCAGACCGCGTGAGACGACGCTTCATCCAGTCCCAAACATGCTCAATGGGGGACAGATCCAGAGATCTTGCTGGCCAGGGTAGTTGACTTACATCTTCTAGAGCACGTTGGGTGGCACGGGATACATGCGGACGTGCATTGTCCTGTTGGAACAGCAAGTTCCCTTGCCGGTCTAGGAATGGTAGAACGATGGGTTCGATGACGGTTTGGATGTACCGTGCACTATTCAGTGTCCCCTCGACTATCACTTGTGGTGTACGGCCAGTGTAGGAGATCGCTCCCCACACCATGATGCCGGGTGTTGGCCTTGTGTGCCTCGGTCGTATGCAGTCCTGATTGTGGCGCTCACCTGCACGGCGCCAAACACGCATACGACCATCATTGGCACCAAGGCAGAAGCGACTCTCATCGCTGAAGACGACACGTCTCCATTCGTCCCTCCATTCACGCCTCTCGCGACACCACTGGAGGCGGGCTGCACGATGTTGGGGCGTGAGCGGAAGACGGCCTAATGGTGTGCGGGACCGTAGCCCAGCTTCATGGAGACGGTTGCGAATGGTCCTCGCCGATACCCCAGGAGCAACAGTGTCCCTAATTTGCTGGGAAGTGGCGGTGCGGTCCCCTACGGCACTGCGTAGGATCCTACGGTCTTGGCGTGCATCCGTGCGTCGCTGCGGTCCGGTCCCAGGTCGACGGGCACGTGCACCTTCCGCCGACCACTGGCGACAACATCGATGTACTGTGGAGACCTCACGCCCCACGTGTTGAGCAATTCGGCGATACGTCCACCCGGCCTCCCGCATGCCCACTATACGCCCTCGCTCAAAGTCCGTCATCTGCACATACGGTTCACGTCCACGCTGTCGCGGCATGCTACCAGTGTTAAAGACTGCGATGGAGCTCCGTATGCCACGGCAAACTGGCTGACACTGACGGCGGTGGTGCACAAATGCTGCGCAGCTAGCGCCATTCGACGGCCAACACCGCGGTTCCTGGTGTGTCCGCTGTGCCGTGCGTGTGATCATTGCTTGTACAGCCCTCTCGTAGTGTCCGGAGCAAGTATGGTGGGTCTGACACACCGGTGTCAATGTGTTCTTTTTTCCATTTCCAGGAGCGTAGCTTAGACAAGAAGAGAATAGAAGCTTTCGAAATGTGGTGCTACGGGAGAAGAGGAGCTTGTAGCACAACTTGACTAGAAGAAGGGATCGGTTGGTAGGACATGTTCTGAGGCATCAAGGGATTACAAATTTAGCATTGGAGGGCAGAGGGGAGGGTAAAAATCGTAGAGGGAGACCAAGAGATGAATACACTACACAGATTCAGATGGATGTAGGAAGCAGCAGGTACTGGGAGATGAAGAAGCTTGCACAGGATAGAGTAGCATGGAGAGCTGCATCAAACCAGTCTCAGGACTGAAGACCACAACAACAACAAAATGCAAACTAACCAATGAGTTGGTAAAGCAAGCAGCTGATAACATTACATTAAGTTGGTGATGAAACTTATATTAACTAACAGTTTTAAAATTTGGCTAAATCATCATTTCTCTACAGTATCACCAATTTCAGATATGTAATAATGACCAAAACAAAACAATCTCATAAAATAGAATTGGGATAGGAGCAATATATATTTGTATAGACATCAAACAATTACTTGCACTTAGTCTGGTGAATACCTCTTTCTTCTTTCATTACTTGTACTAGTTTTTTTTTTTTTTTTTCTTGTCCCAAATTCATAATCAACACAAGATAGACAGCTCTTTAGGAAATGCAAGGTTATGACAGACCTTTAAGTGGCAAATGTGGGGATCTGGAAAGGGAATAACAAATAGTTGTACAAAATATCAGTACAGCCTGCAAGGACTCGTAAAGTTTGACAAGATATGAACAGTGCCAAACCTCAGAAGACCTATGTTCACAATGATCTCAGCCCACGTATGAGACGTTCTGAATCAACATGAGCGGTTTATGTATTGATCAGTAGGGATCTTAAGTCTCTAGTCAACATTGTCAATCACATTGTATGTAACCCAGAGGGTCGAGACTTTGACTTACCATATAGTATGTACAACATTACCCTCAGCCCCCTCCATAGAGAATAGCATATTCACTAAAATTACCACTGTCAGCATAGAAAATTAGATGCAGGTAAAGGGGCAAACTGAATTTAGAAGTGGATGCAGCACAGCGGGCCTTTGGCAAGTTGTGACCAAAACTAAAAAACTGAGCAATAAATGTGGAATCACCATTTTGTCTGTCATTCACAGATTACGAGAAATCCTTTGACTCAATTTTCAATGAAATTTTTACTATAATTCAGTTAACATAACTTTATGATTGATGCTTCAGCTTAAGCGTGTCACAGAAATGATAACCATTATCAGCTGGATAAGCTACATTGAAGGTGAACTGTGTGACAAAGATTATTCTTAAGATTTCAAGAGTGTGGATACGGACAAATTATCATAATATTAAATTCTATTTCACACCAAAACAGCCTGAACTCTTGGATAGTCCGATCATTTAAGCTCCATGTCTTACTGCTGTCAGCCAGAATCAAATGTGTATCCAGGTCACAGGCTTGTAAATTTACTGTCAAAAATAGGATTGTGTTTGCCATATTAATTTCATGACTTTTTTTTGTCTCTCCTGCTTCTTCCCCACAATATTTATCCACATATTGTTGTTAGTTGACAAGAACACGATTTCATGACTTGATTCAGTAACATCGTCAGCGCCTTCCTTCACAAGGAAGACCTCCAACCTTCACGAGGCACTCCATGTATCCACAAAACAGGCAACACAGCGAGCACGTGTCGCTCGAGAAAGAACTGCAATTGGATGGCGACTGGCACCAACTGAAACATCAATCACAAAGTTATTTTAATCAGAGTAAACATAGTGGTGGTAGAGTGATCTGTAGGCTACCTTGAGAATTAAATTAGTTTAGAAAGTGACAATCTGTTTGTGAAAGTGAAGTCTCGGTTGAATGCAGGCTTGGCTCTTGGGTTTGGTTCAGGGGGAGTCACAGTTTTTCACTGCCTCCCCCCCCCCCCCTCCCAATATAATTTGCTGTCAGCCTCACAGTTAACGCATCACAGATGTCTAAAATTTTAATTACAAAGTCTCTCTGTCTACAAGCATACTCTTGTAAGATGGGCCCCTGTAAAGTTTTACCAGTATTTATTTAGTGAACATTATGATCATTAGTCACTGACCAGTTAACAGGGGAATATATGAGGTAATGTGTGTGCTAAAGGTAAATATAACAGCTCTACTTTTGGACCTGCAAGAGCACCAGGCGACTTGATATGTTTAAACTCATATGTATATTCCTTATGTATTGAATTTACTTATCTTCCACTGCTTTAGTTTACACAAGCATATTAATCAAGAACTGTAACTCGGATCTACATCTACACCTCCTGAAACTACTGTTAAGTGCGTAGAAGAAGGTATGTCCCATTGTACCAGTTATTAGGGTTTCTTCCCGTTCCATTCAAGTATGGAGCACGGAAAGAATGAGCATTTGAATGTCTCTACATGTGCAGCAATTATTATAATATTATCCTCGCAAACCACGTGAGTAATATGTAGTATATTCCTAGGGTCATCATTTAAAGCAGATTCTTGAAACTTTGTTAATATAGTTTCTCAGGATAATTTATGTCTACCTTCAAGAGTCTTCCAGTTCAGTTCCTTCAGTATCTCTGACACTCCCCCATAACTAAACAAACCTATGAACATTAGTGCTGCCCTTCTCTGCATATATTCAATAACGTATGTTAGTCCTATTTGGGACAAGTCCCCACACACTTTTGCAACATTCTAGAACCAGTCTCACAAATGATTTGCCAGTATAATCCTTTGTAGAGAGTTGCGCTTCCCCTGTATTCCACCGATAAACTGAAGTCTACCACCTGTTGTACCCACAACTGAGCCTATGTAATAAATCTATTTCACAACAAAGTGCTACAACCAGGTTTTTGTATGAGTTGGCCAATTCCAGCTGTGACTCATTATTATATTATAGTCATAGGATACATTTTTTCATTTTGTGAATTGCATTTTTTTTACATTTCTAAACCTTTCGCAAATTGCCAGTCTTTGTACCACTTTCAAATCTTATGCAAGATCTGTCTGAATATTTATGCAACTTCTTTCAGACAGTAATTCATTATAGGTAACTGCATCATCTGCTAAAAATCTTAGGTTATTATTAATATTGTCCACAAGGTCATTAACATATAACATCAACAACAAGGGTCCCAACACACTTCCCTGGGGCACACCCACAGCTACTTCTACATCTGACAATGACTCTCCATCCAAGATAACATGCTGTGTCCTCTCTATCAAAAAATCCTCAATCTAATCACAAATTTCGCTTGATATACCATATGATCGCACTTCTGAACATAAGTGTAGGTGTGGTACTGGGTCACATGCTTTTCAGAAATCAAGAAATACAGCATCTACCAAACAGACTTGACCCAAAGCTTTAACTTACGTGTGAGAAAAGTGCAAGTTGAGTTTCGCATGAGCGATATTTTCGAAATCTGTGCTGGTTTGCATGGAGGAGGCCATTCTGTTCGAGATACATCATTAAGTGAGCTCAGAATATGCTCTAAGATTTTACAACAAACCAATGTCAAGGACACTAGTACAGAATGTGACAGAAATTCAATTGGGCTCTGGAGCTTTGCTCAATTTCAACAATTTTGGCAGTTTCTCAACGCCACTGACTAACACTTTTTTCATTCATCTTTCCATTGGTACGAGGATTAAAATTGGGGCAATTCTCCTGGGTTTTCCTTTGCAAAGGAGCATCTGAAAATGGATTAAAGAATTCCATCTTTTGCTTTGCTATCTTCTTTTTCAGTTCCTGTCTCACTCGTGAGTGACTGGAGACCAACTCTGGTACAGCCTTTACATAAAATCAGAACTTCTTTAGGTTTTGTGAAAGATCATTTGACAATAGCCTGCTATAGTAGTCACTGATGGCTTTACTTGTTGCTCTCTTGACAGCCAAACATGGTTTATTCAGCATCCCTGTCTAGAGTACTATGCTTTGTTTTACACCTATTTTGCAGTAGTCTCTTTCTCTTAAAGAGTTTCTTTACAGTGACTGTATACCATGGAAGTTTCCTCCCAATATGAACTGTTCTAATGGGTACATACCTATTCAGCACACAGTTAACAATTCTTTTGAACTTGAGCCATAGTTCCTCTGCATCCTCCTGCACTGTGCTAAAAGTTTTAAGTTTCTCATTCAGATATGACACAACTGCTTTTTTTTTATCTAGTATATAATGATTCTACTTGTTTTAATTGTCCTTTGTGCTTTGGTAATCACTGTTGCCACAAATGCATCATAGTCAGTGATACCAGATCCGATGTCGACATTTTCAAGGAGGTAATTTGTTGAAATTAGGTCCAATCTATTTCCATAGTGAGTGGGGTTCCGAACTATCTGTTCTAGGTAGTTTTCAGAGAACACATTAAGTAATGTTTCACAGGATGTCTTGTCATGCACAAGACTAATAAGATTGATGGATGATAGATGTCTCCACTGATGCTTAAAGTACGACATACCTACTAATTTCTCTAATGTTCTCAGTTACATCAGGAAATGAGTATGGTGGGTGATAGGATGCAATTACCATTTTATGCCCACCCCATACTGAGGCTTGCCCAAACAATCTCGCATGCAGCTTCATCTTCTATCTCAGTGGATTTGCATTTCTTGCCTATTGTGACAAATACACCATCTCCATTTCCCATTAGCCTATCTTTTCAACACACACTTAAATTTTCTCCGAAAATCCTACTGCTGTCGATTACAGGTTTCAACTAGCTTACTGTACCTTGTACTATGTAAGCTGCACTGTTTTTCAAGAGCACTTCAAACTCAGGCATTTTGTTGTGAATGCATAAAGCAAGAAACTGGCAGTCATTACCAAGGTAAAAGAAAATTAAAAACAGTCCAAATTACCTAATTACCAAGACAGCATTAAACATTTTTGTTAAATATATGCCAGGCTACTGTCTTCCTTGCAGATGCATACACATTCAGAAACTCTTCTGTGGAGTAGAAACAGTTTTCTGTCAACTCTGATTTCCATTTGTGTTTGAAGTTAATTCTTTACTTATATTTGAATACATTGTGGGAGTGAACAGTGAACAAGTGTTACAAATATTTACTATCAAAAACAGTCTTGATCACAATTTATTTATTACAGTGACCGGTTTCGACCACTACTGTGGTCATCTTCAGACCAATGAGTAAGCACCTCCTTCTGCTGGAAAATCACTACTGAGCGTAGGCATTTTAGAAGTTTTATAGTACAGGATTTCTAGTTGATGTTCTTGTGAACATAAATACCTAAGCGTTGTTCTGTGCACACACAGAAGTGATAAGGTGGCCATCTCAGAATTTAGATGTATTTGGTGCATGGATACCTACATGTCTTAACAGCAGAAATGCCAAATACCACTGTCCTAAATAAACATTTTTGTAAATTCGAGTTTGGAGGCTCAAGAGTGTGTATTCAATTGTGAGTCAGGCATCAATTTCCATATTTTCAGAGACCTACTACTCAGTAATCATTTGACCTGCAGAGCTCAGTTTTGTTAAGCATCTAGTATGTACGCCACTAAGTCCATATATAATCAGTAAAAAGTAGGCTACATCATTCATATGTTTTACGAAAATGTTGAAAACACAACTTTCCCATGCTGTGCTTTAAAATTGTTTTTTTTTTTTTATCATAACTATGCACGGGGAAGCAATGCAGACCACGTGTGCACTGTAACTTTTTAGTAATAGTATTAAGTATAAATAATAATGAAAAGTTAGTAACATCTTCCATGGATCTTTTGCATGAACGATTGTAATGATGAACAAGTCATTAGACATTCACATCGTAAATTAATTTGAACATACAGTTAGATTCTGAACATTTCTAAATTTCATTTATTTATTTACAAAAAGAAAAGAAGATATACAGATGTGTGTTATTAATTCCTATCCACCACTTTTTACATCTTATGACAGAAATTTCTCAGTATGTTATCAAATTTTACTTTGCTGTCCGTCAGACATTTTACATCCCTGGGTAAATGATCAAAAATTTTTGTTGCTGTACTGTGCAGCCCTTTCTGTGCTAAAGACAACCTTTATGTGTAGTAATAATGTCAGTTTTCCTTCTGGTATTGTAATTACATACCTCATTTTTCTCTTGAACTGTAGTGGTTTGTTTACAACAAACTTCATGGAGGAATAAATATAACATGAAGCATCATCTTCAGCTGTGTTCTGGAGAAAATCTCAGAGAATGGACTTCCACACTGTCAGCAGAAGCAGGACTGGGTACAAGAAAGACAACATCAGTGTACCCTGTCTACCCTTTGCTGATGATCTCACCCTATTGGTCAAAAGGTTACCCAAGAACTACAGAGCCTCTACAGTATGGTGGCAAAAACCGGCTTAAGGGTCAACATAGAGAAGATTGAGTTCATCGCCAATATAAAGCAGGCTTTA
The DNA here is from genome assembly GCF_021461395.2 of Schistocerca americana. Taxonomy (NCBI): domain Eukaryota; kingdom Metazoa; phylum Arthropoda; class Insecta; order Orthoptera; family Acrididae; genus Schistocerca; species Schistocerca americana. The sequence continues at coordinate 620,387,960 of NC_060122.1, forward strand.
TCTACAATCCCACTAGGAAACAATACTATCTGTTAAGTTACTGCAGTCAAGTACTTCGGAGAATGGATCTCAGCAAGTGAGAGTGAAACCTTGACCATAAACGCTAGGTGCACCTAGTTGAACTCTATGCCTCTATGTGCCTCTTGACGAATCGAAAGGGCCCACTCAGGAAACTAGAAGTTAAAGAGAGGAAGATCCTGAGGAGAATACCAGGATGCATAAGAGAGGAAGACAGTACCTACAGAATCAGGCACAATAACGAGCTCTACGAACATCAGGAAGACAGTCACACGTATAAGGAAAAGGCGACTGACCTTCTATGGGCACATGACCCACCTGAATCACTCCAGACTCACCAACAGGATCACAGTGACAAATAGGGGAAGGGCATCCAAAACCAAGTGGATCACCTCAGTTAAACCAGACTCAGAGGAAGTGCAGATCCCATTAAAGACAACCAAGAACCAAACTCAATACCGACAGGCCATCCTGCAGGGAGTCTTCCCACTGTCTCTCACAAGCAAGAAGTGTACAGTCACCACTAGACCTAAATGGACAGATGAGAGGAAGCAGGCTCACAGCCAGAAGATGAAGGCATACTGGGCCAAGAAAAAGCAGAAAATTCTAGTGGAGAGTTAAGATGAGCCCAATGGTCTCTAGTAGGCAGAAACGAATTGAAAAATAAATAAATAATTTGAAGCAGTAACAGAATGCCTATCTCCTTAAACAGATATCTACAAGATGATAATGGGTGAGCACCACATATTACTCTCACAGCAGGTTTTTGCACAATGAAGACTTTCTTTACTAAAGTTTAGTTACTCCAGAATATTATTCCATAAGACATTGTTGAATGAAAACATGCAAAATATCTCATCTTACTGGTGTGTCTAACCTCAAAATTTGCAGTGACTCTAAGTGCAAATGTGGCTTAACTAAATTGTTTTAGGAGTTCCAAATTAAGGTGTTTTTTTGCCACCTCCCCCATCAATATGGACCCCTAAGAATTTTGTAGATTACACCCTATTTATTATGTCCTCACCATGTGTTCCACTTATTATAGGTGTAGCACCTCTTGATGTGCAGAAATAAATAAGCTGAGTCTCTTTAAAATTGAGTGTGAGACCATTCACAGACAACCAGTCAATGATACTTTCAAGAACTTTGTTTACCACTTCTGTATGTATGTTTGTATTGATCAAAATACTAGTGTCATCTGCTTGTTGTATACTAGATGGAAGTTGGTTTACATACATGAGGAACAGTAGCGGACCTAAGATGTTCCTGGACTATATTGCTTGAATTACTAAGTGCAACTTTCTCCATTCTTTTGGTTACATGACACGTTCCACACCCATGAGAATCATCTCATTTTTGGGTCTATAGAATGAAAACTGAATCTAATGTAATCTAAACATATGACATTAGTACCATCAATCCCACAAAATGTCAATTTAGGCTATCTCGGAGAATACCGTGGTTCACACTGTCGAATGCCTTAGAGAGGTCACAGAAAATAATTATTTAATGTTTGTAATATCTGGTGCTTGAACATGTACATGGCATTTTCAGCAGGGCAGCCATTCTGAAACTGATTTGCTAAGGATACTATTCTTGCTAAGGTGAGATACTGTTCTAGAATATATCACATTCTCAAAAATTTTGGAGAATGTCAGCGTGAAATAGGTCAGCAATTACTGACATCTCTCTTACCACGTTCCTTAAAGATGGATTTAATAATGGCATATTTCAGTCTCTGGAAAAAGTCTTGAGTTAGTGATGCATCACATATTTCAGTTAAGACTTGGCTTATTACATGGGAATCAATTTTTAGTACTCAACTGGAAATACCGCCAAAACCAAACAAGCTTTTATTTTTGAAAGAATGTATAATTTTCTTAATTTCAGACAAAGAAGCTGATGATACATTCATATGATTGAATTTTATGAAAGTTACATTTTCAACATGTTGCTCTGGACTGTTTGTCCCTATGCTTCCTACTATATTGAAATATGATTATTAAATACATTTGCTGCCTAAGACTCTTCATTTATAGCTCTTCCATTCAGTTCAACAGTGCTGCTGTGTTGTTCTGTGGCTGTTTGTCCTCTCTCATTTCACTCCATTCCATATTGCCCCAGGTCTGTTGTCAGAAGTACTGATTTCTAACATTATGTGCATGTCCTTTAATTTTTTAATAACCTTACTTAATAACTTTGAGTATTTTTTGTAGTGTGCAGCTACTGCAGAATGCCTACTTGTTCTTGCCAAAAGGCATATTTTCCTTTTCCTTTCACAAAATACTTTAATCCCTCTAGTGATCCATGTTTTTACCTGGCTGTTTAGTGGCATTTCTAACTAGTTTATGCAGAAAGCTATTTTCAAATAATGATATGAATTTATCATGGAATACATTATATTTTATTTTAGCATTTGGTTCATTGTAAACTGCATCCCGTGTCACCTTTGTAAACTATTCTTAGAAACATTTGTGCTGCAACGGAAAATCCACGATGGACTCTCTCTCTCTCACACACACACACACACACACACACACACACACACACACACACGACTGCAGTCTCAGGCAACTGAAACCACATTTGTCCTGCAATCATTCATTATTCTGATTTCCACTGAGGAGTACTCATACTGTAAGGTGCTATGTTAATTATCCTAACTATATGAGCATCATGATCAGAGAGAGCATCTGTTGCTTGGTAAACAGTTATTTTCTTACTCTGAGCTTCATCAAGGAAAACTTTATAAATTAGGGTTCTACTGTTTTTATCCATCTGAGTTGCAAAGGTAATTACTGAGGGCAAATTGTAGGATCCAAATAGGTTTCCATCTCATTTTTCCTATTAGAATCCTTTAGAAAATCTACACTGAAGTCACCACACACTATTAATTGCTTGCTACTGTCTGACAGATCCAGATTCCTCACAAATAGTTCAGAAGATCCCAGATCTATAAACAGTTTCAACCAAAAGGACATTATTTTGCAGCATTAATTCACAAGCACACACTTCTATGTGCTGATCATTACAAAATCTATTTGTCTCATTGTTTTTGAACTTGTGTTCTGGGTCTTAATGTATGTAATAATTCCGCCCGTTCCTATGTTAAGCATTTGACATTGTAATTAATATTTCTTACCATCACTTAAAGACGACTGTGTCGCAGAAAACATCAAATTTGGTGAACTTCGAAGTCCAGAGGGGTTGGGGGGCAGGGATTGTTAAGTAGACAGTTGAATCTCAATTTGATTTTTTACTGAAATGTTTACACATCTGGTAGCAATCTTAGATGCAAAGAAGAACATCCTACTTCTCTTTGTTCATTGGCAAAGAATAAAATAAAAATGTCACTTACACTTACCACCCACAATCACCACTACAGGGAAGTAGTAAATAAAAACCACCTGCATTCCTTGAAAAAATGTTCCTGATATATTTGTGGTCGACCTGCAGAGCAGAATTGTAAACAGGTGTGAGCTGTAAACAATTGTCAATCAGCTTTCTTAACTTATATGTTGTATTTGACTGTTGAATCTCTTTTCGGTGTAAATAATTACAAGAGAGAGTTTGGTCGATAAATGTGGTGACATATCCTTATTCTGTTACTGTAAATTAGAAAGACAACTACAATGAAAGAAAAGAAATGATGCAAACAGTAATGAGACACATTAATTACTTTTTACATATTTATCAGTACACATAGTTACTATATTCTGCAACAACAGTTTCATAAACAAATTCAAATATAAAGAAGGAAACTAGTTTTAAAATTCTTCCACCCTGCTTATAACTTTGTTTTCATTGACATCTTGATCCAAAAACACAAGGAGTTCACTAAAAGGTGAGAGATATGATTTGTTCACAGCATTTATTGTCAAGTTTATACAACCATCCACTGTGACTTTGTAATGATGGGACGTGCACCTCACATACAATATTAGGGAAGGGGACCCAAACGGCGTCTTTCCCACTGGGCCACCAAAAGAATTGCAGTTCAGCAGGAGACATGCAGTTGAGCTTTATAATTCATGTGATGTCCAGCAAATTTGTCCTATGTATTGACTTTTATTATACTTGAAAGCCACATACTGCATAACTTGCAGCTGCTCCTGCAAAACATTTTATAAGCTTCCATAGCAACATTGTCCCCAATTGCATTTGTTGAAAGTCTCATCATTAGAAAGGCGTTACTAGCAATAACTAGACATGCCTGGTGTGATAGTGTTCCTCAAACTGTCCTCATTAAACAGTATCTGTGTTCCAAGAAATATTCATATGATTTGATCTCCTGCCAAGGAACAAAGAACATATTAACACTTTGCATTTTTTGGAGTGCCCATGAGAACAGTGCAACGATTCTTCAGATGTAATGGAGCTCCTCGCTCAAAAATGTAGTAGGCCCTATTCAACTTGCAGTGAACAGATTCAAGTTTTATCACTTGTTCTACCATCAGGGAGCACTGTCAGTGTAGCATCTACTGCTGGTGTCACAGAGCACATGGTATGTGTAACAAGAATAGTTAAAGACAGCTGTGGTATAATTATTTCTCCAGAAAGCTAGAGAATTAGAATGTGTCATCTGAAATAGTGAAACAAGATGTAGTGATGTTATATGAAGATGACATTTTTTCAAGACTTCATGCATGGAAGGAAAGATTATATTCCATCACGGTAAATAACAAAATGATTCAAGTGAAGAAAAGGCTTATTTTAGATAACCTGAAAAGAGTTCGACACTAAACACTCTACAAAAAATAGGGGGTTTATATGTTGTTGTTGTTTCTTCACAGGTGATTCAAATCGTATGAAGGTGTCTTGAAACACAAGAACACAAATGCATCATGTATTTCAAGTCACTACTGTTGACACCATTCTAATGAAGAGACTCTCAATAGATGCAAATGGGGGCACTGTTGCTACGGTAGCTCATGAAAATGCCGTGTTGGAACAGCTGCAAGTTAGACCACATTTGGATTCAAATATAATAAAAACTGGAATAAAACACATTTCCTAGGTATCACAGGAATTTAAAGACGGTGTGATTAACTGCATGTCTCCTGCTGAATCGCATTCTCTTTCATGGCCCAATAGGAAAAATGATGTGTGTGATCTCATCTCAAATATTGTATGTAAGGTGGCTGTCCCATAATCACAAAGTCACAGTGCACAGGGAGTGTGAACTTGCCAATGAGTGCTATGAACAAATCATATCTCTCACCTTCAGGTGAATTCATTTCATTTTTACATCAAGATGTCAAGGAAAACAAAGTTATTAGCAAAATGGAAGAGTTTTGGAAATACAATTTCCTTCTTTATATCTGAATTTTAACATCTGTTTATACTAGTATATATAAAAAGTTATTTATGTCTCTCATTACTGATTGCATCGCTTCTTTTGTTTCATTGGAGCTGTCTTTTTAATTTACAGTGACAGAATAAGGATACACCACCAAATTTGTGCACCAAGCTTGTAATTCTTTACACTGAAGACATTTAACAGTGAAATACAACATACAAATTAAAATATGACTGATAATTGTTTTCAGCCCATACCTCTTTATAGTTCTGGCTTACAGTTCAACCACAAATATTTTAGGAACAATTCTTCCAAGAGTACACCGCGTTTTTATTTATCAATTTTCTGTAGTGTTGAAAGAGGATGGTATGTATAAGTGGCATTTTTATTCTATTCATTGTCATGAATAAAGTGAGTTAGGATATTCATCTTTGCACCCATGACTGCTACCATATATGTAAACATTCCAGTAAAAGAAAAAAAAGAGAGATTTAATTGTCTATGTATCCCCCACCCCACACCCTCCCCTGTGCTTTGAAGTTCACCACATTTGACTTTGTGATGGAATCGTCTTTAAATGAAGATAAGAAATACTAATTGCAATACCAAATGTTTTTCCATTAGTGCTTCTACTTAATACTAGGACTAAAGGCTTTAGTGCACAAACAGGTCTGTACTGTTTCCCTGTGCAAAGTTATGATTGTTTTTAATCACAAATTTAAAGCTAATGTTGACAAACTGTGTTTTTTAACATTTTTCATAAAAAATCTGAAAGATGTTTCCCACTTTTTTTTATATGTTATATCAACTTAGTGGCCCAGATACTAGATGGAAAACAAAACTGAGATCTGTAGTTCAAATCATTACTGAGCAGTAGGTCTCTGAAAACAGGGAAATTGATTCCTTACAAATGACCAGATACACACACTTGAGACTTCAAACATGAATTTATCAAAAACAGTTAAGGGTTAGGGCAGTGCTGTTTGGCAGTTTTACTGTTCTAAGGCATGCCTGTATCCAAGTACCAAATATGACTAAATTCTGAAATGGTCACCTTAGGATCCACCAAAATATCTGTAAGTTCACACAGAATGACCCCTAACAATTTAGAACATCCTGCTGCATTTTCCCCTTTGTCTACTGTGATGGTGTGACGTAATCACATACAGTTGGAAATACATGTACAGCATTCACTGACACTATTTCCAAAGAACAAGATCAAAATTTTTAAGAAAAGTGTTGGAGTTTCTCCATTAGACTTGATCACGATACTTGCATCATCAACACAGAAAACGCCTTCAGCTTGTTTGATAATAAGAGTAGATCATTTACAAATAACAACAAACAATAATGAACCTTGTTAGGCACTTCTCAATTTTCTGTCCTCCAAATTGAGAACTCTACCTGCAATGAGGAACTTATATTTACAATACAGTCTAACACTTATTTTATCAGTAACCAGTTCACACGAATCTATGTTTGCTCTTTTTGTCCTTCTAAAGAAACACTAGGTGATGTTATTTTAGGGTGTACTGTCCAGGTGCACTTTGTCTGTCTATTCCTTTCAAAAGTAGTGTGAATCTCATGATCAGCATGTAGTTTTATTTTTGACGGGACTTGGTGTTCCCTTTGACACATACCACATCACAGCAATATATTTCAGATGGGTTCCATGAAACATGCAAATAACTAAATATGCAGACATTTGTATTTGAGGAGGATGATTATTGGTGTGATAATATTTGGGATCCTATCTATAGACACATTCACTGAGGGCGTGTTTGGACTGAATTATTCGTGAGCTAGAAAATTAGCTAAAACAAAATACACTTGCTAACAGTAGAAATACTTCATGAAAAAATTTCTTTTTTCGTCACGAAGCAAATGCGATAAAATTTAAAACCTGAATACAAACGCAGTTTTAAAAAGAAAATGAAGCAGGTAGTAAAGTTCCAGTACATATAAATCATTGTCCCTAATGAAGTGGAAAATATACTCACAGTGCCTGTAGGACTTTCAAATATTCCCAGTCTCCCAGATTCTAACGCTTCATACAAATTCGTCATGAAATCATGTTGAATGGAATAAGCCGTAAACGGGAATGGGAAAGAATCCGGAGGCTTCAACTCCATTTTACAAACGTTTACACGATGTAGTAGACAAAGACTTCGGTGCTCACGAGGACGAAGAATACATGCCTATAGGTTTTTTTCTATACATACATGGTCCTTACTTCATAATTCAACAGTTTCACATCGAATAATCACAGTACAATTAAAAACTGAACAGCATCTGTAACAAAGAAAGATGGGATTTTAAAAAAGGAAATAAACACATTGCCGTTGACATTCAATTTGAAAACAGGTCTTTTCGCGCCGTGTACAACAGGATGGCCAACTGCAAAACTTAGGCCGCCATAAGCCGTCAATAATGCGCAATATTCTCGAACATAGAAAGTGTGGGGGCAGATTGCGGAATAATTATGAGCATGCCAAAAACTTTTGGAATATATTGTGCAACCTGTGGACAGCAAGTCTGCTTGGCGAGCAGTATCGACATTTGACAATATCCTCCCCAATACCTCGTACGGTGAAGTCTCTGGGCATCTTCCTGTTCGCTTTTCGTTGTTCTTGTGTTCTAACGAGACAAAAGAGCGCATTTATTAAAGAGCGGAAAATAGCGTATCGTGCTCTGAAAACTATTGCTGGATTTGTAGTGTGTTAGGGCAGATAGTTGTAAATACAGAAATATCGAGAATGAATATGATTTGTTACGAAATACACTGAACGGTACCGGTACCCTACAGTTACCAAGGAAGGGCTTTAAAACAATTTTAAGTAACGCAAAGCAATGAATAACCGTATATATACAGTACGTATTTATGTGTATGCATACATTACTTACCCGAATCTAATCCTTTAGGGCGTATATTATTGCATGATACATTTCCATAATTTTGTCTCAAGTATTTCGGTGACACGTATACAAGATGTGACATGTGCCTCTCATTTCTGTATATTATTTCCCTTATGCTTGTCAGTTGCAAATAATGAAATGAAAAGACTTCCGTCGGGTATCACTAGAATTTTGCAATAATAGTGAATATGTCTCACGTCAGTACTAGCTGGCAGTAGTTGTGAAATCCATAAATTTATCAATATAAAGAAACAATTTGTACGATGTTTTAAATTACCTAGCAAACTGTATAATGTTTTTAATTTCTTGCCATGTTGCTTCTTATCGGTAGATGTTAAAAATGTGTAAGTTTGAGTCACTGCACAAGTATTCTGTTAAAATTCACTGCGAGAAAGAAAGCAAATCATCGCACTTTGGTAATGTTTGTTTTCTAAGTGATTCTTTTTTTTTCAAAATTACATCATATACAGCCTATGTAAAACCCACTGATTTTGAATACACAAAACAATTTAGTTTCTCTATGAATATTTCTGAATTTTTAAATATAATGAACCCACCTCCGTGACCAAGGACGCTATTACCATTCGAATTGCAATGTCCTCTGGCCACTTTTACATTTCGAGTCTTCGAAAGAGTTGACAGTACCGTAGAGCAACAGATAAACGCTGATTTAGTGCAACTGGATTTCGCACATTGCAGTGATTTGATCGTGGGGATAAGGACGTCCGCTGTAATTTGTCCGGGGGGGGAGTTGAGGGAGGTGGAGGAAAGGGGGCGGAGGGCAAGCCTCCAAAATTGCCATTTTTAATATGAATTAGTTGGTTACTTCGAGACGCATTATCCTATAAGAACTACACTTTGTAGGTTACATAAAAAGCTTACTGTATCCCACAGAATTGTCATCTACACAGTTGTTACAGGTAGATTACTTTGATATTTAAACAAACAAATCATATAGCAGTTGTTAAAACCATCTCACTATTATTAGCTATATAATGCTACAAGTGGATAAACAAGACGTTTAGCGGAATCACGGGAAATCACTTTTAGAAATTTATGAGAACTTTGTAATGAATAAATCCTTGTACTCCAGATTCCAGCGATTAGGTGGAGGGGGTTGTAGGCGAGTGTCCTCTCCGTTGCGGACGCCTTCGCAAGGGGGAAACATTTCCAGTAATGTATCAAATGTTGTTCCATCACCATGTAAGAAGTTATGATAATTCTTTTTTTTTTTTTTCGTCCAGCAACACGTTTTCGTGAGTGAATCTTCGACGCTCATTATACCAGTTTTTCACCCACATGCTCTCTTTTTTTCCACAAAGTAGAGCAAGTGCCACAGCAGTAGCTCTTTTTTTTTCCAACACTTCGAATCAGAGTCAATATTTTACAATATTATGGTACATTTTTATCGAGCAGTGGTGAGAGAACTTCAATAATCTTGCACATTTTGTCCTGTAATAACAATGACTGTCTGGAGTCATAATCAACTTTCCTCTTCCAACGATATGTGCAGCAGACGCAGGGTTGCTACTGTACTCGATAAATTATTTAACTGTATATAGTCACTTAATTTTTTAATATCATTGGTTTTGGGATAAAAAATGAAAATACCATTTTAAAAAAGAACTAAATTATAGATTACACAATTCTAATTCTGCATCAGCTTTTTATTCTGTTGTATACTTAAACTGTTTTATTCGTTAACTGCACTATCAGCCACACTACCTTAATTTACCGTAAAGTGTCAATGTACCGGGTGATCAAAAAGTCAGTATAAATTTGAAAACTGAATAAATCACGGAATAATGTAGATAGAGAGGTACAAATTGACACACATACTTGGAATGACATGAGGCTTTATTAGAACCTAAAAAATACATAAGTTCAAAAAATGCCCGACAGATGGCGCTTCATCTGATAAGAATAGCAATAATTAGCATAACAAAGTAAGACAAAGCAAAGATGATTTTCTTTACAGGAAATGTTCAACATGTCCACCATCATTCCTCAACAATAGCTATAGTCGAGGAATAATGTTGTGAACAGCACTGTAAAGCATGTCCGGAGTTATGGTGAGGCATTGGCGTCGGATGTTGTCTTTCAGCATCCCTAGAGATGTCGGTCTATCACGATACACTTGCGATTTCAGGTAACCCCAAAGCCAATAATCGCACGGACTGAGGTTGAGGTCTGGGGACCTGGGAGGCCAAGCATGACGAAAGTGGCGGCTGAACACACAATCATCACCAAACGACGCGCGCAAGAGATCTTTCACGCGTCTAGCAATACTTCGTTTTTGTTTGTTTGTTTTTTTTTTTGTTCTAATAAAACCCCATGTCATTCCAAGCATGTGTGTCAATTCGTACCTCTCTATCTACATTATTCCGTCGTTTATTAAGTTTTCAAATTTATACTGACTTTGTGATCACAAGGTATATTCTCGGTTTGGAGTAGGCTACATTGTCAAGGGCATGAACGAAGCCTACCCTACCATTTCAATGGGGAACAATGAAAGATGAAAAAAATGCAGAAGCATGCATTACAACTGGAGTTCAGAGCTGCAGACGTAGCCAAGGTTCTAGCCAAAAGAGAACTTTATCGTACCAAATATGGCCGCACGCATATTCGGGCCTTGGAGGGACTTAGTGCTAGGTTCCTTTTTGAGCTAGGAACATCGGGTAGAAGGTTTTTACTTTAGACAGGACCAAACGTCATTTGTATAGCCGCTCGAACATCTGTCTTAACGTAGCTATGTTTCAGTATATTAACACTTTCAACACTGCCCTCTGTACACCCGGCACTTGGCTGTGAACTGGCATATTTAATGGATATTTGAAATTAGATTGCAAGGTACAGGAAAAGGATAGGAATATGGTTCTTGCATCATTTCAAAGGTAACAGTAAGAGCTTTACATGAATGTGAGTTTATTTTACAATATAAAATAAAAATGGGTGTTATAATTAAAAAAAGAAAACACACAAATGTCGTGAATAAAAAAGTTTTACATGATCTGTCTCTTGAGTAATGCCATTATTACTGTATCTAAGTTTAAAACAAAATGTCACTGGATTGTCTAACTGCAGGTACCTGTAAACTAGAGTATTTTAATAGTTCAGATGTAATTAGTCTTTGTGTGAAAATCCGGGAAACTTTGTGGGACGCAAAGGCCAACTCCACAGTCCTTGCACCACCATCTACTTTCCTTCCTGATGCGCCCGTCTCTTTCTTCCCCCTGTCTGAACATACTTTACAATACCTAGTAGTATTCACTTTGTTTGCAGTCGGTGGGACCTTCTCTGAAAAGTGCCTTGCAAATGTCCTCTCAATTTGTGAGGATGAAGCTGCTTGTTGCTGAATAATATTTCCGCGCTTCTCAGACAATTTCTTCCCCACTTTGTGAATAAAGTCTACTAGGGATACATTCTTCGTAGCCTTTTCTTTATATAAAATAAAAGCCGGCCGTGGTGGCCGAGCGGTTGTAGGCGCTCAGTCCGGAACCGTGCGACTGCTACGGTCGCAGGTTCGAATACTGCCTCGGGCATGGATGTGTGTGATGTCCTTAGGTTAGTTAGGTTTAAGTAGTTCTAAGTTCTAGGGGACTGATGACCTCAGATGTTACGTCCCATAGTGCTCAGAGCCATTTATAAAATAAAACTGTTGACAGTTGACACGATAAACAAGTGGGAAAACAGCTTTTTCCACCACTTCAAAGTTTTTCGGGCAAACGGATAATAACTGGAGAACTGATCTGCTCTGTCAACCCCAGCTTTATTCTTATTGTAATCAATAATAACGTCTGGATTTACAATTTCTGCTATTTGGCCCTCACTTGAATACTAGTGCTGGTAGACCTATGCTTTGTGTAAAGACAAAAAACATCTCGTTTTGACTTCCAGTTCACTGCCAAAGAGATGGTGTTTCCTCTGAAAAGCGATCTTTTTTTTTAGTTTTAGTGTTTTGAATATTCGTCGCAAACCTTTCCTGTTTTTCATTACAGTTCCCACTCCAAGAGCTTTATTTTCCCAGAACATGTCCAAAAGAGATGGACTGGTGTAGTACCTATCCATATAAAGACAATGTCTTTTGCCAAAATACTGTGAACACAACCTTTTTACAAGGCCCTCGATACTATTGTCAACACTGCCTGCAGAACCTGTATATACATCACAGTTTAGCATATAACCAGTTGGTGACTCGTAGAGAGCATACAATTTTATTCCATATTTATTGGATTTGTTTTTCATGTAAACTCTGAAGCTTGTTCTACCACGAAAGGGACACATTGCCTCATCTATTGTCAGATTCATGCGTGGACGAAAACTAATTTTGCTTGTGTTCACAAAAAAATCAAACAAAGGCCTCAATTTGTGAAGTGGGTCATGCTGTTCTTCGCCTCTGCTAGTGAATGTAGCATTGTCATTCAAGTGTAACATCGACAATGTAACGCAAAATCGATGGCGACTAAACAATTTACTCGCAAATCCTGTCTGCGAAATCGGGTCTGTTGGCCAATAATCACTGATTTTCGGCAATTTGACGACGCACATATGCAAAATAATACTGAGAGACCAGTAAATCTCTTGCAATTTTACTGCAGACCACTTCTGCCAAACAGAGTTTATTTTCAGACTACCTATGCGTTTCATTGCCGTAATAACGTTACCAGCGTACCGATTCGTTTCACTTTTGATGAGCCGAATAGGGTCGTCATCAAAGAAATAGCTAAAATACTGAAGCTCCTCAGTGGCATTTGAAAAATGCGATGCTACGCCGACTACTTCCCGGAAATCCGGCAGTGCTGGCTAATCGTCTAGTTCCGACCAATCTTGCTCTTTGTGTTCAGTGAAGCACATACCACCAGGTACCACAGATGGTGAGTGATGGTCTGTACCATTGTCTGCATAGAAAAAAAGATTGATACTAAGAGGTACTAAATGCAAGTGAAGTTATGAACACTACTCACAATACAAAATGCGGTAATGAACTCTTCACTTTATAAACAGTTGAGACGTATACATATCTGAATCATCACTTGTACTTTCGTCTGGAGAGTACGAATCCTCTTTGTCAGAATGTCAATTTCAGATCCTGCATCTCCATAAAGAATATCTAAGATCCTTGTCTCCGTCTACTAGCTGCGCGATATTATCATATCGTAAACACCTGTGAATGAACTGCAGGTAACTTCGTCTTCTCAGTGCTCACAACCGCTCCCAGGATGAGATAGCTGATAAGTGCTTGCCTCTTGCGCAAGAAGAATGAAATACCTCCACATTAGTTGACGAAACTGCTTCGGAGACCCGCTAAACGCGCTTACGGAGCCAAATAAAGGCTCGCCCGTACGGTGTACGGCCGCCGTCGCCAACGTCAGGGCGGCCGCGCCAGTATGGCGTACACGGCCGCCGTCGCCAACGTCAGGGCGGCCGCGCCAGTATGGCGTACGGGCACTGTGTTGCAAGTGTTAAGCAAGGTTTGAACGACGCCGGCACGGTAGCTCATCGTGTTCGGTCAGAGAGTTGGTTGGCCTCCGTAATAAAAAAAACTGAGTGGAAAGATCAACAAACGAACTTCAACGGATGTCATGTGACGTCCGCAATGACTAAAAACACAACGATCAACAAGGAACAAAATGCAAAAAAAAAAAAAAAAATTAAAAAAAAATTAAAAATAAAACGACGAACCAGAGCTGGCGCCCATGCAAACCGCGTAAATCTTTTAATTCCTTTTGCAAAAGATTTTAATTGGGCTGAAATGCCACCATTTGTAAGTGCACCGTTGAGGTTTTACGTGCAAAAACCCTCGTTCGGATTTCACGTGCAAAAACAGTCAGTCTTATTAACTCTAGACTGGAGCAAGACTGCTGGTTCAAATTTGGTCCACCGGTGCATCGGACCTTGGTCTAAGTTAAGTTTTAATCGTTTGAAAAACTCTTCTTTTGTTTGCATTTTACGTGCAAAAACACACGTTTTTCTGGGAGGTTTCTGAAGTGCGCCATTTCTGCACTTTATAGTTGTGTGAATCGGTTCAAAAAAAGTCGAAACGATTTTTTTAAATCCAATAATCTTCATCCGTGTCGAGATACAATGGCCTGAAACCGAATGCACCGACACGCTTTAAAGTGAATCAAATAAATAAAAAGAGCATTCTTACAATGAAATTAAAAACTCGCTTTCAAAAATGTAGTTTCTTTCGGATTTTACCTGCAAAAAATATGTTTTTGTGAATTTTTACGCGCGCCACTTCTATACTTCAAAATTGTGCGATTCGGTTGAAAAACTTGTGCGGTTCGGTTCAAATTTTGTAATGAAGTAGACAAATGTGTGTAAATAATAGTCGTCCTGTTGGTTTGTTAAAGCTTTATCCGTTGCCGCGATATAAACAACATGGTTCGAAAGACAGTAAAAAAAATCATACCAGATCAGTCGTCGCCCGAGTCGACAAAAATGTACATCGATTGCCAAGCTAAGGCGGTCTAATGTCAAAATTATGGTAGAGTAGAAGTTGGAAACCAGAATGAACAACGTACCCGCCAGATATAGGAATGGAAAAGGAGAGAACTAGATTTTCGACTTATCTGGCAGCTTCAAAGACACTTACAGTATTTTCTTCACATATTCATGCTTTTTTACGAGTTACGGTACCCTTAGTTCCCAAACGCAGTGAGCTCTCTCAGATGCAGTGTTGCCACACCTGTATCCTTCAATTGATAGGCTTAAGCCACTGATCCTGTGCCAAGCTCCAGAAGATTCGCCATCCACAGTAAACTATATATTTTATCGTATGACTGAAGATCATAGACGTAATAGATAAAAAAGTTTTTCTGGTGGGATAAAATTTCTGGGTTGGGTTAAACGCGTGAATATATCAAGATGTTTTCATGTAAACATTTTTGAAGCTGCCAGACAAACCAGAAAGCTAATTCCCTTCTTTTGCATCTCTAACTCTGCCCAGGACATATTCGCCTTTTTTTGTGCTATGATAGGAGCACTTTCATTCAGGTTAAGTTTAGAACATATGAACTACCATGTGAGACATCCTGTGTTAACATGGACACTAAACGAGGTAAACTATTGCAAGCTATTCCGGTGGGTTGTATTAACTGATACTTAACAGTAGAATTTGTGATAGTTATATCTCAGTGAAACCAGGGACGATCATCGTGGAAGAACGGCAAAAGGAAACTTTCTACTTTGTTGAGCGGTTTGACAAATGCAAAAACAAATTTATGACACTATAGTTCAAACAGTAAACTCCTTATAAAAGGAACACATTTCTGTGTGGGTGATCCTCTCACACTTCAAATAGTAGGACACAAACCGCCACCCACAAAATGTAGACCTTCACAATTAATAAAATGTTCCGGGCTGTTATGCCGTGGTGGAATGGATTCCACACTTAAACCCAACGTTTCGTCCCCATCTGCGAAGGACATCTCTAAGGGGATCGTAGCTTCTTGGATTGTCCAATTCATTCCCTGGTTCGCTACTGACTACACAGCAAAATTCCGTTAACGCTTACTTCCGCGCAGTGGCGTCACATTTTTTTTTTTCTTTTTTCAGGTGGCCTTGTCGACTGCCATCGTCCGCTGTTACCATCGCCCCATGACGGAAGACTGGTAAATATCCTTTTCAGTACCGGAATCCAGATATCTTTCAATTTCACGTCCTCCTCCTTCCTATTGACATTAAAATATCTCACTGCGGTGCACAAAAATGGTTATTCGTCCGCTGAGATAAAAAGAACATTAAGACCACCCCCAGAAATCATAGCAATGTACATGCGCCAGTAAAATCGAAAGTTTTCCTGCCTTTCATTAAAACGTTACTGACCGCATAGGAAAAATCTTGAAAAAACGGAACATCGCAGTAATCTACGGAATTATCCGGAAAATGCAAGATCACATAAGATCGGCCAAGGATGCTCGCCAACTGCCGGAAAAACAGGAATTTATAGGATTTCGTGTAGTTGTGGGGAAGTGTAAGTAGGTGCTACAAAAAGAACGCTCAAAAACCCACATGAAGAGCGCAAGGAGGTGGTGGCGCCCGGGGTGGACCAGGGTCCACCCAAAATTTTCCTTGCCCACTCAAATAAGACGGAAAAATATCAGAATCAAAGTCCACAGCCAAACTTTATTTCATAAAATTAAAATAACTTGTATGAAGTTGTAGACGTAAGGCAAACCATTCTGTTAATTTGTTAAACAATTTTGTATTGTCCCATATTAAAGCCGTAAAATAAAACCAACACATTCCACCTATCTGTTGATCCCTACCTGTTGAACAATGAGTGAACGAACTAGTCGATCGATCAATCGAACGAACTTCCCCACTGTGTGTTTTGTGTTTGCGCGTGTGTTCTGTAGCTTGCATTGACAGTAAGCAACAAAAGCAAATTTGGTTTCATTGTGCTATATGTTTTGTTTTTGGTAGTGAATTGTACATGTTGTGGAAAGCGAACGTAGTAAGGTGGCAAAACAGCCTTCAGGCGGCAACAAAAAGTAATTAAACTAAATGAGGACATTACAACATCTCCATTTTAAACTGCAGAGACTAGTGTCTACGATCCAGTGAGTGACATAGAAAAAACTGTGTTCGATGATGATGAAGAAATGGAAGTAGGAAGAGAATAAAACGGTTGAAAAATGAAAAATTCACAAAAAATAAAGGTAAAGATTAATTTTGTGTTCCTAGATCACAAGCAGCACTAATACGCCTGCTTCAGTTTGTGATATACATACAAAACTTAGTGACGAACCAAAACAGCCTCCATTAAGACATTTCCGTTCTTGCATGTTTGGAAAAAGAAATTTACAGCTAGATGGTACAAAATTCATTCATGGCTAGAATATAGTATGGTACATGTTGCTACATATTACTTTGTCAGTCGATTTTTTTTTTTTTCGTCTCCAAACACACGGCACAAAATGTGAATTGCTTAGTTTTGTAAGTGAGGGTGTCACTAATTGAAAGAGAGTAATAGAGTCTCATTTCGGCTTTAAATATCATGAGGAGAGTTGCACACACACAAACTCTGTAATTGCTTGAGAGTCTTTCAAAAATTTAACAAGGAGGTTAGGAGAGAATGCATCAGTTGCTGCTCTGAAAGATGGAACGTATGCTCTGCAAGTCCTTGAAAGCAGAAGATACATGGAAACGATTGGCGATGTACTTCGATACACAGCCCTTCAAGGAATACCTCAAAGAGGTCACAATGAATCGAAGATAGCGCAAATAAGGAAAATATTTTAGAGTTAATATAATTTATAGGGAATAGAGATCTGTGTGTCAGGAAAAAATTTGAATCTAAAATACGCACATCATGATATATCAAACGAAATTTTTACCACCATGAGCAACATGTTGCTAGAACATATTTCAGATGAAGTATCTTGCTCAAATGATTGACGGGTCGAAAGATTGTTCAAAAACTGAACAACTATCAACAGTCTCTGGGTTAGTATTTAGGTGGTAACATATACAAACGGTTTCTAGGTTTGAAGTTAGGAAAAAAAAGATGCTTCTCTGTTAGTCTGCATTTAAAAAATTATCAACTCGTGGAATTAATTTAAATCACTCCATTGCACAAACACATGATGGTGCTTTAGTTATAAGCGGTTCGTGCGCAGGTGTTCCAGCTCTTTTAATCAGGGAAGTACCACAAGTCAGCTCCATCTACACACACTGCACGAACCGTAGGAGAAGTTTAATCTCGTCACAGTAGCAACATTCAGAGCGATCAAATGGGCTACAGATTGTTTTTATAAGTGAGTCGACAGTGCATCAAATGTTTATTGATACACAATTAAAAATGAAGATTGGAAAGGTGGAATTAAAAAAGTTAAGTGACAGTAGATACGTCTGTCAATACGTTTCATGTCTGGCTGTGAAGAAGACAATTGAAGCTATCGTTGTAACCCTAAGTATCATTGTAATCCTAGTACACATTCAGTCAGAAAATGCAGAACGAGCTGTAGAAGCATCAGGTTTCAGTGCAAAGTTAAATTTGTATTTTGTTTTCCATTTATGCCTGTTCACGACATTGATTTGATTTCCTGCAGGGGAAAGATAGTGATATTGTTGCTGGAATCAGCCGTGTAGAAGCTACGTGGGTCAATCAAATGTGTAAATTAGACTCAGGTTTCACTTAACATAGGGAAAGAAAGTGTAGATGTGGCACCAAAAATAGTTGCTGATATCCTCACAGATTCCCCTTCTCTTGGTAGAATTCGAAAGTCGCTTAAACAGCTTTGAGAATATGTTTGTGATTTTCCGAATAAAGACATCCTGGAACGTGTACAACCAACTGATTTCAAATCTTTAGTGTTTGATAAAGTGTTACATACAATAAACACTGAACTCGAGAGGCGTTTAGTTGTAACTCTGGAATAATTAAAGGAATCACTTGTCTAAACCCAAAAAATGAATATTGTATAGATAGACAAATGTTACTGCCGTTGTTACAAAATTATTCATGCAACACTGAATCGTTGGAGGCAGAAATTAAGATGTTAAAAAATATTGTTATTATACATGAAAAGTAAACCGGAATGAAGACTTACGATTTACTTGCATTGCTCAAGTTGTTAGAGCAACATAAACTTAACGGAAAGTGATGTGTACAAATTAAGTCAAATAGCAGCGACTATTCCAGCTTCCTCTGCTTCATTTTCGTACATGCGACGTGTAAAAATTGATGTAAGAAATTTAGCGTCTGATAAACGCCTAAGTTATTTGTCTATTCTTGTAATAGAAAGGACTGTGAAAAAGACCAAAGATTTGCAAACAGTAGTTGATGATGTCGCCAAGATTAGTTGATGATTTCGCCATTAGTCACAGCAACAGAAGGATAACTTATTTTAAATTAAAGTAAACATCCGTTTGTTATTTTGTGTTTCACAGGTTTTCGCGTTTTTCTCAGTGGTAACAATTTTTTTGTTTTCCAGCTGAACATAAAATGAATGTACTCTCGAAAACTTATTTGGAAGCATAATTTGTTTTGGTTGGGTGGTATGTCGGAAAATGGGTGTCATTCGTGTACGAGTATGTTACAGGCGGACGCTACATGGAGGCAGTTTTAAGGTATAGTGATTTTGGTCTATGGATCCTAAGCAATAAAATGAGCTCTAACATGGAAAGTAAGCGTTTCCGGACACATGTCCACATAACATCTTTTCTTTATTTGTGTGTGAGGAATGTTTCCTGAAAGTTTGGCCGTACCTTTTTGTAACACCCTGTATATGCAAGTGTACCGAAGTTTCTGATACAAGGATGGCAATGTTTGCAGTATTTTATTGTTAGTACGGGGGAGTACATCTATTGGGAAATATAGTTACGCATGTAGGTGTGCTGTGGCTTCCGAATTTACTTATATTTCGTTTTTTATAATGTTTATGTTTTTCCTATTCAAAAGCTCCCATATTTTCGTTGCTCTCCCGATGGTTTGTGTGGAGTGGGAAGAAAGTGTCAGGCTGTTTAGATTTAGGGCAGGTTGGCATAGGACGTAATGATAGTGAGGTAGGAAAAGAGACCCTTGTATTTATGGTTCCAAAGGCTCTGAGCACTATGGGACTTAACATCTGAGGTCAACAGTCCCCTAGAACTTCGAACTACTTAAACCTAACTAACCTAAGGACATCACACACATCCATGCCCGAGGCAGGATTCGAGCCTGCGACCGTAGCAGTCGCGCGCTTCCGGACTGAAGCGCCTAGAACCGCTCGGCCACCGCGGCCGGGTTGTATTTATGGCCAGAGCAATTAACAAAAATTAGAAATGTTGTAGAAATGAAATGTGAATCAAATATTTTATTGTCTGTTAAGTCACTATTATTGCTGTTGTTATGTGTGCAAATTAACTGTCACACGTAATTTTTAAAAAATATTTTTGTCCAAGATGGAACAGCTTTCAGTCAGTTAATGAAGGCTTAAAATGCCCCAAGAAAAAGACAGAATCAGTTACTGGCTTTATTATACAACTACAACGCATTTCGATGGTTACTCCGTAATATTCAGGTGGTAAATGCTCAAATTACATTGATTTGCATTTCGTTTGCCAGCATCAAGTAAAGTCATCGTGATGTTTCGAATATTCTTGCTATTTTTTCTGCAGCGAAAGGGTTACTCATATCTATATTACAAAACGACTAACCCGGGGCGCGGCGCCCAAACACATTTGTAAGTTGCTTATAAAAAGCCTCCAGGGGCAATGAAAATTTGACTGTCAAGATTTCGCGTAGTTATTGACCAACTTGAAAAATTCAAAATAATTTACTCATTAAGAGGTATAATCATATGTTAGAAGTTTATCACAATAGGGTAATACTGCGGTTAGACCAAAGTGTTTGTCTCGAGGCAACGTAACTGATGGCATGCAAATGCCCGGACATTTATTCATTCAGGTTTAGAATGAGAGCATGCAGGGACTTCCGACAAACTAACTTCGAATCTTTTCCCCACCGTCAGCCCCCCCTCCCCCCCCCCCCACACACACACACACACAAACAAAGTGCTGGAAAGAAAAAGTTTATCGCTTATTGGATTTCCGCTGTCTATGCCATTAAAACGGCAGCAACAGGCATGACGTTTTAATTTATTAGTTCTTTACTACTAACACTATTGGTAACATATTTTGCACGTGTATCACTGAATGTAACTGCAAACTTATATGACCGGACGACACAGTTCTGGAGAAATGACGTCAAATATATTTAGATGCGTGAAAAACTATCATTTCCTCATAATGCCGCTTAGCAACATTTTAACTAATTTTTAACTACTAACTCTAGGTGGTATCCACATAAACCACTGAATGTACCTCCAAAAGTATATCATGGTATGACACACAGTTCATGAGACACGTCATAAACATTGACATGCGGGAAAAACTAGCTTCTACTTTTAAAAAAATGGTTCAAATGGAAATGCAAGAACGGTAGTATTATGTTGATAACATAGCCATTATCAGTCCCCTAGAACTGAGAACTACTTAAACCTAACTAACCTAAGGACATCACACATATCCATGCCCGAGGCAGGATTCGAACCTGCGACCGTAGTGGTCGCGCGGTTCCAGACTGTATCGCCTAGTACCGCTCGGCCACTTCGGCCGGCCAGCTTCTGCTTCAAATGGGGCACAAATTACCCAGATTATATTCATCCAGTATTTGATAATGAGAGCGCTTCGACTTTCAACGAATTTTAAGCATAATTTCAAACCTTCCCAAAACTTTTTCTCTTTTACATTGTTAAAAAAGTATATGTTTGAAAATGTTTTTTATATGAGTATTTGATTATTTCACTAGATTTTACTAAAACTTTACTTGTTACTTCCAGTGTACGCAGAAATCAATATTGTTTACTGTTTCTAAAGGAAAAATAACGCTAGCATGAACTATTTCAAGTCAGTAAAGGCAACGAGATTTTCTAGGGGATGTGACAAACCAGATGATGCCCTTGACTAAATAAAAAGTGGCAAACAGAAGTTCAGTACGCTGCAAATACGTAGAGCCATTCAATGAAATTTTATCTCGCTGATGCAGATAAATAAATGCACACAATAACTACAAATGTGCACTGACAATAAATACACAGTACAGAGGCCTAAAATATAATGTCTGATAGACTCAATTTATTGGTGGAATTATCTAAGGTCAATAAATTCATGTTTTAAACTATAGTTTGGCCTCCACATTTATCCACGTGAACTCAAGGATAGATCCACCCATTTTATAATCTGGTCCACACATGTGACACATACTACAGCCGAGCCGCGCGGTCTCAGGTGTCTTGTCACGGTCCGCGCGGCTCCCCTCGTATGTTGGAGTCCTCCCTCGGGCATGGGTGTTTGTGTTGTCCTTAGCGTAAGTTAGTTTAAATTAGATTAGGTAGTGTGTAAGCTTAGGGACCGATGATCTCAGCAGTTGGGTCCCATAAGACCTTACCACAAATTTCCAATTTACATACTACAGCCGCCACTGGCACAAGGGCAATCGCAGAGGGGGAGGATGACAGATCAGCTGTTGCGGAATATGCTTTGCAGTGAGGAGGCCACCACATATATTTTGATAGGACTCTTTTAAGTACTGGTAGCCACAAGCGGATATCATGGAAAGCTATAGAGAGAGGCCACAGAGACTGTAAAACGCCCCAGAAATTTCAATAGGAAGGAGGAGGGAATGAAATTGAAGGGCATCTGGATTCCGGTGCTGAAGAAGATGTGTATCAGTCTTCCATCATGGGACGACAGCTGACGACGGCAGTCGACAACGGCCAATTGCGCTCGCGTATTCAAAACATGTGACATCACTCTAATGCGCGGAAGCACGCAAAACCGGATTTTGCGCAGTCAGTTGCGAGCCAGGGTATGAATTGCACACTCAAAGAAGCTACGATTCACCTTGAAAATGCCCTCCGCAGATGGGAACGAAACATTGGGTTTAAATGTAAAACCATTCGACCACAGCATAATAGCCCGGAACAGTTTATTAATTGTGGAACTGCTAACCGCACGTGGTTTCTTCTTTGCAGATATTTAAATCGCGTCTCATGCTGTACTCATGTTAGCAATGCTTGCTGGAATACCCATTTCCCTCTCGGCGCTCATTCAAAAACACTGACGGTTACCACCAAGTCATTGTCTGATAATGGCTATGTTAT
The DNA here is from genome assembly GCF_021461395.2 of Schistocerca americana. Taxonomy (NCBI): domain Eukaryota; kingdom Metazoa; phylum Arthropoda; class Insecta; order Orthoptera; family Acrididae; genus Schistocerca; species Schistocerca americana. Next base: position 620,410,847 of record NC_060122.1, read on the forward strand.
CAACATAATACTACCGTTCTTGCATTTCCTTATCTTAACGGCGATATACAAAGCCCTGCTAGTCAGAGAGAGGATAATAAACTTCGCACACCGAACTTGCATCCTTCCGTGTCAAGCAGACAGGCATATTAATCTTGTATTAGTTTGAAGAAAACCGTAACGTGCGTCTGTAATGAATACTGATTAGGACAAGTTGTAAAATCTCATAACTACCTCGCCGTTCACCGCGAAAATAACATGTCCCTCTCCCTCCCTTGGCTAGCTTGTGTGTACCATCGTTTGTTATGACTTAATCGAAGGGGGAAACCTGCGTCTAGTACACTTACGTATCGTCTTTCTTCGTATATCACCAGTTACATTTCGGGTGTACTGGCTAGACAAGTCAGTTCTGCACAGGTCTGTGTAATGAGCCGTCTATTTTCAAGGTGGATTACACAGTTGTAAAATGAATATCAGATGACAAGTCTTCTGCTTCAATGAATTTTATCGATCGTTTGTTACCTGTTGGCCAACATAACGGCCTTTCATGCTTTCACTCAACAGTATACAGCGGCGAGATTTGCTTTTATAAACGGCAATGCCGAATGCTCGTTAAGTGGAGGACGCATTAGGCAACAGTTGAAACATTATTCGCAATAAACATGTAAATGTTATGGTAGCGAATTAGAGTATGGGATTCTAAGGAAGAACATCAGATATATTGATCAAACATGTTCATCAGCATTTGTATAATGCACTTAATTCTCAATAGATTCTATCATGAAGGAAACAACTGCTAATAAAAGCGCCACAAAACAAATGTGGCTAAGAACTAAATGAGCGATCTAATCTTTGGCGCCGGTCGGAGTGGCCGACCGGTTCTAGGCGCTACAGTCTGGAGCGGCGTGACCGCTACGGTCGCAGGTTAGAGTCCTGCCTCGGGCACGGATGTGTGTGATGTTCTTAGGTTAGTTAGGTTTAAGTAGTTCTAAGTTCTAGGGACTCATGACCTCATCAGTTAAGTCCCATAGTGCTCAGAGCATGACTGTGTGTTGTGTGATGTCCTTAGGCCGGTATTACACTATCAAATTTCTTTGTCAAAGATTTGATCAAAGATGTGATCCAATATTCCGTCCAATATATTTGACAAAGATCTTTGACGTAGCGCTACAAGGGGTATTACACTGTCATCAAATTTTTCGTCAAAGTTCAAGATGGCTGACAACAACTTGTTATTAACCGCAGCAGTTCTACGTACTCCAATTGCATTGTGTGCACATGCGGAAAAGAAGTGGGGGGAAAAATGGAACCATACATACGAGGTTGACAGTCTTAAAAGTCCTGGGATTACAACTTGATAATAAATTCAGTTGGGAGGAGCACACCACAGAACTGCAGAAACGCCTTAACAAATCTGTATTTGCAATTCGAGTGTTAGAAGACATAGGCAACATAAAAATGAAAAAGCTTGCGTACTTTTATTCCATAATGTCATATGGGATAATATTTTGGGGTAAATCTTGAAGTCAAACAAAAGTTTTCAAGGTCCAAAAGCGTGTAATACGTATTATTTGTGGAGTAAATTCACGGACCTCCTGCAGAAACCTCTTCAAAGAACTGGGTGTGCTAACTACTGCCTCTCAGTATATTTACTTCTTAATAAAATTTGTCGTAAATAATATATCTCTTTTTCCAACAAACAACTCAGTTCATATGATCTGCACAAGGACTTAAAAGCACTTACTTTAGTTCAAAAAGGGGTCCACTACTCAGGAACACTCATCTTCAATAATTTGCCAGGAAACATAAAAAATTTAGTTAGAAATAAAGATCAGTTTAAAAGGAGCCTGAAAGACTTACTACTGGCCAACTCCTTCTACTCCATTGGCGAAATTTTTAATAGAAATAAATGATGTATTGTATTTATTCATACTATTAGTATTTTTATTTCAGCTTAAAAAAAATCGACATGTTCCACATCCACGAGGATCTCCTCAGCACGGATCTATGGAACGAAAAACTAACCTAATCTGGGTGAAGCCGTGGTTTTTACGACGACACGATAAAAGCATTCAACAAAACTTGTTACGTGAGCTTACAGTGGAAGACGTCAAGTCGTACATCAATTACTTAAGAATGGATGAGCATACATTTCTGTATGTGTTCAATGAAGTGTATCCTCATATCACAAAGCACAATTTTCACTTAAGAACTGCTACATTTTCAGAAGACAGGCTTACTATAACACTCCGATTCCTTGCTACAGGAGAGGGTTATGTTAGGTTAGGTCAGGTTAGGTCTCCAATCTTCTTAATCTATTTTTGTATTCAGGGTGCCTCACGTTGTAAAGCGCCTCATCAGCTTCAGACATCTCTATTAATTCTGTAGAATGTAGATGTCGGCACACACCAATTGTATTTACCGGCAATGGTTATAAAAACACTACAGACGACAGAACGCTGCAGCGATGCTAGCGCTCCGCGTGGTAACATATCGCATTGCAGTGAACAGAAGACAAGCGATTTCTTTGATCAAATATACGGCCTCGGCCTAGATTTGATCAAATATTGGACGACATTTGTCAAAGATCCCTATTACACTATCAAAAATCTTTGACAAAGATATTGGACAAAGAAATTTGATAGTGTAATACCGGCCTTAGGTTAGTTAGGTTTAAGTAGTTCTAAGTTCTAGGGGACTGATGACCATAGATGTTAAGTCCCAAGTGCTCAGAGCAATTTGAACCAACCTGTGCTCAGAGCCATTTGAACCATAATCTTTGGTCATCATATCCAGCAATCCGCTAACTGCTGCGCATCAGTGATAATCCAGGACACACACATGAAATCCGAGCAGAATGGTTTTTTTTTTAATTAGTTTCTACACGATTTCTTTGTTTTTCCTTGCATAAGATCCACAGTATTGGGAGCTACATAGGTGTAGACACAAATCTTCCGCCGCTATTATAACACAGTCTTTAATGAAGTCAACAGCTATTTTGTGAGATGTTTGCTAGCCGATTCCTACAAGAGAGCCACTTCTGCTGCAAATAAATGGACGTCTTTCATTAAAAAGTATCACCTACGTAGTTCACCATATTAAAATCACAATTCCTGTTGAAACGAAAATAGATTTATTTCGTAGTATTTTCGTCATGTTACAAAATTTGGCTATACTGACAGTTGCCGCTTCGTTTTGTAGACTAAATTTTACGCCAAGGATTACTGCCTTGCGTTCGTCATCGATGTATTTGTCGTATTGTCTCGCGTGACACACCGTTTAATAACGCTGTAAACTCATTTTTTCTATATAGTACCAGTATTGTTTTAATAGTATTCGTTCTGAATGTAAATGGCAACTACACTTTTCAGACTGTATCGTGCCCTCTAAATAACTATAAATTTTAACGTGAGGTCCCAATCTACACTAGGGACAAACATTTCAACATAATTATGTATTCGCATTGTTTGCTACGCTGAACAGAAAGCAAACATTTCATAGTGTGTATTCGCATCAAGAGCTACGCTATAAATGAAGAGGAAGAATTAATTATTGATATGTCGTGCTGCATTAATAATATTCGACAAAATAAGCAGACGACGACAAAGATGTAGTCTTTGTTGGTGGTATGAGAGCACTTAGCGATTTCCAACAAACCTTACGTATGATTACAAACCTTTATCCTGCTCACGCAGGGAACTTCAGCAGCTAGTATGACGTTTTAAGTTATAACGTCTATACTACTGACTATTTGCAACAGTTTGTATTCAGTATCTACATATACCGTTGAACGTACCTGCAGAATTATATGTTCGTGCGACACTTAGTTGAGGAGATACGACGTCATAGACTAAGGTGCGCGGAAAACTTCTTTCTGCTTAAAATGGAGTGCAAATTACCCCAACGAGAGCAGTAGCAACTTCCAACAAACTTTGATGCGTCATTTTCTAACTTTTTCTTAACTTTTTCTCACTTGCTCGCTTAACGTAAAATATTTAACACATTTGTAATCTGACGTTTGAAGCCGTTTTGTATATGGGAGCTCAATTCTTTAACGAACTGGGCGTGTGCTGGTACTATAGAAGACGAGCAGGGAATCACGTGCTGTATGAACTGTTATGTCGCCGTCCGATTTTGAAATTCTAATTATTGTTATAGGTTCAGTCGTTTCAAAGAATGGCAAGTTTCAGAAAAGCAATTCCTGTGAAGCAAAGACCTGCTGTTGCTCATTGATTAATGGTAACAGGAGATTCCTATCAAAGACTTACACATTTAATCCAAATTTCAAAGCCAGCCATATCTCAGACAATTTCTGCAGTTGTGAGGGTATAAACAAATAGTAGCGTTGCATAACGGCGTTTAGTAAACCAGAAACAGTATTCCTCTGATCTGTACCGACACAGCCGTGGAACACTGTTTTTGTGTTCGCAATATGTGGCCAACATGTTGCGAACATCGGTAGTTCAGTACAGTACCAAGATATAAAAGTCAACAGTACTTTTGGTAAGTGCATATTAATAAGAATTTGAAGGCAGAGGCCTATGAGAAGCTAGATGCACTTAGCATACGAGTTTTTCCAGAAGCACATCGTGAATTACTCAGTACAAATGCGCTTTAGGATTCAAGATCCGTATTCCGCGTGGGCGAGAAGAAACGAAACTACATAACCAAGCTTAATACCTAGATAAACGAGTCGCAGATAGGCAGCCAGATTGCGTGCGTGCATCGCATATGATATATCGCACAGTTTGGAAATTAAGTGCGATCACCGATCGATCGCTGCGATCAGCGACTAAATCACTCAAGTGCGATCTAACACATCGCACGACGCAGCGATAAACTGCTGCGGTTCGTCCTTGGTTCTGACCACTTCTACATAGAATAGCCCAGCCAGGTGCACACGTAAGACGTCAGTCAAATGCGGACAACACACCTGCTGTCAGACCATTTGGATGTTCGCAACACAGTCGTGGTGGATTCTCGATACAGTAGCAAGAAATGAAAGTCAACAGTGCTTGTGGTAAGTACATATTAACAAGAATTTGAAGACAGAGGCACATGAGAAGCTAATTGCTTTTAGCAAAACAATTTTTCCAGAAAAAAATCATGACAGCTTTTGACTGTGATGGCAGGTCTTCACCATCTTAGAGCCTCCAAGAAGCTGATTTTGTTCCTTATGGTGTCCAATAAAATATCAAATGATTTACTATCCATTCTTAAATAGTTTCAAAAGTCATCTACATCGGTGGCTCTCAGGCAGTTCTGTAATGAAGGATTACTGAAGTCACAAATGTGCCTAGGATCTCAGCTTGCCGGTGAGGACAAGGGGCGGGGGAAATCTTCATGTTAGTATGGCTTTGAATGACGAAGTAGGTTTAAGGTTATGGGTACACTTGTTGCTATTAGTCAATATCGATTACTACATCACGTTTCCTGTAAACTGATTCTGAACTGATACGTCTATGGTAGGATGCGAACAGCTACTGTGAAACACATCTCTTCTACTGAACAAATGCTCATAAATCTTAAGGTATACACTTTAGAGTCCAAGTCTTCTTGTTATTGACCACACTATCAACTTCCTAAATATGGAAAGCAAGGAGTTTGCAGAAGAAGAGGTCCACTGTCAAGGGCTGTCGGAACGATTTTCGCTTACAACTTCCGACTCCGTCGATTCCACACCAGGGTCCCTTACCCCTAAATGACACATTTACCCTTCATCATCCCTGAAAGTTTGTAACATCATCACGGAATCACTCTTTATAAGAAAAAAATTGCGGTAACACCATCACGGAATCACCCTGTATAAGAAAAGATTGCGCAGCGGATTTCTCATCAGAAATCGTATTTGAATGTTTGTAAAAAAAAAAAAAACTTTTTATGCCACGTGGGGAAAGAAGAAACGTATGTTATCACGTGTGGAAATTCAACAGCGTGGGAATCTTCGCCCATAAAGGCTGCGTGTTATGGTAGACTGTCCAGACTCTTATTAAAACAGTCAAACGACTGAGTAACTACGTTTTCAACTTTTGTAGTCCTATGGTGCTCAGCTGCGTATAAAATTGCGGTATGTCATACATTTTATTTTGGGACCGTCGGCCGGCCGCTGGTGGCCAAGCGGTTCTGGCGCTACAGTCTGGAACCGCGCGACCGCTACGGTCGCAGGTTCGAATCCTGCCTCGGGCGTGGATGTGTGTGTTGTCCTTAGGTTAGTTAGGTTTAAGTAGTTCTAAGTTCTAGGGGACTTATGACCTCAGCAGTTGAGTCCCATAGTGCTCAGAGCCATTTTTTGGGGACCGTCGTTTTATGAGAACGAGTATTGAGTTCCTGCTGTGAAGTAAAATTTAAGATGGCAGTTATATGAAGCAAAACAGCGATAACAAGAAAACGAAACGCAAATCTAGATAAACATCCACGGAATCTGTCACTGATGATGTCTTACAAAGAATAAACGTGAAACGCGTATGGCACAAAAATTGTGTTAACTGGCTGGTAACGTGCTTACCTCCCATGCAGCAGACCCGGGTTCGATTCCCGGCTGGGTTGGAGATTTTCTCCGCTCGTGGACTGCGTGTTGTGTTGTCCTCATCATCATTTCATCCTCATTACCGGAATCCAAGTCGCCCAATGTGGCGTCGCCTGAAATAAGACTTGCGCGCGAACAGACCGATCGAGGTGGTCCCACAGATTGACTGGGTTTAAATCCTGGGTGTTTGGTGGCCACGGGAGCGCGGTAAAGTCATCCTGGTGCTCTCACAATCACGCTTGCACACTGCGAGTTGTGTGACACGTTGGATTGTGTACTTGTAGATGCCATCGTGCCGAAGAAAAACAAACTGCACATGCAGGGATGGGCGTGATCCTAAACAATAGAGGGATACTTGTGTTGATCCATTGTGCCTTCTACAATGACAAGATCACTCACAGAATGCCACGAAAACATTCGTCAGACCGCAATACTCCGTCCTGCGCCCCCCTGACGATTGATGCAGCGTGTTGCCTTTCAGACGTTTCACGCCGTACGCACCAATCTGTCCGATGGAGCAGAAAACGCGATTGACCTGAAAACGCCACCTGTCACCACTAAGGCCGGTATTACACTATCATATTTCTTTGACAAAGAAATATGATAAAATATTCATCAAATTTCTTTGACAAAGATTTGGAAATTTGTGATAAGGTCTTATGAGACCAAACTTCTGAGGTCATCGGCCACCAAGCTTACGCACTACTTACTCTAACTTAAGCTAAGGACAACATTGCACCCACGCCCGAGGGAGGACTCGAACCTCCGACGGGGGCAGCCACGCGGACCGTGACAAGACGCCTGAGACCGAGCGGCAGACAAAGATGCCGCTAAAAAGGGGTATTACACTGTCGTCATATTTTTCGTCAAATTTCAAGATGGCGGATGAGAACTTATTACGTGCTGCAGTTGCAAGTAATACAATTATATATTGTGTGTAACTGGAAGAAATGCGGCGAAAAAAAAAGGAAACATACTTGGAGGACGAGAAAGAGATTAGTGTTGAACTTCCCGTCGACAACGAGGTCATTAGAGACGGAGCACAAGCTCGAATTAGGGACGGAATGGGAAGGAAACCGGCCGTGCCGTTTCAAAGGAACCATCCCGGCATTTGCCGGAAACGATTTACGGAAATCACGGAAAACCTAAATCAGGATGGCCGGAGACGGGTTTGAACCGAGTCCAGTGTGCTAACCACTGCGCCACCCCGCTCGGTCCGGAAACATACTTGGATCAAGGCCTAGGTATTACGTCGAGATGATAAAAGCATTCAGCAAAATTTGTTACGAGAGCTGCAAGTGGAGGAAGTCAAGTCTTAATATATAAGTTACTTACGAATGGATACAGTGTATTTCAGTATTTGCTCACTATAGTGGTTTCTCATATTACAAAACAGAACACTCTTGATAACTGTAATATGTGCAGGTGACAGGCAAACTGTGACACTGCGATTTCTTGATACATGAGAGAGCTAGTCTAGTTTACAACACAGCACTCGAATATCACATCGCACATTAGACAAAATAACTCCAGAAACGTGTGAAGCGATTTATAAAGCACTGAAGGGGGAATATGTGAAGGTAAATAAATGTTTAGTATACTATATGGACAATAAGAACTATTTTTAATTTAGAATAATTTAATTAATTAAATTAGTGTCCCAACAATTACAAAATTAATAAAAAGTACGAAACAGATGAAGCGTTTTTTAACGTGGCACCCAGAGTTCGAAAATAGACAAAGTAGAATAGAAAGCCAAGAAAGAACTTTTTATTTTAAAGTGAGACTACATCTTCTACTCAAGCTCGCTGAAAAGCTGCCTGGATGTTTCTAGGTGTGGAGGTGTACGGCTGTTGAATGTGGTTGTGGACATGATGTCTCCTGCAGCACATTCCACCTGCCTATCAACACATAATTAATAGCATGCACTGTGCCTCTTGCTCACCCCCCCCCCCTCCGCCCCCCATCGTAGTCGAAGCAAGTTTATGAAAAAAAAGAGTCGAAGGAACGAAGCGACTTTGAAGTTATGTTTACGAACACACTATAGAGGCGTCAAATAGCTGTAGCGACGTTTCCGTTTCGGAAATGCTCCCATAATTGGCGTGAAAGCGAGTGATCTTGCCACTCTTGACGTCAGATAAACTGCTCCGTTTCCACATTATGACAACGACTGCACTGTTTTCCGCCCCCCCCCCCCCCCCCCCGGAAACGCTTTATATACTCTCCACCGCTAGTGCTGCCACTTGCAGTCTGTTGTTGTTGTTGTGGTCTTCAGTCCTGAGACTGGTTTGATGCAGCTCTCCATGCTACTCTATCCTGTGCAAGCTTCTTCATCTCCCAGTACCTACTGCAACCTACATCCTTCTGAATTTGCTTAGTGTATTGATCTCTTGGTCTCCCTCTACGATTTTTACCCTCCACGCTGCCCTCCAATGCTAAATTTGTGATCCCTTGATGCCTCAAAACATGTCCTACCAACCGATCCCTTCTTCTAGTCAAGTTGTGCCACAAACTTCTCTTCTCCCCAATCCTATTCAATACCTCCTCATTAGTCACGTGATGTACCCACCTTATCTTCAGCATTCTTCTGTGGCACCACATTTCGAAAGCTTCTATTCTCTTCTTGTCCAAACTGGTTATCGTCCATGTTTCACTTCCATACATGGCTACACTCCATACAAATACTTTCAGAAACGACTTCCTGACACTTAAATCTATACTCGATGTTAACAAATTTCTCTTCTTCAGAAACGATTTCCTTGCCATTGCCAGTCTACATTTGATATCCTCTCTACTTCGACCATCATCAGTTATTTTACTCCCTAAATAGCAAAACTCCTTTACTACTTTAAGTGTCTCATTTCCTAATCTAATCCCCTCAGCATCACCCGATTTAATTTGACTAGATTCCATTATCCTCGTTTTTCTTTTGTTGATGTTCATCTTATATCCTCCTTTCAAAACACTGTCCATTCCGTTCAACTGCTCTTCCAAGTCCTTTGCTGTCTCTGACAGAATTACAATGTCATCGGCGAACCTCAAAGTTTTTATTACTTCTCCATGGATTTTAATACCTACTCTGAATTTTTCTTTTGTTTCTTTTACTGCTTGCTCAATATACAGATTGAATAACATCGGGGAGAGGCTACAACCCTGTCTCACTCCTTTCCCAACCACTGCTTCCCTTTCATGCCCCTCGACTCTTATAACTGCCATCTGGTTTCTGTACAAATTGTAAATAGCCTTTCGCAAATGCTAGAAACGTAGGTTTGCCTTTTCTTAATCTTTCTTCTAATATAAGTCGTAAGGTCAGTATTGCCTCACGTGTTCCAACATTTCTACGGAATCCAAACTGATCTTCCCCGAGGTCCGCTTCTACCAGGTTTCCATTCGTCTGTAAAGAATTCGTGTTAGTATTTTGCAGCTGTGACTTATTAAACTGATAGTTCGGTAATTTTCACATCTGTCGACACCTGCTTTTATTGGGATTGGAATTATTATATTCTTCTTGAAGTCTGTGGGTATTTCGCCTGTCTCATACATCTTGCTCACCAGATAGTATAGTTTTGTCATGACTGACTCTCCCAAGGCCATCAGTAGTTCTAATGGAATGTTGTCTACTCCCGGGGCCTTGTTTCGACTCAGGTCTTTCAGTGCTCTGTCAAACTCTTCACGCAGTATCTTATCTCCCATTTCATCTTCATCTACTTCCTCTTCCATTTCCATAATATTGTCCTCAAGTACATCGCCCTTGTATAAACCCTCTATATACTCCTTCCACCTTTCTGCCTTCCCTTCTTTGCTTAGAATTGGGTTGCCATCTGAGCTCTTGATATTCATACAAGTGGTTCTCTTCCCTCCAAAGGTCTATTTAATTTTCCTGTAGGCAGTATCTATCTTACCCCTAGTGAGACAAGCCTCTACATCCTTACATTTGTCCTCTAGCCATCCCAGCTTAGCCATTTTGCACTTCCTGTCGATCTCATTTTTGAGACGTTTGTATTCCTTTTTGCCTGATTCATTTACTGCATTTTTATATTTTCTCCTTTCATCAATTAAATTCAATATTTCTTCTGTTACCCAAGGATTTCTATTAGCCCTCGTCTTTTTACCTACTTGATCCTCTGCTGCCTTCACTACTTCATCCCTCAGAGCTACCCATTCTTCTTCTACTGTATTTCTTTCCCCCATTCCTGTCAATTGTTCCCTTATGCTCTCCCTGAAACTCTGTACAACCTCTGGTTCTTTCAGTTTATCCAGGTCCCATCTCCTTAAATTCCCGCCTTTTTGCAGTTTCTTCAGTTTCAATCTGCAGTTCATAACCAATAGATTGTGGTCAGAATCCACATCTGCCCCTGGAAATGTCTTACAATTTAAAACCTGGTTCCTAAATCTCTGTCTTACCATTATGTAGTCTATCTGATACCTTTTAGTATCTCCAGGATTCTTCCAGGTATACAACCTTCTTTCATGATTCTTGAACCAAGTGTTAGCTATGATTAAGTTATGCTCTGTGCAAAATTCTACAAGGCGGCTTCCTCTTTCATTTCTTCCCCCCAGTCCATATTCACCTACTATGTTTCCTTCTCTCCCTTTTCCTACTGACGAATTCCAGTCACCCATGACTATTAAATTTTCCTCTCCCTTCACTACCTGAATAATTTCTTTTATCTCGTCATACATTTCATCAATTTCTTCATCATCTGCAGAGCTAGTTGGCATATAAACTTGTACTACTGTAGTAGGCATGGGCTTTGTGTCTATCTTGGCCACAATAATGTGTTCACTATGCTGTTTGTAGTAGCTAACCCGCACTCCTATATTTTTATTCATTATTAAACCTACTCCTGCGTTACCCCTATTTGATTTTGTATTTATAACCCTGTAATCACCCGACCAAAAGTCTTGTTCCTCCTGCCACCGAACTTCACTAATTCCCACTATATCTAACTTTAACCTATCCATTTCCCTTTTTAAATTTTCTAACCTACCTGCCCGATTAAGGGATCTGACATTCCACGCTCCGATCCGTAGAATGCCAGTTTTCTTTCTCCTGATAACGACGTCCTCTTGAGTAGTCCCTGCCCGGAGATCCGAATGGGGGACTATTTTACCTCCGGAATATTTTACCCAAGAGGACGCCATCATCATTTAATCATACAGTAAAGCTGCATGTCCTCGGGAAAAATTACGGCTGTAGTTTCCCCTTGCTTTCAGCCGTTCGCAGTACCAGCACAGCAAGGCCGTTTTGGTTAATGTTACAAGGCCAGATCAGTCAATCATCCAGACTGTTGCCCCTGCAACTACTGAAAAGGCTGCTGCCCCTCTTCAGGAACCACATGTTTGTCTGGCCTCTCAACAGATACCCCTCCTTTGTGGTTGCACCTACGGTACGGCCATCTGTATCGCTGAGGCACGCAAGCCTCCCCACCAACGGCAAGGTCCATGGTTCATGGGGGGGACTTGCAGTCTGTGACTGGTTATTGCACGCTGACGTCGAAAATAGGCGGTAGCTACATTAATGTGACTGGACTGTGTGTAGTGCTGCTCGCGTTTGTCGGGATTCCACGACTTGCATGCGAACGAGGCAATGATGCATTCGGGTAGGTCATTCTCAATAGCATGCAGGATCTGATCTCAACAGCAAGACCCCCCCCCCCCATTTCCCCTCCTGCTCTCATGGAAATTCCATCGGGTTTCCTAAACCTATCGTGTTTTTAAATATCATTTATAAAGGTCGATTCACATTCCACAAAGCGGAAGTGGACGGAAGAGAACGGAAGAGAACGTCGAAACATTCCTCAATGCATTTCAGAAACTGGCGTCTTCGTAATCCGTAGACGTAACCGAGGGCAACGTTAACCCTTGAGCGGGCGCGCTGACGCACGGAGTGCGCCACTCGTAAAAAAATCTCTATGAATTATAATCAGTTTGTACCACTGTGTTCTTCTCTCGTGTATTCCTTCATTGTTGTCTTGACTTAAGCTGTGAACAATCGTTTCTGTCTGTGATTGTTACAAGTGGAGTTACTTCATATTTCTTCCGCCTGTGTATAGTTGGCGCACAAAGTGCGCCGCGAGCCTGCTGATGTCCCGATACAAGTATCTTTCTTTTTTCGTTTTATGTGCTGTACAAAACCTCAACGTTATAGTACTTGTTTTACATATTTTGTAATTATTTTTGCTTTTATAGGACTAAAAGATGCCTTAATGACGCCGAGGTTGAGTGGCTACTCAGTGAGGATCCAGATTTTCTGGTATCAAATTTCGAGTCTGATAATTGTGGAGATGAGGACGGAAGAAGAAGAAGAAGAAGAAGAAGAAGAAGAAGAAGTGATCACACAGAGTGACCATGATCCAACAAGTGAGCAAGAATGTGCCTCTGAAGCCGAAGAAAGTGATGTCGAATCTGTTTCAAATGACAAATATTGTATTGGAAGGGGTAAAACGTGTAAGTGGAAGAAATCTTGCAGTACTGCAGCAACACAGACAAAAAGTAAGAAGATTATCAAAATACTTCCTGGACCTGAAGCCACAGCCAGGGATGTCAAGGATGAAATAAGTGCTGATGGTTCAAATGGCACTGAGAACTATGGGACGTATCATATGTGGTCATCAGTCCCCTAGAACTTAAAACTATTTAAACTTAACTAACCTAAGGACATCACATACATCCATGCCCTAGGCAGGGCAGGATTCGAACCTTCGACCGTAGCGTTCGCTCGGTTCCAGACTGAAGCGCCTAGAACCGCTCGGCCACACCGGCCGGCATATAAGTGCATTCACTAAAATAATCAGCACTGACATGACCGAAGAGGTTGTCGTGCTAACATGTATATTCTACATAAAAAGATTAGTGTTAATTATGTGAAAGAAAACGATGCCAAAGACACGACGAGATATGAAATAATGGCGTTGTTTGGATTGATTTACATCTTAGGAAAGAAGAAGGCTAATCATACAAAGGTGAATGAACTTTGGACCACCGATGGATCAGACATGCAGATGCTTAGAGCTGTGATGAGCTACAAGCGTTTTCTGTTCGTATTACGGTGTCTCAGATTTGATGACAAAAAGGACGCGACAAGCGAGACAAGAAACGGACAAGTTAGCAGCTATTAGAACAATTGCTGACGTTTATTGGAAACTGCAAAAACAGTTACAGTTTGAGCGAATTCGTAACTGCCGCTGAAAAGTTACAAGCATTTAGAGGACGCTGTAACTTCATTCAGTATATCTCATATAAGCCAGCGAAATATGGAAATAAAGATGTTTGCTCTCTGCGATGCGAAAACTTTTTACACCAGTATCTTGGAGATGTATTGTGGCAAGCAACATCAAGGGCCATATGCTGTTTCAAATTCTCCTTCAGATGTTGTCAGCAGGCTTACCAGTCACATTGACAGCTACGCACTAACACTCTCCTTACTGACCAGGAAACTCACATGCATTGGAACAATGAGGAAAAATAAACGTAAGATTCCGCCAGAAATCCTGCTAAAGAAAGACGGAGTACAAAATTCGTCTTTATTCTGTACCAAAAAAATATTAAATTGATGTCCTACGTACCTGAAAAGAATAAAGCTGTGATTCTCCCATCTACGATGCCTGATACTGGAGCTATCAGTAAAGAAACTAACTAGCCTGAAATCATTATGGACTATAATGCCACAAAAGGAGGAGTTGACTCTGTTGATCAAATGTGTGTCTCCTATTCTGTAGCAAGAATTACGAGAAGATGGCCCTTGACAGTATTTCTTACTCTGATCGACATTGGAGGTATTAATGCCCAAATAATCTACCATGCAAACTCTAAGCATCCTAAAATCCCAAGAAGAATATTCCTGAAAGGCTTGTCATATACCCTAATGAAACCACATCTGGTAAAGAGAAATAAGATTCCATCTCTACCATCTGAGATTTCAGTTTTCCTTCGAAATTACAAAGAAGCAGAAGTAGCAAAAGTTGGATAGTGTTCTTCAAAGAAGCGTGGACGATGTGTAAACTGTGGACGTGCTAAAAACATAAAACAGTACAATCAAATGTTTGCCGGTGCTGGACTTTGTGCACGAACTGACCTCTCGAATATGTCCCATAAATGATCGAAGGGATTCATGGCGGGCGATCTGGTGGTCTAACCATTCGTTCAAATTGTCCAGAATGTTCTTGAAACCAATGGTGAACATTTTTGGCCGGGTGACTTGGCGCATTGTCATCCATAAAAATTCCATCGTTGTTCGGAAACATGAAGTCTAAGAATGGCTGCAAATTGTCTCCAAGTAGCCGAACATTAACATTTTCAGTCAATGATCGGTTCAGTTGGACCAGAGGACACAGTCCATTCTATATAAACACAGCACACACCTCTAAGCCACCACCAGCTTGCACAGTGCCTTGTTGGCAACTTGGGTCCATGGCTTCGTAAGGTCTGTGTCACACTCACGCCATACCATCAGCTCTTACCAACTGAAACTGGAACTCATCCGACCGGGGTGCAGTTTTTCAGTAGTCTGAGGTACAACCGATATGGTCACGTGCCCAGGGCAGGCGCTGAAGGCGATGTCGTGCTGTTAGAAAAGGCACTCGCATCGGTTGTCTGCTGCCATAGCCCATTAATGCCAAATTTTGCTGCGCTGTCCTATGGATACATTCGTCGTACTTCTCACATTGATTTCTGCAGTTATTTCATGCAGTGTTGCTTGTCTGTTAGCACTAACAACTCTACGCAAACGCCACTGCTCCCGGTCGTCAAATTAACGCCGTCGGCCACTGCGTTGCCCGTTGTAAGTGATAATACTTGAAATCTGGTACTCTCTGCACACTCTTGCACTGAGGATCTTGGAATACTGGACGCCTTAACGATGTCCGAAATGGGATGTCCAATGCGTGTAGCTCTATCATTCTGCGTTCAAAGTCTGTCAATTCCCGTTGTGCGGCTATAATAACGTCGGACACCTTTTCACATGAACCACGTGAGTAGAAATGGCAGGTGAGCCAATGCACTGCCCTTTCATAACTTGTGCTCGATAGTACCGCTCAGTTTGTGAATCTCTTTCTCTTGAGTAAATTATTCAATTTTTTTCTGAAACTGTTATTTTTTTGTTTGTCTGGTCATGTACATCACATCTGTCGATTTCCGTACCATCCGGATAATTCCTTGGCGGCGCGTCCTTTTTTGTGTTGAGTACACACTGAAACTCACTGAAACAGAAAAACGTCACTTATTTCTTTATAAAGTGAAACTGAATTTTTCTTACGTATATTCGGAAACTTGTACGTGTCTCGTTTGAATTGTTTTAATAATTAAAAATTAATTAAACAGGTGGAAAATCAGCTTAAGTTTTAATTTGACTTCAAATTGTTACTTTCTAAGTCTAATTTCGAACTTCATTTTTGTTGGGGACACCATTGTTTAGACTTATTCTTGATTATAAAGTGGCCGTGCGGTTAAAGGCGCTGCAGTCTGGAACCGCAAGACCGCTACGGTCGCAGGTTCGAATCCTGCCTCGGGCATGGATGTTTGTGATGTCCTTAGTTTAGTTAGGTTTAACTAGTTCTAAGTTCTAGGGGACTAATGACCTCAGCAGTTGAGTCCCATAGTGCTCAGAGCCATTTGATTATACACTTGCCTTACATCGAAATGTCAATTACTCGAAACTGCTCTGAGGCCCCTTGAATTTCAAATTATCAAGAGTCGGCTGTATTTTCCCTTGGCGACGTCTTACAAGCTTTGTCGTAAAGAGGGTTTAGACCATATCCTACGTAAGCGTCAGAAGCGACCGAGTGAGCGACGCCTGGATATGCGACACTCCATCGACAAGCAGCAGCATCAGGCGAAAAGCTCGTTTGTCCCGCGTGTGAGCGACCATGTCGCGCTACAAGATGGCTGCTTAAGAGCCGACCTGCTGTTTCTATAAAACGGCGCCCCTAAACCGTAGAGTAATGTAGCTGGAGAGTAAGGCTACAAAGTTAGCTTTATTTAGGAAAGTAAAGCGAAAAGGAATGCTGTGCATGAAATTTACAAAGGGAGGAATCTCCATGGAGAATTTCATAATTTATATCATCAGCTACGAAGATACCCAGACAAATCCTTTGAATAGATGTAAACGAGCAGAGGAACATTCGATTATATTTTCAATAAAGTAAAGGCGAATGTTTTTTACATGATCAAGAACTTTTAACAGCCGATATATGCGGAAGAATGACTATGTTAAACACAAAGAACGAGTGCAGAATGCGTGATCTACGTGTGGTGTCCTGGGTTCGATTCCGGTTGCTGCCTACACTTTAACTGACTCATTTACAATTCTGTATATTGGTAAGTTTTATGTATACTGTTTACACTGCATCGCTAAGTATATTTTTAAGGTCTTGCCAAAGTACTTGATCTTTAAGTGTATACACACCTATCCCAGTATATCACACACATTAAATTCCTAACAAATTACAATGAACAACCATGAAATTTTACAGATATTTGATGTTACGAACGTAATTCATCAGCAGTCAGTGTTACGGCCAAGCGTTTCAGTTAATCTAAATAGTCTGTAAAAGTAAAGCATACAAAGTTTCTGAAAATAAAGTCAAATGTTTTGTGAAATGATTTGTCCAAAAGTCTGAAACAAAAATATCAGTTTGATGCACCTCATTTTCTGTTCATGATTTCGAGCATCATTCAAAGGCACGTACAACGTTTCTTTGATCTATTTATTTCTTTCACACAAATCATTTCACAAAAATATTTGACCGATGTCTTTAACTTTTTATTTTCATCTTTTATTCAGAAAGCATGATCTTACTAATTCCTCGTTTGCCTTCCTAACGTCTTCTGTTCTCGAAAATCGTAACTCTGGTACTTGATTCGAAGGAAGCCTTTTTGACATTTAAGTACCGCACCAATGTATCTTTTTATGTGCAAAATAGCTACGCCTTGAACAGATGAAATATTTGACACTTCATTTACATAGCTTGGCAGCTAATCTTGAATTTTTTCAATTTTTTCTCAACTCATTAATTAAGTTTCCTTAATTAAGCTGATTAATTTCAAGTAGTTAAATATTTTCATGCAAAACTAGGCCTCACGCTGGTCACTTTGATACCCCGTTTGTCTGTTTCTCTCTCTGTTTGGCTATGAAAATTTGGACAAAACCAAATGGTGTAATTTATAGGAGTCTCGTTCTTGCGCTGCTCACGCGTTTACAAAAATGTATCGAGTGTTAATTATACGATAAAATAGTCCTTTCTGCGTGTTGTCATTTACAAAAAACGTCGTTTCGATATCACGAACCGTTTATGAGATACGACGATTTTTACGAAGCGCAGGATAGGATTCGGACGCACCGCTAGCGACCCGTCCGTGGATATAACAACCAATACCTCGAGAATGAAAAGACATATCATTCCGGTCTGAACTTCAAATACAATTTAGATAAATTGGTTACTTTTCATACGCAATAATGTATGGCCTTAAATGAAATATACGAAAAGTCTACGCAATTCGATATTACCTATGCAAATTCTTAGAAATTTCGTGCAGCCATGTACTCAGTTTCGTGCAGCACAGTAACTATCAGACTGTGGTAACTATGACGAATAACGAAAATAAATTCAGACCTTTATCGAGCAAAGGTATCAAGCTATAAGATCCGGAAGAATCAAATTTTTTCACCGAATAGTTTTCTTAAAATCGTATGATAAGT
Source organism: Schistocerca americana (assembly GCF_021461395.2). Lineage (NCBI taxonomy): Eukaryota > Metazoa > Arthropoda > Insecta > Orthoptera > Acrididae > Schistocerca > Schistocerca americana. Next base: position 620,429,050 of record NC_060122.1, read on the forward strand.
ATTTCATAGCTGCCGTCGCGTCCGCTCCACTGTTTTGCCGAGAAGACACGTGACTGTCGCGAACGTCGCTAGTCGTAGCAGAAAACAGGCAGCGCTGCGGACGCCGTTCACTTCCTTTATCTGCGGTGGCCTTTCGCCGTCTGAAGCCGTCGGTCGCTTGAACGCAGCTTCACGCGCGCCATCTATCCGCGGTGCGTTTCTTGTAAGCGCGGCCACGCTGGAACTCCACGTGGCACGTATGTTTCTCAATTTGCGACAGTAGATGGAATGATAGCAACGGACACACTCAACATAGAATGAAAGAGAAATATAAAATGAACTCATCCTTCCTAAGAATCAAGCGCTACATTCTTAAAATGTGATAATATGTTACAGATCGAATATACCGTCTGTTCTATATACTTATGATATTACCAAGTACAGCATTAATTTCCTTATTTGCATTATAGTTTTATAATTTTGGTATAGTTTAATTTTTAGTTGACTGTGTTGAATCCTCTAATATTAGTTAAAATGAGTTTAGTATCCGTTCACATACTCGAAGTTTGCGCTTGGCTTGCTATAAGGGTGGTGCTGCTTCTGGGCGATATTTAATGGCTGGGAGTCATGGCGCGCTCCTGTAATCCAAGCTACTGGGAGGCCATTGTGTGGGAGAGAACTTGGAACTCCGACTGAGTTTGGGTATGTTGTGAGATTCTGTGGGTCCGCGGCCACGTGTCGAGCAAGGTATGTCCTGAAGCACACGTTGCGCCGAGAAACCAGTCTTCGGACTGTCTCGGTAGGGAACTTGACGCCAGCGGAACCGTCGTCGCCTCGCATCCCAGCCTCACAAAACCCCGGCAGAATGCCGTACGACCACACAATTTTGTTCCTCATCGGGTGATGGAATTCTCTTACATTTATCTCCTTTTTTGTGGTCGTATTTTCTTTTTTAAACAAATGTGTTTGCTCCCCATGTTTCATCACCACCATTCTCGTACTGTTCAAAAGTTCGCTGCATACCGTTTTTCTTGTTTCTTTCTGAGCCACTGTCAACATCCTGGGAACCCACCTGGCACAAACCTTTTTTAACGCCAACGCCTTCAGCATTCTGCAAACACTTCCTTCCCCTATCCCAACGTAGCGTGACAATTCGTTCACTGTGATGTGTCTGTCAGCAGTCACCAATTCGTTAACTCTCTGCACATTGTCTGGAGTGTGTGCAGTACGAGGCCTGCCGCTGCGAGGACAATCCTCAACATTGCCGTGTCCACTTTCATCACGTAACCTGCTCGCCCACCGACTAACTGTACTGCGATCGACAGCAGCATCTCCATACACCTTTTTCAACCTCTTGTGGATGTTTCCCACTGTCTCATTTTCACAGAACAGGAATTCTATGACAGCACGTTGCTTCTGACGAACGTCAAGTGTAGCAGCCATCTTGAAGACATGCTGTGACGGCGCCACTCACGGGAACAGGTTGAACTAAGTTTGAAAACAAGCGGGAAGGATGTATCTACACACTGTAAAACTTTCACACATGCAGAATGAAAACTGTATTTTTACAAAAATAGAGTGCATTTGTTTTGGAGTGACCCTGTCGTCGTTTACAATGTACCACATTAGAGTATAGAAAGTTGAGACGAAAAGTGTGATACAGGACACTTGTGGTACGTCCAGTCGAGAAACTATCTCAAACTGGTCTACAAAAACTAACGAAGCTACAGTGCATGCGCGACGTGCGAGAGTTTCGACATTCTCGCGCCCCTTTCGCGCAAACTATTAGCCGTAGAGAAAAAATGAATAGGACCTTTCTTGTAGGAAATTTAATGTAGCTTAGCTTTTTGCAGTTACACGTTCGCTGGATGTTGTTGTTTTAGAATTGTTCAAGAAAAACTTACAAAAGTGATATTATATGTGTTATGTTGGAAACCGTTCGGAATAGGGCATATGTAGTTTTTGGTTCATAATCACTACGCATGTACATTTGCTCCTGAATCATCCTGTATAAGTCTTGTATAACGTTTACATACATTTCCTAGTGACTGGCAAGTCAAGGACTCCTGCCTACCGCCAAGGCAAACTGAATGAATCGAGTCTGACTGGTTGTTTGAGGAAGTCAGCAAGCCGAGTCTCACCATGGCTCCACACAACTGTGTGATCCACAGGGTAGGATTGCAGGGTGGCGAGTCCAGCGAAGTGTTCTATAAAAGAACTGGCAGTCACTGGTCTTATTACATTCCACGTGAAGTGACTTAAGTGGCAGGCGTTAAAAGTACGCGTCATGGAAGAAGGCGGCCCAATTTTCAGGCGATCTGGCAGCCAATAATATTAACTCTCTGTCCGAGCTGCTATCAGAGATTTACAGCTACAGAGTGAGAATCTCGCTCCTACAATCTTTTGTACTTCGCGACAACCGAATTACTCATTCAACTACAATTTTTTTCCTTTTTTTCTCTTGCAGCAGTATAGCTGCGACTGTGTATCTTGTAAATGTTTAAGTGCGATTAAAAGAAAAGGCAGGTGACGGCAATAAATGTGAAGTACTTCACAAGCTGGCGAGGCGGATTATTTACCATATTAATAACTTTATCAAACGTGAATTTAAAAGCAGGTCTCCTACGGTTGACATCGGAAACACAAGACCGGACTCCAGAACCATGTGGTGTCGGCATGAGAACAGTAAAGAGCATTGTAAACGAAAGTGTCAAAGTCGTAGAAACAGTTGGTTTCGTGACGCCTGGAAATCATCGAAATCGCAAGGAACCGGTAACGCAAATGGATGGTTTTAATAACGATGTTTTACAGTGCTCCATTGAATGATGAACGCCCGACATAACAAAATCGTATTACAGTTATGCAGGCTTCAGTGGTAAGCGCTTCGTCAAGGTAAAGAATGTTAGTTAAGAAGAGAGTTTTTAGTTCACAGAAGTGACACAGGTGCAGCACGAACTTCATCCCATATCACGATACAAGAGAAGGAGGTAGTTTAACAGTGTATTACCCTGATTAACCATGGATCAATTAAAATCATTCCAAGCAGATCTGCTGGAAAATGACTGATGGTACTGGCGGTTTTAAAGTTCTCATAGGATAAGTTCTCGGATAATTGTTCTGCATGCCGACTCTCTTCTGGTTTTATTTCTGTTAATAAACTTGTATTTACGGGTAAGAAAAACAGCAGTGATTAGCATTCGGCAATGAACGCTCTCAATTTCGCGACGTGATTCACAATTCTTGTCATACCTTGCTTATAAATCGGTCATTGCCAGTTATAATTCAACTGTTACAGAGAAAACATCAATTACAAAATCACCAGAAAAGCCGATATTTTTCCCCGGCTTTAAAATAAAAATATTAAGCACCGTATAAACCAGACTTGTGCCGATCTCCTGCAGCTCGTTAATTTATACAATTCACGTGACAGAACGTACAAACTTGACTTCTTGCACGTGAATGGGATCTCATAGTTTTGCGTTTACCCACGTGTCACTGTCATTTAGCTCCATGCAATTAATTTGGGCAAAGTGTTTTAAGGTTATGTGGGAGAACAAAAAAAAAACAGAAAAAAAACATTCAAGATAACATACAGTGAATCGCTTGTGCATGAGGCAATAGACAATGAGGTAACAGACAACATCCCACCTGCAGCTTTGGCACAGAATGTGGCATGCTGAAAATCTTCAGAAAGAAGAATTTGATATCATCGAAAATTTACAATCAGATTGTTCGGAAACAGACTCAAATAGAATTACGATGTAGACTTTGGAACAAAGTAATAATATTTCTTAGTTTTAAAGACTCATGCTTTCAAAAACGTGTTTGTCATCATACCAGTTGCATACATAATAATGAGAACTTCCTAGCCTTTTTTATTAGGACTTTGTATCCTTTTAATTATGCAGACTATACTGTTCAACACATTGCCCAAGGAGTAGTTAAGCTTCACCCACCATGTTGTAAGCCTCTGTCGTTTTGAAGGCACGAACTGGTAAGGCCCTAAAATGACAGTAACTGTTACTTGTCGAGATATCGGTGGCTTTCGACGTTATCGGTCAGATTCCCTGGAGTTATTCGCAGATGATAGTTAATTGTTAGCTTGTTTAATGGATTATAAATGCGGTCTCTCACTGTAATATCGAATGTGTTAGTTTACACTTAAAATTCCCCTTTAACAACGAAAAATATGACAACTTGCTGACCATTTTTACGATAGTCTTTTACATTAATCTTTTCTACCACTAATTCGTTTTTACTTGCAGTGATTCCACTTAACTAAAGGTAAACACACACACACACACATACACACACACACACACACACACACACCTAACACAATTTTAAAAATTCTATTGAGCAGAAATAGTTGTCAAGCAAATATAATGATTTCGGTTTGTGTTTGAATTTAATTTTGTTGTGTATTAAATTTTTACTTGTAAAACAGTTCAGATCGCAATAAATGGTAATTATTGCAAGCAGTTTCAATTACCTTGTCGTTAGACAATTTTCGTTTTGAGAAAAATTGTACTTGACATCTTCACAAAGCTGTCAGCTGTTCTCGCCTGCTGACGTCACGCAGAGTAAATCTGTGGAGCAGTGGACGCAACGTCGTCAAGACGGGGATTAATATTTCCCTCATGACGACTGATCAAAATTGTTTTTAATACTCATTATTCCCCTCACAGATTTGAACGAAAATACCAAGTACCGTAGGCAAACGAGCCTGGCTGTAGTATGCAGGAGTGCAGTTCGGCAACGTGGACTTTCCTCGTTCTCTGCTGCTGCGCATGCGCAATTCTCATCCCCCCCCCCCCCCCCTAAGCTTCCTTTCCGCTCCGCCTCTATGCGCGGAATGCTAGATGAAGCGGGCAGAGAAGAGCACCAAGCATCAACAGACTGATAACAACAGAAGCGTTTCATTACAGACGGAGCACTTCTTAAGTCCTTTAGTTGTATTTCTTAATAATATTCTAATTTTTATATCCTCTCTGATTTTTTGGACACCTGGCAGTCTACCTGGAATTTGTTGTTTTGCTCTCTACTCAAAACGTTTGTTAATCGCTGCCCAGAATCAGCAACATTTATGGGAAACACTTCCGCAATCCTATATGTTGTGAGCAACGCTTTGTTACAACAGCAGTTCCAACAATGTAAAAAAGTCTGTGTTATCGTAATCGACAGGCTTTAGACCATTACCACGGAATGGAATAAGATATTAGTTAATAATTCTGTTCCCGCCATCGTCAACATTAAAGCCGGGAACCAATGATCAGTGAGAGAATTGGTCCTGCATATTTCTTACTATCTTTCTTATAGATTGGTGAAACAATTCTCAGTACACCGCTAATTGCTATCTGCAATTCCTTTAACATCGAAAACAAATGTTGTTTGTTCACTTTCAGTTTCTGTTCTCATGTTTGATGCAATAATATTGAGTTGGTGCATAAGTTCGTAGCGGTTTTTCACAGTCATCAATAGTACAATATACTGTCCTGGTCCCAGCGGAGTTTCGAGTCCTCCCTCGGGCATGGGTGTGTGTGTTTGTCCTTAGGATAATTTAGGATAAGTAGTGTGTAAGCTTAGGGACTGATGACCTTAGCAGTTAAGTCTCATAAGATTTCACACAATATACTCTCCTTCATTACTTACAACAGTCTTCCAACGCTGAAATAACTTTTCCATTCCTTGACTGTAGAAATCACCTGGTTTTGAGGCGAAGAAATTGTCTAGTCATGTTCGGAACGCATTTTCACACGGAAAGGAAGTGCCTTAAAGGTTTTTCGGTTGAAAGCGGGAAAGTTTAAAATCCCAACCCAATCCTGTATAGTGTTTTTTGTCAGTCTAGCAGATCGTGAGCAGTCTTTGCCATGGAGTTAGCATCACTTCACGGTCATCCTGGCAGTTGTTCTTGGACTGCGTCTGCAAGACGTCTCAGTTGTTAAAAAAAAAAAAAAATGTCAGCAGTGATGGTTACACCACGGGGAAGCAATTCGTAGTACACCACTCTCTTGCTTTTCCATCAGATGCATAACATTATCTTTGTGGACGGGCGCAGGTCTTTGTATGGCGAGTTGCTGCTTTGTTTTGGGCTCAATCATCCCTTTCTTTTCCTTGTGTTAGCATAAAGACACTATTTCTCATCACCTACAACGATACAGGGTAGGAAAGTTCGGTGCTGTTGGCGAGGCAACTGATGACGAGCAAGCTAGAGATGCATGCGGTACCCAAACACCTGATTTGGTTGGTTGGAGGAAGAGGGTCAAACAGAGCGGTCATCGGTCCCATCGAATTAGCGAATGATGGGGAAGATAGTCGGCCGTACCATTTCAAAGGAACCATCCCGGCATTTGCCTGAAGCGATTAAGGGAAATCACGGAAAACCTAAACCAGGATGGCCGGACGCGGGTTTGAACCGTCGTCCTTCCGAATGCGAGTCCAGTGTGCTAACCACTGCGCCACCTCGCTCGGTACACCTGATTTTTTAACCTCCCCCACTGGATAGAAATGTCACACAATGGTGGAATGATCACAGTTCGTCACATTTGCCAGTTCTTGCATACAATGCCGTGGATCATTGTGTACTAATGCGTTTAAACTATATTCATCAAACCCCGAAGCTCTTCATGAAGGTGGAATGTCACTTCCGCTGCCGTCACCTCTCAACTGAACGCGAACAGAGGAATATGTCGGAAACGTTCCGATTTCTCCACTTCACCAGGGGCGACTCGTAACCCTCATGCGGTCGTGCTTGCTTTCATAACGAGTCGCGCGGGGTATTCCTGACACCTCAAAGAAAAGTGGCTGTAATGATACATAGCTGTGCAGCATATCGTTAATATGACCATGTTTGAGTGTATATTTTTAAATTAATAAAGTACCAGCTTACTATTTTTGAACCACATATAATATTTCCAATTTTCTTACGACTTCTTGTGAAATTATTTATTTCCGGTATTCTTAGTTCTGCTACAGATTTAAGTCATTAGAGATATCACTAAATGTTTATTCTCCGAATTCACTGTCACCGTCACTGTCACCGCTTACGATCGGTACGTTATTATAACACTTTTCGCATACATTATTCATGTGATTTAGACACATAAATTTTCACTTTATTCCAAGACAAACTATGCACGCCTGGTCTTAGATATCCTTTGTTCAGGAGGTGCTACATTCTTGCCGCCTTTCATTCCCGCCATTTTACCAGCTTTCTAGATGACTTGTTTAGGCAAGGAGCGAATGGTTCAAATGGTTCAAATGGCTCTGAGCGCTATGGGACTCAACTGCTGAGGTCATTAGTCCCCTAGAACTTAGAACTAGTTAAACCTAACTAACCTAAGGACATCACACACATCCATGCCCGAGGCAGGATTCGAACCTGCGACCGCAGCGGTCTCGCGGTTCCAAACTGCAGCGCCTAGAACCGTGAAAGGGTCCTGTAGCCACCTTTCATTGCCAACTCTCGTAGTGGTCAAGTCGGCAAAGAGGTTTCCGTTACTTGGGAGAAATCCACCTGCGGTAGGTTGGTGGCGGAGATGGCATCCTGGGGTTTTCCGGTCCACGCGGAGCGTGGAAGAGGCTGGAGAAGCGGGAGGCAGTCTGCCGCCGGTACGGGAAGCGTACACAGCTGTGCTCCAGTTGAAGAAGGGTGAGCTGGACTGACCGCGTGGCGCGTTGTCACATAGAGAGGGGAGCTTTTAGCTTTTGGTCTCGAATTTCGTCTTATAAAGATTTACTTGCTGGGTTGCAGCAGGGAATGCAAGGCTTTTGTAGACTTTCAGTTTGATTCCCAATTCAGTCTTGACTTTGATCCGTGAGAGGAACGCAGCACAGGGGAGTTGCATATGTTGAAGTGCCCTTGGTTCAGTGTGAGTGTTTATGTGCCTACAACTGTGTGTGTATGCTTCTAATCTTTTCCGGATCTTGGTAATTTTTGTGTATTTGTGAATTTTCTTTGTCTCATGTGATTAAAATTTGGCCACGGTCCATAGAAATTGTCTCCGCGGACCGAGTGGGCACGCGAGTCTGTTATGAAACGTGTAGTATTTCACAAGCAGTTGTACATAGTTAGCATGCAACAGCAGTCTATAGATGCACTACATCAATGTTTTAAGGAATAAATAATTTTGCCTTCAATCTTATCTTGTGTACCGATGTTACGTCGCTGTTACCTTCGCCATTTACCTTGTAGTTTTCCTTGTTGGCCCACCTATAGCGTTTCCATGTGCACAGGTGTAGTGATTAGTGTCCCTTTTTTTATCTGAAACAAATACTCTGGAATAGATCGTGTTTTCACGAATCTTGCTGCAGGCTGCACTTACGCATGGTGTTCACGCCCTCTTTACTTTACTCAATATTTGATTTACGGGAAGAATGCCTGGATCATATTAATAACTACATCCCATTCTTTATCAATGACTTTACAATGAATGTTCTTTTGTGAGTTTTTCTTATTAATAAATTAAGTAATTTTCCGACTCAGTGCTACCTCTTCTTTGTCGTGTGGCTAGAGTTGGTGGCGACCCTATCTTTTATATTGATTTCAGTGTCAAGTAGCATTTTCTTATTCAAAGTGCGCGTGGCTCTTTTAGCTATCAGGATACATTCAAAGGACGCTTCATGCTTCTTGCACATAGCGTCCATTTATCCACGCTACTTACAACCGCACAGCCACTTCTGCCGGCAAGGAGCGAATGGCTGCTCTTTTGTGCACTATCGGGTTTACTAATGCTTTTTCCACTTCATGTACCAACATTCTTGGGGAAATCCTCTCATTGTTGGTACTTGCATGTGTGATGAAGCCGTTAATGCCAGCAATGTCAATCATTCGGAAAACAGGGCAGGTGGCCAGCGTCTGGTTTTCCCTGAGGTTGAATAAGTAGCGCACATTTAATCTTTGTGTCTTTTCCTATTTTTGCCTTATTTTACATTGTTATAATTTCTGATTTCTTATCATCGGCAATATTAGTGTCAGTGACATCGTCATGATGCACAAATGAAAGGAGGATACCGTTTTTTTCTTTTTCTTTGGCATATGGCAAGCTATGGCACTATCCTTTCTGAATCCAAAACGGCTACTTTTTAAATCACGACCTCTCGTGCAAATAAGCTCTGGAGATAGCTCCCTCTTATTTTTTCAAAGAGTTCCTACAACTGCCAGTTTCTTCTTCAGGAGTTCTTCAACCAATGGGATGGAATAAATCCATTTTTCAAGTGTCACATTTCTCCCTTTCCCTTCGATAGACCGCACAAGTATATTTTCTACCTCTTTGGGTGAGTTTGACAATGAAAGCGGACCCACTGGTTGTTTCCCAACGTAGATTTCCATCCCCAAAGTATATCACGTTCTTGCATCTCACTAGGTGAATATCGACATGCTGACCTGCTTGTTATACACTGATAGAAACAGCATTTGCCTCTGAACGCAACCAGTTGTTCAGACACGTATAATCATTGTCGCAGTTCAACAGAAATAATTCAAACACTTCTCTGAATTCTGCGAGGCGATCAAGCTCTCTACGTTGTGGTCTGTCTCGAATATTATCAAATTTCAGTCAGCACAACAATAAACGAAAGGGCCGCAAACTCATTGTTGTATGAAATATTGCAATTCCAAATACATTCCTGTCCCATAAGTCTTCCAGACTTTCGTCTCCTGCTCGGTAATGCTCTTACAATACCAACAGACCAAGAAGAGATTTGATTTCCTCCTCTTTGGTTGATTTGGCGTAACGGTCTCTTGTGAAATCTGTTGCAATATGCTGTAAGTAAATTTTGGTGCACGATGTAATCGTTCCAATAATTACGAACTTCATAAATAGCGAGAAACAGTCCACAGCAGTTTTTGCGATAGCTTACACACACGAGGGAGGTGAACTACAAGATCTACATGTTGAGTTCTAAAGTTGCGACTACGACACTTCTTCATCCATTTGGTAACCTTATCCTCTCCAACATAGAAATCATGCGTGCTCTGATTATCTGCTGTGCTTACTTGTGGTTCTAGGTTGTCTTCATCCTCCGTTTCCGTGTGGCTGTGACGAGAGAGAACTTCATAAGTGCCTGTTTCTTCTTCTATCTCTTCCTCTCCTTCAGAAGATCCATCTAATACTACTAGCAAAAGCTCACGAAGTCTTTCTTGTTCTACTTCGTAAGGCTCCATTGCTGAATTAGCCACAAAGAGTGACAACAGACAAGCAACTGCTACAGAATACAACTGTGAGCTTTCTCCGTGCACAGTAACGCAGAAAGTCGCGGAGGGTGCTGACAACGCCCCACGGCTTATTGTTGCGTATTTTCTTGGAACTCAGGCTTCCTTTCTAGATTCTATTTTTACTAAAGGTTCGCACATAACTTACTAGAAAGATAACAAAAAATTGTGAAAGTACACTCCTAATACGTAGGAGCCATCGATAAGAATGAATCACCCCGTTAACATGAGGTTCCCCAAACTGGATTTCGTAAACCGATTTCCCAATGTCGCTTCTGGGTGGTCATGTAAATACTTCAAAATCGATTTTGGAACCCCGCTTCTAGTTGCCGGATTTCCAATTCCGCAATCGATTTTCTCTCCCATGTAAACGCATCCGGTTTTGAAACGTGTCTTGGCTGTGGAGTTTCGTCTTGTTTCTAACAATTTTCGGAAAGGCTTTTTGTATAGTGGAGGAAAGTTGAAATATTAGACTGAAGCTGTTTACACCTCGTGTAACTGAAGAGAAACATCGATTGTGCAGTGGAAAATAGAAAGTGTTACTGTTGTTTTTAAGGCGCTATATTTAACTGGGCTTCAGACCTTTACATAGAAACACGACAGCGAAAAACGGTTTCCGAAATACGGTTTTTGTCTTTCGGAAGAGGTGTCGCATTTAAGCGTAGTGACCAGGGTGTTGTGAACACCCCGCGCGACCACTAAAGGGATAATTAAAAGCTCTGAGGCGGAGACGCCCCTTTTATACATTAAATTAATTTCTCAATAACGTATTACACGCATTTCGTATTTTTCCCACATGGATTTAAATAAAACCGCTCATCGTTTTTGGAACTTTTGATAAGTGAAATCAAAACGATGTTTCTCGAATGGTAATAGCTAGTCGTAAGGCTACGCCTTGATATGACGTTTAGCTGTGTGTAGCTGTAGCAGACTTTCGGGCGAATGGCTACCTCGGAATACAGCACTTAACGAACGTCCCAAAGGCTCTAGAGTTTCAGCCTAAGGGTATCCTCCCAACATGCAAACAGTTGTCAGGTACCACTGCTTACATAAAAAGGGGAATGAAGAGGGTTGCTGAAACTTCGCCATCGAATCGTTGTCTCTGTATATCTCTATCATGCTTTTATGCGTCATTAGTCGACGTTTAGTGTTATTGTTTTAATAGTGTTTTGGACAGTTTTTTTTGTTTCTGCCCTCGGCTATTCTATCCTCCGTTGGAATAAGTTTGCAGATGTCTCGCCAGAGTGCACTAGACTGCGGTAGCATAAGGACCACCTCCTGGCGATAGTTTCACGAATGATTAGACGAAAATGTGCGCGAAATGTATCCTGTGCGCAAAATATGTATCGTTATTTCGTTTCCTTAGTTGCTGACTGCGGGTATCGTACGTTACTAGCAAATTTCCTTTGGTGAGTGTATGATGCACGAGTTTAGTGAGCTTTACTTTCCTGCGAATAATAGCAGCACACCACGAGTTCAGTGTGCAATTTACCAGGTAACATTTTGAAACATGCGATTATGATGGAACTGAAGGAACTTGATGTGCCCAGACCCGATATAAAACATGAATCAAGAACAAATACGTACAATGTAAATCCAGGAAACGTATACACGCAGTAGAGCAATGTACAATGCGGTTGAATGGCTGTGTCCGCTATATCACTTAAAATGCTTATTTTTTTAATACACAAGTATAAATACAGTGTGTAAATTACCATGGCGGTTGCTCGGGTTGCTCATGTAAGCCAATCAAAGACCATATAAACATAGACCGCGTATGTCCATATTCCTGCCGTGTCAATGCTTGAAATCAACATCTAAGTCACGTGGCTCGGGGCAGAAAGCTGAGTTCCTGTCGTTACTGTGTGAAGTGGAGCTGACAGTTAACAGTTTCTGTCATTTATAGCTGAAAACAAGCATTGCTTTCGACAATTCAACGAACTGTAGTACTACTCTTACACATGTAGTATTCGAGTTAACCTAATTTCTCAAAAATTCCTGATAATAAAACAGATGTCAAGTCGAAACGCATTGACAGTTCTTTTAACAGGCGACAGAACGACTGTTCTTTAGTGAATATATTCTTTTTTTTTTCTTTTGCACTGTGAATTCTTGTAGTTCACCGCTTCCACAGGAGACAAAATAACAATTTCGAACGCAGCATTAGTTTTCTAACGATTCCACAAGAATATGTGTGAAACGCTTTAGTAGGCTTTTATAAGAAGGGAAATTCGTTTATATGCATGATGTCTGGTATTTACACAAAATAAGCACATATGTTTTCTGACTTTTGCTTAATCCAGTACTGACACCAAGACGATATCAAAATAAGTAGCGTAATATATTACAAAACGGTGATTATATTAGCGTAGTGAGCTAGATATTAATGATATGTCTTCTCAAAAGCTTAGTCATTCATGAAGTTTTACAGCCAAGGAACAACATCCATCCTAACTTTCAACTTATGGAAATACCTCTGCCAGTATTTTAAAGTAATTCACTTACACAACTGAGATTTTCGTCACTTTATTTAAACTGTACGATACAAAACAAGACTTACGTGAAAGTCTTTACTTCTGCATCTAGTAAAATGCACATGTTATCTGAACAATAATGTCATAAGTTGCGCGTAATGACATACTCGGCTTCGTATCCCGGCTTCGTATCCCGAGTCACGTGACTTAGATGTTGGTTTCAGTAAAATGACGTCATGCGCATTATATGTTATCTATAGTCTGTCAAGCCTGTCACAGCACAAGATCCGTGACGTCATAGAAACATCACTGTTTCGTCACGCGAACTCATAAATGCCGCGGTTTGAGCGCACAAAATATTAAACGTCCGGTGTTAAGAAATGAAAACACAAAAAACGTTGAGCACACAGCGAAGCTAACATAATCGCATAAAAAAATCTCTCCAAAACGCGTGTTTTACCACGATTTGTAGTGATAAACTGTCGGGAACTGTGACGTGGGGGGATAAATAAACTACTTATAGATTTTATCTTGGATGTTTTGATGTTTTTTAGTAGTTGATTAAGAAACGGAGGGAAGATATATGTGTACGCGTTTGGCTAGTGTGTGATATTGCCCCGCTCCCCGAAATGTTGGTTGTGGTGACAGACATCGTAGCCTGAAGTCAGCGTTAGTTCCGATCGATAACTCGCAGCCTTGCTCAGGACGGAAAGCACTAGCCGCGCCTGCACTTTGCACTCCATTCTCTAGCGTCCACAACTGCATTCACGATTTCCAAACGACAAAATACAATATGTAAACTCAAATAGCAGTAGTGAACAACAAATAAAAAAATGACACTCGATAAATAAACCCATACCCACCGGAATACCAACATGCAAAACAAAAACGCCTCGAACTTTGTACCAACCTAATATTTTGTCAATATACTGTGTGAAAGTGTTACTCCAAGAACGGAACAATAACATTGCACACTACTTATGACAATGGGCGTCAATTACAACTCTTAGATCGGTGCTTCACGATGCGGAGCTCGCATGTATTTCGAGTGAGTTGCTTGCCCTGCTAAAACACAAGCAGAAATTATGAAGAACGGGCGAAACAAGTCAGCAAAACTTACCGGTAAACATTTCAATGGACCAGGGCTCAATCACGTCAGTGAAGACGGCAATAACAACAGCAATAATGACAAATGAAAGAGGTGAAGTGTGTAATTTATCTGAGAATTGCATGTTTGCCATAAACTGTACAAATTTATTATTTTATTTTGTTTCGGTTGTAGCGGTCATCATTACAGGTAGAAGAAAGCTGTTCATTAGATGGACGTGTACCTCAACTTTTCACTGGACAAATTGAAGACCATCAGGATCATAAAATGTTTACAGAACCACCTACAACAAACCATGATTTCGATACCAGCACAAAATTGTATTCACTATAATCATACAGGACGATCATTAACGTAGCAACACGTCGCATTGCTGAAGCGTTTAACTATAAGACGTGATAACAATTCGCCCTCCGGTCCAGCCTGGCAGGGGACGGAAGTTGCGTCACCTCAAATTCGCTGGCGACAGCGAGGCGACGCTTTATCACCGGAAATGAAACCACAAATCTCAATTTATCCTACGGAAAGTTGAGTTGCATATCCATCTGTTGTCCAGCTTTTTTCGTCCTGTTAAGATGGTCGCTACGACCGGAATTGGTAGAAAATAACAAATTTGTACAGCTAATGGCAAAAATGCAATTCTTCAAGTTCCTGTCAACTGTATCGAGTAACCTAATTAAACTATTACTGCAATTTATCGACTACATGTGTTTTTTCTTTGTATTTCCCTACTATAACAACTGCTGCAAACGAAATGAAACAATTACCCTGAAACCCGTTACAAGAAAAAGAAACAGGTACGATCACCAAATAGCTGACGTGATCCTATTTATCAATTGTGAGAGCTGCTACAAGTAAAATAAACATTTCTGCTTAATGGGTTGACACCATAATCTTCAGGTTCCTATGCTATTGTGGACCCGTGGCGTTTCCTGATCTATCACGAATTTCATTTCTCATAGTAGCGCATGGTGCTTTCATATTTATCTTTCAGCCGACTTCCTGATCTTTTGTCTTCATTTTTTCGGTTCTTTGTAAAAATGTTGAAGCGAGTTGAATTTCTCTCGGGATCGGCAGGAACTGCAGTGTACTGCGCGATGGAGACTTTGCGGGGAACAATATATTGAGCAATCGTTAATATTTGTAAGGCTCTGCAATCTTCTTCAATATATTGCACAAAACGTATATACCGATCTCAGACGGTCAATATTATTGCGCAATAAATATTTGGCGTATGAAGGCCTCTTTACATTTAATTTTAAAATAATGTTATTGGACACTGGAGGCAAAGAGCTTGCGCTCTCTAGCCTTCGTTTACTTTTAGTCCGGTGAACCGCCGCTACTGGCTTTATTTGTCAGATGGGATCGTCAGATAGAGGCTTTGAGCCGCTTGTGAACTGCGATTGCTAAGGCCGGAATACAATATCGCATTTCTTTGTCGAAGTTTATATGTCAAATATTTATGTCAAAGAAATTTGTTAGCATAACAGGGAACTTCGTCAAATCTCGCATTTCGTCTAAGAAATATAATCACATCTAGGGCCTCGCCGTAGATTTGATCATAATAGTCGTTCGTCTTCTGTTCACTGCAATGTGAAATGTTACCGCTTGGAGCACTGGCATCGCTACAGCTTTTGTTTTCCATAGAAAGTGTTTATTGAACATCAGTACAAATACTATCATTCTTTAAGTCTTACAGTGTGAGAATTATGCATCACTACAAAGAATGCATGCTTCAAACAGTTGTGTATGAAATATTTTTTTACACCTACGGAAAACGAAAATGATTCAAAAATCATTAAACGCATTCTTTCACATACATAACACCTCAGATGACAGCTGAAAAATGAAGCGTTAAATTTCTTGAACGAAAAAACAGTGACAATATAAAATATAATCAATACAAAACTTAGTTTGTACACCAGCAATGGATTATTCACTGCTCCATCTTCTCCCTTGTATTGCTGGGTACAAGTTTTCCACTTCTCACTCACCGCTCTCTGCTGGAGGGGGAACCTTATTCGGTGCTGCTTGTGGCGCGGTATGTAAACATGCCCGTCTTGGCGCTCTTCATTTTTTGCCCCTGCCACTTCGCTGTCGCCCACTACTTTTGAAGTCAGTTCCACCAGGTTGAACTGCTGGGCTCTAGATTAACCTTGAACTCATCTTTGTTGT
The DNA here is from genome assembly GCF_021461395.2 of Schistocerca americana. Classification (NCBI taxonomy): domain Eukaryota; kingdom Metazoa; phylum Arthropoda; class Insecta; order Orthoptera; family Acrididae; genus Schistocerca; species Schistocerca americana. The sequence continues at coordinate 620,444,999 of NC_060122.1, forward strand.
TCTGAGAGGTAGATACGCCGGAGTTAGGAGCTGCCAAATGACGCCATAGGCTGTAGTAATCAGACAGTAAGGAACTATAGGCAGAAGAGGGAAAAGCAAGTTGTCATGTGCCAGCCCCAAGTTGAAAAGCTGATCAAGTAATGGCAACTGACGGTCGACATCATCCGACAAGTGGGGGATCATCGGTGTCAAAGCCTGCTTCACCAAAAAAAATTTTTGTTTTGTTTTTTCACTGTATCCAAGTGAAGAATTCCTTTCCTTGTAGTGAACTGTTCCTGACGTCTGTAGTATATTTTTAACATAACTGAAAAGTTTAGTTGTGTGTAACTTTGACTCTTTTAATGACCTTGGATTGTTTTCGGATTGGAGGTGAGCAAGCGGCACAACTCATGGTGTTAATCGTGTGCTAATGGGCAGGTGGGATATGCTGCAGGCGACTTCAAATCCACAATCTCATCTACGGCCGCCCACCTCCACATCTGGAAACACTCAGGCATGTTTTCAACAAGCCGGAATAGAGGAGAAGGAAACACTCCAAAATAAAAAATAATAAAAACTTAGCTCTCCATTCTACCTTATCTATTTTTGAACTCTGCCCAGATTATGCGTCTTTAGAACCCTCGTACAGGAACGTATCATCAAATTTTATACCGCCTCGAGTTCACACAAAATTGTGAAACACAGCGCCACATCTTATGATGTCTTCTGCAAACTCGAGGGACACACTGAAAGACATGACAAATTTGCCAGTTATTGGATAACATTCCAAACGAATATTCGGAAAAGCCTAGCTGACACCGGGGCGAACAAAACCGAAGGAGCGTCAACGAAAATCTATCTAGTGTAACCACCCAGCAGGCGAGCGCGAGCGATCTGCACTCGGTCGAATTTGCTTCGCATTCGTTACGCTTCTCTCCTATTCCGCTGGCTCTAGGTCTTTTAACGACCCTTCAAAGGAAGTTCGCCTACGCTCCGCTTCGGCGCTGGCAGTACAGCAGGCTTCAGTTTGCTGACGCAATGTCATTGACATGAGTGATGGAGTGGTGTGAAGAGAATGTAATGTTGCTGATAGAAGAACGTAGATATCATAGGTTATTCTCGGATCCAAGAGATCCACAGTACAAATGCAGAAGGAAAATCTACATGAAAGGATACATATCTATAATGCTAATTAAAAATAAACAGACCTGATCATTCTCGAAGGTCACGTTCATGGTAGCTGCAACTACATGGCTGACGTATCGTAAAGTTAGAGATTTTTGATGATAGAATTATTTACTCGGGATCATGCTAAGTGTCCCGTAACAAAACATATAGAAGATATTATCTACTAGTGTGTGTAAGATATCGTATGTACTGTATTTCACATTTCATTATACATATTTTATTGACGTTCTGTTCCTTTTAAGTACCTTAATTAAATCCGTGATGTGCTTCGCGTAAGTCATAGCAGACGTAAGAAACTATCCGACATGAGATATCGTAGGTATTGAGATGAGCAGCCATCACTAGCGTAAATCTCTCGATTTGCCAATAATCGTCCTTAATATGTTGGTTGTCGGTGATTAATGTACCACTAAAGTTCCTCCTCAATCACATTGAGAAACCAGCGAAAAGTTCAATCTACATAATTACAGGCAAAGCTGTGGAATAATGTTACTGTTAAGTGCAGTATCTTCAAGCATTGCACGCTTACGCACAAACGGAAACACCTTATTCTTCTTTTCCTACCCCATTTTACAAGCTTCCTCGAAAACAGCGCGCTACTCGTCAAGAAAAATAATCCTCTCTGAATATCAAAGTTTTGCACCCTGTCTCCAACTTTATAGTGTTGTATTATGTACAGATTACTAGCGCAAAAAAGTTTTGTGTTAATGTTAGTTGCAAAGTTTTCTGAACGGGCACCAGATTCATAGCAGTGGTTATATATGAAGTAGGAAAGTAACTTTACTTCATACAATTTATAAAGCATGGTTACAGCAAGTGAAAGCTTGTAATAATAAGTACTTACCACATACTTTATGTCAAAATTGTATGAAAACTAGTGAAAATGTTATTAAAATCCATACCACCTGCTGCCCACCTTGAAAGTTGGAACGTCCAAGAGTCGAGCTGCCACTCTTTGTGGAGTTGTTGCACCAACTGGTGATTGCATGTCGCTGAAATCAAACGTCCCTGTTGCCAACTGTGGTGTGATTTTATTCAATTCTTGTCTACTCTAGCGTGTAAGACAGCACGGTCACATAATAAAATGTATAAGGTCGATGGACATGCGCAAGAGGATAGTTTGATTACTTAAACAAGCTTTAAGTACGACCGAAAACTAGTGCTTGTAATTATAAAACGTCTAACCACAGTATTAGATGAGTGACCTTCATATGCTTTCCATCCATTGCCCCAACGCAATGAGTGGAATCCATTCAGCTGTAGCTTGTCATATGTCCTCGTTCGGCATCGGCATCATTCTTTGTCTCGCGTGATCCCATATCTCTTTGTACACATCCTATAGTACTAAAGACAACGCTCAAATTCCTGTCCAGGACAATTAATTTAAATCGGTAAGCCAATGGGTGTACGAGTCGCGTAAAATGGTTCAAATGGCTCTGAGCACTATGGGACTTAACATCTTAGGTCATCAGTCCCCTAGAACGTAGAACTACTTAAACCTAACTAACCTAAGCACATCACACACATCCATGCCCGAGGCAGGATTCGAACCTGCGACCGTAGCAGTCACGCGGTTCCGGACTGAAGCGCCTAGAACCGCACGGCCACCATGGCCGGCCCCAGTCCCGTAAAAAAAAAAAAAAAAAAAAAAAAAAAAAAAAAAAAAAAATACATAAATACTCTGACGGAAAAAAATCACGACACCAAAAAATAATTAATGTAGAGTGATGAAATTTCTGGAATACATTTGGTTAGGTGACACATTTAAGTGATTAACATTGCAAGAGCACAGGTTCATGTAGCGTGAGATAAGCCATTGCAAATGTGAAATGCTGATGCACTGCTAACCGGTGTAACCGTCAGAATGTTGAAGAAAAACATGAAAATGTGTATTGTGTTGTGCAGGTGGCGGATTTCAGTTGTTCCATGTATGTTGCAGTTGGTCGGTGAAACACAGGTACATCTAATGCTACATGTCAGGCTGTTCCAGCTCGTCGGCTCCGTTGTGAGCCGCGGAGCGCTCCCTGCTCCAGGGAGCCGTGTCGCTCGCTGTGACCATTCGAGTGGGCAGGCACGCCGGCACGTGGCACGGCTGGCTGAGGCAGGCGGCGAGGTAAGCGTTTCGATGTGTCAGCTGCGTCTTACAAAAACAACAACCTCATATTCTTAGCTGCGAAGACGTGGTGACATGCTACACCAGGAAACACCCATGTCCAGGAAATAAATAAGAACCAACTGTTTTACAAGAAATTGCATACTAAATTTATTGGGCCTCTGTAGCTTGACATTTTCTTTTCATTACAAGATCGGAAATATCAGGCGTCAAAGTGTTCGCAGTGTTAATGTGGAGGATGGCCTTCATTGTTGCATCCTGAAGAAACGATCGTTCCTTACTTTTTACTCTTTTCATTGCTGAGAAAAGCTGCTCACAACAATACGTAGATCCAAACATGCACATGATCTGAGCGGCATTGTTGTGAAGCTTGGGAAATGTTTTTTGCTGTAATGAACGATACCATCATGACAAATCCAACGTGTTGTAGTGCCTCACTTTCAACAAAGTTGAATTTTGCAAATCAGTAATTCCAATCGAAGTGACGATGAAAAGTCATCAGGGGAAACTGAAAAAGGAGTGCTGAACACCTTAAGTTCAATTTCCAAACTAGTGAGGTCTCGGAATCCTGTTCCAAACGACGTGATGAGCTGCTTTAACTTTGCATGGTAATCGCCGAAAGTAGTATCTTCAGGTAGTTTTAAAGAAGCAAGGCGATTGAAGAACATTAAATGTCCATTACTCATCTGCCTCTCAAATAAACATAACTTTTCCATGAACGCTTTGATCTGGTCGTGCATGTCAACGATTAGCTGCCCTTTGCCGTGCAATGACAGATTTAAATTATTCAGATGCATAGTTATGTCAGCTAGGAACGCCAGGTCTGATATCCGTTTTATATCTTTCAGACAACGCATTTCTTCCCCTTTCATTTCGAGAAAAAGGGATATTTCCTCACGAATAGCAAAGAAAACATCAAGAACTTTTCTCTGACTCAGCCAACAAACTGTACTGTGGTAAGGTATATCCCCAAACTCCGCTTCCATGTCTTTCAGAAATCCTTTGAATTGGCGATGATTCATACCGTGACGCCGCACAAAATTCACGCACTTCACGACATCTTTCATTACGCCACCTAGCTCTACAGTTTCAGCACACAGTGCCTCTTGCTGAATTAAACAATTAAGAGTCAAAATGTCTTTCCCGAATTCGTCCCTAAATTTATTTTTCAAACAAGAAACAAAACCTTGGTGACGCCCGATCATTTGTGGTGCACCGCCTGTCGCTACAGAATGGAGCTTATCCCACGGCAAATTCATATTGTCCACTGATTCACAAACAACTTCAAAAATGTCACGTCATGTTGCGGTGTAATCGAGTGGTACCACATCCGAGAGTTTTTCAGTTACTAGCAGCTCCATGTCGACACCACGCACAAAGACTTCAAGCTGAGCTCAGTCCGATATGTCGGCACTTTCGTCTTGCGCTAGAGAAAATGCAACAAAGCTCTCCGCCTTGCATGTTGCATGTTTTGATACACTCCGTATTACGAAACCGTTTTAAAACTTACGTCTCCTGGTATGTCTTTCTTAAGCCTGGCTACCAGTTCTCTGCGTGCAACGCCTTCTACCTGATCGTAGTGCGCTGTGTGAAGACGTGTATAATGTCGTTGTACCTCTTCGCAGAATTAAATACTTTATGACATACAAGACACTGCAGACAACCATCCCTCTCAATGTATAGAAAGGTATCCTCCAATAGAGGTACTGGGCTCCCGCGGCTAGTCATAGCTGTCATTAGACTTGGCCACTGTTTCTATGTTTCGATACAGTGTATCGATACGTGGAACTGTTTCAGTGTTTCGGAACGGTTGTGGTTCACTGTTTCGAAACAGTGGTGTTTCATTCCGCCCCTGTCTGGGACCAGATTCGATCTCGAGCCAGACACAGAAACTGTATCGTTGTTTCAAAATAAGGCTGTTTCAGTCCACCTGTGCCTGGAACGGACTAATTGTATCGAAACAGTGATGTTTCATTCCACTCTGTGTCGGACGAGGTTCGGGCTCGGCACAGGTACTGAAACACAACATATCACTTCATGAAACTCTTTCAAGAGTGTCGAAATCTTTTTGACAAGCAATAGCATGAAGCTTAAGATATCCGAAAATAAAGCTTCGTTTCTAGCTGACTGTCCTATTTCGAAATGGCGTAACATCTGCTTTATAAACACTAACCAAACAATAAAACAACGCATACTATTCACATTCAAAATAATAAATATGTGAAAATCATTCAGTTAAATTACACTTGTTTTATAACATACGCTTCCCTGTTCATGTACAGTAATCATATTAAGAAACGCAAGTAAGCCTACAACATTTTGAATAAAAAAAGGCGTAGAGTGACAGTTATTAGACATATACATAAATTTGATGTAGGTATAATTGCAAGGAATCTGTTTGACAAATCACTGATAGTGTAATGGTGTACGGGAAGGGCTGGGAAGCATGGTGAATTTATAGTAACGGTTCGAAACACCTTGAAAGACAAAAAAATTTTCTGTTATATTTTGTTATTTATTCGAATTATTTTGCGTTATTTGTGAGTCTATAGTCACTGTGCCTATTATCGACAATGATTCCCTTTGTGTAGATGGGAATTAGCAGTATGGGTATATTACCCATACTAACGGAATGTGGGACTCCCAGTAGAATATCCGTTGTTTCTGCAGTTTACTCCCACCTCCAGCTCCGTTCGTGGTGGTACTTCTGTCTTCAGCTATGGCTGTCCTCAGCCAATTGAGAAGTATGAAAGTCGCGCGACACGAAAGCAGCGCATTTGCTGCAGGAAATACGAAACAGCCAAGACGCCTAAGTGATAGTTTCATACTTTCTGCGACATGATTAGCGCTCTCGCACCTCATTTGTGTTTATATGGACATACTTATACAGTAGACATTCAAGATGATAAAATGTGTAGGTTTATTAGATTACAAAACACAAACTGTTTCACTGTTTCGAAACAGCGTATCGGAACATTACATTGTACTGTTTCATTTGTTTCGAAACAGTTACGTGTATCAGTTTGCTCATCTCTAGCTGTCATTGAACACGGATTATTACGTCAGTTGCGGCTGCATGCGGCCAGGGGGCAGTGAGTTCTCTTTCCCCCTCCACGCGGGCTCGCCGCAGTGAGCGCTCCGGAGCGCTCCGGCTCCCCGGAGCTCGGTTGGAACAGCCTGCCATATGTGGTTGACGCTGTAGTTGTCCGAAAATGTTCCATATGTGCTCGATTGGAGACACATCTGGTGACTGAGCAGGCCAAGGCAATATGTCGAGGCTATGTAGATAATTTTGGGTTGCAACAGCGGTATGTGTGTGACCGTTATCCTGTTGGAAAACACTCCTCGAATCACCACATTACGTACAAATTTGCACTCAGGATGCGTGGGATAACCGCGAGAGTGTTCCTGCTGTCATACAAAATCGCACCTCAGACCATAACTTCAGGTGAAGGTCCAGTTTGGCACGCAGACAGTTTGGTTGCAGGCCCTCAACTTCTAACCAACACACGGCCTTCACTGGCACCGACACAGAGCCAGCTTTCATCAGAAAACACGACAGACCTACCCCAGACCTCCAGTGAGTTCTTGCTTGACATCACTAAAGTCGCAGACGGCGGTGGTTTGTGGTCAGTGAAATACTTGCTACAGGGCGTCTGTCTCCGAGCTATCCTTGAAGTGACCGATTTGAAACAGTTCTTTGTGTCACTGTGGTGTGAACTGCTGATCAGATTGCTGCTGCAGACGCAATACTATACGCCAGAGCCATACGCCGAACACGACGGTCTTTCCTCTCGGTAGTGCCAAGTGGCCGTCCAGCGCCCAGTCTTCTTGTGACCGTACATTCCTGTGATCTTTGCTGCCAGCAATCATGTACAGTGACTACATTCCAGCCAAGTCTTCCCGCAGTATCGCAGAACGACCATCTAGCTTCTCGTAGCCGTATTACACGACCTCGTTCAAAGTCAGAGAGATGATGATAATGGCGTCTTTGTCGCTTTAAAGGCATTCTTGACTAACATCAACTCACTAAGTCCAATCTCGATGTAACTAACACTCACGACCGTTATAGGGGTGTATTTAAATAGTAACTGATTTGCTTCCTCATAATTAATGGTGCTACTAGCGCCACTTATACGACTGGCGCGAAATCGGAATAATCATCTTTCAGATGTAGAAATACACCTACCAACTTCTGTTTACGTCACACAGTCTTGGTGTTGCGTTTTTATTTCTGTCAGTGTATGTTGATGATAACTATCACATTTTAAGGGAATGGTGACGCAACAGATGAGGACGAATCTGAGGTTTAAATTGATCTAGACAGGTACAGAATAGGTATGTACCAAGTGACAAAACTGAATACAGTCGACTCAAAGTTATTAAAAAAGGTCGACTCGTGTTAATGCGCATCTCAATAAATCGAACTTGTGACCATGTCCGTTGCAACAAACTGAATAAACCGAAGAAATTTTATGTGTTTTGGTACATTCGATAAATCGAATCGAATGACATGGCAGAATGCCCGAAATCACTCTGTAATTCGCAGACAGCTGCTAACACTACATAGTTCGAACTGTTTCGGTAATGGTTTCGCCATTCAACACTTTGCAACAGGCAAGTGTGTAACGTACAACAATATATAAATAAGTTATAAAATGACATAAAAGAAGTACAGTTGTTTGACTCTCGCAAAGCTTTCCGGATTTCTTCATCAATGCTGTTGATGATCCCGAAACAGAATGACCGGACGTATCATACGGAGGGAGGAAGCGGAAACAACAAGGCGTGATTCAGTGCCTTGAAGGAGGGTAACTGTAATGGTCTAGACAACGCAGAGGATAAAGTGTACCTGCTGGAGATCATACGCCTAAAGGAAAAAGCAAACTCTTTCGCTTGTAGCCGGTCCTTGAAGAGTTCGCCGCTAGTAAGGGGCTAGGTTTTTAGTATATTTAACATGATTTGTGATGAAAGTGCGAACGTTGCCAACACAATTTCTTCGGGATGAAAAAATGCACTTGAAAGGTTGTTGGAAAATTACGATTCACACGACATTTGCAGTACTGACGAAATGCCTTACATCAGGGATCGCCAAAATCCTTTAGTTCATCCTGCCCACTTGAATATGCCTGATAAAATTTATGGAACGCGGTACTTTGTGACACAATTTAAATTTAAATTTTATACTTAGAATACCAGGAGATCTTCCGGCGTGCGAAGACCTTCTGACTGCTGTATGCCTTAAATTTACTGTGTTCAATTTTAAACTATTATGTTTAGATATTGTACGGAATGATGATGCCGCCCGCGTTCGGCATTTTGTCAGTTATCTGGCCCGCTGTTACATAAGTTCGGTGACCACTGGCTTCGGTTAAATCGACTCTCAGTAGTTCGAACTTTACCAGGGCCCCTTGAACATCGACTTAAGAGAGTTGGATATTTACTCTGACATCATTTGTTATATATTTGCGATTGCTGACAACCAAGAGAAATAAGGCATGAAATAATTTAAGAGTTTAAAACAATTTAAGAGTTAAGAAATAGGGACATTGGCTATCATTAAAAATATTAATACCTCCTACGAATTTTTAATCACATTTATCGTATGTACCTGTTATTTATAAGAATGAATCAATAAGTTGCTTTTGATATAAGTTTGCTGTGGACACCGGTTTCGGTAAACTAAATTCGCACTGTCCACCTATTACATTGATGCATATCCTTGTAACATTTATGAAACTGAGTATATTTGTTAAGGCACTGTGGCTCACTACCCGCAAATTACTACCACTACATTCATAGAGTATTCGAGAACGAGAGCATTTAGCGACTTCTAACGAACTTTTCACATAGTTTCAAACTTTCACGAAACTTTTTTCGCTGAATCCCCCCACAAAATAATGAAGGAAAAAAGTGGTAAAACGGCAGCACCAGGCTTGGCCTTGTAATTTATTACTTCTTTACTACTAACTCTATTGGTAACTCACTTTGCAGGTACTATCTGTTAAATTATATCATTGTACGACACATTTAGATCATGCATGACGTTTTAATTCATTATTTCCGTACTACTAACTCTATTCGCAACACACTTTGCATAAGTAACTACGTGTATCCCCGAATGTACCTGTAAGGCTATATCGTACGAGACGCAGACAGGAAAAGGATATCATAAACATTGATATGCGTGAAAAATTACTTATTGCGTAAAATGGAGCGCTAAACATACAGAATATATTGATGCCATGTTTGATAATGAGCGCACTTAGCAACTTCCAACAAACTTTAAAACGCAAAAAAGCCTTTCCTAAAATTTTTCTTGCTTGCATACTTCAAGTCAAATATTTGACATATTAACTCATGACAGGGTAAACAGAAGTTCGAAGTTATTTTACACACGGGAGTTCCAGTATTTAAAGAATCGGGGGTTTACTGGTTTTGACTAAATAACGCAGTATATTAGATGAGAACTTCTCGTTTGTCTCTGCTGGCAATGAGAGACTTTACCCTGGTATTTTGGCTTAGAGCACGTACCAGAAGGACTTACGTTGGAAATGTAAATTCCTGAAACGGCTTTGCATAGTAGAATGTGATCAAAACTAAAACTGATGTCGGATTTTTTCGTATAAATGAATAATTTTCTTTATCTATTACGACCCTGCTTATTATTCCTCAGTTGGGAAAAAAACTGCAAACCTTGTATGTTATAAATAACACTAAATGAGATTGCCATAGTTTGTAAGAAAATTTTGATTGATGATTTTGAATTGTTGTATACGGTATATAATTGCGGAAGTTACATGAGCCGTAGCGCCACGAAACTTTCTGAAACGAAACAATTGTGCAACCGGACAACAAATTTCGAGAAACCTACAAACTTGCCCTAAATTCTAATATCCATGTCGAAGTAACGAAGACATGTGTCACGATCCGCTTAGTTTATGCGGTTTGACAACCAAAGGCTTAAATGTGATGCCTAAAATCTCGGAAGACTGCAAAATCTTCCACTAGCATAAGACAAGAAATACACAATCAAGACACTCGCTGTAAGAGGAACACTGAAGTGCCAAGGTGTCGCCTATCAAGTACACAAGACAGCTTTCCAACAGTCGCCCTAAAAATGTACAATCAACTGCCTCCAGAAGTGAAATCCCTGGATTATTTCGGAAAAAAATTGCTCAGGACTTGAAACAACATCTACTATATTCCTTGGAAGTGTTTTTCAACAGTGGTTCTAGTGAATGGGCAAAATAATAAATATTGTTATGTTTTATATAAAATTTTGCCTAAATTTAATCTTCTTTTTATGTTCTCAGTTAACTGCACGTTTAATTTTGTGTTTTACTTAAAGTACATATTTTGCCAAAACGAAACTTCATGTGTGTGATCTATATGGTTTTGTAAACATTTTACTTTATGGTATTTTCATTTGCTGCTATGAAGTTTTACTTTCCTGTTTAGTTATCTTTCATTTTCTCTATGTTCTATGTGTTTTTGTGCTCTGCATAAATATTTTCTTTTATTTGTAATATAAATTTTGTATATGGTGTTGTATAAATGTTAGTTGATAAACATTGTATTTGTGACGCAGTATGTCCAGCCATGGCTGGTAAACGACGAAGATATAGTAATACCTCGTAAAGTTGCAGACACGTGTCTCGTAGCAAGTGATATGATGTTGCAATTGCAGACATTTTGCTGTAAGGGAGAGGAGCCTGCCGACTGATTCGTGTTTGATGTGATCGAACATAAAAAAAAAACGCACACACACAATGAGAAATCGTTCCCGCAAGCTAACCTCGAGTGAAAGGATAGCTGAGTGCATCACGATTCATAAGAAATTGCTCAGCAATAGCAATGAAAAAGTCTGTACTCTTCAACTAGACCGTTTCGTAATGTAGATTATTGTAATGCACGGTTTCGCGAAGCAGTGGGTAGAGTCTAGTCGCTGTAAATCGAGTAGTCACGTGTTCCTCGTTAACAAGACGGAGAGCACGAACTGGATACGGTCTTGCGCGCCATCTATCCGCCGTACGTCGTAAACACGGCCACTCTACCGCCATACCTGTCCTACCAATTTGCGCGAGAAATGGTTATGAATACAGTTACATGCAAAGAAAGAGGAAATAAGAACAGAACTTATAATTAAGAATCTCATTTTTCATTGTCACTGCAGTGATAAGTTGAAGCACCAATAAACATATTTGTCTGCCTAACGCAGTTATGCAATAATTTTCTTTAATGTTTTGTGTTATTACAACGACTTAACGCGATTTTTATATTACAGATTTGTCTTTTATATTGATTTCTATGTACTAATATCAGTTAAAATGAGCCGATTTGCACCAACTAACAACACGAATTGAACGTGACTAACAAAAGGCGTTTGAGAAGCAGGGTATGGCGGCTGGGAGTTGTGGCGTACTCCTGTAATCCAAGCTACTGGGAGGCCGTTGTGCGGGAGAAAACTGTGAAAACACCCACAGTTTCGGTCATCTTGTGAGCTCCAAGGCGTCCGCGGTGCCTTCCTGTGCATCGGGCGGGCGTCACGGCCTGTCCTGGAGGGATGCATGGGATTCTTCGCGTCTCTGGAAGCGGCCTCGTGTTCAACCGACGACGTGATGAAACGTGTGCGACGGCGCACGAAGCTGTTGATGTATTACGTTAATATGATGCTATATATGATGTATACTGAAGATAATTAATGAATAATACTGAGAAGACAATGATTCTTGAAGAATTCATGTGAAGATAATAGGGTCGCTCCCCCCTCTCCGAGAAGTTGCTGACGCTCGTAAAGGTTCAGCTACAAGTGTCGAGACATGCGAAGGCGCTTACCTGAATGGGGCGCGGAGGTAGACACCGTTCGACCGCACAACAATTTTTTCGCTCAGTCATTTACCATTATTAAGGTACGTGATTGTAAACTGCTCCTTTTTAAATGAATATTTACAATTTGGTCAATACTACTCCCAGCTTCGTACCATTTTCTACATAATACCCAACAAACATGTTAAAGCTTGTCTGATCATTACATTCTGCAGCAAAATACGAAACATGGCCCTTAACGCGCTGTGCCTCACCTTACAATTATTATCAAGTGATGTCCATTACGACTTAACTCTTCCTTTGCCGTAGTAGTAATCAAGGCCATTCATTATTACACAGAGCGATTGAAGAGGAACGCAAAGGGCAGGACGATCTAAATCGGTAACTGGTTGCCGACTGCATCGCACTTCCGCACACTGGTCATCTGTGAAATGAGGAACTGCAACTGCTATGTGCGACCATGGAGAAGAGGGACTGTATTGTTTCTTGTACCCCAGTGTCTTTTGGTTACACTCGGCACGTTGGCATTTTTATCTACAGATAAGCAGAGGAAGAAATCATATGTGCATCTGGAATGGCTTCAGGAAAGTTTCAAATTTTGTAAACACAAATTATGCTGCAATATTAGAAGTAGCTCATAACGTTAGAATTTGTGCTAATTCACTGGCAAATGTATTAAGAAATTATTTAGTAAATTAATTAGTAGCCCCATGTGAATCTCTTTTGTGGCAAAGGAACTACTGCACTTGATTGTTCATTTCATGTTGAATACCGTTAAATAAAGTGAATCAATACGAAATAAGATCTTCGCTTTAACGTGTTGTCCACAGCTTTTATTCTGGAAACCCGGATTTCATTAGATTTACACACACGGAAGTATGGTGATGGTAGTTTTTGCCCTTAAATACTTTTTACGTGAACACCGGCGCTTTTATGTGTAATGCAGATCTGTAACTTTTTTTTCGTTTTCCCGCCGTTTTCACTGTTCGTTTGCACACGACAGTGTAATTTTACAGAGCGATACAGGCGGTGCTAGGCGCCCCCCCCCCCCCCCCCCCAAACACACACAAATACTCCTGGTATGATTTACTTCATTTTTGTACATTAGCTCCCATTGACGTAATGGTAATTTTATTTTAAGCGTTAGGTTTACAAGTACACAGCACACCTGTCATTCGAAGTTGTTTTCCCATTTCACATCGTGCTTTCTTTGTCAAATACCGCCGGCACTAGCCTAAGAGGCTGTAGCTGTGTAAAATTATAACATGGGACGGTTTTCCACCTCCTACACAAAGCTAACGTTCGCAGCCTAGTCGTTTGTCTTAACCCGTAACTGGTACACCTGGGTCCCAGGGACCCGAGCGAAATTTCTTTTTTCCAGCTCCGTGATGTGTGTGGTAGCACTGACTTCCCTCTCCCTGTACTCTCCTAACAATCAACTGGCTACCAGCCCACAACATTGTTGCAGGCGTTTCTTTGTTAGTTTTGTTTCTATAAAGGTGATCGGGTCCCGTGGACCCAGGTGTACCGTTAGTGAAAGTTTTCTTTTCGTGGCATTATTTCCGGTATCTTGGATTTACGGTGTAGTGCTTCAGAAAAATGAGCGAGGAAGATACTACAGATAATCTGAACGAACCATTGGACAGTGATATTGAAGACATAAGTGGAAGCGACAGTGACTATGAAATTAGTGAACATGAAACTGGAAGTGATGAAAGTGATGATGGAGACAGTAACAACGAACAATCTGGAACTAATTATATCTATGGAAGAAACAGATTCAAGTGGTCAACAACACCCAGCATACGTGGAAGAACCTCTCAAACCAACATCATTGCTCCAATTCACTTTCCTGGCATACGTAATGCAGCTAGACAGGTAACAGAAAAGACCCCTCTAGCATTTTGGGAACTACTTTTCAGCAAAGAAATGATTGCAGAGGTAGTACTCAGAACCAATGAAAAGATTATGTCATTGCCACCTGAGTCAAAAAAGAATTCTTTTTCAAATCTAACAGACAGTACTGAAATAAAAGCTGTCATAGGTCTTTGTTATTTGTGGGGAGCCTTCAAGTCAAACAACGAAGATCTGAATGGTTTATATGCTACAAACGGCACTGGTAGACCAATTTTTAGGGCAACTATGCCCTTGAAACGTTTGCTGTTTTTATTACGTTGCCTTCGTTTTGATGATGCAGCAACCCGTGACGCAAGGAAACTCACAGATAAACTGTACCACATCTCTTGGCTCTTCAATTCATTGATAGAAGCTTGTCAAGAAAACTATTCAGTCGGAGAGTACGTCACTGTTGACGAAATGCTTGTAGGATTCCGTGGTAGATGTCCATTTAGGATGTACATTCCATCCAAGCCACGGAAATACGGTATAAAAATATTTATTCTAGCTGATGCCAAAATGCACTACTGTTTGAATGCAGAGATATATTCGGGAAAATCAGCTGTAGCCATCCCGCGCCGTGTCCTCTTACCAACAGCTGTTGTCATGCGGTTGGTTGAACCAATCAAGGGAAGTAACAGAAATGTGACAGGGGACAACTGGTTCTCAAGTGTGGAGTTGGTCAATGAGTTGTCGAACTGTAATTTGACTTATATTGGCACCATGAGAAAGAACAAGGCTGAGCTACCACCAAGCTTTTCAACAGCAAAGGGCAGAAATGTGTCTTCTTCAATCTACGGATACTCTGGTTCTGTAACAATACTTTCACACGTCCCCAAAAAGAACAAGGTTGTCAACCTGATATCGACAATGCACCATGGAGAATGTATGGTGGAAAATAAGCCTGAAATAATCCATGACTACAATAAAACAAAAGGTGGAGTTGACGCACTTGACGAAAAGACGCATAATTACACGACTTCTAGAAGAACAAGGCGGTGGCCTATGGCAGTCTTCTACACTATGCTAGATATAGCAGGTGTAAATGCTTTTGTTTTGTACCATGGGAAAGAAGATACTGATGATGTGACACGCAGAGAATTCCTCATTGAACTAGGTACACAACTCATAAGTGATTGTATGAAAAGAAGATTGGATTCTCCATTTTTGAGAAAAGATATCCGAAATTCCATTTGTGATATTCTAGGCATGACCCCCTCCAAGGCATCAGGAACATCCCAGGTTCACAGTGAAGCTGGTGCTACTAAATCGAAGAGGAAAAGATGCTCAGTGTGTCCATCTAAAAAAGACAGGAAAGCATCCCGGGCGTGTGCCAGATGTCGAACACCATTATGTTTGGAATGTTCCACTGCTTTATGTCCAAACTGTTTCGGTAGTCTGGATGAATGAAATAACTGAAATGGACTGGTGAAGATGCTGTATAATTGAAACCTAATATTTTGTCATAATTTCTGCTATTTTCAAAGATCACATAGTCATTTAGCTGAGAAATGTACTAAAATTTATCCAAAAGTTGTGCCTGCAGAAATTTTTATATTGATTTTGAACTTTTCTTCTGGCTTACTGTTGTGAAGCATAGTACATTTTGTGTTTAAACGTGAAGTTTCAGTTGTCTATCTTACTATTTGTAACTGATGTGCAGGACTTTCCAAAAGTATATTTTTCACATTTCGTATTTTATGCAGTTTATTGTCCTTTTTTGTAACATCTTTAAGGTATGACCATAAATGAGGAATGTGGTTTTAAAACATTAGTAACAAAACATTAATAAAAGTTTCATATTTAAATTTCATTTAAATGTGTTTTTTTTACCAAAATATACTCAAAACTTGGGTGGGTCCCGAGGACCCAGATGTACCTTATGTGTTACAATTTATAGGTGTACCAGTTACGGGTTAAAATTAAGCCAATACAGCGCTGTGTACCGAGGACACAGCGAAGCTCAGATCCTTTGGCTAGCGGACGCCAAGTCGATGGCAACGGTTGATAACGCGTTGCAAGCGATAAACTGGTGAGTCACTTAGCAGTCGCACTGTTTGCGGACTCCTACTTAAATACACAGGAAGTGATTCACAATAGACCGGTTACCAACTGGCGTCGGCAACGGGTTTCATTTGAGTCGCTCCGTGTGATAACTTGATTTATCGCTTCGCGATACATTCCGCCATCTGTTTCACGATTTATTAATTTTCCCTCTGCAACATACGGGTCAAAATAACCCGAGCGACAAATATGCGCATCCGTTAGTGGCAGGTTGTGGGAGAGAAGTATATATTTTAAAAAGTTATACTTCATTGTTCCCTAAAATGTTGAAAAAGCCACAATGCACCTAAAAAATGAGTTGGCACAAAAAGTCCCAGCACTGTTGAACATGTCCTGGCATTTCAAGTTGTTGACCGAGGGTTAATACTCAGGTATATTCGAGACTTCGTTATGCCTTCTATAGCATAGCGCAAACTGTTCCCCAAGACTGTTGTTGCGTTATGCAAAATCCGAATCTCCTGACCAGCTATCAATCGATTTCCCCTCCATGTTAATGTTCTACTGAATCTGAGTAGTGATAAGTTTCTCATGCTACTACTCGCTTTTCGAAATATTGGTTAATGCGGATGAAGTTATTTTGCGTGGAATGAATCGAAAACAACAAGTTTTGTGCTGATCAGGAAGATATTGATTTCTTTTATTTAATTGAAGAGAAGCACATTTTATCTTTAGCAGATAAAAATATTCACAAATGCTGATATAGTTGCGGAATTAGCGAAAGCGAGCTGCGTGTTGAGCTCCAATATCGTGCGTTACTGGCTAATTTGCAAGCTGCTGTACCCACTCTCTCTCTTTTAGCCGCAAAGTCTGGTGACAAAAGTAAGCTAATTTGTGCACAGGAGCGGGAATGTGGCTTTACTTATTCGGAAGTTTCCAGCAGTCCCAAGTTCCCAAATGTTGGAGTGCAGTAATATTCCACTAGTTACCACTTCGCACTATCTCCAAAGCGCGTGTGATGAAACAGTTTCACAAGCATTAACTGACGAGAAGGAGATTTTTAAACATTTATTTGTGAACAATGTACTCTTCTTCACGAGGTCACTGACATCCACAAGGAAATTTTAACACATCATTATTACAAAATAAACGTATTGATAATATCAATTCACCGTGCTGAGTAAATCGGAATAGATATTTCAAAAGATTGTTTCGCTATTTGACAGGGCCAGCAAAATCGAATCTGGCCTACGATTTAAACAGAACGGCTAAAATACTGTCCCGAAATTCTATTTTCATCTTCCGGAAGCTCCATCGCATGTAAACCTGATATAGGGTGAAGCAGAAACAATGAGCTCGCTACACTTTGTTGGTGTGCATAGTTTGAAAGAGAACATCATATAATTTAATGTTACTTTTTGTACATAATGCCCTTTAAGTGTCCACCATTGTTGCCGCTGCTGTTTTTCGGCACGAACAACAATACTCGCCATACCCTTGCGCACAGTGGCGGTTGTTGCGCCTCGATTTCGGCGTGAATGTTGTTTTTTAAATCCTCAGTAGCTGTTGGCTTGTTGCGAAGGTTTTGGATTTCAGAAATACACATGGAAACAAGTCACAAGCCGATAAATCGGGTGAACAGGATGACCAGTTGAGGTTACCAAAGTGGGAAACAAGACACTGTGGCAGCGTTGAGCTTGTGACATGTTTCCTAATCTATAAGTAATAATTTTTGCAAGCCGTGGAGCTTGTAGGGATGGAAATGAATATCCAGATACAACATCCGTCGCAAATTTCTGTGCGAGATATTAAGGTCATGCGAATGCCGAGATGGCGCAGGTCCTCGCTGAATAGCAGCTGTTAACGTTATCATGTTTTCCGGCCTGCGAAACGTTCGTCGTTTACTGGTTGCCAGCTTATTTTGGCAGATGCTGTTGCTCTGAACCGCTGAGCCTACTTTTCAAGATTTCTGGGACAGAACTTGATGATTACAGCCCATGTCCAAATGTCGCAGAAAAATTGGTACAACACCTTTACGACATTTGAAAAACGTTTCAATTACGAACGCATGACGTTCGTTTGACCAATGACCCATAGTGAACGTAACCTTGTTACTGACTGTTAAGTGTTAATGCTTTGCACCGCACTAGACAATGGTACCAACATTAACTCTCTAGGAGAGCGGTTCCAAAATTTTTCCTGTGACGGAACACTTTGCGAAATCTGGTGGTTTGATGGAACAGCACATTAACTGTGAAGGTTAATAAAATTTACAAAAAAAAGGTTAATAAAATTTACAAAAAATGAGAAAACTTGTTTTTTTTTCAGTGATTACTTCAATTTTAAATCATAACTAGTAACACGGAAATCATAATAATATTTTTTTAAATGATAATGTCTATAAAATGTTGAAAAGAAAGAACGTCATGTTAACAAAAGTTTTTCGCGGAGCACTTACTTTCGCGCGGAACGTGTTCTGTGGAACGCATTTTAGGAAACACTGCTCTGGGAAGCCTTGTTGAACAATGACGCGCAGTTTAAAATAACTCATTGTTTCTTCTGCCCCGTATAAATGTTGACTTCCACAGAATCAGTGTAGCCAAATCAGTTTTTGTACAACGAACTCTAGCTAGATTTTTTAATATCATTTAGGTGGCAAATGAGTTATTTAGCGGGTTCTGGAAGTATGGCTTTTCTCACAATCATTTGGCTTCTTTTATAGCTTTTTTCCCTTGACAACAGTAAACACTGAATTCCAAGTTGGTTAAAGGAAAATTATTTGCACTGAATTAAGATTTCAAAACTCGCTTCAATATCCAATGAAAATCTTTTATTGCTTTATTGGGGTGTGTTTTGGGCCCGTCAGTCGACGCATACACAAGACGAAAAATGTAAGTATGAAAAATTAACAGCTGAGAGCCTGACTGTAGACGCTGTTGCAGCATAGCATAGTATCGCAACTTCAAAGTTATGAAGGAAGCTGTTCTAAGCAAAGTAGCCTTTGATTTATGCAGCACGAATCAGAAATTATCCGCTTAAGAGTTACAATAAGCGCAGTGTGCCAGCGACTGAAAAGAGGAGGGAAAGAGCGAACTCCTGTTCAGTGCAGTAGTTTGCTAGTATAAGAAATTATGCAGTATTACGGTGCAGATATTGTGAACTTTATCCTGGGAGCAGCTAACAGGAAAAGTGTTTATATTTTTATTGTGAGAAAAAGAAAGTCATGAGAAAGAAACTGACACGAAGATGTATATTTAAACACCGTTCTGTGTCAAAATTTCGAGGTTTTAAAAATGAGTTAATATTTTATAAGCATATCGTAGCAACAAAACCTCAGATTGTTATATCTGCGTTCGAAGTACTAGTGCATCCAGAATTATGTCTCTAATGAGACCGAGTGAGGTAGCGCAGTGTCTAGCACACTAGACTCGCATTCGGGAGGACGACGGTTCAAGCTCGAGTCCGGCCATCCTCATTTAGGTTTTCCGTTATTCCCCTAAATCGCTCCAGGCAAATGCCGGGATGGTTCCTTTGAAAGGGCACGGCCGACTTCCTTCTCCGTCCTTCTCTCATCCTATGAGACCGATGACACCGCTGTCTGCTTTCCTCCTCCGAACAACCCAACCCCTCTAATAAGATGCACAAAGCACACCTCTAAATTTTTCTACTTTTGTGCTTTTCTTTCCGGCTATTAAAGCAATTAAAATGAAAGGTCGTATACGTATTAAGATGATACAAAATCGCGTGGAACAATTATTTCTTTAAATTAACCCACACTGTCCGAAATGCGGTCTGACAGACCGCTACATTTAAATAGCCATAAAAAATGCATTCAGCAATGTCATTGAAACAGTTCAGTTTTTTATATTAAAGGCTACAGTAATACGACACAAAAAATATATCAAAATAAATTTTAAAGTTTACTTTTACGAAAAAAATTCATTTAAACAAAAAACTGCACAAAATGTTTAATGTTAATACTGTGAAAACTGAAATACCCTGCACTGTAAATTTTAATTTTTGCTATATTTTTATTGTTTATTATACATATATAAATAAAAACATAAAAAACCTCCCATAAAACATTCGAAAACATGAAAATTACACTAGTACTTTTCAAGTTTTTAGTTTTCTTGTCAAAGGTTTTCTTTTGACTCGCTGGAAATTTATGTAGAAAAATCAAGATACATTGGCATCCAGCAACAGTGACAAATACAACGGGTCTTCCTCTTCGTCTTAGGGTCACAGGGGGGGCATGTTTTGTGTTTTCCCAGTCTTTCTGCAACGACTTTTACTCTTTGTTCTGCTACACGCAAAACACGGTGAATGGTTGCACGAAGTTCACATGCTTTGTGAGAGTTGTTGACTCGCTTTTCATGTGCGGTGCCGTCAGTGAGTTGGCTACCTTCTTCAATTACAGCGGCTCACCTGATTGGATGAGTTGTGAAGGGCAACGCATTCACCCCACTTATGTCCAACATGCGGAAAAATAATGCCGTTGGCCATCGTTGGAAGAGGCTTCGACGACCAGCAATATTTGTTTCAACGAAATATATTTCCAGCAGAACCTTTAGCTAAAGACTCAATCTACACTTCTGTTTTCATCTCTATGATCACCTGATGCTTTCAAGGAATTCACAAGCAACAAAACAAATTCCTCTTCACTTTCGCACTGTTCCTATTCTGAATCATATTCACTTTCAGTTTCGTTGTCATTATCTAATCCAGCATCACTTCCTAAACTGTCCTCAAACCATTTTAAAATATTATCCTCGAAGTCAGCAGACAAAGATCTGGTTACTGAATCCATACGCAAAGCCCCAGGTGCTGTCTCAGAGATCGCTAGCACGAAAGAAGCAGTAATAGTATAGGTACACGTCACATTCAAGTCACTACTGACAAAGGAAATTACAGCAGTTACGGGGAAGAACAGCTAGACAAGGTTCTAATCTCCTACCCTACCCCTATTACGAGGGCTGTTCAATAAAGAATGATCATAGTTTTTTATGGTCATAATTTCTCAATTTAATCTTGATATTCTGTTAGCTTAATGTGTAACAAACAAGCTGTAGTAGTTTCATTGTTGCGACTCCTTGTTCCCGCCTGTAAGAGGCAGGCAAGGTCGTATCGCCTGCGATGGAGGTAACTCGCGAGGAACAATATGCGGCTTTGAAATTCTGCTTTCGTCTCAACAAATCTTCAGCTGAGGCCTATACAGTGTTACAGGAGGCCTATGGAGAGTCTGTTCTTTCCTGCAGCACAGCTCGAGGGTGGTTTAAAATGTTTGAAGAGGGGAGACAATCAATTTCAAAGGAAGGTGGACCCGGTTCCAGTTACTGCTCTTACGGAAGAAAACATCAACATTGTCATTGTTAGAGAGGATCGACGAAATACCTTAAGATCACTTTCTGAAATACTGAACATTTCATTGGGTGCCACCCACACGTTGGTGACAGAAAAATTACACATCACACGTTTGTGCGCGATGGGTTCCGAGACTGTTGATTCCCGAACAAAAGGACATTCGCGTGCAGGTCTGCATGCAGTTATCGTTGATGTTAGAGGAAGATTCGGAGTTTGATGAAACTTGGCTACATCATTTTGATCCAGAGAGCAAACAGCAAAGCTCAGTGTGGAAATCTCCTTCATGACCAACCCCCAAAAAAGCAAAAGTGGTTGCTTCTGCTGGGAAAGTTATGGTCATCTCATTCTTTGATACTCATGGAATGGTTTATCAGCATGTTGTACCTGCACACACATCAGTAACTGTCCAATACTACAGGGATGTCCCGAAAACATTGCAAGTTCACATCAGGCCCAAAAGACCACATTTCCGTGAAGCAGGCTGCATGCTGCACCACGATAATGCGCGGCCGCACATTGCCAATGTTGCTGAATATCTTGCAATACTCAACGTGAAGTGCATCCCTCACCCTACCTATAGTCTGGATTTAGCCCCATGTGACTTTTTTCTGTTCCCTAACATGAAGGAACGCCTTCGTGGGAGGCATTATCAATCAGCAGAAGCAGTGGTGAAGACTGCGGAAGCGATTTTGAAGGACCTCTCAAAAAATGGTTTCCGGCATGTATTTGAAGACTGGCAGAAATGCTGGGACAAGTGCATCGCATTCATGGGAGACTGCTTTGAGAAGGACCATCAAAATTATGAGGATGAGTAATTAAATGTATGTTGTCAAAAAAAATTATGATCATTCTTTATTCAACAGCCCTCGTATTAGCAACGGAGTAACAATAAACGCTAGCGTTCTGGGGGCACGTTAAAGATTAACTGAATTACATATCTGATATTAGTAAAGCTGAGCACATTATTGTTCAAGAACTTGAATCCAAAGTTTAAAAAATACCGTCAAAATATCAGCGTTGATATTACTGTTTGGCTTGTCCGCGTATAAAATTTGATCAAATTGTTCTTCATATAGTGGGAAAAATGATCACACCTAATACGATCCATACAAAGACATAATCAGTGTGATCTTCTAACATTTATAAATTTCTTTTGTAGAATAATTATTAAATATTTCGTGGTCTTACGCCAACGAAAATTGGAGCGAAAATTTTGCGTACTATAGTTTCAAAGCCTTGAAGCAAATCCTAAGCATTCCCCGTGACACTTAAATGCAAATCGCCGATGTAGTTTCGGTCTGCAGCCTATCTTGTTTCGTTACGTTTCTGATTTTCATTTCCTTCAATAACTTTTTTTAAGGCGAATCAGTATTACAGTACTAAACTGTAATTTCGGTCATTTGACTCTCATTTGTGAGAGGTCATTCAATAGGGCTGTTTCATTTCCTCTCCTTATTAGTGGTGAATGTCACGTAGATAGCCAGGATTTTTAGAATATAGGACAAATAGAGGATTCATAGAAGATATCAAAAGTGTTACACAAAATGTACAGGGAGTTGCTACGATAGGGTCGCAGTGAACTGCTAAAACATTTATTCTTCAAATTTCGAGAACTGTTTTTTACAAGGAGTCAAACGATATATTCAAATGGTTCAAATGGCTCTGAGCACTATGGGACTCAACTGCTGAGGTCATAAGTCCCCTAGAACTTAGAACTACTTAAACCTAACTAACCTAAGGACAACACACACATCCATGCCCGAGGCAGGATTCGAACCTGCGACCGTAGCGGTCGCGCGGTTCCAGACTGTAGCGCCAGAACTGCTCGGCCACAAGCGGCCGGCAAACGATATATTATTCCTCATTATCTTTAGCTTGAGCGTTTTGATGGCTCAGTGTCAGGCAACCAATCCAAGGCTATGGGGTTCAATCAAATTGTTGTACACATTCAGCGGTGGATTCACACGCACCAGCGATGTCACAGTGCCGTGAACGGCCCGTGATTGATTTTTCACAATGGTCAGTATTTCTTCCGACGTATGGCAGTGCATTTGAGCGGCCAAGATGGCGAAGTTCTCGGACAACGATCTTTCACTAGTTGCTGTGATTCTGGATGAAGAATAAACACAAGTGTAAAATCGCAAGTGGTTCCATCAGGCGAGGAAAAGTAGAGGAACAGATGGGGGAATGCTTCTCTGTTCAGTGAATTGACAGACGATTGGTGCAACGTTTTATGAATATTTCATAATGTCAGAAAATTCATTCAACTTCCTATGAACAAGTCGTAAAATCATCTGAAAAAGCGAAACACACACCAGTGAAACGTTATCACACCAAGAGAACGGTTCGCCGTTCGCTTGAGGTTAGTATTGACTCACACGCGAATAATGGCAAAACTTCGACAGTTTGTTGATAAATATCTGAGATCAACATTCATTCGCCACCGTTAGTCAAAAAATGCATACATCAAATCTAATATATGTTACATAAGTAAGACTATGTAAGAAATAAAGATCTGCTTTATTTGTTAATTTAAGTATTGCAAACCTCGTTGGAAAAAAAGTCATTTACACATTCAAATGGATCACGACTCTCATATAAAACTGAAGTCGTAACTAAATGTGAAATTTTCTTTTAGCTTCGTTTTTATCCGGCAGAAAATACTTTGCAGTGAGGCGGTTAAACGAAGTGATCACTGTCTCGACCAGTAGACGATGTTTATATAGGCTATTCATTCCATGAAGTAGATTAGTGACAGATTCCTTCGATTTGTTCCAGTAAATGGTTAGGAGAAGTTGACTACCGGTACTGAAGTGGAGTGATGTGCACTTCCTGCAGGGTAATGTAGTTCCATAGTACATTGATACAGAAAAATGTGACAAGCTAGACGAACGACTACGGAAATTGCATAGTGCCAGCAATGTGATTTTTTAGAGCTGGAGCTATTCCAGATAAAACAACGTCAACGGGATGTAGTGGTGGCGATCGGGTGGCATCTCATACTTTTCAATAATTTTAGTGAGATATGCCGTTACAGTACCAGTGGCAGTTTTCGCGAGAGTGGCGTTGGGGACCAGCTCTTCTGTTTTCTTTCATGGCATAGCATACTAAATAGAGGCTGTTGGTTTTAGATTGTGCGGATTGGGATTTTGTGGTTATACAGTTCAGGATTATTGCTGTCTATTCTAGTCTTAATGTGTTTTGTTCATTTTCACGCGGTACTGATTCATTACCGCTAAGACAACTTGTGAAATCTTCGCTTGTTATTTCGTCATCAATGTCAGTCCTGGACTCCCCCTCCACGAAGAAGTTTTTCAAAAACCTTAAGTGCTCCGAATATTTGTAAAGCATCATATTTTTTGCTGTTTTGGCTACTCACAGTTTTAGTTTTATTCAAAGACTTTCAGAAGTTATCTCTAATATTTCCCCAACTAGTTTTACTCGACGCCCAGGAACATAAAAAAGTCATTTTAGCGACCTGAAATTTTCGCATATCCCTACTGCCTACTATTTTTTTCATACATTTCGCCACTGGCGATGCGATACGCACAACTTCATTTACTTATCGCATGGGGGCATGGTATAGTTCACAAAATCGTAAGAGAAAACCGCAAGATAATTACAGACAACATGATGGGCGAAACGAGGTCTATTCCGACAGGTTAAAAATGGAAGAATATCGCTAAGGTTTTTTTTAAGTATGCAATTTTCTTACCTTTTCATGGGGAAAACGTTAGTATTCAGGCTCTTCCGAACACCGGATCGCTATTCTTTAATTACAAAAAGTATATTCTCCATAACTTTGTTGGCTCTTATAGTCTCTCAGCGTAACTGTATTACTACTGATGTGGTCGGGGCATATGAAGGAACAGATACGGAGGAGCTTTTTTTCCAATTGAAATTTAAACAAAGCGCCTCAACAAGGCTCTTTGAATGTTCAGACAATTTCTACCACATTGTTGTTGACGAAGTATATCCACTAAAAACCTACTTAATGCGACTATATGAAGTCGATAAATTGAACGATCATTAACGTGTCATCATCTCTCGTTTGAGTCGTGCTAGGACATCAGAAAATAATTTGGGTAGACTTCAGAATAGGCGGGTTCAAGCGGCTCTAAAGTACGTAGATTTAATAAGTATGGCCACTTGCTCATTGCATAATTTTATTAAATAAGACGTCAGAAATATAAATAGATATAATCATGCCACTCAATAGACACACATTACAAAATATAAAATTTGCATTTGCAAGAAGGAAACGCAACGACAGATGCGTTTCGCGTAGGACTAAAATTCACTGAATACTTCTGTTGAGGTTCGTGTCTGCTTTGGATATAGACATAGCCTTCGCTCTAAAAATAATCTTTTACCTAGCTTGGTTGTATCATTGATGTAAAATCAGTAATATACACGCATTTACTTACCAGTTGTTGTTATACCTGGTTCTGTTTTATTCCGGAGTTTGTTATTGTGCTCAGTGTTCATGAATTTAGGATGGAAGGATCGTACAACACAGTATTATGTTTATGATGATAAAATGATGCACATCTCAAACGTCAGAGGGTGCCGGGGCCATGAAGTGAAAAAATATCAGCCGAAAGAAATAAGACGTCGGCGAGAACAGGATCACGCCACGGGCGAGTGTCAACAATGCCCTTAATTTAAATTCCTACAACCACACTCAACCATGTCGGCGAAATCAAGGAACCGATCACGACTCTGTCGCCGTCACTGGTTGTGTGAATATGGAAACATGAAAAACACAACACATTACCGCGCTTAATACAGTACAAGAAAACCGTCGGCATTCAAAACAGCTTCCAGTCGCCTGAATACCACTTTTGTATGGTTTTCAATGGAACCTTTACCATTATCCTAACAAAATAGTAGCAAGTCTAGGTAACGACGATGGAGGTACATAGCGATCACGCACGATTCTTCCCGAAGTAGACCAATAACATTGAAATCTCGTGACTGTAATGGCAAGGGGAGATGCGAAAATTCGTCTTCGTGTTCAAAAAACTAGTCCCCAACGATGCGCGCTGTGTGGACAGGGGCACTGCCGCCTTGGAAAACAACGTTATACAATAGCCAAAGTTGTCACAGAATCATTGGCAGTAATGCGATCTTGCACGGTACCCATGGGCCCAAGGAATACCGATATGGTGCCCAAATCACCACCGAGCTCCCAGCCATGTTTCATTCTTGGAACGTAAATTCGGCCAGAAGTTGGAGACAGCGTGCAACAGGATTCATCTTCCCAAATGACTTACTTCCATTGCTCCATAGTCCAGGTTTTATGGCTTCGGCACCAGGTTTCCCCATTATGGGCATTTGCACCACTAGGGAGTGGTTTTGGAAATCGAGCTCGCCCGGCAGTTCTCAGCCTGTCGGGCTCACTTCTTGTCTGCGTGCTGATAGGGCTCGCTTGTGCGTTATAAGGTACAGTGACTTCTGCAACTGTTGTCTTTCGTCACAATCATCTATAAAGACCGTCTACCACGATCTCTCAACGCACAATTTCTCCCGCGCTGTGTCTTACCGAATGATGTTTTTCTGCTTTCCTTGTATGCGGTATGAATCTTCTATATGGTGATTGAGGCTGCCTTCGTTACGGAAGCATCCACCATACAAGCACCAACAATTTGCCCACATTCGAATTCACTTAACTCCGACATAATGCGTATGCAACTACACAGCACTCTGTACTGACTACGTCAGCATAGTGAGGAATTGCACCAGTGACGTTCGTGGTCAAATACAACAGCGCAACCCGCAGACCTCACTATCATCTTCGGTATTTATGTTCAAGCATGCATTTATTGCGTTTTTTTTTCCGAGCCCTGTACATCCTTGACCGGTTGCAATGGTCGTTATCGCTTTGCATATGCATTTTTGAACTGCAGTGAAGCAATGACTGGCGCTTCGCTTTGCATCGACAGAAAGTATAGTCTGTCTGTAAACTGAAGAGCGAGCAGCGCTTTTGGTGGGGGAAGTGGCCTTTCCGGGAAGAACGCTGCCACCGGACTACAGGGGCACCCAAAAATCTGTTGCCCGTTACCTTTGTAGCGGTGTAGATCGGCGTGCAGTGATATACGTCGTTTCTGTTCGTGGGATTTTAGTTGCCAGTGTGAGTTAACTTTGTATACTTACTGATATACTTCGATATCCGGAAGTGATGGATAATCGTCTAGTATTGTAAGAAAATGTGCAGAATACGAAGAAAAGGAGGTATTTGCGGAGTAACGAGCGTTCGATCGTCTCTAATGTTAGTACAGCGTATGTTAAAGAGGCGACTGTCGTGTCCTACTGACGTTTCCTGAGAGGGAGTGGAAGGACTGCGTTGGTGCGCGTCAGAGAACTTACTTGGCATGAGGTCTCGGTGGTGTGGGCCGCCAACTCCTCACTGCTCCGTTGTAGAGAAGGCTGCAAGGTGAGCTAGAGTACGGAACTCGGATAGGATCTTAGGGAAGCTTTCATATATGAACACTCGATGTATAGAACGATTATACGGGAAGTACCCCTGGCACTTGTGATTTAAATAAGGTTCTATATACAGTCTCCAATGATTGTCTATCTGGCTATGCAGTTGCCATCCCTAACTTCCCAAACCTAAGTCCTAATACAGCAGAGGCGAGCGCACCAGACTAAGTGTCAGCTGTGTCGATTCAGCCTAAGTCCCTACTTGTTGCTGTGCTCAATACTCTCCTGCAACTCTTGCAGCA
Source organism: Schistocerca americana (assembly GCF_021461395.2). NCBI lineage: Eukaryota > Metazoa > Arthropoda > Insecta > Orthoptera > Acrididae > Schistocerca > Schistocerca americana. The sequence continues at coordinate 620,473,097 of NC_060122.1, forward strand.
TCCCGACGCAGACTGACGTGGACCGGCTTCCTAAGTACCTCACTCCATCACTGACTTTCGATCTAGCGGCTATCCGCTTTTATAGGGGTTAGTGCACCCGGCACCACTTGTTCTAGAAGGTTCTAGCACCCCGAACTTTGAGCCCTGAGTAGGCTAGTCACGCGGCAGCATGTGATGCCTACGTGATGAACTAGCCATTCTCCACTGTTTGCTGTGTCCACGGGTTGCCACTAACTGTGTTTGAGCCTCGTGATACTGCATACTCCGCTCTTGTTAGTCGAGTACACATTACACATTACACATGAGATAGTCTGGTCACGTCCGCCTCGCTTGATCTGTAGCAATAATTTTCCAGCCTACAGCCTACATGATTTTAATTCTATCTTCTACTATTCGCGACACCATCTTCTACTATTCGCGACACCTCCCCATCCCCAGGGGAAAATTTTGTAAGCTCGGTCCCTCGAGATTACAAAATTTTCGTTTTCTACTCGCGGTGCCAGTAAAACTTACCAGTCTTTATTGCCATCAAGACTTGACGTTATAAACATGAAAAATACATGGCACAAAAATAAAAAACACAAGAAGTTATAAGATACAGTTGAGTGCCGTCCATAATGTGCGTAGAACAAACAAAATTCATGTCACATATTCAAAAAATGCTGCAAATTTTTACCAAGAGCATACAGAATAGTTACATACATAAGTACACATTTGAGTTTTATACACATACAAAAGATCTGATTTGTCATCAATTTAGGATACATCAGGAGGGTAAGATAATCAATAAACATACAATTGTGTTATCTCCTGTCTGTCTTGGGGCTTGACAGCTCCATTGCTCTGGCACGGGGCTCAGAGAGTTGTGGCGTTTGACTCTGTTCTCTCCATTGTACCCTATCGGAGAGAGGAGTGCGACGTGTACAACTTAATTCATACTCTCCACCTTCTGCTGCCGCTTCACAGTGCTCGGTTTGTCGGGCAGGGGTGTACCGAACACTTCGTTCCCAGCGGCCATCCGCTACCACTGTATTTGTCACACACACTTTAGCGCAACAATGTCCTCCGATTTCACACAATCTTTTGCCACACATACGGCAACACTTACAATAGATGCATAAACAACATGATATAATTAAGACAACTAACACTACTGAACCCGTATACCCCCATACGGAATATACGCTCTTAGACCATCCACTAAAGGTGGTTCGCTGCTGATATTCTATTTCACTCTGCAGTTCATCCACTTTGTGACTGGCTACCTTGAGGTCATCTAAGTGTCTAACAATATGTTCTAAGGGTAAATCTATAGGTATACGTGTGACCTCTTGCTTTGTTTCGTCTATGATACAGCAATCTATATTTAAGTTTAGCATAGGTACTATATCATTCTTACTTACATTAGTACTAATTATATGGTCAGCTTGTAACATGACTTGCGCACCGTATCCTTTACACTGACTCGTAAAGGTTAACTTTCCGGTACCCCTTACAATAAGGTCGTTTGGGGGTAATCCGTTACATAATATTGTCAGTCCTTCATCCTTGGGAGCGACATACAGCCACTCATTGTCCTGTATCTGCGTCCAGATACTTTCGTTCAGTATGACATACTTTTGATTGCAATCTTTCGGAATTTCCCTCATAGGCTGTAGCATTCGAGCTTCACATCGCTCGTGATCATAGGTCGACATCAGAACGAACCGTTGTTTACAAATTTGATTTCTCGCCGTAACCGTTTTACACTGCAATTGGTCCCGAGACAGTAGTGCGTACTGTCGTTTCGCATCGTCAATAAGCAGAAAGTTTCGTTCAGGCTCGATATACGCAAATAACTTGTTAGTTGCATCATATTCTGCGGGTAATGGCCATATTCTATATAAAGTGTATACACTACTATCTACTAAAGGTATATTTAGTACATAACTTAAGGTATTGCCGGCAAGAACTACATCTATATCTATTATACGAAGTAACAGATACCCTTGGTCCTTCGTGAGTTCAACGGGAAATTTCTTGTCTTTTAAGTCCTCCTTTATCAGTTCGAGATACGTGACTACTTGTACAGGGTTAATCAAGTGTGGTTCCAATAGCCCTTTCTGCGCATTAACTATGGCAGAGATCAATAGATCATATTCCCTTTCGAGCTCATTGAACATATTAGAGATTTGCATCAGTTGTTCCGTAATAGTCAAAACAATCAGGGTGTGTTGTATCTTCCTGTTGGTACTATTTTCGTAATCCTCGACATGTTTACTCAATTTCATTATCCCATCCGCAATTATTTGAGTATTCCTGGTGACTGCATTAATTGTTTGGTTCACCCCCGTCAGTGACGCCCTCACAATGGTTACTTGTTCCTTGGACAATCGCAATAATTCCCTTTGCTGTTCCTCTAAAACATCTATCTTAGCTTTAAAGAATTCCGCATCATCCTCATCTAGTGTACCAAACAATACCTTGCTTGTTACCCCAATAAAGTTCAATATCCCCCTTTTGGTTCTGGGCCGTTCATGTCTAGCCAACTGGTCAATCAAGTCCTTTGATTTAGAAATCTCTCCCACCTGCCATTTTACAGTTTGTTGTACATTTTCACATTCTCCGGCATCCAACTTTGCTTGATTCATCGTACTTATATAATGTGCTATCGCTCTATTTGCCCCCACCTGCGTCTCTTCAAATTTGTCATGCAATTCCTTGAGGTTGAAATAGGTCACCACTCTCCACGTTGTGCTGTATAGTTTCACACTGCCCTGGTTGTCGTAATACATTCCTGGTGCAGACTGGAATTTTTGCACTCTTACATCTTGTGGGTTTGCCTCGCGTCCTGCAAGTCCGATCTGCCATATACTCCCGAATATCGCTGTCATCCACAAAGCCCTCATCAGTGGCATCTGTAATAGAAACGCACGTGCCACTCTCCTGTTTTGCTATCGCCTGCAATCTGTTCACTTCCTCTACCACGAACAACTAAAAGATATTCTTGCCTGCTTAGTAAAATTCCTTCAGTCTATTCGCGTGCACTTTTATACATTTATTTCCTTTCAGTCTAATTATCACGTTCGGTCCCTGTACATCTACTACAGTAAACGGTCCTCGCCACTGGCTGTCGAACTTCCTTGAGCGTCCCCGACGCACGCTTTCATCATACAGTAATACGCGATCGTCTTTTTTAAATTCCCTCGGGTTCTGTGTTTTATCGTAATCGCTTTTATTCCTGATTTTGCTTTCCTGTGTTGCCTTACGGGCCTCTTGGTGTACTAACTGCAGTCGCTGTCGGATTTCCGTCACGTAATCATCATAATTGTAGATCACGTTGGCTGGCTTCTTCTGTAACCACCCTGACAGATTACACTTCCTGCCGAAGAATAACTGGAATGGAGTGTATCCCGTGGTACTGTGTGGTGTTGTGTTGTACACAAAACATGCGAACGATACCCATTCGTCCCAATCCGTCTGGTCCCGGGTCACGTAATGTCGTAACATCTCTGTTAGCGTGCGGTGCGTACGTTCTAATGCTCCGTTCGACTGCGGATGATACGCCGTTGTTTGTATCTTCTCAATTCTCAGTAATTTGCAGACTCGTCTCATCGTATCACCAATAAAATTACTCCCCATGTCACTTAATAGGGCGGTCGGAACGCCGAACTTCAAAATAATGTTTTCTACTAACTTTCGAGCTACTGTATCCGCGTCCTGTCGAGGTATCGGTTCAGCTATTACAAACTTCGTAAGAGAGTCTTGAAAGGTCAAAATATACTTGTGGCCAACTCGGGTAACTGGTAAGGGACCTACTATATCGATGTCACATCGCTCAAATACGAATTCGGGAGTCGGCGTTAGTTCCATCGGTTGCTTCGTTTTTGCTTGGGTTATCTTATTCTTTTGACAACTTTCACACATTCTTATGAATTTTTCTATATCGGCTTTCATACCCGGCCAGGTACAGTACTGCTTTATTCGCGCATATGTTCTTCCCATTCCCTGATGGCCTCCTATGGGAGATATGTGCATCTGTTTTAGGATTTCCAATTTGTCCTCTGCGCTTAGAACGTCTTCTTCGTTTATCGGCGGTGCGGCTCCGTCTTCACTTATCTCGGTCGCGTCAGCTGTTTCCTCGGGGTCTGTTATCTCAGCTGTCGCTACTGCTTCTGTCGCTGCCTCGTTATCTACTTCTCGGTTCTCGTCCCGCTGCGCGGCGTCCGCCTTTATTTCTCCTTGCCTCCCGCTATCCTGCGGTACTTCCTTATCGCTGTCTTGTACACTCCGAATCCGTGATAATGCATCAGCTACGCGGTTTTGTTTCCCTTCCTTGTACAGGATTTGGTAATCATATTCCTCCAATTTTAGCCGAAGTTTCATTACTCGAGACGATGGATCTGTGATACTGCCTAACCACATCAGGGGTTTGTGGTCCGTGAGTATTTTGAATTTCCTCCCAAACAGATAAGGACGAAAATATTTAACAGCCCACACTACAGCAGTTAACTCTCGCTCTATTGTACTATAGTTTATCTCTGCTTTATTGAGAGTGCGCGATATATACGCAACCGGTAAATCTTTTCCTATAGGACCTTGACTCAGATACGCTCCTACCGCGTATTTGCTGGCGTCTGTGGTTACCAAAAATTCCTTAGTGAAATCCGGGTACTGTAGTATTGGAGGTTTGGTTAACTTCTCTTTCAAGGTCTGAAAAGCTTCCTGTTGCACTTCGCCCCATTCGTACGGAACTCCCTTTTTTAGTAGTTCATGTAGAGGCTTGGCAATTCTATTAAAATTGCTCAGAAACCGTCGGTAATATCCGACCATTCCCAGGTAACATTTCAATTCCGTAGTTGTCTTTGGCGGCGGGTAATTTTCTATTGCCGTTACTTTCGTGGGATCGGGTTTCAAACCTTCTGCCGTTAAAACGTGTCCTAAGAACGTAACTTCTGTCCGCAAGAATTCGCATTTGTCGACCTGCAACTTCAGGTTCGCTTTTCTTAAATGTTCAAATACTTCTTCAAGGCGTGCGTTATGCTCCTCAAGCGACGCACCTACGATGACGATGTCATCTAGATAAATGAACACTTTATTCCCTTGCACGCCCGTCAGCACGGTGTTCATTAGCCGTTGAAATGTAGATGGGGCCGTTTTTAAGCCCATGGCCATTCTATTATATTCGTAATGTCCCGTCGGCGTACTAAATGCCGTTTTTTTTGGATCCTTCTCATCTATTAATACTTGGTAGTATCCCTTCGCGAGATCTAACGTTGAAAAATATGTTGCCTTTCCTAGACTATCTAGAATTTCGTCAATTCTAGGTAACGGGTAAACCATATTTATCGAGACATCATTTAGTTTCCTATAATCAACAACTACTCTCCATTTGGGTTTACCACTAGCATCAAGTTTCTTTGGCAATAATAACAAGGGGAAATTAAATGGACTGGTACTCGGCGAGATTATGCCGTCTCTCAACATGCCCTGAATTTCCGTTTGCAGTGCATCCTGCTGAGCTTGTGGGATGCGATACGGTCTTTGATTTATAACTGTCCCTTCAGCTTCCGGCGTTAGTGGGATCTGGTGCTTCACTACGGTAGTGTAGGTGAGCACGTCCCCTGGTAAGTGAAACACATCGTTATACGCCAAGCACAATTCCCGTATGGCGTTGTGCTCCTCCCGATTTAAGTGGTCTATACGCATATTTTCCGTTAACAACTTTTGCCGCGTTTTTCTCTCGATCCTCCTGTTCTGGGGTGCACGTCTAACTTTGTAGCTACTGGGCGGTGGGACCTCTTCTGCTAGTACTTCCGGTACTCTAAACCGCACTTCTTGGGTTCGGGTATTCATTACGCTCGTTATACATGTTCCATCTTGGACGGCCACTATGGCTTCTGGTATATAGACCCCTGGTCTAATTTCTTGTTTGGGAATTACTGCCTCCCTACCTATTTTTCGCGTCACGCGGACTCTTATAAACCTCTCTTCCCGGGGTCCTATCCTGACTTCTTCCAGATCCTCCGGGGCTAGCGACTTGTCACGCCTACTCGTCGTGATATTACAGGGCTTTTTTGCTCGTTCTGGCAGCTCTTCGTTTCGAATAACTGCACTGTCATCTGGCGTCGCACAATTCTTACAAGTTGGCGCAGCCGGCACTCGGCTGTCTCGCCTCGTCGGGTATTTGGAGCAACCGCCACCCTTACTATCCGTATAACTTGGACCGCTATCTCTTATTTGTCTCCCAGCGACTGCCCGCGCGCGCGTCGTAACCTCGACCGGCGCCTTATCTCCTCGCGCTACATCTGCGTAACTGGCTCTTACCTCCGTCCCAATCTTACCACTTTGCGCAACTAATCGATTTGCAGTGTCCTCTTCGCACGCTTCTCGTAATTCTACCCATTCGTCTTGCACATACATTCTCCGTCGCCCATAATCCAGCACGACTTTATGTTCGTCCAGGAACTCCCGTCCAAGTAACCCATCAAACGGCAGATCAAGACATTCATTTACAACTTGAAACTGAGTAACCCATTTTCTTCCTATACCGCTACTTAATTCGATAAATACAGGACCCTCCGTCCTGACCTCTTCATTGACGATACTCTTTATTGTCACTGCCCTGTCGGTTTCCTTCTTTACACCATCCCTCAAAACCCTGGATTTAATGAGGTTAATGTGGGCCCCACTATCTATTAGTAATCTCGTCTCAGTTCCTTTTACATCTTTGCTCCTCACACATATGTAGTCATTTTTGCCCGTGCATTCGGCAGCTCTTATTATTCCTGACGCAGCGTAATGGAACTGCGGCATTACACCCTCTTCTCGTTTCCCTGCATATTCTTCCCACGGATGTTAACCCATTTACTTTCGTGGCAATCTCGAGCATAGTGTCCGTGTCGGTGACACGTGAAGCATGTCACTGGTTTGGCTTTGGTACACGGGGGTGTGTGTCCCGGTATGTTACATGCTGTACACCGTACGGGTGGAGGACACTGAGCTCGTCCCCCATTTCCCCTAAATTCCCGCACGTCAATTTCCTTGACTGGTAATCGATTTCGGTCTGTCCCCTGGGAGCCGCCCTTTACCACGTCTGTTTTTCGGACGGTATACTTTGTTCTACATTCACGCGCTACATGCCCTTCTTTTCCGCAACTAAAGCATTTCATACTATTTTTCCGTCCTGTCCTGCTTGCAGTCGCCACTCGGCGTTTATCTCGCTCGGACGTTATCGCACATTCCTCCGTTGCGGATAAGTCAATAGCCTCTGACAGGGTTATCCGTTCGCCTTGTGCCCGTATTACTGTTTTTATTCTCTCGTCGTATAATCCCTGTATGAACACGGCCCGTCCTAGCTTCCCTATCAGCGCATTGCATCCTGCAATCTCGTCCTCATCCATGACCCTCTTCATTGCCTCTCGAAAGTGGAACTGCATAGAATCAACGCGAGAGCCCCATTGAGCCACACTCTCACCGTTTCCCTGCCTACTATTAAACATAGTACAAGCATAGTAGTCAATTGTGCGTTTGCTCTCATAATTTTCTAACAATATAGACCTCACGGCAGACCAAGTCTCTGTATGATCCCTAACCAATAGTTTACTGCGGGCTGAGCCCGTTATCTGACCAATAATGAACTTCAGAAACACTTGCTTATAACTAGGGTTCACTAAATGGTACGCATTATCGCAATTATCAATAAATTCGGACAATCTTTCTCTGTCCCCATCAAATTTATGGGGTACCAACTTGGTAGCCTCACTATAACTTAAATATAGCCTGCTTACACTGGAGAGTGTCTGCGGGCCTTCGCCCGAGTCTACTTCATTGGAGGTTGACATCTCCACTAACCTTGACTCCTGCTGGCTGGTGCTGAATGTGGCGCGTCGCGGTGGCGGCGCGTAGACCCGCTCGAGATGAGCGCGGTGCGAGACGGTGCAGCTGCTGGGACGGCGCGGACCGGCGCCTCTCTACCCCGGCGGCGGCGCGATGCGACGCTGGTGCTGCGTTGGCGTGAATCAGCACCTTCTGCTTAGACGTGCCGCGGCGACCCCCTGGACCCGCGACGGTGCGCTGCGTCGACCCTCTGGCTCCGCAGCTGCGCGGTGTGTCGACCCTCCCGTTCTGCGACGGCGCGATGTGTCGACCCTCTCGTTCTGCGACGCTGGTGCTACTTAACGCCCCTCTGCCTATACTGTCGCTTCTTCACCCGTAGGTACCTCACCTATACCCCACACCTGGCACCAGAAAAATGGTCTAAACCTCTGTCGTGTCCTACTGACGTGTCCTGAGAGGGAGTGGAAGGACTGCGTTGGTGCGCGTCAGAGAACTTACTTGGCATGAGGTCTCGGTGGTGTGGGCCGCCAACTCCTCACTGCTCCGTTGTAGAGAAGGCTGCAAGGTGAGCTAGAGTACGGAACTCGGATAGGATCTTAGGGAAGCTTTCATATATGAACACTCGATGTATAGAACGATTATACGGGAAGTACCCCTGGCACTTGTGATTTAAATAAGGTTCTATATACAGTCTCCAATGATTGTCTATCTGGCTATGCAGTTGCCATCCCTAACTTCCCAAACCTAAGTCCTAATACAGCAGAGGCGAGCGCACCAGACTAAGTGTCAGCTGTGTCGATTCAGCCTAAGTCCCTACTTGTTGCTGTGCTCAATACTCTCCTGCAACTCTTGCAGCATCCCGACGCAGACTGACGTGGACCGGCTTCCTAAGTACCTCACTCCATCACTGACTTTCGATCTAGCGGCTATCCGCTTTTATAGGGGTTAGTGCACCCGGCACCACTTGTTCTAGAAGGTTCTAGCACCCCGAACTTTGAGCCCTGAGTAGGCTAGTCACGCGGCAGCATGTGATGCCTACGTGATGAACTAGCCATTCTCCACTGTTTGCTGTGTCCACGGGTTGCCACTAACTGTGTTTGAGCCTCGTGATACTGCATACTCCGCTCTTGTTAGTCGAGTACACATTACACATTACACATGAGATAGTCTGGTCACGTCCGCCTCGCTTGATCTGTAGCAATAATTTTCCAGCCTACAGCCTACATGATTTTAATTCTATCTTCTACTATTCGCGACACCATCTTCTACTATTCGCGACACCTCCCCATCCCCAGGGGAAAATTTTGTAAGCTCGGTCCCTCGAGATTACAAAATTTTCGTTTTCTACTCGCGGTGCCAGTAAAACTTACCAGTCTTTATTGCCATCAAGACTTGACGTTATAAACATGAAAAATACATGGCACAAAAATAAAAAACACAAGAAGTTATAAGATACAGTTGAGTGCCGTCCATAATGTGCGTAGAACAAACAAAATTCATGTCACATATTCAAAAAATGCTGCAAATTTTTACCAAGAGCATACAGAATAGTTACATACATAAGTACACATTTGAGTTTTATACACATACAAAAGATCTGATTTGTCATCAATTTAGGATACATCAGGAGGGTAAGATAATCAATAAACATACAATTGTGTTATCTCCTGTCTGTCTTGGGGCTTGACAGCTCCATTGCTCTGGCACGGGGCTCAGAGAGTTGTGGCGTTTGACTCTGTTCTCTCCATTGTACCCTATCGGAGAGAGGAGTGCGACGTGTACAACTTAATTCATACTCTCCACCTTCTGCTGCCGCTTCACAGTGCTCGGTTTGTCGGGCAGGGGTGTACCGAACACTTCGTTCCCAGCGGCCATCCGCTACCACTGTATTTGTCACACACACTTTAGCGCAACAATGTCCTCCGATTTCACACAATCTTTTGCCACACATACGGCAACACTTACAATAGATGCATAAACAACATGATATAATTAAGACAACTAACACTACTGAACCCGTATACCCCCATACGGAATATACGCTCTTAGACCATCCACTAAAGGTGGTTCGCTGCTGATATTCTATTTCACTCTGCAGTTCATCCACTTTGTGACTGGCTACCTTGAGGTCATCTAAGTGTCTAACAATATGTTCTAAGGGTAAATCTATAGGTATACGTGTGACCTCTTGCTTTGTTTCGTCTATGATACAGCAATCTATATTTAAGTTTAGCATAGGTACTATATCATTCTTACTTACATTAGTACTAATTATATGGTCAGCTTGTAACATGACTTGCGCACCGTATCCTTTACACTGACTCGTAAAGGTTAACTTTCCGGTACCCCTTACAATAAGGTCGTTTGGGGGTAATCCGTTACATAATATTGTCAGTCCTTCATCCTTGGGAGCGACATACAGCCACTCATTGTCCTGTATCTGCGTCCAGATACTTTCGTTCAGTATGACATACTTTTGATTGCAATCTTTCGGAATTTCCCTCATAGGCTGTAGCATTCGAGCTTCACATCGCTCGTGATCATAGGTCGACATCAGAACGAACCGTTGTTTACAAATTTGATTTCTCGCCGTAACCGTTTTACACTGCAATTGGTCCCGAGACAGTAGTGCGTACTGTCGTTTCGCATCGTCAATAAGCAGAAAGTTTCGTTCAGGCTCGATATACGCAAATAACTTGTTAGTTGCATCATATTCTGCGGGTAATGGCCATATTCTATATAAAGTGTATACACTACTATCTACTAAAGGTATATTTAGTACATAACTTAAGGTATTGCCGGCAAGAACTACATCTATATCTATTATACGAAGTAACAGATACCCTTGGTCCTTCGTGAGTTCAACGGGAAATTTCTTGTCTTTTAAGTCCTCCTTTATCAGTTCGAGATACGTGACTACTTGTACAGGGTTAATCAAGTGTGGTTCCAATAGCCCTTTCTGCGCATTAACTATGGCAGAGATCAATAGATCATATTCCCTTTCGAGCTCATTGAACATATTAGAGATTTGCATCAGTTGTTCCGTAATAGTCAAAACAATCAGGGTGTGTTGTATCTTCCTGTTGGTACTATTTTCGTAATCCTCGACATGTTTACTCAATTTCATTATCCCATCCGCAATTATTTGAGTATTCCTGGTGACTGCATTAATTGTTTGGTTCACCCCCGTCAGTGACGCCCTCACAATGGTTACTTGTTCCTTGGACAATCGCAATAATTCCCTTTGCTGTTCCTCTAAAACATCTATCTTAGCTTGTAACCTCCCCACCGCAATTTTTTTATATAAGAAAATATAGCAATACTTAATAGAAATGGGAGCCAAGTGTAACCCCCCACAAAAATTTTAAAAGAAAATAACGATACTAATTAGAAATGCTGATGGACATGGCTCTATGCGTAACCTGCCTACAATCAAATGTACTGACAATGGCAACAAATGTGAAATTCGCAATCTGACTCAATTATAAATCCTTCAAAAAAATAAAGTCCATTCAGTGACAAGAAAATTCAATTAAACCGAAATATCGGTTTTTGGCCCTGTGTAAAAACAATCAGAATTAAAGTCTTACCTCAGAATAAATGGATGTCACATATCTGCTCTTGTTGTTGCGCACCACTTGGAGGAACTACATTGCAAATAATAATATTCTCCTTTTTTTTGTAATTCTAGTGAAATTTTTCTTCAAAAAGAAGTGGAATGAAATGGGAAGTGCAACGAGATCTTTAGTTCAAAAAAAATTAAACTTTTGAGAAAATGCTTTTGAAATAAAAAATTATTATTGGGAGACTTGTTGGAGAATAATTACAATAAATAAAATTTTTCATTATCTAATGATTATATTAATTAACAGTATACCTTATACCTCATCTTGACCATTGTTGCCGACCACCTACATCACACAACCGCACTGGGCTGCTACTACTGACCGACCGCTCTGCATGACGACTACAGACTCGCAACGACTGACTGACTGCTACTCTGCATAGCGACAACTAACTCGCAAAGACTACTACTGACTGAGAACCGCTCGCAACACTCGCGCGGTCAAGCGCATACTCTCTGGTCACAGATGCTACAATGCCTCGCCATCGCTGCTGCGTTACATACGTGTTTCATAACCCTCCACTCGGGGGGCAAAAATTTGGCAGCGATGGTGAGTCATTTGGACTTGCCAAGCGCGGCAAAATTTTTCTTCAATTAACAAAATCCTACAACTTACAGAATATTTAAATGTTGTGCACACGCACTAAGTACAAAATATATCAGACAAGGACAAAATGTGAATACTAAACATAGTAGCAAATCAGAAAAAAGTATATACAAACTTTTTGACAGATAAAGTGCACAGGCACTGAAAAAATTCTTTAGCATATGCAGAACAAATAAACAGACTGGCAAGAATAATTAGATGTAGTACATAAAGTAAATGTTGTGCACACGCACTAAGTACAAAATATATCAGACAAAGACAAAATGTGAGTACAAAACATAGTAGCAAATCAGAAAAGTATATACAAATTATTTGACAGATAACAAAGTGCACAGGCACTGAAAAAATTCTTTAGCATATTCAGAACAAATAAACAGACTGGCAAAAAATATTATGTTGACAAGTGTACATGCACTGAAAAATGTCTTTAGCATTGTCACAACAAATAAACATAATGGCAAAAAAAATTCATGTCCAAAGTGCACATGCACTGAAAAATGTCTTTAGTATTTTCACAACAAATAAACATAATGGCAAACATCATGTCGACCAGTGACATAAGTGTACTCACACTGGAGTTTAGCGAATCGAAAAATGTATAACCTATGAACATAAATGATGTTACCAAAAAAAAATTTTTTTCTTTATGTGACAAGAATCAGGATAGGAAAGGGAAGGATTGCATCATGGTTGTAGCACTTTAGATTGCACACAGCTGCTCTGAAAGTCCATATCTTTCCACAGTAGTACAACACCAAGTGACACAACTCGAAGTTCTTTTCCCATCAGAATTTATCAGTGTAGCCAAGACACTGAACTGTCGTAGTAATGTTCCATGTTTTCATTTTGGCAGTACATTAGGTACACCAAACAGTGGGACCATAATAATGTCTTCATCGCTCATGGTGGTGGACAGCATGTCGTGTCAACACCACACTCTTACAAGGCACACCAACGTAGAATTAGTGCAAAACCAAATATAGTGCTCCATGATCACTGGGATAAACAGGACAAATGGACATTGCAGTAATTCAGGGTAGTCAGCTTATGAGGTGAAGGGCATCAAGTCACATAATATTGACAATTACAGTCTTCATTGATAGTTCGTGGCATTCATAGCCCAGTTATTGAACATTTCTGTACCAAGTATGTAGTATTACAGAAAAATGTTCATTAATTGTTTTACATAGAATCAGTAGCCTTCTTTTCCTGGTTACAAAATATTATGAAATAATCGCATTCTTTTCAGTTACAGAGTATAATTAAGAATCATTAACCTTCTCCTAATTACAGTTAATTAATCATTTGTCATTCCAATCTATTAAGAATCATTAGCCTTCTTCTAATTACAAAGCATTATTAAACAATCACATTTATTTCCAATTACAAAGTATGAACATTGAAAACAAGAGTTAATTAATGGCATAATTAATAACAATTTCGTTGATTGACATTAATTATTGGCACTCAGTGGCCATCAAGTATTGAATAGAATAAAACATAGTTCATCATTCAGTATTATTCAGATCATTACAAAGTCATTATTAAAAATCAGTTAATTACAGTCAAATCATTAGTAATCACAGGCATTACAATAAACAGTGGCAGTTATTAGCTAGTGACAAAGTATTATTTTGAATATAGTCTCATTAAGAGGTCATTACTCGAGTGACATGCTATTCAGAGTTGATCAGTATTATTCAGAATTATCATAAACTAGTGACATTATGTGGGACTGGTAATACATTTTTTTGGTAGCAATGCATTGCGTTGGGATCGATAATTAATTGCTGAGGCATAATACTTTTTGCTTTTGACCTATTGCTGCAAATGAGGATAGGTAACGTCATTCGTCATGAGTCAGCTGTAGCAAGATTATGTAACAAGGCAGTACATGTGATCACATTTATAAATGATAAACACAAATGGGTAAAAAAAATAAAAAAATGCAAGTACTAGAACAGGTATAATAAGTAACAGGTTTAGTAAGTGTCATGAAAAACTTCTCCTGGAAAAAATACAAAAACGGATTATTGACCTGAAAGAAGAAACGCACACTATGCTGAAAAGTAGTGAACTTCGAATTAACAAGTAGTGAAATGTGTATAAAATGTGTTCCATAGCTGTCCTTTCCAAAACTTTCCGTCATCCTACTATGCAATGTAACACCTGCTGTCAAAGCAAACCGCAACAAATACTTAAATAACTACGTGGCATAAAGAAAAAAACTTCATTATCCATATCATCATAACTTCACCATTATCATCACCTGTAAAGAAAAACTTCATTATTCATAATACCATTTCCTTCATCATTATTCATCAGTATTCACTATCATCTGCAAAAAATCACTTCATTACTCATTACCTAACTATTCCTTATCTCTAGCATATTTCATCACTAAAAATAAGATGTGTAGTTCTCTCTGACAGCCTGCATCAATCACCTTGTATTCTGAAAGAAAAAATTAGTTAAGACTGCTATTCTGTGATGAGTATAGTATAGTCTTGTTAATCCTGATCCCTTTACTCTTCCTCATAAAGTTATTGCATCTCCTTTCGTTTATTCCGTAGGTGAAATTCCCATTTATGTTAAATTTATTTCTTAGAATCATCATTCCTTTCTGAAATTGATGAACAAAGATTAATGTCTTGCATTTAAATCCTATACCCACTAAATAATGACTGGTTTATGGTGACACAATTAACCATACAGCATAACATGACAGAAAACGTAATATGTCCAAGACATTGACAGTGTTCGGATGCGAAAAAATGTACACAGAATAATACAATGCAGTAGCAAAAAAAAAATGTGAAACAGTCACGATGTTGAGATGTCATAAGGCAAAAAAAAAAATGTCAAAGTCGACTGGTGTGTGTTATATCTTAACTATTTCATAGTGCATACAAACAAAACTGGAGTACAGTCATATACACAAAAAATGGAAAATGTGCACGGTCTGATGTGTAACGACAAGAAAAGCGACCTGCCAACCTTACCTTGCCGGGCACTTGCCAAGAAAAAAAAAATACGATAATCATCAATAAGTAGTCACATAAATATAATTGCAGAAATAGTCGTAAATGTGTAAATTCATCTGGAAAAATATGCACGGTCTGATGTGTAACGACAAGAAAAGCGACCTGCTAACCTTACCTTGCCGGGCACTTGCCAAGAAAAAAAAAATACGATAATCATCAATAAGTAGTCAGGTGAATTAATTGCATTAGTAAATGGCATCATAGTGTGTTGAATCATACAGTGGTTTCACTCAATAAACGGTTTAATGTTTGAGATATGGTGATTGCCTTTCGATTTTCTGGTTCTCAAAGTTTCGACGTGTACAACATTGGGGTGAGGGATGCTGCGAATCCGATACGGACCTGCGTATAGAAGTTCAAATTTACTGCACTTACCTTTTAATTTGCTGGATAAATAGTGTGTACGTACTAATATCTTCTGTCCAACGTGAAAGTCGCGGCGTGTACAAACCTGTTTTTGCTGTCTTCTCCGGCGCTCTGCGGCACGTTTGATGTTGTTCAGCGCAATGTCAATTATTTCGTGGTGTCGTAGGCGACGATTTTTGGGGAATTCTATTAATTCTTTAATTTTGTTCGGTGGTTCAACGTTTTTCAGTATAACAGTCGGAGATAGCATAGTGGATTCATTTGGAATGGAATTAATTACATCTTGGAATGAGAGTATGTGTGTATCCCAATCAATATGTCTTTTGTGGCAGTATATTCTGCACAGCTTACCAATTTCCTTCATTAATCTTTCACAAGGGTTCGAAGAAGCGTGGTACTTGGATATATAGATCGGAGAAATGTTTCTAGCTCGTAACATGCGTGTCCATACACTACTACGAAATTGAGATCCATTATCAGAAATTACTTTCATTACATGCCCTACATGAAATAGAAAATGTTTTACAAATGCTTTCGAAACAGTTTTAGCAGTAGCTTTGCGTAACGGAGTGAAAGTAACAAATTTTGAAGTGAGCTCAACAGCGACAAAGATGTAGCAAAAACATGGTAATGAGGTCGGACATGTTCTTTTGTGTTCCGATTCTACTTTGTTACTATCCGTAATAGTTTGCACGTGTCAAAATTAATCATTTGCTGAAAAACATTTGTTTGTGTTTTGTGAGTGTCGTAAATTGGTAGTGACAGCAGAAGACAACACAGCTGACGGACAGAAGCATTAGCTCGTACAGCTGACCAAAGCATGTGAAAGAAAAAAAAAAGAATACTATGTCTCGTAATGACGACGAAATGAAATTTTCAAATGCAACTTGTTGAATGTACATGACGCTGAAATTTGCTTTGCAGAAGTTGGTTGCGATGTCTTGCTGATTGTTGCCGAGAGAACGCGATAGTGCGTCTGCTATAACATTTTGTGTGCCGGGAATATGAACAATCGTAAAATTAACTTCTTGTAAATATAGTTTCCATCTACTTAATCTGTCGTGAGTAAATTTAGCTGAAAGCAAAAAATTGTATAGCTCTATGGTCTGTGTAAACGGTGGTATGTCTGCCATAAAGAAAGTGCCGAAATCTCGTAAAAGCCCATACAACACAATGTTTGAAGTTCTGTAACGGAGTAATTTCGTTCAGCAGGTGACAAAATGCGACTTGCAAATGCGATGTTTTTAATTACTGTTGAGCCTTCTTCTTCAATTTCTTGGAAAATGTGTACGCCTAAAGCGGTGTTAGAACTGTCGGTGGCAATGGAAAAAATTCTAGTAAGATCTGGGTGCGATAAAACTGGTGCATTCAACAAAGCATGTTTCAAATAACATTCTCGTGAGCAAAATTCTGCGTGTCAAAAGTAATGTTTGCGTCACTGTATTATGCAATCTGTGCTGTATCTGGTTAAAATCTATCGTACGTGTTATTATTTACGGGAGAATGTTGTGGCATATCCACTATATGAACTGTTCTGTTATTTCTTACTGACGTGTTACGCTATGGATGACACCTATTGTCTGTTTCATTCATGATTATTCGTTGTTGCTGATGTTCTTGCTGCTGAAAAAATCGACTGTTATTAAATGTACGCTGAAAATTGTGCTCGTTATTTTTACGTCTGTCATGATAGTAATTTCTATACGGTACATTGCGATGCGAGTTGAAATAGTGTGTTGTCTGTACGTAGTTATTTCTTTGCTGCCATGCGTTACCATTTGTTGGAGCTGGGACTATACGTGCACGCGGCGAAACATTAAAGCCTGGTTGACCTTGTAGACTGCATTGTTGGTTACGTATGCTAAGCGGCTGACTTTCATGCTATTGTGGTGGAAAACGTCTATTGTTACCAAAAAATGCGTTTGCTGTTAATTTTACACATACTGATGATTACGATTTTTATCTGTTATTTAAGTTCTCGTGATTCTGGAGTGCCTAATGAAAATTGTCACATTCGCTAAAATTTGTCATATCGGGTTTTCAGTACAATATTTCTTAATTCTAGGTAGAGCAATAGTTAAAGAGCAGTTTTGATAGATATAAAGGATAGTAGAAGAAAAGGCAGCAGTGCAGAAAACTAAAGATGAAACAGCACTACTACAGCTCGGGGCCCTATGCTCGCTACGGCACATATTCATTAAAGCGTAATGAATCCCCTGAGGTCATTTACGCACTGCAAATAAATTTTAGCTTTTGCGTTACAGGCAATAGTGGTATAAATCCAAAAGCAAATAGTTGTATCCATGTTAATTCAAGTTTCCTCATTACAGGCAATGCTGTTGTAAATACAAAAATAAATTGTCGCATCTGGTTCAAAGCTAGTTTCTGCATTACACGCAATAGCGGTGAATGTACAAAGATAAATTGTCGTATACAGTGCAAAGCGTGTATCTGTGTTCTGCCATTATTAAACTCTTTACATTTTCTGGGGGATAAAAATTGCTCGTAATTTACGTTCTCGTCATTGAATTTGAAAACACGTTCGGGTTTGTGTGTGAATCTGTTCGTCTGTGTCATTTCGGATTTCAAGTTGCGTAGCTTTTCAGATTTCAAGTCGCGTGGCTTTTCGGATTTTAAGTCGCGTAGTTGCTGTAAATTGCTCACATTATACACGCTGCGTGACTCTGATAAATGCTCGCAACGCGGCGGATTCTGTGACGTATTGGTGACTGAAATAATTGTTAATTCTGTTACTTTACTACTTTCGTCAATTTGGTTGTTCTGACGTTCAAATTTCTCGTCAGCTTCCGTATTTGGAGTGTGTGAAACTTCTACTGACTCTAAATTAGTTTCGTCGCGAATCTGTACTTCGTTTTTAGGGCATTCTTCAGTGACTGCATTAATTTCGTGTATCAGTGTTGCGTTTGCTGAACATTGTTCAGTGACTACATTAACTTCGTCTTTATGTGATTCTGTTGTGCCTACACGTGTACTATTTAATTCTTGTGCAACAGTGCCAACCTTTTCATTACTGTTATTAGCACAAGTCTTAGTATTCACACGTAATTGTTCTTTAATGCCCTGGCATTGCACGGTAACAGCTGTATTCTGTTCACTAACTTGTCTGTTCCGTTCGTTAAGGTTGTCTTGTTTTTCTTTCGTCAGTTTGAAACTTTCATTAATTATTTCGCGAAATTGTTTGTTCCGTTCATCAAGTTTTTCATTAAGTTGTTTACACATTTGTTGCAAAAATGCTATAATAATAGAGCGTCCCGCGTCATCAATTGTCGTCAAATCAACATAGGACATAACCGAGTTCGTTTGTTCATCATTAAGATAAAAGTCATCATTAGTGGTTGGAATACACTGATTGTTAGTGAACGCAGGATTGTCATCATTACTCTGCGTGTCACAATTATTATCAGTCACGCTGTTTGAGTCGGTAATTTCATTCACAATACTTCGCGATACACTATTCACAGTCTTTCGCGGCATTTTTACAATAGTCAAAATTTTTCACAAAACAAATCAACACAGTGCAAAAGCAACACATAAATACAACAAAGCAACAAATTGCCGTTGACCTGTAGAGAGAAAGTCACAATATTATTAAAAGCGTTGCGCTAAATCCTAATTATATCTAAGCAAACAAGAGCAGATATCTGACTGTCGCTCAAAAGACTCTCAACGAAATACGATCCTGGACTGGGTGTCGCCAAGTGTAACCTCCCCACCGCAATTTTTTTATATAAGAAAATATAGCAATACTTAATAGAAATGGGAGCCAAGTGTAACCCCCCACAAAAATTTTAAAAGAAAATAACGATACTAATTAGAAATGCTGATGGACATGGCTCTATGCGTAACCTGCCTACAATCAAATGTACTGACAATGGCAACAAATGTGAAATTCGCAATCTGACTCAATTATAAATCCTTCAAAAAAATAAAGTCCATTCAGTGACAAGAAAATTCAATTAAACCGAAATATCGGTTTTTGGCCCTGTGTAAAAACAATCAGAATTAAAGTCTTACCTCAGAATAAATGGATGTCACATATCTGCTCTTGTTGTTGCGCACCACTTGGAGGAACTACATTGCAAATAATAATATTCTCCTTTTTTTTGTAATTCTAGTGAAATTTTTCTTCAAAAAGAAGTGGAATGAAATGGGAAGTGCAACGAGATCTTTAGTTCAAAAAAAATTAAACTTTTGAGAAAATGCTTTTGAAATAAAAAATTATTATTGGGAGACTTGTTGGAGAATAATTACAATAAATAAAATTTTTCATTATCTAATGATTATATTAATTAACAGTATACCTTATACCTCATCTTGACCATTGTTGCCGACCACCTACATCACACAACCGCACTGGGCTGCTACTACTGACCGACCGCTCTGCATGACGACTACAGACTCGCAACGACTGACTGACTGCTACTCTGCATAGCGACAACTAACTCGCAAAGACTACTACTGACTGAGAACCGCTCGCAACACTCGCGCGGTCAAGCGCATACTCTCTGGTCACAGATGCTACAATGCCTCGCCATCGCTGCTGCGTTACATACGTGTTTCAAGCTTTAAAGAATTCCGCATCATCCTCATCTAGTGTACCAAACAATACCTTGCTTGTTACCCCAATAAAGTTCAATATCCCCCTTTTGGTTCTGGGCCGTTCATGTCTAGCCAACTGGTCAATCAAGTCCTTTGATTTAGAAATCTCTCCCACCTGCCATTTTACAGTTTGTTGTACATTTTCACATTCTCCGGCATCCAACTTTGCTTGATTCATCGTACTTATATAATGTGCTATCGCTCTATTTGCCCCCACCTGCGTCTCTTCAAATTTGTCATGCAATTCCTTGAGGTTGAAATAGGTCACCACTCTCCACGTTGTGCTGTATAGTTTCACACTGCCCTGGTTGTCGTAATACATTCCTGGTGCAGACTGGAATTTTTGCACTCTTACATCTTGTGGGTTTGCCTCGCGTCCTGCGAGTCCGATCTGCCATATACTCCCGAATATCGCTGTCATCCACAAAGCCCTCATCAGTGGCATCTGTAATAGAAACGCACGTGCCACTCTCCTGTTTTGCTATCGCCTGCAATCTGTTCACTTCCTCTACCACGAACAACTAAAAGATATTCTTGCCTGCTTAGTAAAATTCCTTCAGTCTATTCGCGTGCACTTTTATACATTTATTTCCTTTCAGTCTAATTATCACGTTCGGTCCCTGTACATCTACTACAGTAAACGGTCCTCGCCACTGGCTGTCGAACTTCCTTGAGCGTCCCCGACGCACGCTTTCATCATACAGTAATACGCGATCGTCTTTTTTAAATTCCCTCGGGTTCTGTGTTTTATCGTAATCGCTTTTATTCCTGATTTTGCTTTCCTGTGTTGCCTTACGGGCCTCTTGGTGTACTAACTGCAGTCGCTGTCGGATTTCCGTCACGTAATCATCATAATTGTAGATCACGTTGGCTGGCTTCTTCTGTAACCACCCTGACAGATTACACTTCCTGCCGAAGAATAACTGGAATGGAGTGTATCCCGTGGTACTGTGTGGTGTTGTGTTGTACACAAAACATGCGAACGATACCCATTCGTCCCAATCCGTCTGGTCCCGGGTCACGTAATGTCGTAACATCTCTGTTAGCGTGCGGTGCGTACGTTCTAATGCTCCGTTCGACTGCGGATGATACGCCGTTGTTTGTATCTTCTCAATTCTCAGTAATTTGCAGACTCGTCTCATCGTATCACCAATAAAATTACTCCCCATGTCACTTAATAGGGCGGTCGGAACGCCGAACTTCAAAATAATGTTTTCTACTAACTTTCGAGCTACTGTATCCGCGTCCTGTCGAGGTATCGGTTCAGCTATTACAAACTTCGTAAGAGAGTCTTGAAAGGTCAAAATATACTTGTGGCCAACTCGGGTAACTGGTAAGGGACCTACTATATCGATGTCACATCGCTCAAATACGAATTCGGGAGTCGGCGTTAGTTCCATCGGTTGCTTCGTTTTTGCTTGGGTTATCTTATTCTTTTGACAACTTTCACACATTCTTATGAATTTTTCTATATCGGCTTTCATACCCGGCCAGATACAGTACTGCTTTATTCGCGCATATGTTCTTCCCATTCCCTGATGGCCTCCTATGGGAGATATGTGCATCTGTTTTAGGATTTCCAATTTGTCCTCTGCGCTTAGAACGTCTTCTTCGTTTATCGGCGGTGCGGCTCCGTCTTCACTTATCTCGGTCGCGTCAGCTGTTTCCTCGGGGTCTGTTATCTCAGCTGTCGCTACTGCTTCTGTCGCTGCCTCGTTATCTACTTCTCGGTTCTCGTCCCGCTGCGCGGCGTCCGCCTTTATTTCTCCTTGCCTCCCGCTATCCTGCGGTACTTCCTTATCGCTGTCTTGTACACTCCGAATCCGTGATAATGCATCAGCTACGCGGTTTTGTTTCCCTTCCTTGTACAGGATTTGGTAATCATATTCCTCCAATTTTAGCCGAAGTTTCATTAATCGAGACGATGGATCTGTGATACTGCCTAACCACATCAGGGGTTTGTGGTCCGTGAGTATTTTGAATTTCCTCCCAAACAGATAAGGACGAAAATATTTAACAGCCCACACTATAGCAGTTAACTCTCGCTCTATTGTACTATAGTTTATCTCTGCTTTATTGAGAGTGCGCGATATATACGCAACCGGTAAATCTTTTCCTATAGGACCTTGACTCAGATACGCTCCTACCGCGTATTTGCTGGCGTCTGTGGTTACCAAAAATTCCTTAGTGAAATCCGGGTACTGTAGTATTGGAGGTTTGGTTAACTTCTCTTTCAAGGTCTGAAAAGCTTCCTGTTGCACTTCGCCCCATTCGTACGGAACTCCCTTTTTTAGTAGTTCATGTAGAGGCTTGGCAATTCTACTAAAATTGCTCAGAAACCGTCGGTAATATCCGACCATTCCCAGGTAACATTTCAATTCCGTAGTTGTCTTTGGCGGCGGGTAATTTTCTATTGCCGTTACTTTCGTGGGATCGGGTTTCAAACCTTCTGCCGTTAAAACGTGTCCTAAGAACGTAACTTCTGTCCGCAAGAATTCGCATTTGTCGACCTGCAACTTCAGGTTCGCTTTTCTTAAATGTTCAAATACTTCTTCAAGGCGTGCGTTATGCTCCTCAAGCGACGCACCTACGATGACGATGTCATCTAGATAAATGAACACTTTATTCCCTTGCACGCCCGTCAGCACGGTGTTCATTAGCCGTTGAAATGTAGATGGGGCCGTTTTTAAGCCCATGGCCATTCTATTATATTCGTAATGTCCCGTCGGCGTACTAAATGCCGTTTTTTTTTCGATCCTTCTCATCTATTAATACTTGGTAGTATCCCTTCGCGAGATCTAACGTTGAAAAATATTTTGCCTTTCCTAGACTATCTAGAATTTCGTCAATTCTAGGTAACGGGTAAACCATATTTATCGAGACATCATTTAGTTTCCTATAATCAACAACTACTCTCCATTTGGGTTTACCACTAGCATCAAGTTTCTTTGGCAATAATAACAAGGGGAAATTAAGGGGGGACGTACATGAAAATGACCAAATTTGTGAAAAAAATTTTATTGGCTCTTCATTTACTACATGGTATTGAAATTTCAATTACCAAATATTACGTTCCAATTCCGCTTCTAAGGGGGAAAAAAATAATAATTTGTAATAGCTTGCACAGGGCGACGCCCCCCCATCTTGGTCTTCATCCTCTCGTATATCTATTTATACTGCGTTTTTTTCCAGTTTTGTGCAGTCACAATGCAGGGAACGTTTGTGTACTACATCAAGAAGGCTGTGGAATAATATCTCTGCCGCTGGTTTTATATTCTTTGATTTATAGCGTTTGTTTACGAGTGTTTGTTTGGAATACATTTTTACGAAAGTTGTAAGTAGACTTGTTATTATATTTTGCAGCATGCCGCGTTCTAGTAAGGTGTTTAAAAAGGTTAGAAAGTGTCAAGCTTCTCGATGTAGTAAAGACAACTTGAAAACCAGCCCCATAATAACAAATGGAAACGATACTTCAACCAAGAAAGCGAGTGCTTCGAGAAGGAAAATTGACAGCTGTCAATCACTTGATGATTGTGGCTCAGACACTCAAGCTACTAGTGGTTTTAGGCTTATTGATTTGAAAATACTATCTGATATTATATCATCTGCTTGTGTATGTGCTGACTGTGGTGCAAAAAGTTTGAGATTATATGACGAAGAAAACAGAATTGGAATAGTGTGTATGTTGCATCTTACTTGTGAAAGCTGTCATTCAGACACTGCTTTTAGAACTTCGGCATCAAGTAACCGGATATATGAAGCAAATATGCGTTTAATATATGGCATGAGATGTTTGGGCATAGGCAGGGAAGGTACCAGACTGTTTTGTGGGATCATGAACATGCCACAACCAAGTGCTAGGTACACCACTGGAAATAAAACACTGCTAAGTGCTCTTCAAGAGGAAGTGGAAGAAAACTTGAAGTCCTCTGCAAAGGAAGCTGTGAAGATGAATAGTGAACTAAAGACAGAAGCAGATAACACGCCAGACACCGATTTGTGTGTGTCATGTGATGGAACGTGGATGAAGCGTGGACATACATCACTGTATGGAGTATCATCTGTCATTAGTGTTGATACTGGAAAAATTCTTGACGTTCAGGTAATGAGCAAATATTGCTATAGCTGTGTACTCGGAAAGAGAGCTGGTGAAGTGGAAGAAAATAAGTGGCAGGTTGAACACAAGAAAGTGTGCTGTAGAAATTATTCTGGTTCTAGTGGTGGAATGGAACCTGCAGCTATGAAACTTATGTTCCATCGAAGTGTGGAAAAGTACGGTGTTAGATACACAAAATACCTTGGTGATGGTGACTCCAGCTCCTTCAAAACTGTTTTGGAAAGTGAACCTTATGGTCCCCATTGTGCTATAGAAAAGTTGGAATGTGTTGGACATGTGCAAAAACGAATGGGAGGCAGACTTTTAAAATTGAAACGTGAATTGAAGGGCAGGAAACTTGAGGATGGAAAACTTTTAGGTGGTCCCAACAGACTCACAGACAAAGAAATTCATTCTTTACAAGTGTACTATGGCAAGGCAATAAGGGACAACAGTGGAAATTTGAATAACATGCAGAAGGCTGTGTGGTCTATTTATTTTCATAAACTATCCACAGATGACAAACCTGTACATAATTTGTGTGACATATCGTGGTGCAAATTCAAGCAGGCTGAGCGTGATGGCATGAACTATTCACACAAGCACAGTTTACCTGTGGCTGTTTTAAGTGCTATAAAACCAACATTTAGGTGTTTAGCAGAGCCAGACCTCCTACGAAAGTGTGTGCATGGAAAGACACAAAACCCTAATGAAAGTTACAACTCACTGATTTGGAAACGTTGCCCAAAAACAACATTTGTTTCAACAATTATTGTTGAAATTGCTGCATATGATGCTTGTTTAGTTTTTAACAATGGTAATCTTGGAAGAATAAAAACTCTACAGAGGCTAGGATTTCATCCAGGAGCTTTCACCTATTCAATATTGAAGGACATCGATGACAAAAGAGTTGCTGCGGCTGATATTACAGCCAATAAAATTGAACAGCAGGTTAACCAAAGAAGACAAGCAAAGAAGAGACTGCTTGCAGATGAAGAGGAGTATGCATATGGCTTGCACTAGTTCACACAGAGACGGTAAGACCTAATACAAACACTATCAAATCATTGATTCAGTTTTCCCGTAACTTACATTTTTATAACTTTATGTACCTTTTTCTCAAAAACCACAAAAGGTAGAGAAGTGAAATTTGGTATATGACTAGTCAGTACTATAGTGAAAAATTCTGTGGAAGGAATTTTCATTTAATAAAATAGTAAGGTATTTATGGTAGAAAATATTCCTTAAATTTGATATATTATTTTTCAGGGAAATTGGGAGACCCGTAAAAACTGAACAAAAGAAGATATAAAAATTCTGCTCCACAGAGTTTTGTAATTATTTGGTATGAAAGTGTGTACAAAAATTCATTAACATTGCTCTCACAGTTTTCTCAAAAAAGGAACATTTGTAATTACATTGTTGAAAAAAAATTAATTGTTAATAATTAAAGATGTAAAAGGTCAATAAAAATGAAAATTTAGGTTCATATGCGCATAACATTTCTTAATAACTGTACCAAATTTGGATTGATTATCTTAAAAAATTAGAGTTTTATAAAATACTTTTAAAATTACTGCAGTTTCGTGTACGTCCCCCCTTAAATGGACTGGTACTCGGCGAGATTATGCCGTCTCTCAACATGCCCTGAATTTCCGTTTGCAGTGCATCCTGCTGAGCTTGTGGGATGCGATACGGTCTTTGATTTATAACTGTCCCTTCAGCTTCCGGCGTTAGTGGGATCTGGTGCTTCACTACGGTAGTGTAGGTGAGCACGTCCCCTGGTAAGTGAAACACATCGTTATACGCCAAGCACAATTCCCGTATGGCGTTGTGCTCCTCCCGATTTAAGTGGTCTATACGCATATTTTCCGTTAACAACTTTTGCCGCGTTTTTCTCTCGATCCTCCTGTTCTGGGGTGCACGTCTAACTTTGTAGCTACTGGGCGGTGGGACCTCTTCTGCTAGTACTTCCGGTACTCTAAACCGCACTTCTTGGGTTCGGGTATTCATTACGCTCGTTATACATGTTCCATCTTGGACGGCCACTATGGCTTCTGGTATATAGACCCCTGGTCTAATTTCTTGTTTGGGAATTACTGCCTCCCTACCTATTTTTCGCGTCACGCGGACTCTTATAAACCTCTCTTCCCGGGGTCCTATCCTGACTTCTTCCAGATCCTCCGGGGCTAGCGACTTGTCACGCCTACTCGTCGTGATATTACAGGGCTTTTTTGCTCGTTCTGGCAGCTCTTCGTTTCGAATAACTGCACTGTCATCTGGCGTCGCACAATTCTTACAAGTTGGCGCAGCCGGCACTCGGCTGTCTCGCCTCGTCGGGTATTTGGAGCAACCGCCACCCTTACTATCCGTATAACTTGGACCGCTATCTCTTATTTGTCTCCCAGCGACTGCCCGCGCGCGCGTCGTAACCTCGACCGGCGCCTTATCTCCTCGCGCTACATCTGCGTAACTGGCTCTTACCTCCGTCCCAATCTTACCACTTTGCGCAACTAATCGATTTGCAGTGTCCTCTTCGCACGCTTCTCGTAATTCTACCCATTCGTCTTGCACATACATTCTCCGTCGCCCATAATCCAGCACGACTTTATGTTCGTCCAGGAACTCCCGTCCAAGTAACCCATCAAACGGCAGATCAAGACATTCATTTACAACTTGAAACTGAGTAACCCATTTTCTTCCTATACCGCTACTTAATTCGATAAATACAGGACCCTCCGTCCTGACCTCTTCATTGACGATACTCTTTATTGTCACTGCCCTGTCGGTTTCCTTCTTTACACCATCCCTCAAAACCCTGGATTTAATGAGGTTAATGTGGGCCCCACTATCTATTAGTAATCTCGTCTCAGTTCCTTTTACATCTTTGCTCCTCACACATATGTAGTCATTTTTGCCCGTGCATTCGGCAGCTCTTATTATTCCTGACGCAGCGTAATGGAACTGCGGCATTACGCCCTCTTCTCGTTTCCCTGCATATTCTTCCCACGGATGTTAACCCATTTACTTTCGTGGCAATCTCGAGCATAGTGTCCGTGTCGGTGACACGTGAAGCATGTCACTGGTTTGGCTTTGGTACACGGGGGTGTGTGTCCCGGTATGTTACATGCTGTACACCGTACGGGTGGAGGACACTGAGCTCGTCCCCCATTTCCCCTAAATTCCCGCACGTCAATTTCCTTGACTGGTAATCGATTTCGGTCTGTCCCCTGGGAGCCGCCCTTTACCACGTCTGTTTTTCGGACGGTATACTTTGTTCTACATTCACGCGCTACATGCCCTTCTTTTCCGCAACTAAAGCATTTCATACTATTTTTCCGTCCTGTCCTGCTTGCAGTCGCCACTCGGCGTTTATCTCGCTCGGACGTTATCGCACATTCCTCCGTTGCGGATAAGTCAATAGCCTCTGACAGGGTTATCCGTTCGCCTTGTGCCCGTATTACTGTTTTTATTCTCTCGTCGTATAATCCCTGTATGAACACGGCCCGTCCTAGCTTCCCTATCAGCGCATTGCATCCTGCAATCTCGTCCTCATCCATGACCCTCTTCATTGCCTCTCGAAAGTGGAACTGCATAGAATCAACGCGAGAGCCCCATTGAGCCACACTCTCACCGTTTCCCTGCCTACTATTAAACATAGTACAAGCATAGTAGTCAATTGTGCGTTTGCTCTCATAATTTTCTAACAATATAGACCTCACGGCAGACCAAGTCTCTGTATGATCCCTAACCAATAGTTTACTGCGGGCTGAGCCCGTTATCTGACCAATAATGAACTTCAGAAACACTTGCTTATAACTAGGGTTCACTAAATGGTACGCATTATCGCAATTATCAATAAATTCGGACAATCTTTCTCTGTCCCCATCAAATTTATGGGGTACCAACTTGGTAGCCTCACTATAACTTAAATATAGCCTGCTTACACTGGAGAGTGTCTGCGGGCCTTCGCCCGAGTCTACTTCATTGGAGGTTGACATCTCCACTAACCTTGACTCCTGCTGGCTGGTGCTGAATGTGGCGCGTCGCGGTGGCGGCGCGTAGACCCGCTCGAGATGAGCGCGGTGCGAGACGGTGCAGCTGCTGGGACGGCGCGGACCGGCGCCTCTCTACCCCGGCGGCGGCGCGATGCGACGCTGGTGCTGCGTTGGCGTGAATCAGCACCTTCTGCTTAGACGTGCCGCGGCGACCCCCTGGACCCGCGACGGTGCGCTGCGTCGACCCTCTGGCTCCGCAGCTGCGCGGTGTGTCGACCCTCCCGTTCTGCGACGGCGCGATGTGTCGACCCTCTCGTTCTGCGACGCTGGTGCTACTTAACGCCCCTCTGCCTATACTGTCGCTTCTTCACCCGTAGGTACCTCACCTATACCCCACACCTGGCACCAGAAAAATGGTCTAAACCTCTGTCGTGTCCTACTGACGTGTCCTGAGAGGGAGTGGAAGGACTGCGTTGGTGCGCGTCAGAGAACTTACTTGGCATGAGGTCTCGGTGGTGTGGGCCGCCAACTCCTCACTGCTCCGTTGTAGAGAAGGCTGCAAGGTGAGCTAGAGTACGGAACTCGGATAGGATCTTAGGGAAGCTTTCATATATGAACACTCGATGTATAGAACGATTATACGGGAAGTACCCCTGGCACTTGTGATTTAAATAAGGTTCTATATACAGTCTCCAATGATTGTCTATCTGGCTATGCAGTTGCCATCCCTAACTTCCCAAACCTAAGTCCTAATACAGCAGAGGCGAGCGCACCAGACTAAGTGTCAGCTGTGTCGATTCAGCCTAAGTCCCTACTTGTTGCTGTGCTCAATACTCTCCTGCAACTCTTGCAGCATCCCGACGCAGACTGACGTGGACCGGCTTCCTAAGTACCTCACTCCATCACTGACTTTCGATCTAGCGGCTATCCGCTTTTATAGGGGTTAGTGCACCCGGCACCACTTGTTCTAGAAGGTTCTAGCACCCCGAACTTTGAGCCCTGAGTAGGCTAGTCACGCGGCAGCATGTGATGCCTACGTGATGAACTAGCCATTCTCCACTGTTTGCTGTGTCCACGGGTTGCCACTAACTGTGTTTGAGCCTCGTGATACTGCATACTCCGCTCTTGTTAGTCGAGTACACATTACACATTACACATGAGATAGTCTGGTCACGTCCGCCTCGCTTGATCTGTAGCAATAATTTTCCAGCCTACAGCCTACATGATTTTAATTCTATCTTCTACTATTCGCGACACCATCTTCTACTATTCGCGACAACGCAAAAAGAACTGTTGGCTGATATTACTACTCCCAACCAAATGGCTGCAATTTAGGCAAACGTCAGCCTCCCCCAATAGGACGCATAAAAAAGAAACGCGGAAATAAGCCGCATGGTTTACTGGAGTCGCCACGAAGGAAATTAATAATTTCGTGAGGAAACCCATCGTTATAGACAGTTTCAAAATCACGTAAAACCTTTGATGCTGATGGAACACCAAATCTCTGTCTCGGTCACTATTCACCCGATTCTATGACATATTGCTTAAAACATGTGCGCAATAGCTATTGTAAACACTGCTGAAATTTCCTTCGAAACACATACCCCGATTCTGGACTTCCAAGCAGACGGCTTGACGTACGAGATGCGCTTACATATTAACTTTTATTTTTTGGTAAGAACTTTATTTGTTAGTCTACAGCAATGTTATACTCTTCAAAATATTCCCCATTACATACTACATACTTATGCCAGTTCTTTTTCCAATTCCCGAAACACTTTAGGAACTGTTTCTTCGGGATAGTTTATAGGTCTTCTAACTGCACACTTTTAATCTCATCCATACTTGTAAAACTGCTGCCCTTTAAGACACACTTTGAAATGTTTATACCACTTGTATGCCCTTGGCTTACTCATAACAAGTTCACCAAAAGCAATATTCAACATTTCCAAAAATTTCATACATTTTATTCCATTCTTACAACAAAATTTGATACAGATTCTCTATTCTATTTTTATACAAAACAAATAATCGTTGATGCTACCAAAACACATGCAATCTTTTTGACAACTGACAACGGAGTAAATAGCCAATATGCATAACATTGTACACATACTTTAGAGACATGTTCACGAAGTCAGTGACAAAAAAGTAGTGCAAATCGGACTAACACACAAAATTATAAATTTCTGCTTACTTTTTAAACACTCTTCATGTTGCAAGAATTGTTAAGTTTCAATACAGTCCCTCAAAGAAAACTTCTACCTTTCAGTAGAAACACAAAGTAAGAACAAGCCTTAAATTCTACAGATTGATTGAATTATGTGCGGTTCGTTTCACGAATAGCAGTAGAGGAACATATACCATATCCACATGAACAGGCATTCGGTTCTATGTTTGTGGTAGAATCCTGACTTCCGTTCTTATGTTAATATTATTTGCTCTATTGTTGTATTTCGAAAGAAGCTATCGTCCTTTGTATTCCTTATGGTCTTAATGCATTTGTCTAAAAAAAACGCAGCCGAGACGTATCTGTGTACGACGTCGCCACAGATTTAAATCGCGCGCC
Organism: Schistocerca americana; assembly: GCF_021461395.2. Classification (NCBI taxonomy): domain Eukaryota; kingdom Metazoa; phylum Arthropoda; class Insecta; order Orthoptera; family Acrididae; genus Schistocerca; species Schistocerca americana. The sequence goes on from NC_060122.1 coordinate 620,503,840, forward strand.
GCGGCAGGGCCGGTACTACGTTGTGAAACAGCCTGTAGAAGCGTCTTGTGACGTAGCTGGGTTGGCAGAGTGGGGACTCGCTCGCTCGCTCTTCAGTTTACCGACAGACTTATATGACATCGAGTATTGTTGGTCTGACGCCAGCAAGGATACAGCTATTTGTATCGATAGGTTTATGCCTGGTGCGCCACTTCTTCGCTAGGGGGTGCTGGTGCAAGCATCTGCATGCGATTGCCCAAAGGTATCTCTACGGCAGTTCTTATCTTATCCCTTCTACATATGTTCAGCTGTCATCATTTGAAGATCGCAAGGAAATGCAGAAAGACCGGACGAAGTTTTCACTTGGTAATTAATGGCAGATCACATTAAATGTAGATAAATGCAATATAATACCTAAAATAAAAAGAAAGAATCCCATGGAATCAGTTTACAAAAGTAGCATTGAACACTCGTCGGTTTCATTTCTCCAGAAGTATGAGGAAGTATCTACTACATCTACATGGATACTCTGTAAATCACATTTAAGTGCCTGGCAGAGGGTTCATTGAACTACTTTCACAATTCCCTTTTATTCTAATCTGGTATAGCGCGCGGAAAGAACGAACACCTGTATCTTTCCGTACGAGCTCTGATTTCCCTTATTTTATTACGGTGAACGTTTCTCCCTATGCAGATCGGTGTCAACAAAATATTTTCGTATTCGAAGGAGAAAGTTGGTGATTGGAATTTCGTGAGAAGATTCCGCTGCAATGAAAAACACCTTTCTTTTAATGATGTACAGACCAATCCTCTAACATTTCAATGAAACTCTCTCCGCTATTTCGCGATAATACGAAACGTGCTGCCCTTCTTTGAACTTTTTCGATGTACTCCGTCAATCCTATCTGGTAAGGATCCCACACCGCGTAACAGGATTCTAAAAGAGGACGAACAAGCGTAGTGTAGGCAGTCTCCTTAGTAGCTGTTTTGCCCTGGCAATTAAACGCAGTCTTTGGTTAGCATTCCCCACAACATCTTCTATGTGTCTCTTCCAATTTACGTTGTTCATAATTGTAATTCCTAGGTATTTAGTTGGATTTACGGCTTTTAGATTTGTTTGACTTATCATGTAACCCAAGTTTAACGGTTTCCTTTTAGCACTCATGTGGATGACCTCACACGTTTCGTTATTTAGAGTCAATTACCAATTTTCGCAATACAAAGATGTCTTCTAAATCGTTTTGCAATTTGTTTAGGGCCTCTGATGACTATTAGTCGATAAACGACAGCGTCATCTGCAAACAACATAAGGGGGCTTCTCAGTTTGTCTCCCAAATCGTTTATGTAGCAAAGGGCCTATAACAGTACCTCCGGGAACGCCAGAAATCGCTTCTGTCTCACTCGATGACTTTCCGTCAATCTTATGTGGTAAGGATCCCACACTGCTACGAACTGTGACCTGCCTGACAGGAAATCACGAATCCAGTTACATAACGGAGACGATATTCCACAATCACGCAATTTCACTACAAGCCACTTGTGTGGTACAGTGTCAAAAGCGTTTCGGAAACAACTATAGCCTATATTTATGGTTAATACAGTATCTGATAAAAATATGTAGACACGTATCAGCGGACATTAATATGGGTATGTGTCCATCCTACGCTTTTATGACGGCGTGAACTGTACTGGGGACTCTTTCAGTGAGGTGTCTGAATGTCTGTGGAGGAATGGCAGGCCATTCGTCTTCCTCATGAGCCGAGACCAGAGACGGTAGCGATTTTGGACTCTGGGGTCCTGAGTGAAATCGGCGTTCTAACTCATCGCAAAATTGCTCCCTTGGGTTTAGGTCGGCAGTCTGGTCAGGCTAGTCCATTTCAGCAATGTTATTATCCACTATCCATTGCCTCACAGATGCGGCTTTATAACAGGGTGCATTGGCATGCTGATAAAACAGTCATCGTCTGCGAACTGCTCCTCTGTTGTACGCAGTACAAAATGCTGTAAAATGTGTTCATTGTTGTTGTTATGGTCTTCAGTCCAGAGACTGGTTTGATGCAGCTGTCCATGCTACACTATCCTGTGCAAGCTTCTTCATCTCCCAGTATCTATTGCAACCTACATCCTTCTGAATCTGTTTAGTGTATTCATCTCCTGGTCTACCTCTAGGATTTTTACCCTCCACGCTACCCTCCAATACTAAAATGGTGATCCCTTGATGCCTCAGAATATGCCCTACGAACCGATCCCCTCTTCTAGTCAAGTTGTGCCACAAATTTCGCTTCTCTCAAATTCTATTCAATACCTCCTCATTAGTTATGTGATCTACCCATCTAATCTTCAGCATTCTTCTGTAGCACCACAATTCGAAAGCATCTATTCTCTTCTTGTCTAAACTATTTATCGTCCACTTTTCACTTCCGCTTCACTCCATACAAATACTTTCAGAAACGACTTCTTGACACTTAACTCTATACTCAATATTAACTAATTTCTCTTCTTCCATTGCCAGTCTACGTTTTATATCCTCTCTACTTTCACCATCATCAGTTATTTTGCTCCCCAAACAGCAAAACTCATTTATTACTTTAAGCGTCTCATTTCCTAGTCTAATACCCTCAGCATCACCCGATTTAGTTCGACTACATTCCATTATCCTCGTTTTGCTTTTGTTGATGTTCATCTTATATCCTCCTTTCAAGACACTGTCCATTCCGTTCAGCTGCTCTTCGAGGTCCTTTGCTGTCTCTGACAGAATTACAATGTCATTGGCGAGCCTAAAAGTTCAGATTTCTTCTCCATGGATTTTAATTCCTACTCCGAATTTTTGTTTCCTTTACTGCTTGCTCAATATACAGATTGAATAACATTGGGGATAGGCTACAACTCTGTCTCACTCCCTTCACCACCACTGCTTCCCTTTCATGCCCTTCGACTCCTATAACAGCCATCTGGTTTCTGTACAAATTGTAAATAGCCTTTCGCTGCCTGTGTTCATATTCTTGCGTATTTGTCGTTTTCTTAAGCCCAATAAGGGACCACAGCTTAACCCTCGACAACAGCCCCTACCGTATCACTACCTCCTCCATTCGTGGCACTACATGGCGAGTAACGTTCACCAGGCATTAAGCAAACCCAAACCCGTCTTCGTCATTCAGAGTCACTCGTCTCTAGCATTGGCGTCGCTCCTTAACAGCATCCCAAGCGTCGCTTAGCACTGAGGACAGTAAAGTGTGGCTTATGAGGGGCTGCTCGATCACTGTCCCACGTTCTTTTTAACTCCCTACGCACACTCTTTGTGCATGTTGGACTGCTGACAACACTTGGAACTCACGATTGACTCCTTCCTCTGGACCGAGCGAGGTGGCGCAGTGGTTAGCACACTGGACTCGCATTCGGGAGGACGACGCTTCAATCCTGCGTCCGGCCATCCTGATTTAGGTTTTCCGTGATTTCCCTAAATCGCTCCAGGCAAATGCCGGGATGGTTCCCTTGAAAGGGCATGGCCGACATCCTTCCCTAATCCGATGACCTCGCTGTCTGGTTTCCTCCCCCCCCCCCCCCCCCACAACAACCCAACCCCTTCCTCTCGTTTCATGCGATTTTTTACATCTACCCACCACAATGCTCGTTCCCAACCCTTCAGTACGTGATGTCCGCCAGGTCTTGGTTTATCAGTGGCCCTTCCTTTGCTTTTCCACTTCACAATCACAACAGCAACAGTCGTCTTGGGCAGCTTTAGAAAGGCTGAAATGTTCCTGACAGATTTGTTACTTAGACGACATCCAGTGACTATACTCTCATAAGAATAGACCTGATGTAAACAAACACAAACGCGATGATTGGTCAGCAGCCCTAACTCTCGTACACAGGCGATGTTCCGCCCTTGGAAGTAGGTCCAACTTTTGTATTAGAAATCTTATTACCATGTCACTGTGCATGGAACTTTAATAGGCACTGGGTGATCAAAAAGTCAGTATAAATTGAAAACTGAATAAATCACGGAATAATGAAGATAGAGAGGCACAAATTGACACACATGCTTGAAATGACATGGGGTTTTATTAGAACAAAAAAAAAAAAAAAAAAAAAAAAAAAAAATATATATATAAAAGTTCAAAAAATGTCCGACAGATGGCGCTTCATCTGATCAGAATAGCAATAATTAGCATAACAAAGTAAGACAAAGCAAAGATGATGTTCTTTACAGGAAATTCTCAATATGTCCACCATCATTCCTCAACAATAGCTGTAGTCGAGGAATAATGTTGTGAACAGCACTGTAAAGCATGTCCGGAGTTATGGTGAGGCATTGGCGTCGGATGTTGTCTTTTAGCATCCCTAGAGATGTCGGTCGATCACGATACACTTGCGATTTCAGGTAACCCCAAAGCCAATAATCGCACGGACTGAGCTTGAGGTCTGGGGACCTGGGAGGCCACGCATGACGAAAGTGGCGGCTGAGCACACTATCATCACCAAACGACGCGCGCAAGAGATCTTTCACGCGTCTAGCAATACTTTTTTTTTTGTTCTAATAAAACCCCATGTCATTCCAAGCATGTGTGTCAATTTTTACCTCTCTATCTACATTATTCGGTGCTTTATTAAGTTTTCAAATTTATACTGACTTTTTGATCACCCGGTATTCTGATGTTTTAACAGCCATCAACGTTTTTTTTATCATACTTTAGCTAGTAATTTTTGTTTAAAGAATCGTGTACAGTCATAGTCTCTGTAATGGGCATAAACGTTGCTTGTGCTGTAATTGTCTCGCTGTTCATACTTACCGCGAAAATGGATAAAACTGCATCCTGCTTCTTAGTGAAACACGCGCGCGGATCACCGATAATGGTTAGAAACAAATTGTTCTTAATGCTTTCACAAAATTACAGAGAAAAATCAGCTTTGATGTTTTTTGAGAAACAGTATGAACTAAATACAGGGTGTTCAAAAAGTCTCTTCGCAGTGCCGTATCGTATGCCGCAGTGAATATACCGAAATGAAACTCAGTGAAATACAAGTTATTAATTTATTGAATATTCATTTTTACTTAGAAATTTTCACATTAAATGTTGAAAGTGTCCCACCTGTTGTTGAATACACAATTGAATTCGTCTAATCATGTTTCCAAACACAATCTGGAACATTTCTTCTGTAACAGAAGCAGTGAAAGTGGATATTGCAGTTTTCAATTCATCAATGCATTTTGGACAGTTTTTATAGACAGTTGCTTTCGCTGCACCCCAAAAGAAAAGGTCAGGCGATCGTGGAAGCCAAAGTCCCTGTGGAATTATGCTATCACCAAAAACATCAGCATGCAGTGACATTGAAACACGAGCTGTATGCGCGGTTGCACTATCTTGTTGAAAATAACCGTTACGTATTTCACTTAACACAAGTTCTCCTATGAATGGATACAGAATATCACTGCAGCATCGTTATGCGTTTATTGTTTCGTTCAGAAACCCAGGCAGGCGAACAATCATACGGCAGGCCGCAGCTAACAATCGTACGGCACTGCGGAGAGACCTTTTGAACACCCCGTATAAGCAAGAGACATTAAACCATAAGCGTGGCGTAATCGATAGCGTTAGAGACTTGTAATAGGAGTGTGATTGAGAGCGACGGTTCGAAACTCTATTTTTTTGTTCGGTTTGAATACCTAAATCGTTTAAATACGAAATTCATCAATTATATGGTAATGAACTCACTTAACCATCGTTTATCCAGAAAAATGCACGTCTTCTAGTTTCTAATAAAATATCGCACTAAAAATTCTGATTTTCATTGAAAATACACATTATTAATTATCGATCTTTTATAAAAGATTGTTGAAGTTAAGAATTCAGTACACGATTAAACTGTTTGGAGAAAAATGAAAAATCAAATACTCTTTGTTTGAATATGCCCATCGTTTTGTAGGACAGATGTGGTCTCACACGAGCCAGGGCGATAAGCATCGTAGAAACATAGGAAACAGAAATTTTCACGGCATCGAGCACACTGTACATATGCAGCACTTTTACAGTTGCCAGCTTGACACTGCAATCTCAACCCAACAGGATTGATCTGGAGTCAAGTTAAGGAATTTGTCGTGAGAAATAACAAGATATTTACGTTGCTAAACGTACTATAACTAATGCACGAAACTTTGTTACACGTCTCTGCCGAACGACGGCGAAATGCAGAACATCCCGTCATAAAAGAGGAGGACATGTGGGCTTTTTGGTGGCTTAGGATTTTGTTGCTGATCGCCACGTCATTAACGTAACAGTACTGAAATGTATTCCTCGGAGTCCGATATGGAAGGAGTTCAGAGATTATGAGGTAATACCTTCATTGGCTGTAATATTTAACAACGTGGTATAATCCCATTAGTGTGCTTTTGCTCCGCACATACCTCATGCAGAAAAATTATCAATGTTACAGCCAGGAATTCTTACCGCTCTTGTTTTTAATTACAGTACTTGTTAGTTAAGACCGATCGCCCAACAAGCATATTGCATCAGTTTTACCCCATATTATTTCCTTCTGTTTCAAAATTAAACGACATTCAAAGCTATATTGTTCTCTGCTCGTCTCTTTTTTACATCTTTATAGCAACTGTTCATATCACTGCAAGTTAGTTGGATCACTTGCCTGGCCAGTGCTGTCCAAGTTAAAAACGCCGGTAAAGCTGTTGCCCCGTGTTATCGGTGAGTAGATGCAAGGATAACGCACAGCTTAAAACTTATCCTCATTATCGTGCTTGACTGTACTCGAGACAGCTTGGCTTTCGCTCCACGTGAAACGAAATCCAATGAGCTTTCAGCAAACGCGGAAGAATACATAGTGTAATGTTTACATCAGGTTTATGCTTACGATGGAGTATAGTCGACGTTCTCCTGTCGTGACCTGTTCTCCGGTTGTTGCTTTTCTACTGACAATATGATATTCTCCGTCTCTGTTTGCACTGACGGGTCTGCCTCTCGTGACATCCAGTGGTCAGTTCCGCTTTACATAAGGCTGTGCGGATAGTTTTGATACAGTACGGTATTAGGAAGGGGCATGAAATGGGACGAACGTGTAAATTTAGTATGAGACAAGACGAATGGAAGACTTAAACTTGTTAGAAGGATTCACGGAAAAAAACACTGTACCCATAAGAGGACTCGTTACTGCGATCAGCTCAATAGAAATACTGGTTCAGCGTTTGGAGTATTTATCAAATAGGCAAGATGGCTCAGAGATATGCAACCTAACAGTACAGAACATTCAATAGTGTTAACAGAAATCTCCTCGGTAAAGTTAGAGAGCCTATATTCGTGGACGGGCTTACATCATCGTGTATCTAGCGTGTTGATCAAGAGAATAAGATGAGATCATGTTGCGTACAGACAGTTTTTCCCTGACTTAGTACATGTCTGTAGTATACAGCCAATGGGCATAGTACATAAAACGTGGACATATGCACGTCTAAGATAATTGGAACTAAAACAAAATGCGGTTTATGAGAGCGAGTAATAGTGATCCTTATTTACGAGATAAACAGAACTGAAATTCATCCGACCAGAGTAGCTCGTGCAGATGGATACCCGCCTATAGGAGAGGAAAGTGTGCGCAAGCACGCTTGCAAAGTCTCACATATGGACGCAGTACATGAGCTCTGTACGTATCAGTATTTTCCGGACCAGCAAGCAAATTGTGAAGATCTACACAGCTTGTTGCCCCCAAATTGATCCCTTTTCGCAATCAGACACCCTTTTCGTGATGCTCTTGTGATTATGCAGACCAACACTTGCTCTCAGCTCCCCACCCTCTCCTGATGGGCGTGAGAAGAAGCGGAAGGGGACCGCCTGTTGGTTGGTTGGTTGATCTGGTGGAGGGGACCAAACAGCGAGGTTGCTGGTCCTAGCGGTTTAGGGAAGGAGGGGGAAAGAAATCGGCCGTGCCCTTTCAAAGGAACCATCACGGCATTTGCCTGAGGCGATATAGGAAAATCGCGGAAAATCTAAATCAGGATGGCTGGACGCGGGCTCGAACCGTCGTCCTCCCGAATGCCAGTCCAGTGTGCTAACGACTGCGCCACTTCGCTCGGTGTAAGGCCTGCGAAGATATTATTGCTGCGCCGCTACTGTTGTGAACAGGAGGCATCTGGCACGCAACATGCGAGTGCCAGCTGTTCACACATGTCAGCCTGTAGCACAGTGGCTACGAATTGGCGGTGAAGGCCCATTGTTAGGAGTGTTCGGTACACTGTGTGTTCAGACACACTTGTACTCTGCCCAGCTTTAAAGTTCCTTCGCAGTTCCCGCCTGCCCTGTTTACCAGTCTGCCCAGCCCACGACGCCCGTCATTTGTAATGAGGGGTGGCCGCCCGATCCCACGACATCTGGGCGTGGTCTCACCTTGGTTTCGAAACGTGTTGAGGTACTCACCACAGCATTCCTCGAACATCCGACAAGTCGTGCAGTTTTCCAAATGCTCGTGCCGAGCCTCCAGGCCATTCAAATCTGCCTTCGGTTAAACTCAGGTAGGTAACGCGCCTTCCCATTCTCCAGACGGACAGCACGCCCACAGATACTACATGCACCGTTTGCGTGTGTCTGACTAGTAGTCATTCCTCCCTAGGTGACGCTGCTATCGCGTCGACGGGTTTATATCGATAGTAGGTCGGTGATCATAATGTTCCGGCTGATCATATATTATCTTCGCTTTTGTAACACATTCGGGGAGAGCCTTATTCACGTAAGAGAATTATGTTCTGCAATTTTGATGTTATTTATATTTAAGACCGTGCTCTCCCAGTAATGAGTTCCTTCCATTTGTGAGTTCACTCTGATTTAAAAAAGGAAGATGAAATTTGAAATTGCTACTAGAGAAACAATCAGCAGTGATATTTGTATTGCTTCTTGAAAGTTGGACGTCTGTGATTTTGCTGTGTGCATCTACAGACACTGAGTCTATGATATTATACTGCTGGCCATTAAAATTGCTACACCAAGAAGAAATGGAGATGATAAACGGGTATTCATTGGACAAATATATTATACTAGAACTGACCTGTGATTACATTTTCACGCAATTTGGGTGCATAGATCTTGAGAAATCAGTACCCAGAACAACCACCTCTGGCCGTAATAACGGCCTTGATATGCCTGGGCATTGAGTCAAGCAGAGCTTGGATGGCGTGTACAGGTACCATGCAGCTTCAATACGGTACTACGGTTCATCAAGAGTAGTGACTGGCGTATTGTGACGAGCCAGTTGCTCGGCCACCATTGACCAGACGTTTTCAATTGGTGAGAGATCTGGAGAATGTGCTGGCCAGGGCAGCAGTCGAACATTTTCTGTATCCAGAAAGGCCCATACAGGACCTGCAACATGCGGTCGTGCATTATCCTGCTGAAATGTAGGGTTTTGCAGGGATCGAATGAAGGGTAGAGCCACGCGTCGTAACACATCTGAGATGTAACGTCCACTGTTCAAAGTGCCGTCAATACGAACAAGAGAGTACCGAAACGTGTAACCAATGGCACCCCATACCATCACGCCGGGTATACGCCAGTAGGGCGATGACGAATACACGCTTCCAATGTGCGTTCACCGTGATGTCGCCAAACACGGATGCGACCATCATGATGCTGTAAACAGAACCTGTATTCATCCGAAAAAAAGACATTTTGCCTTTCGTTGATTGAGTACACCATCGCAGGCGCTCCTGTCTGTGATGCAGCGTCAAGGGTAACCGCAGCCATGGTCTCCGAGCTGATAGTCCATGCTGCTGCAAACGTCGTCGAACAGTTCGTGCAGACGGTTGTTGTCTTGCAAACGTCCCCATCTGTTGACTCAGGGATCGAGATGTGGCTGCACGATCCGTTGCAGTCATGCGGATAAGATACCTGTCATCTCGACTACTAGTGATACGAGGCCGTTGGGATCCAGCAAGGCGTTCCGTGTTACCCTCCTGAATCCACCGATTCCATATTCTGCTAACAGTCATTCGGTCTCGACCAACGCGAGCAGCAACGAGGCATCACAACAACGTTTCACCAGGCAACGCGGGTCAACTGCAGTTTGTGTATGAGAAATCGGTTGGAAATTTTCCTCATGTCAGCACGTTGTAGGTGTCGCCACCGGCGCCCACCTTGTGTGAATGCTCTGAAAAGCTAATCATTTGCATATCACAGCATCTTCTTCCTGTCGGTTATATTTCGCGTCTGTAACTCGTCATCATCGTGGTGTAGCAATTTTAATGACCGGTAGTGTATTATCGTGAGTAGTATCGAGCCAGCAGTTGTCTAGGGATGTCCGGAGTGGTGGAGAGAAGCCGCGTGACAAGAGGTCGCAGCCTGCCGTCATCGTGCTAGTAGTGCCGGAGGAGACTGTTGTTAATTGAGGATTTTTTGATAATTTGCCTTTTCGCTCCACTTAGTTGTTGGTCGCTTACGCACAGGAGGAATTTTGTCAGATTTGTGATACCCTCAGAAGGAATTAGATTAGGAAATGAGATGCTTAAAAGTAGTAAAGGAGTTTTGCTATTTCGGGAGCAAAATAACTGATGATGGTCGAAGCAGAGAGGATATAAAATGTAGATTGGCAATGGCAAGGAAAGCGTTTCTGAAGAAGAGAAATTTGTTAACATCGAGTATAGATTTAAGTGCCATGAAGTCGTTTCTGAAAGTATTTGTATGGAGTGTAGCCATGTATGGAAGTGAAACATGGACAATAAATAGTTTGGACAAGAAGAGAATAGAAGCTTTCGAAATGTGGTGCTACAGAAGAATGCTGAAGATTAGATGGGTAGATCACATAACTAATGAGGAGGTATTGAATAGAATTGGGGAGAAGAGGAGTTTGTGGCACAACTTGACAAGAAGAAGGGACCGGTTGGTAGGACATGTTCTGAGCCCTCAAGGGATCACCAGTTTAGTATTGGAGGGCAGCGTGGAGGGTAAAAATCGCAGAAAGAGAGCAAGAGATGAATACACTAAACAGATTCAGAATGATGTAGGTTGCAGTAACTACTGGGAGATGAAGAAGCTTGCCGGAGAGCTGCATCAAACCAGTCTCAGGACTGAAGACCACAACAACAACAACCCTCAGAGTAATATTCGTATCTTTGTTGTGGCCAGAAGCATGTGTATTGAGTGTAGACATTGTGGAATAATTAAAAGTTTTTGTTTAAAGTTTGCCAGCGTTTAAATCGTCAATTTTCTGAATATAATAAATTAAAAGTTTTTATTGGTTACTTTCATATTTCTTTACATCGTTTAATGTTAGTTGACCAAACCCTTCCTGATCATTCAGTTTCTATGTATAAAAGTACGGCAGTAGTTATTGCAATTAGCGCATGAATTGCACTCTGCATGGATCGCAATATTGCTTTTTTTAAAAAAACATTTTAGCACGTTGCTGATCATGCAGTTGCAGCGGTAAGCCGAGGTAAGTTGTCTGCTGCAGACAGGAACACTGCAGAACAGTTGTTAGGAGACGTTAAAGGAGATTTTATAACTCACAGTCAGATGGTTGAGAATTTATTTCATTATAATTCGTGGGAGGAGTAATTAATTTTTCTGTTCCTATTTCTTTTTTCCTTTTCTATCAGAATTCCATTATTGTCAGAGACGGAACGACAAACGCATATTTCCTTACATGTCTTTAAAAAAATAGTTAGGAAACCGTTTCATTCTTGTCACAATTATTTCACCGTTTTTCCGAATACTCCGCTATTTCCGAGAAAATGGTTAGGCAGGAAACTAAAAGTACAGCTTAAATTGCTGCAGGTAAAACGAGGAGCAGTCACTCTTGTGGTCTTGCTTGTCACCAGTTCTTTGCTATTTATTCGGAATACGTCGCGATTTTCGAGACTGTGGTTATGTAGGAACTTAAAAGCACAACTTAAATCATATTTATAGTCTTATTTGTCACAAATCTTTAGCTGCCTTAACATCGCTTTCGTAAATTTGTCGGTCAAGACAAAGGTCGCACCCCAAGGCGAGGGATGTTACGAGACCGCTTTCCGATTTCAACCTAGTGTCACATGTTCTTCTGACTTTTAGACATCGTAAATTTAGATGTCCCTTCTATTTTATATCGCTGTTTAGTCAAACCCGTAAATATTTAAACGCTGCCAGACGTTTCAGATATTGCTGAGTTCTCTCTCTTTCTAATAGGCACATCCACATTTAAAGGCCGGCCGCTGTGGCCGTGCGGTTCTAGGCACTTCAGTCCGGAACCGCGTGACTGCTACGGTCGCAGGTTCGAATCCTGCCTCGGGCATGGATGTGTGTAATGTTCTTAGGTTGGTTAGGTTTAAGTAGTTCTAAGTTCTAGGGGACTGATGACCTCAGATGTTGAGTCCCATAGTGCTCAGAGCCATTTGAACCGTTTGAACCACATAGAAAGCTGTCACTCGTCACACCAAGTGCAAATTGTGTCCGAGTTATTCTGCATATCTTTACAGTCGCCCAAAGACGATATTTTTTCCTGTTGACAAAGCGTCATCAGCCATCAACCTAATATTGCTGCTGAGACAATCACATAAATCACTTACGTATACTGAGGACAGATGATCCTGTTCTGCTTACTTAGAGCACACCCGATGTTGCATACGCTGCAGTTCAATATTTCAATGCGAGGTATTTGGTTCTGTTAGTAAAATACCAGTTAATCCACGATTATATAAATAATTGAACTCCCATGTGTGAGACATTTACAAAATCTTATTACTTTACAAATGAGTTTGTGTGTTAAATATTTAACGTTAAACGTGTAAGCGAGAAAAAATTTTGCAGAAGTTTGAAATTATGTTTATAGTTTGTTGAAAGTCGCTAAACGTTCTCATTATGATACACAGGATGAGTATAATCTGGGTAATTTGCACTCCATTTGAAGCAAAAGCAAGTTTTTCACGCATGCTAATGTTTATGACGTCAAATCTCCTGAACTTTTGTGTCGCATAGCAATATAATTTTGGAGGCGTTTTGAGTGGTGCATGTGGCTACTGTGCTGCTAATGGCAAGGAAGTAATAAATCAAAACGTCGTGTCTGATGCTGAAGTTTTACTGCATGAATAACAAAAATGTAGTAAGCGATAAACTTTTTCCTGTCTTTATTTTGTGGGGGGGATGTCACAGAGAAAAAGTTTCGTTAAGGGTTCAAACGGTATGTAAAATTTGCCGGAAGTCCCTGCAGTCTCGTTCTCAAATGCTAGATGAATATACTCCAGATATTTGCGTGCCGTCAGATGTGCTGCCGCAAGACAAACGCACAGTTTCTGCCTGTAATACTTGCCTTAGTGTGTAAAACGATCAACATTAGATTTTTTAATTCGACCAATAATTACGTGAAATCTTGAAAATCAAATTTTTCTTGCCCGTGAATGACGTTAGATGAGCAACCTGCAATTGATTTCGGTTTCCGGAATGGTTGTTTAGTAATAAAGATTCTTCAGGCAACCACAAATCTATAAAGATTTTTGTTCAGTGGTATCTTCATTCTTAGTCGGCACTGTGATAAAGCGTCAAAGGCATTTCATAAATCTAAGAAGATGGAATCTACCTGTTCATCTGCATATACTGTCTGCTACATATATCGTGCGAATAAAGCAAACAAGCATTATTTCAAACGGGTCTCTTTTCCCTAAACCCTTCCTAATTCTCTGAGAGAAGCTTATTTACCTCCTTGAACGACACTATGTTCAGGTTAGTAACATGCCTACGATCCCGCAACAGGCGGATGTCAAGAGAGGCAGTAAATGGAAAGCTCCGTAATGATTTGAAAGTAATGAGTTAGGTAAAGACAACATTTGTAAGGAAGATTTAGCAGACAGCCGAAGAGGACGAATGTGTTCGCAAAAATGAAGCATTTTCGTGAACAGGATGTATTGCGTCAATATGGCCACTTAATAAGATATCCTTGTCAATAAGCTGCTAACTTGAACTAAATCTTTTACAGAATCTGCTCAAGTACAATATATGATTTCTGACGTGCATGGAAATAATATAGTTAGAGCACTTAACACTGCTTTCAGGTGCCCCCTACAGTTCTGCGACATTTTTGAATCCTCGGAGGTGTGTCATCGTTCAGATAATATATCTTATCTCTTTTGTGTCTGGTATTAGATAAAACTTGTTCTGACTTCCTTATTCTCGGTTGAATTCTCTTCAAACTTTTCATAAACATTTTCAGTGCGGGGTCCCATAATCAATGTATTGGCAGACGCCGAGCCGTGCGAACGCGTCAGCAGCAGCAGCATTTGTATGATACTCAGTAATTTAGCTTAGTTTCTGTTTTTTTTCACATTCTTCTGCAAAATGAGTGAACTGTACCTGAGTATTTTACTGTGTGGACTTGTGGTGAGCAAATTACTGGAAGTTTTTATTTTTGCGTGCATATCCTTGTATAAGGTGGCTTCCAAGTGTAATTTTCCTACCGTCTGACCGCCACGTCACGCCACTAAGTTAAACTCTCGTGCTGGTACACTGCATATAGCTTAGCCCAGTGCATTCTAGTTTGCATACTTACCTCGTGCAGTAGCTTTCGGGTAAAGCAGAGTTTCTAGTAACAGGTAACTGTAGATATATCCACTTCAGTAGATAAATTTATTTCTGTTTAAGGGTTTGCCGTCTCAGGGCATAGTGAAAAATCTGCAGAGCAGTTTTTAGTGTTTCTTTATTCTCCTCGTCATATTTTGCGTACATTCCAAACTCAGTAGCGCCATTTCAGATATTATACCTATTTTTTTACACTACCATATCGCCAGGAACTGTGCTTGTTGTGAGCGGACACAAGGAGAATTAGCTACCGTCCGTAAACACCTGGAAGCAGCATTGCCTACCGTCGACATGCTTCTGAGTTATGTTCAAAGTTGCGGCGGCATTGGGGTGTTGGGGACGAGACCTGCGACGCCTTTGGTGTTCTTGGAGTCCCATGGCGACCCGGATGTCGCTGCATCTTCTGATTCGCAACACCTGACAGGTCCGCCCTCACTCATGAGTAGGTGGCAGACAGTGGTGGGTTCACGTGTCACTGGAGGATAGACGAAAGAGGGAGCAGGTCGCCCGGCTGGTTCCCTACGCTTTAGCAACAAGTACGATGTGCTACCTAGTTTCGATGATAACTCTGGGCCAGCCCGAGATGCCTCTCCTGTTGGGCCGGCAGCCGATTTTCCTGCCCAGTCCGGACTAGTGCAGAGGGTGGGTGTGGTTGTCATTGGGAGCTTCAGTGTTGGGCGGGGCCGGCCGATGTGACCGTTCGGTTCTAAGCGCTTTAGTCCGGAACCGCGCTGCTGCTACGGTCGCAGGTTCGAATCCTGAGTCGGGCATGGATGTGTGTGACGTCCTTAGGTAAGTAATTCTAAGTCTAGGGGATTGATGACCTCAGATCTTAAGTCCCATAGTGCCCAGAGCCATTTGAACTTTTTTTTTTTTTTTTTTTTTTTTTGTTCGACATGTGGAAGAGTCCATCCCGGCAGCTATCGAGCGCACTGGGTGCAACCGGCTGCATATAGTGGCACATATCGGCACGAATGAGGCCTGCCGCTTGGGTTCTGAGGGCATTCTCGGCTTCTTTCGGCGGATGACTGATTTGGTGAAGGCAACTAGCATCGTTCCCAGGATTGATCGCGGTCCTCTGGTTTGGAGCAGAGTGGAAGGTCTAAACCAGAGGCTTAGACGACTCTGCGACGGTATCGGATGCGAATTTGTCGACCTCCGGTATCGGGTAGAGAATTGCAAGTTCCACTTAATAGGTCAGGCGTGCATTATACGCAGGAAGCGGCTACTATGGTAGCGGAGTACGTGTGGCGTGCACATGAGGCTTTTTTAGATTAGAGAAACCCTACCTTCAGATCAAAGACGATTTGTGAGATAAATTAGCCAAAATTTCCTCAGAGAACGTTCGTCGTCGGAGATCAGAGATAGAAAAGGTTATATGATTTTAGTAAAATGCAGGAGCAACCAAGCGAAAGCCCCAGAATTAGTATCGCTTACTGAAAGTTATAAGCACAAATAGTATTAGGAACAGGAAGTTGGTTGAAACTTGACTAACGACAACGAAATCCTGTTCAGATTGGAATATTTAGCGTAAAGATAGGTTAGTCGCCAATGTTGGTGGCGTATTTATTGCAGGAAAGAATTCGATAAAATCTAGCGAGGTTATATTTGATTCCGATTGTGTATCAAAGATCGGTTAGAAATGGTAATTTATAGACCGCCTGGATCAGGAGCTATAGTGGTAGAGCGCTTCAGACAGAAGTTGCAGAATATCGTTAGTAATTTTCCTGATTATACAATTGTAATAAGGGGTGATTCAGCTTGCCAGGTATAGACTGGGAGTGTCATGCTAGCAAAATTGGTGCCAGAGACAGGGATTCGTGTGATATCTTGTCCGAAAATTACTTCGAGCAGATAGAGAACCAACTCGTGAGAGTAACGTCTTAGACTTCCTGGCAACGAACAGACCTGAACTTATTGAATCAGTGAATGCAGAGGAAGATGTCAGTGTCAATAAGGCTGTGATAGCTTCTATGGCAACGGGTCTGACAAAGAATGTTAAGAAGGGCAGGAAGGTATTTTTGTCTAGCAAGAGTCACAGATACAAATGTCAGAGTATCTGAGCAGTGCATGGGGGCTTAATTAAATATGATTGAAAATACTTTTTTAGTTTTTCGTAGCTGTCTGTCCGATTACACTGTCTCTCGTAATCGGTTGGCCCTGACTAGTACTATTACGCAATCTAACTGCATACAACAACAACAAAGAATGAAATGAAAATTTTCGTAAACACAGTTAATTAATTAAGTCCCCAGCAACTATAAAACCTACTAAACCAAAGCACAAGTATAACTGTTCTGTATGTGGGAGTGTGACTCAACGTACATCTGGCACGGTTCTTCTTCAACAAGACAAGAATTTTTAAATACCAATTATACTGACGTGATAAAAGAAAATTAGAAATACTATAATTGCGTAAGGAAAGCAGAATTAAACTCTAATACAAGAACACACGCCAGATGCTTTGTTGACTGAACCTGTTAATGACGCATTATTTAGGACACTGAAATAAAAAGAAACGGAGTTAGTTACCTCATTTATATTGATGAAAATCACTCAAATCCTTACATTATATCTCACACCGACTCTATACTATCACATCTCAACCAGAACTCTCCAATATCACATCTCGGCAAGCACTGCCTACTAGCACATCTCAACAAACACTCTCTGCTACATCTCAGCACAGACTACCCCGAGTACTCGACAGGCACTGACTACCACGAGCTCTCGACAAGCACTGACTACTACGAGTTCTCTCCAAGCACTGTGTAGGCGGCTTAATAATACTCTTTGGCGCAATCTCTGGCGCAGTGGCTCAGTGTAGCCACCTTTCATATGCCCCTCCACCACAGGCCAGAATTTGATGGTATTTTTTGCCAGCATTGGTGGTGAAAATACCACCAAATTCGCCCACAAAAATACAGACAAAAATAAAAGATAATATTAATACCTAAATATCACATAATTAGTTAAAATTTTGGCTTTGCACTGACCTTTCAATAACCTAATATATAAAATACAGTAGGCAATACAAATTCTTTCATACATGTGGCTTTACATAATAGTTTACACAATAGACAAAAAATCAGTTTATACAAATGTTCACATAAAATACTTTTAATTGTTCAAAAAAAAACAAATAGTTGATAATTCCAGCCCAGCAATGGTCAACAGGTGCAAACACCAACAAGTGACATCATTTCAGTAGAAACAGTCCATCAGTTGCACCCAGCAATGTTGAGAGCAGGTGCAGACACCAACAAGTGACATCATTTCAGTAGAAGCAGTCCATCAGTTGCACCCAGCAATGTTGAGCAGGTACACCCAGCAACAAGTCACATTAGTTCAGTAGAAGCAATCCATCAGTGGCACCCAGCAATGTTGAGTAGGTGCAGACAGCAACAAGTGACATTATTTCAGTAGAAACAGTTCTAACAGTGGCACCCAGCAATGTTGAGTAGGTGCAGACACCGGCAAGTGACATCATTTCCATAGAAGTAGCTTCATCTGTGCACCCAGTAATGTTGAGCAGGTGCAGACACCAACAAGTGACTTCATTTCCATACAAGTAGTCCATCAGTTGCACCTAGCAATGATGAGCAGGTCCAGAGAGCAGTCCATGATATTCACTATCACCGATCACACTGTTCATCAGAGTATATAAGCACAAATTAAACATGTCCTAGTGGCACCAATCATGTAGAAAAAGTACAAGTAACAGTCCATAATATTCACTATCACTAATCAGACAGTTAAAGCATGAACAATAGTTTGAATGCACATACAAATGCTTTTACACTAAACGTACAAATCATAACAAATACTCAAATGATGTAAGATAATTTTCATATTAACTATTACAAATACTCAAATATCAGTAAACCTATAATATTTATGAGTGTCAGTGCAAGCCACTACAAACAAATAAAATAATATTTAGGAGATAGGTGGGTAGGATTAGGAAAGGAAAACACACTCACTCATCTTTCATCCACATTAAGTACTACTGTGTAATTGAATAGTGTTAACTGTGTAAATGCAATTCTGTCAAAATCTGATGTTCATCATGTGTATCAAGTAGTGGTGGCAGCAATGTATAACAGTCAATAATAGTTAAGTCAACGTCATAGTCATCAAGTCAAGACCAATGTTTACCAAGCCAGATCAAATGTACTGTTGTTGAACAACTGTCAGTGAGCCAAGATATGCAAATACTTCCTCTCTTCAAAAAAAAGTATATACTGCTTAGTGATTTAACAAAGTGTGTGTATAGACTATCTTCCTTCTACTTTAGTGTTCTAGTCTGCTATCTTCATCCTCCTTGTTCCATAAGACCAACAAAAAAACAAACAAAAAAAATATGCTCCTCACTTACTTTACCTCTTATCCACCAAAACTCCAATAATCATCAGCATCACATAATCTCTATATTTCAATAATACCTCTTACGTCGATACATATAAATCTTATCATCAATATCATTTACCTTACCTCTTGTCCACAAAAACTCCAATAATTATCAACTTCACACAATCTCAATAATACCTCAATAATACCTCTTCAATACATCGATACATATAAACCTTATTACCAATATCATTTCACTTCTATAACAACTCTTTCCTCTAGTCAGTCTCCTCGAACAAGTACAGATAAAATCCTAATGCAAACCTCATCGTCCCACACAATCCGAAGACACATTGTCAACACACAACCTCTGTGTAATCCGTTTGACCCAAATCTTCTACTCATTATGAATTATAAACAAAGAAATGCATACATGACCTCTAACAGACTTAGTTCGAATAACTCTCAGTAATTAAGTACGATTACGGAGTGTGAATGATCATAATATTTCACAGTGTGTACACCACTTCAAGAATTATGGCAAACAGAAGCAAGCATGTGGAGTATTTCTTGTGGCAAGTGTCACTTCCTATTTCAATTGCTCACGAAAAATGCAGTGTAATAACTGTCAATGGTCTAAACCTAGTTTTGGTATGTCATGTCGTTAGCTTCCTTCCTATTAGCATACAGTTATACAGCTTCCATAAAACCTCAGCTCATGTGACTTCTATGAAGTTTCTTGTACTAATGTCGTTCGTCGAATTATAGCAGTTCATTTTCTTATCTTAAAAATATAAGGCACTGAGCGTAAGCAAAATAAGCAATAGCGAATAAATATACCAGTAGTGAACAGAATGTCAACAAGTGGATGCAGCACAATTCTTACAACGAGGCTCTGCCAAGCGAACAATCTGTAACTAATACCATAGTGTAACCTAAACTCTATGTTCGTACACTGTACATCAGCATTGCTATATACCAAATTAAAGAGTAGTTGTGACGACAAACAGAAATGTATAAATATGCAGTCCATACGCATAGCAGTAAACATATGTTATCTAACATAATAAACAGGTCATTAACATCATATCAGCATAAGCAAATAAATGTTCATATGTCATCTTAATAAGTAAACATGAAAGTAAAACACGAAAGTAAAAAGATTTCGTGTAAGCCCATTATAGAGAGGTTCATATTCAAATATGGATTTTATTTGTAGCCATGGATAAGATATCGAGTTAAATCCGTTATAAGAGAACTACGGTACTGTTACATAGCAAACATAGACAGTAATTGCAATCCAAATGAAGATTTCTAACGTCTTCCGACTTGTAATGGTCATAACTACGGTGATAAAGATCCTTTATGTACAGAAATAACACAGAATTTCCTTGTATTTCGATAAATTAATTTCGTTATACGTCTCTAAATCATTAGTTTCGCTGTTGCAACTGATATAGCCGCAAGATAACAGACTAGCGCGCCTGACGGATTGGCTAGTTGTAAGAAAGAGTCTGGGGGTTTTAGTATAACACGGGCGGCAACGTTATTAAACGGGATGGACTAAAAAGAGACTAACATCGCGTAGTGACAGTTTAAAATTGAAAATGTTCAATTTGTCATTATTTTACATAAACTTTGTCATGGGATACCTCCTAATATCGTGTCGGATCTCCTTTTGCCCGGCGTGGTTTAGCAGCTCGATGTACATGGACGTCAAGTTGTTCGAAGTCCCCTGCAGAAATATTGAGTCATGCTGCGTCTATAGTCAAAAATGGTTTAAATGGCTCTGAGCACTATGGGACTTAACTTCTGAGGTCGTCAGTCCCCTAGAACTTAGAACTACTTAAACCTAACTAACCTTAGGACATCACACAAATCCATGGCCGAGGCAGGATTCGAACCTGCGACCGTAGCGCGTCTATAGCGGCCCGTAATAATGCGAGAGTGTTGCCGGTGCAGAATTTATGCACAAATTGACCTCTTGATTACGTCTCCTAAATGTTGGATGGAATTCATGTCGGTCGATCTCTTTAGCCAAATCATTATCTCGAATTGTCCAGAATGTTCTGACATGGCGCATTTTCATCTTTTCATCCGTAAAAATTCCACCGTTGCTGGGAACATGAAGTCCATGAATGGCTGCATATATTCTCCGAGTAGTCAAACATAACCATTTTCAGTCAATGATCGGTTCATTTGGACCAGAGCACCCAGTACATTCGATGTAAACACAGCACACACCATTATGGAGCCACACCAGCTTGCACGGCGTCTTGTTGACAACTTGGCGCCGTGGGTTCAGGGGGTACTCGAACCCTACCATCAGCTCGCATTAACGTAAATCGGGACTCATCTAACCAGGCTACGGTTTTGCAATCGTCTACGGTCCAACCTCCATGGTCACAAGACCAGGAAAGGCGCTGCAGGCGATGTCATGCTGCTAGTAAAGGCGTTCGCGTCGGTCGTGTGCCATCGTCCATTTACACCAAATTTCGCCGCACTGTCCTAATACACTATGTGATCAAAAGTATCCGGACACCTGGCTGAAAATACCTTACAAGCCCGTGGCGCCCTCCACCGGTAGGGCTGGAATTCAATATGGTGCTTGTCCTCCGTTAGCCTTGATGACAGCTTCCAGTCTCGCAGGCATACGTTCAATCAGGTGCTGGAAGATTTCTTGGGGAATGGCAGCCCATTCTTCAAGGAGTTCTACACTGAGAAGAGGTATCGATGTCGGTCGGTGAGGCCTGGCACGAAGTCGGCGTTCCAAAACATCACAAAGGCGTTCGATAGGATTCATGTCAGGACTCAGTGCAGCCCAGTCGATTACAGGGGTGTTATTGTCGTGTAACCACTCCGCCCCAGGTCGTGCATTATGAACAGGTGCTCGATAGTGTTGAAAGATGCAGTCGCCATCCCCTAATTGCTCTTCAACTGTGGGAAGCAAGGAGGTGCTTAAAACATCAATGTAGGCCTGTGCTGTGATAGTGCCACGCAAAACAACAATTGGTGCCAGCGCCCTCCATGAAAACCACGACCACACCATAACACCACCGCCTCCGAAATTTACTGTTGGCACTACACATGCTGGCAGATGTCGTTCACCGAGCATTCGTCATAACCGCAGCCTGCCATCGGATCGCCGCATTGTGTACGGTGATTCGTCACTCAACACAACGTTTTTCCACTGTTGAATCGTCCAATATTTACGCTCCTTACACCAAGCGAGGCGTCATTTGGCATTTACCGGCCTGATGTGTGGCTTATGAGTAGGCGCTCGACCATGAAACCCAAGTTTTCTCACCTCCCGCCTGTCATAGGATCGTGATGCAGTTTGGAATTGCTGTGTGATGGCCTGGATAGATGTCTGCCTATTACACATTACGACCCTCTTAAACTGTCGGCGGCCTCAGTCAGCCAACAGACGAGGTCGACCTGTACGTTTTATGCTGTTCGTGTCCGTTCACGTTTCCACTTCACTATCACATCGGAAACAGTGGATCTAGGGTTGTATAGGAATGTGGAAATCTCGCGTACAGACGTGTGACACAAGTGACACACAATCACCTGACCACGTTCCAAGTCCGTAAGTTCCGCGGAACGCCCCATTCTGCTCTCTCACGATGTCTGATGACTACTGAGGTCGCTGATATGGAGTGCCTGCCAGTAAGTGGCAGCAGAGTGCACCTAATATGAAAAACGTATGTTTTTGGGGGTGTCCAGATACTTTTGATCATATAGTGTAGATACGTTCGTGGTACGTCCCACATTGATTCTGTGGTTATTTCACGCAGTGTTACTCGTCTGATACTGACAACTCAACGGAAACGCAGCTGCTCTCGGTCGTTAAGTGAAGACCGTCGGCGATTGCTTGGTCTGTGGTGAGAGGGATTGCCTGAAATTTGATATTCTCGGCACACCCTTAACACTATGGATTTCGGAATAGTATGTTCCCTAACGATTTCCGAAATGGAATGTCCCATGCGTCTAGCTCCAAGTACCATTTCACGTTCAAAGTCTGTCAATTCCTGTCGTGCGGCTATAATTATATCGGAAACCTTTGCATATGAATCACCCGAGTAAAATGACAGTTCCGCCAAAAAAATGAAATGATCGTATGGTATTGTTGTCCGGGAGGTCCCATTCGGGGGAGTTCGGCCACCGTATTGCAAGTCCTCTTTAGTTGTCGCCACATTGGCGACTTTCGAGTCAATGATGATGGACGCACAACACCCGGGAAACGAACCCGGGCCCCCTGCGTGGTAGGCGGTAACGCCACCGCTACGCTACGGAGGCAGACGACAGTTCCGCCAATGCACTGCGATATGATCGCCATCTGTTTACGTGCATATCGCAATCCCACGACTTTTGTCACCTCATTGTATACACACCGACCGTGTGACAGATGCTACTACTTCTTGGGACAGTTTGGACCACATGCGGACCCCGGGTTGACCACCCCTGTCCTTGGCCGTAATATAAGCTCAAACATGACATTCCTGGAGGGAAACAAGTCTCCCTCAAAGAATAAACACGGACTCAGGAAAACCAGTCGCGTGAAACACAGTTGGCTCTTCCACGATACTTATCGGCACGTGTTGCTGGTCAGGATTTGAAACATTCAGTTTGAAGCTAGAGCTGTACCTTAGATGAGATGGTTGAGATGGTAATCGAGCCTGTCTTGATGAATAGTAACACAGCATCATATGGCAATTACCAATCATTTTACTCCTCTCTAAAATAACAGTGGACTATAAGGACCAACACATGAACCAATATTCTGCATGTTTTCGATACAAAGCGCCACAATATCCTAATAAGAAAGATGCAAAGACTGCCTTCCTTCTGTTGCAGTCACACTTAAGCAACAGGAACAGTTAGTCCTTGTAAATAACAACAAATCAGGTACTTTACATGCAGCAAAATGTAAGCCAAATGCTCCTTTCCGTTTATTATGCAGTAAGCAATGCAACACATTTTTTCTCCGCCAGTTTCGGTTGAAAAATGGTGAATTTGTTGTGGTACATCGTGGAATATTCCCACTTCAGCCCAATAGTTTCATGAAGTTCCGATAGGTGGCGGCACTGTATGTAGCCTTCAAAACGACGTCTGTAACAGATATGCATTCCAAACACAGATCTGTCATTGTGTTTCCTTTGGCGGAAAATCAGAGCTTCGCAGATATTCATAGATGTTTGCAGAATGTATACGAGGATCCGGAAGTGAACAAAAGCACGGTGAGTAGTTGAGCGAGCCGTCTGTGATAATCACAAGGTCGTACATATCTGTCCAGTCTTCCGTGTGTCGGCCAGCAGTACACAGCTGTGACTTCTGCTATGGTGGAACGTACGGACAATCTCACTCGGAGTGATCTCCTTCTCCACTACAACGCCTTGCCTCACACAAGCCTACGCACCTCAGAGAAGCTAACAAAACGTCAGTTCTTCCTCATCCACCCTCAGCCTGGATCGCACACCTTCCTACTTCCGTCTGTTAGGCCCAATGAAGAATGCATTCTGCGGGAAGTAGTACATGGATGAAGGGGAGCTTATTGACGCACCAAGACACTGGCCCCGATATCGACCAGTACAGTGGTACAATGCGGACATACAGACCCTCCCAGTAACGTTGTGTAATACCGCTGTATTGAACGGAGATCATGTTGAAAAATAGGGTTTTGTAGCCAAAACTGTGGGGAATAAAATGACGTATTAGAATACTGAATAAATCCAATCTGCTGTCAGGGGGAAAAATGTGTTGCATTACTCATTGAATGGACCGCGTATATAAACTGTCTAACCTCCATATTGACCAGTGAGACAGTACTATATGCAGATGACACTACACTAACTGCTCAGAATACCAACCTGGATGGGTTATACCAGAATGCAACAGTAACAGTAGGTACGTGTACTTCCTGGTTTCAGAATAATGCTTGCTCATAAATAACAGCAAAACAGAGAATACCTTACGCTTGGGATACATCCATGCTGTCGAGTCTAAGCCAAGACTTTACGATCTATGTGCCTGAATTAGCTGATTTGTACAAACACCTGATCATTTAGACGTCTGCACGGTTTGCGGCAGCCATATTTAGATTGTCTTCATGAGAGAGGAGTAGCGTGGCCTGGGAATCGCTGACAGACTCAGTGCACTATGCTAATGGGCTGGAAATTTTATGCAGCTCGATAACGAAAAAGCGACAGGAAACTCTAGAGATTCTTTATCGACAATGTTCTGTAACTATTAAAATCCACATTGAATGCAGGACAGCGCGGAAACCAACGCTGAAGCAAGGAAATGGCTTAATTTCTCTCAACAGCGCGCTATGACAAAGCAACCATAAATTTTGTAGCGATTCCTAAAGCACCGGATTTCTCTTAGAGATGGTGAACGCTGAATGTGCATTTAGTACAGTCATAGATAATAATTTGTAGATATGTGTGAGAATTGTGTAGTTAAAAAATTTTCCAGCTCAGCTTCTTTGTGGCCCCCTCTTTAACCTCCCCCTTTTCATTTTCGGACACCCTGCTCACGTACAGCCCAATCGAAACTTTTTACGTGCTATAACAGACAGGCGAGAGAAATCCAGAGACACACATAACACTCCAGCATCACAGTTCTCGATCCAGATAGTACGGAGATCACTAATTTACCAGAACACAGAAGTCACTGCTGACGTATAGGATACGAAAAGGAAGACGAATGATCTATCGGCGAAGGAAAAGAACCCCCATAAGAAATAATCACACGCAGTCAGGTTCGGTGACCTTGGAGGCCAGTAATGTAAGGCTGAATCATTTGGTCCAGTGTGACCGATTCATCGTTTAATACTCTTATGATTTAAAAATTCTCACACTTCCAGATGCCAGTGTGGCGCTGCCCCATCCTGTTGGTAACTGAAGTCGTTTGATTCAGCCTCCAACTGTGGGAAAAGAACGGATTTCTGCGGACTCTTTGTGAAACTATCGCGGATGATTTCGACGTCTGTGTCAGACACTCGGGGACTCCCCGGCGATTTGCCTTTACACTAACAACCTGTTTGTCGGAATTGCTTATGCCTTGGTCTAATGCTCTGTGTTGTAGGAGGATTCACACCATACCTAGTACAAAAGTCATGCTGGACAGTTATTACTGACCGGCACTGCGCAAAATGTAGAACACCAAACGCTTTGTGTTGTCCCGACACCATTTTTACTAGAACCGAAGTGCACGCTCCTGCTACCTAGCGGGAACTATGTAAAACTGGAGAGTTTGCTCTTTCCAGTAGTACGTTGTTCACTTACATGTCTCAAATAACACAAATTTTTCACGGGAATTTCAAAAAAAGCAAAATGTTTTACCACACGATGATCAAAGAATCGGTGAAGTCTAGCGTGTTAAATTCTTAGGAATGATAATATATAAAAAGCTTTCTTGGAAGAATCACATGCGGGATATTTCCCAGAAACTGAATTCTGCTCTGGAATCTTTTCTTTAAGAATAATCTGAAACTCGAAAGTTTGTATCAGGTCATGCTTAAAGCTTTGAGGCATTGTGTTCTCTGAATTTCTTTTATTTCATTGCTGTGATTATATACTATGTGGATGACGAACTCTTGCTGTCTGGACGTGGTGGCCAAAGATGCTCATATTTCGTTTCTTGCCTGATTACATCGCTGGCACGAAATGTCCCAATACAGAATGAAAATACTTTTCGATTCTGCTCCTACATCAACCAAAACATCGCATATTAACATAAAATTCAAAGCCAGAAATAAGTAAAAAAATTCTTTATCATGTTCAGACCTGCGGAAATTTTGTTATTTAATTACAACATGGTGGACTAAGCAGATGACCTTCGACCATAGATACTAGTAGACTGGCCTTGCTGTGCAGAAGCCATAGGGCTGGTGTGGCACCAACATAAACCACGTGACTGTTGGCAAAACGTGGTGGGATTTCAAATGAGCGATCTGCCATTCTGTTTTTGTATCGTATTTTACCCACATTTCTCAATTGACTGCCAAACGCTTCCAACAAAAATTGCTTTTTTATTTGCGAAAAATTATGTCAGAACTACATTTGCCCTTGATATGTTCACAGTACCATTTATAAAATCTAAAAAATATATCGAACGCCCCTCTGGTAGGCAGCGGGACAAAATTACTATAAACTATCAGTTAAAGTAAAATGTCGTTAAAATTCTTTTAAAAAGTAAGAGTGGCCTCGTGTCAAAACTTTAAATATTGGATTCGCCGCGTTTTGAGCTCTAGTAACTTATAAAAGAAAATGGGATATGGGAATTATGTCATCTATAGGTCCCAAAATTGTCGACTTTAGGAGCAGGTCCATTTTAGAGTATCAATTTTAGGTGCACTTCAAAGGTTCAGTTCCTACTATTTTTACAAAAGTTTAAACTATCAGTTTTAAAAAAATGATATTTTAGATGAAAGGTGAGACTCTGAAGTTTCAGAAAATAATTTTGGAACCTACATTTATGTAATAGTATTACAATGCAGAAAAAAATGCTCTTCATGTGTCGACTATAGGTGCTCTTACCTTATTATAATCTCACTTGTATATACAAAAAGGCGCGTATGTGCAGATGGCTTAAAGTTTTTCCGTTTCAGGGCCTGTATCCAAAGCTGTCTTCGGTTTTCATCCTTAGGGAACCTATGAGTAGGAACGAGAAACACTTATACTTACTTCTGTAACCGAATTATCACAGATACTTTCCAAAATGTAATATGAGTCTGACTTTACAGGCATCACTTTCAACACTTTAATTTACGTGATACTATATTTCAAGTGTAAAATACATATAAAAGTCACTTCAGCATATTTCAATAAACGCATCTGCATTATCATAGAAACACACGTGAAATGTAATGCCATTTCCCCCGACAAAACGCTGAGTACAGCCATAAGAGCAACACGAAACAGCAATGTTTTGCCAACATTCACGTGACTTTAGCCCAGAGATGTTGGAGCCACGAAAATGACGTCAGGGCCAGTCTATTATCTTTATGGTCAAAGCAGATGACAAGAATTTGCACGCACGTTGAAGTTCTGTGCTTTGACCATAGAGTATTTACTCTATGGCTTTGACATCAGAGATCTACATCCAGGTAGTATAGAGATCACTATTTCATTGCCATTAACTCATTAATCTCTAATCACTGATCCTCTACCTATAGAGATCAGTGTTCATATTGGACAACGTAATCATAAGTGATCGTTACGTGTCTCACCGTCGAATTGTTGTTTGTAAAGAAAGTGACTGTATCACCAGTAACACAGTACTCTTGACAACTGAAGATTTGTAAACAGCTGTTTGTGAGTAATATTTAATGCTTCTTTAGAGCTTTTTTTTTTTAAGACTGGAGCATACTAAAATATTGAATCATAGACAACCAAGTCGTTAAATCTTGAAACCCAAAAAGTTTTTTTCACCTTAAGTGCGTAGCCTACGTGAATTCATTTGACGGGAAAAAATGAAACAGTTCACTATGAAGAAGCAAATTTTACGCTTGGCTTCGTATAACAAATACATCACCAGAAGTTATAACCGGAAGATATTTCGTTGTTAACCCGGCGCGCTTTGTTGTTGTCACCCGCTAATCCTCGTCTTAGACTTTTCATAACAAATGTAATTTTCAGTTTGTTTATCTGTTAAGTTCCATAAAAAGATAGATTTGTAAAAATATACATTTATCAGGTAAATTATTTCCGTATTGTTGCCAACACATTATAAATATGTATAAGCATAAAACGAAACATACACCTTTCTTAATTTGACTTAATTTTTTAATTTGCATTGGTTACATACAGTTTATTATAATATTCACAACGTCTCTACTGAAACCACTTCGAAATAAGCACTGTAAGTGAATAACCAAAGTTAATTACACTCCCTTTCCCCTGAGTCAGATCGAGCTTCACACGACAAGTAAGGACACTCGTTGTTGTAGATGTTCTTTACAAATAGGACTGGGACAAGGACGGCAACGATGCTGTGTGGATCTGTTTTTCATTTTAGGCCAATAGTAAATTCTTGGCGTTTCTCTTGATTTACTTGCCTCTTCTTCTGTAAGTAGGCTGTGGATACGTACACCACCTTTTGTTTTCTCATACAAGTGATTTGATATGCTGGGAATTGACATACATCTAATCAGATGTGCTTTTGCAGGCACCATACCTTTTCCTGTACGGGATCTTCTCCTTAGAATTTAGTCGTTTGTATTCATCTTGTATATTATTGTTTCTTACTCATCCTACACGGATACTGTAGTGTTCTTCCGGGAAAGGCAACTTCCTCCACCAAGAGCGTTTTACAAACAGGCAACACTTTCCCAGCATTTCTTGTCTATTTCTCTTATGTGAGTAGACAAAATAGCTTCACTGAGCACGTGTTAATACAGTGGAAATATTTTATCAAGAGAGTTCTTATGTGCAATTGTTAAGTGAGCTTTCATATCAATTGCGTTCCTGTGTGTTTAATTTGTACGCGTGATGTTGTCAGTAATTTAAGTAGATGGGAAACGGATAGATTGGTAACTGTGACAGTTTGCTGCTGTTTATCGTCGACAGCGTATTGTGTTTTCGTCACTTGGTGGTGAATTAATGAATGACCAAAAAGTTGCTCCAGTTCTCCCACCATTAATTGGGTCGTTGGTAGACTGCATATATCGTTTCCATTCAGAAACTGCTAGCAAAAAGAGTGAGTTGCACTGAGTGGAGCCAATTGCACAGATCCACAGTGTATCTTCCAAGATGGGTGTGAATATGTCTGATGGAATGGGACTGATGATCTTAAACTCTAGAACAGCAATCTGTTGTAATGCATTGCTTGACTTAATGAAGTAACTGAAGTTTTACAACTCTTAGGTGTAGTATTACTTAAACACCTATAAACTATCGATTAATCGATAGTACCTGCACGAACGTCACTATCGGCAGTCTTGTTTAACTATCGATAGTCCTATCGTTTATAATGTAATTCTTTTTGAGTTGGCGGCTGAAAAATTGTCTGTTCCTATTATCTCCATGGCGTTTGGAGAGCAGAGGGAAAGTAGATTGTATGGAGGTATTTAATCAACAACAAATGTGATGCCGGCTTAGACAGTCTAAGTTGTTTATAAACTATGTTGTTAATAGATTGGTCGCTGTGTGGGAGGGGTCGTGTAAAAGCGAATTTTCTTGTTTGTCTTCCAGTGATGACAACTCACGGTCGTGCGCATCTCGTACCGATCAGACCCTTAAGGTAAAAACTACACATGTAAATGGATTCGTGAATGCGCATTATACTGATTTTCATCTTCAAATGTGTGAGCTTGCTTATTTGTAGCGAGAAATACAAATGTAAATAACGCTGTCGTAACACAGTGCAGTTAGTAGAGGGGAAAAAAAATGACATTTTAAAGATTTCTTAAGTGTTTGATTCTACTGTATAACGGATTTTAAAATAAATACAGTTATTGTCTTCTTTTGTTTCTGTGTCCTTATTGTACTAACAAGTGTTGTCAGTTGTACATGTTAGTGATTCAAAAATACAAAACACTGACGAAGTCCTAATGCCACGGCGTCACTTCTGCTTTTGCATATCATTCATATGTTGGTTGCCCATGTTGTGGTCGATTAGCGGAGCTTGTTCCTTCAAAGACACACCAGCTCCCGCTAAATGAATATAGTAAAAGCACAACCCGCCGAGAGTCAGGTTTTTTATTTGTATGGCGGCTGGACATAATCATTAAAATATACAGCTGTATTTACATGCTATCTGCTTTCACAGCATTGCAGCGCATATTCATAAGTAATTCGGGCGAAATGTGAATGTTTCAGTGGATGTGAGACAAAACTAATCGCTTCTTGCCAAGAGTTGACTGTGAATGTCCGGGAATGTTTTTGCTAAACTCCAAATCTTGAGTTATTTCTTAAGCTCTTGCCCGTTAATACTGAAACCCCTTATTTGAAACTTGTGCACCGGTGAATAAGCTCACCATTATTCTTCTTTTTCATTTTTTCTAGTTTACATCATTCTGCAAATTGATAGATCATATTTCGAGCGTCACGATGAAGAATACTGAAGCTTCTAGCTCTACGGGGTATCGTAGATGACCTCAGTGTTTCAACAATGACTTCTTCGTCACTCATTTCGTTATTTAAACGCCATTCAACAGGATTATTATTCATCACGCAACTATAGTGGCACAACTGTTCAATCGCTGTCATTGGCAGCAGTGAGACAAAGAGCACAGTAGCGAAGAAATGTTCTGAATGGTGCCTATATAAAACGATCAGTACTTTTCGCACGCCACCGATAGTCTCTGTTGGCTGAGGAAGTTCCGCGCTTCCAAGATTATTTTGTTGATATAAGATGTGCGTAAATAGAGGTTCTTTTTGTTACTGTTTTGAAAATGAACTGTAAAAATCAATATCTGTGTGGAATTTTTTGAAGAAAGTGGGGGGATAAAAGTCAGCTTGTAAAGTGTACCATCTGCATTAAAGATTATAAACATGACCAGGGAATAGAACTAATTTAAGGGTCCACCAAAAAGAAATGATAGATATTCAGCGATCACAGTCCCTGCAGACCCCGCGCTGCTTCCACAAACTGCCTCCATTCCTTCCTGTTTTGTGCGCTGTTCCACCAGGTGTCTTCAATACCCAGGGCTGCTAGGTCCTTCGCCAGGTCGTCCATCCAGGTTGGAGTTTGGTGTAGCCGCTAGTGCTATCTTCGCCTGTCTTCCATGTGGCGTACGGGCTACATGACGCACCCATTGTATTCTTTTGCTCTTTATCTTCTGTAGGACAGTTGGTTGTCGCATCAGAAGGTAGATTTCCTTGTTTTTCCTCCTCCTCCATTCTCCGTTATCTAAAACTGGTCCCCTTATCTTCCTCATTACTCTTCTTTCAAATATTAATAGTATTTTCCTTTTCTCGCTTAGTCATGCTCCATGTTTCTGAACCGTACATTACTGTTGGGCATATCACTGTGTTGTAGGTTTTCATCTTAGTGTTCACTGAGATCGATTTAGAGCCAAGCGTCTCTTTGAGGGAATGCGTGCATTTCGTTCCCACTGCTATTCTTTCCTTGATGTCCATTTTTATGCTGTTGTCCATAGTAAACCAAGATCCAAAGTATTTGAACTGGTCTACTCTCTTGAACCTCTTGCCATCTATCCCAAGAAATCTACCTGCTCTTTTCTTCCTAATTCCATGAACTCTTTTGTCTCGATTCACTTTGAGTCCTACTTTCTGTGCATTATTGTCCATTTTCCGGTAAATTTCTTTCAACTCGTGCTTTGATTCACTTAATAGTACTATGTCACCCGCATATGCGAGACAATTAAGTTATCGTCTATCTCTACAGCAGCCCATTCCTGTTGCCTACACTCTTTAATTACTTTCTCTAAGATGACATTGAACAGAACACATGAGAGAGCATTCCCTTGTCTGAGGCTTGTCTAAATGTTTCTGATGTAGCTCCTCAGAAACGTACTGCTGCCTTTGACCCTTCCTTACAAGCTTGCACCATTCTCACTAGCTTCTCAGGGATTCTGAAGTCCCGCATTTCATTGTATAGACTGTTCCTGTGGATGCTGTCATATGCACGTTGAAAATCGACGAACAGGCTGTAGATATCCTTATCATATTCCCAATGTTTTTAAAATAACAGTCTTAGCGTGAAAATGTGATCTATAGTCAATCGGTTTGGTCGAAAGCCAGCTTGGTACTCCTGTATGTTGTTCTCTATGAATGGTAGCAAATTTCTGAGGATAATGATGGACAGCACCTTATACGTTACATTCAACAAGCTGATTCCTCTGTCGTTACCGCATTCCATTTTGCTTCCGTTCTAAAAAGAAAGCTGGGTGAAAAACTAGGAACCACAAATTAGTTATAGAACTGAAAGGCGAAGGATCAACTTGTGAACTAGATCAAGTGCAACAGGTGCAACCAAAAGAATCAAGAAACTCTATAAAAAAATTTTAACAGAAGTCAGTTGCACGATGCCAGTTCAAAAGTTAAAAAAAAGAACATGATTCTCTTTATGCATAAATGGCTGCTGTCGATATGCTGCCGTACAGAGCTTCCGACTATCGATGTTTGGGAAAAAAAAAAAAAAATTGTGTATGCGTTTGACAGCAGATATGAGTTGCCAAGTAAAACCACACTTAAATGTTCACTGATCTCAAAGCTATAGGAAGAGAGAAAAAATAAATTAGGAAAAGTCCTTACAAAATGAAATTTTTTCAGCGTTACAACGGAATATGGAAAAGCAACACGAATTTTCCATTGACTTGCCACTTTATTATAGACGAAAAATTAGTTTAACCCGTACTAAAAGTAACAAAAACTGCAGGTCATCACAACGAAGAATCTATGCCGACGTAACAAACATTTTTAAAATGTTTCTTTCTTTAACTTGTTAATGCGAGGCGGAGCTTCGTTTCATTCTTGTGATCGGTACATGTCGGTGTAAGTGAAATCCGCGTAACTTGTAAGGTGTTTCTTGGCAGTTTCACACATCCCCTCCCTGCCCCCAACCCCCTCCACAGTTTTGTCGATAGAAATCTGAAACCGTTGGGTCATTTGTATTCTGTATACGGACACCGCCAACCGCAACAAGTAACTGAGTAATTGTGTTACAATAGGTGTAGTATATTTCCTTGTTCATTATTACAAATAAGCCACACATTTGAACATAGGTGTGTCTATAATGCGCTTTCTCAAAACATTGTTACTTCAGAGCCCATAGTTTTTAGCAAGTTGTAAATATAGACCTTACTAACCGAATCGAAACTTTCCGGTGGTAATGGAAGACTTTCAGCTATTGTGTAATGGAAGCTGTCGTATTGCTGCAAAGTTTTCAGACTTGTAAAACACCTTAACAACTAATGAAGGGCGAAGTGTTCTGGATTCCTCGATTAAATTGGTCAATGAAAGAGTGAAACCATTTATCACATTATGCTTGTGACATTATTAAATCCCAGGTTTAAAAAAATAAAAAAAACTTGTTTCAGGACATTTCAAGAGGCAGAAAACGCTGCACAAGTACTTCAGAAACAGTATGCTGCTACCATCACAACTACAACCCAGCAAACTTAAAGCATAGAGTGGGACATTTTCTAAACTTTTCCTCGCTTACTATTTAAAACATTAACTCATTTGCAAAATAATCTGAAGTTTGAAGCTGTTAATACGTGGGAACTCTATTCTTTATAGAATCCTAAGGCAACATTTGATGGCTCGCCATACATCCACATTTATGTCGCTAACAGTTGGTTTGGAACACCAGCTTTACTGAACGTTTTTGCATTTATTGTCGCATACGTTCACCCGTGTCAATTCTCGCTGCTAATTGTGGTACACCTTGTATACAAATTTTGCACTTGGGTCTTCTGGCATCCATGTGACGAGCCCCTTGTGCCTTAAACCACACCGAGTATGTCACAGATATTCTCTTGCGGAGAGGATGGGGCAGATACCGAGGAAAAAGTGTAAACTGAGAATAAAAAAAGTGTCGTAATTTCACTGTAGGAAAAAGAACAGCCGTAGGAGTACATGACGGCAAAACGCTATGAACTTCGGCTGTCACTGCTACACCTAGACCGCTACGGTCGCAGGTTCGAATCCTGCCTCGGGCATGGATGTTTGTGATGTCCTTAGGTTAGTTAAGTTTAACTAGTTCTAAGTTCTAGGGGACTAATGACCTCAGCAGTTGAGTCCCATAGTGCTCAGAGCCATTTTTGAACTGCTACACCTACACAGTGCGCATGCGCAAGAAACTTCTACCACGTTGTACCCACAGTTATTCTGCGCATGCGTGGGCATCAGCTGCTTGAAGAAAATACACGATGTTGTGGTTTGTGTATAGCTGGTGTAGTGAAAACTGTGTAAGCGTAAAGTAAACAAGAAATGAAACGCTGCAGATAAGGTGGGTGACATGAAATACTTTCTGATCGCACTACACTTTAATTTTTATAATTTAAGTTAAAGAATTATTTGTCGGTCCCTGCCTGAGCGAGTGAAATATAAATTAAGTAAATGAAACAAGGCGGCGTTAATCTTTGTTTAATGACAATGATGAGTTACAGCAAAGACTAAATGTGTTCTCAACGTCGCCACAAGCTGAGATTTGGTTCTTAAGCTTTTATCACCATGTATTAACTACGTGCAGGTTTTTCAAATGTAATTGTAGAGAATATAGTTATTCAATAACTTGAGAGATAAAGAAAAGTAACGTTGCAAGGTGTGTGGGCTGAACCACTCATTCACTGCATATAGCCCCTCGCCAATACAAACGATACTGCTGGTAAGAACTTCGTTTAACAGCACAATGCATTGAGTATAATCTTTTAGCATGACTACGTCGGTTATGATTTTGTTTTCGTAAGTTTACATTTTATTGGACTAATATGCTTAGCTATTTTCATTTGAGAACTTTAGCGCTGCTAAACATATCAAGGCGAAACTAGACGGGTTGTGAACTAGCGTAAGTTTAAAGGGGCTGCCTATATTTGGCGTTACTGCTCATTTCTTAATATCAGTACGTGTTTTATATGTTTTGATGTGAACGTTCTTGTAGCACAGACACAGAAGTATGATGCGTACAAAGACTGTGTGCGACTCATATCACTCAATGACGCCCCCCCCCCCCCCCCCTTTCCACAACTACACTGAAAGCCAGAGAGACTTTACAGAAATTCTCATTACTACTTGGCAATGTCGAAGCTAAAACATGTTTGTAAGCGAAAGATTCAGTTCGGCTGCGTTGAGGTATGCGCTCCAGCAGAAAGAACGAGAACTTGACATCCGCCCTAGGAAAGTTAACAATATATGAAATGATTCAGAATATCCCGCATCAGTGGGAGTTATTAGTTATCAGTGGGAGTTAGTTAAAACGACTCTGCGGACGTAGAATCCCACCACTAACCAAATACTATTTCATGCAGGCATTAGCGTAGTTCTGTGGGGTCAGTATCTACAAACAATATTTTACTATCTTACTTCACTTGTAGACTCCTAGTGGTCAGAACTTGGGAAAACGGTATTGAATTCTAAATCATTGTTTTCAGTTAGACAATCAAGACAAAAAAAGTATCTCCACACAACTCAAGACTTAATTAAAGCAACAACTTGAGTGTTTGGACTGTACAAAAAGTCGTCTTTCTGAAAGCAAAGACCCATCTGGTACAGCACGAACGAGGTTGAGGAACGTCAGCTTAAAATTTGTTCGATATAAAGAAACACTAATTAAAGTGTTCTTCAGTGGAAGGGAGATATCTACATGAAGATAACAGTGACGTTAATTCTTATTTTTATAACTATTGCTGCCCTTCTAATAAAACAACACAGTAAACATCACTATTACACATGCCAAAAAATGCGAACAAAAATGAAAATGACACAGTAATGACTCACTCTAGAAATAAAATGAAACCAACGGGACAACCGCGGAAAATTAGGGTTTAGGGCGTGGACAAGCTAAACATACAACAATAAAAGAACACCGGAGTAACCAAAAACAAATAATATTCAAAAATATTAAATTGCACAATTCCGCTACAGCAGCAAAACCACAGGAATCGGACATTTCCCTTAGCGTGTGTGGCTCCACTGCAGATACCGATACCAAAACACCAACACCTACAACCGCAAGGAGGGGAATCGGACATTTTCCTTGACCTATATATCTCAACAGCAGCTATCCAT
Organism: Schistocerca americana; assembly: GCF_021461395.2. NCBI lineage: Eukaryota > Metazoa > Arthropoda > Insecta > Orthoptera > Acrididae > Schistocerca > Schistocerca americana. The sequence continues at coordinate 620,540,411 of NC_060122.1, forward strand.
ACAAAAAAAAAAAAAAAAAAAAAAAAAAAAAAACGAGCAGCTACAACTCTGAAAATTGGAACCAAAACTAACAACTCAAAACCAGAAATACCCCCTATTCACTACATCAATTAAAACAACCGAATTATCATAAATATACAATACACAAAACATCACAATTGCCTTACAATAAAACCAAAACAAAAATTACTTACCAACAAAAGACTCCGCCAGTACCACCTAGGTTGGCTAAACCCTAATACCACATTTAATACATCTGGTAAATGAAATAGAATGTCGTATGGCTGACTGTGGTATCTCAACCCCTGGATTTCAAAAGTTGTTTCAAAAATATCTGACACCTTAATAACCACATCGCCAATTGCTTTAGTCTGTACTATAAGGGAAAACATGTTGCGAGCCTGAAGTTTTCAAAATCCTGCCCAAGAGAAATGTGGTAATTTCCCGCACTGCATTAGTGGTTTTTACTGAACCAATCTTCCAAACTGTCAGTCTGTACTTTCCCAAGGAGCAAATAGGACCTGTTTTTATCAGACAGCCAGTAGCTACTGAAATCAATCAAAGCAGCTGTTCTATGCTTTAGAGCAAAATGTGTGTCTTTAGAATGTTTCCTACTATCATGCAACCCAAGCCCTAAATCTAACCAAGACACAAAGCTACTTAAAAAATCAAATATGTGATGGGCATTAGTAGTGACAGGTTCATGGAAAACATTTCTTAGCCTCTGACCCTTAAGTAATGTTTTCAAATTCACAATACACCACCAAAGATTTATTATTTTTATAAATGTTACCCAATTTTGAATTTCTTTCTTCGAACCTAGTTTCTGCAAAGCAACAACTGTCATATCATTAAAGATACAAAGCACCAGTTTAACATTTTGCTTTTCAATTTCATTTGGAAACAGATTTTTAAGTTGAGAATTTCTGTATTGTAATAAATCATCTTTTTCTATCATGTGTAGCTCTTTTAGTGCTGTGACTGATGCAACACCTCCCTCCATGCTCTCATTGAAATCAGGAAAACACAGAATCTGCTCCTTTTCATTGAACCAGTTGTTACAGATGCACCGTAAAAGGAACTGTATCCACAAACTAGTACAGTGTGTGAACTGCAGAAGTTTGTGCAGTGTGACAATACTTTCTGTACTTCTGACAGAGTACTATAGATATATATTGCTTTTTCTATTAATTGAATTATTGTCTACCACTAACCCAAACACCTCGAATCCAGCTGCCTCTAATTTAAGAATTACTTTTTTATGTATGAGAAAAATATACCAGCCTGAATTGTTTTAACTGGGAGGATGTATACCTCACCCTTGGAAGGCGAATCTAAACTTTGTATCATAAAAACCTAAGCACTGTTCATCAGTTAACAGAAGAACTGTTTTGTCCTGGATGCTAATGTTCCAGCTTTCTGTGCGATATAACTCATACCTGATCACTTTGTTGTTCAGTGACTGGACTAGTTAAAAACTTACTACAAAGCCTGGACAGTATCTGGATTTGACATAGAAATAATGCCAGTGCTTCTCAGAAACGTACATCCACCTTGGGCTTATAGTGTTTGACCCCATATTAAAGTGTCTGCATAATAACTAAACTGAGATGAACTTTTACATTTCAGGAATGAAACCTGAAACCTGTTCCTTAAAAAAATGTATTGCAGGATCTTTTTCTGGCAACTTCTCTACAAAATTCTGCAAATTAACTTTAATGAACAATAGAGCTTTATCAACAGGAACCTCATATTTATTATAGGCTACACCAAATAAATTTTCACTCACATCTCGTGTGTTGCAGACTGTTTTGGAAAATTTCATCTTCCCAACACATTTCAATTCCACATCGTTAATAAAAACACTTAGAGATAAATCACTGTTTATAACACATTAGCAGACAACTCTTGGGTTAGGATTGTGGTTGATTAACAATAAGCACTCACTGTCTAATTTGTTAACTACAATCCCGTCCCAATGCTTATCACAGTCACTTATTTTGCGTTTCAGCTACTCGAAATTACAGACAGAAATCGTTTCTATCAAGTTCTCTTGCGTTTCTACACTTTCTCGAAGGGCAGTTTTCTAGTAGCTCCCTGCGACTTTCGGGGTCCTCTCGGGATGACGTCGGCATATTGGACAAATATCAAGGGCATCCGGTAACTTTGTAGGTATAGAACCTGAAAAAGAAAAGCTTAACATCAAACGACATGCAACTACACAACTAGCTTTCTCCTTATTACATTATAATTCACAAATGTAGGCCTCTGCCTAACATTTGGTTCTTTAACCTACATTTTCTTAAGCGTCGACGATCAAATGGTACTGTTAACAGTTTGCCAGTTCTTGGGTCGTACATACTTGTACTGCTTAATGTATCTTGTTAGTTGAAATGCTGCTCACAAACCTTAAAAGAAGCGTACAGTTGATTGTTACAGATGTGAAAACTACAGTTAAGATGGTCGAGATTGTGTATTGCTTCCAGTCGTAATATACTTCGTAATAAAAGCTATTATGCGTTACGATTTATGTAATGGTATTGTAGTAGTTAACAGACACAACGATACTTACAACTGAATGTTTACTAGGCACCCAGTCTTGCTTGTGAACAGCCGAGATCCATTCCCGCCTTAGAGATTCATCAGACGGAAAATAAAACACGGAAACTTTAGGCCCATTGCCGTAATTGCCTCTGCAATTTGGAATGCAACACCTCCGTGGCATTCTGATCAGTGCTTATTTGGCACAGTCGAAAACGATAACGTTCACTCGATCCGAAGCACAACACAGCAAATAGTACTTGTGATTTGAGACGCCGCGAGAAACTCAGAGCTCGGTTTGTTATGACGCGTGCGGGTGACGTCACAGCTGCCTGAGACGTGCGCTGTGAGACTTTGTTTATAATTAATTCCTAGACCTTCCTTTGTCAATGTATCACGTCAATACCGGTACGTACATTGTTGTTAACGGGATTAATACAGGTATATTTCTAACAAAGTGAGCATATGTAAGATCTACCCACAATTATATCGAAATAAACTAACTTAATGGAAGTAGAGATTGCGTTATAAAGTGAAACCATCATAACGCGTAGTTGGCGACACTGTTCGGTTCTTACCCTGTAGTAGCTAAGTTAGTGATTCAGGTTACATGTAGAGCATGTTCCTTGGAGTGAGCGAAGGTAACGAGGTGCGAAGTTGATTTAAGCGTAGTCTACACCTGTCTTATCAGGCGTTTGCTAGAAGGTAAGATATTTCTTGTCACTTAGTTTTGCGAGTTTCATCAGTTTAAAAAGGAGTCAAATACTTTACATGAGTAAGATGTATTCCGCTACCTACCGGAGCATAATTGCTATGTAATTGTGTAGAAATTTAAGACTGGATCAAAGAATTCTGTTGGGCAACAACTTCCATTTCGTTGAAGAGTAGTGCTATCTTTAAAGAAGCTAATAAACGTAATGTTTGTTATTAGAATTAGCGCTGTCAATACAGTATCAGTTTACTTCAGTGAAACTGATTTAAATATACATCTTTGACTTCCTTGCGCATCCCAGCGACTTAGTTTTATTACTGCATAAAATCGTCGTAATTTGTTTGATTCTGTAATAATTACAGGAAGAAGTTATCCCTGTAAACTTGTCAGTGTGGACAGTGATGTGTAACGTAGCCCGAGGTCTATAGTACTTGCGTCTAGGGGACACCAAGGAATTGGGTCTGCTGATTGGTTGAAGCTCATGACGTCATCATGGAGACAGAACGTGTGTAGCAGTGCCGCCTGGTGACAAGAAGTGTAATGAGCTCTATTGACATAGTGCAACACCGTCTCCAAGGTCCTTTGAGTTATTGAGTCGGTGTTGCATATCGACGTCGCTCACCTGTTGTTTAAAAAGCCATTACATGTAGATCTGCACACAGCTGTCATTTTGGAACGTCAAATAAGTCCAGATTATTGAATGGAGCTTAACTTATGGGAGTTAAATGTAAAAACCTGGTTCGAGTGCGAATGCGGTGACAGACTAACCCGGTTGCAGCTGTGGCAAATGCGGAAAAGCGGACCAAATATATGTAAAAGTTACATACATATTCCTTGCATTTTGTGCAGTTTATGTATGATATTGTTCATAATATGTATCAAAATATTTTTGAATGCTTATTCATTAACTATATTTTCCGATTTTACCTTGTTCTTTTAGGTTTTATTGCGAGAGTTGCGATAAATATGGTACCTTCAAATATAAAGCAAACGTAAATATTAGGCAATGCCATATGTCCTTTTGTCACCACAACAATTATCCCGCACTCAAACTTTACGAGTTCAACAACTACCGAAATTATCACCCTTCAACTAACCTAGGCGTCAGACATCATCATAGAGAGGTCTATAGATTTCCAGGGGGGGCCCAATATTGTGCTCCTGGCAATGTATGTGTTATGCTTCAATTTTGGTCGTTGTTATGTAAACAAAGAACTATATGTCAGTGTTATGCTTGAACTGCATCTTCCTATACGTTATCTACTTTTTCAGAATCTGGGTTATGTTCATATGGCATTGTGATAAACAATGCTGAATGAGGAATTATTAATAGATTAATAGGTCTACACAATACTCACATCTCCAAATCGTGAGACTGTTACAGATGTAGGTCACTGGTAATCAAAATTTATCATTACAGTGAAATGTGTGACAAAACATTTGAAATAAATCACAAAGTTTCAGAGTGATACCATATGTTTTAATGTATTGGACATTCACTCAAAGTTCTTTTCCATATTCTGTATTACAAACAAAGGGCCTAGTCTGCTAGCTACAATACAGTATGTGGTGATGGGTACCTTGTATGACATTTCTCTAAATTTTCTCAATAGTGTTCCATGTAAATAACATGTTTGCCCAAGGTTTTCCCATTTGAGTTCATGAAGCTTCTCCATAATACTAGCATGTTGATTGAGCCTACCAGTAAGAAATCTAGAAGCCCACTTCTGAACTGCTTGGTTTCTTCCTTAAACTGACCTGGTGGGGATCCCAAAAATTCAAGTGGTACTCCAGAATGAATTGCATCAGTGTTCAATACAGGTGGATTTCTCTCAACTTGTGGTCTGAGCGACACTCCCCTCATCCCCAGTCTTCCCAAATGTATTCATCTTCCCAGAGGAAGGAACTACGAGTACAGAAAGCTAGAATTAGTTTTTTTACTCAATTGTTGTTTCCTCTAATAGTTCATACAAACTATTTTATAATTTTTAGGGAGCACCATCAGCTGTTCATATAACTGTAAAGTTAAATATCTGTTTAATATGAACATTACTGTTTGCTGTAGCCATCAGAAAGATCGCGGGAGGCGTACATTGGCACGGCGCGTCACGGACGGTAGTTGCTGCAAGTAGAGTCCCGTCCACCAGAGGGCACGTGAGAATTCGGACGCGACCTCTGCCGGCAAAACAACAACAACTCCGGCAGCACGGGCCGGGCCCAGTCAGTTCACATCGGGCAGGTCTAGCAGACAGTTCCCGGTCTACACTAGGTGAAGTGCGACGGAAACGTGAATTGTGTTTCTACACTGTTATCCAGTACATGCATCCTTGAGTCCAAACATTATGATTAATTATAGGAGAGGAGGCTAATGAGATACTCTTTTACTTTATATTTATTTTGGATAATTTACTTTAAATCATTCTCGATCACAATTTGAATTTATTTGTGGGCATTGGTTTCAACCACTTATGTGGTTATCTTCAGACCCATTGGCAGTGGCTGTCTGTGGAGTAGAACTCCATATGGCAGTAAATCACTGTTTCAAAAGTAGTTACATTTATTTAATATCTGGGGTTCCCAGTTTTCTGTCTGATGCCTGCCAGCAACCTGTTAGACTACAGGGTGTTAAATAAAGGAACAGTCATGGAGATCAGCACCATCCATCACAGATAAAATTCTGATTTTGCACCAGAATGTAAATTTCTGTTCTGAATCCAAGGCAGAGAAACAGTCTATGCAAGTATTTAATTTAACAAATAATCCTAAATTCACACTTCTTATTAACACCAAATAAAATTAGGGGGTTAGTATATTGACATGAGAGTGTAAAACTCAAGGAAAATGAGGAGTCTTCTGTAAGATGTCAAACTATCGCTTTTACACAATAATCTTATTCACATTGATAAAAAGTTCTCTCATAAGATTCCACGTCAAATCTGAATAGAATCACATGCTTTTGATTACTGCCTCCCATCACTATTGTCAGGGACCAAGTCTGACTGTCATAAAATTAATGAGGTTCACACTTAGCCCAGTGGACACAGTGCAGTTTGCTAATTTACATCATGGAGAGAGCATATGCTAAAGCAACACCCTCTGCATCCGTAGGTCACATTTTTGCAAGCTGTCCGGCATAGCTTGCAGTGCCGTCACTTGTAGTAGGTGGTGAACTATGTGAAGTTTTTCTCTGTAATTTTTCTTTCCGAAGTGCATGCTTACATGCATTACTTAATTATGCTGATTAATATGAAATTGTGTGAAAATATTGTGTTATATTCATATATACTGCCTCATGTGGTCTGTTCTTATATTAGAAAATAGCAAATAAATAAACTGATAATTACATAGCCAGTGTGTGTAGTGTTGTGATCATAGTCTAATTTCAGCTGCTTCCGTAATTACAGAGACCCAACAGCTAAAAATATGGGCCAATCCTCATGTGCTTAAAGGCTATCTTGCATTACTCACTAAACAGTTCTCGGAAACTACTGATTTTCATTTTTTCATGCTTGAGGTGATGATCAACACAGCAATTAGCAGTAGTTTGCATAGGCTGTCCCACATAACTGATACCATACTCACAAGGAATATTATAAATCCCTGGTACACTGAGCCTGAGAGTATGTTTGTCAGACGCCATGCTGTGTCTTTGTCCTCATGGCTTGGCTGATGATTTCTTCAACAGATTTGATCTAATTTCGTATACAGAATGTTTGTTTGGGGCTGGGGGGTTGGATTGTGCAAAAGCAATGGGAAGGTGAGGAGGTATCGTCAAGGGTATAAGTAAAATAAATAGTAACTAAATGGTGGTGACAAGGGGCAGGGGGTGGTTTTGAGTCGTAATAAATACAAAACCAGAAGAGATTATGTCACAGCATTATGACAAGACTACGGACTACATGTCATAAGGCATATATACCACACCAGTTCCATAGTTCCTATCACCCTGTACACCAATAGAAAAGGTGCGATAGGCTATAATGTCTCTGTCATAGTAAGATTCCAATCCTTGTAGTGCTTTATCACTACCTCGTACTACAGCAAGTGTTAACCATGAATTACCAGGAACAAGTTCAGTAGTGGTACATGAAAAATTAATCTTGCAGCCAACAAATGTGATTGGACCAGTCAGTAGCTCCTCTTGAGAAACATTATTCGGCACAAAACTAAAAGTATCCACTGTCTTGTAGACTGGAAGTCTGCTCCTCCTGTATCTTCTGCGACGGTACGGCATGGCTGTGTGCTGCGTGCAGCTGCTTCGAGTCGACTGAGCATGCTGCTGCCTGAGAACAGGATGTACTTCCTGTCCCCCACCAGGTGCGCACAGCGCCAGCGCGCCTTATCAGTGCCAGTTGCGCAATCAGCAGTTTGATTTTCCAGCAACACGGGCCTAGTAAATCTAGGGCCCGTGTTGCCTGGCTGCCTCGCTCAGCGGCTAAGTCCCACTCAAGGTCACCCGCCTTACACAGCAGCATAAGACGAAGTCATATATATATATATATATATATATATATATATAAACACACACACACACACACACACACACACACACACACACACACATCAAAACAAGTGTAGAAGGAAACATGCCTTCAGCTGATTCCAAAATCACAGGGCAGACTAGTGTCACAAAGACCATCATACTACACCAAATGACTGCCAATACCAATCATTATAAGATGATATCCAAATTTACAGATTAGTGTTGACATTGATAGCCATCAAAACATATAGACGGTATTTTCTGGAGTGTAGTTCCACAATCAAACAAAGATATTCCTCTCTTCTGCTCTTATTTTGTACACCTCCATGCCCCAATCCTTCTTCCACCTACCCTTTAATCCATGTTCTGCTTACATCTTTCCTTGATCATGAATGCTCACTTTACCATGTGCAATCCATTCCCCCCCCCCCCCCCCCCCCCCCAACTGTCTCAGCGTTGACCCTTTTCCTCAGGTGATGCAAATGTATTACCGACCGCCACTCACCCTATGGTCAGGGCAGACCCACCACATCAGATACACTAGAAGGCGCCTCGACAGCAGAGCCTATGGTGAATCAAATGATACCTTAGCTGTTCCAAGCAATGCACCAGTTTCTCCGTCACCATTACACTTGAATGCAGCAGCCTGAAGACAGCTGACTGTAGTTAAAAGCACCTTCAGCCGATCATGAACTGCAGCCAGCTCCTCTTGTGTCTAACACACAACCTATCTGTCCTACCATTTCTAACTTAAGAATTAAACTATGAAAACAAACAAAAAAAATCTAAATATGTGACTTACTACTGTTTGACAGAGGCTGATGGCTTCTCCACACTCGAATAACATAATATTGAATGTATTGTGTTTCTTACCTAAGTGCTGGAATAATTTAATAACCTGTTTATGCACTTTAAAGAAATTTCACCTTCAACTTATTATGTGTATGCGCAATACCTAGTAGACTTACAGTAAGTCTCTATTCCCTACTTTAAGTTTATTAATAGCAGAGATTGCTGGTTCTCATTTACATAAGCTGAGATTAATTTGGAAGCCTCTCACCACTTCCCCCTTGTCCCTCCCCTTCCCTCCGTCTCTTGCCCATACCACCTGTATTAATACTGTACTTTTGTTCCAATGTGATCTTTGCACTCTCAAGTGTGATTATTAGTTTTCCTAAAGGAATAAAAAATCATTTAGCATGATGTACTGTTTTTATGGTTTTTCAGTTGATTTTTGTTAATTATCTGTCAAAATGACAAATGAACTCGGCACTTCTACAACCAAGTCAGTTAGTGGTATGTTATAACAGCTAATTATGTGATGGCAGAATGCTGTGAGTTGAGAGCTCCAAAGTTATGATAGATAACACTTGGCATGATACTCTGAAGTAAAGTTTTTTCCTCTTGTATGTTAACTTATTTGCCTATGAATCTAAGTATGCTTAACGTGTCATACATATTTTGTGATGTTTCTGGACAGATATTCTGGTGATGGGAAATGTCTGAAATGCATTACTAATTAGTCGTCAAAAGTGACTAAAACATATACTGTTGTTTGCTTAACATTTTCTGGTGATTTACCCATAATTATTTAATCCTTGCACACTATTTTATTTTGCATTTATTTTAAAAAATAAAAGTACTTTTCTATACATATATAATTGTACATTGTACATGGAAATTCAATCTTTATTTTTTGTTTCATGGTCCTGCTAGCTTTTAGGCTTATAATTGTACATTGTACATGGAAATTCAGTCTTAATTTTTGTTTCATGGTCCTGCTTGTATTTATTTTATTAATTTTTAATTGAATTATTATATTTTTTTCTGTTTTCAGTGTGTTCACTTAAATTATGAATAATTTAAAAGTACATAAAACATGAATCATATAACCTGCTGAAATACTAAGAAGCACTTCCAGAATCTCTGTAGAATGGGTTAACACCATTATTCCGATCACGTTACAGAAAACTATTGAAACAATCACTTTAACTCTTTTGCTTTACAATTTATTACTGTATTTGGTGGGATGAATTTGTATAAGATACATTACGTCTTGAAAAGCTGCTGGCAACCAAATCATTTTTATTGAAAATGTATGTACAATATTATGCAAGTGTTTATTTAGGCAAATAGTAATATTATTTAAATAAACTGAAAGTTAGTTGTTTCTGTACGCTGCAAGATTTTGAAATATATTCCAATTAATTCACAAAATTTACTTCCTTTATGCAATTTTCAAGTACATCTTTACTTCAGTAATACTTACTGTTTACTTTCACTTGCCTCTTTTTTTCCATCACCTCACTTAACTACCTTCATTTCTTTCTTTTACAAATGTCTGCCAAGTCATCAGGCGTAGCCTATCTAACCCATGACCAGTGTGGTGGGGTAATACAGATGCCAGGGAATTTTGTTTATGGTTGGGTTGAATGCTTGTAAAATTGTAGTGCTGTAGGTCTGCATATTTTGCACTCTGAACTGTAAAACCAAGTGGTTGTGTTTAGAGCAGGTAAGTTAGGGGCCAGACTGACCCCACCATATAGCTTGTGGGATTTCTCTAACGAACTGTTTCCTGTTCCTACAGATTGAAACAGTGTTATATTCTCGTAAAGAAATGAAAATGAGTGATCAACTCGATGAATGGCTACAGTCTATCCTTGACTAAGTACAGCTACACACATTGATTAACCAGAACATTTTGACCACCTACCTAATAGCCGGTATGTCTATCTTCAGCACAGATAACAGTGACAATGCATTTTTGCATGGAATCAACAAAGCCTTGATAGGTCACTGGAGGGAGTTGGCACCACATCTGTGCACACAAGTCACATAATTCGTGTAAATACTGGGGAGTGAGCTCTGATGCTACGTTCAAGATCAATCACATGCCAGTCTGTGTGATGGGCAATATCAAGTTTTTTATGATCACCCTTTGTGAACGAGTTCTTAAATGCAAAATTTAGGACTTCTGCCTTCCTTTTGCCCTCTTCTACAGAAAATAACCAGCTACAATGCTGAGTTGGGCCTTTATCTGGATTATATAGCAGCCATGACAGTAATTCAGAGTTAGGTGACGAACAATGGAAACAAGGTAGAAAATGAAGAGGTGTTGGAAGAGGTCATATTTTGATCTAGCACTTACCAGGCATTGGTCCTTCATAGGTCTCCAAAATTCTTGATCTGAATGCAGCATCTGGTCATTCCATGTAATGGGTAATATTTTCGGAGAAATTATTAGGGCAATGAATGATTTTTTCTTCTTTTTGTGAATCCATCAGAGGTGGGATATAGGACTGCAGCTGGCTTCAAATTCTTGTGAAACATGTTGTACCAAACAGCTGTTTTTCTTTTTATAAATCCTTTACAATATGCAACTAGTTTCGGCATCCCATTAATCTTAAGGCTATACATAAACCACCAGATAAATATATCACATAGTTGGTCTGCATTATGCAGGTGCCACCAGATTTTTACTAGATTCCACGGACTTCTTCAGACTGACATGGACACCTCAGTCATAAGACAGCTAGTTATATTTCTACAATTATATGCATGGTATCCATTCTTTCAGACAGCCGAAAGAACAGTCACCATGCATACAATTGTATCTATACATAGCCTAGCTTGGCATCGGGGAGCTTTCTTCAGTTCAGATGCACTCATAAACTCAGAGCCATTTGTAGGAATATCTCATGGATATGGCGAGTGAGATAGACTGCTGTCGCGAGGGTACTACTGCAGTAGTAGTGACATGTGGAATTTTGGGTCAGATGGGAGACTTGCTGAGGTAATCCACATAGTCGTGATGGGCACTGTGTCTGGGTAGTGAAGTAGTCAGTGCAACTGCCTTGAGAGCAGGAGACATGGGTTCAAATCCCGATCCAGTAAAAATTTTCTTGTGTCACCATTGATATAGGTCAACACAGCAAGAAAGCATTTAATAAAATTATCATAATACTTTTATGTCAGAGGCATCCACATGGAACTGAAGGAGACATTCACAGAATCTAATAAAAAAACTGCTGGGACCTGCACAATGCAGACCAACTATGTATACATGTTTATCTGGTGGTTTGCATACAGCCTTAACATGGCTGCCATTGGGTCACCAAAACTACATGCATGTAATAATGGATTGATAGTAGAAAAACAGCTGTTTGATACAAGGTTTTTCACAAGAATCAATGAAAAAATTCTGACTAACCAGACTATTTCTCCAACAGAAAATACCTGATATGTGTCATGCAATTTAAGGCGTCTTGAGATTATTATCCTATTCAGCTTTCTTGAAGTAAAAATGTATTTACAATGATGCCTACACAAATTTATCTTGTTGTCCATCTTCTCTATAACTTTTGCAAGCTTTATAATAAAATTTATATGAAAAATTTTCTGTGCGTGTTTACTTATCCTGTAACTACAGCTAATTGATGCATAACATAGTGCTATTGTGATGGGTTTCCTCATACTTTAATTCAACGGACAGGTTTGGTTCTTAAGGTTTCAAGAAAATATAACATTTCCATATATTATGCACATGTCAGAACCATTTCAATGTAAACATTTAAATTATGGTGAGGAGTATGCGATTTTTAACATGCTTCACAAGTTTGATTTTAATTGCTTTAACCAAAGAAAACTAGGTTGAACCCCTTACACAGCCCACTTTTGTATATTATCCCTTAAATGTCACAAAGTTGCCAGCAGCCATGGCAGACAGCTCTGCTGTGGCTGGTGTTAGCCTCACAGAACTTATCATGTTAAGTAATTAGCAGAAATTAACTGAATTATTGGGCAAAAACATTCCATTAAAGGATAATTCCTCAGACAGACATTAGAATTTTGGCTGCGCTTTTTAAAGACTTCTAGATGCATATACTTCATGCTCAAGGTCACGAAAAACTGTTACCACATCGACTGCAGTATTGTCACTAAAAGCCACACACCTGATTCATCATCAAGCATGTTGTAACCGACATGTTAAATATAGAAAATTAGACCAAGAAAGTCAGCAAAATAGATTCTCAGGGACTGCTTTAATATAAAAAATAATAACTGGAACTGAATAAACAATTTTCAGCTTATCCATGCAAATTTTGCTTTTTGACTTCATTCAGGTGTCAACTGGTAAATATTCGTACTGTAGCATTCTGGTGAATACTCATACTTTACCTGTGAAAAATAGCAAAACCATTTGAAATGACTATCTACATAGTCCAATTAATGTTATAGTTAAGTAGATATTTCAGTTACATTTTGTTAACTACGAGGGCAGTTCAATAAGTAATGCAACACATCTTTTTTCTGAAACAGGGGTTGTTTTATTCAGCATTGAAATACACGAGGTTATTCCCCAATCTTTTAGCTACACAACACTATTTTTCAACGTAATCTCCATTCAATGCTACGGCCTTACGCCACCTTGAAATGAGGGCCTGTATGCCTGCACGGTACCATTCCACTGGTCGATGTCGGAGCCAACGTCGTACTGCATCAATAACTTCTTCATCATCCGCGTAGTGCCTCCCACGGATTGCGTCCTTCATTGGGCCAAACATATGGAAATCCGACGGCGCGAGATCGGGGCTGTAGGGTGCATGAGGAAGAACAGTCCACTGAAGTTTTGCGAGCTCCTCTCGGGTCTTGCGTTGTCATGAAGAAGGAGAAGTTCGTTCAGATTTTTGTGCCTACGAACACGCTGAAGTCGTTTCTTCAATTTCTGAAGTGTAGCACAATACACTTCAGAGTTGATCGTTTGACCATGGGGAAGGACATCGAACAGAATAACCCCTTCAGCGTCCCAGAAGACTGTAACCATGACTTTACCGGCTGAGGGTATGGCTTTAAACTTTTTCTTGGTAGCGGAGTGGGTGTGGCGCCGCTCCATTGATTGCCGTTTTGTTTCAGGTTCGAAGTGATGAACCCATGTTTTATCGCCTGTAACAATCTTTGACGAGAAATTGTCACCCTCAGCCACATGAAGAGCAAGCAATTCCGCACAGATGGTTCTCCTTTGCTCTTTATGGTGTTCAGTTAGACAACGAGGGACCCAGCGGGAACAAACCTTTGAATATCCCAACTGGTGAACAATTGTGACAGCACTACCAACAGAGATGTCAAGTTGAGCACTGAGTTGTTTGATGGTGATCCGTCGATCATCTCGAACGAGTGTGTTCGCACGCTCCGCCATTGCAGGAGTCACAGCTGTGCACGGCCGGCCCGCACGCGGGAGATCTGACAGTCTTGCTTGACCTTGCGGCGATGATGACACACGCTTTGCCCAACGACTCACCGTGCTTTTGTCCACTGCCAGATCACCGTAGACATTCTGCAAGCGCCTATGAATATCTGAGATGCCCTGGTTTTCAGCCAAAAGAAACTCGATCACTGCCCATTGTTTGCAACGCACATCCGTTACAGACGCCATTTTAACAGCTCCGTACAGCGCTGCCACCTATCGGAAGTCAATGAAACTATACGAGACGAAGCGGGAATGTTTGAAAATATTCCACAAGAAATTTCCGGTTTTTTCAGCCAAAATTGGCCGAGAAAAAAAATGTGTTGCATTACTTATTGAACTGCCCTCGTATGTGCAATAGGATAAATGAGTCAAAAGAAACACACAAACAGTGACATTTTCTTTATTAAGTACACTCGGATTTCCACATCATCCCGAGGTACCGAGTATGATGCGTTATTCATTTTTTTACATGGCGAGTTTCCCCAGTAGGCCTATAAACCATGATACACAAACATGCACACACAACTGTAGGACAGATAAATTTAATTCTTAGAGTATGTGTGATCAAAGCCAACATGTACACTCAACACATCACTGTCAGGTTGCACCAAAGCACTAGCAACATTTGACTTTTCAGCCAGGGTTGGTTTGCCAAAGACACTTTTTGGACTGAAGTTCTGTTTTTTAGATGTTCGTTGAACTGGCACCTTCTCATTGCTGACACAGTGTTGACCTTTCTTGGAGCGAGAGTTAACAAGTGACAGCAATTTCTTCCCAAAGCTTCTACACAATTTATGGACAGTAAAAATAAAGTTTATTAATTACCCATTGTGGATTACAATGATCGTGACTTTAATGTATTGTCTTCTAAGACTAGGCCCTTAATACAAATAATCCTTTCATGTGAACAGAAAGAAACTTTGCAGTACAACATTGCACCAGATTACTGAATGCACAAAGAACAAAATTCTATAGTTTTACCAAAAACATTCCTACTATTGAATAGTAAAAACTTATTATTATGCGGTGTTTCTTACCGTCCATTGACTAGAATACAATCTTTTCATTTGCAGTTCGAACCATGTGCTTTTTCTCCACATGTGCTCTCAAACTAGCTAATGTATTGAAGGAATAGCTGCAGTCATCTTGTGAGCACTTAATCTTACCTTCTGTATTTGGCCCTACATGCATTTTCCTGATGTGCACGTATAAAGTTTTTTGAAGCTGAAATGCTTTATTGCACACAAAACACATGTTGCAATCTGCCATTATAGACATAGGCCTAGAACACACAACAGTGAAGTACTATTACGAGTTACCCACATAATGTATCGACAGTGGACAGACGAATGGCCTCGTTTAAAGAACAGCGCGTTTCAGAAAGTAGCAACGACGTGGCCAATCAGCAAAGCCAATTCCTTGGCGTCCCCTAGACGCAAGTGTCTATAGTTGTATTGGCGTAAGATGATCCCTGACAATTGCAGTGGACTGGGGCTACAGTTCTGTTGAAGGTTACTGTTTCCTCCTGCAGCTGCCTGCTTCGCAATGGAAAGCCGGCAACAGCGCTGCGAGCTGTCAGGGATTCTCTTATATGCCGTCTCGATTATAGGCTAAGGTTAGGTTGAAAGGTGATAATTTGGTTGTGAGTCGATGAAGTTGTGAGTTGACGAAACAAACGAAATTAAAACACAGAAAAGTGGTAGCAAATTGACCAGTAGGATCAACAAATGTTTACGTTTGCGCCATATTTAATCTCGCATTGCCATATCCAATGCTCTTTGCCATTCAACGCACTTTTCATCATAAAAAGTAAAACTGCTAGGTAAATTTATGAAATGTAGATCAGTTAATGAACAAATCCAAGGCGATTATTTTGAAGGATATTATGTACGTATGTCTTACATAAACTGCGAAAAATACATAACTTCTACCACAAAATTCTGATGTGTCTAGAAATGTGTACCTTACCGCTCATGATAATTCCATAAAATGATATAAAAATACCACAACCATTGCACAATGTAATTGACTATTGGTATGTGTATGATGGTGACAGTTCATTAGGTAAACTTCTCACAATTTTTTTTCTGTTTCTAGCATTTACTGAAATTCTTATTGTTACTGGAAAGCGATTTTGACTAAAGACATGGGTACAATGTTTATGAAAACTCAGGAATTTATCCGAGGAATTGTAGTTGTTGAAGTCTGGTATTTTGCATGTCTTATACATCCTGCATACCAGTTGGAATAGCTGTATTTCCTCCCAAGGATCTTAATAATTTTGAGGGAATGTCATCTACTCTAGATTTTGTGTTTTAATTTTTATCTTTAATTGCTCAGTCCAATAATTCTTGCAGTATTGCATCCCCACCTGATCTTCAGTTACTAACTTTCTCCCCTCCACAACATCATCTGCCTGTTCCCCTTCTGTATGTTTGTTCCACATTCCAGCCATCCCTTCCATTCCTTAACAATGGCTTGCCATTAGAGCACTTGATGTTCCTACAGTTGCTTCTCTTTTCGTAAAAGTTTTCTTTGGTCAGTCCTATTACAGGACGCAAATGGATGGCTCTGAACCACAGGTGACTAATTGCATTTTTTGTTTATTTTGAGACATGCAATGGAACTGATAGCAAGACATTGTCTGTATATGACACTGCAAAAACTTCTGTGGCGTGTTTGTATTGCAGATGACTAGAATTGCAAGGCAAGAGGGCCGACAGGGTGGACGAAACATTGTGAGCACCCGACGGTTTTGCTTCCAGCAATGATGATAGGACATACCAAATGGAAAAAAATGTTCCTGCAGTGATCAATCATGTATGCCTGTTTGTTACAGTGATGTAACTTTCCTCAATAGTTCATTAAAGAATATGAAAAATGGTTTCAAATGGAAATAGCACCAAGTAGTGTTATTCTGTTCTGTGCACAATAATATTTTGGCAAAGTGCAAGTCATTATTTCTGTTGTGTCACATGTGTTTTGTGTTCAAGATCACTAAGCTCAGAGACATTATGGGCAAAAGTGGAAATGATCCAGCAGTCTTAAAACAAGATATTAGAAAAAAATTCATGAATCAAGACAGACTTACTTGTCCTTGAGAAATGCTTGTAGTTGTTGTGGTCTTCAGTACTGAGACTGGTTTGATGCAGCTCTCCATGCTACTCTATCTTGTGCAAGCTGCTTCATCTCCTAGTATGTACTGCAGCCTACATCCTTCTGAATCTACTTGGTGTATTCATCTCTTGGTCTACCTCCACGATTTTTACCCTCCACACTGCCCTCCAATACTTAATTGGTGATCCCTTGATGCCTCACAACATGCCCTACCAACCGATCCCTTCTTCTAGTCAAGTTGTGCCACAAACTCCTCCCCAATTCTATTCAATACCTCCTCATTAGTTATGTGATCTACCCATCGAATCTTCAGCATTCTTCTGTAGCACCACATTTCGAAGGATTCTATTCTCTTCTTATCCAAACTATTTATCGTCCATGTTTCACTTCCATACATGGCTACACTCCATACAAATACTTTCAGAAATGACTTCACGCCACTTAAATCTATACTCGATGTTAACAAATTTCTCTTCTTCAGAAACGCTTTCTTTGCCATTGCCAGTCTACATTTTATATCCTCTCGACTTCGACCATCATCAGTTATTTTGCTCCCCAAATAGCAAAACTGCTTTATTACTTTAAGTGTCTCATTTCCTAATCTAATTCCCTCAGCATCACCCGAGTTAACTCAACTACATTCCATTATCCTCGTTTTGCTTTTGTTGATGTTCATCTTATATCCTCCTTTCAAGACACTATCCATTCCATTCAACTGCTCTTCCAAGTCCTTTGCTGTCTCTGACAGAATTACAATGTCATTGGCGAACCTCAAAGTTTTTATTTCTTCTCCATGGATTTTAATACCTACTCTGAATTTTTCTTTTGTTTCCTTTACTGCTTGCTCAATATACAGATTGAATAACATCGGGGAGAGGCTACAACCCTGTCTCACTCCCTTCCAAACCACTGCTTCTCTTTTATGTCCCTCGACTCTTATAACTGCCTTCTGGTTTCTGTACAAATTGTAAATAGCCTTTCACTTCCTGTATTTTACCCCTGCCACCTTCAGAATTTGAAAGAGAGTATTCCAATCAACATTATCAAAAGCTTTCTCTAAGTCTACGAACTCTAGAAATGTCGGTTTCCTTAATCTAGCTTCTAAGATAAGCCGTAGGGTCAGTATTGACTCACGTGTTCCAATATTTCTACGGAATCCAAACTGATCTTCCCTGAGGTCGGCTTCTACCAGTTTTTCCATTTGTCTGTAATGAATTCGTGTTGGTATTTTGCAGCTGTGACTTATTAAACTGGTAGTTGGGTAATTTTTACATCTGTCAACACCTGATTTCTTTGGGATTGGAATTATTATATTCTTCTTGAAGTCTGAGGGTATTTCGCCTGTCTCGTACATCTTGCTCAGCAGATGCTTGAGTTTTGTCAGGACTGGCTCTCCCAAGGCTTTCAGTAGTTCCAATGGAATGTTTTCTACTCCCGGGGCCTTGTTTTGACTTAGCTCTTTCAGTGCTCTGTTAAACGCTTCACACAATATCATATCTCCCATTTCATCTTCATCTACGTCCTCTTCCGTTTCCATAATATTGCACTCAAGTACGTCACCCTTGTATAGATCCTCTATATACTCCTTCCACCATTCTGCTTTCCCTTCTTTGTTTAGAACTGGGTTTCCATCTGACCTCTTGATATTCATGCAAGTGGTTCTCCTTTCTCCAAAGGTCTCTTCAACTTTCCTTTAGGCAGTATCTATCTTACCCCTAGTGAGATAAGCCTCTACATCCTTACATTTGTCCTCTAGTCCCTGCTTAGCCATTTTACGCTTCCTGTCGATCTCATTTTTGAGACGTTTGTATTCCTTGTTGCCTGCTTCATTTACTGCATTTTTATATTTTCTCCTTTCATCAATTAAATTCAATATTTCTTCTTTTACCCAAGGATTTCTACTAGCCCTCGTCTTTTTACCTACTTTGATCCTCTACTGCCTTGACTACTTCATCCCTCAAAGCTACCCATTCTTCTTCTGCTGTATTTCTTTTTCCCATTCTTGTCAGTTGTTCCCTTATGCTCTCCCTGAAACTCTGTACAACCTCTGGTTTAGTCAGATTATCCAGGTCCCATCTCCTTATATTCCCACCTTTTTGCAATTTCTTCAGTTTTAATCTACAGTTCATAACCAATAGATTGTGGTCAGAGTCCACATCCGCCACTGGAAATGTCTTACAATTTAAAATCTGGTTCCTAAATCTCTGTCTTACCATTACATAATCTATCTGAAACCTTTTAGTATCTCCAGGATTCTTCCATGTATACAACCTTCTTTTATGATTCTTGAACCAAGTGTTAGCTGTGATTAAGTTATGCTCGTGCAAAATTCTACCAGGCGGCTTCCTCTTTCATTTCTTCCCCCCAATCCATATTGACCTACTACGTTTCCTTCTCTCTCTTCTCCTACTATTGAATTCCAATCACCCATGACTATTAATTTTTCGTCTCCCTTCACTATCTGAATAATTTCTTTTATCTCATAATACATTCCTTCAATGCTTGTTAAAGCCAGAGAAATAACACACGAAGCCTCTGACTTTTCTAAGGAGCAGTACAGTCTTATTTCCTGGGAAAGATGATGGTAAATTAATTGCAAATCATACCGTATGAACTGATCACTAAAAATGCTTTCACTGTAGTATCAATCACAGTAAACCCTAGTCTAAGATGACATAACGAGCAAAGGAATCAAGACAACAGATTAAAATATGCTGGTGGGAAAGAGCATCTTGTTTGTCAGTAGTTTACTGCCTAACATTGCTAATTCCTAAGGGATTTGGTGCTAAAACAGAAATATGCTTCCGGCCTGCTGCTGATCATTAAGAAAGCATGAACCATGTATAAAAATTCTAAAACTTATAGAAGACATCTCCCTAAAGATAACTGACTCCTTTCCTACATATCATTCAGACTATACGTGGAAGGGCATCATTTATAGAAAAGATTCATCATCAAACATGAATGTCATTAATGTAAGACTTAAACAAAATGGACTGCGCCAATTAGGAAACACTACTGCCCCTTTGTGTGTATTATCTATATCTGTAAATGCCCAATGGAATTTGCATTTCTACTGGATTCAGAAAGAAATCTGCAGATGTCGCAGCATTGAAAACAGTGGCAGATGGCCCAGAAAATCTCTGAAAGTTACTGAGCATAAGCTGCATGTGTGAAAGGCAAGCACATTCTTCTTTTAAATCAGATGTTGAAATGTTGCAATGAATAAATAGAAAAAGTTATGCAGTTACGTGTGATCTGCAGAATATGTTACCCACACCTTTATTATCAATTTGGGTGGCATATTTAGAGAGAAAATTACAGACTTATAATCTGGAGGAAGTACACAATATGTATGTTTGGAATAACAACATTACTTCAAGGGGCCCACAAGAGATGGCTTCATGCATTGCAACACATATGGCTATGGAACTACTGGAAAAAAGTAATACATATTACACTTTACAGTGGCTGCTGTGGGGGGTTAATATTTTATAATTCATTCTTTAGTTGTACCACATTATTACATTGTATCCAATTTGTTTATAATATTTGCTCCACTTGAGTAATCAGCTGCTATGTACCCACCTATATAGTGAACCTGTAATCATAGAACGTGAGCAGGTACAATAGCTATCAATTTGTTTACAATTAATGTATGTATAGTATCATTACATTAACTATGTTATAGATTACACTTGATATTTAGGAAGTCCAGAAGAAACAATAATTTTTTTCCAGTGTGCCTTACATTTTTTATTTCATTCATGACTTCACAATTTTTTCAAAAAATGGCATGTGGTCACCTCTGGCACTGACATTAGTAAGCTTTTAAACTATTGCTGGCTCACCATCATATAGTTGGTGTTTACAGGCAATTTATAATACTGGGACCAGTTGCACATGGTTGACTTCATTGCACAGTTCAATTTCCAAGGTACAGTTGGAGAGTCTCATCCATTGTTCTTCCTCTGGCAGCGATGTTTTCCTTGATCATGTCCAACCAACTGTTTCTGGGTCTTCGTATGGGGCACTTTCCTTCCACCTCTTTCCAAATTTGTTTGGGCTGTTCTTGTAGTCTCCAACCTCGTTACATGCCCATTCCACCACAGTGTGGATATACTGATTCTGTCTAAAAGGAATGTATGGATTCCAGCTTTGTTCCTCAACTCCTCATTCCTTAACTTATCTATACATGAGAGTTATGGGAAACTGTCTACACTCTCTAGCTGGGCATCACCTGGTTCCACACTTGGATGGTGCCCATCTCTGTTCAGTGCTATCATCACTGTCTTGGCCTCACTGTTGTGGGGGCTCTGACCATAAGCAGCTACATTTAGGTAAATGTTATACAACAAATTATTTTAGTTGCACAGTTATTGCTACCTGTCAATATTGTGTTACAGCTCTAGCAGGCTACAACTTGGGGTGGGGTGGGGGTGGGGTGGGTGTGGGTGTGGGGGTGGGGGGTTGGCTACTAATGGACATTCAGGTAGCTAGTGAGAAACTGTGCTTGCTTTCGTATAATTTATATTATTGTTGGTTTGTTTTCATTATTATTAGCAATGTGTTTAGAAAATTTGTCTTTTGGTTGCATCACAAATTGCGTTATTTGTTTTGTGTCACTCTGTAACTGACCTGTTTCCTCTTCAGTAAAGAATGTGAATTTTGAGTTGTCTACTTAACTCTGTTCGCTCAGTTAAGGTCTGAATTACACTTTCCAATTCGCAAGACTAGTTGATAACATCATTGTAATTTTGTTGCTTCTTCTTAGATCCTGTTGTTGTTGTGGTCTTCAGTCCTGAGACTGGTTTGATGCAGCTCTCCATGCTACTCTATCCTGTGCAAGCTTCTTCATCTCCCAGTACCTACTGCAACCTACATCCTTCTGCATCTGCTTGGTGTATTCATCTCTTGGTCTCCCTTTACCCTCCAAACTGCCCTCCAATGCTAAATTGGTGATCCCTTGATGCCTCAGAACATGCCCTACCAATCGATCCCTTCTTGTAGTCAAGTTGTGCCACAAACTTCTCTTCTCCCCAATCCTATTCAATACCTCCTCATTGGTTATGTGATCTACCCATCGAATCTTCAGCATTCTTCTGTAGCACCACATTTCGAAAGCTTCTATTCTCTTCTTGTCCAAACTATTTATCGTCCATGTTTCACTTCCATACATGGCTACACTCCATACAAATACTTTCAGAAATGACTTCCTGACACTTAAATCTATACTCGATGTTAACAAATTTCTCTTCTTCAGAAACCCTTTCTTTGCCATTGCCAGTCTACATTTTATATCCTCTCTACTTCGAACATCATCAGTTATTTTGGTCCCCAAATAGCAAACCTCCTTTACTACTTTAAGTGTCTCATTTCCTAATCTAATACCCTCAGCATCTCCCGACTTAATTTGACTACATTCCATTATCCTCGTTTTGCTTTTGTTGATGTTCATCTTATATCCCCCTTTCAAGACACTGTCCATTCCATTCAACTGCTCTTCCAAGTCCTTTGCTGTCTCTGACAGAATTACAATGTCATTGGCGAACCTCAAAGTTTTTATTTCTTCTCCATGGATTTTAATACCTACTCTGAATTTTTCTTTTGTTTCCTTTACTGCTTGCTCAATATACAGATTGAATAACATCGGGGAGAGGCTACAACCCTGTCTCACTCCCTTCCAAACCACTGCTTCTCTTTTATGTCCCTCGACTCTTATAACTGCCTTCTGGTTTCTGTACAAATTGTAAATAGCCTTTCACTTCCTGTATTTTACCCCTGCCACCTTCAGAATTTGAAAGAGAGTATTCCAATCAACATTATCAAAAGCTTTCTCTAAGTCTACGAACTCTAGAAACGTTGGTTTCCTTAATCTAGCTTCTAAGATAAGCCGTAGGGTCAGTATTGCCTCACGTGTTCCAATATTTCCACGGAATCCAAACTGATCTTCCCCAAGGTCGGCTTCTACTAGTTTTTCCATTCGTCTGTAAAGAATTCGCATTAGTAATTTGCAACCGTGACTTATTAACTGATAGTTGGGTAATTTTCACATCTGTCAATATCTGCTTTCTTTGGGATTGGAATTATTATATTCTTCTTGAAGTCTGAGGGTATTTCACCTGTCTCATACATCTTGCTCACCAGATGCTTCAGTTTTGTCAGGACTGGCTCTCCCTAGGCTGTCAGTAGTTCCAATGGAATGTTATCTACTCCCGGGGCCCTGTTTCGACTCAGGTCTTTCAGTGCTCTGTCAAACTCTTCACGCAGTATCATATCTCCCATTTCATCTTCATCTACATACTCTTCTGTTTCCATAATATTGTCCTCAAATAAATCGCCCTTGTATTGACCCTCTATATAGTCCTTCCACCTTTCTGCTTTCCCTTCTTTGCTTAGAACTGTGTTTCCATCTGAGCTCTTGATATTCATAAAAGCCGTTCTCATTTCTCCAAAGGTCTCTTTAATTTTCCTGTAGGCAATATCTTTCTTACCCCTAGTGAGATAAGCCTCTACATCCTTACATTTGTCCTCTAGCCATCCCTCCTTAGCCATTTTGCACTTCCTGTTGATCTCATTTTTGAGACGTTTGTATTCCTTGTTGCCTGCTTCATTTACTGCATTTTTATATTTTCTCCTTTCATCAATTAAATTCAATATTTCTTCTGTTACCCAAGGATTTCTGCTAGCCCTCGTCTTTTTACCTACTTTGATCCTCTGCTGCCTTGACTACTTCATCCCTCAAAGCTACCCGTTCTTCTTCTGCTGTATTTCTTTTTCCCATTCTTGTAAGTTGTTCCCTTATGCTCTCCCTGAAACTCTGTACAACCTCTGGTTTAGTCAGTTTATCCAGGTCCCATCTCCTTATATTCCCACCTTTTTGCAATTTCTTCAGTTTTAATCTACAGTTCATAACCAATAGATTGTGGTCAGAGTCCACATCTGCCCCTGGAAATGTCTTACAATTTAAAAACTGGTTCCTAAATCTGTGCCTCACCATTACATAATCTATCTGAAACCTTTTAGTATCTCCAGGGTTCTTCCATGTATACAACCTTCTTTCATGATTCTTGAACCAAGTGTTGGTTATGGTTTAAGTTATGCTCTGGGCAAAATTCTACCACGCAGCTTCCTCTTTCATTTCTTAGCCCCAATCCATATTCACCTACTATATTTCCTTCTCTCTCTTCTTCTACTATTGAATTCCAGTCACCCACGACTATTAAATTTTCGTCTCCCTTCGCTATCTGAATAATTTCTTTTATCTCTTCGTACATTTCATCAATTTCTTCATCATCTGCAGAGCTAGTTGGCATATAAACTTGCACTACTGTAGTAGGCGTGGGCTTCGTGTCTATCTTGGCCACAATAATGCGTTCACTATGCTGATTGTAGTAGTTTACCCACAGCCCTATTTTTTTTTATTCATTATTAAACCTACTCCTGCATTACCCCTATTTGATTTTGTATTTATAACCCTGTATTCACCTGACCAAAAGTTTTGTTCCTCCTGCCACCGAACTTCACTAATTCCCACTATATCTAACTTTAACCTATCAATTTCCCTTTTTAAATTTTCTAACCTACCTGCCTGATTAAGGGATCTGTCATTCCACGCTCCGATCCGTAGAATGCCAGTTTTTTCTCATGATAACGACGTCCTCTTGAGTAGTCCCCGCCCGGAGATCCGAATGGGGGACTATTTTACCTCCGGAATATTTTACCCAAGAGGACGCCATCATCATTAACCATACAGTAGAGCTGCATGCCCTCAGGAAAAATAATGGCTGTAGTTTCCCCTTGCTTTCAACCGTTCGCAGTACCAGCAGAGCAAGGCCGGTTTGGTTAGTATTACAAGACCAGATCAGTCAATCATCCAGACTGTTCCCCCCTGCGGGTTCCGGGGTTAGAATAGGCCTGTGGTATTCCTGCCTGTCGTAAGAGTCGACTAAAAGGAGTCTCAAATGTTTCGGCCTTATGTGATGGTCCCCTCTCGGGTTTGACCTCCATCTTTCTAAGTTTTTCCGAAGAGCGAGCTAATTGGGGAAGGGCGCCTTAAATGGTGCACTGTATCTGTCATGCATTGAGACCTTTAGCTGGCTTTCTTGTCGTTGTAATGGTGTCCAGCTCGTTTTCAATCTCTTGGGCGAGGATACGTCCCTGGGTGTGATTACCACTCTGCACTGTGCAGTGTTGCCTTTAGCTGCGACGACGACCTCATACATTTTTGCACCTAAGATCCAGCACGGTAGCCAGTCCATTGTGGTGGGACCGCCATGTACCCTGTTGGTTGTAGCCCCCTGACAACACAGGGATCGCTCTACTGATGCCTGCGCTGTTTACTCCCCACGTATGCCAAGGAGTAGATGCCCATCTCCCTGGGGCATCAGGACTCCCGGCAATGGCCATCCTGCCAGGTGGCCCTTGCTGTGGCTGGGTGGCACCCGTGGGGAGGGCCCTTGGTCGGAGTAGGTGGCATCAGGGTGGATGACACGCAATGAAGCATGGCACATCATCTCTTGCTGGTGGCCAGCCACCAGCAGTCTCTAAGCGTTCGAGGGCTCATTTTAAAGGTAATGTTTATGACTCCAAATCGTTCCCATCCCTGGCCACACCATGGGAGGAATGAAAGGCAATGAATGACAGTGACATGTATTCGCCCAGGTGTCTCGTCTGTACCAGAGCTGATGGGGAATCCTTTGTATCCGTGAAGCCTCAGTTCTTTGTAGAGCATTTAGAGGACAAGTTTGGGGAGGTGGAGGGCTTGTCCAAAATGCGCTCTGGGTCAGTTTTGATAAAAACGGCATCCTCCGCCCAGTCACGCAGGTTACTTGCTTGTGACAAGTTGGGGGGTGTTAACGTTACCATCACACCACATAAGAATTTCAGTATGGTCCAGGGTGTTATTTTCCATAGGGACCTACTTTTGCAGTCTGATGACGAGCTGCGCACCAACTTAGACCATAGAGGTGTTCATTTTGTCTGGCGCGTTCATTGGGGTCCGAGGGACAGTCAGGTTGCTACCGGTGCCTTCATCTTGGCCTTCAAGGGTGATACATTACTGGAGAAGGTCAAGGTGATGGTCTACCGTTGTGACGTCAAGCCCTATATCCCTCCCCCAACGTGGTGCTTTAAGTGCTGGAAGTTCGACCATATGTCTTCCCGCTGCACTTCCAACCTCACATGTCGAGATTGCGGATGCCCATCTCATCCCGATACTCCATGTGCTCCGCCTCCCATCTGTGTCAACTGTGCAGAGCCTCATTCACCTTGCTCGCCAGACTACAGGATCTTACAGAAAGAACGCAACATCATGGAATATAAGACCCTGGACCGACTGACTTACACTGAGGCTAAGCGGAAATTTGAACGGCTACATCCCGTGTGTATGATGGCATCTTATGCCTCAACTGTCACTCCTGCTCCAGCTTCTTTAGCTGCAACACAAACAGTCAGCTCTCAGATTCAGAGGACCTCACCTGCCCCATTGATGATGGGGACCCCTTCTCTCGCTGTTGCTCCGTTGCTCCCACACCATCTACCTCGGGAGCAGCACCCACTAAACCACTGGGGACACGAGTCCCCACTTCTAAGCCAGACAAGTGAAAGTCTTCTTCGGCTTCTCTCGCTCGGAAGGGATCCCTTGGGTCTCTCCCTTCCCAGGTTCCTACCAGTGGCACACCAGACACCAACCAGTGGCTGAAGAAGCCACAGGTCGCTGGTCGTCGAGCTTTGCGATCATCTTCGGTCCCGGAGACTGACTCCAATAAGCCCTCTCAACAACGACAACCAAAGGAACAGCGAGAGAAAACGACATTGAAGACCCATAAGACCAAGGCATCTGCGGTGGCACCTACTCCATTGCTACCTACAAGCTCTGTGTCTATGGATGTGGTGGAGATTCTTGCGTCCGCTGAGGACCTCGATCTCGCCGGTCCCTCAGACGCAATGGATAGCACTTGCACGGGTCCTCCATCGGAGGCAGCAGGTGACCCAGAGGCGTAATCTGCCTTCCCAGTCCCGTCACGCCTTTCTCAGCCATGGACAATACCATCCTTCAGTGGAACTGCAGCAGTTTCTTCCACCATCTAGCTGAGCTCCGACAACTTATCAGCCTTCACCCTTTCTTCTGCATTGCTCTTCAGGAAACTTGGTTTCCAGCAATGCGAACCCCCGCCCTCTGTGGCTATTGGGGTTATTATAAGAACCGGGTAGCTTATGAAAGGGTGTCTGGTGGCGTCTGCATATATGTCCTTAACTCTGTTCACAGCGAGTCTATCCCTCTACGAACAGCTTTAGAGGCTGTCGCTGTTCGGGTGTGGACGCCACAGGCTGTTACCATCTGCAGTCTTTACCTTCCACCGGATGGGGATGTCGTGCAGCATGTCCTTGCTGCGCTGATAGCCCAATTGCCGCCACCTTTCTTATTACTAGGCGACTTCAACGCCCATAAACCTCTGTGGGGTGGGTCAGTGGTGACAGGTCGAGGCGCCACCATTGAGCATTTATTGGCACAGCTCGATCTATCGCTGTTAAATGATGGTTCCTTCACACACTTCAGTGTGGCGCATGGCACGTACTCCGCCATTGACCTTTCGATCTGCAGCCCTAGCCTCTTACCATCTATCCAATGGAGAGTGGATGATGACCTGTGTGGTAGTGACCACTTTCCGATCTTTCTGTCACTGCCACAGCGTCAGTCTTCTGGGCGCCCTTGCGGGTGGGCAATGAATAAGGCTGACTGGGACTTGTTTTCCTCCATTGCTGCTATTGAGCCTCTCTCTAATGATGGCATAAATGCGTTGGTTCAATCGGTCACCACGGGCATCGTTACTGCCGCCGAATCTTACAATCCCAGTTCTTCTGGGTCCCCTCGGCAGTGGACTGTGCCTTGGTGGTCGCCTGAGATCGCTGAAGCGATTAAAGATCGCCGGCGGGCGCTCCAGCTTCACAAGAGAGATCCCTGCATTGAGCACCTCATTAACTTCAAACGTCTGCGTGCACGGGCCCGCCGCCTTATTCGCCAAAGCAAGCAGAAGTGCTGGGAGCGGTATGTGTCCACCATTGGCCTTCATGTCTCTCCATCGCAGGTCTGGGCCAAGATCCGACGCCTCTATGGCTATCGGACCCCTGTCAGCGTCCCTGCGCTCTCACTGAATGGAGCAGTTTGTACAGACTCCGACGAAATTGCCAACTGCTTGGCAGAGCATTTTGCTCTGAGTTCCGCTTCTTCCAATTACCCCCTGGCCTTCCGCTCCATTAAAGAGCGGATGGAACATTGGAGCCTTTCTTTTCGCACCCACCACTCTGAATCTTACAATGCTCTATTCAGTGAGTGGGAATTTCACAGTGCCCTTGCCGCTTGCCCTGATACCGCTCCTGGGCCAGATCGCATCCACTGTCAGATGCTGAAACACCTTTCAGTGGACTGCAAGCGACGCCTCCTCGACCTTTACAACCGTCTCTGGGTCGAGGGTGAGTTTCCGTCGCAATGGCGGGAAAGCATTGTCATCCCCGTTTTGAAACCGGGCAAGAGCCCTTTGGAGGTGGACAGCTACCGCCCCCATTAGCTTCACCAACGTTCTTTGCAAGCTTCTCGAATGGATGGTGAGCCGGCACTTGAATTGGGTACTGGAGTCTCGGGGCCTTCTGGCTCTGTCTCAGGGTGGGTTCTGTAAAGGCCGCTCAGCCACCGACAATCTGGTGAGTCTTGAGTCGGCCATCCATACTGCCTTTGCCCGCCGTCAGCAGTTGGTCGCTGTCTTTTTTGACATGGTGAGCCGGCACTTGAATTGGGTACTGGAGTCTCGGGGCCTTCTGGCTCTGTCTCAGGGTGGGTTCTGTAAAGGCCGCTCAGCCACCGACAATCTGGTGAGTCTTGAGTCGGCCATCCATACTGCCTTTGCCCGCCGTCAGCAGTTGGTCGCCGTCTTTTTTGACATGCGGAAGGCGTACGATACGACATGGCGTCATCACATACTTTCTACGTTTCATGGATGGGGTCTTCGGGGCCCTCTGCTGATCTTTATCCAAAATTTTCTGTCGTATCGTACCTTCCGCGTGCAAGTCGCGGCCTCCCATAGTTACTCCCGAGTCCAGGAGAATGGGGTACCACAGGGATCTGTCCTCAGTGTCGGCCTGTTCTTAATCGCAATAAACGGGCTCGCTGTGGCGGTGGGAAATTCTGTCTCCGCTTCCCTGTATGCTGACAACTTCTGCCTTTACTACCGCTCTACTGGCATTGCAGCTGTTGAACGTCTGCTACAGGGCGCTGTCCGCAAGGCGCAGTCTTGGGCTGTAGCGCATGGTTTTCAGTTTTCGGCTGCCAAGACCCGCGTTATGCATTTCTGCCGACCCCGAACAGTCCATCCTGAGCCGCGGCTTTATCTTGCCGACGAACTCCTTGCTGTGGTGGAGACCCACAGGTTTTTGGGTGTAGTTTTTCATGCCCGGTTGACTTGGCTGCCTCATATTCGGCAGCTTAAACAGGCGTGTTGGCGGCATATAAATGCTCTGAGATGCTTGAGCCACACCCGCTGGGGCGCCGACCGGCTCTACCAGGCGTTAATCCAGTCTCGTCTGGATTATGGGAGCCTGGCTTATGGCTCAGCATCCCCATCTGCGCTGCGGGTACTGGACCCAATCCTACACAGCGGAATACACCTTGCCACTAGTTCTTTCCGGACCAGCCCAGTGGACAGCATACTTGTGGAGGCAGGTGTCTCTCCATTGCGGTTCAGGTGCCAAAATTTACTGGCCACTTATGCTGCCCATGTTTTTAGCTTGCCCGGGCATCCAAACTATCGTCTCCTGTTCCCGCGATCGGTCGTCCATCTGCCAGAACGTCGGCCCTGGTCAGGTTGTACGATCGCGGTCCGCGTCAAAGAGCTTCTCTCCGGGCTTAGGGTTTTCACTGTTCCACCTCCTTTTCGGGCCACTTTGCGTACACCCCCATGGTGTGTTCCTCGCCCTTGCCTTCAGCTCGACTTGGCACAGGGACCGAAGGACTCAGTCCCTCCAGAGGCCTTCCGCCGCCGCTTTTATTCCATCCTGGCCATGTATCAGGGCTCTGACGTTGTTTACACTGACGGTTCGATGGTTGCTGGTCATGTCGGTTATGCGCTAACTCTAGGGGACCATTCCGAACAACGTTCCTTGCCGGCTGGCTGCAGCGTTTACACTGCTGAGCTGGTCGCCATCTTTCGAGCCCTAGAGTATATCCGCTCCTGCTCAGGTGAGTCCTTCGTGATCTGTAGCGATTCCCTGAGCGGTTTATGAGCTCTCGACCAGTATTTCCCTCGTTCTCGTCTGGTGATGGCTATCCAGGAGTCCCTGCATACTCTTGCCCATTGCGGCCGCCCTGTGGTCTTTGTGTGGACCCCCGGTCATGTCGGTATCCCGGGCAATGAACATGTTGACCGCCTGGCGAAAGAGGCCACCAGGCAACCATCTCTGGATGTTGGCCTCCCAGAGACTGATTTGAGAGCGGTCCTCCGCCGTAAAGTTTTTGTGCTTTGGGACACTGAATGGCGCGATCGGATCATGCCCAATAAACTCCGTGCCATTAAGGAGACGACGACTGTGTGGCGGTCATCCATGCAAGCCAACCACAGGGACTCAGTTGTCCTTTGTCGGCTCCGCATTGGCCACTCCCTCCTCTGTGTCACTGCGGGGCGGCTTTGACACTTTGACAGTGGCCCACATTTTGTTGGCCTGCCCCCTTTTAGCTGTGGTCAGGCGGACATTTGCGCTGCCTGATACACTCCCTGCCCTTTTAACTGATGACCCTGCTATGGCCGGCTTAGTTTTACGTTTTATTCGGGCAGGGGGTTTTTATCATTTAATATGAGTGTTTATGTTTTATTTTATTGTTTTTTGTTGATTCTGGCCTTTGGCCTATGGTTTTAAACTGAGTTTTTTAGTGTGTTCTCGGTGATTGGCTTTTCCTTTTTTATTCTATGGTCGGCCAACCACTGCCACACTCCGTGGGATTTTAATTTGTTATGTCTGTTCTTTGTCTGAGTTTGTCTTGTCCTGTGTTGTCTGTTGTCTCTATTATCCGATTTTTTACTCTGTGTGGTAGTTTTTAAGTTTTGGAACAAGGGACCGATGACCGTTGCAGTCTGGTCCCTTTATTCCCACAAACCAACCAACCAACCATCCAGACTGTTGCCCCTGTAGCTACTGAAAAGGCTGCTGCCCCTCTTCAGGAACCACACGTTTGTCTGGCCTCTCAACAGATACCCCTCCATTGTGGTTGCATCTACGGTACGGCTATCTGTATCGCTGAGGCACGCAAGCCTCCCCACCAACGGCAAGGTCCATGATTCGTGGGGGGGAGGTCTTAGATCATATCTAAGTTAATTATTTTGTTCTTTAGTTCAGTGTTTTAATTTGTCAATAATTCTTTCTATTTTTGCCTCTGTTTTTAGTACTTTTGTTTACTGATTAATAATAATAATAATAATAATAATAATAATAATAATAATAAATAATCCCGTGGAGGCCCGGGAAAAGAATAGGCCTCTGGTATGTTCTGCCAGTCGTAAAAGGAGACGAAAAGAACAAACCACTAATAGGGCTAACCCCCCTTTTAGTGTGATTAGTTGGTTCAGGACAGAACTAATGAAGCCTCGGACAAGCGCTGTCATGGTCGGGGACGACGCTTGAACCCTATGCTCGTCCACAATGGTAGCGACACTGCTAGGCACACGGAAAATGATTTAAATCCAAATAGAGGTGTTTTGCAGGATATGCTTCCTGCAACCACTCTAGAAGGAAAACAAAGACAGAGGATGAGATGGTCAGATGAAGTTAACTGACACCTATTATTACCAAGCATCAAATTTAGGAACCAACACAACTGGATACAGATCACAAGCATACACAAAATTTATTACCAGGTACCCAGAATTAAAATTTTTAACAGAATGACGACTAGCTGATCAGATCTGTGTAATAATAAAAAATAACAGGATACCCCAGTCAGAATTAGAAAACATCAAACAACAAGTACAACAAATATTGGAAACAAAATAATGTGCAATCAGAAGAAGAAGAAAATACAGTAATGGACTCAAACATCCCCGAGCAAACAAACAAAGAACAACACGCATCAATTAAACAATCAGAGGAAAACGAAATCTTAAGACGGCCACCAGAACAAGCACAAATAGAACATGAAGTACAAATGTAATGTATTGCGAATACATAGAAAGAAGGATCCTTTATTGTATGATTATATGATAGCGGAACAAACACTGGTAGCAGTTACTTCTGTAAAATATCTGGGAGTATGCGTACGGAACGATTTGAAGTGGAATGATCATATAAAACTAATTGTTGGTAAGGCGGGTACCAGGTTGAGATTCATTGGGAGAGTGCTTAGAAAATGTAGTCCATCAACAAAGGAGGTGGCTTACAAAACACTCGTTCGACCTATACTTGAGTATTGCTCATCAGTGTGGGATCCGTACCAGGTCGGGTTGACGGAGGAGATAGAGAAGATCCAAAGAAGAGCGGCGCGTTTCGTCACTGGGTTGTTTGGTAACCGTGATAGCATTACGGAGATGTTTAATAAACTCAAGTGGCAGACTCTGCAAGAGAGGCGCTCTGCATCGCGGTGTAGCTTGCTCGCCAGGTTTCGAGAGGGTGCGTTTCTGGATGAGGTATCGAATATATTGCTTCCCCCTACTTATACTTCCCGAGGAGATCACGAATGTAAAATTAGAGAGATTAGAGCGCGCACGGAGGCTTTCAGACAGTCGTTCTTCCCGCGAACCATACGCGACTGGAACAGGAAAGGGAGGTAATGACAGTGGCACGTAAAGTGCCCTCCGCCACACACCTTTGGGTGGCTTGCGGAGTACTAATGTAGATGTAGATGTAGATGTAGACACACATGTTAGATACAGAAGAAAAATTTCAGCTAACCTATATAGAATACAAAGACACAAATACAGACATTAGACCATTCTTTCATAGACCACCAAATAACCCACAAGTCGAAACAACAACAACAACTATCAACACAATCATACACAACAAAATAAATGAAAATACAACTATGGAAGAGTTACAACTACTGGTTTATATAGGAGCACTCACTACACTAAATATACGCACTAGGCAGAGATCAGAACAAACCAACACACAGAAGAAACCCACAAAACCAGCATGTCAACACAGGCTACAGATCAGAATAGAAAAACTGAGAAAAGACATCGGACAGCTAACACAATTTATAAGAAATGAAATATCAGACATAAAACGAAAAAGATTAGGTAAAATCTCACAACAAGAAGCGACAGAGCAAGTAGATGAAAAGAAGCAGAAATTGCAACCATTGGCCAAACGACTTAGAAGATACAAAAAAAGTGAAAATAGAAGGAAACAATACCAAACATTCAACACAAACCAAATTTTACCAGACAATAGATAACACACACATTAAAATAGACAACCCACCAAACATAACAGACATGGAGAACTTCTGGAGCAACATATGGTCAAACCCGGTACAGCATAACAGGCATGCACGGTGGTTACAAGCAGAAACAGACACATACAAGATGATACCACAAATGCCTGAAGTGATAATTTTGCAACATGAAGTCACCCGAGCAATTAATTCTACGCACAATAGGAAAGCCCCATGGAAAAGATAAAATGGCAAATTTCTGGCTAAAGAAGTTCACCTCAACTCATTCACATCTAACTAAATTATTTAACAGTTACATTGCAGACCCATACACAGTACCTGATACACTTACACATGGAATAACTTATCTGAAACCTAAAGATCAAGCAGACACAGCAAACCCAGCTAAATATCGCCCCATAAAATGCCTTCCAACAATAAACAAAATATTAACTTCAGCCATTACACAGAAATTAATGACACATACAACACAGAACAAAATTATAAATGAAGAACAAAAAGGCTGCTGCAAAGGAGCACGAGGCTGTAAAGAGCAACTGATAACAGATGCGGAGGTGACACATCAATCTAAAACTAAACAAAGGTCGCTACACTATGCATACATTGATTACCAAAAAGCTTTTGATAGTGTACCCCACTCATGGTTACTACGAATATTGGAAATATACAAAGTAGATCCTAAATTGATACAGTTCCTAAACATAGTAATGAAAAATTGGAAAACCACACTTAATATCCAAACAAATTCAAATAATATCACATCACAGACAAAACAGATTAAGCGTGGAATATACCAAGGAGACTCATTAAGTCCTTTTTGGTTCTGCATTGCTCTGAACCCACTATCCAACATGCTAAATAATACAAATTATGGAAACAATATTACTGGAACATACCAACACAAAATCACACATTTGCTATACATGGATGATCTAAAACTACTGGCAGCAACAAATCAACAACTCAAACAATTACTAAAGATAATAGAAGTAGTCAGCAATGATATAAATATGGGTCCTGGAACAGACAAATGTAAGACAAATGTAAGAAAAATGTAAGAAAAATGTAAGAAAAATAGCAAGTCACACTAAACAAGAAGATTACATATTGGATAACCACAGCGACTGCTTAGAAGCGATGGAAAAAACAGATGCCTATAAATATCTAGGATACAGACACAAAATAGGAATAGATAATACAAATATTAAAGAAGAACTAAAAGAAAAATAGAGACAAAGACTAACAAAAATACTGAAAACAGAATTGACAGCAAGAAACAAGACAAAAGCTATAAATACTTATGCTATACCCAATATTGACCTACTCATTTGAAGTAGTAAAATGGAGTAACACAGACTTAGAAGCACTCAATACACTTACATGATCACAATGCCACAAATATAGAATACATCACATACATTCAGCAACAGAAAGATTCACATTAAGCAGAAAGGAAGGAGGATGGGGATTTATCAACATAAAAAACCTACATTATAGACAGGTAGACAATTTAAGAAAATTCTTTATAGAACGAGCAGAAACTAGCAAAATACACAAAGCAATCACTCATATAAATACATCGGCTACACCACTGCAATTTCATAACCGCTTCTACAACCCTTTAGATCACATAACACCAACAGATACGAAGAAAGTAAGTTGGAAAAAGAAAACACTAAATGGCAAGCACCCGTGTCATCTAACACAGCCACACATAGATCAAGACGCGTCCAATACATGGCTAAGAAAAGGCAATATATACAGTGAGACGGAAGGATTCATGATTGCAATACAGGATCAAACAATAAACACCAGATATTACAGCAAGCATATTATTAAAAATCCCAATACCACAACAGATAAATGCAGACTTTGCAAACAACAAATAGAAACAGTAGATCACATCACAAGCGGATGTACAATACTAGCAAATACAGAATACCCCAGAAGACGTGACAATGTAGCAAAAATAATACATCAACAACTTGCCATACAACATAAAGTAGTAAAACAACACGTTCCCACATACAAGTATGCACCACAAAATGTACTGGAGAATGATGAATACAAATTATACTGGAACAGAACCATTATAGCAGATAAAACAACGCCACATAACAAACCTGACATCATACTCACCAATAAAAAGAAGAAATTAACACAACTAATCAAAATAGCAATACCCAATACAACAAATATACAGAAGAAAACAGGAGAAAAAATTGAAAAATACATCCAGCTGGCTGAGGAAGTCAAAGACATGTGGCATCAGGATAAAGTTGACATTATACCAATTATACTATCAACTACAGGAGTCATACCACACAATATCCACCAGTACATCAAGGCAATACAGCTACATCCAAACGTATATATACAACTACAGAAATCTGTAATTATTGATACATGTTCAATTACCCGAAAATGCCTCAGAATCAGAATTTTATTATTTCATTATGTACATCATAAGTCATTAATGTAGAGTAAACGTGTGCTGCTTCCTTACTCCCTCTTTCCTACAGATTCTCCTATTCCTACCACCCCCCTCAGCTTGCAGTCAATGCTGCCACCACTTCTTGCTGCTAGCCTAGCAGCTGCTGAAGCGAGGCAGCAAGGCATGATGAGAGGTTCGTTTGGATCTGATTCTCTGAGACTCTATACGCAGCGACTGGATACAGCGTAAATTGTGTCTGCATGAGTTGCGTCTGAGTGATTTTTGTGTGTGTGTGTGTGTGTGTGTGTGTGTGTGTGTGTGTGTGTGTGTGGGCCGAAAATTTAGTTGTGAGAGTGTGACACCTTTCTACTCGCCTGTCTGCGGCTCAGCGATCATCTTTGAAGTGAGCTGCCATCTGTCCTCATTGGTATTGATCTCAGCGTATTTGCACAAATTGTCTTTTGCATGGACTGGTCACTGCAGTCTCGTTTCATCAATATGGTGTCTGTGACACGTGAATAACTGGCCACACAAATGGACTTCCATGACAGGCCAAAACCGCAGACCATTTCTGCAAGTATCTCCAGGGATCGGGCCTGGCGATCTGAAGCCCATCGTTTCCCACTAATGTGGAAGCCCTGCCTGTCGGATCTAGTCTCACTGTTCTGTTCACAGAATGGTTCTGTTTGTGTGTGGCATTATGCAGTGGATTTTTGTAGTGTATCCCAGGACCCAGGACTGCAGTGTTCCTCGGCAGGCCAGAGTCAATGGTAGTGGATTTCAGGAATTGTGAATGTCTCGCCACAAGTACACTGTACAACGAGGCATTTTATAGACATTCTAGTACATTTTGGCAGTTTGAAAGTAATTTATATATTAGAATGTATGGATGATAAGGAGAAGAAAATTGTGGCTGTCACTGGCAGTTTGCACACTATGTACTCATATATTTCTTGAAAGAAAAATCAGACAATACCTGTAAAATAAGAGACATAACAAAGTGGGTAATAACCGACAACAGCGAACATACTAGAATCAACATTTTATTGGCGGTCACCTATAGGTTTGCACAACTCTTTCCTGCCTTATACCACTTCTTTCAAGAGGCCAATTTTTTTTCTGAGGCTGTTTCTGAAATCAGTGAAGGTATTTTAAATCTGTCTTGCGACTCCAAGGAAATGCATATTTTTGTCACCAAATGTGTTTCGTTTTATTGAAATAAAATAACTAAAAGGAAGTCAAGCTTGATCAAGGTCCGCGTCACTTTCCATTTTTAACCAGACATATCGTCTGAGAAAGGAAAGAAATAATAATAATAATAATAATAATAATAATAATGCCTCAGAATCAGAATTTTATTATTTCATTATGTACATCATAAGTCATTAATGTAGAGTAAACTTATCAATGTAAGTGATACACTGAGGTGACAGAAGTCATGGGGTACTTCCTACTTGTTTTGGACCTCCTTTTGCCTAGCATAGTGCAGCAACTCGACATGGTAGGGACTCAACATGTCGTTGGAAGTCCCCTCCAGAAATAATGGGCCATGCTGTCTCTATAGCTGTCCATAATTGCGAAAGTGTTACTGGTGCAGGATGTTGTGCACAAGCTGACCTCTTGGTTATGTGCCATAAATCTTCGATTGTAAATGG
Organism: Schistocerca americana; assembly: GCF_021461395.2. Taxonomy (NCBI): domain Eukaryota; kingdom Metazoa; phylum Arthropoda; class Insecta; order Orthoptera; family Acrididae; genus Schistocerca; species Schistocerca americana. Next base: position 620,578,041 of record NC_060122.1, read on the forward strand.
GACTCATGTTGGGCGATATGGGTGACCAAATCATTTGTTCAAATTATCCAGAACATTCTTCAAAACAAACGTAAACTATTGTGCCCCAATGACATGGCGCATTGTCACCCATTATATTCTATTGTTGTTTAAGAATGTGAAGCCCATGAATGGCTGCCAGTTGTCTCAGAGTAACTGAACGTAACCATTTCCAGTCATTCATCAGTTAAGTTGGCAGAGTTGCCACAAGATATGGAAATCAGGAAAATTCAAACATGTCAGGAAAATCAGGGAAATTTGAGAAAAAAAGAAGAAACACTGGAAAAAATTTTGTTTTGTCTCAGTAGATGAAATTGTTTATTTACTGGGATGTCATGTATCATCACTGGCTGGATGCAGCCAAGTACGTGTGCTGCTTCCTTACTCCCTCTTTCCTACAGATTCTCCTATTCCTACCACCCCCCTCAGCTTGCAGTCAATGCTGCCACCACTTCTTGCTGCTAGCCTAGCAGCTGCTGAAGCGAGGCAGCAAGGCATGATGAGAGGTTCGTTTGGATCTGATTCTCTGAGACTCTATACGCAGCGACTGGATACAGCGTAAATTGTGTCTGCATGAGTTGCGTCTGAGTGATTTTTGTGTGTGTGTGTGTGTGTGTGTGTGTGTGTGTGTGTGTGTGTGTGTGGGCCGAAAATTTGGTTGTGAGAGTGTGACACCTTTCTACTCGCCTGTCTGCGGCTCAGCGATCATCTTTGAAGTGAGCTGCCATCTGTCCTCATTGGTATTGATCTCAGCGTATTTGCACAAATTGTCTTTTGCATGGACTGGTCACTGCAGTCTCGTTTCATCAATATGGTGTCTGTGACACGTGAATAACTGGCCACACAAATGGACTTCCATGACAGGCCAAAACCGCAGACCATTTCTGCAAGTATCTCCAGGGATCGGGCCTGGCGATCTGAAGCCCATCGTTTCCCACTAATGTGGAAGCCCTGCCTGTCGGATCTAGTCTCACTGTTCTGTTCACAGAATGGTTCTGTTTGTGTGTGGCATTATGCAGTGGATTTTTGTAGTGTATCCCAGGACCCAGGACTGCAGTGTTCCTCGGCAGGCCAGAGTCAATGGTAGTGGATTTCAGGAATTGTGAATGTCTCGCCACAAGTACACTGTACAACGAGGCATTTTATAGACATTCTAGTACATTTTGGCAGTTTGAAAGTAATTTATATATTAGAATGTATGGATGATAAGGAGAAGAAAATTGTGGCTGTCACTGGCAGTTTGCACACTATGTACTCATATATTTCTTGAAAGAAAAATCAGACAATACCTGTAAAATAAGAGACATAACAAAGTGGGTAATAACCGACAACAGCGAACATACTAGAATCAACATTTTATTGGCGGTCACCTATAGGTTTGCACAACTCTTTCCTGCCTTATACCACTTCTTTCAAGAGGCCAATTTTTTTTCTGAGGCTGTTTCTGAAATCAGTGAAGGTATTTTAAATCTGTCTTGCGACTCCAAGGAAATGCATATTTTTGTCACCAAATGTGTTTCGTTTTATTGAAATAAAATAACTAAAAGGAAGTCAAGCTTGATCAAGGTCCGCGTCACTTTCCATTTTTAACCAGACATATCGTCTGAGAAAGGAAAGAAATAATAATAATAATAATAATAATAATAATAATGCCTCAGAATCAGAATTTTATTATTTCATTATGTACATCATAAGTCATTAATGTAGAGTAAACTTATCAATGTAAGTGATACACTGAGGTGACAGAAGTCATGGGGTACTTCCTACTTGTTTTGGACCTCCTTTTGCCTAGCATAGTGCAGCAACTCGACATGGTAGGGACTCAACATGTCGTTGGAAGTCCCCTCCAGAAATAATGGGCCATGCTGTCTCTATAGCTGTCCATAATTGCGAAAGTGTTACTGGTGCAGGATGTTGTGCACAAGCTGACCTCTTGGTTATGTGCCATAAATCTTCGATTGTAAATGGGACTCATGTTGGGCGATATGGGTGACCAAATCATTTGTTCAAATTATCCAGAACATTCTTCAAAACAAACGTAAACTATTGTGCCCCAATGACATGGCGCATTGTCACCCATTATATTCTATTGTTGTTTAAGAATGTGAAGCCCATGAATGGCTGCCAGTTGTCTCAGAGTAACTGAACGTAACCATTTCCAGTCATTCATCAGTTAAGTTGGCAGAGTTGCCACAAGATATGGAAATCAGGAAAATTCAAACATGTCAGGAAAATCAGGGAAATTTGAGAAAAAAAGAAGAAACACTGGAAAAAATTTTGTTTTGTCTCAGTAGATGAAATTGTTTATTTACTGGGATGTCATGTATCATCACTGGCTGGATGCAGCCAAGTACGTGTGCTGCTTCCTTACTCCCTCTTTCCTACAGATTCTCCTATTCCTACCACCCCCCTCAGCTTGCAGTCAATGCTGCCACCACTTCTTGCTGCTAGCCTAGCAGCTGCTGAAGCGAGGCAGCAAGGCATGATGAGAGGTTCGTTTGGATCTGATTCTCTGAGACTCTATACGCAGCGACTGGATACAGCGTAAATTGTGTCTGCATGAGTTGCGTCTGAGTGATTTTTGTGTGTGTGTGTGTGTGTGTGTGTGTGTGTGTGGGCCGAAAATTTAGTTGTGAGAGTGTGACACCTTTCTACTCGCCTGTCTGCGGCTCAGCGATCATCTTTGAAGTGAGCTGCCATCTGTCCTCATTGGTATTGATCTCAGCGTATTTGCACAAATTGTCTTTTGCATGGACTGGTCACTGCAGTCTCGTTTCATCAATATGGTGTCTGTGACACGTGAATAACTGGCCACACAAATGGACTTCCATGACAGGCCAAAACCGCAGACCATTTCTGCAAGTATCTCCAGGGATCGGGCCTGGCGATCTGAAGCCCATCGTTTCCCACTAATGTGGAAGCCCTGCCTGTCGGATCTAGTCTCACTGTTCTGTTCACAGAATGGTTCTGTTTGTGTGTGGCATTATGCAGTGGATTTTTGTAGTGTATCCCAGGACCCAGGACTGCAGTGTTCCTCGGCAGGCCAGAGTCAATGGTAGTGGATTTCAGGAATTGTGAATGTCTCGCCACAAGTACACTGTACAACGAGGCATTTTATAGACATTCTAGTACATTTTGGCAGTTTGAAAGTAATTTATATATTAGAATGTATGGACGATAAGGAGAAGAAAATTGTGGCTGTCACTGGCAGTTTGCACACTATGTACTCATATATTTCTTGAAAGAAAAATCAGACAATACCTGTAAAATAAGAGACATAACAAAGTGGGTAATAACCGACAACAGCGAACATACTAGAATCAACATTTTATTGGCGGTCACCTATAGGTTTGCACAACTCTTTCCTGCCTTATACCACTTCTTTCAAGAGGCCAATTTTTTTTCTGAGGCTGTTTCTGAAATCAGTGAAGGTATTTTAAATCTGTCTTGCGACTCCAAGGAAATGCATATTTTTGTCACCAAATGTGTTTCGTTTTATTGAAATAAAATAACAACAGTGGTCTTAATGAAACACATTGGGCTTGCTGTCTCCATCTAAAGGCATTTCATTACAGAATATTTTGATGTTAGCACTTAAGATTTTTGCTCACATGGGGGAGACATACAGAAGTCCTTACATTTTTTACGACTTATGTCTTCACTTACCCTTGAGATCTCAAAATTTGTCAGGGAAAAAATGCTAAAACTTTTTTGGAAATCAGCGAATTTCACTTGTGGTATCTGTGGTTCTACCAGAGGATCTAGTCCATTCCATGTGCAAATAGCCTACACCAGCTCGAACAGTACCTTGTTGACAACTTGTGTCCATGGCTTCATGGGGTCTGTGCCAGACTCAAACCCTACCATCAGCTCTTACCGACTGAAATCGGGACTTACTTGATCAGGCCATGGTTTTCCGATTGTCTAGTGTCCAACTGGTATGGTCATGAGCCCAGAAGAGGAGCAGCAGGCAACATTGTGCTATTAGCAAAGGCACTTGCATTAGTCGTCTGACACCATTTAGCCCTTTGATGCCAGATTCCACCCCACTGTCCCAACGGATTTGTTCGTCATACATATCACATTGATTTCTGCAGTCATGTCATGCAGTGTTGCTTGTCTGTTTACACTGACAACTCTACACAAACACCACTGCTCTCAGTTTTTGAGTGAAGGCCGTTGGTCACTGTGTTGTCGTTGTTGAGAGGAAATTTTGTATTCTCTACAGACTCTTGGCACTGTGGATCTTTGAATATTGAATTCCCTAATAATTTTTGAAATGCAACTAAAACTACCATTCATAGTGTGTTAATTCCCGACTTGCAGCCATAATCATATCAGATGAATCACCTGAGTGCTAATGAGAGCTGGCTGCCAATGCACTGCCCTTTTGTACCTTACGTACGCAATACTACTGTCATCTGTACACGTGCATATCACTACTCCATGACTTTTGTCGCCTCAGTGTTCAATTTAGACACACATACAAAGTGTCAAAAATTACTACAATATTCTACAAAGATAGCTTCATCATCATTTAAGAATTTTGTGAATGATTGAGGAGTAACATATTTGTTCTAGGAATACATGTAATTTTCTTTTTAGTGTTTTATTTTTCTTTATTTCATTTATTTATTTATTTATTTTGTGTTCTGGTGACCCACATTTGAAAATGTCACAAAGGTATGGAATGAGTAAGTTTCACAAGTTTATTGTGGTTACATTCTATGGTATTATTTAGTTAGAATTAATCACTTTCATATTAAGCTAGCTACAGCTTAGGTTCTATCAAAGAAAAATAAGTATTTGAATATACTCACAATAATAAATTTAATATATAAATAAAGATATGGGTATTTATCTGATTGTAAGTATTACAGGTTCATGGATGCAGAACTTTGAGTTAAGAATTCTTTTATAGTTTAGAATGATCCTTGCAATAGGAACTGCCTTAAGTATTTTTTAAACAAGATGTGATCATTCACTAGGCACATAATTTTTGAAGGTAGGGTGTTGAAAGACTTACAGACACTGAAATGGATCCCTGTGAGTGTCATACTCAAGATTGTATTCTCTTAGTGGATAGCTTACTCGACTGATGCGTCTCAAATATGCAGAAAGAATATGGCTGCTGAAGTATTTTAATAGCTGGCTAGATATGTTGTCGACTTCAGTTGAGTTTCAACTTTCACAGTCTTGACAATTATTTCAATTTCCTGCAAAGTAACTGTTCTTGCACTGATCTATTTTACTGTTCTAAGTGCTGCACTGTGTTGTACAAATAAATGGCTTGATTTATGGAGCCTCACAATCCTGTTTGATTGATTAGTGTTAAAGTGTTTGTTGAATATGTCTACAACTGGTTTTAATCATTAACAAAATGATGTTCATTTTTTTATTTAGAGATTTTATGTACAGAGTTCACTTTCCCCTGTTCCCTTCTTTGCAAAATTCAATATAGTTTTAATATTTCAGTTATTGAGTTCAACCTTGAAGAATATTTTCTTTGATGCCTGCATGCTCCTGTTAAGAATTGTACAGTTTGTAATGTACACTCGCGTGATGTGATGAGCAAACATAGAAGGGCAGATGGGAATTTGGATTGAGGTTTAGTGTGCGTGGGTAGTCCATACAGTTGTGTCTAAGCGCTGTCAAGTTGGCACAGATGGTTAACGCGTCTGGCTTGTAAGCATGAGACCCGGTGCACAGCCCGGCCTTGTTACAAATTTTCATTTGTTGCCAATGAATTATTTCATTGCCTGAATGCGACAGAGATCAGAATTTTTTCTTTCTGAACAGTTTGTAGTGCCTAATCTTATTGGTACCATTTGGTCTCTTGGTTACAGTATAAAGTTCTCTTTTAATTCTACAAGAAAATTTGATGTCCTCAGTTATCAGTGGCCTACAGCATGATTAAAACGGGTTTTCTCTCACTGCCTTTCTAGCAAATATTTCATAAAGTACACTAGTAACCTCATTAATACGTGTTATATATGGATTTAACATCAATAACAGCATATACAGGACACCAATCCAGAAGTTGTGATTAGAGTTCTCATGCTGCGTTTGTTTATAATCCTCAAGATTTTAAAATGAAATTAACTTTTCTCTGTACATTTACTTCATTTGTGGTGAGTAGCTGTCCATCACAGTCAGAAAGCCCATTCATAATATTTTGCAGTTAAATTACTATCTGAAAGTTCCTGGCAGATTAAAACTGTGTGCCGGACCAAGATTCGAACTCGGGACCTTTGCCTTTCATGGGCAAGTGCTCTACCATCTGAGCTACCCAAGCATGACTCGCCCCGTCCTCACAGCTTTACTTCTGCCAGTATCTCGTCTCCTACCTTCCAAACTTTACTTTCTTTCGGGAGTGCTAGTTCTGCAAGATCGCAGAGAGCTTCTGTGAAGTTTGGAAGGTAGGAGACGAGGTACTGGCAGAAGTAAAGCTGTGAGAACGCGGCGTGAGTTGTTCTTGGGTAGCTCAGATGGTAGAGCACTTGCCCGCAAAAGGCAAAGGTCCCGAGTTCGAGTCTCGGTCCGGCACACAGTTTTAATCTGCCAGGAAGTTTCATGTCAGTGCACACTCCGTTTCATAGTGAAAATCTCATTCTGGAAATTAATATCTATCTGTATTCACAAATATGTTAACTATTAAAGTGCTGGCTTTTTCTGTAATTGGAAAAGTCTACCACTCATATTAGACTGTAAGAGTGTAAGAGCACATCAGGTGTTAAAGGTCAATTCCATTTATATTATCTGTTAACAGGGTTGTGTTAGTCGCCAATTACACTGAAAGAATTAGTTTATCTAGAGAGGTGAGAAAAATGAAATTCAATGTGTCTCAGACAAATATTCAAATTTCCAGCAGGTGCCCTGTAAATTGATAGCATAAGAACTGTTGCAGTATTTGCAGTTATTTCAGTGTCACATGCTTCATAGTGCTGTTCAGCACAGTATTTGGCTAAATCTAGGGATCTATATACTACATCATTTCTAAGAAATAAGGACAAATAAATTAACCAAAGTGGAGCTTCATCTTTTCCCTATTACATCTACAGTAGTGAGCAGCTAAGCTTAAGTTTCCAGTCAGTACTATGGGAATTAGGTTTGTAATATAATGTTGAAACGTAGTGTATCAGGTTTACTTCCATAATTATCGTTTAGATGTTTTACCAGCTGGTGTATTTTATTCTTCAGACCTCTTATATTTCGGTGGAATATATGCAAGTTTGAATCTTGTTCACTCTTCCTTTAGTATGATGTGTGCTTCGTACAAGTGCAATATCTGTCTAAACTAATTGTTGGTTCAGCTTTGGGCACTTGAGACTCATTTTGAACACACGAGGGAGGTTTCACATGTTTTGGGCTGCTTTACAGAAGAGATTTAGTTTTATTGTTTATTGTCATTAAACACTTCTCCTTTTGAGTGTTGCTTTTCACATTAAACTCAATGCAAGGTATTTCTCACCTGTTGAGTCATTGACTTTTATCCTGAAAATGATTTACATTCTCATTATTAGTCAAACCACTTTTGTCTTAGATTGATGTATTTCATTAATCTTAATCTTTCTTTAATTGTTTAAATGTTATGAAAAGGAAAGTTGCTACTTACCATAAGTGTAGATGCTGAGTCGCAGAGAGGCACAACAAAACGAGTCTCACAATTAAAGCTTTTGGACATTAAGGCCTCGTCAACAATAGACTACACACACACACACGCACACACACGACTGTAGTCTCAGGCAACTGATGCCACACTGCGAGCAGCAGTGCAGTGTGGTTTTAGTTGCCTGAGATTGCAGTCCTGCGTGCGAGTTGCATTTGCTTAACAGAGTGAGTGAGTGACTGTGTGTGTGTGTGTGTGTGTGTGTCATCCATTGTTGATGAAGGCCTTAATATCCGAAAGCTTTAATTGTGAGAGTCATTTGTTGTACCTGTCTGCAATTCAGCATCCCCGCTATATGGTGAGTAGCAACTTTCCTTTTCATAATATTGTTACATTCCATCCTGAATTTTCCATTGTTTAATTATGTGACACAATCAAAACTTTTCCCTTTCATAATGTTAGTGCATCCCATACTGTACAGCTATTCTGCTTTCAATTTATGATAAATTCTCGTAGTTATGTAATGAGTAATTTGGGAATAGAGTTTAATCTGGGATGGTAACATGAAAGTTTCTTTATTTTTAGTATCATAGACATTATGAAAATGGTTTCCTATGAATTGTTATGTATAAAAGTAAACAGTCTAACGGTTTTGACGACAAGAGAAGTGGTGCAAAACTGGATTCCAAACTTCACACTTCTCTTACTCCAATTGACTTACTTGAAACATTTAGCTGATCTTCTTCTCTGAATATGTGGCTGCGTCAATTTCCACAACTACTTCTCCAAAGAAATAATGCTGGTTAGGTGAACTAACAAACACACTCTCGCTCACTAGAAATAACTGGGTACCCTTATACTTTCAGTTAAGTTTAGGTATACTTTCATCTACACAAGTTTCATATCAACATACAAATTCTTACAAGTCAACTATGACGATACCTGTTAGATACTATTAAATATAATTACATTGTGGTGGGTTTCATAATCACCAGAAATTCAAAAACAGGTCTTGCTTCTTGCAAGTCTAACACCAAGATCAAGAAAGAGTCTCTAGACAAAATGTGTTCCAATTGCTCATCACAATTACAATCATTACACTGTCAAAGAATAACGCATGCTTGCTCCTTGTACGTCACATACAGCTTCTATGGCACGAGCGGCAAACACTTGTCGGCATCGCTTGTCTGACACAGCTCCTGTCCTCCCAGGACTAATGTCCATCCTGCACGCACAGACATGTGTTGCGCAGTAAATAGGCTCTCTCTCTCACACTTCTCTTATATCGCATGTTCATCGCGGCAGAAGGTCGAGTGGTTCCAGAATTTACATGTGAATTCTCAAAGCACTACAACAGTTCATAAATGTAAATAAACGAAATAGCTAAACATTTTTAGATCTCTAATTTAGTGATCGGCAAGAAGCCATAGGTATAATATTACACATATTTATAATAAAAGTTTTTGTGTAATGTCCTATTTACACTAATTGATTTCTCCCAAACGATTATTACGTATCTTACAACAAAGCTAAAGAAGCTGCAACAAACATTATTTCCAATGTCTATGCCACTTGAATATAGCAGTATGTCATTGCAGATGCAAGAGTGGCTTTATTATTATTATCATCATTTTTAAGCTCTTTTTACCCATATGCTGTCTGCTACAATTCAGTAAATTATAGTTTACCTACAGCTTTTGTTAAATTCTCACAATACTATTTCAAAAACTACTCACCATTTTATTGTGTGTGTGTGTGTGTGTGTGTGTGTGTGTGTGTGTGTGTGTGTGTGTGTTGTTTTTATATGTGGCTTCACCTAAGTTTCACAAATGTCTATTAATGTGAATTTTTTTATATTGTAGCATCTTTATTGTGATTTCAGATAACAGCTTACCAACATGGACACTGCACCAGAAAAAATGCAGGTAGCTCCTCGTAGGTACCAGGAAGAGCTCTTGAAACGATGCCTAAATGAGAACACAATTCTGTACCTGCCCACAGGGTCTGGGAAAACATTCATAGCTGTTATGTTTATTAAGGAAATAATGAAGGAATGCTGTGTGTAAGTAATTTTTTCTTTGTCTGTTAGGCAGTTCAGTGTGTGCATGCAATGTAGAATGGATAAACTCAAACTGACATGACCTTGTTATTAGGTACTTAGGCAGTTACTTTTTATCATTTGTTGTTATGATCTATGTAGCAGGCTGAACATGATTTCTGTGCTGTATGATGTTCAGATATTACTTGTGTTGTATAATGGAGTGAATGCAAGGGGGCAAGATTTTTCTTGGATTTCAGATGTAAATTGCAGGCAATTGAGAGAGAACCACATTTAGCTGTGCTCAGTTTGCCTTTGCAGGTATTCACTCATTTTTTGCTGGTCGTTTGTCTTGCAGCAAACTGTCAAAGAAAGCTCACATACTTTCCATTTCTGCACTTGTGTTGGTGTGAACAGCAGGAGTCTATCCTCTTTTTTGGTTGTGTCACATTTTGTGTGTGAACTAACTTCATTAGTAAATGTGAATTGGGTATATGATGGAAATGATGGAGTCAATATATATATCTAAAAACAAAGATGATGTGACTTACCAAACGAAAGCGCTGGCACGTCGATAGACACACAAACAAACACAAACATACACACAAAATTCAAGCTTTCACAACAAACTGTTGCCTCATCAGGAAAGAGGGAAGGAGAGGGAAAGACGAAAGGATGTGGGTTTTAGGGAGAGGGTAAGGAGTCATTCCAATCCCGGGAGCGGAAAGACTTACCTTAGGGGGAAAAAAGGACGGGTATACACTCGCACACACACACATATCCATCCACACATATACAGACACAAGCAGACATATTTAAAGACAAAGAGTTTGGGCAGAGATGTCAGTCGAGGCGGAAGTGCAGAGGCAAAGATGTTGTTGAATGACAGGTGAGGTATGAGTGGCGGCAACTTGAAATTAGGGGAGATTGAGGCCTGGTGGATAACAGGAAGAGAGGATATATTGAAGAGCAAGTTCCCATCTCCGGAGTTCGGATAGGTTGGTGTTAGTGGGAAGTATCCAGATAACCCGGATGGTGTAACACTGTGCCAAGATGTGCTGGCTGTGCACCAAGGCATGTTTAGCCACAGGGTGATCCTCATTACCAACAAACACTGTCTGCCTGTGTCCATTCATGTGAATGGACAGTTTGTTGCTGGTCATTCCCACATAGAATGCGTCACAGTGTAGGCAGGTCAGTTGGTAAATCACGTGGGTGCTTTTACACGTGGCTCTGCCTTTGATCGTGTACACCTTCCAGGTTACAGGACTGGAGTAGGTGGTGGTGAGAGGGTGCATGGGACAGCTTTTACACCGGGGGCGGTTACAAGGGCAGGAGCCAGAGGGTAGGGAAGGTGGTTTGGGGATTTCATAGGGATGAACAAAGAGGTTACGAAGGTTAGGTGGACAGCGGAAAGACACTCTTGGTGGAGTGGGGAGGATTTCATGAAGGATGGATCTCATTTCAGGGCAGGATTTGAGGAAGTCGTATCCCTGCTGGAGAGCCACATTCAGAGTCTGATCCAGTCCCGGAAAGTATCCTGACACAAGTGGAGCACTTTTGTGTTTCTTCTGTGGGAGGTTCTGGGTTTGAGAGGATGAGGAAGTGGCTCTGGTTATTTGCTTCTGTACCAGGTCGGGAGGGTAGTTGCGGGATGCAAAAGCTGTTGTCAGGTTGTTGGTGTAATGGTTCAGGAATTCCGGACTGGAGCAGATTCGTTTGCCACGAAGACCTAGGCTGTAGGGAAGGGACCGTTTGATGTGGAATGGGTGGCAGCTGTCATAATGGAGGTACTGTTGCTTGTTGGTGGATTTGATGTGGACGGACGTGTGAAGCTGGCCATTGGACAGGTGGAGGTCAACGACAAGGAAAGTGGCATGGGATTTAGAGTAGGAGCAGGTGAATCTGATCGAACCAAAGGAGTTGAGGTTGGAGAGGAAATTCGGGAGTTCTTCTTCACTGTGAGTCCAGATCATGAAGATGTCATCAATAAATCTGTACCAAACTTTGGGTTGGCAGGCTTGGGTAACCAAGAAGGCTTCCTCTAAGCGACCCATGAATAGGTTGGCATAAGAGGGGGCCATCCTGGTACCCATGGCTGTTCCTTTTAATTGTTGGTATGTCTGGCCTTAAAAAGTGAAGAAGTTGTGGGTCAGGATGAAGCTGGCTAAGGTAATGAGGAAAGAGGTTTTAGGTAGGGTGGCAGGTGATCGGTGTGAAAGGAAGTGCTCCATCGCAGCGAGGCCCTGGACGGGGGAGTATTTGTGTATAAGGAAGTGGCATCAATGGTTACAAGCATGGTTTCCGGGTGTAACGGATTTGGTAAGGATTCCAGGCATTTGAGAAAGTGGTTGGTGTCTTTTATGAAGGATGGGAGACTGCATGTAATGGGTTGAAGGTGTTGATCTACGTAGGCAGAGATACGTTCTGAGGGGGCTTGGTAACCAGCTACAATGGGGCGGCCGGGATGATTGGGTTTGTGAATTTTAGGAAGAAGGTAGAAGGTAGGGGTGCGGGGTGTCGGTGGGGTCAGGAGGTTGATGGAGTCAGGTGAAAGGTTTTGTAGGGGGCCTAAGGTTCTGAGGATTCCTTGAAGCTCCGCCTGGACATCAGGAATGGGATTACCTTGGCAAACTTTGTATGTGGTGTTGTCTGAAAGCTGACGCAGTCCCTCAGCCACATACTCCCGACGATCAAGTACCACGGTCGTGGAAACCTTGTCCGCCGGAAGGATGACGATGGACCGGTCAGCCTTCAGATCACGGATAGCCTGGGCTTCAGCAGTGGTGATGTTGGGAGTAGGATTAAGGTTTTTTAAGAAGGATTGAGAGGCAAGGTTGGAAGTCAGAAATTCCTGGAAGGTTTGGAGAGGCTGATTTTGAGGAAGAGGAGGTGGGTCCCGTTGTGACGGAGGACGGAACTGTTCCAGGCAGGGTTCAATTTGGATTGTGCTTTGGGTAGTTGGATCATTAGGAGTAGGATTAGGATCATTTTTCTTCGTGGCAAAGTGATACTTCCAGCAGAGAGTACGAGTGTAGGACAGTAAATCTTTGACGAGGGCTGTTTGGTTGAATCTGGGAGTGGGGCTGAAGGTGAGGCCTTTGGATAGGACAGAGGTTTCGGACTGGGAGAGAGGTTTGGAGGAAAGGTTAACTACTGAATTAGGGTGTTGTGGTACCAGATTGTGTTGATTCGAATTTTGAGGTTTTGGAGGGAGTGGAGCTGGAAGTGGGAGGTTGAGTAGATGGGAGAGACTGGGTTTGTGTGCCATGAGAGGAGGTTGAGGTTTGCTGGAAAGGTTTTGACGGGTGAGTGAGTTGCCCTTCCGGAGGTGGGAAACCAGGAGATTGGATAGTTTTTTGAGGTGAAGGGTGCCATGCTGTTCTAATTTGCAGTTGGCCTGTAGGAGGATGCTCTGAACAGCCGGTGTGGATGTGGGAGAGGAAAGATTCAGGACTTTTATTAAGGATAGGAGTTGACGGGTGTGTTCATTGGCTAAGTTGATGTGTAGGTGAAGGATTAGGTGGGTGAGGGCAATGGATTGTTCAGTTTGGAACTGGTATAGGGACTGATGGAAAGAAGGGTTGCAGCCAGAGATGGGGACTTTTAAGTGTGAGGCCTTTGGGGGTAATGCCAAATGTCAGACAAGCCTGAGAAAATAAAATATGCGAGCGTAATCTGGCTAGGGTGAAGGCATGTTTGCGGAGGGAATGTATATAAAACTTAATGGGGTCATCGTGGGGGTGTTGTGAGGGTGACATGGTATTAGAAGGTGGAAAGTGTAACATGTAACATGTAACCCACATCCTTTCGCCTTTCTCTCTCCTTCCCTCTTTCCCGATGAGGCAAAAGTTTGTTGTGAAAGCTTGAATTTTGTGTGTATGTTTGTGTTTGTTTGTGTGTCTATCGACGTGCCAGAGCTTTTGTTTGGTAAGTCATATCATCTTTGTTTTTAGATATATTTTTCCCACGTGGAATGTTTCCCCCTATGTGTGTATATATATATATATATATATATATATATATATATATATGATATGAATTAATAGAGGGGAAACATTCCACGTGGGAAAAATGAAAAATATATCTAAAAACAAAGATGATGTGACTTACCAAACGAAAGCTCTGGCACGTCGATAGACACACAAACAAACACAAACATACACACAAAATTCTAGCTTTTGCAACCAACGGTTGCTTCATCAGGAAAGAGGGAAGGAGAGGGAAAGACGAAAGGATTTGGGTTTTAAGGGAGAGGGTAAGGAGTCATTCCAATCCCGGGAGCGGAAAGACTTGCCTTAGGGGGAAGAAAGGACGGGTATACACTCGCACACACACACATATCCATCCACACATATACAGACACAAGCAGACGTATTTTCTTCCATTTCCTCCTATATAAACACTTGCTTGTTGGTGGCAGCGATGGTAGTGGACACTGCTGAATTTTTCTGCATGTGCTCATCACCTGTTTGCTTCTGTTTGCTCTGATGTAAGTGGAGATTTAAGCTTACAAAATATGTGAACTAGAAGTTTCAAAATGTGATGCAGACACAAGTAGAGGTGAGCAGTGTGTGTGTGTGTGTGTGGGGGGGGGGGGGGCTCATTTATTTGTCATGCATTTACAGAGAGTACTGAATACATACTGTAACATGAGAGGTGTTTGGAGATGAGTTACAATTTATTTATTTTACAAGCACCACTCAAACTATGGGCATATCCTTTTGTAGTATGATAAACTGGTCATAGTCCACCAAAGAGATGCTAGATAACAGTTATGAACCATGTGTGTAGTGAAAAGACTGTGGTTGTTTGCTGTTAAGTATGGAAGGCTATGAACAAGGTGGAAGGTGACGGTCATGGACAAAGATGGACTGCATAGTTTTTGTGGAAAAAGGAGTCAAAACAACATATTCATAAATGTGTAACTGTGGTGTGTGTTTAGGAAGCTTGTGTTTATTGGACAGATCATTGCATCGGCAGTGGAATAGTGAGCAAAGTTGGCATCACTGATGTTCATTATTGTGCCACGCTCACACGATTCACCTGATCTCATACCATCTGATTATGCTCCATTCAGTAACGTGAAGGATGCATTGTGAGTTAAAAGATTGGGCAACACCTAAGAATTTCACTCAGGAATGGGCGTGTAGTACCCCCAAACAGTGGTTCTGTGGCACAATAATGAAGTTTCTGACATAGTGGCACTGGTGTATTGTTGTCATTGGCGATTATAAGGAGAGATCCCATGTACACGGGCTCATGTTAGTTAATAAAAATGATACAAAAAAGTACAATTGCGAATCATTTCTGAATACCACCCATACTTGGAACTGAACTTTTGTAGGGATCAACTGTTATTTCCTACCAGTATTGTGATAAATGGGCTTGTTTTGTTAGTACTTGCTGCAATACATGTCTACCCTGAAATCTTCTGCTACCTGTAATCTTCAGTGACATTTTAATGTAACAAATGAAGTACACAGCTATTTTCGTACTGGTCGTGGACTGTAGATGCGTGGAATTTAGTAGTGGTCTCAGTGATCTAGTGAGTGTGCTGTTGTTCATGGATTCGATACTAATGGAGTGGGATCTTTGAGTTCTTAACCAAATACTAATATAATAGAAGAATTTGTTCTTAAGAACAGCAAATATCAAAAGTGTGAGATAGGTGATGTAATTTTTTTTCGAAACCGTATGTTCTTCTATTAACTGTTCTGTGGACTGTTGAAGATATTATTCTGTAAGAAAAGTTAATCGGCTGCTACAAAAATTATTTTCCTGTGGGCATGGATATCTAGCAACCTAAGAATACAATTTTTAACTCTACAAATTAGCGCAGATGCATGTTGTCTCAGAATCTTAAAGTGAAATGCCTGAGACACCTTACTTCAATAATATTTCAGCCAGAAAGATAACAGCAAGAAGTATATTGGGAAAAATTGGGTCATCTGGGTGAATGTTGGAGAGTAATGGGGTTGTAGATCTCTAGGTGGAGGACGAACATGAGTAATGGTCATAAAACAGTCCCTGTATTTCTCCATGACAGGAATGAAGAAAGTATTACCCATTGCTGAAATCGGAGCTGTGCCAGCCCACGCCATCTTCCCTGTTTGCTGTGGGGCCATTCGTCCTGCTGGCTGCAAACTTGAATGGAGCCCCAATGTAAGGCAGGCAGTAGATCCCCTCAGCAAAATCATTTGGGAAGTAATCCAGTGTTTGCTGAGTGTCTGAGACATGGATGCAGCTGACTGCAAGTCATGGCTCCTGTTGAGACCAGTGATGCCTTCCGTCTGTTTTTAGAGGCCATTTTCAGATTTGTTGTTAAATGAAGGACATGGTGAACCCTGCTAACCTTGTTCATGGGTTGAAGGCACATATGTGATTGGTGTCACCATACCCAGGACTGACTGCGGCTCTTTGGTATGGAGTATGGTAGAAGGCTTAAACCAGGCCGTACCAGCTCAGGTGCTCTCCCAGAGAGGACAGCTGGCAGGCTCGGGCAGAGGTCAACAGGGGTGGGCAAACAGCTAATGCACGATCAGTCTTGCAGCTGGATCGTAGCTTATGCAATTATGGTCTACTGGTCAAGCACACACAGACAAGGGTCACAGAGCAGAGCATGCTTGCACAGAGCATGTGTAATAATGCCATCTGGCAGGTAGACTACTCTATCTGTGCCTGTGTGTAAGTATAATATGGAGTGTGCAGGATTGCCCTTGCCACATGGGGCAATGTTGGAACAGCCTGGCTTAAACCACAGGCTCCATGTAAATTCTGTGGCAATCTTGCATGTAGATTTTTAGATTCCCACTGTTATGTGAAGAATTTCAGAGTTGTTTCACCTGCCCTTCCCTCAGGAGGCCAGACCTGCCTAACAGTCTGGCATCAGCTATTGGATGTAAGAATAGATGGTTTATATAGAGCTAGACAAACAATATTCAAAGGCAAGTGTATCTTAGATTTCCTCTTATACCACAGAACTTGATATGGTATTGAGTGTTACTTTGACAGTTCTGTGGCATATAATACATAATATGCAACAAACGATGAACTAGCAACAATAAACAGTTGTTCTGCATACAAGTTGTTAATTTCAGGTAACGGAGAAGGAAATGCCACGGCACAAACTCCTGTTGCATTTGAACTAATTCACAAGAGAGATACCATGCCCGTGTATGTGCATATATAAAAATTTTTGGTGAGTTTGAAGTAAAGGAATATACTACAACCTCAAATGCATTACTCACTTGGGGATTGTGAGGAGAGGATTACATTAATTAAAACATCCCCAGAGGCACTTCAGCAATCATTCATCTCATGCCCAAAAAGAAACCTGCCCTGCATTTCACAATGGTTTGCAGAATACAGATGCAGTTGTAAAGCTGACTGTTGAAAGTGAAAATGTAGTTGTTTGATTATTAGAGTCTGTAACTGGATGGCGATTCTTCTGGAAAATCTGGAATTCTCGGGAATTACATTTTACCTCCAAAAATCGGGGAAATCTCTGGGAATCTAACATCATAATTTAATTGAGCTTTGTAAGTCACAAATTTTAAAATACTTAATAATTCAAAGTGTGTTGATTATTTGAATATTAGTCCACATAAATTATTGACATTGAAAAACTGTGGTTAAACTACAGTGTAGATTGAAGAAAAGTCGTTATTGTGAGATGGTCAGCAGCCAGCTGCTCACCATTAGTTTCTCAGGAGCTTTTTTCTGGCTTTGTCTTTCCTCCCCATGCCTGAAATTATCAGGTTTTTTTCCTCCCAAGTCTGAGTAGCCACCGTGCTATAATGAACTACTAGATGGCTTGCAAGTGAACATTTTGATCCCTCTTCCTACACTAAAATAATGTTTGTAAAAGTTACCAACATTTGGGTGAAATGAGGAAAAAATTAATTATTAGTAAATATCAAATAAATGCAGTAAAACATACAGATTTAGACTGAATTAAAATGTAATAATATAGTGAGAATTTATTGACAGCAATAAGACATGTCATGGATGTAGTGCGAAGAGGGCAGTGTGCAGTCAAGTCCACTTAAAATGTTAGATCTTTAATCCATTCCAGATCATCTAATTTTGGTTCCTGATTTCCTTTTCATTCAGAAAGCCAACAATAGTGAGTGATAAATTAGAAAATTGTTCTGCGTGTGCTCCTTGACTTAACCAACATATTTCACATTAATATATAATGCCACTGTGCTCTTTGTTCAGTTCCATCACAAACTATTGAATCTGACAGTGTGCTACTACTCATGCCACCAATTTCATCATGTGCTTCCTGCTTGCAAATTTAACACAGAATGCTTCTTGATGTATGGAACAATCAGTCCCATACATATTGTCTGTCGATCGTTGTAATGCTTTTCTCATCTGTCATCAACAAATTCTTTATGTGTAGTGTTGTAAGGCTGTTCTATAACAAATTTTTGTATCCATTGATTATACGACGGCATAATAGGTATAGAGAATTCTCATCCTTCTCTATGAAAATGAACTGTGATTCTCATTCATTTTTCAAGGCTTGTGACAGTAGTTTACTGAACTGCCTCTTTTTTTTTGAGCAAATAGGCACTGGGTCTGCAAAATACCTTTTTAATATGAGCAAATAGCAAAGTATAAACATTGTTGACACGCGATTCTGCCGAACTGAAGAAAGTATTGCTGACTGAAAAGTGCTGCACCAAATGCCAGAACAGTGTCACATTGCACTGCTAAACAATATATCATTGTGTTCTGACTAGTCCTGAGGAGGACCGAGTAAAACTAGTAGTGCCGAGTGCCAAACTGGACGTGTGGGTGCATGAATCCTTGCACACCATGGCCAGCCCTGTGGTAGTAGATGACTAGACAAGTGTCAGAGATAAACTGGGAATGAAATAAAGTGTCAAAGAAAGGCCCAGAATAGTAACTGTACATTTATATACTAAACAGATTTTCAGAAAATTATCTTGAGGATTTGGTGAGACAGCTCACTTGCGGGGGAAACATTTGATGTGCTGGGAACAAACATCTGTACTCTGTGAACACAGAACCAGTGATCTTGAATATATTACTTCATCAGTAATTACTGGTGTTGAATGAAAAGTTAAGGTGGAGAGCTATTTCTGTGTAACAGAGACAACAAGAAACTGCTTTAGTATGCAGTAAACATTGTTTGGAATACTGAAACAAATATGTGATTGGATTGAAGACTTCGTAGCAAATATAATTCAGTTTATTGATTTAATGGGGAGGTTTTGCTAGAAACAAGAGTACTGTCTGGTATACTTAAAGACAACATTATTGAACCACTTTTGTTCAAGAAGTGTACTAAATGACTCTTAAGAGAAAATATATAGCTCTCTGAGGCTGTTATCTGATGATCCAATTCTGTGTGGGGCAGTAACATAATCAGGAAGGAGCCATGTAATACTATTTGCAGATTATCAACACTCAGTGCAAATACGAGCTGTTGGCCCTCTAAATAAATAAATAAATAAATAAATCAATAAATACAAACTTCGTGCTTTAAATATGTCTGCTTGTGTCTGTATATGTGTGGATGGATATGCGTGTGTGTGCGAGTGTATACCCATCCTTTTTTCCCCCTAAGGTAAGTATATACAGGAATGGGAAACAACTCTTGGATTTCTGTGCCAGTATGGGCTTAGTAATCACAAACTCCTCTTTTAAACATAAGAACATTCACCGGTATACTTGGGAAGGCAGGGGAACCAGATCTATCATTGACTATATAATAACAGATCAGGAATTCAGGAAGGCTGTGAGGGACACACGTGTATTCAGGGGATTCTTTGATGACACTGATCATTATTTAATCTGCAGTGAAATTGGGATTGTGGGGCCGAAAGTGCAAGTCAGGTCCATATGTAGGAGGATAAGGGTGGAGAAACTTCAGGATAAGGAAATCAGGCACAAGTACATAACAGCGATCTCAGAAAGGTACCAGTTAGTTGAATGTAGTCAGTTGCAGTCACTGGAAAAGGAATGGACGAGGTACAGGGACACAGTACTAGAAGTGGCCAAAGAATGTCTTGGAACAGTAGTGTGTAAAGGTAGGATGAAGCAAACAGCTTGGTGGAATGACACAGTCAAGGCAGCCTGTAAAAGGAAAAAGAAGGCATATCAAAAATGGCTACATACTAGAACTCAGGTAGACAGAGAAAGTTATGTTGAAGAAAGAAACAAAGCCAAACAGATAATTACAGCATCCAAGAAGAAATCTGGGGAAGACTTTGGAAACGGGTTGGAGACCTTGGGTCAAGCTGCTGGAAAACCATTCTGGAGTGTAAATAGCAGTCTTCGAAAGGGAAGTAAGAAGGAAATGACAAGTATTTTGGACAGGTCAGGAAAACTGCTGGTGAATCCTGTGGATGCCTTGGGCAGATGGAGGGAATATTTTGAAGAGTTGCTCAATGTAGGTGAAAATACGATCAGTAATGTTTCAGATTTCGATGTACAATGGGACAGGAATGATGATGGAAATAGGATCACATTTGAGGAAGTGGAGAAAATGGTCAATAGATTGCAGTGCAATAAAGCGGCTGGGGTGGATGAAATTAAGTCGGAACTCATCAAATACAGTGGAATGTCAGGTCTTAAATGGCTACACAGGATAATTGAAATGGCCTGGGAGTCGGGACAGGTTCCATCAGACTGGACAAAAGCAGTAATCACACCAATCTTTAAACATGGAAACAGAAAAGATTGTAACAACTACAGAGGTATCTCTTTAATCAACGTTGTGGATAAAATCTTCTCAGGTATTGTTGAAAGGAGAGTGCGAGTATTAGTTGAGGACCAATTGGATGAAAATCAGTGTGGGTTTAGGCCTCTTAGAGGCTGTCAGGACCAGATCTTTAGCTTACGGCAAATAATGGAGAAGTGCTATGAGTGGAACAGGGAATTGTATCTATGTTTTATAGATCTAGAAAGGCATATGACTGGGTTCCTAGAAGGAAGTTATTGTCTGTTCTACGTGATTATGGAATAGGAGGCAAACTTTTGGAAGCAATTAAAGGTCTTTACATGGATAGTCAGGCAGCAGTTAGAGTTGACGGTAAATTGAGTTCATGGTTCAGAGTAGTTTCAGGGCTAAGACAAGGCTGCAACCTGTCTCCACTGTTGTTCATATTATTTATGGATCATATGTTGAAAACAATAGACTGGCTGGGTGAGATTAAGATATGTGAACACAAAATAAGCAGTCTTGCATATGCGGATGACTTAGTTGTGATGGCAGATTCGATTGAAAGTTTGCAAAGTAATATTTCAGAGCTAGATCAGAAATGTAAGGACTATGGTATGAAGATTAGCATCTCCAAAACGAAAGTAATGTCAGTGGGAAAGAAATATAAACGGATTGAGTGCCAAATAGGAGGAACAAAGTTAGAACAGGTGGACGGTTTCAAGTACTTAGGATGCATGTTCTCACAGGATGGCAACATAGTGAAAGAACTGGAAGTGAGGTGTAGCAAAGCTAATGCAGCGAGCGCTCAGCTACGATCTACTCTCTTCTGCAAGAAGGAAGTCAGTACCAAGACGAAGTTATCTGTGCACCGTTCAATCTTTCGACAAACTTTGTTGTATGGGAGCGAAAGCTGGGTGGATTCAGGTTACCTTATCAACAAGGTTGAGGTTACGGATATGAAAGTAGCTAGGATGATTGCAGGTACTAGTAGATGGGAACAATGGCAGGAGGGTGTGGACAATGATGAAATCAAAGAAAAAAACTGGGAATGAACTCTATAGATGTAGCAGTCAGGGCGAACAGGCTTAGATGGTGGGGTCATGTTACACGCATGGGAGAAGCAAGGTTACCCAAGAGACTCATGGATTCAGCAGTAGATGGTAGGAGGAGTCGGGGCAGACCGAGGAGAAGGTACCTGGATTCGGTTAAGAATGATTTTGAAGTAATAGGTTTAACATCAGAAGAGGCACCAATGTTAGCACTGAATAGGGGATCATGGAGGAACTGTATAAGGGGGGCTATGCTCGAGACTGAATGCTGAAAGGCATAATCAGTCTTAAATGATGATGATGATGATGATGATGATGATGATTCACTCACTCAACCATTCTTTGTTTAAGTAATTCCCACTATAAGCGAATACTTTTTTAATGAGTTGTTCCTTGTTAATTTATTGCACAACCCATTGTATAAGATGCTTTTACAAGAATGTAGAACAGTACAATATGTGTCATTTCCAAGTTTTATTCTCAAACATTAGAGGTGATCAGCAGAAGGGTGAGAATGTTATAAACAATCTCAGATTTTATCTCCGTGTAAAACATGTTGATGCAAAAAGAGACTGATGATGTCTTGGTTACTGCCATGATGCGATGCTGACAGCTTCAAACACCGAAATCTACACCATCGCAGCAGCTACCACTGCATAATCAGCACTGCACAGCCAATACAGTGAGCAAGAGGGGAACTAAGTAGCTCCAGACACAAAGAAATAGTGATTTGCAGTGGGTGGTTTTATGGGTTTGTTTGTTCTTTATTCATCTACAAATCCTTTATAAAATTATATAAGATATATCATCTTTGTTAGAATAGGACCAAGTAGCAACAGAACACACATAAAAAGGGTACATAAATTTGCAAGCTTTTGGAGACAGTGGCCCCTTCATCTGGCAAAAGGGATGAAGGGGAAGAAAATCTTTCCTTCTCATTCCTTCCAGTAAATCTCCCCTGACCAACAGTTCTGGGCATCTTTCCTGAACTCTTCCCATTTCCTAAACCATGCCAGTCCTTTTTCTTCACTCTTTTTCCTTGCCTTCTGCCAGGAGGAGGAGATATTGGCCCAAAAAGCTTGCGGATTTCTGTACCTTTTTTGTGTGTTTTTCTCCTGCTGCTACTTGCTGAGTAATTTTTTTTTTCATCTGTCCAGTTACATTGAATTTTGAAAAATTGTTTATTTTGGTGGGTATTACTGTAGGAACTACTAAACTAAAAGAGTTTACTCTAGAATAACAGTTGTTTCTTATTAAATAATGTTAATATTTTTCCCTTCCCTACTCTGAACTATTTAAATAATTCTCGACTTTATTGAATGAATTATTTAAGAGGTACACTATTATTTAAGAGGTACACTTAATGGTCTTTTCAAATATTTTGATTTTAGTTATCCCTTTAATATCACTGTGCAATATATTGTACTATTTTATTTCTTTGTAGAAAATACTGTTTCATGTTTTTTGTTTGTTTACTCTTGGTAATTGTAAGTTTAGTCTGGCACTTGGTCAGTGATCATGAATGTTACTGTTCATGAGATAATTGCTTATGTTCTTGTTATGCATAACAGATTGGTAGTTATATTCACAGATTGGTGGATATATTCACATAATGTGGTTAAAATATCCAACTGCATAAAGAGATCTTTATGTGAAGGTTTGTTACTATTTTTAGTTTTTATTCCAGAGGCCCCTTGCTGTACTTTGAAGACTGTATATAAGGCATTGTCTCGTTGAAGGTAACACATTGATAAAGGGTGTAACTTGCTGATGGTATTTTCTTTGCTTGTATATTTGTGAGTTTGATCCTTCGGAGTTTCATTTCCTTTCTCTACTAAGAGGTCTGGTGTTTTAGTTGTGATTACAATGTCATTGTTATCAGCAAAATGTCCGCCAGTAAATATACATATAAGGAAAAGTCAGACTACCCTGAAACATCTGAATATTAATAACAGGAAACTAGAAATTCATGGCATGGCCAGACAGTGCAGCACATTAAGTGCAAGTTGAATAAGCTGACTGCATGTCGTCATGTGCCATCCGACAAAGCTACAGATATAACAGCATCAAAATATCTGCCCAATTCATAGACAGTAAAGGTAATAATACAACTGTCCATCATGCAAAATCTATTGCATTATAGTATCCGGGAACAGAATGTATAGTTAAATCTGATAACACAATATAAATCTCTGTTGGCACACAGTCTGTAAATCATAACTAGATCGTTGCGACATGCTGACACAAAGACCCAGTACTGGTAGTCACTGCTTAAGTTTAGGTTGCACTGCCTCTGGACACCACACTACTGCAAGCCTGCAATTGCTCAGTTTGCATGGCCAGCCCATAAACAAGTAATGTTGACGGCTTGTCAAACAGTCCTTCCCCAATCAAACAAGCAACCACTTCTCCTCTCGTGGCTCGAGCCATCGACCGACTGATCTCTGCGCCCACCTGATTAACACTTCTGCCACCCAAGGAAGAAGAGCACAATCCACTAGGAAGTATAGCCAACCTATGTCTGCTAATACCAATGTAGGCAGTAGTGTGCATGTAGCACATATTCCCTCCTCGATTCGGCAACCTGCCAAGAACCCCAGATTTGCCCTGGGAACCCAACTTAATCTGAGACAGCTGAGCCCTAACTTCTTTGCTGTTTGGAGGTCCCTTAACAGAACAGTGACAGGGTTAATGAACTCTTGAGTTTCTAATGGACCCATAAATCACAGAAATAACTTCTTGCCTTTACTGACTCCTTAAAAATTCTTAATAAAAATCATGCCACCAATTCGGTAGTTGTTTGGTTGCCACTCTACATTGTGGTGGATGTGGTCTCTCTCTTATGTGCCTCACTGAGATCCCTTTTCCCAGCCTCCATTACCAACTGTTCGGCATTTCTCTTCTCAGGCAGTATGTCATCAATAGACCATAAATTAGACAGTGGATTGTCTACCTGGTATCCCAGGTGAAAACTCACAAGTGTGGACTGATTGCTCTCAGGCCATACAGTGATAAGTGCCATTGTTAACCAGGAGAGTGAAGAATCTCATGCACTTTGATTATCACTATGATAGGTTATGAAGACCATGTTAAGATTCCTATTAATGTGCTACATATATTATGGGTTTGGGTAATAAGGTGTTCTAGTTACATGTCACACTCTTAAACAAAGGCAAAATTGGTTAAAATCATGTGTGGTAAATGAGCTCACATTATCAGATTGTGGAGGGCCAAGAGTGCCAAAAATTCCTTGTAAATTTTGGATTAGAGCTTGACTGGTCACTACTTTGGCGGATAACAACCAAATTAATAAGCATAAAGCAGTCCACACAAACTAAAATCATCTTTTGCCTGCCTTCAATCTAGGCAACAATCCCAGAAAATCAGTGTACATCCACTGAAAGGGTCCCTCTATCAACTTGGACACCAAATATCTGATCTCGCTATTTTACACTGGTTTACTAACAGTGTGAACCTCACAACTTGATATCTCCTTACTGATCTTGTTATCCATTCCAGACAATAAATTGCTGTCTGATTTTCTCCTGTATTGTCCACACTCCTCAATGTCTTCCCATAGCAGATTCATGGAAGTAGTGGAACATTTACAATGTCTACTTTCTGTAACCTCTCCTTAATCTCGTGAAGGCATTTGCCTTGATCCTGGAACTCCTCAATGCCATGAAACAGATGAGGAATTTGTGCAACAATCGGAGTTATTGGGGCTTCGAATCATCATCTGTCAGTAGCTGCTTATCACCTTCATTGTACTCATTCCCTCCAAATGTGCGACTCAGTCCTTGCAGCTACAAGATTCTCCAGTCTCTAAATATTATGGACTTCAAACCTAAAGAATAAAATCCTATATGCCCACCTGGCAATGCGACCAGTTTTTCTTGGTGTGGCTAACACCCAGCTGAGGGCTTGACTGTCAGCTTCCAAGACAAACTTTTCCAAAGTGTTCCAATTAATATCTAATCTCCTCTGTGCCGAACAAAACTGACAGGGTCTCCAATTCATAGATAAGATATCTTTTCCCAAAATTATTTAATACCCTTGAGGCGTACTTTCTTAATCCCTTCCTGTTCCTGTAACAACACTGCTCCTATCCCCAGACAGGAAGCATCAGTTTGCAAAATGAATTCAATGTTGAACTCTGGTAGATCTAATTCTGGCACTGATCCTAGGGCTTGTTTTAAGGTGCAAAATGCAGCTTCCTGGTAAAGCCACCCCCAGAAATTCGCATCCCTTTTTGTGTAGTTCATTAAGTAGAGCAGTACCATTCCAGGCTGCACCCATGGTCTAGGGGTAACATCTTTGATTAGTAATCAAAATGTCCTCGGTCCCAGGTTCAAATCCCGCCACTTATTTAATTTTGATTAACAATCAGCATTGCCAGCTGAAGGCTTTCGGCATAAGAAGTCACCCTCATTCTGCCAATGGCTTTGTCAAAGAGGGTGGAGGAGTGCACAGAGGTTCAGGGCTCTCTCTTGTTCTTGGGGTGGGAGACAGCCCCTAAAGGTAGGAGAATTGGCAATGATCAATGGCATGAGGATGCAGAAGGCAACAGAAACCACTGCATTAAAGACACATAACATGTATCCATAGGACATATGGCCTGTAATCGAAAAAGTGTCATGATGGTTTCTCCATTGGCAAAAGATTCTGGAATAGTCTCCCATTCAGATCTCCAGGAGGGGACTGCCAAGGGGGAGGTGACCATTAGAAAAAGATTGAATGACCAATGAAAGGTGTTCTACGAGTGGGGGCGTGGAGTGCCAGAAGCTTGAACCTGGTAGGGAAGTTAGAAAGTCTGAAAGGGAAACGCAAAGGCTCAATCAAGATATAGTAGGCGTCAGTGAAGTGAAATAGAAAGAAGGCAGTGATTTCTAGTCAGATGAGTGTAGGGTAATATCAACAGCAGCAGAAAATAATATAATTGAAGTATGATTCGTTATGAATAGGAAGGTACGGCAGAGAGTCTGTTCCCCCCTGCGGGTTGAAGGGTAAGAATAGGCCCACAGTATTCTTGTCTGTAGTAAGAGGCGATAAAAAGGAGTCTCATACTTTTTGGCTTTTATGTGATGGTCCCCTCTCTGTTTTGACCTCCATCTTTCAACATTCTTCCGAAGAGCAAGCCAATTGGGGAAGGGCGCCTTACATGGTGCATTGTGTCCATCATGCATTGAGACCTTTAGCCAGCTTTCTCGTCGTCACATTACAGTCCCGCTCGTTCTCCATCTCTTGGACGAGGATATATTCCTAGGTGCGATTTCCACCATGCACTGTCCAGTGTTGCTTTCTGTGGAGACGACGACCATGGACTTCCTTGCACCTAATATCCAGCACGGTAGCCAGTCCGTTGTGGTGGGGCCGCCATGTACCCTGTTGGTTGTAGCCCCCTGACAACACAGGGATCGCTCTGCTGATGCCTGTGCCGTTAACACCCCACGTATGCCAAGGAGTAGGTGCCTATCTCCCTGGGGCATCAGGACTCCCAGTAATGGCCATCCTGCCACGTGGCCCTTGCTGAGGCTGGATGGCACCCGAGGGGAGGGCCCTTAGTCGGAGTGGATGGTATCAGGGCGGATGACCTACAATGAAGCGTGGTACATCATCTCTTGCTGGTGGCCAGCCGCCAGCAGTCTCTAAGTGTTCTCGGGGTCAATTCAATGCTCAGAAATATGATCCCAAATCATTCCCCTCCCTGGCCACACCGTGGGACGAGCGAAAGGCTCAGGATGGCATTGACACTTATTCACTCCGGTTCCTAGTTTGTACGAGAGCTGATGGGGAGTCTTTCATGTCAGCGAAGCCTCAGTTCTTTGTAGAGCATTAAGAGGACAAGTTTGGGGAGGTGAAGGTCTTGTCCAAAATGCACTCTGTGTCAGTATTGATAAAAACGGCATCCTCTGCCCAGTCACAGAGGTTACCTGCTTGTGACAAGTTGGGGGATGTTTCAGTTACCATCACACCCCATAAGAGTTTAAATATGGTCCAGGGTATTATTTTCCATAGGGACCTTCTTTTGCAGTCTGATGACGAGCTGCGCACCCATTTAGAGTGGCGAGGCTTACATTTCGTCCAGCTCATTCAATGGGGTCCGAAGGATAATCAAATTGCTACTGGTGCCTTGATCTTGGCTTTCAAGGGTGATACATTACCGGAGAAGGTCAAGGTGGCGGTCTACCACTGTGATGTCAAGCCTATATCCCTCCCCCGATGCGGTGCTTTAAGTGCTGGAAGTTCGACCATGTGTCTTCCCGCTGTACTTCCAGCCTCACATATCGAGATTGCGGACACCCATCACATCCCAATACTCCTTGTGCCCCGCCTCCCATCTGTGTCAGTTGTGGAGAGCATCATTCACCTTGCTCGCCAAACTGCAGAATCTTACAGAAAGAGTGGAAAATCATGGAATATAAGACCCTGGACTGACTGACCTATACTGAGGCTAAGAGGAAATATGAACAACTCCATCCTATGCGAATGACTTCCTGGTATGCCGTCGCTACGACAACCGTGATAGCCCCATCAGTTCAGCAAATTCCAGTCGGCTCCCTGAGCTGTACGACTCCACATTCCCCCTTGACCATGGGTGGCACTACCCACCCTGTTGCTCATGCACCACCTACCTGAGGAGCAGCCCCCCCCCCACCCAAACACCCATCGGGGACATCCATTCCCACTGCTAAGCTGGAGAAGCGTCCAACTTCTTTGGTTCCTCTCGCTCACAAGGGGTCCCATGCCCTTGGGTCCCTCCCTTCCCAGGTTTCCACAAGTGGGAAGTATGACACCCGGCAGTGGCATAAGTGCCCACAAGCAGCTGGTCGTAGGGCTTCGCGATCCTCCTCCATCCCGGAGACTGAAGCAGTGAAGCCCTCCCAGCCAGTGAAACCCAAGAAGCAGTGAGAAAAGTCCAAGAAGAAGACCTCTAAGACGAAGGAACCTGTGGTGGCACCCACCCCACCGCAACCTACAAGCTCTGTGTCTGCGGACTAGGTAGAGATTCTGGTGTGTGCTGAGGACCTAGATCTCGCCAGACCCTCAGACACAATCGATGTTACTTGCACAGGTACTCCATCGGTGGCAGCAGGAGACCCAGCAGTGTAATCTGCCTCCTCAGTCCCTTTACACCTATCTCGGCCATGGACAGTGTCATCCTCCAGTGGAACTGCAGCGGTTTTTTCCACCATCTTGCTGAACTCTAACAACTTCTCAGCTTTCACTCTTTCCTCTGCATTGCTCTTCAGGAAACTTGGTTGCCAGCGAATCGAACCCCCACCCTCCGTGGCTATTGGGGTTACTATAAGAACTAGGCAGCTTATGAGAGGGTATCTGGTGGCATCTGCATCTACGTCCTTCACTCTCTTTACAGTGAATGTGTCCCTCTACAAATACCTTTAGAGGCTGTTGCTATTCGTGTGTGGACACCTCAGGCTGTTATTGATGCGGTGGTTCACTCGGTCACCACCGGCATCGTTACTGATGCAGAATCTGCCATTCCCTGTTCTTCTGGGTCCCATCGGCAGAGGACTGTGCCTTGATGGTTGTCCGAGATCGCTGAGGCGATTAAAGATCGCAGGTGGGCCCTCCAGCATCACAAGCAGCATCCCTCATTGGAACACCTCATCGCCTTTAAACGGCTCTGTGCGCGAACCCACCGCCTCATTCGCCAATGCAAACAGGAGTGCTGGGAAAGGTATGTCTCCACCATTGGCGTCCGTACCTCTCCATCACAGGTTTGGGCCAAGATTAGGTGACTCTATGGTTATTGGACCCCCATCGGCGTACCTGCGCTTTCACTGAATGGAGCAGTCTGTGCTGACTCCGACATGATTGCAAACCACTTAGCGGAGCATTTTGCTCAGAGTTCTGCTTCTGCGAATACCCGCAGGCCTTCCGCTCCCTGAAAGAGTGGTTGGAACGTCAGAGCTTTACATTTCACACCCATCACCCTGACTCGTACAATGCTCCATTCAGTGAGTGGGAATTCCAAAGTCCCCTAGCTGCTTGCCCTGATACGGCTCCCGGGCCAGATCGCATCCACTGTCAGATGCTCAGACACCTCTCAGTGGACTGCCAGAGACGCCTCCTAGACCTTTTCAACCATATCTGGGTTGAGGGGTGAGTTTCCGTCGCAATGGTGGGAAAACATCGTAATCCCTGTGTCGAAACCTGGCAAGAACCCACTGGAGGTGGACAGCTACTGCCCCATTAGCCTCACCAACATTCTTGGCAAGTTGCTCGAATGCATGGTGAGCCGGAGGTTGAGTTGGCTGCTTGAGTCTCGGGACTTCTTGCTCTGTCTCAGGGTGGGTTCTGTAAGGGCTGCTCTGCCACCGATAATCTGGTGATCCTGGAGTCTGCCATCCGGACGGCCTTTGCCGACCATCAGCATCTGGTTGCCGTTTTTTTTTGACATGCGGAAGGCCTATGATACGACATGGCGACATCACATCCTCAACATGCTTCATAGTTAGGGTCTTCAGTGTCCGCTCCCGATTTTCATACTAAATTTTCTGTCGCTTCATTCCTTCCGCGTGCAAGTTTCGGCCTCCCATAGTTCCTCTCAAGTTCAGGAGAGTGGGGTCCCGCAAGGATCAGTCTTGAGTGTCTGCCTCTTTTTAGTTGCAATTACTGGGCTCGCTGTGGCGGTCAGAACATCTGTCTCATCTTCCTTGTATGCTGATGACATCTGCCTATACTATAGCTCCACCAGCGTTGCAGCTGCTGAACGGTAACTGCAGAATGCTATCCAAGCCACAGTCTTGGGCTGTAGCTCATGGCTTCCAGTTTTCAGCTGCCAAGACGTGTGTTACGCATTGCTGCCAGCCTCGCACAGTTCACCCTGGGCCACGGCTTTATCTTGACAGCGAACCTCTTTCAGTGGTAGAGACGCATCAGTTTTTGGGATTGGTTTTTGATACCTGGTTGACTTGGCTCCCTCATATTCAGCAGCTTAAACAAACGTACTGGCGACATCTTAATGCTCTTCGTTGCTCGAGTCACACTAGCTAGGGTGCCGATCGGTCTTCCCTTTTACAGCTGTACCAGGCATTAATCCAGTCCCATCTAGACTATGAGAGCCTGGCTTAAGGCTTGGTATCCCCTTCTGCATTGCCGTTGCTTGACCCCATCCTTCACAGCAGAATCCGACTCGGCACTGGAGATTTCCACACAAGCCCTATCACTAGCATACTTGTGGAGGGTGGTCTCTCCATTGCGGATCTGGCACCGACGATTACTGGCCACGTACGCTGCCCATGTTTGTAGCTCACCCGGGCATCCCAGTTACCGTCTGCTGTTCCCTAACTCAGACGTCCATCTGCCAAAGCGGCGGCCCCGATCAGGGTGTACGATCTCAGTTCGTGTCTGGGCTCTTCTCTCTGGGCTTGAGTTTTTCCCTCTTCCTCCTATTTTCCAGGCCCATATACGTCTACCCCCGTGGTGTGTGCCCCGCCCATACCTTCGGCTTGATGTGGCACAGGGCCCGAAGGACTCTGTCCCTCCTGAGTCCCTCCGCCACCGCTTTATTTCAATTCTTGCCACATTTCAAGGCTCTGACGTTGTCTGTACTGACAGTTCGCTGGGTGCTGGTTGTGTTGGTTATGCTCTTACTCTAGGGGATCCCCTCATTGCCGGATGGCTGCAGTGTTTTCACTGCTGAGCTGGTCGCCATCTCTTGCCCCCTAGAGTATATCTGCTCCTGCTCGGGTGAGTCCTTCGTTATCTGTAGTGACTCCCTGATCGGTTTATGAGCATCGACCAGTGTTTCCCTCGCTCTCATCTGGTGATAGCTATCCAGGAGTCCCTCCATACTCTTGCCCGTTGTGGCCACTCTGTGGCCTTTATGTGGACCCTGGGCCATGTCGGCATCCCAGGAAATGAATGTATTGACACGCTGGCCAAACAGGCTGTCAGTGCAGTAGCCTTGGAGATTGGCCTTTTGGAGAGTGACCTCAGGTCAGTTTTGCGGCAGAAGGTACTTCGCACCTGGGGTGAAGAACGGCGCACCCTGCCGTCACCCAACAAACTTCGGGCCGTCAAGGAGACTACTGGTGTGTGGCGCCTCCTTATGAGCCTCCCGCAAGGACTCAGTTGTTCTCTGCCGGCTCTGCATTGGCCACACTTGGATGACGCAGGGTCATCTCTTGCGCCATGAGGACCCACCTCTCTGCCGCTGTGGATCAGTATTGACAGTGGTCCACATCCTGTTGGTTTGTCTGTTTTTAACTGCACTCAGGCAGACGTTTATGCTGCCTGATACTCTCCCTGCGCTTTTATCGGATGATGCTGCAATGGCAGACCTAGTTTTTAGTTTTATTCGTGCAGGGGGCTTTTATCACTCGATCTAAGGGTTAGTATCCTTTTCTGTTTTGAGTCTGACCTTTGGCCTATGGTTTTAGATTGTGGTTTTTAGTGTGTTTCTTGGCGGCTGGCGTTTCCTTTTTTGTTTCCGTGGTCGGCTAACCACTGTAAATCTCTATGTACTTTTATTTCTTTGTTTTCTGATCTTTGTCTGTGTCTTTCTTGTTCTGTGTTGTCCCTCGTTTTTACGCCTTGTTAGTTTTTATGGTTGTGGAACAAGGGACCGATGACCTTTGTAGTCTGGTCCCTTCAACACCCACAAACAAACCAACCAACCAACCAACCAACCAAGAGTCTGTTACTTTGAACAGTTCAGTGATATGATTGTTCTTATCAGAACTGATAGCAAACCAACACAGACAATGATAATTCAGTGCGCATGCCAACGTCGCAAGCTGAAGGTGAAAAGATAGAGAAAGCATATGAGGATATTGAAAGGGTCATACAGTACATAAAGGGAGATGGAGATCTAATAGTGATGAGGGACTGGAATGCAGTTGTAGGGGAAGGAGTAGAAGAAAAGGTTACAGGAGAATATGGGTTTAGGACAAGGAAAGAGAGAGAAGAAAGACTAATTGAGTTCTGTAATAAATTTCAGCTGGTGATAGTGAATACTCTGTTCATGACTCACAAGAGGAGTTATACTTGGAAACAGCTGGGTGACACGGGAAGATTTCAGTTAGATTACATCATGTTCAGTCAGAGATTCTAAAATCAGACATCAGATTGTAAGACATACCCTGGAATATGCAAAGAAGTGGGATACGGAAGTACTAAGGAATGAGGAGATATGCTTGAACTTCTGGAAGGCTGTAGATACAGCCGTAAGGAATAGCT
The DNA here is from genome assembly GCF_021461395.2 of Schistocerca americana. NCBI lineage: Eukaryota > Metazoa > Arthropoda > Insecta > Orthoptera > Acrididae > Schistocerca > Schistocerca americana. The sequence continues at coordinate 620,610,665 of NC_060122.1, forward strand.
CAGTAGGCAGTACTGTTGAAGAGGAAAGGACATCTCTAAAAAGGGCAATCACAGAAGCTGGAAAGAAAAAAAGTAGGTACAAAAAAGGTAAGTGCGAAGAAACCATGGGGGGGGCAAAAAAAAAAAAAAAAAAAAAAAAAAAAAAAAAAAAAAAAAAAAAACCTTCTGTTGATTTATGAAAGAAGGAAGTACAAAAATGTTCAGGGAAATTCAGGAATACAGAAACAAAAGTCACTGAGGAATGAAATAAATAGGAAGTGCAGGCAAGCTATGATGAAATGGCTGCAAGAAAAATGTGAAGTACAGGGTTATTACAAATGATTGAAGTGATTTCACAGCTCTACAATAACTTTATTATTTGAGATATTTTCACAATGCTTTGCACACACATACAAAAACTCAAAAAGTTTTTTTAGGCATTCACAAATGTTCGATATGTGCCTCTTTAGTGATTCGGCAGACATCAAGCCGATAATCAAGTTCCTCCCACACTCGGCGCAGCATGTCCCCATCAATGAGTTCGAAAGCATCATTGATGCGAGCTTGCAGTTCTGGCACGTTTCTTGGTAGAGGAGGTTTAAACACTGAATCTTTCACATAACTCCACAGAAAGAAATCGCATGGGGTTAAGTCGGGAGAGCGTGGAGGCCATGACATGAATTGCTGATCATGATCTCCACCACGACCGATCCATCGGTTTTCCAATCTCCTGTTTAAGAAATGCCGAACATCATGATGGAAGTGCGGTGGAGCACCATCCTGTTGAAAGATGAAGTCGGCACTGTCGGTCTCCAGTTGTGGCACGATCCAATTTTCCAGCATGTCCAGATACACGTGTCCTGTAACGTTTTTTTCACAGAAGGAAAAGGGGCCTTAAACTTTAAACCGTGAGATTGCACAAAACACGTTAACTTTTGGTGAATTGCGAATTTGCTGCACGAATGCGTGAGGATTCTCTACCCCCCAGATTCGCACTTTGTGTCTGTTCACTTCACCATTAAGAAAAAATGTTGCTTCATCACTGAAAACAAGTTTCGCACTGAACGCATCCTCTTCCATGAGCTGTTGCAACCGCGTCGAAAATTCAAAGCATTTGACTTTGTCATCGGGTGTCAGGGCTTGTAGCAATTGTAAACGGTAAGGCTTCTGCTTTAGCCTTTGCTGTAAGATTTTCCAAACCGTCGGCTGTGGTACGTTTAGCTCCCTGCTTGCTTTATTCGTCGACTTCCGCGGGCTACGCGTGAAACGTGCCCGCACGCGTTCAAACGTTTCTTCGCTCACTGCAGGCTGACCTGTTGATTTCCCCTTACAGAGGCATCCAGAAGCTTTAAACTGCGCATACCATCGCCGAATGGAGTTAGCAATTGGTGGATCTTTGTTGAACTTCGTCCTGAAGTGTCGTGGCACTGTTATGACTGACTGATGTGAGTGCATTTCAAGCACGACATACGCTTTCTCGGCTCCTGTCGCCATTTTGTCTCACTGCGCTCTCGAGTGCTCTGGCGGCAGAAACCTGAAGTGCGGGCTTTAGCCGAACAAAACTTTATGAGTTTTTCTACGTATCTGTAGTGTGTCGTGACTATTTGTCAATGAATGGAGCTACAGTGAATTTATGAAATCGCTTCAATCATTTGTAATAGCCCTGTAATCTAAAAAGAAATGATTGTCGGAAGGACTGACTCAGCATATAGGAAAGTCAAAATAACCTTCAATGAAATTGAAAGCAAGAATGGTAATATAAAAAGTGCCATAGGAATTCCACTGTTCAATGCAGAGGAGAGAGCGGATAGTTTGAAAGAGTACATTAAAGGCCTCTGATGTAACAGAAGAGGAAACAGGAGCTGATTTAGAAGAGATAGGGGATCTAATATTAGAATTAGGATTTAAAAGAGCTTTGGAGGACTTAAGATCAAACAAGACAGGAGGGATAGATAACATACCATCAGTATTTCTAAAATTGTTGGGGGAAGTGGCAACAAAACGACTATTCACATTGGTATGTAGAATGTATGAATCTGGCGACATACCATCTGACTTCGGAAAAGTATCATCCACACTGTTCCGGAGACTGCAAGAGCAAACAAGTGCGGGAATTGTCGCACACTCAGCTTATCAGCTCATGCATCCAAGTTGCTGCCAAGAATAATATATAGGAGAATGGATAATGAAATTGAGGATGTGTTAGATGACAATCAGTTTGGCTTTTGGAAAGGTAGAGGCACAAGAGAGGCAATTCTGCCATTGCGGTTGATAATGGAAGGAAGACTAAAGAAACATCAAGAGTCATTCACAAGATTTGTTGACCTGGAAAAAGTGTTCAACAATGTAAAATGGTGCAAGGTGTTCAAAATTATGAGAGAAAAATAGGGGTAAGCTCTAGGGAGAAATGGCTGATATACAATAGGTACAAGAACCAAGAGGAAATGATAAGAGTGGACAAGGAGGAATGAAGTGCTCGGATTAAAAAGGGTGTAAGACAGGGATGTTATCTTTTGCCCCTACTGCTCACTCTTTACATCGAATAATCAGTGATGGAAATGAAAGAAAGGTGCAAGAGTGGAATTAAAATTAAAGGTGAAAGGGTGTCAGTGATAAGATTCGTTGATGACATTGCTATCCTGAATGAAAGTGAAGAAGAATTATATGATCTGCTGAATGGGATGAAGAGTTTAATGAGTGGATTGACAGTAATTTTGTAGACTTTCCCGGCATAATAACTGCTGATATTCTTCATGGGTTTGCAGCCGGATCAAGTCATCGTCCAGACACAATATTTCGGTGGACCAGCTGACTGCCATCTTCATTTGAGTTAATGCTCATTCACTGCCTCGCTGGAAACTGAATTCCAGCCACAACGACGGAAGTCTTTATACACCATGGACAGAGCACCGCGTGTGCACGAGACGATGGGCAGCACCTCCTGGCGGCAAGTAGACACGCAGCACACCGGTGGGAGAAGACAGCAGAAACGATAAATCGCAACAGCACTAATTGGAAGAATCCAGTGATAAAAAAGAAGACGGTTGTTGTTTAATGTCAGTCAAAAGGATAAAAAACACTTTTAATATCGTATTTTCTTAAAATTCTTGAAATGTTAGATGATATACTTCCCGCAAAGGGTAAATAAGCAACAACTTCAGAAGTATCCTCTATTGGTTCGTGTGACAGGCCAAACTGAAGAGCACGGCGTATTTGTTGTTCCGTATATCCATTCTGTTTAAAAACAGTCTTCAAATGATCAAGTTCTTCTTTCAAATGTTTCTCGTCAGAAATTGCATAAGCTCTTTTCACCTGAGTCTACAAAACTCCACTACGTTGGTGTGGTGGATGACAGCTGGTCACATGATGATGCTACATTATCTGTTTTGGAAAAAGGTTTAAATTTTGCACCTACTCCTAAGAAGACTCCTATTACGGATTTTATTTATGCTGTAGAACAACCTGTGTCCCGCCTTCCTTAGAACAGGGCAGAAGAGATCAGGCAAGAGGTTGCCTATAAACTTCGTCGAGTTCCCACTCCACTGAATAATATTCCATCTTGTGAAAGGGCTGCTATTCGGTCTCTGAGAGAAAATCGGGATCTAATAATTCTTCCGGCTGATAGAGGTAATGCCACGGTTATTCTCTCATGTGAGGATTATGTTGCCAAAATGGATCTTTTGTTAGAGGAATCGGCCTATCGGAAAATAAAAAATGATCCCACGGATTGTATAAAATGGAAGACTCACTCACTTTTAAAGAAGAGCTCCTTACCTAGTGATGTCATCAAGAAAATTCATTCTGGTGTGGCAGTTCCTCCAAGATTGTATGGTTTACCCAAGAGTCCTCAAATTACGGTCTGTGCTTGGTACTAGTAGATTTCTCTTGGTCAAGAACGTCCTTTTTGCCAGTTCTAGTCTGCTTTTGATGTCCTCGTTGCTCCATCCATCATTGGTTATTTTGCTGCCAAGGTAGAAGAATTTCTCAAATTCATCTACTTCAGGATTATCAATTTCGATGTTAAGTTTCTCACTGTTCTCATTTTTCTACTTCTTGTGACTTTTGCCTGTCTTCAATTTACTCTCAATCCAGATATTCTTCACGGGTCCGCAGCCGGATCATGTTGTCATCCAGACACAATATTTCGGCGGACGAGCTGGCTGCCATCTTCAGGGACCAGCTGGCTGCCATCTTCAGGTGAGTTAATGCTCATGCACTGCCTCGCCAGAAACTGAATTCCAGCCACAACGGCAGAAGCCTTTTTACACCACGGACAGAGCGCATGTGTGCGAGATGATGGGCAGCACCTCCTGGCAGCAAGTAGACAAGCAGCGTGCCAGTGGGAGAAGACAGGAGAAATGATAAATCTTAACAGCACTAATTGGAAGAATCCACTGATCAAAAAGAAGACCGTTGTTGTTTAATGTTGGACAAAATCAGATTCCATATCTTACTTAGAGGAAAGCCTTTATCCCTGTTAATAATATTACTTGATAATCTAATTTCAATGGATTCTTTAAGAACACATTCCCATTAGCGAGAAGCAGGAGCGATCAATTGTGTCTTGTCATACATCATCCTGAGTCCTTCGTTAAGGCAGTGTTCGGCTGGAACAACTGAGTGTGCTGATGATGTTCCACACACTGGTCCTGAAAAGTTCGAATAGTTTGACCAATATTCTTCTTTTCATGGTAACACGGAATTTCATAAATGCTGGGCTTCCTCAAGCTCAAATCATCTTTTAACTGAGCCAAGAAGGGCTCTAGTCTCTGCCACCAGCGTGAAAACACTTTTAATATTGTGATTTCTTAATATTCTTGAAATTTCAGATGATATACTTCCCACAAAGGGTAAATAAGCAACAGCTTCAGAAGTATCCTCTATTGGCTCGCGTGATGGACCAAACTGACGAGCACGGCATATTTGTTGTTCCGTATATCCATTCTGTTTTAAAAACAATCTTCAAATGATCAAGTTCTTCTTTCAAATGTTCCTCATCAGAAATTGCATAAGCTCTTTTCACCAGAGTCCACAAAACTCCACTACGTTGGTGTGGTGTACAAATTTCAAGTATTTTAAGAAAATACGATATTAAAAGTGTTTTTACACCAGCGGCAGATACTAGAGCCCTTCTTGGCTCAGTTAAAAGATGATTTGAGCTTGAGGAAGCCCGGGGTTTATGAAATTTCGTGCCACTGTGGAAAGAAGTATATTGGTCAAACTATTCGAACTATTCAGGACCTGTGTGTGGAACATCATCGACACACTCGGTTGTTCAGCCTGAGAAGTTGGCAGTGGTGGAACACTGCCTTAACGAAGGACACAGGATGATGTGTGACAAGACACAATTGATAGCTCCTGCTTCTCGCTATTGGGAATGTGTTCTTCAAGAATCCATTGAAATTAGATTATCAAGTTATATTATTAACAGGGATAAAGGTTTTCCTCTAAGTAAGATATGAAATCTGATTTTGTCCGACATTAAACAACAATGGTCTTCTTTTTGATCAGTGGATTCTTCCAATTAGTGCTGTTGCGATTTATCATTTCTCCTGTCTTCTCCCACCGGCACCACGCTGCTTGTCTACTTGCTGCCAGGAGGCGTTGCCCATCATCTCACACATGCGCGGTGTTCTGTCCGTGGTGTAAAAAGGCTTCTGTCGTTGTGGCTGGAATTCAGTTTCTGGCGAGGCAGTGCATGAGCATTAACTCACCTGAAGATGGCGGCCAGCTGGTTCGCCGAAATATTGTGTCTGGACGACGACATGATCTGACTGCAAACCCATGAAGAATATCTGGATTGAGAGTAAATTGAAGACAGGCAAAAGCAACAAGAAGTAGCAAAAATGAGAACAGTGAGAAACTTAACATCAGAATTGATGATCCTGAAGTAGGTGAATTTGAGAAATTCTTCTACCTTGGCAGCAAAATAACCAATGATGGATGGAGCAACGAGGACATCAAAAGCAGACTAGAACTGGCAAAAAGGACGTTCTTGACCAAGAGAAATCTACTAGTACCAAGCACAGACCGTAATTTGAGGAAGAAATTTCTGTGAGTGTTCCTTTGTAGCTCAGCGTTGTATGGTAGTGAAACGTGGTCTGTGAGAAAACCAGAATAGAAGAGAATCAAAGTAATTGGTTTTACAGACTAATGTTGAGAATTAGGTGGACTGATAAGGTAAGGAATGAGAAGGGGCTGTACAGAATCGGAGAGGAAAGGAATATGTGGAAAACACTGACTAGGGGTTGGGACAGGACGATAGGACATACGTTAAGACATCAGGGAATGACTTCCATGGTACTAGAGGGATCTGTAGAGGGCAAAAGCTGTAGAGAAAGACAGAGATTGGAATACATCCAGCAAATAATTGAAGATATAGGTTGCAAGTGCTACTCTGAGATATTCGGGCTCATTCATAGTGGTACTGACAATATGTCCTCCCACGCACCAACTGTGAAATGAATTGGAAGAAGGAAAATAAAGGCTGGTACACTATCTACTTACTCCCTAATGTGTATGGTGGCTCACAGAATATAGATGTACTTGTAATGCATTGAAAAATATAGGGAATGGTCATGTCCAAGAGATGATGTCAAATGGTAGATGAAGAGGTTTTATTTATCCTTCCTCTGACATGGTGATGTGCCTTTTTGTTACTCTTAGCATTTGATTAATCTGTTCCTGCTCTGTAATTATTCATCTTGTGTTCTCTGGGGCACATTGTTCCTCCACTTCTTACCTATTGTGCTGGTGCTGTGTTTATGGCGCTGGCGTCACTTTTGGGAGGACAGTGATTCAAAACTTGTCAAGCCATCCAGATTTAGTTTTTCTGTGGTTACCTTCAGTTGATTGAGAGGAATGCCAAGATGATTGCTTTGGAAAAATACTTGGGGAAAATTTTCACCGTCCTACTGAAGCTTGTGCACAGTATCTATCAAATTTGTGTTCAAAGTCGTTGAACCCTAAATTACATGTATTGTCCTCCCTTCTTGCATTAGTGTGTGATCTTCTCTAGGAAACTTGTTATTAAGTGGGATAGGAAGATTTTGCAAGGCGAGTAATACATTACTGGAATTTGTCCCAGTGAAAAAGTGGGTGTCAAACTACCAAATGAATCCTTGATCATTTTTGGAACTATTTCCCGATGAGTTACTGCTTCTTCCATATCTGACAATGTCATGTTGAAGTGAAAAATGTTAGTTTACATTATGACTCAGAGCTCATGTTAACCTGTAGATTCCCCTATAACTGGCCAGGCAAGTCAGTTGAAAAGTGGAACAAGGCAAGGTCTTCTCATTTGCAGTAGAACAATGTCTATGGCATTCAGACGAACCTTTCAGTTGAAGTCAACCTTTACGATTTAAAGGGTATTAGATTTTATAAGTTAAGCAATACAGTGCTTGCAGCAGTGCCTGAAAAAGTTTTAAAATAATTTTTGTTAGAGGAATAGACATGCATAAAGTGTTGATTTTTCCTGTGATTCACAGTTTCTCTTTAGACATTATGAATATCCAGAAAATTCATTTTTAAAGCTAGAAACTTACTTTTCACAAAACTCATTCTCATTTCACCACAGCCAAGATATATAATAAAAGAAAGAAAGAAGGCTCCTAGAGGAGGTTACCGACCAAACTTTTATCTTTCTAGATGCGTCCTTAATTGCTGGAGATGGACAGCAACAGTTGGAGCTCACTTTACATAGTGTGAGAAACTGTAATACGGTAAATGAACAGCCTACCTGTGTCTCAAATAACTTCAGAGTTTTTGTTCATGATGGTATTTGAATTTCCAGGTTGTCGTGAATGGTTATGCATCATCTTTTCCTTTGGTCTCTCTTTGACTACACGTTTACGTTCACAAAGATCTCACTTGCATTACATCTGTGTTTGTCTCTGGGATGTGGCTTTCAGGAAGATACATGTGGCATGCTCGCATATGGCTGTTATTCTGATGCTGCCAACACCCATGGACAAATGTCATTCCATTTTAATTTATTTTGTCAGTTCGGATTATGTGGATGTACATCTTAAGAAGATACCCATGCATGGGAAGTAGGCACATTACTTTATTTTTATTCCTCTTTTGTGTGTTTAATATTGTTTGTTTTTTGAGGTTCTTGTACAGGAATTCTGATGGTGAAAGATTGACTTTCAAAACATGTAAATTCCAGTGTTTTTTACATGTAAATAGGTGTTTGAGCCAACATTTTAACATTGATTTTATTCGTGAAGACTGGATTCAGTTTACCTTCAGACCACTGTGATATAAGATTTTAGTCAATACAAAGAATTTATTATCCCTAATGAATTAATAAATGTACTAAAATGAGTTCCATATTATTTCAGGAAGTACGGTCGTGGAAAGAAGCTGGCAGTATTTGTTGTAAACCAAGTAGCCTTGGCCCAGCAGCAGACAGATTATGTTTCTCGTCACACAGAAATGAATGTGGGCTGTTACATAGGTATAATGAATGTGGATTTTTGGGATAAAGCTAAGTGGAATGAAGAATTCCAGAAGAATCAGGTTTGTATTTTTTTTTTTTTTTTTTTTTTTTTTTTTAATACATTTGAGAATGAATTTTTGGTCTGCAGTGGAGTGTGAGCTGATTTGAAGTTTACTGGGACTGGGACTCAGACACTGGACCTTTGCCTTTTGTGGGCAAGGGCTCTACTGACTGGGCTATTCAAGCAAAACTCATGACCCACTCTCACAGCTTTACTTTCGTCATTACCTCATCTCGTAACTGCTAAACTGCTGCTGAATGAAAATTCAGTCTGGAAACAATCCCCCAGGCTGTTGCTAAACTATATCTCTACAGTATCCATTCTTTGCAGAGTGGCTCATGCTGTCAGATATGCAGGAGAACTTTTGTGAAGTTTGGAAGGTAGGAGATGAGTTTCTGGCAGAAATAAAGCTATGAGGGCTGGTCCTAAGTCATGCTTTGGTAGCTTTTGTCAGTAGAGCACTTTCTTCAAAAGGTGAAGGTCCCAGACTCTAGTCCTGGTTATGCACACTTTTTTTAATATATGGAACCAGCAAACAAATAAAATGAGAATTTGTATTTGATTTTTATGAGTGTCTATACATTATCTGTTGTTAATCTGCAGATGGGTGGTTGGTTCCTACAGTTTTTGTATGAAAATTATATTTATGAAATAACGGGTGATTATAATTAAAGTTGCAGTTTCAAAACACTATTAGAAAAAAGAACCACTGCTCTGAATAATATCAAATTTGAGTAGAATATTATTGAAAAAGGGGGGGATATTATGGAAATTGAAATATATTGAACAAAAATTTTACCACTAGATTGCACTGTAAGCGGCAGACTGTGTAAAATAGGTTGTAGGGTACACAGCTGTTTCTCAGTGTGTGTATGAGATGATCGGCTTGACTGTCTCAATGCAGGATTGTGCACTGCTGGTAAAACTTTTTTACAAGATTGGTGATCGTGTGCCAGTAGCTCTGTAGAAGTTCCGCATACTCAAGGGTATGAAAAAGGGCATTGGTCTGATGTCTGCCAAGAATCTGGAAAAAATGATTACGAAATTCGTAAAAGAGAGATTTTTTTGAAGTGCAATGTCGCAGGGGGATGAAAAAAATTGACCTGATGTCAGTAGAAGGTGTGACTACAGCGTTGCAGGAGGAGTCGAATGGTGGGGTGCAAACATGCAGTGCACAGGGATTTGCCTGTGCCTTGGACATGCCTTTGAGTGTAATGCAGAAAATTCTAAAAACATCCTGCATTGCAATCTGTACATAGTTACTCATGTTCAGGAATTTCGTCATGCTGACCTGCCAGTAATACAAATGTTTGCTCTAGAATTTTTCCTCACATGGAAGTGGACAGTGAATGGTCATGGAATATTCTGTGGACATACGAAGCTGATTTTCACATCCACGGACATGCCAATACACAGAATTACAGAACATAGGCAATGGAAAATCGACTCACACATCAGTTGGTATCAGTACCATGTCATTCTACAAAGTGAACTCTGTAGTGCGGGTTGACAGCACCATTTATTTTTAGGGCTGTATTTTTTCGAGGATGGCACTGCCAATCCTGTTACTTGTACTGTCATTGGTAAATGCTATGAGTCTTTTCACACAATCATTCCAACCTTTCAGTGGCCTATATGTCTGGGTAAGATCATTTTTATGCAAGATGGTGCTCTTCTGCTCTTTGCACAGACAGTGAAGCAGCTGCTGAAGAGAAATTTTGCAAATGATAGAATTATCAACTGTCATTTCCCTACAGCTTAGCTGTCCAAGTCACCTGACATTAATTCATGTGATTTCTGGCTGTTGAGTTATCTGAAAGATGCTGTGTTCAGTGCTCAAATTACAAATATTGTCAACTGAAGGCACTCATTGCACAACACATTCTGAAAGAGACACTCTGATCTGTTACGGAACATTCTATTTCTTGATTTCAACTTGCGGCAGAAGACAGTGAACAGCATACTGAACGTGTCTTGAACCAGTTTCACGAAATTAAAAATTGATCTCATTGTTGTTTTTTGTGCTGGTTTTGCCCTCAGGACAATTAAAAACCAATTTTTCCCATCTGATTTACGACATTGTTGTCGTGGTGGATGGGCTTACCTAAATAACAGTGTCAGTTGTGTTAAGTGCCAAACTTGTACAGTCATGCACATTGTGCGGTATATATAAAAACAAAGATGCTGTAACTTACCAAACGAAAGCCTTGGTTTGTTGATAGAGACAATAAAAAACACACAAACACATACAAATTTCAAGCTTTCGCAACCCAAGGTTGCTTCATCAGGAAATAGGGAAGGAGAGGGAAAGATGAAAGGATGTGGGTTTTAAGGGAGAGGGTAAGGAATCATTCCAATCCCGGGAGTGGCAAGACTTACCGTAGGGGGAAAATAGGACAGGTATACACTCGCGCGCACACACACACACACACATATCAATCCGCACATATACAGACACAGGCAGACATATGTAAATGCAAAGAGGTTGGGCAGAGATGTCAGTCGAGGCGGAAGTACAGAGGCAAAGATGTTGTTGAATGACAGGTGAGGTATGAGTGGCGGCAACTTGAAATTAGTGGAGGTTGAGGCCTGGTGGGTAACGGGAAGAGAGAATATATTGAAGGGCAAGTTCTCATCTCTGGAGTTCTGATAGGTTGGTGTCAGTGGGAAGTATCCAGATAACCCGGACAGTGTAACACTATGCCAAGATGTGCTGGCTGTGCACCAAGGCATGTTTAGCCACAGGGTGATCCTCATTGCCAACAAACACTGTCTGCCTGTGTCCGTTCATGTGAATGGACAGTTTGTTGCCCCGCACGTCCAGGGCCTCGCTGCGATGGAGCACTTCCTTTCACGCCGATCACCTGCCACCCTACCTAAAACCTCTTTCCTCATTACCTTAGCCAGCTTCATCCTGACCCACAACTTCTTCACTTTTGAAGGCCAGACATACCAACAATTAAAGGGAACAGCCATGTGTAGCAGGATGGTCCCCTGGTACGCCAACCTATTTATGGGTCGCTTAGAGGAAACTTTCTTGGTTACCCAAGCCTGTCATAAGTGGGGCACTTTTGGGGTTCTTCTGTGGGAGGTTCTGGGTTTGAGGGGATGAGGAAGTGGCTCTAGCTATTTGTTTCTGTACCAGGTCAGGAGGGTAGTTGTGGGGTGCGAAAACTGTTTTCAGGTTATTGGTGTAATGGTTCAGGGATTCAGGAATGGAGCAGATTCGTTTGCCACAAAGACCTAAGCTGTAGGGAAGCAACCGTTTGATATAGAATGGGTGGTAGCTGTGAAAATGTGGAGGTACTGTTGCTTGTTGGTGGGTTTGATGTGGATGGATGTGTGAAGCTGGCCATTGGACAGATGGAGGTCAACGTCGAGGAAAGTGGCATGGGATTTAGAGTAGGACCAGGTGAATCTGATGGAACCAAAGGAGTTGAGGTTGGAGAGGAAATTCTGGAGTTCTTCTACACTGTGAGTCCAGATCATGAAGATGTCATCTATAAATCTGTACCAAACTTTGGGTTGGCAGGCTTGGGTAACCAAGAAGGCTTCCTCTAAGCGACCCATAAATAGGTTGGCGTACGAGGGGGCCATCCTGGTACACATGGCTGCTCCCTTTAGTTGTTGATATGTCTGGCCTTTAAAAGTGAAGAAGTTGTGGGTTAGGATGATGCTAGCTAAGGTAATGAGGAAAGAGATTTTATGTAGGGTAGCAGGTGATCGGTGTGACAGGAAGTGCTCCACCGCAGCGAGGCCCTGGACGTGCGGAGCAACAAACTGTCCATTCGCTTAAACGGACACAGGCAGACAGTGTTTGTTGGTAATGAGGATCACCCTGTGGCTAAACATGCCTTGGGGCACGGCCAGCACATCTTGGGACAGTGTTACACCGTCCGGGTTATGTGGATACTTCCCACTGACACCAACCTATCAGAACTCTGGAGATGGGAAGTTGCCCTGCAATATATTCTCTCTTCCCGTTACCCACTAGGCCTCAGCCTCCACTAATTTCAAGTTGCCGCTGCTCGTACCTCACCTATCATTCAACAACATCTTTGCCTCTGTGCTTTCGCCTCGACTGACATCTCTGCCCAAGCTCTTTGCCTTTACATATGTCTGCCTGTGTCTGTATATGTGTGGATGGCTATGTGTGTGTGTGTGTGCGAGTGTATACCTGTCCTTTTTTCCCCCTAAGGTAAGTCTTGCCGCTCCCGGGATTAGAATGACTCCTTACCCTCTCCCTTAAAACCCACATCCTTTCATCTTTCTCTCTCCTTCCCTCTTTCCTGATGGAGCAAACTTGGGTCGCGAAAGCTTGAAATTTGTGTGTGTGTGTGTGTGTGTGTGTGTGTGTGTGTGTTTGTGTGTTTTTTATTGTCTCTATCAACAAACCAACACTTTCGTTTGGTAAGTTACAGCATCTTTGTTTTTATTTATATTATTCCCACGTGGAATGTTTCCCTCTATTATATTCATAACATTGTGCAGTATGTTGATTTAAAGTGCAGCTCACATCTTAGACATCGTATTGCATACATGTGTCATTTGTAGCTGAACCCATTTACATTAGGACACTTACAGTGCTATCTAGTGGGAAAATATTTGTCAACCCGCCCCACCCATTCTCTCCCCCTTGTAATCTTTCCACCTTTTTGATAATATTCTGTTCAAAATTGATTTCATTCTGAGCAATTGTTCTTCTTTTACAATGTTTTGAAACTGGAACTTCCAGCCTTAATCAGAACTAAGTGGTTGTGAGATTATTTACAATGACATTCCAACCAAAAGCAGTTTAAAATGTGAAATTTGATTACAATGATTGTGTGCAAATTATAGTAGGAGGGACACGATGATAAGCGAAGGGGAATTAAAGTATGAATTAAAATGAGGAAGCAGAGGAAAATTGTTCAGTCCATGGAATATGGTGTTGGAAGGTCCCAGAATAAACAGTTAATTCATTATTTGTGTGACTGAGAATACACAATTTTAAAACTTTTCATTAAAATAATAATAATAATAATAATAATAATAGTAATAATAACCCGTGGAGGCCAGGGAAAAGACTAGGCCTCCGGTATGTTCTGCCAGTCGTAAAAGGCGACGAAAAGAACAAACCACTAATAGGGCTAACCCCCCTTTTAGTGTGATTAGTTGGTTCAGGACAGAACTAATGAAGCCTCGGACAAGCGCTGTCAGGGTCGGGGACGACGCTTGAACCCTATGCCCATCCACAGTGGTAACGACACTGCTAGCCACATGGAAAATGATTTAAATCCGAATAGAGGTGTTTTGCAGGATATGCTTCCTGCAACCGCTCTAGAAGGAAAACAGAGACAGAGGATGAGATGGTCAGATGAAGTTAACCGACACTTCATGTTCTGTTAGTACCAAGCAAAAAACTTAGGAACCAACACAACTGGATATAGATCACAAGTATACACAACATTTATTACCAGATACCCAGAATTAAAATTTTTAACAGAACAACGACTAGCTGATCAGACCCGTGTAATAATAAAAAATAACGGGATACCCCAGTCTGAATTCGAAAACATCAGACAACAAGTACAACAAATACTGGAACAAAGTAACGTGCAATCAGAAGAAGAAGAAAATACAGTAATGGACTCAAAAACCACAGAGCAAACAAACAAAGAACAACACGCATCAATTAAGCAATCAGAGGAAAACGAAATCTTAAGACGGCCACCAGAACAAGCACAAATAGAACATGAAGTGACACACATGTTAGATATAGAAGAAAAATTTCAGCTGACATATATTGAATACAAAGACACAAATACAGACATTAGGCCATTCTTTCATAGACCACCAAATAACCCACAAGTCGAAATAACAATAACAACTACTGGTTTATATAGGAGCACTCACTGCACTAAATATACACACTAGGCAGAGATCAGAACCAAACAACACACAGAAGAAACCCACAAAACCAGCATGTCAACACAGGCTACAGATCAGAATAGAAAAACTGAGAAAAGACATCGGACAGCTAACACAATTTATAAGAAATGAAACATCAAACAAAAAACAAAAAAAGGTTAGTTAAAATTTCACAACAAGAAGCGATAGAGCAATTAGATGAAAAGAAGCAGAAATTGCAAGCGTTGGCCAAACGACTTAGAAGATACAAAAAAAGTGAAAATAGAAGGAAACAAAACCAAACATTCAACACAAACCAAAAGAAAAATTTTACCAGACAATAGATAACACACATATTAAAATAGGCAATCCACCAAGCACAACAGACGTGGAACACTTCTGGAGCAACATATGGTCAAACCTGGTACAACATAACAGACATGCACGGTGGATACAAGCAGAAACATACACATACAAGATGGTACCACAAATGCCTGAAGTGATAATTTTGCAACATGAAGTCACCCGAGCAATTAATTCTACGCACAATAGGAAAGCCCCTGGAAAAGATAAAATGGCAAATTTCTGGCTAAAGAAGTTCATCTCAACACATTCACATCTAACTAATTTATTTAACAGTTACATTGCAGACCCATACACAGTCCCTGATACACTTACACAAGGAATAACTTATCTGAAACGTAAAGATCAAGCAGACACAGCAAACCCAACAAAATATCGCCCCATAACATGCCTACCAACAATATACAAAATATTAACTTCAGCCATTGCACAGAAATTAATGACACATACAACACAGAACAAAATTATAAATGAAGAACAAAAAGGCTGCTGCAAAGGAGCACGAGGCTGTAAAGAGCAACTGATAACAGATGCAGAGGTGACACATCAATCTAAAACTAAACAAAGGTCGCTACGCTATGCATACATAGATTACCAAAAAGGTTTGATAGTGTACCCCACTCATGTGTTGTTTGAAGCTTTCCTGGCATACTGATTGTTCCATAAAAACACGGCAGAACTGCCGAATATCAGATAGCGGTTATCAGCTGAACTCTGCTTGGAATCCTGTTATAGAGAAACTTTGTAGTCGACGTAGTTATCTGCATAGAGATAGAAATCGACCTGACACCGATACGCCAGGCTTTCGCAGTGGAGGGCGCGAGGCACAGCGCACGGAGCCGTTATGAACGTGCACGCTGAGCAGCGCATGCGCGATGTCACCTCAGAAGGCTTTAAATAGCGGAGCTCAGCCCTTACTCGCCAGTACTACTACAGTGGCATTCACTTGAAGATGGCCAGAAGACTCTGCGCCGAAATATCGTGGCAGGAAGTTACTGATATCCGGCAGTTCTCCCGTGTTTTTATGGAACTACCCCACTCATGGTTACTACGAATATTGGAAATATACAAAGTAGATCCTAAATTGATACAGTTCCTAAACGTAGTAATGAAAAATTGGAAAACCACACTTAATATCCAAACAAATTCAAATAATATCACATCACAGCCAATACAGATTAAGCATGGAATATACCAAGGAGACTCATTAAGTCCTTTCTGGTTCTGTCTTGCTCTGAACCCATTATCCAACATGCTAAATAATACAAATTATGGATATAATATTACTGGAACATACCAACACAAAATCACACATTTGCTATACATGGATGATCTAAAACTATTGGCAGCAACAAATCAACAACTCAACCAATTACTAAAGATAACAGAAGTATTCAGCAATGATATAAATATGGCTTTTGGAACAGACAAATGCAAGAAAAATAGCATAGTCAAGGGAAAACACACTAAACAAGAAGATTACATATTGGATAACCACAGCGACTGCATAGAAGCGATGGAAAAAACAGCTGCCTATAAGTATCTAGGATACAGACAAAAAATAGGAATAGATAATACAAATATTAAAGAAGAACTAAAAGAAAAATAGAGACAAAGACTAACAAAAATACTGAAAACAGAATTGACAGCAAGAAACAAGACAAAAGCTGTAAATACTTGTGCTATACCAATATTGACCTACTCATTTGGAGTAGTGAAATGGAGTAACACAGACCTAGAAGCACTCAATACACTTACACGATCACAGTGCCACAAATATAGAATACATCACATACATTCAGCAACAGAAAGATTCACATTAAGCAGAAAGGAAAAGGAGGAAGGGGATTTATCGACATAAAAAACCTACATTATAGACTGGTAGACAATTTAAGAAAATTCTTTATAGATCGAGCAGAAACTAGCAAAATACACAAAGCAATCACTCATATAAGTATATCAGCTACACCATTGCAATTTCATAACCACTTCTACAACCCTTTAGATCACATAACGTCAACAGATACGAAGAAAGTAAATTGGAAAAAGAAAACACTACATGGCAAGCACCCGTATCATATAACGCAGCCACACATCGATCAAGACGCATCCAACACATGGCTAAGAAAAGGCAATATACACAGTGAGACTGAAGGATTCATGATTGCAATACAGGATCAAACAATAAACACCAGATATTACAGCAAGCATATTATTAAAGATCCCAATACCACAACAGATAAATGCAGACTTTGCAAACAACAAATAGAAACAGTAGATCACATCACAAGCGGATGTACAATACTAGCAAATACAGAATACACCAGAAGACATGACAATGTACCAAAAATAATACATCAACATCTTGCCATACAACATAAACTAATAAAACAACACGTTCCCACATACAAGTAAGCACCACAAAATGTACTGGAGAATGATGAATACAAATTATACTGGAACAGAACCATTATAACAGATAAAACAACACCACATAACAAACCTGACATCATACTCACCATTAAAAAGAAGAAATTAACACAACTAATCAAAATATCCATACCCAATACAACAAATATACAGAAGAAAACAGGAGAAAAAATTGAAAAATACGTCCAACTGGCTGAGGAAGTCAAAGACATGTGGCATCAGGATAAAGTTGACATTACACCAATTACACTATCAACTACAGGAGTCAAACCACACAATATCTACCAGTACATCAATGCAATACAGCTACATCCAAATGTGTGTATACAACTGCAGAAATCTGTAATTATTGATACATGTTCAATTACCCGAAAGTTCCTAAATGCAATGTAACATATACCGTACAGTTAAAAGGAAGTCACACTTGATCAAGGTCCACATCACTTTCAGTTTTTAACCAGACATAACGTCTGAGAAAGGAAAGAAATAATAATAATAAAAACATAGCACCAGAATGATACCAACCAGTGGTTTTTACTGGATGAAACTTGGGTTTATTCACAGTATACTATGAATTTATGTTGTCAGACTGCACAATGAGTACTGTTAAACAAAAATGTCTAGTCAGGGTTTGATTGTGCATTAGCATCCTGCAGCATGTGATGTGCTCCGCTTGTAAGAGTATTGGAGAATAGTCACTGGTGTTCATGGTCATGAGACATTGAGGAAAGCTTGAATTTAAATCAGAAACCAGTATATGGTCCCACTGTTGGGAACATAAAAATGTTAGTTCCTCCCCCCGACCCCCCACCCTCCCTGCCCCCATATAGCATACAATGAGAAGTTCTTTCACTACTTTTGGTTCACAAATCATGTTGGCACTGTGATGTAGATTGTGTGGTTGGTGTTTGTGGCCCTGAGCTTAAAGCTTGTTAGCTTCCAAACAAGTGCCTCACTGTATTAGTAAGCTTAACACATTTCAAGCTTTTCCTTTCAAATTTTTATGGTTATGATGCAAAATAATTTTACATTATAAGTCTACCAATAAAAGCAAAGCATTGAGAACTTCATTTCAGATTAAGGTGACTGGCTGGACACTAGTATAAAAACAAGGAAAAGAGTTAGCTATTGTGAAATATTATAAAAGACTCCATATGCATATCTGCTCATGCTTTGCCTATGTTGAGGGCAACACCATTAAAAGTGTGAGGGAGGAGGAAAAAGTGAATAAACATTCAAGAACTATTCACGGGTATTAATTACCATTTGCTTTTAACTGTATGGACATTTATATGGGAGGGAATGGAAGAAAACATGAGAGAATGAGCATCAAAGCACACCAACCCTACAAATGCTATGTTATTGTGATTTTGATGCACAAGTTATCAGCACGTAGCTCTCATTCTGTAGAACACTTGGCATGAGAGAGAGTATTATTTGGTATGATGTGTGTGCTGTTGGTGACACAAGTGAAGCAGTATAGACATTGAAAAATTTAAAGTTTATGAATTTTTGTGCAAGCATGATGGATGCACACTTCTTATTGAATTGCATCTACAGCCTTCCTTAATCATGTAGAGAAGTTTTGTTGGATCATCACAAGAACTGAGGAGTTAATTTCAAAAGTAACACTACTTAGTGATGGAGCAGTTGTTGCCTGAAGCAAAGCAGTGTTTACATTTACATTTTTTAACAACTGGAGATAGTTATATAGGTATTTCTTCTGTGTTTCAATAGCTGCTAAAATTAAGATGTTCCCGTATGTCTGCAGTGCCATATGCGAAGCACTCTAGGATTTTATTAAAGTCCTTCTAAGGAAGATAATGTCTATAAAGTATGATTAATGTACGGTAATAATAGGCATATGTCATGCAAGCCACTTGATAAAATCTGCTACACACTTATAGTTTGTTGTACGGCAGGTAGCATGATCAAGAGAACAGTGTTTTCTTATCTATTTGGCTATTACATTAAAAGCTTCTATAACAACACGAATACATCTATAAGCCACAAGAATGGCTGCATAAATATATCTTTACTATCATGGACCCACCTGATGGAACAATTAATGCTAATGAATTTCATCATTTTTCTCAGAGCTCCCAGTTGGATGTTTGAGCGCTTCAGGAATTTCCTATCAAATGCATTTAATTTTGTTCAGCATTTTCTGCAGTGGATTTCTTGACTCCCTCAGGCACCTATAATATCTATGTTCTATTATTAGAAACATTTACATACTCCTGAAATGTTCAACAACAAAATTGGATCAGCATACTGAAAGTGAATGCTTTCAACTATTTTCACACTGAGGTGAGTGCCGAAGTAGAGATCATGTGAACTTAAGTTTCATGGTTCACTGAAAAACCAATAACCAGTGATGTCTGAGAAAACAAATGCAAACGTGATCTCAACAGCCAAATGCTGTTCACTCGTACTCACCTACCATTTACAGCAGTGTTTGTTTGACCCATGCAGAACAGAGTGGTACAGTGAAAGGTTTATTTTATCATTGTTTAATTAAACAGTTATTTAGCTCATATAACATTAGTTTATTTTATCATTGTCTAATTAAACCATAATGTTAATTTATTTTAATCTTGTTTAATTAAACTACTATTAAACTGTAATTTTGCTCATAAGTATTTACATTGGTAACAAAGACGGCTATTCTTTGCATGTGTACAAAGTGTGCAGTGCCCCCACTTGTGTTATGAAAAATGGTATGTCTGCTCGAGATTTAAAGGAGGACCTACAGTTTAACATGGACTCTGAACCACACTGCAACTTGGCACTTTTTACATTAATAAATTAATGGCAGGGACAAAAGGAAGGACAATTGAAAAGAAGTAGTCCTGTCACAGAATGAGGACTGAACACTGGATCTTCATATATGTAGTCTGACACTAAACTTCTAATCATGAAGTCATAGAACTTCAGAGAAGTATGTTGTCTATTTGTAGGGTGTGTATAACAATCATCGTTGGGAAGTTGAGGAAACACTTATCACAGTCCAACTCAATGAGGACTAGTCAGTATAGCAGTGGGTGGTGCTCAGTTAGGTTAGAAGTATAGCTCTTAAAATTAATTATATGCTTACTAGCCAATCAGTCTACTTCAACTATATATCTATGTTTTTCAGGTGCTTGTTATGACGGCACAGATCTTATGCAACATTATAGTCCATAACATTCTAGATGTTAACAGAATATGTGTTGTTGTCTTTGATGAATGCCATGCTGCCACAGGCAACCACCCTATGAAGCAGGTATGTTGAAATGAAAACCTTTCAAAGATGATTAAGTTTACAATGATGTGACAATACTGTTATTGATAATGTAGCCTTGCAGTGAAAATTTCTGTGAATAAACATTAATATATAGTGCAACACTTAACAGTACACTGGAAAGTACTGCCTGGAATACAAACCATTGTGTAGTTGAATTGTTGAGCGGTTGACACTTGCATAAGCAAGAGTGAAATTATTGATAAGCTCTCAATTTTATGATGATTCGTTACCTTTACTCCTTTCATTGTTTGAATGTCTACATTGGAACATATCATACAAAAATCTACTGCATGAAGCTCTTGCATTCTTATGTAGGGTCAAATAAATGTCATTATTCCCATTAAAAAAAAAAAAAAAAAAAAAAAAAAAAAAAAAAAAAAAAAAAAAAAAATTGAAGTTATCTATGAAGGCAATGTGGGAAAAACTGGAAGTTCACATGCATTCCTGAGTAAGTTACAAATTTACCTTATCTAGTACTCTTTACGACAATTTGTGAAGAGGTTCATAAAGCTGCTTAAGAAGTAGCACCTACTGCACACCTGGTAGAGCAGAGCTCAGAACTACTGATAGGCAGATGTTAATTGCAACAAATTGTTAATTAGAAGGATAATGCTTGAAGCAATGCATATAAGCTTCTGCAATGATCACAACATTTTTTTTCAGAGGAACTTCCCCAAAAATCGAAGAAATATTATGGGAATGTTAGTCAGCACAATTAGTTTTATACAGACTGTGTCAGAAAACATGGAAAGGAAAACCTAGGGATTCTTACACATGCATATCAGTACAGTATATTCATGCTAATCTGGCCAATCCTTGCACATATGGGGGCCAGATTACTGGAAGTGCTGAATTATTGAGTGTGTTTTAAATTTAGTGTAAACCCACAGGGGTTGTACATCATTAAATCCAAATATACATTCATTTTCATAGAAAACTTAAGTCATTTAGTGTTCACATATACAGTAGTATTACTCACTGTGAAACATGTCCCAAATTTTTAGTTGTTGCAATAATCGTACATGACAGCAGTATGCTTTATCACAAAATGGCTTTACAAGCGTTACACCAGTATTGCATATTTCTGATTGTTGCATAAAGTACTCCAGGAAGATATTTGTAGCTTCAGCACCAGCAGTGTGACATATCTTCAAGTTCTCTCCTCCTACGTTTACAATGTGATTTGCGCATGGTTTTTGTTTATTCTCTTACCCAAAAACTGATACATGGATAGAGTTGTAATAAAGCTTTTTTCTCCTCACCATTGCCGGGATTTAATGTAGCATTGCCTCTGTAGCATTTATTTTTATATAGCTTTATTTTAAATTTATTGTTCCAGGCAGCAGAAAACATATTGAAGTTGCACATAAATCCTAGATTGCTTGGGCTTTCAGGCAGTTTAATAAATGGTGACTGTAAAGTTTCAAGAGTTGTCAAGTGTTTGAAGGACCTGGAAGATACGTTTAAGTGCAAGATATCAACTGCTGAAGAATCACTGTTACCAGAAGTAAGGAGGTACGAAGTTTTGACTAATGCAAATACTATCCTTTATTGCAAGATTAACAGAACATTGCTATATCAAGGTCATTGTTCCGCATGATAGAGGTGGAGATAAGTAAAGATGATATTGGTGATCAGGCAGTTTGTAAAAATATACATTGGTTGGTGATGGGTCATTATTATTTGCTGTGTCCAAGATGATGGGTATTTATATTTGATAATACTCATTTCATGATATTAGTTGAAAATATATTGAGTACAGAATTGTATTTTTTCTTTTTCAGAGTTTGCCTTGAAGACAGACAGAATAAATTTTAATAGAAAAAATTATAAACATTTAATTTGTGAGATAGAATAGTAGTTTCTGTTCTTAAACACTTTGCTGACTTTTAGTTCTTCCCTATCCAGCCCCTGCTATGCACTGTTATTTTTAAAGGAGATCTGTACTCAGAACAAACAGATACTCAATATAGTTTATTCAACAAATTGTTACAGAATGCTCCCTAGAGTCATACAAGCTAGCTTTAAGTAAGCAGTTCAACCAAAGTCGAGGCTCACAGTGGTCCTGTGCTGTCTTAGGTGTAACCTCATCAGAGGGTGCACCTAGTTACAAATGCCATATTGGTGGTGGCACATCACTAACACTGCGACAGGTACTTGCTTTCCATAGTGATGTCAGGTGGTTCTAAAATGCCCTCACCCGACCACCCACCAGTCCGCAGCAGTAACTGCTGGGAGAGAAGCAACAGAAGTAGTGCATGATCTGGTGTGACCACTGCCAGAAAGGGTGGTGGATCAATGTCCACGGCATTGCTGTGAAAGGCCAGAGCAGGATGAGGCTCGAGGGCAGTTGCATGAGCTGCCATGTGACCTGAGGCTCTGCAAGTGTTGGATAGCTAAACAGCGACTGACTAAGGTGGCGGATATAAATTTGATTTAGATGTTGCTCCAAAAGGCCGTAGGAGGAACCACAGTATACGTCATGAACCTATGGATGTTGGACTCCATAAGGGTCCCTTTCTGTGCAGCGACCATGGGATATAAAATTATAAAGAATGTAGCAACCAGTCACGGAAACATAATTTATTTATCTTGTTGCAAATCGATTTCGACGGATATCAGTCATAATCGGTGCTAAAACAAATACAAGAGACAGGGCATAATTAACAACTGCTTTAACAAACGAAACATTGACAATAAAACATAGTTACATCAATTACAACATATACAGATGTCTGAAATTAAAATTCAAAGTCGTAACATCCATTTTTCTAACTGATACATGCAATAAGTATAAGTACTGTCCTTGGCAGTTTTCTATCATGAAGTAACACATCATGGGTCAACACTACAAAAAGACAACACGAGATGGCACCACATTGCAATAAGCGCACTCTATGTAAAATACAGCAGACATGTGTCTGTGTATGTGCGGATGGATATGTGTGTGTGTGCGAGTGTATACCTGTCCTTTTTTCCACTCTATATATATATATATGCGCTAGCAGGTCGATAGACACACAAACATACACACAAAATTCAAGCTTTCGCAACAAACGGTTGCTTCTTCAGGAAAGAGGGAAGGAGAGGGAAAGAAGAAAGGATGTGGGTTTTAAGGGAGAGGGTAAGGAGTCATTCCAATCCCGGTAGTGGAAAGACTTACCTTAGGGGGAAAAAAGGACAGGTAAACACTCGCGCACACACACCCATATCCAACTGCACATACACAGACACAAGCAGACATTTGTAAAGGCAAAGAGTTTCGGCAGAGATGTCAGTCGAGGCAGAAGTACAGAGGCAAAGATGTTGTTGAAAGACAGGTGAGGTATGAGCGGCGGCAACTTAAAATTAGCGGATGGTCAGACCTGGCGGATAACGAGAAGAGAGGATATACTGAAGGGCAAGCTCCCATCTCCGGAGTTCTGACAGGTTGGTGTTAGTGGGAATTATCCAGATAACCCGGATGGTGTAACACTGTGCCAAGATGTGCTGGCCGTGCACCAAGGCATGTTTAGCCACAGGGTGACCCTCATTACCAACAAACACTGTCTGCCTGTGTCCATTCATGCGAATGGACAGTTTGTTGCTGGTCATTCCCACATAGAAAGCTTCACAGTGTAGGCAGGTCAGTTGGTAAATCACGTGGGTGCTTTTACACATGGCTCTGCCTCTGATCGTGTACACCTTCCTGGCTACAGGATTGGAGTAGGTGGTGGTGGGAGGGTGCATGGGACAGATTTTACACTGGGGGCGGTTACAAGGATAGGAGCCAGAGGGTAGGGAAGGTGGTTTGGGGATTTCATAGGGATGAACTAAGAGGTTACGAAGCTTAGGTGGACGGCAGAAAGACACTCTTGGTGGAGTGGGGAGGATTTCATGAAGGATGGATCTCATTTCAAGGAAAAATTTGAGGAAGTCGTATCCCTGCTGGAGAGCCACAATCAGAGTCTGATCCAGTCCCGGAAAGTATCCTGTCACAAGTGGGGCACTTTTGTGGTTCTTCTGTGGGAGGTTCTGGGCTTGAGGGGATGAGGAAGTGGCTCTGGTTATTTGCTTCTGTACCAGGTAGGGAGGGTAGTTGCGGGATGCAAAAGCTGTTTTCAGATTGTTGGTGTAATGGTTCAGGGATTTCGGACTGGAGCAGATTCGTTTGCCACGAAGACCTAAGCTGTAGGGAAGGGACCGTTTGATGTGGAATGGGTGGCAGCTGTCATAATGGAGGTACTGTTGCTTGTTGGTGGGTTTGATGTGGACGGACGTGTGAAGCTGGCCATAGGACAGGTGGAGGTCAACGTCAAGGAAAGTGGCATGGGATTTGGAGTAGGACCAGGTGAATCTGATGGAACCAAAGGAGTTGAGGTTGGAGAGGAAATTCTGGAGTTCTTCTTCACTGTGAGTCCAGATCATGAAGATGTCATCAATAAATCTGTACCAAACTTTGGGTTGGCAGGCCTGGGTAACCAAGAAGGCTTCCTCTAAGCGACCCATGAATAGGTTGGCGTAAGAGGGGGCCATCTTGGTACCCATGGCTGTTCCCTTTAATTGTTGGTATGTCTGGCCTTCAAAAGTGAAGAAGTTGTGGGTCAGGATGAAGCTGGCTAAGGTAATGAGGAAAGAGGTTTTAGGTAGGGTGGCAGGTGATCGGCGTGAAAGGAAGTGCTCCATCACAGCGAGGCCCTGGACGTGCGGAATATTTGTGTATAAGGAAGTGGCATCAATGGTTACAAGGATGGTTTCCGGGGGTAACAGATTGGGTAAGGATTCCAGGCGTTCGAGAAAGTGGTTGGTGTCTTTGATGGAGGATAGGAGACTGCATGTAATGGGTTGAAGGTGTTGATCTACGTAGGCAGAGATACGTTCTGTGAGGGCTTGGTAACCAGCTACAATGGGGCAGCCGGGATGATTGGGTTTGTGAATTTTAGGAAGAAGGTAGAAGGTAGGGGTCCAGGGTATCGGTGGGGTCAGGAGGTTGATGAAGTCAGGTGAAAGGTTTTGTAGGGGGCCTAAGGTTCTGAGGATTCTTTGAAGCTCCGCCTGGACATCAGGAATGGGATTACCTTGGCAAACTTTGTATGTGGTGTTGTCTGAAAGCTGACGCAGTCCCTCAGCCACATACACCCGTTGATCAAGTACCACGGTCGTGGAACCCTTGTCCGCCGGAATAATGATGATGGATCGGTCAGCCTTCAGATCACGGATAGCCTGGGCTTCAGCAGTGGTGATGTTGAGAGTAGGATTAAGGTTTTTTAAGAGAGATTGAGAGGCAAGGCTGGAAGTAAGAAATTCCTGGAAGGTTTGGAGAGGGTGATTTTGAGGAAGAGGAGGTGGATCCCGCTGTGACGGAGGATGGAACTATTCCAGGCAGGGTTCAATTTGGATAGTGTCTTGGGGATTTGGATCATTAGGAGTAGGATTAGGATCATTTTTCTTCGTGGCAAAGTGATATTTCCAGCAGAGAGTACGAGTGTAGGACAGTAAATCTTTGACAAGGGCTGTTCGGTTGAATCTGGGAGTGGGGCTGAAGGTGAGGCCTTTGGATAGGACAGAGGTTTCGGATTGGGAGAGAGGTTTGGAGGAAAGGTTAACTACTGAATTAGGGTGTTGTGGTTCCAGATTGTGTTGATTGGAATTTTGAGGTTTTGGAGGGAGTGTAGCTGGAAGTGGGAGATTGAGTAGATGGGAGAGACTGGGTTTGTGTGCAATGAGAGGAGGTTGAGGTTTGTTGGAAAGGTTGTGAAGGGTGAGTGAGTTGCCTTTCCAGAGGTGGGAAACCAGGAGATTGGATAGTTTTTTGAGCTGGAGGGTGGCATGCTGTTCTAATTTGCGGTAGGCCTGTATGAGGATGCTCTGAACAGCCGGTGTGGATGTGGGAGAGGGAAGACTGAGGACTTTTATTAAGGATAGGAGTTGACGGGTGTGTTCATTGACTGAGTTGATGTGTAGGTGAAGGACTAGGTGGGTGAAAACTTAATGGGGTCGTTGTGGGGGTGTTGTGAGGGTGGCATGGTATTAGAAGGTGGAAAGTGTAACATGAGGCTGAAATGAAAATGAAAGTAAAAATATATGGGGAGAGATAAAGGTGAACTAGAAAGCAACTGGAGATCTGGTGTGAGAAAAGGCGAAAAAGTGTTGGTTAAAGCTGGGCTATGTTGATCCTGTGGTGAACTTGGGTTGGTAGACAGCGATGTGCACAAAGGTGAGGTGGTTGTGTTGCCGCCAAACCACGTTAAAGGGTTGAGAAATTCAGGAGAATTTCCAGAAAACTGTGTGTAAATGTATTAAAAGGAGTGGTTTTGTGGTGGCAGATTATGAAAATGAGGCTAACAATTGTCTGACGAAGAAATAATGACGTTAAAACCTGTGGGAAGCGGCTAAAAATGATCAGTGATGTGGGAAAAATGGAAATGTCAATAAAGCAAAAGTTATTAGAACCAGCCGAAATGGTTGTTTAATAGGTGAAAGGAACTGATGGTGAACTAGAAACGGTGGATTTTATAGCAGCGCTAGTGATGAAAGCGTAAAAAAAAATTTTTTTTGGTTGTGGTTTGGAAGTGGGTTACGTATTATTGAGTATAGATAGGCGGGATAAAATTGTATAGTAGATAAAACCTTAATCCTGCTCCCAACATCACCACTGCTGAAGTCCAGGCTATTCGTGATCTGAAGGCTGACCGATCCATCGTCATTCTTCTGGCGGACAAGGGTTCTATGACCGTGGCACTTGATCGTCGGGAGTATGTGGCTGAGGGACTGCGTCAGCTTTCAGACAACACCACATACAAAGTTTGCCAAGGTAATCCCATTCCTGATGTCCAGGCGGAGCTTCAAAGAATCCTCAGAACCTTAGGCCCCCTACAAAACCTTTCACCTGACTTCATCAACCTCCTGACCCCACCGATACACCAGACCCCTACCTTCTACCTTCTTCCTAAAATTCACAAACCCAATCATCCCGGCTGCCCCATTGTAGCTGGTTACCAAGCCCTCACAGAACGTATCTCTGCCTACGTAGATCAACACCTTCAACCCATTACATGCAGTCTCCTATCCTCCATCAAAGACACCAACCACTTTCTTGAACGCCTGGAATCCTTACCCAATCTGTTACCCCCGGAAACCATCCTTGTAACCATTGATGCCACTTCCTTATACACAAATATTCCGCACGTCCAGGGCCTCGCTGTGATGGAGCACTTCCTTTCACGCCGATCACCTGCCACCCTACCTAAAACCTCTTTCCTCATTACCTTAGCCAGCTTCATCCTGACCCACAACTTCTTCACTTTTGAAGGCCAGACATACCAACAATTAAAGGGAACAGCCATGGGTACCAGGATGGCCGCCTCTTACAGCAACCTGTTTATGGGTCGCTTAGAGGAAGCCTTCTTGGTTACCCAGGCCTGCCAACCCAAAGTTTGGTACAGATTTATTGATGACATCGTCATGATCTGGACTCACAGTGAAGAAGAACTCCAGAATTTCCTCTCCAACCTCAACTCCTTTGGTTCCATCAGATTCACCTGGTCCTACTCCAAATCCCATGCCACTTTCCTTGACGTTGACCTTCACCTGTCCAATGCCCAGCTTCACACGTCCGTCCACATCAAACCCACCAACAAGCAACAGTACCTCCATTATGACAGCTGCCACCCATTCTACATCAAACGGTCCCTTCCCTACAGCCTAGGTCTTCGTGGCAAACGAATCTGCTCCAGTCCGGAATCCCTGAACCATTACACCAACAATCTGAAAACAGCTTTTGCATCCCGCAACTACCCTCCCTACCTGGTACAGAAGCAAATAACCAGAGCCACTTCCTCATCCCCTCAAGCCCAGAACCTCCCACAGAAGAACCACAAAAGTGCCCCACTTGTGACAGGATACTTTCCGGGACTGGATCAGACTCTGAATGTGGCTCTCCAGCAGGGATACGACTTCCTCAAATTTTTCCTTGAAATGAGATCCATCCTTCATGAAATCCTCCCCACTCCACCAAGAGTGTCTTTCTGCCGTCCACCTAACCTTCGTAACCTCTTAGTTCATCCCTATGAAATCCCCAAACCACCTTCCCTACCCTCTGGCTCCTACCCTTGTAACCGCCCCCAGTGTAAAATCTGTCCCATGCACCCTCCCACCACCACCTACTCCAATCCTGTAGCCCGGAAGGTGTACATGATCAGAGGCAGAGCCATGTGTAAAAGCACCCACGTGATTTACCAACTGACCTGCCTACACTGTGAAGCTTTCTATGTGGGAATGACCAGCAACAAACTGTCCATTCACATGAATGGACACAGGCAGACAGTGTTTGTTGGTAATGAGGATCACCCTGTGGCTAAACGTGCCTTGGTGCACGGCCAGCACATCTTGGCACAGTGTTACACCGTCTGGGTTATCTGGATACTTCCCACTAACATCAACCTGTCAGAACTCCGGATGGGAACTTGCCCCTCAGTATATCCTCTCTTCTCGTTATCCGCCAGGCCTCAATCTCCGCTAATATCAAGTTGCCGCCGCTCATACCTCACCTGTCATTCAACAACATCTTTGCCTCTGTACTTCTGCCTCGACTGACATCTCTGCCGAAACTCTTTGCCTTTACAAATGTCTGCTTGTGTCTGTGTATGTGCGGTTGGATATGGGTGTGTGTGCGAGTGTATACCTGTCCTTTTTTCCCCCTAAGGTAAGTCTTTCTGCTCCCGGGATTGGAATGACTCCTTACCCTCTCCCTTAAAACCCACATCCTTTCTTCTTTCCCTCTCCTTCCCTCTTTCCTGAAGAAGCAACCGTTGGTTGCGAAAGCTTGAATTTTGTGTGTATGTTTGTGTTTGTTTGTGTGTCTATCGACCTGCCTGCGCTTTCATTTGGTAAGTCACATCATCTTTGTTTTTAGATATATTTTTCCCACGTGAAATGTTTCCCTCTATTATATCTATATATATGTAAGTCACATCATCTTTGTATATATATATATCTGGAAACAAAGATGATGTGACTTACCAAACGAAAGTGCTGGCACGTCGATAGACACACAATGTTGTGGTAAGTCACATCATCTTCGTTTCTAGGTATATTTTTCCCATGTGGAATGTTTCCCTCTATATATATAAAAAGATGATGTGAGTTACCAAGTGAAAGTGCTGGCAAGTCGACAGACACACAAACAAACACAAACATACATTGTCTGTGTGTCTGTCGACCTGCCAGCACTTTCATTTGGTAAGTCACATCATCTTTGTTTTTAGATATATTTTTCCTACGTGGAATGTTTCCCTTTATTATAACCACACACACACACACACATATATATATATATATATATATATATATATATATATATATATATATATATATATATATATATATATAAAAAAAACAAAGATGAGGTGACTTACCGAACAAAAGCGCTGGCAGGTCGATAGACACACAAACAAACACAAACATACACACAAAATTCAAGCTTTCGCAACAAACTGTTGCCTCATCAGGAAAGAGGGAAGGAGAGGGAAAGACGAAAGGAAGTGGGTTTTAAGGGAGAGGGTAAGGAGTCATTCCAATCCCGGGAGCGGAAAGACTTACCTTAGGGGGAAAAAAGGACAGGTATATACTCGCACACACGCACATATCCAGACACAAGCAGACATATTTGAAGACAAAAGTTTGGGCGGAGATGTCAGTTGAGGCAGAAGTGTAGAGGCAAAGAAGTTGTTGAAAGACAGGTGAAGTATGAGTGGCGGCAACGAGAAATTAGCGGAGATTGAGGCCTGGCGGATGACGAGAAGAGAGGATATACTGAAGGGCAAGTTCCCATCTCCGGAGTTCGGATAGGTTGGTGTTGGTGGGAAGTATCCAGATAACCCGGACGGTGTAACACTGTGCCAAGATGTGCTGGCTGTGCACCAAGGCATGTTTAGCCACAGGGTGATCCTCATTACCAACAAACACTGTCTGCCTGTGTCCATTCATGTGAATGGACAGTTTGTTGCTGGTCATTCCCACATAGAATGCATCACAGTGTAGGCAGGTCAGTTGGTAAATCACGTGGGTGCTTTCACACGTGGCTCTGCCTCTGATCGTGTATACCTTCCGGGTTACAGGACTGGAGTAGGTGGTGGTGGGAGGGTGCATGGGACAGATTTTGCATCGGGGGCGGTTACAAGGATAGGAGCCAGAGGGTAGGGAAGGTGGTTTGGGGATTTCGTAGGGATGAACTAACAGGTTACTGACCTGCCTACACTGTGATGCATTCTATGTGGGAATGACCAGCAACAAACTGTCCATTCGCATGAATGGACACAGGCAGACAGTGTTTGTTGGTAATGAGGATCACCCTGTGGCTAAACATGCCTTGGTGCACAGCCAGCACATCTTGGCACAGTGTTACACCGTCCGGGTTATCTGGATACTTCCCACCAACACCAACCTATCCGAACTCCGGAGATGAGAACTTGCCCTTCAGTATATCCTCTCTTCTCGTCATCCGCCAGGCCTCAATCTCCGCTAATTTCAAGTTGCCGCCACTCATACCTCACCTGTCTTTCAACAACTTCTTTGCCTCTACACTTCTGCCTCAACTGACATCTCTGCCCAAACTCTTTGTCTTTAAATATGTCTGCTTGTGTCTGTATATGTGTGGATGGATATGTGCGTGTGTGCGAGTATATACCTGTCCTTTTTTCCCCCTAAGGTAAGTCTTTCCGCTCCCGGGATTGGAATGACTCCTTACCCTCTCCCTTAAAACCCACTTCCTTTCGTCTTCCCCTCTCCTTCCCTCTTTCCTGATGAGGCAACAGTTTGTTGCGAAAGCTTGAATTTTGTGTGTATGTTTGTGTTTGTTTGTGTGTCTATCGACCTGCCAGCGCTTTTGTTCGGTAAGTCACCTCATCTTTGTTTTTATATATAATTTTTCCCAAATGGAATGTTTCCTTCCATTATATATATATATATATATATATATATATATATATATATATATAAAAAAAACAAAGATGATGTGACTTGCCAAATGAAAGTGCTGGCAGGTCGACAGACACACAAACAAACACAAACATACACACAAAATTCTAGCTTTCGCAACCAACGGTTGCCTCGTCAGGAAAGAGGGAAGGAGAGGGAAAGATGAAAGGATTTGGGTTTTAAGGGAGAGGGTAAGGAGTCATTCCAATCCCGGGAGCGGAAAGACTTACCTTAGGGGGGAAAAAGGACGGGTATATGTGTGGATGGATATGTGTGTGTGTGCGAGTGTATACCCGTCCTTTTTCCCCCCTAAGGTAAGTCTTTCCGCCCCCGGGATTGGAATGACTCCTTACCCTCTCCCTTAAAACCCAAATCCTTTCATCTTTCCCTCTCCTTCCCTCTTTCCTGACGAGGCAACCGTTGGTTGCGAAAGCTAGAATTTTGTGTGTATGTTTGTGTTTGTTTGTGTGTCTGTCGACCTGCCAGCACTTTCATTTGGTAAGTCACATCATCTTTGTTTTTAGATATATATTTCCTACGTGGAATGTTTCCCTCTATTATAACCATATATATATATATATATATATATATATATATATATATATAGACACACACACACACACACACACACACACACCAAAACTACGATTGTGAAAATTGTAAGAAGAACTAAACTTGATAAAAATATGAATCCATTCACACAAATTTAGGAAATGAAACTTATTTGTCATAATGATGAAACAGAATAGTGGTATCAATGGCCATCTGCTATTCTACATACAAACTACAAGTGCATCAAAAGGCACATTTATGTTACTTCCTATAGATGATGCTATGTTACTGAATGCACAAATCAAAAGTTGACAGAGTTCAGGTAAAAATTACAGTAAGAGATAAACAATCATATTACTTAAGTAATGCCATTAACAAAATGTTACACATATAAAGAACCATATATGTGGATAATGACTTTAGATCAACTATGCGAACTATAGCCTAATGAACGAATGTACCATGCACCCTTATATTTCTCGTGAGTATGGTGGTAACCGATACAAGGATTGCCGTATCACTGCCAACCACTGGCGATAAAATAGATGTTCAAAAGTCAATCACAAAACAACAAGAGCAGCACGCTCAAAATTTGTGGAACCAACTCTAAACACTGAAAGCCATATACCATCTAACAACCACTTTTTTGAATAAGAATGGCTGTTTACATATGAAAATTGGTAGTTGCATCAGATTTCATAAAATACATATTTTCTTTAAAAGTTAATACATTTAAGGAGATACAAAACCATTTATAAAACAAAGTTAAAATTGTGGAATAAATTGACATCACTCGATGTAAGGTGACAATCATCAGGAACAGAACAACCCAACACTGTATTATATCGTTCTAATGTGAACAAATATGAACAATCTTGTGATCACAGATCATCTGCTCAATGCAGCAAACTTACATTCTAATGGCCTAAAATATTCGTTGAAACAACTGTTAGCTAGCTACATAAGTTTGCCCGAAAAATATAAAGGCCTCCATATATCGAGTAAGGTGATACTGATAACGACATGTCAACCGTTAGAAAATGGAAAAACAGTAACGACATAATCTGTTAATCTACACCTTCAGCGTAGTAGATCAAACCACTGAGGCCATTTACAGGGAAAAAGCTTAGTTATTGATGAGCAAACATCATTTCTGTAACGACAGATGGCACTGCTAGGGAATAGAACTATGCAGTATGGTGTGCATTTTTTACCTAGGTAAATGGCTGGAAAACTATTACTTTTCATTGCTGGTAGAATGGGCAAAATCATGCTTGATTACATACACTCGATAAGCAGAAAAACGCCACTATTTATGAAGAAACAATGAAAAGGAACCAGGGATGTATGGAGTAAATGTCAAGGTTAAATGGTAGGAGGATGTCATAAATGTTATTCAATTGCAAACACGCAGCAGGAAATGTATTTCATTGTCTTATTTTTGTTATTCGCTACACTCGGTTCGTCCACCCCCATATCTCTATATTTATTGGCAATTTTCTCATAAATTTTTTGAATATGAGGCAAAGGATAATCATTGGTTTTAGCTGTGAAGTAAATAATTTCCAATTCGGTTTTACAGTCTTCTTCAGAAAGCGGGACACTAAATAGACTATTAAAAGCAAACTTAAAAATGCTGCTTTATGCTGATTAGGGTGGGCCGAGTTATAATTAATAATGCAGTCAGTATGTGTCTTTTTTTTTTTTTTTATTTTTTTTTTTTTTTTTTTATTTTTTTTATTTATTTTTTTTTTCGAAATATGCTGAAGTGATGTCTTCTTTCGATATTCCTTATGTATCAAATCAAGAAAATTAATGACCCCATTTGTTTAGAGTTAATATGTGAATTTTATATTTACGTGCAAAGCATTGAATGTAGCCACAACTTCGTTAATGTCATTATCGTTACCATTCACTAGTAACAGTATGTCATCAAGATATACGACATAATAAACAATTTTCTTTGCCAGTTCTACATTTTCTGCAAACCATCTAACTTCAAGATGATTGATAAACACATCTGCTAAAAAAACAAGAAACCGCGTTTCCCATACTAAGACTGTCTTTTTGAATATAAATTTCACCATTGAATCTGAAAAAAATTGCATTTTAGCATAAGCGATAATAGATCCATAAATTCCTCAATTTCATTTCCTGACATCTTACGCTGCATTAAATTATTTTTCACAATTTCAGTAGTCTTGTCTATCGGTGTATTAGTATATAAATTCACCATATCAAGGGATACAAGCTTCATATTAGCTGTTGTGGGGATGTCTCTGACCTGCTCAATTAGTTGCTTACTATTTTTTGCTCAAAATTATTTTTGGATTTGGAAGTGTTTCTTTAATAGATTTAAACATTTTTGCACTATTTTACTGAAAGGACCCCCTATATTGTTCACAATTGGCCTCACGGGACACCCTACCTTTGGACTTTAAGTTGAACTCTTAAGGTAGGTATATGTGAGTTAATATTTGGTAAAGTTTGTTTCTCAAACGGTGTTACAATTTCCTTCTATGTTTTTAATTTATCACCAAGTTTTTTTTCTGTGCCTCACCTGTAAGATGTTTCTCAATTCTCATGATATTGTTATTTACAAAAAAACTCTTTAGTTTTATTAAGGTAATCCTCTTTTCTAACTACAGTTACGGTGTTCCGTTTATCAGCTTTTGTAACGATCGCATTATTTTTATGCAACTTGTTATTTATACTTTTTACAGTTATATTTTCCTTAGAGCAAATCCTATTCACTACTTTTACTTCACTAGAAATTTTACCATATTTAACTAAAATATTGATGGATTAAAGAAAAAAGTAAATTCTCACAAAAGTAAAGTAAAAAAATAATGTTACCATTTTTCACCAAAATATCCTGGGACTGAAGAATAAAGTAGATGAGCTCCCAGTTTGTTTAGATGACATTGAATCTTATAATGTAATAGATATACTATACCGAACT
Source organism: Schistocerca americana (assembly GCF_021461395.2). Taxonomy (NCBI): domain Eukaryota; kingdom Metazoa; phylum Arthropoda; class Insecta; order Orthoptera; family Acrididae; genus Schistocerca; species Schistocerca americana. The sequence goes on from NC_060122.1 coordinate 620,645,589, forward strand.
TTTCGACTCTGTAAGTGCAGAACAGGAAATCAGTGTTCATAAGGCTGTTGCAGCATCCCTGAATATGGAAGTTAATAGGAATATAAAAAAGGGAGGAAGGTTTATCTGTTTAGCAAGAGTAATAGAAGGGAGATTTCAGACTATCTAACAGATCAAAATGACAATTTCTGTTCCAACACTGACAATGTTGAGTGTTTATGGAAAAAGTTCAAGGCAATCGTAAAATGCATTTTACACAGGTACGTGCCAAGTAAAACTGTGAGGGACGGGAAAAACCCACCGTGGTTCAACAACAAAGTTAGGAAACTACTGCGAAAGCAAAGAGAGCTTCACTCCAAGTTTAAACACAGCCCAAACCTCTCAGACAAACAGAAGCTAAACGATGTCAAAGTTAGCGTAAGGAGGGCTATGCGTGAAGCGTTCAGTGAATTCGAAAGTAAAATTCTATGTACCAACTTGACAGAAAATCCTAGGAAGTTCTGGTCTTGCGTTAAATCAGTAAGTGACTGGAAACAGCATATCCAGACACTGCAGGATGATGATGGCATTGAAACAGAGGATGACACGCGTAAAGCTGAAATACTAAACACCTTTTTCCGAAGCTGTTTCACAGAGGAAGACCGCACTGCAGTTCCTTTTCTAAATCCTCGCACAAACGAAAAAATGGCTGACATCGAAATAAGTGTCCAAGGAATAGAAAAGCAACTGGAATCACTCAACAGAGGAAAGTCCACTGGACCTGACGGGATACCAATTCGATTCTACACAGAGTATGCGAAAGAACTTGCCCCCCTTCTAACAGCCGTGTACCGCAAGTCTCTTGAGGAACGGAAGGTTCCAAACGATTGTAAAAGAGCACAGATAGTCCCAGTCTTCAAGAAGGGTCGTCGAGCAGATGCGCAAAACTATAGACCCATATCTCTGATGTCGATCTGTTGTAGAATTTTAGAACATGTTTTTTGCTTGAGTATCATGTCGGTTTTGGAAACCCAGAATCTACTCTGTAGGAATCAACATGGATTCCGAAAACAGCAATTGTGTGAGACCCAACTCGCTTTATTTGTTCATGAGACCCAGAAAATATTAGATACAGGCTCCCAGGTAGATGCTATTTTCCTTGACTTCCGGAAGGTGTTTGATACAGTTCCGCACTGTCGCCTGATAAACAAAGTAAAAGCCTACGGAATATCAGACCAGCTGTGTGGCTGGATCGAAGAGTTTTTAGCAAACAGAACACAGCATGTTGTTATCAATGGAGAGACGTCTACAGACGTTAAAGTAACCTCTGGCGTGCCACAGGGGAGTGTTATGGGACCATTGCTTTTCACAATATATATAAATGACCTAGTAGGTAGTGTCGGAAGTTCCATGCGGATGATGCTGTAGTATACAGAGAAGTTGCAGCATTAGAAAATTGTAGCGAAATGCAGGAAGATCTGCAGCGGATAGGCACTTGGTGCAGGGAGTGGCAACTGACCCTTAACATAGACAAATGTAATGTATTGCGAATACATAGAAAGAAGGATTCTTTATTGTATGATTATATGATAGCGGAGCCAACACTGGTAGCAGTTACTTCTGTAAAATATCTGGGAGTATGCTTGTGGAACGATTTGAAGTGGAGTGATCATATAAAATTAATTGTTGGTAAGGCGGGTACCAGGTTGAGATTCATTGGGAGAGTCCTTAGAAAATGTAGTCTATCAACAAAGGAGGTGGCTTACAAAACACTCGTTCGACTACACTTGAGTATTGCTTATCAGTGTGGGATCTGTACCAGATCGGGTTGACGGATGAGATAGAGAAGATCCAAAGAAGAGCGGCGCGTTTCGTCACAGTGTTATTTGGTAACCGTGATAACGTTGCGGAGATGTTTAACAAACTCAAGTGGCAGACTCTGCATCGCGGTGTAGCTTGCTCGCCAGGTTTCGAGAGGGTGCGTTTCTGGATGAGGTATCGAATATATTGCTTCGCCCTACTTATACCTCCCGAGGAGATCACGAATGTAAAATTAGAGAGATTCAAGCACGAACGGAGCTTTCAGACAGTCGTTCTTCCCGCGAACCATATGCGACTGGAACAGAAAAGGGAGGTAATGACAGTGGCACGTAAAGTGCCCTCCGCCACACACTGTTGGGTGGCTTGCGGAGTATAAATGTAGATGTAGATGTAGAAGCATTGTGTCTGATATGGAAAAGGTAAATATCAGTGGTTATAAACTAGCTGCACATATGAGTAGAGAGAATGAGGTGAGAGGAGGAGTTGCCATATATGTCAAAAGTTATCACTATGTAGAAAGTATAGACACTAAAAGTTTTGTCTAGAGCAACATATAGAAGCATGTGCCTGTCAACTTAAACTGAAGGAGGGCTCTTTTATAATTGTAACAGTATGTAGGTCCCCTTCAGGAAACTTTCATTTATTCCTGGAAAACTTGGATTCCTTGTTGTGCTATCTGTCAGATAGGGGAAAGCAAATTATTTTTTGTGGGGACTTCAATGTTGATTCACTGAAAGAGTGTAATAGGAAGAATGACCTGGAAATCTTGCTCGGTTCTTTCAATTTGACATCTGTCATTAATTTTGCTACTCGGGTAGTAAAGGACAGCAGCACATTGATAGAAAACACTTTTATAGACCAAGATAGGTTTAAAACATAAATTCTTGTCCTGTTGAGAATGACCTTTCTGATCATGATGCTCAACTAATTACAGTATATGACATAGCTCCATTCAGTAATTCAAATCTACCCTCCAAAGTTGTGCGTTCAATTAATGACTCAACAATTAGAAATTTCAGAGGAAATCTTCAGCAGTTAGACTGGGATGAGGTGTACAAGGAACCTGAAGCTAATTTAAAATATAACTTATTTCATGATAAACTTGTAAGAGAATTTGAAAACTGTTTCCCCAAGAAAGTAGTTAAATCTGATTTTAAGAATCCATGCAAAAAACCTTGGCTTACTAAAGGAATAAAAATATCTTTTAACCACAAAAGGGAACTGTATCTAACAACAAGAAAGAGTAATGACCCAGAAACAGCCAAATACTGGGTGGCCCAAAAAGGATGGTCGGATTTGAACTGCGTAGTACCATTGAAAGGTGAGGAGGGGGGACCACTGCCGGCCGTCTGCAAGTCGGCCATTACACCCAGTTTGCCACGAGATGGCGCAGTGGACGGTCGAGCATCGTGTTTTTGCTGTGGAACAGTTTTTCAGAAATGATGAATCGTTTATTACTGTGCAACGATTGTTTCGACAACGTTTTGGTGTAGCGCGTGATGGACCCATTCCAGATCGCAGATCCATATCACGTTGGGTGACTGCATTCCGGACAACAGGGTCTGTCAAAAGTGGTAAATCTACAGGGCGTACACGTACGGCAGTTACTCCACAGAACATTGATGATGTTAGAGCGTCAGTGCTGCAAAGCCCGCGTCGTTCCACTAGGCGTCGTGCTCAAACTTTAGGCCTCAGCCGTAGTTCGTTGCAGCGTATTTTAAGCCGTGAGTTACAGTTTCACCCATACAAAATTATGATCACGCAAAAGCTGTATGATCGTGATTTTGAGCAGCGAAGACGATTTTGTGAATCAATGCTTGACATTTTGTACTCTAATAATGATGTTGTGCTTCTTATGTCAGATGAAGCCCATTTCCATTTAGACGGCTATGTCAATAAACAAAACTGCAGGTATTGGGCAGCAGATAATCCCAGAGAATTGCACCAGAAGCCTCTTCATAGTGCTAAGGTAACAGTCTGGTGTGGAATTTCAAGATTGGGGATTGTTGGTCCTTATTTGTTTGAGGAGAACAACGCTACAGTCACAGTGAACTCGAAACGTTACGTTAACATGCTACGTAGCTTTTTGGTGCCGAAACTGCGAGAGTTACATGTATATCGAGATCGAATTTGGTTTCAACAGGACGGGGCCACGGCCCACACAGCCAATGACTCCATGTGTGTTTTAAGGCGGATGTTCCCCCACCACATCATCTCGCGTTTTGGAGATGTCCACTGGCCCGCGAGATCACCTGACCTCTCAGCCTGTGATTTTTTTCTTTGGGGATACCTAAAGTCAAAAGTCTACGTAAAGAAACCCCGAAACTTAATTGATCTGAAGGAGGCAATCAGTGCGGAAATTATGGCAATTCAAGAAGAAACAGTAGTGAAAGTGATGGAAAATTTCGAGGAAAGACTTGTGGAATGCATCACCGAGGAAGGACACCATCTTCCGGAAGTCATTTTCCGTACATGATTTTTTGTGGTTAGTTCTTGTAATTGGGTGCCTGGGAGCATTTAGTTACGTAATTGAATAAAATTAATTTGTAAAACTGATGGAGTTATAGTTATTTAAAATGTGACCATCCTTTTTGGGCCACCCTGTATTATAAAAACTACTGTGCTACATTAAGAAAGGTTATTAAAAAGTCTAGAAGTATGTGCGTCATGTCTGAGATTAATACCTCTGATAACAAAATCAAAACAATTTGGAATATTATTACAAGGGAGACAGGGCAACCAAGAGTACAGGATGATGGCATCACCATCAAAGTGAATGGAAACTTGATGAACAACAAGCCAGAAGTCGAAAACATTTTGAATAATCATTTTTTAAATGTTGTAGAGAAAATAGGATCTAAATGTTCATTAGAAGAAGCAAGGCAGTTAATGGAAGAGGCCTTACCCACACCATTTGATACAATTGAAATTCCCCCCCCCCTTCTCCTTCTGAAATTAGGATGATGATAAACTCTCTCAAAAATAAAAGCTCACATGGAATTGATGGCATTTCCAGCAGGATAATAAAAGCTTGTTCCCAAGAAATAAGTGGCATTCTCAGCCACATATGTAATAGCTCACTGCAGCAGGGTATTTTCCCAGATTGACTGAAGTATGCCATTGTTAAACCACTGCATAAAAAAGGGGATACGTCTGATGTCAACAACTACCGCCCAATCTCTCTTCTGACTGCCTTATCCAAAATTCTTGAAACAGCAATGTATTGTAGAGTAGCTTCACACCTTTGTAAAAATAAAGTTTTAACAAAATTTCAGTTTGGTTTCCAGAAGGGTTTTTCAATGGAAAATGCTATATATACTTTCACTAATGGAAATATTAAATGCTCTGAGTAACCAGAAGTCACCCGTTGGGATTTTTTGTGGTCTTATCAAAGGCTTTTGCTTGTGTAAATCATGGAATACTTCTAGATAAGCTCAAGTACTGTGGTATGAATGGGACAGTGCTCAAATGGCTTAAATCATACCAAACTGGAAGAGTGCAGAAAGTTGAAATAAGCAGTTCACATAATGTGCAAAAAACTGGTGATTTCTCAAACTCTTACCACGCCTATTTTCATTCTCTGCTTTCATACGGCATCATATTCTGGGGTAACTCATCATTGAGTAAAAGAGTGTTCATTGCACAAAAGCGTGTAATCAGAATAATTGCTAGAGCTCATCCAAGATCATCCTGCAGACACTTATTTAAAGAGCTAGAGATCTTCACTGTAGCCTCACAGTATATATGTTCACTTATGAAATTTGTTATTAACAACCCAACGAATTCAAAAGTAATAGCAGTGTACATGGCTACAACACTAGGAGAAAGGATGATCTTCACTACTCAAGGTTAAATCTAACTTTGGCTCAGAAGGGGGTAAATTATGCTGCCACAAAAGACTTTGGTCACTTACCTAATAGTATCAAAAGTCTGACAGATAGCCATATAGCAATGAAAAGGAAATTAAAAGAATTTCTTAATGGCAACTCCTTCTACTCATTACATGAATTTTTTGATATAGTAAGTGGGTAATTTCCCCAACGCCCACAAAAAATTAAAAATATTAAGTGTCATATAATATTTTGTGTAATGTAATGTCTTGTAGAGACGCCTTTTATTAACCTGACACGTTCCACATCATTACGAAATGTCATATTCATGATGTATGGAACAAGTACTAATCTAATCTAATCTAATCTGTGCAGTGAGTATCAGCTTTGGTAAACCATGCAAGTAGTTTCACATGCTACCCTGCCCTGATAGCTGTACAGTTTGCTAATAGTGGGTACGGAATAAGTGGTAGAGAGAGGATGTGTGAGATGGTCGAGAGGCAGGTTGTAACAAGAATGAAACAGGCATAGGGTTGGTAGCCTGGGGAAGTTACACTGTTTGACAAGAATGTTGCTGAGGGTGAGCAAAGGCTATGGTGGGTAGAATATTGGGAGAGGTGACTTCATTTCAGAGTTTCACTTGCAAGGTCAAAGGGGTAGACTCATTTGGAGATCTCGTTCCTGAGTGAAGGCAGTGGGGTATTTGCAGGGGGGGGGGGGGGGGGCTGGGGAGATGCCTAAGCTGTAGTACTGTAGTAAAGAAGGGAGAGTTTAATGTGGAAGATGATGGCATTAATTCAGGTGTTCCCATATTGTGCTATGTAAATCTCATTATGAAAGAACCTTCATGGATGTGGACGAAGTCAAGGTCTACATTTGCAGACAGAAGCAGCTACTGCAGGCTAATTTTGCAAAGTAAACTTACAACAAATTGTGACTAATGCTAATCTACTCTTGCTAATGAGAATTGGTTCTGATTGAGTTTATACGTGTATCTACATCAGAAAAGAACAGAATTTACTTCCAAGGAAAAGAGCCACTGTTTCTCATCTTATACTATCCATCTGCTATTTTCATCTGCTGCTTTGTACCAAGTATTTCTGCAGCCCACTCATCCTGTTAATGAAGTGGGTCTCTCTCCCTGCCTGGAATCTATAGCTCTATTCACTCTGTGAAGGAATGTGAAAGTTCCAGCTATTTGACTACTTTTAAGTGTATCCATTGGCAGTATTTCGCATTTCTCCCCCTAAAGGTAAATACTGGGCAGCTAATATCTCTCATTTAGTTTGAGGGTTGTGTCATTTGAATTCTCCTTTTGACATAATTCAGTAGTGCATAGGTCTATTTATTATTTGTGTGTAAAATTTGATAGATACAATTATTTAAAAAGCCTGAGAGACCTTCTGTATTTCAGATACTCCACAAATCCAGAAGAAGAAATACATCACTACGGAGTGCAAGTTACAGACTCCTTTACAAAGAACATCGAGGGATTACTAACACAGTGCCAAAATCTGATAATGGTATCTAAGGTAACTGCCCCAATGCCTGGCAAAAGTAAAACTCTCCTTGGCCTTATTCCTATGTCTGATGACATGAAACAGAACAAGGAGTTGAAAAACATATTAGAAAATGTGAAGTACCAGATAGAAGACCTTGGCTTGTATGGAGGCTATGTAGCAGCAAATATGTACATCACTGTCCTCACCAAGTTAGCCAGGAGGGCAGGAACTGCAGATGCTTTAGACCTCATCACTGTTATAAAGGAAAACCTGACTGAAGTGAGGTGAGTCTTTCAGAAATTTTCATCAGCTTTGCTAAGAAAAACAAACACACACACACACACACACACACACACACACACACACACACACACACACAGGGAGAGAGAGAGAGAGAGAGAGAGAGAGAGAGAGAGATTGCTAGTTGTTAGGGGGAGGGAGGAGGAGATTGAAGGCTGAGAGGGCACTGGGGAGGAGTAGATAGGTGAAATGGAAAGGGGAGATGGTGCAGAGGACAGGGAATGCAGATTGAGTGAACTAGGAACCATAAGGGCAGGTGTGGAGATTGATGTGGATCAGGGGTTATCAGAAATGGACACAAGGACTATTGCGGGATTGAAGTATGTGTTACCAGGACAATTTCCATCTATGAAATTCAGAGAAGCTAGTATTGTGGAGAGAATCAAAATGGTTGGGGTTGTGAAGCAGTCGTTGAAATAAAGCATGTCAGTATTCAACAACATGTTTTGCATTAAATGATGATGTAGCTGTTGTAAGGGTGAGCAGAAAATTGCTCTGCAGTCAGTGGCCACGAACAACGCCACAGTGTGCCACAAAAGTTCAGCACATACATTCTAGTTAGGAGTAGCAATGTACGTAAGAAAGGTGAGAAGGAAAACAAAACATACATGGAATGACAGTGAAAGGGAGAAAATAGATATAGAACACAAGACAGAAACAGAGGACGGATGACACAGGGTGATACGAGGGAAGGCAGCCTTTGGCTGATATTTATCCAGTATTATATGAATTTCCCAATATTATAGCTTTTGCAGAGGGGGCACCCTTTGGGAACTTTCTGGCAGATTTATACTGTGCACTAGTGAAAGACCCAAAACTGGAACTTCGCCTTTTGCTGGTAGTGATCTTCCCTTGGAGCTATCCAGGCGTGACTAATGCCCTTCCCTCACAGCTTCACTTCTGGGAAGAGTGTTGCGTACTTAAAAACATTCCTCCATGTTTAGGTCTCAAAAAGGGATTTGATAGACTAGTCCTCTTTGATTATCTGCGTAATTATAGTATTTGAAGCTCACAAGGGAATGGTCCAATAAGACATGTCGAAACCTACTCTGAAATTTTTTACACACGAAGAAGACAATGAAAGAAATGCACTGCCAAAATTTTAGCTGCTAAGAGGCACTGGAAGTATTTTGTAAAAAATGTTGAAGTTAAACATTTTTGCTGTGCAAAGAACAGCTTATAACAGTGGTTTGTACAGCCCCTGCCCGACTAGCGTGCGACTTGGCGAATCACTCGCGCAATGCTGCATAGCGGAACTATCCGGAATTCCCAGACACCAATTTTAAGCACCTAAAGCCTGGTTTACAATGGAACAAATGAGCATTTGCTGAAAATTCACTACCATTCGCTTGTATATGGGTGGAATTGTTCATAGTACAGGGAGTGGAAGAGAAAATGAGGTAGCGAACATTGCCTATGAACGCTGTGTTATTAGTTTTTAGTTTTTGGAGTTAATATTCGGCATACAGAATACTACTCTATCTTGTTAAGAGCCACAATGCGAAACGTTGCTATTCAGTGAGGATTATTTTGCATTGTGAGTGCACTGTTCTTGACGGAGTATACAAAATTGTGCAGGGAAGGAAGAATTTAAGTGTCTCAATTTGTATGGAAGCGTGACTTGTGGAGATCATGAACTTTACATGGAATTGCATCTTCATCTCTCCTCAGCACTGGTCCAAAATTTTCCTTGTATGTTGGCTGCCATTCTTCCCTGGCCTCATTACCATTGAGGGGAAATTTATAAACAGAACACTAATTACCGATGTCGAGCATCATCTGAAGAGGCGACACAGCTAGTATTTCCACTATGCTTGTAAGGTCTAACAGTCATATTCTTTTTTTTTTCCTAAAACAAAAATGGTCTAGTAGTGGCAAAGCATGCGCTTCATGATCCAGAGAGCACAGGATCAAATTCCGTTCAGACCACAACTTTTTCACTATGATTTTTAACAGAGCGTTCACCTCTCACAGATGTTGGAGTGGCCATGGAAGACATGTGGTTCGGATTCCATGTTAAACTGCAGCTCTCCATTTTCCGATTAGGTAACTGGGGAAGATTAGGGACATAAAAGTAGCTGCAGTGGCATCCAGTTTAAAGGCCTGCCAGGTACACCAGACAGAATTCTCTTTTCCTCGTGCTTGTTAGCTTTGGTGAAAAACTGGCTTAAACTAAACAAACATTTTTTTTAATGACTTCATATTGACAGTTCAGTTCTTGCACATGTAATTCTGATTAAAGTGGCTAGCAGGGAAATAAATCATAGCAGTGTTTGATGTCACAGATGGCTTCCATCAATGAGGACTTGTAATTTGTTGAAATGAAATGTGTCTTGCAGTAGTACATTTTATAGCAATTCCTGTTGGCCATTCCTTATAATAATGTTTGGATGTCGTACATTTGAATATCAGTGAAACAGCTCTTTGTTTATTCCCAGTAGTTGTCATAAAAATGGGAAGTGTGTATTGAATGACAAAAACAAACATTTTTTTTTTTACCAAGCATACCGCACAAAGGAAAAATGGGTGCAGTCAGACACTTCACAATAACCACTAGTTTTGTTGAGACAGAACTGGGATGGAGTCAGAAATGGTCCCAGCTGTTGTTCTGCTTATTGTGCTGCATACCAGGCATACTTGATCAAATTCGTAAAGTGTGGCGAAGAAAACTGGTAATGCACAAATGACTGGAGCTTAAGAATACTGTCCCACTGGTAAACCTGAAGTGAGAGAGAGCAATTGCAAATTGTTTGTTGCCTGATAATTTCCTGAAAAATGCTGTCCACTGTCAAAAAAATTCTTTATCAAGAGGTTGAATCGCACTAGTAGTTCCAGGGAGAATCCACATCATCCGCATCTACATCCACAATTACAGATTTTCCGTCGTCCTCCACAAAAACAGAGGCTTTGTTATGTCCAGACCATGAATCCAACAAAAGTAAAGAATTAGTTTCTGCAGCTGGTAGGAATACATTTTGAACAAAGAGTTGAAAATTATTATTTCCCATTTTTCTAGTTTTTGACATGTCGATTTAAAGATTTTTGCAACAAAACAGTCCATTTTTTTTATTTTTGATCCTAATTTGCCTTGTAGTTCTTGAATACAGATATACAGCTGAGAAAACAGTAAACCACTCATACTTATCACTGTTATTATCGTAAATGAACATGTCATTGCATTCATTGATTGGGCAACCGACTCTTGTCTTTATTTTTTCCCCAAAATGATAAAGTGCGGTGTGCATGCAGTTCTTTCATGAAACCTGACTGTTCAGTATTATAAACAGCGGTTGTGAGGATAATGGCAAGTTTCATATTTACATCAGCTATGAATTTCTCTATAGCATTGTCTACCACTGGCAGCTGCTCTACACGTTTGTGTGACATAAACTTGGGAATTTTGCGACTTCTTATTCTGTACGATTTCGTGAACCTGTGTAGCCTGGTTGACGAAGCCTGGAAACTAGCAATGTTCATGTCAGATGCAATTCGGAGGGCCCAATCTCGTATATCTCTTGTCTGTGACGGTGCATAGCCTCTCACGAGCAGTTCTAAATCTTTTAAGCAGTTTTTCTTTCAGATGGTTTGAGGTTTCCTTTTGATGCATATTTCTTACTTCCTGTAATTCGTTCTTCCATTTGTACAGTTCACGCTCCGATTTTATGAAACAAAAACACCTTTGCACACTGTGTAATTTCAAGCATTTTTTCCTTCCTTCATTTAATCAATATTTCAGTGCCTTTTTTTTTGTCGCTGAAAGCGGTTGCAGGTTTTTTTTTTTTTTTTAAAAAGGCTTGGAAGGTATTCTTCATCAGGACTGTTACTTGCAGAACTGATGTTGTCCAAACCACATTTCACGGAATCAACAAAGTTATTTCCCATTTCTTCTAATGTATCCACAAATTCAAACGAAATGTTGATATCATTTGAATGAGTGTCAAGGAAATCAACTAGCAAATGACATATGTATGTCCTCAGGAGAAGTATATGATTTTGTGATTTTGACTGGAAACCATGTTCTTCATATTTCATCATTGCTAAATTGAGAATGTTAAATGGATTCCACATTACTGTGTAACTGGAAGAAAAGAAAAAAAAAAAAACAAAAAAAACGGTGCTATTACCAGGTATGCCTTACGAGAGCACAATAAATATGAATTCAGCTTTATCTGTATTCTTACCAATTTTGCAAAAAGCAACTGGTAATTTGTAATAGGTGTTACTTGAGTGGGCAATTTGAGAGAATAGTAACTTTGTACTGTAGTGTCAGAGAAACTATCAATGAACAGTAACCTGAAACTTCGTTTACAAATTACGATCGGGTTGTGTTTCCTGTTTAGGAATGTACCGCCGACCTTGGCTGTGTATGTGCCTAGTTGCACATGAACAGCGCCAGTAGGGGGTGTACATTCCTACCACCACCTGGTGCACTACGAATTTGCCAATTTCCAGCTATCTTTTTTTTAATACTAGCAATGCCTCTTAGCAGCTAAAATTTTGACTGCATTTCGTTCATTGTCTTCTTCGTATGTAAAAAATTTCAGGGTAGGTTTCGACATGTCTTATTCGACCATTCCCTTCTCAGTCTTCAAATATCAATTACCTAAAACAATGTGATGCAGTTAAAGAAAAGCATTTTTAGATTAGATTGTTGCCTCTTGCTGTTAAGTACTAAATATTATTAGATTACTAACAGTCACTGGCAGCTGAGTGCATTGTATTACCATCTTGGGTTCAGATATCACTAGTGGTAACTTTTTTTATTATTTTTTTTAAATTTTGTATTTATTGTCAAGTGGAAGTGTTAACTAAAAAACACCAAACATTTTTTAAATAATAATAACCTCTTTTTTAATTACTTGCCATACAGAAATAAATTAAAATTTGATACAGGTTAAAAAAATGTCTCATTGTTAAATGAAAAAAGTGCATCAATAATACTGTTCTCTGTAGAAATGAAAAATCATTTTATTTTCCATGTGAGGTTTTGCATTTTTGTACAAAATTTTATCATGAATAGTTGCATTTTCTTGTGATTAGTAATTAAAAATAAAGAAGATGCTATTTTTATTAAAAATTATAATTCAGTATTTGATAATTAAGATCTCCATTTGATAATAAATATAGAATTAAATAAAGTTAATCACTAGAGTGAGTTGAACAAAGGACTTTGCAGTTAGGAGAGTTAGACTTTATACATTGCACTCAGCGGCCGATAACTGTTAATTATCAAGTAAAATTTTGTAGTTAACAGCACTCAGAAGTCTTTTAATCTTCTAATGTGTTCTTCTTCTTAATTTTAATTAAGAATTGTATTGTACTGCTTTAGGAAACTGATGTCTGGGCACTGAGCTTCAAATCCTGCAATTATGAAGATAATTGAAAAGGGCCTATCCTTTAAGTTGGGAAAATACTATTGAACAATTAGAAGGTTGAAACCTTAGTGATTGTTTGCTCTAGTTAATATTCTCATCAGTATGCAATGTGAATGGAAAAATATTGCTATAAGCAAAGATAATGAGTTCTTTAATTAATATTATTTCCTAGTAAATTAAAAACTGCAATAAAATGTATATTACGTGAGATGTTTATACGTATGGCACAAAAGAATTAAGTTATCTGATGATAATATGGGGTGAGTCTAGACAAATTTCCTTGCATAGTATCCCCCCCCCCCCTCTCTCTCTCTCTCTCTCTCTCTCTCTCTCTCTCTCTCTCTCGTTTCTTCCCCTATCCCTTCCCCCTCCCCCAAAAACAGGGAGGCGTATAAATTAACTAGAAGGATTCCAACATGATAATGGGGGAAGGTCCAGCAGCTAGTGTTTACTTTTTTAATCATCACAATATGTATACCATATTTGCTGCCTTCGCAAAACAAGGGGGGGGGGGGGGGGGGGGTCATAGTTCGATAAATTCCAGGACAAGATGCATGAACATAAACTGGGAACATTGAAATGTGGACTTCATTTTCAACAGTATATTTTGAGGAAACATGTCCAAGAAAGTGAAGCCTGTGGTGCCTCTTGAATTTGGGTGTGAATTCTAGAAACACTCACCCTACAACCGTCTCAAACACTCGCTATTTTAGGTATGAGTGCGGGAGAGTGAGAAAGTTTCTACCAATCCACCTGTTTTTATGTGCAGGTCGGAAGTTTGTTATTAGAAGGCTGTAAGAAGGCTGAGTCACTGATGACGACAGGTGTTTGCCACCAGCGCCACAGAAGACGTGATGAAAACTCGGGGGATAATTATGTAGTATTCTTTGATGTCTTAGTGTCTGTGGTGATTATAAAAAAGACTAATGAACAATTGAATATAGATTTCTATGCACATTTATGTCTTGGACTCGGAGAAGTCAACATGCATGTTCATATTTTCATATGGTTTTTAAACCAACTCTTATGTCTCAGTGTACTTAATTATTTCTAAAGCTTAAGATACGAGTGAGGCGATGAAGATATTTATATGTCTAAAAAGAGAATTTTGTTCTGCATAGCAGTTCTAGTACATCGTTAATCAACGAGTAAGTTGACAAGAAAGTTCCTATGTGTGATCAATACATTACCACCTAAGTGACAGGACATGAAGAAAACAGGAATTTAAAGACAGAAATGGAAAGAAGATATTAGGCGTTACCATAGCAACCAGGCCTAACTGTTTCCAGTAATCGTATTGAGTCCAACAAATCAATGGAAGAAAGTGGTGAGTGCCACGCAGTAAAAGACATGAGAAAGTAATAGCGGAGAAAACTGGAGAGAAGACCTCAACTTTTCGACTAAGAAAATTGGGTGTGGAGTAAGCAGTCTTCACACATACATTATGCAGTAACCAACTACCGATGCTGACTGCACCAGCTGCTGCTCACTGGTGCTGACTCCGTGTCCGTTTGCTGCCGCTGACACTGAGACCAACATTCAATGCCACTGGCGCCAGTGCTGTCCACCAGCGCTGATTACACTTTCGCTTACCAATGCCACTAGAACTCTATGCCAGGTGAGCGAAAACCAATAATTATTTGGTAAAAGTTGAGGGGACGGTTGAATGATAAACTGTTGTTATAGTTATTGTACTCAATGGTGAATTTTCTTTTAGATGATTACTAGGCCTAAGATCAATAAAATTATGGATTAAGAACAACAACAAACTTCAGGGCTAGCCATGGTCATGACAGTGAATAGGGACATGCCAGAGTGGACCGAAGTGGCAAATTTAATCGAAGGACTAAGTCTAAAGTTAGACTCAGTAAATACCCAGTTAAATGCTAGATTAGATGACCAAAGTGCTAAGTTGGATGACCAGAAGGCTGATTCAGTCACTCTAAGTGAAAAATTAGATGCTAAAAGTGAAACCTTGAACAGTCAAGCAGCAAATATAGTTTTGCTAAAGACTGAATTTGTCTCCTTAAATAATAAGGTAGAAAATCTGAAGCTAGATTTAAAGAGTGAACTCACTAGTTCTTTGAATACCCACGTTAATCACTATTTACTGAATTTGACAAGAGACAGGATGAGCAACTTCAAGATTTAAGTAAAAAATTAGAATTTGACATTGAAGATAAATATAATAATGTAGAATCAAAATTTAGTGAAAATTAAAATTTTGTGAAAATGTATGTAATATTAAATTTAATTCCATAAGACAGGAAATGAATACTTTGAAAGAGAGCACAGAGTGGCCTAAGGAAGTAATGTCGATTATTCTTTCGAAAATCTCAGGTGTTACTACAAGCATTTTTAGGTCACAAGTAGATAATATAGAACGAAGTTTTAAAGGAAGAATAGCCAACTTTGATGTTATAAATGTAAGTAGTTTGGGAGAAACATTTGAACTAATTAAAGATCGAGAATTTACCAAGACTGTAATCTCCGGAAATGTTTCGATGGTTGCTTTTTTCAAGCTTAATGATAATAACAATGTTATAGATGACTTGTGTGAGGAATTCAAACTTGTCCATGACAGAGTAGAAAATAGAATAACTTTACCTGATGATGTGTTTCCTAGTTAAGTGGTAATTGTTTTGTTGCGGGGAGGCTTTCACGCAAAAATTAATGAGAAGTATTGTGTTGTAACTGCAACCGGAACGGTCGCTGGGTTGACATGTGACAAAGCATGGCAGGACCCACGGAGCAGCCCGCAAATAGCAACACAAATGCGAGAGGACGGACATGACCAACAAAGGACCTCAGAACAACAACAATATCGAAACAACAGAGTCAGAAGAAAACCTAACTTGACAACCACGTCCACTCGTACACGGAACAAGAAAGTAAATACGCTGTCTAAGGCGAGGTGATATGTCCAGAGATGTACGCAAGATTAGACTGACTGGCTGAGTAAGAGGCAGGCGCTTAAATACATGATCGGGGGCACCGCTATTGGCTGCTGGGACCACGTGTTCCACTGTGGCGCCCTCGCGCTAAATGTTGGTCAGGAGGCGCGTGCCGCCACGGCTTATGGTGTGATGGTGCAGAAACCTCTATGGGTCTTTGATGTCCATGCCATCTGGCGCGGATTCAAATTCCGCGGCGTGCGGTACCAGATCCCTCCCCCTGAAACTTGTGTGTAGGGGTGGAAACGCCCCAGACAGTGCCAAGGTGGGCGGCAGTGGGAAGAAGAGCTGGGCTCATCAACCACCATTGGTGGGGAGGAAGGGATGCCCGAGGTATCTTTGAGGCCCAGGAGGGACAGGACTTAAACGAGTCAAGTGACTATGACAAACCGATCGGATGTGGCCCTCCTTGTTACACAGCGTGCAAGTTTTCCAGCGGTGAGGACAATCAGCTTGAGAATGTGCAGTAAAGCACTGTGGGCAAGACGGAAGTTGACCACACAGCCAGCAATGAGGGGCGACTGGAGGTGCTGATGCCATAGAGAAGTTGGACAATGAGGAGTCATGACGGTGCTGGCCTCTGTCGCCCGGGCCACGTCGACGTCGCGGGGCGGAACCCGCCATGACGCCTCTATCACTGCCACCGGCGGTCACGTCATAAGATTCTAGTTAGCCGCTTGAGGAATTTCAAAGGAGAGGACGATGCAGAGAATCTTTTCCAAGGTGGGGGGCTTGAGTCAGCTGAACCACCACATCCCGGATCATGTAGTCCGCATACGGAAGCATTACACTGCTGATTGGTGCGTTTAAAATCGCATCGACGGCTGAGACCCTGCAAGTCCATGACCCAGGAACGATACCATTTGACCAGGCTGTGTGAGGTAATGGGCGAGTCATGGTGCCCTGAAAATATTCTAAGTTCAGAGTTGGTGGCCAACGCTCGGCAAGGCGCGGCGTGTTAGCAAGTGAGCTGAACCACGTGGTCCATCGACCGCATGGCTGGGATTTCCTCTGTGACGAGGATGGTGCTTTGTGTCAATGAAGGAGACACGCTGGGAGTGCCAAAGATGGCGGACTTAGTGAAACCTTAATGTCAGACATTTCACAGTTCATATAGAAATTAATAGTAGCAAGATGAATCCTGATACCTCGAAAAGAAACGTACATTACCATTATTTGCATGATGATTCTGATGGTGTAATCAGATTTTCAATATATTTATAAGTTTAAAGTTTAGTATCTGATGATAAATTATACAAGTAACACCCAGCAACAAATTTCCAAAATATAAATGCTTCATCCGATTTTGTCGATTGCCATGTCTTTAAAAGCTGTTAGTGTCAACCTAAATTGGTATGAATTACAGGCATGAAACTTAAATGGTACATGAGTTATTGGAGGTCAAAGTGGCAGATTACTATCGATTGCATCAGGCCATAAGTACTCCACAGTTAACTTGAAGAAACGGTAGCAGCATGCTTTTAAATATATTTATTCATCTATGTCTTTGTTTATATCCGATATACACTCCTGGAAATGGAAAAAAGAACACATTGACACCGGTGTGTCAGACCCACCATACTTGCTCCGGACACTGCGAGAGGGCTGTACAAGCAATGATCACACGCACGGCACAGCGGACACACCAGGAACCGCGGTGTTGGCCGTCGAATGGCGCTAGCTGCGCAGCATTTGTCCACCGCCGCCGTCAGTGTCAGCCAGCTTGCCGTGGCATACGGAGCTCCATCGCAGTCTTTAACACTGGTAGCATGCCGCGACAGCGTGGACGTGAACCGTATGTGCAGCTGACGGACTTTGAGCGAGGGCGTATAGTGGGCATGCGGGAGGCCGGGTGGATGTACCGCCGAATTGCTCAACACGTGGGGCGTGAGGTCTCCACAGTACATCGATGTTGTCGCCAGTGGTCGGCGGAAGGTGCACGTGCCCGTCGACCTGGGACCGGACCGCAGCGACGCACGGATGCACGCCAAGACCGTAGGATCCTACGCAGTGCCATAGGGGACCGCACCGCCACTTCCCAGCAAATTAGGGACACTGTTGCTCCTGGGGTATCGGCGAGGACCATTCGCAACCGTCTCCATGAAGCTGGGCTACGGTCCCGCACACCGTTAGGCCGTCTTCCACTCACGCCCCAACATCGTGCAGCCCGCCTCCAGTGGTGTGGCGACAGGCGTGAATGGAGGGACGAATGGAGACGTGTCGTCTTCAGCGATGAGAGTCGCTTCTGCCTTGGTGCCAATGATGGTCGTATGCGTGTTTGGCGCCGTGCAGGTGAGCGCCACAATCAGGACTGCATACGACCGAGGCACACAGGGCCAACACCCGGCATCATGGTGTGGGGAGCGATCTCCTACACTGGCCGTACACCACTGGTGATCGTCGAGGGGACACTGAATAGTGCACGGTACATCCAAACCGTCATCGAACCCATCGTTCTACCATTCCTAGACCGGCAAGGGAACTTGCTGTTCCAACAGGACAATGCACGTCCGCATGTATCCCGTGGCACCCTACGTGCTCTAGAAGGTGTAAGTCAACTACCCTGGCCAGCAAGATCTCCGGATCTGTCCCCCATTGAGCATGTTTGGGACTGGATGAAGCGTCGTCTCACGCGGTCTGCACGTCCAGCACGAACGCTGGTCCAACTGAGGCGCCAGGTGGAAATGGCATGGCAAGCCGTTCCACAGGACTACATCCAGCATCTCTACGATCGCCCCATGGGAGAATAGCAGCCTGCATTGCTGCGAAAGGTGGATATACACTGTACTAGTGCCGACATTGTGCATGCTCTGTTGCCTGTGTCTAGGTGCCTGTGGTTCTGTCAGTGTGATCATGTGATGTATCTGACCCCAGGAATGTGTCAATAAAGTTTCCCCTTCCTGGGACAATGAATTCACGGTTTTCTTATTTCAATTTCCAGGAGTGTATATGCTATTCATCAAGAAATTGGTTAAATATTTACTGTGTTTTTGAAAGCACAGAGACATTAGGCTACTGGCCTACCTTTTGTTCTATTCCTTTGATTTATGATTATTTAATTTGTTTATGTATCTAATAATGTGTGTTACAGCATGTTTATGGTCCAGCCATAGGAATATTTATTTAATTTCAAGTATTTAAATGTAAATCCAGTATTTCGTATGTGCTTAAATATGTTTGTGAGTGTACGTTCACTTAGAGACATGGAGGGAGTGCTCTAACCAATCACAGTGCTTGTTAATTGTGAGACTGTATGGAAGTGGGGGAGGAGGATCATTTCAAGAGAGGACACGAGGGCAGTTCTGGACAGGACGGGAGGTGCTGGACACAACGGCGCGGCGGATGTACGGTCACAAGAGAGACTTAGTGTGGAGCGGTTTGTGTGTAGTCGCAAGACATAGAAATACTTCGGAGTGCGGACTTGTGAACTTGTGAGATTTCCCAGGTTTCTACAGTGAAGACGTAGTGTGCGTTTAGAAGTGAATATCTTGTGAGCTATGTTGTTGTTCATAACTAAATACGTGCAGTAGGAATCTATTGTTTCCCTGTTATTCAACTTATATTTTATTTAATTGCTGGACCATCGACACCAATAAGCGTTTTGCAGAAATATCCCACATTCTCAAAAGTACTTCTACTATCATACTCATCATTTAAAGTCATTAAGATAGTACCTGCAGATTTAATTGCAATCGTTCATTTATAAATTTATATGTTACATTCATAATTTGCAATTGCCGAGTGACAGAAACCTTCGACCATTCGATTCATGTGTATATTCTTATCGTATACTGTGGACTCAGCAGTATTTGGCCTGTAATGCGGCAACTACATATCCCACCCCCTAGACAACAAATCCAGGCAAAACTTATAATATTGCAACGTTGAGTCTGAGGGTGCGTAGTCATTGCGAAAGCTCGCAGGTGGAACTTCAGCCAAGAGGTGAGTACATGGTAGCGTTGGGAATAATAGTTTGTCAGCAAAAGGCATATCTCCTGGAAATAGAGAACCACAGGATCGGACAACGGTGCCAACTTGCGGAGAAGAAAGAATGTGTCTGGGGAGGCCCAAGACAGAAACGACAACTGCTGCAAGGAGTCGTCTGTGACTTGAAAGACCATGAAATGTTGTTTCAGTCAGTGTAAGTACGTCTCCCAGTCTTCTTTATCGTCATTAAATGGTGGGAATGACGGCGGACATGGAAACACATCGGACACCTGAGGACTCTGAAACTTTTGAGGTAATGCATCCTGGGCATCGACTTTGTCCATTAGCAATTGCAGTGACTGCTGTAAGATGTCTAACTGGAGCTGCTGCTGCTGCATGAGCTGCTGCTGTTGCTCCAGTAGACAGACCAACTTCGCCCCCATGCCACCGTTTACCTCGTCCCCAAAATGTTGTAACTGCAACTGGAACGGTCGCGGGGTTTACGTGACTGAAAATATGCTGAGACCCACGGAGTGGCCCGCTAATAGCAACACAAAAGGGAAAGGACGGACATGACCAACGAAAGGCTTTACGAACAACAACAAGATTGAAACAACAGAGTCAAAAGAAAACCTAACTAGACAACCATGTCCACTCGTACACAGAACAAGAAAGTAAATACGCTGTCTAAAGTGAGGCGATACGTCCAGAGACATAAGCATGATTAGACTGACTGGCTGAGCAAGAGGCAGGTGCTTAAATATGTGATTGGGGGCACCGCTATTGGCCGCTGGGACCACGTGTTCCTCTGTGGCGCCCTCGTGCTAAATGTTGGCCCGGAGGTGTGCGCCACCATGGCTTAGGACACGATGGTGCAGAGACCTCTAGGGGTCTTCGACGTCCATGCTGTCTGGTGCGGATTCAAATTCCACGGTGCACAGTACCACATATTGGTCCGTAAGTAATCGAGTGAGTTTAATGTCAGTCTCCCAGGGACATTAACGTTCTGTGTTAACGGGCAGAGTGATGACCATCAGATCTCTAGTTGTTTTCGGTGTTTCTTCTGTACAATTTTTCCTGCACCAAATGCCCTTAAGATCTTAAACTATTTTGTAATCTATTCTTGAAGTCTTATACTGGACTATTATCCACCTTTAGAGAGACATATAAGTTGATTAGTTTGCTCGTGCTTCTAGAGCCTTGTCTTTACTTGGTTGACAAGTAATGGCTACTACAAGTCATTGATATCAAGGCCATAATGCTTCTTGTAGTAATAGCAATAAGTGATCGTATCACTATTCATGATCTCAAATCCCGGCATCAGTGTATTGTTTGGAAGAAATCGTCCTAAGTATTTTAAGTCACCTTCATGCTCCACTTAAGTCAGTGGTGGTCTCGAATCCTAGCATCAGCGTATAGTTAGGTCTTAATTTGGTCTAAGCTATCCTTGGAGAGGACTCAAGGAATATTAGATTAATATAAAATGGAATTTTATATGAATCATTACATAATTGTGATAACCTGATACATAATTTTTACCCTTTGTGAGATATAATGTAAATGGGAGGGTTTGTATCACTTTTGGAAGGGGTGGGTAATGTAAGTACAAGCATGACTAACACTAATCAAACACCCTACCTGTCAGACAATGCTCGCAGACAAGTGTAACTGATTCTTCACCATTTGCCGTTCCATAGGTGTTGCTAAGATTTACCTTCGGGGGCTTCAAAGGTGAAGGTGAGAATGTCTGTTCTTTAGGAGACGTTTAACGTCATACCTCCTCCAACTTCTCACTCAAGTACCAGTGAAGTATGGATCATGGGGAAGGGGGGTGGGAAGGGTTTTCCTGTCTTTGGGACTATTTCCTTACTCTTCTCTGATCTTAGCGACCGTTTCTGCTTTCTCCTTTCTTGATTCTCATCTGAGTACCGGTGTCCACCCTGATAACTAAGTGGGTCAGCGTGACAGATTGCCATCCTGCGGGCCCGGGTTCGATTCCCAGCTGGGTCGGAGATTTTCTCTGCTCAGGGACTAGGTGTTGTGTTGTCTTCATCATCATTTCATCCCCATCCGGCGTGCAGGTCGCCCAGTGTGGTGTGGAATGTAATAAGACCTGCACCAAGGTGGCCGGACCTTCCCCACAAGGGGCCTCCCGGCCAATGACGCCAAACGCTCATTTCCATTTCGTATCTGAGTACCAGTCTACCTTTCCCACTTTCCATATGCATATACTTCTATCGCTGAAGTCCTTCTTATTTTCTGTGAGTTCCAATAACCTTCAACTTATTTCATATAAGTAGGCCGAAGAATCAGGATACCTAAACACACATCTTCATAAACACAAAGATATACTTAAACACAAACAGGAGAATTATTAATTAGAAACCTGAAGTGATGTCAGAACTGCCAAGGTATGTAGGGGAATAAAGATACATGTACATCTGAGTAGATGCACATATTACATTGTTGATATGTGACGGTTCCGCATCGTTATTTTTTTTTTTGTTACTCTCAAATATATATTTACATGTATACCTAAAAACAAAGATGATGTGACTTACCAAACGAAAGGGCTGGCACGTCGATAGACACACAAACATACACACAAAATTCAAGCTTTCGCAACAAACTGTTGCCTCATCAGGAAAGAGGGAAGGAGAGGGAAAGACGAAAGGATGTGGGTTTTAAGGGAGAGGGTAAGGAGTCATTCCAATCCCGGGAGCGCAAAGACTTACCTTAGGGGGAAAAAAGGACAGGTATACACTCGCACACACACACTCATATCCATCCGCACATACACAGACACAAGCAGACATTTGTAAAGGCCTTTACAAATGTCTGCTTGTGTCTGTGTATGTGCGGATGGATATGAGTGTGTGTGCGAGTGTATACCCATCCTTTCTTCCCCCTAAGGCAAGTCTTTCCGCTCCCAGGATTGGAATTACTCCTTACCCTCTCCCTTAAAACCCACATCCTTTCGTCTTTCCCTCTCCTTCCCTCTTTCCTGATGAGGCAACAGTTTGTTGCGAAAGCTTGAATTTTGTGTGTATGTTTGTGTTTGTTTGTGTGTCTATCGACGTGCCAGCACTTTCGTTTGGTAAGTCACATCATCTTTGTTTTTAGGTATATTTTTCCCATGTGGAATGTTTCCCTCTATTAATTCATATTATTTACATGTATATAAAGACAGGAGAATAACAATCAACACATGTGCTATGCTAGTCCTTTGAGAAAAGGAATAGTATCTACTGGGAGTTGGTAAATACAGGTAGACATAGCATCTACTGTGTTTGGGCATGATATCTGTCTATATAGTAGGCGTGCGGAGTGAAAGAGGACTTTAGGGCAGGGGTTCCCAACAAAATTTTCTTGAGGACCTCCTCATCGAGCATGATAGGTACCTTGTCATATCGCAGTATCATGTACCAGAAAAAGCCAAATTAAGAGTCTTTATACGTTTTCTATTTTTGGTACTTACAAGGGAACCTCCCCATCGCACCCCCCTCAGATTTAGTTATAAGTTGGCACAGTGGATAGGTCTTGATAAACTGAACACAGATCAATCGAGAAAACAGGAAGAAGTTGTGTGGAACTATGAAAAAAATAAGCAAAATATACAAACTGAGTAGTCCATGCGCAAGATAAGCAACTTCATGTACAGCATAGACTCAGGAGCGCCGTGGTCCCGTGGGTAGCGTGAGCAGCTGCGGGATGAGAGGTCCTTGGTTCAAGTCTTGGATCAAGTGAAAAATTTACTTATTTTTTTCCGCAAAGTTATGATCTGTCTGTTCGTTCATTGATGTCTCTGTTCACTGTAATAAGTTTAGTGTCTGTGTTTTGCGACCGCATCGCAAAACCGTGCGATTAGTAGACGAAGGGACGTGCCTCTCCAATGGGAACTGATAACATTTGATAGCAAGATCATAAGTCAACCGATTCCTCCACAGGAAAACACGTCTGATATATTCTATACGACACTGGTGACGGCATGTGCGTCACATAATTGTCTGAAAATAAAAAAATTAAAATATTCATTTGAGGGAGGATTTGAACCAAGGACCTTTCATTCTGCAGCTGCTCACGCTAACCAAGAGACCACGGCGCTCCTGCACACAAGTTGTCCTTGATGTTCCTTATGTTGCACATGGACTACTCAGTTTGTATATTTTGTTTATTTTTTTCATAGTTCCACACAACTTCTTCCTGTTTTCTAGATTGATCTGTGTTCAGTTTTTCAAGGCCTATCCACTGTGCCAACTTATAACTAAATCTGAGGGGGGTGCGATGGGGAGGTTCCCTTGTTAGAAAAAACATTGACATATTCATTATTGAAAAAAATATTGAGCTTAAAACTTTTTCAATTTAGCCGTCATTGTTATTGTTAAATTTTTGATTATTGCTCAAAATCTTTCTCTTCAAATCTGGGTGTTTAGTATAACAAACTCCTTAAGAAAATAAAAATTGAGTACAAACTGAAAATGACAGGAAAAAATTAAACCTGAGTGTATTGGTCTTTCAAGTGTACTACACTTTAGATTGCATTGAGTAGACATGTGAAAAAAAGAAAACACTAATTTCATACAAGGTATTATTTATTTGAAAAAAAAAGAAAATAAAAATAAAGTTACGACAGAGTACTCAATCAGTATACAGTTAGTTTTACTTTTCAGTTCTTAATGAGACGAGTTCAATCTGACCTTTGAGTCCATTGTATCTGAAATATTAGGTTCCAAACTTGAAACTTTCACTCTGAAATCTGACCGCATGTCGAGCCGATTCCTATATTTGTTTTTCATGAAATACATGGAAGAAAATGCTTGCTCACACCATATCTGGTTGCAAATGCAAGGATCTTTTCATTGCCTCATCTCCAAGTTTCTTGTAGTCCTTGCGTGCTGATGCCCAGAAGTCTGTAATTTTATCACCGATGAAAATCTTTATCATCATAACACAGCTGGACAGATCCACAAGTTGATCTTGCTCTTCTTCAGTGAGGCCTTGGAATTTGTCTATTTCTTCACAGCTGAAGGGATTTCGAAACCATCTGTCATCAGGGTCAGGTTCAGGGAAATATTCTCTAAAAGTGGTGGCTAGGCTGCGTAGATTCTCTGCTACATTGATCTTGATCTGGTCAGGCAAACTCTCCTCTGATGACTCCAAGAATTGTTTTAACGTAGCAAAGTTAGTTAGTGACTCATTTTCTATCCTTGATGCCCAGATATGACACTTTTTGACCATAGCACTTATCTTATCCTCAACTTTGAACATGTCTACATTTTTTCCTTGTAAACTCAAGTTTAACACATTCAAGTGTTCAAACACATCAGCTAAGTACGCAACTGAGGAAAGTCAAGAAAAGTTAGTGAGGAAATCCGCGCACTTTGTGTCAAGAAGGAAGACACGAACCTCACCTCTTAAGTTCAAAAAATCTTGACAAGGTCCTACCTCGAGAAAGCCATCTTACTTCCGTATGAATAAGAAGTTGCTCATGCTCACTGCCGATCTCTTTGCACAACAAAGAAAATAATCTGGATTGCAGATGTCAAGTTTAAATGTAGTTGATGATTTGAACTACTTAGTTAAGTATCTTTTGCAAAGGTTCAGGCAATCTTTTGGCTACTAAGGCTTCACGATGGATACAACGGTGAGTCCATTTCACCTCAGGGGCTACTGCTTTGAAACGAGTTTTTTTTTTTTTTTTTTTTTTTTTTCCCAGCCTTTGACTTTGCTCCATCCGTCGACAAGCCTACACATTTTTTTCAGGGGACATCGTGTTCATTGAGATAATTATTTAATGCAGTAAAGATATCATCTGTTGTTGTATGCAGTAGTTTTCATGAAAAAAGAAAATCTTCGAACACTTGGTCCTCCCATAAGAATGGTGTAAAGACCAACATTATAGCTTTTTTTGATATGTCAGTGCTTTCATCCAATTGTAGAGTGTACATGTCACTCATGCAAAGTCTATCCAGCAATGTTTCTTTGATGTTAACTGCCATATCAGTATTTTTGTCTTTGAACAGTATTATTTGAGAGCTGGACAGTTCCTATTACCTTAGCAGCTGCGTCACCTAACATTCTCTTGCAAAGTATTATTGCTGGTGACAGTATAAGTTCCTCAGCAATTGTGTGGTTTTTCCCACATTTAGCAACAAGCTGAGCCACCTCGTAAGACGCAAGGGTTGCATTTCATTTCATTTACATTTGCACCACAGTGTTTGGTAATTGTTTTACAAGATGTTTTCAACTCTTCTAATTTATTTTTGAAAAAATGTAATGACTTACTTTTGTACTCTGGGTGCCTTGTTTCAAGATGGCACCACAGTTTTGCTGGTTCCATACATTCATTTGAAAGGCTTTCATAGCAAATTACACATTGAGGCTTAGGCTGTTGCTCAGGTCCAGTGAACATAAAACTGATTTCCAAGTAATCAAAGTTATATTTTCTAATTTTTCCAGTAAGCTTAACACTGAACTTGGAAGGGTTAGGTTCAAGGGATGGTGATGGTTTAGGTTCAATGGACACTGACAATTTAAGTTTGAGAGTCACTTACTTGCTTGAACATCAAATCTTCCTCTTTGTAGGCCTTTCTCATTTTAACGAACCACTTTTTAACCAACGGTTCATTTTTAACTACCCAAACTGTAACTTCTGCGAAAAACAACGCTTTACAAACACTACTGTTTTAATACAGAGTATTGAATATGTAAACAACATGGTCTATGAAAGCACTGGCAATAAATTAATAATTTCCGATTGTCACCTGAAATGCGAGTTTCTGTGTAAAGTGACTGTCAGTTGTCAGCTGCAAAGAGGCAGCGTGCGCAGCCTAAAGGCATACAGCAGAACTGTTTGCCTCTATCTAATTCTAGTTTTGTGCTAGTGTGAGCTAGTGTCAGTTGGCTCTAGGAAGAGACTAGATGCAGAAGTTAGTGTTCGCTAAAGCTCTGCTCATGCAGGAAGCAGCCAAAACAAAAAAATCTGTTATCATACGAAACATATTTAATATATTTTTTATTTTAATAGCATCCTGTGGACCCCGCTGGCATAGCTCACGGACCCCTGGGGGTCTGCGGACCACCTGTTGGGAACCACTGTTCTAGGGTATTAGGGGGAGTATTGGAAAGTGGAGTTTAGGTGTAAAGTAGAGTTGTAATTTTACCAGAGAATATTTAAGAACAGTATTCATAAAGATGTATGCTAGGGCAATGAACCAGGAGGCCTACTCAAGAAGGATGCGGAGGGCGGATAGGCACACCTATGAAAGGCTGACCTATACTGCGTGGACAAGGGCACCAAGAAGGGGATTGACCTGTACTATAGGAGGATAGGAATAAGAAAGGGGCGTACCTACCAAAATGGAAGGAGAAAGGGTACTCCTAGGATCAAGCCATGTAAGATATAGGTACTGTTCCTAAAGGGAAAGAGGGCAGTATCATGGCAGAAGTCACACATTTAAAGGGATGAGTCTGGTAGGTTTGAATTCCATGCAACACTAGCATCTTTACGTTTTAGATTTACAAGTGTCAGAAGAAGGGAATGCTTTTATTCTACCCCGAGTTCCTCCAGATTACAGTAAGTAATGAATAAGTACATACTTAGGAAAACTAGTATAGAAAGTAAGAACAAAGCAGTAGAGTATTCATGAGTTATGTACACCTGTAATATATGATTGGAAGAGGAATAGAAAACAAAAATTTGCTTCTCATGAATTTTTGGAGATTGAAAAGAGCTAACACCAATATGGACTGAAAGGTTTTAATTGTGGTAAAATATGCACAGTTATTAATAGGAAGAGATGTACTGCTAAAAGATAAAGAATTATCATGTGGGATATTATTGTACCTAATGAATATGTATAAAATATCGCGTGTTTGAGCTAAGGGGAGGGATATGTAGTGCCTCAAGAATTTCAGTGTAAATTCTAGAAACACTTGGCCTTCAACTGTCTCGAACACCCGCTATTTTAGGTATGAGTACGGGAGAGTGAGAAAGTTTCTACCGATCCACATGTTTTTATGCGCAGGTCGGAAGTTTGTTATTAGAAGACTGTAAGAAGAGTGAGTCACTGACGATGACAGGTGTTTGCCGCCACAACCACAGAAGACATGATGAAAACTCAGGGAATAATTATGTAGTATTCTTTGACGTGTTAGTGTCTGTGGTGATTATGAAAAAGACTAATGAACAACTGAATATAGATTTCTATGCACATTCATGTATTCCATTCGCTTGAGACTAGAGGCTTTTATCTTACTTCGTATCTTAGCTCTGCATGAGGCAGGACACATGTGATGTCCATAAATTATTAGATTGATGCAACATATGATATTGTACTTGTGTTTTATCGAGTCTGATGTTTAAAGACACCAGTTGGCTTGCCAGGGTTTACTTACTTACGTCAGAAAGAGTAAATGTTGCTTTATGTTGAGAGATGAAAATATACCAAGAATGAACTGAAAGTGTTCCGTGAGTAAACAAATTATTTCAAGAATAGAAGCAGTAGCTTAATGAATTCCTGTAACCTTCTATAGTCTTTGGAGAAGAAGCTTTTCGGAGATCGATGTAGCTGATTACCCAGAGGAGAGGATCGGCTGCACATAATACATAAGTCAAGTGCGAGAGACATGTGAGTTTTGCGCCCCAGTACCACATTGTTACGTGTCGTCCGGAAAATGTTAGAAGCCGCTATGAAAGTGAGTTTATGAATTGCTTATGAAATTGCCAAACAAGGCAAGCTCTTCACTGACGGTGATCACATAAAGAGATGCATTTTAATCACAGCTAAGGACTGTTTCCAGACAAAACCAAACAATATGAAACAATTATTCTATCAGCAAATAGTGTTGCATTGTGCTGAAGATAATGCTTGTAATTTATTAAATCATTTACAAGAAAAGGCATCTAAGTTTGCATGATACTTAGCAGCCCTGGCTAAATCTACAGACAGCTGGTAGTGCTACATTGAGGTGACTGAAGGAATGTGATACCTCCTAATATCATTTTGGACCTCCTTGTGCATGGAATGTGCAGCAACTTGATGTGGCATGGACTCTTTGACGTCGGTAATCTTAAGTACGCAAGTGAGAATGACATCAGGAACATTGCTGGTTCTCTTCGCACTAACATGAAGATTGTGTCATTCTTTGAGCAATACAAGAGGCTGTGTATGAACCACTCTGGTGAAAGGGTAAATTCAGAGCTCCAGAGTCACCTAACAAGAGTGACGTTATCACAAATGGATGTGATTTGATGCATCCTCCCTCACACAGTTACACTACACCTGTTTCTAGTAAGAGGTAATTCCACAACTAATTTACAGAGGCCATCAGTGTAACCAGAACACTGTCAAATCCTTATGATTTATGACATGTACCTGGCGCATTTCAGGCCAAATATTGTCAAGACAGAGCTTCTGAGTAACTATAGACACAGTTGCAATGATCAGTGGAGAAATGAATGGCAGCTTGGACGGCAAAGAGGGTAATAAATATAATACATCTGGACTTTTCAGTCAAAACATAACAAGCTTAGTTGAGTGAGAATGATGAAATTCTCATATCAGTACAAGACAGTGAAAAGTCAGAAGTATTTCTATAGAAGTGCTATGCTTAACAGATCGTGTAGAAGTCACAGAAATTGAACAAATGGACCTAGATGGATACAAGTTAGGATCACTCTGCTGCAAGTGTAGTACGACAAAAAGGGGAGTGCCTTCATGCAAAAGGGGGAATGAAGTTTCAGGACATAGATCTCAATGAATACTGTGTGAAACAGCTATTTGAGTGCTATACTTTGTTAATAGACAGAAACATGGTGCTGTGTGAAACAGCTATTTGAGTGCTATACTTTGTTAATAGACAGAAACATGGTGCATGGTAGCAGTTTTGACACTCTGTAGGCACCCATCAGGAAATGTTTTTAAATTTAATTAGCAACTTAGTTTGAAAAACTGAGAAGGAATTTTATGTTGAGAGTTTAGTATAATTTCATTGCCGATAGTCCTGATTGAGGACACCTTGAGTTACTAATGCCTAGGATTGGTTTACAGCAACAATTGCAACAAAAATAGGACATTGCGAAACAGCAGTTGAGGATTTATTTTTAAATCTGTCTTTAATGTAATAGAAATAACTTCCATTATAAATGATTTATCTTGCCATGATGCTCAAGTGGCAAAATAAAATGTCCCTATCAATCAACTTTAATTCAGAAAGAAAAAGGGAAAATTACACAGAATTGTAAATGGTGATTTAATTAAACTATCCAGAGAGAATTTACAAGATGAAAAATGGGAAGAAATTTATCAAGGAAATAATGAATGCAATTTTCCTTCACAACTGGTCAGAGACATCTACAATAGAAGCCAAGAAAATAGGTGGCCAGCATCTGGGATCAAAATATCTTGTAGTTTAGTCAGTGTGAAGAATTATATGTAATCAAGTGACTTTAGGAGAATACAAGATGACTTTTCTAATTGGTGTGGTGAATGACAGCTTGATGTAAATAGAGAAAAATGTAAGTTAATGCAGATGAGTAGGAAAAACAAACCTGTAATGTTCAAATACAGCATTAGTAGTGTGCTGCTTGGCAGTGTCTTGTCAGTTAAATATCAAGGCATAATGCTGCAAAGCAATATGTAAATGGAATGAGCTCATAATGGCGGTAACAGGGAAGGTGAAGGTGGACTTTGGTTTATGGGGAGAATTTTAGGAAGTGTATCTCAACTATAAAGAAAACTGTAGTTCTTGAGTACTGACAGAGTATGTGGGACCCTCACCAAGTTGGATTAGAGGAAGACACCGAAGCAATTGAGATGCTTACTGCTAGATCAGCACACTGGTATTATGGAGGTGCTTAGTGAACTCAAATTGGAGTCCCTGGAGGGACTTTTTTGTGGCACTAGTGAGAAAATTCAGAGCCTGACTGCAGAAAGATTGTACTGCCGCCGACATACATTTAGTATAAGGGCCACGAAGATAAGGAAAATTAGTGCTCATACAGAGGCATATAGACAGTTGTTTCTCTTTTGCTCTATTTGCGAGTGGAACAGGGAAGGAAATGACTAGTAGTGGTACAAGATACCCTCCACCATGCATCACGCTGTGGCTTGTGAAGTATGTATATAGATGTAGATCAAGACGTAAAAATGCACTGCAGGCAGAATTTTTCAGCATGCCATCGAAAAGGCAAAAACCATGTACAAAGTGCAAAAATATTGAAAATCCAAGAACAAGACAAGGTCAATTTGGCGCATTATGAAATTAAAATCAGTGGCTACTGAATTCAGTCAGTTCTTTCTAACAATTGCTGAAAGCATGTGGACAAAAAAATTGTCCTTCAAAAGCAAATCCAATGAACTCAATTAGATAGGCAATACATACTTCACCACCAGACATTAGTTTTTCCAACTCAACTGATGGTGATATCACAAAAATCATTAGGTCACTACACTGGAGGTAACATTTTGGCTATTATGTTAGTTCAACCGAAATACTAAAATATTGTACAGACTTGAGAGCCTGCAAACGTTCATAAAAAATGGATAGTAGACATCAGGCAGGAAATTGTAACTCCCCAAATATTAAAAATTAAAGTAAAAAAAATCATTAACTACTTCTTCTGTAATTTATCATGGTGTTTTAACTTTGAGAAATACATACCAGTTAATATGAAAAAGATTTAAATTTACATAGATGCTTAGTCTGAAGTAATTGATAAAGAGAGCAGCTGAGTTGTGCTTATCAAAGTAGATGTATTTCTTCTAATATACAAGGTGCCCATGATTGAAATTCCAGTTTCAGAGTGCCGAATGATATCCAATTTGAATAGTGTAGTAATAACATAGGGGAAAGTCATGGGGGGGAATAAAAAAACAAAAATTTGACCAGTAAGTGCTGCTGTAAGTGTCAGAATATGCACGTCAACAGATAAACAGCATATGGTGGTCCGTCAGACACCCAACATGACTGTCTCCATGAAGGATTGTGTCCTGCTTTTAAAGATCTTTTACAAGGTTAGTGATTGTGCACCAGTAGCTTGCAAAAGTTCCAGACACTCAAGGGTATGAAAAAAGGCATTAATCTGATGTCTGCTAAGAGTTTGAAGAAAACAATTACAAAATTTGAAAAGACAGGTTCTGTTGAAATGCAATGTGGCAGAGGTAGGATGCAGTTGAACCAACATTTGATGACGATGTGGCCACAGCATTGCAGGAGTGGTCGAGTGGTGGTGTGTAAACATGTGGTGCATGGGTAATTGCCTGAATCTTGGACATGCCTGTGAGCACAGTGCATAAAATCCTACAAAATATCCTGGATTGCTATCCGTACAAAATCACCCATGTTCGGGAGTTGCTTCCTGTTGACGTGCCAGCATGGCAAATGCTCCCTCCGGAATTTCTTGCTCGCATGTAACGAAACCCCTTCCCATCGCCAAGGATATGTCAGTATCCAGAATTGCAGAATATGGGCAATGGAAAATGTGCGTGCGTATTGGCCAGTACCACTCCATTCTGCAATGGTGACTGTGTGGTGCGGGTTGACGGCATTGTTAATTATAGGGCCATATTTTTTCAATGAGATGAGGCCTGCAGTTTCTGTTACCTGTACTGTCACTAGTAAACATTCTGAGGGGCTTTTGCACACCAATGTTGTTCCAACCCTTCAACTGTGTGGATGTGTGGGTAAGATCATTTTTAAGCCAGATGGCAGTCCTCTGCACATAGCGCAGCTAGTGAAATGGATGCTGCAAAGGTATTTTGACAGGGACGATTCTAGAAGTCAGTCAAGGGGGGAGGGGGGTCAGTGGCGGAGGGGCAGGATTGGGGGAATGGAATATCGCTTAACAAAAGGAGAGTTGGGGTCCTCTACTGAGAAATTGGTAAAATTTGGTGTTGCTTAAAGTAGTTTTTTGTAACTGTTTTGGAGTTCACGGTAAAAACGCATGTACGGACTGTGTTTGCCCAGGAAACTAATACAATTTGACCCAGATGTCCGGTGATTTCAAAGGTTTTGTCTGGGGTCAGCAATTTACTTAAATTGCTGACCCCAAACAAAAACTTACTTAAAATTTACTTAAATTGCTGACCCCAGACAAAAACTTTGAAATCACCAGACATCTGGGTCAAATTGTATTATTTTCCTGGGCAAACACAGTCTGAAGACACGTTTTTACCCTGAACTCCAAAACAGTTACCAAAAACTACTTTAAGCAACACCAAATTTTACCAATTTGTCAGTGGGCGCACTTGGCATATTAAGCTTTCTTGATTATTGTAAGTGGTACTTGTACATTAATATACATCCAATGCATATTAAAAAAATAGTAAGATGTTCATTTTAAGTTAGATGATATTTATTGGCTTAGATAGTAAGCTGTTGCTGCTCTTATTCTTTTGTTAAAATGGTTAAAATGTGATTGAAATATATTGTAACCTATATTGCTACATAATTATAAAAAAATGATTGAATCTGTTGAAGTAATATATTCGTTGATTTCTGCAGTCATTTTACCCAGTGTAATATGGTACTCTGTTGGGAGGGGGGGCCTATAGCACCCCTCCCCCCCCCCCTCCCCCGCCCCCTTGCCGCAGCCCCTGCATTTTGTAAATGCTAGAATTTTGAGCTGTCATTTCCCTACAGCCAAGCTCTCCAAATTACCTGATCTTAATCCGTGTATCTTGTGGCCGTGGGGTTATTTGAAAGATGTTGTCTTCAGTGCTCCAATCACAAATATAGCTGAATTGAATGAACGCATTGTGCAATGCATTCTGAATGTGACCCCTGAGACGCTCCGATCTCTTGTGAAACATGCTGTTTCTCGATGTCAACTTGTGGCAGAAAACAGTGGACAGCAAATTGAACATATCTTGCACCAGTCTCACGACAACTAGAAACTAATGGATGACATTTTGCATTTTATGTGGTATTTGGCCTCAGACCATTAAAAACTGATGTAATTTTTGTTTTATGCAATTTTTGGGTCCAGGACAATTAAAAACAGATATTTTGGATCCGATGTGGTTTGACCTAGCCATGGTTGATAGGCTTACTTAACAGTGCTGCAACTGTTGGCTACCAAACTTGCGCAGTCTTGCGCAGTGAACAGTATGGGTGGTGTAATCATCATATTGCAATTCATCTGTCATTTGTAACTGACCCCGTTTATGTTGAGACACTTACAGTACCATTTAAGGGTAAAATTTTCATTAAACTTTTTGGTCCCATGACATTTCTCTCTTCATCACTAATGTGCTGCTCAAATTTGATGTCATTCTGAGCACTATTTTTCTCTCTGTACAGCATTTTGTACCTATAACTTTAGTTATGGTCACCCTGAAGATATCATACATAAAGAAATCTATAATTAATTACTGTAATTATTAGAATGAATATATTAGCTATAGTCCCATCAGTTGTTGGTTTATTTCACTAAAGGAGCCTGCAGTGGTTATTCAGTCAAATTAACTGTGATTTGACCTGAGTGTGTAATTCTGAAGTCTGGTGCTGGATCACATTGTGTAAATCTCCCAGTGTTTCCTCGAGGCAGCTGACATTGTATAAATCCCTTATTATTCCCTTGAGGCAATTGTGAGATTTTGTCAGGTGATTGCTACAGGCAAGTAACAATAGCTGATGTCCACATTGCCAAGATCTTCTTATGCAGATCTCATCCAGAAATCATGAGTGCTCAATTTAATTTCTTTCAGACGTATGGTAAAGTATTTAGAGCCCCTGTCAGGAACAAATTTTTGACCTCCTGTGTGTGTGTGCTGGGTTACAGATTCTGCTGTTGGCCTTCACGGTATCTGGGAGCCAGACCGAAGTCAGTAGCTAGACGGGCAAAAAATTTCATTATTTAAAACATATTCATTTCAGGATTTAATCAAACAATGGAAAATCCAGGATGGAATGTAACAATATAATGAAAAGGATAGTTGCTACTTACCATATAGTGGAGATGCAGAGTCTCAGAAAGGCACAACAAAAAGACTGTCTGAAAGTTAGCTTTTGCCAACAAGGACTGTGTCAAAAATAGACAACATACACACATGCAAACACTCATGCCAACACTACTCACGCATATGACCACAGTCTCTGGAGCAAGACTGTGAGCAGCAGGGCATTATGGGAGAGGCAACCATATGGGGGTAAGAAAGAGGCTAGGGTATGGAGGGGAAAGGATAGCAGGGCGAGGGGGGGGAGGGGGGGGGATGGTAAAGTGCTGCAGGGAGCGTGCAGGGATGAGGTACAGAATGGGTGAACTAGGTGCAATCGGGAGGTTAGATGGAGGTTGAGGGAGAGGGGAGTTAGCAGAAATGGAGAGAAGTAAAAAGACTGGGTGTGTTAGTGAAATAACTGGCTGTGAAGTGCTGTAATGGGAACTGGGAAGGAGCTAGATGGGTAAGGACAATGAATAATGAAGGTTGAAGCCAGGGGGCTTACAGGAACATAGGCTATATTGCAGGGAGAGTTACCACTTGCACAATTCAGAATAGCTGCTGCTGATTCGATAGATCCAGATAACAAAGGCTGTGAAGCGCTTATTGAAATGAAGGACGTCGTGTTGGGCGGCGTGCTCAGCAACAGGGTGCGTCAGTTGTTTCTTGGCTACAGTTTGTTGGTGGCGATTCATGTGGACAGATAGCATGTTGGTTGTCATGTCCACGTAAAATGCAGCTCAGCTTGTAGATCACATGACTGGTTTCACATGTAGCCTTGCCTTTGATGGGATAGGTGGCGTTTGTAACCGGACTGAAGTAGGTGGTGGTGGGAGGATGTATGGGATATGTATTGCGCCTAGCTCTTTTGCAGGGAAACGAGCCATGAGGCAAGGGTTTGGGAGCACGTGTTACCTAGGGATGGACGAGGACATTGTGTACGTTCGGTGGGCGACAGAATACCACTGTGGGAGGAGTGGG
This sequence comes from Schistocerca americana, assembly GCF_021461395.2. Classification (NCBI taxonomy): domain Eukaryota; kingdom Metazoa; phylum Arthropoda; class Insecta; order Orthoptera; family Acrididae; genus Schistocerca; species Schistocerca americana. The sequence continues at coordinate 620,681,179 of NC_060122.1, forward strand.
AAGGATACTGGGTAGGACATTTCTCATTACAGGGCATGACAAGAGATAGTTGAAATCCTGGCAGTGATTGTAATTCAGTTGCTCCAGTCCTGGGTGGTACTAGTCTCAAGGGGAATGCTCCTCTGTGGTCGCATGATGGGGCTTTGGGAGGTGCTGGGTGACTGGAAAGATATGGCACAGGAGATCTGTTTTTGTATAAGGTTGGGACGGTAATTACGGTTTGTAAAGGCCTCAGTGAGACCCTCAGTATATTTCAAAAGGGACCGCTCATCACTATGGAAGTGATTGCCACAGGTGGCCAGGCTGTGTGGAAGAGACTCGACGCAGTATGGAATGGATGGTAGCTATCGAAGTGGAGGTATTGCTGGTGGTTGATATGGACAGAGATTCTGATTTAGCCATCTTTGAGGTGGAGGTCAGTATCAATGGAGTGGCTCCTTAGGTTGAGTCAGACCAGGTGAAGCAAATGGGGGAGAAGGTGTTGAGGTTCTGGAGGAATGTAGATAGGGTGTCCTCACCTTTAATTCAGATCACCAAGTTGTCATCAATCTGATCCATGAGAGGGGTTTGGGCTTCTGGGTGTTTAGGAAGGATTCCTCTAGATAGCCCATGAATAAGTTGGCATAGGATGGTGCCATGCGGGTGCCCAGAGCCATACCCTGGATTTGTTTGCAGGTAGTTCCTTCAAAGAAGTAATAATTGTGAGTGAGGATATAGTTGGTCATTGTGACTAGGTAGGAGGTTGTTGGTTTGGAATCCGTTGGGTGTTGGGAATGCTAGTGTTCAATAGCTCTAAGGCCCTGGGCATTAGGGATGTTCATGTAAACGCATGTGATAAAGGGACAGGGACTGTGGAGAGTCGATGGAGGAAATAGTATCTTTTATATTGGAGGGTAGGTTGCAGGTAATAGGCTGAAGGTGTTGGTCTGCGAGAGAAGAGATTCTCTCAGTGGGGGCACAGTAACTGGTCACAATGGGGCGTCCTGGGTGGTTGGGTTTATGGACTGTAAGAAGTGTGTAGAAGGTAGAGGTGCAGGGAATGGTTGGGGTGAGGAGAGAGATGGACTCTGGGGAGATGTTGTGGGATGGATCTAAGCATGCGAGGAGAGACTGGAGATGCTGCTGGATTTCAGGCTGACTCAGTTGACTCCTTCATCATTCCCCCTGCGGGTCCGGGGTAAGAATAGGCCCGAGGTATTCCTGCCTGTCGTACGAGGCGACTAAAAGGAGTTTCAACCGCTTCGGCCTTCCACGTGATGGTCCCCCTTGGGGTTTGACCTCCATTTTTCAAAATTCTACAGAAGTACGAGCCTTTTGGGGAAGGACACCTTACGTGGTGTACCACTGGTCCTAAGTGCACTAAGACCTTGGCACTCAGCATTGCACCGGCGTTGTAACCATACCCACTATTCCTCAAATTGGGCCTAAACGCCGGATGGGTTGTCCAAGTTACGCCCATAGTGCATCTCCATCTGCACCAGCAATCATGATGGACTTTCCATGGCACCAGAAATCCAGCACGGTAGCCAGCCCGTTGTGGTGGGGTCGTCGTGTACCCTCTAGGTTGTAGCCCCCTGACAACACAGGGATCGTACTGCCGATACCTGAGCTGCACCCTCCCCACGTCGGCCAAGGAGTAGATGCCCATCTCCTTGGGGCATCAGGACTCCCGGCAATGGTCATCCTGCCAGGTGGCCCTTGCTGCGGCTGGGTGGCGCCCGTGGGGAGAGCCCCTGGTCGGAGTGGGTGGTATCGGGGCGGACGTTTCGCAGATGAAACGTCAACACGTATCAGGTCGCTCTGCGGCCGAGTCTTTCAAAAGAAAAGGTACCGTTTCTAGTTCTGGTTCTCCTGCCCTTTCCCCCTTGGCCACTCCATGGGAGGAGGGACAGGCCCGCCGGCTTGGGGCGAAGTACTTCCCCCGCTATTTGGTCTGTTCTCGAACCGATGGGGGGACATTCGCCACCTCCAAGCCCATGTTCTTTGTTCAGCACATTGAGGACATCTTCGGGGAAATCGAGGCTCTCAGCAAGATGCGTTCAGGGTCCATTCTTATCAAGACCACCTCCGCCACACAGTCGACGGCGATCCAGGCGTGCGACCGCCTAGGGGACATCCCAGTATCCACTGTCCCACATCTGGCACTAAATAGGACGCAGGGGGTTATTTTTCATCGTGACCTCCTGCTCCAATATGATGAGGAGCCAACCTGGAGCGCCAAGGCGTGCATTTCGTCCGGCGAGTCCAGCGCGGCCCCAAAGACCGTCGCATCGACACCGGGGCCTTTATCCTCGCCTTCGAGGGGGACGTTCTCCCGGAGAAGGTAAAGGTGATGTGCTACCGGTGTGACGTGCGACCTTACGTCCCGCCTCCTATGCGCTGTTTTAGGTGTTTGCGCTTTGGGCACATGTCGTCACGGTGTGAGGCTGAGCCCCTTTGTGGCGATTGTGGACGTCCTCTTTGTGAGGAACATACATGCACCCCACCACCTCGGTGCATTAATTGTCCTGGTGTCCACACGCCTAGATCCTCAGACTGCCCCGCATATCAGAAGGAGAAGAAGATACAAGAAATCAAAACTTTGGATCGGCTCTCTTATACTGAGGCCCGGAAGAAGTACGACCGCCTCCATCCCGTGCCATTGACCACTTCGTTTGCCTCAGTTGTGTCCACTCCTTCCGCGGTATCCTCACCCCTATCCTGTCCCCCCTCCGCCTCCTCCGCCCATCAGGGGGCTCTGCCTCCGCCTCCCAAATCCCACCCTTCCAAATCCTCCTCCTCCGTGGCCCCCACCCCCTCTGCCCCAGGGGCCACCCTTCCTCCTCCTCCTCCCCCCACACCACCTGAGAAGCGATCCTCTTCTCAGGCGTCCATCGGGGAAACATTCCGGACTCCAGTTTCTGAGGTCCGGTGTTCCAAAACGGACCCCGCGCGTGAGGACCTTCTTCGGGTCCAGCCCACCATCCCTGTGCCTCCTCGGCCTTCCAAGAAGGCCTCCAAGAAGAAGTCTCTATCCCCCTCTCCACCCCGGCGTGTTTCGTCTGACGCTCCATCCGTGAGTCGCTGCTCCCGGCCGTCCTCAGTTTCGCCGGGACGCTCTGCTGCCAGGCGCTCCGCCGGCCTTTCGTCGGCAAATGATGCGGCCCCTCCTACACAACCAGGGACAGCGGCCGCAGCTGGCGACGAGTCGATGGAACCGGATCCGCCTCCCGTCGGTTGTAGCGTTGTTCCCTCGCAACCTGGCCCTCCGCGCCCGTCGAGCTGACCAGCTCTTCCCCCGTCTCGTTCCCCCAACTTTTTGACTAGCGATGGCATTGTTTCATTGGAACATAAGAGGTATTCGATCTAATCGGGAGGAATTACAACTGCTCCTCCGCCTGCACTGTCCGCTCGTCCTTGGTCTCCAGGAAACCAAGTTGCGCCCGACTGACCGTATTGCCTTTACCCACTATACCTCGGAGCGGTATGACCTCACCCCTGTGGACGGTATCCCAGCTCATGGTGGGGTCATGTTGCTCGTTCGGGACGATGTCTATTACCATCCCATCTCATTGACCACCCCACTCCAAGCAATAGCTGTCCGCATTACTCTTTCTGCTTTTACTTTTTCAGTTTGTACCATCTACACTCCACCGTCATCTGCTGTTAGTCGGGCTGACATGATGCACCTGATCGTTCAGCTTCCCCCGCCGTTTTTATTGTTTGGCGACTTCAATGCCCATCATCCCCTTTGGGGCTCTCCTGCATCCTGTCAAAGAGGCTCACTCTTTGCGGATGTCTTCAACCATCTCAATCTTGTCTGCCTCAATACCGGTGCCCTGACTTTCCTCTCGGACTCTACTCATACCTACTCCCACTTGGACCTCTCGATCTGTTCTACCACTCTTGCCCGTCGGTTCGAGTGGTATGTCCTTTCTGACACCTATTTGATCGACCACTTCCCCTGTGTCGTTCGTCTCCTGCACCACACCCCATCCCCACGTCCTTCGAGCTGGAACATACTGAAAGCTGACGGGGGAGTTTACTCCTCCCTGGCGACCTTTCCGGACCACGATTTTCCCAGTTGTGACAGTCAGGTCGAATACCTCACGGCTGTTATCATCAATGCTGCCGAACGTTCCATTCCTCGTACTACTACTTCTTCTTCACGTCGCGTTTCCGTCCCCTGGTGGAACGAGGCTTGTAGGGACGCTATCCGTGCTCGACGACGTGCTTTACGCACCTTTCGCCACCATCCTACGTTGGTGAATTGTACTGAATACAAACGACTCCGAGGGCAATGCCGTAGAGTCATCAAAGACAGCAAAAAAGCTTGTTGGGCCTCCTTCACCAGCTCCTTTAACAGTTTTACTCCCTCTTCCATCATTTGGGGTAGCCTGCGCCGGCTGTCGGGCATTAAGGCCCACTCCTCGGTACCTGGCCTGACCTCAGGTAATGAGGTCCTTGTTGATCCTGTGGCTGTCTCCAATGCCTTTGGCCGCTTTTTCGCGGAGGTTTCAAGCTCCGCCCATTACCATCCTGCCTTCCTTCCCAGGAAAGAGGCAGAAGATGCTCGGCGACCTTCCTTCCACTCGCTGAATCTGGAAACTTATAATGCGGGATCTCGAACGTGCGCTTGCACTGTCCCGGTCCTCTGCTCCGGGGCCAGATGCCATTCACATTCAGATGCTGGCACGCCTTTCTCCGGCGAGCAAAAGCTTCGTTCTTCGTACCTACAATCGCGTCTGGACCGAAGGTCAAGTCCCCATGCGTTGGCGTGATACCGTTGTTGTTCCTATACCCAAACCCGGGAAGGATAGACACCTTCCTTCTAGTTACCGCCCCATTTCTCTTACAAGCTGTGTCTGTAAGGTGATGCAGCGCATGGTTAATGCTCAGTTAGTCTGGATTCTTGAATCTCGATGGCTACTTACTAATGTCCAATGCGGCTTTCGTCGCCGTCGCTCCGCTGTTGACCACCTTGTGACCTTGTCGACATTCATCATGAACAACTTTTTGCGACTGCGCCAAACGGTAGCCGTGTTCTTCGACTTGGAGAAGGCTTATGATACCTGTTGGAGAGGAGGTATCCTCCGCACTATGCACAGGTGGGGCCTACGCGGTCGCCTGCCCCTTTTTATTGATTCCTTTTTAACGGATCGAAAGTTTAGGGTACGTGTGGGTTCCGTATTGTCCGATGTCTTCCTCCGGGAGAACGGAGTGCCTCAGGGCTCCGTCTTGAGCGTAGCCCTTTTTGCCATCGCGATCAATCCAATTATGGATTGCATTCCACCTCATGTCTCCGGCTCTCTCTTTGTCGATGACTTCGCGATCTACTGCAGTGCCCAGAGAACATGTCTCCTGGAGCGCTGCCTTCAGCGTTGTCTAGACAGCCTCTACTCATGGAGCGTGGCAAATGGCTTCCGGTTCTCTGAAGAGAAGACGGTTTGTATCAACTTTTGGCGATATAAAGCGTTCCTTCCGCCATCCTTACATCTCGGTCCCGTTGTTCTCCCATTCGTGGACACAACTAAGTTTCTAGGGCTCACGTTGGACAGGAAACTGTGTTGGTCTCCACATGTCTCTTATTTGGCGGCCCGTTGTACACGTTCCCTTAATGTCCTCAGAGTTCTTAGCGGTTCATCTTGGGGAGCGGATCGCACTGTCCTGCTTCGCTTGTATTGGTCCATAGTCCGGTCGAAGCTGGATTATGGGAGCTTCGTCTACTCGTCCGCTCGGCCATCCCTCTTACGCCGGCTCAACTCCATCCACCATCGGGGGATACGTCTTGCGACCGGAGCCTTCTACACTAGTCCTGTCGAGAGTCTTTATGCTGAAGCTGCCGAGTTACCATTGACCTACCGGCGCGACGTACTGCTGTGTCGGTATGCCTGCCGGCTGTTGTCTATGCCCGACCACCCCTCTTACAAGTCCTTCGCCGATTCTCTCGACCGTCAGTACGGGTTGTATGTGTCTGCCCTGCTGCCCCCCGGAGTCCGCTTCCGTCGCCTGCTTCGACAATTGGATTTTGCCCTCCCTACCACCTTCAGAGAGGGTGAGAGCCCGACACCACCTTGGCTCCAGGCTCCGGTTCATATTTATCTCGACCTCAGCTCACTCCCGAAGGAGGGTACTCCGGCTGCAGTGTATTGCTCACGGTTTGTCGAACTTCGTGCTCGACTTGCCGGTCACACCTTTATTTACACCGATGGCTCCAAAACTGACGATGGTGTCAGCTGTGCCTTTGTCGTCGGGGCCGCCACCTTTAAATACCGGCTCCTCGACCACTGTTCCAGCTTTACGGCCGAGCTTTTTGCTCTCCATCAGGCCGTTCAGTATGCCCGACGCCACCGCCATTCATCGTATGTACTCTGCTCTGACTCACTCAGTGCTCTTCAGAGTCTTGGAGCTCCCTATCCGGTCCATCCCTTGATTCAACGGATACAGCAGTCCCTCCATTCTTTCGATGATAATGGTGGTTCTGTCAGCTTTCTGTGGGTTCCCGGACATGTAGGAGTGCCTGGGAATGAGGCTGCGGATGCTGCAGCCAAGGCTGCAGTCCTCCTGCCTCAGCCAGCCTCCCATTGTGTCCCGTCATCTGACGTTCGTGGGGATGTATGTAAGAGGCTTGTGTCGTTGTGGTGGGATGCTTGGTCATCCCTCCAAGGAAACAAGCTCCGGGCAGTAAAACCGCTCCCAACTGCTTGGACAACATCCTCCCGACCATCTCGGCGCGAGGAGGTCCTTCTGACCAGGTTGCGGATTGGGCATTGCCAGTTTAGCCACCGCTACCTGCTCTCCGGTGACCCAGCCCCGCAGTGCCCATGTGGTCAGGCATTAACAGTGCGCCATGTTTTATTGTCGTGTCCCCGTTTTAGTCAATTTCGTGTTGTCCTGTCCCTGCCATCTACTTTACCGGATGTTTTAGCTGATGACGCTCGAGCAGCTGCTCGTATTCTGCATTTTATAACTTTAACTGGCTTGTCCAAAGACATTTAACCTTTTTACTTATTTTATCTGCATCTTTGTCAGGTCCTTCTGGTGTCCCCCCATCCCCTTGAGTTTTAGCAGATTCCATGTGCTCTAACACCAGTGACTGGGCACTAATGACCTCAGCAGTTGAGCGCCCTTAAACCCTACAAAAAAAAAAAAAAAAAAAAAAAAAAAAAAACTCCTCCTTCATCGAAACGTGATCCAGCCCCACTGACCCCAAATCACCCCCTGTTAACTTTCCAGAATTTGTTAACCTCGAACCTTGCATCACCATAATTTGTCAAATCACTCAACATGCAAACTAACTTTACGTCTGCAGAAAGATCAGCAATCCACCACCTAAATACTGATCCCAGTGGTATAATGCTACCTTCTGACAAAGGTGCCACAACTGTTGTTTTGTACCACAAGGATTACCTGGCAGAGGCACTCCACCAGCTGTCAGATTCATCCACCTACAGTGACCCCATTCGAGAAATTCAGCAGCATCTCCAGTGGACCCTCAAATCCTTAGGTCCATCCCAGAATCTCTCCCCAGAGTCTCTCTCTCACCTCACCCCTGCCACTCCCTGCACTCCTATCTTCTACATGCTTCTTAAGTCAATAAATCCAACCACCCAGGACAACCCATTTTGGCTGTTCCTGTGCCCTCACTGAGAGCATCTCTGCTCTCGTAGACCAACACCTTCAGCCTATTACTCGCAACCTACCCTCCTATATAAAAGATACCAATCATTTCCTCCATTGGCTCTTCACAGTTCCTGTTTCTTTACCACATGCCTTTACACTAACATCCGTAATGCCCACGGCCTTATTGCTATTGTTCACTACCTTTCCCAAGGCCTGATGGCTTCCAAACTGACCACCTCCTTCTTAGCAACCATGCCCAACAATGTTCTCACCCAAAATTACTTCTCCTTTGAAGGCATTACCTACAAAAAAATTTGGGGTATGGGTATGGGCACCCGTATTGCAAAATCCTACTTGAAACTGTTCATGGGCCATCTAGGGGAGTCATTCCTAAACACCAAGAATCCCAAACACCTCACCTGGTTCAGATTCATTGATGACACCTCTGTGATCTAGATCAAGATTGAGGACACCGTATCCACATTCCTCCTGAACCTCAACACATTCTACCCCATTCGTTTCAATTGGTCCTACTCAACCCATCAGTCACGTTCCTCGATCTTCACCTCCACCTCAAAGGTGGCTTTATCAGCACCTACATAGTGTGTCACTGAGCCCATTACAAATCGTAATTACCCTTCCAACCTTGTACAAAAACAGATCTCCCATGCCTTATCTTTCCAGTCACCCAGCACCTTCCAAAGCCCCTCAGAAGAGCGTTCCCTTTGTGACTCAATACCACCCAGGACTGGACCAATTGAATTACATTCCCCACCAGGGTTTTGACTACCTCTTATCATGCCCTGAAATGAGAAATGTCCTGCCCACTATCCTTCCCAACCATCCCACAGTGGTATTCCGCCATTCATCGAACCTATACAATATATAAGACCATCACTACACAACCCTTGCTCACAACTCAAATCCCTGTAACAGACTTAGATTCGAGACCTGTCCCATACATTCTCCCACTGCCACCTACTCTGGCCCAGTCACAAATATCACCTATCCCATCAAGGGTAGGGCTCCCTTTGAAACCAGTTATGTGATCTGCAAGCTGAGCTGCATTCTACGTGGGCATGACAACCAACAAACTGTCTGTCCGCATGAATGGTCACCACCGACAAACTGTGGCCAACAAACAGCTGGAGCACCCTTTTGCTGGGCATGCTACCCAACATGACTTCCTTCACTGTTTCACAGCTTGTGTCATCTGGGTCCTTCCCAACTACTGCAGCTTTTCTTAATTATGCATGTGGCAACTCTCCCTGCATTATATCCTACGTTCCTGTAACCCTCCTGGCCTCGACCTTCATTAGTCATTGCCCTTACCCATCTAGCCCCTTCCCAGTTCCCATTACAGCACTATGCAGCCCTGTATTCCATCGACGTATCCAGTCTTTTTAGTTCTCTCCTTTTCCGCTAACCCTCTCCCCCCTTCTCCCCCACTTTCCACCTCGTCCCTGCACACTTCCAACAGCACTTTACTGTCCCCCACCCCAACCTGATATCCCTCCCCCTCGCTGCCCCAGCCTCCTCCTTACTTCCACCCAATTTCCTTTCCCATAATGCCCTGCCTATCTCAGTGTGGCTCTAGCTATCAGAGTCTGTGGTCATGTGTGTGTGGGTTGTGTTTGTGTGAGTATCTGTGTGTGTGTGTGTTGGCTTTTTTTTGACAAACACATTGGTGGCCGAAAGCTAACATGCCAACAGTCGTTTTGTTGTGCCTTTCTGTGGCTCAGCATCTCTTGCTATAGGGTGAGCAGCAACTATCTCTTCCATTACAGGATTTTACACTCATAAATCACAATGCGTATTCCATTGTATAGTGGGGCTTCACATTTACTGCCATTAGATAGAGAGGAAAACAAGAATCTTTGAAGGCAGTCATGTGGCAGCATAGTGGAGGACCAATCTAGCTACTAGAATTGGTTTGGCTTGTCTCCACAGTAATGTCTATCAGCAGCAACAGTGATCCATGTTGCATGTGAAAGGGCCACAACTCGGTTCCAAATAAGAGTCTCTAAACATGTGGCTATCATTTATTTGGACACATGATCTACTTCTGGACTGGGCCTGTACAAGGAAACAGCCACTGTTTGGGCATGAGCTCTTGCTGCTCACCAACAGCATCCACCTAATGTTGTGAAGCAGTTACCTTGAGAAAATATTGTGGAATTTACTCAACATGATCCAACATAAAGCTGGGAGCTGCATGCAAAACATCTGCTGTGAAAGCCTGGAGAGTCAAGTGATTTGATTGGTACTGGTTTCACGTCCCAGAAGGCTGTTCTTCACATTTGGAGTAAAGAACATGATGCAATTTATTTATGTCTGTGTGTCCATCTGTCTGTCCGTCCATTACATTGTGAGTAATTATCTTTTCTTATTTGGGTGTTTTTATTCCAGCAAGCATTTTCCTGTGTTAAAAAAAATGTGTATTTTTTTAAAATTCAGGGATGGCATGAAGAGGCAGATAATGGTTTTGACAGAGCCACGTGAGCAGATCCATAGATTCTCCAGTAACAAATTTATGATGTTTGTTTCACTTATCGAGAAGATATTTCGAGATTTATCAGAAGCTGAGCAGTCTCGACAGGGAAATAATAATGTACTGGTTTTTGTGCAACGAAGAGCCTCTGCAAGAACGTTATCAGCTTTGTTGCAGGTGTGTATAAACAGACCTGTGAAGTGCTTGTATCCAAAGGCAATTTTCCAGTTATTTTTCTTCTCTCTCTCTCTCTCTCTCTCTCTCTCTCTCCCCCCCCCCCCCCCCCCCCTCTTTTGTCTGACAGTGGAATTTTGTTGTATCAGCATAAAGTTTGATAAGAAGTCATTTTACTGTGTAGTAGAGACTCCACGATGATTCATGTTTAAGCATGCAGTGAATAAATCTTGACAGACAGTAATTTGTATCAGTATTTTCAGCTTTTTGCGGGCACATGCCTGCTATCCTAACTTACTTTCATTGTTATTGATGTTTCTTCCAGTAATTTCTGAACATTACAGCAAGGTGTATATGGGAGTGGCACTGCTGTGGGAACAGATTTGTTGGAGAATTGGCTTATCCTGCCACAAAGGATTGTACAAATTGATGTAGATTCACTGAAATTTAAGATTGGTGGGAGCAAAATCGATGAAGGTGCATTGAGAACAGTGAAGTTGTGATATTACACTTTGCCTGCCCACCACTTCTGGTAAAAAGGGAATCCACTAAATGGGATACACTGTGTAGCTTTGGAAGCACCCGACTTGGTCCTATTTGCACAGCTTAATCATGCCATCATTTTGAACACTGATTAATCAAGACTAAACATTAGGTGTAGATGAATAGGAAGGGCAGTACCACAATCATAATAATGGGAAGAACCCAAACGCAGGTCCTTAATTGTGATGTATTGTGTGTCCAAGAATACAAAGCAATGAGAAACAAAGGAAAGAAAAACTGAGCACTGAAATCAGGGTGAAAGAGTCTTGTAGTTCACTCATCAATTAAAATGAAGTTACAAAAATGTGACCATTGAAGCCGGTATAAGGTTGGTGTGTGTGTGTGTGTTGTGTGTGTGTGTGTGTGTGTGTGTGTGTGTGTGAGAGAGAGAGAGAGAGAGAGAGAGAGAGAGAGAGAGAGAGAGAGAGAGACTAGCAGTGAGGAGCAACAATAGAGCATGATAGTGCATTACCTAGCCTGTAGATCATAGCATCTCAGCATATTGTGCCAGCAGCAGCTGGCGGTGGTCCAAGATGCCCTCTGTGATGGATGAAGATTGCTATGGGACACGTGACGCTGAGGAATGCTGCTGGGGGAGGGTGCTTTTAAGCTGTCACCTTGCTGCTCACTGGCATGGCCCGGCAGTGATGAATCGAGCCCAATGAGCCTTACCAGTCCATTTAACCTGCACCATCACTGCTCGTTATGACCCTTGCCAGGTGACGATACCAAGCTAGTTTGTGTTTTGCCCCTTGACCATCGCTGTATGTCCTGAAACGTGAGCCATGGTTGGGTGATTTAAGGTCAGTCCAGCAGTGCTGTGTTTGACTCTGCTAGCCACATAAACAGCTGCAAAGTAATTAGTCCTGGCGAACAGTAAGGTTGCAGCATAAATGTAGCAAGGCTCCTGGTGAACAGTGAGGTGGGAGCTGCCAGCAGCAAGGTTGCATAACAAACATCCCCTTATGAGTGCACTGGTGGTTTTATTGGACACGATCAGTGTAGGTAATGTAGCACCCAATTTGTTGGCTTAACTCATTAGTATCTGAAGGGTTGGTTGCGCGCCGACATCTTAAAGCCCATACCTTTAATACAGATTTGATCATCGAACCCCGTTTTAATAAGTAGACATGTTAGCGAATAATACTTTAAAGTGAGAAATGATTGGAGAAATCCACGTTTGACAAAATCAGATAAGTGAAACAATGGAAAGTCCTGGATGGAATGATGAAGATTTTATGAAAACTATAGAATGCTACTCACAATATAGTGGGGACTGTGAGTCGCAATGACAATACATCCTCCCACCACCACACCTACTCCAGTCCGGTCACAATCATTACCTATGCTGTCAAAGGCAGGGCTGCCTATGAAAACAGTCACGTGATCTACAAACTAAGCTGCTCTGTGCTTAGGAGTGGCCACTGACAAACTGGCGAAGAAATGGCTGGACCTGCCAGTTGCTGAGCACGCTGCCCACCACAACATTCTTCACTTCAGTGACTGCTTCACGGCTTGGGCCAGCCTTCATTAGTCACTGTCCTACAACCCTGTATCTCCTTTCATGTTTCCACTCCAGCACTATACAGCCTTCTATTGCACCAATGCACCATAGTCTTTTTACTTTTCTCCTCTCCTTTTCTGCTTCCATTCTCCCCACCACACCCACCTTCCATCTAAACTCCTGTCTGCACCTAGCTACCCTACCTTCTCCTCACCACATCCCTGCATGCTCCCACAGGCAGAACTTCACTGTACCCACCTCTACCCTGCTATCCCTCCCCCTACCCGTACCAGTCTCCTCCACACCTCACCACCCAGATCGCTTCTCCCAACATGCGCTGTTGCTTGCAGTCTGTCCTCGGGGGCCAGAGACAGTGGTCATTGTGTGTGTGTGTGTGTGTGTGGGGGGGGGGGGGGGGGGGGGGAGGGGGGGTCAACCATAAAAGAAGGCCTTTAGGCTGAAAGCTTACTTGCATAGCTGTCTTTTTGTTGTGCCTGCCTGCGACTCAACATCTCCAAAATATGGTGAGTAGCAGTCTGTCCCTTTTAGTAACACTGTCATTAAAAAGTAAAGTTAGTTTAATAATGTTCACACATGAGAAAGGTGGCCTCGCATGAATTGCAGATTGAGTGAAAAATAGTTAAACAATAATTAATATGTTTTTGCAAAGTGTTGAATACAGAAACACATGTAAGCAGTGTTAATTTAACTGTGCGTTAATTTATGAAAATCAACATGAACATTCAAAGTTCGAAAGTGCAGTTTTCCTACTGTCAGTTGTGACATAAACTAGTGTGTTATTCTGAGTTCAAACGAATATAAATATCAACTGCAGGAAATAATTTCAGGTTCCATCTGTCTGAAGTCCCTTGAACAGATTTCGTATAGTTGCACAAAATCAATCCTGAAAATACAGTCCAACAACAACTTAAAAGTACGTAACACATGTGACCACACAGCCACTTGACAAAAGCACACACACTCTCTATTGCTCGTACTTAAATACTTTCTCTGACATCACACTCTATTCAGTTCAAGTTAATTCATAAATAATGACAGCAATTAAAAATTAAAGTAAATTGAACATACGCAAAACACTAGAAAACTGGAAGTTATTGCAATCATTTTTCAATCTCTTATGAAAATAACAATCACAGTATTAACCAAGTTGTTAACGAAGTTCATAAAGCATTCCTACATCTGCTTTTGCAATGTAAAATTGTAAATACATATGAAATAGTAAATTGTGGGTAGTCATCCTCTAGAAAGATTATATAAATATCTGGGAAATGCATGCTGCCTTCCTATTACACATAATTGTGGAGGATTTGTAGTATTTGCATCTTTTCTTATAAACTTATAATAAATTAATTTGTAACTCTGTGCACTTATGCACAATTTGAAAAATAGCTTGTTCATGATGTTTACTGAGAATTTTCTTCAATGATGAAACTAACTTTGCAAACCATGGAAAGCTGAATGTGAGAAATATGCATTATTGGGCTGCTTCTCAGCAGCCCAATAATCCATGTTGGTGGAGGCAAGTTGAACATTAGAGGCAGTGAAGTGAAAAATTTTTGTGCGGAATTATTGGGGACTGTGTGATTGGTCCTCACTTCAAGAAAAGGCCTTAGCAAGTGCAAGATAGACAGCATTTTGTACCCAAATTCCAGCAGCTCTGCTAGAGAAAGTACCACTTGAAATACGTAAATGTACGTGCTACCAGCTCGATGAGTGCCCAGCCGACTACATGCTTTCAGCTAGGAAAGCACTCACTCAGCCCTTTTGTGGCTGCTGGACAGGACATGAAATTCTGCATGTTTGCCTTCCCCGGTTGTTTTCGCTTGCTGTCAAAGTAGATGTTCTTGTTATGTACCAAATATTATTGTTGACATAGTAAGTCCTTTGTGTTCTTACATTTGTTTGTTGTCATAGTATGTTATCTGTGTCATATAAAAAAATTGCAGGTTGATTGTCCTTGGTCAATACACAGGGCGACAATCATTGAGCTATATGAAATAAAACTGTCATAACTTCTGAATGGTTTGTGTTAGAATGTTCAAACTGCACAGCTGGTCACAGGGCATGATGGGAATTAGTATGCTCATGTCGTTTGGTTTAGTGATAAAGGCCACAGTAGTTTGTAACTTTTTTTTTTCCGTATGGAGTATAACCCTGCTTTTACATTCCTGGAATTAACATTTTACCGTCATTTACAACATTTTTTATTGTTCACGTCAAATTTCCTATGTCCACAGTGTTAATTTACACCCGATTTTGCATCAACATTTTTATAATTTTCCTGCGATATTTGCATTATGAAGAAATGTTTGTGTTTACAAATATTATGTGCTTTAGTTTTGACACCATGGCACTCTGCTGAGTGGATCTCAATAAGTAAACAAGTATAAGTAGGAACAATTCATGCCACTGCCAAGCTCTACTTGGCGTGGTGGCTGAAGGGAGTAATTAGTTTTGTTCAAATAAAGATAGCAAGACCAATCACAACCGTTTCCAAACTGTCTCTACTGCGCATGCGCAGTTTTGTGATTGTCGTGATTGTCGTGATCATTGCGACACCTTTGTCGAACCATACTTAGCATGTTTCAGCCACTTGTAATGCTAGTTGACACCGTCATTTACTTTGCATTGCTCAAATGTTTTTAGTTTAAACACAGAGCTGGTTACGCATTTTTATTTTTTATTTTTTTTTTTGTGCTGAGCAAAACGTGTTTTAAGAATTTTTTCTTGTTGTCAAGTGCAGTATTTACTTATGTAGCTTTGGATGTTTTACAAACACACAGTGTGAGTGATAGATTGCGTGTGTATGGTTTTCCACATAACTGAGGAGGCACAGTACCTGACAACTTCAAAAAGACGGCTATAGTCCAAAAGACGCTGAATAACACATATTCAAACATCACACAGAATACTTATCTACATATTTGCACTTGACAGTGAGAAAAAATTCCTGGAAAGCATCAAGCTAAGAATGAGAAACTACATAACCAGTTCAGTATTTCATTATTTAAGTAATGAATGACAGTTGCAGACTTTGAAAAACATCAATTATGACATATGAAATTGAGTCAAACGTTTCTACCTCCCAGAAAGTTATCAGTTCCAATTACTTCAGCAGTTTTTATTAGATAATAAACTTATATGAGATAATAAACAAGTTGCTGACAAGTCTTTTAATGCCTGTTATGTACGTATATCTTACATAAAGTGCAAAAATGTAAGGGAGTTTCTGATATGTAATTTTTACAGCATAACATGTTATTTCTCACTTTTTACATTTACCCGCATTTTACACTATTTTTTTTTTTTTTTTTAAGTCCCTTGAAAAGCGTAAAAGCGGGGTTTCACCGTAGTTCTATAATTGTCAACCTGTACATAGCCAGTAAACTTTCCAAAGTGTATAAATGAAACTGGATACCAGCACATGGGAGAGCAGGTGCTATATTGATGTTTTCAGGCTAGCTTATTCTCCCTTTTCATAGGAATGGTTGTGGAATAGTCATTTTTTAAACAGCATTTTGCATTGTGGAGTGCACATTCTCCATTTCAGTAATTTGTATCACCTTTATTCCCTTGTGCCCTTTTGATACTTTTCATTACTACTGTCACTTTTAAATGTTCTCTCAGACCACAAATAGATGGTTGAATTATATTTCACCCTGTTGCAGATTCTATCAGAGTCAGACCCAAGGCTTCGCACTATGAAGCCTGATTGTGTTGTAGGCTATGGGGCACAACAGTCAAATGAAGCTACAGAAATGCACAGGAGAACAAATGAAGATGCCATTTTAAGGTGAGTGAAATACATTCATTATCAAAATTAAACATAACACTGTAAGAGATTCATCCTTGAATACAACCTGGATGTTTGTGTATATGGTTTATGGAATTGTGGAAGTGTGAACAGGTGGTCAGCACCAAAAACAGGAACTGAACTGAATCTCTCAAATTTTACTACTTGTGCCAACATACACTTACTCAGAGTCATAACCTAAGACTGCCTACAGTCATCTAACTGTTGTAGCAAGACAGTCTTGCCATGCCTTTTGCCAAACTCTCCTTGTCTGTTTGCTTGACTGGGTCCTTTTTAATGGCTGGCAACTGCCCAGCATCACAGTCTGATGTGTATTGAACCCATTTGTGTATGGGCAATTAAGTCTCCAGATTGCTTACAGATTTCAGCACTTGGGTGGGAAGGAGTTGCCTCTTAACAACATTACATAACACAATACCTCTCATTGAGTCCTGGAAGTCTCCGAGTAGCTCTCTGCCAATCTTTGCTGTCAGAGGTCTTCGTCTCAGGTTCTTTGCCCGTTGCCCTCCCCTCCCCCCCCCCCCCCCCCCCTCCTCCCCCACCTTCCCCTCTCATCAGCAGAGTGGCCGGCATTGTCAAAGTGTCACCCTCCATTGCTGGTGAAGGACTGGAGTGGAGAGAACCTGTGATGGTGCCAGCCACCGATGCTGGCGAAAAGACAAAACATCATCAAACAGATGTCAGCCAAAGAATCGGAGACAGAAGTCAACAGGTAGTTTCCCGGCAAGTGGGCACGAAAGCCTCAACAATTCAGTAATCGCATGCTTTAATGAATATGAACACAATTACATTTCTTACTCAATATTTTGTTATGTTTGTTTCAATAAATCTAGTACACCTCATGGCTAGATTTAAGTGGTCATTCCGCCTTAATTCACTCCAGATAAACACCCAAATGTTTGAAGGTTTTGACTGAAAACAGTGTGCCTTTAGTCTGTTTATGTGCATGACATTTCACATATTTGTGTTTTGAGTCAGCTGCCACTCTACAGACTTCACTTGCCAGATCATCTTTATACATGGCAAACAGCAGTTGCTATCACACTGCTTTGACGTAAGCCAAATACTACCTTCACATTTGGGATAGCTGCTCTATTAGGAACACTGTACCAAGTTCTGTTTGCCAGGAAGTCTTTAAACCAAATTTTTGTCTGTCTGGATATTCCGTATGTGTGCACTATGTTTGCTAGATGATAGTGTAGAACTATGCTGTATTCTTTCTGGAGTTAATGATAACAACAACATTGAACAGAGATTTGTTATGTACTGCCTTCTATATGTTACAAATGAAGAAAACAAATTGAGTTTCACAGGATACAGTGCTGCAAAAAACTGTATTGATTTCTGTTTAAAATTTGACATTTTTGTGAAACACGAGGGAATCGCACTAAATTCTATCATCTTACAAACTGTTGCTGTATTTGAACAAGTTTGAAATAAAAGTTCTCATACATACATGAATACCATGAGCAAACTTAATGCTGCTTCTTAAGTAAAGGTAACATTCAAAGGTGGAAATGTCGTCTTATAAAGATTATGTGATTGTAAACAAAGCTTAATATTTTATTTGATTGTGAGAGACAGTAACTAAAGGAGTTGCAAATGAGAAATTCAGTCACTGTTCACTTATTAGAATACTGGGTAAGAAAGGTACCAGTTTTTAATTAGCTTTAAGGCTCGTCAACATGCTATCGATCCGTCTGCACAGGTACTGGCGCAAGTGTGTCTACATGCAACAGATTGCTGCAAATGTGGTATGTTCACACGTTGTTCACTGGATGCAAGTTGCTTGCCCTCCATGTGTCGAAGTAGAAACTAGAAAAGAAATTTTAGTGGCAATCAATTACAGTCTTGTACAGCAACCTGAAAATTTATTTCCTTTATTCAGAAATGGAGGAAATCCTATTATGGACTGTGTTTGCAACAGAAAGACAGATCAAAATGGTCTAAATGGTGGTTGCTGAAGCGAAGGTGTTTTCTCGCATAAATTTACTTAATGAGTTGCAGGGCAAGCTAGATGACTGGTGTAATTATTTGGGGATGGATTTAGAAACATGTAATTAGCTTTTGACAGTCATATCACCTCATATACAAAACTTGCATGAAGTGAGCAATTTCGATACATGAGCGACTGCTGACGATGTTGCGATTCCTGGGTCTAGGAGTAACAAAGATCTAGAATTTGATACTGTAATTTCGAAAAACTTGGGGTGAAATCATACCCACCACACATGAAGCTATTTATGCTGTCCTGTGTTGGGGTGGCATGCTCAGGAATAGGGTGGTCCAGCTGTTTTTTTGGGCACAGTTTGTCGGTGGCCATTCATGTGGACAGACAGCTTGCTGGTCGTCCTGCCCACGTGGAATCCAGCACAGTGGTTGCAGCTTAGCTTGTAGATCACACTACTAGTTTCACAGGTAGCCCTGCCTTTGATGAGATAGGTGATATTTGTGACCAGACTGGAGTAGTTGGATGTATGGGACAGGCCATGCATCTACGTCATATTAGAGGGATATGTGCCATGAGGCATGGATTTGGGAGGAGGGCTTGTGTAGGAATGGATGAGGATGTTGTGTAGGTTGGGTGGGTGGCAGAAGACCTTTGGAAGTGGTGGGAAAGATAAGGCACAGGATATCTATTTTTGTACAGAGTTGGGAGGATAATTACTGTCTGTAAAGGGCCTCAGTAAGACGCTCAGTATATTTCGAGAGGGACTGCTCATCACTACAGAAGCAATGGCCATGGGTGATGAGGCTTTATGGAAGGGGCTTCTTGGTATGGAATGGATGGTTGGTAGGTTTGATATGGACAGAGGCACTAATTAGCCACCTTTGAGGTGGATGTCAACATCGAAGAAGGTGGCTTGTTGGGTTGAGTAGGACAAGGTGATGCAAATGGGGGAGAAGGTGTTGAGGTTATGGGGGAATGTGGATAGGGTGTCCTTACCCTTGATCCAGATCACAAAGATGTCAACAACGAATCTGAACCAGTTGAGGGGTTTGGGACTCTGGATGTATAGGAAGGATTCCTCTAGATGGCCCATGAATAGGTTGTCATAGGATGGTGCCATGTGGGAATCCTAGCCGTATCCAGATTTGTTTGTAGGTAATGCCTACAAAGAAGAAGTAATTGTGGTTGAGGATATAGTTGGTCATGGTAACTAGTAAGGAGGTTGTTGGTTTGGAATCCCTCAAGTGTAGGGAAAAGTAGTGAAGTGGTGTTCAGTAGTTATAATGCCATGAGCATTAGGGATTTTAGTGTAAAGGGCATCCTCTTGGAGAGGGGGGGCACAGTAATTGGCCACAATGGGGTATCCTGGGTGGTTGGAATTATGGACTTAGGAAGCATGTAGAAGGTAGGAGTGCAGGGAGTGGCAGGGGTGACTAGAGGGATGGACTCTGAGGAGCCGTTCTAGGATGGTCCTAAGGATTTGAGGAGAGCCTGAAGATTCTGCTGGATTTCTGGAAGGTGGTCATTGTGACAGGGTTTGTAGGTGGATGAATCCGACAGCTGGCGGAGTCCTTCTGCCAGGTAATCCCCGTAGTTCAAAACAACTGTCAGGTAAGATTATAAAGTTGGAATCAGTTTTTAGGTGGTGGAGTGCGGTTCCTGCTGCAGGTGTAAAGTTAGTTTCTGTGTTGAGGGATTGGGGAATGATGATGAGGTGAGGTTTGAGGTTAAGAAATTTTGAAATGTTAGCAGGGGGTGATTTGAGGGCAGTGGGCGGGGACCGTGGGTGGATGGAGTAGAGAACTGAGCCATGCAGTGTTCAACATTCATCTTTGGTTGAGTCTAGGGTTGGTGGCGAAAAAGTGGCTCCACTGTATGGACCGGGGGGAGTGAATATCGTTAACAAGTCCTGCATGATTGAATTTGGGAGTGGCACAAAAGGTGAGGCCTTTGGAAGTGACTGATACTTCTAAGGCTTTTGGAGGAAAAGGTTATGGCTATGCTTCCGTTTAGGCTCTGGTGAGAGGGGGTTTTTGAGGGTGCGGTAAATGTAGTTGGTCTGAGACAGGTTTTGCCAGCTATGACGGGAAGTGTGAGAGGTTTGGAGGTTGTTGGAGAGGTGGTGGAGACTGGATGTCCAAGGTGGGATTAGGAAGTGAACAGGGTGCTGAATTTTTTGTGGTGTCGTGTACGTTGCTCTAGTTCCTGGTGGGCAAGGGCTAGGGCTTTGACTACCTCTCATCATGCCCTGAAATGTGGAATGTCCTACCCACTATCCTTCCCATCCCTCCCACAGTGGTATTCTGCTGTACATCGAACCTACACAATATCCTCGTCCAGCCCTACACAACCCCTGCTCCCAACCCCTTACCTCATGGCTCATACCCTTGTAATAGACCTAGATGCAAGACCTGTCCCATACATCCTCCCACCACCACCACCACCTGCTCTAGTCCGGTCACTAACATCAGCTACCCCATCAAAGGCAGAGTTACCTGTGAAACCAGTCATGTGTTCTAGAAGCTGAGCTGCAGCCACTGTGCTGCATTGTTCATGGCTATGAGAACCGACAAGCTGCCTGTCCACACGAATAGCCAGCGACAAACTGTGCCGTAGCTATCGGCCAACTTCTCCCAATTTCTCTGTTCACCTATACATCTACATCTGTATCTACATGGATACTCTGTGAGTCACACTTAAGTGACCAGCAGAAGGTTCATCTAACCACTTTCACAATAATTCTCTATTATTCCGCTCTTGAATAGTGCGTGGAAAAAATGAACACCTATATCTTTCTGTGTGAGCTGTGATTTTCCTTATTCTGTTATGACTATCGTTTCTCCCCATATTTTCGCATTAAAGAGTAAAATATTGGTGATTGAAATTTTGTAAGAAGGTCCCGCTGCAACGAGAAACGCCTTTGTTTTAACTATGTCCATCCCAAATCCTGTAACATGTCCATGACACTCTCTCTCCTTTTTCTCAATAATACAAAATGTGCTACTCTTCTTTGTACTTTCTCGATGTTCTCCATTAACCCTGTCTGGTAACGATCCCACACCATGGAGCAGTACTCCAAAATTGGACAGACAAGTCACTTTAGTAGATCGGTTGCATCTTCTAAGTGTTCTGCGATAAATCACAGTATTTGGTTCGACTGCCCCACAACATTTTCTGTGTTCCTTCCAATTTTGGTTGTTTGTAATTGTAATTCTTAGGTATTTAGTTGAATTTCCAGATTTGACTGATATACGGTGTAACTAAAGTTTAATGGCATTTCATTTAGCTCTCATATGGATGACCTCACGCTTTTCATTATTTAGGATCAGTTGCCAATTTTATGCACCATACAGATATCTTTTCTAAATCATTCTGAAATTTGTTTCATTCTTCTGATGACTTTACTACATGATAAATGACAGCATCAACTGCAAACAACCTAAGACAGCTGCTCAGATTGTCTCCTAAATCTTTTATATAGATAACCAAACTCGTGGTTCATGGTGTGGGTTCCTGGTATCATGTCCTAGTTCATGAACCATGGGCAACGTCTGAGTGGCCAAGTTAAGTGGTCCTGACAGTCGGGATACCAGTTACTTTGGAATAAGGCTGGGCATCTCAGACATATTCCGAGGCGTGGCGTCCTTTGTGCTTAGACGGCAAAGACTACCAAATCCACCGGTTAGTCCCTCAACCGTTAGGGGTAAAACTAAATGGGACCGGGGCAAGTAAGGCTAGCAACCTGCTTCCCTGGTACTATAAATATGATGCTGGCAACAGTCAGAGCAAAATGCCTCGAACCTTTGGAGGTGACGGAGTCCCACCTCTAATTGACAAACCAGGGACTCCTAAGATACGACTCAGCAAACGAATGGTAACGAGATGGGGAGCTATTAATATCAACAGAGGCTACTCTGGGAAGAAGGTAGAGCTGGCAGAGGCTGCAAATAAGATGGCGTTGGACGTTTTAGCTGTTAGTGACATTCGGGTAAGGGGTGAGAAAGAAGAGGAAGTGGGAGAATACAAGGTCTACCTGTCAGGAGTCAAAGCAGGAATAGCACAATGGGATGTAGGGCTTTTCATCAGGAAAGAAATGGAACCCAGCATAGTTGCAATAAGGTATGTAAACGAACGACTGATGTGGATAGATTTGACAGTGCCTAGCAAGAAAATTAGGATTGTGTCAGTATATTAGCATTGTGAAAGGACAGATCAAGGTAAGATGGATAGTTTTTATGACGCACTCAGTGATGTAGTTGTTAGAGTAAAGGACAAGGACAGTGTTCTGCTCATGGCTGATTTTAATGCCAGGATTGGAAATCGAACAGAAGGGTATGAAGAGGTTATGGGTAAATTTGGAGAGGATATGGAGGCCAACAGGAACGGGAAACAACTCTTGGATTTCTGTGCCAGTATGGGCTTAGTAATCACAAACTCCTTTTTTAAACATAATAACATTCACCGGTATACTTGGGAAGGTAGGGGAACCAGATCTGTCATTGACTATATAATAACAGATCAGGAATTCAGGAAGGCTGTGAGGGACACACATGTATTCAGGGGATTCTTTGATGACACTGATCACTATTTAATCTGCAGTGAAATCGGTATTGTGAGGCCGAAAGTGCAGGAGGTCAGGTCCATGTGTAGGAGGATAAGAGTGAAGAAACTTCAGGATAAGGAAATCAGACACAAGTACATAACAGTGATCTCAGAAAGGTACCAGTTGGTTGAATGTAGTCAGTTGCAGTCACTGGAAAAGGAATGGACGAGGTACAGGGACACAGTACTAGAAGTGGCCAAAGAATGTCTTGGAACAGTAGTGTGTAAAGGTAGGATGAAGCAAACAGCTTGGTGGAATGACACAGTCAAGGCAGCCTGTAAAAGGAAAAAGAAGGCATATCAAAAATGGCTACATACTAGAACTCAGGTAGACAGAGAAAGTTATGTTGAAGAAAGAAACAAAGCCAAACAGATAATTACAGCATCCAAGAAGAAATCTGGGGAAGACTTTGGAAACGGGTTGGAGACCTTGGGTCAAGCTGCTGGAAAACCATTCTGGAGTGTAAATAGCAGTCTTCGAAAGGGAAGTAAGAAGGAAATGACAAGTATTTTGGACAGGTCAGGAAAACTGCTGGTGAATCCCGTGGATGCCTTGGGCAGATGGAGGGAATATTTTGAAGAGTTGCTCAATGTAGGTGAAAATACGATCAGTAATGTTTCAGATTTCGATGTACAATGGGACAGGAATGATGATGGAAATAGGATCACATTTGAGGAAGTGGAGAAAATGGTCAATAGATTGCAGTGCAATAAAGCGGCTGGGGTGGATGAAATTAAGTCGGAACTCATCAAATACAGTGGAATGTCAGGTCTTAAATGGCTACACAGGATAATTGAAATGGCCTGGGAGTCGGGACAGGTTCCATCAGACTGGACAAAAGCAGTAATCACACCAATATTTAAACATGGAAACAGAAAAGATTGTAACAACTACAGAGGTATCTCTTTAATCAACGTTGTGTGTAAAATCTTCTCAGGTATTGTTGAAAGGAGAGTGCGAGTATTAGTTGAGGACCAATTGGATGAAAATCAGTGTGGGTTTAGGCCTCTTAGAGGCTGTCAGGACCAGATCTTTAGCTTACGGCAAATAATGGAGAAGTGCTATGAGTGGAACAGGGAATTGTATCTATGTGTTATAGATCTAGAAAGGCATATGACTGGGTTCCTAGAAGGAAGTTATTGTCTGTTCTACGTGATTATGGAATAGGAGGCAAACTTTTGGAAGCAATTAAAGGTCTTTACATAGACAGTCAGGCAGCAGTTAGAGTTGACGGTAAATTGAGTCCATGGTTCAGAGTAGTTTCAGGGTTAAGACAAGGCTGCAACGTCTCCACTGTTGTTCATATTATTTATGGATCATATGTTGAAAACAATAGACTGGCTGGGTGAGATTAAGATAGGTGAACACAAAATAAGCAGTCTCGCATATGCGGATGACTTAGTTGTGATGGCAGATTCTATTGAAAGTTTGCAAAGTAATATCTCAGAGCTAGATCAGAAATGTAAGGACTATGGTATGAAGATTAGCATCTCCAAAACAAAAGTAATGTCAGTGGGAAAGAGATATAAACGAATTGAGTGCCAAATAGGAGGAACAAAGTTAGAACAGGTGGACGGTTTCAAGTACTTAGGATGCATGTTCTCACAGGATGGCAACATAGTGAAAGAACTGGAAGTGAGGTGTAGCAAAGCTAATGCAGTGAGCGCTCAGCTACGATCTACTCTCTTCTGCAAGAAGGAAGTCAGTACCAAGACTAAGTTATCTGTGCACCGTTCAATCTTTCGACCGACTTTGTAGTATGGGAGCGAAAGCTGGGTGGATTCAGGTTACCTTATCAATAAGGTTGAGGTTACGGATATGAAAGTAGCTAGGATGATTGCAGGTACTAGTAGATGGGAACAATGGCAGGAGGGTGTGGACAATGAGGAAATCAAAGAAAAACTGGGAATGAACTCTATAGATGTAGCAGTCAGGGCGAACAGGCTTAGATGGTGGGGTCATGCTACCCGCATGGGAGAAACAAGGTTACCCAAGAGACTCATGGGTTCAGTAGTAGAGGGTAGGAGGAGTCGGGGTAGACCAAGGAGAAGGTACCTGGGTTCGGTTAAGAATGATTTTGAAATAATAGGCTTAACATCAGAAGAGGCACCAATGTTAGCACTGAATAGGGGATCATGGAGGAATTTTATAAGTGGGACTATGCTCCAGACTGAACGCTGAAAGGCATAATCAGTCTTAAATGATGATGATGATGATGATGATGATGATGATGAGATAACCAAACAGTGGAAAATCCAGGATGGAAAGTAACAATATTATGAAAAGGAAAGTTGCCACTCACCATATAGTGAAGATGCTGAGTCGCACATATGCACAACAAAGAGACTGCCAACAAGGCCTTCGTAAAAAATAGGTGAGACACACACACACACACACACACACACACACACACACACACGCAAATGCAAATCTCACACTCACACAAATGCAGCTCACACACACATAACTGCAGTCTCGGGCAACTGAAGCCTCACTGTGAGCAGAGCACCCGTGCATGGTGGGAGTGGCGGCTGGATGGGACTAAGGAGGAGGCTGAGGCAGGGAGGGGGAGGGATTGTAGGGTAGGGGTGGATAGTGACGTGATGCTGGAAAGTGCACAGGGACAAGATGGAGAAAGGGTACGACAGCTATATGCTGTCGGCAGTTTAGATGGAGGGTAGGGGAGAGGTGGGGATGCGGAGGGGTAGTGGAAAAGGAGAGAAGTAAGAAGACTGTGTGGGATGGTGGAATGAGGGCTGTAGGTGCTGGAATGGGAACAGGGAGGCTGGGTGGGTGAGGACAATGACTAATGAGGATTGAGGCTAGGAGGGTTATGGGAACATAGGTTATATTGCAAGGAGAGTTCCCATCTGCGCAATTCAGAAAAGCTGGCATTGGTGGGAATGATCCATATGGCACAGGCTGTGAAGCAGTCATTGAAATGAAGGATGTCTTGTTTGGCAGCGGGCTCAGCAACCAGGTGGTCCACTTATTTCTTGGCCACAGTTTGTCGGTGGCCATTCATGCGGACAGACAACTTGTTGGTTGTAATGCCCACGTAGAATGCAGCTCAGTGGTTGCCGCTTAGCTTGTAGATTATGACTCATTTCACAGGTAGCCCTGCCTTTGATGAGATAGGTGATGTTTTTAACTGGCTATAGTAGATAGTGGTGGGAGGATGTATGTCACAGGTCTTGCATCTAGGTCTATTACAGGGGCATGAGCCACGGGGTAAGGGGTTGGGAGCAGGTGTTGTGTAGGGATGGACGAGGATATTGTGTAGGTTCAGTGGACGGCGGAATACCAGAGTGGAGGTATTGCTAGTGGTTAGTAGGTTTGATATGGACGGATTGGTGATGTAGCCATCTTTGAGGTGGAGGTCAACATATACAAAGATGGTTTGTTGGGTTGAGTAAGACCAGGTTAAGCAAATAGGGGAGAATTTGTTGAGGTTCTGAAGGAATGTGGATAAGGGTGTCCTCACCCTCTATCCAGATCGCAAAGGTGTCATCAGTGAATCTGAACCAGGTGAGGGGTGTGGGATTCTGTGTGTATAGGAAGGATTCCTCTAGATGGCCCATGAATAGGCTGGCATAATATGGTGCTATATGGGAACCCAAATTTGTTTGCAGATAATGCCTTCAAAGGAAAAGTAATTGTGGGTGAGGATATAGTTGGTCCTGGTGACTAGGAAGGAGGTTGTTGGTTTGGAATCCCTCGGATGTTGGGAAAGGTAGTGTTCAATAGTCAGAGTGTATACGACCCGGGACAACTGGGAGATCTGGGAATTGTTCAGAACTCCGGGAATTTTTCATTGTATTAGTTTTCAGTTAAATTTTTGTGATTTTGACTGGTAAAAACCGATACTTGAACAAAGGATATTACCGTATCCTGCTACTGCAGAATAATTCTGCAGCAATAAAACATGAATGAGAGAAAAAAAAGAAAATGGAAATGAAACTTAAGTTGCAAAGGTAATGCGCTATATACAACAACTAAACACAGTGCTCAGACAGCGTCTGCCAACAGCAAAGTGTGTCAGAGGCCTTAGAAAGACTATGCAATGCTTCATAATAACAAATTGCCTCCGATGAGCGTGACGTGCAGCTGTTTAAATTAGATTTGTTTGAGCAGTCGCTTGCGGGCTCTTGGGCATGTGCACGTGCCTCTGGTTACAGAAGTGTGGCTCAGTGCCACTCTCTAGTATTGTCCCGGTTCGGAAATATCGTAGGTCCGGGGCTGATGCACAGAGCAGTCTGAGTCGTGGTGGGGGGGGGGGGGGGGGGTCGTCTCCACGTGACCTCTGTTTATGTTCAGTGGTTTTTTGTTTCCTCCTAGTTTCTTGCTCTCACGTTAAATGAAAACAAAACTGATTTTTGTGGCCGGGAGCTACCTAACGTTCGCATAATTACGGAAGGCTAAAATATTAGTTTCAGATTTTATGTCCACCTTTCTGACAGTCAAGCATTAATCGCCTTGCAGAACAGTGAAGTTATTTTTGTCGATTTGCTAAAGAGATTTGGCTTTTATTAAATCTTTTCTGCTGAGGCATTCAATTTATTTGAAACAAAGTGTTTAATTTCACACTGTTGGCTAGTTTCAACTGTTCGCTGCATTTCAAGTGCACATATGGCATTATGCAATAATAAAGAACCAAACATGAGATAATACAGTACTGGTATTCCAAGAAAATTTGCATCTGAATCTGGACATACGAATGTGCACTTTAAGCTGAGTTATGCATTTTAGTATGGTTCACGAAATTCCGATGCTCTTGAAGTATCCTCTGATGTCTTGTTGCTTTTATGTCATAAAGTAAGATCTTTTAATGTTTTACACGTAGGAACACCGGATTTCCTGCGTCATCATAGCTGCGCAAGCACGTTGACGCCCGTTATCTGGCGCTCTCTGGCAACTGCTGAAACGAACGCGGGAAAATGTTGCGATTAGTGGTTTGAAAAGCGTTACATTCATAGTAAATTTTCGTTTATGCAAGATTAACTGCGTGCGAGAACGTACGATGAATTTCTTAAATCACAAAGCGTTTGACTCTCATTTAAAAATCAATTCTTTGAGGACAACCATTTAGAAGAATTTAGAGCCCAGGAGATCAGACATTTACATCACTATTAAAAGTTTACTGGTACATTTGTGTGATGTATCTTAAAGTGTAACATACGCAAAAAAGATCAACATTATATGTGGAAGCTTAGCTTCTCTTCCAGCTTATTAATCTTCTTATGTGAATGCTATGTATATTAATGTAAACCATTAACTTTCCTTACTTGTATGTTCGTGCTACTTAAGAGTGATCTTGCTACTGAGTGACTGCATCACGTGTCTTATGCTGTCATCAGCTGGCGAGATCATGTGACATGAGCTATGACTGGCTTACAAAAGCGCATCGCAATCTCGATTTCAATGCTTCGGAAAGTGACATGCTGTGTTTGCTGGAATTCAGATTTATACCTTTGTAATACGAAAATATGCAGCGTACGTGTTGCTGCTCATCAAAGGTCTTTCAAAACGTGTTTTTCCCCCCTGAGTTTCGTTTTCTAAAGTGCCGGGAAATTCTACCTCGGTATATAAAACCATAAACATTCGAAAGATTGATGAGTTTTATAGTGCCGAGGGAGAGTATACTGTCACTTAACACAGAAAAAGAATATTTTCATCTGGGAGAAAGCGTATTTTTAACTGGGAAATCCGGGAAAAATCCGGGAATTTTTTTCTCTTGTCCACGTATACACCCTGATAGTGGTAAGGCCATGGGAATTAGGGATGTTAATGTGAAGGGAGGTGGCATCATTAGTGATGAGCAGTGCACCATATGGTAAAGGGACAAAACTGTGGAGAGTTGGTGGAGGAAATGGTTGGTATCTTTTTAGATAGGAAGTAAGGTTCCGAGTAACAGGTTGAAGGTGTTGGTCTAAGGGAGCAGAGATACTCTCAGTGGGGTTTATGGACTTTAGGAAGCATGTAGAAGATAGGGGTGCGTGGAATGGTAAGGGTGAGCAGAGATATGGACTCTGGGGAAAGGTTCTGGGATGGGTCTAAGGACTTGACGAGTGACTGTAGATTCTGCTGGTTTTCTGGAATGGGTTAACTGTGGCAAGGTTTGTAGATGGATGTATCTGATAGCTGGTGAAGTCCTTCTGTCAGGTAATCCTTTTGGTTCAAAACAACAATGGTAGGCCATTGTCTTCATGTAGGATTATAAGGTCAGGATCAGTTTTTAGATGGTAGACTTCGGTTATTTCTGCAATTGTATGGTTAATTTGCATGTTGAGGTATTTGGGGAATGATGATGAGGCAAGGTTCGAGATTAAGAAATTCTGGAATGTTGGAATGGGGTGATTTGGGGGCAGTGGGGTGGATCATGGTTGGATGGAATAGAGAACAGGGTTCAACATTCACCTTTATTTGAGTCTGATTGGTAGGGTTGATGGTGAAAAAGTATTTCCACTGTAGGGACTGGGAGAAGGAGAGAAGGTCTTTAACAAGTCCTGCATGGTTGAATTTGGGAGTGGGGTGATAGATGAGGCTTATGGAAAGGACTGATATATCTGTGGGGCTAAGGCTTCTGTAGGAAAGGTTCATGACAGTGTTTCGGGTCTGTTTAGGTTGTGGATGCTGTGTGTGGTGGTGGGAGGGAGTTTTGGAGGGTGGAGTAAATGTAGTAGGTCTGTGAGACAGGGTTTGTCAGCTATGGGGGGATGTGGGAGAGGTTTGTAGGTAAAGGAGGTGGATAGTGTTACTCCAGGGCGGGAGTAGGAAATGAGCAGGGTGGAGGGCTTTTTGAGGTGGTGTTGTGAATGTTGCTCTAGTGTCTGGAGGGCAAGAGTTTCAGTGTGTATTATGGGTTGCAGGAATTTGGGATTGCATAGCAGGAGAATTTTTCAGATAGAGAGAAGGTACTGCAAGGAGGTTTGGGTTCTGTTGATATGGTTTTGCAGGACTATGTTGGCGAGGGCTACGGATTGTGGAATCTGGACAGATGGAGGTCAGTGTGGAAGGAGGAGTGGCAGCCAGAGATGGGTAATTTGATGGTAAGGCCATTTGGGGGAATTCCATGAGCCAAGCAACAATGCAGGAATAGTACGTAGGACTGGGTTCTGGCTAGGAATAAGGAAACTTTTCTGTATTGACGAAGATGGAAAGAGCAAGGATCCATGATGGTGGAAAAATGCAAAAAAATTATGTAAATAAAGCAGAATTACATCAGAAAAATTTGCAAATAAATAAATAATTACCACCCAAATACATGAGAAAAAACCACGAGAAGGATGAAACAGAGCTGTCAGGTACATCCACCAACAAACCTTGCCACAGTGACCCCATTCCAGCAATCCAACAGATATCCAGTCGCTCCTCAAATTCTTAGGCCCATCCCAGAACCTCTTCCTGCAGTCCATCTCTCTGCTCACCCCCTCCACTCCCGGCACTCGTAACTTCTAAATGCTTCCTAAAGTCTGTAAACCCAACTACCCAGGACGGCACATTGTGGCCACTTACTGTGCCCCCACTGAGAAAACCGCTGCTCTCGTAGACCAACACCTTCAACCTGTTCCTCAGAACCTACCCTCCTATATAAAAGATACCAACCATTTCCTCCACTGTCTCTCCATAGTTTCTGCCCCTTTACCACATGGTGCCCTGATCGTCACTAATGATGCCACCCCTGTTTACACTAACATCATTAATGCCCGTGGCCTTACTGCTGTTGAGTACTACCTTTCCCAACACCTGATGGATTACAAACCAACAACCTCCTTCCTAGTCGCCATGACCAACTATATCCTCACTTACAATTACTTCTTCTTTGAAGGCATCACCTACAAACGAATCTAAGGTATGGCTATGGGCACCCGCATGGCACTATCCTATGCCAACCTATTCATGGACTATTTAGAGCAATCCTTCCTTACACCTAGAATCCTAAGCCATTCACCTGGTTCGAAAGAACAGATACCATATGCATATATAGATGAGGCTTACCGGCCAATGATGATCGTCAGTGCGGTTGCACTCACATTGCTCAAACTCATACGGAATTTGGTAGATTGGTTGCCGTGAGTAATGAGTATAGTGGGCATGGACACTACAAATGTACTGTGTGGACAATAAACTGGAAATGTGTGTCTCACGGTGAGCACAACAGAAAGTCCCTGCAGTCGCACTATCCTCTGTGTTCTTGATGACTCAGTCGGATAGAGCATCTGCCATGTAAGCAGGAATCCTGGGTTTGAGTCCTGGTTGGGGCACTCATTTTCAACCATCCCTGTTGATAATTATCGATGCCCGTAAACAGATAAAAGGGTCTGGATTTCATTGTAATTTCATTCTTTCATGATGTTTGTGTGACCTGATAACTTTCCAGTCTTTGGGTACAGATCTTTCGTCGAGTGAGTGGTTGTATCTGATTGTTAAGTATGGAGCTATTGCATCAGTGTACTCTGAAACCAACCTAATTGTTGTACCTCCTGAACCTGAAGATTTTATTTTATTAAGCAATTTTGCTCAAACCTTCCAACTCCAACTACCAGGTTTGTGCACATCTCATATCTGCGTAATTCTGATGTTCACATGCAATGATCTGTCTATGTAGATATGATGTGTGCTGACATTTGCGCAGACAGATTGCATGTGGATGGGCCTTTAAAAAATGATGATGGCATTCGGATAAAATAAGAAGTAAAAGTCATTCAGAACGAACTAGCTAACAAACAAAACCATTCGTGTTAAAGTGTCTGTAATTATAGTGATGATAAACTCCAGCAGCAAGTCCTCTCATGGAGATAGTACCAACAGACATCAGTGGATCTTGGGACAAGTGAAAATTCGAGAATTGGACTGAATCGTGACTACAATCTTCTACTTATTTATTAGTTGCTGTTGTTACATATGACTTGCATCCTAGAAGGTATCGGAGTCTGTGTTTCACAGTTGCTCTAGCCCAGAACTACGGACAGTTTGGAGGTGGAACATCTACCACATTTAAACTGCAGTTTGCCAGACTCCATTTGTAGTCGAATTGACTTTAAAAATGAACAAATACTAACAATGGTATTAATTTCTGCAGGAGACAAAAAAGTCTAAATTGGGGCCACAGGTGTACTTACGTGTTTGATGCTACTGTGTTGCCATCACTCACTGTGATGTACGGTTGAGAGAGAGTGGTGGGCAGACAGTAAGTTTAGAAGCAAGAGATATTGTAACATTCTCATGTCAGTATAGAAGCGAAGTATAGAAATGAAATCCAATATGTATTCAGGTAATAGAAAGAACTGTGTTCTCAGATCCCATACTAACCACAACCTCACAAATTGCAACATATTCAGAAGAAACAGCCAAATATTTACGATGACGAAGATATAAATTTCACATCTGTGCTATTAGGATGATCATGATGGTTAAAAACAGTCACACCACAGATGACAGGGTTAGTCCGTGAAAAATGTAGAAAAATTAACGGTCCACAAATTAATGTAAACTATTTTTTTCATTTAGTTTATTTCTCCTTGTTTTGTCAAAATGTAGACAAGCAGTAAATGGCAA
The DNA here is from genome assembly GCF_021461395.2 of Schistocerca americana. Lineage (NCBI taxonomy): Eukaryota > Metazoa > Arthropoda > Insecta > Orthoptera > Acrididae > Schistocerca > Schistocerca americana. Next base: position 620,713,440 of record NC_060122.1, read on the forward strand.
AATGTTACAATAGGTAAAGTTTCAACATTTCTGGCAGATACTTTACAACAATAAATCTCTGCTTACGTAGATCAACACCTTCAACCCATTGCATGCAGTCTCCCATCCTTCATCAAAGACACCAACCACTTTCTCAAACGCCTAGAATCCTTACCCAATCTGTTACCCCCGGAAACCATCCTTGTAACCATTGATGCCACTTCCTTATACACAAATATTCTGCACGTCCAGGGCCTCGCTGCGATGGAGCACTTCCTTTCACGCCGATCGCCTGCCACCCTACCTAAAACCTCTTTCCTCATTACCTTAGCCAGCTTCATCCTGACCCACAACATCTTCACTTTCGAAGGCCAGACATACCAACAATTAAGGGGAACAGCCATGGGTACCAGGATGGCCACCTCGTACGCCAACCTATTCATGGGTCGCTTAGAGGAAGCCTTCTTGGTTACCCAGGCCTGCCAACCCAAAGGTTGTTACAGATTTATTGATGACATCTTCATGATCTGGACTCACAGTGAAGAAGGACTCCAGAATTTCCTCTCCAACCTCAACTCCTTTGGTTCCATCAGATTCACCTGGTCCTACTCCAAATCCCATGCCACTTTCCTTGACGTTGACCTTCACCTGTCCAATGCCCAGCTTCACACGTCCGTCCACATCAAACCCACCAACAAGCAACAGTACCTCCATTATGACAGCTGCCACCCATTCCACATCAAACGGTCCCTTCCCTACAGCCTAGGTCTTTGTGGCAAACGAATCTGCTCCAGTCCGGAATTCCTGAACCATTACACCAACAACCTGACAACAGCTTTCGCATCCCGCAACTACCCTCCCGACCTGGTACAGAAGCAAATAACCAGAGCCACTTCTTCATCCCCTCAAACCCAGAACCTCCCACAGAAGAACCCCAAAAGTGCCCCACTTGTGACAGGATACTTTCCGGGACTGGATCAGACTATGAATGTGGCTCTCCAGCAGGGATACGACTTCCTCAAATCCTGCCCTGAAATGAGATCCATCCTTAATGAAATCCTCCCCACTCCACCAAGAGTGTCTTTCCGCTGTTCACCTAACCTTCGTAACCTCTTAGTTCATCCCTATGAAATCCCCAAATCACCTTCCGTACCCTCTGGCTCCTACCCTTGTAACCGGCCCCGGTGTAAAACCTGTCCCATGCACCCTCCCACTACCACCACCTACTCCAGTCCTGTAAACCGGAAGGTGCACATGATCAAAGGCAGAGCCACGTGTGAAAGCACCCACGTTATCTACCAACTGACCTGCCTACACTGTGACGCATTCTATGTGGGAATGACCAGCAATAAACTGTCCATTCGCATGAATGGACACAGGCAGACAGTGTTTGTTGGTAATGAGGATCACCCTGTGGCTAAACATGCCTTGGTGCACGGCCAGCACATCTTGGCGCAGTGTTACACCGTCCGGGTTATCTGGATACTTCCCACTAACACCAACCTATCCGAACTCCGGAGATGGGAACTTGCTCTTCAATATATCCTCTCTTCCCGTTATCCACCAGGCCTCAATCTCCGCTAATTTCAAGTTGCCGCCACTCATACCTCACCTGTCATTCAACAACATCTTTGCCTTTGCACTTCTGCCTCGACTGACATCTCTGCCCAAACTCTTTGTCTTTAAATATGTCTACTTGTGTCTGTATATGTGTGGATGGATGTGTGTGTGTGTGTGCGCGAGTGTATACCCGTCCTTTTTTCCCCCTAAGGTAAGTCTTTCCACTCCCAGGATTGGAATGACTCCTTACCCTCTCCCTAAAAGCCATATCCTTTCGTCTTTCCCCCTCCTTCCCTCTTTCCTGATGAGGCAACAGTTTGTTGCAAAAGCTTGAATTTTGTGTGTATGTTTGTGTTTGTTTGTGTGTCTGTCGACCTGCCAGCACTTTCATTTGGTAAGTCACATCATCTTTGTTTTTAGATATATTTTTCCTACGTGGAATGTTTCCCTCGATTATAACTATATATATACCAAATGAAAGTGCTGGCAGGTCGACAGACACACAAACAAACACAAACATACACACAAAATTCAAGCTTTCGCAACAAACTGTTGCCTCATCAGGAAAGAGGGAAGGAGAGGGAAAGACAAAAGGATGTGGCTTTTAGGGAGAGGGTAAGGAGTCATTCCAATCCCGGGAGCGGAAAGACTTACCTTAGGGGGAAAAAAGGATGGGTATACACTCGCGCACACACACACATATCCATCCACACATATACAGACACAAGCAGACATATTTAAAGACAAAGAGTTTGGGCAGAGATGTCAGTCGAGGCAGAAGTGCAGAGGCAAAGATGTTGTTGAATGACAGGTGAGGTATGGTTTCTTAAATAGTCTTTAAACGAAACGTATACTCATTCATCATTTTCTGTAAATAAAATCATGAAAGAGATAATTCGGGGAAGTGGATCAAATAAAGTTGTTCAGTAACAGGCAGAAGCATCCTCTGCAGGGAAATTTTGCAGAGCAGGAACAGCCAAGAATTCAGCTCACAAGCAATGCTCTTGCACCTGTGCATAACTCTCTTGCCTGTCTGCGCACTTCCCTCATGGCCATGCCACACGGTCTTGAGTGTGAAGAGGGGCAAATAGCGAATGCACTGCACTTAGGTGGCAGTGTAGTCACATTGCATACAACTTGATCTCATATTTTTCAACAACATTAATCACAAACAAAACAAATTTTCAGTCTTACTTATTTATTTGTGATGTGCTGGAGACATGATGTAATTTTTATGTGGTACAGACTGTAGGCATATAGACGTATACAGGCAATTTCACAGATTTTCCCACTCTGGTTGTCACATAATCGTAACTTATTTAGTTTCATAATTGGTGACCCTTTCACACTTATGGTGATCAAAGTATTTTATAATGTTTGCAACCTCATTGTAAAGACATGGTAACTCTTTCCAAGGAAAATAATGAAGACCTATTGAACAATTTTAACATAAAAGAACTTGTCTTTTGAACAAGAATTACATTTCAGATCAGTCAGTTCCATTGGCACGTGTACAAGGGCACTTTCAACTGGAATGGCAAAATGTCTCAAAAACAGCTTGCAAATCAGATGTAAGATTGGCAGTGTCCTTGAAACATTTATAAAACTAGCCTTATAATTCTTCCATGTCCACCAAAATTCTTCAGACCCCATGTTTTCTTTAGCAGCAGTGAGTGTAGAGAAATGGATGCTGTTTTCATTTGAATTTGTTTTCACAGAACGATTTTCTTTTAATGCACTACTGTCAAATCAGAAATAAGTTTTTTCCTCATTTTGCCAACTTGTCCACTAAAAATGAGGGGCCTGCAGTCCAATCTGGATGCTCTAATTTTTATTCTTGCTTTCCTTTTTCCGTCATAAGCCTCTTCAGCAAGAACACACACACACACACACACACACACACACACACACACACACGCAAGCAAGCATGTCTCATACACATATGACTGCTACCAGTGGCAGCTCTGACCAGAATGCGGCTGTCACATGAGTAGCAATGTGGAATGGTCCGGGAAATGGGGTGGGATAGCAGGGTACAGGTGGGGAGGGGGAGGGGGGGGGGGGGAGAGAAGAGTGCTCTCTGGTGAGGCATGCAGGGCCAGATTGTGGCCTGACGAGACTGCGAGGTGCAGTGTCGGAATGTGAGGGGGTGGGGGCAGAAGGAGTACAGAAAAGGAGAGGAACATGGAAGGGAAAAGGATGGGTAGGACACAATGAGGGTAGGGGAGTGGGGGATATGAAAAGGGAGGAAGTGATACCATACAGAAGACGGAAACTGTAGCGTGTGGGGCAGTAGGCCATAGCTTAAAGCCGGGATAATTTTAGGAGTGGAGAATGTGTTGTAAGGATAGCTCCCAGTTTAGAAAAGCTGTTAGAGGGGAGAATCAAGATGGCCCAGGTTGTGAAGCAGCCATTTAAATCAAGCCTGTTTGATCAGCTGCATATTGTGCCACAGGGAGATCCACTTTGCTCTTGGCCACAGGTTGGTGATGACAATTTATCCTGGTTGATAGCTGTTTGGTAGTCATACCAATATAAAAAGCTGTGCAATGGTTGCATCAGAACTGGTATATGGCATGATTGCTTTCACAGGTGGCCCAGCTTTTGACAAGGGTAAGGTAAGTCTGTGACAGGACTGGAATAGGAAGCGCTGGGTGGGTGGATTAGGCAGATCTTGCACCTGTGTCTTCCACAAGGATATTATCCCTATGGCAAGGGGTTGAGATTGGGAGTGGAAAGGTTTGGGCTACGATGTTATTGAGGTTGGGTGAGTAACAGAATTCCACTTTTGGAAGGGTGGGAAGGATCTTTGATAGGAGGTCCCTCATTTCAGTGCGTGATGATAGATCGTCAAAGCCCTGACAAAGAATGTAGTTCAGTTGTTCCAGTACGGGGTTGGTATTGGGTGATGAAACCAGTCCAGGATTGGTATTGAGTGATGAAAGAGGCACTCCTTTACAGTTGGCTCTTGGGGGTGGTGGGAGGGTTGGGAGTGTGCGGGGAAATAGCACAGGAAATCTGCTGACAAGGTCCAGGGGATAGTGCCTGTATGTGAAGGCTTTTTGTAGTGACTTTCAGCATGCTGGGGAAGGGAATTCTAGTCACTGAGGATACGCTGTCCCCAGGTGGCCGGGCTGTATGGGACATATGGAGGGATGTTTTGGTGTGGAAGGAATGGCAGCTATTGAAATATACTTACAGTTGGTGGTTGGTGGGTTTAATGTGGGAATAGGTGTGGTTGGAGCCATCAGGATATGGTCAACGTCCAGGAAGGTCGCACGCTGCATTGAGGAGGACCAGGTGAATCAGATGGGAGAGAAAGTGTTGAGGTTGTGAAATAATGAGGATAGGGTGTCTCGGCCCTGAGTTTAGATCATCACGATGTCATCAATGAACCTGAACCAGACCAGGGATTTGGAGTTTTGCGACGCTCGCAAAATTTCCTCTAGATGGCCCATAAACAGGTTGGCATAGGAGATTGCCACGTGGGTGCCCATGACTGTGCTGCAGATTTGTTTATATACCTTCCATTTGATGGATAAGTAGTTATGTTGGATAAAACGAGTTAGGTGTGTGAGGAATGAAGTAGTGGGTTTGGAATCTGAAGGGCATTGGGAAAGGTAGTGCTAAACTGTGACAAAACCATGAGTATGAGGGGTATTGGTGTATAAGAAAGTTGCGTCAACAGTGACTACTAGGAAATCACGAGGTAAAGGGGAGGAGATGGTGGAGAATTTTTGAAGAAGTGGTTGGTATCATTGGCGTGAGAGACTATATGAATGGCAATAGGTTGGTGGTGTTGCCCAATCAGGCCTGAAATCCTTTCAGTGGGGGCACAATAACCGGCTATAATGGGATGTCGAGGATTGCTAGGTTTGTGAATTTTAGGAACAGGTAGAAGGTGGGTGTGTGGGGTGATGTTGGGGTGAGGAGGGAAATGGATTCAGAGGAGAGGTTCTGGGAGGGAGGGGCATATGACTTTAAGCAGAGGTTGGAGGTTATGTTGGACTTCTGTGATGGGATCACTCTGGCAGAGTTTATAGGTGGAGGAGTCACATAACTGGCAGAGGCCTTCTGCCAGGTAGTCACTGTGACTCATCACGACAGTGGTGGTGCCTTTGTCAGGGAGGATGATTAGGTCAGTATCTGTTTTCAGACTGTATTTTCCTCAGCTGAATGGTTGGTGTTCTTAGGAGCTGAAAGGTTGGTGTTCTTAGGTAGTGACCTGGGGAGGGAAGGTGAGGTCAAATTGGAGGTAAGGAGTTGTTGGTAGGTGGCCAGGAGGTGGTTAGATGGGAGGGGAAGAGGATCACGGTCAGGTGGTGGTATGAACTGGAAGAGGCAGAGTCCAGTGTTGGATTAGTTTGGCTTTGATGGAATGAATGGCGGCGAAGAAATGTTAGTGCACTTCAGGGATCAGGAGGAGGAGAGTAAGTCTTTAACAAGTCCAAAGTGGTTAAATAAATGTGTAGAGCTAAAGTTGAGGCTTTTGGATTGGACCGAGGATTTTGATAGAAAGGGTAACAACATTGTTCTGGTATTGTTTAGGCTCTGGGTTAGGAATGTTAGTAGCGAGTTTTGGGGGATGTAGCAAGTTGAAAATGTCGCCTAGGCTAGATTTGGGTGCTATGAGGGGTTTGTGACGAACACTGTTGGTGGGATAGGGGTTGGGTAGTGGTGCCCCAAGGTGACAATAAGATGTCAGCAGGTTGAATAACTTCTGGAGGTGGTGTCTGGAATGCACTTCCAGGTGCTGGAGAGCACTTAATCTCCAGTTCCTGGAAGTGCATTCCTGAGTGCAGACTGATGACCACCACTTGACTCCTGAGTGCAAACTACCGCCACCTTCACTGCCGGCATATTACACGATCCATACACAGGGTCAGTGGAGGGAGGAAGTAGCCACTGTATATATTGCACTCTGGTCCAGGATGTCAGTTAGCAGGAGTAACCTGATGATGATGATGATGATGATGGCACATTACACCATCGAAAATTCGGTCTACAACAACTGATCAACCTGGCTGCATGCCTGAGAGCATGTTGGACTTCTTAAAGACCTACTCTTCTTCTCCTGATCCTTGCAGTGCATTAACACTTCTGTGCCACCAATCACTCCAACCAAAGCCAACCTAAACCTGACACTGAACCCTGCATCTCTCAATTCCTACCACCATCCAACTGTGATCCCCCCACATAACCACATCCTGGTCACCTTCTAGGAATTCCTTACCTCCAACTTGACCTCACCATCTTTCCCCAGCTCCTTTCCAAGAACACCAACATTTGGACAGAGGGAAGGACATCTATACACAGCCTCAAAGCAGATGTCCCACACCCTCATTGTGTGCTGCCTGTTCTTTCCCCTTCCTTGTTCCTCTCCTTTTCTGCTTCCTGTTTTTATTCCTCCACACCCCACCTCCTGATGCTGTCCCTGACTGTCTCATCAGGCCATGATCTAGGCCCTGCATACCCTGCCAAACAGCACTCTTCTCTTCCCTTACCTATACCCTGCTATCCGTCCCCCTTCCCAACCCCACAGTCGCATTCCAATCAGAGCTGCCAGTGATAACGGTTGGATGCATGAGACAAGCTCACTTGTGTGCGTGTGCGTGTGCGTGTGCGTGTGCGTGTGCGTGTGCGTGTGCGTGTGCGCGTGTGCGCGCGCGCGCACGTGTGCCTGCCTGTGTGTGTGTGTGTGTGTGTGTTTTCTTTGCTGAGGAAAACTTTGGCTGAAAGATGTAATATGTACCAGTCTTTTCATTGTGCCCGTCTGGAACTCAACAGATCCTCTTTACGACAAGTAGCAATCTATCATTTTCCTAATATTGTTCATTCTAAGTAACAGTTAATGTTAACTCCAAATAATGTTCAGAAATGAATGATTGGCATGTCAATTTGAATGGCTGGGTCCTTAAAGATGCTCCCTTGAGATATAGCTTATGAACTTAAATAATTCTCGCACTGCATGCTTCTGTAAAATAAATACTATTTAACATTAGATGAGTTGTTCAGACAGTTATGCCATTAGTCAGTATTGACAAAATTGCGTAGACCATATTGAGCGTACTTTTATGTACTAGCAGTCCTGTCTGCAGGTAAACATACTCAAAATGATTTCTGAGTGTAAAGCACATAGAACTAAACTTTTTGGTTAAATTATCCACATGGTGGCAGCATCTCAGTTTATTACACATCCATATGCTGAGGAACTTTATTCCTGGAGTTTCAGCTGGTGAGACACCATTGATTTGTAGAAATGAGAGTGCAGAAACATTCAGTATTGTCTGGTCAGATGTTTATGACTGGAAGCACGGAAACAGCAAAACTTGTGGGGAAATGTGGTTGCCACTCCAGCTTTCAGACATATCCTTACATATTCCGCAGTATGTGACCAAAGTGCAAATCTGTCCTACACATCAATTCACCACTATCTCTTGCAGTCCATTTTCAAGCATTGTGTTTGTGGTTAGTCAGGCCTCATATGTGGATGTGTTTACTACAGCAAGCATAGTGACAAAAGTTATGCAGTTGTCAATAGCTGTGTGGCTTTTTCTTCATTTCAGTATATTATCATTATATTGGTAACAATTTGTTTATCATTATTTTTCTTGTTTGACAGTCTATGTTAAAATCTTTCTTGCAGGTTTAGGAAAATGGAAACAAATCTGCTGGTGGCAACTGATGTTCTTGAAGAGGGAATTGATATTCCTGTTTGCAACACAGTCATTATGTTTGATCCACCGAATTCGTGTCGTTCCTACATTCAGTCAAAAGGACGTGCACGCCACAAAACGAGCAGTTATCATATTTTTGTTAGTACAAGTGATCAAAAATTTTTGGGAAAGTTCAACATGTATAAAGCTGTTGGACACGAGATCAGTAAGGTAAGTAAGTTATTTAAACAATATTCTCACAAGGTCACAGAATATCTTGCCAGTACTTTCCTTCAGAAGGCGAAGTCCTGAGTACTGCATATTGGTACACATAAACCACTGAGATATAGTCAAGCATTTGGAACTAAGAGTTCCTTCCTCAGAGAGGAAAGGTTAATGTAGAAAGGAAGCGTAGGTCACTCAAACCCGAAGGATGATAGAAACCCAACTCTTTGACGTGTAACTGCCTGGGCAAGTCAGGTTGCAGTTTGAAGAAAATCAAGGACATACCACCTGCAGTAGGACACAGACGAAACACTGTGGTGTTCAAACCAGCCTTCAACTTGAGAATAGCTAACATTTAATGCTCACTTCCTATTGCTGTTTTTAATTTTTCTGAGAATGTCACAATATACTTAACAATAGAGTAGCGTTATTCATAATATTGGGAACAAATTCCTCTCATTTATTTTTCATCTGTATAGAGTTCACTTTTCATCTATCCTTCCTTCCTTCCTGCCTTCCTCCCTTCCTTCTCAGTGCCCTTCCATGGTTAAGATGGTACAGTGCTTCCCAAATTTCGTGAAGAATCAACCTTATCCATATGATTATAGACTGTTGTTATGAGGGGATCACCTCACCCAAAGGCATTTTTAATCTACTGGCAGAGCCCCCCCCCCCCCCCCCCTCCCCTCCCCCAGTCCTGCAGCGGAGGAGGAATTCATATACTGTAATCATAGTCAAATGTGATATAATTTTTCAGATTGTTTGCACATCATGTATCTGAAGTGATACATGGGTATCAACTGTGGTGAATGTGGAAAACAGCCTGAAAATAACATCCAAGTTGGCTGGCACACCAGCTCCCAATGTTAATCCATGGAGTGGATTTGATCCAGTGCCAGCTTGCCTCCCTGTGCCCCAAATGCAAGCACTTCAGTGCACTAGACTATCCAGGCAGATTCCCATCTCTCCATAAGATGGATATACAAAGGTTGATCATATGATGTACGTGGTGGCCAAGTGCAAAGACCATTGAACAAGATGGACTCACGTTTTGCATGACGGCAGTTCAGATTGCCGTACAGACATCACCATTTTGATTTTCTGATTTCCCTGAATTGTGCGATGGAACACTGGGATAGTATTTACTAAAAGGACACACTAATTTCCCTTCTCAATCTGAGCTTTTGTTTCACCTCACATGGCTTTTGTCACTGCAGAACGTTAAAATCTAATCTCCCCTCTCTGTAATCAGCTCTAAAGAACCACTGGTCAGCCAAGTGTTACATTAAAATGTTTCATTTTACAATATGTAAAATGTGCAGGGATTATATTGCCATGAAGTGTGCTGCATGCAGTTTGTTATAGCAGTTAGCATTGTGGCATGCTGGAGGTCGCCACCTCAAATGCGATCAGCAGAAAATATTGGTTATTTAGTATGTATCACTTTAGAAGGTTCTTGAAACTTTGTATGTTTATAACATTGGAATATTCTGTGTTCATATAAAGAGCAGCACACTCAATCCAAAAGGCAGTTCTGTTGTCTAAACATTAGTGTCTGTCATAAATGTGCTTTCAGTGTTAAGTGTTCTACTTCACTGATGACCCTGCTATCAGATTTGGACTTGTTTGTGGTCACAACATGATGGTGTTTCGTGAAGGCAATGGAGTCTTCAAAATACCTGCATCACTGTGCTTCCAATTAAGCAGTGTTATAACCATCATCTACAAGCACAGAAACCAGAATGCAAGCTGTAAATCCTTCCCAAGGTCTGTATATTCAGGTGGGTACTGGAATCCAAGTTGGATGGACATCGGGCATCAATACTTGTTTTCTGGAGATGCTGGTCAGGATCTGATGAATGACTTAAAGGATTCAACTGAATCGTCAAATTCATCAGGTGGAATGATATTGTGTTTTGGAAATGTGTACTTTTACTTGGACAACACAACCCAGCAGTGGTTAGAGAACAAAGAAGAGAAGTGTGATAGCTAGGAACAAATTCCAGGCCAAATTAAAGAAAACATGTGATGATAATCAGCAGCAAGTCTGCTTAGCAGAAGAAAAATTGAAGAATAGGGCCTGGCATCGTGGGGCAATGACACAGTCTTAGCTACAGGATATTTTGGCCCTGTGCAATATTGTGAACCCAAATAAGACAGAAGGCAACAAAGCTCACTCTTGATGAAAGGGAATCATCAGATGGTGCCAGTCACTCAAGGGAATGCAACAGAGAAGGGTCGGACAAAACATGTGTAACTCAACTCCCGAATGTGCCCCGTATGGCAGGGTGAAAGATCACTATGATCATACCTCAGTCATAGGCCACGTCATAAGAGAAGAGATGCAGCGGTTTCTTCCAGCCAGAAACGTCAGGCGGTTGAGGAAAAGATGTACCGATCTTTAGCACCAGTCTCCAACATGAGTTGAACATTCCATGAAGAATAGACTTAGCCAACTCAGACTTATGATGTAGCTGTCAAACTACAACTTGGCATCTGACCAATGCTGATATGATTAACTCCTGCACCAAGTATAATGCCCTACAGAACAACAGACATTTGTAGAACTGAGGACAACACCCAGGTATGTTTCCACTGTGTATGCCCTGGACTCGTACGATCGTGCAAAAAAAGAAGTTACGATGCCTACTACACCACAACACATCAACAATCACAACAGTCCTATTCATGCTACTTGACTGCAGACAATTATAGTCAACCTGTGGGATGAAGCCCATTGCCATTCCCTTGACAAAGTTGCTCCCCAGGACATTCCAGCCATTGCACATCACTGTACTGTAGTACAAAGTGCTGAATACAGAAAAGCTAAGCAAGGCAACCTTCTATATATGTGAGGCTGCTGCAGATGATAATCCTTCCTGGACAACGTTTACTGATATCTCAAGAAATTTCGTGGACGTCATCATCGATGGCCATCCTGTCCGGGTGCTGGTAGACTCAAGGGGCTTCCTTTTTTAAAATTTTGGATGCATATCACCGTCAGCTAAAGAAGACTGTGTTCTGCAATAAGAAAGTGATTTTGCTGAAGGTTGCAAATGGGAAATACACCTAGTCAACAGCTCTTTCAAATTTGTCGTTTTAACAGAATTTAGTCTTAATGCTGTTTTTGGATGGGGCTTCTTGCAGGCTTCATAACCATTCATAAATTGTGGGAGATCAGAGCTCCAGACTATCAAAAGGTACTCCATTAAGCATACAGAACAGAAATTTCTCTGGGTGGTTGTTTGCCATTGAAGTCATTGTTATCCAACTATCGTCAACAGGATGAGTTTGCTGTCAATCTAGATGCTGAATTAAATGGTAAGATTTTTGTGGGTTATAAAAAGCTACTCAGCCTCACTAAAGAAATCTTCATACTAGTGATGATAAAAAAATTGCAATGGCCAAGGACAATGTGGGGTGACAGATTATCACAAGTAGCCACAACTCGTCGCTAAACGTACGTGTGTAGGAACAGCTGAACCAGTCCAACATGGGCAGCTCTGTGTCACTGATGAAGAATTGTACAACGAAGAAAGGTACTTTTGGACTGCCAGTAGGATCTAGGCTGACCAAGAAACAACTTGGATGAGTGTAGGTCGTTCTGTGACAGTTTTCAGATGCTTTCAAATCCGGAGTGGAGAAATGACAGACCACGTAGTCCATGGTAAAGCAAAATATGAACACTTAGGATCATCCACTAATTAGCCAGCACTCATATGTCACAAGCTGAGTCACACGCAATTAGAGAGGAAATGGAAAATATGATTAAAGATGATGACATTAACATTCAGAGAGTGTGTGGTTCTCCTGTGATCCATGTGAAGAGGATGACAGACACACGGTATTCCTGTGCCAACTACTGACAACAACATAGTTATGAAAAAATATGTGTACCCATTGTTGCTCCTGTTTGAAAGGAGCAAAGTATTTCTCAGTAATAGATGTTAAGCAGGCTACTGGCATGGCAGAAAGACTGCCTTTACATATGAGTTATATTGTTTGGACTGCGTAATGCTCCATACACTTTTGAACATGCGAGAGACAACCTGCTTCACCACCTTAATGGATTACGTGTTTTTGCAATTTCAATGATGTTGTCTTCTTTTAAAGACATTCGAAGAACATATAAGTTGTTGATGTTGATGTTTTTCACACTGGAGGCCACAACCTGAATCTGAAGAAGTGCCTCTTAGTGAATGCAATGTAATCTGCCACAGTCTAGTGAAAAATAAGAGCAGTCACAGTGTTTCGAGTTCTGCACATTCATGATGTGAGAAGTTTTCTTGGAATATGCTTATACTACTGGTGATACATAAAGGATTTCTGTACCATGGTATGTCCCTTGCAAGAATTACTGCTGGGAGATGCAGATTTTTCAGGAATGAGGTGCAAGAAAGATCCTTCCTTACCCTTATGAAGGCAATAATCCAGTCGTAACATTGTATTATGAGAATGCTGTGACATCACACCAACACTAGGGATTGTTGTATAGGTGCAGTTCTAGTGCAAATTCAGGAGGGTGCTGGAAAGGTTATAGTTTATGCTTCCTCAGTACTCTTACAATTAGAGATGAACTGCTCTACAATAAAGGAAGAGTGCCTTGCAGTTGTCAGAGCCATCAGTAAGTTCCAGGTGTACGAAGTGTGACCAAAAAGCAATGACGATTTGTAGTTTTCTAATGAATCTTTATTTGTTCATCAACATCAACTTTGTCCCATTCAGAGTAATCCCACACAGATGTAATACACTTTTGCCAGTGCTTTTTCCAATCTTGGAAGCATTTGTGGAACTCACTTTTTGTTATGTTGTCCAGATCCTTCAGTGATACTGTTTTTACGGCAACAACAGTGGCAAAACGATGTACTTTCATCGTTCACCTCACCCTCGGGAATAGAAAGAAGTTGCAGAGGGTTGTCTGGCTAGTGCAGTGGTATTTTTTGCCAAAAAACTACAAACAAGCAAGCATTGAGGTGTGAATGGAAGCATTATCATGATGCAATTTCCACTGGTGATTTTGCCACAATTTTGGTCGTTTTCTTTGGATTGTTTCGTGCATATAGCGCATAACTTGCAGGTAGTATGTCTTACTGACCGTACAATTATAAGGCAGGAACTCATGATGCACTATCCTTTTGTAATGGAAGAAAACAACGATAAGAACTTCAAATGTGATTAAACTTGTCAAATTGTTTTCAGTCTTGGTTCTTCGTCCTCGTTTCAATGTCGTACCCTTATACCCATGTTTCATCACCCATTATGACCTCCTTCAAAAGTTTTGAATCATTGTTGACTTTATTTGGCAATTCGTGAGCGATGTCTACACAATGTCGTTTTTAATTGAAATTATACTGTTCTGGAACAAATTTTACTGCTACACATTTCATGCCTAAAACATCCCAAGAAATTACTTGACATGAACCAAAGAAATGCCAACACTTTCAACAACCTCTCTGGTCATGATTTGGCAATTTTCTGGAACTGTTTTCTTTACTTCTTCCACATTTTCATCAGTCATTGGTGTACTAGGGCATCCAAAGAGATTGTCATCTTCAGTGTCTTCTTGATTTTCTATGAAACGTTTATACCACTCATAAACTTTTGTCTTACTCATAGTCAATTCACAGAAAGCCACAGTCAAGTTCCGAATGCAGTCCTGTACTTTATTCCATTTTGCAAGCAAAATTTAATGCAAATTCTTTGATCCATCTCTCTTAGAAGTGTAAATTCACTGAGCACTCGAAAACACATAACCTGAAACTTCCTGGCAAACTGAAAATTTGTGCCGGACCAACACTCAAACACGGGACCTGTGCCTTTCGCAGGCAAGTGTTCTATTAACTAAGCTAATCAAGCATGACTGGCAACCCTGTCCTCGCAGTTCTACTTCTGCCAGTACCCCATCTCCTACCTTCCAAGCTTCACAGAAGCTCTCCTGCGAAACTTGCAGGGCTAGTACACCTGGATGAAAGGATATTGCAGACATATGGCTTAGCCACAGCCTGGGGGAATTGTTTCCAGAATGAATTTTCACTCTGCAATGGAGTGTGTGCTGATATGAGACTTCCTGGTAGGAGATGAGGTACTGGCAGAAGTAGAGTTGTGAGAATAGGTTGTGTGTTGTGCTTGGGTAGCTCACTTGGTAGAGCATTGGCACACGAAAGGCAAGGGTCCCGAGTTCGAGTGTTGGTCTGGGTCATAGTTTTAAACTGCCAGGAATTTCCATTTCAGCGCATACTCTGCTACAGAGTGAAAATTCATTCTGGCACATATAACCTTTTCTATCATCAACAGTAAGCTAAATATTCAAATAGCCGAAAATGCACACATACATCAGGAACATGTGTACCAACAAAATAAAAAAAGTTGAAATTCGGATGTACAAAGCCCGCAGAATTAAAAGATTTTTGTTACTTTTTGATCATACCTCGTATTTATTTAACAAACAGTTCACTGTTGTGATGGACCACCATTCTGTATGCTGGCTGCCAAGCACAAAGGTTCCATCAGGTTGACTGGTGAAGTGGGTGCCAAGTTTCATGTGCAGAAGTGCCATTCCTCCAGATTGGAATTGAACTCTTATAAGGTTCCCAAAGTCAGTAAATGTGAATCAATGGAAAAATAGCCTGCAGTGACTACTTCACCTGTTATGCTGCCGCCTAAGCTGAGCTGACTGCCAAAGCTCTGGGAATTGCAAAGTTCCTTGTATAAGACATTATTTTGAAGCCATACGTGTCCTGTATGATGATCTCTGATTGAGTAAGGTTTTTCCCGTTGAGACTAGTACCAGAGGTAATTTCACACTGCAACATCAACCGCAGCATGACAACTGCCTACCATTCACAGATGAGTGGCATGCTCTCAGTGTGTATTGATGTTGAACAAAGACTGGGATACATTACTGCCTGCTGTGACTTCCACATATTCCACAGTGATGCAACGCACTACAGGCTTCATCCCATTCAATCTACTCCACGGTCACAAAGCAGAAACAACAATGAATACACTGTTCCTGTTTCAGTTAGACTATACTCAGGATGACTTAAGTGAAATTCCATATCACCGGGACCAAAAAAACAAGATAGCTGGCTCACATATGGTCCATGGATGCCCAGAAGAAGGGACAAAAGCACAGTAATGCCAGGTACAGGCCAGTGGTAGTTTGCCCAGGAGGCTTGGTATAAATTTATACATCTGTGCAGACAGTGAGACTCTAGGAGATATGATTAAAATGCTACTTTGGACTGTATTATATCTTTCGTTGCTTTTCAGTTGCCACATTTAAAGTTAGGGGTTATGCACATTAATCAAGAAAACAAAAATGCAGAGGTGCTGTCCATGTCCTCCATATGAAACCCTGCTACAGTCTTGAAGTTCAGATCAATGATGGAGGCTTCTCATTGAAGGAAACCGAAGGGTCATTCAATGATGATGAAGCTTCAAATGGAAAGGCTACCTTTGATGTTCATCACAGTACAGTCGATGTCAGGACATGGCACGAATGTGAGAAACCACCAGTGCTGCCATACAGAGGACCCTGACAAGATCTGTATCTAGGATTCTGTAGTCAACTCCAGTAAGACTTTCTGAAACAGCAATTAGTAGTTTCTCTAGAAGAGGGAGCAATGCTGTGAGCTGTGCTGCATGCAGTGTGGTGTAGTGGTTAGTGTCGCTGGCTAGTGTACTGGAGGTCCTGGAGGTCACTAGTTGGAATGTGATCATCAGCAAATATTTTTTATTTAGTACTTTTCCAGAATATTCTCAGTTTCTTATGTTTGCAATATTTGCAGATTCTGGAATATTCAATGTTTGTATAAGTAGCAGCACTCTTTGTCCATGTGGCATTTCCGTTCTGTTCTGTCTGCATGTGTGTTGGTGTCTATAATAAACTTGTTTTCCATTTTTAAGTGTTGAACTCATTGATTACTCTGCTTTCAGATCCAGACTTGATGATGGTTTTTTTATTTTTTTATTTTATAGTATGATGTAGGTTAAGATTTTTTGAAACTGCTACTTATCAGCATTTCAACACTGCTCTCCAGCGTAATATAACACAGATGACAATTGCTATAGGTGAATATCAAGGTGTCTCATGTAGTTTTATCACACTGCAGGGGGGCTTAATTAAATAAAATGCAAATAATTTTTTAGTAGCTGTATATCCGGTTATGAAGTCTCGTAACCGGTTGGCCCTGAGTAGTATTAGTACGCAATCTGACTGCATAGAATAACAAAAAAGAATGAAAGGAAATTTCCGTTAACACAGTTGATTAATTAAATCCCCAGTAACTATAAAAGCTACGAAACAACAAGCACGAGTGTAACTGTTCTGTGTGTGGAAGTGTGATTCAACGTACATGCATCTGGCACGGTTCTTCCTCAATACGACAAGATATTTTAAACACCATTTATAATGAAGTAATTAAAAAACCAGAAATACTATAAATAACCAGAATTACAGTCTAATACATGAACACAAGCCAGATGCTTTGTTCACTGAACCTGTGACCAAGAGGCATTGTTATTTAGGAAATTTGAAATAAAAATTTTTTTTGTTACCTTCATATATATTCACGAAAAATACACTGTGATCATTGCAACATCTCCAATCAAACAACGTCTGCTGTCTTGCCCAATAGAACAACTGCACACGACATACCCTCAACTAGTACTGCTATCGACATCCTCTCAACAAGCACTGCCCACGGCAACTTCTGAACTACTACTGCCAGTGGAGGCGGCGCAATAATACTCTTTGGCGCAATCTCTGGCACTGTGACTCAGTGTAGCCACCTTTCATATGCTCCTCCTTCACGAGCTAGAATTTGATGGTATTTTTGCCAGCATTGGTGGTGAAAATACCACCAAATTCGTCCAAAAAAATACAGACAAAAATAAAAGATAATATTAATAAGTAAATATCACATAACTAAATAAATTTTGGCTTTGCACTGACACTTCAATAACCTAATATGTAAAATACAGTAAGGAATACAAATGCTTGCATACATGTGATTGTACATAATAGTTTACACAAGTATCATTCAATCAATGCCACCAGCAATGACGAATAGGTGTAGGTAAGAGTCTCATAACATTTCATAAACAGTAAATACACAAAAATATCAGTTTATACAAATATTCACATAAAATCTTTTCAAGAGTTCAATAAACAAGTAGCATTCCTCAGAGTGGTTGACAGTTCCAACAGTAGCACCCAGCAATGGTCAACAGGTGCAAATATCAGTCTCATAACATTTCATCAGCAGTATTTAAACAGCTCCAACAGTGGCACCCAGCAATGGCGAGCAGGTGCAGACACCAACAAGTGACATCATTTCAGTAGAAGCAGTTCCATCAGTAGCACCCAGCAATGTTGAATGGGTGAAGGTAACAGTCCATAATATTCGCTATCACTAATCAAACAGTTCATCAGAGTTCATCAGCAGTAATTAAACATTTCCAAGTGGCACCCATCATGTTGAACAAGTGCAGGTAACAGTCCATAATATTCACTATCACTAATCAGACAGTTCATCAGAGTTCATTAGCAGAAATTAAACATTTCCAAGTGGCACCCACCAATGTTAATACGTGTAAGCACGAACAACAGTTTGAATGTACACACAATTGCTTTTACAAAATTATTGTCAATGCTTTTACACTAAACACACAAATTATAATAAACACACAAATTATATCAGATAATTGTCATATTACTATTACAAATACACAAATATCAGTAAACCTGTTATGGATGTCAGTGCAAGCCACAACAAACAAGTAAAATAATATTTAGGAGGTAGGTTGGTACCAATTATTTGGGATTAGGAAAGGAAAACACACAAAACACACTCACTCATCTTTTTAATTGAATAGTGTTAACTGTGTAAATGCAATTCTGTCAAAAATTTGATGTTCAACATGTGTATCAAGTAGTAGTGGCAGCAGTGTATAACAGTCAATAATAGTTAGTCAACGTCATAGTCATCATGTCAAGACCAATGTTTGCCAAGCCAAATCAAATGTACGGTTGCTGAACAACTGTCAGTGTGCCAAGATATGCAAATACTTCCTCTCTCCAAAAAAAAAAAAAAGGGTATATACTGCTTATTGATTTAACAAAGTGTGTGTGTAGACAATCTTCCTTCTACTTGAGTGTTCTAGTCTGCCATCTTCATCCTCTTTGTTCCATATATATAAAAAAAAAAAAAAAAAAAAAAAAAAAAAAAAAAAAAAAAAAAAAAAAATAAATGCTCCTCATTTACTTTACCTCTTATCCACCAAAACTCCAATAATCATCAGCATCACATAATCTTAATACTTCAATAATACCTCTTACATCGGTACATATAAACCTTATCATCAATATCATTTACCTTACCTCTTGTCCACCAAAACTCCAATAATCATCAACTTCACACAATCTCAATACCTCAATAATACCTCTTCAATACGACGATACATATAAACCTTATCACCAATATCATTTCACTTCCATAAAAACTCTTTCCTCTAGTCAGTCTCCTCGAATAAGTACAGATAAAATCCTAGTGCAAACTTCAATTCATCATCCCATACAATCCGAAGACACAGTGTCCACACACAACCTCTGTGTAATCCATCTGACCCAAATCTTCTACTCATTATGAATTATAAAATACATTTTGGTTACCTTGTCCATCATTAAATAAATGACCTCGAACAGCCTTTAGTTTGAATAACTTTCAGTAAGTAAGTACGAGTACGGAGTGTGAATGATCGTAATATTTCACAGTGTGTACACCGCTTCAAGAATCATGGCAAAACAGAAGCAAACATGTGGAGTATTTCTTGTGTCAAGTGTCACTTGGCTATTTCAATTGCTCACGAAGAATGCAGTATAATAACTGTCAATGGTCTAAACCTAGTGTTGGTATGGCATGTCGTTAGCTTCCTTCCCATTAGCATAAATTTATAGAGCTTCCATAAAACCTCCAGCTCATGTGACTTCAATGAAGTTTCTTGTACCAATGTCGTTCGTAGAATTATAGCAGTTCATTTTCTTATCTTAAAATATAAGGCACTGCGTATAAGCGAAACATGCAATAGCGAGTAAATGTACCAGTGGAAAACATTATGTCAACAAGTGGATGTAGCAAAATCCCTATAACGAGGCTCTGACAAGCGAACAATCTACAATTAATACCATAATGTGACCTAAACTCCATGTTCGTACACCGTATATCAGCATTTCTATATACCAAATTAAAGAGTAGTTACAACAACAAAACAGAAATGTGTAAATATGCAATCCATATGCAAAGCAGCAAATATATATCTTACATAATAAACAGGTCATTAGCATCATATCAGCATAAGCAAATAAATGTTCATATGTAATCTTATTAAGTAAACATGAATGCGCAAGCAGATAAATCACAAAGTATAACTTACGTACATAACCATATCAGCACAACTAATCAGGTGACAATTATAATTTAAATAAATAAGCGCAGCAGACACATAATAAAAAAAAAAAGTGACATCAGTGAAAAAGCAGTGCAGCCAAGCGATACATAAGTAACAACCCTGTTCATTAATCAATCATTGTCAAAATCGGTTAACACAAAGTATAAATCACGTAATCACGAGCAGCAAATTACGTCTAAAGTACATACCTAAGTGGAAATATGTTACCTGAAAAATAAACTCAATTAATAGTTACCTTTTTAGTTTATTACTTTCTTCTTCGAAATTACATTCTTCCTGAAATTTTCTCGATAGCAAGTCCTCTTAACGTCGGACACACACAGAATTTACCTGAAGTTCTTAAATATTTTATGCAACTGTATCCTGAAAAAAACTGAACGTTAATAACATACTTTATCAAGTCACTATAGCTTTATACTGAATTTAATCGGAGAAATTAGACTGTGTATTTGTTTATGGCTGTCAGTGCATTCTCACTGAGCGCTCAATCAGCTGTAGGTACGCATGACATAGGAAGTAATTGTTTGCGGTCAACGACTGCCTTGTGCGGCGTGCAGACTTGACTGTTGATTTGAGTATGTGCCGCCGCCAGAACACGGCACGGTATCCTTATATTCTCTGCATGTTTATGTATAACTGTTAGTTTCTCAAAGTATGTCATTCCACAAAAATTTTAACATTCGATATATTATGTATTCCCTTAGAGCGCCGAGATTTAAGAGTTTCTACTTCAACAGTGTTATCATGAATAATTTTGCGAACTCTATATGGACCATTATAAAGCAGAAAAAATTTGCGACACAAGCCTTTTCCTTTGTGAGACAAACGCTGAGACTTAATTAACACCTTTTGACCAACTGACAAGGTTTTTAAACGACCAGGATGTTTAGCTGATTTCTCTCTTCTAGCAGCCGCAGATGCAATATTTTGTAGAGCCAGGTTGACAACTTCAGAATGCCGCAGTTTCCGTGAAGGCGGAAAAGGAACGATTTCAGAAATGCGATTTGTTGGTGCTTTATTTTTTAATATCGATATAGGCCGTAAAGAAGTTGAATCATTAGGGAGTTTATTCAGAATGTTTTGAAAAATATGAAGATACTGATCCCATGTTCTGTGATTCTGATGACAATAAAGTCGACACAATTTATTGATTTCCTTCATCCATCTCTCTGAAGCGTTAGATTGAGGGTGAAAAAGTGAAATGAAAATTGGTTTAATCTTACGACACCGTAGAATACGAAGCCAAATTTTAGAGCGAAACTGTGATCCGTTATCTGATATAACCCTATCAACATGACCCACTTCTTTAAGAAAATGTTTGATGAAAGCATTAGATACTGAACGAGCTGTTGCTTTGCGTAAAGGTGTAAAACACACATATTTTGATGCCAATTCCACTGCTACCAAAATGTGCGCAAAACCGTTAGTAGAACGAACCACTGGACCAAACAAATTGACTGCAGCCATCTCCTTGAATTTCGCTGGAATGATAGGAAACAACGGTGCTCTGTGAGAAATAGTTGGCGGCTTAGCCTTTTGACATAATTTGCATTTGGCAAGAACAGATCGAATACGTTTTTCCATTTTATTGAAGTAGCAATTTTCTCGTAATTTATGAAAGCATTTTCTGGGACCAGAGTGTGCATAACTGAAATGTGTATACCAAATCAATTTATTAACCCACTCATTAGGAATGCAAACTAACCAAACAGAGTTGTCGACCGATTTTCGTTTAAAAAGAATATCATTGCGAACTAAATAATATTGTCTAATCGCTACGCTTTCCTTTCTCCTCCACTTCTCCTTAATGTCCTTCCAGATTGGATCCTTGTTTTGCTCCTTAGTGATGTCCTGGAGTGAAGACGAAATAAAATTTTCAAACGTAACACCTTGAATATACATTAAACAATAATTGTTTTCTTTGCAGTCCTCCTCAGCACTTTGTTTCAAACCCATAGGTGCACGTGATAAAGCATCAGCAATAATATTTGAAGAACCCTGTATGTAAACAATACTAAAATCAAATTCCTGTAGGTACAGCGCCCATCGTGACAATCTTCCATGTGTTAATTTTGTTGACATAAGAAATTCCAGAGCTCGATGATCGGTGTAAACCTTAGTATGTCTGCCATACAAAAATAGGCGAAATTTTGTGAAAGCCCAAACAACAGCCAAGGCTTCAAGTTCCGTAATAGAATAATTCTTTTCTGATTTAGAGAGAACACGACTTCCAAATGCAATAGTTTTCTGTACTACAACGCTGTTTTCCTTCTATCTCTTGAAATAAGTGTGCACCTAGGCCTTTGTATGATGAGTCCGTCGCCAAACAAAAATCTTTAGATAAACCCGGACGTGAAAGAAGTGGAGCAGCAACTAAAGCATCACGAAGTTGTTCAAATTCTGATTGAGCTTCCTCATCCCAACACCAATTAGAATTCTTTCCAGATAGTTCACATAAAATGAGATGTGGCCAAATTGTTCAATCTAACAAAGCGTCTAAGAAAATTACAGACACCAAGGAAACTACGAACATCACGTTTTGTAGTAGGAACAGCATAATTACAAATAGCGTCTAGTTTCTCTGGATCAGGAAGAATACCTTCTGTAGAAATAATATGACCAAGAAATTTCACCTGAGAACGGCCAAATTCAGATTTTTCCAAGTTCACTGTAATGCCAACTCTTGCAAAAATACATAATAATGAATCCAAAAGTTTGTTATGCTCACCCCAAGAATGTTTAGCAATAAGAATATCATCAACATATGAAGTAATATTGTCACGAAGATAAACAGGTAAAATTTCATTTAAACTACAAATGAATGCTGCAGAAGATATAGTAAGTCCAAACGGTAATTTCCGAAATCACTTTTGGGTAAAATAGTCATATCCGGTTATTCTTTACCGACTCTCTAGATAGATTGATAGTTGAAGAGTTGTTTTGATAGATACAAAGAATAGTAAAAGAGTAGACAGCGGTACAGAAAACTAAAAGGAAAATAGCACCACTACAGCTCGGGCCCCTGTGCACGCTATGGCACATATTCACTTAGCGTAATGAATCCCCTGAGGACATAAATAGCCACACATAAATTCCAGTTTGTGGCTTAGTGGCCAATTTGGTGGAAGTGCGTACGTAAATTGATCTAACCATGAACATGGATGTATGTCATTTTTAGAATTGTGAAAGATCTTAAATTTCCGAACAGTTAAAAAGTGTTTATAGTCAAAGTTTTCACCTCGTGACGACAAAGACCTACCGCGTCTGTCCCAGTCCGAATGTCGATTATTGTCAAGTTCGCGTGCCTGGCGCTCTCTTGTTGCATCTCGTAAATGAAATAAATTATTTTCTTCAAAACCCGCTGCTATTGGTGATTCCAGATTTCTTCTACTATCTTTTTCCTACGATTTAGCTTTCAATTTGTTTGACTTGCTTTCGTAACGCCTCAAATTCCCTTTTAACGCGTTCATTACATTTTCCATGATTTTCAACATGTTTATTTATGTTCTGGTACTCTTCGGTGTCTGCAAATGGCAATGGAGTTGTATCATCTAAATCTCTGTCCCCATTTAAACTAAGAGTTGTCAATTTATCTGAAATCTCCTCAGCTCTTTCCGATAAGTCACCTATTTGTTCTTTCTGTTTATTTACGTCTTCCGTAAGTGTCGCGACTCGGGTTTCAGTATTGACACATTTAGTAGTTAACTGTTCATATTGTTGTGTTAGGTTATTTATTTTGTCACTTGGTACGGATTCCTCGATTCTTTCAAATATTTCTTCCTTATCGTGTGCACGTTGTAAATTTAACTCTGAAAATTTTTGTACTATCACGTGATCTCTTTCTTCCTGTTCTCTATCCTGTTTCTTTTGTCTGATTTCTATTGAAATTAATCTATTGTTGTGAGCATTCAATATCGGTTGTACTTCTTCTCTAATTTCTTTCTTTAATTCATCTTTCATGTTTTTAAAATATGTCCCTATTTGTGAGTCTAACCGTGTTTCCATTGTTCCCATATCAGTTTCTAACCGTGTTGCCAAAGTTCCCATCTCTGTTTTTAATTCAGATCCTAACTGTGATCCCAGTGAGTCTAACCGTGTTTCCATTGTTCCCATCTCAGTTTTAATTGTTCCTATTTGTGAGTCTAACCGTGTTGCCAAAGTTCCCATCTCTGTTTCTAACCATGATCCCAAATTTAATATTGCACTCATCAACTGCTGCATATTAACTGGTTCGAAATTCTTTTCGCCCCTAACATTTCCCATAAAACTAACTTCCTTCGGCATAGCCGTAAAGCTATCTGTGTTCGATATTATTTCAGAATCTTCTATCGTTAATCTCGTTTTCTGCGAATTTTTTGATTGTGAAAAATTTTGAACTGGTTCCAGACTATATTCCCGGCTTATTAAATTGTTTTCTACTTCATTATTTATCGTACTGTTCTCCTGTGTTGGCGAGTTCGCCATGTTAACAATTTCGTCATTCTGACTATCCATAATTTGTGCCTTTTTCATCGATCGCGTAATCATGTACAAAACATAAAGAACTCGTCACTATACGAAAATTACACACAGTACCATCCACATGAAAGGCTTCCTGACAAACAAGCCTAACAAACAATTAAAACCTTCACAATTGCACAAAATTGTCAAACCTGTATACGACTCATCAAAAATTAAATTCAACAAAAATACCGTCAGAAGAATGACAAGACAACTACAAATGTTCAATTACAAAATCTATACATGCAATATAGACTACAATTACTAAACTACAAATTACTACAACAATACTACTGTCTGCTATTTTTACTATCAAAAGAGTTGCAAGGGACGATCCGAAGCAGCGGTCGCCACGTGCATGGGGGCTTAATAAATAAAATGCAAATAATTTTTTAGTAGCTGTATGTCCGGTTACGAAGTCTCGTAATCGGTTGGCTCTGAGTAGTATTAGTACGCAATCTGACTGCATAGAATAACAAAAAAAGAATGAAAGGAAATTTCTGTTAACACAGTTGATTAATTAAGTCCCCAGCAACTATAAAAGCTACGAAACAACAAGCACGAGTGCAATTGTTCTGTGTGTGGAAGTGTGATTCAACGTACATGCATCTGGCATGGTTCTTCCTCAATACGACAAGATATTTTAAACACCATTTATAATGAAGTAATTAAAAAACCAGAAATACTATAAATAACCAGAATTACAGTCTAATACATGAACACAAGCCAGATGCTTTGTTCACTGAACCTGCGACCAAGAGGCATTGTTATTTAGGAAATTTGAAATAAAAATTTTTTTTGTATATTTTCGAAATATTCACGAAAAATATATATTCACGAAAAATACGCTGTGATCATTGCAACATCTCCAATCGAACAATGTCTGCTGTCTCGCCCAATAGAACAACTGCACACGACATACCCTCAACTAGTACTGCTATCGACATCCTCTCAACAAGCACTGCCCACGGCAACCTCTGAACTACTACAGCCCACGGCAACTTCTGAACAACAACTGCCCACGGCAACTTCTGAACTACAACTGCCAGTGGAGGCAGCGCAATAATATTCTTTGGCGCAATCTCTGGTGCTGTGACTCAGTGTAGCCACCTTTCAACACCACTCATCACTCTGAGGAAATCTTCCAAAGGATCCTTGTAGACACGTGTGGGTCACGTTGAAACAACATGAGGAACTGACTGTTGTTCCGTACAGTGGTCACAAGATGGTGATGAAGATTTACCTCATTTGTGGCCCGTTTGGAAATGGTTCAGGTTAGTCCAAATTGCCCGATGCTCTTCAGATCAAGGGGCTTCACCTAGATGCTGGGCAGTTTCGGACATTGTGGAGGACAGTTTTGTTACCAACAGCATTTCCATTTATCCATGGCACTGAATTAATTTTCAGTTAGAATCGTGGCTGCAAAAAGAGTGGGATGTATCAGTCTTAATCTTTTTTGCTCCACAGGGAACACATCATTCAATTTTGGAAGGTCAGGGTTTATCAACAGTCTACCGCTATTAACGTAGTAGTGCACTCTTCAGTCTGATACCAGGAGGTGGGCTGTGACTCAAGATGAATAATGAGCTTATACATTGAATTGTACCATAGTTTGCATCCGTCTGCTGCTGTATTAATCTGTTCATACACTAGGCTCGTATCACTGCAGCTGTCCGAAGTTTGACTTGTATTAGTGCTTCAGGTTTTATTACAGCTTGAAGTTTTTAGCATTGTATTCTTGTATTAGCAGCCTATAAATAATAATTAAGATCATTTGTGAGTGAGTTGTTGGTTCTTCATTATGGCACACCTAAGATCACTGCTAATGGTGTGGTCATAATATACAATTACCTCTTGAATCAGTAAACATCATTGAACACTAATTAATTTTGATTTACATTTTCCACAATAATAATCTCTGTGTAGTTAATTGTGTAACTTCTCACTCTTGTAGTTAATCGTGCAACTTCTCACTCTGGAAGAAATCCTTGAGAAACTCCCAAATATTCTGAGTTGCATAACATCAGTCATAACTTTCACTGTTCAGAGATATCAGCAGTCTTTTGCTTCAGTGTCTCAGTTTCACTATACAGAAATAACAACTCATGTGTTGTTGTGGTCTTCAGTCCTGAGACTGGTTTGATGCAGCTCTCCGTGCTACTCTATCCAGTGCAAGCCTCTTCTTCTCCCAGTAACTTCTGCAACCTACATCCTTCTGAATCTGCTTAGTGTATTCATCTCTTGGTCTCCCTCTACGATTTTTACCCTCCACGCTGCCCTCCAATGCTAAATTTGTGATCCACTGATGCCTCAGAACATGTCCTACCAACCGGTCCCTTCTTCTTGTCAAGTTGTGCCACAAACTCCTCTTCTCCCCAGTTCTATTCAATACCTCCTCATTAGTTATGTGATCTACCCATCTAATCTTCAGCATTCTTCTGTAGCAGCACATTTCGAATGCTTCTATTCTCTTCTTGTCCAAACTATTTATCGTCCATGTTTCACTTCCATACATGGCTACACTCCATACAAATGCTTTCAGAAATGACTTCCTGACACTTAAATCTATACTCGATGTTAACAATATTCTCTTCTTGAGAAACGCTTTCCTTCCAATAGCCAGTCTACTTTTTATATCCTCTCTACTTTGAACATCATCAGTTATTTTGCTCCCCAAATAGCAAAACTCCTTTACTACTTTAAGTGTCGCATTTCCTAATCTAATTCCCTCAGCATCGCCCGACTTAATTCGACTACATTCCATTAGCCTCGTTTTGCTTTTGTTGATGTTCATCTTATATCCTCCTTTCAAGACACTGTCCATTCTGTTCAACTGCTTTTCCAATTCCTTTGCTGTCTCTGACAGAATTACAGTGTCCTCGGCGAACCTCAAAGTTTTTATTTCTTCTCCATGGATTTTAATTCCTACTCCGAATTTTTCTTTTGTTTCCTTCACTGCTTGCTCAATATACAGATTGAATAACATTGGGGATAGGCTACAACCCTGTCTCACTGCCTTCCCAACCACTGCTTCCCTTTCATGCCCCTCGACTCTTATAACTGCCATCTGGTTTCTGTACAAATTGTAAATAGCCTTTCGCTCCCTGTATTTTACCCCAGCCACCTTCAGAATTTGAAAGAGAGTATTCCACTCAACATCGTCAAAAGCTTTCTCTAAGTCTACAGATGCTAGAAACGTAGGTTTGCCTTTCCTTAATCTAGCTTCTAAGATAAGTCGTAGGGTCAGTATTGCCTCACGTGTTCCAATATTTCTATGGAATCCAAACTGATCTTCCCCGAGGTCGGCTTCTACCAGTTTTTCCATTCTTCTGTAAGGAATTCGCGTTAGTATTTTGCAGCTGTGACTTATTAAACTGATAGTTCGGTAAGTTTCACATCTGTCAACACCTGCTTTCTTTGGGATTGGAATTATTATATTCTTCTTTAAGTCTGAGCGTATTTCGCCTGTCTCATACATCTTGCTCACCAGATGGCAAAGTTTTGTCGGGACTATCTCTCCCAAGGTTGTCAGTAGTTCTAATGGAACGTTGTCTACTCCCGGGGCCTTGTTTCGACTGAGGTCTTTCAGTGCTCTGTCAGACTCTTCATGCAGTATCATATCTCCCATTTCATCTTCATCTACATCCTCTTCCATTTCCATAATATTGTCCTCAAGTACATCACCCTTGTATAGACCCTCTATATACTCCTTCCACCTTTCTGCTTTCCCTTCTTTGCTTAGAACTGGGTTTCCATCTGAGCTCTTGACATTCATACAAGTGGTTATCTTTTCTCCAAATGTCTCTCTGATTTTCCTGTAGGCAGTATCTATCTTACCTCTAGTGAGATAAGCCTCTACATCCTTACATTTGTCCTATAGCCATCCCTGCTCAGCCATTTTCCAATTCCTGTCGATCTCATTTTTGAGAAGTTTGTAATCCTTTTTGCCTGCTTCATTTACTGCATTTTTATATTTTCTCCTTTCATCAATCAAATTCAGTATTTCTTCTGTTACCCAAGGATTTCTACTAGCCCTCGTCTTTTTACCTATTTGATCCTCTGCTGCCTTCACTATTTCATCCCTCAAAGCTACCCATTCTTCTTCTACTGTATTTCTTTCCCCCATTCCTGTCAATTGTTCCCTTGTGCTCTCTCCGAAACTCTGTACAACCCCTGGGTCTTTCAGTTTAGCCAGGTCCCATATCGTTAATTTCCCACCTTTTTGCAGTTTCTTCAGTTTTAATCTACAGTTCATAACCAGTAGATTGTGGTCAGAGTCCACATCTGCCCCTGGAAATGTCTTACAATTTAAAACCTTGTTCCTAAATCTCTGTCTTTCCATTATATAATCTATCTGATACCTTCCAGCATCTCCAGGCTTCTTCCATGTATACAACCTTCTTTCATGTTTCTTGAACCAAGTGTTAGCTATGATTAAGTTATGCTCTATGCAAAATTCTACCAGGTGGCTTCCTCTTTCATTTCTTACCCCAGTTCATACTCACTTACTACGTTTCCTTCTCTGCCTTTTCCTACTATCAAATTCCAATCACCCATGGCTGTTAAATTTTCATCTCCCTTCACTATCTGAAAATTTCTTTTATCTCATCATACATTTCATCAATTTCTTCGTCATTTATAGAGCTAGTTGGCATATAAACTTGTACTACTGTAGTAGGTGTGGGCTTCGTGTCTATCTTGGCCACAATAATGCGTTGACTATGCTGTTCACAGTAGCTTACCCCCACTTCTATTTTTTTATTCATTATTAAACCTACTCCTGCATTACCCCTATTTGATTTTGTATTTATAACCCTGTATTCACCTGACCAAAAGTATTATTCCTCCTGCCTCTGAACTTCACTAATTCCCACTATATCTAACTTTAACCTATCCATTTCCCTTTTTAAATTTTCTAAGCTACCTGCCCGATTAAGGGATCTGACATTCCACACTCCGATCCGTAGAATGCCAGTTTTCATTCTCCTGATAACGACATCCTCTTGAGTTGTCCCCACCCAGAGATCCAAATGGTGGACTATTTTACCTCCGGAATATTTTATCCAAGAGGAGGCCATCATCATTTAACCATACAGTAAAGCTGCATGCCCTCGGGAAAAATTATGGCTGTAGTTTCCTCTTGCTTTCAGCCATTCACAGTACCAGCACAGCAAGGCTGTTTTGGTTAGTGTTACAAGGCCAGATCAGTCTATCATCCATACTGTTGCCCTGCAACTACTGAAAAGACTGCTGCCCCTCTTCAGGAACCACATGTTTTTCTGGCCACTCAACAGATACCCCTCCATTGTGGTTGCACCTACGGTATGGCTATCCGTATCGCTGAGGTACGCAAGCCTCCCCACCAATGGCAAGATCCATGGTTCATGGGGAGGGGGGACAACAACTCATGTATGAACTGCAAAATCTCCATCTGATCAAATTCCACATAAATCACAAAGCGAACACATTTATATTCTTTTCAGAAGATTAAACACCTTTGTTATTCTGAGCTATATGTAAAGGGAAGCATGTCTAGCTCAGAACTGCTTACAAGAAATAATTTCTTATGATTTTCATTTTATTTAGTCAACTGTTTTGTTCATCACAGAGGATGGCTGGTTGCTTTGGGTTATCTCTGTGGTTGATAGCTGTCAACTTGGTATCAACCGGCATCCGGCGATAATTTCTGCTGCCGTACATGAAGACTTGTCCATCCTCTCCCATGAGGAGTATGTATGGATCTTTTAAATTTTACATCTATCATCTTCACATTGGGCTGTTAATCTAGACAGACACACCAGTGCTCTGCTGTTGAGTATACTGAGGAGCAGAGGCAGACAGGTAATCTCAAAGATCTCCTGTCTAAAATGAGTTTGTCACTAGACATAGGCTCACACAGTTCTTTTCAGGTCCTACCAGTTATAAACTGTGATTGTGGTTATGAGGTTATGATATCAGTGTTAAATAGAAATATTCAGCCATTTAAAAAATGCAAAACCATTTTGCATGATGACTTGAAACTGAACTGTATTACATAATTTGTTCTATTGCATTACATTTCAAATCAACACAAAAGCATTCATTTCCTCCATGGTATGTATACCTTTATGGCACAGTAAATATTACTAATAAGAAATTTACAGTTTGGAAAATTTCATGTAGAAGTTTGATAACAGTGGAAACTCCAGGTAGGAATATCAACAATATAGGAAAAGACAGATTGCTACCTACCATAAAGAAGACATGTCAAGCTGCAGACAGGCACAGTTAAAGGCTGTAGCCAAAAGCTATATTTGAGTGTCTTTTAATTGTTCCTGTCTGCAACTTTTGACGTGTCTTGTTAATGGTCATGTAGAAGTTTTTTTAGCCTGTGTGAAGATGTTGCATGTGCTGATGGTGGTACCACACATACAGTGTTGACACAATATCAGTCTGTTTTGATCATAGAATATATATAGGTTTTAATTCCATGTAAAAAAAAAAAAAAAAAAAATTTACCTGGGAATATACCAGTTTCTTGAAGTTCATTGGAACACTGGTACACCGTTGTTATGGAAGTATGTATGATATTATTCATGAGCAGGAAGAACATTTCCATAAAATAATAAAGTGAAGCAGTGTCATGTTGGCATATTCAAATTGGGTAAATATTTGTGACATCATTTTTAAATACTTGTATAGCCTATAGCCATAGGTAGTCAGATCAGGATTGCTGTCTTTTTGAATTCAGGCAACAGTGTCATGAAAACTAATCTTTTTGATTTACACGTAACATGCTCACATTAAAACTGTCGAGTCTATTTTGAGTAGGAGGATCCCTTAGTGTTGCAGAGATTACACTTCTTTTAATGAATTTTTAAGCTCGTCTATACAAACACATCCCAGTATAATTACCAATTATCCTGAAACATATTATATATAGAGGTACAAAATACAGAACATGCAGTTAGCAACTTGAAGAAATAATTTTTTTTAGTAATAATGGGGTGATATGACTTGTCCTGTGTCCAGTGTATTAGTAAAGTAATAGTTGGGTACCTGGCATTAGCCTGATGCATATTTAGTTCAGTTCTGTAGGAAAAGATAGATTGATACTTACCATAAACAGGACATATTAATTTGCAGACAGGCACAATCAAGACACTTACCCAAAGCTTTTGGCTACAGCCTTCATCAGCAAAACAGAAACACACGCCATTCATACATACAAGCAAGCACATCACACACACACACACACACACACACACACACACACACACACACACACACGACCACTAACTCTGGCAGCTCAGACAAGAATGCAACTATCACGTGGGATGGAAGCAACAGTCTGAATGGGGCACAGAAGAGGAAGGAATAGTGGTGCACAAGTGGGGGGGGGGGGGAGTGACGCTGTCGTGTGGAGTGTGCTGGGACTAGAATGGCAACAGGTAAAGCATCGAGAGGTTGTGGACCAGGGAGGTGGGCAAAAAAGGAGAGGAATGGAGAAAGATGGGTGTATATGTAGGCAGAGGGTGGGAGACGAGAATGGAGAGGAGGTGATAGGACAGAGGGGACCTAAACTGTTGGTTGGAGGGTGTGGGTCCAGCATGCTACTGTAATTTGAGGCTGGGCTAACTATGGGTGAGGAGAATTTGTTGTAAGGATAACTCCCATCTGTGCAGCTCAGAAAAACTGGTGGTGGAGGGGAAGATCCAGATGGCTCAGGTAGTGATGCAGCCATTGAAATCAAGAATGTTACATTCAGCTGCATGTTGTGCCACAAAATGGTCTACTTTGTTCTTGTCCAAAGTTTGGCGGTGGCTATTCATTCTGGTGGACAGTTGGTTGGTAATCAGAATAAAAAGCTGTGCAGTGATTACAGGAGTTGTGATAAATGACATGGCTGCTTTCACAGGTGGCCTGCCCCTTAATGGGGTGGGATAAACCTGTGACAGGGTTGGAAAAAGAAGTGCTGGGTGTGTCGATGGGGCAGGCCTTGCACACGAGTCTTCCACAGGGATATGGTTCTTGTGCCAAGGGATTGAGATTGGGATTGGGAGTGGGAGTGGGAAAGAGACGGGCTAGGATGTCATGGAGGTTGGGTGGGTGACAGAACACCACGTTAGAACGGATGACAACGATCTTGGGTGGGATGTCCCTCATTTCAGGGCATGATAGGTAATTATGATGCTCTGCTGCAATCATTGCACAGCTTTTTATACTGGTGATATTGATGTCACTACCAACCAGCTGTCCGCTAGAATGAACGGCCATTTCTAGCATTTCTGCCTTAAAAGTGTGAGTGTGACTCTGGGTTATTTTGGTTTATTCCCCAAACCACCTTCCACTTCTTTACGAGGTGACTTACTTCGAATTTTCAGCCACTCTTCTTTACTGGATAGCCAGCTGCTGGAATCCCTCTTGACTTCTTCTCCATCGAATAATGCTAGGCACAGGAATTTTTAGACTCTTTCTACTTATGAAATAAGAGACATAACAAACTTTGCTTTTCGTCAGGTAACAATGTAGTTGCCTTCCAAACACAATAAAACTCTCACTTTCAGCATAAATATATAATTTCCGGTAAGTCTCTCATACAATCGAACATCAGAAAATTTGAATTACAGTTAAAAGAAAGTTGGCTTTGATGCCATAACTTTTCTTAACATAAATCAGAAAATAAGTCTTGCCTATAGCAAGGTTACGTCAAGAGTTTCCAAGAGTTCTTTTTCAACTGTCTTTGTTTTAATATCAATAGTCAGTGATCCAATAAGGACAGTGCTGCATATAAACTCCATTGTTCTTCCTTACACTCTCGCTAAAACATCTACGGATTGCCCGACAGGTACTTGTCAGTGCTGTTCGTCTGCCGTGTTTACTTTCTTCCCGCGACTGATTTTAAACCTGCACACACAAACGTGATGCGCAGTAGGTAGGATTCTACCAGTCCACACTCATATGCAGAATATCGTGTGTTCGAGACTGTAGAGGGTCGAGTGGTTCTAGAATTTACACAGAATTTCTCTAATCACTACATATCCCTCCCTCAGATCGAACATGCAGTATTTTATACATAATCATTATGCAAATAATATCACTCATAATAGCATTTCATATCTTAACAGTATACATTTCTTACATATGTTTATATATGTATCTTTCCTTTCAATAACAATTCTCTGTCCTCTCTTGAACAATCTTTTGCTTAGTGTTTCTCTACTCTTTTCTTATTTTACTATTAAGACATGAGCATTTACTCATGGTTTTAGTCAGCTTTTCCATGAATCATAATATTGCTAGTCATTCATAGAATTCACACTTCCTAGAATAATCCGTATAAAATTTGTGACTTTTGTCACAATACTGTCCCCTGCTCTTAGGATCAGCACCTATTCCTTGCTTGTGGGTTGTCCTTATGAGAGCACTTCCTCTTTCCATTCTGGTAGGTACACCCTTTACAAAACATACCTATTTTTAGGCCACAGATCATCCTATCTCCACATAGATATGCCTGCCCTTTACACTTGGTGAATGCTGGGTACACCCCCCTTATCCTTTCTGAGTAGGCCTCACGGTTCATTACCCTAGTATACATTTCTATGTATACCATAATTAAATATCTTCTGCTAAAGACAGAAATCTATCTTAAACTTCGCATTCGTTCTTTAATATATATTTTACTCCCTCGAGTCCTCTTCTACTTATGAACTTACATATTTTCAATAGATAATACGTCTACATATACTATTTACATCCCACTATCCTTCAATTCATCAGAGTATTTATTACACTGACGTTTCTTAATGATCAACGTGACTAATTCCTCTCCTACTTTCATTTTCTTTCTTTCCTCAAGCCTCTTTCTTATTTATCCATTACTCATTAATGCTTTATAGTTGTTCATTATGTAGCATTTTCGTTCCATAAACTTATATGCTTTTGTCTCTATTTGTACAGGAGTTCATTGTGTCTATTCTAATCTCTATTTAGAACTGTCACTGTTCTTTGTTTATGCGTGCCTCTTCTTATGCACATTCAATGTAGAACCGTCATAGCTTCCTATATATGGGCCCATATTTACATATGTACACATGTTTTCCCCTACAACACCTGGCGGTTCTCACATCGTGATAAGCTTTGTCTTATGTAATTTAATGTTTATGTAGAAGTGTATATTTGTGTATATGTGGATGTTTGTTAGTGTAGTCTGATTTTTCGGCCTTCTTATCTAAAGATAAGATTTAAGTTTCTAGTAAACACGAAAGTAAGGAAGGATTTTAGTGATAGAAGTTTGTGAATATGAAAAGGGGGGAAATAGACAGGTCCTCAAATGAGAAGTAAGAAAAGAAAAATATGCAAACCCTCCCATTTATATCACATCTCATAAAAGGTATAAAATACTCTATACAAAATAGAAAATCTATACACTACGGCTTTTTCCACAAATATAATACTCTGTTCAATTAATTTTGTCTAGATATCACTTTTTTCTGTGATTCTCTTTAGTTGTTCTCTATTTTATAGTCATATCCAGTTTTTAAGCAATAAGATTACAGGGTAGTTCTAGATTTTAAAGGAATTCAGTGCAGGAAAACTATTTTGGAAGAAACACTGAAAACAACTTGGCATCCGATGGTTGTTACTTCTCCCGTTAACTCAGATGTTGTCCCTGGGGGATATACAATTTTACATCCTTTACATTGTATTTCCCCTTCTCTAATCCAGTTGTGGGATCTACTAAAAATAATGTCTTAGGATGGCTCACTGTTTGTACCCTGTATGGTCCCTCATATTTTTGGAAAAACTTATGAGTCTCTTTCTTCAGAGTCGAGTTGTGAAGATGTTGTTTTATAAGAATAAAGTCATCAACTTAGTACTGAGGTTCCACAGCCGTTATGCTTACTTACTCTTTGTAGCACCTTTTCAATTAAATTCTTAGAAACTATTTCTTTATTTACTTCGTAATTGACACTAGGTTGTTCAGGCCAATTAAAACACTTAATTGGAGGTTCTCCTATAAAAGGTTTGCCTATAACTTCTAAAGGTGTCAACCCAGTCAATAAATGGGGTAATCATTTAGGATAAGTTCAAAGTCCTTAATTTTTGTTGCCCACGAAGTATGTTTTTCATGGCAGTAAATACGACATAATTTTCCAATTTCCTCCATTACTTGTTCACATAGATTTGATGATGGGTTATTATTGGATATTAACACTTGTCGAATATTTTCCCGCGTTAGGAATTCTCTAAATTCGTTACTCACAAATTGTGGTCCTTTATTCTTAAGAAACAGTTTTGGTTTACCTACTTCTAGAAAGTATTGTTGTAAACAGTGTATAACCATCTGCATATTTGCTCTTGTAATGGCATATAGTTTAACATATTTTGACCAGCAGTCTATGATAACCAAAATATATAATACTCCTACCTCTCCATGTGCATTTGGTCCAAAAAAATCTGCTGCTGTGATGTCGTGTAATGACTTAGGAATAATAGGGTACATTTTGTGTTTCGCGTGAGTATCATTCTTTTTTACTTTCTGGCAAGTTTCACAGGCTCTAATCAAATATGGTATTTTATGACCCAGTTTCTTGAAATAATAAAACTTATTCATATGGGATATACATTTTTTTGATTCTGAAGTGTCCATATCCTGAACATACCACACAAGTTCGTCTTCCATTACCTTCGGAATACATAAGCACCAACGCTGTGATGTTATGCTGTCTCTCCAAAACAATTTATGATCTATTAAGGATCATGATGGATATTTGCTCTTTTTCTTTGAGCCATTTCCTTTACAATGATGTTGGGTAGCCGTGATAAAATAGCAGGTACAATATTTTCGTAACCTTTTACGTATCGTATCTTAATATCGTATTTCTGTAGGAAAAGCATCCATTGCATCAACCTACTGTGTAGTAATTGATTACGCATCAGAAGGGATAAAGCTTGATGATCTGTATAAATATGGATTTCTGATCCCCATACTAGTGTTTGAAACTTTTGAATACTCCACACAATCGCCAATAGTTCCTTTTCGGTAGCTGTGAAAAGTTTGGCAGCAACACCGTAATCAGATGCATCTGTCGAAAATTTTAATGGTTCGCCCATAACTGGATGATGTAATATGGGTGACTCAACAAGTGCTCTTTTGACATTTTCAAATGCATCATTTGCACCTTGATCCCGAGTCCACGGTACTCCCTTTCTTAATAAACTTAAAAGCCTCAGGTCATTTGACTCTTGTCCTCGTATGTACCATCGATAGTATCTGGCCATACCTATAAATCCTTTTAATTGTTTTACATTTTTGGGGTGCAGACATTCTTTGATAGCTTTTATGTGTTCAGGGTCCGGTCTAATTCCCTTTATGCCTATAATATGACCTAAGAACTTAAGTTCTCGGTGCGCGAAAAATGATTTAGACACCTTCACCGTAATACCTTTTTCTTTAAATTTTTTCAGTCTTGCACAGAGTTAAACAATGGTCCTCCCAAGTAGCTGATATTATGAAGATATCATCTATGTATATTATCAAATCCTTCAATAAATCTCTCCCTATTGCTTCATCTAACGCATGTATAAAAACGGACACAGAGATATTATGTCTGAATGGCAATACATTGAAATGGTAAGATTTTCCATCAAATAAAAAGGCTGTATACTTTTTGGATTCTGGATTGTATCTGCCAATATCCCGGATAAAGTCCATTGTACTAAAGAATTTCGCCTTTTCAAACTTGGATAACAATTCATCGATATTAATTGTTCGATCTCTCTCTGTTTCTATATGTCAATTTAATGTTCAAGCATCTAAGACTAATCGTACCCCACCTGTAGCTTTCTTCATCACGACCAGAGGATTATTCATTACACTGGAACTTCATTCTGTGATATTATTATCAATCATTTTGTTAATCTCATTCCGAACTGCTTCCTTCAAAATCATTGGTATTGGATATGGTTTGCAAAAGAATGGAGTGTCATCTTTGATTTTGAACTTACAGATAAAGTCGCTGATGTTACCTGGACAATCAGAAAACACCACTTCACACTCCTTTAAAATTTTATACAAATCTCATCTTTCTTGATCGGTTAATACTAGGGATTTATTAACTTTGTCTTGTATATCAGTTCTATGTGTTACTTGATCCACATTATCGATTTTTGGTGATAATTGTGCTGTAGCTGTTAATCGTAGACACTGACACTCAGTTGTTTCTTCCTCAATGTGGCTATTTGTAGCATTCGGGAGGACGATGGTTCAATCCCGCGTCCGGCCATCCTGATTTAGGTTTTCCGTGATTTCCCTAAATCACTCCAGGCAAATGCCGGGATTGTTCCTCTGAAAGGGCACGGCCAACTTCCTTCCCCATCCTTCTCTAATCCGATGAGACCGATGACCACGCTGTCTGGTCTCCTTCCCCAAGCAAGCAACCGACCAACCAACTATTTGTTACAAATGGCGTCCAGCATCTACTGTCCCCTCTACCATAACAAAGATGATGTTCGTCAAAGTTTAAGATGACTTTAAACTCTCACAACCAATCTAAACCAAACAGTACATCTCTATTAATATTCTCTACTATTAATAGGGTTTGACGAAATAACGTATGTGCAGTACTACAGTTCACTTGAGTTTCATATTTTACAAGTTTACTTTTTGTTCCCGTTATCCTGATTATGTATACTCCAGTCACTGGCAATAACGGTAAGTGCTGTTTATTCTGTATCAAGTTAAAAAATGCATTTGAGATGAGTGATATCTCATTCACTGACTCTATAAATATGTTAACCTCGGATGTTTCCACTGTCCCTGCTATTATAGGTTGTGGGTTATTAGTAGCTAAGATTGGTTCTTCAAGCAGCAACCATTCCTTTGTGGGTATTTTGTGTGTAAAGTTAACATACCTATATGGAATAATGTCTCCTAATATATCTCCATCACCTGGGCACTGGCCCTGGATCCAGATCGAACACTGTTTTCCTCATTACTACTAATTATGGGTTGGTTACCGAAACGAGATACTACAGTCCCATTCTGTGTTTTCTGGTTACTCGCTACAAATTCTTGAGAAGCTACCGGATCTAAATTTGAAGGTGGATGCTTGTTTTGATAATTGTCGTTACAACTTTTCTTACTGTACTGGTGTACTTTTGCTAAGTTTGCCTCATGCTTTTTAAAATTATTTCCGCTATTTCTTTTGTAGTTCAAACTTTCACTTTGGTGTAAAGTTTCATTGCGGTCCTTATTTGTTGCATCAAGTGCGTCAACAAAAGACAAGATGTCTTTTCTCGCGTAGATTGGCAGTCATCTAATTAAAATACGTACTAATCCTTCTTCTTCCATTGGCGTATCTAAATACTTTGCTCGTGTTAAATGCCAATCAAAATATTTCCTTATTGCTCCCCAAGTATTATTATAATATTTTAGGTCCCAC
Source organism: Schistocerca americana (assembly GCF_021461395.2). Taxonomy (NCBI): domain Eukaryota; kingdom Metazoa; phylum Arthropoda; class Insecta; order Orthoptera; family Acrididae; genus Schistocerca; species Schistocerca americana. Next base: position 620,752,258 of record NC_060122.1, read on the forward strand.
AGATCTGATATTAAGTTTTCTTGAGCACTGGCAGACCAGTACTTCTCTTTAAATTTCTTTTGAAACTCTCCCCAAGAGGAAAAATTCTCAATATTTACTGTTCCCCATTCTGATGCTTCCCTTAGAAGGTACCCCAAAGCAAATTCGATCTTCGTGGAATCTTCCCAATTTTTTGATAAAGCTTGGTTAAATCTTTTTAAGATCGGATGTACATGTCCGTCTGGCTTAAATTTAGGGAATTGTCTCGATAACACTGAATTAGCTCCCCATTGCAGATCAGTCACTGCTTCACTAGTTAATACAACATTAGGTGAAGTTACCCTTTTTCTACTTTATCTTCGATAAGCTTAAAGTATCTCCACAGGTTGACCATACCCTTCCTGATATCACTAAGTTGGGAAGAAGGAATAGGCGATATGTGTCCGGATGTTATACTCTTGGTAACCTTTCGATCTATAATTTCTCCAAATTGTTCCTCCAAACTAATTACATTTATAATATCAGAGTTAGCTATTTTCTCTTTGAAATCTCTTTCTACATTATCTATCCGTGTATTGACACCTTTAATTTGCGATTGGATGACTGGCATTAATTCATTCTGCTTATCTACACTCTCTTTCAGATTATTCAACCCCTGCCTTAAATCATTATACTTAACATTGTACATTGTACACATTTTCAAAAGATCCTAACTTTTTCGTAAGTTCGGATTCTACATTATTACATTTGCTCTCAAAATTTTAAGTTCTAACCTTTTTGATAAATCTTGAAAAGTGTTACTCTGTTTCTGACTAAGGTCAGTAAACATATGATTTATATGAGTGGTCAGAGAATTTGTCAACTCATTCTTTAAATCTACTTTTAAATTCTCTACTTTATTAATTGTTGTATCGAACTCAGTCTTCAAAGCACCCATGCCTTTGCATAGATAACTAAAGTCTTTGCTTTGAGAGCTGACTTTGGTGTTTAACAAACCTAAATTTGTCGTTTGAATACTCAATGTTTCACTCTAAGCATTTAAAGCTTCACTCTGGGTATTTAACTGAGAATTTACTAAGTCTAGTTCTTTACTTACAGTCACACTCTGAGAATTTAGTGAGTTTAACTTAAGAGTCTGAGCTTTGATTAAATTTATCAACTCAGCCCAGTCAAGCACGTCTTTGCTAATTTTCATATCCATTGCTTGGTCTTGAGTTTCCCCAACCTGTTGTATATTTTCCATACTTTTATATGCCTTAGCTCTTGTAAGCATTTAAAACTAACTTTAAATATGATAATTACACAATAAAAGTTCACTCAACAGTATCTTCTACAACTTTGTGCTAAAGTAATCAAGTTTTGTTTCATGCTCACCTGGCGTAGAATTCTTGTTGCGTAGGTGAGTGGATGTGGAGACAGGTAAGCACCGGTGAACAGCAGCTGGTGCCGTGGCATCGGGTGTGTGTTGGTTTACGCGTCTGCATCCCCGTGATGTGTGTGAGAGCTGTATACTCCCCGCACTGGATCTTCTTGGTTGAAGTGTTCTATACGTACTTCTTCTTAGGCAAATACATTGAAATCTTCTTTGCTGTTTTTATCGTTGTGAATTTTCATTTCCTCACCGTTTTTCCATTTAAATTTTGCTCCATTGGATACTTGAACATATTCCAATTTCTCGGAGTAATTCCCTTGTCTTATTATGTTTGGGTGCTACGGCAACACGTAACAGCTTCTTTTCTTGTTTTGTACTAAAATTTCCTGTTTTCTCGGTTCTTTCACACAAATCACTACATTCCAACATTTCTGATTTATAAAGTGTGAGTGTGAATCTGGGTTATTTCAGTTTATTCCCCAAACCACCTTCCACTTCTTTACTGGGAATTTGCAACCACTCTTCTTTACTGGATACCCAGCTGCTGGAATCCCTCTTGACCTCTTCTCCATCAAATAATGGGTACAGGAATTTTTAGACTCTTTCTACTTATGAAATAATTAGACATGCAAACTATGCTTTTCATCAGTTAACAAAACTGGTAAAGCATCCGGTCTAGATGACATCCGTATGGAGCAAATCAAGAATTTTGGCCCAGAAACAAGAAAGTGGATCCTGCAGCTTTTCAACAACTGCATGAACCAGTGCCAAATACCAAAGATCTGGCGAAAGAGCAGGGTGATAGCTCTTCTGAAACCTGGAAAGGAAGCAAATCATCCCAAGAATTTCAGACCAGTTAGCCTTTTGAGTCACCTTTATAAACTGTTAGAACGTATGATTCTGAATAGAATCCTACCAGTAATAGACCCTCTTCTCATACCCGAACAAGCAGGATTTCGACCAAACAGAAGCTGCACAGAGCAACTTTTGAATCTCACTTAGTTTATAGAGGATGGTTTTGAAACCCACCAAGTAACGGGCGTGGTCCTCGTGGATCTCACAGCAGCGTATGATACTGTCCATCATCGGTTACTCCAGGCAAAACTATATAATATGATCAACAACGCCCACCTTGTTAGACTGCTCAGCACCCTCCTCCAAAACCGTAGGTTTTTTGTTGAATTTCAAGGACAATGCAGTCGCTGGAGAGTGCAGAAAAATGGTCTACCTCAGGGAAGCGTCTTGGCTCCACTTCTCTTCAACATCTATACCAACGACCAGCCATTGACCCCAGGCACAAGGAGATTCTTATATGCAGATGACCTAGCCCTTGCTACCAGAGATCATGCTTTGAAAGAGTGGAAAGAAACCTGACAACAGCACTTAGAACACTGTCAAGCTACTACAATCGGAACCAACTCAGACCAAACCCTTCGAAGACACAAGTGTGTGCCTTTCATTTAAGGAACAGGGAAGCTAATCGTGAGCTACATATTGCATGGTCAGGCATCCAACTCCAGCATCATCACGCACCTAAATACTTGGGAGTCACTCTTGATAGAACTCTGACATTCAAAACTCGCTGCAAGAACACCAAAATGAAAATCTCCGCTCGAAACAACCAAATTCGCAAACTAGCGGGGACACAGTGGGGATCAGATCCACAAACTATTTGCTGTTCTGCAATGGCACTGTGCTTTTCTACTGCTGAATATGCTTCTCCAGTCTGGTACAGGTCATCTCATGCCAGACAAGTAGACATTGCTCTCAATGAAACCTGCAGGTTGATCACAGGTTGCTTAAGACATACCCCAACTGATAAGCTCTACTACCTGGCTGGAATAGCGCCACCATGGATACGCAGAACAGTGGCTGCCAACAAGGAGAGACTGAAAGTGGAACAGGACAGTGCCCATCCACTGCACGGACATAATCCACCACAGCAACGGCTGAGATCGCGAAAGAGCTTCCTGAGCACATCCAAGAAGCTCACCATTTCACCAGAGAAGGCAAGCAAGGCTGGAGTTATGGAAGAAGTCGACGCCTCACCTGCAGACGCCAGAAGCTGAGGAACTACCACCTGGACACAACGAGAGCTGGCTGGTGTGGAAATCTTTAAACAGATTACGATCAGGAGTCGGACGATCCAGAGACAACCTGAAGAGATGGGGCTTCATAACAGAAGATACGTCCTGTGATTGTGGACAAGAACAAACCACAAGCCACATGCTCTAGTGCCTTTTGTGCCCTACATGCTGCACGAAGATTGATCTCCTGCAAGCCACTCCAAGGGCCCTGGAGGTTGCAAAGTACTGGGCACATGTAATATAAATACAATTTGTGTATATATATATATATATATATATATATGTACATATTTATTGATGTGTATGGCTACTGTAAATTTGTATGTTTCTGATTCGAGAATAAAAAAAATCAGTTAACAATGTATTTGACTTCCATGCACTATAAAACTCCCACTTTCAACGTAAATATATAATTTCCGATAAGTCTCTCGTACAGTCAAATGTCAGAAACAAATTGAATTACAGTTAAAAGAAAGTTGGCTTTGGCGCCATAACTGTTCTTAACATAAATCAGAAAATAAGTCTTGCCTATAGCAAGGTTACGTCAAGAGTTTCGAAGAGTTCTTTTTCAACTGTTTTTGTTTTAATAACAGTAGTCAGTGACCCAATAAGGACAGTGCTGCATATAAACTCCATTGTTCTTCCTTACACACTCACTAAAACATCTACGGATTACCCAACAGGTACTTGTTGGTGCCGTTCATCCGCCGTGTCTACTTTCTTCCCACGACTGATTTTAAGCCTGCACACACAAACATGTGATACACAGTAGGAAGGATTCTACCATACCACACTCATATCCAGAATATCATGTGTTCGAGACTGTAGAAGGCTGAGTGGTTCTAGAATTTACACAGAAATTCTTAAATCACTCCACTCTGCGAAACTGTGACCAAGAGCAAAGTATACCACCCTGTGGAGCATTGTGCAGCTGAACGTAACACGCTTGATTTCCGTGACTGCTTCACTATGCGAGTCATCTCGATTCTCTCCTCCACCACCATCTTTTGTTAACTAAGTTTATTGGAGTTATCCTTACTACACATTCTCCACTCCCGTAACTAGCCCAGCCTACGGTAACCTATTGTCCCCACACCCTCCCCCCAACTGTTTCCATCCCCTCCTTATTCTCGTGTCCCATCCTCTGTTTGCCACCCTCGGCCAACGGGCCCATCCATCTGTCCCTGCTTCTGTGCTTTTTCACTTTTTTCCCCAACTCCCTGCCCCACAACTTCCCGATGCTGTGCCTGTTGGCATTCCAGTCCCCACACACACTGCCAGACCATGTTCCTCTCTCCCCCATCTGCACGCTACTATCCTTTCTCCTTCCCTACCCCATCCAGATTGCTCCTTTCATCCCATTCTGGCCTAAGTTGCCGGAGTTGGCAGTCTTGTGTGCATGAGTTGTGCTTGGTTGTATGTATGAATGGTGTGTGTTTCTCTTTTGCTGATGAAGGCTGTGGCCAAAAGCTTTTTGTTGGTGTGTTTTACCTGTGCTTGTCTGCAACATAACTTGTCTTCTTTATGACAAGTAGCAATCTATCTTTTCCTGAAATATTGATATTCCTACCTAGAGTTTTATCTCAATTCTATTGTTCCATGTTCTCCTTCTCCCTCTCACTTATACACATCCTCTGCCACCCTCTCTGTCCAAGTTATCTGCCTCTCTCTCTTTGCACACCCTCTTCCCCTCTCCCTGCCCACATCCTCTTCCCCTCTCCCTGCCCACATTCTCTTCCCCCTGCCCATATTCTCTGCCCCTCTCTCTGTCCGTCTCCTCTGACTCCATCTCTGTCTGTCTCCTCTGACCCCATCTCTGTCTGTCTCCTTCCCGTTCCCTCTGTCTGTCTCCTTGTCCCCTTTCTCTCTTTCCATCTTGCCCTTCTCTTTTTAAATCTCCACCTTCTCTCTGTCCACTTCCGTCTCCTGCTTCTCCCCCCCCCCCTCTCTCTCACCCCACTGCCAGTCCCCCCTCTCTCTTCTGCCCACCTGCCTCCCCGCCCCCGCCCCCCCCCCCCCCCCCTGTGTCCACCTGCCATTACCACCTCTCTCTGCCCATCTGCCCTTCCCTATGTCTCTGTGCCCGTCTATAACTCCCTCTCTATCCATTTCCATGTTTTTTTTCTACTACCATCACCTCTTTCCCCCTCTCCCTTTCCATTCCCCCCCCCCCCCCCCTCTCTCTCTCTCTCTCTCTCTCTCTCTCTCTCTCTCTCTCTCTCTCTCTCTCCATTTCCTCCATCCCTTATATCTCCTGAGCTATGTTTCATACAATGATATAATTTTGTAGGTATTTTAGCAGCAAATGTGGATACTGTCTCCTGAAAGTGTTGCAAACAGAGATAGTAGCAAAGAAGCAATAAATGTAAATGTCATGATATGCATGATGTGACTGTTTTACTGAAAATCACATCAGAAAAATGCAGTAAGCAATAAAACTTCTCCTTTAATCATTTTGTGGTGGTCGTCAGCAAGAAAAAGTTTCTGTAAAGGTTTGATATTATGTGCAAAGTGTTTTACAAATAACTAAGTTGTCTCATTCCCAAAATATTGGATGAATAAAATTTGGATACGAGCATATGAAATATGTACACAGATAAGTGAGTGGCTTGAACACTTCTTATATAATAGAACCCAGTATGTTGTCCTCGATGGCGAATGTTTGTCAGAGACAAGGGTATCATCAGGAGTGCCCCAGGGAAGCGTGATGGGACTGCTCCACACAAATAAATGATTTGGTGGACTGGGTGGGCAGCAGCCTGTGATTGTTTGATGATGATGATGCCATGGTGTACGGTAAGATGTCAAAGTTGAGTGACTGTAGGAAGATACAAGACGACTTAGACAAAAAAAATTGCAGTTAGTGTGATGAATGGCAGCTAGCCCTAAATGTGGGAAAATGTAAGTTAATCCGAATGAGTAGGAAGAACAAACCTGTAATGTTTGGATACAGTATCACTACCATCCAGCTTGACACAGTCAAGTTGTTTAAATATTTGAGCCTAATGTTGCAAAGCGATATGAGGTGAAATGAGCATGTGGAAACTGTGGTAGGGAAGGCAAATGGTCAACTTTGGTTCATTGGGATAATTTTAGCAAAGAGTGGTTCACCTGTAAAGGAGACCACATAAATGATGCTGGTGCGAACTATTCTTGAGTACTGCTCTAGTGTTTGGTATCCTTACCAGGTCAGATTGAAGGAAGACATTGAAGCAATTCATAGGATGGGTGCTAGATTTGTTACTGGTAGATTTGAACAAAATATGTTACGGAGATGCTTCGGGAACTCAAAAGGGAATCCATGTAGGGAAAGTGGCATTCTTTGTGGGAAAGACTGTTGAGAAAATTTAGAGAACCAACATTTGAATCTGACTGGTAGAGAACCAACATTTAAATCTGACTGCTGAACAGTTCTGCTGCCACCAACATAGATCACATGTAAGGACCATGAAGATAAGATACGAGAAATTAGGGCTCATCTGGAGCTGTACAGACAGTCGTTTTTCCCTTGCTCTATTTGCTAGTGGAACAGGAGGGGAAATGACAAGTAGTGGCACCTTACTGTGGCTTGTGGAGTATTGGCTTCCCATGGGTGGGCACTAGAGTTGGAACAGCCTACATAAAGGGGTCAAAATGCACTAACAAAGCATGATAAGGTACTGTAGAGTAGCAGTTGGCCCATTTTTGCGTTAGTGATGATGTACCAGAAAATGAACTCTGTTTTGAAATAGTGTTTCAGACAGTGTTAGAAAATAGAAATTGAAGTTTTTGAGATACAGTGAGTAAATTGTTCACAGGTGCTGAGGCCGGGAGCTATAAATGTGGAAGCAGATATGGTCGACGGTGAGGCAGAAGATGAATGTGTGGAATGGCATACACCCTGTGGCAGTCATGCAATTCTGAAAGGTCCATATGCTATACAGTTGGTGAATATGTGAGTCTCATTTGTTATTAAGTAGATCAAAAAATTAGTTGAAATATTCTGTGAAACTGAACAATATTAGGTAGTTATGAACATACACTAAAGCATGGTAGCACACCATAAGGGCAAGTCCCCCCCCCCCTCATAAAAAGGTGAGGGTCTTTTTAATTAACTAGATCTGATTTCCCAGCTATACATTGATCTTAGTCCTTACTGCAAATCTTGCTATACTATAGATTGTATAAAATGGCTAAATAATGTATTCGATAACATCAGGGCCTGTTTAAGGTTCAGTGAGGCTTCTGATCTCCTTTCAGTAGTGTTGTTTGATTACACTAAATGACATTTTTGTGGCTAGCTGTTGTTTTTGCATGTAACCATGTACAGTTTTACATCTCATCAGCTTTGCATAATTTTTATTGTAAACTTTCAGTGTATGAACATAAAACGGTTTCTCAGCATTTTGAAACAATTTTTAATGAATTTTACCACTTTTTTCAAACTATAATTTGATGTAATTGTAAACTACATGTAAAAAATCATAATCCACAATACTAGTGCACATGACAATAAATGCATTATATCACACAAACAAAAATACACCTAATTCTCTAGCGTCCATTTGTTGCTCTGTTCTTTTGTCAAAAAATTTACTATTGTTACTGTGCTTGTAGTACTGCATTGACACACAGAGACTCTTTGCAGATATTAGCACTGAGCCATTTATTGAGAAGACCTCGCCCTTTACAGTTACTATTATTTCATGTATTGTATTTAGCGTGGAACTTATGTTTGAGGGTCAGTCAAATGAAAGCCAGAAATTCACCACAGCAGGGAAATGGAATGGTTCCATTCAGAAGTGATCACAACATGCATTAAGACATTTATCCCACTGGGAGACAAAATGATCAATCCTTGTTTAGTACATTCCAGTTGGCCACTGGTGTATCCACGACCTCACCCACTCTTGCACTTCCTTGTCTTTCTGAAACCAGCATCCTTGTATGCCTTTCTTGAGGTCACCGAAGATGTGAAAATCCACTTTGAAGAACTGAACTGTACAGAGGATGTTGCAGTGTTTCCCAACCAAATCACTGAAGTGTGGTCTTTGTCTGATAGGCTGTGTGAGGGTGTTTTTTTGTGCAACAGGATGGTTCTGTCAGACAGTATTCCTACAGCTAGAGGGCAAACAGCAAAGCAACAGTGAAAATACCCCACATCTCTTTTACAAAAAAAATCCTAAGTTTTCACGTAAATTCCAGTTACGTCATAGTGACTTTTGTCTTCGAGTGCAGGGGCCCCTCTACTCGTAGAGTTCCTCGAGCATGGAACCACAATAATGCGCATTGCTATGAAGACATTTTGAAGAAACTCTAATGCTCCATAAAGTCAAAACGTACCGGAATGCTGTCAGACAGAATTATCTTGTTGCACTATAATGCCTGCCCCCACACAACCAATCGGATGAAGGCTGTGCTTCAGCGATTTGGTTGAGAATCACTGCAACATCATCTGTACAGCCCAGATCTTGTGCCATGTGATTTTCACATCATTGACAACATGAAGAAAGACATGTGTGGATGGCAGTTTAAGTCGGACAAGGAAGTGCAAGAGTGGCTGCGATAGTGGATCTGTCCATGGCCAGCCGTGTTCTACGAAACAGGAGTTGATCGTCTCCTCTTCCAGTGAGATAAATGTCGTAATGCACGTGCATTATGTCATGTCATGCCATTCCATGGTCCTGTTGTTTTGAGTGTTTGGTTTTCATTTGACTTCCCCTTATATAAACAAAGGTTCCTAGGACTTTTACAATGTATGCTACTGTGTAAAACATTTCTCTCTGTGAAGAGCAACTGTACAAAATTTGCAGGTATGCATTGTTTCATTTCTTTTTCTGTGGGCAGCACAAACTCTATAGACTTTGGCTGGAAATTTCTTTTTTAGTCCTTTTTTCCACTATTTGAAATAGACACATTCCTGATGCTTCATGTCACCTAGTAGCCTTCCAGGTGGTTGTTCATGTAGTACTCTTCCTTTTCCTCTAAGGGATGGACTGGGCCCGGAATTTCTCTCTCTTTGTCTGGAGAGCCTTCATTATCATTGTCAGTAATCCAATATTTTGCCACTGAAAATAGAAACTGCTTACAATTTATTTTTTTCTTCTTCTCTGGATTCTGGACACTGTAAATTTTAAACAAATTTGAAAGTCCACAGTTTGTTAGGTAAAGGATGACTTTTTTTGTCCATGTCATCAATTTCCATAGAATTTGATGGTGAGAACTGTATTGATCCACAGTATCAACCCTTTTCCTGTGGGCATTATACTGATTCACACAAAGGCTTAAATATATCCTCTCCAATTTTTCTGTTGTATTTGAAACAGAAGCATCATGAATTGTTGAGATCATTCTGACATCCCGCTTGTCTTTCCATACGAGGAGAAGAATGTCACCTTTTCTACAGGAAACCAGATTACCTTTCTTCATTCTTAATGCTTTGGTTTTTGGTTTATGGTATACCTCTTTTCACTGTAATAGTATCACAGATTCTTTTCACCATAATATTATCACAGCCTCTGGTTTTGTTTTTTTAGTTGTAACTTTGCAGTAAAAGGTATTGTTATAATAGTTATCTTGGTAAATATTGTGTCTCAGAAATAATAAGGAAGTCAGACAGTTTTATAACAAACTAGATGTCGTGACAGAAATAAAGAGTAATATAGTCTATGCTGACTGGGACATGTAGGAAAAATGGTGGAGATTAGCACAGTCAAGAAAGCTTTCAAAGGAAGACCAGGGGGATGCCGTTTAAGGACCAGCTGGCTAAATAACATGGAGAAGGACTTGAGAAGAATGGGAGTTAGAAGCCAGCAGCGAATATTGGGCCAGTGGACCAAGGCCCTAGACTGGCTGTAGCACCAAGAAGTAAAGCAAAGATATTGTGCCACATAAAAAGAAGATAATGAAGAACTGGGAGGACAGACTTTTCCAGTTTCTTACCTTCACCAGTATAAATCTCCATATTGGATTTCTCGCCTGTGACAGTCTCACACACCACTGTAACAAGTAACCCATACTTCGTAGTCTTTGCAGGGTTGTACATTTGTAAGCTCAGCCTACTCCATGGAATCATCTCATTCAACAAAGACTGTTGCTTTTATTTATAAAGTGTGCTAAATTTATTGAGGAAATAATGCAACATAGGTTGATTTTTGAAGAGTCTCTCAGAGCTACTGTTCAATTTTGTATTGTCCTTAAAGTGCCAGAATGTTCAGATCTATTGCTGCTCATAATCTATGAAAATAAGCTGTTAGAGTGTCTTGTTGACGAGTAATCTTTCCATCTATCCTTTTTTGTTTGTTAGATTGGGCCAAGGAGTATCTTCATGTCTCTTTGTGTAACACGAGACCACCTGGATGCTTTAGGCAACGTTTTATATTTCACTAAGATTTGATTACGATAAAACAATACAAACAAGTTGTCGCCAAACATCACAGAGGCTATACAGTCACATTGTATTGGAAATGTAATGATCCCTTAATGACCTTCAAGTGTTTGAATGCCAGTTTCTCATCAGTCAATGTTATCATTATAAGAAATGTATCATTCACATGAACAGAGTTGTCATCATCATTAGTGTCAGAATCACTTGACAACATTGCCATCTTGCACTTCTTTGCAGGCCTAAAATTGTCACTGTCTCTGTCACTAGTATTGTCCTCAGATCCATATAAATACATTCCTTCATCTGGATTTTCATTCTCACTAAGAACATCTAAGTACTCGTTGGCAAAGACACCTGAAATTATTGCAGGAAAATTCATTGTCTTCCATTTTCGAAATAGGACCATCTGTAAAAGCAGGAGAAACTTCAAGACAGGAATGGTAACTGTTTGAAATATCAAAATAAATCACAATACTAACTAAGCGAAAGGTACATGAATGCAGTTACATTTGCTACATTGCTTACTGATGTAAAAGGCAGCATGTATGAAATATGAGTAAACTTGGGATCTGACTGGAATGTTTTAAGGCAAGTCTTAAGACAGAATTATTATACGGTGGTGAAAGACACTGCCCACATGGGAGAGATCTGCAGCTTCATATATACTCTCCATACCACTGTAAAGTGCATGGGAAAGGGTACTTCCCATATTAGATATTTTTCCTGTTCCATTCTCATATGGAGCGCATGGTGAACGTTTTATGAAACACCTCTGTGCATACTGTAATTAGTGTAATCTACATAAGAAGTTGTGGTATATTCCTAGATTCAACACTTAAAACTAGTTCTTGACAGTTTAAACTAGACTTTCAGAGGACAGATCGTGTATGTCTTACAAGTATTTTTCAGTTAATTGCTTTCAGCATCTCCATGTCAGTCTTCAATGAGTAAAACAAAGCTTTGACCATTCATGGTGCCTCTTTTGTATACACTCAATATTCCCTATTAGTTCTATTTGGTATGGGGCCACACACTTCAGTAATATTTACGATGGGTGGTACATGTGTTTTGCATACAGTCTTTGTTGGAGGTTAGTTGCATTTCGTTGCTGTTCTACCAATGAACTGCAGTCTGCCATCTGCTTTATATACAGCTGAACCTATGCAACCTGCCTCCATTACTGAGGTTCCTAACGCACACTTGTGCAGTGGCGCTCAACCCAGTGGAAGCTGGTTCGAATCCTGGTGATAGAAAAAGATTTCACTACCAGTATTTATCTGGTTAGGAGAGGAGAGGTGGTGGTGTAAAGTTCCCAATCACCAGACTTTGTGCCAACATCCTGGTTTAAAACTCAAACCATTCCGTAGTGTCTCATGATTGGGCCTGTGACAGAATTGATGGTGATTCCTCTGTCCAATGGGGATGTTAAGCTTGACGGCCCCCTAGGTGCTATTCGTGAGGAGTAGGCTCTCCCTCCTTGCGTCATCTTCATCATCATACAACATAAACATTACAAATACATACATGTAGTGTTACAAATAGTGCATAATGGGGCATGTAGTAAATAAATAAACAAACAACTGTACCTATGTTCCATTTCATATCCCTACAAATTGTTGCACCCAGGTATTTGTTAAGAGTTTAGCAGTTCCAACTGTGGCTCATTTTTGTTGTAGTCATAGGATACTACCTTTTTCTTCTTGTGTGTGACCTGTCGTATTTTACATTACTGAAGGTGTAAAGCTGATTGCCCATCTTTGCGCTATTTTTAAATCTTATCAAGATTGAATATTTGTGCAGTTTGTTTCAGACAGTACGTCATTAAAGATAGTTGTCATCAGTGAAAAGTGAGGTTATTATTGACATTGTGTGCAACGTCTTGGATGAATGTCAGGAACAGCAAGAGTCTCAACACACTTTCCAGAGGCTGTATAAAGTTACATCTACATAAGTAGAAGACTCTCCATCCAGTTAACATACTGCATCTTCCCCACCATGAAATGCTAAATCCCGTCCCATATCTTGTTTTATACCACATATGGTGGTACTTATGTTAATAAGTCACTGTGTGATATGGATTCAGATGCCTGTTCAAAGTCAATAACCACTGAACTGTTGCAGCAGGATGACCACCTGACAGTCTTTACTGTCCATTGTCAGGATCAGTACTCCCAGTACCATCTAGATGCTGATTTTTAGGGAAAAGTATGTCTGGAGTTCAGGAAAGGGAGTGGACTGGGAGGGTGAATTTTTAAGGTGTCATCCTGTGCTTTGGAAGCACAGTGCGCCTTGAGAGTCAAATGTGGGATCTGGTTTCATATGGAGTTTGGATAGGGTCAACATTAGCATGTCATGCTGTTGGTGGTGGGTGTTACAACAGAACATGGAAATCAGCAAGGTTAAATTTTATGCTGCAAAGACATGTATGGAATTTTTGGATGTCTGATATAACTGCCAGTGCTTCTTTTTCCATTTTGTGAGTAACTGATCTGGGCTGAAGTGAGTGTCTCAGGTGCATACGCTGTTGTTTATACGTGCCCACTGTCGCATTTGTGAGAAGTACAGCCTTGATATATTGATATGTGTTAGTGGCCAATATAATGTGTTCTGATGGGTCATGTTGCCAGACAAGGACTAGGCTTTGGATAACATTTGAACTTCAAGCCTCTTTGGCACTGCAAAGACCATACTTATTTTGCACATATCTTGATAGATTATTAAGGGACCTTGTGATGTGTGGAGTATTAAGTGTAAATTATGTGTGATTATTTATTTTGCAGAGAAGTGACTGAAGGTCTTTTAAGTTTGTAGCTTGCTCTCTCTCTCTCTCTCTCTCTCTCTCTCCCTCTCCCTCTCTCCCCCTCTCTCCCCTCTCCCTCTCTCTCCCTCTCTCCGTCTCCCTCTCCCTCTCCCTCTCTCTCTTTTTCCTGAGTCGATTGGAGTCCTTTATGACTCAGTATGTAGCCTAAAGTGCCAACAGCCTTGCCACAATGATTCCCATCAGATCACCTAAGTTAAGTGCTGTTGGGCAGGCCTAGTACTTGAATGGGCGACCATTCGGTGTGCCAAGCTCTGTTGGCAAGCGAGGTGCACTCAGCCCTTGTGATTCAAACTGAGGAGCTACTTGATTGAGAAGTAGTGGCTCCAGTTTTATAAATTGACATATGGGTGGGAGAGCTGTGGGATGAGGATGACACAGCAGCCAATGGGGTGAGGATGACACAGCGGCCAGTTGGTACCATTTGGTCTTCATCCCCTGTTCGAGCAGAGTTTAGTTTTTTATGTAGCCTAAGTATTCCACTTGTTCTAGAAAGAATTCACATTTCTGCTGGTTGCTCTTAAGTCCATTTTGTTATGTCTGGAACAGTAGATTGAAGTTTGCAGGATGTTACAATCTTGTAGCGCCAGTTATTAATACATGGAGGTGACAGAAGTTATGGGATCGCTACATGCACCTATACAGATGGCAGTAGAATTGCGTACCCAAGGTATAAAGGACAATGCATTGGGAGAGCTGTCATTTGCAGTCAGGTGATTCACGTGAAAAGGCTTCCGACGTGATTATGGCTGCATGATGGGAAGTAATAGACTTTGAAAGCAGAATGGTAATATGAGCTATATGCATGGGACATTCTGTTCTGGAAATCAGTAGGGAATCCAATATTCTCAGAGCCACAGCATCAAGAGTGTGCCAAGAATACCAAATTTCAGGGATTACCTCTCACCATGGACAATGCAGTGGCCGACGGCCTTAATTTAATGACCAAAAGCAGTGGCATTTGCATAGAGTTGTTAGTGCTAACAGACAAGTAACCCTGCATGGAATAACTGCAGAAATCAATGTGGGATGTACGGCAAATGTATCCATTAGGGCAGTTCAGCAAAATTTGGCATTATTGGACTATGGTAGCAGACAACCAATGCGAGTGCCTTTGCTACAGTGTGAAATTGCCTGCAGTGTCTCTCCTGGGCTCACAACCATATTGGTTGGACCCTAATGACTGGAACACCATGGCGTCATCAGATAAGTCCTGATTTCAGTTGTTAAGAGCTGATGGTAGGGTTCAAGTACGATGCAGAAGCAATGGAACTGAGTTGTCAACAAAGCACTGTTCAAGCTAGTGGTGGCTCCATAATGGTGTAGGCTGTGTTTACACGGGGTGGACTGGGTCCTCTGGTTATGTTCAGAGACTTGGAGACCAATTGCAGTCGTTGATGGGCTTCATGTTCCCAAACGATGATGGAATTTTTATGGATGTCAATGTGCCATGTTCCCAAGCCACAGTTGTTCGTGATTGGTTTGAAGAAAATTCTGGACAGTTCTAGCGAATGAGTTGGCCACTCAGACTGCCCAACATGTACCCCATCAACACTTACGAGGTGTAATTGAGAGGTCACTTCATGCACAAAGTCGTGTGCTGGCATCACTTTCGCAATTATGAATGGATATAGAGGCAACAGGGCTCAATATTTCTGCAAGGGACTTCTAACGAATTGTTGATTCCCTGTCACTTTTGAGTTGCTGCTCTGTGCCGGGCAAAGGTAGGTCCAACTCGATATCAGAATCAGCTCCAAAACATCTTGGTGCACTGTCAATCTGAAAAGCATCCTAGTGTATCTGACCAGTCCAAATGGAGTGTTGATGGTCATGAATTGATGGGATTTTGTTTGGTGTATGTATGTTGCTAAATAATCTACAATACATACACCAGAGTTAAAAAATACATTTTTGTGAATCTTAAATTGTATATGAGTAGTTTTAATTCTAGTTTGCTTTGTAACACCAATTTCTTATTAAACAATGGAAACTCCAGGTAGGAATATCAACAATATAGGAAAAGATGGAATCCTACTTACCATAAAGGCGACACATGAAGTTGTAGACAGGCACATTTAAAAGCCACTCACATGTAGCTTTCATCCACAGCCTTTGTCAGTAAACACACAAGCAAGCAAGCAAGCAAGCAAGCACACCTCATGCACATGTGACCACCATCTCCAGCATCTCGGACTGGAATGCAGCGCAATGTGGGATGCACACAGCAATCTGGAGGGGAAGGGGAAAGGGAAAGCAATAGTAGCGCACAGGTGTGGTTTCAGTTACCAGAGACAGCAGTCGTGTGTGTGTGTGTGTGTGTGTGTGTGACATTCGTCATTTCAGTGATTGCTTCACAGCCTGTGCCACATGGATCCTTCCCACCGACACCACGACACCAGCATTTCAGAATTGCGCAGGTGGGGACTCTCCCTACAATATATCCTACATTCCCATAACCCTCCTGGCCTCAACCTTCGTTCGTCATTCTCCTCACCCATCCAGCCCCTTCCCTGTTCTCCACCTCTACCTTGCTATCCCTCCGCCTCCCTGCTCCCACTTCCTCCTTACCCCATCACACAATGCAGCTGCTGCCCACGGTGTGGTTTCAGTTACCAGAGACAGCAGTCGTGTGTGTGTGTGTGTGTGTGTGTGTGTGTGGTGGCTATTTTTGACAAAGGCCTTGTTGGCTGAAAGCTTATTTTTGACAGTCTTTTTGTTGTGCCTGTCTGCGACTCAGCATCTCCTCTATATGGTGAGTAGCAGCTATCCTTTAGAAATAAATTGAAGTAGATAGGTTGCAAAACAGATGCTTGAGGTACACCGTACTTAATACTTCTAACTTCTGATCTGTGTAACTTTTTAATGGGTATGTATTGCATCCTGTTACAGAGATGCGATGTTATCCAGTCTGCTGCTTGACCACAAGTACCAGTATTATTTATTTTCTTTACTAGGTCTGCATGATTTGTTGTGTCAGATGGCAAGGATAAGTCCAGAAAATCTCCAGAAACTATCATATGGGGCCAAGGTCTGTACAGTAAATTCTGTTAATGATTTCCCTTTCTGGTATCCATGCTGTTCTGGAGTTATAATATTATGCTTTTCCAGGTAAGCAGTTAGTCTGTTGAGCATGTGCATTTCTAATATTTTGGAGAAGCCTGGATACTGAGGATGTTGTTGTTGTTGTTGTTGTCTTCAGTCCTGAGACTGGTTTGATGCAGCTCTCCATGCTACTCTATCCTGTGCAAGCTTCTTCATCTCGCAGTACTTACAGCAACCTACATCCTTCTGAATCTGCTTAGTGTATTCATCTCTTGGTCTCCCTCTACGATTTTTACCCTCCATGCTGCCCTCCAATGCTAAATTTGTGATCCCTTGATGCCTCAGAACATGTCCTACCATCCAGTCCCTTCTTCTTGTCAAGTTGTGCCACAAACTCCTCTTCTCCCTAATTCTGTTCAATACCTCCTCATTAGTTATGTGATCTACCCATCTAATCTTCAGCATTCTTCTGTAGCACCACATTTCGAAAGCTTCTATTCTCTTCTTGTCCAAACTATTTATCGTCCATGTTTCACTTCCATACATGACTACACTCCACACAAATACTTTCAGAAATGATTTCCTGACACTTAAATCTATACTCGATGTTAACAATATTCTCTTCTTCAGAAATGCTTTCCTTGCCATTGCCAGTCTACATTTTATATCCTCTCTACGTCGACCATCATCAGTTATTTTGCTCCCCAAATAGCAAAACTCCTTTACTACTTTAACTGAGGATAGCGGTCTGTAATTGTTAGGATCTTCATATTTTCCCTTTTTGTATATAGGTACCACTTTAATTAATGTAAGTTGATCGGGAAATACTCCTTGGAATGAGTAGTTGATAGTATCCAACAGTTGTGTAATTAATTTTGCTGCCACCTGCTTGATTAGGTAGTTTGACACTTTATGATGTCCAGCAGACTTTTTGACTTGAGTTTTTTATACCATTGTCACTTCCTCATTAGGTACTGGTATTAGGAACATGAAGTGGTTTGGTTTATTTGTCATTGTGGTTTGCTGAGTGAGTTCTTATGTTACTGTGTTCATGCTTTAGCAGGGTGTATGTGCCACGGGATGAACTCCTGTAAAAACCTGGATGTTTTTTGATCTGGGAAAGATCAAGGAACTTTTTTAGAATTCTGGGAATTTTTCACTGTTTTAATTTCCAGATAAATTTTTGTTCTTTTGACTGATAAGAACTGCTACTGCAGAATAATACTGCAACAAGGAAACATAAATGAGAAAATAAACCCAAAATAAAATTTTAGTCGCACAGAAAATTCACCAGTTACAATAAAGCAAATGACACACGCCAGGGTCTGCCGACTGTGAAATGTGTCAGAAACTTCAAGATGAAGACTGTGCAGTACTTTCTAACAACAAACTACTTTCAATGAGCATACTGTCACAACTGTTTACATTTACAACAGGTTGCAGAAAAATATTGTTATGTCTGAGAATGTACAGTTAATTTCTTAAATAAAGGAACATTGGACTCTCATTCAAAACTAACTACTTTGAGCACTGGCCACTTGGAAAAATTTTGGGCTCAGGAGACCAGCTGTTTATGCCATTATTTAAAACTTTACCGGCATATTTGTGTTTGGTATATCTTAAAGGGTAACATGCGAAAAAAGATTAAGCTTGAAAGTTAGTTTATTGGCTGACTGCATCACAAGTCCTATGCTATGAATTTCTGCTGGCATTGGCTAGTGAGTCACATAATGTGAGCTAAGATTGGCTGACAAAATTGCATCGCAATCTCAATTTCAGTGCTTTAAAAGTTGTCATGGTGTAATTGGTGCCATTTATACTTATACTTTCATAATACGAAAACATGGAGTGTACATGTGGCATTGCATTGAAGATGCATTGTTTTTTGCTGGGTTTCATTTCCTAATCTATGCCAGTTTATAATACCTGTACCATTCAAAGGATTTGCAAGTGTTACAGCTCCAAGGGAAAGTTTATTGTCACTTAATATGGAAAAAAGTGTATTTTTACATGGGAAGAGATATATTTTCATGTGGGAGAAGATGTATTTTTAACCAGGAAATCCGTGAAATTTCTCCTGCCCCCCTCTCCCCTCCGCATATCCACCTTGTTTAGGTTTTCTGTCATATCTATGTAGTTATTATTCAGGATACTGGCAATTTCTGTTTTATCTGTAATGATTTTATTACTCACTTCCGTATTTTCTGATTAATTTGTTTTCCGTGTATTTTTTGTCTTTCTGAGTTAATTATATCCCAGGCTGTTTTCATTTTATTTGCTGATTTTGAAATAATCTCATTAATTGATTTGGATTTTTCTCCTCTTATCAGCTGTCTGTATCTCATCTGGTACTGTTTGTAGGTTTAAATACTTTCTCTCTGTTTTATTACTCTTAAGGTAGGCTTCAGTTCTAGTTAGTTGCTTCTCTAAGTCTGGTGGTGGAGGGTAGGATCCAGATGGCTCAGGTAGCGAAGCAGTGATTGAAATTGAGCATTTTGTGCTAAGTTGCAAATTGTGCCGCTGGTGGTCTACTTTGCTCTTGGACACAGTTTGATAGGTGCCGTTCATCCTGGTAGACAGCTGGTTGGTAGTCATGCCAATATAAAAAGCTGTGCAATGGTTGCAGCAGAGTTGGTTAACACACAAAAGTTTCCACCCCCTCTGTCCTATCATCTCCTCTCCATTCTCGTCTCCTAGTCTCTTTGTTTGCTGCCCTCTGCCAATGCACCCACCAATCTCACCCACTTCTCTCCTTTTCGCTCATTCTTTCCCTATCTCCCTGCCCCTCAACCTCCTGACGCTGCACCTGTTGCCATTCTAGTCCCTGCACACTCTGCCAGACAATGTTCCTCTGTACTCTCATCATAGACTTCTATCGCTTCCCCTTGCCCATCCTTTTCAGGTTGCTGGTGCAGGTGCAAGAAACATTTGCCACAAATGAGTTTATGCAGCTGTTTCAACACTTTCCCGAGATTGTTACACCACAATTAGAGGAGAAAGATGCGAAACAGAATAAGCAACATTTCATCAAGACCACACCAGGTCCACCAGTGTCTGCACGGCCTCGGAAATTAATAGCAAAACAAGAATTTGAGAAATTGTTGAAGGAAAACATGATCTGTCTGTCTGACAGCCTGTGGGCTTCACCATTGCATTAAGTTCGCAAGGAAGATAAAACGTAAAATGTGGAAACCTTGTGGTGATTTCCAGGTAGTAAACGCAAGGACAATACCAAATAAGTACCCGGTTCCGAATTTACAGGAGTTTAACAATTTGCTAGTGGGATCACATGTGTTCAGTGTAGTGGATTGTGCGACAGCTTTGTAGCGGGAACACAGTTTAAGATGGGAAAAGATTAACTTCAGTTCAATATTTCGGTGCACACAAGTTACGGCCAGGCGCAGGCCTGTTGACAGTAAGTTATGCTACCGGCGGTTGTGAAGTAGAATGGCGACCACAGGGCTGTAGACCCCCAGAAAAGAGTAGATGCAGCAGTTTGCATGGCACAAGTTATAGGCAGAAGGGGCCCACTGACCCAACCCAGGTGTTATGAGTACATGACTCGGAGTGGTGCGTTAGCAAAATAGAGGCGCACAGCCGCATTTAAATAGGTGCCGGTTCACTAACAAGACATTCAAGTGTGAGAGCTCTCCTGGACGGCGGGGTGTGTCACACCACCGGCTACATGCAGCAGCAGATGGGGCGACAGCGTCCCAGTCCATGGCTGGTCGCTGGTTCGACCCTCTGAGGCCAACGCAGGGTCTGCAGCCAGCCAGCAGCAGGGCATGCCATGGCTCACCACCGCATGCAGTCTTGTTGGCTTCCAACACACGCCAGAAGCATCCCAAGGCAAGGGCCACAGATTCGGATGCTAGATCGTGGGCACTTGTCACCGTAATCTTATCCACGCTGGCGAGGAAGCACGCCGTGAGCACCTTGCAGCTCCCAGCGGACGGCACTGAGACAATGCGGGTGAAGACTGCTGAGCAGACTGCTGGCGCATCCTGACATTGTCACTACTTTGTGGCCGTGCAAGGCTGACACACAGCTGTGCGTTGCATGGGTCCCTGAGGCAGCCATTCCATGCCAAGCCGTTTCACAGACAGCGAAGTGGTGTCCTCAGCATTGCGGGACACGGTGAAGCAGACTGAGAGGAACAGGGGCTCTGTAGCTGGAAATAATAAATCACTTGGGAAGCTCGTATGAGTTTTATTAAGGCACATCCTGACAACCCATCCTCGTCCAACGTACACTCTACATTTGGTGTCCACAAAATGTGGGGGGGTGTTGACCAATTTTTCTTTTTGAGTGTTGGACATTTTCTTTCTTTCTTCTTCCTTTTTTATTTTTAGTATGGCTCCTGGTAGGCCATTTTAGATGTTTTGCAGAGGCATGTTATTTTTTTGCCAGAATAAGTGTTATTGTGTTTGGGGCAGTAAGATGTTGTTTTTCGTGGCATTTGATTACTTTTGTATTGGTGTATGATGACACAGAACTGTAGGAAGTCAGGTTATTCTTGTACTTAAATGTTTGCTTTCGGGACTAACTGGGAATGAAAGCAACACAATGGCAGAGTCAGGGACACAAGGCATGTCGGAACCATAAGCGGTACAGATTTTGTGGGAAAAGGTAGCACAATTGACAGCGGTCAATATGCAGTTGAGAAGTGAATTAACATCTAGAAGTGAGTGGGAAACCACATCGGATCAGCCGTTTTTGCGTAGGGTGCCGCAGCAGGAGATTGATCCAGCCACTGCGAGTTTGATTATTCCGTTTTCTGGCAATGCATCTGAGGATGTGCATTCATTCGTGGAGGACTTGGAAACTACAGCTGTGATGAATGGTTGGTCTGATGAACAGTTGTTACATGTAGCCAAGATTAGATTAATGGGTGTAGCTAAGACATATGTAAGGCGTTCTGAGGCCTTAAGGAACGCGGGACAGTTTAACCAGTTGAAGGAGGGGCTTTTACAGACGTACAAGAAACAGAATAGCAATCAGTACTTCAGGGAGAGGTTGAATACAATGACGAAGAGGCAGGGGAAGACGGTAGAGAAATTTGCGGACAGGATAAGAGCAATTAATGAGTATACTTAAGAGTTGGGTCAGAGTAATGAAGAAAATGGTATTCTGTTGCAGGAGGTCGAGCAAAGGGCAATTGATGTATTTTTGAGGGAATTACCATCGCATATGTTGTGGAAAGTGTGTGAAGGGCTCCAAAAGATTTGTATTCAGCCATTCAGCTGACAATTCAATGTGAGGAAATAGATCTGGCAACAGGGGTACGTGATAGACAAGCAGTGTTTACAGCAGGTGTAAAATGTTATAAGTGTGGGCATACGGGACACGTGCAGAGGCAGTGTACCCAGTCACCAAGGAATAGAGGGATGTGTGGAAACCAGCAGTGTGGAGGATGGAGAAGTGGAGTTAGTAGAGGTGGACAATCGTTAAATGGCAGAGGGGCCGCAAGACCCACTTGAGGGAGCTCCCGTTAAATTTCTGTGCTACAAATACGTATGCAGAGGTGGAATGTTCAGTGGTAGGATCCATAAGAACTAAAAAGTTTAAGATTTTGTGGGACACAGGGGTACAAGTGTCAGTGGCTGCTAAGAGTTTAATGGGATGAAGGAAGTTAGATCCACAGGGGATAAGGTCGTCACACCTTTGGGGTCCGTGACAGTTGACTTTTGCATAGGGGAAGTCCGATTTGATGCAAGTATGGAGGTAATACCGTGGATAAGTGAGAGCTACAATGTGATCCTAGGAGTAGATATCTTGCATCAACATCATGCCAAAATTGACCTTGGACAACGAACTGTGGATCTTGGTGGAATGTTATTTCAACTAGGGGAAACTTGTGGTTGCGGAGCTGTCACAAGGGGTGTTCAACTTAATGAACAAGCCAATTGAACTGCGTACATTAACATTAAGGCTTAATTCGCATGTGTGTGTGTCTATTGGCACCGGGAAGTTGCTTTGGGTAAGTGTAGAGTAAATCTACCTGTAGGTACAGTATGTGTTATTGAACCGTTGGAGGACAATGAATTTTTTGACCCATTAGGCTGTTTTGTGAAATGTAGTATTGTATGTGTACGAGAGGGAAACAATGGGCAAGTAGTCCCTGTGAACATGGATAATTTTAACGCTGTAAACGTGAATTTGGGAAAAGGAGTTTTAGTGGCAAATTTGGATGTACCAGATGACGAAGACTGGTGTTCAAGAGGTAGGCGTAGCGATCAACCACCAACTGCCAATAGAACTGCATTGTGTAACAAGGTTAAACATTTTAAAGGAGAAGAAAAAGAGCACACGGAAGAATTGTTGTTGGGATTTAAGGATTTGTTTTTTCCGCGAGGGCTGTTACCAGCAACTCCATTATTTCAACATAGGAGAACAACAGGGAATGAAGCAGCTGTTTGCCATAAGCCATACAGAATACTGAGGTATTTGCAGCCGATTGTGGAGGATTTCATTGATCAGCAGCTTGCGAATGGTATTAGAGAACATAGTAATAGTTTCTGGGGAGCGGGCATTGTTGTTGTGCCTAAAGAATCTATGGATGGAACTAAGAAATACAGGTTCTGTTGTGATTACAGATACCTCAGTAATTTGACAGTAACAGACGCATACCCCATTCCAAACATATCGGAGACTTTGGATCACTGAGGACATGCCAGTACTTTTCTACGGTGGAATTGACAAGCGGTGATCATCAGTTAGAGGTGGCTCCAGAGGGTCATCCAAAAACTGCTTTCTCTATTCCTGGGTGCCATTACCAGTACATCAGAATGCCATTCAGTTTAAAAAACGCTCCAGCAACATTTCAGAGTTTGCTAGACAGTGTGTTGAGGGGTTTGAAACCATGGCGGTGTCTTGTCTGTTTGGGTGATATTATAGTGTTTTCAAGTAGTATGGAGCAGCATAGACAGCTGTTAAGGGAAGTCTTCATGATGTTAAGAGCAGCTTGTTTGACGTTGAGCCTGGAGAAGTCTCATTTTGCATTGGAAGAAGTGAAATATTTAGGTCATATCATCAGTAAGGACGGAGAGCGAACAGATCTGAGGTTGGTACAGGCTGTAAGGGATTTTCGGGAGCCGAAAACAGTTAAGGAAGTGCAATCATTTGTCGGAATGTGCAATTTCTATCAAAAGTTCGTGAAGGATTTTGCAGATTTCGCACAGCCAGTGATGCGATTGTTATGGAAGGGTGTGAAATTTGAATGGACAGAAGTGTGTCAGAAAGCGTTTACAAACTGAAAGAAGTGTTAACATCAAGTCTGGTTCTTGTGTTTCCAGATTTTGAAAAGGAATTTATTCTAGCATGCCATGTGTCGAATCAAGAATTATGGTGTGTTCTTAGTCAGGAAATTGATGGGAAAGAACATCCTGTAGCCTATGCACCTAGGCAGTTGAATGCAGCAGAGAGGAATTACTCAACAACAGAGAGGGAGATGCTTAGCGTAATCTATGGAATCACATATTTTAAATGTTATTTATATGGGAGAAGATTTTGGGTAGTGACAGATCATGCTGTGTTGAAGTTGTTGTTGGATTTGAAGGATCCATCCACTAGACTCGCTAGGTGGGCTGTAAGGCTTAATGAATTCGACTACAAGGTGGTGCACAAGCCTGGGAAGAAGCACGGTAATGCAGATGCACTGAGTAGAAAGGTGGCAAAAGTAGAAGTCATACATTGTGACCTAGCAATATGGCAAGAATTATGGGACGCTGACAATGATTATGAAATGTATCCGACACAGCTACAATTCAATACGTACGATGGTCTTCTGTGCAGGGAAAAAAAGTTAGGGCTAAGGGTAGAAGTGGCAGTGAAACTGAGAGATGAGGTTTTAAAGGAAGCACATGATCACGTGTTATCTGGTCATGGAGGGTGTAGAGCGACGAATAGGAGTGTGGTGGAGAGGTAGGAAAGTGGATGTGGATCAGTATGTCAGGAATTATATACCAACCATTTTTTGAGTTATGTGGAGATAGTGGCTGTGCCAAATCAGCAGGCAGCAATGGTCGTGCAAGCATTAGTAAAGAACTGGATTTTGAAGATTGGTGTACCAGAGACAATAATTACTGACCAAGGGACCAATTTCATGTCGGATTTAATGAAGGAATATTGTAAATTGTTGAATGGAAAGAAGTTGAGGACAAGCATGTTGCATCCACAGGTAAACAGAAGGACAGAACGGGTACACAGAACAATCGGGAAGAAGCCGAGGTTTTATGTGGATTCTCATCACTGTCAGTGGAACGAGTATTTGAAGCATATTGTAAGTGCATACAATGCAAAAGTCCATACTAATACTGGTTTGAGCGAAAAATGCTGTCACTGTAGGAAGTTTACCACAGTATAGAGTAGGGCAATGGGTAATTCTATCCAGCTCCTATGCGTCACAAGAGGAAAACGAAGAAGTTCGTTGTGAGGTATCAAGGGCCATACCAAGTAGTTGAAACCACATCCCCTGTTATATTAAGCTTCAGCTGCCAGCTAGAACAACGGTAGTACACATTGGGTGGTTGTGGCCATTTAAGAGTTATCCGGAAGTGATTCCAGGCATGTCACAGGAAGGGAAGAGGAAGAAAGAGATCCAGAAAGTAGTGGAGTATTTGTAGTTGTTTTTTGTTTTCTTGTTATGTATGAGTGGGTTTACACAGATTAATTAGGCATTGTGTTTTCAAATGTTGTAGGTTTTTTCAAGTATTGTGAGCCTGCTGGGGACAGCAGTCTTTTTAAATGGGGAGGAAGGGTGATGGTGATCCCTGACCTCAGGCACTGAAAAGGGGAGTGTTGAGCAATTCGGTAGAAGTAAAAAAACTGAGGAGGTATTGCTGATCTCGGCAGTTAAAAGCCAGTCCACCGAGATGATGAGGGAGGAATTACGGAGCTGCCATAGAGGGAAGGTAATGATATGTCCAGCCAGGGTGATAAGCACCAATCCGGACATGTGCATGGTGCAGTTATTTTTAGCCAGGAGGGAAGAAATAGACTGTCGAAGGGACAACATGGAGCCAGAATTGAGATTGCAATGGGTCGGGATGCATTGGATCTTGTCCCCCTTTGAAAAATTAATAGTAGTAGCAAGTTGTTTTGTGCAGGGAGTATTTGCCGAAGCAAAACGTATAGAGCTCGAGGGGAGCGGAATTTTAATCAGTGGACCTGTGCGTAACATAATAGGACCGACCTTCCATCTGCCAGCGTCAATTTCAGGAGTCATGCAATTGAATGTTACACAGCCACAGTTGTACTGGCCAGAAGCAACTTTAGAGTTTTTGCTAAGGCAGAATCTGACCTTGTTAAATCGACTCTGGAGTCAGGTCTGTTGAGATCCATAAACCAGTTCATTTCAGAGCAAGAGGGGCACATAACAGCCGAACAGCTTGTGCAGCATGTTGCTCAATATAGGGAAAGGCAATGATAAGTAATCTACATCTACATCCATACTCTGCAAGCCACCTAATGGCGTGTGGCGGAGGGTACCTTGAGTACCTCTATCGGTTCTCCCTTCTATTCCAGTCTCGTATTGTTCGTGGAAAGAAGAATTGTCGGTATGCCTCTGTGTGGGCTCTAATCTCTCTGATTTTATCCTCATGGTCTCTTCGCGAGATATATGTAGGAGGGAGCAATATACTGCTCGACTCCTCGGTGAAGGTATGTTCTCGAAACTTCAACAAAAGCCCGTACCGAGCTACTGAGCGTATCTCTTGCAGTCTTCCACTGGAGTTTATCTATCATCTCCATAACACTTTCGCGATTACTAAATGATCCTGTAACGAAGCACACTGCTGTCCGTTGGATCTTCACTATCTCTTCTATCAACCCTATCTGGTACGGATCCCACACTGGTGAGCAGTATTCAAGCAGTGGGTAAACAAGCATACTGTAACCTACTTCCTTTGTTTTCGGATTGCATTTCCTTAGGATTCTTCCAATGAATCTCAGTCTGGCATCTGCTTTACCAACAATCAAATTTATATGATCATTCCATTTTAAATCACTCCTAATGCGTACTCCCAGATACTTTATGGAATTAACTGCTTCCAGTTGCTGACCTGCTATATTGTAGCTAAATGATACGGGATTTTTCTTTCTATGTATTCGCAGCACATTACACTTGTCTACATTGAGATTCAATTGCCATTCCCTGCACCATGTGTCAATTCGCTGCAGATCCTCCTGCATGTCAGTACAATTTCCCATTGTTACAATCTCTCGATATACCACAGCATCATCCGCAAAAAGCCTCAGTGAACTTCTGATGTCATCCACAAGGTCATTTATGTATATTGTGAATAGCAACGGTCCTACGACACTCCCCTGCGGCGCACCTGAAATCACTCTTACTTCGGAAGACTTCTCTCCATTGAGAGTCATTAAGTAATGATCGTTTTGAGCACCTATGTGCCAAGTGCCATCACACCCTCAATATTGTTGTATGTTGTTTTCATTCTGATCAGGCTGAGAGCCAATTCCTAGAGGGAACCGACGGTAGTCCAAATCCCAGTGGATTGGATACCGAGGGTGTAAGACGGGTAGGTAAGGAGTTGATCGAGTGTTAGGTGGAGTGGTCATCCGGTAAGGAATTTTTACGTTTTGTGTCATGTCATGTGTTTAAGAGGACTTGAGCACATCTAAGTTTTCTAATAGTAGTAGTAAATATGTCATAAGTATGTGCCGACCCAAACAAGTTTAAGAGTAGTTAGTTTTTGACCTGGATACTGGGTCTTTCTGAAGGGGGGAATAATGTAGCGGCACCACTGTTTAAGATGGGAAAGGTTTAGCTTCGGTGCAATATTTTGATGCTCACAAGTTATGGCCAGGCACGGGCCTGTTGACAATAAGTTACGCTACCAGTGGTTGCGAAGTAGAATGGAGGCCTCAGGGCCACAGACCCGCAGAAAAGAGTAGATGCAGCGGTTTGCATGGCACAAGTTACAGGCAGAAGTGGCCCACTGGCCCAACCCAGGTGTTATGAGTACTGACTCTGAGCGGTGCATTAGCAAAACAGAGGCGTACAGCCGCGTGTAAATAGACGCTGGTTCACTAACAAGTCATTCAAGTGTGACAGCTCTCCTGGACGGTGGGGCGTGTCACACAACCGGCTACACGCAGCAGCAGATGGGGTGCCAGTGCCCCAGTCCACGGCAGGTCACTGGTTTGACCCTCTGAGGCCAACACAGGGTCCACAGCCAGCCAGGGGCGGGCCATGCCACGGCTCGCTACCGCAGGCAGTCTTGTTGCCTTCCTACACTCACCGGAAGCATTCCAAGGCAAGGGCCACAGATTCGGATGCCGGATCGTGAGCACTTGTTGTCGCTGAGATCTTGGCCATGCTGTCGAGGAAACACGCCACGGGCACCTTGTAGCTCCCAGCGGGTAGCACTGAGACAAAGCGGGCAAAGACCGCCGAGTCGACTGTCAGCACATCCTGACGTCATCACAACTGCACAGCCGAACAAGGCCGACACACAGTTGTGCGTTGCACGGATCGCTGAGGCAACCATTCCACACCACGCCATTTCGCAGACAGCGAAGTGGTGTCCTCAGCATTGTGGGACCCAGTAATGCAGACTGAGAGGAATGGGGGCACTGTAGCTGGAAATAACAAATCACTTGGTAAACTCCAATGAGTTTTGATACTGTGCATCATGACAGCCCATCCTCGTCCAACATACCCTCTACAGCTTATATGCAAATTCCAGTGCCAGCAGAATTCCCAAAGACAGCTATAACTACCCTGTTTGGCCTTTTCGAACACATGCGTACGCCTTTTGGACTTAAAAATGCAATCCAGATATTGGCAAAGGTTTTGCACGGCCTGCATTTTTGTTTCACCTACATTGACGACATTCAAGTGTTTTCTAAAACGACAGCCAAGCATAAGGATCATCTGACACAGGTTTTTCAATGTCTCAGTGATTATGGTGTGGCCAATAATCGCAGGAAGTGGGTCCTAGGACAAAACCAAGTGACTTTTTTAGAGTATTTAGTTACCGCAGCAGGAATTATTCCAATGCCGGAGGAGGTGCAAGCATTACCACAGGTATTACCCCCGACCACAAGCCAAGAATTACGAAGTGCAACTAGCCATTTTGGTTACCCCCAGTTTGCCAGGAAGCAACATCAAAGGCCAGACGTAACAAGGTTACCAATTCTGATGCTCTCATCTGCGTTAAAGGCTTTCCACCTGCTGGCTTGTGCGATTCTCTTATGTTGCATTTACAATTGCAGACCATCCTTTATATGGTTTGTGATTCTGGAGAACATTTTTGCACATCACCAGATCTCTGAAGACCATGATTAGTTTACACTGGCAATCAGCGACCTTTTGTATTTACAATTGCAGACCATCTTTTATATGGTTTGTAATTCTGGAGAACATTTTTGCGCGTCACCAGATCTCTGAAGACCATGATTAGTTTACACTGGCAATCAGTAACCTTGACCAGTGGGCAGCTGCTTTAGTTTCGGACATTATTTTGCATCCACTTCACCAGTAAGCCTACCTTGCTCATAAAACATCTTAAGTTGCTTGTTCCATTAAACTACCACTTGAACAAGTGCTGTAGCACGAAAAACATGCTGACAAAAACCCATCAGAGTTTTGGAGACATTTACATGCTATGGTTGACACTAATGTGGTTTCTGACAATTTGTTGTTACATATCTGGCAGCAATAGGTGGCTTCACAAGTACAGCTAGCTCTAATTGTGCATGTAGAGCAATCTTTACTGAAGTTACTGCAAGTTGCAGCATGCATGCAATGGTAGATTTGATTGCTGTGGTGGCTGCAGCACCAATAGCTACAAGTGTTCCAGCCAAATAAAATTGTCGACCACCAAGCTCAAGTAAAGAGATGATGCATCACTGTGCCCCTGTCTCGTAGTGACACTCACTGAGCATAACCATAGAACTTTGAATCCTATGTGTTACAGTTGAAATGATGCTAAAGAGGTTTCAAGCATTACAACTGTTGAGTGGCCCTAATAAAAGTTCACGTTCACAACATTATTCTGCTCATCAATCTCAAGATCACATACAATACCAAGCTAGCTGTACTAACATCTGCTAGTATCATAGATATTTCTGATGTCAAGCTCTGAAGTGCATGAAGCCTTGTTGTGAGTACCAGATGATCACAATGATAAACAGTGCTGCGAACAAAAGGAGCCATCTCACAACTGGTCACAGGTGGTGGCACAATGGCAGAAGTGTCATTTATAACAGTACAACACAAGCTCAGATGATTCAGTCTCTACTGCCCCCACTGTACAATGCAGTGTTATGCTGGTTACATATTTCTGGCAAAAATCCTGGTTTGGTTTACCTGATCAACACCAGCTCAGAAGACAGCACTCTCCCTACTCCATGCAAAACTGATGTAATGTTTGATAAGCTTCCATATTTAACATCTGCAAAGAACTCTATTATCCTCACCCATGGCCACAGAGATCTGACAATCAGTGCTTCCCATTTTGAGTGGATTTTTGTGGTTGCAGACATGACATAGCCCATCTTACGCACTGATTTGCTTTCACATTTCAAGGGTGCTGATTTGCTTCCACATTTCATGCTTACTGTGGACTTCACAAATGCATCTCTAATAAATTGGCTCAGCAGTCACAAATTGAAGGAACTCGGGGTTGTTCTGCTTTTGGCATGCTGGGAAGAGTTGACAATATAGGTACACATTCTCTCAGGACATTAACATTGTGCATACTGTGGAGTTTTTTTCAGTGCCACAGAGGTTGAAGCAACAACGTAACATTAAACCCTGTGATTTGCACTACATATGTATCACCTCTGGCCCACCAGTTTCACACTGTGTCCACATGATTGCACTAGAATGCTTAATAGAGACTAAAACAATCTTGAGGAAATGCTTCATTCGGGTGTTGTAAGTAATTCCGACAGTCTGTAGTCCTTAAGGATGGCTCGTAGTATCCCAGCAGGGATTACTGTGAATTGAGTGCTAGAACTGTACTAGATGGGCATCCCATAGCTACTACATTGACATCTGCTTTGGGAGTTGCAACTGTTTTCACTCTTCTGGACTGCTACAAGTCTTACAATCAAATTCCAATAATGTCTAGTTATATACAAAAACAGCTGTGATAAAGCCTTTTATTCTTTGATTTCTTGAATTCATGGCATTTGGACTCAAAAAAACACTGTTGAAACATGGCATAGCTACATTGACAAAGATTTTCAGGGACTGACTTTTTGTTTCACATATGTAGTCGATATCCTGGTATTCTCGTCAACACCCAGTTACATAACAGGGATGTTCATGAAGTATGACATTGACCTTATAGCCGTGACACTGTGTTAAACGAGGATAAATGTGCCACGTGGAAAAGTGAATTAACCTTACTTGGCCATAGGGTCTCATCTCGTGGTGTCTGCCTGCTATCAGAGAAGTTATCCATTTTACATTACCTTCCAAAGCCACAAGATAGCAGCACTTGAGATATTTTATGTGCATGGTGAATTTTTATTGCCACCATCTTCCAGTGACAGCTTCCATTCAAACCCGTCTAAAGACCACACTTTTTGGTCACAACACCAAGGGCAAATGAGTACTCAAGTGGACTCCAGAAATGGACAAACCTTTCTGTCGTCTACAGGTGAGTCTCGTGAAAGAAATGCTGCTCTCCCACCGTGTACCATCTACAGTATTGGCCAGTAATGCAGATACCAGCCAAAGTGTAATTGGTGCAATACACCAAAAAGTCAACAATCATTGGTAGCTAAAAAAAAAAAAAAAAATCCTGACCCAATCATATCGGCCTTTCAGAATGTCAGTGCTAAATGTTCCTCTTGACATTTCAGGCACAATGAATTTATCAGTCAGTTTGTCTCGTAAATTCATAACATTAAAGACACAGAAAATATAGTTGCTGAGCACTTTTCTTGCATTTGTAGTTTGGTTAATGTTTTGAACTAAAAAATATCACTATGATCCTAGCAACAAATTGACAGCTGCAAATGATCCTTGCATGGGATTGAGGCTGAAGCAAGTCGAGGCACTAGGTGGCAACTCTAAAATATGGTGCGATGTCTCACAATGGAAACTGTGACCCTACATTTTGCCACATTTTCAAAAAAGTGGCATTCAACCGTGTCCACAGCCTGTTACATCTAGGGGAAAATGCCACTACTCTATTACAAATCAGCAGTTTTGCGTGGCCGTGAATTTTAAAAAGAAATATCGTGGTGGTGGAGGGCTGGGTTCCTGCATATTGCCAACACCAGCAGTGCAAACTGGGATGTGATGCTCACACAGATACTGAACATCTCCTTGTGCCTCCAGTGGATATCGGTTACATACACATTGACCTCATGGGACCTCTACTGTCTTCAGAAGGCTACAAGTATCTATTCATGGCAGTACACGGATGCGTGAGAAGTGCAGAAGCTGTACCAGTCACAGATATATCCACCGAGACAGTTGCAAAAATGCTTGTTGCAAATTGATTAGCATGCTTCAGCTGTCCTCACCACTTTACAATAGACTAGGGCTGTGCATTTTCCAAAGCCACCACACTACAAGCTACCATCATGCCAGCAATGGAATGGTTGAAAGGGGGTATAGTATTATAAAGGCTGCTCTCGTTTGACCAAAAGAAGTGTATGGAAACACTTTCTCTGGTCTTTTTAGGGCTATGGATAGCTTATAAATGGGCCATCTGTAAGTCATTGTCTGAAATCCAAAGTGGTTTATGGGGAGTCACTGAGGACTGTGGCAAACTTCTTCACGCCTGCACTAAACTGGGTGGAACTGCCACAATTGGTACAGCTGATTCCTAAACATGTTGCAAAGCTCCAATGGCTACCTGTTTTGCACCACTGTGAACACAAAATTTTTGTACACAAAGCCTTGGCCGGCTGCTCCCATAGCATGCTGCATGCTGATTTAGTTCGAGCCCCTCTTCAGCCCTCGTACACCAGACCTTTCGAAGTGATCCAGCATAGACAGCACCTGTTAGACATTTTGCAAAATGTCAAATGCAGCAAGGTACCTGTAGAGAGGGAAACAAGTGTGGGTGATAAGTCGCCACCTTTGGACTGCATGTTGACAACCGAGGTTACGCAATGCCCTGACACATTTATGCAGACCTCAGCTATGGGCTCAGCTGCCAGCTGCTCACCTCTTGTCATACTTTTGACCACACCTATGGCTGCAACAGTACTGCAATCAACCATCCGCACAAGAACCAGATGAGTTATGTTCAAGTACCTCTATACTCAGGGCGCTCTGTGTTTTAGGTTGGGGGTGTGTGGGGAAAAATGATCAACCATATATAAGTTCTGTGAAAGTCTTGTTTATTCACTGCCTATTTTATTGTTCAAAAGTTGTTGCATTGGTTTCCTTTCCTCAGTAAAAGTGATTATCATTATACCAACAATTAGTGTTGATATTAATTTGTGGATATTTAAGTTCATCTGGAAGCCTTGTGTAACTTATTTATTATAAAACAATTTATATTATACATACAAATCGTACAATATTGTGATTTCTTGGATAAATACAATACATCGCTAGAATCATTTCGGGCTGTTGTTTAGCTCCAGTGCAATTGTGTGTGTCCCCTTTATTACCCATAAGTTGCCCAAAAGTTCTATTGAAAAACAAAATTTTGCCAAGCTGAGATGTAGCATTATACATGAAGCATTGATTCTAATTTATGGATATTTTTAATTTTCAGATACAGCTGCAAATTGCCTCATGACAGATATACTAATCTTGCCCCATTGTGGTATCTGTTGCTCAGGGGTGGAAAGTGTGTGTGTTTTGTGCAGTTACCAGTGAACTCGGTGTTGAAAGTGAGCATAGAGGTAAAAGGATTTCTGCTTTAGAGAAAAATGTTGTTTTTAGTTACCCAGTTGTATTAGAAAATATTGAGATGTCTTACAATGTACACATGTATGTTCTTTTAATAATAAGTTTATAACACTTAATTGTACAGCTTGACTTCATGAAAAAAGAAACATTTTTATGGAAATGAATATTGAAATCCTGCAATCAGATAAGATGGAAATAAAAACATTCTCATTACTGACGGTAGGCAGGTAAAAGAAACGGTGTGTCAAAAATGACAGTTTTTAGGACTATAATTTTATTCCTTCGAAAAACAGAGTTGTGGGTTAGGGGAAATGAGACTGTTCAATAACTGAATGGGGAAGTCACCCTGCATCTGAGGACTAGAGGGAATCTAATTTAAACTATAGGCAACAGGGGTAATAGAGGAATCATCAGAGGTATCCTCGCTTACTTTGCCATTATAAAGTGTTTAACCAAATTCCCTCTCCTGACTTTGAGGGCTTGCAGTGGGGACCGAGATGGTTAAGTTTAGCATAGGAACTATTGTCTGGAAATACGCTGTTTTCCCAGCAACAGCCAAAATACTACAACACACGTTGCTCTCTCATGCTTGCTGCTTCTCATCTGGGTTCACTTACAAGTAGGGCTCGATGTGATGACTATTGATGTCAACACAGATCTGGTACCTATATACCATGTTCCGTTGCACACCATCACTAATCCCTGATCCTCCAGCAGCCGCCACAGCCATAACTGCACTAACAGGTCTTTCTTTGATGCCACAAGGGTCTCATAAATCAAGGATTTACCCACTGGTAGTAGTATAATGGGTTCAAGTCAGGAGAACATGCAGGCTAAGCAACCAGGCCACCATGATCTACCCACTGTTGCCCAAATCGTTGGTGCAGGTAGTGTCTGACACACGTGAAGGGGAGGTGGTATGCCATCATGCTGGAACCACATTTTGATGCACTTTCAGTGGCACGTCTACCAAGAGCCCATGCACTACGCCATCAAGGAATCGCAAGTACGCAACACCCATGAGGTATGGTGGAAGAAAGTGTGGGCCAGGAACCCTGCCCAGATATTCAGGTGGTGGTATGCCATCATGCTGGAACCACATTTTGATGCACTTTCAGTGGCATGTTTACCAAGAGCCCATGCACTACGCCATCAAGGAATCGCAAGTACGCAACACCCATGAGGTATGGTGGAAGAAAGTGTGGGCCAGGAACCCTGCCCAGATATTCAGACCGCATCATTCCTGAAGCCCATGGAGGCACGCAGCTTACAGGTTCTCATCAGCCCACACATGACCGTTGTGGGAATTGAGAAAACCTTCACTGATGAACTTTGCTTCATCTGTGAGTAGGATTTTCCGTGGAAAGTTGAGATTGTCCACACAATGATGCAAGAACCGCCTGCAGAAGTGAGCTTGTGAAACAAAATCCTGTGCCTGCATTGCCTGTAGCTTCTGGGTGGTGGTGCTGGGTGGTGGTGGTGGTGGTGGTGGTGGGTTGATTTGTATTGGGTGTAGTTTGGTGATCCACATTCAGCCTACCTGCTATGTTTCTCTTACTCATCACCTCCTCCTCCTCCAATGCGTGGAGTACAGCTTCTTCAGACTCGGGTGTGTGGCATCACCATGGATCATCACAGATGGCCCTGCTGGTGATGAATATATTCCCATCCCTGAGACCAACTGACACACCACAGAAAAGAGGAATTGCGAAGGTGTGTGGCAGTGGGAAAACGCTCCACGTACATTTGATGCATTGAGGTTCCCCATACGGTATGCCACGCTGACGTATTCCGCAAACATGTAGTTCACTGTGGTCAACAACAATACACTAAAAATGAAATGTATGTACAGCTTGCATTCTGTAGTGCAGTGAATGGTTACTACTGTACAGTGTGAACAAAGACCACAAAGCACAACAGCAAGTACAAACAGCAGGTCACAAACAACTGAATGGTATGCAAACAAACCAGTAGAGGGCATAGGATGGCATGTTATTGGTGAATGCCATACATAACATCCTAGCCTGTGGCACCAAAAATATGGGAGGTTTGAACTTGTGTTGTAATATTTTGCGTATAGTGGAAAAATGCCCTGTTTCCTGTCCTTAATTCCTTGACCATGTTGGTCTCCACTACAAGGCCTCACTGTCTGTAAAGGGAATTTAGATACACCTTGTATGTTTCTGAACACTGACTGAGTATTTGGAGCAAATTGTGCCCTTGAGCAATAGATGGGAAATACTGTGATTTCATAAATAGTTTACTTGACAGAATTTTGCTATAAAACTACTGAGAAATTCTTCTCTGAAATTTATCTGAACATTTAACTCTAGAAACTGAGTTATGGGGGGAAATATGTTAAGTTTATTGACAGAGAACAATCCAAACATTGTCAAATTATCAAGGTTTTATCGGCCTGTAAATGGAATGTTATCTACTACAGCCTTGTTCAGTGATTTTCTGTTAGTTACTTAATTAGTTACTGACATATTCCGTTAATCTTTTGCAACGCTTTTTATCAACATGATGTGAATCAAGCTAATTATCACATTGTATATACACGATTTTTGCTACGCAATTACGAGTTACTAGATACCGCACTGGTATAAATTGAGTAAATAAGGACATACTAGTCTTTGATATAATTCGTTTAGTGATATATTTAAACCTAGCTTCTCAAATTGCTACCAGTTTTTTAAATTAAAGAATGGAAAATCCAAGATGGAATGTAAAAATATTGTGTAAAGGATAGTTGCTACTCAACATAAGGCAGAGGTGTGACTCAGAATTTCCGCTATGTGATGAGATTTGCAAATTAAATATTCATTTACGGAACAGGAGGACTTGTCCAGAAGAAATGATTTTTCCTACAATTAAAATTTCCTTTGCTGTTTGTCAAGATGTTTTATGTTATTTGGAAATTAAAGATTTTCAGTAATGGTGGTGGTGGTAGTAGTAGTAGTAGTAGTAGTAGTAGTTGTAGTAGTCTGTGGTAAACATATGTCAGTTATATGGTCGTGCCTTGGAAATAAAGAAGTCAGTCGATTAAGGGGATGAGTAGAAGATTTAGCACAAAATTTGGTTTAATGATAGGTAAAACAAAGGCAAAAATGATGAAGGTGTATGGTGAAAAGAGTAATGACTTGCTAAATAATCAAACATAAGGAAGACACATTGGTGGGAGATGTGAAAGAATTGTCCTACCTAGGAAGCAATACTACACAGGACGGCTTAAACAGAAAAGGTTTTTTTCCATGAAAGAAATCTGTTGGCACTGAACAAAGAGCTAGACTTGAGGAGTAAGCTACAGAATTTGTTTCTGTAAAGTACAACTGTGTGGAAGTGAAATAATCGAAATATGGACTGTCAAAACAGTAAAATAATAAACTTAAATAATTGAAATGCACTGCAAGAGGGTAATCTTCAGAAATTAAGTGGGCAGCTAAAATGAGAAAAGATGAGTTGTTAGAAAAAATATTGGAAAGCAATGAGTGAGTAGTCATTATTATGAGAAGACCTTTTCAGCTGGCATCTGAAATGAGGAAAAATGTAGAAGTGGGAAAAAATTAGAAATTCTGACACTCATGAAGTATCTTCTTTTGTGTATGAAGAATACAGATCTATAAATAGTTTTACAGACTAAGGATGGATATTGGATGGCACCCTGTTAATTGGATGACTAATGGGAGGAAAAAAAAGAATAAGAAACTTCTTTGCTCCATAGTAAATATTAGGTGGTAGCTACATCTACTCTGAAAGGTAAATCAGGTTATTTTTGTCAGGTTATTATTGGCACTGCATAACATATGTGCAGTGCTGTATGTTTCCTGTCTAAGTGAAGGTACGTGTGATCACTGTGATTGTAAAATTCTTATTTTTGTGAAGCAAGCACTTAAAAAGTCTTCTGTATATATGCTCAACTTATATTTTATGCAACTTGTGCGCAGTTACATTTTAATTAATTATGGGCCCTGAGTAAGTTTTTCCAGGTAATTTGTTGAAGTAGGTAAGACTGAAAAATTTGTAGCTGTTATGTGTCTTTGTTAGCTTAGCAAATGACTTGTTAATTGCATGTTTGTTTTTGTGTTAGGGTAATACTTACTTAAGTTTCCTTTAACGAAAACAAGGCAGTTATAGGTATATGGGCTAACTATTCTCATTATATTCTGTCTTTTCAAATTGGCAATGAAATGAAGAATAATGCTGGAAATAATCCTCTTCCCTTCTAGGGTTCCATATCTCAGTCGGTAAAAAGTGAATTCTTACAGGATCACTTTGTTATCTGCCTGCCTGCCTGTCTGTCTGTCCATCTGTCAGCCTGTTTGACTTTTTAAGACTTCTTCTCAGCAGTGGAGAGATGTATCAAGATGAAATTTGTCACGTACTAAGTCTTCATCCCTTGTTGGTGTAAAAAAATTGAGCTTCTAAGTCAGTGCAGTCAACAGATATGACCATTTATGTTACACATTTTGATACTCGCAAACTACCTCATCAAAACCTGTAGGGTACTTTCTGCTGACCTAGAAATGTAAAATTTGGCAAGAAGCAAGGTTTTGTGAGTACAAGTAAGAGAAAAATCAGAAAATGGTTAATCTGTAATTATATCACACAGTGTTTTTCAATCAGACTGTCTGTCTGTCCATCTGTTAACAACCTTTTTTCTTAGGAACTGCAACAGCAAATGAGAAATCACACAAAAAATTTAAACATATAACAGGCAAAGATTGTCGAGATTCTCGATTCTCCGGATGGAGAGTATCAGGCTACTCTGACAGTATTAGAAACGTACATCCTCAGTGGACAGATTGCTTTCCTGTGAAAAGATAATGTAATGAATAGCAAAAAGGGGAGTAAACATTAACAATGGTTCCATATTTAATACAATTTATTATGCAGCACTTTCATAGAAGAAAGGTAATGTCTGGAGCTTTTCTTGACTTCTCCAAGGCATTTGTCAAAATCACACAGTCTTGCTGAAGAATTAAAGAATTCGAGTATTATACATAAAACAAGGGAAAGGCAACCACACCTATAGCAGGTCGATGCTTGGGGCACAGGAACACATAACAGAAAACAGAATTCACACTAGCTTTCAAGCACTAGCTCTTTTCCCAGTGATCACATACACTCATTCACACACACAACCGCACTGACCCCAAAATGTTCACTACCGTGGCTCTGTGTGTGTGTGTGTGTGTGTGTGTGTGTGTGTGTGTGTGTGTGTGTGCGCTGTTGCTAGAAAAAAAGCTAGTGCTCTAAAGCTAGTGTGATACATACTGCTCCATCCAAGAATTGTGGTATTTTTAGGCATACTGCAGGCTGTACAGCATTGTATCAGGGCAACTAGAGACACTGCTTAACTATTGAACTTATGTTGATCAGAAGTTAAAAACATAAAATGTTCGTATCTTGTTCAGTTTATTTCTTAACAGTGTAAAAGTAGATGAAAATGAAAAGAAGATATTGTTTGCAGATGATACGGCTGTCCTGAAAGTAACTAAGAATTTTGAGGCACTTGAGAAAAACATTTTCATATCTGTAAGTAGTAAAGCACAATGGCTCATGATTAATCATATGTAAAACAAATCACACAGTTTCCAACAGTAAGCAAACAGGAATACATGGATGAAATGACTAGAAGAGATGTGCTACCACAATCTTTTTGAAGCATGCAATATGGAGTCAGAGTATGAAGAAACTTATACCAATGTAGGAATTAGAATAATATTCTTTCTAGAAAAGTCAGTTTGGGCCATATTGAGAAAGAAAGAAAAAGAATCTCGTAGAAATAGTTTTAAGATATTTTAGCTTCTCTACAAATATAAATATTTAATTCCATTTGTACAGCAGTAACGGATCATATGGTTTTATTTCAGGGTGAACCCCAGAAAAATAAAAGATTAGCAAAACAGTCAGCAGCTATAGAAGCTGTAAAGCGGCTGCATGAATGTGGTGAACTTGATGATGACATGGTCCCAAGACCAAGTGAATACATTGTCTACCATGAGAAACTGTTTCCATATCTTACAAAAGAGCCAATCGGTGGCTCTTCACCACAGCAAGGATCAAGGCAACGTAAACAATTATACGTTAAAAGGGTATAGTCATGCATTTCTTTTTCAGTTCCATAGACATAAGTCTTGTACAGGGTGCGGCAAGTAAAATTGGCCTGTAAAGTCAACACATGAACATAAAATGAAATTTAATGTATCTGATATGATTACTCATCTTCACAATAGGTGCTGAAAGTGTCCTCCGCCCACTTCAGCACACCTGTGAGATGCTTGTGGAGAATCATATATACTCTTGGCAGTTGTTCTGTTGTGATGCTATTGATGACATCCTGGATCCTGGTCTTGACTTCCTCAATTGCGTGGGGATTTATTTCATATACTTGTCCCTTTAACAGTCCTCATAATAAAAGTCACTAGTGGACATCGTCTGGTGACCGAGGAGGCCCACAAGCCTTTGCTGATTGTCCTCTGGTGTAAATATCTCATGAACATGGGACAATGATGCAGCTGATGTGTGGCATGTTGCATCATCCTGTTGAAAGTAACATAACTGACGCTCCTCCTCTGTCAAGTTTGAATAAAACTCCTCCAGAATTCCCGAATACACGTTTGAATCTGTCATCTCAGAGAATATGGCCCCCAAAACGACTGTGGGGGAAATGACACACTAAACACCAATCTTTTCGTCATGTACGGGTACCTGGTGGATCATTTGTGGATTTTCTTTCAACCAGTACTGGTTATTTTAGAAATGTATGTACTCAGACAGTTGGTGCCTTTGCAAGACACCACTGGCAACATTTTTCAACAGCCATGAACAGAAACCCCCTCTCTTCTACAGGTCAGGCTCCTTCTGTTCTTGCACAACTCTCACCCAGTGCACTTTTAACTTCGGTGCCCTTAAAACATGTCTGCAACTTCTCTCACTCCGATGAACCTGTTGACTGAATCTCATGGTTGACTTAAGAGATGTGCAGACAGAAAGTTGTCTATTCCTGAGAGCATTTCGAACCGATCCTGTATACCGCCATTTTTCAATCAGTAACTCTATGGTGCTTTATACCCTTACAGAACATCGTAGAAATTTCTCTTGAAACAAATTCTTTGTTTTTTTCAAAAGATCCTGTGCAAATGAATGCTTCAACAGTGGCCACACACTTGGGTAACTAGTACAACATTGTCACACACTCACAATAACCCCGCTTTACGCAATGAGGCCTTACTCTCAACTGGCTTCTACAAGTTTCACTGGCTGCTGCTGCCTTACATGACAGCAAAGTTCCACGCAGTATCGATACATCAGAGGAAATGGCTAGTTCGTTCATGACTGTTTGGATGGTGTTTCTAATTTTCCATTACTGTTGACGCGTGCACACTGGAACACACTGGAAAGACTGTAGGTTGTGGAGAAACCAGTAATTTAAACAAAGCAAAAAGCTACTGATGAAGGCGAAATGTGCAAGAAATATTGGCTTGGAAATGTAATTTGTCCTTCATTGCTACTGAAAAATTTAAATTAGCTTCAAGTATTGATGATAAAAATATTATTCTGTTAGTTGCCAATCTCTTGATAGGCCATGGGTGCTAAAAAGCTTGGACTTCATATTGTGTTTCTCAGTACATGGTGGAAGTCAAGAATTTTGCACAGTATGCAGTTAAGTTAATAAATATGCTTTTCAGATCTATTTGCCATCTATTCTTGAAGTGCAATGCTATTAGCTACTCATGATAAACAGTTCTTTCTACAGGAACATGACAATAACTATCAAAAGAAATGTCAACTTGGCAGTTCAGAATATGAATGCATTATCTATCATAATCTTTGTTGCTTCTCTCTGAAACGATCTCAGAAGTGTTCAAATGTGGCTTTGCTCCAGGGACAATGCATTACTCCAGCCTGGGCCAATGATACATGGAGTGTGCACAGACACCCATACAGGTACTTCCCATTGCAAAGTTGCTGCAGTTGCCATTCCCACTTCAAGATGCATGTCGTCCTCTGATATAACTTGCCACATGAAAATACATAGCAAAATCTCACAATATTTGTGCCCTAATGTATAATAATTCATTATATCATTTTATTATTGGTGAGTATTATTCTCCGTGAAGTTAGGCATAAGGTGATGTAGCACTCATCTGGAGTGATAACCAACACCACACATTTCGCTTAGATGAACACTTAACACTTAGATGAATGATCTCCTGACAAGTTCATTTATTATGCTGTAGTTACTTGTTAATTTCTGTCTTTAAGTAATGTCCTTCACTACTGCTGTTAATACCATGTATAAAATCAGTAACTATTGCTGCCATATGAAAGTTAACGTTTTCATCTTAAGAATGTAGTTTTATGATTGTTGCATTGCTCAATCAGCTTTCTTGTTATTTTTCATAATACAACGTACATCAGTCCTCTCATCTCCCAATCTTTTCCTAACAAAAGTTAACCCTAACTTGGAACTCTTAAAAAAGGACAGCTTTTAGGATAATACAACCAGTTCTGACTGTTATAAACTTATATGGGTGATGCAGGAGGAATGGTAAATATTCAAGGATATGACAGAAAAGCTCATTTGAAGCCAAAAGCTTCATATGGACATATACCCTAATCCAAATGGTTTCCAAGACAGAACATACTGAACCACCCAACCCCTTTGAAGGTTTATTGTAGCCCAACCTACCTCATTGCTTTCAGCTTCTTTGCGTGGGATGTCTTTTTGCCATTAAACCCTTTATTTGGCAATTTTGTTCTCAACCAACATTCAAATTGCAAACTGTTTTCTGCAACATGTTGCAAGTTTAATCCTTGGAATGGCAATGGTGCTTGCAAGCTATGTTTAAGCTCAAATATATAATGATATTCTGTTGTCTCTGGTGAAAATTTTCTGAATAGTGGGCATGTTTAGAAGATACCATGCAAGATTATGTGAGTGTCAGTTATTGGTGTAGCAGTTTCTTTCAGTTTCATGATGCTGTTTTTACTTGTGCAATGAAAACCGCTTAGAAAAGGAAAGAGAAAGTCTTGAAGGTGAGTTGTTATACAAATGTGTTGGCGAATTCTTACTGGGGTGTTACAAATGGACGTGTCTTTTCTGGAAAGAGGAAGAGTGAATTTTGCTGTTGGGTGGACAAGAAGCCCAGAAGAAGAAGAAGAAGCAGAAGCAGCATTAGTTTCAGTCACTTGCCAGAGTATGTGCCAAAAGGAAAGATGTAGGCATTGCCATCAGAGGTATGAACTGTAAAATGTTAAAATTGTGAAATTGTTCTGTCCTTTGTAGCAAAATTGAATGTTTTAAGACCTTTCATATGAACTGGAATAAAATGCAACCATTCTTTGTGCCACAGGAACAACATTGTAGTATTTATATTGCAGCACCCACGTGCCTTTTGTAGCAATGATACTTACAGGCATAATACTGTATTTTGAAGGAAAACAAAGAAGAAGAAGAAGAAGAAGAAGAAGAAAATGTACAATTGGTGTCATGACCAAACATATTTTGTTCAGCAAATTAAAATTTTTGTTCGCCATATTTCTGTGTGTTCTAAATAAAGGATTAAACTAGGTCGTTGAACACACAGTTGTCTATGGTGTGTTGAGTAAAGTAATGAGAGGGATTCAGATTACATCAGAGAGAAGCATCAGTGCTCTGAGTTTGTACACATGCTGGCTAAAATGCCGCACATCTACACCAATGAAATAAATGCTGATATGATGTATGTTTATGGCTTTTGTGATCATAGGGCTTCTGCTGCCCTAGAAGAATACTGTCTGTGCTTTCTGATATGTTGTATGCCTGATTGTAGCATGTTTACCAGAGTTTTCAGTGCCTTGGTTTTCCTAATGTAGAAGTTGCTTAGCCCCTTCACTGTTATAGACGTGCGCTCTGCATCCTGAGCTGCGCGTGGCTCTGTTGTGTCTGCACCGCTTGCTAAATGCTGATAACCTTTGATGAGGAATGAAGTGCCTGCCACTACGAAATGATTATCATCCAATTTTAAGAAAACCATTTTACTGAAAAAATTTGATTTTTGCGTGCCTTATATTTCATATCATCACTCGATGAGGGACTCAATTTCTTTTTGTTACTCTTCATAGTTACTGTGCTGTGTCATGTGAATTAAGACGTACCACAAAGTTTTAAGGAATTTGGGGAAGTAAAAATGCATTGGGTAAACTTTGCAAATTGTTGTTTTTAATTCATACATTGCAGTATATGAAGTGTAGATAAGATATTGAAGATTTATTTAAAATTGAGAGCAGAACGTGTATCACGTTTTCTTCTTCAGTTATTGATTTTTATATTCACTGGACAGTCGCATGCAGCATACCCATTTCTGCCCGTGTGAATCGTAATTACTTGGTTATAACAATTATCTCATTCCACAAAAGGTTTTTTTGCAAATGATTTCATGCAAAGAGGAACATGTTGTGTGTGAAATTCATGAAACTTTTTTATTCACCAACATGTAGAAGTAACTTGTCCACACCAGTGGGTGGTCGATGGCTCAGGATGCATATAGACATCAGTAGCACTGTAGGAAAACTGAAGCAGCATGCGTATACATGTCCACAGCAGCGGTGAAAGTGTTAAAGTTCAGAATAAATGATGGTTTACTGTAGAAGATAAGACAGAAATTAAATAGAGCACTTACAGTTTATTTGAATCTTCATCAATGAAATTCATATTGTACTGCGTTTCTAAAGGAAATGTAAGAATGAAAGGAAATGAAATATTTTTCAACTCAACTGCTTTGAGTTAAGAACCTAGGAACTCTTGATTCTTCCCTGTAGTTTGCTGTAACAATATAGTAATGTATGCACACTTTCTGTTTTTTTCCATGGTGAAATGTTTTAATTTATTTTTTGTTTCTTTTTTCCTAGAGTTTCTAACACCTCAGTAATGTAGACTGTAGCTTTACATAATTTTAATTTCTGAAGTTTTCTGCTCTTATTGCAGTGTCCTTTAATGTACAGTGACTGTAGACCCAAGGAATTACAGATTACATATTTACACATCATTGAAATAGAAGCAAATTATCCAAAACCACCTGAAGACAGTGATGACATGATTTTGTATGATATGTTCAATAAAGAGGAACACTTCGGGATATTATCATCCAAAGAAATTCCACAGGTTTGATTTTAATTTTAGTGCTTTTCTTATTCTTTTTGATGC
Source organism: Schistocerca americana (assembly GCF_021461395.2). NCBI lineage: Eukaryota > Metazoa > Arthropoda > Insecta > Orthoptera > Acrididae > Schistocerca > Schistocerca americana. The sequence goes on from NC_060122.1 coordinate 620,796,971, forward strand.
TAGAATTTAGTGTAGATTAAGTTACTCAATATTTTTTCAGTTACTGGTCATGTGTAAAATAAAACCTTGAGGCTATTACTTGATGGGGAGGATACAACATATGATAAATTGGATACACATTAAATTTGAAGTTGGAAGTATTATAACCTTTAATCACCAATAATTGCGTGGATATTCAAACACACTCATTTAGAAACAATAGCTCGTTACATGATAGCAACTCAGTATCTCTTATTCGACTGCAGTGCTGTGACATGCGGCCGGCGCCGTTCGTAGCTAGGTGGCACTCCCGCGCTCAGCCGAGTTGCGGAGCGCCTCTATCGCCGTTTGCGCGTACTATCATGGCGGCACTGTTAAATGTCGTGGCACTGTCACAACACTTTTCCCCCCTTGAAAAAAAAAAAAACTCTCACTTCCTTGGAAACATGGACAGTGCGGAGACATACATGGCCTCTTGTGAGGCCCCGACAAGATCCCGCGGAGATACATGAGAGTATGGTCGAAAATGTCCAGGACGGAAGCTTGTGCGTGGCACGTGCCTCCTGGACGAGATGATGGCTGAAAACTCTGGAGCAGCATCCATAGGTGTCGTGGACCTGGCGGTGTGCTCCAGCGAGATGGGTCCCGGAGAAGACGGCGCCGCGACTGGGGCCGGTTCCGGCGTACTCGGAAGTGATAGCGACGTCGGCAGCATCAACACGTACGGTAGATCGGTAGCAGCGACAGGACTGGCTTCTCGGGCTGGTGGAGGCGAAGGAAGGGGCGGTGGCACCAGCGTGGCCACCACTCGTGGGCGCATCTGATCATAATGGCGAACAACCATGCCATCGTCCGTACGTATTTCACAAAGCCGGCGGTCGCAAAGGACCTTGACCACCCCCGGAATCCATTTAGGGCGAGATCCATACCCTTGTGCCCACACGTCGGCGCCCACAGAGTATTTTCCCGCACTAGGGGACACAGCACAAGGCCTGACAGGGTGAAGCAGGTGCAGTAGAGTGCGCAGTTGGTGGCCATGCAAGAGTTCAGCAGGGCTGTGATCACCCACAGGCGTGAAGCGATAAGAACTCAGAAATTGCAGCAGAGCGTCATCTGTGGAAAAATCACTAAGGAATTTTTTCATCTGGCTTTTGAAAGTGCGGACAAGGCGCTCGACCTCCCCATTCGATTGCGGATGGAAGGGCGGTGCTGTAACATGATGAATCCCTTGTCCAGTACAAAAATCACGGAAGGCCTGCGAAGAAAACTGAGGGCCATTGCCCGTGACGATTGTGGATGGAAGACCTTCTAGCGCAAAGATTTTGGACAAAGCCAGCGTCGTCGCCGCAGTGATGGCCGACGGACATTGAACAACAAACGGAAACTTCGAGAAGGCGTCAATCAACAGTAGCCAATAAGTACCGAGGAAGGGGCCGGCAAAGTCATCGTACACCCGTTCCCATGGCTGCGCTGGATCAGGCCACGGAGAGGGCATTGTATGAGGTGCAACCAGTTGTTGAGCACACTGACCACACGCAGCAACCATGTGGGCGATGTCCGAATCATTACCTGGCCAATAAACGTGCCTGCGGGCCAGGGACTTAGTCCGAGAAATATCCCAATGGCCTTCATGCAACAGTTTGAGAACATCTTTGTGAAGAGAGGCTGGCACCACGACCCGTGGAGAGGCGCCATCCGTGACCAGAAGAACAACACCATCATGAACATACAGACGAAGGCGCAAGGCATGGTAGTTGCAAAGGGGATCCGATGCCCGGCCCTTGGTCCTGTCCAGCCAACCCCGTTGAACAAAACCGATCACCTGACGCAGGACCGGATCCCGCGCAGTAGCCGACGCGACCTGCAAACCTGTAAGTGGAAAACCCTCGACCGCACGACGTTCTTCCTCATCAATGTGGAAACAGAGTAGTTCATCACGATCGAAAACCGGGTCGGGGCCCATCGGCAATCGCGACAATGCTTCAGCATTGGCATGCTGGGCTGTGGGGCGATAGTGAATCTCATAGTGAAAACGAGACAAGTATAAGGCCCGACGTTGCAGGCGGTGAGCTGCCTTATCCGGAAGTGACGCCGAGGGGCTGAACAGAGAGACCAGCGGCTTCTGGTCGGTGATGAGGTGAAACTTAGAACCATACAAAAAAATGCTGAACTTTTTTAGAGCATAAATGAGAGCGAGCGCCTCCTTTTCGATTTGAGAGTAACGCTGTTGCGCATCGTTGAGGGTCTTGGAAGCATAGACGATGGGTCGTTCCGACCCATCCTCATACCGATGGGCGAGAACAGCTCGTAGGCCATACTGTGACGCGGCAGTCACCAGAACCAAGTGCTGACCCGGTTCAGGTGGACAAAAGCCTGCTCACACTCGTCGGACCAACAGAAAGGGACGTTCTTGCATAACAGCTGATGCAGAGGATGAGCTACCACCACCGTGGATGGAATGAATTTGTGATAATAAGCAATCTTGCCTAGAAATGCCTGAAGTTCGTTGACCGTAGACGGCCGGGGTAGAGCGTTAATGGCCGCAATGTGCTGACGTAGAGGACGTATACCCTCACGCGACAAGTGGAAACCAAGATACACAATGGAGGGTTGGAAGAACTGTGACTTGTCCAGATTGCACCTCAACCCAGCCGAATGCAAAACCCAAAACAGGGAACGCAAATTGCGAAGGTGCTCCTCAGTGGAGGCCCCCGTGACAACAATGTCATCCAGATAGTTTATGCAGCTGGGAACGGAAGCTGTGAGCTGTTCCAAAAACCGCTGAAAAATGGCCGGCACGCTAGCGACGCCAAATGGTAACTGCTGGTACTGATGCAACACACAAGGAGTGTTGATGACTAGAAATTCCTTGGAAGAAGCATCCAACGGCAACTGATGGTACGCCTCCGATAAGTCAAGTTTGGTAAAGAACTGGCCCCCAGCGGGCTTGGTAAATAACTCCTCAGGACGGGGAAGAGGATAAGTGTCGATGAGGCTCTGAGCGTTGACAGTGGCTTTAAAATCACCACACAGTCGCAGACTCCCGTTTGGTTTAGAGACCACCATGATTGGCGATGCCCATTCGCTGGAGGTAACAGGAAGGAGAATCCCTGAAGCTGTTAACCTGTCTATCTCAGCCTTGACAGGTGCACGCAACACCACCGGAATAGGGCGTGCTCGGAAAAACTTAGGGCGAGCTGTAGGTTTAAGAGTAATGTGGGCTTCAAAATCCTTGGCACGACCCAGACCAGCAGAGAACACGGACGAAAATTCAGAACACAATCCATCCAGCTGTTGATACGGAATATCCTCAGATATGAGGTGCACATCATCATCAATGGAGAACCCGAACAACTGGAAAGCATCATAACCGAACAGGTTTTCAGTGCCCGCATGATCCACCACATAAAACGTGAGGGACCTAACAACAGACTTGTAGGCAGTGGAAGCATCAAACTGGCCAATGATAGGAATTTACTGTTTATTATGAGTTCTCAGATTTCGCGTAACTGGAGACAAGGGAGGGGAGCCCAACTCCAAATACGTGCGAGAATTAATGAGAGTTACTGCAGAGCCAGTGTCCACTTGCATGCGAATGTTTTTATCCAGAACACGAACAGTAACAAACAACTTATTTGTTTGAGAAAGCACACAGTTAACATCCATGTCCGATGCCTCGTCCTTGTCAACAGGAACTTTAGGGGACTGACACACAGAAGCAATGTGGCCTTTTTTCCTACATGAATTACACGTGGCCCAACGTTTTGGACACGCGGCCCTGTCATGCTGTACGAGACGACGTGGACAAGAAGGAAGTGCGGAACGAACCTGCATCTGTGGTTGCTGTTTTCGCTGCGAGCGTTGCGGCCCAACGCGACGTTGTTTACGCGAGTGAACCGCTGCCACATCTTCGTTCTCCTGTGAAACAGGCAAATTGTCCGTGTCGAAAGTTGACTGTACAGCGCCTACATCACACCATGTGTCTATTTGCGCGCCAGCAGCATGAGACACTTCAAAGGATTGAGCGATGCTTAGAACTTCCGACAACGACGGGTTTGGCAGTTTTAGGGCACATTGCCGAACTTCTTTATCAGGAGCAAGCCATAGAATAGCATCCCTAACCATTGAATCAGCATAAGACTCATGATGAGTGTCCGTGACAAACTGACATTTCCTACTCAGACCATGTAGTTCCGCCACCCAAGCCCGGTAAGATTGATGGGGCTGTTTACGACGCCGGTAGAGTGCCACGCGGGCGGCAACGACATGGGTGTTTTTTCAGTAATAGTTAGACAATAAGTCACACATTTCTTGGAAGGACAGAGAGGCAGGTTCCCGCAGAGGGGCTAATTGAGATAGCAGCTGATAGATCCATGGGGAAATCCAAGGTAGAAATAACGACTTACACATAGGAGCATCGACAACGCCGAAAGCCAAGAAGTGTTGCCGCAAACGCCTCTCATAATCCTCCCAAACTTCAGCGGCCTCGTCGTAATGAGGGAATGGAGGCGGAGAAGAGGAAGACAGACGATGAGTAAGCGACGTCGACAATACCTGAATAGCAGCCGTCAGCTGTGTTTGTTGTGCCTGAATAGCAGCCGTCAGCTGTGTTTGTTGTTCAATGAGCGCTCGCATAAGCTGTTTCATGTCTGCCCCGTCACGAACACACTAATCCACAACGCAGTGAAAATATCCGACCTCGTCGCCAATAAGTATTATAACCTTTAATCACCAATAATTGCGTGGATATTCAAACACACTCACTTAGAAACAATAGCTTGTTACATGATAACAACTCAGTATCTCTTATTCGACTGCCGTGCCGTGACATGCGGCCGGCGCCGTTCGTAGCTAGGTGGCGCTCCCGCGCTCAGCCGAGTTGCGGAGCGCTTCTATCGCCGTTTGCGCGTACTGTCGTGGCGGCACTGTTAAATGTCGTGGCACTGTCACAACAAGAAGAAAAGACTAACCCTTAAATTATATAACTTAATAAATCCTCATATGGGTTACACAGAGACATGACTTGCTGGCTATGTTGGTGAATGTCAGATTACACATACTAAGTTCTGACCGTCAATCCTCACTTCTTCCTTGTATTTTTTTCTGATTTCATTACTTCTTTTACTTCTGCTAGGGACTTGTTGATGTGAAAAGTGCCAAGCTGCACTGTAGTTTGGAATCCATGGTAAATGAAACTATATAGTTCCAGAAACTGTATCAAGTCTCAAACATATATGATTTACATATGCAGGATGCAGGCTGAAGCGATAAATGAAAATTTGTACCATGGCTGCGATTCAAACCCGGGTCTCCTGTTCACTACACAGATGCGATAACCATTACACCACCCTGGCACAGTGGCTTTGTTAAACTGCCAGGACTACTATAGCATGCCTCCCTCCTCAATCCAAATTCCCACTCTTGACTCTTCTGATTAGGTATCATCCTAAACTCAAAACAGCGTTGCAGAAGCTCTCCATCTGTTTTTAATAGCACATTAGCATCAAATTAAATGGGGATCCTGCCAGAACCCACATGTAGGTGGTTTAATCAAATGAAACAATACGGTTCCAGAGACCTTTTCAAGTCTCAAGCATCCATGATATATATGTGCAGGCTGAAGCTATTCTCAACTATTAGAATCATATCCTAATCAAATTCTAGTGGTTGTCCAGTCATTTTTAGCATTGTATCCTTAGATAATCCAGGTGCAGTAAAATACCAAGACAGATCCAATTTGTGTGCTTTTATACAAGAGGCATAGTGGCTAGCACATCTGCCTAGTGCACAGAAGACCCAGGTTTGAATTAAGGCCTTGGTACAAATTTTCATTTGTTGGCCCAGTCTGCATATACTACACTCCTGGAAATGGAAAAAAGAACACATTGACACCGGTGTGTCAGACCCACCATACTTGCTCCGGACACTGCGAGAGGGCTGTACAAGCAATGATCACACGCACGGCACAGCGGACACACCAGGAACCGCGGTGTTGGCCGTCGAATGGCGCTAGCTGCGCAGCATTTGTGCGCCGCTGCCGTCAGTGTCAGCCAGTTTGCCGTGGCATACGGAGCTCCATCGCAGTCTTTAACACTGGTAGCATGCCGCGACAGCGTGGACGTGAACCGTATGTGCAGTTGACGGACTTTGAGCGAGGGCGTATAGTGGGCATGCGGGAGGCCGGGTGGACGTACCGCTGAATTGCTCAACACGTGGGGCGTGATGTCTCCACAGTACATCGATGTTGTCGCCAGTGGTCGGCGGAAGGTGCACGTGCCCGTCGACCTGGGACCGGACCGCAGCAACGCATGGATGCACGCCAAGACCGTAGGATCCTACGCAGCGCCGTAGGGGACTGCACCGCCACTTCCCAGCAAATTAGGGACACTGTTGCTCCTGGGGTATCGGCGAGGACCATTCGCAACCGTCTCCATGAAGCTGGGCTACGGTCCCGCACACCGTTAGGCCGTCTTCCGCTCACGCCCCAACATCGTGCAGCCCGCCTCTAGTGGTGTCGCGACAGGCGTGAATGGAGGGACGAATGGAGACGTGTCGTCTTCAGCGATGAGAGTCGCTTCTGCCTTGGTGCCAATGATGGTCGTATGCGTGTTTGGCGCCGTGCAGGTGAGCGCCACAATCAGGACTGCATACGACCGAGGCACACAGGGCCAACACCCGGCATCATGGTGTGGGGAGCGATCTCCTACACTGGCCGTACACCACTGGTGATCGTCGAGGGGACACTGAATAGTGCACGGTACATCCAAACCGTCATCGAACCCATTGTTCTACCATGCAAGGGAACTTGCTGTTCCAACAGGACAATGCACGTCCGCATGTATCCCGTGCCACCCAACGTGCTCTAGAAGGTGTAAGTCAACTACCCTGGCCAGCAAGATCTCTGGATCTGTCCCCCATTGAGCATGTTTGGGACTGGATGAAGCGTCGTCTCACGCGGTCTGCACGTCCAGCACGAACGCTGGTCCAACTGAGGCGCCAGGTAGAAATGGCATGGCAAGCCGTTCCACAGGACTACATCCAGCATCTCTACGATCGTCTCCATGGGAGAATAGCAGCCTGCATTGCTGCGAAAGGTGGATATACACTGTACTAGTGCCGACATTGTGCATGCTCTGTTGCCTGTGTCTATGTGCCTGTGGTTCTGTCAGTGTGATCATGTGATGTATCTGACCCCAGGAATGTGTCAATAAAGTTTCCCCTTCCAGGGACAATGAATTCACGGTGTTCTTATTTCAATTTCCAGGAGTGTAGATCTGTTCAAAAAATTCGGAACTTTGTCGACAAAATTTTTCTTTACTTACCTTTCGCTTACTGCGCATGGTCTCCTTCAAAGTACTCTCCTCCACAAATGATACACCGCTCTTAACACTGTTCCCACTTCAGGGAGCAGTCCTGGTACACCACTTGCTGGATAGCGGAGTGCCTTCTGAGAATTTTCTTTTATCTTGACTATCATTGCAAATCTTTGTCCTTGCAGTGGTGTTTTCAACTGTGGGGGGCAAAAAAAAAAAAAAAAAATCTGCAGGGGCCCTGGTCTGGAGAGTACGGAGGATGAGGCAGCACAGTGATTTTGTTTTTTGTACAATAGTCAAGCACCAACAGGGATGAATATGCAGATGCATATGCAGATGCATTGTCATGATGCAAGAGCCACTTTTCATGCTGTTTCCTTCTCACATTTTCTCGCAGGCATCACAACATGTCCTAATAGTACCATTGATTAACAGTTTGTCCCTGTTTCACGAATTCATGCTGAACAAATTCTTCAAAGTCAAAGAAAACTTATCAGCTTTGATATTTGACCTAACCTGATGAGATTTTTTTGGTCTAGAAGAATCTTGCCCAACCCATTATGAAGACTGAACCTTTGTCTGAATATCATAATCATAGACCAACACCTCATCACCAGTTATGATTCTCTTGAGAAACATCTCATTCTCATTTGCGTGATCCAAAAGCTGTTCAAAGATTGCAAGGCGAAAGTCTTTCTCGTCTTGACTCGTGAGCCATGGGACGAACTTGATGGCAACATGTTGCATTCTGAGGTGATGTGTCAGGATTTCGTTACTTGATCCAACTGAAATGTTACATTCTTCTGCAATCTCTCAGTCAGTCTTCGATTGGCATACACAGTTTCATTGACATACCTGCACAAGTGTCGTTGGTAGACATCGAAGGTTGTCCTGAATGAGGGTCATCCTTAACTTCCATTCAGCCATTTTTAAACTGTGCCAGCCATTTGTAACACCTAATAAGGCTTAAGCACTCATCACCATAGGCTTCCTACATCATTTGATGTGTCTCTGTAAAGGGTTTCATGCAAAATTTAATGCAGACACATTACTCCTCTAGCTCGAAATTTGCAAACTGTGTAACACAACATTCTACTCAATAGAGTGCTGAACAATAACTAACAGGCATACAACAGTGAAACTCCTGGCAGTTAAATATTAAACACGGGCGTGTGCAGGGATGCCAACTGCATTTCACACCTATACACCATTGGTGTGAAATTATGAATGTTCCAGAATTTTTTAAACAGACCACAATATACACCATGTTACACAATTTGTCACCCTCTAACCAGATGAGTAAGTCAATTGGAAGGTCAGAGGAAGGCAATGGCATACTGCTTCCAATAGAACCAGTAAAGCATTGTGTTGTTCAAACCAACCTTCAGTTTAAGGACAACCTTATTGTGCAAAACAACAAATTAAATGCTACACAAAACAATTAGAAAATCAAAATTAATGCGTAATGGTGAATACATATTATATAATTCAACAGATAAAGTAAGGGTGTGTGAAATGTCACAGAAAATAAAAACAAATTGTTGCAAACGGTTCATCATGTAAAAATGCAACACAATCAGATACAAATAAAAATTTTATATGCCATTAAAAGCAATGGGCACATAAATAACTTCCTTGCTGGTGGTACGGAAAATATGAAAAGGTCAAAAATTAATTAAAATAGTCAATGTGACAACTGTAAAAGAAACACATCTAGTTAGTCAATGCAGATCAGTACTGCCACATAAAATGAAGTAGCAAATGGAATAAAATAATTTAAAAGTTTATACTCTGCAGGCATTGATAGTATTACCACAATGACACTCTGTGATTACTCATTTGAAGCAGTCAGTTTTACTTAGCTGAAGGTAATTCCAATTTATAGAAAAGTGAGAGCAAAAACATAAATTACTACATTCCGATTACTGTATGATTATTTCATGCATTCCAAATTTATACACGACAAACTTATGTAATTTAAAAACAAACATAAAATCTTATGTAAGGAATAAATTGGATTCAGAAATGAGAGATCATTGATAACTGCTGTCCAAGAGTGCATTAACTGCATGCTAAACCCATAAGATAAAAGAGAAATAATATGAATTTTAATGGACTTTGACATTCTTCATGATCAAAGGTTTTGATGAGATTTTTCTGATCAAGCTTGAAAAGTATGGCGTTAGAGACTTGCCCAACAGAGGGGCCATTTCTTTTCCAAGTAATCTTCAAACAGTTGAGCATTAATTACTCCACTGTAAAACTTAAAATATATAGTTATTAAATATATGTGAGAGTATAATCTAAAAATATATGGTATGTACAACAGGCAGTAATGAGACACCATTTCTTCCTTTGCATATAAATAATCTGAATTTAAATGTGGACCCACATCTGCTACAAGATAAATCTAAACAATAATCATCATGGTCTGTAAACATGTCATAAAATAATTTTTAGATGAGCACAGAGTAATCTACAGTCAATAAAAAGTAAGCAGCTAATTGTGAGACTACCATGGAAAAATCCAGGGTTCAGTCCCCAGTCGGCCCTAATATTTTTTCTGTTATTTTCTTCACTGATAATGTTTTGTTAACAGAAAGAAATGCCAAAACACAACATGATAGAGCGCCCATATTAAGCTGTAGGTTTCCTTATAACTGTCTGAGTAAGTAGGATCAAGTTTGAAAGAAGACAGTGGCATACCACCTTCAGTAGGATCATGTTCTGTATAGCACTGTGATGTTCAACCTTAGAAGATAGCATTTTATTATTATTTAAAGTGAAGCTGTTTCTGTAGAATTTCACTGTGTTAAAAACAAGGGTCTTTTTATCCAAAGTATCTCTATAACTTTTTCAGCCAATTGTAAACGAACGGTACAGAAACAAAATTCTCCTGACTCAATAATTGAACAATTTGCTGACATTTGTATGCTCACGTCTGTTGCCCAGCACCATATGGTGAATAGTGAGCTACACTCATATGACAGTTTCTCACATGTTTGGTGCTTCAGAGATATTTTTTGTGTATTACTGCTTTATAATATATTTCTATAGTTGAGCGTTTATTGTTGATCTGTGACAAATCCATCGAACTTGTACTTTTCATTAAATTTTAAGTTCATACCTTTAGTGTATACATGTGACTGATTTATATTCATTCACGTGTAAAACACACAGAAAGAAGTTGTGCTACTTTTGTTAATTGCTCTGACACTTTTGTGCCCTCTTCTCTGGTGCAAGAGTGGGAGGGTTGAAGGATTCCTGTTATTTCAGTTCATGTCAATTGACTTCGCTAATACCCTCCAGTGGTACCCAGATTAATGTATTTGTACTATAACTGTACGGAAAAGGAAGTATTCACAGTTTCAGGTTTTGATGAGGGTGAATGTGTGCGCAAATATACCAAAGAATGTGCTTCTAACAAAGATTTTATGACTCATTTCATCATTGTCATCATCTTCACCATCACCACCATCATCATCAGTAATACGGTGTTTGTGATTGTATTGTTAGTTGTAATAAGGGAAATGGGGTAAACATTTCCTCTAAAGGTAAATTGTTCTCATTTCAGGACTTTCTATTTCCATTATATTCTTCAGAAGGGAAACTCAAAGTAACAGTGAGGAACACTCACAAACTGTACACATTAAGTAAAGAGGAAATATGTCATTGTGAAGAATTCCATCAGTTTATTTTTCGTAAGGTGCTGAACATTGTAAAGCCCTTCATGTGTGTCGACCAGGAAAGAAGAGATCATTCGTATTTGATTGTGCCTGTCAGGAAATCAGAAAATGGTGAGTTTCATAAAAACCTTTTAACACTTACACACACACTTTTGTATTCAGTAGATGTCTTAGTGAAAGTACATAAAAAGGCTCTTTTTTTTAGATATCCCATATTTTTACAGGAATAGCACTGTACAAAACTATGAAAAAGTCATATAAACACACATCAGGAAAAATGTAGTTGTTGAGGTGTGGGGCATTTTACTTGCTTTGGGGATGTCAGTTGTTCATTTCTAATTGATTGTGTTTATTTGTGTCTATATATAGTTTTCGAGTGTGGTCCTTCGTAAGACTTGGAACAGTCTCATACATCAGCCATTCAATATGTATTGTTTAGAGTTTGTGCTGCCATCGCACAAAATTGGTGATTGTTTGGAGTTAAATATAATTGTGAAATTAAATATCCTGAGGTCCCATTCCATATGAAAAAATGTTGTTCCAGTAGCTTTCAGACATGGATCATTTATAACAAAGAGAAGGAATCATAGTTGACATCACATATTTCGCATGCCTTTTATGGAGGTGTGAATGTTGTGACAAGTCACAGATGATGCTGAAGCCAGTGTATGGAGAATTGAAGCTGTTAAATGCATCTAAACCACACTTGTTAAGCGTCCTGTTCTGCATAAGCAGTTACTTATCATGTCCATTGCAGTGTGTGTAAGCTGTCAGACCATAAGACCACCATGCCAGATTACTGATCTGACTGTGGATTCTAATAAGTGTAAATCTGCAGTTCACAGCTTTTGTTTTGTTGATGGATAAGGTGTGATTTGTATAGAGTTCAATGATATTTTACCACAATAGCCATGTGTGGGCAGATGCAAATCCTAGAGTGATCTTGGAAGCAAGGCATCAGTTTCACTTCAGTATCAATTTGTGAGTAGGAATTGGAAGTGACTGACTTATGGGAACATACATTTAGCAAGCAGATTAATAGTTCATTATTTATCACTAATTTGTGTGTGTCAGATTACTTGCACTATTGAAGAGAGTTACCATTGTAGTAAGACAGTGGATGTGGCTTATGAATCACAGGGCACCACCTCACTTTCTGCACCCTGTACAATAGTGTCTGACACAAATGTTCAGTGAGTGATGTATTGGTCCAAGTGGTCTGATATCATGGTCTCTTTGTTCGCCTGTCCTTAATCCCTTAAATTTCTGTACTTGGGACATTTAAAGGCATATCTAAGAATTCGTCTATTGAGTAGAAGGAGTTGTCATTCAGAAATTCTTTTAATTTGCTTTTAAATGTTGGTTGGCTATCTGTCAGACTTTTAATACTATTTGGCAAATGACCAAAGATTTTGTGGCAGCATAATTCACCCCTTTCTGTGCCAAAGTGGATTAAATCTCACTTTGGCACAGAAAGTGGTGAATTATGCTGCCACAAATATCGTTGGTCATTTGCCAAATAGCATTAAAAGTCTGACAGATAGCCAACCAACATTTAAAAGCAAATTAAAAGAATTTCTGAATGACAACTCCTTCTACTCAATAGATGAATTCTTAGATATGAAGTAGTAACTGAAAAAAAATTAATTAATTATTTTGGGTAAAGAAAACTTATGTTGAAGTGACACGTTCCACATCATTACGAAATGTCGTATTCATGATCTATGCAACAAGGATTAATGTATGTATGTATGTATTTTATGTATTCTACATCCATCAACAAAATGCACTTGTTACAGGACTGTGTATCATGCATGTAATGAAAACCTGAGGGCAGCCAGGTGTGTGATCAACACTGTAAAGATCACTTTGAAACACTGTGTACAATTCTTGGTCAAAATTCAGATTTCCAAAGTTTCTTTCCAGAGAACATACTGTTTTTCAACTTGTATGTCAGATTATACAGAATATGAATGACAAAATATTGCCAGCTAATATATTCGTGTACTTAATAAAAGATCCAATATAAGGGAAAAAATAGATTGCTGCTTACTGTAAAGATGACATGTTAAGTTGCAGACAGGAACAGCAAAAAGAGAATTACACATTAGCTTTCGGTCGCAGGCTTCATCAGAAAAGGAAACACACACACACACATGACCGCCATCTCCGGCAGCTCGAACCAGAATATGTGTGTTTCTATTTTTGATGAAGGCTATGACCGAAAGCTAATGCGTAAGTGTATTTTCATTGTTCCTGTCGGCATCTTAATGTGTCATTTTTACAGTAAGTGCCAATCTATCTTTTCCTTATATTGTTGATATTCCAACCTAGAATCTCCATTATGTAATAGAAGCTCCCATGTATTTGCGTGGGTTGTGTTACTCCAGTTGTGACTCATTCATACTATGTTCTTACATTTTGTGGAGTTCAGTCGTATATTTCCGAACATTTAAAGCAAGTTGCCAGCCTTGTGTCACATTGAAATGCTGTCAAAATAAATACACATGGATATTTGTGCAGGGTTTCTTAGATAGTACTTAATTATAGATTACTATAGATGTGCAAAATATCTGAGGTTACTATTAATGTTTTCTGCCAGGCATTGTAAGGTTGCAACACAGTTTCCTGTGGCACACGTGAAGTTATTTCTTCATCCATCAATAACTCTCCGTCGCAGATATACTGTGTCCTCCTGACCAACAAATCCTCATTGTAGTCAGAAATTTTATATACTACCCAATAGGACTGTAGTTTTGTTAATATGCATTGGTGTTCTGCTGAGTCAAATGTGTTTCAGAAGGTACGAAAAGCTGCATTCACGTAATTGTTTTGATGATCCGTGTTCTTGGAAGCTGTGCTCTGTACTGATCAACATGGAGGAGGTAATTCTGTTTGAAATACCTCATTATGGTTGAGCAAAGAATATATTCTAATAATCTGAAGAGCTGGATGTCAGTGATACTGGAGAGTAATTTTGTGGATCACTTCTACACAGAATGGTGGTGATGCAAGTTGTGTTTCCTGCTATCCACTAGGTGCCGCTTTTTTTCCCATAGAGAGCTATGGTATATCATAGTTGAGATTGGGCTTAACTCATGGGAAATTGTGTAATTAATTTTTTTTATAGAATCTCTTTTTTTCTTGCCTTGTCTGGCTGTAGTGAGTATGCGACACTTTGGAAAGCATGTTCTTCCCTTTCATCTTGTGGCAGGGGGTCTCAGTCCATCTCCTTCCATAGTCCATGGTGGCAATGAACATCTAAATCCCCATAAAAGCCGCTCTGTAACCAGAAAATTGTTTCCTCCAAATTATAACTTCCAATAAAGATTTCGAAGCAAAATGAAGAGCAGATTCCTGTCTTGATTAACGAGATTTTTTGTAACAGAAATTTCAGTTCAATCAATCAGTCAATCTCTTTATTCATCCGTGAACAATATACATTGTATGGATGTAGTCAATTACAATATAGTTTCTTATCTTTAATTTGTTTCAAAAACTTGGATAATAAATACAAATATTTTATATCAGTATATATAAATAATATTACTTTTCCATATTCAGATATTCTTCAATGCTATAAAAACTATGTGTTAGTAAAAATTGTTTAAGATCTACCTTGAATTTATGGAATTCTTTAATTTTCTTTATTGTAGAAGGCAATGCACTATAAAGTATTTTGGGCTGGTAGTTTACACTTTTTTGGTAGAGTGCTCCTTTGTGGGTGTCTCTGTGAAAAATTATCCTTTTTCCTTGTTTCATGGTTATGAACCTGATTATTTAATGTTGAAAATTCCTGGTGAGCTTTCAGAAAGCATACACATTCATAGATGTATATGTTAGGAGGAGTCATTATTTTAAATTCTTTACATATTTCCCTGCATGATACTCTGCAGGGAACCCCTTTCATAAACATTCCCATCACAGCACAAGACATTAAACTTATCCTCTGGTCCAAATGCAACACGGCCCCTGGTCACGACTGTATCACCTACCGTCACCTTCAAGAAAGCCCCTATTCCTTCCCGACTGTCCTCGCCCACCTCTATAATGTCATCCTCTGTACTGGCTTCTACTCTGACCTGTGGAAGACCTCCCACGTCCTCTTATTCCTCAAACCCAACAAACCCCCTTCTGCCGCGTCTTCCTATCGTCCCATCTGCCTTACCTCCGTCTTCAGTAAGGTCTTTGAATCCATCCTCTCCCACCGTATCCACTAGCACCTTGCTCAACACCACCTCCTCCCCCTTACCCAGTGTGGCTTCCGACCCTCCTTCTCTGCTGAAGACCAACTCCTAAACCTCGTTCACCTTCTGTCCCTCCAGCTCAACTCCCGTCGCTCCGCCATTTTTGTTTCCCTTGACCTCCAAAATGCCTATGACCGAGTATGGCATCCCGGTCTCCTCTTTAAACTCCAAACCTATGCCCTGCCTATCAATTTTGTCCATCTGGTCGCTTCCTTCCTCTCGTACCGTCCTTCCTATGTCACCCTCCACAACACCAACTCCCGTATCTTTTATCCCACGGCTGGCGTTCCCCAGGGTTCTGTCCTCTCCCCTCTCCTTTATCTCTTGTATACGGCTGATATGCCCAAGCCACCCCCACCAGTCCACCTTCTCCAATATGCTGATGACATCGCCTTCCTGGCTCTCTATCCTACCCTTCAACGTACCCTCCAAACCCACCTTAACCAGCCCACCACTTGGTGTAACCAGTGGTTCCTCTGTCTCAACGCCTCCAAAACCCAGGCAATCATCATAGGCCGCACCACTTGCTCCTTTCGCCTCCATGATTTCTACCTCACCTTTTATGGTCGTCCCATACAGCTCACCCCCTCCCTGAAATACCTTGGCCTCACCCTCGACCGACACCTCACCTGGACCCCTCATCTCCACACCGTCCAGCAGAAAGCCCATTCCCGCCTCCGCCTTCTGAAACTCCTGTCTGGCCGGACATGGGGATTGCATCCTTCTACCATCCTCCACACCTACAAATCCCTCATCCGTCCTATCCTCTGTTATGCCAGCATTGCCTGGATCTGCGCCCCCACCCGCTTTTACAAGGCCCTCCAAATCCTGGAATGCCATGCGCTCCGCCTTGCCTCCCGTATCCGCCTTTCTTCCCCCACACGGCTCCTGTATGAACTGATCCCCTTCCCCCACCTCCTCCTGTTCCTCCAACATCTCCGCATCCTTTACCTTGTCCGCAGGCTTGATCCCCCCACCCTCTGGTTTCCTCCTTCCTCTCCACCCCCCGCCCATTGCCACGCCTCTATCGCTGTATCCCTCCCTCTCTCCACCTCCACACCCTCCATCTCCTTCATCAAGGCAATTTCCAGCGCCTCCCCCTCCCGGATGATGAACTTCGCCGTGACATCTACCCTTCCTTCCAACTATAACCTGGCCTTGTTCCCCCCCCCCCCCCCCCCCCAGGGCCCCCTTTTTCCTCTCCCCTCCTTCTCCCAGAGCGGATTTTCCTCCTCCTCCCCCCCCCCCCCCCCCTGAGACCCTGCACCCCATACTTGCCTCTTTCCTTCCCACATCCCTCCCTGCCTGGCCCTCTCCAGCGCGCTCCCTGCCCATCTCCCCCCTCTCTTCCCCTCCCTCCCTCCCTTCTTCTGGTCTCCCTCATCTCCTTCCGCCTGGCAGATCCTCCGTTTTGATCATCGTCAGTGTGCCACATCAGTGTTGTGTTTAGTGCTGTTTCTCCTGTGCGTCAAGAGGTGTGATTTTAATTGTGTACTGCCTTGAGGTTCGCCGTCAGTGTTTGTTATATGCTACGCCATCCGTCAATACCTTTTATGCTCCAGTCATACTGTGCCTTGTGTTCTTTTAATTGTCGCAGTGTGTGGCTTTTTGTGTGTGCTACTTTTAAACAGTTTCTTATCTCCATTTTACAGTCACCCCATTTTTTGTCTATTGCTTTCCATGATGTTCCCCCTTTTTTATATCTATGTTCACCATATTCTCTCCTTTGTTATTTTTAAATGTCTTCTATTGTTTGTTCTATGTCTTTCGGCTGTAGAGCAGCGCATATGCTGCTGCCAGCCCACCCCGATGGGGAATTAAAAAAACCTTTCATTATTCTAATAGCCCCTTTTTAAAGTTTGAAAGCTTGTTTTGCCGTACCTGTATTTCCCCAGAAGAACACACCATATCTAAGCAAACTGTTCATGTAAGCATAATAGGCATACAGCAATGATTCAGTGTTGCAGCATTCCTGAAGCATTCTTAGCAGCATTTACGTAATTTTTTACTCAAAACTTCTAGATGCTTTTCCCATATCAAGTGCTCGTCCACCCATATACCGAGGAATTTTGTGTATGGAGCTTGTGCAGTAACATAGTTCCCTAACTCGGCTTTTACTCTTCTTCTAGCTTTACTTTTAATATTACTGAAATTCATCAATACCGTTTTATTGTTATTTATGATCAAAGCATTATCACTAAACCATTTTCCTGTCTCATTTATTGTCCTAGAGACACTCTGCTGTAGACCATCCTCAGTGTATCCCTTTAATAAAAATTGCTAGTGTCATCAGCGAACATCACCGTTTCTGCAACTGTCGGATGGTTTGGCAAATCGTTTATGTACACGAAGAACAACAGAGAGCCTAACACGGAACCCTGGGGCACTCCATAGCTAGTTTTTTTGAAATCTGAAAGATACTCTTTGCCTTCATGTCATATTTATACTTGCTGTTGTCTATCAGAGAGATAAGACTTGAGCCATTTGAAGGCAAGTCCCTGGACCCCATAACATTCTAGTTTCATAAGCAATAAGTCATGGCTGATTAAATCAAATGCTTTAGATAAATCTAAGAATATTCCACAGCTTAATTCGTTCTTGTCCAAGGCATTTAGAACTATTTTCATGAATTGGAAGACTGCCGTTTCTGTGAATCTGTTCTTTCTTCTTTCTAAACCCATTTTGAGCATTAGTCAGTATTTTATTTTTATTTAGGACGTCAGCTAGCCTTTCATACGTTACTCTTTCAATTACTTTAGAGAAAACTGACAATAATGACACTGGCCTATAATTATTTATGTCAGCTGTACTATCCTTTTTGTGAAGTGGATTTGTTATGGAGAGTTTTAGTTTTGATGGGAACACCCCTGTCCTGAAAGAAGTATTAATAATGTCAGTTAGGTGAGTATCTATACTGGTAGAACTAAATTTGATTACGTTCTCTGGAATTCTGTCAGTACCACAAGACATTTTATTTTTTAGTTTATTAATAGCATTTGTAACTTCACATTCTGTTACTGGGTACAGAAACATTGTCTTTTCACAAGTTGGTACTGTTATGTTTTTGTTAATTGAATTGAACAGACTTTTAATTAGGTTCAGGGCTATGTTCACATAATGTTCATTGAATATATTGGCAACCTGTTGAGCATCTTCTATCGCTTTACCGTCACTTTTAATTTTGAAAATATGGGTCTTGGTTTTACATTTTCCTATGCTATTGTTCCCCCCCATGAACCATGGACCTTGCCGTTGGTGGGGAGGCTTGCGTGCCTCAACAATACAGATAGCCGTGCCGTAGGTGCAACCACAACGGAGGGGTATCTGTTGAGAGGCCAGACAAATGTGTAGTTCCTGAAGAGGGGCAGCAGCCTTTTCAGTAGTTGCAGGGGCAACAGTCTGGATGATTGACTGATCTGGCCTTGTAATACTAACCAAAATGGCTTTGCTGTTCTGGTACTGCGAACGGCTGAAAGCAAGGGGAAACTACAGCCATAATTTTTCCCGAGGGCATGCAGCATTACTGTATGATTAAATGATGATGGCGTCCTCTTGGGTAAAATATTTCCGGAGGTAAAATAGTCCCCCATTCGGATTTCCGGACGGGGACTACTCAGGAAGACGTCGTTATCAGGAGAAAGAAAACTGGCGTTCTACGGATCGGAGCATGGAATGTCAGATCCCTTAATCGGGCAGGTAGGTTAGAAAATTTAAAAATGGAAATGGATAGGTTAAAGTTAGATATAGTGGGAATTAGTGAAGTTCGGTGGCAGAAGGAACAATTGTTTTGGTCAGGTGAATACACGGTTATAAATACAAAATCAAATAGGGGTAATGCAGGAGTAGGTTTAATAATGAATAAAAAAATAGGAGTGCTGGTAAGCTACTACAAACAGCATAGTCAACGCATTATTGTGGCCAAGATAGACACGAAGCCCACGCCTACTTCAGTAGTGCAGGTTTATATGCCAACTAGCTCTGCAGATGATGAAGAAATTGATGAGATAAAAGAAATTATTCAGATAGTGAAGGGAGACGAAAATTTAATAGTCATGGGTGACTGGAATTCGAGAGTAGGAAAAGGGAGAGAAGGAAACATAGTAGGTAAATAAGGATGGGGGGTAAGAAATGAAAGAGGAAGCCGCCTGGTAGAATTTTGTGCAAGCATAACTTAATCGTAGCTAACACTTGGTTCAAGAATCATGAAAGAAGGTTGTATACATGGAAGAACCCTGGAGATACTAGAAGATACCAGATAGATTATATAATGGTAAGACAGAGATTTAGGAACCAGGTTTTAAATTGTAAGACATTTCTAGGGGCAGATGTGGACTCTGACCACAATCTATTGGTTATGAATTATAGATTAAAACTGAAGAAACTGCAAAAAGGTGGGAATTTAAGGAGATGGGACCTGGATAAACTGAAAGAACTAGAGGTTTTACAGGATTTCAGGGAGAGCATGAGGGAACAATTTACAGGAATGAGGGAAAGAAATACAGTAGAAGAAGAATGGATAGTTTTGAGGGATAAAATAGTGAAGGCAGCAGAGGATCAAATAGGTAAAAAGACGAGGGCTAGTAGAAATCCTTGGGTACAGAAGAAATGTTGAATTTAATTGATGAAAGGAGAAAATATAAAAATGCAGTAAATGAAGCAGGCAAAAAGGAATACAAATGTCTCAAAAATGAGATCGACAGGAAGTGCAAAATGGCTAAGGAGGGATGACTAGAGGACAAATGTAAGGATGTAGAGGCTTATCTCACTAGAGGTAAGATAGTTACTGCCTACAGGAAAATTAAAGAGACCTTTGGAGAAAGGAGAACCACTTGCATGAATATAAAGAGCTTTGATGGAAACCCAGTTCTAAGCAAAGAAGGGAAAGCAAAAAAGTGGAAGGAATATATAGAGGGTCTATACAAGGGCGATGTACTTGAAGACAATATTATGGAAATGGAAGAGGATGTAGATGAAGATGAAATGGGAGATATGATACTGCATGAAGAGTTTGACAGAGCAGTGAAAGACAACTGAGTCGAAACAAGGCACCCGGAGTAGACAACATTCCATTAGAACTACTGACAACCTTGGGAGAGCCAGTCCTGACAAAACTCTACCATCTGGTGAGCAAGATGTATGAGACAGGCGAAATACCCTCAGACTTCAAGAAAAATATAATAATTCCAACCCCAAAGAAAGCAGGTGTTGACAGATGTGAAAATTACCGAACTATCAGTTTAATAAGTCACAGCTGCAAAATACTAATGCGAATTCTTTACAGGCGAATGGAAAAACTGATAGAATCCGACCTCGGGGAAGATCAGTTTGGATTCCGTAGAAATGTTGGAACACGTGAGGCAATACTGACCCTACGACTTATCTTAGAAGAAAGATCAAGGAAAGGCAAACCTATGTGTCTAGCATTTGTAGACTTAGAGAAAGCTTTTGAAAATGTTGATTGGAATACTCTCTTTCAAATTCTGAAGGTGGCAGGGGTAAAATACAGGGAGCGAAAGGCTATTTACAATTTGTACAGAAAGCAGATGGCAGTTATAAGAGTCGAGGGACATGAAAGGGAATCAGTGGTTGGGAAGGGAGTGAGACAGGGTTGTAGACTCTCCCCAATGCTCTTCAATCTGTATATTGAGCAAGCAGTTAAGGAAACAAAAGAAAAGTTCGGAGTAGCTATTAAAATCCATGGAGAAGAAATAAAACCTTTGAGGTTCGCCAATGGCATTGTAATTCTGTCAGAGACAGCAAAGGACTTGGAAGAGCAGTTGAACGGAATGGAGAGTGTCTTGAAAGGAGGAAATAATATGAACATCAACAAAAGCAAAATGAGGATAAAGGAATGTAGTCGAATTAAGTCGGGTGATGCTGAGGGAATTAGATTAGGAAATGAGACACTTAAAGTAATAAAGGAGTTTTGCTATTTGGGGAGCAAAATAACTGATGATGGTCGAAGTAGAGAGGATATAAAATGTAGACTGGCAATGGCAAGAAAAATTTGTTAACATCGAGTATACATTTAAATGTCAGGAAGTCATTTCTGAAAGTATTTGTATGGAGTGTAGCCATGTATGGAAGTGAAATGTGGGCGATAAAAAGTTTAGACAAGAAGAGAATAGAAGCTTTCAAAATGTGGTGCTACAGAAGAGTGCTGAAGATTAGATGTGTATAATGTGCCTCCACGAAAAAACATAAATTTCGGTAGTAAAAGGAAAACTTGTGCAAGTTGTAAGACTGAAATACAGAAGCTGAATGAACGGATATCCAGTCAACAGTTTACAATAGACGCTCAAAAGGTGGAAATAAGTAAACTACAATCTGAAAAACGTGAGATGCTAATGAAGAAAGAAGACTCGGTCTCGGGAAAATGGAAGAGAATGACTGAAGGAAGTTGTACTCAGAAGGTAAAAGATGTGAAAGACAGTGAAAATTTAGTGCAAAAAAACTCTTTTGAAGTGCTTTCTGCCGTGGATTCAGTGAACACGTCGGAAAGGGTTGAAAAGTTGGAAAAAAAGTAGGCAAACTGTTGCATGTTGTAAGTAGGCCAAACAGTGAAAATACTGCGTCAGGAGATATTCTGATAACTCCGAAAATAAGTGTGCACACCTACACTTCCACAGACTTCAGTGCAACAAAGGAAACTACATTAAAAACGTATCTCCAGCGAAACTGCAAACTGAAGAACATTTAGAATACGTGCGGCAAAAAAACAACACTAAGGTGAGAAGAAGAATCTGAAATGCTCCGGTTACAAAAAGTGTGAAACACAAAACAGTGTGTGTTATGTGATAGTCACGGCCGTAAAATTTCTGCAATGTTGATGAGAACATGTAGTTTCAAGGCATCTGGTTTCATAAAGCCAGGGGCTCCATTGAGTGAAATAACGGACCTAACATCAACTGGCGTAGCTAGTTTGAATAAAGACAATTTAGCCGTGTTAATAGGAGGATCAAACGATGTCTGTAGAAACGAGACACACAACGTGATTACAGAAATGAGGAAATGTTTAAATAATTTAACCCACACAAATGTACTCATTGTGAACATCCCGCATCGTCATGATTTACCACCCTGGTCGTGTGCGAACCGCGAAATTAATGTTGCAAACGAGTGTATCACTGAAATATGCACTAACTTTAAGAATGTCGATATTGTAGACATAAACAGATTGGAGCGAAGGTTCCATACAGTCCATGGACTTCATTTAAATACGCCAGGAAAGAAATTACTAGCCGAAAAAATATGTACTCGCATTTCGAAGAAGAGTGAAGTAAAAAGTATAAGTGACAAACAAATGGAGATTAAGAAGTGCTTTAGACGAGTTCCAAGCTGTGCCATCGGCCAAACGCAAATTACCAAGTTGTTTAAACTGATTAGGCAAGAAACAATCAATCAAGTCGTCAGCCAAACGGAAATTACGAAATGGTTTAAACCGATGAGGACAGATGTGGATGAAGCAAAACTTATACAAGCTCCAGAAGTTAACTCACCTGCTGATTGCCACCAGCAAACAGAAGCCACACACAAGAAAGATACAGAAAATTTTTTAGGGTAAGTGCTGTATTAGAAATGCCATTGGATAAAGAATCAGAAACCGTATCAACTAAAGTTACTAAATACCCAGATTTTGCTATACTACACCATAACGTTCAGTCACTCACAAATAAAATTTCCATGTTGGAAGCACTACTCCAGTATGCACTAAACATAGACATAATTTGCATTACTGAACATTGGCTACAAAATGACGAAGTAAAATTAACCTCAGTCTCACGATATAGATTAGCAAGTCATTTTAGCCAACAGTTTTCCAAACATGGTGGCTCTGCTATCTTTGTGAAAGAACAAATAAAGTTCTGTGATGTCAGTAAAAGTTATATTGACTCAATTGAAAAAGACTTTGAACTTTCCATTACCAAACTGCCAGAGCTTAATTTCATAGTTATTAACATATACAGAGCACCAAGTGGAAACCTGTCAGTCTTCATGAATAAACTAGAGGTTCTGCTGAACAGGATCAGTACACTAAATATGAAGATAGTGCTTTGTGGGGATTTCAATATTGATTTTTCAAAAGACAGCAGCAGCAGAGATGCTTTGATAAATATGACCAACACATTCAATATGATCCCCACTATACACTGTCCAACAAGATTAACAGAATGCACAAATTCCATTATTGACCAAATATTCATCTCAGAAACAACTTACAGATTCACAAGCAGAGTACTGAGCATGGGTTATAGTGATCATGAGGCACAGCTGCTGTGTATAGAAATGCCAATAAGTAGTAACAGTTCCGGAAAAGTAGTTGAAAAAAAGAACCTTTTCTGAAGATAACATTAGAATTTTTAATCTCTTACTGGCGAAGGAAAACTGGGAAAGCGTCGCCACTCAGAACAATGTTGATAGCATGTACATGAGTTTTCAGAGCATCTTTCTTCACTATTTTAATGTAGCATTTTCAAAAGTAGTAAAAACAGTAAAACCTAACAATAATAAGCAATTGGTAATTAAAGGCAAAAAAATTTCCAGTGAGAGAAACAGATTTTCGCAGTACTCTTGTAAGAAATGTAGAGTAACCCAAGAATTCGCAGATTATTCAAAAGCCTACAAAAGAATCTACGGTAGAGTAGTCAAAGAGGCAAAAATTATGTGGAATGACAATTTGATAAGAAACTCATCTAACAAAATGAGATCCACATGGAGAGTTATAAAGAAAGAAACTTGTAGCTCAGTGCCAAAGAAAAAGAATGTATCATTAACACTAGAAGGCTCAAAAGTCACAGACCCAAATTCAGTTGTGGAAAAATTCAATGAATACTTCACCTCACTAGCTGAAGACCTCATTCAAGTACACTGTCAAGGACCAGTCCCAAGTTTCTCCAGTAAGTCAGTGATCTCGACTGCTTCTATGTATGTGTATGAAACAAACCCCAATGAAATTATAAGTAAAATTAAATCATTAAGCAATAAAATGTCAAGTGGTGTTGATGAAGTACATGATTTCATATTAAAAGCATATGCTCATCACATAGCAAACCCCTTGGCAAAAATTTTCAACCTCTCTTTAAAAACTGGTGTATTCCCAGATATTTTTAAAATAGCAAAAGTTTCACTACTGCTAAAAAAAGGTTCTTCTGAAAAAATATCAAACTACCGACCCGTGTCACAGTTAAGTTCCTTCTCAAAAATTCTAGAAAAACTCTTCTATGACAGGCTTTTAAGTTTCATAAATAAATATGCACCTCTTACTGTACAACAACATGGTTTTAGAAAGTCTAAATCTACACAGACAGCAATTTTCGAATTGTTAGACTGCATTTTAAAATCCCTTGATCAACATAAAGTAGCTGCAGGTATTTTTCTAGATCTATCAAAAGCCTTCAATGTCCTGGACCATAACATTCTGCTCGAAAAATTAGAAAGACGAGGAGTAAGAGGTGTAGCACATAGCTGGTTGTGTTCATACCTAAAAAACCGCAGGCAGAAGTATCACTTCAGTATGAATTCAACAAAATGAATAAAACAAGAAACAACTCCTTTCTTTCTAGGGAATTACCAATAAAATATGGTGTACCACAGGGCTCAGTCTTAGGTCCACTACTCTTCTTGATTTATATGGACAACTTAGTTGAATATATGAGTCCCACAAAAACTATCCTGTTTGCCGATGACACCAGCATATTGCTCACGGGATCCAGTCCAGAAACTTTGCGGTCCACAGCAGAAAGTTCTATGAAAAGACTTTCTGAGTGGTTCACAAAAAACAAACTCGTTATAGTTATAAATACTGAAAAAACTGTGTGTGTCGATTTTCATTTAATTCCTCCAACTAATCAAATGTCTATTCAAGCCCAATTAAAAAATGATCCCCTAGCAAATGTAAGTGTCACAAAATTCTTGGGTCTTTGGGTTCAGCAAGACTTAAAGTGGGACAAATAAAAAATCAAATCAAATCAAATCAAATAGACCCCTCTATATTTCCTATAGTATGGTTTTATTGTTGTATTTATTTTAGGATGTTTGCTTAAGTTTCTAAGGGTGGTTGCTGATTTTTAATCCCTTGTGTTACCCATGTGTTTGTCTTCTCACTGACTTTAATTCTTTTTAATGGAAATAATCAGTGAGAAAACAGTCATACTTTTTGTCTGCGTCATCAGTTTGTTCTATGCCCCACTGCACCCTTTTAGCATACTATTAAACACCCTTATGTTGTTTGCATTAATAAGTCTTCTTTGTACATATTTTTCAGTGACTTTGTATTTCTGATTGTTCTCATGCCTTATCATCACTTTTAAAGCCATATGGTCAGAAAAGCCTGTACCTGTATCTGTTACTTCAACACTGTACTCACAGCTTTGTTGGTAAATATCTGATCAAATATTGTTTCAGACCCATCCCCATATCAGGTAATTTCCTACACTGTAGTAGGTTGCATGTTGTATGTGTTAAACAGATTTAATAATTGTACCATGCTCTTATTACTTTTGTTAAAATTAATGTTTAAGTCACCAAGAACTATTGTGCATTTTGACCTGCCTCTCAAATCATTTAAAAGATCATCTATATAATATAAGAATTGGGTAAAGTCACCTGATGGGGTCATATAGATGCAAGCAATGATAGTTCGCAAATAGAACATTCAAAATCTTTTTCTGTGCACTTCACCTTGCTAAGTTTTACCTCCTTATATTTAACATTACTTCTAACATAGATGCATACACCTCCACATTTATAAGTTTCCCTGCAAAAGCTACTTACTAAATCAAAGTTTGGTATATTTGCTGCACAAATCTGAGTGTCGCAAAGCCATTGCTCACTGATACACAGCACAGAAACCTTCTTAAGCTTACAGTTTAAAATTACTTCCAGCTCACACATTTTGTTGCCTAGTCTGTGTACATTCTGATACAGCAAAGTCAAGCCACCTAGATTTGGTGCACAGCTCACTTTAGTGTCCCCTTCAGATTTTGACCAAGTCTGACACATTTCAGGCTTGGTCAGCCTTATACGTTTCCCTGAACTGGTTCTGAGTTTTGAGACATATGTTCCAAATTGCTGATGCAAGATAATTTGTTATTTACCATGCTAAGTATTCCACTTAGGCCTCGACCATGTCTTGTATGACAAGTTCTCAAGCAGTTAAGATTGTCAGAGGGTTCATGGTTACAACTGATACATTCCTCAATATCTACAAGCATTACATTTTTAAACTGTTTGCATATTGTTTCAAAAGATTTGTTAGCTTTGGTTATTCCTCTGTTTACACATGATGATTCAATTAAATCGTAACAATGAGGTATTTTAAATGAGGTGTTTGTTAACCTGCCCAGTGTAGTCTTCAGAGCTGTTGTTGCTGCAGCTATTTCATTATGGTATACATCATTGGAACTACCTATAAGAACTGCGAAGTCACTCCTTGACAAATTACTGCAATCTTCAGTGTTGATGAGGATCTGGTTGAATCTTGCTCCAGGTTTCACTATGCCATCAATTTTAATGTTTTTTGGGTTGTCAGGGTCTTTGCTTTTGTAGCCATCCCTCTTCCAAAACCATCAGATTAGATTCTGATGTGTGTTGTTTTTTCTCTACGTATTTCTTGACTCTTCGTTTTTGTAGCCATCCCTCTTCCAAAACCATCAGATTAGATTCTGATGTGTGTTGTTTTTTCTCTACATATTTCTTGACTCTATGCCTTCAATTTTAATGTTTTTTGGGTTGTCAGGGTCTTCGTTTTTGTAGCCTTCCCTCTTCCAAAACCCTCAGATTAGATTCTGATGTGTGTTGTTTTTCTCTTCGTATTTCTTGACTCTGTGCTCCATATTGTTCTTTATCTGTTGCATTTGATACATTGTTTGTTTTATTCAACTTCAAAACAGGCACCATCAAATCTGCATTGCTGCAAGATTTTTTGCTGTGTTCCTTTTTCGATGATTTAAATACATCTGCGCTTTTTGTGCCACAGTCCATGTTTTTCTGCTTCGTGTGTTTGGCTTCAGATGTGATTTTGTGAACTTCATTATCTTCAGGTCCATTATAATCGGGTATGTTACATACTTTAGGCCTAATAGTTTTCTACCTACAATCGTCACAGTTCCAGTTTTTTATGATTATATCCTGTCCCTTTAGTGAGGGATCTACTTTTCCACATTGAAAATGTTGGCCCTGTCGCCTGTATTTTTACTAGTCAAATTTTATGTTATCATATCACTGTACAATGGAGATTCACATTGTTGCCTCCTTAACAATATTATCACAAAACCCATTCACTGGACTGATCACAGAAGACTCTGTAAGTCCATCTTATCTTTATACAGGATGGTTGTGGGACCTTTGCTGTTCAATATAAAATGTTAGATCAGAAACACCTTCATCCCTCTGTATTTCCAATTTTATTTTATTTTATTTTTGCTACCACTTTCGGCATTACACTAAACAACCTTTAGGCCCAGGCACAGATTTTTATCTTTTGCCAGTTTGGTTTGAATATTTGTGAGACAGTCTGTAAGTGATGATTGAAGGGATCACATTGTTAAAAAGAAGTCTATGGATACTGTATGCAGGCACTATTTCGATTGTATGAGAGATGGGATTTCTCCTACATGTTGGTCAGGGCCACACAATCCTCTGTCCAGTCCTCTTGTCTTGCCCTGCATTAAGGCTACATTTCAATAGAGGGGCCTGAGGGCAGTGTTGTGTAATGCTGAAACTGGTAGCAGAAATAAAATAAAACTGGTAACATAGATGGCTGAAGGTGTTTCTGATTTGACATTTTAGATAACAGATGTGTTTCTGAAATTGAAGTGTGCTCCTCCGTTAAGCTGTGCTCAGCAAGTGATGATAATCCTTCATGGCTGAATTTTAAATTGTGTGCATGTTCAGTGCAATATACACAGACAGTGCTGTGTCTGTATAATGTATGACAATGTATGACTTAATAACACTTGCAAGGAATTGGAGATGTTCCAGATTTTCGAAAGCCTAGGTTATCTTTCACATTTCTCAAAAGATTTCTTATATCTGCTGCTGGTTGGAAGATATGCTTGATTCCTTTCCAGTTCAGAGCCTGGGGTGATTCTTGTGGAGACTGCACCAGCAATAGAAGGGCAATCTGGGAGCTTTTCCTTTGATCTTGTTTCCGCATCTCGTGTTCCTCAGTTCCTTCTTAGTATCTTCCCTCTTACAGCCATTAGAAGCAAAGATCTTTCCATACAACCCAGCACCATCATTAGGTTGTCCTCAGAAATATAGTTTTCCCCTCTGTGTCAACAATGACACACAAAAAAATTGCTGTCATGGTAATGGCATCTCATCACTAGCAAGTAACACAGCCTTACAAAATAAGCGAAGCATCCAGAAGACATGATTGGATGTCAGTGTATTTTCATACACAGACACAACATTGGTTGCTATGTAAATGATCTGAGTTGCTATTGTCTGTAACTTGTAGAACACAGAGTGCATTGTTGGTGTTTGTGTTTAGTGTTGTTACCAAGCCTAATAGGGTATATAAGAGGCATGAAAAGCGTCAGCTGTTGAGCGATCATTGTAAGGGATATAGATATGCCATGTTATAACATTATCAGCACCTGAGAGAGTTTTAAAGGGCCCCCAGTGTCAGTGACCATTCAGCTAGCTGGTCGAACCGTGCAGTATCCACATTTGTGGGACATTTGGATGTGATAGTGGCCTTATGTTGTATTGCATGGAGATATGAGGGTAGGTGTACTTGTCATAAAGATTTCAGTTGATCGTGTCTGACCACCGTCTTATCATATCGTATACTGATCACATTGAAACCCCTTGACATTTCTGTCTGCCATCTGAGGACATGTAATGAACTCCCTGCAACTTTGTGTCATCCTGCATCAGTGGTTGGAGACTAGCATTAGCCAGAGTAGGAATTACCATCCCAAGCACAGGCTGCCAGTAACACTAAGACACACATAGGTGGATTTAGAGTGATATGGTTAATCATAGTTCTAAACCACTCTAGATGGCCATCATCAAAGAGTATGTCGGCGACCTGTGGAGAAGTCCCTTTCTTCCAATATTTTGCAGAGTCCCAGTGATATGCCTCTTCATGCTTTGGTGTAGAGTGCCATCGAGTATGACCTCAGGTCACAGCTCATAGTGTTTGATGGAACTCAGATGGCTCAAAGATACATCACAGACACCCTTTGTCGTCATGTGTGACCACTAATGGGACAGTATTGTGTTGCGATTTTTCAACGGGACAGCGCTTCGTCCACACACACTACAGGTCTCTGAGCTGTCATTGTGATGCTGAGGTAATCCTGTGACCAGCAAGATCTCCATATCTGTCCCTAACAGGACATAGGTGGGACCAGCTCTGGCGTCAACTCTGTCCCAGTGCTAGCACCCAGGGTATCAAAGACAAGTTCCTGGCCCCCTGCCTGAGGAAACAATACAAAGGCTTTGAAACCCTTCCTAACCAAATCAGTGCCTGCATCCAGGCCAGAGAGCATACATAATCATAATGGTAAGAGGGTTAATACTGCCATGTTCTTTGTAAATTTTACTCAGTTGTGTAGCCACTGAAATAGCATTAAATACTGCCAGGTTTATTCTGCATGTGTACATCCAGAAATGAGAGACAGTTGTTCTTCTCAACCTCCATGATGAGTCTTATGTTGCTATGAATTTTGTTTAAGAGGCCAAGGAATTTGTTCAGAGAGTTCCTACCATGTTGGCACACCACAAACATTTTCTTTACACTTCTGTAGACGTACTTCGGTGTGTGTGCGGCTACCTTTAGTGTGATTTCTTTAGATTATTTTTTGTATAAGTTCACCATGATTGGTGATAGAGGTGAATCCGCCATTGGAAGCCCATCAACAAACTCGTATTAATTACTAGCATGGAGGAAGTACAGTGCTGTTAAGCAGTGACAGAGCTACCTTAAGATATGGTGCTCAAAACATTGCTTTGAGTGAAGCTTGTGTCTCCTTGAGATGAACAGTGAAACTACGTCAGTATTCACCAGTGTGTAGTTCGGAACCAGTTTTATTGTCTTTAAAATATCCAGAAACTTTTCTGAATTTCTGATGTAATTACAGAGACTCACATGAGCATGTAGTAAGGTGGCTAGATTTTGCAGGGCATACGTTGGTAACACAGTAGCACTAATGGTAGGCCTTATTAGTACACATTACTTGTATATCTTTGGAAGATCATACAGGTGAGGTAGTGCTGGTGCATTTGGTTTCAACTTCTTCACACCCAGAGGAGTCCCATGAGTGTTGGCATCTTCCTTTTAATGGTTGATTGAACCCTGTCAATTTTCTTCCAGTCTGGCCGATTAGGATTGCTGCCATTTTCCCATGTACTTGGTTTTGCACAGGAGCACAGTGGCATTTCCTTTGGCCAGGAGGGAGAATGGTTATGTCCCCATCCTTACAAAACTCGCTAAGGGCTTCCTCTCAGATACAAAGATATCACATCTGGGAGGCAGAATGATCATGAGTATGTGACATGTCTTTTTGACATATTTCTTTGGCAGTTTAATATGAAAGTCCTCTGATAGCCTTATTGATGCCACTGATCTCACATTTTGAAGATATGCAAGACCGTACTCTTGGCAAGAGCTGAAGTTGTTGCTGCACCTATTCTGCCGATGTAACAATGGTACCTGGAAATAGTGTTAACTTGGTCCACTGTTTCACTAGACACATTCACTGAAATTTATCACATTGTTAAGCTGTCACAATCTGTTGCTGTATGTGGCTTTTCGATGTGCCACAGTTCATATCCTGACACGGTCATCAGCGATGGCAGATATTTAAAACCTCTCAATAGCCACCTCAAAGAGCCCTTCATTTATATGGCTGGCAGCTCCCACTCACTGTCCACCAATTCCCTATGAAATGTAAAATGTTGTCATTTCTGTTGTATAGTTTTCAGTGAAGGTTATCAAGCAGCACAGAGAACAAATGCTCCTCCCCCCAATCTCGGTTAATGAGATTGGATGCTAATCATGTTTCAGGTGACTCCTTAACAATACTGTCCCAGAATCCTTTCACAGGCAGACAAGGGATGCCGTTTGGAAACCTAAGTGTGCCCGTCTGTTAAGCTGTGCTCAGTCGGTGCTGATTTTCATTCCTGGCAGACTCTTATATTGTATATATGTTGAGTGCAGTGTACTAAGATGCAGTGCTATGTGTGTTAATGTATGATTTACCACACTCCCAAGGAATATGATATAATTCACATGTTCGAAGGCCTAGGTTATCTTCCATGTGCACCCAGATATGTTTCTTATTTCTGCAGGCAGTCGGAAGATTGGCTTGATTCTTTTCTTGTTTAGAGTTTGACTGGTTCTTGGAAAAGTTGTGCCATGAACTGCAATCCTTTTTTTCCTGTTGTTTCTTTGACAGTATTATCAAGGAGATAATCAAAATATGAGTTACACTAAACCTCACTAATTGTGATAGGTAGTTTGGTCTCAGTACTTCTTGAAATCGTTCATTAAAAGCTACAAGATGGGAATGACAGCATTCTACATTTCATGAGGCTGGAACGGACTGTAAGTCTCAGCTGCCAGTCAGGTAAACAAAGGTCAGGGCAGCGGTTAGATGATGGAACACTCCCTTACTAACACACCATTATAGAATTGTGGATAATAGCCTAACAGTTTAGAATAGTTTGACTCTGTGCAACTGATAAAGGCTGATTGGTTAATATTTGGATGGAAGTTGATTCCTATCAAATCCAACAAAGCTAATTAAGATGTCAGGTAGCAATAATCTGTACATACTTTGTTGTTAAGGTTCTATATATATTGTCGAAACAGCACGAATGAGGCAGTTAATACCTTCGTCTGACTAAATGATAATGATTAACTCATCACAGGTCGCCTGTTAATATCATCACAAGCCAATATTCTTCATGCAGCAATGAACTTCACAGTCCTCACTACAATCCAAATCGTTGGTGCCCGGTGCTGTTGTTGTGTAATCATGGTACACAAATGAGCACTTAAACACACCAACAAATCACTCGATTAAAGCCATTTACGTATTTGCTGGAGGTCAGGCCCATGGTATTGGGTGACACACACAGCTGTTACACCATTGCAGCCGTGGTCAGCCGTCCTGCTGAAATCCACCCTGTTCGCTTAGCAGCCAACAGCTTACTTTCTCGGAGTCTCAGCACTGACTACTTGGTGTACCCGGCACTTGACTATCGATAATACCTACTGCAACCTGTGTGAGGCAAAGATATATTGTTCTCAATACGAAAGGGGCGGTTGACTCCTTACCCCCCCCCCCCCCCCCCCAAAGAAAAAGGCTTCTTTGAAACCGGAGCTGGAAAAGAATACAGAGTTCAGAGTGATAGTAAGAGAATAGACATATAAATACAAGTACAGTGAAATTTACAAATTGAATGGTATATCAGTATGACTCCAGTCATAAACTAACTCTAAAAAACAGATTACATGTAAATTACAAACTATCCTAATGACACAACCCAAAATTGTAATTTGTTGAAACAGTATTATCACATGTAGATCATAACAAAACTCCTCTCTACCACAGTTGATGAACTATACAACTCTGGATAGCTATTAAATCATATTGTAACAAAACTATTTTCATTTCGTTCATCTCAGCGAGGTTTGCTGCCTAGAACACAACCAAAATCCTACTATATTAGCATCACACATCACACGAATTAACCACCTCTAATTATACTAATACCTACTAAACCTAATACATCAGTGACCAAAACTATAGTACATAACAAATTGTACTTAATGTAAAAATTTATTAATACTTTTATTAATAATTTACTCTCTACTCAATGATGAATATATGAGACTACTGTCAGTATAATCATCACAAGACCAATCTGTAAATAAATGTCTTTCTGATTGGTTACAAATTGTGTTTCTTGCTTTAGAGTGTCTGTGTTAACACATCTAAGTCTATTAATACATACTACAATATTCTAAATACTAATATGACTCACACTATAATGAATAATTATATCTCAGTTTATATGCAATTCATCCCTCAAATGTGGTTAAGTCGTCATGGAAACCTATAATTCTCAATAGATCAAATATAGTAACTAAAAGACAACAACTGACACTTGAACACCAGTTCTCATGTTCTTTACTCTCCAAATACACAGAATAACCAAAAAACATCCATACATATTTATGTTTATGCCTGGCTAGGTCCTACTTCATCATCCAGAGTACTTCTTTCCTCTGAGTTGCCACGATCTTCACACATATGATATCTCTTTATACACACACCAAAAAAGGTTTTGCATCAACTCAGTTCCAAGAGTTCTGTAACCTGTACAGAAAATTAGAATAGTGATCAACATAAACAATATTTCTGCCCCTTTTTATTGCTCATGAAAACCACACATTGCATGTTGTACCACCATACAGCGAGACCTTCAAGGGTGGTGGTCCAGATTGCTGTACACACCGGTACGTCTAATACCCAGTAGCACGTCCTCTTGCATTGACACATGCCTGTATTTGACATGGCATACTATCCAAAAGTTCATCATGGCACTATTGGTCCAGATTGTCCCACTCCTCAATGACAATTCTGGGTAGATCCGTTAAAGTGCTTGGTGGGTCACGTCGTCCGTAAACAACCCTTTTCAATCTATCCCAGGCATGTTTGATAGGGTTCATGTCTGGAGAAAATGCTGGCCACTCTAATCGAGCGATGTTGTTATCCTGAAGTCATTCACAAGATGTGAATGATGGGGGCGCAAATTGTCATCTATGAAGTCGAATGTCTCGCCAATATGCTGCCGATATAGTTGCACTATCGGTTGGAGTATGGCATTCACATATCATAAAGCCGTTACAGCGCCTTCCGTGACTACCAGCGGTGTACGTTGGCCCCACATAATGCCACCCCAATACAGCATGGAATTTCCACCTAGCTGCACTCGCTGGACAGTGTGTCGAAGGCATTCAGCCTGACAGGGTTGCCTTCAAACACGTCTCCGACGATTGTCTGATTGGTGGCACTCGTCAGTGAAGAGAACGTGATGCCAATCCGAAGCGGTCCATTCGGCATGCTGTTGGGCCCATATGTACCACGCTACATGGTGTCATCATTGCAAAGATGGACCCCACCATGGACATCGGTTGTTTACATCTTTAGGTGGGTTTAGTGGCATCTCTTGAACAATCAAAGGGACTGCATCTGTGATGCAATTTCCACGGTCAACGTCTATTTTCAAGAGTTCTGGGAACCGGGGGATGTGAAACTTTTTTTGATGTGTGTATTTTCAACATGTTCCTTGCCGTGCACTCCATTGGTTTGAGCATATTCCAGCTCCACAGTATTTAGGTGTTCTATCTTGATGACTCTATATGGTCCCTTGTATACATGGTTAAATTTGTGTATTTCAGAATCTGTCTTCTCCGACTTAGTGTGCAGTTTCACCATCACTAGGTCTCCTACCCTGTAGGTTATAGGTATCACCAATTTATCATATCTTTCCTGTCTCGTTTTCACCTTCTCCATTATGTTCATTTATACTAGTTCAGTTTCCTCTCTCAAGTTAGGTTATCTCCTTGTGGATATTCTACCAACTCAAGAAAAACATTGTCAGGTTCCTGATTAAGTACGATCTCACGTGGTGCAAATCCTGTTGAATCATGTGGTAGGTTGTTTCAGATACGCTCGAATTCTTCAAGATATTCCTTCCAAGTACCGTGTTTCTTGTGACAATAGGTCCAACACAAACTATTTAACTCCTTCATCATCCGTTCAGCTGGGTTCGAGGCCAGTCTGTATCTACAGATGGGATCTGTTCTATTTGATGCCTTCTGTTCTATTTGATGCCTATTCAACATTTCCCTCCACTCCTTGGATCAGAATTGGAATCCATAATCACTTAGGATTTGTTTTGGTTTACGTACCTGCTGAAGTAAGCTTTTTCAAATTTATTAATGATTGCCCTGCTGGTCGCTTTCTTTAATGGATAAAACTTCACAAATTTAGGTACTAATTCTTTTGCAACTAGAATTCGAGTGTAATTTCCTTTTGCTGCAGGCAAGGGACTGAACAGGTCCACTGCCACGATGCCTCTAATTGATTCTGGTATGACCAGATGCAGGTAACCTTTATGTTGAACAGTAGTAGTTTTAGTTTTCATACAGGTTTTGCAAGTGCTCAGCAACTTGTGTATATGCCTTTCCAAGTTGTTGAAGACTCAGTCCAATTTGTTTCTCCAGGCATTTATTAGGTCTGTAATGGGCATTACTATAATGTGTGTACCAGAGTAACTTGTCTATTATATGTTCTGGTATACGTGTTCTCGAGCTCTCTTCATCCTCTCTTATTCTCTTGTACAGTCTTCCCTGGTGGATATAATAGTATGTGCTAATCTTTTCTTCACCAGCACACCCTCATCTATACTTAGTCTTGATTAATTTCAGTTTTTTGTCCTGGTTCTGCTCTCTATGTATGTTCCTCAAGAACCTCTTCACAAAATCTTTGTGCTGTACTCCCTTCATTAAATTTATCTGAACACCTCCTCCTTCTGGTCTGCTCATGGCTGTTCCTCAAGAATCAAGTGGCAGCCTTGATAATGCATCAGGTATGGTATGTGATTTACCAGGCTTGTATATCACTTCAAGGTCATGCCAATGCCCATCTTATCAGGTGGCTATGTCTCAATTTACTTGTAGTTAAGAATGTTAGGGCTTTGTGGTCCGTGACCACCTTTACAGGTCATCCTGCTTGATAATAACGAATTCCCATGACCCTCCTTGCCTCATCCTTCGTTTGTCACTGTCCTCACCCACCCAGCCCCTTCCCTGTCCCCATTCCAGCACTACACAGCTGTCACTCCACCCCCCACACCCTGTCTTTTTATTTCTCTCCTTTTCCGTTACTCACTCCCCCCCCCCCCCCCCCCCTCTTCCCACCTCTTCCCTGCCCTCAGTCTAACTTGCAACACTTTGCTGTCCCCCACCCCCACCATACTATCCCTCCCCCTCTCCACTCCAGCCTCCATCATACCCCCACCCAGTTTCCATGCCCATCATGCACTGGTGTTGCTGCTCGCAGTGTGGTTTCAGTTGCCTGAGGCTGCAGTTGTGTGTGTGTGTGTGTGTGTGTGTGTGTGTGTGTGTGTGTGTGTGTATTGTTGACGAAGGGCTTAACGGCTGAAAGCTATAATTGTGAGAGTCTTAACGGCTGAAAGCTATAATTGTGAGAGTCTTTTTGTTGTGCTTATCTGTGACTTAGCATTTCCACTATATGGTGAGTAGCAACTTTCCTTCTCATAATTCAGCATTTGCACTATATGGTGATTAGCAACTTTCCTTCTCATAATATTGTTAGATAATAATGAAATCCCTTAAAACCCCACACGGTAGCCAGTGCCTCTTTCTCTGTAATGCAATATCTTATTTCCCATGCATTCAACATGTGGGCTTTGACCACAGTCCACATGTTTGTATGTAAACACAGTGTATTTCACAAGTGCACATCGTAATAGTGAAATATGCAGCTAAACTTTATAAAACTGAAATATGGACGTGAAAATGATAATGAGTGTGGAACTAAGTGGAAAAACTGTCACCACAGCATAACTATAATAACGATGCTTCATCTTTATGCAAGTACAGATGAGAAATGCTGCCTTGCCACTTACAATTGTCCCACTTGTATCTGTTTAGTCACCAGCAAATATTTTTTTTTATTTTTACTGTGATCTCCAGTAGTATAAACATGTACATGAATCTATAAACACCTGAGGATGGGCGCAAACCCAAAACCAGTTGTGTGACAAATAAATAACCTTTTATTGTGACTGGTAGCGGAAATTTTTCTACACCCTAAATACAGATGTTCTGCAAGCAAAGGGTGACAGACAAACAAGAAACCTCTTCAGTATATACAATTTGTAATACAAGAGGAGTAATACAATGACTGTTTCTATCCACGTCGATGGTCTTGACACTTCTCGTAGAACTCGCAGAACTGTGCCGCGGCCATTCTGGTGCAGCGCTTATGTTCTCTTCGCATAGAGGGCGCTGCAGTCACGTTGTCATCCTAGAGAGGGGTCGGTCCGCATGCAATTGGCTGGTGTCTTCTCTACAGCTGCTCTAAAGCCTAGTTTACATGACGACACTTGGTTGCAGGCAACTATGCTTCTGGCCACTATGCATGCACGCCACCTATTTGCACAACTCGTTGCTGAAACTAAACACTTTCGGCATGTTCCAACTTTGGTGACACTAGTTGCATGAGTTTTGAGGTTCTGTGTGTTCGTAGATTGTAGACAAACTGAAATATGATGTGGGGAATGGAGAATAATGTTAGATTTTTGGATATGTATGCTTTGCACAGGTGTTTGTGGGATTTCAATGATGCTGATTACAAAAATAAGCAAAATATTGCTGCTTCTGAGACTGTCATGTGCAATCAGAACATAGATAGTTAAACAATATCTGAGCTGCTGGGCAAAATTTATTGGGTTAGGAGCACATATCCAACTGAATTAAGAAAAATACAACCAAGTAATTCTAGATGTGGCAATGCTCTCGTCTACAAGACTAAAATCCCAACATTCAAGTTGGCTGACTCTTTGTTAAGGAATATTGTTGACAGGAGGGAAGGCTACACAAATCAAGAAACTGCATTCTTTATTCCAAATTCATCTATTTAAAACGTCGGAGCAGTGATCCCCATTCACATATGTTAGAATTTTGAAATATTTCCACTGTACAGATCTATATTCAAGAGAGTTGTTTGCAAACCATGAAAAAGCATCATCACCAACTAAAACCATATCTTATAGCATGCCAAGTGTTCTCCATTGTAATGCATGCAATATGATATGTAATTTCAGTTCTGGTTACAGTGCTTCGTGCATTACGGTATCTTTATTCCTTATCGCATAATTAACTCTACTTAGAAGAAACGTGAACAGTTCTGGTGACATTCTAAGATAACGACAGAACTTCTGGGGTCTTCCATTATAAATTATTTCAGCAAGGATGCTGAGCAATCGAGCTGACGTCTGTTCTTCATCCAGTGACGAATCAAAACACGTTTCTTATTTTTTTCTTATGCAGCGATTCCACACAACAAGCTTTAACTCCATCACGACTCATGCGACGTGCAGCTGCCAGAACTTTCTTTTTAGACACGACTCAGAAACCCACAAAACGACGAAACTGAAGTGTATACTGGTTTCGCCATGTGTGCAGTCAAATGTGCACGCAACTCATTTCACGCAACGAGTGGCGCTACCCAATGTCATCATGTAAACTAGGCTTAATGTTCCCGACCAGCGTGCTAGTGCTTGACTTTATGCTAGAACAATGAGCAATTTGATATGGACATGGCTGCTTTATGTTTTTAAATAGTTTAGCTTGATGTCTTTTGCGTTAGGTTCAGCGTAAAATGAACACGTTTTACAACAAAAAGTTTCAGAAGATAACAGCAAAGTCCGTTGAAACCAGTTGTCTTTAATATAGTAATATTTTATGCAGTCTTGGCTCTTGAATGGTTTTGAACAGTTAAAACAGATTGTCCTTCAGGACTGTCAGAATGAGAAAATTCAAATTCCATTTAGCCTGGCAAGTCTGAATAATGAAGAACAAAGTGGTAGACCATCTCTCTGTGAAGAATTGATAACTGCAAGGAAAGTGGAGGCCCTGGTGCTTGAAGACCGATATATTGTAGGCAAGGTAATAACGGAAATCACTTTCTAATGTGTGGAATGACATTTTGAACATGACAAATGCTGCTGTTTGCTGTTGTCTGTGACTCCCTATACCCACTCAAAAAGCTTGCCAAGTGAAGTCAGTAGCAGCTGTGTAGGCCATTTCAGACCGTGTCTTTAGACACCAAATCATCAAGTATGAGTGCTGTGGTTATCACTATGGCCCCTAAGACAGAGCAATAAATCTAGTGTGGAAATTTGGAATCACCACCTACAAAAAATGCGAGGACTTAAATCAGCAAGCAGGTGATGCTGATTGTTTTTGGAGACTTCTACAATGAAGTGCTAACAGTTACGCTCATAAGGAATAAACTGTCAGACAGCATAGCACCAAACTCTCCTGATAAGGAAGCTATCAAAATGAGATGTTGCAGGAAGCTTTACAAATGCTTTTTTCACTCCATGACAAAACCCCAGTTGATTTTTTTTTTTTTTTTTTTTTTTTCTTTTTTTTTTTTTCCTCCCTCTCCATACTCCGCAAGCCACCTGACGGTGTGTGGCGGAGGGTACCTTGAGTACCTCTATCGGTTCTCCCATCTATTACAGTCTCGTATTGTTCATGGAAATAAGGATTGTCGGTATGCCTCTGTGTGGGCTCTAATCTCTCTGATTTTATCCTCATGGTCTCTTCGCGAGATATACGTAGGAGGGGATTCTGCAGAGGACACACTCACACATGCTACATCTTTTGGGTATCAAGTTTTGCCTGGTTACCCCCCCCCCCCCCCTCCCCCCCCAAAATAAAAAAAAAAACAACAATAATAATAATAATCTTCTGACATGGCATCTCTCACAGGATTAAGAAATCATAGCGTGACAGGTATTTACAGAATGGTGACTTCTTGAGGTAGAATGTCACCTGAACAGTCAAAACGCAGGCTTCTGCAACTGAGATCTCCTCCACATTATCTATCACCGAGAAAAATCTTGCATTAAAAGGTGAATACGTAGAGAATGGTTAATACCAAGTTCCGTGGTTGCTGCTATTTTTTTTTCGCAGTGATAATTAGGAGTGGGTAATTTGGACAGAGGATATTTAGTCCAAATTATGTGTCCTGTCACAGGAGTTTCTTTGGTTAAGTGTCAACATATGATTTAGTGGTATTCCAACTAAATATGTTGTATTATGACACAGATGCCATAATGTTGTATCCCCTATGTGACCTCAAGGAAATAACTTGCAGAAATGTTTTGAGCTGTCTTTTATAGTCCCCTTTTTATAATGCATTTATTTATGATTTACTGGGCAAGTTGCTCAGTACTAAAGAACACAAATAAAAATGATGCAGTTGAAGGAGAATTCTTATTGTAATATGCAATGTGTGAAAGACAAACTTGCTTCAAACAGTTTTGTGCAAAACTCTTTATTTGGGATACTATCACATGTTGCTTTTACCCCACATTGCTGTGTGTACTATAACATGCTTAACTGTGATGTTGCATGATAATTCCCAGGAGGCTGAAATTAGCTAACTGCTTGAAGTGTTTATTTTGAAATAACAGAACAAGCAGTACAGGGAATGTCTGCCCTTACATAGTTTCGAGCTTTGGAAGGAGCAAATACAGACGTGCATAAACCCAAATGAGTCTTACATTAACTACCACTACATCAACATACTTTCGTAGTATAAAATTTTCAGCTTGAGTATCGTTTCTTCTGTAATACACCACGTACATGATATTCTTTAACAGAATACGAGAATGTGCCTTTTTTAGATGCCCTATACTCTCACAAATTTCATTAGTACCATATAACTCACTGTCATAGTATGAGGTGTTATATGAAAGTTTACAAATGGTAGTATAACCAAATATCAATAAGAGCAACATAATACATTTTGTGCATCAGTATGGCTGGCAGCTTTGATCTAAGTGGACTGGTTTACTGTTGGCTGGCAGTTTTGCATTGTGACATTTGCTTATTTTTGCAATTTTACAGTGACCGAACTGAGGGAACAGCATTGCTGAATCAAATTGTGCTGCAGAAAAGCAAAATTGTCAGTGCAAGCATTCTGTAACGACACTTTGGGTCAGACACAAACATAGGACTGGTTTAAACATTTTAAAAATACAGGGTTATTACAAATGATTGAAGCAATTTCACAGCTCTACAATAACTTTATTATTTGAGATATTTTCACAATGCTTTGCACACACATACAAAAACTCAAGAAGTTTTTTTAGGCATTCACAAATGTTCGATATGTGCCCCTTTAGTGGTTCGGCAGACATCAAGCCGATAATCAAGTTCCTCCCACACTCGGCGCAGCATGTCCCCATCAATGAGTTCGAAAGCATCATTGATGCGAGCTCGCAGTTCTGGCACATTTCTTGGTAGAGGAGGTTTAAGCACTGAATCTTTCACATAACCCAACAGAAAGAAATCGCATGGGGTTAAGTCGGGAGAGCGTGGAGGCCATGACATGAATTGTTGATCATGATCTCCACCACGACCGATCCATCGGTTTTCCAATCTCCTGTTTAAGAAATGCTTCTGCTTTAGCCTTTTCCATAAGATTTTCCAAACCGTCGTCTGTGGTACGTTTAGCTCCCTGCTTGCTTTATTCATCGACTTCCGCGGGCTACGCATGAAACTTGCCCGCACGCGTTCAACCGTTTCTTCGCTCACTGCAGGCCGACCCGTTGATTTCCCCTTACAGAGGCATCCAGAAGCTTTAAACTGCGCTTACCATCACCGAATGGAGTTAGCAGTTGGTGGATCTTTGTTGAACTTTGTCCTGAAGTGTCGTTGCACTGTTATGACTGACTGATGTGAGTGCATTTCAAGCACGACATACGCTTTCTCAGCTCCTGTCGCCATTTTGTCTCACTGCGCTCTCGAGCGCTCTGGCGGCAGAAACCTGAAGTGCGGCTTCAGCCGAACAAAACTTTATGAGTTTTTCTACGTATCTGTAGTGTGTCATGACCATATGTCAATGAATGGAGCTACAGGGAATTTATGAAATCGCTTCAATCATTTGTAATAACCCTGTAGCTGGAGATCTGTTGTTGATGATGACGATGATGACAATGAACATTCGGGATGACCATCTACTAGCATTACACCAGAAAACATCAGTTGTGTTTGGAATGCGATTTTGAAAGATCTTAGGTAGACCATCCATGACATCCTGGGGTTATCATC
The DNA here is from genome assembly GCF_021461395.2 of Schistocerca americana. Classification (NCBI taxonomy): domain Eukaryota; kingdom Metazoa; phylum Arthropoda; class Insecta; order Orthoptera; family Acrididae; genus Schistocerca; species Schistocerca americana. The sequence goes on from NC_060122.1 coordinate 620,839,098, forward strand.
GTGCACATATCAGTGGATTTTATCAGAAAAATTGAACACGAGAAGGATTGCTGGAAATATCAGACTCCAATTGCTGAATGACTATTGGAAAAAGCATTGCATGAATGTCTGCAAGGAATGGAAAGAACTGCTTTGAACCCATTCAGATTCTCTTTCTAAGGTCATTGCAAGTGACAGAAGTTGGGTTTTGGATATGACCCTGAAACTAAATGGCAGGCATCCCAGTAGAAGACTCAGTCTCCACTTTGGTCAAGTTCAGAGCAGTGTCAAATCATTATTGATATGTTTTGTAGATACTGATGGGATTGTCCACAAGGAGTTCGTACCTTGTGCCCAGGCGATTAATGGGAAATTCTATTATGATGTCCTAAGCCAACTAAGAGAAGATGTGAGAAGGTGTCCAGAGAAGTGGTGTGGGATTGACTGGGTCTTTCACCACGACAATGCGAAGCCATAGATAGCTTTCACCTTGCAGCAGTTTTTGGCAAAAGTCAGCAACGGCGATTCTTCCTCATCCACTATACTCACCAGACTTGGCTTTCTTTCTCTTTCCATGTTGAAATTGGAGTTAAAAGGGATGAAGATTTGTTGTGATAGAGGAGATTCATGTAGAATCGTAAGTGGTGCTGAACAAACTGACTAAATACGAGTTTCAGAATGTATTCCATTTATGGGAGAAGTGATAGGATCAAAGTCTGAGCTCCCAAGTGGCTTCTTTGGAGCTAATGGTGCTGAATAAAAATCTTATCTGATCTGATTTTATTTAGCAGAAGATTTTGGGAACTTTTGGGTGGCATCTTGAGAAAGGGGGTGTTCAGAGTGGAAAAATCAGTAGGCCCTAGTGTGTAACGTCACATGACAAAGTTTCCTTAAAATAAGACTAGCTTCATTTCTTTTGTGTTGATGCTGTACACATCATACAGCAACCTCTATGCACGTAGCACTTTCTTTCCTCCTCTTCTTTTCCGTAGAAAACTAGGCTGCTTGGAGCAGGATGAAATACAGCTTATGCAGTTTGAATGGGGCAGTAATAATAATACCTGTCTTTACCCCTACTATCACCTACCAGTGCTATTGAGTAATGGGTTTTCTTGTCTGTTGTGCCACTGAGGAATTGATCTCCATTCTGTGGATCATAATTGTAACCTCTCACTATGATGTGGAGTGTTTCAGTCAAATAAAATTTCAAAGCCTGTCATTTCAAATGTATTTGTTGACCTGTTATCCACCATCTTCATTGTCATCGTCTGATGACTACCGATTGCTGAGGTTGGCACCGAGTTCTGCTTGTATAGGTGAGGCAGATGTGTCTGGAACTTGCAGGATGGAGCCCTAAGTGACACGTGTGGGAATTAGAGCTGAACAACATCTAACAGCTTAGAGACCAAGTGCGATCGGGTGGCACAATGGTGATGTGGCATTTAAAAATGCTGCTCCTGCCTCCCTACAATCATTAAGCACCATCTTTACTTTGTCTTGGTGTCCAAAGCATGTACTGAATGTGTACCTCTGATCTCAGTTACAGTTATTATAATTTAATATAACCTTGGCTCCTATTTTGTAATGGAATATCAATATGGTGGCACATGGGCCAAGCACATGGTGTTTTAAAATTGTTCTGGCACCTGTTTGGTCCTCAGTCACACCCGACTAGTCCTTCTCCCTTTGCTTTATATAGTGGGTGTACTCAGCACACAGCTCAGCAACTGTATATATCGTTTTACAGGGGACACCATACTCATTTGAAACTCAAAAGACATGTCCCTTTAAGTGGGATGTAAAATATCCAGAATGTTTGAATGGGCAAGAAAACTGGTTTCAGTCCATATCACTGCACTAGGAATTGATAGTTTTGGGGAACCATCCTGACATCATTTGGTACACTGGCTGGTTGTTAATTGCCCAACTTACCTTCTCTTGTTTACATCACTTTATCCTTTCTCATTTAGAACCTACGACCTCATCTGTACTAGCAGAGCACAGTGCCAATCCTATGAGTAAGTAGTTTTACTCATGATAATGATGATGATGATGATGATGATGATGGCGTCAGCTGGGAGATTTCATTTGAGATGGTGCAGCTTGAATACGGAGATTAAATTCACCTTCTCAGTGAAAAATATGGCAACATAGTGACTATTTACAAATTTGTCATATGGTGTAAATCATCTTAAATTTTTTAAATATATATATGTTTTTATTGTGATTCATATTAATTGGCTGCACTTGTTGCTACTTTGTGTGTGACATTAAAACATAAATCGTGTAAGCCATTTCTCCTGTTATTATTATTTCTTTCCTTTCTCAGACCTTATGTCTGGTTAAAAATGGAATGTGACGTGGACCTTGTTCGTGCGTGACTTCCTTTTAACTGTATGGTATATGTTACATTGCATTTAGGAACTTTCGGGTAATTGAACGTGTATCAATAATTACAGATTTCTGTAGTTGTATATATACGTTTGGATGTAGCTGTATTCCTTTGATGTACTGGTGGATATTGTATGGTATGACTCCTGTAGTTGATAGTATAATTGGTATAATGTCAACTTTATCCTAATGCCACATGTCTTTGACTTCCTCAGCCAGTTGGATGTATTTTTCAATTTTTTCTCCTGTTTTCTTCTGTATATTTGTTGTATTGGGTATGGATATTTCGATTAGTTAATTTCTTCTTTTTATTGGTGAATATGATGTCAGGTGTGTTATGTGGTGTTGTTTTATCTGTTATAATGGTTCTGTTCCAGAAAAATTTGTATTCATCATTCTCCAGTACATTTTGTGGTGCATACTTGTGTGTGGGAACATTTTGTTTTATTAGTTTATGTTGTATGGCAAGTTGTTGATGTATTATTTTTGCTACATTGTCATGTCTTCTGGTGTATTCTGTATTTGCTAGTATTGTACATCCGCTTGTGATGTGATCTACTGTTTCTATTTGTTGTTTGCAAAGTCTGCATTTATCTGTTGTGGTATTGGGATCTTTAATAATATGCTTGCTGTAATATCTGGTGTTTATTGTTTGACCCTGTATTGCAATCATGAATCCTTCCGTCTCACTTTATATATTACCTTTTCTTAGCCATGTGCTGGATGCGTCTTGATCGATGTGTGGCTGTGTTAGATGATACGGGTGCTTGCCATGTAGTGTTTTCTTTTTCCAATTTACTTTCTTCATATCTGTTGATGTTATGTGATCTAAAGGGTTGTAGAAGTGGTTATGAAATTGTAATGGTGCAGCCGATTTATTTATATGAGTGATTGCTTTGTGTATTTTGCTAGTTTCTGCTCGTTCTATAAAGAATTTTCTTAAATTGTCTACCAGTCCATAATGTAGGTTTTTTATGTCGATAAATCCCTTCCTCCTTTTCCTTTCTGCTTAATGTGAATCTTTCTGTTGCTGAATGAATGTAATGTATTCTATATTTGTGGCATTGTGATCGTGTAAGTGTATTGACTGCTTCTGGGTCTGTGTTACTCCATTTCACTACTCCAAATGAGTAGGTCAATATTGGTATAGCATAAGTATTTACAGCTTTTGTCTTGTTTCTTGCTGTCAATTCTGTTTTCAGTATTTTTGTTAGTCTTTGTCTCTATTTTTCTTTTAGTTCTTCTTTAATATTTGTATTATCTATCCAATTTTTGTCTGTATCCTAGATATTTATAGGCATCTGTTTTTTCCATCGCTTCTATGCAGTCGCTGTGGTTATCCAATATGTAATCTTCTTGTTTAGTATGTTTTCCCTTGACTATGCTATTTTTCTTACATTTGTCTGTTCCAAAAGCCATATTTATATCATTGCTGAATACTTCTGTTATCTTTAGTGATTGGTTGAGTTGTTGATTTGTTGCTGCCAGTAGTTTTAGATCATCCACGTATAGAAAATGTGTGATTTTGTGTTGGTATGTTCCAGTAATATTATATCCATAATTTGTATTATTTAGCATGTTGGATAGTGGGTTCAGAGCAAGACAGAACCAGAAAGGACTTAATGAGTCTCCTTGGTATATTCCGCACTTAATCTGTATTGGCTGTGATGTGATATTATTTGAATTTGTTTGAATATTAAGTGTGGTTTTTCGATTTTTCATTACTATGTTGAGGAACTGTATCAATTTAGGATCTACTTTTTATATTTCCAATATTTGTAGTAACCATGAGTGGGGTACACTATCGAAAGCTTTTTGGTAATCCTTGTATGCCTAGTGTAGCGACCTTTGTTTAGTTTTAGCTTGATATGTCACCTCTGCATCTATTATCAGTTGCTCTTTACATCCTTGTGCTCCTTTGCAGCATCCTTTTTGTTCTTCATTTATAATTTTGTTCTGTGTTGTATGTATCATTAATTTCTGTGTAATGACTGAAGTTAATATTTTGTATATTGTTGGTAGGCCTGTTATGGGGCGATATTTTGCTGGGTTTGCTGTGACTGCTTGATCTTTAGGTTTCAGGTACGTTATTCCTTGTGCAAGTGTATCAGGTACTGTGTATGGGTCTGCAATGTAACTGTTAAATAATTTAGTTAGATGTGAATGTGTTGAGGTGAACTTCTTTAGCCAGAAATTTGCTATTTTGTCTTTTCCAGGGGCTTTCCAATTGCGTGTAGAATTAATTTCTCGGGTGACTTCATGTTGCAAAATTATCACTTCAGGCATTCGTGGTATCATCTTGTATGTGTCTGTTTCTGCTTGTATCCACCGTGCATGTCTGTTACGTTGTACCAGGTTTGACCATATGTTGCACCAGAAGTGTTCCATGACTGTTATGTTTGGTGGATTGTCTATTTTAATGTGTTTGTTATCTATTGTCTGGTAAAATTTCTTTTGGTTTGTTTTGAATGTTTGGTTTTGTTTCCTTCTATTTTCACTTTTTTATATCTTCTAAGTCGTTTGGCCAATGCTTGTAATTTCTGCTTCTTTTCATCTAATTGCTCTATCACTTCTTGTTGTGAGATTTTACCTAACCTTTTTCGTTTTTTGTCTGATATTTCATTTCTTATAAATTGTGTTAGCTGTCCGATATCTTTTCTTAGTTTTTCTATTCTGATCTGTAGCCTGTGTTCCCATGATGGTTTTGTGGGTTTCTTCTGTGTGTTGGTTGGTTCTGATCTCTGCCTAGAGTGTATATTTAGTGTAGTGAGTGCTCCTATACAAACGAGTAGTTGTAACTCTTCCATAGTTGTATTTTCATTTATTTTGTTGTGTATGATTGTGTTGATAGTTGTTATTGTTGTTTTGACTTGTGGGTGATTTGGTGGTGTATGCAAGAATGGCCTAATGTCTGTATTTGTGTCTTTGTATTCTATATATGTCAGCTGAAATTTTTCTTCTATATCTAACATGTGTGTCACTTTGTGTCCTATTTGTGCTTGTTCTGGTGGCTGTCTTAAGATTTCGCTTTCCTCTGATTGTTTAATTGATGCATGTTGTTCTTTGTTTGTTTGCTCTGGGATGTTTGAGTCTATTACTGTATTTTCTTCTTCTTCTGATTGCACATTATTTTGTTCCAGTATTTGTTGTACTTGTTGTTTGATGTTTTCTAATTCTGACTGGGGTATCCTGTTATTTTTTATTATTACACGGATCTGATCAGCTAGCCATTGTTCTCTTAAAAGTTTTAATTTTGGGTATCTGGTAATAAATGTTGTGTATACTTGTAATATTACTATTATTATTATTATTATTATTATTATTAGTAGTAGTAGTAGTAGTAATAACTCACCTTGATTCTTTAAACACTCTAACTCCAATGTATTAAACTTTGTCAGAGGTCTGATATTTTACAAATGAATTAATGTGTTTAATATTTGTCATTGAGCATGTAAAACGTTTGTAGCTGAAGATGCGAAACCTTAATTATGGTGAGTTTATTAGCTTCGGATTATTCACTGGATTAGTGAAATCTGGGTAATTTTCACTCCATTTTTAGAAAAGCAATTTTTTTAACACATGTCAACGTTTATGAGGTCACATGTCCTGAACTATAAGCTGGACAGTGATATAATTTTGCAGGTACATTCAGTGGTATGTGTTGCTACTATCTAAAAATATGTTAGGAATTGAGGCAGTAGCAAAGAAGTAATAAATTAAAATGTCAGGCCTTCATGCTGAAGTTTGCTGAATGAACAGTGAAAAATCTAGGAAGCAATAAACCACCTTCCTTTCATTATTTTGTGGGAGGGTATCAGAGAGGGAAAAATTTACAAAGGTTTGAAATTATGTGCAAAGTTTGTTGGATGTTGGTAAGTGCTCCCATCCTCAAGTGTTGAAAATCAGATTATTGTTGCCCATGGCAAGTGTTAGGTAGGCAACCTGCAGCTTAACTTGATGACTGTTTGAGCTGTTTGGTATTATAGATTTATGAATGACAATATATGTATGCATGGATCAGGCTGAAAACTTGGTTGCAGGTGTTCTACAGATTGCTTGGAACACTGTAAACAGAACTAGAAATGCCTCAACAAATGAGGAATTTAAACTGGAGCAGACTGGAGAGAGCTCGAAGTTTCCCACCTTCTCAGTATTTGTGCAGCAGTCTTCTTCGGGAAAACGTAAGGTAAAAATTACAAAGATAATCGTATGTCGAGTTGTTTGTGTGCCTAGAAACTTCATAGTCTACATCCATTCGTTTTTTGAGGCAGTATTAGTACTTTATCATTTGTAATGGTAGATATTTGCATTATTGTACTTTGTAACGAGCTGTCTTTGTCTTCTTGTTTCATACACAGATCCACCCCTCCCATTTTCCATCCCTCAGCCTATGCAAGACAATTTTTATAGTCTTTTGGGCTGTTTGGATGCAGAACCCATAGATAAAATTTAGTTTCTAATATCTATGCAAATTTACATGTTGAGGTGGTCACTGTACAACTACAGCCTAAAAAAAAAAAAAAAAATGTGCAGCCTTTGCTTTCCCTTTTCTTCACTTTTAATTACATTTAGTGCATAACTAATACCCTCTTTTGTCTATATAAGTTTTAAATAATTGGTCCAAATAGGGTATTTATGATGCTGATGCTTACATTTAATTTGTAAGACCATACTAGGTTTTGATGTATATGCAGAATATCACTTTTTATTTGGAAAAGAAAATTAGTGAAGATATGTATGACTTAATTGAAAGCAATATGCTTTTGGAGGCCTTGAGCCTGAGAGTAAGATCCTCTTCATTTGTATAGGGAGCTACAGTTACTGTTGCTGACTGGAGTTCCAAATGTGAAAGAAGTGTAGACAGCTTTTGGACTGTGAACTATTTCTCTCTAGTCTGAGACTGCTTTTACACTTGTCCATTCTTATAGTATTTATCAGCCATAGACAGATTATTTAGGGTTAACTATTTCAGCAAAATATGGTTATGATGTTTCGCTTTTTGTTTTGTCTAAAAGGAGTGTCATTTGACACATGTATGTGTGTATATGTTACAGACTATTATCCAGTGAAGATGTTCTCTATAGTAATTTAGTAATTGGTACTGCAACTCACAATGAGATTGCGCTACTTTGCGTTCTTTACATAAGTATAATTGTAACAGAAACTTAAAAAATCGATAAAATAAAATGAAACAGTTACTTTGTACCCCCCTAAAACAATGATGAAGTTATAACAGCTCTTCATAACATAAATACTTATGTACAAAACACTTGACTTTGTTGTCATTGAAAAGGAGAGATCATTGTGAACACACTAGATGAAATATGTGAAATTCCTAGGCATCCAGGTGAATATTAAGCTGTGGTGACACCAGGACAGTGATAAGTTTTTTAAAAAAACTGCAACTAGGGAAAGCAAGGTATTTAATCCACATAAACATATAGTAAAAACAAAGATGAGGTGACTTACCGAACAAAAGCGCTGGCAGGTCGATAGACACACAAACAAACACAAACATACACACATAATTCAAGCTTTCGCAACAAACTGTTGCCTCATCAGGAAAGAGGGAAGGAGAGGGAAAGACGAAAGGAAGTGGGTTTTAAGGGAGAGGGTAAGGAGTCATTCCAATCCCGGGAGCGGAAAGACTTACCTTAGGGGGAAAAAAGGACAGGTATACACTCGCACACACGCACATAACCATCCACACATACAGACACAAGCAGACATATTTAAAGATTTTTGAAGGGAATTCTGCGTGGTAAAACTGCCTATGAAATGGCTGTGAGTATGGTACTACACGCATTTGATGTTGACTATGGCCTATTTAGCCTTCATCGAGATGGTGTTCTCTGAATGTGGTCGTGCAACAGCTCGGACTGTCTTGCAGAAATTGATATTGCTTCTAATAAAACAGTTAATGGTGTGCGACCCACAGAAGGTGTGCAGCCTCATATTATGAAGAAGACTTCTGGCATAGATGACATATCCATCCACACATACAGACACAAGCAGACATATTTAAAGTTCTTGCAACTACACCTCAATTCATTTGTGCTGAGTGAATTGAGAAGAAATGAGAAATGCAGTCTCATTATTAGAGGTAAAAATAATTTGTGTATGGTTTACAGCACTGTCTTGGCTTCAGAATGGAAGCTAATATTATTGTGCAAAAGTCTATAACTAGTTACTGGTAGACATTGGGCAGGAAACTTGAAATTTACTGATATCCAAAAGTAAAACAAAATAGTACCTTATCAGCCCCTCCTTCCATACTTCATCAGAGTATTTTGACTCTGTGATGTGACAATTTGAACGTTCTTTAGATTGTGATATTGCTGAAAACCATGCAAAACCAGTTCTGTATTTCCTGCTGTATCCTTTTCTTTCCATTTATATGGTTTGAGAATTATCTGAAACATCTGTACCATAAATATTATGAAAAGGATTGTCACTACTTACCATATAGCAAAGATGCTGGATCTTCAGTAGGCACAACAAAAAGACTGTCCAAATGTGAGCTTTCAGCCAATGAGGCGTTCATCAGAAACAAGCAACATCACATAATCACAGTCTCTGGCTGCTGAAGCCCTAGACTGTGCTCGTGAGTGTGTGAGTTGCAGTTTTTGACGAAGGCCTTGTTGGCCAAAAGCTTTTGTTGTGCCTGTCAGTGACTCAGCTATACGGTGAGTGGCAGCTATCCTTTTCATAATATTATTACATTCCATCTTGGATTTTCCATTGTTTGATTCTACAATAAATATTTTATTTATGCAGTTCCTGTCACACTGTTTTAATTGATACCAAGCTGTTCCAACTTGTGGGCTCTGTGCCAAGCTGTGGAGTGTACCCTGCTCCATAGAGCATTGTCGCTCGCTATGAACAATCAAATGGGCTAGCGTGTGGCAAGGTGAGCCTTTTGATGTACTTGCTGCAGCTTACATGATTGCCATCCTCAGTGTCTCACCTGGTGTGATACATTGGCATGCTACTTCTGGGAAATAGGAAGTTAAGGAAATAAATAAGAAACAACTGTGTTAAAAGAAATTGCATATGTTTATTGGACTTTTGAAATTTGAAATATCCATTTCATAACGAGTGGAAATATTGTACATCAAAGTGTTCACATTGTTAATGTGGAGAATGACATTCATTGACACAGCTTGAAGGAAACCTTGCTCCTTAGTTTTTATTCTTTTCATCGCTGAGCAAAACTGCTCACAAGAATATGGATACCCAAACATGTATATGATTGGTGCAACATTTTTGTGCAACTTTGGGAAATATTTTTTGCTGTAATGAATGGTACCGCCATGCCAAATTCAGCATTTTTAGCAGTATCTGTCTTTCAGCAAAGTTGAATTTTGCAAATCAAAAACTTTCAGCTTGAGTGCCAATGGCAAATCCTTGGGTGAAACTGAAAAAGGAGTGCTGAACAATTTTGTTTCCATTTCCAAAATAGTGAGCTCTCAGAGTCTTGTTTTGAAAGACATGGTGAGCTGCTTTATCTTAGCTTGGTAATTGCCAAAACTAGAACTTTCAGGCAATCTTAATGAAGCCAGACAATTGAAAAGTGTCAAAATTACATTACTAATCTGCAGTAGCCACCAGAAAGATCGTGGGAGGCGCACATCGGCACGGCGCGTCATGGACGGTAGTTGCCGCAAGTAGAGTCCCGTCCGCCAGAGGGCACGCGAGAATTCGGACGCGACCTCTGCCGGCTTAACAACAACAACAACAACAACAACGGCAGCATGGGCCGTGCCCAGTCAGTTAACATGGGGCATGCCTAGGACACAGTCCCGGTCTACGCTAAGTGAAGTGCGACGTAAACGTGAACAGTGTTACTACACAATTGGCGGCGAGTAGGGTTGTTCTTTCACGTGTTGCGGCGTTGTTCCGGTTTTGCAGCTTCTCCACGGCATGGAGGATTTAGTGCGGGTTTTGGTTGAGCAGCAGACGGAGCTCATGGCCACCATGAAACAAGTGCTTCCGGCGTTACTCTCCACGCCGTCTGCTCCAGCGCCGTTCCCTCCTCCCTTTCCCCCGTGTGACGAGACGGTGGAGGATTGGGACGCATATGAACATCGCCTTCCGCAGCATTTCCAGGCGTTTCATGTTGCCGATGTGGAGGTATGTCATGCTCTCTTCTTGTCTTGGATATCTCCCTCGCTGTCTCAAGTTTTGCGGCAGCTAGCGCCGTTGCAGGAACCCTCGTACTCATCTTTTGACGCATTGTGTTCATTGCTGTCTTCATATTATCGCCGCCGCACGCATGTTGTGGCGGCTAGGGTCGAGTTCTATCAATGCAAGAAGCAGCCCCATCAGTCTTACCGGGCATGGGCCACTACCCTGCACGGTCTTAGTCACAAGTGTCATTTTGTCACGGAGCAGTCGCGAGAGCCGTATGCCCACGTTATGGTAAGCGACGTCATTGTTCGTTCAGCCCCTGATAGGGAGGTCCGGCAACGGGCCCTGCAGTTAGAAGACCCTTCCCTTGAGGAAGTCCTGTCCATTGCTCAATCGTATGAAGTCTCTCTCATGTCGCAGGTCAACAGCTGGAAGCGTGGTGCGACGTCGGGGCGGTTCAGAGCGGCGCATCCGCGTCCACTGTGTCCGGGGTGGACGGCGTGCGAGCGGTACAATCCGGCCGTTACGGCCGCTCCCGCACGGCGGGTAAACAGAATTCCGGCCGCCGGCCCCCGTTGCCGTCCTGTGCGTCGTGCTATATACATCATGATCGGTCAGAGTGCCACCAGCGTTGGGCCGTTTGTCGGAAATGTAATAAAAAAGGTCACATTGCTAAAGTTTGCCGCTCAGCCTCAAAAGAATCGAAGGAAGCAGGTACAGAGGACATGGACATTGACATTCAGGAAGTTTCATCGGGCCAGGCTTCCGATGCATCGGCCTGCAAACTCTTTATTGAGGTGTCGGCTCTGTCGCGCCAGTTACAACTGCAAGTAGATACGGGCGCACCAGTTTCGTTGTTGAATGCACAAACTTATTCCGACCTTGGATCGCCCCCGTTGGCGCCAGTTTACCGGCGTCTACGTGGTTATGGTAAACAGTTCATTCCCCTACTGGGTCAATTCACTACCGACGTGACTTACAAATCAGTCACTCGGCCTATTACTTTTATTGTTGTCAGTGATGCGAGCTCCGCTAACCTTTTTGGCCTGGATGCCTTTCAAGCTTTCGGTTTTTCTATCGCTGACACCATACAGTTGGTCTCCGAAGATGTTCCCTATCAATCATTGGAATCTTTGATCTCAGACTTTCCCGATATCTTTGAGGAGGGCCTGGGGCGTGTTTCTGATTTTGAAGCTCACTTAATGTTGAAGGCGTCGGCTTGCCCGCGTTTTCTACGCGCGAGGCAGATCCCCTTGGCTCTCCGCCCTCAGGTAAAGGAAGAGCTAGACCGGCTGACAGCCCTAGGGGTCATCCTTCCCATTGCTTCTAGTGAGTGGGCTTTGCCCCTCGTTATTGTAAGGATGCCCTCGGGAAAATTACGTCTTTGTGGCGATTTCAAGGCCACCATTAATTACCAATTGGTGGTGGACACCTATCCTCTGCCTCATGCTGATGAATTGTTCTCCGCCATGGCGGGAGGCCAATATTTTTCGAAAATCGATCTTTCGGAGGCTTATCATCAGATACCCCTTGATGAGGACTCCAAACGGCTGGTGGTCGTCAACACCCCGTTTGGCGTTTACCAATACCAGCGGTTGGCCTTCGGAATAGCCAGTGCCCCGGCGATATTCCAGCGTTATCTTGAGCACGTCACGTCGACAATCCCTCATTGTATTAATTACCTGGATGACATAATTGTCACAGGCCGCAGCACGAAGGAACACTTGCACAACCTTTGCACCCTCTTTCTCAAATTCAGGTCTGTGGGCTTGCGTTGCAACCTGCATAAGTCAAACTTCTTCCAACCGTCCATTGAGTATGTGGGCTACACCATCTCTCGGCACGGCGTCCAGCCACTAGGAAGTTTGGTCCAAGGTATCGTCGACCTTCCTCGGCCCGCTTCGCTGAAAGAGTTACAAGCTTTTTTAGGGAAGATAGCCTATTACCACCGGTTCATTCCCGGGGCTTCCACCATAGCCCGCCCTCTGTACTGCCTTCTGCGCAAGGGTGTTCCTTTTGATTGGTCGCCTGCATGCGAGTGAGCGTTCACCTCGTTGAAGGGCCTCCTCACGTCAGCACCTTGTTTGGCCACTTTTGACCCCCATAAGCTGTTGGTCCTGGCTACCAATGCTTCACAGTATGGGGTGGGGGCGGTCCTGGCCCATCGCAACGCAGATGGTTCCGAGCAACCACTGGCGTTTGCGTCTAAAACTCTTAGTCCCGCGCAAGCCCATAACTCCCAGGTGGAAAAAGAGGATTTGGCCATTGTCTACGCTGTTACCAAGTTTCACCCTTTCTTGTATGGCACGAAGTTTCAGTTAATCACTGACCATAAGCCGTTAATATCGTTATTTGGCCCCGCCTCTCAGATTCCGGATAGGGCGGCCCACAGACTACAGCGCTGGGCCTTGTTCCTCTCTAAGTACCATTATGACATTCATTTTCGCCCTACCGGGCAGCATGCCAACGCCGACGCTCTTTCCCGTCTTCCGGTGGGCCTGGATCCTACGTTCGATCGAGAGGAGATTATGTGTTTTCATTTGGATGTGGCGTCCTGCCAAGCAGTCGATGGGTTCCCGATCACTAGTTCTCGAGTCGCCAGGGAAACGGCAGCAGACCTGGTTCTCCGGCAGGTAGTACGCCTCATTCAGCAGGGGTGGTCATCCCGCCCTCCAGGCCGGGCCTCGGACCCTCTTCGTAATTATTTTATTCTACGAGACCGCCTCTTGGTCTTGGACAGAGTTCTCCTTCTGGCTACACGATACAGCTCCTCGCGTGGTTGTTCCTGCAAGTTTACGATGGGAGGTCCTCACATTATTACATGCAGGGCACTGGGATGTTTCCCGTAGTAAAACCTTGGCTCGCAGACGTGTGTACTGGCCCGGTATTGACAGAGAAATTGAGCACTTGGTGGCCGCCTGTTCCCAGTGTGCGAGCCAACAGGCATCTCCCAGGGCAGCATTCTCTTCATGGCCGCTGGCAACCCACACATGGGAACACGTTCACATCGATTTTGCGGGCCCGTTTCTCAGTGGCTTTTGGCTCATTGTCATTGATGCTTATTCCCGATTCCCATATGTGGTTCGCTGCTCCTCAACCACTTCAGAAGTTGCAATCCAGGCACTAGCAAAAATCTTTTCTGTGGAAGGCCTGCCAATCACCCTGGTCTCGGACAATGGACCGCAGTTTATTTCGCAGACCTTCCAGGATTTTTGTAGGCGCTTCGGTATACGGCACGTTTGCTTTCCCCCCTTCCATCCACAATCAAATGGGGAAGCCGAGCGCATGGTGCGCACATTTAAGACGTAGATGAAAAAGTATGTGCACGAATTTCCTGCGGAGGAGGCATTGACGTTTTTCCTGACGGCATACCGGACCACACCAATGGGAGACCGCAGCCCCGCAGAGCTCTTCCATGGGTGCCAACCTAGGACTCTGCTGCACCTCCTCTGGCCTGGTCCTCGCCAGTCTTCGCAAAACGGACTACCTGGCTTTCCACTGGGTATGTCGGTCTGGGCACGTGGGCTTGGTTGCAATCCATGTTGTATACCGGCGGTGGTCCTGCGATGAAATGGCCGCCGGCTCTATACCTTGCAGGCGGGGGACCGAGTGGTACGTCGTCACCAAAATCAGCTACGTCCACGTTTGGGCACCCACCCTCCGACCTCTCGGACGCCGGCTTCCCCATTGCCGGCACCCGTGTTGGTTTCCCAGCGGTAGTTACTGCCTCTCCCCGCTGTGACTCTGCCTCACTGTGATGGTTCTCAGACTTGGCAGCCTCCAGTAGCTCCAGCACCGGCATCGCCATCGTTCGAGATGCCCCAGCGAGAGCCGGCCCCCCTCGCAGGCGCGGTTTCTCAGGAGGCTGGTTCACCTGTGGTCGTCCCGTCCCCATCGTCCCCGCCACTGGGTTTTGCCCCTCCCGAGGTGGAACAGGATCCGGAGTTCAACAGCTTGTCGCCCGTTCTATCCCGGGCTCCAGTGGTGGGACGACGGGGACCTCTTCGTGTGGGTCACTTCCAGCTGTATTCGAAGGTTCCGGCTCGAGGGTTGGCAGATCCCCTCGACTCCGGCCATCCAACGGATGTGGAGGTCATCGCTCCTGCGCGACGCTCCACCTTCCGATGCAGTGGATCACAGTGGCTTCACCCCCCGAAGGAGGAGGAGTGCAGTAGCCACCGGAAAGATCGTGGGAGGCGCACAACAGCACGGCGCGTCACGGACGGTAGTTGCCACAAGTAGAGTCCCGTCCACCAGAGGGCACGTGAGAATTCGGACGCGACCTCTGCCGGCGTAACAACAACAACAACAACTCAGGCAGCACGGGCCGTGCCCAGTCAGTTAACATCGGGCATGCCTAGTACACAGTCCCGGTCTACGCTAAGTGAAGTGCGACGTAAACGTGAACAGTGTCTGATTCTCAAACAAATATAACTTTCCCATGAATGCTGTGATTTGGTCATGCATGTCTACTGTTAGCTACCCTTTACCTTGCAATGACAAATTTAAATTGTTGAGATGCATAGTTATGTCAGCTGGGAATGCTATGTTTCATATCCATTTGAAATCTTTCGGAGAAAGCAGTTCTTCTCCTTTCACTTTGAGAAAGAGGGGTATTTCCTCACAAATGGGGAAGGAAATATCAAGTCAGCACAAAGTACCTCTTGATGAATGAAACAATGAACAGTCAAAATATCTTTTCTGTATTCATTTTTTTTTGTTTTGTTTTCTTTTTTAAATGAGAAGCAAAACCTTGTGGTGCACTGTCTGTGGCTACAGAATGGAGCTTATCCCATGGGGACTCTACTGTACACAAACAGTTTAAAAAATATCAAGTCCTGTTATGGCTTAATCGAGGGGTACCACATTCAAGAGTTCCTCAGTTACTTGCAGCTCCGTATAGAGTATATGCACAAATATTGGTAGCTGAGTACATATATAAATTGCTTTCCTCAAGTGCTAACAAAAATGAAACAAAGCTCTTGGCTTTTTTCTTGATCCATGTCTTTAAATACACTGCCAAGACCAGGATACAGTGAGGCACTGTTTGCTACAAAAGGCAGACATCTTAGATTGCCACAAGCTTCCTTGGAGACAGACATTCTACAGCTGCTACCTTGCACAATTGTATGGTAGGTTTAACTTAAAACGGCTTGCCTGTCATCGCTGTAATGTGAGCGACTTTATAGCGTGCTTCAACTGCTGCTTCTGCATCTTATTCTCTGTCATTCACCTGAAATGTATAAACTCATAACAGCACTTGAATGGTGCTGCATATTTCTATAACTTCTGTATGCAGAATTCTTTTTTAAACTTAAGTCTCCTGGTATGTTGTTCTTAAGTCTTTGCTACTAGGTCTCTGCATGCTTCAGCTTTTAAATACTTTTCCTTATAAGACACTGTGGATGTCCTTCCATTTCAGTAAGTAGAAATATATCCTCCAGTTGAGGCACAGGGCTTCTGCGACTGACCCTAGCTGTCATTCATCGTGAGTTGTTGTGTCAGTTGCGGCTTCATGCAACCAAGGGGCAACGAGTTCACTTTCCCTCGCCACACAGGCTCCTAGGTGCTTCATTGCCTCTGGGGTGCTTCTTCTTCCTGGGTCACTGTTGGATCATCCTGGTTTATGTGCTATGTTCTAGGTGCACATGAAGCCTGACATTTGTGTGGAGATAGTCTTTTAGTCTATTTTTGTCTCTGTTGGAAATTTAATTTTCCTCCATTATTGTTTTTATCAAATCCAAAGTTCTCCATACACTGTGATAACTCCAAATACTGTTACTCGTTAGGTACATGAAGATGGTTTGCAGCTGTTGTCACAGAAGACTGATTGAATTCATCATCGTAGGTGTCTACTAAATCAGAGCTGTCACAATGGTTAAATTGTAAAACCTTTTGTATCATCTCAGAAAAATTAGTGATGTTGTAGACAATGCCAGAGTGTTCCAAATAAGTCAGAAAACAACTGGTGTAAATCCACAATCAATTGGCATTACTTGGACCAGTAACATTTGACAATTGCAAAGTATACTGCTGTTTTTATTATTACAGTCCTGTATAGGGAGGAATGTTGTACACTTTAAAGTACAAACACATTTCAAATACAATTATGCAGTTATTTAAATGTAGTAAGTAAATTAAACAAATTCTTACACACAATGTAATGTTGTTGTGCCATTCGTCAAAGTGCTACAAATATGTGCCTTTCATTGTTTAAATAAATTGTGGCAGGGAGCAGGTCAGTAGTACTTTATGAAACTTCAGTATATGTTCCAGTATGGAAGTATGAGAGGATTATAATTTGACAGAAAGAGATGTAATGGTTAGTCGTATAGTCAGTGTGATGCGGAAGGTGAGATGCAAACGGAATATGTGATTAGAGCAAAAACATAAACCAATAAATAAATTAAAAATGATTAGAGAGCTACAGCCATACCAAGGGTGTTACTAAATGAGTGTTTCCACCAAAGTATGATGGAAAAAGCCAGCATTCGTTCATTCATTATGTTCTGTAGATTCCATTAAAAAGGAGATACTAAACAAGTCATGGTATTCTCTAGCAAAGGCAGAGCAACTTGTGGAAACTTAATCTGTACTCCATGTTAACAAGAAACTGACTATACTGATAACGGAAATTCCTGGGTGGAAAAATACATAAAATAAGGGAAAGTCATAACCATAGCCAGTTCCAAGCCTGGTTGAGAAAGGAGGAGGGGGAAGAGTAACACCTTGTTAAAAAACATTGGTTCACCTGGCCTGGGTGATAGTACCTCATGAGGGCCCCTTGCCAGGGATACGGTGAAGACTTCAACGGCAGCGAAGGCGGAGCAGATGGACTTCGGTACAGCGGAGCTGGCAGCCTCTTGTCCAAGGCCAAAATGGACAGAGGGCACGATGGCTTCACATGTTAGTGGTGGCACCCCGGCAGCGTCTTTTCCACATGTTAGTGGCGGCTGAGTAGTTAATATTCCAGGCTAACAACCTGGTCTTACTTTGGGAATTCATGGATGAGTTTGGATTCCCTACTCTTTACAATTTACAGCTTCAAGTCACAAAATGAAAAGTTTGCACAGTGGATGCTCTACCCCAGGTGGTAACTCTAATGAGGAATCCACCATTTGCAGTGAAGAAGAAATGGAATATATTTAAAAGCCTTCCAAGTTTCAGTTCAAGAAGTAGTACTACTTTGTAACATTAAATGTAAATTCTCTTCTGAAAATTGGGAAACAATTAGAATCATTTCTGCAGAGAAGAACCACAAATTACAGCAGTCCAGGAAACACGATTCTTAGATGAGAATGTAGTTGATACGCAACATCATAGAATTTATAAAGGGAAACCAGCAGTGAGAATAATGGAAAACATGCTGATATTTGGAACAGCATTTTATGTAGACAAAAAAATCGTAGACAGTGTAACAGAATTTAGATCGAATTCAGAAAGAATATCCATGTTAACAATAAAGTGCAAGAATAAAAGTTACACCATCATAAACTGTCATGCACCTATAAATGCTGACAACAGAAGAAATCTGGAGAAAGTAAATCAATTCTGGGATCTTTTAGAATCTGAAATTTCCGTCATACCTAAAAAGGAGGTTAAAATACTTCTCGGTGACTTCAATGTGGAAATTGGGAGGGAAAAGAAATTAAGGACTATCGTAGGTGAGTATCTGGCACACTCAAGAATAAGTAGAAATGGTGAAAGACTGATCAGTATGTGTAAAATGTTTCAGTTAAAACTCATGTCCACACATTTCCGCAAATTACCAATAAAAGCCAAAACTTGGAAACATCCAAATTCAAACCTAGGAGAGTTTCAACTAGATCACGTAGCCACATCTAAAAAGTATATCATGGAAATGAATGTTAAAATATTCAGAAATGGGGAATTTGATTCAGAGAATTATCTCGCTAAGATTAAATTAAAATTTCTCCCATCTAAAACAAAAAGGTGACCAAGAAAGTGATCAGATACAACACCACTACAGCTAATATTACAAAAGAAAATATAGAAAAATTTAGAGAAGAAATTTACACAATAAAGAAGATGATTGGTGTGAACTCCAGATGCAAATAACTCAAGCAACAGAGAAAACTTAGGATTGGCCAAGAATAAAAAGAAGACATGGTGGAATGAGGAGTGTGAAGAAGCACTAATACAAAGAGCTCAAAAATTGATAAAATGGAGATGTTCGAAAAAAGAGGAAGACCTTGAACAGTTCAGACAACAAAGAAAAGAAACGTCAAAAATAATCCAGAGAATCAAAAGAAACTTTGGAAATTCTCAGCTTATTGAAATAGAAGAAAATTTCACCAAAAATAATATTAGAAATTTTTACCAAACTTTTAAACATATATTTAAAGGATACCAGGCACCAAGTATTTGTTTCAAAAATTAAAATGGCAAAATGGGATTAAATAACAAAGAAAATTGTGAAATTCTAGCAAAATTTTTTGAAAACCTTTATAACTGTCCAGTCCAACAGATAAATTAGAATTTTCTGTGACACCTCAAAATCTAGAGGAAGATTGAAATAAAAACTGGTGTTAGACAAGGTGATGGTTTATCACCTTTACTGTTTAATTGTCTTCTAGAAAAAATTGTAAGGATCTTGAATTTGGAGCTAAAAAATCACAAAATTGAACCAATAACTCTGGGAAGGAAAACAAATGGAATTAAGGTAAACTGCTTGGGTAAACTGCTTGGCTTTTGTGGATGATTTTGCCATACTTTCAGAAAACCTGACAGAAGCAGTTATTCAGATCAATCTTCTGGAAAAAGCAGCAAACAGAACTGGTCTCAAAATTTCAGCTGAAAAAACGAAATTCATGACAAATATTAAAAAAATGCGACAAAATTCATAGAAAAACAAATAGATAAAATAGAGTGAGTAAATAAATTTAAATATATTGGAAAAACTATATAACAGAATGGACTAGAAAAATCTGCAGTAGATGTAAGAATTAACAAAATGGAAAGAGCCATGGTTTGACCAAAAATATTTACAACAAGAAATGTATATCTAGAAAAACAAAACTAAAACGCTAAACTACAGTGGTATGACCAGAATGTTTATATGGATCTGAATTTCTAATGATGAACTATAAGATGGACAAACTAGAGGTACTGGAAAGAAGTATTATTAGAAAAATAATGGGTGCAATAAAAACT
Organism: Schistocerca americana; assembly: GCF_021461395.2. NCBI lineage: Eukaryota > Metazoa > Arthropoda > Insecta > Orthoptera > Acrididae > Schistocerca > Schistocerca americana. Next base: position 620,858,772 of record NC_060122.1, read on the forward strand.
GCAGATGGTTGGAAAATAAGAAGTAATGAGGAGATTTACAAAAATATAGAGAAAATATCTGAAGTAATGGCGAAACGAAGATAAACCTTTTTTGGACACCTCTTCCGAATGGATGGAAATAGACTAACAAAACAAATACTCCTATACTTCTGGAAGAAGAAATCGAAAATAGCATGGATTACAGAATTAAAGAAAGATATAGAAAGAAACAACATCAAAGAATCAGAAATAGCAGAAAGAAACCATTTAAAAATAAATTACTAAATTTGGAAGCTTTGAAAGCAGAAGAAATAAAAAATTGGGAACAACATGGATAGAAGAAAGGAAGAGACTTCATGTGGATAAAATGAGGGAATACTGGAAAAATAGGAAGAAACAACAAAGGAATGAGGAACTGAAGCTGTTAACGTGATCCTAGTTGGTCAATACGATTGAAGAAGGGGGGGGGGGGGCAACCACTCGCCTTTAATGGACAGACGTATGGGGCATAGACCCAGCTGAAACTGATTTTTATTAACAGCAAAAATGCCGTTAAGGAATAACTAAGAAATATGGGCAAAATTTAATGTTGTTTTGTCATCAAAGAAAGACCCGTGTTTCATTAGATATATTGTCATATAAAAATGTCTGTGACTGTTCTAGGAAAATACTTTGCCCAGCTTCACCACCACCGACCAACTTTGGCACTGAGAAAGTGCTGCTTTCACTTAACAGTTTGGAGGGGTTTGCACTTTTCAGCTATATCATCCCACATGTGAAAATGTCCATTTTTAGGTGCAGGCCATTTCCAGTTACCAAGAGATGGCATCGTGTTATTAATGCTAGCACCATCATCAATAAAACTTTCAATGATATTTGAATAATATTTATTTTCATACTGTGTAACCACTAACACACCAATCTGTCTGCCAATTGGTTTCTGTTTTTCCTGTTGTTTTGAAAGGCTCTCTCCATTCTCTGTAAATGCTGCTAACACTTATGTTTAATTTCTTTTGTATGATTCTCAATCTTCATTCATACTTTCATCAAGAATTTGTTCTTTTAATAGAATTTGTTCTTCATTAGAATAATCAAGCACTGTCTGCATTTTTCTCTTTTTGTGTTATGTACTAGTCCCTAGCACTGGTTTAAAAGCATTTTGTGCCATTTCAAGGAAGTGTTCCATTTCTTATAGATTCCAGACATTCTTTCAGATTGTCATTGATGTAAACTTACTATTAGTGATGTCCTAGCTCTTGTTTATACTTGTACAGTACTATAACAGCGCTAATGTCTAGGCAGTATTCATTTTCAACATAATAACATTCATCCTAAGCTGAATCAGGTCTAAACAAAAGCAATGAAAATAGTGTGGAGCTACTTTGATTCACTTTGTCAGTGGTGCAAAGTTGGCCCATTTTTCCCAGACAATAACCTTCATGGCTGTTATCGATCATACAGTGATAAATAACATGTTGATTACAGTTTTGTGGTTGTGATTTAGACAGTAACTGACTTCTACACATAACTGAGTGTCATTTGCCTTATGTTGAAGTAGTTTTCTTATAGCAAAATACCATTTCTTCTTGACAAAAATTACATCAATAATTCAGTAGTACTAATTTTGCTAGCAGAACATGACCAATATAGCAGGCACCAGAATAACTCAAACATATGAGCTAGCAGAAACTGTCAATGATTGGTCAGACTCAAAACTGTTCTGAAATGTTTATTAGAACTGGTGCTATGTGCGATTGAATCTTTTTTCAGAGATGGAGCAAAGTTACGACCTAGGGGCATGATAATTTTAGGAACAAAAATGCTGAACTGAACTACTTGATTAATTTATCTCTGTGTTGACTCAATTTTAATTTATTATCCAGCTGGATGCCAAGGAATTTTACTCAATGTTTTATTTAATGGCCGATTTTTGCACTAAAAGGTATTTTTCCTTTTTTGAAATTTCACAATATTAGTACTCGGGACATTATGGTGTAAACTGTTTGGTGTGTACCAGTTTTAGCCCTGTTCATTGATCACCTGGACTGTATGTGTAGAGTTGGTCAGTAAATTTGGTGAACCTGTTAATAAATTTGTGTTTCTAACTGGTATGCTCCCTCCATTTATCTCAAGTACTAGTGTAGGAAATGATAGACAAGTTGGAGATTTGCCATATAAACTGTAAGAGGCAGTAATTTCACTGAGGTGAAATAGAGCTGGTCATGGATGGACAGTTAGTGATTAATGTGGTCTAAACAGTTGTTTCAGGTACTGTGTAAAAAGTCAATAAATAAAGCAAGCAAGCAATAAGTAGGCATAAAAATGAAAGTTTTTCAATATTTACTCGTGCAGATGGATCAAAAACTTCTGACAGAAACATAAAGCAGTCAGTGTGATTCACATATTGCAGTTTCTCCATAACATTTCAACTGAAAGAAGGTCTTTGATGGAAATTGTAAGAATTATCCACATCTAATAAAAACCACTCTGTGACCAGCACTGTAGTCTGGTTGATGACACACAGTGCATCACTTCACAGCTGCTGTTAACAGGTGTGCACAATGTTCAGTATTTATGGACAATACTAGTTTGTCATACATTCAGAATATTAAAACAACCGTCACACTGTCAATAATAGTCAGTATTGTCAGTGGGCAATGTGATTTTACAAGGTTATATATGATTGACATTAGTCCACTCTGGGGTCAATTTATATTGAAACAAAAATACAAGTAACAAACTTTAAAATGGCACCATTGCTTTATTAGGGCATTTACTTAGATTACTGTTTTTGGCAAACTGTGTTTCCATAACCTTCATAAATGCTCTACTCAACCGATCATGGCATTTTGAAGTTTGTTACATTTATCTTCATCCTTTTACAAGGTTAAGATTTCGAACAGCCGAAAGAAAGCGTGTGCTGCAATTATTTTAGCTATAGCTGGTAAACAATAGAAAACAACAAAAAACTGCAATATGTCTGAGAATGGTTGAAAAAGGAGCTACTTGTCATATGTCAATTTACTGACTAAAATCTTAACCATGGAAAACGAAAGATATCAAACCATTTTCATAGGAGTCCTTTATTTTTACGACAAATTATTGATGTTGATATGACTTAGAGTAGGAAAGCAAAATTCTTCAATAGGAGAGACAATCACAGTCCACAATAGGTTAGCTCTAACTGAGGTTTCTGGCAACAGGCAGATTGGTCGAATGCTTGAAGTTGAGTGCTGCAATATCATTAAACACAGTTAGCAAAAATTTTAGTGAAACATATTAAGTACTCACATCTGTACTTGGTTCGGCAGTACGTATACAAAAATATCTGTCCTACAACGATATATTCAGGTAATTAATGTAAAAAATGTGACAAAGCTAGCACTTATTTTGTAGCCATGGCATATACAGTACATGGTGAGGCCTACCATAGTTCCAAATTAAAGAAGAAAAGAATATGGTGGAGAATGCTCCATTGACTACTATAGAGTGATAAATACGACTACTTCAGCATAGTCCTATTGAAACTGTTTTCTGTTACGACTACTACAAAAATTGAATCTGAGAGATGTTGTTATGCTCAGAGATGACCTGAAAACATGAGAATGCAGACTAGTGCTGTGTGGCTGGTTCATGAAGCTCTGTCAACATCTGAATGGTGAAAAATGTCAAACCCTCTGTACACATTGAGAATATTTTTGGGAGCATCAGTGCCACTTGTCAATATTTCTGGTATTGACAACATGTCAATGCACACCTCATGTGCCAATATAACCGAGATAATCAATCAACATTTTATTTTAAGTGACTGAACTGCTAACATAACCACAGCCTTTTAGTGTGCAATGTATCCAAAAAAATGGCAGTTAACAACTTGTGGCACAACTATACATCATGTTCGCTTTGTTCATGGTGATTAAAGCTGACCTCCATAAGCAAACTTGAGAGATATAGGTGCTAAAAGCAAACTGTAATTTCCCATTTTCATTGGTTCTGTTAATCTATCCTCACACTGGCTTTAGGAACTGGCACGTTACAAGTTATACGCAACACAGACATGGCACATAGAAATAATGTGTACTGTTTAAAAGAAAGGAAGCTCTTTTGTGTACATACCTCCACTGATTGCTAACTGCAGGCAGCTGTGCTGTCCAAAAGGGGGAGACACCACTCATTTCAGAGTCACCTGAATTTTCCAAAATGGATGAGCAACCGGAAGCAATAATAAGTCCTGTAACACTATCTTCAAGAAAACCTTCATTATTCCTTGCTTCATCAATTACTTGATTCATAAGCATCACAACTGCCATCCAGTCCATTTCGGTGACGTTTTCCAGGCCATGAATAGTCAGTTTCGCAACTTCACTCACAGTAATTTTTTTATTTTCGGGAGGAACATATCCTTTCACTTGTGCCTAAATGAGTTGATTAGCATGAAAGTGGCTGTGATAAAAGGCCAGTAGTCTTATGACACTGTGTTCATATATGTATAAGCTGCATCATTGATAACATTCATTAGGAATTCCAGCTTGTGAAGTGACACTAGTACAAGTAATTCTGCTTTTTTCAATGACTGATCCACAGTAACTCGGTGTTGTCATAACCACTGAATAACATCTTCGTGTCAAAAGGACAGGGGTGGAGTCTTCTCGTTTAAAACTTAATAGTATGGGGCACTGATGAGAACAATTACTGACTGGTTATCTAGATTTAGTGGCAACGTATTTGACAACAATTTTAAAAAATTTTCATGATTCATATCCTTATGGTACTCTTAACTTCTTCAAGCAGTTTACAGCTGGGAGTAAAAGTGTGGTAGGTATCTGCATGCAAAGGAATAATTCTAACATCTTTGCCACTGGGGAGTGCCATACCTTCTCCTTTGCTCCGTCACTCCAACCTTGTGTTTCATCGATAAAACAATGTCCTCAAATTTAATGTCTTTTAGTTCATGCTAAAATCTGCATTGCCATGTGGCTATGTCTTCTCATTCTATTAACATTTTACAGCCTGAAATATTTATGTATTTATAACAAAGACTCTGCACAACCAGTCACAGTGACGATCTGCTGTCTTCAAAAAATTTGGCCGCACACAGTGTTGTACAAAGCTTATCTAATGTAGATCAACCTCTTTTATGATGATTATTGTATATGTGATGCCAAATCATGTCTTGTTTGAAAGCTCTCAGATTTGTTACACATTCATACATATTCCCATGTGCAAAGACAAGGGGGTCCTGCTTCACTGCTTTCCTTCTCGTATTTCTCTGTACTAATATGTAGTACGGCCAGTTCATCAACCTTAATCACAGCAACATTTCATGTGACTACTTTGGAAAGATAGGGTCCCCCATTTTCCATCTCTCTCTCAAAGTATTCTTGTACATTGCACATGAGTTGTCGCAGTTGTCCTGTGAATGCAGTTCCTTGCCTGGCTTTCTCTTCTGATGTGTTTGCATCCCAGACCCTGGGTCTGCTCCTTTTCTTTTGTATTTCATCGGACATGATAAACCACTTGCGGTGAACTGAGCATTTGTTGTGGCAGTTTAGCAGTGGTGAACCACTTGGGCATGACGTTGAGCGCTCTGGTTGAAGGAAGGCAGCTCCAATGCGTGGAGTGTCAGCTTTTAAGTAATTTTAATCAGGCTATAGTGTTGGGTGAAGTTGAGTTTGGGCACTTGATTAGTGAAACTGTACCCTCATCAAACCAGTGCAGTTTTTGAATTGTTCTGTGAAATCATTGGAAGATCATTTATTTTGCCTGTGACACAGTTTGACAGTGTGATCTGATATCTATTACGAAAGTAATATTAAATCCGTGCCTTTCAGGCCATAATATTTTAGCTTTCGAGTAGAATTTTGTGCTTCACACAATCACAGAGTTTGGCAAGGTCACAGACTATTACAAAAGGATATTTTTTCTTGTTTAGCTCAACTAGCATTTTATTTGTGATGTCTCATATGGTGTTTTCTGTGGACAGTGCTTTATGGAAGCCAGACTGTAGGAGTAGTTAACAAGCTCTATCCAGAAGAATGAGCAAGTATTCTCAAAAACTTTTGAAAAGAATGAAGGAGTGAAATGAGTTTGTAATTAGAGGTGGTTTTTTTATCTCCTGTTTTCTAGCAGCTGTCCCTGTCAACATTTATGTAAAAACCTTTCTCATATGATGAGTATTTTAAGTAAGAACATTAGATGATTTGGAAAGGAGGCCTTGTTGAATTCTGACAACACTTGAGTTCAAGTGCCATTTATCTCTTCCCTGTATGAGGGTTTGGATCTTGGACAATAGGAAAAAAAGAGAGGGGACAGTGAGAACAATCGGAGATTTGGTGCTAGAGAAGGATGATGATGATCTAATGGAGAGACAGTTACCAATGAAGAAGTGCTAAGAAGAGTACATCTTTGTGGAGGCACTTCCAAATAAGAAGAGAAAAACTGATATTACACTTTTTAAGGCACAACAACATTGTTGGAACAATAGTAGGAGGAGCTACTCAGGGAAAGAATCATCAGGGGGCAGGTGAGGATATCGTACATGCAGTAAATTGTATGATATGCAAAGGGGGGCGGGGAGAGGGGGAGAGAAAGGTGGGAGAGAGGGGGGGGGGGTGATTGTCAAGATGGCTGGGCACTAACAAGGGAACCTCCCCATCGCACCCCCCTCAGATTTAGTTATAAGTTGGCACAGTGGATAGGCCTTGAAAAACTGAACACAGATCAATGGAGAAAACAGGAAGAAGTTGTGTGGAACTAGGAAAAAAATAGGCATAATATACAAACTGAGTAGTCCATGTGTAAGATATGCAGAATTAAGGAGACTGTGTGCTCAGGAGCGCCGTGGTCTCGTGGTTAGCGTGAGCAGCTGCGGAACGAGAGGACCTTGGTTCAAGTCTCGCCTAGAGTGAAAATTGTAATTTTTTATTTTAAGACAATTATCAAAGTTCAGGCACTCACACAAAATCAACTTCGATCTCTAAAATTCCAGGACATGTTTAGATTTGCTTGAACATATGCAGGATTTGACGGGCTACACACGGAAAAATTTGAAAACGTTAAAAACATGTTTTGACAGAGCACAGGGAAAACTGAGCGACTGTGAAACTGTTGCATTCATTTGTTGCAGTTTATGTGACAAACTCTTATGTTTTCATCACTTTTTTTGGGACTGATTATCACAACCATAAGAAAACCTAAATCGGGCAAGGTAGAAGAATCTTTTTACCCATTCGCCAAGTGTACAAGTTAGGTGGGTCGACAATCTATTCCTGTCATGTGACGCACATGCCGTCACCAGTGTCGTATAGAATATATCAGACGTGTTTTCCTGTGGAGGAATCGGTTGACCTATGACCTTGCGATCAAATGTTTTCGGTTCCCATCGGAGGGGCACGTCCTTTCGTCTACTGATCGCACAGTTTTGCGGTGCGGTCGCAAAACACAGACACTAAACTTATTATAGTGGACAGAGACGTCAATGAACGAACGGACAGATCATAACTTTGCGAAAATAAAGGAAGTAAAATTTTCGCTCGAGGGAAGACTGGAACCAATAACCTTTTGTTTCGCAGGTGCACACGCTAACCACGGGACCACGACGATCCTGAGCTTACACTATCCTTTATGTTGCCTATCTTGCAGATGGACTAGTCAGTTTGTATATTTTGCTTATTTTTTTATAGTTCCATACAACTTCTTCCTGTTTTCTCGAGTGATCTGTGTTCAGTGTTTCAAAGCCTATCCACTGTGCCAACGTATAACTAAATCTGAGGGGGGTGCGATGGGGAGGTTCCCTTGTAAGAAGTAAGTGAGAGAAATGCTGAACTGTGCACCATCTCAAAGGAAAAGAAACCTGCTGATGTCCAAACACTGATGAAGAGTGCAATAACTTCCTACATATGCGGGCTGTTCAAAAACTCCTGAAACTCTATCCACAAAATTTTTCTACACTTACCTTTCATTTATTGTGCATGGTCTCCTTTGAAATACTCTCTTCCACAATTGATACGCTGATTCCAACTCTGTTTCCACTTCCGGAAGCAGTCTTGGTACGGCTCTTCTTGCATCATGCAAATTTTCTTTTATCTCATCTATTATTGTAAATCTTCATCCTTTCGATGGGTTTTTTAACTACATCAACAGGGATGAATGTGCTGGTGTGTTATCGTGATGTAAGAGTGATGAATTGTCTCACCACATTTCAGGCCCTTTCCTTCTCACATTTTCTTGCAGGCATCCCAACATGTCCTGATAGTACCATAGATTAACAGTTTGTCCCTGTGGTACAAATGCATGATGAACTAATCCTTCAAAGTCAAAGAAAACTATCAGCATGGCTTTGACACTTGACCTGACCTGATCAGATTTTTTTTTTGGTCTTGGAGAATGTTCCCCAACCCATTGTGAAGATTGAAGTCTGAACATCATAACCATAGACCTACACCTCATCACGGGTTATGATTCTCTTAAGGAACATCTCATTCTCATTTGCTCGATCCAAAAGCTGTTCACAGATTACAAGGCCAAGGTCTCTCTGGTCTTGACTCATGAGCTGTGGGATGAACTTGGCAGCAACATCTTGCATTCGAAGGGGCTGTGCCAGGATTTCGTTACATGATCCAATTGAAATATTACATTCTTCTACAATCTTTTGGACATTCAGTCTGGGATTGCCATGCACAATTTCATTGATGTCATGACATGAGTATCATCAGTAGACAATGAAGGGCATCCTGAATGAGGGTGATGATTAACTTCCATGTGGCCATTTTTAAACCATGTAAACCACTCATAACACCAAGTATGGCATAAGTGCTCATCACCATAGGCTTCCTGCATCATTTGGTGTCTCTCTCTGTAAAGGTATTGCCGGCCACACTAAATGTGTGATTATTGAAAAGAAAAAAGTATGAATTCAAAAGGTAATTAATTTTCTGAAAAGAAGCAAAGCAAAATACATTCTGACAAAATTAAAACCAAGGTGATTATTAGTGGCTCTGTTTGAAGGAGAGTTTAGCATTGGAAATAGAATACTCGAGTCCTTTTTTCTGTGTTTTAATGAAGATCTATGTCATGTCTTCAAAACAGCCAGTGCAGATAATTTGTTTTTGCAAATATAGGATGTTGAAACTAGCAACAGTTGTGAAATGCTCTTGTTTTCAGTGCAGGAAACTCATCATCCATTGTTACCAAAATTCAACGATCACTTTAGTACTTAACTGTTACTTGAGTTTGTAACTTGCCGTGAAGTCTGTTGGTTTCTTTTTGGGGGTATTTTGAAACTGAACCCTAATTAACCTTTAATGTCCTATACTCGTAATGAGGTAACAAGTTTTTGTCAGCAAGAAAATACTTTTTAAAATTAGTTTCCAGTGTGGTTGAATGATTTTCAGTGTTTACAGAAACAGTTTCCAAATGTTTTTCTTCAACCTTGTAAGTTTCAGCACATTCATCCACATTTGCGAACATTTCTAGTGTTTTTTCCTGTCCCCCCCCCCCCCCCCCCCCCTCTCTCTCTCTCTCTCTCTCTCTCTCCACAGTTTCAATTTTCTACGGCAAGCGTTAACTTCGATATTTGTTTCCAACATATGTGTATTACTCCTTGGAGTTGAATGTTCAAGATGTTTAATTTCTGGAATGTATCTATGAAATATATCAATTTCATCACAAATAAACCATCTCAAAACTTCTCAGCTTCCAGTTTGTTTTCCTCTTCTAGAAATATGGTTGTTTCATTTCTTAATTTATAAACATGAAAAAATTTCACACGCAATAACACTATTGCCTTGCAAAAAATAAGAACATTGAATGTAATGCACCCATGTCTTTACAAGGGCAGAAAAAATTCTTGGTTGCAGGGATTTAATTTTTATATAATTTACTATGATTTCAACAGTCTTTAGCATAGAATTCATGCTAGGACTCGTGGTGGAAGCCTTAGCTTCTGTGTGGACCATGCAGTGTGGCCAGACACTCTGTGGAGCTTTTTATTTCACAAGTACTTTTATACTACAGAATCTTCCATAGATTGTACAAGTACACTCGGTTCATATTGGGATGCGGTTTTTCAATTCTAGGTTTGCCTCTTTATAAAATCATTTAAGACAATAAATAATGTGAGTGTTGGTGCCTTCAGTTTAATTGATTTGTAGAAAAGCAGTTCTTGCACTGCTAACATTCCTTACAATATCAAACACAGGCAATGAATGAGCATCTTTATTACTGTGTGTTTCTTAATCAAGCTGAACTTAAAACGATTTGTCACCTAACTTCACAAATTCTATGGGCCAACAGTTTTATTTGATACAGGTATGGACTGCAAATATTGTCAAATTTACCTCTATGCATAGTTTGTACAATCTGAATTGCAGCTGGTAAAACGAACTCTTCACCAATCACCTGAGGCTTTTTACATCTGACTATTTTATGTGGAACTTTGTGACAGGCAAAAGTTAAAAAAAAATAAAGTGTTGGCTTTTCAAATTATTTTAGTTTAAAGAATCATCAGAGTATGTTAACAAACTCACTGTGAAGCATTTTCAAACGTCGTTTAAGTATATAGGTTTCGTGCTGTCGGCTGCCAACTTCACCAATCACCTGAGGCTTTTTACATCTGACTATTTTATGTGGAACTTTGTGACAGGCAAAAGTTTAAAAAAAATAAAGTGTTGGCTTTTCAAATTATTTTAGTTTAAAGAATCATCAGAGTATGTTAACAAACTCACTGTGAAGCATTTTCAAACGTCGTTTAAGTATATAGGTTTCGTGCTGTCGGCTGCCAACATTTTTGAGCAAATGAAACACGTGGGCCTCTTTCTTCTTCATTCTCAGTGTGGTGAACCTAAAATTTAAGTACTCTGTTATCTTGATTTCATTTTCATTGTCTTTGCATTTTTGATACGACACTGTATCCAGTGCTCACTTACGTCCTCAAAATTTATTCGTGATTTTGTATAAAACTACTGACATGATGATTTAGTACTATGAAGTGTAGTTCACAAGCAATTTACAATATATACATTCATAATAGATTCGGTAGTGATAGAAGGATCACCTGTATTCAGACTGGCTAGAATTAAATGAGGAGTAGCATTTATACATATGCAGACATGCCAGAATGTTCGAGGCTAATCGGAGCTTCTCATGAAACCGTGACAATAACCCGTATGGTGGACATTTAAAGTTTCTCTTATATCTGGAGCAGTGATTGTTGTCAAATAGTAGCATGTGGAAAGTTAGCTGACAGCCCCCAAGTGATTGTTATATCTTGACACCATTCAGAACACTTTGTGCCAAATACACTTGTACCAATGTCAGCTATCTAACCGGTGTGACACTATATGTGCTTTGAATTGAATTAATTGGAACATTCACATTTCGTCCAAATTAGCACTTATGATTGAGCATTGTAATTTTGTGAAAACAGGCAGCAAGTAAATACAGTTTTATATTTTAATAATAGTTCCCAGACTCTATACAAATAAAAAAATCATGGTACATGACAGATTGCGAAATCATGTTCTTTGTTGTAATCAGTTTGCAGGAATTGGCGTGGTCTTGAGAGAACAAGCTACGTTCTTGTTACACAGCACAGGTAACCCTCATATGCATGAGATTTGTCATTTTACAAAAGCAGAAGCGACACAGTGACATTAGGATCATGTTGAAGTTTTGTGTCACTGCTTGTTTACTAATTACTGTGTGTAAACTGTTACATATAAGTGCCACATTTGAAGACGATTCTCTCTATAAGGTGTTTTCATAAACCCATGTTACTTTTGTGTGTAGTTTTTGCCATTGCAACTGATTGTTACGAGGTGCACACACACCAGTGAGGCTGTTAGCACTGGAAGACACCCTACACTCCCCTGGGGTAATCTATCAAGTATTTGCGTGCTGCCTGTTGGGCAGAGAGCAATAGAGGGCCGTAGATTCTGGTTTTGGCAACATAGTGGATTGGTGTTGCAAAATAGCATAATTCGCATATTCTCAAAAATTTGTAAAGTTTGTAGATCTAGTTTCAAAATATTATATATATTTTATTGTTGTATGACAATTCTTCGTGTACCTTTGCTGACGTTGAAAATGATAGAATATTTGTAGCCATGTCTCTTTTGGAAACAATTTGAAATACTTTTTAAGGGCACACAGCATTTCATTACCTACCCTTGGATTGCTACTATTCCAAGAAGTGTGTTCCCTCACATATCTGAGACAGTGTATTTACCTCAGTGAAATTATTCCTCTGCAGGAGTATTTTGTAAGCTGCCATGTTGTTCCTGTAGTGTCACATTGCTTCAATAATTGAGTTATAAAATTGACTAATACGATGACACTCCTTCCTCTGATTTGCTAACTTAATTTAAACAGTAGTTAAAATTTTGGACATGGATTGAAGCTCCTAACTTCTGTTGTTATTCATTAGTTGGTGTTGAAGATGAAATTGAAACACAGTGAGGTTATTAGTTAGGCAAGTCACTGTGTGGGGATGCATGAGAGGTCTTCTGAACAGTCTGTTAGTTACAACATGAGAATTCTATCCCATTTGACAGGAATATCTCAGATGGATGGTACTGTCACCCGAAAATTACTGAAAAGAGCAGTGACACCAACTATCTCCCTGTCTCGTAGTGACAGATCCTTTCAGATGTTTTCCCTGGAAAACAACTAGTCCCTGCAACTGTGAAATAAATTTGGTGTGGTTGCAACTAAGTACATCAAAGAGGAATACACACTGTAGCTCACTCAATATCTTTTGAAACAAACTCATCAGAAACATAACTTGATAAAGTCCTTCTCAGCAGCTGTTTATACAATGATCCACCAGAATTCTCTTCTCGCTTTTGACATGCAGAGCCAACACTCGCCATAGCCTTATAAAGTTATTGAGAAGGTGCACTGTATGTTGGAAAAATTCCTGCAAAGAATCCACTTGCCAAGTGGTAGTGTACTTCAGCAAAACACAAGAAGTGTGTAGGGCATAAAGTGCTCCAGTTACTGGACAAAATTTATAGTTGGATATCAAGGGAGTAAATTATTCCTAAGTATTAAATTTATTATGATGAAACAACGATTTCCAAGGCCAAGCACAGGCTAGCACAGTGATGGTGTCCTTGTGCCATCGCAGTTCTCAACTGGCCTAAGAGGGGCATAAGTTTTGTTTGGCAGAGTGAACAGAACATCCACTTAACGCAATAGGACTGCTTTTGTCCCAAGCAGAATATGGTGCATCCAACCAACTAAATCACTCATAATGTTCCCATTTGTGTCTCTGCTCTGGCTTGATAATTTTTTTTTTAGGTTCTATTTGTATGGAGTGTAGCCATGTATGGAAGTGAAATGTGAACAATAAATAGTTTAGACAAGAAGAGAATAGAAGCTTTCAAAATGTGGTGGTACAGAAGAATGCTGAAGATTAGATGGGTAGATCACATAACTAATGAGGAGGTATTGAATAGAATTGGGGAGAAGAGGAGTTTGTAGCAAAACTTGACTAGAAGAAGGGATCGGTTGGTAGGACATGTTCTGAGGCATCAAGGGATCACCAATTTAGTACTGGAGGGCAGCGTGGAGTGTAAAAATCGTAGAGGGAGACCAAGAGATGAATACACTAAACAGATACAGAAGGATGCAGGCTGCAGTAGGTACTGGGAGATGAAGAAGCTTGCACAGGATAGAGTAGCATGGAGAGCTGCATCAAACCAGTCTCAGGACTGAAGACCACAACAACAACAACAACAGATCTTTTTCTGTGTAGAGCTCAGTGGAAGTTGTCAACCTAGTCTGCAAAACAAAGGCACAGGACTTTGTTAAAGATGCAGCTTGGTTGGCTGTGGGCTCTAAAGAACTCGGAGACTTCATTTTGGCTAGGGCAATAACAGTAATAACTTTACATTTCTCCAAAATCACATATCCTTACAAATTCATATAACAGACAGCATATCAAAGCATCAATACTGAGGGCTTAAAACAAAGGTTAGGCCATCTAAACTGGTTTTATTATATTTATTGAAATCATTAATTTCATAATAACTTGATGAAATTGAAATAACAATGAAAACAACCAATTTTTGACAATATAATCTAATAGGATAGATAAAAAATCTACTCACCAAGCAGTGGCAGAACACACACATAAAAGAAGGTTATAATTAGGCAAGCTTTTGGAGGTAGTGGATCCTTCTTCAGGCAGAAGGGTTGAAAGGGAAGGAAGAGGGGTGAAGGTATATCTCTCCTGACCCAAGTTTCTGGGTGACTTTTCCAAAATCTGTCCTTCATAAGAGTCTCCAGTCCTCCTTGGCCAGTAGATTTTTTATTTATCCTATTACATTATACTGATCAAATTGAAAGATATTTGTAATTGAGCACTGGGAATGCTTGCTGTATATGACGTAAACATAATTGTGAAATACAACTCTTTAATGCTATTCTATAGCAGCCATAAACACATAAAAAAAAACACCAATATCTCCATAAGTATCTGTTTAATTTTGATGAAACTTTGCAAAATATTGTTGCTTGGTGCAGTCTATACGCTGACCATATTATATTTACTGCACAAGCTTTCTTTAGCAGATGTGAAATGAGTGAGCAACTGGTTGTCATGTCACTGTTGTGCTCTTGATGAGGACAGCTGACATAATGGTCACCTATGTGTTTTAAAGCTGGTGGCAACTGGGAGAAATCCTGATTTGCTTTCCCACAGTTGCTTACAGATGGACACTTTAGGAGCATATGCAGTCATTATGTAGTCACATTACATATGCTCAAAACCAACTGTAAAAATCTCTGTACATCTGTCTTTTCAGATGGTTGCAGGATTTGGTGTTCAGTACAGAATTACAAATCAAACACCTTTCAGCTGTCTAATTTCCAAACTGTTATTTTATTGGGCTATCAGTTTTGGTTATTTGTTACGTCATCTTCTGGCCCCCTGACCAATATGTAAGAAGATTTCAACCCCGTTTCCAGTCAAAATAGGAGCCAGCATTCGAAGACTGGTGTCTGTAGATTTCTGCTTTATAGACCCATCACTTCAAACATCATGTGTCAGCAGATGATGTTTGAAGTGATCACTGTATAAAGAAGAAATCTACAGATGCCAGTCTTTGTATACTGGCCCCTATTTTGACCGGAGCCAAGGTTGGATCTTCCTACACATCGGTCAGGGGGCCGGAAGCTGGTGTAATAAATCGCTGAAACTGGTAGCCCAATAAAATAACAGTTTGGAAATTAGATGGCTGAAAGGTGTTTGATTTGTAATTCTAAACTACAAAAATGTCCTGTGTTAATACCAGCTTGAATGTGAGGAAATTCTGATATGGTATTAATTATATGATGTATTAATAAATTACAGAATGCAGTAAGGTAAATGCTGACACAATCATTCCTTTTTTATGCACACATAGTTTTACTTTCTTGAAGAAGGACCTGGTGATGGCAATTGTGATACAAGCGTAGATGGAGATTTCTTGAACAGATGCCCCACTGTATCCATGAAGGAAGCACTAATGATTTCTACTGATTTGAACTGTCTCAAGCAGAAGTAAGTGATCTGTGAAACTTACATATATGGTATTTATCTACCTACTTTAAATATAAATTTCATTATTATTGTGCACTCATTGATTTGCAGATGAAAAACTCACAAGGAGAACACGACAAGTGCCATTTGTGAAATGATAACAGTCAAAATTTTTGAGGTATTTTCAGGTACTTTATGTGGGTTTTACCACGCTGTATCCTCTGAGGAAATGTTGGCACAGTGGTTAGCATTGCAGCTTCTTAATTTTGCGTTCCATGTTCGTAACCCGATTATTACTTTTGTTTTTGTTTTTCATTTACATACCCATTCTGTAGAGGTTTATTACACAGATGTTTTCCAGTGTATATTGATATAATGTTGTCATTATTTGTCTACTAAAAAAAAAAAAAAAAAAAAAAAAAGAGAAGAAGAATGAGAAAATTATTTGAAATTGTTTTCAGTGAAATTTGTGTAGTGTATCTTGATTCAGAATTGAGATTCATATGAAGAAAAGTCAAAGTGGCAGATCTGCCTTCATGTGATGCTTATGGTGTTCGGAATATCTGTTTTGAATGTGTCTATGATCAATATCATCCAAGGGAATGCACCAAATCATCCTGAAGAATAAAGGTATGAATTAAATTTTAATAATTAATGTAAGATTTGATATGAGAACAAAGTATCAGGGTATGGGAAATTAAAAAAATTGTAAACCCTCAGAGTACTATACACACTTACATTATGTAATAAATGTTTGACACTTATTGTGAAATCCAGTTGTAATTTTATAATTAATATAACGCCCTTATATTATATATAAGAAACAATCTTGTAGTAATGTTCTACAGACGAAGGTAGATAAATGAAAACAATAAAATTAACGTAAATAAAAAATAATCGAATTTCACACTCGGGGTGCATAATTAAGAAGCCACCATGCTAAGCACTGAGCCACCACTTTGTCTGAGGATGTCGCACCGTAAAAGGCACATAAAGTACCTCAAAAATATAACCTGACACATGTGTTCGCCTATTTTGACTCCTCTTCCACTGAGTGAAATTGGGAAGTTGGGTGATGGCACTTGCCGCATTCTCCTCATCATTGGTTTTAGTATTGCAATTTTTTTTCTGACGCTTCTGTTATTGTGTTTATAGAATTATAGGTAAACCGCCTGCCGACAACTGAACCCGCAGGTATTATAAAACTGTTAAGAGAGAATTGCAATTTCATGTTGAAAAGAATTCGCACAAAGTGAAAACATGCTGACTGTACCTGTGTTCTGTGGCTGTTTTGGTAACCATAGTGTGTTTCTGGTGTAAGTGGGAAGGAGGCTTTTTCCAGCTTGATGATGGGCCAGTCTTTACCTAATCATGCCAATTGAGCTGTGGTAAAGACATACTTGACTGTTTCTAGGCCAAATGATTTTGCCCGAAATGGCAGGTGTTTTCCAGTGTCTGTTAGGAATGAAAATTCTGAAAGATTTAGCAAGAAACAGCACCTTACTGCAATTGCAAATGAATGTTAGCAGGAAACATCCAACAGAAATCCTTGAATTCTGTTATTGAGGCAGATTGTCTCAAGCTCTAAATGTTAAATAATTTCTTGTAGGTGTTTGGAATGCCTGATTTCAGCTGTCTGCCCTGGCCATGTGCAGCAGTCAAATTTTGAGCCTTCTGGAGTGGATATGGTTTTAGAGTGTGTGTTTCAAAAGTTGGTAGTTGATGATCAGTAAATTTGTTCTGTGTGTGGAGAAAGCTTCCCATGAGTGGCCATGGGATCCAGCTTAGTCATTCGCTGTTTTCAAGGAGAGTGGAGCAATTGGGCAGACATACATGTGCTCGCGTAACAGGGTGTGGAGTCATTAGGTAGCTGGAGGTGTTGTTCAACAAATGAAGCAGATCTAATGAGTTGTAATACAAGATGATAAATTCCGTTTGTTCCAGAGGAAACTTAAAGTGTGATGGTTTTGTGTGGCATCCTCAATTTTGATTTTCATACTGTTTTGTTATGGAAGAGACTATTGGAGAAAGAGACTAGATCTGTATTTAAGATGGTGCTGTAAAAGATCATTGTGCTCATTTCCTAATCCAGTGGTCAGATATGAGAGTCTTTTGGAGGTACTTGAATTATTACAGGATATTTATTAGTGATACAGAAGAAGTTATTTTTTAATATTTTCTTGTAGGTCATAGTGGGATAGGTGACCCTTATTTAGATTGATGGTGTAGATGTAGCAGTACAGAGAATTAATCCAGGTCCACCAGGAAATGGCCCCAACCAAATCTCAAGTTGTGCCATATATATATATTATATCCAGTTTGATTCCATACCAACTCATTAGTTATTTGATCCACCCATTTTCAACATTTTTCTTCAGCACCACATTACAAATGTTCCTAGTCTTTTCTTGTCTGAAATGCTTACCATCCAAATTCCACTTTTCCACTTCCATATAAGGCTGCACTCCGTAAAAATATCTTCAAAAGAAAATACCTAATGCTTAAATTTTTATTGGATGTTAACAAAATCCTCTTTTTCAGAAAAGCTTTTTGTGATATAGGTGGTCTGTGTTTTATATCATCTCTACTTCAGTCATCACCAGGAACTTTGCAGCCGAAATAACAAACCCTCTCTGTTGTTTTTAAGGCCTCATTTCCTAAACTAATTTCCTCACCATTGCATGAATTAATTTGAATTCATTCCATTACCACTATTTTACTTTTGTTGATGTTCATTTTATAAACTCTTTTCAAGACACTATCCATTCCAGTCAACCATACTTCAAAGTCTCACTCTCTGACAGAATTACAGTGTTATCAACAAATCTCAAGGTTTTTAATTCTGCTCCTTCACCTTTAATTTCCTCTCCAAATATCCTCTTAGTTTCGATTTATTGCTTGTTCAATGTATGGATTGAATAACATCGCCCTTTTGTCAACTGCTTCCCTTTCACATCCTTAAACTTATAAAACTGTAATGTAATTTCTGTAAAGTAGTAGATAACTTTTTGTTCTTAACATTTCGTGGCTGCTACCTTCAGAATTTCAAAGTCGGTCATCTCGCCAACATTGTCAAAAGTCTTCTATAGATATATGAATGCTGTAAATGTCAGTTTGCCTTTGTTCAGTCTGTCTTGTAACATAAGTCACATGGCCCCTATTGCCTCATATATTCCTACACTTATCTGGAACTTAAACTGATTTCCCCCAGTGTTACCTTCCACAAGTTTTTCTCTTCCTCTGTAAATAACTCGTGTCAGTATCTTGCAAGTACATCTTATTAAACTGATGAAACAGTGGAAAATCCAGGATGGAAAGTAACAGTATTGTGAAAATAATAGGTGCTACTCACCATATAGCAGAGATGCTGAGTTGTAGATAGGCCTTTGTCAAAAATAGAGAGCACACACACACACACACACACACACACACACACACAAATACATCTCACATACACACACACACACACACACACACACACACACACACTCACACTCACTCACACAACTCTCACACACACACACACACACACACACACACACACACACGACCACAGCCTCAGGTAGCTGAAGCCAGACTGGCGCGCGCGAGCGTGCGTGTATGCGTGTGTGTGTGTGTGTGTGTGTGTGTGTGTGTGTGTGTGTTGGTTGTCTATTTTTACAAAGGCCTTGTTGGCCGAAAGCTCATTTTGTGACAGTGTTTTTGTTGTGCCTATTTGCGACTCATCATCTTTTATATGGTGAGTAGCAACTATCCTTTTCATAATATCATTATTAAACTGATGATTTAATAAGATTCATGCTTGTTGGAACCTGCCTTCTTTGGAATTGGAATTATTATATTCTTCTGGGAGTCCAAGAGTATTTTGCCTGTGTCATATACATTGCACACCAAGTGAACTAGTGGTTCTCCCAAGGAGCTCAATAATTTTGATGGCATGTAATTTATTCAAGGGGCCTTATTTCAGTTTAAGTCTTTCAGTGCTCTGTCAAATTCTTCTCTCAGTATCTTCCAATTCATCTTCATCTACTTCTTCTTCCCTTCCTATATTATCTTGTTTGTGTAGCCCTCAGTATATTCATTCCATTTTTCTGCTTTCCTGCAATTGGTTTGTGCTTTCCTGTGATTGGTTTGTGCTGGCTTCCCTTCTGAGATTTTGATATTCATAAAGATGCTTTTGTTTTTTCCTGTAGGTCTCTGTATTTTTCCTATAGGGAGCATCCGTCTTTTTCCTAGTTTTGCTTCCTTCTACACCCTTACATTTCTCATCTCACCATTTCTGCACAGCAACTTTGCACTTTGTCAGTCTCATGTTTTAGGCATTTGTATTACTTTTTGCCTAATTCATCTGACATATTTTTATATTTTCAACTTTTGTCAATTAAATTCAATATCTCGTGTCTTATCCAGGGTTTCCTACTAGGTCTTGTCTTTTTACCTGTTGGATCCTCCAATGCCTTCACTATTTCATCCCTAAAGGCTACCTGTTCATCTTCTGTTTTGTTCCGTACACCTGTTTCAGTTTATTGTTGCCTAATCCTCCCTTTGAAATTTGCAACAAGTTTTGGTTCTTTCAACTTACGTAGGTCCCAGCTCTTTAAATTCCTACCTTTCTGCAGTTTCTTCAGTTTTAATCTAGAGTTCATTACTAATAAGTTATAGTCAAAGTCCACATTTGCCTTCTGGGAATTGTTTGCTGTTTAAACCTGGTTTCAAAATCTTTTATTCTCCCCACTATGTAATCTGTTCGAAACATTCCCATGTCTCCAGGTCTCTTGCATATATACACCTGTCTCTCATTACCTACCTTTAAACCAAGTATTAGCAATGATTAAATTATGCTCTGTGCAAAACTGTACCAGACTACTTCGTTTCTCTTCCTGTCTCTTCAGTTCATGGCTGCCTCCTATTTTTCCTTTTCTTCCATTTTCTACTGCCATATTCCAGTCCATCTTATGATTAAATTTTCCTCACCCTTAATTATTGGAATAATTTCCTTTAGCTCACCATATATTCTTTCAATCTCTCATCTGCAAAGCTAGTTGGCATATAAACTACTGTGGTGGTTGTTGGTATCTTGGCTACAATAATGGGTTCACTATCTACTTCTACATCCATACTCCGCAAGCCACCTGATGGTGTATGGCGGAGGGTACTTTGAGTACCTATGTCGGTTCTCCCTTCTAGTCCAGTCTCGTATTGTTTATGGAAAGAAAGGTTGTTGGTATGCCTCTGTATGGTCTCTAATCTCTCTGATTTTATCCTCATGGTCTCTTCGCAAGATGTACGTAGGAGGGAGCAATATACTGCTTGACTCCTCGGTGAAGGTATGTTCTCGAAACTTCAACAAAAGCCCGTACCACGCTACTGAGCATCTCTCTTGCAGAGTCTTCCACTGGAGTTTATCTGTCATCTCCGTTATGCTTTGGCGATTACTAAACGATCCTGTAACGAAGTGCACTGCTCTCCATTGGATCTTCTATATCTCTCTATGCTATTCATAGTAGCTCACCAACTTTGCTATTTTTGTATTCATTATTAGACCTGCTCCTGCATTACCTTTGTTTCGTTTTGTATTTAGAACCCGTACTTACCTGACGAGAAGTGCTGTTCTTCTTCCCACTATATCTAATTTCAGCCTATCCATTTTCCTATTTGAACTCACTCTCTCCTGCATAATCGGTCAAGGTCCTAACAGTCCGTGATCTGCCAGTAGGAAAATTTTATTTTAAATGATTAATGGAAAATATCATATAAGATGTGAAACAAATACTAACAAAGAGATAGAGGGGCTGGCCAGTACTTACCTCAGCTCAGTACAGCCGATAGATACACATAAAACAGAACTGAAAATTTACATTCCTAGCTTTCGGAACTTTGTTCCTTCATCAGGGAGGAGAGAGGGGAAAAAAGGGAAGAAGGGAAAGTTGATTCAGTTACTCACAACCCAGGTTATGAAGCAACAGGGAAAGGTAAACTGTTTACCTTATGAAGCAACAGGGAAAAAACAGTTTACCTTTCACTGTTGCTTCATAAGGTAAACAGTTTACCTTTCCCTGTTGCTTCATAACCTGGGTTGTGAGTAACTGAATCAACTTTCCCTTCTTCCCTTTTTTCCCCTCTCTCCTCCCTGATGAAGCAACAAAGTTCCGAAAGCTAGGAATGTAAATTTTCAGTTCTGTTTTATGTGTATCTATCGGCTGTACTGAGCTGAGGTAAGTACTGGCCAGCCCCTCTATCTCTTTGAAAATTTTATTTTTCGTGATGTTGACATCCTTCCAAGTAGTCCCCACTCAGAGATCTGACTGGGGGCTATCTTACCTTCAGAATATTTCACCCTTGAGGATACCATCATCATTTAACTATAACAGTTGTAGTTCATAGTACAGGCATAGCAAGGTCATGTTGTCTAATCTTCCAAGACCATATCAGCCAATCATCTAAACTGTTGCCCCTGCGACTACAAAAAAGGCTGCTGCTGCTCCTAAGGAATTTCATGTTTGTCTGTCCTCTCCACAGGTACCCCTTGGACTTGCTTGCACTTATGGTATGTATCTGTACTGTAGAGGCACATAAGCCATCCCACCTCGAAAAGGTCCACGAGTTGTGCAGGTCCTGACTTAATGAAGATTTTTACTGATAGGTATTCAGGAAACACTTGCTACTTTCTGAATAAAAGGGGAAACAGAAAATGGATGAACTCAGATGCTGCTGTCTTGCAGTATTGGAGAAAAGTAATATCTCAGACATTCAACCATTTACATATATACCAATACTGTGCAAACTAGAGTGCTGCAATGCTCGTTGTTTGACCGGTCACGGCTCGCCTCTTGATGGGGGGACCGAGCCGCTCGTATCTGGCCCCACATGACTCGGCTCGGTCATGTACTCGCCCCATGTCTGTTATCTGGATTCCGGACACACATATAACAGAGCATGACTGGTCACCACTGACGTCTCACCTCGCCTCGCCCTGGCTTGCTGCATTGTACTGTACAAATCCAATGCCGCTCTCTCTCTCTCTCTCTCTCTCACTCACACACACACACACACACACACACACACACACACACACAATGTGTTCATCTCTGTCTCTCTCTCTTTTAAAACATAAGTAATGTTTCCAAGAACGGGTACATGACACAACTAAATGCATAAAGCACTTTGAAAGTGAAATGATATTTCAATACAATTGCGGATACAAGATGAGTCTCATTTCCAAACAGAAGATATATTTTTCCTTTCATTAATAGGAAACATTAAATAAGTGCTGTCCCGGTAATCTTGAAGACAACTATCTTCATAAAGAAAGCATACAAAGAACATTAAACATTTACAGATGTAACTTGTCATATTTTCCACTTGTTTGCAACAGAAACAAAATTATAGTTATTGTTGATCAGCAGTAAATCACTAACACGTTCCGGATTTAATTGGCTGCGGCGATTTGTTAGTAACATGCCGGCCTTACTAAAGCGTCTTTCTCTAGGTGTGCTTGTTGCTGGGATACAGAAAATACGTCTTGCAACTGCAGCCAGACCTGGCAGAACTGTTTCATGTCTCCTCCACCACTTTAAGATGTCATCATCATCTCCAGGGTGCATTAAAATGTAGAGATCTACTCCATCTGCTGTGGATGATCTGTTGTTTCTCCATTCCTTGAAACGATCTCTCTTTCTGGGTGGTGATGACACAGTACTTGAAGGCTCTATGATAATAAACAAAAGAGACAAGTAATACAGAACTGATGTGGAAATCATTGAAACATTCCCGTAAAAACGAAGTGTTTTATGTTAATGACATATTATACAAATTATAGCATTCCCGTTTCTCTGTAATACACTATCCAATAACTATGCAAAAACATTTATGTTAATGATTGCATGTTGTACCTGCGTAAGTAGCACACATTTGTCGCACATTGCTAAGAATTTCCTGCTTTTCATTTATTTCAAGCGTATTAAGATCATGGAAAGACGACCAAAGAAACGTAGCTATTTTATGTCTGGAAGTGATCACATTCTTCTCACAAACGAAAGTAAAGGCTCGATTTTTAATCCTTTGTACCTCCTGTTAAAAAATATATATCTGTTAGTACACATCAGTTTCACTAGTTATTTATAAATCTATCGCGTATCATAATGAAACAGTGCTTTTAACTGGAGTAATTACTCACCTGACAGTCAGTGTCATTGACACTGCAAATTTGTTGCAGTTTGTGAAACCAAAGAAGAACTAACTGGATTGTCGGTTCTTTTTCGCCTTCATATGTGGCCTCTTTAAATGGTCTCAGAAAATGTGCAATTTTTCCTGTGAGCTCATTATCATATCCTTGCAATTTGTAAGCGGAGTCCTTTTCCATCAGCAAAGCAGCAACTTCATTATACTGAGTGTGTAAGGATTCCAGCATAGTGTACAAGCCGTTTCAGTGTGTGCAGACCTCTTGTTTCAACGATGATTTCAAAGACGAGCAGAGGCCACTTTTCTTAATGTACCTTACAATGCATTTTGCAGTATTTATTGTTGATGTGATGTTCGGGGCATGATTTAACAAGAAGTTATCATCATCGAAAGTATGGCTAAGTGCTGTGTTTATATAATGAGCAGCACAAGGAATCCCTTCATGATTTTCCAAAGCCTTTATTACATTGGCAACCTGGTTGGAGACAAAAACAAAACTCTGCAAATGTCTGGCAAAATGTCCCAATCAGCCATCCTCTCTTCAATTTCTTTCATAATACGAGGGCAGTTCAATAAGTAATGCAACACATTTTTTTTCTGAAACAGGGGTTGTTTTATTCAGCATTGAAATACACCAGGTTATTCCCCAATCTTTTAGCTACGCAACACTATTTTTCAACGTAATCTCCATTCAATGCTACGGCCTTACGCCACCTTGAAATGAGGGCCTGTATGCCTGCACGGTACCATTCCACTGGTCGATGTCGGAGCCAACTTCGTACTGCATCAATAACTTCTTCATCATCCGCGTAGTGCCTCCCACGGATTGCGTCCTTCATTGGGCCAAACATATGGAAATCCGACGGTGCGAGATCGGGGCTGTAGGGTGCATGAGGAAGAACAGTCCACTGAAGTTTTGTGAGCTCCTCTCGGGTGCGAAGACTTGTGTGAGGTCTTGCGTTGTCATGAAGAAGGAGAAGTTCGTTCAGATTTTTGTGCCTACGAACACGCTGAAGTCGTTTCTTCAATTTCTGAAGAGTAGCACAATACACTTCAGAGTTGATCGTTTGACCATGGGGAAGGACATCGAACAGGATAACCCCTTCAGCGTCCCAGAAGACTGTAACCATGACTTTACCGGCTGAGGGTATGGCTTTAAACTTTTTCTTGGTAGGGGAGTGGGTGTGGCGCCACTCCATTGATTGCCGTTTTGTTTCAGGTTCGAAGTGATGAACCCATGTTTCATCGCCTGTAACAATCTTTGACAAGAAATTGTCACCCTCAGCCACATGACGAGCAAGCAATTCCGCAAAGATGGTTCTCCTTTGCTTTTTATGGTGTTCGGTTAGACAACGAGGGACCCAGCGGGAATAAACCTTTGAATATCCCAACTGGTGAACAATTGTGACAGCACTACCAACAGAGATGTCAAGTTGAGCACTGAGTTGTTTGATGGTGATCCGTCGAATGAGTGTGTTCCCACACTCCGCCATTGCAGGAGTCACAGCTGTGCACGGCCGGCCCGCACGCGGGAGATCAGACAGTCTTGTTTGACCTAGCGGCGATGATGACACACGCTTTGCCCAACGACTCACCGTGCTTTTGTCCACTGCCAGATCACCCTAGACATTCTGCAAGCGCCTATGAATATCTGAGATGCCCTGGTTTTCCGCCAAAAGAAACTCGATCACTGCCCGTTGTTTGCAACGTACATCCATTACAGACGCCATTTTAACAGCTCCGTACAGCGCTGCCACCTGTCGGAAGTCAATGAAACTATACGAGACGAAGCGGGAATGTTTGAAAATATTCCACAAGAAATTTCCGGTTTTTTCAACCAAAATTGGCAGAGAAAAAAAAATGTGTTGCATTACTTATTGAACTGCCCTCGTATTTACTCCCACCTTCTTAACATTCGGGAATTTGTTGTAAATAAAACATTGTTCACAAGAGACCAATCTGTGTTAATGTAATGTGTTGTAAGGGTCAAATAGTGCACCTGATTATGCGAATCAGTCCACATATCAACTGTTGTAGCACATGTTTTATTAATAACTTCTGCAATAACAGAAGGCATTATGCGTTTCGTATTGCATCAGCTTGTTCTTTGACATGTCTGCTTATAGTAGAGGGATGTGGCATGACATCTGCCACGTTAACTTCTCCATAATGCGCACATAGATATATTAATTCTTGGCGTAGTTCTCTGAAACCTTCTCCGGAAACAGCATTAAAATGTCTCATATCTTGAGCACACATTGCAAAACCCTTTGCTGCAATACTGTTTTTTATTACTGCCGGTATCCCTGAAGGAACTGTATCTTTATGAGGTTACTTGCAACTGTGTTTCTTTAAATGAGTGGTTCCTGACTGGAAACACAATAATGTGGAGCAGTTTATGCACGATACGTACCCAGTAGACGCACTGTTTTCGTCTACAACCAACAGATAAGTACTCCATACTTGGATTTATAGACCTTCCCGTTTCTTCTATGTGTAAACATTGGTTTCTGTCTTACGTCTTACTGCACTGGCTTCCTCGCGCTGCATGATTATGGAGAGAGACACACCACAAATGAGAAACCTGCACTGGCTGCAGTCTCACACGGATAATGATACATGTAATGTGTTTAAAGTTACGTGCTACGTATTCGGTCACAGCATATATGTTCGGTCACAAGAACTAGTGCGGGCAGCCTATCCAGTTAGGGTGTGCTTGTCCCATCTCGTATTTTGTGCTCGCTTACTCGGTCATGCAGAACTCTAGTGCAAACCTCTGTGAAGTACATTATCAACGGTACTTGACATTGTACTGCACACTAGGGTTTATACCATCTCTTATCATAGAGAGTAAAGATGGAATGACTGCTTAAATTCCTCTGTATGTGCTCTAATTATTTGTCTTTGGAGTCACTATTTGAGAGATCTGAAGGGATCTATACAGTATTTCCATATTTCCTGTTTAATTGTGGTTCTTGAAATGTTATACATAGGCTTTTGTCAGTCTTCAGACATTTTGGCAGGCCATGTTTAACAGAATGTCTGTGGTGCTTTTCTGTGAGTCAAACAAACGTATGATCATTCATACTGCTCTTCTTAATGTAGCTAGTACTATTTTGATATGGGTCTGACTCATGTTAGCTAAATTCTAGGATGGACCACACAACCATTTCATGAACAAACACTGTAGTAAACTCATTGAACTTTCCCACTATCCACAATGAAACAAAGTCTAGTCATTTACTTTACCTATGCTTCAGCCTGTGTGATCATTCTAGTTAATATCCCCACAAATTGTTTCACCTAGATTTTTGTAGATTTTCTCAATCATTTATGCAGCTTTTCTTTTTAGATACTATTTCATTATTGATAATTGCACGATCTGCAAAAAGTCTGCAGTTGCTATTTTGTCTGCCAGGTATACAAAATGAACTCAAAACAATCCCAATACACTTCCCTGTGACACATGTAAAGTTACTTCTACTTTTGTCAATTACTCTACTTACAAGACATGATTCTGCATCATCCATATCACAAGCTCCTCCATACAGCCACAAATTTTGTTTGATACCTAGTTTGATTGTACATTCGTTAATAAGTTTGAGTGTGGTATTGGATCAAATGCTTTTAGTGAGCCAAAAAATACTGAACTGTCTAACTGGGTTTCAAGATGTCATGTGTGGTAAGCACTAATTGGTTTGTGTGTGAATCCTCACTGGTTTGCATGGAAGAGGTCATTCTGTTAGAGATGGTTTAGCTCAGATACATCATAAGGATAAACAACTGATGGACTCAGTAAAATTGGATTACAGCTTTATGGATCTGCTACACTTCTTGTAGACAGGTGTGCCATATACTGCATTCCAACCACAGGGTACAGTTTTTTGTTTGAGGGTTCTTTAGTACATTGTCATTAAAATAGGGTTTGACTCGACTTCAAATTCTGAATTTAATGTGACAGGAATGGTAAGTTCAACATATCTATTTTTGCTTTGCTACCCTCAGTTTTGGTTCCTGTGCCATCCACGAGTGTCTGACACTAATCATGGTACCACTGATAGCCTTCACATGTGATGAGAATTTCTTTGTATGAAGTGGTTGTGACCAAGTTTTTCATAAAAATTGTGTTAAAAAAAATCATCCTTTGAAAACATTCACTTGAAATTACCAATTTTTCCCAATACTGTTTAAAGTTACTTGGCCAGTTTCTGAGCTACAGTTGTAACAATCACAAATGACAAATTTAGAAAGCGGAAAAATGTAGTATCGTATTACTATGGTATTGTGAGTCACAATTGGAATTGGTCAACTTGTACACATTCCTGGGTGTAACAGTTTGTAGGGATAAGAAATGGAACAATCAGAAAGGTCCAGTTGTCGATAATACAAGTGTAAGACTTGGGAAATGCAGTCAGTCTACAGAGGACATTACTTAAGAGTCATTCCACATCAAATCAACACTGGTGCAAACATGACCACCTTCGATTTTCATCAGATTTGTTGTGTTCATCACACTTGATACGAGAACAAAAAATGTCAAATTATAGAATTACAACACAAGTACCACAAATGCAATGACCACCAAAAGTTCTGAAAATGTGCATAATTTTGATTCACGCTGAACACAAAAATGTCTGTTACTTCTGTTATGATCGATGTAGAACTCTGAAACTGGTAATTTTCAATAGGTTTGTGAACAATCTTTCAGATTCCAGAATGAAATTTTCACTCTGCAGCGGAGTGTGCGCTAATGTGAAACTTCCTGGCAGATTAAAACTGTGTGCCCGACCGAGACTCGAACTCGGGACCTTTGCCTTTCACGGGCAAGTGCTCTACCATCTGAGCTACCAAAGCACGACTCACGCCCGGTCTCACAGCTTTACTTCTGCCAGTATCTCGTTTCCTACCTTCCAAACTTTACACAAGCTCTCCTGCGAACCTTGCAGAACTAGCACTCCTGAAAGAAAGGATAATGCGGAGACATGGCTTAGCCATGATACTGGCAGAAGTAAAGCTGTGAGACTGGGCGTGAGTCGTGCTTCGGTAGCTCAGATGGTAGAGCACTTGCCTGCGAAAGGCAAAGGTCCCGAGTTCGAGTCTCGGTTGGGCACACAGTTTTAATCTGCCAGGAAGTTTCATATCAGCGCACACTCCGCTGCAGAGTGAAAATCTCATTCTGGAAACATCCCCCAGGCTGTGGCTAAGCCGTGTCTCCGCAATATCCTTTCTTTCAGGAGTGCTAGTTCTGCAACGTTCGCAGGAGAGCTTCTGTAAAGTTTGGAAGGTAGGAGATGAGATACTGGCAGAAGTAAAGCTGTGAGACCGGGCGTGAGTCGTGCTTTGGTAGCTCAGATGGTAGAGCACTTGCCCGCGAAAGGCAAAGGTCCCGAGTTCGAGTCTC
Source organism: Schistocerca americana (assembly GCF_021461395.2). NCBI lineage: Eukaryota > Metazoa > Arthropoda > Insecta > Orthoptera > Acrididae > Schistocerca > Schistocerca americana. Next base: position 620,887,856 of record NC_060122.1, read on the forward strand.
GGTCGGGCACACAGTTTTAATCTACCAGGAAGTTTCAATCTTTCAGATGATATAAAACATAGCCATATTCAAACAGTGTATGCAGTTAATGTCAGTGATCTTATCCTTCAGCCTTGGATATCTCAAAACATGGCACCTTAAAAACCGATGGAAAAAAATAACAAATTTGCTTATTCATGTTACATTGTACAACACATTAAAAATCATTCTGGGATGACATTTAGATTAGACGATAAAATTAATATGTTCAGCTGTGAGATGCAATATAATGAAAGGGATACACTGTAATGTTTTTGGAACACCATTTGAACAACTGTTTGGGTGTCTTTATCTTGGCATTGCAAATACACTGCAGAGTGGCACCGGCAGAGTGTATCTTGATAGTGCCTGCGATACCTCACATATCCTTTGCCGTGTGATGTGACAGAGAAATGCCATTCTGCATGGACACTGAAATCACTCTAATGAAAAGATATCTGCAAAGTAATACATGTGCTTCAGTGTTTTATGGTAATGAGATATCATCAAATTAACCAAATGACAGAAAAGATGTACATTCATTGTCTTGTTTAAGGCATGCTGATGGACAACAAGTGAAATGTGATCTATTGCTGAGGTTTCTGGATGTCTAAATTAAAAACCACAAATGGATGAATGGTGGACTGTGCTTTGTTCGGATGAAACCTCTGGACCTCATACTGCAGAACAAATGCATAATTCTCTGAAAATCACATATTACAATATGTTCATTGTCACAAAGTATCTCATTCACTGTTCTAGAAATTCATACTGTTGGTCAGCTATGAAGGAGTGTGGTAGGAGATTTTTTAATTCGTTAGGAAGGTTTTTCAAGAGGTCTTCCACAAAACACAGATATGACTCGAGAGTTAATCTATCTGTAGATGTCCACAGTGGGTAACATCATCAATCCCATTTCCTTCAAACAACTCTCCTAGGTATGTCATGATTAGAATGTTGACCTGGACAGTTCTCACATTTGACATCTAATATTTTGGCTGTTCAGAAATGATCTGGGCAAGGTGATGTTTGTATGTTTGGTGAATACTGCACACACACACACACACACACACACACACACACACACACACACACTATGGATACTAGTTGCACCAGCCAGAACACAGCTATTTTGTAGTAACCAGCAGAATTGGAGTAATTCTGTTTTCAGTCCTAGACACACATCTTTGAATACTTGAATGCAGGTTTACCAACACCAGTTGTTATTGTTTATGAACCTAGGAACCATTTTGCCTGACAGAAACAAAATCTTGTCTTCCCAGGCAAACAGTGACTTAGACCTTCTCTGTCATAGACTTCTATTGCATAGTTTACAATGCTCTTACTTAAGACACCTTTAGTCTCAGATCGGAAAATACAACAGGCTTTTCTAATTGTGTTGCTTTTTTCACTAAATAGTTTTAAGCTCCAAATTAATTTCCAATCCTTTGAATGTGCCAACTTTTCGGAAGAAATGTCAACATTTGGATCTTCTCACTGCTTCTGTTGCTAGCACTGAATTTCTCCCTTGACGCATTATAATTTCAGATCACAATTTGTTTCAACTTCTGCATTTTCTCCCACATTGGGCACATATTTACTTAGGAATACTTCAGCCACTTTCTCAAACTTTTTCAGGGCGTATGTTTTCCCTCAGTCTCTTCTTTTTCACCAGAGACTCATCAAGAGGTAATAGACTGTCAATTAACACAACTAATGCAATATTTCAGGGTACAGGTGTGTGAGTCACCTGTGGAGGTTTGTGATTTCCGTGTGTTTGAGTGCAGTTGGGTCAACCACATACTCTTGTTTCCATGTTAATTTTCATACATATACCGCATTTTGTGGTCGGTCGTTACGCCATTGATCATATCAACCATCCACATTTTCACTCTAGGTAAACTTTTTTGTATCGGTTGTGTCCATCTTCACGGGAGGGATTACAGAAGTACAAGAGCCTCTCAAACACCTTCTTTATGGTAGATTTGTGTAGTTGCAACACAATATCTTTTGTTACAATGTCATCTATGCGTGTAGCATCCACACTGCCATCAAAGCTTTGATAAGAAACACTTCATAATGACAATATTTTGCTTTGTCACTTACCATCATATAATAGAAATTAACATTTTTTTGGCCATGCTGTATTCGTGTTGTACACCAAAATGCTTGCTGTTGACCTGTTTACATTGCTGTCGTACTGTGCATTGCTATAACCCCACCTTTTTAACAGTTAATATGTTTCTCAGTACTTAACACCATTGTGTTGTAGTCTGCATACAATTTGTATTGCTTTATTGGATATCACAGCTGTACACATTAATTTATATCACCTAATCTAAATGAAGTCCCAGATTGACTTTATTGTACAGTGTAACATTAAGAAGCAAATTTATTTTTTACCTTCAATTTTGAAGGTGACATGTTTTGAGAGAGTCAAGGTCAAAGGTTAACGTCACTTACGTTAGTTGTGAACATTGTTCGAATATACTGTGTTTCATATCATTTGAAAACCTGTTCACAGAGCTTTCCAAAATTACCTTTGTCTCTATTCGAACAGCAGTTGCAGACATTTTTGTCCGCAGTGCGTGTCAGAATTTTCACATATTTTCAGAACTTCGGGTGACCATTACTTTTCTCTTACTTCTGCTATAAATCTGTAATTTCACATTTTTCATTCTCTCTTCATGTGCAATGAAATCTGATGAAAAGCAGGGTGGTTGGTTGGAAATTGTATTTTTCTGTTTTGATTTGACTTGGAATGGCCCTTACAGAACACTCATCTGATCCATCCTGGAATATTGCTGAAGTGTGTGTGACTCATGCCAGGCAGGACTAATGGGGGATATTGAATGTGTACAAAGAAGGACAGCATGAATGGTTATAGGTTTGTTTGACCCATGCGAGTGTATCAAGGAGATGATGAAAGAATTGAACTGCCAAGTGCTGAAGATAGGTGCAAACTATCCTGAGAAAGTCCACTTATAAAGTTTGAAATAGCCAGAAACTATCCTAAGAAAGCCTACTTACAAAGTTTGAAATACTAATGTTGAATCATGAATCTAGTGACACACAAGAGCCTGCTACATATTGCTCCCATAGGGATCATGAGGCCAAATAAGACTGATTATGGCACACACAGAGATGTTTAAACATCAGTTGTTCCCCTGATGTATACTTGAATGGAATGGAAGGAGACCTAATAACTGGTACATTGGAAAGTACTCTCTGCCATATACTTCACAGTGGTTTGCAGGGTATGAATGTAGATGTAGACATAGGTGTAAATGTAATTGTAGATTTTGAAACAATTGTATCTCACAATTGTTTATCTAGTGGGCACGGGTTTGTGTGTGTGTGTGTGTGTGTGTGTGTGTGTGTGTGTGTGTTGTAGTCCAATTTATCAAAGGGTTTCTTCCGAAAGCTACTCTTTTGTGTATGCCTGCCTACAACTCGAGGATCTTGCTATCAGGTTAGTGGTCTCCTGTGCTTCTGAATTATTTACGTCTGTCAGAACTTTCTGTTTCAGAAATGATTTTCTTGTCATTGTCAGTCTGCATTTTAATCTTCTCTATTGAGGACAGTCAGTGATTTTGCTGCCCAAATAAAACTACTTTTACTGTTTCATTTCCTAATGTAACTCTCCAGCATTGCCTGTTTTAACTCAGCTATATTTCAACTGTTTTACTTCTTTAAATGTTCATCTTATGACAGACAGCTTTCCAAGACACTAACTATTTCATTCATCTAATATTCAGAATCCTGTGCCATCTCCGATAGAACTGAAATGTCATCTGAAGCCCTCAGTGATTTTATTACTTCTACATGAACTTTAATTCCCATCCCCAATTTCTTTTTGGTTTCCTACATAGCTTTCTCAGTGTACCAGCTGAGTAAGACCAGGGATAGGCTGTAACTCTGTGTCACTCCCGTATTAATTACTGCTTCCTTTTCATGTCTTTGGCTCGTATAACTGCACTGTGGTTTATGTACAGATTGTAGGTAACCTGTTTTCCCTTAGTTTCTTCACTGCTATCTTCAAAGTGAGTATTCCTGTTAATATTTTGAATAGCTCTCTCCTGAATCTTGATGTGCAGTAACTTCAGGTTTACCTTTTTTTAGTACATCCTCTACAGTCAGTCATAGGGTCAGTGTTGCTTTTCAACTTCCTAGATTCCTCTGGAACCCAAACTGATCTCCTTTGAGCTCAGATTCTACCAATTCTTCTGCAAATAATTTTGTCAGTATCTTGCAACAAACCCTATTATTTGGCAATATTTACAACATTCAGAACCTACCTTCTTTACAATTGGGATATTACATTTTTCTTGAAGTTTGAGTGTATTTTACCTGTGTCATCCATCTTGGAAGAACAGTTGAAAGGAATGGGTTGTGTCTTGTAAAGAGATTATAAGATCAATATAAAACATGGATAATGGAATGTAAGTGCATAAAACTGCAATCAATCACTTTTTTTAATAGTTATTTATTATTTCATGAACCGGTTTTTGAACCTTTTCATCTTCATCTTCAGATGGTTTTCTGGAAGTTACATCACTATTTCTATCACAAAATGCTGGGTGCTGGCTCTGTGACAAATTTTTGCTGCGATGGGAGACCATAAATGCTGTTTGGATTGTCAGATATTGAAAAATTTGTGTAGGGGGATCCAGAACAAGAGACATGAGATGTGACAAGAGGCATTGTGCTTGTGTGTGACAATGCAGGATCCCATACAATCAATGGTACATGAAATCTGTTGAATCTGTTTGGATGGGAGACCTTCAGCCATCCACCCTACTGGCCCAACCTCACCCCAAGTGACTTCATCTCTTCAGTCTTGTTTCATGAACTGTTTTCTGGCAGGAAAATGCTCCCACAAAAATGATGAGGTGCAGACTGAAGTGACTATGGCTCCGAACATTGTTGGCATGGGCACACAGTTGATGATGCACCATGGTGATAAATGCCTCAACAGTGGTGGTCATTACATTGAGAAGTAGCCAGTGAATCTAAGTAAAAGTAATGTTTTTGTTTTCTTTCTTGGTCATCAGAACTTAATTTTTGGATGCACCTTGTACATTCAGAAGCTCTTCCATTGAGCAAGAGGAGCTGTCAAGCAGATAAAATTTCAGTTAGTTGTTTGAAATTAGTTTTAATATCTATTAAATTCTTTACATCACTGGGTAGATGGTCAACATTTTTGTAGCTGATTATCCTCACTGCTTTCTGTACCACACTAAGGCTGAGTGATGAATAGCATACACCATTCCGGCTTTTAGTGCTACATTTATGAATGTTACTATTGTTTCAAACTGTGATTAACTTTATTAGGAAGCAAAGGTATTGTGAAGTTGTCATCAGTATCCTTAACTTTGTGAAAACTGGTCTACAAGAGGTTGTTGGGTGAACGCTATGTATTATTATTAATTTGCCGCTGCACTACAAATACTTTTTCCTCAGTGACAAGTATCCCCAGAAATCTTTCCACAAGATATTAGACAATATAAGAAACATCAACTTTTGAAGTGTTTTTATCTCCAAAATCTGAAATTATCTTTAAATCAACAGTTACAGCGCTTAGACATGGAAATCATCTGTGAAATATTACTTCCAATGCAAGTTCTTTCATTATAAAACCATAAAAATTAGAATATTCTTTTAATTATTGATTTACCCATTTGCATTATTTCTAATGCTGTGGTGAGGTCCTGTGCAGTACTGAATTGTGTGTATTGTTTTTATCTAAATTCAATGACAGTCCAGTTATATTTTTCTTTCTGATACCACACTCCACTAATTCTCACTTTAGCTTCCACCTTCTCATTTCTGTTTTCAAGTTCTCTAACATGTCTACCCGAATAATGGGTGTAATGTTCCATACTTCAACTTTTGGTGTACCAGATTTGTTCCCTCCTGATGACAACATCCTCCTGAGTAGTCCCCATCCAAACGATGAAGTATTTTTCCTCCAGAACATTATAGCCAAGATCATTATCAAATCACACAGTAGAGCTGGGTGTCCTCAGGACATACAATGGCTATAGATTCCTGTTTCATATAGCTGTTTGCAGTGTCAACATAGCAAGGTCACGAAGCTAATGCTACAGTGACAGATCAGCAGAAAATCCAAACTGCTGTTCCTTGTAAGGGGACCATATTGACTTGAGTACCAAGTGTTATTTGAGGAGATAGATGTTCACTGGGTATTGCCATTTTGACTGTGCATATCTTTCAAGCTGAGCTTATGTGCATTTTAAAGTAGGTGGTAATAGTCAGAGTGTAGGAGCAGTATGGAAGCATGACATGATAGGAGGCTGGAAGAATGTTGAGTGAAATGAGGGCAGTTTAATATTGTGATAACTAAAAGTGTGATAAATGTTGATGGAAGGTAAGGAAAGGAAATTTCATAAGAGTAAACACACTTATGAAAGATCTGAGGACAAAGTAATGTAATGGAGAAGCTGTGAAAGAAACATATAGGTAGTTAGTGGTCAACTGTTTTAGATTAACAATTGTATATGCATGATGGAAAATGTTTCTTTCCTGAAATAGTATATGATTTAAGATTTTGTTAATTTAATCGGAAGTAGTCCAAAGTGAAAATAACCAGAATGAAACTAATGCTGTTAAGACAATGAGGAGTGAGTGAATTGAGGTATTGTTAGGTTGAAATTGTGTAATTGTAAGTACCTCTTACTGATTATTAACTATAATTAAGTGCAATATACTATCTATTAACTTTCAATATGAAACTGTTGCCAGCTATATCAAAAGATTGAACAAGGACTTAATGGGCACATGGTAACAGCTCTTGACCTTCCCTTGCCCACTGGTATGTAACTTCATCCCAAGCAAGTAATTTCCAGTAACCTAGATTAAATTTGCTACCGCTAAATGAACATTTTAAATATAACAAGAGGACCAGAAATGCTACAACCTGTAGCAAAAGGGTGCTATGAAGAGAATTTTTTCCCTTACCCTCTAGCTCATTAATTTGTGGAAAAACAAATGGTGGTTACAGTATTGAACACTTCTGTGAGGTCACAGTGGATACCAGGCATACCCATTGTATAATTTAGCTAGCTGATTACTTTTGTGACCATTTTGCTTGTAGCTTAAAACCATACAGCCACCTTTCCTGAAACCATACTGATTATGTACTACAACTCAATGTGATAGATTATAATTTCATATTGGACCACATGCATCTCTTTCCAGTTGGTAATTATGAGATCAGTAGCTTCTCATATAATCTTGTTTACCATTTTTATCAGTCTGGCATAATTCTGCATATTTTTGTCAATCAGTGAACAATCTTCATGAAAATGATCATTAATTGTGAGAGAGAGTGCATGTGCCATAGAGGGAGAGTGCATGTGTCCTACTGTGAGTGCCTATTTTTATATACTTTCCACTTCAGGTTAAGTGAACTTATTTTCAGTCATCATTACAATTTCATGTTGCTGTATTGTCCATTAATGGTACATCTTCCATAGTTTTGGGAAGAGGAGTGTGGGGTAGGGGAAGGAAAAAAGGAGGAGGATAAGGGCACTCAACTGAAGTGAGGATGAGGAGACAAGTGCGTTCCTATGATCCTGGGTTCTCCTCCTTGAGGAAGTGTAGTTCCAAAAGCAAGGAAGTCTATGTAGGAGAAAATGCATATAAAAGATATGGAAATCTGCAAGCTTTTGGAGCCATTGGCTCCTTCACGTGGCAGAAGGGTTGAAGGAAAAGGAAGAGGGGTTAAGAAAAAGGACTGACGAGGTTTAGGAAATGGGGAGGGGAGTGTTATGGAAAATTTGTCTCAGATCAGGGGTGTCTTACTGGATTTGATGAAAAGGAAAGACTGCATCCAGGAGTGGTAGAGCGTGGTCTGTGTTGCTGCTACTTTGCTATCTGTGACGTATTAAAACTTGAGCTGCAATAAATAATCCCACTGCTTATGAGGTGCGTTCTGTGATTAGGTTTTCGTTGGTGAATAACTGCAAACCAATTGAAATTTATCATGACCTTTGTGATATGTATGGAAAAGGAATAATGAGTGAAAGCTGATTGAGGAAATATTGCATCGATTTTAAAAATTGCCATACCTGCATTCATGATAAGGACCGCAGTGTAGGCCTAGCTTTGTGACTGACAAACTTGTGATGAAAATCAATTACAGAATTTGTGAGAATTGTCATTTCACATTTACGAAACTTTTATAATATTTTACCCAAATTTCATGCAGTTTGGTGCATGAAATTATGGTGGAGAAGCTCAGTTGCAACAAATTTTGTATTAATTGGTTTCCCAAAATCCTAACGGAAGACTACAAAATAGAGAGACTGGCTGCAACACTGACCTTCCTCCAAGGTTAAGAGAAAAACGATAATGAAGTTATCGATTGGCAGAATGAGATTTTCACTCTGCAGCGGAGTGTGCACTGATACGAAACTTCCTATCAGATTAAAACTGTGTGCCGGACTGAGATTCGAACTTGGGATCTTTGCCTTCCGCTGGCAAGTGCTCTACCATCTGAGCTACCCAAGCACAACTCACGACCAGTCCTCACACCTTCAATTCTGCCAGACCTCGTCTCCTACCTTCCAAACTTCACAGAAGCTCTTCTGCGAACCTTGCAGAACTAGCAGTCCTGGAAGAAAGGATGTTGCAGAGACATGGCTTAGTCACAGCCTGAGGGATGTTTCCAGAATGAGATTTTCACTCTGCAGCAGACTGTGCACTGATATGAAACTTCCTGGCAGATTAAAACTGTGTGCCAGACCGAGACTCGAGCTCGGGACCTTTGCCTATCACGGGCAAGTGCTCTACCATCTGAGCTACCCAAGCACAACTCACAACCTGTCCTCACAGTTTTTTAAGTTATTGATTGTATTGTAACTGGGGATGAGACTTCATTTGTGAAACAAGAAGGCAGCTGATGGAATGGGGATGCGCAAATTCTTCCAAGAAACCAAGGAAGTCGCAAATGCTGTCAGCAAGAAATGTCATGGTTACTGCTTTTTGGGGCTCTAGTGGAGAGATTGTTGTTGATTTCCTTGACAGTGGCACAACAGTTAACTCGAGAGATACCTTCAAACACTCTCAAAGTTAAGACAGTTGACAAAAAGGAAGTGTCAGGGAAAACTTACTGCAAAACTTTCATTTCTTCATGACAACACACATCTACACACAGCCAATCGTACTCAAGAGCTCATATTTGGTTTTATATGGGAGGTGTTTGATCATCAATCATATAGCTCAGATTTGGTGCCGAGTGACTACAAATTCTTCCCAGCAGTGAAGACATTCCTTGCTACACAACATGTTGATACTGGTGCCAAACTGAATGCCGATATAAAACAGTGGCTGCAGTTGCAGGTGGCACAAAATATAAACATTCCACGTGGGAAAAATATATCTAAAAACAAAGATGATGAGACTTACCAAACAAAAGCGCTGGCAGGTCGATAGACACACAAACAAACACAAACATACACACAAAATTCAAGCTTTCGCAACAAACGGTTGCTTCATCAGGAAAGAGGGAAGGAGAGGGAAAGACGAAAGGATGTGGGTTTTAAGGGAGAGGGTAAGGAGTCATTCCCATCCCGGGAGCGGAAAGACTTACCTTAGGGGGAAAAAAGAACAGGTATACACTCGCATGCACACACACACACACACACACACACACACACACACACACACACACACACATATCCATCCGCACATACACAGACACAAGCAGACATTTGTAAAGGCAAAGAGTTTGGCCCAAACTCTTTGCCTTTACAAATGTCTGCTTGTGTCTGTGTATGTGCGGATGGATATGTGTGTGTGTGCGAGTGTATACCTGTCCTTTTTTTCCCCCTAAGGTAAGTCTTTCCGCTCCCAGAATGGGAATGACTCCTTACCCTCTCCCTTAAAACCCACATCCTTTCGTCTTTCCCTCTCCTTCCCTCTTTCCTGATGAAGCAACCGTTTGTTGCGAAAGCTTGAATTTTGTGTGTATGTTTGTGTTTGTTTGCCGGCCGAAGTGGCCGTGCGGTTAAAGGCTTTGCAGTCTGGAACCGCAAGACCGCTACGGTCGCAGGTTCGAACCCTGCCTCGGGCATGGATGTTTGTGATGTCCTTAGATTAGTTAGGTTTAACTAGTTCTAAGTTCTAGGGGACTAATGACCTCAGCAGTCGAGTCCCATAGTGCTCAGAGCCATTTGAACCATTTTTTGTGTTTGTTTGTGTGTCTATCGACCTGCCAGCGCTTTTGTTTGGTAAGTCTCATCATCTTTGTTTTTAGATATATATATATCAGGTGCACCAGTATGAAATGAGTGTTAAGATACAAATGTGTCGATAGGGAACATTTGTTGTGAACGAGCCTTAATTTTTTGTTTTTGTTTGGTTGGTATGACATCTGTCAAAGATATTTAGTATACATCAAGTCATGGAATAAACAACATCATATGTTTTCATCGTATTAACAGTGTCGAATTATGTACCAGAAAGTGATGATTTGCGGAAAGCATTAATTTTTTGTTTTCATTTGGAAAAAGTGCTGCAGAGTCGCATCGAATGCTTGTCGAGGCATATGGTGATCATGCTCTATCAGAAGCAAGATGCAAAAGATGGTTTCAATGGTTCAGAAATAATAATTTTGATGTAAGAAAGGAAGAACGTGGAAGACCACCAAAAAAGTTCGAAGACGCCGAATTGCAAGCAATATTGGATCAAGATGGAACTTTGAGTCAGAAGCAAATAACAGCACTGCTAAATGTTGCACAACAAACAATTTCTGACCGTTTGAAAGCTATGGGAAAAGTCCAAAAGTGCGGAAAATGGGTGCCACATGAATTGAATGAAAGACAGATGGAAAACCGAAAAACCATTTGTCAAATTTTGCTTCAAAGACATGAAAGAAAGTCAATTTTGCATCAAATTGTTACTGGCGATGAAAAATGGATTTATTTTAAGAATCCTAAGAGGGAAAAATCATTGGTTAATCCGGGACAACCATCAACATCGACTGCAAAACCAGCTCGGTTCGGCAAGAAGACAGTGCTCTGTGTTTGGTGGAATCAGAAAGGTGTGGTGTATCTTGAGCTTCTAAAACCTGGTGAAACTGTAAATACTAATCACTACAGACAGCAATGATCAATTTGAACTATGCATTGATCGAAAAAAGACCAGAATGGGCCAGAAGACATGGCAAAGTATTTTTTTTTACATGACAATGCACCTGCACACAAAGCAAAACTGGTTCAGGATACAATCAAAACACTTGGCTGGGAGCTGCTACCCCACCCACCGTATTCACCAGACTTGGCCCCTTCCGGCTACCATTTGTTTTCATCAATTGGACACGCATTGGCCGAGGAACACTTCGATTTGTACAAAGAAGTCGAAAATTGGGTGTCTGATTGGTTTGCTTCAAAAGACGAACATTTCTATTGGCGTGGTGTCTACAAATTGCCAGAAAGGTGGTCAAAATGTATAGCAAGCAATGGTCAGTACTTTGAATAAAATGTTTTTACTTTTCAATTCAAAATTAGTGTTTCATTAAAAAAAAAAAAAAAAAAAAAAAAAAAAAAAAAAAAAAAAAAAAAAAAAAAAAGTACACTCATTTCATACCGGTACACCTGGTATATACACGCCTGTCACCCTACATTGTGCTCAGTTGACTGAGCAGTTGACAGTGTAGGGAGATAGGCTTGTGCTGTGTGTGTGTGTGTGTGTGTTTTCTTACCATCTCGAAAAAGGAAGTTCATTCCGAAAACTAGGAAAGCACTGTACCTTTTGTTTGTGTACCTATCAATGATGCAGCACTTCTGCCTTTCAGTGCGTCATTTCCTTTATTCTTAAAAAAATTTGTAATTCCTAGCCAGCACTTTCCATATGTGGTATTTTTCTGTATCGTTAATTTTTTATTTCAAACTGTTTGTTACTTTCTGATTAGTCTTCGTATAATACATTTCCCTTTCTGCTCTTATCGACTAATGCACGGTGTTTTTTCAGTAATCTCCATCTTAATTATTATCCTGTCTTCCACCTTCAAGTTCTCGTGTTTCCAAATCTCACCTGGTGCAGGTACAAATGGTCATTCATTCCTCTTCATCCCATCCAATAAGTCTCCCCTGCCCTGGGTTCAGGTCGAATTTTCTGTGTTTGTCCCCATTTCCTAAACCTTGCCAGTCCTTTTCCTTCATCCCTCTTCCTTTCCATTCAACACTTCTGCCTGAAGGAGGAGCCACTGGCTCTGAAAACTAGCACATTTCTATATCTTTTACACCTGTTTTCACCTACACTGCAAGGTGAGTAGATTTTTTTTCTATCTATTTAATTATATCTCATTTTCAAATGTTGTGTATTTTTGTTGATATACAAGCTAGGAGGTGTATAACATTCACTTTTATGTATTCTGTCAGCACACTACAAATTTTGGCACTGGCCAGCAATTCTTTCTCATAATTTATTGATATGTTTTTGTTACTTATTTATGCAGAAATTAATGCAAGATTTATTTACAGCAGACGGCAGAAGAAAAATGCACAAAAGAGGAGGAGCTATTTCAATCCTGAATTGTGTGATATTATTCCACTGTCTGCAGCTCTTTGTCTTAAAATTCATCTCTTGCCATCAGTCCTCCATAAACTTACTGTTCTGGCGGCAGCATATGAACTCTGTCAAATGGTATGCCTTCTTTCAGAATTTTCTATTAAACCCATGTAAAAATCATATCACTCATGATTAGTTGTTGTCATTATCATATTTTATGTATACATTGTTTTTAATACATTATGTCATTGTTGAATGCTGTCTGTGGAAACTATTGCTCAGTGGTTATTCAGATTTAGAAAATAATAATCATTATTGAAGATTTATGAAACGGAAAATTTGCATATCAGTTTCATTTCTCTGTTTTGTTCTTTTGTGTTTTACCCCCTTTAGCCTTATGTATTTTCATGTACACTCGTGGAAATGGAAAAAAGAACACATTGACACCGGTGTGTCAGACCCACCATACTTGCTTCGGACACTGCGAGAGTGCTGTGCAAGCAATGATCACACGCACGGCACAGCAGACACACCAGGAACCGCGGTGTTGGCCGTCGAATGGCGCTAGCTGCGCAGCATTTGTGCACCGCCGCCGTCAGTGTCAGCCAGATTGCCGTGGCATACAGAGCTCCATCGCAGTCTTTAACACTGGTAGAATGCCGCGACAGCGTGGACGTGAACCGTATGTGCAGTTGACGGACTTTGAGCGAGGGCGTATAGTGGGCATGCGGGAGGCCGGGTGGACGTACCGCCAAATTGCTCAACACGTGGGGCGTGAGGTCTCCACAGTACATCGATGTTGTCGCCAGTGGTCGGCGGAAGGTGCACGTGCCCGTCGACCTGGGACCGGACCGCAGCGACGCACGGATGCACGCCAAGACCGTAGGATCCTACGCAGTGCCGTAGGGGACCGCACCGCCACTTCCCAGCAAATTAGGGACACTGTTGCTCCTGGGGTATCGGCGAGGACCATTCGCAACCGTCTCCATGAAGCTGGGCTACGGTCCCGCACACCGTTAGGCCGTCTTCCGCTCACGCCCCAACATCGTGCAGCCCGCCTCCAGTGGTGTCGCGACAGGCGTGAATGGAGGGACGAATGGAGACGTGTCGTCTTCAGCGATGAGAGTCGCTTCTGCCTTGGTGCCAATGATGGTCGTATGCGTGTTTGGCGCCGTGCAGGTGAGCACCACAATCAGGACTGCATACGACCGAGGCACACAGGGCCAACACCCGGCATCATGGTGTGGGGAGCGATCTCCTACACTGGCCGTACACCACTGGTGATCGTCGAGGGGACACTGAATAGTGCACGGTACATCCAAACCGTCATCGAACCCATTGTTCTACCATTCCTAGACCGGCAAGGGAACTTGCTGTTCCAACAGGACAATGCACGTCCGCATGTATCCCGTGCCACCCAACGTGCTCTAGAAGGTGTAAGTCAACTACCCTGGCCAGCAAGATCTCCGGATCTGTCCCCCATTGAACATGTTTGGGACTGGATGAAGCGTCGTCTCACGCGGTCTGCACGTCCAGCACGAACGCTGGTCCAACTGTGGCGCCAGGTGGAAATGGCATGGCAAGCCGTTCCACAGGACTACATCCAGCATCTCTACGATCGTCTCCATGGGAGAATAGCAGCCTGCATTGCTGCGAAAGGTGGATATACACTGTACTAGTGCCGACATTGTGCATGCTCTGTTGCCTGTGTCTATGTGCCTGTGGTTCTGTCAGTGTGATCATTTGATGTATCTGACCCCAGGAATGTGTCAATAAAGTTTCCCCTTCCAGGGACAATGAATTCACGGTGTTCTTATTTCAATTTCCAGGAGTGTATAAGGGGCAGTCAACTGAAAATAGGAACACAGGAACACCTGCCACAATGAGGCGATAAAATTATTCCATTCAAAAGTAGTCACCACACGTGTTAAGACATCTACATCTACATCCATACTCCACAAGCCACCTGACGGTGTGTGGCGGAGGGTACCCTGAGTACCTCTATCGGTTCTCCCTTCTATTCCAGTCTCGTATTGTTCGTGGAAAGAAGGATTGTCTGTATGCTTCTGTGTGGGCTCTAATCTCTCTGATTTTATCCTCATGGTCTCTTCGCGAGATATACGTAGGAGGGAGCAATATACTGCTGGACTCTTCGGTGAAGGTATGTTCTCGAAACTTTAACAAAAGCCCGTACCGAGCTACTGAGCGTCGCTCCTGCAGAGTCTTCCACTGGAGTTTATCTATCATCTCCATAACGCTTTCACGATTACTAAATAATCCTGAAACGAAGCGCGCTGCTCTCCGTTGGATCCTCTCTATCTCTTCTATCAACCCTATCTGGTACGGATCCCACACCGCTGAGCAGTATTGAAGCAATGGGCGAACAAGCATACTGTAACCTACTTCCTTTGTTTTCGGATTGCATTTCCTTAGGATTCTTCCAATGAATCTCAGTCTGGCATCTGCTTTATCGACGCTCAACTTTATATGATCATTCCATTTTAAATCACTCCTAATGCGTACTCTCAGATAATATATGGAATTAACTGCTTCCAGTTGCTGACCTGCTATTTTGTAACTAAATATGTATTCACAGCACATTACACTTGTCTACATTGAGATTCAATTGCCATTCCCTGCACCATGCGTCAATTCGCTGCAGATCCTCCTGCATTTCAGTACAATTTTCCATTGTTACAACCTCTCGATACACCACAGCATCATCTGCAAAAAGCCTCAGTGAACTTCTGATATCATCCACAAGGTCATTTATGTATATTGTGAATAGCAACGGTCCTACGACACTTTCCTGCGGCACACCTGAAATCACTCTTACTTCAGAAGATTTCTCTCCATTGAGAATGACATGCTGCATTCTGTTATCTAGGAACTCTTCAATCCAATCACACAATTGGTCTGATAGTCCATATGCTCTTACTTTGTTCATTAAACGACTGTGGGGAACTGTATCGAACGCCTTGCGGAAGTCAAGAAACACAGCATCTACCTGTGAACCCGTGTCTATGGCCCTCTGAGTCTCGTGGACGAATAGTGCGAGCTGGGTTTCACACGACCTTCTTTTTCGAAACCCATGCTGATTCCTACAGAGTAGATTTCTAGTCTCCAGGAAAGTCATTATACTCGAACATAATACGTGTTCCAAAATTCTACAACTTTACAAATTTATCGAACTGGGAAAAGGGGCGATCAATTTCTGTTTCGTAGAACATTTTTGGCCACTGATGGATCCACAACCGCACCCTCTCTTCCACTTCTTTGTCTGACTGGAACCGACATCCACGCATATCTTTCTTCAGGTCACCAACAATGCGAAAATCACACGGTGAACAATCTGGGGTGTATGGAAGTTTGCAGTGTTTACAAACCAAATTGTTGAAGCGTAGGCCCCATCCAACTGGCAATTTGGAGGCAGGTGTTATCATGCAACTCCTATTGCAGGGTCCCTCTGCTCATAGAGGTCCTTGTGTGTGGTACCGCAATCAGCTTAGGGTGGGATCGAGGCTTGACTTAATGCTAAACACAGTTGAAAATTAACTTCGGTTTTGTTTATTTACATTTGCTTAGCATTGAGCTGTCAAAGTGAGTAAATGTACAAAGAAAATGAACTGAAACGTGTTCGGTGTGAGAAATAATGCAATTGTGGATGTCAGAGCATAATGTCATTTAAAGAAATTCATTTTGGTACAATAGCACTTGCTAGGCACTGTTATAAAATTTCATCTACTACAAGAGTAGCAAAAACTGTGCTTTGTTTCCAAGTACTAGTAAACAGTATGACAATAACTCCCATCTCATATATTGTTAGTTGCAATTTAAAAGATTTATAATAATCGTAGGCTTTAATTTGAATAATCTGAATGTTTACATGTGACTTGTGTAACAGGTATCAGCAGAATAGAAATTAGTCGGAGTAACAACTATGAAATTTTGGCCTTCCAGATTTGGTCACAAAACTTATATGTATATTTTGAATTATTCACGGTTGAATTACTATTAGTATTCCTTAAGTACTTCATTGATAAGGATCATTAAATTTAAGTTCACACTGCATAGTCTTTATTAATTCACAATTATATTACCATGCAAAATCTTGTTTAGAAGCTGACTCTAGCAGAAGCAGCTATCTCGGTCCATCAAAGAAGTGGGTTTCATAAAATGGTGGTTGTGCTGTTTACACTGTACATGCAAATAGTCAGTGAGTAGAATAATAATGACTACAGCGATATTTGAACTTCATGCGAAAAGCATCTCTCGAACCTAACTCGGTCAACAGTCGAAGGTACAGAAATTGCGTAGAAATGAATCAAAATAGAACTGTATGTTTTCCAAAAAGCCATTATGTTATACATCACATATGCATCATTAGAAGCAATAGTATTGATTATAAAACTCACATAACATGAAACTTGCACAGAATTTGTTGAGTCCAAATGGAAGATAAATTCCAAAGTAACAGAACTTGAATGGTGCACATATTCACTTCTTGTACTAGTGATTACTATTTAATCCGATGGCACTTCGACGTTTGAATTTTATTCTGCCAGGAATGAATGTCCTTTTATGAAATTCCATCAGTTGTTCAAGAGACCACTGTTGTCTGTGCACACTATTGCAGAAACAAGGCAGATTTGAAAGAATAAAATCTGGAAGATAGGCAACAGTTTTCAAATGCTCAAAACTTAGTATGTGTGCTTAAATGCAAGGTGCTTTTAGTAGCTTCATCAATGAAACTCTTTCCTAATCTGGTAGAAGTTCCAAAGAGATGTTTATAGTAATTGATGAGAAGCCATCTGGTGAAACTGAAGTTACACCTGGGGTTCCCTAAGGAAATGTTATAGACCATCTGCTGAGTTAAGAGGCAGTCTAAGCAGGACTTTTAAGATTTATTGCAGATGATACTGTCATTTACTTTCCAGTAAAATTATCAGATGATGTAAACATATTACAAAATGCTTTAGACATGATATTGTCATGGTGTGTAAAGTGGCAATTGAACCTAAGCAGTAAATAGTGTGAAGTAATCTGTACGAGTACTAAAAAATTCCATTAAATTCTGCTTGCATGGCAAATAACACAAATGTAAAGGTTGTAGATACTGTTTCAAGTTACACTGTTAACTAACATTTTAGTCAGAGAAAATACATTCACCTAATTATTCAGACTGAAGAAACAATTTAGGTTCCCTTCTGAGCCCCTAGGGGGCATACATGCCTATAGTAGTGCACTAATTAACAAAGATAACAATAAATAACAGGATGTCCAGAAAGAACGACATGAGCTAGTTTGGAGATATTATCCCTAGAAGTTAACAACTACAGTAATATTTAACAAGTTACTACCTCTTAACCAAGGAGGACCCTCACTCTTGGTGAAGTCTCTGGACACGGTGGACCATGAATGGCTTATAGCCTTTGTTCAACACTGCCTCGTGGTGCATGAAAACTCGCTTCAGTGGTGTGCTTGGTGGCAAATGGATGCCAAAATGGCCGGGGATGGAATAATAATAAACTGCATGGTACTCTTGGGGCACACTTCACTTTACTGCACTGTTTACATCGCAATGAGTGCAGTATTCCAGGTGCTAACACTAGGGATACGAATCAGGCATCCAGGATCAGACTTTGTGTGGCCGCAGTCAGCAGAAGCACATGGAGCTCACACAGCTTGGGGAGGCAGTGTGGAAAATGCAGTATCACTCCTCTTATTTAACTAACAGTGACAAACTCTGACAGTGGGTGCACGGTAAGAATCCTGCTGTTTGTGTGTTCATTGGCAGGTGTGCCCCCAGGTGGCGACGCATGCCATGTGGCATTGCACCACAGGTGAGCTACAAGAGCACGGCCGACCTAAGGGTGCTGGGGGAGTGCAGTGGTACCTTGGCTGGCAGGTGCTTCACTGATCACTGCTTTTTGGTCTGTGCAGCCTGTCATCTGCTGCTACAGGTGGAGGTGATGGAAGGTGCCACAAGATACTAGCTCGTTTCTTAGCAGGAGTACATGTTCACACATACAGCCAAACCTCCCCCCCCCCCCCCCCCACACACACACACACTGTATGTTCACATTATCAAAATCATACTGAAAAAAATATTGGCATACTTACTAAAATAATTGCAGATCAGATATTATACCCCATATATTTTCTAATAAGTATTTACTACCACTAAATCAAACAAAGCAAATTCCAGGATAGAATAATGACAAAATCAGGAAAAGGATAGAATGCCAACATGGATCAAATAACGAAATCTATAATTCTGAAAAAATTTAACTAGTACTTAAAAAGTTTTTTACTATGCCTTATGTCATGTGACAATCTCTTCCAGCACCACGTTGGCTGTGATGCATAGCAATGGCTGTGATGCATAGCACTTTTATTAGTCTGTCTGTGTCAAATGATATTCTGGTTCTTCTATTATAACAATTTGTGTCTTACCTCATTGTGCTATGTTTTCGATTCTCATTCACAAATGTGCTTACATTAAGAACACAAAATACACAGTAAATTTGATGTAATAAAATAATACCTACAGAATTGGCATTTGCTTATATTGGCAATTTTCTGTTGTGTTATTGTTATTGTCACTTATGCTAGTGAAAAAGTTATGTGAAGTTATGTGAGATGCATGTCTCTATTTTGACAACATAGTCAGTTACTTGAAATTATATTGTCCAATGGAAAATCCAGGATGGATGTAACAGTGGTGGCTTCAGTTGCCAGAGACTGCAGAGTGTGTGTGTGTGTGTGTGTGTGTGTGTGTGTGTGTGTCATCTTTTTTTGACAAAGGCCTTTCTGACCAAAAGCTTATTTGTGACAGTCATTTTGCTGTGCCTATCTGTAACTCAGCGTCTCTGCTATATGGTGAGTGGCAACTTTGCTGTTCATGAAATTATATTGCTGTCTGTGATTATTTTGCTGCATACTCTACATACATAAATCTTGAGTTAGTTTGTGCGGCTTGTTAACTTGTGAGAAGATTTACAATTTTTCTGTATGTGATACATATACCAGCAATGTCCTTGTGCTGTTATTGTTTGCTCAAGATAAAGTCTCACAATATTTGCAACTAGGAGCATGCAACTTGAAAGAATCCTTTTATTCCCACATTGCTCAGTACAGGGGGGGGGGGGGGGGGGGGGGGCTGAGCTGGCTTTTGAACAGTGAGCTATCCTATTTATGAGTGACCTGTAATTTACTCCACTAATATGAGGGTTATACTATAACTCATGGTATGTTAAATGAATATTGATTTTTATTTTTTAGCCTGACCATATACACTCTATTAATCTGAAGTTGTTTCTGTTGCTTTTCTATGTAGTCTTGTTTCTTGATATACATTTTCCATACTGTTCTGTGAACATTCTGCTGTATTAGAGACCCTTTCCGGCTGTTGTAAAGTATTACAACGAAAATAATCACACTTACCAAGTGGCGGCGGCAGGTCACACACACACAAAAGGGTTTAACTTTTACAAGCTTTCAGAGCCAGTGGTTCCTTTTTCTGGCAGAAGCGTTGAAGGGAAGAAACAGGGGTGAAGGAAAAGGAATGGAGAGGTTTATGGAAACAGGTAAAGTTCAGGAAAGTCACCCAGAACCTCAGGTCAGGGGAGACTTACCTGACGGGATGAGAAGGAAAGACTGATTGTTGGGGACTGCACCAGACGAGATTTGAAAACGTGAGAGCTTAATGGTGGGAGACACAGTAAGATATAAGGCAGAGACTACTACTAAAACATCATGCGTGAGTTAATAAGAGTGAAAAGCTAAGTGCATTGTATGCAACAGAGGTAGGAGGGGGAATAGCAAAAAATAGACAGGTCAGAAAATTTCTCGGATCACCACATCCAATCCTGGTACTGCTGATCCCTCCAAAAAACAACTTCGGAGCACACCACTTGTCAACCAGTATTATCCTGGGATTGAATGTAGTAATCAGATACTTTGACAAAGCCATGTTTTCCTAAAATCATGCCCTGAAATGAGATCCATTCTGCCTGAGATTTTGCGCACCACATGTGGAACAACTTTTCGTCACCCTCCCAATCTCCGCAATATCCTTGTCAGACCCTATGCTCCTTGTGCACCCATCTCCCTACCCTATGGCTCCTACCCCTGTGGCCATCCCTGCTACAAGACTTGCCCTATGCACCCTCCTACCACTACCTATTCTAGCCCTGTATCTGGAAAAACATACTATCAAGGGGAGAGCCACGTGTGAAACGACGCGTCATATATCAGCTGTTATGTAAACACTGTTTGGCCTTTTACATCAGCTTGACTACCACCCAGTTATCAGTCAGGATAAATGGACATAGGCAGAGGGTTTATTCAGGCAACACACAATATCCTGTTGCAGAGCATGCTGTACAACACGACAGTCATGACCTTGGTGTGTGTTTCACCACATGTGCCATCTGGATTCTTGTCCCAGACACCAGTTTCTCAGAACTCCGCAGGTGGGAACTAACATTATAACATGTCCTTGGTTCTCGTCACCCACTGGCCTTAATTTTGTTAATTCCTTCTATGTCCCATTTTGTCACAGTAACTGCTGCTTTCTTCACTCCATTTAGTTTCCTACATCTTTCATTTTTCACTGTCCCCCTCCCACCTCTGTTACATACAATGCACTTAGCTTTTCACTATTATTAACTCATGCATGATGTTTTAGTAGAGGTCTCTGTCTTACAACTTACCATGTCTTCCACCTTTTAGCTCTCAGGTTTTCAAATGTCATCTGGTGGAGTCCCCAACAATCAGTCTGTCCATCTCATCCCATCTGGTAAGACTCCCTTGATCTGGGGTTTTGGGTAATTTTTCTGAACTTTACCGCTTTCGATAAACCTCTCCAGTCCTTTTCCTTCACCCCTGTTCCTTCCCCTTCAACTCTTCTGCCAGAAGAAGGAACCACAGGCTCAAAAGATTGTGAAAGTTAAACCCTTTTGTGTATGTTTTCCCCTGCCACTGCTTGGTGAGTAGCTTTTTTATCTATCCATTTACATTATATGCTGTAAGGTAGTGACACATGACTTTCTCGGTGTTCTCCAGTATCTCATGGCCATGGCTCCCAGTTGTTCTTTTGCAAAAGAGGGTGCCAATTTTGAACTGTATGGAGAATTCAGGAGACTTTGCCATTCAGAAACCTAATTTTCTCCACAATGACATGAGCAATGAAGGGTAGCGCATTATTATGCTGCAGGATGGTCTTTCTCCCAGTGTGCTTATTGGGAGTCACAACAGAGCTTAAAAAATTTGTGATTGCAGTGGATAGCATTTATGGTTAGACTAGGTACAAGAAGATCCACAAGAATGCAATCCTCACATCACAGAAGATACTGCCCATAACTGTCCCAACAGATAGTAATTTTTGCAAAACACAAGTGCTGCCATCCATAATCTGGCATTTTGTTTCAAGCTTGTATTGAGGAACCAGTTTTCATCACCTGTCTTAAGGGGATACGGAATCGGATTTTGGGTTAAAAAATCGAATTTTTTTTATTGGTGTATTATATTCTGCCATGTTTCCTCTTTAAAATGACGTATCATACATAGCTCTACTACAATTATAACTATTTTATTTTTATATATTTGTGAGATCGGGTATTGCGCTTTAGTTATACACGTCTCTCGTGGCTGACCATGAACTTTTTGGCAGTACCTTTAAAGTGACATGAATTCAAATATCCCGGTTTCCAGCGACTATTTATACACTAGTTGCCCGAAAATGTTTCTCTCTGGTTTCCTCAAGTTACTCTTTGACTTTGTGGCGGGACTGTTTTGTAAACAGTGTGATATAAGAAAGTAGTTGTTGTTGAGTTATTTCGTATTTAGTGCTTCATTTTTCGCAGTGAAAATGCCTAGAGCTAAAGCAAAAGTATTTAAAAAGCGTGTGAACTGGCAAAAGAAAAGAAATAATGATTCATTAGCAAAGCAAAGCAGTTCATCATCATCACTGTTGGAAAATGTGAATCCACTTATTACTGATTTGCCGAACGAACTTACACCAAATGAAAACAGTGCTTCTCATAAAAAACTAAGAGATTTGGAAGAGAAATATAATTTACTTGATAGAGGGAATGAAGTTTTTGAACTCATTGATACGAATATATTGTGCGAAGCTCTTGAAAACAGTTTGTGCTGCAAAAAATGTCATGGAAACGTTTCTCTGAAAGTAGAATCCCATGTTGGCCTGGCTGCCCAGTTTAATTTAATATGCAGTGTTTGTAAATACAGCTGTAAATTTCCAAGTTCGGTTTCAGTAACTGTAAATAATGGATACAAGAAAACTGAACTTTATAGTGTAAATATTAGGTTAGTTTATGGATTGCGAGCAATTGGTAAGGGCAAAGCAGCTGGTGATATGCTATGTGGTGTTCTAAATCTTCCAAGTGCACCTTCAAAGTTTGAAGCTTACAATTATGTACTAGGATCTGCAGTTGAAGATGTAGCACAGAAGTCAATGCAGGTTGCTGTGGAAGAAGCAGTGGAAGAAAATGACGGCAGTCGTGACGTCACAGTGGCGTTTGATGGCACGTGGCAGAAAAGGGGCCACACCTCCAACAATGGTGTTGTAACAGCAACTAGTGTTGATACTGGCAAGGTTATTGATGTTGCAATAATGTCTAAATACTGTAGGTGCACAGGCAGGCTGAAAAATGAACACAGTGATGACTGTATTGCTAATTATTATGGTAGTAGTGGTGGCATGGATGTAGCTGGGGTGAAGAAAATTTTTCATCGCTCTTCACAGTGGTATAATGTTCGCTATGCCAAATATCTGGGAGATGGTGACTCTAAAGCATTCAAAGAAGTTTTGGAAAGCAAACCATATGGGAACAGTGTAAATATAAGCAAACTTGAATGTATAGGACATGTGCAGA
This sequence comes from Schistocerca americana, assembly GCF_021461395.2. NCBI lineage: Eukaryota > Metazoa > Arthropoda > Insecta > Orthoptera > Acrididae > Schistocerca > Schistocerca americana. The sequence goes on from NC_060122.1 coordinate 620,911,312, forward strand.
AGAGAATGGGTGCCAGGCTGAGAAGGTTAAAATCAGTTATGAAAGGGAAAAAACTAGATGATGGGAAAACCTTGGATGGCAGAGGAAGATTGACTGATTCCATAATAGACCACATTCAGAACTGCTATGGCCTTGCAATCAGGCAAAATACAGGCAATCTTGAAGAAATGAGGAGAGCTATATGGGCTTTATATTTCCACACCGCATCCACGGATGAGCATCCACAACATGGTTTGTGCCCCAAAGGTGAAAACAGCTGGTGTAAATACAATAGGGGACTAACAACAGGAGAGAAATACATTCACCACCACAGTCTACCATCAGCCATCATGGCAGAAATAAAGCCCATTTTCAGAGATCTGGCTGACAGAAGTCTTCTGATGAAATGTCTTTACGGAAAAACGCAGAACCCCAACGAGTGCTTGAATAGTGTGATATGGCATCGTCTCCCAAAAACAGTGTTTGTCGGAATTAATACACTACATTTTGGTGTGTATGATGCTGTGGCAACCTTCAATCTTGGAAATATAACTAAATGCCAGGTCCTTCAAAAGTTGGGTATGTGTGTTGGTTCCCGTACGGTACGTGCTATGTTCTTTTTAGATCAGCACAGACTAAGGCATGCTGATAATATAATCAAGACATTAGTGAAAAAAGCAAGACAGGTGCAGAGGGGTGCCAAAAGAAGACTTGAAGATGATTATGAAGACTGTGAAGGGGGTATTAGCTACGGATCAGGAATGTTTTAATCTTCTTTCTCCGTTTCCCGTAAGTTTACTTTTTACTTCATCTAGGAACATTATCTCAGGTACTGGTCAACCTAGAAGTCTGAAATTTTTATGACGTAGTGACATAGGTCCCTATTGCATACTGAAACAACGATTTTTTAATTACTTGATTTACAAAAGACTTAGGGGTGATAGTCTAGTAAAAAGCGATGGAAAAAATTTACTTAAAAATAAATGTACAATATCTCTGTAAGAAAATACTTTGACAATAAACTGTTGTTTCAGTATTGTTGTAACATATGAATGCACATACAGTAAAATTTTTACCTCTCTGTCTCCAGTAGTTTGTGAGAAAATGTTCCCTATAGTAGGCATATATTAACATTGCGGGGATAGGTGATTCCGTATCCCCTTAAGTAGTCCTCAGAACAAATCACTTCCTAATTTCAAAATCCTCAAAAAAGGTTTTGGGTGATGTATTGACGCCCATGCCGTCGTCCGTGATGAACTTGGATGAGTTTCAGCAGCAGACTTTTTATTCTTTAACATGGATTCCAGTGACAGAACGCTGTTCAAACATCAATGTCTGCCAATTTATAAATGTAGTTTGTATTCCAATGATAGAGGTTAATGAAATCACAATATATTGACAAATATTGCGACTTGTGACTTACTCATCTCATGGTACAAATTTACAAAATCTGTGGATTATAATAATAGATACATTTTATACTTCAGTGACAGATTTGCAGTTGTGACTTAGTATGGCTTACAACTTTCTACGTGACACATATATAAGCATTTTATGTAAAGAAGATTCTACAGGGTAACAGAATTCAAAATGATGGAAGCAGATTGTTGCCAGCTGTGACTTCACTGCTACACTATGTTGGATGACATGCATGCTGCATATTCATGATACGTGGCAAAAGTATTAAATTGCAGACATCTATAATGTTTCACTGAAAGTCACCTATCCAGCCATACCATTGTGGGATTCAAGTGGTCCCAGTTGTCATAGTCGTAAAGAATGTGCTACAAATGAAATACCAAATTTTGATGCCCTGTCACAAGTATGCAAAATACAGTGTAAAATGTGATATATGTGTAATTCTTAAAAGTTTATTGTGTAACCAGTATTGTACACTCAATCATAAAAAGAGCTGCACCCACAAGGACCCAAATGATCCACTGCAAACTGGTTAGCGATGTACACACCATACACCATTAGATATGCGAATGATTTCTTTTGCACAGTCGGCCGTGCATTTGGGGAGTCTGGGTGAGGCCATAATGTCGCGCACTTTGGTTGACATAAGGGCACCCCAAATGGCCGTGCTGACCATTATGACAGCAGATAGTATCACTAAAGAGCACCTGAATATGCACTACAGCAATGCGACATGTATGACTGTAGGTTGCCCAGCTGGACGAGTTTGAGAGGGACCACATTGTGGGGCTGTGGGAGGATGGGTGGTCCCGTCGTCATATTGCGCACCCCATTGGTCATATGGACACGAGAATCACCTGTTGTTGGTACAATGGATGTGGGAAGGCATGCATACACATATAGATACACATATAGGATCTGAACATCGAACACGCGCTGCAAGAAGGGAACATTGAAGGATTGTCCACCATGTGATAGCAGATCTGATGATAATGATCAGAACTTTTCAATGAGCTGTCCTGCCTTCTGTGCAACATCTTGTAAGTGCTAGTACCATTGGCAGATAACTGCATGATGCAAGGGTTGCCGTACACCAACTGTTATACCTGCCACTCGCGCCCACAAAGTGTCATGCCCAACTCTCCTAGAATTGACATAAATAGACATGTGGTCCTGCAAACTGGCTGCAGGTCATCTGCAATTATGAGTCCTGCTTCTGTCTTGGAAGTGACAACCACTAGGTCTGTGTCTGCAAGTGCAGTGAAGAGGTTGTCGAGATGTTAACAGTCTCTCGTCAGACATCCTGCCAGCCTAGTGTGATGACATGGGGAGCAATATCCTATGGTGTCCATCCACTGTTAGTGTTCCTAATGGGCTCCATGGCAGCTGCATGATACAAGGATGAGGTCCTGCAAGTGGTAGCTCTGGTGTTCATGAATGCCCATGCCCATGCCCATGCCCATGCCCATGCCCATGCCCATGCCCATGCCCATGCCCATGCCCATGCCCATGCCCATGCCCATCCCCATGCCCATGCCCTATTTCAACAGGACGAATCTCATCTTAATAATGCTGCCACCTCCTGAGTGTGCCTTGCAGCTGTGGATACATTTGCATCTGAATCTGTATTCTGCAAACCACAATGAGGTGCACGGCAGAGGGTACGTCCCATTGTACCATTTATTAGGGTCTCTTCCTGTTCCATTCATGTATGTAGCATTGGAAGAATGATTGTTTAAATGCCCCTGTGCATGCAGTAATTTCTCTAACCTTATCCTCACGATCCCTGTGTGAGCGATATGTAGGGTATTGCAGTATATCCCTAGAGTAACCATTTAAAGCCGGTTCTTGAAATTTTGGTAATAGACTTTCTTGGGATAGTTTATGTCTGTCTTCAAGTATCTATCGTTTCAGTTCCTTCAGTATCTCTGTGACACTCTCCCATGGATTAAACAAACCTGTGACCATTCATGTTGCTCTTCCGTGCAAATGTTCAATATCCCCTGTTAGTCCTATCTGGTACGGGTCCCATGAACAATATTGTAGGATGGATCGCAAGAGTGATTTGTAAGTGATCTATTTTGTAGACTGATTGCACTTCCCCAGTATTCTACCAATAAACTGAAGTCTACCACCTGCTATACCCACGACTGAACCTATGTGATCATTCCATTCCATATCCCTACAAAGTGTTATACACAGGTATTTGTATGAGTTTGTCGATTCCAACAGTGACTCATTGATATTATAGTCATAAGATACTCTTCCATAGCGAGCCACATGGCCCGATCTCTCCCCGATTGAGAACATGTGGATTGCCCTGGTGAGTGTCATCAGGACATCACTTCCATCCACAAGTCTGCGGGGTCTGCATGCTCAGGTGCAAGTGGCATCAGACCTGTACAACTCCATGCCACATGTCTTGATGCTTGTGTTCACAATGTTGGGGGTCCCGATGCCATATTAGCTTGTACATTTTGTGGCTGTGCAGCACAACACATTGATCCTTCCTAATTGAAAAGCATAATCATTTTGTGTGTGTGGTACCACCTACTTGCCTGCCAACAATGATTGCAATCCATCTGGTACTTGTGGGTACAGTTATTTTAATGATGATGAATGTATGATACATTGAAAAGTCCTCAATATTGCAGGAACACTGTGCTTGTGATGATAAGACACCTGAAATGATAAAGGTCATATTTTCATTTTCATCAACAGGTTCCAATATCTGAGGGTTCTGTGTTGGACTATGAAATGCCTGAAAACGCATGTGACATTCAGCTCCTGAACAGTGATTTTGGGGGCTGTGGCTTGACACTGAATGATGTGGTGCAAGTAAGTTAGCTACAGTTTCATGCATTGTTTCACTTCTCTTTATTTAATGTAAGCTGTCTCAAAAGAAGAGTGGTGATCATTTACAATTTGTAATCTGACAAGCATGGTGAAATATACGGTAGCTGTAGACACACTTTCATTGTTAAAGATAATAATGTAAATGTTTATAGTTTCCAAATCATGAGCTCCATTGGGGTGAAACAAATGAGAGAAATATTGAGTTTGACAGAGCTCCAATGTACGATGTTAATAGAACTTTTATTTATTCTTGATTTGCTTTGTCTGTCTTCAAATAATCCTTTATGATCTGCCTGGGAAACCCAGAGTGACAATTGCCCTGTATGTCTTCTATTTCTGGAAACCCGTTTGGTTCCAGTGCTTTGAAATACCTGCCATTTTTTACTAGGACTGTGAAGCTATTTACATGTTCTTAGGTGTTAAATTTAAAATTATTCTTTTGTGAAAAAATTTCATATTTTTGGATTAGAAAGCTATGTACATAGGACGTTTGTCCATGATTGAAAATAACCAGTGTGGTTCAGTAACCACTTTAGAAAGTTGCTTTGTAAGCAGAGACAGCTTAATCACATATTTAAGCTAAGCATAGACATTGGCAAACTAAAGCAGAAAGAAATGAAACTGAATGTAGTGTTAGCTGTTGGAAAAGTGCTGATTGAATTTGAAAGTAAAAAAACTAGCAACTAAGTGGGCCAATTTTGTCTACCCGGTAACCCAGTGAGTTGACAAGAGAGGAATACAAAATACTAAATTCTATTTCCTGAAATTGCCTTTGTGACAAAAACATGATTCAGGTCATCCTCACAAGTTTCACATACATGCTGAAATAAGATTTGAGATGGAATAAATAATAGAAGTAGTGACAGTAACTACTTTCTGCGTTTGATTGTATTGTCCACTGTCGCGCTCCCAGTTTCCCCGCCATCGTGCTCCCCATCTCTCCTTCGTCGCACTCCTCACCTCAGGAGAGTTCTTACAAATTCATATGTAATACCAGCAATTGGTTGGGACTGCAGTCTACCCTCTGTAAGTTGGCTTATATATTTAATAAAGACAAAACCTGTGTTCCAGATGCTGCATCCATTAGTTTCCTTTCAGAGTATGCTGATACATTGGCTCCAGACTTATCAGTTGTATATAACTGCTCACCTGCCAAAAGATCCACATGTAAAGACTGGAAAGTTTCACTGATCACACAGTATTCAAGAAAGGAAATAGCAGTAGGGAACTGTTACCCAGCAGATTACTCCTAACATCTGTTTACTATAGGATTTTGGAAAAGTTACTGTGTTCAAACATCTATTGGCACACAGCATGGATTCAGAAAATATTGTTCTTGTGCTATGCAACTAGCTCTTTATTCTCACAAAGTAAAGCTTTTCATTCTCATAAAGTTATCAGTGTTATCAAAAGAGGGTGTCAAATTGATTCCATATTTCTAGATTTCCAAAAGTCTCTTGATACCATTCCACAGAAGTGACCTCTATTCAGATTGCATGCCTATGGAGTTTCATCCCAATTGCCAATTGTTCCACTGGATTCATGATTTCTTGTGTGAAAGGTCACTTTTCATAGCAATTGATGGAAAGCCATTGAGTAAAACAGAAGTGATATCTGACGTTTCCCAAGGAAGTGTTAGAGGCCCTCTGCTGTTTCTAATCTATATGAATGATTTGAGAGACAGTCTGAGCAGCCATCTTAGATTGTTTGCAGACAATGCTGTCTTTTACAGTCTAGTAAAATCATCATAAGATCAAAAACCAGTTACAGAATAATTTAGACGAGATATCTGTGTGGTGTGAAAAGTGTCAGTTGACCATTAATGAAAAGTGTGAGGTTATTGTCACGAAAACTAAATGGAATCTGTTCAGTTTTGGTTACTTGATAAATCACATAAATATAAACACTTTCAGTTCAACTAAATACTAAGGAATTGTGATTGTGAACAACATAAATTGGAACAACCACATAGATAATGTTGTGGGATGTGACACTTCATAAATGTAACAGTTCTACTGAAGAGACTGTCTACACCACTCTTGTCCATCTTCTGGTGGAGTATTGCTGTGAGGTGTGGGACTCTTAGCAGATAAGATTGATAGAGGACATAAAAAAAAGTTTGTAGAAGGGCAACTCATTTTGTATTATCACAAAACTGGATAGAGGTGCCATGGATGTGATATGAAAATTGGGATTGCAGCTGGGAAGAAGACATTTTCATTGCAGCAGGATCTTCTCATGAAAGTTCAATTGCTGACTTTCTCCTCTGAATGTGAGAATATCTTGTTGGCACCCACCTACAAAGGGAGAAATGATCACTGCAATAAAATAAGACAAATCAGAGCTCTCTCAGAAAGATTTAAGTGTTCATTTTTCGTGCACACTGTTAAAGAGTGGAAGAGTAGAAAAATAGGTTGAAGGTGGTATGATGAACCCTCTGCAAGGCGCTTAATCGTGAATTTCAGGATAGCCATGTAGATGTCTAATTTAATATAACTACTGTTTAATTATCTTAAATGTTAAGTGCGATGTCACATAATATTTGTATGAGTCAATGATATTGTGAGCTTGTGCTCTTTTTAATTTCTAATAATCATAAATAGCACATAATTGATTGCATTCTTTCATTTAAATGCAACGTAAACCAAATTTTATAGCCTGTCAGTAGTAATTGATAGCGTTGAACAACTTGCTTGCAGTGGTTGAATGATATCAATTATTACTGATTATTGTCAGCTCACATTCATAAATTAATTATGTTAATCTGAGTAGTCTTCTTTATGATACTCCTTCACACTGCACAAAATTTAAAGTAGCATGTAGTTAATTTTTTCGATCTGTGTCTCAGATTAATATTATTTTCACATGCTAACTTGCACATGCTTTATGTTTCTGTGATTTGCACTGCATTCATCATACTCTATGGTTGTATTACTTGTTGATAGAAACAAACAGCTTGTGTACGTATCAAAATAACAAATGATCCCCTTTTTATTATTAAAAGTGCAAGCTCTTCCTACACATCCTTTACGTACTATCAGTTCTCATTTCACTTGGTTAATGTTAAGCTTCCCAATTAGCTCAAACTGTTTAGCAAATACTGAGTCCTTTTGCTTGCATATTAGAGATATTGCCTCAATAACTGCAAACTGTCTTCAGCATTCTTGTTGAACAAAAAGTTGATAAATTTCCCTGTAAGTACCAGCTCTTCCATACTATACTCACGTTCTACGAAGTGTCAGCAAAGAGTACTGCTAGATGCAAACCTTTGTGTGTGTGTGTGTGTGTGTGTGTGTGTGTGTGTGTGTGTTACGCGTGCATCCTTGAGTGTGGGCACACATGCAATGACCCATATAGTCACTGAATTTTATATGGTGCCTGGCATTTTTAGTGTGCAGTCATAAATAGGACTACTATTTTATTTGACGAGATTTCAGTGTGTTGGAGGCCTGCATGTTATGTTTGCTTATGAAATGTATGTTTATCTCAGTGCTCATGCCTATAATCATAGTGATTTTTTTCTGTTGTCCTAGGCTTTGACTGCAGCATCTTGTGACGACCTTTTCAATTCTGAAACATTAGAGACACTTGGGGACTCGTTTCTTAAGTTTGCTGTGAGCCTATTTCTATTTATTCATTATAAAAGTCATCATGAAGGAACATTATCAAGTATTAAAATGAAAGTTGTTAGCAATTGGCACTTCTACAATGTGGCTAAAGGAAAAGATATTGGAAGTAAATTGCAGGTAAGACATGCAGAAAATAAGACAAAACTATCATAATCAATGTATTATACCAAAATGAGGTGTGCAGGATGCTATGTTGTTACTGTGAAGTTGTCATATCATTTGTTGTTGTACATATTTTAGACAGAGTGGTAACTCTCTGGATTTGCATGTTATTGGACTGTGCTGTAACCCATATTCCTGCCATCCATATCTAAATTTTCTGTGGTTACCCTAAATCACTTATATCAAACGCTAAGATCTTTATTTTGAAAAGCACATGGCTGATGCTTCTTCCTTGTCTTGATTCATTCCGAGCTCACGTTCCATCTCTGATCATCTTGCATGAATGGAATGGTAAATCACAATTGAGGAAAATAATTTGACCTATGATTAAGACTGTCTCAGTTACATAACTCTAAGATCAAAATAATAATCATAAGAACATTGACACAACTGGGGAAAACACTGTGGTGCTGATGGAGAGTCAGTTGACACATTTATCCTTCTCCAACATCCCTGAAAGTTTGTAACATCATAATGGGATCACCCTTTACATTCATATATGATTTTTTTCCCTCTTCCATCCCTTCAACTAATACTGTTGGCAGTGGCTCATTTCATGATACTTCCCAAACCGTTCTTTCTTTTCGATTCATTGCAACATGTCTTTGTTTCTTAATTAATCAGTCCATCAGACTGTGAAATACATTCTATAATGCCATGTTTCAGAGGCTTCTGATTTTTTCCTTTCCATCTTCCCCATTGCCCATGTTTTGCACCCAGCTGATCCATAAGTTGCTGACATGCACCAACAGTTCTCATTGGATTTACAAAAGTTTGTTGATTTCAGTTATTGCAAAAATCAGTCATATGCCCATTGCTTTAGATGTTGGTCAAGTTGTATCTCCTGAAATATTGGAATATGCGATAGTATTAAAATTAAAACAGCAGTTCCTGGGCAGTGGGGGTTGACTCTCCCACAGGCCTGGCACAGAGTATAGCCCCTTGTGGCCTTCTAAATATTGATACTGTTATTTGTTCTCAAAAAGCTGTCTGTGTATTCTAATGTTTAAGATGTCTTTACTCACTTCACACAATCCCTGCATTCATATTCAGCAAGAGCACTGATAACTGTGGCGTCCATTGTCCTAAAATCATCACCGTGGAAACTTTGTGCAAAAGGGAAGAATAAGATTCAAATTAATACTTCAGTTAGTGAAATCAATACCAGGAGTAAGAACAATCTTCATAAAGATTTAGCACTCACTCTGGTCCACATAGGTGCCCACTATTCAGCAACACAAATCTTCAATAGTTTGCCATCGTCCATTAAATATTTATTTACTAACAATGTATGGTTGAAGAGAAGCTAATGGATTTGAATGCCCACCTCTGTCCACTACATTGATGGATTTCTTAGTAAAACCGATTGCTGCACTTACAGTTAACCACATATCATAACATTAATGTTGGATCATTTCTGACTTTGGCATAGATTCAATGCCATAATGTGATCTTTATGAGTTCCTACATTCAAGAATAAAAATTCACTCAGCAGTGGAGTCTGCCCTGATTTTAAATGAGATGTGCGAGACTGGGACTGTAACCTGTGATCTTTGCAGGAATCCTGTGCAAAGTTTTAATGTACAAGTAATGTCCCAGTATAAGACATTTAAATGCTTTTGGGAGGCTTTATAATTAGTGTGTAAATGAGAAAGTAAATACCCTCCTTTTCTTTGTTGAGGACTGTTGTATCATGCTACTAGTGCATATACATGTAGTGGCACCGCATGTGTACTTAATCAACCACCAACTGTATCTATGTTGGCTGGCCACTCAAGGCATTCTGTAGAAAGTGTGCATGTGGCACGGTCTCTGCTGTGCCGTCTACTGGCAACTTGCACCTATATATGCACAGAGCAGTGCTGATTCACACTCACTATGTTCTTTTATTTTGTAGCACTCACATCATTTGTTCTGTTATGTTGCATCTTGTGTATGATTCTTTTGGCATTTGTTCTGTGTGTTACTTATGTTGCATCTTGTGTATGATTCTTTTGTTATGTGTGAAGTCAAAAAAGGCTTATTTCTATTATTGTTCAGAGGTGTTAGTTCAATCGGTTCTGTGTATTACTTGGTTACTACAGAGTTGGACTGGTTTTATATTACATGGTTAATACACAAATGGTGTTTACGTGTGCAGTCTTTAAGTGCAGTTTTTTCAGGTTTAGTCTTTATGGATGCCGTGCTACTGGCCTCAATTGAACAGCTTACTTCAGCAGTGACAACTTTAACAGACAGGGTATCTTTCCACCAGTTTATCCGCATGCATTTTTCCTTTTGAAGATTCGTCTGAGGATTGGGAAGGTTACAGAAGATTACTCAGACAGCAGTTTTTGGCTTTCAGTGTGACAGACTCGCATTTGTGCAAAGCTCTATTCTTCTCGTGTATTCGAACTGAGGTGTATCAATTACTGTGTCAGCTTGCCTCTTTTACAGGAACTTTTAGCTCTTACTTTTGATCACATGTGCAGTTTATTGTCCAATTACCATCGCAAATGAGTGCATGTCATAGCGGCATGAGTTGAATTGTACTGATGCTGCAAGAAACCAGACCAGTCTTAGAGGGCCTGGGCTTCTGACCTTAACGGCTTTATCTGTAATTGTCAATTCATTACCGATGCCCATAATGACTCTTACGCAGACTCTATGGTATGCTCTCCCTCGGGACATTCCACTCTTTGGCAGGTTCCTGCTTGGCTACCACGGGGCCCGAGCCTTTGCATCATCTTTCCCTTCTGTGCTGCATGTGTATCCTCTTGCTATTCTTTTTCCCCTCCCTTGGGAAACGTGTCTGGGGTGTTATTAGGAATGTTCCGCATTGTCTGTCGCTGACATAAGAACAGTCTCGCCACCGTTTTTCGTTCCTCTTTTCTTTATTTGTTTCCCTTCTCCTCTCATTCCTCTGCTTCGGCATTTGAGGTTCCCCTTTTTCTTCTTCCCTCCTGTTCACTCCTGAAAGCTGGTCCACATGTCTGATGCGTGAGCTGCTACCTTCCCAAGTTGCTGATTGGTACCCCTGTCAGGTGTTTGGGAGATGTGAACTGTGGTGTCACTGCCGGACACCACACTTGCTAGGTGGTAGTTTTAAATCGGCCGCGGTCCATAAGTACATGTCGGACCCGCGTGTCGCCACTGTGTGATCGCAGACCGAGCGCCACCACAAGGCAGGTCTCGAGATACGGAAGAGCACTCGCCCCAGTTGTACGGACGACGTAGCTAGCGATGCACACTGACGAAGCCTCGCTCATTTGCAGAGCAGATAGTTAGAATAGCCTTCAGCTATGTCAATGGCTAAGACCTAGCGAGATGCCATTAGTAACATTGCATGTATCTAAAGAGTCTCACTTGTGTCGCCACAATCTCCATATGTACCAAAAGGATGGATTAAAGTTAAGTATTTCAGAAGCTACGTACTTTTCTTTATAGCATTCATTACGTATCCTGTTTCAGACCTCACGCCATCCTGCTTTAACTTAGCGCGTGCCTTTCGGCTTCCTCTCATTGTGTCTAGGCTGTCTTGTCTAGACACAACATGAACAATCACCTAAAGCGGTGCGCCCCCCTTGTGAAGGGAACCCCCAGTTGGAAGGAGTGCGCCTCCTTCTCCCCACTGTATCAACTGGAGTGGCAGCCATGCCACCTCCTCTTGGGATTGTCCCATGTATCTTGATGAGCAGGCTGTCTAGGAGATCCTGCTAAAGGAAAAACTGCCTTACCCAGTCACTCGCAAGCTATTGGCTAGTCGCAAACCCTGTGTTCTCCTGTCTGGCACCTATAGTTCTGTTCGTGTTACCCCTCACTCATGAAGGAGATGGCCACACAGACATGCGACCTCAAATTCAGCTCTGAGGTTGTGAAATCACCTAGTGTCACGGGATCATTGTTATCCCCTTGTTCAGCTGTGCAACAAGCCGTCAAACTCTTACCTCAAGGGGTGAAGCCACCAGCTACACACCGGTAGGCCGGAAAGGACAGGAGGAGTACTCCCATGAAGACTTCCTACGTCCCTCCAGCCAAACAACACCCAAATCATCCTTCGCTAACCAGAAAGGCTTGAAGAAGTCCACCAAAGGCAAATAGTCTTCTCCTTTGCCACATGATATCGTTGCCCGGCCGGCTTCTGTGTTGCCATTGAGCACCACCAAATGTTTTTCTGCATTGGACTCCACATATCAACAGCACAAACAAGACTATGCTTCTGTGAACCTCACAGAGCAGTATCCTGCTGCTTCTGTGCCCTGTAGCAGCGAGTCTTTGCAGGCTGTCGCTCCGCAGCCGCCGAGCTGACACCTCTTCATTTCTTCCTCACCATGACTCTCTTCCAGTGGAACGTTTGTGGCCTTCGGTTCTATAAAGAGGATTTATGGCTGCTTTTAGCATCACAGCATCCCCTTGTACTCTGCCTTCAGGAAACAAAATTGTGTCCTCACAACTGCTTTGAGCTTTCACATTTCTTCCCGGTTTGTTTTGACTTTCCCCCTGAGTTCGGCATTCCATCTCATTTGAGCATCATGCTGCTCGTAAGGGATGTCCCATCTCCGTGACTAGCAATCTTCAAGCTGTTGCTATTCGCCTTTTCCTTCCTCACCAGACTTTTTCCCACTGTACCATTTATGTCCTTCTGTCGTTTGATGTCACCAGGGCAGCCTTCCTTCAGCTTATTGTGAAGCTACCTCCCCTATTTTTGCTAATTGGTGACTTTAATGTGCATCATCCCCTTTGGGATTCTCCCAGAACCTGTCAGAGAAGTGCCCTCTTGGCTTATCTTCTTAATCAACTCAACCTCTTCTACCCACATTCCTTTCCGACTCATTCTATTCCCATTTGGACCTATCCTTCTGCACTGCCCAGCTTGCCCATTGTCTTGAGTGGTCCATTCTTTCTAACGTCTATTGGAGCGACTATTTCCCATGTGCTATCCGTTTGCTGACTCCTACCCCATCTGCATGCACACCCAAATGGCAGCTTACTAAGGCTGACTGGCAGGTTTACTCCTCCCTGGCAATCTTCAAAGAACAGGATTTCTCCAGTTGTGATGACTAGGTGGAGTATCTCACAAATGTTATCCTTACTATTTCAGAACATTCCAGTCCACGCACTTCCTCTTTACCACGCTGTGTCCCAGTCACTTGGTGGACTGAGGCATGCCGCGATGCAATTCATTCACGGAGACTTGCTTTCCGCATTTTTAACTGTCATCCTATGATGGCAAACTGCATTCATTATAAACAGATGCATGCAATTTCATTCATTAGTTCTTTTAACAGTTCCACCTCTTTCTCTGTTGTGTGGGCCAACTTCCGACAGCTCTCTGGAACCACAATCCGTTCATGAATTTCCGGCCTGACGACAGTAGCAGGCAATGTTGTCTTGGACCCTATTACTATCTCCAACACCTTGGGTCACCATTTTGCAGATATTTCAAGCTCTTCCCACCATCACCCTGCCTTCTTCCATCAGAATCAAGCTGAGGGGGCTCGGGCGATACCCTTCTCTTCTCAGAATCATGAATGCTACAATGCCGCCCTTACTATGAGGGAGCTAGATCGCGCTCTCAGTTCATCCCGATTCTCCGCCCCAGGGCCAGACACTGTCCACATTCAGATGTTGCAGCACCTTTCTCTTGCAGGCAAGCACTTTCTGCTTAATACGTACAACCGCATCTGGGCAGAGGGCACATTTCCCAGGCAATGGCATGAAGCCACCATCATAGCTAAGCCCAGTAAGGACAAAAACCTACCTTCTGGCTACTGCCCCATCTCTCTCACCACCTGCATTTTCAAGGTGATGGAATGTATGATTCATGCCTGGCTGGTATGGTGGCTCGAGTCTCACAGTTTAGTAACAACTGCACAGTGTGGATTTCGAGCATGGCATTCTGTAGTTGACCATCTCATTACTTTGTCCACCCATGTCATGAATGGTTTCCTGTGGAAATTCCAGACTGTGGCCATGTTTTTCAATTTGGAGAAGGCCTATGATACCTGCTGCAGAACTGGTATCCTCCATACTCTTTACACGTGGGGCTTCTGTGGCCGCTTGCCCTGTTTTCTTCAGAAATTTTTAAAAGATCGAGTTTTCAAGGTACATGTGGGTTCTGCCTTGTCGGACACCTTTATCGAGGAAAATGTTGTGCCTCAGGGTTCCGTCCTGAGTGTTATCCTCTTTGCTATCGCCATTAACCCTATAATGGCCTGTCTCCTGCCAGGCATCTCCGGCTCCCTTTTTGTTGATGATTTTTCCATCTACTGCAGTTCTCCACAGACCTGTCTCATTGAGCGGCATCTTCAGCGATGTCTTGATTGTCTTTATTCCTGAAGCATTGACAATGGCTTTCATATTTCCACTGACAAAACTGAGGTAAATGGTTTCTCCCACCATCTTTACAACTTGGGCCTGTTGCTCTTCCGTTTGTCGAAACTACGAAATTCCTGGAGCTTGTGCAAGATAGGAAACTCTCTTTGCCCTCCCGTGTCTTACCTGGCAGCCCTCTGTACATGGTCCTTCAGTATCCTATGTGTTATCGATGGTACTTTGGGGTGCCGATCAAACCACCCTTCTCTGTTTGTACTGCCCTCTTACGCTGTCTCAACACTATCCAGCATCGTGGTATCCGTTTGGACACTGGTGCTTTGTACACTAGCCCGGTTGAGTGTCTGTATGCTGAAGCTGCTGAGCTACCACTGCCCTACCACCGTGACTTTCTCCTCAGCAGGTATGCATGCTGTTTGTCTATGGCCATGTGTGGCCACCCATCCTATGCCTCTGTCTTCAATGATTCCTTTGACCGCCAGTATGGAGTGCATCCCGCTTCTCTGTTACCTCCTGGAGTCCACTTTCAGCACTTTCTCTGGCAGCTTAACTTCACCCTACCTGCAACTTTCCTGGTGGATGTGAACCGTTCGCCACCGTGGCTTTGTGAAGCGGCCTGTGTTAACCTTTGCCTCCATTTGCTTCTTAAAGACACTACTCCAGCCTTGCTCTATCACCTTCAGTTTCATGACCTTCGCATGGCATTTCACAATAGTACCTTTATGTGCACTGAAGCCTCTCAGACTGACCATGGTGTCAGTTGTGCCTTTGTCATTAGTGCCCACGTCTTCATATACCGGCTTCCGGCACACTGTTCACTATTTACAGCTGAGCTCTTCGCCCTGTATCAGGCCATAGAGTACATCTGGCAACACTGACTTTTCAGTTGTGTCCTCTGCTCAGACTCTCTCAGCTTACTTCAAAGCCTCTGTGCGCTGTACACCGTGCATCCCTTAGTGCAACAGGTCCAGGAAAACTGTCACTTGCGCACTCTCTGTGAAGTTCCTGGTCATGTTGGTCTGCCAGGAAACGAGTCTGCTGACGCTGCTGCCAAGCCTGCCAGCCTCGTACCTCATCCCACTAGCTCCTATATTCCCTCCAATGGTCTCTGTGTTACCGTTAGTCACGAGGTTGTGTCCCTTTGGCATTGCCATTGGTCGTCCCTTCATGGGAATAAGCTCAGGATTATTAAGCCTCTCCCTGTGGCTTGGACGACATCCTCTTAGCCCTCCTGTCGGGAGGAGGTCATTTTAACTAGGTTGCATATTGGGCACTGCCTTTTTTAACCATCGTCATTTGATAAGTGGCACTCTCCCACCACTCTGTACACACTGTGCCCAAGTTTTAACTGTCTGCCACTTCCTGATGGAATGTCCACTTTTTAACCATTTACATTCCAACTTGTGTTTGCCATCTGAGTTACAGGCCATTTTAGCAAATGACGCGTGAGCTGTCGACTGAGTTTTACTTTTAATCCGCCAAAGCAATATGGCAAAGGCATTTCCTTCTCTTATGTCAATTGGGATTGACGTTTAGTTGGTTTTTGACTCCTTTCTCTCTTCGTGTTATATAGTTTTGATGTTGCTGCGTATGACCCCAGTTGTTTTTGTGCCCTAAATCAAAACAATCTCTGGTACACAACGCAATTATCTGTGTAGCTCCGGATTAGGAAGTGTGCCAGAAGGCTTTACTCTGGGAAAACCTGCCGTTCGCAGATGTTTTGCAAATAGCACAACCTTTTGAAGTTTACTGGGCAGCGAATGACCAAATTTGAAGTGTGGGACCATGTGACGATAGTGTCAGAAGATGTGCCCACTAGGACTACAGATATCTTCCACAGTGAAGTTTTTATGGGTACCAGTTGGCTTTAGTAGAATTACAGGGAATGAAACTGCACAATAAACTTAGTTTCAGTGTGGGAAGCAGTGGGCTGGACCAGTGTTGTTTTTATCTCCCTCCATTGATCACATTCAATTAATCAGTGAAGACAGATTAGTACTCATCAAATATTGGACAGCTTTACGTTCGGTGATACGGCTGGATTTTTTTATGCGATTTAGCCCTTACTATCACCTGTTAATACTATAAACTTCATGTTTGGAGGTGTGCTTGGATTCTGAATAGAACTGTTGCTACAGCTAGCCAAATGGAAGTGACCAGAGTCTACTGACTACTTTTTACTTTGCCATGGCACTGTTAATTTTGTAGGTCTTTTTCAGAACTGATTTAGTGAAACACTGGAATTAGGAAGTGTTAAAGATAATATCCACCTGCATTAAGTTGCATTAACAATTATTTTGACCAAAATCTGTTTCTCTACTATCTAATATTTATTATTATCTTTTACACTGCATGGAAAGCAGTAGCTATTTTTAATAAAACAGTATCATAGATTTTTTCCTTGATATTATTTTAGTTTATTATTATTTCAGTTTACTTCAAATGTGTTACTTTAAATTCAGATTCATAGGTTCGTACCAGATGAAACATGGGTACCACCTGGTTTCACCGTTCCGCAACCAGTACGTAGAAAATTCTTAAGTGAACATATAGCTCCAGAATATCTGAAGAAATTGAATCTCAGTGAAGTTGAGCACTCAGTGGACCAGTTAGTTGGCATGAGAAACAGTTGGAACCTAGCAACGCCAAACAACTCTGAACTTTTCATTGGCGTGCAAACTGTTAGTGATAAAGCTCTGGCTGATGCTCTTGAGGCTCTTACCGGTGTTTACTTGAAGGTAAATATGAAGTTTTCTTCTTTCTTGTGTATGCTATATTTTATCAGTGTATATTTCAGTGAAGTTTGATGTTTTATGAACCATACAGAGATCACTTGCACAAACGTTGATGTGAGTTTGGTGGAACATACAGGGTGATCTGCAGCATCATAGTTCATGTAGTGAGTAGCTGACGAGAAGCAAAGTTCAGAACATAGCAAAGATTTCTGTAAAAATGTGATAAGTTTTTATGATGAGTAACTCAAGTCAGGAACCTTAAATAGGCATAGTCGAACTCTGTATCCCTAAGATACAGTAACTGTGGCTTCACAGGGTGCAAGAGGGTCAATGCAGTTCTACCAGCCACAGTATTTTTGCAGTGTTGCATCAGCAGTCATGTCCACATCGCAGTAGGTTGCACCCGACACGAGACACGATGCCACTTGTGCCCTATTCGGTGCACAGGACAACTGGCAGAATGCAAGGCCAGAATATTGATATTGATAATCAGGCTGGTTATGGAATCTGAATTCCTATATAATGTAGTAAACACTTCCCATCTTTATTGAGAACATAGAACCAGAACTGGTTAAGTGTGTGCCTAGCTGACTAGATAAATGGAACGATAGGTGCAGGACACCCTCATCCCTCTCTAAAAGGGTCCCTTGGCATGTCTGAGCTGTGGTTGGCCTATCCAGGTATTAATCGAACTACAATAGATGGGTGGTGATATCTGACAGTTGTTTGCCTCTTGGTACAGCTTAAGTCTGCCTGCAGCAAGAGACTGGTTACCCGCAGGGGGTGGCCAGAAGGGTGGAGCCGGGGATCGCGACAGTGGTGTGGTGTTTTCTATGAGCGCAAGTGGGGGGAGAAAGGGGGGGGGGGGGGGGGGGGGGGGGGAGTTGCAGGTCTGAATGACCAGAGCTGGTTCCATTGTTGTACCTGCTACTTGTAATCACCTACAACATCAAAATAGCCGTCATTCCTACCAAAAGTGCAGTCCTGTGTGATAATATTACTGTATGCACAGGTGCAGCAGGTTGGAGTACTAATTGGTCTGCACATGTGCAATTCTTCAGTGAGACTCTGTCTGTTGCTTATGTTGAACCTGTATGTTGTGCTGAAGCTAGTGAGTGCTTTCTCAATAGGTGTGGTCCTCAAAATTTACCTCATCTGCATTTTGTGTGTCCTGGCCAGCCACTCCACTTCATGCTTTGATGCTAGATGGGAAAGAACGGTGGTCAGGTGTTCTATCCCATTAACATATACAGAATTCTTTGAACACAGATGCCTTTAATGGAGTGCCATTGTTGAATACTGTTCTCTCTACAACAAATGTGGAGTTCAGTGCAAAGTTGGTAGTTGACATCATCATAACGGTCAACCATGATACATGAGAAAAGTTAGAAAAGGCAGAAGCAATTGGCGACCACATTGCTCCCTGGAACTGTTTGACTTGATTGATGTGTACTCTCTGTTAGGGCTGCTCATCACGAGGCCACATGTTACAACACTGCACAGGAGCATTCAGAATTGTTGTGTTAAAATGATGTCTCAGTGAAGAAAATGTCTGTGCTCTTAGGTAATAGGTGTAGTGAACCTCATTACACAGCCGACAAAACTGTGCAAAGCAGATGATTGCAGTCTCATTTCATCCCCTGTATATGTACCTCAATTGTAAATTCGTTGAGGGTGAAGGAAGATGTATTGTGACAGAACATAACACTTAGTGTGAGTAGAATTCTGTATCTGGTGAGCAAGGCCACATTTAAAATAGATGGTTTTGTAATTGTAAGCACAAGAAATGAGGCCTACATTGGCAGCCTTTGAGCTGTTTTAACAGGGACCTTGAAATAGAGACCAAAAAATGAAACAGAGCTCAAGGGGCCAAACAGTGAAACAGTGATCAAATTAAACTTAATCCCAAACAGATAAATGTGTAATATCTTCTTACTTTATTCGACGTTCTCAATTTGTGAGCCTTCGTTTGGTCACAGTTCTTGTTTATTTACAGTGCTGAAATATGATGTGTTGGTACACAACAAAAGGGGTTTGCCAAAGTGAACTTCACTTGACACAGTGTTGTTCTAAGGCTCTTTTTAAGCTGAGGGATCACTTTTGGCATACTTCTGTCCAGACAGAATTAACCACGTTTTTGCTTAGTTGATGGAGTGGGTGGGAGAGTGAGCAAATGTGGTATGATAATTAATTTTATATAAGAAAAACTACATCTCTTTAAGTACTTATAGCCTGGAAAGTTATTTATTACATCAATATGGCCCTGCTTTGATGTTAGTTTGTTTTGTATTAAGCTCAGACTGAGATTTAATTCGCAACAGGAACCACTGTATATCACCACTGTACAGTGAGTATACTGCAGTAGTGGTGAAACTGTGCACTGGTAGGTGTCCAGAGTAATCGGAGACACAGCCACACCTGTGTCCAGCTTGACATCTCTCACTAAGTGTTGACATAAATTAACATAAATTTTTTTCTGTAGAAAATGGCTTAGTAACATGTAGCATGCCGGCAGCACAATCTGTTGATTGCTGGCAGCGTTAGACACTTGTGTGGTGCTGTCCCAACTTGATGCATGTAAAACATCTTGATGTCACAGAATGGGCAGTGAAATTCCTCATGCCTTGTGTTGCAGTTGGGACACAATTTGTTTGAGTTGATTTACTTGAGGTTTATAGGCAGCAACATGAGGGAAACATTTTTGTCAAACACTGGTAAGTCCAAGGTGGATTAACAGTATTATGAAAATAGTAGATTGCTATGCACCATATCCAGGAAACATAGAGTTGCAGACAGGCACAACAAAAAGACTGCTATTTCTGTGAGATTCTTGCATTTTGTGAGATGATTACAGTGAATAAAATACTTTTCTTCTGTGCATGTTTATTATTGTTGAGGAAAGTGAATCACTAACTACTGACAAAAACTTGTTTATTCTGCATTGCTGGACTAAGAGATGAACGGATGTTCAGTTACTCCGATGATGATCTTGACCATCCATCATCAGTAAGCCATTCGGCACTAATGTGGCCTGTGCTGAAGCTGGTGTTTTGTGAGGTTTAGCACCTCACTTAATGTTGGATTAGATGACTCTTCAATGGTCTTGGCTGCTACTTGGATAGCAGAATACTTGGAGTGCATATAAGGGTTTTTTAGGCTAGGTGTTAGTTTGAGGTATTCTGATGAACACTCGCCAGGCAGTACTCAGCAAGGGAAGTCAGACTGTGTTCAGAGTAAAGACACTTCAACTGTCAAAATTTTTTCAGTAAATTGTCGAAGTATTGTAACAAAGTTTCCGAATTTACTGCCCTTCAGGAAAGCTGTCGCACTCAAATTATTATCAGGACTGAGAGCTAGCTGAAACCTGAAATGGAAAGATCTGAGATATTTAGCAAGTCATGGAACGTGTATCGGAAAGACAGATTAGAGACCATAGGGTGGGGAGTGTTCATTGCAGTTGACAAAAACAACATGTCTGTTGAGGTCAAAGGTCAGTATGACAGTGAAGTTATCTGTTTGTGTGTAACAGGTCTAGGTGAAACCAAGTTAATTGTTGGATGTTTTTACCTGCCACACAATTCTTCTGTGACAGTTCTAGAGCCATTCAAAGAACTGGTCAATAGCATGTAAATCTCCAGATCATGTAATACTAATTGGAGGCGGCTTTAACCTACCGAGTTTTGACTGGGGTGTCTGTGGTTCATTGCAGGGGTATGGACAGATAGTCATGTGAAGTACTTCTGAACACATTTTCCAAGAACTGTCTTCAGCAGGTAGCTTGATAGCCCCCACACAATGGAAATATCTTAGACCTTGTAACTACTAATAGACTAGACCTGATTGACAATGTCAGTATAGAAAAGGGGATTAGTGATCATGATATCATTATAGCAACTATGATTATGAAAGTTAATAAGTTGGCTAAGAAGCCTAGGAGAATATTTCTGCTGGAAAGAGCAGATCAGCAGTTGTTAGCATCTCACTTAGACAGTGAATTGACATCTCTTAATTCCACTAGTGAATTGACATCTCCACTAAGATTGACATAGAGGATTTATTGGCAAAGTTTAAGCTGATTGTAAATCATGGTCTGGAAATTATGTGCCCAGTAGGTGGATTATGGGCAGAAAAGACCCACCATGGTTTAATAACAAGATTTGGAAACTGCTAGTGAGACAGAGGCTGTTGCACTCTCAGTTCAAAAGAGAATGCACAAATGATGACAAACAAAGGCTAGTACAGATTTGTGTGTCTGTGAAAAGGTGTCTGCCTAAGCATACAGCTACTACCAGTCTCATACATCATGAAAACATCTGTCCAAGAACCTGAGAAAATTCTGGTCTTATGTAAAATCGCTAAGTGGATCTGAGGCTTCCATCCAGTCACTTGACCTGTCTGGTGTCGCAGTTGAAGCTAGCAAAATGAAAGCTGAAATTTTAAATTTCACATTCAAGAAAACTTTCACACAGGAGAATCATACAAACATACCATTGTTTGACCATTGAACAGGCTCCCAGAGGGACGACATAGTAATAAGCATCCTTGGTGCAGAGAAACAACTGAAGGACTTGAAATCAAATGTCACCAGGTCTGGAGGGAATCCCAGTTTGTTTTTTGAAAGAATGCTCTGTGGTGTTGGCCCCTTATTTAGCTTGCATTTGTCATGAATCTATTGCCCAGCATAAAGTCCCAAGTGATTTGAAAGAAGTGGAGGTGACTCCTGTGCATAAGAAGGGCAAAAGAATGGACCAGCAAAATTACAGACCAATATCACTACTGCAGAATCCTTGAACACATTCTTAGTTCAAATATATCTTGAGACCAAAAAGCTTATGTCCATCAATCACCATAGTTTTAGAAAGCATCGCTCATGGTAAACTCAGTTTGCCATTTCCTCCCAAGATATACTGGAAACTATGGATGAAAGGCAACAGGCAGATTCCATATGTCTAGATTTCCGGAAAGTGTTTGACATGGTGCCTCATTGCAGGCTGTTAAAGAAGGTATGAGCATATGGAATAGGTTCACAGATATGTGAGTGGCTCAAAGACTTCTTAAGTTACAGAATACCCTAATTGGTGTGATGAATGGCAGCTAGGTCTAAATATAGAAAAATGTTTGTTAATGTGGATGAGTAGGAAAATCAAACCTGTAATGTTTGGGTACAGTACTACTAGTGTCCTGCTTGATACAGTCAAGTTGTTTAAATTGTTGTTGTTGTTGTTGTTGTGGTCTTCGGTCCTGAGACTCGTTTGATGCAGCTCTCCATGCTACTCTATCCTGCGCAAGCTTCTTCATCTCCCAGTACCTACTGCAACCTACATCCTTCTGAATCTGTTTAGTGTATTCATCTCTTGGTCTCCCTCTACGATTTTTGCCCTCCACGCTGCCCTCAAATACTAAATTGGTGATCCCTTGATGCCTCAGAACATGTCCTACCAACCGATCCCTTCTTCTAGTTAAGTTGTGCCACAAACTTCTCTTCTCCCCAATCCTATTCAATACCTCCTCATTAGTTATATGATCTACCCATCTAATCTTCAGCATTCTTCTGTAGCACCACATTTCCAAAGCTTCTATTCTCTTCTTGTCTAAACTATTTATCGTCCATGTTTCACTTCAATACACGGCTACACTCCATACAAATACTTTCAGAAACGACTTCCTGACACTTAAATCAATACTCAATGTTAACAAATTTCACTGTTCAGAAACGCTTTCCTTGCCATTCCCAGTCTACATTTTATATCCTCTCTACTTCGGGCATCAATAATTTTGCTCCCCAAATAGCAAAACTCCTTTACTACTTTAAGTGTCTCATTTCCTAATCTAATTCCCTCAGCATCACCCAACTTAACTCGACTACGTTCCATTATCCTCGTTTTGCTTTTGTTGATGTTCATCTTATACCCTCCCTTGATGACACTGTCCATTCCGTTCAACTGCTCTTCCAAGTCCTTTGCTGTCTCTGACAGAGTTACAATGTCATCGGCGAACCTCAAAGTTTTTATTTCTTCTCCATGGATTTCAATACCTACTCCAAATTTGTCTTTTGTTTCCTTCACTGCTTGCTCAATATACAGATTGAATAACATCGGGGACAGGCTACAACCCTGTCTCACTCCCTTCCCAACCGCTGCTTCCCTTCCATGCCCCTCGACTCTTATAACTGCCATCTGGTTTCTCTACAAATTGTAAATAGCCTTTCGCTCCCTGTATTTTACCCCTGCCACCTTCAGAATTTGAAAGAAAGTATTCCAGTCAACATTGTCAAAAGCTTTCTCTAAGTCTACAAATGCTAGAAACGTAGGTTTGCCTTTCCTTAATCTAGCTTCTAAGATAAGTCGTAGGGTCAGTATTGCCTCACATGTTCCAATATTTCTACGGAATCCAAACTGATCTTCCCTGAGGTCAGCTTCTACCAGTTTTTCCATTCGTCTGTAGAGAATACACGTTAGTATTTTGCATCCATGACTTATTAACCTGATAGTTCGGTAATTTTCACATCTGTCAACACCTGCTTTCTTTGGGATTGGAATTATTATATTCTTCTTGAAGTCTGATGGTATTTCGCCTGTCTCATACATCTTGCTCACCAGATGGTAGAGTTTTGTCAGGACTGGCTCTCCCAAGGCCGTCAGTAGCTCTAATGGAATGTTGTCCACTGCCGGGGCCTTGTTTCGACTTAGGTCTTTCAGTGCTCTGTCAAACTCTTCATGCAGTATCATATCTCCCATTTCATCTTCATCTACATCCTCTTCCATTTCCATAATATTGTCCTCAAGTACATCGCCCTTGTATAGACCCTCTATATACTCCTTCCACCTTTCTGCTTTCCCTTCTTTGCTTAGAACTGGGTTTCCATCTGAGCTCTTGATATTCATACAAGTGGTTCTCTTTTCTCCAAAGGTCTCTTTAATTTTCCTGTAGGCTGTATCTATCTTACCCCTAGTGATATAACCCTCTACATCCTTACATTTGTCCTCTAGCCATCCCTGCTTAGCCATTTTGCACTTCCTGTCGATCTCGTTTTTGAGACGTTTGTATTCCTTTTTGCCTGCTTCATTTACTGCATTTTTATATTTTCGCCTTTCATCAATTAAATTCAGTATTTCTTGTGTTACCCATGGATTTCTACTAGCCCTCATCTTTTTACCTACTAGGTCCTCTGCTGCCTTCACTACTTCATCTCTCAAAGCTACCCATTCTTCTTCTACTGTATTTCTTTCCCCCATTCCTGTCAATTGTTCCCTTATGCTCTCCCTGAAACTCTGTACAACCTCTGGTTTAGTTAGTTTATCCAGGTCCCATTTCCTTAAATTCCCACCTTTTTGCAGTTTCTTCAGTTTTATTCTACAGTTCATAACCAATAGATTGTGATCAGAGTCCACATCTGCCCCTGGAAATGTCTTACAATTTGAAACCTGGTTCCTAAATCTCTGTCTTACCATTATGTAATCTATCTGAAACCTGTCAGTATCCCCAGGCTTCTTCCATGTATACAACCTTCTTTTATGATTCTTGAACCAAGTGTTAGCTATGATTAACTTATGCTTTGTGCAAAATTCTACCAGGCGGCTTTCTCTTTCATTTCTTAGCCCCAATCCATATTCACCTACTACGTTTCCTTCTCTCCATTTTCCTACTACCGAATTCCAGTCACCCATGACTATTAAATTTTCGTCTGCCTTTACTATCTGAATAATTTCTTTTATTTCATCATACATTTCTTCAATTTCTTTGTCACCTGCAGAGCTAGTTGTTTAAATATCTGGGCGTAATGTTGCAAAGTGATACAAGATGGAATGAGCATGTGAGAACTGTGGTAGGGAAGGCAAATGGTCAGCTTCAGTTTTTTTGGGAGTGTTTTAGGAAAGAGTGGTCCACCATCAAAGGGGACTGCATATTGGACACTAGTGTAACCTGTTCTTTTGTAATGCTTGAGTGTTTGGGATCTGTAGCAGGTCAGATTGAAGGAAAACATTGAAGCAATTCAGAGGTGGGCTGATTGATTTGTTACCAGTAGGTTCGAACAACATATAAGTGTTTTTGAGAAAATTTGAAGCTTACTGCAGAATGGTTCTGTTGCTTCCAACACACATTGTGCGTAAGGACCACGTAGATAGATTACATGAAATTATGCCTCATACGGAGGCATATAGGCAACTGTTTTTCCGTAGTTCTATTTGTAAGTGGAACAGGAAAGGAAATGACTGGCAGTGGTATGGGATACCCTCTGCCTCATGCCGTAGGTGGATTGCTGAGTACCAGTGTAGATGTGATGTAGACTCTAATGAGTTCTGCAATGCCTCCCATGTATGAAACTGAAGTACGGTAATGTCACAGATTAAAGGTTCAGCACAAAACATTTTACATCAAAAATAACACTATCCATAATAAGTCTTGCAGATCTGAAACTCGGGCTGCATGCTTAAAATGCTGATTAAAGTATGAGCTTAGTTGTTACCATTTTCAATTTATCACAGTAGTCAGTTTGCAAACCACTAATTTCAAGATTTTCCATTAAAACGTGCCCCACAGCTGTAATACAAGTGAAAAAATTCATGATAACACTGTAATAAATGGAGTGACCCATTAGGCTCAGTCATACGTAAAGCAGGAGCCAGACTTACATACATTCTTATGATACTAGGAAAACACAGTCGGTATACAAATGGCATTGCATAAAGCATACTTCTACAACTCATCACAGGAAATTGTTAAAGTGTGTGAGATCCATACCAAATAGGACTTGCAGAGATTGTGACAAAGCAAGCTGGGATATTTTTACTTCCCTTCTTATTTTGCCACTGCCTCCTTAAATTCATTTTTTCATCTTTGACTAATTACCATTAACATATGTGAGTATAATCTGCATTTTCATAAATGAGAAAAGATGGCCCTCAGTTTTAAAGAATACAGCACCTTACCTAATTTTGTGCTTAGTTTATCAAACAGTGGAAAATCCAGGATGGAATGTAGCAATATTAGAGAAGGAAAGTTGCTACTCACCATAGAGCGGAGATGCTGAGCCGCAATAGGTACAACACAGACACAGACACAGACGCGCGCACACACACACACACACACACACACACACACACACACACACACACACACATGCAAATGCAACTCCCACACAAGTCTACAGTCTCAGACAACTGAAACCACACTGCAGTGTGGTGTCAGTTGTCTGAGACTGCAGACATGTGTGGAACTACGTCTACACCGAGGACCATCAACAAAGACGTAAAGCAGGTGGACGTCACATATGGTGCCCTTATGGGTGAGGACTACTTTATGTGGACACAATAGACAAGGACTCACAAACTTTGTCAGTGAAATCAAGAACAGTTTACAATACAGTGATTGTAATGAAGGAAGTGCAATGGCCAATCAGCGCATGGGTTTCATGGCCACAGAAGGACAGCAGCCAATCAATGAGCGGGTTCTATGGAAGCAGCCATTGAGTACGGGTGCAGCCAATCAGTAAGCATGTGGACACATCCAACAGAGATAAACAAGACGCCTCACCGAGAGAATTACAACTTGAAGCAGCCGTGGAGACAATGAATCGAGATGACAACCGCAGCTGGAGACGAGTGATTAAAAACAAGGTAATTCTTAGCAAAAGCCATTTTACATTGAGTGATACATAATGAGTGGCCCTAATGAACAAGACAGTGTGATTGGAGACACTGGACAACAGGGGAGTTGTGTGACTGAAAACAAAGCTGTAGCGGTTAAGTTTTAAATGAACACAAAGAACTAATTGGGACTGGTTCTGTAGATGATGTGGTTATAAATCAGACATGAATGTAACTTTCAATGATGGGGATGAAAGTCTTATTGTAGATTAAATGAAAAAACCGTTGTCTACATTGTTTGGTGATGTGAGTGAAACGGACGAAAACAGTACTGTAGTGGATGAAATTGTTTAGGCTAAGGAGGAGGAATCGAGTAGCGAAAGTCAGCAAGAGCAAAAGTTTATGGCAGATGGAAAAGTGGAAGTTATGTTAAGGCAAATTATGAGTAGTTTGAGTCAGATGAGTATGAAAGAAGACATTAGTAGTATGGAAGAAGACATTAGAAGGGTGGAAAAGAAAACTGATAGCATTAGAACTGACGTTATCTTAAAGGGTGAACTGAAGAAAGAAGTTATAAATGAGGTTAAGGTAGTCAGTACTAATCTTTCAGAATTAAGTAAGGTGGTTGAGGTGGTAGTTAAACATTGTTATGAAAAGATAAAGAAAGTAGAACAGAATATTAATGACAAATTAACATTAATGAGTAGTAAATGTGTAGAAGAGAGAAAGAAAATTTGTGATGACTATAGTAGGGGGGTAGAGGCATCTGAAAAACAGTGTGAAGATGAAGTCAAAGCAGCCAGGAAAGTTTCTGCTGAAAACAGGGTTAAACTTGAGAACCAAGTCAATCAGATTAAAAATGATTTAGTAACGGAGGTAGAAATCATGTGTGCAGTAGTAGTAGAGGAAAACAGGTAAAAGTAAATAAAAATGTAGATTCTAAATTGGCTGAAATAGAGAAAAAGATGGAAGAGGTACAATATCTAAAGCATAGAGTATGTAGTGTCACAAACAGACCTTCATTTGTTAGTTATAAAAAATTTAATAATTTTGAACCATATGGGTAAGTGCATCCATTGGATTTCATTAGGGAATTTAATGATTTGCCTAAAACACAGAATGACAAAGAAAAAATGTGATTTGTGAGACGTTTTTTGAAAGGGGATGCTTATGGATGGGCAGCTCAGGTATGTGATAGCTGTACTTCATGGCAAAGCTTTGAGAAAGAAAAGCAGTAGACAATTTAGAGTAAATTTTGGGGAGAAGAGAGATTTGACTCTAGGAAGGATTCTGTGAAAGGTTTCTGTCAGCTTTGGATGAACAAACTGAAATATTTGGACAAAGCACTAGGTAGTGAACCAGTAATTATGGGCTTAGAAACTAAGTTGCCTCAGAAAGTTAGAGAATTTCTTGTACCTGCCCGTAGGGGTAATATTAGTGATTTCTTGAATTATGTTGATAAAGTGGAGAGGGTGAAGCCCTCAGTGGAAGATTGTAGGAGGAATTTTGATGACAATAACCAATCAGAGAGAGAGTTTCAGGTAAATAGAATGAACAGGAATAATTGTAGTAGAAATTCAAGGAATGGTTGGGTGGAGGATAGCCAGAATGGGCACGAAAATGATAGGGAAAATTCAAGTAAAAGAAATGGAGGAGATGATTTTAATTCTGGATCAAACCATTTATGCTAGATAATGCTAGAGTTTTGATGAAGAGCCACTTGTATACATGGTATTTCCATGAAGTAAGTCCCATTTGGTTATATAAAACAAATGTGTACAGATACAGAAAAAATATTTATTGTACAAAAATCTACAACTGTCAAACTACTTTTCTACATAGCATCCGAAATTTTGTAGGCACTTGTCATAGCGTAGCATAAGTTTTTGTATGCCTTCTTCATAGAAGGTTGCCACCTGTGTATTCAACCATGTGGTAACATGTTCTTTCAGCTCATAATCATCGTTGAAGTGTTGACCACCAAGGCCAGATTTTAGGTGTAAGAAGAGATGGAAGTCGCTAGGAGTGAGGTCTGGGCTGTACTGAGAATGATCAAATGCGTCCCAGTGAAATTCCATTAAGAGTTGTTTGGCCACATTCACCGTGTGAGGTCGGGCATTATCGTGGAAAAAAACAACATGTTTTGACAGTAATCCTCGGCACTTGTTCTGTATTGCGCGGCGCAATAACTTTATGTTCTGCAGTAACCATGTGCATTTATTGTTTGGCCTCGTGGTAAGAAATCAGTCAGCAAAATGCCTTTTCTGTCCCAAAAAACAGTGCACATGACTTTTCGAGGTGTCAAGATTTGCTTAGGCTTAACCTTGGTTGGGGATGAAGTGTGCCTCCATTCCATTGATTGCCATTTTGTTTCAGAGGTGTCGTACGATACCCAAGTTTCATCCCCCATGACTATCTGAGAAAGAAAACCATCGCCTTATTCATTTTAGAGTGTCAAAAACTGAAGTACACTGCCCATCTGTTGTTTTTTGTGTTGTTCGGTAAGAATTTTGAGTACCCAACATGAGCAAAGTTTTCAAAATTTCAGTTTTTCGGTAACAATGTCATGAATTAGTGATCATGAGATTTGCGAAACTTCCATAGCAAGGGCGCTAATGTAAAGTTACGGTTGTACTTAATCTTCTCTTCAATTATGTGAACCAGTTCATCAGTAACCACAGACGGGCGTCCACTTCATTCTTCATCGTGCTCTTGATCACATCCTTCATTGAACAGTCTGATCCATCTTCTGACCATTGAATCACTCACAGCATT
This sequence comes from Schistocerca americana, assembly GCF_021461395.2. NCBI lineage: Eukaryota > Metazoa > Arthropoda > Insecta > Orthoptera > Acrididae > Schistocerca > Schistocerca americana. The sequence goes on from NC_060122.1 coordinate 620,940,766, forward strand.
TTGTCAGTAAACCTTACAGATTTGCCGATGAATTTCCTTTGGTTTAACTTTCTTTGCATTTAGAAAACTAATCACATATCTGATTTCACGCACGGTGGCGTTTTCAATTATGGATAACTTTATAAAAAAGCACTACAAAGCACATGTCAGCAGCAGCGATCTGAAAATGGCATACATGTCTTCTCCTTGAGTCAGAGTAAGTGTCGCGCATGCTCGGAACTGCGATCGTAGCACGGCCACGGATAGAAATAGAAATGGAATTTACATTGTGGATGACCCTCGTATAAATGTGCTGTAATCACAGATAAGAGTAACATAAATGATAGTAGTAAGACGAGTGTAATTTCTATTTCTAATTCTAGTGAGATGTTGTATGATGGTATGGGTAGCAATATTTATCCCATAAGGGGAGACGAGGAACTTACTGTAATGTGCACTGAGCCAGAAGTAAGACCTACAAGCAAGTAGGGGGTTCAACATTAGAAAAAAATGTATATATATAATTGTGGTATAATAGAAGTGTCGGTGTTCAGTGCAGTCAGTATATTGAGATAACTATCTACCTATAGAAGTGTGTCATGGTACAGCCTTGTGTAACATTAAGGAATTACACAGAAACTATATATATTTAAGGAATTACAACTTTAAACATAAAAGTCTCTTCAGGTTTGCTGTCGGATCCTAAAATCAACTTGACTTGATATTTCGGTGATCCAACTGGTCACCGTCTTCAGGAGAATGCTGCTTCGCTGCTGACTCCCGCTGAGAACTGATGCCGTGCTGCAAATTGACGTCCTGTATAGGCCACTGTTCAGTACATGGTGCATGTGCTGACTGACTGGGAGGTGGCACCGCCCTTAGTAGAACACTGGCGGCAACAATATATTGCACTCAGGGCTGCACCGTAGAATGTTCCATTTTGATGCAGGGTAGTATAGGATTCCACGTCCTGCTAAGAGGAAACCCTTTGTCTGTGTTAATTAAATTATCCGCCAACCTAATTTCAATCGCCTCTTTATAGACACTGTTCCAAAAACCGGAAATGTGGGCAACTACCACAGTTTCGTCAAATTTCATACCGTGTCCCTAATTTAAGCAGTGTTCTGCTACTGCCGATTTTTGCGGCTGTTGTAGCCTTGTATGACAGCAATGCTCCACACATGTCATGAACTGTGCAAATTGAACGGCCAGTGTAAGCCTTCCCACATTGACAAGGAATTTTGTATACACTGGGTTTCCTAAGCCCCTGAAGATGGTGACTAGTTGGATTGCTGAAATATCGAGTCAAGTTGATTTTAGGATCTGGCAGCAAACCCGAAGAGACTTCCATGACTTATTATGCCAGAAAATCCTACGAAGTCACAACTTTAAGCATAGTTGCCTAGAGTAAACTGCATGAAAGAAAAAGTGAGATTGTATGTAAGTCATCCTTCAGGCTAGAATCTCAAGCAGTTCGATGGAACACAGTGAAATAATACTTTCTAAGTGATAATTTTGTCTGATCGGTAATAAGTTAAGTTTGCCTTATCATAAGGACCTGTTAATGTGGAGTGTTTTTCAGTAGAATCAATTTTGCATTGGATAAGCAGAGGAGGTGTTTTTTTTAGATGATGAAACAATAATGAGATAATAAAATAATGAATAATGTTAGGGTCTTAATCGTTAGGGAGCCTATCTCTGCAATATGGATATTATTTGAGAATGCACTCCACTAGCTAATGAGGTAAGAAAGGTAAGTAAAGTAATAGAGCTGACATATGATTGAGTAATGAAAAAGATGACTGTATACAAACAAACGTGGTGTAACTGTATTGAGGATCTAAAATTTGAACTAGGCAACATTGGGTACTGTGAATATTGTGCAATTCATGACACTGCAGCTGGGAATGAGAGCTTAACACAAAGAGAAATATTTTAATGAGGCACAAGTCGTATAACGCTGCATTATCGGATCTATAGGTTATCTGATAACTTCTATCTGTTTTCTGAGGAATTATAAGCTTAAAGTGGTAATACCAGAATGAAGAACAGTAATTTTGCTGATTAACTGATAACTGTGGTGCTAGGCTGATGTGAATGTTCTGGCAGATCAACTATTTGGCAGCATTTTGTGAGGATTTAATTTTCTGATTGAATGAGAGTGGTGCTCAGATTTGAGTGGAGAAATAGGCCAATGATTTGGTACAACTTCCATTCCTTTGAGTTTGATTTGAATGGTAATTAAGTTTACTTTTCATAGCGTAATGATTAGTAAATCTATGCTACTGCACATCTTGAATTTTTGCTATTTTGAAAATGGGAGAGAGACCCAAATCTTTCAAATTTCACCAGTTTTGGACAGTTATGTACTAGAGTAGTGTAATGTGTACTTGATTTTAAAATTTTTTCTTAGTCCCCACCTTTAGCACTGTAGTCAATTTTAGTGCTTATTATTGTGATGTTATGAGGACTAAGTAATGGTATTTATTTCTGAAGTGATGACCATTATCTGCCATTAGTGTCAAACATTTTTTCCTTATATTTAGAAGTAAAAGTGGGTGTACCATAGTAGAGTATTTTGTCTAATATTTTCATGTACTGTGGCGGAGATGAACCACCTCCAAGGGAACTGATAGCAGTGAATTTCCTTACTAACTGCCTCTTGTACCTGTTGAAGGTGTGGACAACTTGATGAGAAAATGTGTAAAAGCTCATTAAAAGTGTGAAAAAGCTTGTGAAATATACTAAACATTGAGCAAGTGAAATTTTCTGTCTAAAAAGTGAACTGCAATGCACAGTGTAATTTAACTTTTTGCAACTCGTGAGGGTTTATTTCTTTCTTTAAGCAAGACAGGTCTTGTATAAAGTGATATGTATCTTAGAATGTAATCCTTGTTTACCCAAAAAGGACATCACTTATGATGAAGATGCCTAATTTTTATTAAAAGTATAACTTGTTTATATTTGGTGCCATTGTGCAATACACTGTATGTAAACATTTTGTTTGGGGATTTTCGTATGGCCAGTTCATACAGGGTGTTTCAAAAATGACCGGTATATTTGAAACGGCAATAAAAACTAAACGAGCAGCGATAGAAATACACCGTTTGTTGCAATATGTTTGGGACAACAGTACATTTTCAGGCAGACAAACTTTCGAAATTACAGTAGTTACAATTTTCAACAACAGATGGCGCTGCGGTCTGGGAAACACTATAGTATGATATTTTCCACATATCCACCATGCGTAGCAATAATATGGCGTAGTCTCTGAATGAAATTACCCGAAACCTTTGACAACGTGTCTGGCGGAATGGCTTCACATGCAGATGAGATGTACTGCTTCAGCTGTTCAATTGTTTCTGGATTCTGGCGGTACACCTGGTCTTTCAAGTGTCCCCACAGAAAGAAGTCACAGGGGTTCATGTCTGGCGAATAGGGAGGCCAATCCACGCCGCCTCCTGTATGTTTCGGATAGCCCAAAGCAATCACACGGTCATCGAAATATTCATTCAGGAAATTAAAGACGTTGGCTGTGCGATGTGGCCGGGCACCATTTTGCATAAACCACGAGGCGTTCGCAGTGTCGTCTAAGGCAGTTTGTACTGCCACAAATTCACAAAGAATGTCCAGATAGCGTGATGCAGTAATCGTTTCGGATCTGAAAAATGGCCCAATGATTCCTTTGGAAGGAATGGCGGCCCAGACCAGTACTTTTTGAGGATGCAGGGACGATGGGACTGCAACATGGGGCTTTTCGGTTCCTCATATGCGCCAGTTCTGTTTATTGACGAAGCCGTCCAGGTAAAAGTAAGCTTCGTCAGTAAACCAAATGCTGCCCACATGCATATCGCCGTCATCAATCCTGTGCACTATATCGTTAGCGAATGTCTCTCGTGCAGCAATGGTAGCGGCGCTGAGGGGTTGCCGCGTTTGAATTTTGTATGGATAGAGGTGTAAACTCTGGCGCATGAGACGATACGTGGACGTTGGCGTCATTTGGACCGCAGCTGCAACATGGCGAACGGAAACCCGAGGCCGCTGTTGGATCACCTGCTGCACTAGCTGCGCGTTGCCCTCTGTGGTTGCCGTACGCGGTCGCCCTACCTTTCCAGCACGTTCATCCGTCACGTTCCCAGTCCATTGAAATTTTTCAAACAGATCCTTTATTGTATCGCTTTTCGGTCCTTTGGTTACATTAAACCCCCGTTGAAAACTTCGTCTTGTTGCAACAACACTGTGTTCTAGGCGGTGGAATTCCAACACCAGAAAAATTCTCTGTTCTAAGGAATAAACCATGTTGTCTACAGCACACTTGCACGTTGTGAACAGCACACGCTTACAGCAGAAAGACGACGTAAAGAATGGCGCACCCACAGACTGCGTTGTCTTCTATATCTTTCACATCACTTGCAGCGCCATCTGTTGTTGAAAATTGTAACTACTGTAATTTCAAAAGTTTGTCCGCCTGAAAATGTACTGTTGTCCCAAGCATATTGCAACAAACGGTGTATTTCTATCGCTGCTCGTTTAGTTTTTATTGCCGTTTCAAATATACCAGTCATTTTTGAAACACCCTGTATAAGAAATATATGTACTGTAGTTTTGATAAAATTTCTTATGTAGTGTTCTATTTGCAATATCTATCTGGTCAATCCAATGAGGGGGTGATGTGATGAAGCAAGCTGGGATATTTTTACTTCCCCTTTTGTTTTGCCATCTGCCTCCTTAAATTCATTTTTTCATGTTTGACTACCATTAACATACGGTAGTATAATCTGCATTTTCACGAAAGAGAAAGGTTGCCCTCAGGTGTAAAGAATATAGCACCAGATCTAATTTTGTGCTTAGTTTTGTGTGTGTAATTGATTTTTGAATTTATTTTGTTTATTTCTAGTTAATGTCTTTTGTTATAGTGTGAAATCAGTAATTGATTCATAACTTAAATTCTATTTTTGACTTACAAACAAATATAAATTCTGTACTAATTATAAACATTGGAAAATGAAACACTGTCATTCTTAAGTATTTTTTGGCTTTATTCGAAAACATGTTAGCAAAATCTACCCTTATTTAATTCCAAAGTAAGTAACAAGTTCGTGAAAAGTACTGTTTGTATAACTGTATCTGTTAATTTCATCATTTAACCCTTCAGTGGTCAGGCGCAAGATTTAGTTTTCTGTTAGTATCACAGATAACATTGCAGTTGTGTCCACATCCAGATACATATTTGTCATTCTCAACATATGTCACCACTTACTACATTTGCGCGACTCATGCTTCCAGCAGTTTGGTCGCTATTGTTGATTGAAACGTGTGTGTTGGTTTGCAGTGTGTTTGCCGCTACGCGCCTTGTGATGTAAATATTTTGTTTACTTGTGTTTTTCTTTCACCTCAAGGCAATCTTTCTTTTATATTAGTGTAGAATGAATATTCAAATTGAGTTAAAGTTCTCATATGCAATTTTCATTACTCTTTACAATCTTGGATACTGATTTGCTACAGTTTATTACCTTTATAAAAAGGTGTTTTGTTAGGTCTCATAAAAGTGTGGAAATGGAGAAAAAGAAGGCATTTGACAGGCACAGTCTAATTGTACATCCTGAAGACTATGAGAAAGTATTGCATGAATTGTCAGAAGAAGAATTACAAGAATTGTCAGATTCATGTGAATCTGAGTTGGAAGAGGAAGTTATTGAAAAAGAAAATCGCAGCAGTGACTCCGAACAATCAACAGAGGAAACAGATGGACACCTGGTTGAAGAGGGGAGATAACAAACAGATGTTAACCAATTTTATGTAGGAAAACATAAAGAAACTATTTGAAAAAGTGAACCACTTTCTTCTTCTTCTAAAACTAAGGCCAAGAACATCCTAAAAGTTTTGCCAGGTCCAAGAGCAAGTGCTGAAATTATGTAAAATAGAAATTGATACATTTTACCTGTTTATTATGGATGGGATGATTGGCAACGTTGTGGGAAATACAAACCGATACATCCACAATAGTAAAAGAGCTGAAATTCAATATTCAAGAGAACGTGACTGCAGAGACACCACAAAACCAGAGATAAAAGCTCTTTTAGGTGCAGTGCTTCGAACACTTAGGTTCGATGACCTTGGTGTCTGGAATGAAAGAAAACAAAGTGACAAACTAGCACCTATTCTGGACTTCCATCAAGATTTTGTCAACAACTGCCTTGCTCACTACAATGTCAGCGAGTTTGTCACTATTGAAGAGATGTTGCATCCTTGCAGAGGATGCTGCGGATTTGTACGGTATATCCCTAATAAGCCTACAAAATAAGGGATCAAGATTTATGCCTTGTGTGATGTCAAAACTTTTTACACCCTGAACTTGGATATTTTCTGTGGCAGGCAGATTCCAGGACCCTACCTGAAGTCTAACAAGCCTGATGACGTAGTGCAAAGATTAGTGACACCAATTGAGAAAACAAACAGGAACCTTACAACTGAGCAAATAAAACCCGAGAAGTCCAGTCATGTCCATTCAGTTTTCAAGACGATTTATGTATGGTCTCGACTGTTCCTAAACAAAACAGCTCTGTGTATTTTTAATGGACAATGAAAGCACAAATGAAATAGATCAAGAGACTAAGAAATCGAGAGTGAATTTGGACTACAATGCTACCAAAGGAGGAGTAGACACAGTAGATCAGATGTGCTCATCCTACAGTACTTCCAGAATAACACGACAATGGCCACTTTTCTACAGACGTCTAGGTACTGCTGGGATAAATGCAAACATTATTTTCAAATTCAACAATCCTGATAATAAAGAAAGAAGACGAATTTTTTTGAAACATCTTGCTCTGGACCCAATGGAAGAACATTTGAATCAACAAGCGTTACTTGAGACACTTCCCAAGGATATTCACGCCCTCTTGATGAAGTATAGACACAAAGAAGAGAAGACCAAGGAGACAACAAAACCTGGAATTCAAAAGAACAGAACCAAAACAGTATGTATGAAATGCAAGAAAAATGTATGCAAGAAACATAGTGTCATAGATACAAAATGTGTGCAATGTGAAAGTGAGCTGCGGATGGAAGTTAACTATTTTATTCACAATCATAAATAGCAGTGGGAGTTTATGAATGCTCCATTTCATAATGTGTTCCCTTGTTACTTCCTTTTCACGTGAATCAGTGTGATTAAGTGATATAATTAAAATAACCGTTAAGGCAATAAAAAATATCGGCTTGTTATAAATTACAATGGCAATAATAGACAGTTGTGAAGGCAACAAATAAATAAAAGATTATTTTTCTAGAGCCACGTAATGTTATGTTATGTTTTCTCCAATAAAATGTAACTGGCGATTTTATAACAATTATTTTTTCCTTGGTTAAAAATGCAATACTAATTGTGGTGTAAAAGCTGCAACAAGCCTAGTCACGGAAGTATGAAAGGCGCGCCCTCCGAAGGGTTAAACAAATAATTTGAGTTAATCCTCATAGTAGAAGAAACTGTTACAAAGATCCAATTTTTCGAGGTATTCAGTTACTTTAATGAATTATGTTTTAATTGTAATTTCTGTAAATTGAACAGCAAACAATGTATAGTTTCAGTACCTATTATTGTGATGATTATAAAGGCCCAATTTTTGGTCCCGGCTGATTTTCAGACGAGGAATCTGTGCTGGTTAGAACAACAATAATGCATTGACTTAACAGTGGAATAAGTTTAACACAATTAAGCCTTGTGTTAAAACAATGACGGTGTCTGTTCAATATGTACTGCATTACTCTTTAAGAACTGTGAACTGTGTGGTTAGGTTTTTACTGCTCATAGATATTCAACAGTAATCTATTGTAGCAGTATGCTGATGTTTGTCTCCAAACTATTAATGAGGCTTGTTGAAAGTTAAACAGTAGTTAACAAGCCGTATAACTGTGTATTATTGGGGGGGGGGGGGGGGGGGGGTTGAACAGTGAAACTGTGAAACGCAACTGTGCAACTGTTGGCTACATCATTTATAGTAGTCAGTGTTGAACTTCCACCCCCATTTTTCAGCCAGTATCACAATGCAGTACGTCGACACCGAGGACCATCAATGAAGAAATAAAGCAGGAGAACGTCATGAGGTACTTAATGTAGACACAGAAAGATGATATGTTTGTTTGGCCACAGTAGAGCAATGACAGACATTTCAAGATAGATGTCAGTTATTCCATGGAAGACTACTTACAAGGATTCAAGAACCATTATTAACAAGCAATATTGGAATATACTACAACTCCTTACAAATTGTTCTGGTTCTTTGATGACAAAATTAGGCATGCCTGCATTTAAGCAGTCATTGTTTCTGCACTTCATCTGAAAATGGAATGGAAAGAAATTTTGACTTTTGGTATCATGCTAAGAGGTTGGCAAAGTATGTATGTAGATGTTAAACAAGATTGATAGTGTTTGGTAGGCTTAAATCAGTCAATCCTGAGGGAACTCAGTTAAAAAAGTAGTGTGCGAACAGCAACAGTTAGCAATACTGAAAACAGTAAACATACATAACCAACACAAGTTTTTAAAAAGAATATACTCTGTGAAAGTGAAATGTTTGGGTGATGTGCTCTCACAGTACTGAATATCTGACACCCTGGTGTGCACAGGACAACGGACAGGGTGATACACGTGATAACAAGATCTTAAAGCATCCTAAGTAAAATCTGATTTTATCCATTAGAAATGTTAAGTGAAATGAAACAGCAGATTAATGTTACGAAACATGTACTCCACAATCTTGTCTCTTAGCTAACAGTAAAAGAGTAATGAAACACTTTGATGTAGTAACAGATCTGCAAACAACAAATGTGAATTACACCCAGGGATGCTTGACAAATAAAATATAGCAAAATGGGTATTACATAAAAACAAACAGCATTTTATTTAGTTGAACAGACAGACTGAATGTCCAAGAAGATATTATTTATAATATAGAAGAAGCTAAATAATATTTTGCCATTTGAGTAGCAAAATAACATATGATGGCCTAAGCAAAATTTGGTAACAGCAAAAAAAGCTTTTCTAGAAGTTAGGCATGTTAACTTCTAATATGAATGTAAAGGTTTGAAGTCTTTTTGAAAGTATTTGTTGGAAGTGTAGTTCTGTGAAAGTGTAATCGGGATAATATACAGTGCAGACTAAAAAGAGAAGAGAGGCTTTTGAAATGTGTGCTACAGAAGAATGCAGAAGATTGTATGAGTAATGCAGGTTTCCTGTTGTGGTGGACATGATTTAGTCAATGAAGGTGTAATATTGTTCTTCTTTACTTCTTAGCTGCTCAAATATTGCCCTGAATGGCATTGAAAGACTTTGTCTCTTCCTTGCTTGATTATTACTGTAAGCAACTTAACTTTCACTTTTCTTGAATAATATTTGAACACTTTTTATATGTACGTATTGTCCACCAACATACATAACAACACTAGATAACATAATTTGGATAAATAGCAGCATCAGTTGTAAAGATTGAAATCCATTATTGTGTGACCATCTTCAGTGCCAAAAATACATAAGAACCATCAGACATGATCTTGAACACAAATATGGCCATATTTATAATCATTATGAAAAAATACAGAAACAGGAAAACATACCAGTGTATGGATTCTCATTCATACCATACTATGCAAACCTTGTAGGCCTATTTCATAATAGCACATTTTCCGTGAGGTGTAACATGTACTTTGATGATTACTTCCAACAGGTGTCTTATTTTTATTGGATACAATATTTTGGAATTACAGAAGAACTTATCTTGTGACCTCAGCAGTTGTCGATCCAAGGTGCAGTGAGGTTGTGGCTTACACAGCTGACTAGCTAAGCTCAGTATAGCAAAATAAGCATCATAGTGTTCTCTACATTCCAAAGCGTACAAAATACAGACATCAAATACAGCAAATACTATTAACAGTAAAAAACCATGCTTACATAAAAGTAACCTTTAAAATCACATGATGAGGGTGAGTAACTACCCTCATGATTATGTGAGAAATATTTATAACAAAAATATAAAGACTAATGAGCAGAAATGTGTGTCAGTTATGAATAGTAATAGAGAGAAAAAATTGTTAGTTTGCCTTACTACAGGATTTTGAGTACTAGAGTTTCAAAAAAATTGTGGTGGGCATCTCATTTTCAACCGAAGACAAGCTCCATAAAATGTTAATTAAAAATATATATATAAATTTAATTATTTTCAAGAGTCAGGGGTTTAGAAATTACAGTGTGCTGATTGTAATGCTTTTTATGTGGGGCAGACGGGGAGAAAACTCGAAGTAAGATATCATGAGCATTTTGCACTGGGTAGGAGAGATGTTTCCGATAGATCCAACTTTGCAGCACACTCGATTGATACAGGCCATGCTCTTCCTGACTTGATATCGCGGCTTAAATTGCTGCAGAGGGGAGAAAAAGGCAGATGTATCAGACTCCTTGAGGCGATGGAGATTTTCTGTTATTTGAAATCTTGGAATTGCACATTGCTTAATGAGCAGACAGTTACTAAAAGTTCTGATTTTTGGGAGCACTTTGGCGAGAGCTGCCTGATGCATAGCAGGAAGGCCCCCACAGGGCCAGTAACAAGACAGAAGATCAGCTGGTATTACGCTGTTATACGAGAGTAAATGTGGTGTGCCCTAGGCAAGCCACTTCTTCAGCAATTTTATGCTGTGAGGTGTTTAACAGGTTTCCTAACAGCAAATGGTGGATATTAGTTTTATCACACAATGGAAAATCCAGGATGGAATGTAACAAAATTGTGAAAAAGAAGTTGCTACTCATCATATGGTGGAGATGCTGAGTCGCAGATAGGCACAACAAAAAGACTATCACAAATATAGTTTTTGGACAATAAGGACATCTTGAAAATTAGACAACACACACACACACACAAATGCAACTCCTGCACCCATGACTGCAGTCTCAGGCATCTGAGGCCACACTGTGGGATCCCCCCCCCCTTTCCCGGACCAAGCGCATGGGCTGGCCTAGAGCATAGCAGGAAGGCAGTCCACAGGGCCAGCAGCAAGATGGAAGATTAGACGGTATGATGCTCTTATACAGTGCAGCATGTCGATTCACGACATGAGCGTAAACTTGGTGTACATTTAGGCAAGCCTCTTCTTCGTCAATTTTTGCTATGAGGTATTCAACAGGTTTCGTAACAGCAAATGGTGGATATTAGTTATTAATTTTGAGCCCTATTTGCAATGTATATTTGACATATGCTTGTGTATTCATTGAAGGTACTGCAGTCCCCCACTTTGTCATTATTGAAATTTTACATCATTTGCGCAGATGAAAAATGACAGTATTACAGGTCCAGTACATCATATGTGGGAGATTATTGTATTTTGTATTTTTGTTAATGTCTTTTTATTACTATTTGTAATTGCTTGTAAAGAATGTGCTATGATAATGTCAATCATTAGGTTGGTAAAGTCTTCAAATATAATAAGGGAGGGCATAACATCCCATTGTAAAGGATTAATATTTTTACATTTAATCGAGATTTTTGGAAATTTAAAAGAATGTTTCTGATGTTAACATGTCTGTATTTGTTTTTAAGAAGTTACTATGTGTGGTTTTATGTCAAGTATATTCCTATAACAAAAATTTATCTTGTACTTTACGTCAGAGGGTGTAATTTAATGTATTTTTTATTGTACCTGTATTGTGTTTTTTAAAGTTTTGCCATGACTTATGACAGTAAAAAATTGTCATGTGAGTTTAAAGGTTACTTTTATGCAAGCTTTCGTTTTTTCTGTTGATGGTATTTGCTGTATTTGATGTCTGCGTGTCATACGCTTTGGAATGTAGAGGGCACTGTGATGCTTGTTTTGCTATACTGAGCGTAGCTAGTGGGCTGTGTAAACTACAAGCTCACTGTTTGTTGGATTGGCAATTGCAGAGGTCACAAGATAGGTGCTTCTGTAATTCAGAATTATTGTATGCAGTAACAGTAAGATATCTGTTGGAAGTAATCATCACAGTACGTGATACACCTCATGGAAAATATTGTGTTATTATGATATGGGTCTACAAGGTTCAAATAGTTTGGTATGTACTAGAGTCCATACATTGGTATGTTTTCCTGTTTCTGTATTTTTTTATGATGATTATAAATATGGCCATATTTGTGTTCATGCCCGATGGTTCTCATGTATTTTTAGCACTGAAGATTGAAGATGGCCACACAGTGATGGAAATTGATCTGTAAAATAAAGGATTTCAATCTTTACTACTGATCGTGCTATTTATCCAAAGTATATTGGCAATAATACAATTGTGGTGCACACATTTCACAATGGAATTAGACATCAATACTAGATAATGTCAGGCCCCTGTCAAATCAAAGTTTTCAAATCGGAACTTACACATATTCACAGAACGAGTGAATCTGAATGACATTTCATTTGTTTGAGTTGGCATCTTAGCTGTTGTCACAGTTAATATTCTCAAAGAACTTTTAACTCCTCCATAGTAGGCTGATGGTGCTAGGAGCTTCTATATTCATGTCTGTGCACATTGTTCCTTTTGTGAAGTTACTGTGATCACTGTCCCATTATGAAGACATGCCTCATCCCTTGGTATGGTTCTCCACACGCAAATAAAATAACAAATCCGCACAATATTTGTGCTTTCCTCTATGATAACTTGATGTGTGATTTTCATTTGTATCATTTGCTAGTTAATTTTAAATAGGGATACACATCTCTTGTCTGGAGTGGTTTGAAACGCAACAGTAAATAGGATACCTCACGAAGAGGTATTGGCTTTAATCATAGAGAAGAGTGCTTTATGTCACAACTTGATTAAAAGAAAGTATAAGTTGATAGGATGCAAGCAGGGCAGCTAAGGATAATTAATTTTGTAATGGGGGAAGGGTGGAGGATAAATATTCTAGAGGGAGACCAAGATTTGAATACAGTAATCAGGTTCAGATGGGTGTAAGTTACAGTAGTTGTGCAAGGATGAAGAGACTTCGATAGGATAGACTAATGTGGAGAGCTGCATCAGACCAGTCCTCTGGCTGAAGTTGGCAAGGACTACAACAACAGATTGTTGGTATTAAGGTAGTTAAGAGTCAGACTCAGAAGAAATAGTGGGATACGAGACAAAATGAAAGTAGGATTTGCAGAGAGAAAGTTGGAGTGGAAAGGTGTTGTAGAGTGAAAAAAAAGTAGTAGTTTATTATTATGCACTTCATTTTTTGTTTGTGGTATTTTGCATCTTCTGTGTGTCAAGTGGTATCTTCATTTTTCTAGGCATATGGTTTGTCTGGTGCAATTGCACTTCTCAACAGTCTGGGAGTTCTACCAGCAAAGAAGGCATCACCTCATATTCTCTTTGAGAGACCACCAGAGAGGCCCTTATTGCAAGAATCATTGCCTCATCAGTATTTGGACTTCCATTTAGGTGACACAGAAGAGCTGGAGGAGACATTAAACTACAGATTCAAAGACAGAGGTTTTCTGTTGCAAGCACTTACGCATCCCTCTTGGAGTGACAATAGAATTACTGATTGTTATCAAAGATTAGAATTTCTTGGTGATGCAATATTAGGTGGGTATTTTGAGATGAATTTAATATTAATGGGCTTTTATTGATAACAAATTAGTTTTCAAGCTTGATTTAAATCCTTCTTTATGTACTTATTATGCTATGTGTATGCTTCAGTGTTCAAATATTTATATGTGTTACGTACACGCTGATTTCCATTTATATATTTCTTCCATATTTTGGTGTAGCGATAAGTAATTTACTGATTTTTGGGATGTATGTAATGTACGAGAATGGATCAAATGCAAGCATTAAATGTCCAATAAAAAAGGAACAGATCATGCCAGTAGTCTGTAAGTTGATAAGGGTGCTCATAAGAGTGTGCCAGATGTTCGCTAGGCAGTATCATCATGCAGATTCACAAACATGGACATAGAAAATGTGTGAAGACAACTGCACCACTAGTTGCTTGCTCCAGGGCCAACTGTCCTCTGTGTTTCTTTTTCACTTACTGCATCATGAAATTGTGAAACCTGTTGAAATGGAGGTCCAGTACAGTAGATGCTTGTTAATCTCAACAGCATGTGTCCCAGTAAAGATGCGACACTGTGACTAATACTCCTCATCAGAGTCTGACACATCACAGTGTTAATCCAGAAAACTGCAGTTGTCAAAGGCACAATGATGATGAACCTCAGAGTGATACAGCATGACATTTCAGTAACTAAAGACATTAACCAAAGTCAAACATACTTGAATTTTGGTAAGTGCCTTCAAGGTGGGAGGTGACTTGCAATATGGAATTGTTAATGCAAGTGAATGTCTTTCATAACACGTTGGAAAAGAAGGTAATGGCCAATAATCACCACTGGACATGAAACTTGCATCCATTACCTCTGACCAGGAACAGAGAGAGTAAGGAATGACATTATATGCTGTCACAACCTTTGGCATGAGAAAGTGACATGTATTATTGTCTGTGTCTGTGTTATTGCAACATGACAATGCACAGCCCCATACGGCACATCCAACAGTTGCAATAATCCCATACCAGAAATTTGAAGCCATCTGCACCCACCTTACTCATCATCTCTCACTAAATGATTTCCATATGTTTAGAACATTCAGAGTAGCAGTTGCAACATACCTGTTCTATGGCAGTTGCGAGATGTACAGCTCTGTTAATAAATTTGGCTCATTTGTTGTCGTAGGGCTGAGCCATACACATCTTCTTTCATGCCAAGCAAAAGTTCACTGCAATATTGTATTTTACCAGTGATCCTGCAGTTGAATTACGAAAGCATTGTCATGTAATAACAATAAATGAAAAATGGTTGAATTCCAATGGATAATTGATGTAAGCAACAAAAAAAGGTTTAAGCTGTATGTACTGATTTATTCAAACACCAAAACGGGTGGTTCTACAGAGAGATCTCTGTTGGAATTGGTGATGAATGCTTGGCTTGTGCGCAATACATTTGTGATGTATGCTATTTTGACCACAACACTACTGCATATGAACAGTTATCGTGGCTACGTGCCAATAACCATAGAGATTATCATTCCCAGTGTTAGCTGTATCGTCTTCTCAATCATTGCACTCTTTCCTGTTTATGTTAAACCATTACACACTACTGTCTGAACAACACTGCAGAAATATACATTCTCAACAAAGTAAAATTCTGTCTGTACCACTCCACAATACCGCCATGTTCTGTAAATCATTTTATTAGGACCCTGGTTTTGGAACAGTCTTCCTCAGAATGTCAAATAAATTAAAATATCTTTCAAACTTAAAACAATGGCTATCACAGTAGCTCTCTCTTCTGCAGTCTACTCTTCATCAACCCTCCCTCCCTAATCACTTTCCCCTCCCCTTGTTTACAGAGGTCTTTATTGAAATTCTCTTGTTTCTTAGGAGCTATTAACTTTCATTTCAAGCTTTTCCTCCTCCGTTATCCATTCCGCTTTTTCTAATACTAAACAAGACTTCAAAAAGTCTGGAACTAACAATATCATTCTTAATGCTGCCATTGTTTTATTATTATTATATTTTTAATAGTATTGCCAGTTATTGCATTTTATTAATGATGCAAATTGTTATTATTATTATTGAGTTTTTAAGTAATAACTAATCAGTATCATTCTTAACCCCACTCCTCCTGTATTTTAGTTCATTGTTAGTGACACTATTATTATTATTATTAATATTATTGCCAATTTTTATTAATAATGCTAATTATTGTTATTGTGATTGTCATGCAGTTTTTTTAGTTTGTTCCTGGGCAGATGTAAAAGAGGGCTTTAAGGTCCTAATCTGGTCAGGCTAAAGCAGTAAATAAATGGCAGACCATGCTGTTTACAAAGGTGAGACAGGATGAGCAGTTTTTCTAACACTAGGAAAGAAATTTGAAAAGTCCTCTCTCAAAGCAATTTCCTGCTGAGTTCTTTAAATGGAAACTGAAAATGGTCAATAGAAAGGTTTGAATTCTGTTCTAGAGACTGATAGGCTAAAAAGTCTGAATTTTAAAATAATTTTGTGCAGAGATTTTGGCACTCATGAAATCAAGGGTCAGGCAGTAGCCCTCGTGGGGTGTTGAAGCTGTGTGCCCTCTGGATCGGAGATGGTGTTTTAATAGTGCAGTTAAAATGTTGGGAGAAGGTGATCCTTCATGAGCAACAGAGTTATTTCTTGTAGTACAGTGGATTTTGGGTTGAACCATTCCAGTTTTCTAGGTGAGTGTTCCCATTCAGCAAGGGTACAGAAACTCAATAGGGAGAGGCAGGAAGTTAGGTTGAGGAGCCAGGTAGCAAGCTGGAAGGTGGCATTTAAATACACTAGTTTGACTCTGCAAGGTTTTCACTGCAGGCTATAATTTGTATTAGTGTCTCTGGAAATTCAAGTATAGTGTTTTAGCATTGAGTTGCATTCTTGTTTTGTTGTTGAGGAGAAGTTGCTAGCAGCCAGTTGGAGGTGGTGTATGAACTATTAGTGGTGTATGTTTTCCAATCTATTGGGCGGTTGTGGCATTTTTGTGGAAGAGGTTGGATTGCTACAGAGCTCTTAATTATTGACTTTGCTTTTATGAGAAGATCAACCCTTTCTCGCAGATCAAAGCAAGATTTGAGACTTTTATTTGGACTGAGTTGATAGAGTGGCAGTGCAGAGAATTAATCTGGGTCCACCAATAAACCTTTCTGATTAAATCTGTGGAGCAGAACATTGCCTATTTTGTCTTGTGTGCTGCACATAGCCAATATCACATGGATTCTGCCCATGGGCACAAGCCCAACTTCTCATAATGATATGGAAGCCCAAAGGTATGGAAAAAAGGATCATTTCAACAGATTAGATGACCACAATTTTTGTCTGCATTTTTAAGTGCCCAGGTTTCTGTCTGATGACAAAGTTTACTGAATGAGTTTTACTTGTATATTGTAAAGAGGGTAAGTGCAAAAAGATTATATTTTTGTCATAAATCATGAGCTACATGTTCTACCCATAACTATCAAAAGATAACAACAGTACAATATATGGAGTGGTTTCACAGTAGTTGAGCACAAGAACCAGTAAAATTCAGCCAGATATTTTCTTTGAAGAAATTTACAATCACTGTGTTTTGGTATAGGAAAGGTACACTGCTGTGGAATGACGCACAATAATCAGTTTAGAGCAAAATGTGAAAGGTATGCCATTTGAGACAAATGACAAGCTTATTTCATCAGAATATTAGAGGAATAATTAATAAGGTTGAAGAGCTTCTTGTCTCTCCAGAAAATTTATAAGCTCTGAAAAGAGAGACATCCTGTGCCTATCTCAGCACCACATAACTAAAAGGTTAGAGAAGGTAAATACATTGTTCAGTGACTTTATTGTGAACACCTGTTAAAAGCACCAATAAGCACCTTTTGCAATGCAGAGTGCTGTGAAAGATAAAGGAAGAAAGTCAGTGAGGTTCTGGAAGTTATAAACAGGGATGTGGAGCCATGCCAACTCCAGTGCTGTTGACACTGTGCTAGGATTCTTGATTGAGGACCCGTGGTGTGAACAGCTTGATTGAGGTGGTCCCACAGATTCTCAGTTGGGTTTAAATTTTGGGAGTTTAGTGGCTAGGGGAGTACAGTAAACTCATCCTGGTGCTCTTTGAACTACACAAGTTCACAGTGAGCTGTGTGACATGTCACATTGCCCTCCTGGCAGATTCCACCATCCCAAGGAAAAACAAACTGCAAGTAGGGTTGGACATCATCGACAAAGGTAGATGCACACTTGTGTTGATCCATTGTACCTTCCAGAAAGACAAGATCACCCAGGGAATGCCACAAAAACTTTTCCCAGGCCAAAACACTTCCTCCTCTGGCCTGGACCCTTACAACTATTGTTGCAGGGGCTTTGCTTTCTGGCCGATTGTGCATAAAACATGATTCATTTGGAAAGGCCATCTGTTGCATTCAGTGAACATTCAGTTGTGGTGCAATATGTAAATTCCAAATTTCTCCAATGAACAGCAGTCACCATGGGTGCGTGAATCAGGCACCTGCTATGGATGTCTGTATGCAGCAATGTTGGCTGAATGGTCATTGAGGAAACACTGTTAGTAGTCCCTCGGTTCATCTGGTTGGTCAGTTGCTGAGCAGTTGCAGATCTGTCCTCCTGCTTACATCTCCACAACTATAGTTCACCCCTGTCATCTATGGCGTGAGATGCAACACAGCTGCCTCATAGCCAGTATTGGACAATGTTTTTTCACGCATGGTATACGTTAACCACGGTGGCACGAACAGTTTACAAACTTTAACAATTTGGAAACGCTTCCACCCTCGGCCCAAAGCCAATGATCATGCCCTTTTGGGTGTCATAAAGTGCTTCGTTACGATGACGACTACACCATTTTCCACAACCCCGCCCCCACACACTTTATGTACCCTTCACCGATAGTGGTGCCACCAACTGCCTGTAAGCGTTTATAGCAAGTTGACGTTGAACATAGACAAGTTGTTATGTATATTAAGACAAAAAAAAAGTTGTAAAGCGTAAACTTTCATGAACGAAAATGCCAGAGTTAATAAAATGTTCCAGGCTATTATGCCATGGTCAAATGGATTTCACATTGAAACCCTATATTTCGTCCCCATCTACGGAGGACATTTTCAAGGGGGATCATAGCTTCTTTGAATGTCTCATTCAGACCCTAGCTTGCTATTGAGTCTATTTGACCAGGGCATAATAGCCTGGAACATTTTATTAATTGAAAACAGCAGTTCCAAAACATTGTGACAAGAAGATTTTTTGGTAATCAGCACATAGAAGTGTGTGCTTCTGAATTAATACTGAAAAATAGTTCTCCTTTAATTATAACAGTGTATAGATCCCCACTGGGATATTTTGAACTGTCTGTCGGATAGCATCAAGCAGTTAATAGTCTGTTGTGATTTCAGTGTAAATTTTCTAAAGAACTGTGATATGAAAAATGATCTGGAAACCATATTTGGATCCTATAATTCAGTATCAGTAATAAATTTTCCATCACAAGTGGATAAAGACAGTAGTTCCGTAATTGGTAATTTTCCTTGATGAGGCTCAAAGCAAGGCAGTAACATTATCCCCAGTAATAACTGCTCTCGCTGATCATGATGCACAGTTATTTGGGGTAAATGAGATAGTGCCTTACAGTATAAATACTCCTCAGTGGAAATATCAGAATAATTGATGACTCCCAAACAAACGGTTTTAAGAATAGTTTACAGAGAGATGATCCGGGATGAAATTTGTAATGAACCAAATGCTGACATAAAATTTAATCTATTGCATTATATGAATTTATCATTATTTGAAAATAGCTTTCTGCATAAGCTAATCTGAAAGGACATTTGACAGCCATGTAAAAAGGCCATGGATCACAAGGGGAATTAAAGTATCTTGGGAAAGGGAAAGGGAATTGTATCCACTGGGAACAAGTAAAGATCGTACAATTGTTGCACACTACAAAAACTACTCCAAATTACTAAGAAGAGTTATTAAAAAATCAAGGAATATGCATATTATGTCAGAAATTAATAATTCTGGCAACAGACTTTAAGGCTATATGGGATGTCGTGAAATGACAGACATGGCACCTGCCCAAGGAACAGGATAACATCACTATTGACTTAAACGGAAGTAAGTACTGTAAATGGGTAGTCACCAGTAGCAAATGCATTTAATGACCATTTGTTGAATATAGTAAAAAATATGGGAACAAACAGTTCAAGAGAAAAAGCACAGCAGTATGTTGAGAAACCACTTCTTTTAAAATTCAGTCATATGAATGAATCACCAGCTTCTCCTCCTGAAATTAAGAACTATATATTCCCTCATAAATAAAAGCTAATGTGGATTTGATAGTGTTTCCAACCGAGTACTAAGGATTTGTTCCCATATAAGCAGCCCTGTCTTGTCTGAAATAGGTAATGCACAACTTACTCAAGGCATTTCTTCCAGAAAGATGGAAGCATGCTATTGTTAAACCAATCTAAAAGAATGGTGATAGGAGAGATGTCAGTAAATATCAACCTGTTTCACTACTGACATCATTTTCCAAAATTTTTAATGTGATGTATTCTAGATCAGTATCTCACCTGAATAACAGTAATATCTTCAGCAAATCACAGTTTGGGTTCCAGAAGAGTAGTTCTACAAATTTTGCAAACATTAAATAACAAAATAGCACTGATTTATAATTTCTGTGACCTATCTAAGCCATTTGACTGTGAGAACCATAATATCCTCTTAGACAAACTGAAATTTTATGGAACTGATTGTATAGCCAACCAGTGAATATTGCCGTACCTAACCAGAAGAATTCACAAAGTTGTGCTTAGTAATTCAGACAATGTAATCAGGGGAGATTCCTCTCTTAGGTTGTCGTTGTTCCTCACGTATCCATCTAACATACAACAAACAAAATTAGTTCTTTTTGTTAATGACATTAGTATTGTATGCAAACCAAGCATACATACAGAAACAGAAGAAATGGTAAACAATGTTCTGAACAGTGTCATTGACTGGTTTCCTGCAAAAGGTCTCACTCTCGGTGTTAAAACACACAACATGATAGTAATTTCTTATATGAATTAGCGTTTAATTGATAATGTCAGGTAGCAGTTACTTTCAGGCTTGCCCTTTGTTTTACATTTTTCTTTTTGAATTGTGCTTATTGTATTTTGTCTCTTACACGTAGATATTATTTTATTGTGGGAGTATTAGTAAACTACGTGGCTCCTAGCAGTGCCGTTTTCTGCTAACTTGTGTCATGGTTACTAATTTTTTTCCTATAATTTAAAAGAGGTAATTTTTTAAATGTTATTGAGAATGCCAACTAGTATTCAGTACAAATGTAATATTAAATGTAATAATTTATAGTTACAGTTCTTTATTCCTGTTGTTTCAGTTAATGTTTGAGTGTGCTTTGATTAACATACTACAGTATGTGTATGCACATAGATCACTACTACCACAGTGAGGAGGTGCTGAGCATTTGGACAGGCATGCATTAAAAAACAAAAAGTTGAAAGCTGGTTAGCTTTTAATACAGTGCTACAAACAGACCCACCCACTCCCACCTCAGAGAGAGAGAGAGAGAGAGAGAGAAATTTTCTGTCATTTCTTCTTGCCATTTTTTCATATTTTAAAAATGGTCACTTTTTGTTTCATATATCCATAATTGTGAGCCAGTCACTTGGCTCTGGAATGAGTCAGTACGTAAACTATACAGTGGAACTTTAATTTTACGTTCTCCAATTTTATGTTTTTCGCACTTCTACATCATAAATTCATAGCCCCTGTGAAAACCCATAAGATCAATGCTAAAAATTCCCTGTTTTTGCGTTTCTTTCTAGTAAAGTTTATTTGATTTTACATTCTTACTCTACATCTTGCTTGACTTCGTCCCATTTTCTTCCTATCGACATTTGATGTGACTGAACGAGTTATAAGGGGCACAAAATCAGATGGTTCACACTGTGGGTGGTTGTGGAGTTAAGGGAAGAGAGGAAATGCTGACATAATCCACGATCGGTGTTGCCAACACAACTTGCAATGTTTAGCTTCACCATACAATGATGATGGGTCAAGTACATTTTGCACTACTTTTTGCAGGAACTGGCATAATCGTGACGTGATGGCGACCAGGAATGTGGCTATCGGTTTGTCAATCACTATAGTGTCAAGTTGATATTTGGGGGTGTGTTAGTGACAGGAGAATCTCAGTTGTAGCAAGAATTCTATGGGAAATATGTTTTTGCTTGTGCAACATGCAAAATATTTGTGACAAGGAAAAATATGAATGTTACTGCTCATCTTTTCACTCGCAGCAATTTAAGCTATCCTCTTAGAATTCATGCCTAACCACACACTCAGAAATCACCACATATTTTAAAATAGGTAGTGAAGTATTTGTGACAAGGAACAGCATGAATTTTATTGCTGCTTATTTCATTTGCATGAATGTAAGCTGTCACCTTAGGTTTCTGTGTAACCACACACTCAGAAGTCACCTCACATTCAGAAATAAACAGGCAAATAGTTATTTCATCCTTTGGTCTCTGACCAGAAAGAAAAACTTAACTACATCAAGTATTGCCGAACATATGGTATTACAATCGTAACAAACATGATAACAATGCTTAGTTGAAAAACACATATTGGCAGGCAGCAAGCTGCAAAACTACAACCTCTAACTCAGCTAACCATGGCATTATCCATTATGTTACAGCTTACTCACCTGAGGTGTAGTGCATTAGTTGTCATAAGAGCTCTTGAAGCCTTATATCTTTGATGCTGTGTTAATTGAAATTTAGTGATGAGTGTAACGTACTTGTGGTATGGTACTTTCAATGCAGCATTGCTTTGAAACAGCTTACTGCACTCAAATGTCACACAGTATGAAGGAAATGAATAATTAAAGGGCACACAGTTCACACAGGGGTAGTTCACAAGTGCTTGCAGAAGTGGATAGGGGAAAACCCACTAGTGACATCACCACTGCAAAATGTAGTGTGAAGTGGCATCCATACTGCCACTGGAAATATGTTTCTGTTGTGAAACAATGTAGAAAATAATCTTTCCATCAGTTTCTGACTTTATTTCTTGTCTCTCTCTTTCTGTCCACACTGCCAACAACATTTCTCAGTGTAATCACGTCATCTGCGAAGTTCTTTGTTGTATTGTTTTCATATTGTTGCCACGTCATGTCTAGAGATGAGCAAACTGTAATATGTGCTCCTGCATTATTAATACTGAAGGTTCACTCAAATAAAATGAAAGACATTGTCCTTGCCATACATTCTTTTTTTTTTATTTATTTATCATGACTTGTGGTATGAGGGCCATAACCATCTCTCAGTGTTGTATAGTTTTATAAAGTAAGGTTGCATTTATCAAAGAATTTCGTAATTGGTTTTAAAACGGTGATATTATTGTGATGGAGAGTTTGTATAGTACTTTGTGATGGTTGATAAAATCGGATAAGTTGTTGTACGAAATTGATTTGTTGGTGTGCATGCAGTTGCCACCTTTGGTGAGTGAAAACATACTATACAACAACTGATGGGAAAACTTGCTACATAAGGGAACTGAATGTGGATGACAGCCGTAGTTTCCATAATTCCACTTGGATATCATAAAAAAAAGCTAGAGAAAGGCAGCTACAACCAGACCTGCTGTTAGTCATAGTTTTTTGTCAATGGGAGATTCATTTCAGAGCCTTAGGTATTTATTTCACATTTCGAAGCAAGCTACAACAAATGACCTTTTTTTGTTGTTGTTGTTGTTGTTGTTGTCGTCTTCAGTCCTGAGACTGGTTTGATGC
This sequence comes from Schistocerca americana, assembly GCF_021461395.2. NCBI lineage: Eukaryota > Metazoa > Arthropoda > Insecta > Orthoptera > Acrididae > Schistocerca > Schistocerca americana. Next base: position 620,964,115 of record NC_060122.1, read on the forward strand.
AGCTCTCCATGCTACTCTATCCTGTGCAAGCTTCTTCATCTCCCAGTACTTACTGCAACTTACATCCTTCTGAATCTGCTTAGTGTATTCATCTATTGGTCTCCCTCTACGATTTTTACCCTCCAAGCTGCCCTCCAATGCTAAATTTGTGATCCCTTGATGCCTCATAACATGTCCTACCAACCGGTCTCTTCTTCTTGTCAAGTTGTGCCACAAGCTCCTCTTCTCCCCAATTCTATTCAATACCTCCTCATTAGTTATGTGATCTACCCATCTAATCTTCAGCATTCTTCTGTAGCACCACATTTCGAAAGCTTCTATTCTCTTCTTGTCTAAACTATTTATCGTCCATGTTTCACTTCCATACATGGCTACACTCCATACAAATACTTTCAGAAATGACTTCCTGACACTTAAATCTATACTCGATGTTAACAAATTTCTCTTCTTCAGAAACGCTTTCCTTGCCATTGCCAGTCTACATTTTATATCCTCTCTACTTCGACCATCATTAGGTTATTTTGCTCCCCAAATAGCAAAACTCCTTTACTACTTTAAGTGTCTTATTTCCTAATCTAATTCCCTCAGCATCACCCGACTTAATTCGACTACATTCCATTATCCTCATTTTGCTTTTGTTGATGTTCATCTTATATCCTCCTTTCAGGACACTGTCCATTCCATTCAACTGCTCTTCCAAGTCCTTTGCTGTCTCTGACAGAATTATAATGTCATCGGCGAACCTCAGCGTTTTTATTTCTTCTCCATGGACTTTAATACCTACTCCGAATTTTTCTTTTGTTTCCTTTATTGCTTGCTCAATATACAGATTGAATAACATCGGGGACAGGCTACAACCCTGCCTCACTCCCTTCCCAACCACTGCTTCCCTTTCATGCCCCTCGACTCTTATAACTGCCATCTGGTTTCCGTACAAATTGTAAGTAGCCTTTAGCTCCCTGTATTTTACCCCTGCCACCTTTAGAATTTGAAAGAGAGTATTCCAGTCAACATTGTCAAAAGCTTTCTCTAAGTCTACAAATGCAAGGGATGTAGGTTTGCCTTTCCTTAATCTATTTTCTAAGATACGTCGTAGAGTCAGTATTGCCCCATGTGTTCCAACATTTCTGCGGAATCCAAACTGATCTTCGCCGAGGTCGGCTTCTACCAGTTTTTCCATTCGTCTGTAAAGAATTCGCGTTAGTATTTTGCAGCTGTGACTTATTAAACTGATAGTTTGGTAATTTTCACATCTGTCAACACCTGCTTTCTTTGGGATTGGAATTATTATATTCTTCTTGAAGTCTGAGGGTATTTCACCTGTCTCATGCATCTTGCTCACCAGATGGTAGAGTTTTGTCAAGACTAGCTCTCCCAAGGCCGTCAGTAGTTTCAATGGAATGTTGTCTACTCCCGGGGCCTTGTTTCGACTTAGGTCTTTCAGTGCTCTGTCAAACTCTTCACGCAGTATCATATCTCCCATTTCATCTTCATCTACATCCTCTTCCATTTCCATAATATTGTCCTCAAGTACATCGCCCTTGTATAGACCCTCTATATACTCCTTCCACCTTTCTGCTTTCCCTTCTTTGCTTAGAACTGGGTTTCCATCTGAGCTCTTGATATTCATACAAATGGTTCTCTTTTCTCCAAAGGTCTCTTTAATTTTCCTGTAGGCAGTATCTATCTTACCCCTAGTGAGATAAGCCTCTACATCTTTACATTTGTCCTCTAGCCATCCCTGCTTAGCCATTTTGCACTTCCTGTCGATCTCATTTTTGAGACGTTTGTATTCCTTGTTGCCTGCTTCATTTACTGCATTTTTATATTTTCTCCTTTCATCAATTAAATTCAATATTTCTTGTGTTACCCAAGGATTTCTACTAGCCCTCGTCTTTTTACCTACTTGATCCTCTGCTGCCTTCACTACTTCATCCCTCAGAGCTACCTATTCTTCTTCTACTGTATTTATTTCACCCATTCCTGTCAGTTGTTCTCTTATGCTCTCCCTGAAACTCTGTACAACCTCTGGTTTAGTCAGTTCATCCAGGTCCCATCTCCTTAAATTCCCACCTTTTTGCAGTTTCTTCAGTTTTAATTTACAGTTCGTAACCAATAGATTGTGGTCAGAGTCCACATCTGCCCCTGGAAATGTCTTACAATTTAAAACCTGGTTCCTAAATCTCTGTCTTACCATTATATAATCTATCTGATACCTTCTAGTATCTCCAGGATTCTTCCATGTATACAACCTTCTTTTATGGTTCTTAAACCAAGTGTTAGCTATGATTAAGTTATGCTCTGTGCAAAATTCTACCAGACGGCTTCCTCTTTCATTTCTCTCCCCCAATCCATATTCACCCACTATGTTTCCTTCTCTCCCTTTTCCTACTCTTGAATTCCAGTCACCCATGACTATTAAATTTTCATCTCCCTTCACTACCTGAATAATTTCGTGTATCTCATCATACATTTCATCAAATTCTTCATTATCTGCAGAGCTAGTTGGCGTATATACTTGTACTACTGTAGTAGGCATGGGCTTCACGTCAATCTTGGCCACAATAATGCGTTCACTATGCTGTTTGTAGTAGCTTACCCGCACTCCTATTTTTTTTATTCATTATTAAACCTACTCCTGCATTACCTCTATTTGATTTTGTATTTGTAACCCTGTATTCACCTGAGCAAAAGTCTTGTTCCTCCTGCTACCAAACTTCACTAATTCCCACTATATCTAACTTTAACCTATCCATTTCCCTTTTTAAATTTTCTAACCTACCTGCCCGATTAAGGGATCTGACCTTCCACGCTCCGATCCGTAGAATCCCAGTTTTCTTTCTCCTGATAACGACGTCCTCTTAAGTAGTACCCGCCTGGAGATCCAAATGTGGGACTATTTTACCTCCAGAATATTTTACCCAAGAGGACGCCATCATCATTTAACCATACAGTAAAGCTGCATGCCCTCGGGAAAAATTACGGCTGTAGTTTCCCCTTGCTTTCAGCCGTTCACAGTACCAGCACAGCAAGGCCGTTTTGGTTAGTGTTGCAAGGCCAGATCAGTCAATCATCCAGACCGTTGCCCCTGCAACTACCGTAAAGGCTGCTGCCCCTCTTCAGGAACCACAGGTTTGTCTGGCCTCTCAACAGATACCCCTCCATTGTGGTTGCACCTACGGTACAGCCATCTGTATCGCTGAGGCACGCAAGCCTCCCCACCAGTGGCAAGGTCCTTTCTTTTTTACACAGTCTTTCTCTACCAACTGTAGCAGCAGTTTGCTGCAATGTGTCTTGTTTTATTGCTTTTCTTGTACTGCTTGCTTCATATGCTTCACAAGCAGGGATCAATCTGGTGCAACGATAACATCTTGACAGTCTGCTGCCTTGTCCACAGCAATATTTTTGAAAAACTTGCAGGAAAAGAAAACAAAACACATAACAACTGTATACAACAGATGACACAATGCGACATATAACCATACACTTGCGCCATGCAGAGGTGACATGCGGTAGCTGGCCTGAAACATTGTTTCCTTTTTTCTGTATGGACACTGCTACGGCTAGATGTTTCCGTGTTGTTTCTGTTTCAAAAGATGTTTCCAAATGGCGTCTACTTCAAATAGACGAAAACATGTTTCAAGCTTAGTGTGTACATGGCTTAAAATCTACTCAACCCAAGTAAACTGCCATTGGCTAAAGGAAAACACACACACACACACACACACACACACACACACACACACACACACGTGAGAGTCTGACGCCTTTCACCATATTTCAGTTTTTAGTTTAATTCACTATGTTCATCAACTTTTTCTTTTTTCTGGGTGAACACAAAGGGAAGATTTCTCAAAAATGTTTATTTTGAAGTATAATTTTTGGTTGTAGCACCTTGGAAAAAAAGCTTGATTACCTTGTACACGTATACCAATTTCAATTTTTGATGAGTTTTTGCTTGCTATTACACATGTGTGATTTTTTTGTAAGAGCTAATGAAATTTATTACCATAAATTATTCTATAACCATTGTATTGTACATTTAATTTCCTTCATTTATACAGTTTTCACATGGTATTGGTGAGGATTATGATGTTTAATCATGTATGCCAATTAAATAGGTTTTTGCTCCTACTTTAAGGTTTTAATATGTTTCTCGATTCTGCGTTTTGCTCAGTTTTGCGATTTTGAAGTCTGGATACCACAGAAAGTTAAGATAGAGGTTTCACAGAAATATCAGTAATAATTATAAAACACACACATACACTATCAGTACAAAAATATGGATACATATACAGAATGTAAATAGTAATGATACAGTAGTGCGGTAGTAGTATAAAGAATTTATTATCCTCAGTGGTGGATCCAATCAATAGTCTGTTGAGGCACTACAATTAGTGTCTGTCAATGCAACCAGAGATGTTGCTGCCGAGCCGCTGAGGCCGATAACAGCTTGGATAAAGGATGAACAGCCATGAGCCAGTCTTGGACAGTATGTCGTATGAAATATTTTATATCTCACCTAGCTCCTGTTGGGAATACTGACACTACTGTGGACTGTTGACTTTCTGGCTTACATTCTTGGTGTTTATTCAGTGCTCTTTCCATGACTACCTTGGCTTTGTATATGGATTACATGTTCACATCAGGCAAGAACGCTTTAAAGAGAACATTACAAAAAGTGGTGAATTCGCCACAATTTTTCCATCACCAGGTATAAAAAGATAAGCAGACAAAGAAGATTAGTGGCTTAGTTCATGCATTATTAGCTTAGATAGTTTGTAAAGTAAAGAAATGAAGTGTTTCCGTGCATGACATTTTAATACTAAATTAACAAACTTTTCTCATAAATTCTATTAGCCCATGAGGGATACCTTTTGTTTTATATCTGCAAAAGACTTCTTCTGCTGAGTAGGATGAGTTATCAAGCAGATATTTCTGAAACATATTACCTCTCAAGCATTTAATCTTACTAAGCAGAGCATTGAAGATTGTTAGCACCAGTATATTTTACACCAGTTTGTACCAATACCAAATGCTTCAGTTCAGTATGATGATCCTCTTTTCTTCATGATGTAGGCTGTGTGTTTGAAATTGAGCTGTGTTACTAATGATAAAACATACCAGAGAATGTATGTATTGAGATGGTAATGTAATTATCCCAAATTGTTAGATCTGTTTACAGCATGGGGTTTACAGGTCCTGTGAAGATTTTTGTAAGCTGGCATTTGCCCCAAAATATTATGCTATAACACATTATGGAGTGAAAATAAGGTAGTCAGAGTTTGCAGACTTAGACATACTGTCGCCAAGATGGGAGATAATCGTAAAACAAATATTGCTGATGACAACAGTTTAATGTCTGGGGAACATGATGTTTCCACTTCAGCTCACTATCTGTATGACTGCCAAGGAATTTGAAGAGTACACATTCATCATAATCTGGACATTATGTACTACTAGTATTTCTGGGTTGTTCTGCTAATGTGGAAATGGAGACAACTAGTATTCCTTAAATTTATCAATAGTAACTTAATTCTGAACCACCACAGAACGTCCTTGAAGTTGAGATCAGAGTGAGATATTATCCACAACGATACTTATGTCATCTTCAAATATTGTTTAAAGGTTTTTGTTGATTGACAGAGACAGATCATTCACACAGGTCAGAAACAGAAAGGGGCCAAGCACCAAACCTAGCGGAATCCATGCTGTATTGTGCCCCACTCAGATTCTCAGAATTTTGCTATACAGCATTTGAGACAACCACTCAGTGCCTCCTCTGTACAGTCAGCAGTGATCTATCCACATAGTATTTGAATGTAATAATTTTTTTTGTGTGTTTTGTATTGTTCACATGTAGTTTTAAGCACATTGTATACCTGGACCATGAAAAGTTATTCTTGCCAATTTCCTTCAGATTTCTTGGTGACGAGTTATATATATGACAAGTGTCAGAAGCTGTCCCCAGGAAAGATTACAGTCCTTAGAGCAGCACTTGTCAACAACAGCACATTTGCAGCATTTTCTGTAAGGATTGGTTTGCAAAAATATTGCAAATATAGATCTTCGGAGTTGTTTTACAACATTGATGCATTTGTAAAATACCAACAGGAAAATAATCATGAGATAACAGATGAGGTAATTTTTGTTATTGTATTTTTTCATTGTTAGTTGACATAAGGTTCAGTTGGTAGTATATAAATATGAAAATCACAATTTATGGGTAAATTTTTATCAAATTTCATAGTGCAAAGATATTTTAACTGTGACTTTCAATGAGAAAATAAGTTGCATTCACTACTACTTATTTCACTAAAGGAAGTTACTTATGTTTGTTTCTTTCAGTATAAACTCATAGATGCTCTTAATTTTTAACAAAAATTTCTGACAAAATTTTTCAATGCCTTGAAGTAAAAAAATATTTCTTAGTTTGTTTCACTATAGTGAACTCTTGTGTTCCAACAGTCTCAACTTCTGATTTAATTCAAAATAAAAGTTGTAAATGCTGAACATAAAACAGAGTCACCAAATCTCTGATTAGAAGTGGTGACAGTTAAGAGATTAGAAGTAATTAATGGACTCAGAAGAATATTAATAATAAACTGTCTTTAATTGATGGATTAGTAATAACAAAACAGAAAAAGCAATAAACTAAAACTGATTTAGCAAGGAGAAAGTGCAGCAATGAGAATGCAAAGTATATGAAGAAAAGGGGAGGAATGAAGATAGCAGAAGAAAAATCGAGAAGCAAAGTAAAGAGAAAACAATGCCCACCCACATTGCCAAGGTTATTGAGACCACACTGCAGAAGTTTCATTGGGAAGCCCTTACACATCCTCCATACAGTCTCAATGTCTCCCAAGTCATTTCCATATTCTTAGAGCCCTGAAGAAAGACATTCATGGTCATCGATGTGCTTTGGATGAACGGGTGCAGGACTGGTTACAATCACAGTTCCATAGGTCACCACAAACGTTTTTCCATGAAGGTATTGACCATCTTGTCTCTCAGTGGTGCTGTGTGGCCATAAATGTGGCTTTCACATCCATAGTTCCTGTGCACATATGCACTTAAAACATCATGGTACTTGGGTCAGTAGTCAATCTTTTACATCATTCCTTTAAAACATAGTAAATAGTGGGGTATATCAGATTAAATACAGTATGTTTACATATCATAGTATTGTATAGGTTATGACAGAAAGGGGGGGAGAAGGGGGATATGCAAATTGGAGTTGCAGAGTAGAGTAGAGGGCTTGGGTGAAGGAAAAGCAGTAGCCCCATACTTGGGGAATGAATGTAGGAGAGCAGGTGCAAGAATCCTGCATCTCCTGCCATGGCAAGGTCATAGTGGAGGTGCTTTGCCATTGCCTTTCTTTGAGGAATTCTCAAATGTGGATCTGTATTGTGTGGATGAGTGAGTGCTTGTACATTGTAATGTTGGTGTAGTGTTGGGTTTGTGATGTTATAGATGAAGGAGTGAGAGAGGGTAAAACCCTGTTGCAGCACATTGCCTATTCCCCTCGAGTAACACCAGGGGGTCACCAGGCCCGCAGTTCATAAGACTGCAGAGAGGTTTGGAACTGAATACAGGACATTGACACGAAGACAGGTGACCATGAACTTTACATCACCATCTCTTCTCTCCTTGCTGGCCAAATACTGGAAGTGAAAATTTTCTCTCACCAGTATTCAGACCAGCTTACCTCAGAATCAACCATCACCGCAAAGTCGTGCTTTACTGACAGGTATTGGCAATTGTAGTCAAAGATAAATAGTTCGGGAGGAGGGGGGGGTAATTATTAACAATACCAGTAAATAATGATCAAAAGTGTACCTAGTAATTGACAAGACAAACCATCAGTATATCTATTTTGTAAATAGTTCTAGGAGTTGCTTTTCTCCAAGCTCTGTCAGATCATTGAGTATCTTATACACTGTACTTTCATGTTGCAGTCAATTTCCTTTCTTCTGAGATGATGATCAGTGGGGTAAGAGCAAAATTTTGAGCTTATTCCTTAGGTCTTTATCATATTCATATTTTGAATAAGGAAGATTACAAAATTTTGTAAGCACCTGAATTTAAAAATCTTCTTATTCAGTAAGTACTGTTTGAAAGTGTATTATGCAATGAACTCTTAGTTTTGAAGCTTATCTTAAAAATTTTCCCTGGAAACAATCTTGCAGTTTTTTCTAAAGTGAATCTCATTTAAATTGTGATTGCGTATTTTATTTTTTGCACCTAAATTATTTTAACCTTACTTTCCATTGTTTTATGTTGGTGTCTAATTTCTCTTTCCTGTAGTGATTGGCCTTCAATCCTGTAGCCATTGGCCTTTGGAGTCTGCTTTAAAATGTTCACCTCCTTAATTTTCTCAGTACTGATAATAGATAATTTGAGAATTCTGTGAAATGTAGCTCAGAAGAAAGCATTTTCTGTTTCTGTGGATGATTTGAGTGTGCACTTATAATTGAGTCTGAAGGTGTTGACTTCCTGTATATTCTGAAAGTATGTTGATTGTGTTCCCCCATGTAAGTGTAAAAAATTAATTGCTGCCTACTTTTTGTATTCCACAGTAAAGTTGAGGTAAGGGAGCATACTGTTAGAGCTCGCACCAAATATTCCAGTCCCCCACTATCACCTCTAAACAATGATATGATGCCATAAAGGCAAACTTTTAAAATTATAGAAGTTATTAGCATGCTAGAACTAGTATTGACAATCAGTAACTTCAAACTTAATAAGAAGACGTATGATCAAATAGATAGGTTGGCCAGAGGAATCTCACTTGCTAGGACATTTTCATGACAGAACCAGAGTGCAGGTTTTTAAAATTATTACCTGACATAAAACAAAAATTTATTTATTATAAAAGGTATGTTGGTGACTGATTGTTGTGCAACTTTGAATCAGCGACAGGAACAAAGAATTGCATGTTTCCTAGCCATGTTCCACAGAATTCTGAAATTACCACTTACCATTAATGAGAAAATTAAGGAGATGAACATTTGAAAGAAGATTACAACAGCCAGTGGTTATAGAATTGAAGATACTGTATGCCTGGACAAAGCAATGGAAAGTAAAATTAACCAAGCTTTAGGTGCAAAAAATATATATTTCAATATGTAAGCATGACTCATATGGGATGCTTTTCAGGAAAAAACTGCAAGATTGTTTTGAGAAGAAACATATTAAGATAAGCTTCAAAACCAAGAGTGCATTGCATAACTTGCTCTCACATAGTGTTGGCTGCACAGGAAGATATTTGAATTTGGGAGTTTACGAGATTCCTTGTAATAAGTGTAATAGTTTGTATATTGGCTAAACAGGATGCAACTTTTTGGCAAAGTTTGAAGAACATAATGCAAAGGTAGCTAAAGGAAAATCTATCTTCAGTAACCACCTTATTCAAAATAAACATATGAACAACATATTAGGAATAATCTTGAAATTTTGCATAATACCTCTAAACATTCACTGAAGAACGTATTAGATTATGTGGAAACCTACAACCACATGAAAAGAAGAGCAGATAAGTTGCTCAATGATCAAACAGAACTTAGGCAAAGAAATCGATTGAAAAGTGGATATAAGGGCGCTGTGTGATGACAATTACTAGATGCTCTTTTGATCCATAATTTATTGATCTTGTTAATAATCTCCCCATCCCTCTCCAACTACTTACCTGTGACTGAACTATCTGTTTTTCTTTCCTATAAGCCTCTCTTTTGCCATCCTCCTTCCTCATTCCCTCTGTGACATAATCTATACAGGAGTATTCTATGTATATGTGTAGTATTTAATCTAATATACCCCACTGTTTACTATGTGTTAAATAAATGACATATGGATTAACTTCTAGGCCTCGTCCTTTTACTGTTATACATTGTCACTTTCTTTTTTTTTTAACGGAAATGAAAACTAGAGGTACAGTTACTGAGGGCAGATGTGGTTTCACTGCTTTAAACCTTATACCATCTGGAATATGTAGACTTTTAAAGGATTGGAGTGCCACCACAGTGTTGAAAGCTGTGTTTGTTTACATGTAGGGGTTGTACATTCCTGCCCATTGTGTGAGCCCCTGACATAGATGCATTCCTGGCCAATATGTAAAATTGGAGAATGATGATTAACAAATTGTGCAAATTTTTAACAATCACTTTAGCAGCAAAAATAGGATTAAGAGGGTCAGAAGGAGAACACCAAACCATGTTCAGAAAAGATAGGTTAAATATAAAAGTTCCTGCCAGATTAAAACTGTGTACCAGACTGAGATTTGAACTCAGGACCTTTGCCTTTCGCGGGCAAGTGCTCTACCATCTGAGCTACTCAAGCGCAACTCACGACCTGTCCCCACAGCTTCCTACCTTCCTATAGTTGTAGGTGAAGTGTTTATTGCTGTTAAAAGTAGTCTGCCTTGTAGTGAAATTGAAGTAGATAGTTCCTGTGAGTTAGTTGTTGAATAGCTCAAAGATAACTTTAGTTTCATTTCAAGTAGGTACCCCACTCAAACAATTATTATTCATGGTGGCTTCAATCAATTCTCAATATCTTGTCAAAAATACATATTTAAAGTTGGTGGTAGGCACAAAATGTCATTTGAAATTGCATTGAATACTTTCTTAGAAAATTAATTTGAACAATTACTTCAGGAACCCACTTTGAGGAGCAAATGGTTGTAAAAACATAACTTGATGCCTTAGTAATAGATAATCATGGCCAAATAAGGACCATAATGATAGTGCAGGGATTCTATGACCTCCCTCCTTCGTGACATAACCTATACAATATTATGATATGCAAACATTTTGGTTTTAACCTGATGTACCCCACTATTTACTATGTTTTAAATGAATGATGTAAAGACTGGCTAGTGGCCCCTTCTCACCGTATCTGGTAAGTCTCCCCTGACCCAGGGTTCTGGGTGACTTTTCTGAACTCTGCCCCTTATCCTAAACTTCACCAGTCCTTCTCCCTCACCCCTCTTCATTCCTCTTCAACTCTTCTGCCAGAAGAAGGAGCCACTGGCTCCAAAAGCTTGCAAATTTTGATACCTTTTATATGTGTGTCGTCCTGCCACCATTTGGTGAGTGAATTTTTTATCAATCCAATTACATTACATTTATGTAATATGTTATTTGCAATGAAAAAAGATTAATACAAGCAGTTTCACACCTGACATCAAGGTATTTAGGAAGACATATTTTAAACAAATTATTTTGTAATATAGAGTTTTGTAAGTGAAATATCACATATGAGCATCTTTAGTACCAGTTTGAATATTGTAATATTAATTGTTAAAGTGCATTTTGATTACTTCTATTTACAAATGCTTCAATACTGAAATTACATTATTTACTATATACAAGTGTTTCATCAACCATTTTGAAGATTATCGTCTCCTGAACTGTTTAAAGACTCAATAACCAGTCACAGTATTGCATAGCATTTTCCTAGAACTTTCTATTAATTACTTTTGTGTAACTGTACTACCATCATCTTTCTGGATTAGAAATTACTGTTCCAACTTACTTTTTACTTTTTCATGTCCGAAAACCAGTTCACAATCTTTCATCCCAGTATAGGACCACGTCCAAGGCTTCTTTCTTGTCCAGCCATAAATTGTCAGGTTTGCACCTATAAGGGTAGCTTGAGCAGATGAGCCATATCCTGCACAGCACCACAGTGCACCTATCATCCATGGTTCCAAGACCCCACCTAATCATGTTTGTCTTCACTGGGGCCACCCCTGTCCTTATTCGGTTCAATGTCTTCCAGTTTGTGCTGAATCCAGTGGGCACTTCCTGTGCAGGTGGGTAATCAGCTGGTGGTTCTTCTATTATCATGGCTAAGAACCTTTTATGGGATTTCAATCGCCCGGGTTTGCACTCACTCCCAAAAAGGGGATGCTGATCGTCAACAGTTTGTCTGAGCCTCTCTGTGAATTCAAGTGATGTTCTCCGAGAGTTGGGATTCACAAACCCAGCACCTCTATATAGTTTTGGTAGGGAAGTAGGTTTATGCATCCCCTGGTTAATCGACGTGTTTCACTGAGACTTATGTCGACTTTCTTTGCATGGGTTGACCTGGACCATACTGGGCAGGCAAATTCGGCTGTAGAGAAACATAAGTCTTGTGCGGTGGTTCTTAATATGGAAGGTTTAGCACACCATGTGCTGTTAGCTAGTTTCCACAGAATATTATTTCTGGCAGTTAATTTTTGTCACGTCTTTTCACAATGGTACCTGTATGTCAGAGATTTATCAGGTGCCACGCCCAGGTTAAGTTGGTTTGTTCCAGTGTGGTATTATTCCAAGAGATGTTAAGGTTATTGTTAGCTTGCCAGGATCGAAGTTGGAAGGTGCTGACTTGTGTTTTGGATGGGTTTAGCTTAAGAAAGTGTTTATATATAACACTTTCTTAAGCTAAACCCATCCAAAACACTTATATATATAGAGGGAAACATTCCATGTGGGAAAAATATATCTAAAAACAAAGATGATGTAACCTACCAAACGAAAGCGTTGGTATGTTGATAGAGACACTAACAAACACACACACACACACACACACACACACACACACACACACACAAAATTCAAGCTTTTGCAACCCACGGTTGCTTCATCAGGAAAGAGGGAAGGAAAGGGAAAGACGAAAGGATGTGGGTTTTAAGGGAGAGGGTAAGGAGTCATTCCAATCCTGGGAGCAGAAAGACTTACCTTAGGGGGAAAAAGGGACAGGTATACACACACATATCCAACTGCACATATACAGACACAAGCAGACATATGTAAAGGCAAAGAGTTTGGGCAGAGATGTCAGTCGAGGCGGAAGTACAGAGGCAAAGACAGGTTGAATGACAGGTGAGGTATGAGCGGCGGCAACTTGAAATTAGCGGAGGTTGAGGCCTGGTGGGTAACGGGAAGAGAGGATATATTGAAGGACAAGTTCCCATCTCCGGAGTTCTGATAGGTTGGTGTTGGTGGGAAGTATCCAGATAACCCGGACGGTGTAACACTGTGCCAAGATGTGCTGGCCGTGCACCAAGGCATGTTTAGCTACAGGGTGATCCTCATTAACAACAAACACTGTCTGCCTGTGTCCATTCATGCGAATGGACAGTTTGTTGCTGGTCATTCCCACATAAAAAGCTTCACAGTGTAGGCAGGTCAGTTGGTAAATCACGTGGGTGCTTTCACACGTGGCTCTGCCTTTGATCGTGTACACCTTCCAGGTTACAGGACTGGAGTAGGTGGTGGTGGGAGGGTGCATGGGACAGGTTTTACACCGGGGGCGGCTACAAGGGTAGGAGCCAGAGGGTAGGGAAGGTGGTTTGGGGATTTCATAGGGATGAACCAAGAGGTTACGAAGGTTAGGTGGACGGCGGAAAGACATTCTTGGTGGAGTGGGGAGGATTTCATGAAGGATGGATCTCTTATCAGGGCAGGATTTGAGGAATGAGGAAGTGGCTCTGATTATTTGCTTCTGTACCAGGTCGGGAGGGTAGTTGCGGGATGCGAAAGCTGTTTTCAGGTTGTTGATGTAATGGTTCAGGGCTTCAGGACTGGAGCAGATTCGTTTGCCACGAAGACAAAGGTTGTAGGGAAGGGACCGATTGATATGGAATGGGTGGCAGCTGTCATAATGGAGGTACTGTTGCTTGTTGGTGGGTTTGATGTGGACGGATGTGTGAAGCTGGCCATTGGACAGATGGAGGTCAACGTCAAGGAAAGTGGCATGGGATTTGGAGTAGGACCAGGTGAATCTGATGGAACCAAAGGAATTGAGGTTGGAGAGGAAATTCTGGAGTTCTTCTTCACTGTGAGTTCAGATCATGACGATGTCATCAATAAATCTGTACCAAACTTTGGGTTGGCAGGCCTGGGCAACCAAGAAGGCTTCCTCTAAGCGACCCATAAATAGGTTGGCGTATGAGGGCGCCATCCTGGTACCCATGGCTCTTCCCTTTAATTGTTGGTATGTCTTGCCTTCGAAAGTGAAGAAGTTGTGAGTCAGGATGAAGCTGGCTAAGGTAATGAGGAAAGATGTTTTAGGTAGGGTGGCAGGTGATTGGCGTGAAAGGAAGTGCTCCATCGCAGCGAGGCCCTGGACGTGCAGAATATTTGTGTGGTTAATTGTACCATATGCAGAGCTAAGGTCGACCAGGGCTAGCCCTGATATCTTTTTTATTTTCGTATCCTTCATCTATGTGTTCTGTTAAGAACAGAATTTGGCTAGTACCTGATTTTCCAGGTCTAAAACCCAGCTTGTTAAGGAATAAGTTTCATCTCAATAGAGTCTGTCACACGATTTAAAATAAGTCTCTCATACATTTTGTAAGGATGACACAGGAGAGATATTGGGCGATAGTTCTTCGGTGAATCGGTGCCTTTCCGGGTTTCAAGAGTGCCCCTATTCTTGCCTTCCTCCACATTTTGGGGATCTTACTTGTTTCACGACATTGATTGAAAAGTTGCAGGATCCAGTTCTTTGTGTCCGGTCCAAAGCTTTTGATCTGCTCCATGCACATGTCATCCACTCCAGCTGGTTTGCTGATTTTCATATTCCTGAGACCCTTGTGGAATTCCTTCATTGGAAAGGATGTTATAAACCTGTTAGTTTCTGATTCTAAAGTCCTGTTAATTTTTACTTTCTGTTGTTTTGTATTGAACCACTTGATTAGGTGTTACCGCAGCAGCCTGTTTGGGACCATTTGGGTCTCTGTCAAGTTTTTTAATAAGATTCCAAGCTATTTTGCTGCTATGTGTCACATCCATGGGACCTTTTGGGTATCTGTCAAGTTTTTTTAATAAGATTCCGGGCTATTTTGCTGCTATGTGTCACATCCATCCTCTCCAGGGTCTCCATCCATCTATTTTGCATAGCTTCATTTAACATTTTGATCAAAGTCGTACCACATGCTATTGTTTCTTGATTAAAGGGGTCCTTTAGGTATAGTTTCTCATACTTGGCTAGGATATGACTGGAGTCATGTGATGTACTCCTGTCGGCAACCTCGTGGTATATGTTATCTGGAGATTCTCTGTAGCATTCACACAAAAGCCTGATAGTTCTCTGGGGTTGGGGCGAGGTTTACTATGGCTTTATCCAGTTCCTCTGCAAAAATTTCCCAATTGGCCTTTTTAAAATTAAATCTTCTGTGAAACGGTACTGTAGTGGTCTTGACTACTGTATACACCTGTATCCCTACTGGTCTATGCTGCGTTCGAGGTATAGGTTGATGTACTACTTTAGTACAGCAATCTTTTATGTTTGAGCTGGTAATGCAGTTGTCGGGGTTATATCCATGTTTCCATATTTTACTTGTGAAGGAGGGGGGAATTTTTGGATCATGGAGGATACTGAGGTTTCTTGTTTCTATCCATTCCTCCAACAGGTGTCCATTCTCGTCTGTTTCACTATATTCCCAAGTGGTGCTGTGGCCCTTCAAATCTCCTACAATGCATTAAGTGTTTTGGTTTGTGAAGTTTTTTGGCGGGGTGAAAGCAAATTTTTTTCCTGGAGATTTATACGTGGATGTTACTCTAAAGTTTCCAATTTCAGCTGTTAGTATTTGGATATCATTGGCTGTAGATTTTCCGACAGAAGTCACCGTCATCTCAGCTCTAACGAATATGGCACTGCCATGTTTAGGACATGGTGCTTCCACAGCTAGTTGCATTCCTTGTATTTCAGGTGTTTTTGTTTCTTTGGGTTTCTTGGATGCATAACACATTAGATTAGATTTACTTTCATTCCATTTATGAGTCTGGCAGAATTCTGGTAAGATGTCTTGATTGTTGTTTGTAATTCCCTCGACGTTTAGGCTTACAATTGTCAGGATTGGCTGTCATCATTATTGGTAATGTTTCCAGGAGATGTAGACATGCTACAGTCTAATGACGTTGCTGTAGAATGCTCTCGTGGAGGCTCCTTCCTTGTCCCCCACTGTTCTAACAAAATGGGAAAGCACTTAACTTGAAGTTCTAAACTATCATAATAAGAAATAACAAAACGAGCTGTCCATTTACAGGAATAATACACTAAATATCATGTGTGGTTATGTTAGTAATGATATGTATCATGTATGAGAGCCATGATCTATTACATTACAACGCAGATAGCAATTTGCGAAATGTTTGCCGCAAGAAACTTGGGGGGGGGAGGGGGGGAGGACATTTGCTTGCCACTGGTGATGTCAGCATTAAATAAGGAGGGAGATGTTTGGAAGAACTCTGCCTCTAATGCCAGTGGATGATGCAGAAAAGGATAACGAACAGCAGTGGCAACTTTAGAGGCTGATGAATGTACTATACAACATGTCACCTGAAGTAGCAGCAGCTGTTGTTGTACCACCACCACCACCATACACACCGGAGGAAATTCGAGATGCAGTTCTGTCATTCAAGAGAGGCAAAGCTACCAGCGCAGGTAGGATCAATGGAGAGATATTGCAAGAAGTGCAGAATCAGCTAGTATGGCATGTGATAGCACTTTTCAGTGAGTGTTTGGTGCAAGGAGGAATGCCTGATAGATGGAAGACCAAAAAAGGTGAGGACTGAGGCCCTACTTTGGCAATATCATACCAACTGATGTGCTTTATGAATACTCTGGGAAAACTTCAAGAAAGGCTTCTTTGTGTGTGGCTACTTACCCATTGAGGACTGACTGTACTAAGTTGAAATCAGTATGGCTGTTGAAATGGAAGATCTATTGAAGATGCAAGTAATTGGATGGTAGAACCTTCACAAATGTGACAGCTGACTAAGTAATACTAGAGGTCCTGGGAGCTTTCAATCATTTTTGGTTGCTCTACCTTTTCATGTGCCTCAGGGGACTAGATTTCCAAGGCATCATTACTTGAACCTGCTATATTACTGTAAAAGTTGGAGTGTACATTGGACCACCTAGGCAGTAGTACAAAGAAACATTGCGAAGGGGTGGCCACATGGAGCCATCCATAGGCCTGCTTATGCAATTGAAGAAGTTAATGCAGTTGTAGCATACATGGATGACATGCTAATAATTGTTTCAGGGGATTCCAAAAGACACATGGAAGAGAAATGTAATGGACCTTTACCCTGGTGTGGAACTGGAATTGTGCAACAAGCTGCAAGTGCCAGTAAATAAAACAATGTACATACTCATGAAGTGTAGATTGTCCAGGACGTGGAACCCACCATCAGAGTATACAAAGCTTCAGTCAAGACAACATTGAGTCAGTATCTCAGTCGCGATATAGTGGGCTGACTTTAAAGACCACATAAAAGCAGTATCTGAACGAGCAACAAAAATTATGCACGGGATTGCTGGTATTGTCACAAATCAGTACAGGATGCCACTGGTGCACAGGATTGCTGGTATTGTCACAAATCAATCGTGTAGATCTTCTAAAGGTTAATTTCAGGGACTGTGTTCCAGAAGCCTGAGGAGGTAGAGACTATGGCCACTGGGGACCAAGCGAGGTGGTGCAGTGGTTAGCACACTGGACTTGTTATTCGGGAGGACGACAGTTCAAATCTGTGTCTGGCAATGCTGATTTAGGATCAGGCTTTTATGGAAGACATAATTGAGGACATACTTGGTTTAGTTCCCATTTAAGAAACAGAATGCAGAAAGTTAACTAGGCTTTTCGAGTAACTTAGAGGTCACTACGTTATCTGAGTAGGGACAAATTACAATGGGTGACCACAGGGTTTGATCAATGGCCCAGTGCTGTTCTTTATGGAATGATCAACTGTTTTATTTTAATCAAAAGGCAAAACTGATGATACATTTTTAGCAGAGAAACATCAGTAGAGAGAAGGGTAAATGATGTTTTTGTGAAAGTTAGTGATTGATTGGTTTTGCACAAATGGGCAAGCATTAAACTTGTGGTGAGGGTAGGGGGAAGGGGAGGAACAGCTCATCCAGTTTTGTACTGTCAGAAATGTTCCACCTCCTGTTAACCAAGTATACCAACAATAAACAGGGTAGAAAGCTCTAAGTCCTTATGTGTGCATGTTGATGTAAGTCTAAACTGAAAATACCATATAGAATATCTGTGAACTATGATCTCAGTTTATTCATTTTCTAGTCCTTATTAAAATTGCAGGTAATGTGCTCTGGGGATGATTCTTGTGATGACCACACTACAGTGATTCCGGCACCAAAAGTGTTGGGTGATTTATTTGAATCTGTTGCAGCAGCAATCTACCTTGACAGTGGCAAATGTTTGAAAACAGTATGGTCTGCATACTACAGAATTATGGAGAAAGAACTGGGTAAGTAGCATATGAATAAGTACTGACAATTTTCAAACCTTGTGATTTCACATGTTGTATATTGAATGTTATGATTTCTTTTCTTTTGCAGTAAAGTACTGTATGTGATGTGTAACATACCACACTTGTCTGCAATAATGAATGAAAATAACTGAGTTGCCATTATCTTCGAAGCAAAAGTGGACAATATGAATGGAAGCAGCACACATGTATTTCAGAACTGAAAGGAATGTCCACTTATGAAATCCTGTTACTTTAACTATTCGTCAGTGAAAGAAATCCAGATTTTGCTAACCAGGATAGTCTGTCAAATTATAATTTTGTGGCTGTGATATTTGTATATATTTTTTTTACAAAGTCATTTGGAAAGTAAGCAAAGATGAAGGTGGTTTTTTTTTTTGGGGGGGGGGGGGGGGGGGGCATAGTGCATCCTCTTACAGCTAACATTAACAGTATTTTATGTAAAAGTGTTTTATTAGTAATTTTTATGAAAATTGCACCAAAAGTCGAAGTGGTGTGAAAAATGTCTGCTCGTTTTAATCACTATGTCTTTTCTGCATGTCTTTCAGTCATTTTGAACTTTCTTATATGTAGTGGCAGTTTCAGTTCTGTCAGTGCCTGTCACTGTTAGTAGACAGTTCACTAACTGCAAGTGGTTTTTATTCTTGGCTTAGCCAGCAGTTTTTCTGTAGCTTGTTACCAAAATGGTGGCAGCCCGGCAGTGTCATTATAGTACTTAAATAGAGCTAACTTTCTGGATGACTTGTCATATGTTTGTATTTTATAGAATCTGTTGTTTTCTGCTGCTTTGTTTTGTAATGTAATGAAGAGTATATTTTATATTTAATGTTTTAAAACATAATAAAAAGCACAATATAACAAAAAATGAGTTGTCAATTTAAGGGATTTGTTGTTACTACTTCCTTTCTGCTAACAATCGGAATAAAATCTTTGCTACTGGAGGGGCTGTGCCAGCTTCTAAATTGGCTGCATAATTAGTTTAAAAATACAATTATTCTAGGCCTATGTTTGACAAATACAATTATTCTATGCAGATGTCCAACAACAAAATACTTTTTCAGATAAGTAGAATGACGTATTAGTTGTAACTTATTTTTTAATCACATTCTGCTAATCTTTCAGTTAGTTCATTGAGGCAGTATTAAATTTCAAAAATATTCAAATGTGTAAGAAATCTTATGGGAGTTAACTGCTAAGGTCATTAGTTGCTAACCTTACACACTACTTAACCTAAATTATCCTAAGGACAAACACACACACACACACACACACACACACACACACGCGCGCACGCCCGAGGGAGGACTCAAACCTCCGCCAGGACCAGCCGCACAGTCCATGACTGCAGCGCCTTCGACCGCTCGGCTAATCCCACGTGGCTTTTAAATTTATTTGGCATGCCATATGTCTGTATAATGCATAAGATGATGTGAATATTTTATTGGCAGCAGTGGTAGTGGAAAGAACAAAGAAAACTGAGTCACAAAAAAGTGGCCATTCCTACAATTTGGCTGCATCTTCGGCTTCTTGCACACTGATGGTATACTCCCATGGCAAAGTCATGTTCTGAATTTAACAAGCAGTTCCCATTAGCGATTCAGTATACCGTGGCAGTTTAGCTACACAATGCATTGTGTACCTGCCCCTCCCAGTTGTTGGTTGCCACATTTCAGTCTCTGTTGATCAGTTTATGTTCTTTTGTGACATGTTTACTTTTGGTTTGGAACTATTCAGTCTTGTAATACAGGATGAACACGAAAGAATTTTACACTTTCAAAAATTCATGCAAATGAAACAGTGCAACTTATTTGCTTCAAATCTTAACGAGTTAATAGAGTATCTTTGGAAGTTTGTTGGATTTTATAGGCACCATTCTTTTGTTGCAAGCTTCTGTCACCAGAGGTTTCTAGTGCAGAATCTGGAAACTACACGACAAAATGAAGCCAGTAACTTCTGTTCAACGAGCACCCCACACATACTTTCATCAGCAGAGTCTCCATTTGCACTTGACACAAACATTTTGAGGACAAGGATTCCCTCTGTGGAAGCAAAAAGTCCTGGTTTGTCTCCTGTGTCAGAACAAAATGTTGATTGTGGTTGAGCAGCTTTCCAGCAAAGCCCGCAGAAAAAACAGGTTGACCAAGCCCCATTTCTGCATTGAACATGATGGAGATTTTCCAAAGGTTTGTGTGTGCTGTGTACTGTCAAGAGAGAAGATTTATACCCCCTTCTGTTTCATAGAGAAAACTGTCACAGGAATTTATTACCTTGACATGCTTTTTTTGTGGCCTCTGTCTTGAGTTGCAAGGACACACTAACTACTTCATCCTACAACAAGGTGTACCTACGCACTCCCACTTGACTATGCAGGAACACCTAAACATACATCTGCTTGATAATGGCTTGGCTGTGCAGGTGGTGGTGATGTATAGTGCATAAGGCCACCATGATTACCATTCTTAACCTCTTGTGATATTTTAATGTGATTATGCAAAAGACGAAGTGTTTGCCCCATCCCTGCCCAATATTTACCTCAGCTAATGCGCAAATTGCAGCTGTGATAGTCTTATTACCACCAACACGTTGTCACAAGAATTGGGAAAAGAATGAAAATTGTCTTGCATTTGCCTTGTGACCCGAGAAGCACTTATAATGCTCCCTCTTTATGTTGCTCACTCTTCTGTATTGGTCAGTAAGGTCTTGCGGTAGCCACCATGACCACAGCTTGCAATATCAATAGTTTTCTGTGACAGTTGTGTAAATAGTGGCACATTCAAAGTGGGGAAATTAGTTGGCCAGAACCGCAGTCGTCTCTCGCAGTTTTTGGTCAGCTTCTTAGACGATTTCTTGATCTATATGCTGACTGTTACGCAGCCCTTCATAGTGCACATTTGTACAGCCACTTTTAAAGTGCAGAAACCATCTGCAAATATTTCCTTCATTCATTACTGTACCGACATAAACTAGCCATAACTCATGTTCTTTATGAGGAGGAAAAAACAATTACAGCACACACTTTGCAAAAAAAAAAACTGCGAAGAGATGAGAGAGCCACTGTTGCTTACGTTCACCCACCGTCAGATGACTGTGAATCCAAACAGCGACATCTGTGGCTTTGTGAGTTACCAAAACATGATACTGCATTCATCCAACTTCCTGAGCTGCCAACATTTAATTATAAGCAAATGGACTTTACCTTTTCAATATGCCACATGTTTCCAATATGCCACAGCTGCTCAAGACCCCGAACGAGGTGGCACAGTGATTAGCACACTGGACTAGCATTCAGGAGGATGACAGTTCAATCCCACGTCCAGCCATCCTGATTTAGGTTTTCCATGATTTCCGTAAATTGCTTCAGACAAATTCTGGGATGGTTCCTTTGAAAGGGCACAGTCAACTTCCTTCTCCACCCTTCCCTAATCTGATGGGACTGATGACTTCACTGTTTGGTCGCCTCCCCCAAAACAACCAACCAACCAGCTGCTCAAGACAATATTTATTAACCTGATGTCCATAATCAGAAAATCGAAATGGAACTATTACAAAGTCTCAGTCGTGGGTAAAGCAGGTGGTAGACTTTGGTTTATTGGTAGAATACTGGGGAAGTGTAATCATTGTTTGGCACTTCTCCATTCCACATTAGTACAGTATTAATTTGTATCTGTTCAATTTCAGTCATTTTTGTGTGAGATGTTCTGATAAGCACAGCACAAAACTACATATGATCTTTCATATTCTTCTAGGTATGTTATAAGTACACTCATGCTCATAAATTAAGGATAGTTGCAGAATGTGGTGCCACACAATGTGGCACTACACAGAACTGGCACTAATAGCATAGGCACATAGGTAACACACAGGACACAGATCTGCAAGTCCACGGTATTGGTGATAAGTTGAGAAAACTGTCCCGAAACACATGTGCTACAAAACACCAATGTTTCCTGCGCATTTACCCCAACATCAATATGGGATATGATCACCATGCATGCACATGTACACAGGCCGCACAACAGGTTGGCATACTCTGGATCAGGTGGTCGAGCAGCTGCTGGGATATAGCCTCCCATTCTTGCACCAGTGCCTGTCGGAGCTCTTGAAGTGTCATAAGGGTTTGAATACGTGCAGTGATATGTTGACTGAGAGCATCCCAGATGTGCTCAATGGGGGTTAGGTCTGGAGAACAGGCAGGCCACTCCATTCGCCTGATATCTTCTGTTTCAAGGTACTTCTCCACGATGGCAGCTCAGTGGGGCCGTGCGTTATCATCCATCAGGAGGAAGGTGGGACCCACTGCACCCCTGAAAAGGCAGACATACTGGTGCAAAATGACGTCCCGATACACCTGACCTGTTACAGTTCCTCTGTCAAAGACATGCAGGGGTGTATGTGCACCAATCATAATCCCACCCCTCACGATCAAACCACGACCTTCATACAGGTCCCTTTCAAGGACATTAAGGGGTTGGTATCTGGTTCCTGGTTCACGCCAGATGAAAACCCGGCAAGAATCTGTTCAGACTATACCTGCACTCGTCCGTGAACATAACCTGGGACCACTGTTCCAATGACCATGTACTGCGTTCTTGACACCAGGCTTTATGGGCTCTCCTGTGACCAGGGGTCAGTACAATGCACCTTGCAGGTCTCCAGACGAATGAACCATGTCTGTTCAGTCATCTGCAGACTGTGTGTCTGGAGACAACTGTTCCAGTGGCTGCGTAAGGTCCCAAGTAAGGCTACCTGCAGTACTCCATAATGGTGAGATATCGGTCTTCTTGTGGTGTTGTACACTGTGGATGTCCCGTACTGTAGCGCCTGGACACATTTCCTGTCTGCTGGAATAGTTGCCATAATCTTGAGCTCACACGTTGCCATAATCTTGAGCAGCTAAGACCTGCTATGTTTGACCAGCCTCCAGTCGCCCTAGTATTCTACCCCTCATAACGTCATCAATATGTGTTCTTTGAGCCATTTTCAACACACAGTCACCATTAGCACATCTGAAAACGTCTGCACACGTACTCGCTGCACCATACTCTGACATGAACCAACACACCTCTGCGTATGTGGACTGCTGCCAGTGCCACCATATGATGACCACAGGTCAAATGCACCGCATGGTCATACCCTGAGGTGATTTAAACCTGCAAACCTCCCATCAGAGCGTTGTTTCACCATGTATCAGCATTATCCTTAATTTATGAGCATGAGTGTACATCGTTTTCATTAATGCCGATTCTCATGTTGTGGTGAAAGATATTAAATGTGAATTCTTTTAAAATAAATTGCTTTTTTGAAGCTGTGTGTTGTTTTGCTCATAGCTGTTTCCACTGTGGCTATAATTTGAAGCTCATTTTTTTGGACAAATTAGCCTTTAAAAATGGCTATTGGGAATGCAATGGATGGTATGAATTTTGCTTTGATCAGGTTGGATGTTTCTGGTAATCAGCCCTACAAGTAGCCTCTTATCAGAAGCATTTGACTGAAATGTGCCAATATTGTTGTGAGCATATTCCAGTGCTTAACTTAAAATCTGCAGCTTGTGACATGTAGGTGGCGTAAATCAGTGTGATGGAATATAAATATAGAATGCAGGCTTTCACATTCAGTATTTGCGTTACTGTTGATATTTGATTTATGGGTATAAAGCTATAGTCCAAGGCATAATACTTTTCTTCCGCTGCTGGACACATCATAAGAGACTTTCACAAGCTGCGACATGGTCATGAATCATACAGTGACTTGTATATAGAATAAATTTCCTTTACTTCATGTCTATGGTCACAATTTTGTTTTTTTTATCAGACTACAGGTTTCGATCTATAATGACAATCTTCAGATCTGCAGCAAAATATGGGAAAAACACAAATACCGGGTGATCAAAAAATCATGATAAATTTGAAAACTTAATAAACCACGGAATAATGTAGATAGAGAAGTAAAAATTGACACACATGCTTGGAATGACATGGGGTTTTATTAGAAAAAAAAAAAAAAAAAAAGAAAAAAAAAAAAAAAAAAAAAAAAAAAAGTTCACAAAATGTCTGACAGATGGCGCTGGACAGCAAAACGTCAGTGACTGCGCATGACAATCGTGTATAAAAGGAGCTGTAATTAGAGAGAGAGAATCAGATGCTCCAGCAGTCGCAGCATGTTGACGTTACCTGAAAAGGTGCTTTTAGTGAAGCTGTATTATCAGAATGGGGAATGTGCTAGTTCAGCATTACAATCCTATCACCATAGGAAGGAGATTTGAACGGATAAAGGTCCGTCGACAAATACAGCTGTGGCGAGAATGATTTCGAAGTTCGAAGCCACAGGTTGTTTAGACGATAAGACCCTGTAGTGGCCGACCGAGCACCAGGCATAATGCTGCTAAGACAGTTCAGGAAGAAATGGAGACTGTAGCGGGTTTGTCTATGCACGGGTAAGTCGGCGCTCGTGCAGTCGCACGTCGCACCGGCATTCCATACACTACTGTTTGCTTGGCACTTAGGCGTACCCTCCAATGCTATCCATACGAAATCCATTGGCATCATGAACTGTTACCTGGCGATTTAGTGAAGCGGAGGGCATTTGCGGTGTGGGTGTTTCAAAAGATGGCGGAAGATGATGATTGGTTGAGTAACATCTTGTGGACCAACGAAGCTCATTTCACGCTCCGAGGATCTGTCAACGCACACAACTGCAGAATTTGGGCTACCGAAAATCCTAGAACTGTCGTGAAAACTCCATTGCACGACGAGGAAGTCATGGTATGGCTTGGATTTACCACATCTACCGTTATCAGGCCTTTTTTCTTCAAGGAAATGCATGATTATGGTTTTGTAACTGCTACCGTGACGGGTGAGAGGTACGCCAATATGTTACAGAATCGCATCATCCCCACCTGCAGGAACGTACGATGTTTATGCAGGATGGTGCTCTACCCCATATTGCTAGATGCGTGAAAGATCTCTTGCGCGCATCGTTTGGTGATGATCGTGTGCTCAGCCGCCACTTTCGTCATGCTTGGCCTCCCAGGTCCCCAGACCTCAGTCCGTGTGATTATTGGCTTTGGGGTTATCTGAAGTCACAAGCATATCGTGATCGACCAACATCTCTAGGGATGCTGAAAGACAACATCCGACGCCAATGCCTCACCATAACTCCGGACATGCTTTAAAGTGCTGTTCACAACATTATTCCTCGACTACAGCTATTGTTGAGGAATGATGGTGGACATATTGAGCATTTCCTGTAAAGAACATCATCTTTGCTTTGTCTTACTTTGTTATGATAATTATTGCTATTCTGATCAGATGAAGTGCCATCAGAGAGACATTTTTTGAACTTTTGCATTTTTTTTAATTTATTTTTTATTTTTTTTATTTTTTTATTTTATTTTTATTTTTATTTATTTATTTATTTTTTTTTGTTCTAATAAAACCCCATGTCATACCAAGCATGTGTGTCAATTTGTACCTCTCTATCTACATTATTCTGTGATTTATTCAGTTTTCAAATTTGTACTGACTTTTTGATCACCCGGTACACTAGCAGACTGTCTACAGCTTAAAACTATTAAATAGACCATAATGAAAAGTATTACTGACATACATGTGCATTTGTGCACTTTAAATATGAAGAGACATACCTGTTTTATTAAAACATGTCTTAATGTTCTGGAGCCATAGTGGCATTGTCAAATGCTAACACAAAATCAATGCCACCATCATCAAATATTTATAAACAATAGTTTATACAAGAGTCATCTTGTCAGCAGCACTATGTTAAAAAAAAAAAAAAGTCCTGTTGTACGGTAGCCACAAAATGTGACAAGTTCACCAGATGTCACTACTGTAGGCATACACATATTTTTCAATGATTAATTGTATGACGTAAAATAAAGGGGGATACAATCCGTAAAGCCTATAATATGTTAGGATATATAGTATAGATGATTAATGGAAAATCTCATATAAAGATGTGAAACAAATACTAACAAAGAGGTCCCTCACAAGGCCTCACAATGGCTTCCATAGACCTACTCACTCCACCTGAGCCACGTATCCATACCTTCTACCTATTACCCAAAATCCACAAAGAGACCCATCCTGGGTGTCCAATTGTGGCAGGCTTCAAGGCCCCAACAAAACGTATCTCAGCTCTGGTAGACCAACACCTCCAACCTATCGCCCGCAGACTCTCATCCTACATCAAAGACACAAACCACTTCCTAGAATGCCTCAAATCCATTCCCACTCCCCTCCCACCTGAAACCTTTCTTGTCCCCATAGATGCTACATCCCTTTACACAAACATTTCACATACCCATGGTCTCTCTGCCCTTGAACACTACCTCTCCCAACACCCACCCAAAGATCTTCCAAAAACCTCGCCCTTATCACACTTACCAACTTCATCCTCACCCATAATTACTTCACTTTTGAAGGCCAGACCTACATACAAATCAGGGGAACGGCCATGGGAACCAGGATGGCTCCATCGTATGCCAACCTCTTCATGGGCCGCATGGAGGAGGCTTTCCTGAAGACCCAACAGCTGCTTCCCCTGGCTTGGTATTGGTTTATGGATGACATCTTTGTGGTCTGGACTTATGGTGAAGAAACACTCCTTAATTTCCTCCATAACCTCAACTCGTTTTCGAGTCTGAATTTCACCTGGTCCTTCTCCAAAACCCAAGCCACTTTCCTGGATGTTGACCTTCATCTTGTTGAAGCTCACATCCACACCTCTGTCCACATCAAACCCACAAACAAACAACAGTACCTTCACTTGATAGCTGCCATCCATTCCACATCAAACGCTCCCTTCCCTACAACCTAGGTATTTGTGGCAAACGTATCTGCTCCAGTGACGAATCCCTCAACAATTACACCAATAACCTGACCAGTGCTTTCCTCTCCCGCAACTATCCTGCAGACCTTGTCCACAAACAGATCTCCCGAGCAACACATTCCTCCCCGTCCAACAACAATGTTCCTACCCCCAGACCACACAGAAGCATCCCCCTTGTCACCCAATATTATGTTGGCCTGGAATACATCAACAAATTACTCCACCAGGGATATGACTTTCTCAAGTCAAGCCCTGAAATGAGAGCATCCCTTGACAATATTCTCCCCACACCACCCAGAGTTGCCTTTCGTAGCCCCCGTAACATCCTTGTCAAACCCTACAATATTCCCAGACCACCTTCTCTACCCAGCGGTTCCTACCCCTGTAACCGACCCCACTGCAAAACCTGCCCCATGCATCCCCCCACAACCACCTACTCCAGCCCCGCTACTGGTAAACATACACAATTCAAGGCAGGGCCACATGTGAAACAACACATGTCATTTATCAGCTGACATGCCTGCACTGCACAGCCTTTTACATCGGTATGACGACAACTAAACTGGCTGAGCGCATGAATGGGCACAGACGAACTGTCCGGCTAGGAGATGTCCAACACCCAGTAGCAGAGCATGCCGTCCAGCATAATTCTAGGGACCTAGGAACCTACTACAACGTAGATGCCATTTGGCTTCTCCCACCTAACACCAGTCCCTCGGAACTGCGGAGATGGGAACTTGCACTCCAACACATCCGTTCATCCCGCCATCCCCCTGGACTGAACCTACGTTAACTAATCTCACTCCCATTTACTCTTCAGTCGTTTTCTTTTTCCCTCTCCTCTTTAGCCATTCACGCATCTTTTCATCCTACATAGTTGTGTTTATCTTTATACTATATACCTCTTTACTTCTGTATGCATCCTCTTTGGTTTGAAGCTGGCACAGTACTTAACAGTAGAATATCTTTGGCTTCCCTCTGACAACCATGCCTCCATCCTTGCTACCCTCCCTGTTTACCTTTCCCTGTTGCTTCATAACCTGGGTTGTGAGTAACTGAATCCACTTTCCCTTCTTCCCTTTTTTCCCTTCTCTCCTCCCTGATGAAGGAACAAAGTTCCGAAAGCTAGGAATGTAAATTTTCTGTACTGCTTTGTGTTATCTATCGGCTGTACTGAGTTGAGGTAAGTACTGGCCAGCCCCTCTTATCTCTCTGTTGATATATAGTATAGGTCAGAATTAGGCATGAATTTCTGATGTCACATAGCCACATGAATTTAAATTTATCAAGAGTAGAAAGGAACAACATCAGTCTGTGCACAACAGTGCATAGTACCAGTATGTTCTAATGCGGCACACAAAAATACAATTTTTCAGGGGGTCGTATCTCTGGGTCTATTTATTGGAGTTAAGGGGTCTCATGGCCCTTCTTTGCCCGTGGCTATGGGCACCCTGGGGGGAACCTTAGTGGCTTATAAAAGCACCATTTGTTCATATGGGGTTCCTCAGAAAACCCAAAAAAACATGAATTTTGGGTATGAAAAGTACTAGTCGTCGGGATGGCCACTTGTATAATTTCTATTCATTGCTGATCCTCAAAATTTTTGCCATGTGTTCTTGAAGGGATATTCTTGGGGAATTTCGAAATTTTTTTGATATCATTATCCATTACTGAGCTCCAGTGATTCAAAGTTACTTTACTTACGCTGGTAATATTCGGTCTGGGGCATAAATGTCATTTTAACTGACATAGTGAACACATGGCAAGAATTATGAGGCCATCAAACTATGTTTTAGTTAGATTTTTTCACCACTAAAACTTTATAATGGGTTGTGTCTGTATAATTGGCACCATACAAATATGCCCTGGGTGGTACTGCAGTGACAAGTTCAGTAAAATTAGAATAACATTTTTACTCTTTTTAAGATACAAATCATAAGCCATGCATTTTTAGTGAATTGCAATTGATGAGCAAAGTATCCAGAAAAAAAAATGTAAAGGAAACAATTTTGTGTTAACTTTATATTATGCATACTTATTTGTTGGTTATATGTGTCAAAGTATATAAATAAAATCTCAAATTTTTACTAACCTATAAAATTCTCTTTATATAAGCAGCACTCCCTGCTCCTGTTGGAGCACAAAAAAGGCGAATCTGTTCCTCTTTAAAACATTTTGACAGAGAAGTGCCTCAATCCTCATTCCATCTCCCTCACCAAAACTGTTGGTATGCAAATATATTCGCACTTTTTTGTGTTGT
Source organism: Schistocerca americana (assembly GCF_021461395.2). Classification (NCBI taxonomy): domain Eukaryota; kingdom Metazoa; phylum Arthropoda; class Insecta; order Orthoptera; family Acrididae; genus Schistocerca; species Schistocerca americana. Next base: position 620,993,512 of record NC_060122.1, read on the forward strand.
AAGATAGTAGGAGATGGAAGCCAAAGAGAGAGAAGATATTGGTGGCTGTGAAAGAGAGAGAGAGAGAGAGAGAGAGAGAGAGAGAGAGAGAGAAGCAGTGAAGAGACAGTGGGAATGAAAAATACAGTGTCTTTTATTTTGGGGGGGGGGGGGGGGGGGCAGCATGGTCTGAATCCCCAGACCAGCAAACTTTAATACACAGGTATAGTTGAGGGTGCATTTTCGGCCAAAATTTTAAACAAGTGAGTATAGGGGGGGGGGGGGGGGGGGAGTTGGTGGGCCCTGAGAATTTTTGAGCTGCCAGGGTATGATGGAGGTTGTGGCAGTGAGAAAGAAAGACAAAAGGAGACAGTGTAAGTGAGAGAGGCAATTGTGGCAGAGGGATGTACTGTGAATCAAGCGGAGACAATAGGGGAGAGAGAGGCAGTAAGAGGGAGATGCTGAAGGCTTAACAACAAAGAGAGACTAGATAAAAGGATTTAGAATGTCCTGCATGAAAAGAGTGTGGATATGTTCATGCACCAGAATGTTTGATGAGCAAAGCAGAATGAGGATTGAGACATCTTGTTCTCCTCCTGGAAGAAAGGAAGGAGTGCTAGTTGTGCAAGTTTCGCAGGAGAGCATCTGTGAAGTTTGGAGGGTATGAGACTAGGTACTGCTGGAATTAATGCTGTGAGGATGGGGCGTGAGTCGTGCTTGGGTAGCTCAGTTGATAGAGCACTTGCCCGCGAAAGGCAAAGGTCCCGAGTTCGAGTCTCGGTCCGGTACGCAGTTTTAATCTGCCAGGAAGTTTCAAAATAATAGATACTAATAGCTAAGTGTTTAGGCAGATGACTAACATGCAGACTATGTACTTTTGGCTACCCATGTAGCTAACTGGATTCAAGTAATAAAAATGGACACTACGAAATTGTGCAAGTTTCCAGTAACATAAGTCATTGACAAACGAGAATTACTAGTAATCCTCTGGCAATCCAGCTGATTATAACATTCGTAAATTTTGTTCCAGCATTGGGGATGCATGGTAGGCATGGACAAAGGTTTACACAATGAAAAGAATCATACAAGTGCTAAATAAAAGCAAAGAGGTAATGTATGTAAACTGCCAGTTCATCTGGGTTGAAACCCATCTTTTCAGAAAGTGTCCACTCATCCTGTTTGTTTTGTAAATAAGTACAGATAGTATGCAGAATGCTTAGCTATGGTATTTCATCGACGAAGTGGGAGAGAAATTATATCTGGATGCATGAAAGGAAGAGACAACAACCAAAAAACTGGAATAAGGTTTCAAGGACAAGTGGAAAAGGAGAGAAAAGACAGAGAGCATAAATTAACATTGGATCCAGTAAGTTCAGCGTTACCCTGGAAATAATCAGGAAAGAAGTTTTTCGACTGGTGAAATGTAAAAGGAGAAGAAAACCATGGGTTGCTAACAATCTTATGGCAGAAAGGAGAAAATTAAAAAAATGTACAAACTGAAGATAAAAAAAGGCAGTATAGGAGACTGAACAGAGGGGCCAGGGAAAAGTGGAAAGGAAAAACTGAATTCTATTAAGCGACTCTTGCAATGTTCAGGATAGGTGGAAAGAGTACTGTATACTGAAAATCTCCATGAAGCTGATCAAAGACATCTGATATGCAAATTGAGAGGGAACAAGCAGTGAATGAAAGAAGGGGAGATTTTATTTGGGGTTTGAAGTAAGTCAGTCATTGGAGAAAATGAGAACAACAAATTATTCCGGCAGAACTCTCTATATCTGATACCCTCCGTTTATGCATATTGCCATCAAAATTCAAAGCAGGTGGAAACAACTGCATCCTTGTGCTGTATGTTGATTTTAAAAAATTACACTAAGGTAGTATAAAGGGGAAAAAAGCTTAAAATAAATGAGTACCACTAGGTACTCTTAATCATTTAGACTATTTGTATTGACACATGTTGGAGCATGACCACTTCCCCAGAATATCATATATTTCCTGACTGTTGATTGGGGAAAAGATCTATCTGTAGATACCTGGATATCTCCATTATTTAAATCACTAGAAGTAATTACTTGAGAGTAATTATTTGTTTGGTTATTGCCTCTAACAATATTCCACTTATGCATCTTCAGAATTTCCCTTCTTTTCTCTGTTCATACCTTGCCTTGATTACTTTAACCTTGGTGACTTTCAGTGGTTGTATAAGCTCCACATCCTATATCTATGTCTACATTTATTCTCTGAAAGCCACCACGAGGTGCATGGCAGAGGGTACGTCCCATTGTATCAGTTATGAGTTTCTTCCTGTTGCATTCATGTGTGGAGTGCAGGAAAAATGATTAATCAAATGCCTCTGTGCATGCAGTAATTATTCTAATCTTATCTTCACAATCCCTATATGAGCAGTACGTAGGGGGTTGTAGTATATTCCGAGAGAAATCATTTAAAGCCAGTTCTTGAAACTTTGTTAATAGACTTTCTTGGGATCTTTTATATCTATCTTCCAGACTTTTCCAGTTCAGTTCCTTCAGTAGGTCTGCGTCACTCTCCCGTAAATTTTTTTTAAACTGTCAATTTGTGCTGCCTTTCTCTGTATATTTTCAATATCGCCTGTTAATCTCATGTACTATGGGTCCCATACACTTGAGCAGATTTTAGGATGGTTCGCACGTGTGATTTGTAAGCAATCTCCTTTGTAGACTGATTGCAATTCACCAGTATTCTACCAATATAAACCAAGTCAACCACCTGCTTTACCCATGACAGAACCTATATGATCATTCCAACTCACATCCCTACAAAGCGTTACACCCAGGTATTCGTATGAGTTGGCCAGTTCCAAAAGTGACTCACTGATATATAGTCATAGGATACTATGCTTTTTTGTTTTGTGAAGTGCAATTTTTTACATTTCTGAACATTTAAAGCGAGTTACCAATCTCTGCACCACTTTGAAATCTTATCAAGATCTGACAATATTTACGCAGCTTCAGCCAGTAAGTACTTCATTATAGATAATGTGTCATCTGCAAAAAGCCTGATTTTTCTATTAATATTGGCTGCATGGTCATTAATATACAACATGAACAGCAAGGATCCCAACACATTTCCCTGGGGCACACCCGAAGTTACGTCTACATCTGACGATGACTCTCCATCCAAGATAGCATGTTGTGTCCGCCCTATCAAAAAGCCCTGCTTGTTGAATGTGTCTAACACTTCATTATATGTTAATCAATCACGAACTGTGGAACATCCTCTACACCAAATTTCTTTTCCCACATGATACGGAAGCCTTTGTACTAATATGCTACTTGATGCTCTTCCTCTGACTGATTGGCTAAATATTTGGATTTTGTAAGATGCCATTCTATATATTTCTTGGAACACACCCATTTACTATTGTAATATTTGGGACTGAGAAGTTCTAGTGTTAGTTTTTCCAGAGCACTTGGGGACAAGTACTTTCTTTTAAATTCTTCTTGGAAGTCATCCCAAGAAGCAAATTCATCGGTGTGTGCTGTTCCCCATTCCGCTGCAATACCTCCTAAATAACTGAGTGCAAAATTGTATCTTTTTCGAATCTTCCCACCATTTAGGGAGTGTTCTACAGAAAACCATTCTAAAGTAAGTGGGCTATCTGCTTTAAACTTTGGGAAGTGTTTGGATAAATTTGTTCCCTTTCCTATTTGTAATTCATCAAGCAATTCTGGTGATATTACATGACCAGCGCTAAATTTCTTTCTGTTCATTTCATTTTTTCTGAAATCCTCCTTCATACTTGTCCAAACTTCTGCAGAATGGAATGTACTAACAGTTATATCTATTTTCTCATGAACTTTTTGATCAATTATCTGATTTATTTTCTCATCAAAGTTAGCAAAAACAGATCCTGTGACAGCTGCCACCTCTAAACCATTATTTTGTTCTAATACTTTCAGTATCCCATACATAACTGTGATGTGTTCGTGAATTGCTTAAAATTCTCATTCATTAACCTCTTTCAGCTACTTTATATCCTCATTAATCTCCCAAAACTGTTCGTTAACTTTGTTTCTCACAAGACCACATTGTTAGTTACTTCTAACTGCAGCTTCTCAATTTCCTTAGTTATTGTTGTCTGTAAATTAGAAATCAAAGTTCTAATTTTCCTTTTCTCTTATCTCACTTCCTTTATTCATTTTTTCCCTAAATTTTCATTAATTACGATAATTCTGTTCTAATATCTACCATCTTTGTATCAAGATAGATAGTTCTCTTCTGTGATTTTGTGTGTTTGTATTCAACCCTACAATTGCCTTATCAAATTTAGCAGTCATCTTCTCTGTAAGTACTTTAAATACCTCTTCTACAGATTGCAACATACTTCGGGACTACCAGCATACACCAAACAATAAAATCTATGGCCAAACCTTCAATGCAGCCAACTATCTCAGTCCTGGCCTTACACTGCACCAAACTAACTAACCTTATTGTACAGTTGCACTCCAAATTATTTCACTCATACATCATGACACTGGACTTGGACAAGAAAATCAGTTTGAGTCAAACACAGCTCGCCAAATGTTCGTGACGCTCTCTCCTTGCAGCACTACCGATGAGGTGCTAATGCGATGTGGTAGGTGAACTGCTACTCTGTTGTTGCTTAGTGAGCAGCCAGCGAGATTGTAACCAGCTGCCGCACATCGACATTGAAGCACTGAACTTCCCAACCATTGACTTAATATTCTCTTCTAATTCTGAGGTATTGTTTTGGGAATTAATGTTTACCTTCTATTGTTTGACTCCTCATAAATTCTTCGTTTTAACTGCAAAGGCAGTAATAACACAAGCACTGAGTAATGGAGTTGACAGGTTGCTGCGGACAACTGCAAATTCTGGAGAAATACTTCTTCATAAAGCAGTAATTTGTTTTTAATTTTGACTTCGTCTCATCTTCACAATCAAATATTATTACTTGCTGACATAGACATATCTGATCATCCTATCATGGTCACCAGACATGCAATGTATCATGCGTCTGTAACAATCTGTTTGCACAGTTGCCGTAGATTATAAACTTTACCTTCTGGCAATTGGAAGTAGTTGCAGAAGTTCCATAGCCCAGGTTGGCTTGACTCCTTTTCCTCTGTTGTGATGCCTGTTGTTGAATAATTTAGGACTCTTGTTCTTGCTATAAATGTATTCACTTTCTGTTACAACGAGTACATTGCACTTTTACAATTAGTTAGCTACACTCCAAGCTATACTATACAATATTTGTCTTGTACAGCATCTTTTGTATATTCCGGCATTCAACCAACAGGCAACTTCTCTTCTTAGAGACGTCAGCAACCAAGTTTTCAATTCCCCAGGGCTCCATGGATCAGAGCATATCTTCTATGCAAGATGTAATCGACATGGAACAATCGGTCACAGCTGCTCACTGCCCCTTTTCACCCCCAGCACGTGGTACATGTACAAACAAAACAAAATTTTCGCAAGTGGAAGGTGAGTTACGAACATCTAATAAACTAAAAAAAATTCCTTTTCAAAAGACACAGACATGTCAGATTGAAAGGGTAAGGTATAAAGCATTGCTTTAAGCAATAACGGTCTCCAACACCTCAGTGCATCTCACTGTCTAGAACCACATAAATTTGTGTCTATTCATTCTTACACCACTCACCATACATGTAACAGGGGTGGGTTTGGGGGAGAAATGCTCTGATCAGGTGGAAAAAAAATCACCTCACAACCAGAAATAGTAAAAATTGTTCTAGCATCCCCCCCTCCAAAGGAACAAATTCACCCCCAGAAAAAAATGTTCAGCTGTTAAATGTTAGCTCTCAGGCATATGATGAAATGACTGACAGATTTTATGGATTTGAGGCACAGGATCAGGGACTTCAGCCTATAAACTGCAAGATGTGTATGTACCAACATCTTGCAGCTAGAGAGCTCATTGCACTGGGGAAGTAGGGTTGACTCACAAGAAAGCATGAATATGTCAAGATGTTTTGATGGAAATGCCTTTGAAGCTGCTGGATAAGTCAAAAAGCTAGTTCCGTCCTTTTACATCCCTAACTCTGCCTATGACTTATTCGCCTTTTTTGCGATATGATAGCATTTTTCATTCTTGTTCCCCACTTTAACTCTGCCATAATTTTGACATTAGACCTCCATTGCTTGGAAATTGATATAGATTTTTGTTGTCTCTGGCGACAGCTGATCCAGTATAGGTTTATTGATTGTCTTGAACCATGTTGCTTGAGTTGAGAATCATTAAACTAACTCTTTTTCAGTTACCTGCCTGGTGTGGTTGAACCTGCCAAGCACCATGCTTCACCACAGTGTCAAGTTCACACCCCTGTATTTTTTAAAATTTTTTGATACTTTTTGTTATTTTATTTTTTAATTTGTTTTAATTTTTGCATTTTAAAAAATTTTATTATTTTGTATTTACACACATTTTATTCATATACACATGAAACTGTAGTCTATATGCAAACATTTGAAAAAACTATAAATACTTAATACAGTGTACAAAATAACAGCAAACGTAAATACAAAATATTAAATAATGTGGGAAATTTATGATAATAATATATGTAAACAGTTTATATTATGTAGATAAACTTACAATACGACCATACTACATGGATCAACTTACTTATAAGCTTACTGTATCAGAAACAGAATGATTTGCACAACAAATAATAAAACTATTGACAAGCATATATCTTGTTACTATCTGTTATCTTAAAATTCTTGTCTCTGTTTATTGGCAGTATGCAACAATAAATATCGAAAATTAAAAAACTGCTACTAGAAAAACTCAACAAAAACTAATCCAAATTAAGCATAAGATTGATTGGCTGAAATAAGCAGAACGGCGGAACAATGTTTGTACAACAAAATACAATTAACTGTTCAATCTGTATGAAAATTGACAAGCTTGCTCTGCCCGAAAATAAATTTTCTACAAAATATTATACAAGTTTTTGAAGAAAACAGACAAAACATTTTCTGTTGGTTAGGAACAAGGTGGCCTTTTTTTGACAATTATTTTTATAACAGTTTTCAGAACAGTCCAATACATACACTTACGACACACTCTGGCGAAAGTTGTGATTACCGTTTGATGGCTGGAGTGACACTAACACTGCAACCAGTGAGAAAGCAGAGTCACATGCATAATAAGTATAACATTTGTTTTTAATTACTTTCATTTTAATCAACAAAATAATTGTTATATTTTTGCGTTCCATGCGTTAGACACAAGTTATAGTGAAATACATGTAATAACAGCCGAATCACATTTCAGTGACATAAGCAACAACTAAGTAATGAAGAAATATTTTGAAATATGTTTATATTTGCAGCTTGTTCCACTTATATCAAGAGAATATAAACACACATTTCATGCATGAGAAGAATATATTTCTGTTGTGATTATTGTACGCAGTTTCCTTGATACTTAATTTTTTTTTTTTTTTTTTTTTTTTTTTTTTTTTTTTTTTTTTTTTTTTTTTATAGAGTCTAGTGATTCACCCGTTCATGTACTTCACTTGACTTCCTAATAAGGACAACTCACACTGGCCGTCAAGTCATATTACATCCCCTCCCGTCAAAACATTCGTCAGCGCATTCCAAATGGCGGCATCCACACCGACCATCCTATCATATAATGGCACTGTGAAGGTTTCTCAGAAAGAAAGTTTTGACAGCTGACATCATCTGCCCCTTGTTGATCATGTGACTACAAGCTCATTTTCCTACCAATGATGGTCGATGAAAAAGTCTTTCTCGTGGGCCTCGCTACCAATACAACAGATCACAGAACAACAAGAAAGAGAAGCACAACTCTCGTGTTAAAAGAGGGAACACAGACTGATAGCAGCGCCTCTAGTGGTATGGAGACAAACTAAAAAAGGATAAACATTGCGGGTTGCATCCCTCCTAGCTTACATACACTGTAGGTGGTTTTTTAAATCTCAGTTTTCTGGGTGTGCTATGTAATTATTTTGGCTAGCATCATAATAAAATAATTTAAACACAGCTATAGCGCATTGCAATACAACAGTGACAAACCTATTATTCAGGAATATTTGTAGTCCAGTTTAGCTACAACAATTTTATTTAGCTTCATTTATTTACACTACATGCATGTTTTGACTTGCGTCAGCTTCAAGTGTTGCATCTAGTTCTTGTGATGCACAAAACATCCTGGAGCTTTTATATGTAATTAGAAATCAGTATAAGTGTGTCAATTTACAAGTCTATTTTTGGTGTTTGCGTGTGACAGTCACTGCTCCTATTATGTATTCTTGAGCAGCAACTGTCAGACGCAGACATCAAAAACAGACTTGCCAGCTGACACACTTATACTTATTTCTATCAATATATAGAAGCTCCAGGCCATTTTGCGCATCACAAGAACTAGACACAACACTTGATACTGACAGTGAGTCAAAACAAGCTTGTAGTCTAAATAAGTGTCACAAGCTAAATAAAAATTGTAGCAGCTAAACTGGACTACAAATATTCCTGAATAATGTCATACTTCTACATCTTACAAGCTGCGGGGTCATATTATTATTAATAGAATAATCAGCAGTTAAAGAGGTCCAATTAAAAAAATCTTTATCACAGTGTTAATTAATGAAGAATTCTAAAATTTGTTACAACTATGTCTCAGGACTGTAATTTCTGAGTAATTGCCCAGGAAACTTGCAATATTGACTATTAAATTCGTAAAAAGTGTTCCTGCACCTTACGATTGTAAAGGTTTCAACACAAATAAAAAGACATCAATATTAAGTATCAAAAATAGGAAAGGTGGATAAAAATAGTGAAATGAAAACAAAACTTACTTCTATTTCTTTTAAACCTTTTACTAATTTTGTTTTTAACAACATTAAGTCTTTTAATACCAATGGTGTGTTTCCAATCTCTCACATACTAGTAAACCAAAAGAGGTACCATACAAATTTTCTTAAAATATACTGTTTGGAAACATGAGCTTTGCAAAATGCTATTTCCTTTGGAAACTTAAAATGCCAATAGAATGCATTCTCCAATTTTTCCTGATGTCCACATTTATCTAAAAATGCATACAACTTACTATGAATATTTGCTATAAATGAAAATAAGCGTTCACTAGTATACAATAATTGGAGGTTTACATAATCATATTCCTTGAAACCTGTAAATAAATGATTCTCTGTGGGTGTTGGTGCAAACAGTGTTGTTTTACAGTCACTACAGTTGGTTTCAGGTGTTACACCCACATTTTGCAGAATGTAACCAGCCACATATGCTAGTGCTTGTCTGTCATTTATTACATCAGCCCCTTCACCATCATCATCACCACCACCATCACTACCACCACCACCAGCAGCAGCAGCAGCAGCAGCTTCATTATCAGCAAGGGCACTGTATAAAGCACTTTGATCAACGATGGAATGGTCTGTTGTGGAGTTAAGAGAGCTGTCATCACCTGCTCCCAAAAACTGCCTTAAATTGTATAATGGCATGCATCTATCATCCTCACAATTACCTAATGAGTTTATAGATATGGACATGTTATTGACGACAATTGTTTTCAATGCTCCTTGAACTGAAAGCAAGTTGGGTTGGTGTTTGCAACACCATGCTGCCTCACACAACAAAGTACTTTCTCCTGTGGGTCTTGATTGAAAGCCCTCATGCATAAAAAATTAAAGCCATTTTTTTAAATCTATTCCAAACAAACATCAGCGATCTTATTGTAGTCTGCCACCCACTTATGAAACTGAACATTTTTGTTGTATCTCTCCCTGTGCCTTGCTCCAACCCTTTCCAATCTTCCATTTCTTTTAACAGATCATACCACATTTGATTTGTGGGGACTCTGCAGAGAGGGCACACTTACAAGATTTGCCATCTTGTGGATAGTAATAGGAGCTGTTCAGTGAATCAAATAAGCAATCCATCTTTTCAACAATTTCTGCAGTATATATTGCCTCAGCAGGTAAGATATAAAATGCCCCATAAGTTACAATAACAGCAGCAACTGTATGAGTAAGATGGGATGCAGCTACCTTAACTTTCATTTTAGTAAAAGAATCCTTAAATTCAAAATGATTCCTTGTGACAAAGCAAGCCGAGATAATTTTAATTCCCCTCTTATTTTCCCATCTGCCTCCTTAAATTTGTTTTGTTACTTTTAACTATTTACCATTAGCATATGTGAATATAATCTGCATTTTCACATAAGAGAAAGGTTGACCCTCAGTTTTAAAGAGTATAACACCAGATCTAATTTTGTGCTTAGTTTTATGTATGAAATTGATTTTCTAATTTATTTCGACTATTACTAGTTAGTATCTTTCATTACACAGATAAATCAGTAACTGTCTCATAACTTAAATTCTACTGTTGATGTATAAACATACACTCCTGGAAATGGAAAAAAGAACACATTGACACCGGTGTGTCAGACCCACCATACTTGCTCCGGACACTGCGAGAGGGCTGTACAAGCAATGATCACATGCACGGCACAGCGGACACACCAGGAACCGCGGTGTTGGCCGCCGAATGGCACTAGCTGCGCAGCATTTGTGCACCGCCGCCGTCAGTGTCAGCCAGTTTGCCGTGGCATACGGAGCTCCATCGCAGTCTTTAACACTGGTAGCATGCCGCGACAGCGTGGACGTGAACCGTATGTGCAGTTGACGGACTTGGAGCGAGGGCGTATAGTGGGCATGCAGGAGGCAGGGTGGACGTACCGCCGAATTGCTCAACACGTGGGGCGTGAGGTCTCCACAGTACATCGATGTTGTCGCCAGTGGTCGGCGGAAGGTGCACGTGCCCGTCGACCTGGGACCGGACCGCAGCGACGCACGGATGCACGCCAAGACCGTAGGATCCTACGCAGTGCCGTAGGGGACCGCACCGCCACTTCCCAGCAAATTAGGGACACTGTTGCTCCTGGGGTATCGGCGAGGACCATTCGCAACCGTCTCCATGAAGCTGGGCTACGGTCCCGCACACCGTTAGCCCGTCTTCCGCTCACGCCCCAACATCGTGTAGCCCGCCTCCAGTGGTGTCGCGACAGGCGTGAATGGAGGGACGAATCGAGACGTGTCGTCTTCAGCGATGAGAGTTGCTTCTGCCTTGGTGCCAATGATGGTCGTATGCGTGTTTGGCACCGTGCAGGTGAGCGCCACAATCAGGACTGCATACGACCGAGGCACACAGGGCCAACACCCGGCATCATGGTGTGGGGAGCGATCTCCTACACTGGGCGTACACCACTGGTGATCGTCGAGGGGACACTGAATAGTCCACAGTACATCCAAACCGTCATCGAACCCATCGTTCTACCATTCCTAGACCGGCAAGGGAACTTGCTGTTCCAACAGGACAATGCACGTCCGCATGTATCCCGTGCCACCCAACGTGCTCTAGAAGGTGTAAGTCAACTACCCTGGCCAGCAAGATCTCCGGATCTGTCCCCCATTGAGCACGTTTGGGACTGGATGAAGCCTCGTCTCACGCGGTCTGCACGTCCAACACGAACGCTGGTCCAACTGAGGCGCCAGGTGGAAATGGCATGGCAAGCCGTTCCACAGGACTACATCCAGCATCTCTACGATCGTCTCCATGGGAGAATAGCAGCCTGCATTGCTGTGAAAGGTGGATATACACTGTAATAGTGCCGACATTGTGCATGCTCTGTTGCCTGTGTCTATGTGCCTGTGGTTCTGTCAGTGTGATCATGTGATGTATCTGACCCCAGGAATGTGTCAATAAAGTTTCCCCTTCCTGGGACAATGAATTCACGGTGTTCTTATTTCAATTTCCAGGAGTGTATATAAATTCAGTACTAATCATAAACATTTGGAAGACGAAATGCTAATAATCTTAAAAGTCTTTATTTGGCTCTATTTGAAAACATGTTTGCAAAGCCAGCTCTTAATAAATTCCAAAGTAATTAACAGTTTTGTCAAAAATATTGTTTACATAACTATATATGTTAATTTCATGATTTAAACAAATAATTCTGCCTAACTCTTGTAGTAGAAGAAACTGTTAAATACACGCAATTTTTCGATGTATTCAGTTAATTTGATAAGTTTTAATTGTAATTTCTGTAAATTAAACTTCAAACAATGTGTAGTTTCAGCACCCATCATTGTGATGACATATAAGGGCCTGGTTTTTGGTCACGAGACAGTCAGTCCACAGCCAAGTTTCTGTGTTGCTTAGAACGACAACAGTCCATCAGTTTAACAGTGAAATAAGTGTTACATCAATAGGCCATGTGTTAAAACACTGACAGTGTCTGCTCTATATGTACCTTTTTATTCTTCAAGAACTGTGAACTTTGTGGTGAGGCTTTTACAATTGTAGCAGTATGTGGAGGTTCGCCAGTGAACCATTAATGAGGCTTATGGAAAGTTAAACAATAGTGCACTGGCCATATTAAATGTGTATATTGGGGGGGGGGGGGGGGGGGGGGTTGAAAATTGAAATTAAAAGACTGTGAAACGCAACTGTGCATCTTTCTGCTACAACATTTACCATAGTCAGTGTCCAAATTACAAACTCCACTTTTCGGCCAGTGTAGCAACGCAGTACATCAACATTGAGGACAACAACCAAAGAAAAAAAAGCAGGTGGTACCGCTACATGTGATGCCCTTGCGGGTGAGGAATATTGAACGTAGCCACAATAAAGGAGGACTCGTGAACTTTGAAAAGTGAAATCAACAGTGGTTTACAGTGAAGAGGTGATATAGCCAATTAGCGAGCGGGCAAAAGCTGTTTTGTGTTGAGTGATACATAACTAGTGACTTTAACAAACAAGACAGTATGACTGAGAAAAAAGCTGTAGAGGTTAAGTTGTTAAATGAACAGAAAGACCTAAGTGAGACTGGTTCTATAGACTATTATAAATCAGACATGAATGTAACTTTGAAGGTTGAGGACGGAAGTCCTATTGCAAAGAGCAAAGCGGATTAAAACATTATTGAAATGGATAAGGTCGTTAAGGTTAAGGAGGAAGAATCTAGTAGCGAAAGTCAACAAGGGAAAAAACTTATGGCAGATGGAAATTTGGAAGCGATGTTAAGGAAAATTATGAGTAATATGGAAAGTAATATGAATAGGATGGAAAGTAATATGAAAAGGATGGAATAGTATGGAAAGTAATATGGAAGTAGACATTAGTGGTATTAGAACTGATATGGTAGACTTAAAGGATGAACTGAAGAAAGAAATTGAAATGGAGATTAAAGAAGTCAGCTCTAATCTTTCAGAATGAAATAGGAAGGTTGAAGCTGTAGGTAAACATTGTGATGAAAAGATAAAGAAAGTAGAGCAGAATACTAATGAGAAATTAACATTAATGAGTAATAATGTGTAGAAGAGAGAAAGAAGCTTTGTGATGACTATAGTAGGAAGGTAGAGGCTTCTGAAAAAACAGTGTAAAGATGAATTCAAGGCTTCCGAGAAATTTTGTGATGAAAGTAGAGCCAAACTTGAGAAACAAATCGATCACATTAGAAATGATTCAGAAACTGAGGTAGAAACCAAGTGTGCAGTAGTGGTAGAGGAAAAACTGGAAAAAGTAAATGAAATTGTAGTTTCAAAATTGACTGAAATAGGGACAAAAGTGGAAGAGGTACTGAATCTAGAGCGTGGCGTAAGTGAAAGTGTCTCTGAGTCTGACTGTAGTCGTAATGATGATACCAGTGACAAATACAGTAGTGATGAGAATGAGGTATTTGAATCTATAATTAACAATGAAGGCAATGTGTTAAGTGAAGAAAGGATTTATGACAATTTGTTGTATGGACAGGATTACATGGTAAGGAAAAAGGAAGTGGGTCACCCTGTAATAACAGCAAGTGTAAAAGGTACACATGTTAAGTTTTTACTGGACAACTGTAGTCATCTGAATGGCATGTCACAGGCATTCCATAGAGGGTATAGTAGTGATGCAAGTGTCTGGAACAAAAGTTGTTGGTGCTATTGGTAAGCTGTTAAAAGAGTATGAAGCAAGAGCTACTACAAGGTGTACAACTTTGCTTCCATCATTTTTTCCCCCAACATTTGAGGCTTTAATGAAACAAATTGGTTACACATGTATCATTAAGAGTACTTCCCATCACTGGCCACAACTTTTCCCCATCTTTCGGGCAGTGTACAGATCCCGCATCAAAAAAATTGTTCATCTTTTGAAGCAATCCACAAATCGATCCAAATTGTGACTTTTTCATGAGATCAGAAGTGTTGGTCAGCCAGGCCATGCGCCATTGATCTAAACAGGTGATAGTCAGAGAGAGCAATGTCTGGAGAATATGGCGGGTGGGGTAGGACTTCCCATTTTAACATTTCCAAGTACGTTTTGACCTCTTTTGCAACATGGGGTTGAGCGTTGTCGTGCTGCAAAATCACTTTATCGTGCCTCTCACTGTATTGCAGCCGTTTGTCTTTTAATGCTCTGGTCAAATGCATTAATTGTGTTTGATAACGAACACCTCTGATTGTTTCACTTGGTTTTAACACCTCATAGTACACGACGCTGAGCTGGTTCCACCAAATGCAGAGCATGAACTTGGAGCCATGAATATTCGGTTTGGCCGTCAACGTGGAAGCAAGGCCAGGATATCCCCATGATTTTTTGCGTTTAGGGTTATCGTAATGAACCCATTTTCCGTCCCTGGTCACAATGCAATGCAGAAATCCCTTGTGTTTTTCCCTCTGAAGCAACTGTTCACAAACACACAAACGCCATCCAACGTCTCCTGGTTGCAGCTCACACGGGACACAAGTTCCTTCTTTCTGAATCATGCCCATAGCCTTGAGAAGTTTTGAAATGGCTTGCAGTGTCACTCCCGCTAATCGTGCCAATTCATCTTGAGTTTGATGTGAGTCTTCACTCAGCAATGTCTCCAAATCTGCATCTTCGAAAACATTCTATTTTCCACCCCTATGCCGGTGTATGACTTTAAAATCATTGTTCTTGAAGTGTTGAAACCACTCACGACACTTTCTTTCACTAATAGCATTCTTACCATACCTACTTGAGAGCATTTGATGAGACTCAGCTACCGTTTTCTTCATATTGAAACAAAACAGTAACACCTCCCGCAAATGATAAGAATTAGGCTCATAACTGACATTTTCATTCAAGAACAAACTTTATGGTGCAGACCAAAATCGACTAATGTTTGATTGAGGTTATGTTGACCGAGGTCCAAATTCTCTCTCCAACTTTCATGTAATCTTGTGCAGTAGCATACTTTAGTATAGAAATATGTTACAAAAGTTTTCTTCAGTGTTATCTGTGTGTATATATATATATAATGGAAGGAAACATTCCACGTGGGAAAAATTATATATAAAACCAAAGATGAGGTGACTTACCGAACAAAAGCGCTGGCAGGTCGATAGACCCACAAACATACACACAAAATTCAAGCTTTCGCAACAAACTGTTGCCTCATCAGGAAAGAGGGAAGGAGAGGGGAAGACGAAAGGAAGTGGGTTTTAAGGGAGAGGGTGAGGAGTCATTCCAATCCCGGGAGCGAAAAGACTTACCTTAGGGGGAAAAAAGGACAGGTATACACTCGCACATATCCATCCACACATACAGACACAAGCAGACATATTTAAATATGTCTGCTTGTGTCTGTATGTGTGGATGGATATGTGCGTGTGTGCGAGTGTGTACCTGTCCTTTTTTCCCCCTAAGGTAAGTCTTTCCGCTCCCGGGATTGGAATGACTCCTCACCCTCTCCCTTAAAACCCACTTCCTTTCGTCTTCCCCTCTCCTTCCCTCTTTCCTGATGAGGCAACAGTTTGTTGCGAAAGCTTGAATTTTGTGTGTATGTTTGTGTTTGTTTGTGGGTCTATCGACCTGCCAGCGCTTTTGTTCGGTAAGTCACCTCATCTTTGTTTTTTTATATATATATATATATATATATATATATATATATATATATATATATATATATATAAAATGTTGTTAGCTATAAGTAATGGAATCATAAGAGGATGGAAGAAGATAAATTGGTACAATAGTTAAAGAATTTCTGTCAAAGGGGTAAGGTAAACTGATAATGAAAGGTGTCAGCATATGTGGAGGATAATTAACATCTGAAGTAATCAGCTCATGTGTGAAATTGGTATAATTTGGTGCAGCAACAAAGGAAATATAAACCATCTTAAATACTTGATCTTAATATTAATTGTGGTATAAAACAAGTGTTTGTGTTCATTGCAGTCAGTATATTGAGATAACTATCTATAGGAGTGTGTCACGGTAAAGCTGTTTCTAACATTAAGGAATTACAACCTTAAACATATTTGCCTGGAGTAATGTGTGTGAAAAGAATAAGCAAGGTTCGTATGTATATCACCCTTCAGGCTAGAATCTTAAGCAATTTGATGGAATGCAGTGGAATAATAGTTTGTGTAAGTGACGATTTTGTCTGATCGGAATGAGAGTTCAGTTTGCCGTAGCATAAGGATCTGTTACTGTGGAGTGTTTTTCAGTAGAGTCAATTTTGCATTAGACAAGCAGAGCAGGTGTTTAATTATTAGATAATGAAACATTAATGCAATAAGAAAATAATGAATAATAGTAGGGTCTTAATGGTTAGGGAGCCTGTCTCTGCAATAGGGATAGTTTTTGAGAATGCACTCCACTGGCTAACAAGGTAAGAAATGTAAGTGAAATAATGGAGCTGACTGACATGATTAATGGATAGATAACTGAATACACACAAATGTAGTGTAACTGTATTGACAATTTAATTGTGAACTAGGCAACATTAGGTACTGTTTATATTGTGCAATTCATGACACTGCAGCTGGGCATGAGAGCTTAACAGAAAGAGCAATACTTACAAGTCATATAATTCTGCATTATTGGATCTATGGTTATCTGAAAACTTCTAGTTGTGTTCTGAGTAATTATGAACTTGAGATGGAAATACTGGAACAAAGAACAGTGAGTTTGCTGATTAACTGATAACTGTGGTGCTAGACTGGTGTGAATAATTCTGACAGGTGAACTATTTGGTAACATTTTGTGAGGATTTAATTTTCTGGTTGGATGAGAATAGTTCTCAGAGTTGAATAGAGAAGTGGGGCAATGATTTGGTACAACTTCCATCTCCTTAATTTTGATTTGAATAGTAATTAAGTTATGTGATGGTGACACTATTCTTTCTTCATAACATAATAATTAGTAAATCTATGCTACTGCACATCTTGAGTGTTTGCTATTTTGCAAATGGAAAAGAAACAAAAGTCTTTTAAGTTTAACCAGTTTCAGACAGTTATGACTTTGAGTAATGTTTTGGTAGTGTAATGTGCACTTGATTTTAAAATTTTTCATAGTTACCACCTTTCATACTATAGTCAAATTTAGTGCCAATCATTGCAATGTTATGAGAACTTTGTATTTATTTATGATGTAATGACTATCATTTGTCATTAGCGTTAAATATATTTTTTCTTAGGCTTAAGTTAGAAGTAACAGTGAGTGTACGAAAGTACAGTATTTTGTCTCATTTTCTCATGAACTGTGGCAGAGGAGAACCACCTCCAAGAGAACCAATTGCAGTGCATTTCGTTGCTAACTGTCACTTGGACCTGTTGAAGACATGGACAGCTGGGTGAGAAGGTGTGTTAAAGCTCATTGAAAAAGTGAAAGAGCTTGTGAAAAATACTAAACATTGAGCAAGTGAAATTTTCTGTCTACTGTAACCCATGAAGATTTATTATTTGAAGCAAGATAGGACTTGTATCAAATGATATGTATCTTTAAATGTAATTTTCGCTTACCCAAAAAGGACATCGCTTATGATGAAGATGCCTAATTTTCTGTTAAAAGTATAACACGTGGATTTTTTGTCACATTCTACAATACACTGTGTGTAATTATTTTGTATGGGGATTTTTGTATGGCCATTTCATGTAAGGAATGTGAAAAACACATTTCCTGTAGTTTTTGAGAAGATTTCTTATGTAATATTTTTGTGTGTGTAGATTTTAAACCCAATTTCTGGCGTCACTTGTGGTCACTGAATAGCCCATTTAGCTATTTGCAAAATCTGTCTGGTCAATCTAATGAGGGGATGGTGTGACGAAGCAAGCTGGGATACTTTTAACTCCCCTCTTGTTTTTCCATCTGCCTCCTTAAATTTGTTTTGTTACTTTTAACTATTTACCATTAGCATAAGTGAATATAATCTGCATTTTCATATAACGGAAAGGTTGATCCTCAGTTTTAATGAAATCATAATTAAATGGACACCCTACCTGCAGACAGGCGTTGATATACTTCATTGGGGACATGTTGAAAATGTGTGCCCCGACCGGGACTCAAACCCGGGATCTCCTGCTTTCATGGCAGATGCCCTATCCATCTGAGCCACCGAGGGCACATTTTCAACATGTTCCCAATGAAGTATATCAACGCCTGTCTGCAGCTAGGGTGTCCATTTAATTGTGATTTCATTCTAGCGAAGCTGCATGGTCATCAACGGTAACTGTTTTTTCGGGAACAAAGACTACCTTCATATATAGTTATAACACCAGATCTAATTTTGTACTTAGTTTTATGTATGAAATTGATTTTCTAATTTATTTCGACTATTAATAGTTATTATCTTTCATTATAGGGAGAAATCAGTAACTGTCTCATAACTTAAATTCTACTGTTGATGTATAAACATATATAAATTCAGTACTAATCATAAACATTTGGAAGACGAAATGCTAATAATCTTAAAGTATTTATTTGGCTCTATTTGAAACATGTTAGCAAAGCCAGCCCTTAATTAATTCCAAAGTAATTAACAGTTTTGTCAAAAATATTGTTTGCGTAACTATATATGTTAATTTCATGATTTAAACAAATAATTCGGCCTAACTCTTGTAGTAGAAGAAACTGTTAAATACATGCAATTTTTCAATGTATTCAGTTAATTTAATGAGATAAGTTTTAATTGTAATTTCTGTAAATAGAACTTCAAACAATGTGTAATTTCTGCACCTATTATTGTGATGATGTATAAGGGCCCGGTTTTTGGTCAGTCAGTCAGTCCATGGCCAAGTTTCAGACGAGTAATCTGTGTTGCTTAGAATGACAAGAATGCATCAATTTAACAGTGAAATAGGTGTTACACCAATAGGCCGTGTGTTAAAACACTGACAGTGTTTGCTCCAAATGTACATTTTTATTCTTCAAGAACTGTGAACTTTGTGGTTAGACTTTTACTGCTCGTAGATGTTCAACAGTTAACTATTGTAGTAGTATGTGGAGGTTCACCTGTGCAGTATTAATGAGGCTTATGGAAAGTTAAACAATAGTACGCTGGCCATATTAAATGTGTATATGGGGGGGGGGGGTGGGGTGAAAAGTGAAAGTAAAAGACTGTGAAATGCAACTGTGCATCTGTCTGTTACATTATTTACCGTAGTCAGTGTCCAAATTACAAACCCCACTTTTCAGCCAGTGTAGCAACACAGTATGTCGACACTGAGGACAACAACTGAAGAAATAAAAGCACGTGGTCTTCTGCTGCTCCAGAAGAAAAGCCCTCTGAATAAATTCAAAACTGGCCTCTTTTTTAAGCCCAAACTGTATTTTATTTCCTAGCAGAGCATTTCTAGTATTCTTTAATAGATGTGGGACATCATAAATTACTGCAATAGCTTCATCACTGACTAAAATATGAAATGGACTGGAGTCAGTTGGTTTCTCACAGCAGTGTTGCTTCAGTGCTCTCTGTTTGGTTGCATTCTGGTCACAAACTACCTTTAGCACTATTTCTTGCAATTGCCTTATGATATAGGTAATAAGACTTTTTAAAGTGATACTTGAAACTGAGTTATGAGTGAAGTAATAAGCAACAACCTGCTTCCAGCTTTTATGTATGCCTCTAACCATGAAAACTGATGCATGGTTTGCTTGTACATTTGACCCTCCCTAAATCTTGAAACCGTAAAATTTTTTTGTTTGCTTGCATCATAGTACAACCCTTTCTCCAAAGACATTTCATTTCATCAAACAACAAAGCACAATATTTACCACTGTTGTTCATTGCGTCAACTTCTGCTTTTATTACATTCGTCAAAGAAGTATTCAATCCTGGTTGAAACGGTATAGAAGAAAACAGATTTCAGATGCCCCACAGAAGGAACATAAAAATGAACTGACAAATATTTGTATAGGCGGGGACTTCGTTTGTATAAGGATAAAGCAAATACTTTGTGTCAGGTGTCCACCGCCTTGCATTTCCTGACTGATGAGCATTTAATTTCCTAGATGTTTATGAAATATTTGGTAACAGAATTTAAATTAGTTTCTATGAAAGAGAAAGTATTGCTGTCATATAAATCTTCTAGTGTTTTTAGTTCTGATTTTTCATGATGTAGCTTTGCTTTCAGTTTTGATACTCTTGTAACAGTATTCTTATGAATCTTGTACATTTTTGATTTTCTTGGAGTTAAATCTGCTTTTGAAATGTGTATACCTAAAACCCCACTTTCCTCATGTTACAAAATTTTTCGAATAAGAATGTGCACTCAGCATCTGCAGATACATTTTGAGGGGAGATAAAAAGTTTAAGAGAGGCATCACTCACTCAATGACTTACTCTGCTCAGCACAACTAGTGCTACGGAATTCATTAACACCAGTTTCAATTCTGGTATTGACACCTGTATAATAAAAAATATTCCATGGCACCACTAGTGCTTGGCAGGCCTAATTCACTATTGACACCAGTTTCACCTGATCCCCTTCTGGTACTAACAGCTGCATGCGAACTACTTGCCACAGCACAACTAAAGCTTCGTAGTTCACTAACACCAGTTTCACTTCTGGTATTAGCAGCTGTATAATGATCACTTGCCATAGCACCACTCGTGCTTGGTAGGCCTAATTCACTGTTAACAACAGTTTAACCTGATTCACTACTGATATCACAAGGAACACCTGCCACTTGTTTTGGAAACACACCCCAATTTAGCTTATGCCTAGTTTTATTCATAAAATCTTCTTAAAAAAAAAAAAAAATTATCTTCACAAACAAAATAAGTAGCACAGTTCACATCGGGTGACAGTTTACAAACACTTTTCCACTTCAGAAGCAACGCTCGAGGTTGTTTTGGAAACCTGTAGAAATGCTTGTTGCTAACTTTCTCCATTGAAACTACGCAATATCCAGATGAACAGCTGGGGAATTTAAAGGGGTATTTCAGTGTCAATTTGTTGTGTTGAATATTCTGAAAAAACATAAAATTCTTCTTAAACAAAACCACTAGTGACATATCAAAGTTATTTTAATAAACAAACGGAAACCACACAGCTTAATTCACGGTAGAAGTGAATACATTTCATTTATAGGCTATGAGATTATTTACTGAAAATTACAGGTCTTACCTTAGGATTAATTGTAGACATTTTTCAGCAGGCAATCTCTTCTATTCCACAGTGAACTTTATGAAATTTAAAGTAAAAAATCTGTTTATAATGAAGATCAGTAATATGTAAATATAAAACAAATAGAATACAATAGTATATCAACAACTGCCATTGGACAGATCTCATGGTCAATTCCAGCTTCGTTTGACCCCTAATGCCTCTAGTGGTCTGGAAGGAACTACGTGGCTTGTTGTTGCCTCTTCTCCCATATAGCTTTCACCCCCATGATGGTGCTGTGACAGCCAGTGTGAATTGGCCTGTACTGGAATATTTTTGTAAACGTAATTTTTTTGTTTCAATACCCAATATGTTAAGGTTCCTTGCCATATGTGGCTCAGATTTAGGAGCAATAATGTGGAATAGATTTCTTCTGCATTGAGAAACAGTTTTATTGCTTTTGACGATTTACTATCATGCCTATATTGTTTTCACTTGGCTGTCACGGCACCGTCGTGCCAAAGTGTAATCACACTGTCCATCATGTCAAAGTCAATTCAGGTCACATGATCTCAACTCACATGGCTGTCCTCAACTGCCTTTTTTATTTCCCCCTGCTCCATTTACGATCTTCGTACTATGATATTCAACTCTTTCTATGCGCAAAGTGAACATACACAATGCGGTAGCTTATGTACGTGGGTGCTGGAGTCCACATTTATATGAGAAGTCAAATGGTTTGCAGCTTGCGGGGATAGCTTGTATATTAGAGAAGAGAGACGGAAGTGCAAAACACAAAAAAGTTAGGGTCCATAAAATGTCATTTTGTGGAACACGTTATACAAGGAGCCCAAGGAAGAGGAATCTGCATTTTATATTTTGGAAAGTTGAAGTATCAGTTTCTTCATTTGTTACATCAAATTGCACCCAGAATTACTAAAAGGAACGCAGTGTTAAGACCTCCCATCACATCCCATGAAACATTTTGGTTAATGGTATAATGTTAATGTTGTCTTAAGGAAGCAACACTGTTTTTCTTTTATTTGTGTTATATTCTATTCTTTAGATGCTTTGGTTTTTGCTGTTTAGTCTGTGTATGTATCATTCTCTGCCATTAGTTATAAACTGTTACACATTATAATAAATTCTGCACAAACAAGCTTATTTTCGTGCTTCATTTACTGCGCCTGATCACAAACTTGTTCATTTCAGGTTAAGTTTAATTGCTAGTCCAGTGCAAATTTCTGTACAATAGTCATATATCCCTCAATACCTCTCCCTTCAAGATTTATAGGTTTTCTTTACATCTTGTATTTGGCTTCAAATCGTTGAAGTGCCCCATTTGTACTGGGGTTAGCTAGAGAAACCACATAAATATTGACCACTGATGCTTGCAAAACCATTTCACACACAATCCATAGACATACTTAACCCTCAAGTGGTCACATGGATGATAATAGTCATACACTCCTCTCTGAATTGCCACCGTTAATTTTGCAACAATGAGGACCAGCTGCCAGGATTCTGCAGGGAAGGGGTTGAGACACATTGTAGCCACACGTGTCAGTTGAAGTTTGTCCTTCGATAAGAGCAGCTGCACTTTCTTTTGCCTGGATGACATGTCATCCAAGCGACCTTTCGTGTAAGTATTTTTGACTGATGTATTCATTAAATATTTCACTTACTCAATATTTTTTAGCGCACATTACACCATATTACATATTTTAATCATATTTCTATCTCTTTTTTAGTTATTTTCTTGTTTTATTTAAGTAAAACAAAGTTTCCATTATGGTAAAAAGAAGTTAACACCCTAACTCTTGGATAAAGTGGATGTGATTCAGATGAAGATCTTCTAGACTGCGAGAGTGACGTCAGTGACTGTGATATCGATTATGTAGCATCAGAGAATCATAGCTCTGATGCAGAACAGGAGGCACCTGACTTTGAAGAGAGTGGTGAGGATTGTAATTTCGAGGAAGTTGTAGGTATTGACGGAAGCACTAAGTGGAGCAAAAAAGTGCCCCGGAAAAATGTGAAAATTCGATCACATAATATAATAAGCTGCTTACTGGGAGCAAAAGACAGAGCTAAAGATGCTAAAACAGAAACAGATGCATTGCGACTATTTGTTGATGACAGAATAATCTGTATCATTACAAAATATACAAATCTGTATATTCAGGAAATTAAGAATAACTTCTAAAGAGACAGGGATGCTCGTCTCACAGATGAAATGTGCCCTGATTGGAATTATTCTCCTTATTGGTTCTCGCCGTTGTAGCAGTACAAGTAGTAAAAAAAAATGTGGGGTAACTCCAAAGGATGTGGAATAGAAGCTTGCTATTTATCAATGAGCGAACATAGATTTCGTTTTCTGATGTGCTGCCTCTGCTTTGATGACTAAAGCACGAGAGCAAACAGATGAAAATTAAACAAGCTAGCACCAATTCATGACCATGGAGTAACGGTATTTGCACTAGTAGATTGATGTACATGATGAATTTAGAAGTTTACTGCAGAAAACAGGAACTTGGGCCTTTTTTAGTCAGCAATGCTGGAAAAGATGTTTTACTTCATCTTGCCAAACCAATTTATAGCTCTAATAGGAATATTACTGGTGATAATATTTGTTTTCCAGTATTACTCTGGTGGAAGCATTACTTGAAAAAAATATTACTTATGTTGGGACCCTGAAAAAAAAAAAAAAATAAATAAATAAAATGGAGCTGCCAAAAGAGTTCCTGCCAAATAAAAAGAAGCAACTGAATACTTTTTTTTTTTTGTTTTCAAAAAAATAAGACTCTTGTTCTGTACACCCAAAGAAAAAAACGAATCCACAATTCTGTTATCTTCAATGCACGAGGATGATTCAATTGATGTATCTACTGGAGACAAAAGAAAACCTGAAATAGTCACTTTTTACAATAAGACAAAAGTTGGTGTTGATGTAGTGGACCAGCTTTGTGCAAACTATTTGGTGGCGAGGAACACAAGGAAATGGCCTGCCATTGTTTTCTTCGATCTTCTGAACTTGTTTGGGATAAACACACAATGCATATACTCAGTGAATAATGGCTATAAAGCAGTCAAACAAGATGATTTTATAGAATCATTTTGCTGGGAGCTGATTTCACCCCGAATACAGCGACGCTTAAAATCCTCAGATGCCAGCCAAAACTAAGAAAAGAGGTGCTCTTTTACTTAAGACAGAAGTACCAAAATTCAATCAAAATGAACGGCGTGCAGGTGCAAGGGGAAGATGCCAAATCTGTGGTCGAGCAAAAATAAAATGAGAAGATCATGCTCAAAAGAGTCTAAATTGGGTATGCCCAGATCATTGTTCTGACGTGTGTAATGACTGTTTTGAATTAATTTTATTTTTGTTTATTAACTTTCTCAAATGGAACTGATATATAGTCAAAATTACATTTGTGAAGTACATTGTAAAAGTTTATGAAATGTATTTTATGTTTTGTATTTCTACTTATTTATATACAATCTAAGACTCATAATTAACAATAAACCATTTTAACGTATATTTCATTTTCTTTAACTCATATGTCAATAATACATATTAATAGAAATAAAAATACATTACATAATCGTATAAAATAGAGAAACCTAGAGGATGACTATTGTCATCCACGTGACCCATTGTGTAACTTTTTTAGGTGCGACCACTGGAGGGTTAACAATAAATCAAGGTAGATTTACACTTGCAGGAACATCACTGTCACCTTCTTGAATGCCGATGGTCAGAGGAATTCCTGAGCATTCACACTGCGTGGCACTTCAACTTCAAAATAATGTTGTGACGTTACAGCTAGGTCATAAAATACTCACCCTATGTGCTATTTGGTAGCTCATAGTAGTTTGTCACAAAATGCTGACATCGAGTTTAAAGCAGTTTACAATGATTGCTGTAGCACTTGATGATGAGAAACAGAGAGCAAACAGTGACTGGGTTAGAAAAATGTTAAAAAATCAATACTGTGAACAGGAGTTCCACATCCTTGCAAGGAGCTGTAAGAGGGGGGTCATCATTATATAAATATTTCAGTGTGTTTAAACAACATTTTTTACCTGTTAAGCAAGATACAAATAAAAATTACAAAGATAAATTCAAGATTTAGGCATCCCATATCATTCGACAAAAGTTGGTTTGCCTATGGTATGTCTAGATGGGTCATTTTAGTGTATTTGAACTTTATATATATTTCTGCTCAATAGGCTTTGCTGTGGCCCATCAAAACATTCTTTCCGAGAAACGTTGACATGATATGATATGATGTGACGTGTCCATGTGGTTCCCTTGACGGTGTGTGTGAATGCCACCATTTGAACTACAGAGGGGAATCTTTTGATGTGATGGTGACATTCCGTCAAGTGCAAATCCATCTTCAGCCTGCAATCACGTATTTAAACAAACAACTTGCACTGTCTTAAGTTTTCAGTCCATTTCTTTACGAAACACTACAAGTTCCTGGCAGCATTAAAATAAATTCCACTACTGATCAGTCTGATTGTACTCTCAGTACTTTTCGCACTTCAGGTTGCAGGCCTATTGGAATCCATTTCATTGTAAAATATTAAATACTTTAAAAATGTAGTAGAGGGAAAGAAATTTAGTATGCTCATGTCATACAATTCGGACTGCTTCAATTAATCTTTTGTCATTCATTACAAATTTTAAGAAAAGAAATAGCGAAACGAAACAATTTATAACAAATAACTAACAACAAACACGTGATAGCAACCACGACGAAACGAAATGCTGAGACCTGCGCATGGCCATGTATTGGGAGAAAATGAGCTTTGGGGTCACATGATAAACAATGGATGGATGACGTCAACCGTCAAAACTTTCTTCCTGAGGAATCTTGATGGTGACGTGATGGGTCAGAATGGTCAACATGGATGCCGTCATTGAAATGCATGGCAGAATGTTAAGACAGAACATGACATGGCGTGATGTGACATGACGGCCAGTGTGAAATGACCTTAAAGCTACAGTTGTGTTGGCTTATTTGATACGCTAAAAAAATGTGGATATTACATTCCATATTGGTTTCCTATGCTCCACGTTCACTGATTTGGCTATAACTGTAGCAAACAAAAGTCTGCTTTCTTTGATGGATATACAACGTTTTCCTGCAAAATGTCAGGTCTTCTGGTGTTTACCATCAAGTTTTTGTTATTGAAGGCAAATGACATTATTCAATAAATGTCTGTAAGGTACAAGATAATTGTAAATACACTGTCATCTAATGTACTGTTTTGTATCTCCCAGGGTCCTGAGGAAACTAAAGTAAGGGCAAATGTGGTGTCATACATGACAAACATTTTGACTGTGTAAGGTGCTGCTTCACGTGCTTGCCAAGTGTGGGGGTGTGTTTGACAGAAATTTTGATTGACGGAAAGTTTGACATGTTGTAACAAGCATGTTTGATACTTTATGCCTGTGTTTGCCATGCAATAAACATAAAGAAAACCACAAATTATAGCAGGTGTATGCTGTGTTTCGCAGATTACAGAGTATAGTAGTGATGTTTCTTCATGAAATATGAGCGAGAAAGAATTCATGCTACAGTTTATATCACGGTATTGAGAGTTTCCACAGCTGGGGAAAGTAAGATTGAGTCACCATATGGATAAAAATAAAAGAATATCAGCTCTGAACAAAATGGTAGAGCTGTTGCGTCTTTCGCAACGCAGCACCATGCAAGAAGATGTGGAGGGAGGGGGGGGGGGGGGATAAATAATGTTCTTCAGACACTGTACAGGAGAGATAGGAATAAAATAACAAAATCAAAGCTCCCCGGCACTTATGCTGTGATGTGTACGTGCCCTCACTGTGGTACTATAAGAAACTATCTTTTTTAAGGGACCAAATGGAAGACGGGGTTGGAATAACCACAACCAAAAATCAGATAACTGTTTTATTTATATCTTTATTTGTATTAAATCTCGTCACATTTTCTATAATGACACAGTTGATAGCAACACATATAAAAGTGTTATTACTGCAAGTATTTGGTTTGCCAGGGAACTGCTCCATCTCTTACAAAGTATTCACAATAGTCTTCACATACTTGCTTCATTAGCAGTAAGCAATTCCCTGCTTTACATTGCTGAACTGGAAATGTCTCACTATCACCAATCCTCCATGTGTATCAGTACCTGTAGCACGATCTTCAATGTCTACCTCTCCATGCTCAATAAATTGCTGTTTTTAATTAATAAATTGTGCAAATGGCAACAAGCCAGTACTTTTTTGGTTTCTCTGGTGATAAATTATTATTTTTTCTTAAATTCTACCAAGAGGATGCCAAAAGTACTTTCTACAATTTGACAGGAAGAAGACAAACGATAATTAAAAATTCTTCTCTTGTCATTTAACACATTTTTGTTATATGGTTTCATTAGATTTATATGCGGCTGAAAGGCTCCATCACCTACAAACACAAGTGGGAACTTACTTTCTGCATTTGGCAGTTCCTCTGGGAGTGGAATCTGCAATTGGTTGTTTTCCAATAGATTCCAAAACTAAGAATGTTTTATTACTCCATCAGATATTTTGCCATTAGCACCAAGAACAACCATAATAAATTAATATTTTGCATTGACTATACCCATTAGCAAAATTAGTAATAGGAGCCTGAATGCTGGGGTTTTCCCATCAATAACCTCAAATCAATTAGAAAAATTCCAATAACTTTCAAATTCTTTCGCTATATTCTTCCAACTAACTTCCGTTTTGGTTAGCAGAAACAAATATATCCATATATTAATAGGTACATGAATATACTGCATACAAATTTCTCTATGATGTCTGACAACTGTAATGAAGGATAGCCGCCCAATCCCACAACATCTGTTCCCGGTTTCACCACATGTTGAAGACACTCATCACTACGCTCCTCGAACACAAGTCATGCAGTTTCTGAAATGCTCGTGCCAAGCCTCCAGGCCATCACAATCTGCCCTTCGTGGAACTCAAAGATGATTCGCACACATTCACCATTCTACACACAGACAGCACACTCACTGATACGCATGCATGTCTGATTAGCAGTCATTCCTTGCCAGGTGGCAATGGTATCACCTGGATGGGTTTTTATCGATAGTAGGTCAGTGGTCTTTATGTTCTGGTTGATCACTGTAGTGGCACCACAATGCACAGGTGTTGGCAACATCATATTATCAAGGGGAAGATTAGGAAGGGTTAGAAGTATTAGAGTTAGGGCTACAAGAATTAGAGTTAGGACATGCTAAATGATGTGTTACCATCAAGGCTAGATAAAAAAGGTACCGTGAGCACCCATAGCAGCAATAGTTGACTCCATCTTTGAATAACCTAATATTCAATGGTAATAAGTACTAACTACAGTAAGATACTGATCAGTCAGTTATAATGGGATCACTGGCTAAGGTGGTGAAAAAGAGTACTTCAAATGCAGACAAAACAATCACCAGATGTGTGTTTACTATAATGTATGAGCAAGATTGTTTCAAAATAACAAATATGGTGGAGAGGGGAGGGAGAGGAGCAGGAGGGAGAGGGGCAGGTGGGGGAGGGAGAGTGGTGGGAGGGGGGAGGGGGGTAGGAGTGGGAGGAAAAATGGTGGGAGGGAGGAAGAGGGGTGGGGCGGGAGGGGGAGAGTGTGTTAAAGAGAAAGGGAGGGGGGAGCGTTCCCTCATGTGGACAGATGATTTACATTTCTTGTTTCACCAGGCTGACAACTGTATCTGGATATGCCATCATCCAGGCAAATGGCTGCTGGAAATATGCAATGGCCTAAAGATCCAGGCCAGTAGGAGCAGGAATGCACTATGGGGGACATTCGACTGGGCTACCACAAAACTGGTGGCACCATGAGAACTGTGCCCTACATGAACAGTATAACTGACCACCTGCATCCCTTCATTCTTTTCGTCTTGCCAATGGCATCTGCTCATAATGCAAGGATAGAATCTGGCTATAGTGGTTTGAGGAGCATGATAGTGAACTCATGTTGAAGACTTTGCCACCAACTTCCCCGGTCTGAACCAGGTGGAAAACACCTGGGGCACCATCAGGCATCACGTCCACACCCACAAACCATTGGCCTGTTAATTTAAGGTAACTGCTTGATCTGTGCATAGACGTCTGGTCCAGTATACCTCTGTAAACCAATGAAGGACTTTTTTTATTCTATACCACACAGTTACTGATTATTGCTTTCCAAATGTGGACCATCCCACTATTAAGCAGGTGATCATTATGTTTTGACTCATAAGAGTGGCAAATTAATACAAAAGATTATTAGTCTTTGAGGCAAGTTTCATTAACACTTCAGCTATTACAGGTGAGATTCAGATATGGCAGTTCCTATGTACTCCAGTTAGATACGGTTTCCAAAACTACCTCAGCTGCAAGTCCATGCATAGATTGTTTCCAATGTGCCCAATTTTGGTATACCTGTCACTGGAAATATAATTAACTTAGCGAACTTCTTACCCCTCGCAAATTTTAACTATCTCAGTCTTGGCCAATCTTAAAGGATGAAATGTGACTACAAAGATATGAGATTAAAAAGTTGTAACAACTGTGGAACATCTAGTACAAAACAGATGAGTTCATATAACCATCAAATGTTGGTACAAATATCTTCCTTCCTTGTAATGGCAATTAGGTCATTGGATGCATGACCAGAAATTTATATGAGAGAAATAAAGATATATCTGTTGGCAGAAATACGTCGTAGGGTAAAAAATAAGTGTGCTACCTGTTGATAGTTTTGAGATGGCAGCATACTGAAAGAATGACCAAGTAATGGTACCAAACCTGACAAGCTGGCGTAACAAAATAGATGAGTGAAGGAGGATTGTGGTGATGTAGTGTATGAATATGAAGCCAATATGTCACAGTTCTGCACATGCAATAATGCATGGGTTACTGTAACAGCAGCTTGAAGGATTTCCCACTTGCACATATTTTATTAAATAAATGAAATATAAGTCATATTTCTGCAGTGAGATATATGCTGTTCACTATCTTACAAAGTGTATCAATCTCTCTCTCTCTCTCTCTCTCTCTCTCTCTCTATGTGACAGTGCCCACCACCATACTGGTTCACAGCCACCATCTAACTATATAGTGATAATGTTATGAGGCACTGCATCCTGGTGGAGGTCTTTCAATTGGACACCACTTTGGCGACTTGTGCACACTAAAACCCAATGGTACCCAGTTTTCCACATACAGTCACTTGTCCAAGTACTCTCCAGACCCAACACTGCGTAACTTCGGTGGTAAGGCAGGAGTCAGTGTTACTTACAGGGCAAGGCCATTGGCTACCATTTAGCTAATGCCATACTTAAGATCATGTTCTCTTCCATTTCATGTATTTTGTTCTATTATACTTTGTGTGGACACATGGGTAAGAACTATAATCTGGGTCTTTCAGACAGGTGCCACCTTTGTGGCAAGGTATTTCAAGCAGTAGTCTGAACATTACCCTGCAAACAGAAAAAAAAGACCCTACAGCATTGACAGCCGGGAGGCCCCTATCTGGGGAAGATTGGCCACCAGGCCATTCATCAAAACTTTCTGTCTCATTACTCCATTGCTGGTCCTTACCATTTACTGCCCCTGGTGGCGTCCATTATTTTCTTTTCTCGAAATTTTTCTGAATGGCTTCCACCTACCTTTCTTTCACTGTTTCTTCCAGTTTCATGATTTGTGCAGCCTTAAGCATACCCCGAGCCAGTTTTTCTGCCTTTAAATCAACTCTTCCAGTGCTTTCTTTGGTCTACTTGTTCTTTTGCTTCCCTTAGATGGTTGGTGTTCTTTTCTTTCTGAGCAGCTGCCTGATAGTCAATTGATTTTTAATGTCTTTCTGCTTTTCTTCTAATTCAAGTTTTCTTTTCCTTTCACATTCTTCCTTATAAGCAATATCATTTGCAAGTGCTTGCTGTCCATAACTAATGAACTGCGAGTCAATAGACGCAGAAAGGAAATGGGTAAAACAGTGTTCAAAAATCTTTTGGCCATTGCTGCTTTGTCCCCTGTAAATGTGTGTTTCAGAGTGAAATATCTTCTCTCGTGTCCACATTTCCATGGGACAATTGTAAGTTGGGCATTCTTTAGGAACCACAACTTGTCATATTCTTCCAGTTTACTAAGCTCTTCAGTTATCTGCCTGTCAACAACTAATTGTTCCAGAGGAAGCAAATTATCAAATGCCAAGAGTTCATTATGAAGAACTTCAGAAATACACTCAAGTTTTCTCAAAACAGAAACCTTCAAAAAATGAGCAAAAAAGGTTTAAAGTCTGTTTCCTGTTATGTATGTAACTTGTAAATCAGAGGTATTTGGTTTTGAAAATGTTATGTAAATGTAGTGAATAGTTCTGCAGATGAAAATATGAAATAAATTTCTGATTTCACTGAAGTCACAAGAGCATTGTAGAATTTTGACTGAATAGCAGTAGAATTATTTTTTAGAGGTATATGCTTAAGATAGTAGTACTGAATACCATCCCACTGTTCCAAAATCCTGTTTACTGCAGATCCTACAGTAAGCCACCTTGCAGTTGTATGCCTCAAAAACTTGTGTTGTGGAACGTACGCCTAAATGCCTTCAAATTATTTCCAACGAACAGGTGTACTGTCAGAATAATGGTAAACATTGACCAGAAATTCGGATGCTTCTTGACCTAAACATTCCAAAGCCTTTACACACACATTATGCATTACACGACTGTTGCCAGTTTCAATGTTTAGAAGTTGTCTGCCTCAGGTCTCCTGGTCATCACCATCGAAAACTTTTTTTTCCACTTCATTATGCCCATCTGATCGTTGGATATGGCATTTACCTAGGGACAAGTTGGCTTCAGAAAGTGAGTCACATAGTTTCTGATGTAACATTACACCATCTGCTTTACATATAAAGTAAGTTCTTGGGTGACAAGTTGTTACGCAACACTTACACTCTAACCAAAATGTAATGGTTGTTTGCAATTCTTTTTTATTTTTAACTTCGTTGTTAACAGACTGTCTCGGATAGTTTACACCTATCTTCAAGAGAGTGCCATTTCAATTCCTCCAGTATCTCTGTGACACTCTCCCATGGATTATAACCAAACCTGTGACCATTCATGCTGCCCTTCTCTGTATAGGTCCAATACCCCTTTTAGTCTTATCTGGCACGAGTCCTACCATATTCCAGGATGGGTCACACAAGTGATTTGTAAGCAATCTCTTTTGTACACTGATTGCACTCCCCTGGTATTCTACCAATAAACAGAAGTCTACCGTCTGCTTTACCCATGACAACCTATGTCATCATTCCATCCTATATCCCTACAAAGTGTTACACCCAGGTATTTTTACAAGTTGGCCAATTCCAAAAGTGACTCATTGATATAGTTTTTTGTTTTGTGAAGTGCAAAATTTTACATTTCTTAACATTTAGAGTAAGTTGCCAATCTCTGCACCACGTTGAAATCTTATCAAGATCTGAATGAATATTTATGCAGCTTCTTTCAGGTAGTACTATCGGGGTTCATCAACTTAAAAAGGTTACAAATATCAATTGACGAATCTATAAAGAAAATGGAAATCACTTGATTTCACTGTCCAAATCAATTCAGCAGTTGTGGAACTAGCCTATGAACTTGACATACATATTGTTCATGCACATACCAATCATTTATGTTTGTGTCCGATTTGAAAGTTCTAAATGTAACTGACGTGGTCCAAATTTACTGTCAAAGTTACACTTGTGTTTTGTTGAAAGTGAATGATTAAAAATTGCCTGAAAAACTTTTGCCTCAAAATTAATAGAGCAAGAACACATATTGCAAAGTAGTTCACTTTGACATGTTTTTTCTCCATACAGAAACATTTCAAACTATCCGACATGCACAGACTTTACTTTTCAAACTATCAATCTTCGGAAGCCGATAACTATGAAATTTTCATTTTCTCCAACTCAAAGTTTATCACAGATAATGACAACAGCAGTACCTCGTTGCCATGTGCCGCACTTCATAAGGTCACCCAACACAGTGCTATCAGCTAAGGGCCTCAATTGTTGTCTTGCTACATGCTTTATAATTTTCAAGATGCCTGCCCCTAAATTAGCAGGAGCAGCTCACACTGCTGTCCTCCCCACATTGGCAACAGTCAGTAAGCAGATTATTCATTCCTTTGTTGGTGAGCAGGTGACTACTGATCACATGAGCACATGGCATGTTGTGCACAACCCAGCAACTCCACTCCCCACAACTGCCATCGGCCAATCACAAAGTAATTTTTATCAGAGTATAGATTTTACCTACTTTCATCATTGGAGCATTTTCAAAAGTTAAATGAACAAACTTGAAAATGAGTCACTCACTTTTGTTTCCATCCTAAAAGGGCAGAAAAGGCGACAAAAATTTAAAAAGGAGACAAATTTTAAAAAAGGTTAGAAAGATGACTGATTCCCCACCCTGCAAACATGTATGATATGATGATTTTTATACGAGACTGAAATTGGGAAATATCTTTGCTCGAGTGATATTTTTCAGTACCCCAAGATTTTAAGTGTTTAAAAGAATTGAATTGATTTGCTTCTTTGTTTATTCTGTTGAATGCTCAAGTTGATGACTTCCAGATTCCATGCATTTTTTAAAATCTGTTTTTTTATTGCTAACTGCCTTATTTGTTTGAGCATTTCCAACATGATAATATTACATGTTTTACTGACACGAGTGTGATTCAAATGAAAACTGTAATTACTTGTTACTATGTAATGCTGAAAAATGCAGTAATAAAGTTTTTGATGTAATCCACATGACGTGTAATCACACATTCCACCACTTTTTGAAGTGGATGGTTACCAGATGAGAATTCTTAATTCTTTTGATTGTGAATGCAGCTCCATGTTTCACCTACACAGAAGTGACATGTCTTTTAAACTTTCTGTACCACTTGCTTGCTTCAGGGACACAAACGAATAACAATACTGCACTTTCATCTCACAATCCATTTCCACAGTTTTAATAGCTTCACTGCTCAAAAAATTTGTCACAGACTACTGCTCCAACATGATGCAAACTGACAATGGGGAAGCCATCCTTGCACTGCCACAGCCTCCTTTTCCATGACACAATAAAGCTGCCAATGGTTGGTCATTTGTCAAAACAAGGATAACTCCTGCCAACCCGACAACACAACTTTTAGGAATTTTGCCGCATTTCTGAAGTTTTCATTTGTGTTACCACGGTGATTAGTTGCTTTACCATTATCAAATATGTTTTAAATCAACCTCTGCTAGCATTAAAAAAACATGATATTTATTTTATCATAAGGGCATCACTTTCTCCATGTAAAACATCAGTGGCAATATTTTTGTCTGATTTAGGGTTCCATCTAGAGTGTCATCGGTATGTGCATGTGCCATGTATTTTTGTATTTGGCACCAACGATTTTGGCCAAATTTCACTTTGGCATGCAGCACTACACATTTCTTGACATGACACACAACAAAATACTAATCAGAAAGATGGATTTGAAGAAACTTTAATAATGCACTACTGCACATTTTCTTGCATTGTTGGTGGATCCTTGTAGACAATGTGTTTGAGAGTCATAGGGAAATGAAAGACTTAGCCAGAGTGGCAAGGGTTAGGATGACTGATGCAAAACTATAGTAGAGAAATAATTTTGAAGCTCACTACCAATGAACTTGCTACAGAAAATGATGTTTTAATATCTACAAAATTAATATAAAAGCAAATAAGAAAACATTTTCAGTAATGACATAAAAGCATTTCATGGTTTATTACAGGCAGCCATGAGACGGTCTGCAAGATCCATGACCTCAGCGTGACCTTCACAGTGCCTCTGGAGGGATTCCGAAATTGCAGATTGGCCATAGTATGCCCCTGCAATGGCTCCCGCCATGCTGGCAATAGTGTCTGTGTCACCACCCAGAGATATGGCATACTGGAGCGTGCGGCGGAAGGGGTTCTCAGTCTGAAACCCATAACTTCTTATCAGAATTTAAAAAAAAAATACATTTACTTTGACATGCATATCATAACTAGTGCATTATTTACATATTCTATACTCCATTTATATCACTTATAGTTGACAAATTCTGCAACTGCAATAGAAAAGCATCACATGAGATACAAGTAAACCATATATTAATGATTAAAGACATGCACAATGTGAAGACTTAAAACCACTGATGAGCCAATATATTTTGACCACTGCCCACAGCATGACTGAATGCCACCTGGTGGCACACAGGGAGATTATTATGGCCTGGGAACAAGCACTCCAGAAATGGTGAAGCTGATCAGCTATTCACGTGCTACTGGTGAACACCTAAGGAAAGTTGTTGAAAGATGGTGAAACCACAAGCAGGTGGCAACATCTTGATCCATGCCTCACCACAGGATGTTGAGGCTGAAGAGTTGCCCATTCTGTAAAGCAGGATAGGAGGACTTGACAACAGCATACAATGCTGGCACGGAGGCAGGTATTTCAGAGTACATCGTTCAACACGGGGCTCCGCAGTATTTCAACCCCTAGGAATTCCCATGTTGACCCAATGACATCATCAATTACAACTGAATAGGGCACAAGAACATCAAGATTGGACGGTGCAACAGTCGAAACATGTCTCATTAGTGAATCATTTTTTCTTGTTAATCCACATCAATGGTCATGCCTCTATATGCCGATGTCCAGGTGACTGGCTGGTCTAAACATGCACCACACCACAGATACTGGTGCGGGCAATATTATGCTATGGGGAGACATTCACTTTTACTAGTGCGGTACCTATGGTAGTAGCTGAAGGCACTATGACAACTGTGCACTATCAAAGCATTATTGTGGGCCACCTCTGTCCTTCACACTTGATGTCTTCCCCGATAGTGATGGCACTTTTAGGAGGATAAATGTGTGTCACAAGACCAAATTTGTGCTACAATAGTTAGGAGCATGATAGTGAACTTTATGTCCTGGCCACCTAATTGGTCTGATCTCAACCAAACCCAAATGAACACATCTGGGATCCTATCAGGTGCCAGGTCTGTGACCACAAATCACTGTCCTGTAACTTATGGGAATTGTGGCATGTGCATCTAGACATCTGGCCCCCACACATCCGCAGAAACCTACTCGAGAACTTATTGAACCCATGCCACACAGAATCGCTGCTGTACTGCACTTCAAAAGTGGACCAACATACTATAAGCAATGTTTTCCCTTATTGGTATACACTATACAATGAGAAAAAATAAATGGAAAGAATCCTGTAAAGGAACTTGCAGGTTATAAATGGAAGATAAAATTTTAAGAGCAGCCAACAGCTCTCACATTCAGTAAAACATTGCCACAAGTGCACATTACCTCAATATCAGGGATTGGTCGTAGAGCACGCAGAAAGCAAAACACGGCAGTTGGAACAGAATAGAGGGCAGCAATGTTTGTCCCCAGTAAGTCACAGACTTTGGTGTTGATGTCATCAGGGCTCCCATCAGCATCTAGCAGGTCCAGTGCTACACTCAGCTGCTTCTGGTAAGGTCGACATTCTTCCATCTCCACTCTGAAATGTTACGTCGGTCTGTAACGAATATTTTTACTTTCTCAGAGGGTTGTATTTACTGAATCTCTATGAAAGACAGTAGCTCCTAATGTACCTGAGTTAAACTTCAGAGAATGTTTGTTGTAAAAATATAATAGCTGCTTAAGAAAGTGAAGTCGAGTCAGTCATAAAATCTCTCTCAGATGTCCGCTCATGACAATTTAGAAATAGTAGCAGTAGAAAGAGGCTGAAGAGTGAAAGTCCATCTAAATCATTTGCCTCCTTTCCTTCTCATAACAGATGACCTCTAGTGACTCACTCAAACTTGAAGGTCAGGAGGTCGTCAGCTTCATCGGAAACACGTAGTCAGAGTCCCTCGTATGTGTGTCAAACACAAATGCCATGCAACATGCAATTTGCTACCACAAACAAGTGCATAATTCTTCATACCAAGAAAATAGTTAAGCATAGTAATTTACAGATCTCTGAGACAAGACAAATGAACCTCTGTCAGACACCCTAGCATTACTAGTCTAGAAAATACAGAGCAATAAAAGATGAATATCTTATAGCAAATTTATAACTTTTACTCTAATCAACCTATGAGTATGTGCGATTGCTCAAAGATAAAGCAGCACAGAACACATATCTAATCCCAAAACTGGTTCTTCAGGTGTTACAGTAAATTTAGTTCAAATGGTTCAAATGGCTCTGAGCACTATGGGACCTAACATCTATGGTCATCAGTCCCCTAGAACTTAGAACTACTTAAACCTAACTAACCTAAGGACACCACACACATCCATGCCCGAGGCAGGATTCGAACTAGTGTATAAAATACGATGACATGGAAATAGGAAAAGTTGAGAGTGTAAAATTCTTGGGATTACAACTTGATGATAAATTCAGTTGGAAGCAACATACTAACGAATTGCTAAAGCGCCTAAACAAGTCTGTGTTTGCAATGCGAATGTCAGACATAGGAAATATAAATATATAAAAAAAACTAGCATGTTTTGCTTATTTTCACTCCATTATGTCATATGGTACCAAAAATTTGGGGAAACTCCACAAACCAAGAAACAATTTTTACAGTACAGAAGTGTGTAATAAGAGTAATGTGTAGTGTAAATCCAAGATCATCATGTCAAAACCTATTCAAAGAAATGGGCATAATAACCACAGCTTCTCAGTATATTTATTCCTTAATGAAGTTTGTTGTAAATAATACATCTCTTTTTCCAACCAACTGCTTAGTACACAGTATCAATACTAGGAATAAGAACAATGTACATAAAGATTTAAAATCACTTACTCTTGCCCAGAAAGGATTCCAGTATTCAGCAACATATATTTTCAATAAGTTACCAGCAACCATTAAGAGTTTAGTTTCAGACAAGGCACAATTTAAACTTAATTTCGAAGAATTTTTGGTGCCCAACTCATCCTATTCCATCCTTTTGACAATACTTGATTGTAATAGCCAAGTAACTAGCTATTGTGTGAAAGATGGATTTAATGACAACAGGTTTAAGTATTAAACCTGTTAATATTAGAAGTTTAATTTTGATTCATGTACATAATTTTACTGTTTATTGACTGAGGATCATTAACATTAATGAAACTCAAGTTTTTCTAATTACATTTTTGTAATGTGTTTATATGACATGTTCCACACCCAGGAGGATCCCCTCTTTTGTGGGTTTACGAAATGAATAATTAATCTAATCTAATTGTAAAACATTCCAATGATGAGGTAAAATGTAGTTTTGATGGCTCAAAAGAAGTTATTTCGTGGTGTTGCAAGTAAATGCAGCCACACATGCTGTGTGATGGAGGTCAGCCTTTTGGCAGACAGTGGTGATGTGATACCGCACATTGTGAGGCACAGTGAGGTATACTCGAGGATGTGTGGTGTAACTGCTACACTGTCTGATTTAGTGCAATTCTGGCAGGCTGACTGAAAATCAGATAGTTGAAGGACTCAGAAAAATTCTGGGCACTGCTAGACTCTGAATTGTTTGAGGTTATGTGGATTCTGATCTATTTTGATGGATGTTGGACTTTAAATACCCGATGCCAAGTGGGGACATGCTAGATAATTGTACATTGGGATAAAGAATAATAGCAACCAAGATTACCTATGTGACTCAACATGCTGTCTTTTGCTGAAATTCATGTAAGATCAATGGACAATTACATGTGGTTTAACTTAGAAAAATACGCAGTCTCCCTTATTTGAATGCAAACACCCCCTCTTTGGCCTCTACATATAAATAATCATTAGAGCCAAATCTGGAAAACGAAGTCTCAGGAGAAAAGGAGTAGACTTTTAAAGTCACATACAAGCAATATATTATTGTAATTTTTATTCCCATACGTTCACAATTGTGACATCTATGCCAGCAGGCAAATAAACAAAGCAGTCTATAGAGAGAAGAAATGGATACTGAATAATAAGTGCAAAATTACTTAAGGTTACAGTCTTGTGATAGTGCCGGTAATCATGCAAGCCGGTATACTACTCAGTTTTGTTGTTACAACAGTACAAGTTCAGTTTGCTGTTCATAATGCAAAAAAATTGAAACAGTGTCATGAAGATTTAGGTTCCACCAACCATTACTTTTGTTGGTGTACTAATAAAACACAGCTTGTAGGTTGATGTGTACAGCGCATTTCTAACTCTTCAATAAAACATGTAACTCCCGCCCAGTACCCCACGACTAGACAAATGGTTGTTACACAGCCTCTTTCCCTGTGCAATTCACTCTTACACCGTGTGTGTGTGTTTTCTCCAGAGAGGACACTATTCAAAAGATCAACAATATCTACCTGTGCATGCTAACTTACCAACATCTCAGCTATTCAATGAATGGCTACCTTTACTCTTTCCAGTGTTTGTATTGCACCGTGCACTTTTCAGTATCATACTAGTCACTCTAAAGAATACAATTAGGTGAGAATGTGTTAACCATCTCAGAAATTACAAGCATAATGCAATGAATACTATTATACATGACAACTGAGTAAAATGTGCTATTCTAGCCATATGAGAATGGAATATGTAATAGAGCATACCCATAGTCGTCATCCTCAATTTCATGCATTTTATTCATTAGCTCCTTGATGAAGGTTGTAGCATCTAGGCCTTCTGACGGGATGCTCTGTAATCCTTGATAAACTGCAATAGCCTGGAGTGAAAGTGAAATACAAACAAATTAATTTTTTTAAGTTCAAAAATATACCTTAGTCAATTACTCATGCAAGAAGTTTCCACTTACAAAGTAGTGTGTATACTCGTGAATAGGATTATTACTATTACTATTATTATTATTATTTTCGATTATTCCCATTTAAAGAGAGCGTTTGAACTTTAATTCCTTTATGATGATTGTTTATGCTTTTTCTGAGCCCAAATTTTCTTCATGTGTTGTGTCAAATTTGTTTTTTGATGATGTTCCTGAATTCAGTTCTATTTTCTGCATTGTTTACTGTTATGTGTGGTTGTATGAGGTCCTCTTCAACTTCTTTTATCCATTTTGTTTTTCCCCTGCCTGAGTTGATGACTTTAAGAATTCACTTTGAAATTCTGTTTTCATTCATCCTGTGGATATGTCCACAGAACTGCATTCTTCTTTTCCTTATTGTATCCATAATCTTATCTGTGTATTTATATAATTCTGATGTTGGTCTCTTCTTCCAGATTCCTTGCTCTTTTATCAGGCCAAAAATTTTCCTGAGAATTTTCCTTTCTTGTTTCTCTATTTCTTTGATTTTAGTTTGCCCACCTATTTGTGTTGTGTCAGATGCATACAGTGGCTCCGCAAGTATGACAGTGTTGTAGTGCCTCAATTTTGTGTTAATGGATATGGGCTTTTTGTTATAATAGTTCCACAGGAGTTTATATGCTTTCTGTAGTTTTTTTTATTCTTTCCTCATTGGCCTTTAGGTTGATCCCTGATGGCTGGATGATTTCTACCAAGTACTTAAAATGTGGTACTTGTACGATTTTCCCATGGGTTGTTACAATAGGCACTTTGTCTTGTGGCATTCTTTCTATGTACTACATTTTCTCATACGAAATTTGCAGGCCAGTTCTTTGTGCAATTTTGTGTAACTTCTCTATGGCGTTAGTGGCTTCTTTTCTATTATTTGTGAGGATTGCAAGGTCATCTGCGAAAGCTAAACACTTCACATTGAATCTATTATCTTTTCTAATGCCAATTTGGATTCCTTTGACTTCTTTTTCCCATGTCCTGACAAATTTTTCAAGAACGATATTAAAGAGCAATGGTGAAAGTCCGTCACCCTGTCGCACTCCAGTTTGGATTTCAAATGGTTCAGAGATATCCTCCATAAACTTAACCTTGGAGACTGTGTCAGTTAATGTTTGCCGAATGATTGCTCTTGTCTTTCTGTCAACGCTGAATTCTTCGAGCATGTTGCAGAGCACTACTCTGTCTACTGAGTCTTAGGCCTTTTTAAAATCTACAAAAGTAACCACCGTGTTTCGGGTGTTTCTCATCTGGAGAATCATTTTCAAATTCCAGATCTGTTCTATGCATGATTGTCCCTTGCGAAAACCAGCCTGGTATTCTCCTATTTGTGGGGTCAGCTTGTTCTTCTAATATATTCATGAGAACTTTTCATAGGATTTTGTGTGTGACCGGCAAGAGTGAGATACCCTGTAATTATTTGGTTCAGTTTTGTCCCCCTTTTTGCGGAGTGGATGGATGAGTGTGCATTTCCTTTCAGAAGGGATCTGTTCTGTTTCCCAAATGTTTAATATGATTTTGTGTATTTTTCCTATTACTCTTTCATCACTTAGCTTCCATAGTTCTGTAATAATTCCATCTTCTCCTAGGGCTCTTAATTTTCAGTGTCTTGATAATTTCTACTATTTCTTTGATGGTTGGTGGTTTAGTGTCGGTCTTTGGTGTAGATGTCTGGTGGTGAATATCCTCTGTAGGTCATTCGCAGTTGAGAAGTTTGTTGAAATAGTCTGAGGATTTGGCAGTTATTCTTCGTGTTAGTTTCTAGTGAACCATCCAGCTCTTGAAACAAAGATTGGGTGGCTGGTATCCTGCAATATGTTCTTTAAACGTCTTATAAAAATTCCTGGTGTTGTTGTTCTTAAAGTCTTGTTCTCTCACATCTACTCGCCGTTTGTCAATTTATTTTTTCCCTCCGAATAGTTTTTGATGTTTGTTTTCGGATTACTAGAAATTGCTGCCATTTTTCTATGTTTTGTGACTATTGAAGTTTTTCCAGGCATTGGTCCCTTCTTCTATTGCTTGGTCACGTATTATATTCCACCAACTGTGTTTTTCCTTCTCAGGGGTTGACCCAATTTCATTGCGGATTTGAGGACGTCCACAAGTTCTGTCCAGTTTGTGGTGTTTGTCTGACTAATTTCATGTAAGATGTTTTCCTTGTTGAGTTTTATGTATTCAGGGTCTGGTCTCAGCACTTAGTTTAGTTTTGGCTTCTTTCTATTGGGTTGTAATCTGGTCTTTATCTGTAGAAGATGGTGGTCTGATTCAAAAAACCCTCTTCTTGTTTTCACATTCAGAATTTCTGCTGTGTTAACGCTTGGAGATGGCAACATGGTCTACCTGGAATTCACCCACCATTGTGTTGGGCGACTTCCAAGTATACAGTTTTTTGTTGGGTTTTTTGAATTGTGTTGACATATTTACAATGCCGAAATTTTCACAAAAGCTTATCGATCTTTCCCCATTCTTGTTGGTTCTCTTGTGAGCTGTATGGATACCGGTGATTTTCCTGTATTTTATCTCTTTGCCTAATTGTGTGTTGTTGTTGTTGTTGTTGTTGTTGTTGTTATTAATAATATTATTATAATTAAAATTATTATTATTATTATTATTATTATTATTATTATTATTATTATTATTATTATTATTATTATAGATATGGTGCAATCAACAGAATGATGATCAACACCCTTACAAAGAGTCAGCATGCCAGTCTTGTGCGAAGGAATGGTGGATTTGGTGGGGTTGGCGTGCACCTCCCCAGTGCTTCAGGGATGAGGCCCGACAGCTCACAAAATTTCGAAACGTGTGACACAGGTGTCAGTGTCATCAAAGATGTTGGGCACATCTCTATCCAGGGAGAGCCAGGAGGGCGGTGTGTGCAGAGGGGGGGAGAAGTGTGCAGAGGGGGGTGGGAGAGTTGGGGGGGGGGAGTTGGAGGGTGGGAGAGAGTGGGGGTGAGAAAGGGGGGAGAGGGGGGATGGGGGTGAGAGGGGGGTAGAGGGGGGGATGGGGGCGAGAGGGGGGTAGAGGGGGGTAGAGGGGGGTAGAGGGGGGTAGAGGGGGGTAGAGGGGGGTAGAGGGGGGTAGAGGGGGGTAGAGGGGGGTAGAGGGGGGTAGAGGGGGGAAGGAGAGTGTGTGCTAGAACTGGAATAAAGTGTTTGGATATATTAACAGGTTGTTGACTCCTCTCACAGCTTAACCATACATATGAGGGAGAAGTGACTAGTAAATCAAATTAGAAAGACATCACATTACTACCAGAACTGTGCCACTAATAAGAGAAAGCCATTATGCCCATTCAATTTCTGAACAGTTACTACAGTGTTTATGACCTTGCCAACACAGCAAAGTATAGGGCATTTTTTTCATTGATGGTAGGGTAGCATGGTTGGCATATACCAGGCAAGTACATGTCTGAAGGCTCCTGGTAGAAATATATCATCCTGAATCTGCCAAAGACACTTCTCAGAAGAGTGGAGGAGTGGGATCCCCTTGCTCCCGTGGTGGGAAACTGCGTCTAAAGGCAGAAGAACCAGGAATAATGAACAGCACTGTGGATATAGAAGTCAGTGGAAACCACTGCATTAAACCAGTTGCATCCACAGGACATGCATTCTTCAAAAAGTTATTTCATGATTATTTTCTTTGCAAAGAGTGCTGAAGGTGTACTCCTAATGTCCTGGTGTGGGTGGACTTGAGAATTCCTCACCAGTAACAGGGCATTGCTTTGCAATCATAGTCAAATGTTTGCAACAGTATCAGTATGTCTGCTGCACGTCAATGATGTTTACAACAGTTTTCTTACGGACAGAAATGAAACAAATGTCACCTTGTGTGCACAGTTTTGTTGTAACTTCAGCAATTCAGTACAAGATATCTGAACGGTGACTTTGAAGAACTGAATAGCTGCAAGAGCGTTTGACACAGAATGAACTAGGGGAAGCCATGTTTTTCAAAGATTTTTTTGCCCTTCTGTCAATCGATGTGTGCCTGGTCAGCTAACGATTTTAGTGCTACATGGGGATACAGGGTGTTGTGTCATACACCGAGACAAAACACACTTTTTACGTAGTCAATCTTCCAGTCTGCAGCGAATTGTGTGCTGTTTTGAAACATCTCATCTGGCACAAATTGTCAATCTGCCTGCAACTCATGCCTGGAACATCACTTTTCACAGTCAATGTTCTGGCTGAGCTATACAGGTATAAAAAACAATCCATCCTCATTGCATACCTTGCGTAAGTAGCACTCCAGGAAAAAGGCTATTGTGGAGAAATCAGCCTAAAGGTGGTTGCTGTTTTGTTGGAAGAATTAATGTTCAGGTAATGCCATGCTCTCAAAATTCTGACAAAGGTTTTGATTTTTTCCAGCTCTGTTTTCTTGTTTTCTGCTTGTTTGTT
The DNA here is from genome assembly GCF_021461395.2 of Schistocerca americana. Taxonomy (NCBI): domain Eukaryota; kingdom Metazoa; phylum Arthropoda; class Insecta; order Orthoptera; family Acrididae; genus Schistocerca; species Schistocerca americana. Next base: position 621,038,159 of record NC_060122.1, read on the forward strand.
GACACATAAATATCAGCAAATCAATTATTTTTGCTAGAAGATACTATAATGTTTCCACAATGTGCCCCATCTAAACAGCCTCTCACTCCTGTCCCACCATTTCACACAAAGGAGATGTTCCCTTCTCACAAAAGACTTCTGTCATTTTTGGATTCTTAGCTTGTCATCTATGATGGTAGATCTTTTTTGTTAGTCATGCAAGTGCCTAGTGCATAGCCATAACAGAGTAAATACAGCAGGTGGCATATAACAGTGATCCATGTGGACTGTATAATCTCTAGTCAAAACATTTCTCCAATAGTCTATTTAAGAAGTGATATAACAACTTGCTCCTGTGCCCTTTCTCTGCAAACACCTCTTTCATAAGTAGGCCTATACACACCCAGTCAATGCGTCACAAATATGCCTTACGTATCTTGTTCGCTTTTCATGTACACGTGAAAATGAATTTGTTCACAAAAACCACAAATATCTTCTCATCACCCATCAAAAATTCATTGGGAACAAATGATGAGAGAGACAAACAATTTAAATGATAAAAGTGGCCAAATTTTGAATCGAGGGTCAACAGTTAGTCTGATTATGAGGAATATATTTGATATTGTTATTGATGTCCAAGGTCTTTAAAAAAAAAAAAAACACCAACCAACCTTGCTTTAGCTTATCACAGTTCTTAATTGCTGGAGGAAAGGAATGATTTCATGGAATACTATTGCTACTAACCAATAGTCACCAAGTTTTTGATTTATAAGAAGAGAAATGATTAACAATAAATGTGAGTATATAGGCTCAGTTTTTTAATAGTTCACTTTCCCCACACACTATACATTTGTAACTTTTTCTGTCTTCATTTTCTCACTAACATTGATGACCAGTCTCAGATTTCAATATTTCCACTGGCATAAACCACCCATTGGCGTGGAAGTCTAGTCAAGAGATGCCTCCATATTGACAATTCCTTGAAGAGTGTGTACAAATTAAGTATGTAAACTACATGCATTCAAGTCTCTCATCTGCTGTCTGGTATTTTAAGCAGTGACGACTGAAATAGATGACTCAATATTCCACACCATCATTTTCTTTGCATATGATCAAATTATTAAGTATTTTATTAATAGAATTGTTTTACAAACATTGTCAGGAGAAACATTCTTGCAAACACAGTACTACATCACCACTATTTTTTGTTACTTCCTGAACATTCAGCTGCACAGGAATCTATCAGTATTTGTACCACCACCATCTGTTTCTCTTTCTTAACCAGACTAACACAATGCTTCCTACCAGTGCACCAAAAACTTAACTACAATCAAATTTCACCATTTCAAAGTTGGGGCACTGCATGAATAGAGAAAAAGCAAACAGAAGTAGCTAACAAAACCGGCCTGCAATAACACATGGTAGCAATAAACAATGCACTGTTGAGAATTACAGCTAATTCAGATTTGGATAACTAGGTAGTAGCATAATGCAGACATTTAAGACAGTTCAGAGTGGTATGTCCACTACAAATATTTGCACACTACAAGAGCCAAATTCAGGTACTATCTGCCTATCTACAATATGTTAGGCAGTAAAGTGATGTTTTACTGCTGATGCAGTGTACAGATGAAGTTTATATGAGTTGTTTGTCTTTTGCTAGTGTATACCGTAACTCTTTCCATATCGTTGAAAGTTTTCCTCAACGGGATTTATGGAATATGTTGAATGAACAAGTAGATGACTGGTTGTGTTGAGACACTTGGGCGTTCTATTCTCAGCTCATGTCCAGCTGTTTCTGGCTGACCCACATGGAGTAGGAGCAGCATGATCGGGAAGAAACGGGGATACCTTTAGGAAACAGTTTCAGATAAAAGAGAAAGCCTGTTTACACTCACAATCACAAGACACAACTGACAAAACTCAAAAATTTTAACGACAATATGAAACTGGACTTTCCATAGTTTGAAAACTCAAATTTTATTTTACTGTGTACTACCTGAAGAATTGCACCATCCCTTCCTAATTTATTTGTATGTGTCAACAGAGCAGACTTCCTGGCCTTCTCAATTAGGGCTGGGTAGTCTTGATGGTAGAACAAAGCCACTGGAGCAACTCTCATTGCCCCACCATTACCCAATGATCCTGCTCCATCAAACTGTTCCTTCGCTGGCCCAAATGGATCTTCACACTTTTGATCCTTAAGTTTCATAAAAACTCTGACAACATTTTGACCATAACCACGACGTGGACTAGCAAAGAATTCTTTTACGAATCTGAAACATTAGAAATAAAAATCAATTAGTATTAATGGTTCTAAGAGTATGCCGTCAGAGTTTTTAACATATGTATGATAATCTTGCACATCAAAATGAAATGTCTAGACTACTGCCTTACTGAAAACTTAAGTCACTTTAGACAGACTCAGGTTTTACTTTAGAAGACTATTTCCATATTTTGAATTCTGGGTAAATTGTCTGGGTTCAAGTGGACTGATATTTGACAGCCTGGTCATTAAAAAGATTAACTGAATAATAGATCTACTGATTGCAGAAAACTGGAAATTTTTCTTTAGAAAAATACAGACAAGCAAGTATACTAATGAGTATGACAAGTAGCATCACTTATAATCGTATGCAAAGCATTTTTTATACATCATGGAGCTTGGATGAAATGGTTTCTTTGCATATACATGACAGACTGGCTTTGTATATAATTAGACAGGAAAAATTATGTCTAGCTGGAACTCTACGATGCAACATTACGATACTTGGAGGTGTCAATAAAAACAATGTAACTACTGCCTCTTTCTAAGTTTTATTTGGGACCATTAAGAGTCAACTATTTTTCAGTGCTGAAGCAGGCACCATTTACCTGCTTCTCTTTTGTGAGAAGTTTTCTCTGTGCAAAAAATTTCCTGTTAATACAATATGTTTACTATTGAGTCCCTAAATCTTTGGTATTTTTACTTTGCCACAAGACCACAAATACCATTCTACCTTAGGAAAAGATCTCCAACAAAGTTCTAAGCCAGTGCAAAAATAAATAAATAAATAAATATTGCAGGTGATTCCCGTTTATCGGAATGGCAAAAGAACAGATCCGCAAAACTGCAGACTAATATCCTTAACACCAGTTTGCTGTACAATTCTTTAACATAGTTCAAATACAGTGATTTTCTTTGAGGTGGAAAAAAAACTGTCCACAAATCAGCACACGTTTAGAAAGCACCGTTTGTGCAGAAAACAGCTTGCCCGTTTGTCACACAATATCCCACAAACTGTGGGTAAAAGGCACCAGGCAGATTCCATATTCCTACATTTCCAGAAAACTTTTGACATGGAACCACACTGCAGACTGCTGAAGATCCAAGCATACAGACTAGGTTCCCAGATATGAGTGGCTTAAGGATGTCTTAAACAACAACCCAGATTGCTGAACTCAATGGTGAGTGTTCACAAGAGACAAGGGTATCTTCAGGACCACCCTATAGAAGTGTGATAGGACCACTCTTATTCTTTCTCTAAATGCACAAATTATCTGACACACAGGTTAGCAACAATCTGTGGCATTTGCTGATGGTGCTAGGTGTATGAGAAGGTATCATCGATTGACTGTAGGAGGATACAATATAACTTAGAATAGTTGGTGTAATGAATGGTAGCTTGATCAAAATGTAGAAAAATGTAAGTTAATATATATTGAGTACAAAAAACAATATTTCAATGTTTGTACAAAGCAATGGTAGTGAGCTGCTTAATACAGTCACGTCAAATATCTATGTGGAACATTGCAAAGTGTTATGAAATGTAATGAACATGTAAGGACGATGGTGGGAAAGGTGAATGGTTGATTATGGTTTATTGGACAAATTTCAGAAAAGTGTGGTTCATTTGCATAGGAGACCATAAATAGAAGGTAACCATTTTCTGAGACCTGATGTGACTGTCAATGGTGAGAGCATCCAGAACATGCGCAAGTCATTAAATGACATCCCAGATCACCAAACTGGGCTTTTACCAAATGCAGCAGTCTGAAGGCAAAGAATGGCATAGCACTGTGGCACTGAAGTGAGCAAGAGCTTCATCATGAATGTATCACATGTTACATGTTCCTCCAGTGGGTCAGATTTAATCTTCTTCCAATAATTCTGTCAATGAAACACCTAATGTATTTTAACATAATTTGTCTGTAATAATGCCAACCCAGTTATTGATACTGTATTTTTGTAGCATACATATTACTGTTCTAGTACTGCAAACAGCTGAAAGCAGGGGGAAACTACAGCCTTTTTCCCACTGAAAGCATGTGGCTTTGTTGTTGGCTTAATGGCAACTGCATTCTCTTGGGTAAAATATTCCAGAGGTAAAACAATTCCCAATTCAGATCTTTGGCTATTTAGGAGGATGTCATCATTAGGAAAAACAAAACTAGCATTCTACAGGTTGATGTGCGGAATGTTACATCCCTTAATCAGATAAGTTGTTTAGAAAACATAAAAAGGGAAATAGATAGGTTGAAGTTAGGTATAGGGTGGAATTAAGTGAACGGTGATGGCAGAAAGAACCGGACTTCTTGTCAGACGAGTACAGGCTTATAAATACAAAATCAAATACGAATAATCAGAAATAGGGGTCATGAAGAATGAGAAAAAACACATGTGGGTAAGCTACTGATTATGATTACAGATTTGAAAGATCTAAACATCTTGTTTATCAGTCTCAGTTGCACTAGAAGTTCACGTAAAATGATGTACAACAAGGAAAGCAAAACTGACAGCTCCTGCGTTGGTGTCCTTGTCATCGTGGTTGAAAATTTGTATGATAGTAGCTTAAGTCAGATAGCTAAAAGGAAGATAAAATCCAAGTGGCAGAAAACTCTACCTGTTTTTCAGGGAATATCCCAAAGAAAGGTCACTACAGTTAGCACAACTAAATTGGATGGGGAAAATAAGCTAACTTTCTGATCTTCAAACAGTGATATAAATAAACGATATACAGAAATTTTTTAAAATGCATAACAATGCAGAGGGAGAAAGCAGTATGAGGCCACTCAGGGTACACACCACGCCAAAGTGAGAGGTGCTTTCCCCACATTCAACCATGACATCGAAAGTGAGAGGCTATTTTATTACACAATCCACCCTCCATCCAAAAACTTTTGACTATGAGCTGCTATCCCACAGTCTACAAGTATCTGGGGTAGGGAGATAGACAGGTTGATGGCTCATCTCGGGTCAGCCAGTAGGGCACTCCCTGGAAGAAGGTGGGCTATATTGAGCTGACTACCACAACTGCACTGAGGGGAGAGCTCCAGACACAAAAGAAACTTGTGGATAAGTCTTGAGTGGCCGATACACAGCATGATGGCACCTATATGAGAGGCCTGGAGAGATGTATGCCATGACGTGATGGTCCTTTTAATTGCTCTCAGCTTGCTAAGGGTTGTGGTAACCTGCCATTCCATATCCCAGGTTTTCAAAATTTGGTGCTGTAATTGTAATCGAAGAGCTATGCATGGTATTCCAGGTTCATGTTTGTCTCCTGCGGTAGCTTCTTTAACTAATAGATCCTGGATGTCAGCAATCAAAACATTTCTGGAGTAGCACTGACATATGCCCCATATGCAGCTTATGGAGTCCCTACAAAATAGGAAGACATTTGTGGTGGAGTTTTGATGTACTGTGGCACCTGTGATATGGCGACCAGCTCTGCACTGTATATACACTTCTCAAGCTCCCTTGCATGTGAAAAAGCATAACCAACTCTGTCACTCACTATGGATCTCTTCATAGAGAGACAAGTCAAACTTGAGTGGAAATGGAGAACAGAATGTAACATGTTTTAGAATGGCAGGATCAGAATTTTTATTAGGACTGCAAAAGATGTCCATCCAAATCATTGGAACGGGTACACACCAGAGGAGCTGCTGAGAGGAAACTGTACGCAGACAAAAGGAGGCAGTTGGAGGTCTCGGCATAGAGCTTCCAATCTTATCCCAGCTGGTTGACCCGTTTTTGGGCGGTTCATAAAGTCTGAACTGATGGTTGTGAAACAGAGTCGAGTAACACAGAGAAGGTATCCGACAGACTGTGACAACACAGTTCACCAAGAGTTGCTGGTGTGAAACTCATTGGTGGATACCAAATTCCACTAGCTGCTGTCCACAGGGCACATACGGAAAGCTCCAGCTGCCAACTGCACACCACTGTGGTAAACATGGTCTAAAAATCACAGTACTGATGGTGCTGCTGACCCACAGTGACAGATCCATAGCCCAGGAAGGATGAAATTGAAGCTTTGTAGAATCATGGTCTGCATCCCAGGAGGTGCTGCTGAAAAAGCTTAGTGTATTAAGTAACCTCATGCAATTTCCCTTGAGCTGGGTTACATGTGGTAACCATATTAACTTACCGTCAAATAAGAAAGTTTCGTTAACTTCTAGTAACTGGTTAGTAAGGAAGTTCTGGGTGTGGGTGCACAGTCTTGAGTATATTAATGTGCACAACATTAGTATTTGTGGGAGAAAATTAAGGCCGCAGTTATGTAGTTTCTATACGGCTACCTGAAGTTGGCTTCAGTGGTGCACAATTATTTAGAGCTGTTAATAGAGGCAAAGGTCACCTCTACAGTGACGATGAGACCCTGGGCCCCACTGCAGTCACAATACCGTTGACTGTGATGGTGAAGAGGGTTATGCTCACAATCAATCCCACCCCCATATTCCTGTACGTACTGGATGCTGAGGGCAGAACCTATCCAGATCCCAATCCATCTGAGGGAGAGGAAATTCTGTATAAAAACAGGTATGCAGCCCCAGAAGCCACATTCGTCCAGAGTAAACAGGATGTGATGGTGCCAGGTGGTATCTTATGCTTCTGCAGATCAAAGAACACAGCAATGAGGTGTCAGTGCTGCATGAAAGCATTTCACACAGCAAATTCCAGATAAATTGGTATGTGGAGGATCCGACTGCCCAAAAGCCACTTTGAAATTGCGATAAATGTCCTCTGGGTTCCATGTTCCAACACAGCTGTTGGTTGACCATTCTTCCCAATAATTTACACATCCCATTCGATCGAAAGACTGGCAGAAAAAAAGTCAAAATTTGACAGTCTTTCCCCAGATTCAGGAAAGGAATACTAATACCTTCCTGTCACAGAAGGGGAAACAACCAATCTTGCCACATATGATGGAAAAACCCAAGGATGTGTTTTATGCTGTTGTTGCTAAGATGTTTACGCATTTGATTAGGATTTTATTGGGTATAGACGGTGTGTCTCGACACTTAACATGCTGTGAAGCTCCCAGGCACTAAATGGAACAGTGTACGACTTAGGGCATTGTGCACAGAAAGCTAGGTACTTCTAGGAACAAAGGAGATGACTTACCAAAAGGCAGAAGTGTTGCATTATTTATAGGCACACAAGCAAAAGGTACAGAGCTTGGCTAGCTTTTCGAATGCACTTCCTTTTTCTACCTGCCCCTTCCATAGCTAGCCCCACAGATGGCTCCCCACTCTCCCAGGAACCGGCAGATGCCTCCCTCAAACCCCTCCTTGCATCCCGCCTCCCTTGCTCCATCCCACACAACCACCTCACCAGTGTAGGGAGACAGACACTCTGTGTGTGTGTGTGTGTGTGTGTGTGTGTGTGTGTGTGTGTGTGTGTGTGTGTGTGTGTGTAGAGGGAGGGGGGGGGGGGGGGCGCATGTTTTTCTTACAGCCAGAAAAAGGAAGTGCACTCCAAAAGGTAGCCAAAATCCATACCTTTTGATTGTGTGCCTATCAATGATGCAGCACTTCTGCCTTTTGGTGAGTCATCTTCATTCCTAAACAATTCACAATTTTCAACCAGATCTTTCCATAAGTTATTATAGATAAGTACTTTTGCTCTGCCAGGTCTTTCCGGCTCAGGAAATTAGGATAGTAATTACTGCATGTGGCTACTTTTGGGAAATTTGTTGCACAACATGCATCAATGGCAGTTGAATCAGATGTCACCATTTAGGGAGATGACAGGGACTATTGTGAATGGTGAGTGGTTGCAAATGTGGTGGAGTTTAGTCCATACTTGGGTGTATGGGTTCTCACAAATGATGCTGTGGGCACTGAAGTCCACCAGTAGGAATACGGGTGGAGGCAGCTGTTCCAGTAGCTCCACAAGAACCAGATACAGCACAAACCCGTCTGAAGGTATGTAAATATTACAGTCTGTTAATCTGACAGGCACACTGAATATGAGTAACTTAGACGTAGATATCCTCAGAGTAGTGGAGCAACTTAAATCACTTAATAAAAGCAAGTCTTCCAGTCCAGATTGTATACCAATTAGGCTCCTTTCAGAGTACGCTGATGCAATAGTTCCAACAATTATATGCAACCACTCGCTCAACGAAAGATCCTTACCCGAAGATTAGTAAGTTGCAAAGGTCACATTAATATTCAAGAAAGGTAGTAGGGGTAATTCACTCAATTACAGGCCCATATCATTAACATCGATATGCAGCACGATTTTGGAACATATATTGTGTTCAAACATTATGAATTACCTCCAAGAGTTGACACAGAGTCAGCACAGACTTAGACACCATTGTTCTTATGAAACACATCTAGCTCTTTACAGACACGAAGTGTTGAGTGCTATTGACAAGAGATTTCAAATTGATGCCATATTTCTAGATTTCCAAAACGCTTTTGACACTGTATCACACAAGTGGCTTGTGGAATTCAACTAAATATCTAGGAGTTACAGTTACAAACTATTTAAATTGGAAAGAGCACAAAGAAAATGTCATGGGGAAGGCAAATGAAAGACTGTTTTTTATTGGCACAACACTTAGAAATTGTGACAGATCTACTAAAGAGACTGCCTACACTATGCTTGTCTTCCTCTTATGGAGTACTGCTGTGCAGTCTGGAACCCTCAGAAAGGATTAACGGTTTACATCGAGAAAGTTCAAAGAAGAGCAGCATTTTTTGTATTACTGTGAAATAGGAGAGAGTGTCATGGACACAATACAGGATTTGGGATGGACACCATTAAACCAAAGGTGTTTCTTGTTGCTACGGAATCTTTTCCTGACATTTTGATCACCAACTGTCTCCTCCGAATGTGAAAATATTTTGTTGATATCGACCTACAAAGGGAGAAATGATCATCACAATAAAATAAGGGAAATTAGAGCTCGCACGGAAAGATATAGGTGTTCGTTTTTTCTGCACGCTGTTCAAGAGTGGAATAATAGAGAATTATTGTGGAGGTGATTCGATGAACCCTATGCCAGGCACTTAAGTGTGATTTGCAGAGTATCCATGTAGATGTTGATGCAGATACAGATGTAATGAAGTGGTCAGTGCCACCCACTAACTGAAAGCGTCAAAAGCATGCAGACTCCTCCAGATGCTCTCTCAGCAATTTTTACTGTAGGCTTTGTACTTTTTAATAGTATGGGATAGGATTTCTGTAGGGAGTTGGGTTTCTGGTAACTATATCTCCTGAAGTTGCGCACCAACTGATGAATAAGTAGGCATTAAATGATTGAGTTTGGGCATATGGTGATTGCTTGTTTATGTGTTTTGTTTTGGGCACAACAACAACTAAGGTCATGTGTTCCCACACCAGAACCACAGAACATGTAAACCAAAAATGAGTTAAAAGAGACAACATACTAAGCCCAATCAACAGAAGGAAAGATAACTAAAGACAGGGACTTTCTCTTGGAGAAAGGGCCATAAAATACACCAACAGACAACAGAGGTCCTGAACTAAGGATTAAATGTCATGTGCCATATTGCTATGATGGATAAAAAGTAAAATGAGGTTGCCAGCTCACGCAGCATTCGTTAAAACAGCCGATAACTCAGACGCCAAACACAAATCAGAACATAAGTGGTTAAAAAAGGGCACTCCGCCAGGAAATCACAACCGTCAAACGTTGATGACAATGAGGACAAAGTGGTGGAGGATCACCACTTAACAAATGGAGAAGGCTAAAAAGATAGTGCCCAATATGCAACCTAGATAAAAATCTCCTCGAGGTGAGAGGGCCGAGGAAGGTCGGCCAAGCCGCAGAGTGAAGTTTAATTCCCCGGAGTCATGAAGGGATGACCAACGGTGATGTCAAAGTGACACCATCTGCTGACAGATGGCAACACAGATATCACTGGAGGGAATGGAAGAACCAGCGGTCCGACATATGAGTACTGCAGCCTTGGCAGCAGTGTCAGCAGTCTCATTTCCCGCCAGTCCACAGCTCGTGGTACCGCGGTCGCTTCCTTGCTTCTCGAGCACGGGGTCCCGGGTTCGATTACCGGTGGGGTCAGGGATTTTTCACCTGCCATGTTGTGACTGGGTGTTTGTGTTGTCCTCATCATTCCATCATCATTCATGAAAGTGGCGAGACTGGACTGAGCAAATGTTGGGAATTTGTATGGGCACCCAACAAATCAAACATCATCATCATCATCATCATCATCATCATCATCATCATCATCATCAGACCTATTTGACCAGGGACCCACATACACATCACAGTGGCTCCATCCAGAGTGAGCAAGTGGAAGCTTTCCTGGACCCGTTGCACCAAGGGATGAATGGCGTACAGCTCTCAGAGGCTCTGAAGGGTACTGAGAGAGTTTGAGCAAATGGAAAAGCCTATGAAAAAGCCTGTGTCGCCAGATGTGCTGTGTGGCTTGATGGAGGGTGAAGAGCTTTGCTGTAAATACTGAGCAGTGTTCCAGAAACCGATAATGAAAATCGTCTGTGCCAATGATGCAGGCACACCGGTCACCACGGTCAGTCAGAGCCATCAGTGTACGCACACGTAATATCACAAAGTTCTGTGTGAAGATCGAGAACCTTACAGTGATAGAGTGAGTCTGGAGTAGTGTCTCTAGGAAGCGAATGAAGTCCAAGGTGACACGGGCCACCACACAAAGCCAAGGTGCTGAAGGGTTCACACCCATCAGAAAAGTGGCAGGCAACGTGAAGTTAAGCTGCCTGCGAAGCTTATCTATGCCGAAAGCAAACTTGAGGAGGTAACAGAAGAGGGACGTGCCCCTTACTGGTGGTTAAAGAAGTCATAAAGAAAGAGGCATACAATGACTGGTAGTGCACGGAGACAAACGGCACGCATATCAGCTGAGGAGAACATAACAGGGGGAGTTGGGCAGCTTCTGCATACAGAATCTTAATGAGCTAGTATAAAAGGCACCAAATGGATGCCATGATGGTGGATTGTATTGAGATGGTGTAAGATGGAGGGACACGCAGATGCATAGTCTAGTTTCAAATGGAAAAGGGATCAATACAGAGGAGGATGTTCTGATACACTCCCCAGGAGGTACCTCTGAGGACACACAGGACATTGAGGAACCCAGTAAAGTGGGTGGCCAGTAAGACATGCGGGAGGACAAGAAAGTTTCTTATTGAAAATGAGCCCCCCAGAATGTCGTCATCTAAATGAATGGAAGAGCAACAGGCCCATGATGTACAGACTGTGGTTGGTTGTTTTGGGGAAGGAGACCAGACAGCGTGGTCATCGATCTCATCGGATTAGGGAAGGATGGGGAAGGAAGTCGGCCGTGCCCTTTCAGAGGAACCATCCCGGCATTTGCCTGGAGTGATTTAGGGAAATCATGGAAAACCTAAATCAGGATGACCGGACGCGGGATTGAACCGTCGTCCTCCCGAATGCGAGTCCAGTGTCTAACCACTGCGCCACCTCGCTCGGTGTACAGACTGTGGAAGAAACCCACTGCACCACCAGAAATTCATACAAACGGTTTTGTCAGTGGAAAATTGCCACTGTTGATGGCCCATGAGGATAGGTGATCAAGACAATGCTGAAGAAGCCACTCAAGGAGGCAAGTCCATGGAGAACTGCAACAGGTAGCAAAATTGCCAACAAAATGGGAGTCAGAGATGCCCAGTGGGAGACAGCCCATAATAGGGTTAATGGTGATAGCAAAGAGGATGATACTCAGGACAAAACCTTGAGACACTATTTTCCAGGACAAAAGTGTCCGACAAGGTAGAACCCACACGTGCCTTGAAAATTGTCTCAAAAATTCCTGAAGGGTCAGGCAGCCTCATAAGCCCCACGTGTAGAGAGTACAGAGGATACCAGTCCTCCACCAGGTGTCTTAGGCTTTCTCCAAATCAAAACACATGGCCATGTGTCTGGTATTGCTGCAGAAAACCATTCATGACATGGGTTGACAAAGTGATCCCCCAGAGAGCTGTCAAAGGTTGGCCCACACAACAGAAGAGAGAGTGGAACTTAAAAACTAGTAAATGAAATCCAGCTAGCTTTTTTGCTATCCTGAAGAACATGATTACACTGTGCACACAACTGTTTCTAACTAATACAGTTTGCCGTCATAGGATGGCGGTTAAAATTGCAGAGAGAATGTTCCCGCGCATGAATTCCATCGCAGCACACCTCAGTCCACCAAGGGACCGGAAAACAGCGTGTTAAAAATGAAGTGCAAAGAATTGAACGTTCTACAACGGTAAGGATAATGTTGGTAAAGTATTCTACCTGGTCATCACAACTGGGAAAAGTGGTTTATCGAATGTCACCAGGGAGGAGTAAAGCCACCAGCCAGCCTTAGAAAGCTGCCATTTGGGTTTGCACATAGGTGGGGGTAGGACTCAGCAAATGGATAGCAAACAGGAAATGGTCACTTGAGTACATAGCAGAGAGAACAGACCACTCAAGTCGATGGGCAAGCTGGGCAGTGCAGAATGAAAGATCCAAATGGGAATGTGAGTGGAGTCTGAAAGGAGTGTGGGTGCTTCAGTGCTAAGGCAGGTGAGGTTGAGTTGACTGAGGCAGCCAAGCGGGCACTTCTCTGACAGGTTCTGCGTGAGCCCTAAAGGGGGTGGTGTGCATTAAAGTCACTTAGCAGCAAAAAGGGGCAAGTTAGCTGCCCAATAAGCTGGAGGAAGTCTGCCCTGGTGACACCGAATGACGGAGGGATGTAAACAGTACAAATGGAAAAGGTGAACTGAAGAAGGAAAATGCGGACGGCAACAGTTTGCTGCCAGGTGTTCAGGGCGATGGTTTAACCATGATCATCATCCCAGATCAGCACGTTGCCCGTCTGGCGTGCCCTCTCTGGCATGTTTGGTGGTGCGAATGTGCCTTCTTCTCGCAGCATCGGCTGGCTGGGCACTGGTGTTGCTTCCGGTGGCCGGCATCATCTCATTGGTGGCCTGTTGCATATTCCCCGGTGCATGCCAGCGGCTTGCCACGTTGGAGGGCTACTGTTGCAATAATGACATCACAGCCCCTGCAGCTTGCCGCGTGCTGACCGCCACAGTTGGCGCACGTGGGTGTGCGCTTCTTCGAATATGGGCAGTGCGTGTTTCATGCACACTTCTGGAAAGGTGCAGTGACGAGCCACATGCCCCATCCTTTGGCAGCGGAAACACTGCACCGTGCCGTTCTTCTAATTTTGTTTCTTGGAGGCAGAGAACAAGTGGATACTGCGATTCCAATAGCAGCCTCAATTCCTCCTTGTTGGATCTAAGGCCACCAATGTTCTATTGGAGGAGAGTCATGATAAGGAAAGGAAAGGAGGGAAAAAATGAAGGGACGTCACCATGGCAGTTGCCGAGTGCCACCCTTCGAAGACACTCTGCTACAGAGTGCAGAGGCTGGAGGAGCCTGCACCATGAGAACTACAGGGGCATTAGCATTCTCCCTTTGTCAGTCTGTGGAGTCCAGGACAGAAAACTGGTTGGCAGTGCGAACTATTGATGGAGACCAGCCGAGTGAGGGTATCATGCGTCTACACCATTGAAGAGGATTTTCAAGTGGGTGAGGGAGAAGACCGTTTGCCTTTGATTTCTTGGAGCCTTTGAAGTTTGCAGATGATTCAGATGTGTGTTGGCTGGAGAGATGTAAAAAGTCTTTGCGGGAGTATTCCTTCAGTCCTTTATGGCCTGTTGGTTGTGTAGCAGGTGGTTTCGCTGTGTGAGGCAAAAATTTGGTGACTTTGAAGTCTCCAGTCAACAAAAATGGTGCAGGTAGCTGAGCAATAATTTGCATCATGTCTGCCCTAGTAATGGCAGACGACGATGGAGTGTAAACAGTTCAAATGGAAAATGTGAAAGTGGGGACAGTAATTCGGACGGCAACTGCCTGCAGATCGGTGTGCAATGTGATGGGATCATAGTAGATATCATCCCGAACCAGCAACATAACCCCCCCATGAGCCGGAATACCTGCCACAGGGGGTAGGCCAAAATGCACAGAGGTATAGTGTGCCAAGTCAATATGATCACATGGGCATAGCTTCGTTTCCTGGAGAGCTACTATAAGCTGACAGTGCAAGCGTAGCAGTAACTTTAAGTCCTCTCGGTTGGAGTGAATGCCGCGAATATTCCAATGAAGAAGTGCCATCGTGAGAAGAAAAAGAAAAAGGAGAAGCAAGAAGGGGTCACCTCGAAGGCCGCTGAGGGCCTGGCTACGAGCGAGCACTGCTGCCGCTATCAATAGGCAGAAAGTCGTCATCCATTTTTTCAATAGGTTCGTTGGCCACCATGTTAAGATGGTTGGGAGGGGGAGCTTCCTACGCCGGTGAACGGCCAGATGTGCGGCTACCAGCGGCGCGGCCAGGCGAAACGGATGACGGCCTGGGGCGGCAACCGCTGGGTGGCGCAGGAGAAGAAACACGCCGTGGCGGAGAACTTTTCTTCCTATGAGCCTTCTTGGAAGGTCGTTTAGTTGAAGTACTGGTCGATGGCTGGGAGTTCGGTGTACGTAAGAAGTCTTAACGGGACGGTTCCCTCTTGAAGGCCCATGCATCTGACTTTTGGGTCTTAGTCTTGGCAGAAGCTGATTAAGGTGCTTGTGTCTTGGGGGTGACTGGAGGAAGAGGAGGCGTTGACCAGGCGATCTTAGCACAGGCCGAACGGACGACCGAAGCGCTAAAGGTCAGATTGCATGTCTGCGTTGAAACCTCCCTGGTAGGCCGAGGAGAGGCGAGGACGGTACTGTATTTCCCCACTGGGAGCAGCGTGGGCTTCCTATTAGCAAAAAGCTTGTGAGCAGCTGAGGTGGACACTTTCTCTTTGAGCCAAATTTCCTGTATACAGCGTTCATCCTTGTAGATGGGATAGTCACGAGAGGACGCTGCATGGTCACCCCGACAGTTCACGCTATGAGGAGACGGAGGTGGACAGTCACCCTCATGGGCGTTCCTGCCACAAGTGACGCATTTAGCTGCATTAGAACAAGACTGGCAGGTGTGGTTAGAACGCTGACACTGGTAGCAGCGCATAGGTGTCGGGACATAGGGGCATACAGAAATAACCTCATAGCCCGCTTTGATGCGAGACGGCAGCTGAGCACTATCAAAGGTCAAGAAAAGTGTCCGGGTCGGTACAAGGTCATTGTCGACCTTTTTCATGACCCTACGGACAGCCATCACGCCCTGCTCAGCGAGGAAAGACTGAATCTCCTCGTCAGTCAATCCGTCGAGTGATCTACTATATACCACACCACGCGACGAATTCAAAGTGCGGTGACCCTCCACCCGGACAGGGAACGTGTACAGGAGTGTGGCCTGAAGGAGTTTTTGTGCCTGAAAGGCGCTCTCAGTTTCCAACAACAAGGTACCATTACGCATCCTGGTACAAGACTTGACAGGTCCGGCTATGGCATCTACGCCCTTCTGAATAACGAAAGGGTTGACAGATGATAAATCCTTTCCGTCCTCAGATCTAGAAACTACGAGGAACTTTGAGGCAGGCGGTAGGTACTTTTGTCACTGGTGGCTGCTCAAGTTTCCGTTTTTGGGCAGAAGTCGAGAGAGAAGAAGAAGAGAAATCCATTGCGGATGAATCCCCCATGATTGCCAGCGTCTCCGATGGCGCGCTCCTTCCTTGGGGGGACCCTCTCAGAGGGCGCTCCCGCCTTAGGTGAATGTTTACACCTCAGGTCACACCTCCCGAGAAACGGACAGAGGGACCAATCGGCATGGTCGGAAGGTGTCAGCTCTGGCAATCACCCCTCCCCCGGCCTGGCCTTTACCAGGGGGTACGCACGTGCCCTACTTGTCTAGCCAGGGCGGGGAATTACGCTTTAACCCTGTCACAGGCTACGCGTGCGAACGCGTAGTTCGCCTTCAGGCACGCACAGAGAAAAAAAAAAAAAGAAGGAGAGAGGGAGAGAAAGGACAGACGGTCTCAAACGCCGAGGCGGAGGCCATAGGGCGGACAAGAAGGCAAGGAGAAGAAGGCAAGGTAAAAAGTAAGGAAGACAGTGAGGGAGGGAGAAGGACAAAGAAAGGAAGGAAGGAATAAACCAGAATAAGCGAAAAACCAAAATGACCACAAATGTAAGTCGTTGAACCATCCATCTCCGGGTGAAGGCGCGAACTACCCCCTCGAGGGGGGACGGACTCCTTTTAGTCGCCTCTTACTACAGGCATGAATACCTCGGGCCTGTTCTTACCCCAGACCCACAGGGGGGACTAAGTTGGAATCATTCACTTAAGGTGGCCAATATAATCGGCTGCCCCTCAGAATTCTAGATCTGACCATAAGCATGATATGGCAATGTACATGTAAAGGTGCAAGTTTGAGACCCCTCAATTCCTTATTTTTTTAAGTCCAATTTATGACTGACTGAAGATTAAAGATAGTTTGCTTCACTGTCTAACCCATCAATAATAGCAAATACTTCCAAAACCAATTCTGCCTTACAGCTCATGGCTGCGTTAAGATAAGAACATTTTACACTGAGAGTTTTCTCACCCAACAGTAGCCACTGGGTAACAGCCATATGACACCCACTGTCCAACCAGGAAACGCAGTGCAGTGCAGCACTATCAGTATTGTCAACTGTCATTTTCTTATTTGCAGTTTTAGTATTTACCTTGCAGTTACACATTGGATTTCGCATGCTTGAAACTTGGTGTGAATTTTTCCAGAGATGCAAAATAGGTGTAACCAGACAAAGGTCTAACATTTGAGATACATTATTCGCTTTGGGTTTAAGACAATGGCGAAGGCAACAGAGGTAGCTTGGAATCTCTAATTCAAAGCAACAAAAGCCAAACACATGACTATTACTGCAGTTTTGCTTGAACATCATTAGTTCACTCATTGTGTATGGCTTTGCAATATTGTTACTGGCGACGAGTGGTAATGCATTTATGTTAACTTCACAAAAAGAAATTAATGATCGAGTCCTAACAAAAGACATACTCAAGTTATGTGCAGCCTAGACACAATATTTTGCATCTGGTGGCTCAAAAAAAGGATGTTTTACACTACAAAATCCTCCCCGGGGGTGTGCCTATCACAGCTGGTATTTGTTGCAGACAACTAAGGCACTTTTTGGTCACAATGTAAGAAAAACAACCTTCAAAACTGCATCACATATTGCTACAATAAGGTAATGCACTCTGTTGATTTACAAACAAAACTATCCACAAGTTTGTTTTAAAAGCCACCCCTCACTACTTCTTCTAATCTTACACCCTCAAATGTTTATCATTCTAGCTCCTTATAAAAAAAATTGCAAGAAAATACTTCTCTGGACAAAAATGCACTTCAGACCTGGTTTGACAACATCTTTAACTCAGATCACATAGAATTCTACAGGTGTTGAATTGGTAAATTAAATGAGCATTGTCAGACTGTTCTAGATAATTTAACAGAATAGTATTTTGATTAACTTCTCCACAATGTAAAATAAAGGATTTAGTATTAGATTATGCAATGTACTAACACAAATGAAATACCGTTTACCTCAGAAACCATACACAAAGTCTACTGTAATAAAACATAAGGTATCCGTAACACAAACAAGCTTATATTGGCACAAATTAGCGATATACAGGGTGTATCAAAACGAATAACCGATTTAAAAAAAAAATCATAACTTACGTTATTTGAGATATGTCCATGAACAACATACTGACTCAGATGTTGAACGCTTCCACCATAGTTTCACAAGGAGTCCGCAGAAATCTGTTTGCCATGCAGCTCGACAGGCCCCCGAAGTCCATCTGGCATGTGTTATGTCGACATTTACACATGAAACCACACGAAATTCAGCTACTGTTCTTGGCAAAATTGAGGATGACAGTTCTCTTCCGCACTTAGTGTTTAGTGACAAGGCAACACTCCACCTAAATGGAAAGGTGAACCTTGATAATGTGAGAATATGGGGTATGGGACAACCATATTGAGTTATACAACATGAGATGGACTCTCTAAAATTTAATGTGTTTTGTGCAGTTTCATGGGAAAGCTGTATGGTCCATTTTTTTTTTTTTTTTTTTTTTTTTTTTTTTTTTTTTTTTTTTTTGCCAAGAACACTGTTACAGGAAGCACATACCTTGGTATGCTTGAGAGCTTTCATTTTCCACAGATGGAGACAGATTCGAACGATTTCATTTACCAACAGGACGGGGCACTGCCGCACTGGCATCCGGAAGTGCAGGAATTTTTAAATAAAAGGATTACTGAACGATTGATCGGTCGCACTGGGTCAAATTATTCAGCCTTACATTATTGGCTTCCAAGGTCACCGGACCAGTCTGTGTGATTATTTCTTCTGGGGATTATAAAAGACTGTTTATGTGCCTCCATTACCAACAACAATGAATGAACTGAGGCATTAGATAACAGTGTCTGTGGAAGCCGTAACTCAAGACATGCTCGCTGCAGTGTGGGAATAACATGAATACTGCATTGACATATGCCGTGCACCTGAAGAAGGCATATTGAACACCCATGAAAAGGTAAGAAAAAAACTGGGTTTCCCCATTCATAAAAAGAATCATTGTATGTGTTTATTAGTTTCAGAAATATAGATGTGCCAAATCAGATTATACTTTTTGATACACCCTGTGTTACTCACACTGAACTTGGAAACACACTGTTTACTTGCTGCCCCATGTCATGCTCAAGTAATATAGAAATGTGGCAGTTCATAAATAAAATAAGACTTCCTTATTGATTTGTGATCTGGCTGCCCCTAGCTCTGTCACAAAACTGACAGAAATTTGGTCTTCAGTGAGACTGGAAACATAAACAAAGCAGCCATCGCTTCACAGGCGACCATGTTACCTCAGAGCTAGTGAAGAGCTACAATATTTGTCTCTCTGTTATTGCCCCAGTGGTGGATACAACGGCTAAATCACAGCATAAAAGACAAGATTAGTTGCAATTTCCACATCTAATGATGTTCCTGGGCTCAAAACCCTAGACTGATAAAACTTATTTCGCACCTTATGTGCAAATCACTCAGGTTATTTAGCAAAAATTACACGAATAGATCAAGTGAATTCAGCAGGATAATTCTGTGCCATCCATGACGTACCTCATCATTCACAGACTTGCCAAACATTTCCTGCATTGTTGTCAAGATTCAGTTACACTACTAGGACGAAGAATACCAGCCGATGTCTTACTAGAGTCAGTTGCGAAAACGCGACTGCCAAGGATCAGAATACTAAAAGTATATGCCACTAAGTCTTATTTGCACTTCTGTAACTAGGTCTAGGGAATAGAGCTCGGTTACAAACAACACTCTGATACGTTGAATGCAAAATAAACATCATACACCAGTAACTGTCAAACTTGTGTGTGTTTTTCTGTCTTAAGTGTACTGAAAACTAAGCTCATCACTAGATGTGATTCACATTTTTGGAGCATCTCCAGTGTTTATACTGCTAACATTATGAGTAGGCAATACATTTTTATTATAATTATACATTTAAAAAGTATTTTTCTTGAGGATGTCAAATCAAACACCTTTCAGCCATCTAATTTCCAAACTTATTTTATTTGACTACCAGTTTCAGCAATTTACTACGCATTCTTCAGGCCCCTGACTGATGTGTAAGATGATTCCAACCTTGACTCCAGTCAAAATAGGGGCCAGAATTCAAATACTGGTACCTGTAGATTTCTGCTTGATACAGCCACCACTTCAACCATCATCTGGCAACTGTAGTTGGTTTTATCTAATAGTTGGCAAATGATGGTTGAAGTGATCATTATATCAAGCAGAAATCTACAGGTACCAATATTTGAATGCTGGCCCCTATTTTGACCAGAACCAAGGTTGGAATCTTCCTATACGGGGTTCAGTCAGGGGCCTGACGATGGCATAGTACATTGCTGGAACTGGTAGCCAAATAAAATAACAGTTTGGAAATTAGACAGCTGAAGACTGAAAACCAAAATAACAATAAGAGTTTAACAAAACAGGGCTAAGAGCAGAGCCCCTACATGTTTTCTCACGTTCTTGCAGTTTGATCTTAATTCCTAATAGCTGAAAGCACATGTTAGTGTTAATGAGTCCTTTCGGCTATCAGAATATTTATATGGCATTATCAAAATTTAATTGGTTTAACACTATTACCTTAAGCAATACTCCAATTTGGATTGAATATGACTCTGAATGTAATGTTCAGTCCAACTCCTGACAACTTATGGGATGATGTCTGAACTGTTCTGACTTTGTGTTATCAGTCGCCTGAATTCTGGGAAGAATTGTGGCGTAAGTCAATGCCAAACACAGATAAGAGCAAAAATCTTCACTGCTGTAAGGGGTACTCACCTTTGCTGCATGTTCCACATATCATAATTAGTAATATAACGAACTTCATTTTGCTGAAAGACCAGGTGTTCACAAGTCTTTAAATAAAAATCTGTGAGCAGCAGAAATGCATGAACGGAAACAGCCTGAGACGTGGCGCTGTACTGTCATAATATTGTGCACACTCAAGCTGATACTGCCCATCCAGAGGTAGGGTGAAATGCGACATATTGCGGAGGACAGCTAGGCTTTGGTGGGTGGCTATGTTGAAATAGGCCATATCTGGCTTGAGGGTTTATGGGGTTGAGTTGGTTTGGTACACAGCTTTGAGTTGGGTTGAGTTCAGTGGGGTGGGGTTTTTTCTAGGATGGTTGGTGTGGTGTGTTGTGATGTTAGTGTTTCTTGTTGGATGGGAAGGTGGGGTGTGGTGAGGGATTTTCACGCAGGGCATTGTGTTCAGAGAATTAAGGTGTGTTATTGTTTGGGTATTTGCAAAATGATTGCGAAAGTTATTCACTGATTGATTTGACACAAGATATGAAGAGCACATCAGGGCACAAAAATACAGCACAAACCACTCCACATTCGAAGACTACCGTAAACAGAAACACCATAGACTAAGCAAAATAAAGATATAGGAACATCATACAAACTAGCAAAGAAAGACATCCCCTGCCTCTTCAAGAAAATCTCACTCTTTCTTACTCTAAATTTCCCCTCCTTTCACTCCTTCAACGCTTGTTCCTCACCCCCTTTCCCTTCAAGTCACGCTCCATTCCACTCGTCTTTGCCACACCCCTCCCACCTCACCACCATTACGACTTTTATGACTTATGAGCTGGATAGTAAGCCAAATTGTAAATATTTTACATTACAGGCAACTGACGTCTTCTATTTAAATAAAATGAATGCATTTGGAGACAAAAGTACACGTTTCCTCATAGTTGGAAAGACCGATTTAAAATACCTTCAATAATTATAAAGCAACTGCAGACAGTACGCCCACACAAATGAAGAATTTCGCCATTTTTATCCTAACATACGTAAAGGAATCCGTCACTGTCACAATTATCAGAGAGTAGATTAGTGGCAATAACAAGTTTAGTAGATTAGCTACAGTTAAAATTTGTTAGCAAACTTTACAGAAGTAGTCTGAAGTGGTTGCTTAAGCCTGTTAATGTAAAACTTGTCACAAATCCTGAATGCTCTCACTCCATGAACGGATTTACTGACCACTGTGTGTATGAAGGAAGGGGGTCGACAGAAGCGTCCGATACCACGCGTCGGCTTTGACCCGTGACGTAAGGGTGTTGTCGTGTGTGACGTCATGACGGCGCGGAGTTTGGTTTGAGTGTGGCTGTCTCCAGTTCTGTTATATCTTATTTTATTTACTTTTCTGATCTGTTCGTGCTATCTCGTGAGATTTCTTTTTTTTAATTTAAAAACACTTATTACTTATTTTAATTATCTGTTTCCTCGAATTTCTGTTTTAGTTTATTATATTTATCTTTCTGATCTGTTCGTTCTATCCCGTGAGATTTTTTTTTTAAAAGACAAAAAACACTAATCAGCTACTGAAGCATCTTTATCTTCTATGGGTTGCAGGGGTTACGACCCCTGGGGAGGTGGGTGGGTATTCATGCATGGCTGTCTCCACTTACACGTTGTAGCTACGCAAGGCGTCTAAATTTGTTTATATTTAGTTTGCCCCCCACCCAAAACACCCCATTTCCCGCGCTTGTCCCGTTAGTGTCATTAGGCTTCTTGTGGAAAGTGTGTGTGTTTGTTTTTGTTTCCGCCATATTTGTGACGTCATGGGTCAAAGCAGACGGGTGGGATCGGACGCTTCCGTATTTCCAAGGAAGGTATCCAAACAGTACCATTGCTAAGAAGTGAACAGAGCTTTGTACTGTTTATCTACCCTGACCAACGTTTCTGAAACCTTGACAATGAAGATAAGGGTTTATGCAAGATACACGCACATGAAATGTAATTTCATAGAAGCTGAGCAGGACCGACATGAATGGACAGAATAAGTAATGGAAAGTCCTGGACATACTAAAGGAAGTATCCTACAGGAGCAGAAAGAACCAGCAAAGCTTACGTCGAACAAATGATTACAGAGAACTGCATATGATAGCAAGCAAAGGAAGAGGCAGGAATCACGGCTCACAGGCAAAATACCAAGAGCTATCAGCTGAAAGAATATAGGAGAGTATTCAAAGTAAAAGAACATGACTGGAACAGAGTGGTAAAAGTGTGGTGGTGGGAAGGATACATGAAAATGGAGAGACTTACATGCACAACAGTACTCCCCAGAGTGTGGAAGTTTCTCATTACTATTTTTTTTTATACAATACCGAAAAATGTGCTCTTCACTTTCCGACCTCCCCTGTGTACCATACTTAACATGGGGTGGAGCAGCAGGTGTGTGTGTGTGTGTGTGTGTGTGTGTGTGTGTGTGTGTGTCTCAAGAGGGTTTAAAAATAACTTTTAGATAATCTGTAAATGCAGGGAGCATCATATTTTATGACAGACTGCCCTTACACAAAGGGTGTAAAAAAGGTAATTTTAACAGTAAATTAAACAACTACAGATTGTGTACGATGTAAGAATGTAAAATGAATTATTTATTTTGGATTTCTGTAAATATACACAAAATTGTGGGAAAAGTGTTTTAAGATGCTGCTTTTTTGCACTTCCATTATTTTATGTAATTCAATATACAGTTCATCTACGCTGCAATGCAAACATTGTATACAATGTCTCAGATGGTCAACATCACTACCGACACAGAGAAGGTTGAAAAATTAATTTTTCAACATTACTGTACTGTAAATATTTGTGCACGATATTAAATTGTGGCCTCTAGATATGCAAAAAGAAATGAGCAAAGTGGAATGTAGCGTTAACGCACTCGACTCACAAGCAAAAGAAGTGGTCTTTAAATTCCGTGTACAGTGTTTTGAGACTCTGCTTCACTGCAATTTTCCTTCTAGTTACTTTGAACATTTTTCTTTTCTGATGGGCTTTACTGAAAACACTGCACCAGAAATGAAAACACATTTAGAATCAACTGTTACTGGGCTCATACATTAATCTTTTTTCACTGGAATTGAGGTCACTCAAAACTTTCTCAGTCCAGTTTTCTAACCTACCATATTGGTCGTCAATAATACAACTGTAAGCTACTCGTCACACATGGAAAAAAAATGAACTTTATTAAATCTTTGTTTGTGGCTACAAGGGTTGGTAAAGTCACTTTTTCAAAAACAAATTTTGCAAAGTTCAGGGAGAAGGGAGGCGGGGCGAGTAAACCAAACGGGAGTCCACAAACTGTAAATAACTAAATCAACAAGAGACTGCAATCTAATATTCCACAATTCGGCGATTCTGGCGTGATGCACCATTACACTGCTGTGTCAAAAGCGAAAGTCACTTATTACTGACATGCTGACCTGTCGTCGTGATATGTAAGGGTTAGTTTCTAACTTTATAAACACTTTTATTCCACTGAAAGTACTTACTTCTTCGCCATATCTTGGGGATCAAAGCCACGACAATCTATCAGTGATTCCGCCACGCACTTCGTCATTGCAGTGTCATCTGTATATTGTTTTATTGGAGCTGCAAAACAAAAAAAAATGTACAAGTTTTCTATGCGTTGTAAACTGCAAGGTAGATGTTTACATTCAACAAAACCCCGGTACCTTTGAAAGGCGGGCCTTCAATTTTGTCAAAATATTGTTGAAGAACCGCTTTCGAAACACTGCTATCTCCCTCATATGGAGCACCCAGACAGTCTCCAAGAAGGCTACCTAACATACAACCGCGGAATTTCTGCGACAGTGTGCTGAGATCC
The DNA here is from genome assembly GCF_021461395.2 of Schistocerca americana. Classification (NCBI taxonomy): domain Eukaryota; kingdom Metazoa; phylum Arthropoda; class Insecta; order Orthoptera; family Acrididae; genus Schistocerca; species Schistocerca americana. Next base: position 621,062,570 of record NC_060122.1, read on the forward strand.
ATCTTTGTCATCACCTTCATTTGAAATAATCAGTGTGTTTATTTTACAACATGATTACTATCAGAGATCTTAACTGAGCAACGAGCTGATCATCAGTTCATTTCCATATTAAAGTACGAATTAATAGAAAAAACTTTATATGTAAATCTTACAGGCAGAATTCGTTGCATGACTGCTTTTGCTCGAGTAAGGTAACAAGGACGCTAGCGTAAGGGTATGACACGACCTTTTTTATTAGCACCTGTTACGTACTAGCAGTATTTGTGTAACATCTGTGGAAATACTGTATAATTAGACCCTTGAAATGTGCGAGAAACCGTGTAATTACACGTGAATTACATTGTACTAGACGTTGAGTTGTATAATCTGCTGTCGGTTTTTAAATAATATCGTCACAGCCAAAGCCATAGAGGAATTACAATTTTCAACCCAGTATTATTTTCAGCATTACATAATGAAAGAATAGCACCCAAACACCCAAAATTAAAGCCAGACAATAACACCAAATGACCTTGGGCATGAATTTCCATTTTTCAATGCTGCTGAACTCATTCTATGAAGACTATCATGCCTGCTAACTACCCGTAATATTTGCGAAGTGACTGAATCTTGAGAAATTGTTTCTTAAGAACTACGAAAATTATACTAGTCTAAAACTTGAGTTTTAAGTACGTTAGGACTATGTTTCCCTTGACCGTGAACCGTTTATCTCTAGCTTTATATGTTGATAAGAGGGGCATGGCACAGTTGTTAAAGATGATGAAAGCAGTGCGAGTTCACAAATTTGGCGGGCCAGAAGTTTTAAAAACTGAAACCATCCCTATTCCAAGAATAAAACATAACGAGGTGCTTATTCATGTTAGGGCCGCTGGTATTAATCCCGCCGACACGTACATTAGAAGTGGTGGTTATGGACTCTTGCCAGAACTACCTGCAATTCTGGGGAAGGATGTAGCTGGAGAAGTAGAGGAAGTCGGCGAAACGGTGAAGAACTTTAAGGTATTACGCATTAGAGCCAATAATACAGCACAAATTATTTAGAGGTCCATGTTCCCACTCCAGATACTCACTCCCCGTTTCTTTTCTCTTTTCCCTTATCCTACTTTTTGTAAATTTCTTATTGAACGATTGCTAATTACAAGGAATGATCATCTCACAAAGTTTACATGACTTTTTTCGCACTTTGTATTCAGCACCAAAGCTAAGCCATCTTAATTCCCATATTTCTGCCCTTATAGAGTTACTTGTTCCATCGCAGTGCACTCTTTAGTAACCCCTACCTGGCCTGATTTTCCCTTTTCTCTCTTCATAGCCATCTTCCATCTCCCATGACCTGCTCCATCCAATATTGTTTTGTGTATGGCAATACAGATTTTATTGAGACTAGATCTAAAGCTTTCTCAAAAATTCATGTTCACCAGGTTGAGTGCAGTTCATTGCTTACTCACTGCTCTGTTTTATGATTTCATTCAAGATAAAACTACAATTTAGCCATTGTGATATATAGTCTTCTAATGTGAGTTTGTTTTTTGCCCTATTAAAATTCATGTTTTTCCCTATTTAGTTGCAAATAACTTTAGTGAATGTCTCGTACATAATATAGTGGAGGCTGATAGGCACACTGATTTTTAAATTTCTTTTTTGTCTCCTTGTGTATGAACTAAAGCAATTACAGCTTTTAAAAATTGTTTCACTTCACAGACATCCTGTAAATAATTTTGTAAGTTCCTTTTGTACCATTTTCCCTTGAGCTTTAATCATTTCTACTGAAACATCATTTTCTTGTGCCTGTCTTTCCTCATATATTTCATGGCATCATCTAACTTGTCTCCCAAAATGTTGTTGATTTTCATTATTAACTAGCTATGTTTGTGGTCCATCTCTTGAACAAGTATTTAAAGAAATGTTGAAAAGAAATGGTTCACTTGTTACAGTCCCCAATATCCCCATGGACTGGAACAGCATAACCATGTCCTTCGTCAGGGCTTTGATTATCTATCATCATGCCCAGAAATGATGGAAATTCTATCCAAGATCCTTCCCACCCCTATTAAAGTGGTATTCCATTGCCCATCAAACTACACAACATCCTGGTCCATCCCTATGCCACTCCCACTCTCAACCCTTGCCACAGGGATAATATCTCTGTTGAAGACCCAGGTACAAGACCTGCCCAATAAACCCACCCAGCACTTCCTACTCCAGTCCTGCCATAGGTGTATCTTACGAGGTCTGTTGAAAAGATTGCGGAACTTTGTGCGCAAAATTTTTCTAGGCTTACCTTTTACTTGCTGTGCATAATCTACTTTGAAATACTCTCCTCCACAAGTGATACACTGCTCCCAACGCCGTTTCCACTTCCGGAAGCAGTATTGGTAGGCCTCTTGCTGGACTGCACAAAGTACTGTCTGTGAATATTCTTTTATCTTGTCTGTCATTGCAAATCTTCATCCTTTCAATTGAGTTTACAGCTTCGGAAAAAAAAGGTCCGCAGGTGCCAGGCAGCACAATGACTTTGTTTTTTGCGCAATAGCTACACACCAACAGGGATGAATCTGCAGGTGCATTATTGTGACGCAAAGAGCCATGAAATGTCTCACCACGTCAGACCATTTCCTTCTCACATTTTCTTGCAGACACATCCCAATAGTACCACCGATTAACAGTTTGTTCCTGTCGCACAAATTCATGATGAATTAACCCTTCAAAGTCAAAGAAAACTTGCGGCATCACTTTTACATTTGACCTGACCTGACAAGTTTTTTTGGTCAGGGAGAACCTTTCCTGACCCATTGTGGAGACTGAACCTTGGTCTCAACATCATAACCATATATATCAGTCATGATTTTCTTAAGAAATATCTCGCTCTCATTTGCATGATCCAAAAGCTCTTCACAGATTGTGATGTGAAGGTCTTTCTGGTCTTGGCTCATGAGCCATGGGATGAACTTGGCAGCAGCACAATGCATTCCAAGATTCTGTTTCAGGATTTCATGACATGGTCCAACTGAAATGTTACATTCTTGTGAAATCTTTCAGACAATCAGTCTGCAATTGGCACGCTCAATTTCGTTGACGTTCCTGGACGTATTGCTCCTCTAACTTTGCCGTCTTGAAATTTGCAGACTGTGCAACACAATGTTCTACTCAATACAGCACCGAACAGTAGCCAACAGACATACAACAATGGCAATTACACATTAAACACAGGTGTGTGCAGAGATGCCAAGCGCATTTCACTCCAACACACCAGTGTCTCGAAATTACGAATGTTCCACAATTTTTTCAACAGATCTCATACACCATAAGAGGCAGGGCCACCTGTGAAAGGAGCCATGCCATACAGCAACTCTGCTGCAATCACTACACAGCTTTTTATGTCAGTATGCCAACCAAACAGCTGTCCACCAGGATGAATGACCACCAACAAACTGTAACCAAGAACAAACATGCAACCAAACACAACATGCTTGACTTAAAGGGCTGCGTCACAACCCAAACAGTCTGGATCCTTCCCTCCATCACCAGCTTTTCTGAACTAAGCACTTTGGGATTGTCCTTGCTACACACCCTTCACTCCCAGAGTCCTCCTGGCTTCAACCTATGTTAACCCACTGTCCCAACACCTTCCACCCAACAGTTTTCCTTCTCTGTCCTGTAACCTCCTCCCTATCCAAGTCATATTCATAATGCGCTGCGTCTCACTGACTCCGATACCTGTGCATCCCATGCCTAGACCAAACACCTGCCACCCCACCCTCCCGCACTCCGAGCCAGAAAACCCGCTCCTACCTCTCACCTTCTCTCCCCCTATCCACCCCACCCGACAGAATTCCCAACTTCCAAAGCCCAACAACTGAAATCCAATCCCAGCAAGTGAAACTATTCTATGCAATTATACTAAGTAAAATTTTAACAGGGCATGGAAAATGGGGCATGTGAGTAGAGGAGTGAATTACAGAGTGTTCTGGATAGGCTTATTAGCACTATCTGGAGTTAGAACTGGTGGGTCAGGCAAATAGACATATGTTTATTTATTGCCATTATTTCTAGGTAGTTCATCTTTGTCCCTTTTTGTATGTTACGAGAGGCTTCATTTTGCACCTTGTAATTTCAGATTTAAGCAAATACTGTGCTGAACAGCACATTGAAGTGTGTGGTATCGAGATAACAGCAGATAGTGCACGTGTTATTATGCTTAAAACAGTTGTAATATATTGTATGTTTTTCAGTCGTAGTTGCACATTTTTTGTTTTATTTATTTTATTTTTATTTATTTATTTTATGTTCACAGTAAGGCTCTTTTAATTTCTTGGATCATCTTGAGATCTGTGTGTTTGTATCAGAGTCACACATCAGAATAATTTTCTGATTTCTGATGTGTGGTCGTGATACAGACTCAACAGGTTGCTGACTCAACCATGTAGACCTGAGGATGGTCCAGGGGGCCTGAAACTAGTCACAGTTTAAAAAATAAATGAATAAATTTCAAAAAATGTGAGCTGGACTGAGAAATAAACAATATATAAAAATTGTTTAAAAAGTGAATATAATTACTGTTCTCTCAAGATGAATATGTTGGCTTTAGTGAGTTATTAAGCTGTCAATTTACAGGACACCTTGTGGAAATCTGGATTTTTTTTTCCTGAGACACATTGAATCATTTCTACTGCACCTATCTAGAAAAACTAATTCATTCAGTGTAATGGGTGACTTTAATGTGAACTTGTTAACAGATAATAGAAACAGAGTAGACCCTGACACCTGATGTGCTCTTAGAATGGAAGTGGTAGACTTTCCAATTAGGGTAACAGCCAGTTCCAATACCGGTAGTTTGTAGAGATGTATAGATATAATAATTACCTGTCAAAAATATTATTAATGGCCTTTCTGACCATGATGAACAATTCCTCACCATAAACCATGTAAATGTACAGAGAAAAGTAAATTTCTTGATAGTCTCCTCGGGTTTGCTGCTGGTTCCTAAAAATCAACATGATACGATATTTCAGTGATACACCTATCTGCTGTCTTCAGGAGAATGCTACTGCTGTTGAGTCCCACTGAAAACTGATGCTGAGGCTGCAAGTTGTCATCTTATATAGGCCTATGTTTCTTGCATGGCACATGTTGCACCCACTACAATCACTGGCCCCAAGACTGGGCTGATGGTGCCACCCCTAGTAGAACACTGGCACAAATAATATATCACCCTCAACGACTATATTCAAACACTTGGGCTAGCCACAAAAAAGAACATTGTGTTTTGATTCGAGGTAGTAAAAGATTTCATATCCTGCTAAGAGGAAAACCCTTATCTTCAGTAATCAAATTGTCTGCCACCCTAACTTCAGGAGCCTCTTTATAAACACTGTTCCACAAACTGCAAGTACTGGCAACTATCAAAGTCTTATCAAATTTCTTTGGGGTACATTGTTTAAATGAAGGACACAGGATGAAATTTGATGAGACTCTGATAGATGTCAACACTTCAGCTTTTTGAAATAGTATTTATGAAGAGGCAATTGAAATTAGGTTGGCAGACAATGTGATTAATAAAGATAAGGGTTTTCCTTTTAGCAGGCCATGGAACCCTACACATGCATCAAAACATGACACTCTTTGGTGCAGCCAGCCCAAGTGTTTGAAAATAGTCTTTGAGAGCAATATATTATTGGTGTCAGTGGTCTACCAAGGGCAGCACCACCAGCCCACATGTGGGGGCAGCAACTGTGGCAGGTGGCACTCAGCAACAGCAGCATTCTCCTGAAGATGGTGGACAGAATGATTGACAAAATATTGCATCATGTTCATTTTGTGATCTGGCGGCAAAAAAGGAGACTTTCAAGAACTATTACACTGGGGAAGCCTACAATGTCATAAAAGAAAATATCATTTGAAAAACTTGACGATTATAAACAAACACACCTTGGACAACTTTGATCGTCAGGTATGATACAGTATGCGAATTGGTGTCTATATATGCTGCTGTTGGTGTTAACTCCAAATTCAATACATGTATTAATGAATTTTATTTGAAGAAATGTTTCCCAGTGAGATAGTAAGAGAAAACCTGTTTAAATAAGGTTATAAGCTTTGGATTACTAATGGCAGCAAAATTTATTGTAGAATGAAAAGTGAGCTTTATGCAGCAGCCGAGGGATCAATTGATCCCAATAAGATTAGACCTTGCAAACTGTACAGTAGAATTCTAAACAAGACCATCAAAGAACATATTCTTGAAAGCAGAAATTGATACCTCAATCAACAAAGTGTAAATTGATACCTCAAACAACAAAGTAAAACCTATCTGGAACTTCAAAGAAGGAAGGGAAAAGCGCAGTTTGTAGTTAAAATATCCAAATAAAAAATGAAGACAATCTTGTTAGTGATGGAAAACAGTTGCTGATATATTCAACAAAAGCTTTTTAACAGTAATGGGACAAATAAGATCCTGAGGCTCCGTAAATGAAGCCATGAATTTTCGTTGAGCCAGTGTACCTTGAACAGTGAAAAGTAAAAACTCTCCTAGAGTTGACAACAGTTATGAATGGCAGCTTGCTCTAAATGTAGAAGAATATACACAAATGTAGCTGAGTAGGAAAAACAGTTCCATAATATCTGAATACAGCATTAGTAGTGTGCTGTTTGACACAGTTATGTCAATCAAATATCTAGGTGTAACATTGTGGAGCAAAATGAAATGGAAGGAACATGTAAGGATGGTAGCAGGAAAGGCAAATAATCAAATTTCATTTCTTAAGAGAATTTTAAGAAGGTGTGGTTTTTTGTAAAGGAGACTGTGCGTAGAACTCTAGTGCAACCCATTCTTGAGTACTTCTCGAGTGTTTAGGATCCACACCAGGTGCAGATTAAAGGAAGACATTAAAGAATTTGGAGGTCAGCTGCTAGATTTGTTACTAGTAACATCAGTCAACACGTGAGTGTTACTGAGATACTATCTTAACTCAAATGGGAATCCCTGGAGGGTAACTAACAAAACACTATTGAGAAAATTTAGAGAACCGACATCTGAAGTTGACTACAGAATTATTCTACTGCCTCCTTTGTACATTTTGCATAAGGACCATGAAGATAAGATAAGAGAAATTAGCGCTCATATTGAGGCACATATACAGTCATTTTCCTTTCACTCTATTTGCATGTGGAACAGGAAAGGAAATCACTAGTAGAGATGCAATGTGCCTCCACCATGCACTGTACAAGGCCTGTGGAGTATGCTGATGTAGATAATGAAGTTATTAAAATGCTGCTTCAGCCATGTAGCTAAAATACTTTTCCATATTTTCAGGGCATCATTTAAGCAAGGAATAATTTCTAAAAGGCTTAAGTATGCAGTTGTAAAACCACTGTATCAGAAGGGAGATAAGGCAGATAATAACATCTGCAAATCTCACTACCCACAAGTTTTTCTAAAAACTAATACATGCCAGGATCATTAAGCACCTTAGTTATCATAACATCATCAACAAAAGTCAGTTTAAATTTCAGATACGGTTATCAGCAGAAGATACAATACTTACATTTGCAACTGATGTTTCAGTGTTCTACAACAAAAAAATTAAAATGGTTGGAGGATTCTGCATCCTAACAAAAGCATTTGAGTATATCAGTCACCAAATACTTTTACACAAAGGTACATACTTAGGTATAGTGAAGCAGCAGTAAAGTTGCTTAATTCATACCTTTCTTTCTAACAGAAAGCAGAAGGTTGTACTGGTTGGTTGAGAAGGTGTTCAGCATTGGCAGAATGGGTGTCATCAAATGTGGAGTGCCTTGGGGCTCAGTTCTGGCTCCCTAATTTTTATTATTTTATTAATGGCCTACCTCTTTTCATAGAATATTGTAAATTAACCATCTCTACTGATGAGTGATGACATTATGGCACCAATTAATAGTTCTGTGCCGGCCACTGTGTCCGAGCGGCTCTAGGCACTTCAGTGCGGAACCATGCTGCTGCTACGGTCACAGGTTCGAATCCTGCCTCGGGCATGGATGTGTGTGATGTCCTTAGGTTAGTCATGTTTAAGTAGTTCTAAGTCTAGGGGACTGATGACCCATAGTGCTTAGAGCCATTTGAAGCATTTGAATAATTCTGTAGACAAACATAAGGTGGAACCTAATAAGTTTTAGGAATATTGTGAAGTGGTTAAACGGGAATGGTATTTCTGTTAATTATGGTAAAACAAGTTTTATTCAGTTTCGCATAATCTCTAAAGCTGAAGAAATATGAGAAAAATGAGGTGGTTGGCAGGTAGCTAGTGTGAATGCTTCAAAATACCTGGGCTTACAATTCAATAACAAATTAAACTGGGCAAACCACATCCTGTGAACACGCAAAAGACTGTGTTCTGCAGCTTATACTTTACACACCATTTGCGCTTCTAAAAATATGGAAACCACAAAATCAGTTTATTATTGTTACTTTCATGTCATGCTGGTGTAGGGAATCACATTTTTGGAAATCAGCCACTGGCTAGAAAAGTGCTATATGCACAGGAAAAAGCCGTAAGAAACATAACTGGAATCCATACCCTAGAACTGTATGCAGAAATCATTTTGATGAACTTAAAATCCTCACATACACTGCACAATATATATTATACATCTACATAGATACTCTACACTGTACAGTGCATGGTGGAGGGTACCCTGTACCACTACTAGTCATTTCCCTTCCTGTTCCACCCGCAAATAGAGCGAGGGAAAAACAACTGTCTATATGCCTCAGTATGAGCCCTAATTTCTCATATCTTATCTTCATGGACCTTACACGCAATGTATGTTGGTGGCAGTAGAGTAGTTTATCAGTCAGCTTCAAATACCGGTTCTCTTAAATTTTCTCAATAGTGTTTCTCAAAAAGACTGTTGCCTTTCCTCCAGGGATTCCCATTTGAGTTCCCATAGCATCTCTGTAACACTTACATGTTGTTTGAACCTATTGTTAACAAATCTATCAGCCTACCTCTGAATTGCTTCTATGTCTTCCTTCAATCTGACCTGGTACAAATCCCAAACACTCGAGCAGTACTCAAGAATTGTTTGCACCAGCATCATTTTTGTGTTCTCCTCTACAGGTGAACCACTCTTTCCTAAAATTCTCCTAATGAACCAAAGTGGGCCATTCACCTTTCTTGCCACAGTTGTTCACACGATCGTTCTATTTCATATCATTTTGCAATATTACAACCAAATATTTAAATGACTTGACTGTGTCAAGCAGGACACTGGTATCTAAACATTACAGGTTTGTTCTTCCTACTCATCTGCATTAACTTACATTTTTCCACATTTAGGGCTTGCTGCTGTTCATCTCACCAACTAGAAATTTTGTCTAAGTCGTCTTGTATCTTCCTACAGTCACCCAACTTTGACACCTTATTGTACACCACGGTATCATCAGCAAACAACCACAGATTGCTGTCTACCTTGTCTGTCAAGTCATTTATGTGTATAGAAAACAACAGTGGCCCTATCACACCTCCATGGGGCACTCCTGACAATACTCTTGTCCCTGATGAACACTTGCTGTTGAGGACAACATATTGGGTTCTGTTACTGAAGAAGTCTTCGAGCCACTCACATATCCGTGAACTTATTCCACATGCTTATACCTTTGTTAAAAGCCTGCAATGGGGCACCATGTCAAATTCTTTCCGTAAATCTAGACATATGGAATCTGCCTGTTGCCCTTCATCCATAGCTTGCAGTATATCTTGTGAAAAAAGGCCAAGCTGAATTTCGCATGAACGATGCTTTCTAAAACCATGTCAATTCATGGACATAACCTCTCAGTCTCAAGAAAGTTTAATATATTTGAGCTGAGACTGTGTTCAAGGAATCTGCAACAAACTAAAGTTAGGGATATTGGTCTGTAATTTTGTGGGTCCATTTTTTTTGCCCTTCTTATATACTGGAGTCACCTGAGCTTTTTTCCAGCCACTTGTGACTTTGTGCTGGGTGAGAGATTCACAATAAATGAAGACTAGGTAAGAGACCAATGTCGTAGAATACTCTTTTTAAAACTGAACTGGGATCTCATCTGGACCTGGTGACTTGTTTGCTTTCAAATCTTTCGGTTGTTTCCCTATGCTGGGGATCCTTATTCTTATGTTGCCCATACAGAATCTGTCCAATATTCAAGTGACAGTATGTTTGCACGAGTCTCCTGTATGAATGATTTCTTGAATGGTAAATTTAAAACTTTGATTTCCATTTTGCTGTCTTCAACTGCAAATGTTTGCAAGAGTCTCCTGTATGAATGATTTCTTGAATGGTAAATTTAAAACTTTGATTTCCATTTTGCTGTCTTCAACTGCCACACCAGACTGGTTAACAAAGGACTGAATGGAAGCCTTAGACTCACTTAGTGATTTTACATATGACCAGAACTTTTTCAGGTTCTTTTGCTAAGGTGTCATGGTGGTAGTTGTTTGCTCCTCCCATATATCTTTTCACAGACCCATGAATCTCTACTAACCTTCGCTTGTTGTCATTTGTGCATTCTTTTTTGAATCAAGAGTGCAACAGCCTCTGCTTCCTCAGCATCTTCCAGATTTCATTATTAAACCATGATGTATCTTTTCCATTTCCACTTACTAGGCACATAACTCTCCATACCACAATTTACAATCTGCTTAAACTTTGCCCAAAATTCATCTGCATCCATCTTACTGGAATTAAGCAATATCAATTCACTGCCCAAGTGAGATGCTAATAATAGATTATCTGCTGTGTCTGGCAGACACACTCTCCTAGCCTTCTTGACTAATTTATTAACTTTTACAATCATAGAAGCTATAATGACATCATGACCACTAATTTCCTTATTTGTACTGACATCATCATTAAGGCCTGGCCTGTTCGTAGCTACAAGGTTTAAGATATTTCCATTGCATGTGGGCTAGCTGCTCAAGACAGTTTATAGAAAATGTGTTCAAAAGTATTTCACATGATTATCTGCCTGTAACCCTCGAATCCATAGGCATCCCAGTCTATACTTGGTAGGTTAAAGTCGCCCTCCAACCAGTATTACTTGTCTGGGTATTTATGTGCTATTGACCATAGACTTTCTTTGAATGACTCTACGACATTATCTTCACATTAGCAAAACAAGCGACACCTGTGGTGTCCCTTGCAACACATCAGATTCTCTGCCACCGCAACACCCTGAGGTTGCAGCCTGAAGGTGACTGACCAAAGCCAAAAGTGCATTCAGCTATTCATGAGCTGCAGCCTTCCTCCTGCATCTGTACACAGCATGCTCACATCCTAACCATCCTAGCAAGACTAACTGAAGAACTAAACTACACTGCCTAATACCGTTTAGGGCCTCCATGAGCACGCAGAAGTGCTGCAACACTACATGGCATGGACTCAACTAATATCTGAAGCAGTGCTGGAGGGAGATGATGCCATGAATCCTGCAGGGCTGTCCATAAATCCGTAAGCATATGAGCGGGTGGAGATCTCTTCTGAACAGGACATGGCAAGGCATCCCAGATATGCTCAGTAAGGTTCAAGGTTCATGTCTGGGGAGTTTGGTGGCCAGCGGAAGTGTTTAAGCTCAGAAGAATGTTCCTGGAGCCACTCTGTAACAATTCTGGATGTGTGGGGTGTTGCGTAGTCCTGCTGGAATTGCCCAAGTGCATCGGAATGCACAATCGACATGAATGGATGCAAGTGATCAGACAGGATGCTTACGTACATGTCACCTGTCAGATTATCTGGATGTATCTGGGGTCCCATATCACTCCAGCTGCACATGCCCCACACCATTACAGAGCCTCCACTTGCTTGAACAGTCCCCTGCTGACATGCAGGGTCTGTGGATTCATGAGGTTGTCTCCATACCCGTACACGTCCACCCGCTCGATACAAATTGAAATGAGACTCGTCCGATCAGGCAAAATGTTTCCAGTCATCTACAGTCCAATGTCAGTGCTGATGGGCCCAGGCAAGGTGTAAAGCTTTGTGTTGTGTAGTCATCAAAGGTGCATGAGTGGGGCTTCGGCTCCAGTGTTGAATGGTTTGCATGCTGACACTTGTTGATGGCCCACCATTGAAATCTGCAACAGTTTGTGGAAGGGTTGCACTTCTATCTTGTTGAACAATTCTCTTCAGTCATTATTGATCCCATTATTGCTCAATCAATGTCAGAGATTTGATGTTTTACCATTTTCCTGATATTCATGGTACACCTGTGAAATGGTCGTACAGGAAAATTCATACTTTATCTCTACCTTGGAGATGCTGTGTCCCATCACTCATGCACCAAATAAAACACCATGTTAAATCTTGATAACCTGCCATTGTAGCAGCAGTAACCACTCTAACAACTGCGCCAGACACGTCTTGCCTTATGTAGGTGTTACCGACCGCAGCGCCATATTCTGCCTGTTTATATATCTCTGTATTTGAATACACATGCTTATACCAGTTTCTGTGGCACTTCAGTATATAAAAGCAGGCAGAATCCTAGATATGCAACTTACTACACTCCTGATGTGTCACCAATTGATGCTGGTGTGTTAATCAGCTGTGGAGCTGGCTGTTCAGCAAGCAACTACTGTGCTACAGACTGAATGGATTTACACATACAAAAACACGAGATTAAGCCCCTAAAACACCCCTCACATCCAAATTGCTATTGAGTGGGTCCAGGAACTCACTTCTGAGCTTAAACACTTCCGCTGGCCACCAAAGTCCCCAGGCATGAACATTATTGAGGATAGCTGGGATGCCTTGGAATGTGCTGTTCAGAAGAGATCTCCACCCCCTCATACTCTTGCAGATTTATGGACAGCCTTGCAGGATTCATGGTGTCAGTTGCCTCCAGGACTACTTCAGACATTAGTCGAGTCCATGCCACGTCGTGTTGCGGCAATTCAGCGAGTTCGCGGGGACCCTACGCAATATTAGGTAGGTGTACCAGTTTCTTTGGCTCTTCAAAGTACAATAGAATGTAACCATAACTAACTAGTAAAACTGATACATTCAGTGTCTTGTGATATATTCACAATATGGATCAGTGGAACATGAAATCAACAAATAAAGATAGAAGTCGTTATGTGTCTAAGGTGCCATTTAACTCAACTTCCCAAAACTGTGACAAAGAATGAATGCAGAAGTAGCTGGGTGTGCTCCATGGCCAGAAGCCAATGCCCAAGTTGTCCCAGTCTACTTTCATTCAACCACAATGGAATACTGGGAGCCCAGAAACTTGCATGTGGCAGTTGTGCTTATACCCATATTACAACAGCCTTCCAGGGCCCAAAGAGTTTGACAAGACAAGTGAAGAGTACTAAACCTTGGCACAGTTGTTTTCACATTAGCCTCAGCCTGCACCTGAGTTGTTTCCAGATTCTGGGGTCAAGATGATTTGCTGATAATGTGTCAACAGATTCTTCAAGTCAGTGTAATTTAGCAGTTATTCAGTCTTTTGTGACATGTAATGCTTTCAAGTCTAAAGGGGTACAGACTTTGACCACAGTCTTCAGTATGGGCTGATGAGCAGCCTATCCATCTATGTTTGCCACAAGGCAATTCATCAAGATGGCTTGCAGGTATTAACAGCTGCAGGGCATGAACATTTGGACTGTTACACAGTAACCTATCCAGTACTGCTTGTGAGAGCAGCTATGTCATACCGACTCTGCTGCAGTAATCCAATATCATATTGTGCACTCTTGGTGTTTTTATTTGTAGTGGCAGCTTTGAAATATTCTGCTTATTGTAATTTCCCACTTTTTACAGTGCTGATATTAACAGAAGTCTTCTTGGCCACTCAATCAGGTGCCAGTGTCTGACTTGTACAACATTCAAATGACAGACATCACTGTGACTATCAGGTGTTTCTGTGACGGCAAACTGTGAAAGGAACACCTCTGAGTCAAGTACAGCTACAGTGAAGTGGGCAGCAGGTGGAATGGTGTCAAAGTGACCACAGGAAGACCAAGTAAGGGGTGGAAGTCAGGCATAAAGGGAAGAGCAGCTCCCTCGACAGCTCAGCACATCACAAATTCTTGTTGATGATACTGAGGTGTGTCACTGAAATACTGTGCCAAGCAGACATTTGTACCTAGCCCACAAAGAATCCTACATATTAATCATTTATGGGAGAGGTACAGCATGCCATTCCTCAACTGCTGGTAGTACAGGGATGGACCCCTTACAAACTCCAACCAACCTTAAATGACTTTTAGTTGCTGATAAATTGTCAAAAGCAGACATTTATTAAGGAATGGTATTTAATTTTAACCATTTGAATGACACATGCAGGACATTACTACTTTTGGGTTCAGTGAGGTGCAAAAGTCGGATTAACTGAAGCCTTTGATACTGTTTTACCAACTCATAACCAAACTATCACCTTCCAATCTAACATATACCTTGAGATATGCTACAGATTTATCTGTCACCACAACAAACATTAAAAAAATCATATAGTCACAAAAGGTGATATTCTGTTCTCTATCTGTTTGTGTATGTATTACAGCACTCAACCCAACATGATTAGTTCATGGGATGAATTTATAGAATAAAAATCTGCTTCAGTTGCCAGTATTTTCTTACTTTATTCTACAACCAGTTTCTAAGCTTACATCTTCAGATGCCACCAGTTGTGAACAAGAGGAGGGCCTACTAAGGTGCAAGTATATGGTGTGACATACTAAAATGAAAGCCACAGTTGTGGAAATTGATGTATTACATAATTATGGGAATATAAAAGAGTGGCAGTTGGGCCAGCTACTCACGTAGAATCGAGCCGTGTCAAGCAAGCACATGGGACTAAAACAAAAATACTTACCTTGGGAAGGGTTCTGGACAGAAATGAACTCAATGATAATGTAAAAAAAATAAGTAACTGAACTCATGTGTAGGACTACCAACCACAGCACCCACCTGGACAGATCTCACGTAGAACCATTACCCTCAGCCCTGGTCCGCAAACAGATTTCCCATGCCATATCCCCACACATCCCCCATCCTCCCATCACTTCAAGAACCAGCTACAAAGTAGTGCCCCCTTCTTCACCCAATATCATCCTGGACTGGAACAACTGAACTGTGTCTTTCGCCAGGGCTTTGATTATCTATCATCATGCTCAGAAATGAGGGACATCTTACCCAAGATCCTACCCGTCCCTCCTAAAGTGGTGTTCTGTTGCCCTATCAACCTCCACAACATTAAAGTGTATCCCTGTGCCACTTGCAATACCAACCCTTTGCCACAGGGTTCATATCCGAGTGGAAGACCCAGGTGAAAGACCTGCCATAAACCCACCCAGCAGTCCTGTCAGGAGTTTATCCTACAACATCGGAGGCTAGCCATTTGTGAAAGCAGCTATGTCATACCGTCTCTGTTGCAATCATTGGTCAGCTTTTTATATTGGCATACTACCAATCAGCTATCCACCAGGATGAATGGCCACCACCAAACTGTTGCCAAGAGCAAAGTGGACTTCCCTGTGGTACAACAATAAGCTATACATAACATACTTGATTTCAGTTTCTACTTCACAACCTGGGCCATCTGAACTATGCATGTGTGACTTAGCCTTACGAGACATTCTGCCACCCTCGAAAGATTTTGGCCAAAGCCTGTGGGAATTAGCATGAAGCTGTGGACAATGAGGGTAATGGACAGGGAATACTATTTTTGTAGTGTGTAAGAAGTTGGGAATTTAGGTTGGATATGAAGCTTGCTCAGATAGCCAAAGTGGTTAATATGTCCACTCATGTAAAGTGTGAAATCTGAGTTTGAGTCCCAGTCTGGCACAAATTTTCATTTGCTGCCACTGAATTCATTTCAATTCCCACTTGTGGCTAATTTGCAATTTCAGTTTTGTCATGTATATATGACATGTGATTAAAAAAATATGGGAATTTTTTAATGATGTGGGTTTTATAATCTGATTTTCAATTTTTTTTATCTTATTGGTGCACATGTTCCTGATATATGTTTGCATTTTCAGCTGTTTTGAATATTTAGTTTATTGTTGAAAGTTGAAGAGGTTACATGTGTTCTCGAGTGCTCGGTGAATTTTTACTTTTGAAAAAAATAGGTCAAAGAATTTGTATAAAATTTTGCTTGAAAAACGGATTAAAGTGCAGCACTGCATTCAAAAAGTTGACTGTGGCTTTTGACAAATCTACAATGAGTGAGGCAAGAAGTTATGAGTCATGTAAATGTTTCAAAGACGGTCGAGAAAGTGGTGAAGATGATGACTGCCCTGGATGTCCTAGCACATCAATTACTGATGACAATGTGGAAGAAGTAAGGAAAATGGTTCTGGAAAATCGCCAGATCACCATCAGAGAGGTTGCTGATGATATTGGCATATCCTTTGGCTCATGCCAAGCAATATTTTTGGATGTTGTGGGGATGAAACATGTAGCAGCAAAGTTTGTTCCAAAATTGATGAATTTTGACCAAAAACATTGTAGAGACATCTCTCAGGAGTTGCTGAGTGATGTTGACGGTGACCAATAACTTCTTAAGAAGGTTATAACAGATGAAAAAACATGGGTATATGGGTACGGCATTGAAACTGAGGCCCAATTGTTCAATGTAAACTGCCTGAAAAACCAAGACAAAAAAAATAAAATAAAATAAAATAAAAATAAAAAAAAAAAAAAAATTCTGCGTGTTTGATCACATGTGAAGATTCCTCTCACTATTTTCTTTGATTACAATGGGCTAGTAAATCATGAGTTTCTGCCTTATGGTCAATAAGAAATACTACCTAGAAGTTATGCACCATCTGCATGAAGCAATCCAAACAACACAACCAGAATTGTGGAAAAACCACTTGTGAAAATTGCATCTCAATAATGCTCCCAGTCACACCTCAACACTTGTTCATGATTTTTTAGCAAAAAAACAAAACCTGTATTTTCGGACATGGCCCCTTGAGATTTCTCTCTGATCCCAAGCCTGAAGAGAACAATGAAAGGATGTTGTTTTACCACCACTGATGAGATAAAAACAGAATTGCTAAAGGAGCTGTACACCATAACAAAAAGTCAGTTCTAGAAGTGCTTCCAAGATTGGAAAAAAGCACTGGCACAAGTGTATTATATCTGAGTGGGATTACTTTAAATGGGACAAACCTGATGTTGATGAATAAATAAAGATTCATTAAAAAAAATTACTGTTACCTTTTGATTATGGCTGTGGGATCAGAAATATGTCTGAAAGAAAAGATACCACACACATAAATATATGTGCTGTGATGACAGTTAATGATCATTCATTTCAGATACATCCTCTGTCTGACCTCCTTTGGGAAATAGCATGAGGCTGCAAGCATTGAGGGTAATGGACAAGAAATACTACATATGTAGTGTGCGACAAGTTGGGAATTTGGTTGTGGCATTAAGCGTGCTTCAAAAATGAAAGTGGTTTAGATGACAACATGCTTAAAGCAGGATATCTGTATTCAAGACCTGGTCTCACACAAATTTTCACTTATCACCACTGAATTTATTTCAAAACCCAACTGTGGCTAGTGTCAGAATTTCAGTTTTGCCAAATATTTACTTTGTTTTTACTGCATATTCTTGTTGCTGATATGTGCTTGACTGTTTCTTATTGCAGAAAGGCCAGAGAGTGTTTGCAGAGTTGCAGGACAGGAATGGTGGCTATGCAGAGTACGTCGCTTGTCCAGAAGATAATGTTTTTCCACTGGCACACAGACTGACCTTTGCACAAGGAGCTGGTCTTTACATTCCATATGTCACAGCCTACAGGGGACTGGTAACAAAGTACATATATTTCAAAATCCTCTTGGTTTATAAGGAAACTGATGCATACGTGGGAAGTGCCTTATAATTTCTTAAAAGTGTCTTATTATTACAATGATGGACTGTCTTGGAGGTGGTTTCAAATGTCTGGGGTTGCTTTTGATCTGCTGGCATAATAATGTTTGCAGTGCATGTTTGTCACCACAAATACACTATAGTTTTAATATTATTGTTATTGTAAAAGATTCTTGGATTTGGGGGGGGGGGGGGGATTGGGAGATGCCATGCAGCACCAATTAAACAGCCTGTAATTCCAAATGCTTTATTGTGGCACCCCACTAGCTCAGGTCAGGAAGTGGCAGTTTGACAGATCACACCATCAGCTGGGTAGGGCCTGTGATGGACTGCTACTGTCAGGAGTGGTCACAACTCTGGGCGGTCTCAGCTAGCTGCGTCTACATATGTTGTGGCATGGAGCCATGCTGCACTGTCCGGAAGTGGCAGCCTGTTGTATAATGGCAGTGACCCACTGCACCCGAGTCAATGGGCAGCGAGCTGCTTCCTCAAACCAGTGCTGGCCTGTTGAGACAGTGGTTCCAGATCTCATGGTCTCAGGGTGACTGGGCTGAAGAAGCAGTTGAGCGGTGGTCCACATACAGCATTCCAGATGGCAGCTGAGTGATAAAGTCCTGTGGTGATAGCGCTGCAATGCTAACCAAACTGTATTTAGTCTCGTAAAATGTCTAGGTATTTACACTCTTTTGAGCAGTGCTTGTTTGGGCTTTTCTGGGGAACAAAATTTGTGACTGGACTGAGGATTTGTATCTAATGAAGATGTACAATGTTATCTTGTACGGAAACACATTGTCAGAAATAGAAATAACTTCAGGCATGTCCCAGGGAAGTGCATTGGACCCCTCGCTGTTCATGTTGTATATTAATTGCCTGCCATACAATATAACTAGTAACCTCTGAAATTTTACAGATAATGCAGTTATCTAAAGTGAGTTACTTTTTAAGAAAAGTTGCATGGATTTTCAATCAGAACTTGATAAGATTTCAAAGTGGTGCAAAGTTTGGCAACTCACTTTAAATGTTCACAAATATAAAATTGTATACTTCATTAAAAACATACTATTCCATGACTAAAATATCAGTAAATCATAATTGGAATCAATCAGCTTTGAATGCTGGGAAAATGAAATGTCTGATTGAAATGTCTGCAAATTAGATCAGTTACAAAATAGTTACACAACACACCCTAGAATATTGCTCACAAGGGAACCTCCCCATCGCACCCCCCTCAGATTTAGTTGTAAGTTGGCACAGCAGATAGGCCTTGTATAACTGAACAATCGAGAAAACAGGAAGAAGTTGTGTGGAACTATGAAAAAAATAGCAAAATATACAAACTGAGTAGTCCATGTGCAAGATAGGCAACATCAAGGAGAACGTGAGGTCACGAGAGTCATGGTCCCGTGGTTAGCGTGAGCAGGTGCGGAATAAGAGATCCTTGGTTCAAGTTTTCCCTCGTGTGAAGAGTTTATTTTTTTTATTTTCAGACAATTATTATCTGTCCGTTGGTCCGATGCGAGGTGACTGCACCGTAGCATGAGGATGCTACACCTAAACAAACATCAAAACACACGACGTCAGTCGACAACAGCGCACGGAAGAGAGAGTATTCTGGCTAACGAGGCTCCCTGGCTGGCAGTTGACTGTTCACTACTTTGGACAGGAGTGCATTAAATACATGAGATGTATTCCGTGGGCAATATGAATCCAGCAAATATAGCTCGCGACTTCAATAACAAGATCAATGAATATTTTCCGAACTGTAAGTTTGCGGTGCGGTCGCAAAACAGACACTAAACTTATTACAGTGAACAGAGACGTCAATGAATGAAAGGACAGATCATAACTTTGCGAAAATAAAGGAAGAAAAATTTTCACACGAGGGAAGACTTGAACCAAGGACCTCTCACTCCGCAGTCGCTCACGCTACCCACGGGACCACGGCTCTCCTACACTCATATTACCCTTGATGTTGCCTATCTTCCACATGGACTACTCAGTTTGTATATTTTCCTTATTTTTTTTCATAGTTCCACACAACTTCTTCCTGTTTTCTCAAATGATTTGTGTTCAGTTTTTCAAGGCCTATCCACTGTGCCGACTTATAACTAAATCTGAGAGGGGTGTGATGGGGAGGTTCCCTTGTCAGGTGTGTAGGACTCACATCAGATATAACTAACACGGTACAACTGAAATGGTAGTTTTATAATCTCTTGGTGCAGGCAATGCATGACATAGACCTCAGTTCAGTGACGTAGGTGTTGGTCGACCACCAGCACTCTGAAGCTGATGTGTTTACTAAAGTACTGACACTTAGACCATTGTAATTTAGCAGGTAGGTTAGTGAAATAATTTTAAATAAAAAACTGGTTAGGTAAACCTCAAGTGATTAATAATTTTGCCAAAACTAAATAATAATTGTTTAAATCCAAAAAATAATATGTTTGCAAATGGTGACCGTACACTGTTCCAGATTTAGATGAAAACAGAGATGAATAATACCTGTAATTGATGTAGTGCAGTAGAGCAATATGTTGTTGTTGTGGTCTTCAGTCCTGAGACTGGTTTGATGCAGCTCTCCAAGCTACTCTACCCTGTGCAAGCTTTTTCATCTCCCAGTACCTACTGCAACCTACATCCTTCTGAATCTGTTTAGTGTATTCATCTCTTGGTCTCCCTCTACGATTTTTACCCTTCCAATACAAATAATCATTTAAAGTATTTCTAACAGCTGACTGTAGATGGTCCTTACCTGGGATGATTAGGTGAGGAACTAGGTAGCTCATGCTGCCTTTATACTGTGTGTAGCTTGTGGAGAATGTACAGCTGTGGTGTATCTGCATATCTATGTTTTATTAAATCATCTGTAACTTTTGATATACAAGCAGGATTTGAAGTGTAGCCTATCATTTGATATTTCATATAAGGCCCAATGGCATTTAATCATTACTATTTTATATTGTCCAGTGCAATATTCATAATTAAAAACAGTTGTAACTCTTAAACACTTGCTATAGAATCATGGTTAAATTTGCAATGACCTCATCTCATTGGTGCAATGTTTTTTGGTGTATTTTGTCAAATTGAGTCATTCTTGAGGTCTGTAATGAGGTTTCTGTGAAAATGCAGTATCCATCTTACATTTTGTTCACTGTAGCTGCCATCGTATTTCTACAAGTGCCTCACTCATGCCTGCATCTATCTGCCATGGAAAATCCCACACCCACCGGCCATTCTCCTTACGTGGAGCCAGCCTTGCCCAGCCACACACTATCAGTTAACCTCCCTTCTGCCAGCTCACACTGTGCAAGTGAACTACTTGTAATGTCACAAGGGGATACTGAATACGTACAAAGATGTACAGCATGAAAGGTCACAGGTTTGTTTACTCCTGGGAGCACTGTAAAGGAGATGCGGAAGGAGACAATCTTAAGGAGTTGCTGAAAACCCTGCATTGACAGATATGTGACACTAGATGCCATTTATCCTTAGAAAGTGTACTTACAGTGTTTCAAGAAGCAGCTTTAAGTGAATAATCTAGAGATATGTTACTGCTTCCTAGATATTGCCCTGCAGGAACTACAAAGATAAGATTACATTAAATGTGCATAAAGGCAATTAAGCAATCATTCTTCCTGTCCTCCATATACAAATGAAATTGAGAGATGCCCTAGTAAGTGGTACAAGGGGAAGTAAGCTTCTGCCATGAGTGGAATGGGAGAGGGGAGAAATCATGCAGGGAAAAGGGGGGAGGGGAGAGGTAAAGGAGTGGACTGTTTGACATTGCTGTCTCCAAAATAATAATTTTAATGTCAGTAGAATAAGGTATTGTGTGGTTTGTAATGTATAGCCCCGCAACTCATGTCAGTGATGGTGACAGAATGTTGAATTACAAAATTAAAAATCCATTTAGATACTTATCTTGATGTAAGTAAACATTGGCCCTGGTCTTTGCAACAAACTGGACATACATATATTTAACTTCAGTTTATTTGATAAATGTGAAATGCAGAAACATACAGTCTCTTTGACAAATCAGTCCCCAAATAATGGGCGCCTGTGGCCTCTTCACATTTGCATCTATATTTTTGTAGCAGAGATAAGTTTTTGTTATTTCAATTTTAATCACAATTAACTTAACTACTTTCCAATAATTTTATAGATTTGTCACATTATTAGTTGTTTAAAGTTTTCTATTGCCTTAAAAAAAAACACTGTTAGAAAATGGTGTTTATACTGCTAAAATTAGATTCTGTGTATATGTCTGAATCAACAATTTTATTTTAGATTTTACTTCACTAATAACTGGCTTCAAAAATAATCCACACATTTTCTTAATTGGATAAAGTATTCTTTTGGGAATGCAGGAGGACGCCATAGGTTATCTTCAATCAGAAAGATTCCCAAAATTAGTAATAAAATGATATGTATTAAATATGAACAAGTACTCAACTTAAATGATGCTTCTCCTTGTAAAATTTCCTGTACAGTTAGACATTTGAATTCATTTCAAGTCCTCTAAAATGTTAAAGTCCTGCCATTGTGTCTCTAAGAGATGCCTACACAGAGTCCAGAGATGGCCTACAGTGTGTATGGAGCTTAAGCTTGGAGACGATGGGCAAACACTGCAGCTTGTAGACTGTACACACCTTGGTGCACTGAAGACAATCATGCTCCGTACCTCAGTGCTCCATTATTTAATGAGGCAATGATCAGTTGCTGCCCACACATGTGATGGCCACAGGTTGGCAGCTGCAGCCCCTGGTGGACCTCAGTATAGTTTGTACTGCCAACCGATACAGCTGCTGCACTACGAATGTTACAAGAGTGGCTTATTGATTGTGGTGTGGTACTCTCTGAAGCCGTGAGTACCATCGCCACATCTCTCCCTCCCCAAATTGATGCACCGTCATTGGAGACCTATGTTGAGGGGGGGAAGAAGCACTGCTGCCGGGCATAGATGAGTGGCAGAACTGTGCCGGACAGCACCCACCAGCCGACACCCCGGCATCTGTCTCGCAAGCATGAGGAAACATTCACCAGGAAATCATTTCGCAGGGTGCATGATCAGAGGAGGTTTTTAGGGGCACCAGGAGGCGAGGCATCCCTGTGGTTCTTGAAGGTACTTGATGACAGAGATGGTGTCAGAACTTCCAGGTCCATGGGGGCCAGGTCGTCTGGTGACAGTGAGTCCACATTCATGTGGGCTGGCAGTGGGGAAGATGGCACCACTGCCAAAGGCTGCTTGAAGGTGGCACCCTGGAGATGTGTTAGGTCAGAGGAGACACCACAAAGCCAGAGGGAGGCCCTGTGGCCCAAAGGCCATGATGGCAGTTGGCCAGAAGCTGTGGAAGAAAGTCTTGAAGCAGAATCACCATAATCATCATAAGAGCGGGGCTTCAGTTGGTTCTGGTGCCAACAACAGATGTGACCAGAAGCTGATGTGATGTTGTAATGTGTCCGACCATGAACAGCAATGACAGTGCCTGTCTCTTAAGCATTTTGCTGATTTTATATGTGGAAGTACACTTTGTCAGACACAGTGAAGTTTGTGTGAAACTGCTGAGGAGGTGGCACAGTTTGGGGATGCAATAAGCTCAAAATAGTACCATGAGGATGGTCATGTAAGAGCTCTACGGGGGGCTTGCTATTAGAAACTAGAGATTGATAAGAACAGGGAAACAAGAGGAGAGCGTTCACTCTGGAATGTTCTTGGTGGAGCTTCATCATCTGTGTCTTAAAAGTTCTTACAAAGTGTTTGATTTCCCCATTGCTTTGTGGTGAAAAAGGTGCCATAGTCAAGTGCTTGATTCCATTGAGGGAACAAAACTGGCAAAATTCTGCAGAAACAAATTGAATTCCATTGTCAGAAACAATCACTTTTGGTAATTGTTCTAAACAGAAAGTAGTCTCCAATGCACGAATGGTGTTCATTGATGTTGTAGCATGCATAGGGATGCAAAATGGAAATCTACTGTAGGCGTTCACTACAATCAGCCATCTCATATTCCAGAATGGTCCACAAAAGTCAATATGAATACATTCCCACAGAACACCAGGATGAGGCCAACTGAAATACTGTTGCAAGGCGCTGCAGAATTCTCAGAATATGTGAGACAGTGTGCAGTGATGGTTCAATCTGCTTATCGAGTTCAAATCAAATACAATGTCAATGAGGGAGCTGTTTGGTTTTGACCGGACCCCAATGTCTGATGTGGAGCTGGTATAAAACAGAAGCTTGACATTCCAGAGGAACTAGGACTTGGGTATGTGTGGTTAGGTGAGTGAACCAGAATAACACCTTGCTGTATTGACAAGCCTGACATTGCGAACAGTAACTGTGAACGACAGGATCTGTGATCTCCGGTCTGTTAGTTGGCTATCCATGTTGATTGAATTGAAAAAGTCATTTTAATAGTGGATCACATGTAGTGGCTGCTGAAGCAATGATTCACACATCGATCGTGAAGGTTTGCAATGTTTGAAGTTCAGATTGATCCGGTTGGCAGCAAGAATTTTCCAATGAATCAAAAACTGTGTCTTCACTCAGTCAGATGTGAAGCATTTGCGTCTTTAGAGGTGGGCCTTTAGACAATATCATAATTACAGTTGGAAAGAATCAATGCCCAATATTGAAGTTTCTGAGCTGTTCAATCCAGAATATTCTTGGATGGATGAAACAAAGAAGTCAATGGCTTGTGGTCAGTGGAGTTTTTTAGGTTAGATGGCTTTGGGCAAGTACAGAAAGGGCAACAGCCTCAACGGGTGCGGGGCAAAGTCAGGACATGCGGGGACCAAGCAGCAATCGGTATTGTAATTGTCAACTGTCGAAGCTGCGTTGGTAAAGTACCGGAACTTCAAGCGCTGATAGAAAGCACCGAAGCTGAAATCGTTATAGGTACAGAAAGCTGGCTTAAGCCAGAGATAAATTCTGCCGAAATTTTTACAAAGGTACAGACGGTGTTTAGAAAGGATAGATTGCATGCAACTGGTGGTGGAGTGTTCATCGCTGTTAGTAGTAGTTTATCCTGTAGTGAAGTAGAAGTGGATAGTTCCTGTGAATTATTATGGGTGGAGGTTACACTAAACAACCGAACTAGGTTAATAATTGGCTCCTTTTACCGACCTCCCGACTCAGCAGCATTAGTGGCAGAACAACTGAGAGAAAATTTGGAATACATTTCACATAAATTTTCTCAGCATGTTATAGTCTTAGGTGGAGATTTCAATTTACCAGATATAGACTGGGACACTCAGATGTTTAGGACGGGTGGTAGGGACAGAGCATCGAGTGACATTATACTGAGTGCACTATCCGAAAATTACCTCGAGCAATTAAACAGAGAACCAACTCGTGGAGATAACATATTGGACCTACTGATAACAAACAGACCCGAACTTTTCGAATCTGTATGTACAGAACAGGGAATCAGTGATCATAAGGCCGTTGCAGCATCCCTGAATATGGAAGTTAATAGGAATATAAAAAAAGGGAGGAAGGTTTATCTGTTTAGCAAGAGTAATAGAAGGCAGATTTCAGACTACCTAACAGATCAAAACGAAAATTTCTGTTCCGACACTGACAATGTTGAGTATTTATGGAAAAAGTACAAGGCAATCGTAAAATGCGTTTTAGACAGGTACGTGCCGAGTAAAACTGTGAGGGACGGGAAAAACCCACCGTGGTACAACAACAATGTTAGGAAACTACTGCGAAAGCAAAGAGAGCTCCACTCCAAGTTTAAACGCAGCCAAAACCTCTCAGACAAACAGAAGCTAAACGATGTCAAAGTTAGCGTAAGGAGGGCTATGCGTGAAGCGTTCATTGAATTCGAAAGTAAAATTCTATGTACCGACTTGACAGAAAATCCTAGGAAGTTCTGGTCGTACGTTAAATCAGTAAGTGGCTCGAAACAGCATATCCAGGCACTACGGGATGATGATGGCATTGAAACAGAGGATGACACGCGTAAAGCTGAAATACTAAACACCTTTTTCCAAAGCTGTTTCACAGAGGAAGACCGCACTGCAGTTCCTTCTCTAAATCCTCGCACAAACGAAAAAATGGCTGACATCGAAATAAGTGTCCAAGGAATAGAAAAGCAACTGGAATCACTCAATAGAGGAAAGTCCACTGGACCTGACGGGATACCAATTCGATTCTACACAGAGTACGCGAAAGAACTTGCCCCCCTTCTAACAGCCGTGTACCGCAAGTCTCTAGAGGAACGGAGGGTTCCAAATGATTGGAAAAGAGCACAGATAGTCCCAGTCTTCAAGAAGGGTCGTCGAGCAGATGCGCAAAACTATAGACCTATATCTCTTACGTCGATCTCTTGTAGAATTTTAGAACATGTTTTTTGCTCGCGTATCATGTCATTTCTGGAAACCCAGAATCTACTATGTAGGAATCAACATGGATTCCGGAAACAGCGATCGTGTGAGACCCAACTCGCCTTATTTGTTCATGAGACCCAGAAAATATTAGATACAGGCTCCCATGTAGATGCTATTTTTCTTGACTTCCGGAAGGCGTTCGATACAGTTCCGCACTGTCGCCTGATAAACAAAGTAAGAGCCTACGGAAAATCAGACCAGCTGTGTGGCTGGATTGAAGAGTTTTTAGCAAACAGAACACAGCATGTTGTTATCAATGGAGAGACGTCTACAGACGTTAAAGTAACCTCTGGCGTGCCACAGGGGAGTGTTATGGGACCATTGCTTTTCACAATATATATAAATAACTTAGTAGATAGTGTCGGAAGTTCCATGCGGCTTTTCGCGGATGATGCTGTAGTATACAGAGAAGTTGCTGCATTAGAAAATTGTAGCGAAATGCAGGAAGATCTGCAGCGGATAGGCACTTGGTGCAGGGAGTGGCAACTGACCCTTAACATAGACAAATGTAATGTATAGCGAATACATAGAAAGAAGGATCCTTTATTGTATGATTATATGATAGCGGAACAAACACTGGTAGCAGTTACTTCTGTAAAATATCTGGGAGTATGCGTACGGAACGATTTGAAGTGGAATGATCATATAAAACTAATTGTTGGTAAGGCGGGTACCAGGTTGAGATTCATTGGGAGAGTGCTTAGAAAATGTAGTCCATCAACAAAGGAGGTGGCTTACAAAACACTCGTTCGACCTATACTTGAGTATTGCTCATCAGTGTGGGATCCGTACCAGGTCGGGTTGACGGAGGAGATAGAGAAGATCCAAAGAAGAGCGGCGCGTTTCGTCACTGGGTTATTTGGTAACCGTGATAGCGTTACGGAGATGTTTAATAAACTCAAGTGGCAGACTCTGCAAGAGAGGCGCTCTGCATCGCGGTGTAGCTTGCTCGCCAGGTTTCGAGAGGGTGCGTTTCTGGATGAGGTATCGAATATATTGCTTCCCCCTACTTATACTTCCCGAGGAGATCACGAATGTAAAATTAGAGAGATTAGAGCGCGCACGGAGGCTTTCAGACAGTCGTTCTTCCCGCGAACCATACGCGACTGGAACAGGAAAGGGAGGTAATGACAGTGGCACGTAAAGTGCCCTCCGCCACACACCGTTGGGTGGCTTGCGGAGTATCAATGTAGATGTAGATGTAGATGTAGATAATCTTCCATAGAGATGCTGGTGAAATTTAGAGACACCAAAGATCATGGACAGAGCCTCCTCCTCTATCTGGCTGTAATAGGTAATTCGGAGGAGCCCATTTATGTGAGAACACTGCCACTATCCCGACATTAGAAGCATCCGTTGCAAGGAGAAGTGGCTTCTCCGGATCAAAAGGCATGAGGCAAGGGTCACCGAGAAGTGCATCCTTAAGTTTTTGAAAAGCTCATTGATGTTTCCTTGCCCACTGAAAAGGAACATGCTTCCACCAAAGACGATGAAGTAGAGTGGCAATTTGAGCCGCATTGGGATGAATTTAATGTAATAAGCAACTTCCCCACAACAGTCTGTAGTTCAGACACATTCTTCAGCATTGGTAGCTGACAAATAATGTCCAAATGCTTTTGAGCTGGGTGTATTCCTGATTTATCGGTCATATGGCCCAAATATTCTAACTCAGGAACATAACATACACATTTGTCATGATTACATTTAGGACCAGCTGAAGCTGAAACAGTAAAAACATTTCTGAGGTTGTTCAAGTGATCCTTGGGCAATACTCCTGAAACCAAAAAGTCATTCATATATGTGGCACAACATGGAACATTACACAGTAGTTGTTCTAAGTACTTTTGAAATAATGCAGGAGCAGAAGAGCTACCAAACAGTAAATGTTGAAAACAAAAGAGGCCAATGTGAGTATTGATCACTATGAACTGTTCGGTTTCTTGATCCAGTGGTATCCAGAGGTAGGCATCCTTTAGATAAAAATTTGAGAAAGATGTGCCAGATTGAAGTTTGGCTATGAGATATTCAGGATGGGGCAGAGGAAAAGTGTCAACTATGTTCTGGGTGTTTACAGTAGACTTGAAATCCACAGAAATTCTAATGTCTCCTGAGTTTTGGTTATTACAATGAGAAGTGATGCCTACTGACGTGCTGTAACAGGCTGCAAAGCACAAATGCTTCGGAAGCAACTTAGTTCTGTTGCAAATTTTTCACAACCGCATGAGTGACAGGGAGCACCCTACAAAACTTTGGACGTACATCTGGGCAGAGAGTAATATGCGCAGCATAATCTTTTGTGCACCCCAGAGAGCCATCAAATAAAATTTGAAATTCATCACACAAGGCATTAACATCAGTAAAAAATATGTGAGAAGCCAGGTGCAGCACACTGATCTGTATTTTCAGCCCAAAGAGATCAAAAGCATCCAAACCAAAGATGTTCTGGCTTGAAGCTGCATTAAGGACACTAAATGGCACTTATCTTGTGGTGTTCTTGTAAGTAGCATTTAAGACACATATTCATAAAATGATAAGGTTAGCACCACCATAAGTTGTTTGACATGTATTTGAAAGAAGCAGTAGACTGCCAAGCCATCTGTAAGTATTTCACTTTAATAATGTAAGAGGTGCACCTGTGTCTAGTTGCAACAGCACATTGTGCTGACCAATCTTCAGAGAAATGAACAACTTATTTGAACTTCTAGTAGCCTTTGATCAATTCTGGACAGGTTTTGCTGTATTAGCAGTAGCAGTGTGAATTGTGTTTCATTCATCTCATGACATACATTCGCAGTCCATTTGGTTTGCGTATAGGAGAAATGTCAAAAATTTATAATACAGTTACAATGATTTCTACATTAATAAACAATAGTACTACAATAAATAATAAGACTATAAGAATATTTTTTGGAATGTGTAACACATTGTACCCAGCTCAAATTTCCAGTTTGTCCTGCATGAATTCATCTGCTGAGTAATAACACTTCAGTGTCAGTAAGTACCTCATATAGCTTTCTTTTAAGTGAACCTGAATTCATCTGCAGCAACTTGTTCCCTTTTAATTTATTACAGATGGGTGTGGAGCATGTGAATGGACAAAATGGTTTCCCTCATATAATTCATGTCTGGTGTACAAAAACATAATAATCTCATATATGTATAAGAATGGCAGAGTTAATATTTTAAGTTTTCTAAATAATGGTTGACATGGTTCTTTGTGGCAGATGCAGGTGCAAATTTACAGTATCTGTGTCGACTTGAAATTTTGGTGGCATTAATAATATTTATATCCAGGCATTCTACTTGCGCCTGCATGCTGAAGGCTTTTGCGAATGTAACTTTTGAGAGCAGATTTGCTGTATATGACCAGGTTTGGCACAGAAAAAACGTACAGCATCTTTATGAGGACAAAGTTTGCTTTAGGACAAAGCATTGTGGGCATGATTTTAATTTGTTTCCAGTAGATGCATGTAATGACTATTTGAGCTTGTGCAAGCATGTTTCTTGTTTACGAGAACACTGTGCTTATGCTGGCTGCAGGGCTGTGGCTGGCCACACTTGCTGTAATCTGTTTGCTGTTGCAGTTTGCCAACAGAAGCAATTGCAGGAAATGGCATGTCAGTGTTTGCTGAATCACAAGTGTTCCATGGTTTGAGAATTTGCACAATATCTGACAGGGTTGGATTCCAGTACTGAAATATTGTAGAATGGATTCTTTCATCAGGCATGTCCTGAGTAATTGTGTCATGGAGCATTTCATCAGCAAATGATTTTCCACATGAATGATCAAATTTGAAACTTCTAGTAAGATCACGTAGCTCAGTACGCTGTTCCTTGTAGGTTTGCTGTGGTCATTTGGTATATCAAAAGAATTTGAATTGAGGGACAGCAACATGAATTTTGCTGTCATAGTAATCTGTCAGAGACGTAATAATCTGCTCAAAAGTGCGCTTGCCAACCCAGCTTAGAAAAAATGATCGATGATACTCACCTTTGACACTGTAGGCCGCAAAGTGCTGCTGTATTTGCTGAATGTAGATTTTCCAGTCTTCTACCTTCTCATCACATCATCACAACTACAAAAAGGTGGCACAGTGATTTTATTGCTTTGTTCCTCTTGTCTAAGCAGCAGTGTTCGAAGAGCAGCCACGAGCTGAATCATCCTTTGTGACTGAGACAAAAATAATTCCGTAAGTTCATGTGGTATCATGGTAAATAATGAATGACATAAATGTGTATGATAAATAAGGAATACTGTTAAATTAAGTTCTGCTGTCTGCCATTCTGATAAAGCAAATTGCCCACATCCACAGTAAATTATTATGTGTAAGCAGTACACTTTTTGTTTTTTCCGCTATCTGCTGGTCACTGTAGAGAAAATGGTATATCATACAGAAATTGCCAACTGTGCCATTTTGTTGGGAATGCAAGAGGGTGGCATAGGTTATCTTCAACTAGAACGATTCTCAAAATTAGTAATAAAATGATATTTATTAAATATGAAGATACTGATAAACTTAAATGATGCTCCTTCTTGTAAAATGTCCAGCACAATTAGACATTTGAAATTATTACAAGTCCTCTAAAATATTGAAGTCCTGTCACTGTGCCTCTGAGTGGTGCCTACATAGAGTCCAGAGTTGGCCTATGATGCGTACGGAGCCTAAGTCTTGGAGACGATGTATGAACACTGCATCTTGTAGACTCGACAGTAATTGGAGACTGTACATGACTCGGCACACTGAAGAGAACCGTGTCCCATAGCTCAAGGCTCTGGTATTTAATAAGGCACCGACCAATCACCATCCGCATGTGTGATGCACATGGACTGGCAGCTGCAGCCACTGACGAACCTCGGTATAGTTCGTACTGCCAACACATATGGCTGCTG
The DNA here is from genome assembly GCF_021461395.2 of Schistocerca americana. Classification (NCBI taxonomy): domain Eukaryota; kingdom Metazoa; phylum Arthropoda; class Insecta; order Orthoptera; family Acrididae; genus Schistocerca; species Schistocerca americana. The sequence continues at coordinate 621,093,702 of NC_060122.1, forward strand.
CGCTATAAGTGTTACAACTGCGGATTATCTGGTACCTTTGTATTTTTACCTTCTTATATCATTAACTTGTTCTTGAAGAAGAATTTCAAAATAAAACAAACACCTCTTACTTACATCAAAAAATGTTGTCTCATTACCCAACAGCACATTAAAATATGAAATTAACGAAAAGACAAACTTTTGATCATGAAATATCTAGCAATTGTGTACTTCACTATTCGAAGGTGTCAAACAGTTCAATAATGCCTAGCTGAGTCAGTTATTTTCAACTGCTACTGGGATATAGAACAGAGAAAGGGAGAGAATTTGGAAAAGGGATCAAGAGTGAAAAAGGGCGTAGGGGGAAGATCGAGGTCAGGAGGTTTTTGGAAGCAAAGGATGTTTTACATGTACTGCAAGCCCACCCACACTGATTTATACTTGCAGGCATCCAGCTACCAACATCCTCCACAAAAAAATGAGTAACTCTAGAATTGTGGTTCACAGTGCCAATGTAATGTGTGCCTACAGGATGTGCATCTTCATATTTTTGAAGTGCAATGATTGTTCCATAAAATTTTGGGCATGCAGCCGGGTCATATGGCTCACTCTGAAGATGGCTGGATGGTATACAGCCAAAATATCAGAAAACGAAGTGAAACTTAGGCAGCCCGAAATTTTACTGGACAGCCTACAGGATGCCAACGACCCGTATACAAGAAGACGGATGATCACAGTGTCAGATTAAGAGGAGATCTGGAAGGATGTTGAGCACGTCAGAGAAAAAAAATACAAAATATGTATCTCCAAAGTACTGATATGCTGATGTTCCATCCAGTGATCCTAATTGCAATGGTCCTGAAGGAGATAGAAACATTTAAAAAATTTATACTTTTTTTCATTCACACATTTAAAAAAAATCTTACCCCAGACCTTTAAATGTATACGTATTATTGTAGTCAAGTATTGTCTAAACAAAAATAATTTTGGTGGAAAAGAAGAAATTTCTGTAGTAAATATGCATACAGCTTACATATCATGTCTTCAGTGAGCTGCATACTGGAAAAAAAGACAGTAAAAACTGTTACGTTATTCATTTGTGTGTTATGTTGTTTCTTTATACAGGTTTCTTGCTATTGTGTATTTCACTTTGAAAATAGTAGTAAATCCCAACAGACTTATGATAACAAAACTGAAACATTTTCCATCTATCTTACCTTAATTCTTCATTAAAGCCTGCCTTCTTTTAGTAAAAAAGCTCACACAGAACTCGCCACGTAGAAGCACTGTCCACAACTTCAACACCAAAATAGAAATGACTAAAACATAGAATACACTAGACTCAGAAAATGTCAAAACAGCTTTAAATACATTGACATGACACTGTAAATTTACCGCTCTTTGTGGGAGACTTGCCCTATAAGGAAACTGAAAGACATTTGCAAAACTTGTTAATTGGCAAATATATGTATGAAATAGAAGAATTTTAGTAGGTATATCAGAGGGCATAATGTGGAAGTACTTGAAGTTTTTTTTAATTAATTGATGTACGCATTAAATGTATATATACTGTCTGACAAAACAAGTGAAGCACCCAGAAGAGAAGGAGGAAACGAAATGAAACTTCACTGGTCAAGTGGGAATGTGACAATATTTCAGTGATCGAGGGAAATTTACAAAGAACTTAGCGGTTCAAGCCCATTTATCAGTATGACATTGCACTCCTTCTGGCCCAGGTGGATGCAGTGATTCAATTGGGAATGGCATCATAAAGCCATTATGTTATTCCCTGAGGCAAAATGGCTCACAACTTTTGTAACTGGTCCTTAATACTAGGGTGCTTTGAAAAGTTCTCGGAATGGAATAGAAAGAAAGTACTTACATCACTGAAAATTTTTTTATTTTTCGATGTAGTCTCCCTGTAGATTAATGCATTTGGTCCAACAATGTTGCAGTGCTTTGACCTCATCTCGAAAATGAGTTTCCTCCAGGCCTGCAAAATAGTTATCAACACCAGCTATCAATTCTTCGTTTGAAGTGAATACTTCGTCCACCAAGAAAAATTTTCAGTTTTGGGAAGAGATGGAAGTCTGACGGAGCCATATCAGGTGAATAAGGCAGGTGTGGCACCAATTCATACCTTAGTTCGTGTAATTTTGCCGTGGCAATGGCACATGTGTGTGGGCGTGCATTGCCCTGATGGAAGGTGACTTTCTTCCTTGCTAAACCTGGCCTTTTTTCACATATCTTGTGTTGCAATTTGTCCAGGTAGTTAGCATAGTATTCTCCAGTAATTGTTTGCCCAGTAGGGAGATAATCTACAAACAGAATCACCTTCGCATCTCAGAAGACTGATGCCATTACCTGCCACTACCTTTCCTGCCAAAGGAATTGTCTTTGCTTTCTTTGGTGGTGGAGAATCATATGTTTCCACGGCTTTGACTGTTGTTTTGTTTCTGGCATATGGTAGCACACCCAAGTTTCATCTGTGGTCACAAACTGGCGCAAAAAATCTTTTTCGTTTCTCCTAAAATGCGCCAAACATTCTTCTGATGTGTCCATTCTCATGCATGTTTGATCCGGTGTCAAGAGTTCTGGCACCCATCTTTCAGATAATTTTTTCATTTCTAATTCTTCAGTTCAAATGTGTTATAGCCTTTCAGATGACATCTGACAAGCATGAGCAATTTCATGCACTTTCAATCGGCAATCCTCCATGACCATTTTTTTACCGTTGCAATGATTTCTGGAGTAATGACACAGCTTGGTCAACCACTGCGCGGATCGTCACCTAAGCTCTCCCGACCAAATTTAAATTCATTTGTCCACTTGGCAACAGTTGAATATGAAGGAGCAGAGTCCCCCAGTGTATTCTGGAAATTGGCATGAATGTCCTTTGCTTTCATACCTTTCTTCACGAGGTACTTAATCACTGCTCGAATCTTGATTTTTTTCTATCTTCGCAAATCACTGTGCGGGAACAACAACAGAGTCATGTCATCACCACAGCTCTCTTCCAAGAGCACTGACATGGCACATGTTTACAGGCAACAGTCCAATGAACTTCATGTGAACAACGCATTGCCCTAGTGCTGACCTCTTGTGGTGATTCTGAGAACTTTTCAAACCACCCTCGTATCACAGATACAGGCACCGGGATGAAGTTGATGTCCAAACTGGTCACACACATGTTGCATCAGGGACACATCTGGGGATCTTGGTGGCCATGGCAGTGCCTCGTCATCATGCTGACAGTTCTTAGACATATGTACCATCTATGGAAGCATTATCCTATTGAAAAATGGCACCACAATACTGTCATATGAGGGGTGGCATGTGAGGATACAGGAGGACTGTGATGTACTGTTGTGCCACCAGTGTTCCCGTGACCACTACCAGTCGTGAACTGAATTCATACCGATAGCACCAATAGTGGTGCTGATGTGCCTCTCCATAACATTGGAAGAATGGGATCTCTTCCCAGGTCATCGTCATACTCATTGACAATGGTCATCCAGGGTAGTGCAGAACTGCAATTCATTGCTGTACACAACTTTCTGTGTTGTGTTAATGGCTGCCTATGCACAGGGTGGCAGTTCCCTAGTCTGGCTGCTATTAATCTGTGACCCATAACGTGGGCTGACACACAAAGTTGCAGCGGTCCATTATTTGTTCTCATATGGCAGTTGCAGATGTGAAGGGGCTACAATATACTTGGTGCACAAAACAGGCAATTCTCCCTTGTGGTGATCAAGTGCGGTTGAAAAGAAATTGTTGACCACTACGCCTGCCCTCACATTCCTGCACATTGGGCCACTGGCCTCACAAATCTGGATATCACATGATTCGACCAGATAATCAAATTAGTACCCACAACAAGGCCCTTTTCAAAGTTTGTCAGGTGCTGATAATGCTGCCCCACACAAGTACACCGCACCTCCACCTCTTTCACAGTGATCATTCAACATTTGAAGCTGTTCTTGCCCCATATATACCCTGCCTGGCCTGATCACAATGCTAAACACAAACATCACTAATGCAATATGGGGCTGTGAAATGTGAGCTACCTGAAAACCCTTATTCTGCTTTCAGTGCCTCACTGAAGAAAGTTCATAGATTTGCTGTAAAATTAAGGTTACAGAAAACAGTCCAAAAGCGTTCATCACACAACTTTTAATTAATGTGACCATTCCAAAATTTATTGTCACTACAGACAACACAATGACCAATTCCAGTTCTCACATAATAAATTGTTCACTGGCAGGTACTTCCACAATTCCACAAAACAGTATGACAGTGGCAGAAATGGTGCCCTTTTGTATCTGAATTCTGAGAGATAGAAATTCATAGGTTGGTATCAAATTACACGGCTAGTGGATGCAGTTAGTTCCATGATGGTTAATAATAATGCACAGAAATGTAGATAGTTGTCGCCAAGCAGTTAACATAATAAAAGCAGATGGTAAGCTTGAAGTATTGCATTTTCGATATTTAGGCACAAACTCAACTTTTTCCACAGAGCTTTTACTAAGATACAACTGAAGATTTTGGGGTGGGGTTGCGTTATAAAGACTGAGGTATGAACATTTCAGTATTTTGGGAACTACGTAATGGTTTGAAAAACTTAAAGATTAGATTTTAGAATTGGACTGAGCTTTATGTTTGAGTAATAATTTGGTTTACAAAATATGTTGTCTGTTAATAAAATGTAGAAGTTCATGCAAATATTTTGTATTTCCGTTTCAATGAGAGCTGTTTAATGACAAATAAAGAAATTCCAGTGTTCTCTGCTCCAGTACATGGTGATATCATTTGTAAATACACTGCACACAAAAAAGTGTGATATTTTTGAAGCCACATAATCATCTCCCTCTGCAATGCATAAGTTCGAAATTTGGCTCAAAGGTGCCTACAACCTTCCTCCATAATGGTGCAAAAGCATGGTGCCCTGCAACACCACTCTTGGATTCAACAATGGTTCAAACGGCAAGGTGTTGACACTTGAAAAAAGGGCCACAGCTCAGAAGTTCATATGAGGTGTAAGGTGGGTTAATGATGTCACATTGGCAAAAACATCACCAGAATACTGTCCAGTGCCATTATGGAGATGTCACACTACGGAAAGGGCATCACAACCCCCTCTTACCCACATTTCACCCCTTCTTTTGACACCTCTGTGATGGAGGTCAGAAGCATGACACATCCTTTTGACATCACACAGTTTTGTTATGGGTGGCTGAGGAAAACATTTCAGACACGTGACATGAGAAGCACTTAAGGGGTGGCATAAAGGGCATCAGCGAACCCAAGCCTTCCCTTGGGGCATTGATTCCCACACATATCATGGTCGAAAATGGCAGTTCACAGTGTGATGAGCAACAGGAAGACATTCTTGACAACATTCGACACTACTGTCACCCTTTAGGTGATTCAACCCTGCTGTAAGGACATTATTGGGCTGCAACCCCATTGCACATTATCTTACTCCTGTGGAGTGGAGTGTGATGACAACGTTTGCTCTGGTATATAAGATGGAACTACTTGGGACTGTTCAAAACCATTCGATGAAATTTGACTGTGATCTGAAGCAGTGAAGAAGGTTTATGCTTGCTGATCCATCCTGATTGCAACCTCCTGTAGCGTGATCATGGAGCTGTGCAACATTGACATGTGTATAAACAAAAATGCAAAAAGTCCCTCTAAGACTCTTCAGTTTAGCAAAACCTTGGATGCCATATTAAAAATGTACCTGTCAGAGACTTCAGTGCTCATTGAGCTGATTGGTTCCTCACAGCTGCTTTAGCAACTGAGGGTAGGCAACCCCTTCAACACTCCTTAGATGGGGTTCGCCTCCCCTTAGGCACTAGGGCAGTCACAAGGTACCACTCAGCTCACTCGGTGTCAGGCTCTCCGACAACTACTTTTTTAACGAAGGGGTACACCCTGAGGGCTTTCTTCATCAATTGTGAGCAGTGACATGTCTGAAATGTTTTCCCCAGCCACCCCTAAGAAAACTGTGCGATTTCAACGTTAGGTGTCACAGTTCCGAGCTCCATCACAGAGGCATCAAAACAAGGGGTGAAATGTTGGTAAGAGGGGGTGTGACGACCTTCCGTGATGTGACACATCCACAATGGAATTGGGAAAAATTTTGGTGAAATGTGGTGCCAATGTGATAAAATTAACCCACCTTACAACTCTCATGAATGGTCTGAGTTGTGGTCCATTTTTCACACATGTTGACACCTTGCTGTTTGAAGTGTTTCGAAGTCTGAGGGTGATATCGTAGGGAACCATGCTTTTGCACCATTACAGAGGAAGATTGTAGGCACCTTTGAACCAAATTTCAAACTTATGTGTCACAGTTGGAGACAATTACTAGGGTTCGAAAAAGTAATACTATTTTTCTTATCAGCGTGGAATATTGGTGCCGCTTTGCAAGTAGTTGTCCTCTGAAATTTATTATTAATCTTGATCCCATCAAAAAGAAAAAAATACCAAAGAAAAAAATTTTTGCCACAGGTGTAAAGCAAAAGCTGGGCAGCTGTTGTTGGTGCATGGGGCCAGTGGCGCTGTGGGTGTGGCAGCTGTGCAGCTGGCAAAATCTCTCGGTGAGTGGCAGATGCATCTAAGCTGCTAAGCTAAGAGCAATCTTTGTTTCTGGAATTCTGGATGCAGAGTAATACTTTATTGCCCAGTGGTTACAGTTATGTAGTTACTTATTTGAAGACGAGGAAAGATCTTCATGGACTGAGAGGGGGGGAGGTGGACATAAAAGAGAGTTGGTGTTTGGTAGCAGATTTGGAAGAAAAAACAAAAAAGGAAAGAAAAGAAAGGGGGGTTTCACATTGCTACTTTACTATTTTACTTCCTAGCACCACTCACTGACTCTCCTCTTTGAAATGCTTGCCTATCTTTCTAATTCAATCACCCTAAAAGTTCTGTATTGCCTAATAAATACTCTTCCTTTCCAGTAATGGTGACCATTTTTGCATTAAGGTTCTGACATACTTTTATTCTCACATCAGTCACTCAGAAACTGATATGATATTGAAAATGTAAATTTAAAATTCATTAATATTCTTCTTACAGGAAAATAACTTCACATGCTGAAGTTTAGGCAGAATAATTTGGTTACATGGCATCTACCTGAAAGTTGCCTAAAATGAAGTGACACAAGCATGCCAGTTTTTTTCTGCACTCCTTTCCCAGTTCTCTACTGTGAAAAATGCACTTACAAAATGAAGTTTGAGGAGAAGCTCTCATCATAAAAAAACATACACCCACACTCAAATTATTATAAATCACTGTTAAGTGTATGGCAGAGCGTTCTTCCATTTGTTAGAATTATTTCTTTCTGTTCTAATCACCCATGGTGCATGAGAACAATGACTGCTTAAATATTTCTGTGCATTATGTAATTAGTCAAACCTTTTCTTTGTGGTTTCTGTGGGAGTGATACATGATGGGTTGTTACACATTGTAGATATTTTTTAAAATTAACATTTATTCCTGATGTTTTTCATCATAGTTTATGTCTATCTTTAAGTGTCTGCCAATTCAGGTTATTCAGCATTTCACTGATACTCTTCCATGAGTCAAACAAACCTGTGACCGTTTGCGCTGTCCATCTTTGTATATGTTCAGTATCCCCTATTAGTCCTTTTTGGTATGGGTTCCACACATTTAAGCAACATTTCAGTATGTATTGTGTGAATGTTTCGTAATCACTCTCCTTTGTTGTCTAACTGCAATTTCCCAGTATCTAACTAATTGACCAAACTCTGCCACCTGCTGTACCCACTACTGAGGCTATGCGATCATTTCACTTCGTATCCACACAAATTATTATATAAAAGTATTTGTATAAGTTCACTAATTCCAGATATGACTCACGGATATTATAGTCCAGGTATGCTATCGTTTTGCATTTTGGAAAGTGCACAATTTTACATTTCTGAACAATTAAAGAAAGTTGCCAATCTTTGCACCACTTTGAAATTTTATCAAGATCTAACAGGCTATTTGTGCAGTTGTTTTCAGATAGTATTTTATTATGGATAACTGCACATCTGCAATAAGTCTGAAGTTGATATTAATAAATGTCTGTCAGATCATTAATATACAACATGAACTGAAAGAGCCTTAGCACAGCTTTCTGGGCTGTGTGTGAAGTTATTTGTGTATCTAGTAATGACTCTTTCTTGGAGAAAAATGCTGCTACCTCCCGACCAAGAAATCCTTAATCCAGTCACAAATTTCATTTGATATCTTATTTGATCAAACATCCATTAATAAGTGTTGCTGTGGCACTGAATCAAATGGTTTTTGGAAGTCATGAAGTATTGCGTCTACCTGATTACCTCAATCCATGCCTTTCGGAATGTCATGTGATAAAAGTGTGAGTTGGGTTCTACTGACCAATGCTTTTAGAAGCCATAAACACAAGAGAAGTGATGATTAATGAGAATATAAACATACGCAATCTGCCATGTTATTGCCAACAAAATGGATATGATATCACGAGATAAAAATTAAAATAAAATACTATGTCTAATGGAAAGAAAATTTAACTAAAGTCTACAATTCATTCAAAATAGGATACTGTCACTGTCAATATATATAGTAACACATTGAGCATATCAGTACAGGTGCAGAGTTGGGTGTAGTGGAAGTCATAAAGGCTGTTGGGGAAGATCTGAATCATCATCCTGTGATCCTTTGATCAATTATTCAGTGATGGGAATTGTCTTCCTTCACAATTGTCTGTGCTTTGCAACCAATTTCAGCAATTATCTCTGCTCCTTATGTTGCCTACATTGTAGATGTGCCTAAATTTGAGCATGTGTCACTGGTACCTGAAATTACATGCACTGCTGGCCACTCTCAATAGCTTTGCACCACTGGAATTGTGACATCTCACTAAGTCTAGTTTGCTTTCTTTTGTCTCTTCCCTTCAACAAAAATTTTAGAGCCAGTTCCATGGATTTGATATGTTTCCTTTCCTCACTTTTCTTGCATTGTATAACTTTCTTAGAGCCATCTGCAACACTTGATAAAAGTGTTAACCGAAAATATTAGTTATTTTTCTGATACAGGTGGATCTTGTTTTTTCTTCAGTTTCCAAATATTTAATAGTGTAGTCAAGAGACACTGCTTTATCCATTTCTTCTCCAAATACAAAATTACTTTTCCTTGAACATTATTGGGAAAGATTCCCATGCGAACATTATTGGGAAAGATTCCCATGCTTTGTGTCATAATTACAGCCTTCTTTTTCGTCTAGTGACCCTGGATTCTCATCTAATTCCAACACTGACAGAGAGTTTATTTCTAAAAGCTCATTAGATTTAATTGCCAAATCCTCAGTAGTAATTGACTGTGCCACAAAATTACTCCAGCCAGCCTCTTCTTTTCAGTTTCATTCTTTGAGTTTGGTGGGTTTCTCTCTTTTTCTGTTGGGTGTAGTGGAAGTCATAAAGGCTGTTGGGGAAGATTTGAATCATCATCCTGTGATTCTTTGATCAATTATTCAGTGATGGGAATTGTCTTCCTTCACAATTGTCTGTGCTTTGCAACCAATTTCAGCAATTATCTCTGCTCCTTGTGTTGCCTACATTGTAGATGTGCCTAAATTTGAGCATGTGTCACTGTTACCTGAAATTACATGCACTGCTGGCCACTCTCAATAGCTTTGCACCACTGGAATTGTGACATCTCACTAAGTCTAGTTTGCTTTCTTTTGTCTCTTCCCTTCAACAAAAATTTTAGAGCCAGTTCCATGGATTTGATATGTTTCCTTTCCTCACTTTTCTTCTCCAAATACAAAATTACTTTTCCTTGAACATTATTGGGAAAGATTCCCATGCTTTGTGTCATAATTACAGCCTTCTTTTTCGTCTAGTGACCCTGGATTCTCATCTAATTCCAACACTGACAGAGAGTTTATTTCTAAAAGCTCATTAGATTTCATTGCCAAATCCTCAGTAGTAATTGACTGTTCCACAAAATTACTCCAGCCAGCCTCTTCTTTTCAGTTTCATTCTTTGAGTTTGGTGGGTTTCTCTCTTTTTCTGTGTTCAAATAGTTAATATAATGGGTGCTGAAAAAGTTTCCATTTGAGGATGTTGCTGGAGCATATATACAACATAATGTGACTCTAATGTGGGTATATAAGCGCTGACATGTAGGTAAGGGATTCGTATGTCATTCATGTCTTTCCGGCGTGAGTGTGGTAAAAGGGGAAATGTGAACTATGGTGACATTATTACCACATGTGCTTAGAAAGGACCAATGTGCTGTTATTCTTTTGTTGGCTGCTGAAGGACAAAACCTGGTAGACTTCCATCAGACAGTGGAGAACATGTATGGGTCTGTTGAAAACCACAGTTTTGGAAAGGAGTGGCAAGTTCCATGCTACTTGCAATTTGCAATGCCAGCCTCATTGATTACACCAACTGAAGAGTAAGATACTCAAACACTCGCCCTATAGTCCATGCAATTATCACCCCCCCTTTCTCTTAAAAAAGCTCTTGAGGTGTCGAGGATCCCTGTTGGACAAAGATGTGCAGCAGGCAGTTATGGATTTCTTCACACAGCAGTACACGGTGTTTTAACAAATGTGTTTCTTCAACTTGGTGCATTGGTGGGATGATTGCCTCAATGCTCATGGTGAGTGTGCCTGATTGATATGCTGATTCTGGACTGTATGGCTTACAAATGCAAGTTTCTTCATCGCGCCTTTCATTACAGTCAAGAGAGAGGGTTTCATCCACTTTTTGTATTGATAAAACACTATCCTTTTTCATATTACTCTGGGACAGATCATCATTCATGTCATACTCATGACCACTTTTCTCCTGTAGTGGTGTTAAATTTCCATCTTCTTGTTCATCCATTTTCTGTCCTACTTGTTCCCTATGTATCCATTGGTATGCTCCCTGCCCTAACTGCTTGGTTATAACTTCAAATCACTTTTATCTTTCTTTCTCCTGTTCCTACATCTCTAAAGCTCGCATTCTGTCTTTACCCTGTAATGGATCTGGGAGATGTTATTTTTTTTACCGTATTTGTCGATACCGAATTGTAAATGTTTTCTTATATTTTTGTCAGAATTTATTATAATTTGTCTTATTATATGTTAATTTACTTCTGTTTTTGAGAGTAAAAGCATATTGATTACTATTAGAAAATGTATCGAAGAATAGCAAAGAGACTGATTACAAGTGGAAACTGGTGAATTGTGTAAAATATCTTTGACGCTGGAGTCGTCTTTGACTATAGTCAGTCGGCACTCGGCAGCTAACTCTTGGTGTGTGTTGACGGAAGAACAATGTGAAGGTCGCAGTCATAAATAATTTTGAATTATGTTACTATTATTTTTGTATTAACTAAAAAGAAGAAACTACATTTGAAGAAACTGTATTTGAAACACCAAAATGAGAGAAACACGTTGAACCACGTCTTTTCTGCAGCCGACAACGATGCATTGTGGAATCATACTTAGACAACTGAAGCCAAGACTAATATCGCCTTGCAAACGTCTAACAGAAAAGGTACTGTCACGAAATATGGCAAATTTAAGTAAATAAAAAATAGTGATCATATTTTCAACTTGTGTCTTAGCCGGGATGCCATATTTCAACCCGCTTCTCATCTCTGTTGCTTTCCTTTTTGGCCTACATCTGTGTCCTCCTAGCTCCTTTCTCTTTACAAAATTGTTAAGGCTTTCATGGCCACTTGTTGACAAATTGCCTGTTGGGTTCTGTCTCGGTTTCTTTGGCCGACATTCGTCTGATGATTTCTCTGATGTTTCACCAGCACGAGTGGCTGGCACTGTCTGAGTTTCACCCTCCATTGCTGGTGGTGGACTGGAGACAAGCTTGTGGCCGCAGACTATATGTACTTGGTACGCCAACATCCTTTCCTCTTGCTACCAGCAACAGTTATTCGCTGCAGCACGGGAAGCCAAGATCCATTTACCTTGAGGCTTTTTTCTTTCTTGTACTAGCTATTCTCATGTTTGCATATTTCTACAGCTTCTCAGAACAAATGGGTGTGATAGCTCTTCTCTACAGCCAGAACATCTGGCTCGGTGAATTTTACGTGGTTGGTCTCACACAGTGCATACTCTGCCATGGCCAATTTCTCCACCTGCCCCAATCTGCAATGATGCGTATGTTCTGTGATCCTGGTGTTGATTGATTGTCCAGTCATTCCAACATAAACTTTTCCACATGCGCATGTTATGAGGTATATTCCCCACATTGCAAGTGGGTCCCTTTTATCCTTTGTCGACCTGAGACACTCTTTGATCTTCTATGTCAGTTTGTAAATAGTCTTTATGCCATGTTTGTGCAACATGTGGCTGAGTCTGTCCATCACTCTGGGAACGTATGGCAGAAAGGTCGTACCCAACATTTCCTTTTCTGATGTGTCCATTTCCTTTTCTGATGTGTCACTTCACTGAGTGTTTGATTCTGTTATACTTCTAATATAACTTGTGGGGTACCCATTGCTCCTCAGAACACTTTCCAGCCATTGCATTTAGCATCTGAGGTGCCACAGCAAGATGAATACGTGAGCCACAGCACCTCAGAGAAACAGCTAAAGAGAAACAGGTGACATCTTCACTAAATGAGTAACCACGTGCAGTGATTGCTCGAAACAGTGCATCACTAAGCCGTAGGATGTATCTTGCCGACCCTTCTCCATTGTGTAGCCAAGGGTCAATGCCTCTAGCTGGTGAAGAAGAAATTCTGCATGGTGTTTCCAATTTTGGCAGGCTCACCAAGTGAAACTTTCCTTCTCATCAAGTGAAATTCCACTTTTGGCTGTGGACAGAATCTATATACTTTTAGAGCCACATGATACGTGAGACAAATCACACTTCATATGGCTCCTCAGACTTGCTCCAGAATGTTTGTTGGCAGGTCCACATTATTTCTATACACTGTTACACATATACTATCCTGCTGTTTGACCCATAAAACAAGGTTAAAATAGTCAGTAATCTGTTCTCTAGCAGTTCAACTACTTTCAAAAGACTCTCAGCTCTGACCATTGAGTTTGAGAATGACTACCACAAACAGTCACTACATCATCTTTAACTGGTTTATAATATCTCCTCCATAAATGAAATAAGAGAACAATCTGTAAAGTCAGTAAGACTAAGGACATGCACAGAAAGGCCAAATGGAATTTATTTTCTTCTAAAACAGTTTGCCAATTCTGTTGTTCCCAACACTACTTCCAGCTAGGTGATGTATCCACATTCTGACATGAAACCTCTGTTCACTGAGCAACTGCTTGTTCATTAAGTTGCACCATTTCTAACAGACACTGGAAAACAACTGAGCCCTTCACACCCATGCCCAGAAAATGTACTTGACAACTCTTTCAGTTTTTCATAGTAGAAGAACAACTTTATTAATCAGTGAGGATTACTTCTCCTGGCATCATATGCACAACACTTTAAAACCTCAGCTCCAACCCACAAGGCCCATGACTCCTGACCTACCATTGTGAGGGAGGGATACTGGCCAACTCTTTGATTTTGAGAGCTATCAAAACTGCTCCACAGATTATTTTAACCTTCAGACCTCTTGGACAATCAGCCTTCAGAGCAGAATGTAGGTACTGAAAGATGGGGAAATATCAGACATGTGTAAATTCGGATGGGAACAGTATGTTTCTCATCTTCTGTTGTTATCACTGAATGTAAACTTTTGTTTCATGCACGCATTTTGCTGCTTGCAACTTAAGTAATGTCAAGCAGATATGAACATACATTATTGCACTTTGAAGTTGAGACGTAAGTGTTTCATAGTTTTCAGTCGAGAGTAAATTATTGTTAGTTATCTGTATGCAAATACTTTCATCGTTACACTAGAAGAGAAAAAAATGTTACACTTAATTTCCTTATAATTTACTTATTTAAATGCTAACAAGAAAATGTGCATGTAGTTTGTCCACATATCTCAGTCACACTAATGTCTAGTAAAATATTGATGGATATCTACATACGTTGGGGGGATATTGGACATTGGCACAGATGTATAGAAGGAGAATTGGTACTCTTCCAAGGTGCAGTTATGTCAAAAATTTTGAAAAGATGTCTGCCGCTATAAGATCAGGAAAACTATTGTACGGAAGGACATCAAGCAGGTTTAAATTTAACAAACTACATTGAATGTTAGGGAATAGACATGATTGCAAGTAAACAGCTATATAGGCAGTTTGTCAGCATCCTTACAGAAGTGGGTGGAAAAGCAGTGGAAATCAGATTTCTGCTTCCACATCAAGGCAGCAAATCTGTGTTTATTTTTCCTGGGATTCCAGATGATGAGCACAGTAGACAAACTCCAAATGTCAGAGTGTTGCCAACTCATAGAGCAGAAAAGGGGGAGTTTTTATACTCTGGGAACATATTATGGATTTATGATTTGCCCTATGGCATGATTGTCATTATTAATCAAATATCTTCTAAATATGTGTGTCAAAGTTTTTATAAACATGTTTCAAATGTTATCTGAAAACATATAAATTATTTTGCAACCATGTGTAAAATATTTTCTAAATGTGGAACAATAATTTCTTATCATGTTTAGTCTTTAAACAGATAGTTTGTATCAAAAATTATGCCATACAGGGAAATACGGAACATCTGATGCAAATTCAGTGAGCATCTGAAATTACCTCATCATATGGAGTAACATCTGACAATTTTGCGTGTTAGGATTTGGTTACTTAAATAACATTTTTGGTTCATGTTCTTTGATCATATGAGCAGCATTCAATAAGTAGTGCATTACATTTTTTTCTTGGCCAATTTCAGTTGAAAAAATGCAGAATTTGTTGGGGGCATAATGGAATATTCCCGCTTCAGCACCTATAGTTTTGTGAAGTTCCAGCAGGTGGCGGCAATATATATAGCTTCCAAAATACTGTCTGTGATGGAGGTGTCACTGCCACTAAGTTTCTTTTGGCAGAAAACCAGAGCATCACAGGAATTCATAGGTGCTTGCAGAGTGTCTCTGGAGACATGCCAGTGAAGAAAAGCATGGTGGCTGACATTTGTGATAGCAACTAAGGTGGGCAATCTGCACCTGAACTGATTCAAAGAGCGAGATTCTTTGAAGGAATGAGTGATTGGTGACTCAGAAAAAAGGAGCAGTAGCTCGTCTGATCTGAAATTTCTCTCCGCTGACATTACTGGTCAGAACAAAGATTTTGTGGCAGGCTGCTGCAACAGCACACCATGTCACGTGATGAAGGAAGCATTTCCCAAGCAGAAAAAACAGCATTTCACACCATGTGCACCTACAGATTTGCATATCTTACTAATGTGTACAACTTTTCTCAACCATGAAAAGAATACAAAATGTGAAAAGATAAGTTCCTCAGAATGCTGCATTGATGCAGAAAACGATTTCTGCCTTATATTTCCCCTCTCAATTTGAAAACAAAATCTCAAACTTCCTTTGAGTGGATTGGTACTTCTTATCCTTTGATGTAACACTGTGTTGGGAATATGTTGCCCAGTGTGAGTCACACAAGCTGCAGTCTATAGACAACACTTTCACAAAACAGATCACAAAATGACTCACAAGTCACTCCCTTTACCATACCTCATTGTTCTCCCCATCTCACATGGAGCAGATTGGAAAATGACTCAGGAGTCACTCTGCTCTCTGGGCTCTTGGCTCATCGCTTTTGTGACTCAGCGCCTCTCCATCCAACTTACATTTTACTGGATAATAATGGTACTATATTATGCAATTATTTCTATGTATATGATAGTGCATGTAATGCTGTTTTTATTTATTTATTTAACATGATCTGATTGATGCCTTCAGGACCTGTCATACATCTGATGAGGATTTTATATATAATCACAAACCTTATTACATCACAGTTGCTTGAAAAATTGTTAACTCTTTCCATATAATATGTCTTCTACTTCTTTGTGCATGTATTAGGCATTTGCCTGTTGTGCCCTCTTGGTTGAAATTATTTATCTTTACACCTTATCCTCAGTCTTCCTAAAGCTCTTCTGCTCACTGGGTAACACTTCATCTGTAATTTTGGTATTGTTTTGTCTTCCATTCTTCCCTGTATTCCTTAATCTGCTTATTTAAGCTTTTCACTCTCAATTCTTCTCTGATTTCAACATTTGTCCTCATGTCAGATAGCGTGTATTCAGCTACTGTTCTTAGGAATTGCATTTGCAATGCTTGTAACTTTTGTTCATTTGTTTTGGTTACAGTCCACAACTCGCTTTCACAGGTTATTGTTTTGTAGAACTAAGGTAGTGTTACCTTTCTTACTTTAGTTCTAATGTAATTAAATCTTTCTGCTTTCCTTTGTATGTCAGTTTCTGTCATGAATGAAATAGCATTTCCTAAGAAGTTGAATGAATTTAGTCTTTCCATTTTCTGACCACTGGCACCTGAAAGCCATAAATTTTGTTTTCTTTGAAGATAATAACAGATTATATAACTTATCTGCTGTGGATAAAATATGAGCAGCTATTTGGAGTGTGTTCTTGCTATCAGAAATGACAATTTGATCAGCGAAGACTAGTATCATAGAATAATACCTTTTGTTGAAGTCATAAATGATGACTTAAATTAATTACACTTATCTTATAATTATTATATTGTATTTAGTTCTCACTAAAAGTTCACAACAAGAATCAGTCTTATTTTTAAAATTTTCCCACTTGATAAACATTATTAAGGATTTTGTTGTAATACTTTTAATTTTTACAGCAAACTAAAAAACCCCTTAAATCTCAAAACTACTAGGGATGTAACATAAAATTATTGCTCCTCCTCCTATGTTCTTTCAAAATATGATCAAATCAAATAAAAATACAGTTACGATGACCTGAATTAAATTGCAATGTGCCTTCCTATTATTTATTTTTGAGTGTGAATGACGAATGGTGAGTCATGAAAAGGGCTAGTTCATTCCAGTGAGTGAGTGTTTATTGATTTATTCATCCGTGAACAAATTTCTTTGTATGGATGTCGTCATTATACATACATATGTACATTATTTTGTCACATAAGATAATGAAATACAAGCTATATATGATAAATTCATAATATATATATGTATCTTACACACACAATTTGTCGTTGAATGACATAATGCAGAAAAACCTGCTTCAATCAAAAGAAATAGATCACAAGACTCCTCTAACACTTGTATGGGTAAATTACAATCTTGAATGTCCACTTTATAATTGATTAACCTGATTATTTATTTATGTCAATTTTATGTTACATGAATTCTCTAATTGAGTGAAAACTATTTTTAATAAATATTCTTAAGGAATGCTTTAAATTTACAGAGTTCCTTTATGTTTTTGATTTCTTTTGGCAATTTATTGTATATCTTGACACCTTGGTAAAAAATAATGGTTTGGGTTTTAGTTTTATTCATTCTGTCCAGATACAAGCAATTACTGTTTCTGGTTTGGTGATCATGTATGCAGCTGTTTGCTAAATATTGCTCAATATTTTTGTGAATAAAAACTGTAGTTTGCAAGATATATTCACTTGGGATTGTCAGAATACCCCATTTTTAAATAGCTCAGTGCAGTGTGCTCTTTTGTGACTCTTGCTCATTATTCTGATAGCTTGTTTTTGCAGTCTGAACACACATTTCACATTTTGGGCATTTGCACCCCAGAATGTTATGGCGTAACTTATTATAGAATGTATGTGTGCAAAGTATGTCATTCTCTGGCATGAACTGTTGCACACAGTGACTAATATTCGTAAGGCATAGCATGCTGTGCTAATTTTTTTCCCAAGCATCCTAATATGTTCATCCCACTTCAATTGTTGATCAACATACATACCTAAAAATTTTGTGCTGGCTACACACCCTATGGTTTCATTTTGAACTTTTAAGTTTTGTCGTATTCGGTTTTTTCTTTATATAGAAGTTTATGTTATTAGTCTTTTTCGTATTAAGGGTTACTTTGTTGTTATTTGACCAGTTGTGAACTGCCATAAGTGCCTTTTTAGCTTTTACATTTAACCTTTCTGGTGTCCTGTCTGTAATTATTATATTGCTGTCATCAGCAAATAACACTGTTTCACTGTGCATTACCCACTGTGGGAAGTCATTAATATAAATAAGAAATAGTTCTGGGCGTAACCCACTCCCTTGAGGTACTCCAATGTTCAAATATTCTTCATCTGAAAGATGTTTCACTAAATAATTTGAGCTACTTGAAATTTGAGATATCTCCACCCTCTGCACTCTGTCCGCAAGGTAAGATCTAAACCATTTATTTACAACCCCCCTGATTCCTAGTGCTTCAAGTTTACCTAGTAGTATTTCATGGTCAACTGTATCAAGCGCTTTACTGAGATCTAGGAAAATGCCTGTTACTTGTTCTCCTTTATCTAGGGCTTCTAGAACTACTCTTGTAAATTTTTATATAGCTGCTTCTGTTCCCATTCCAGTTCTGAAACCAAACTGTTCTTTGCATAGGAGTTGGTATTTATTTAAGTAGTCCATAAGTCTATTTTTCATAATAGTTTCCATTATTTTTGAAAAAGAAGACAGCACTGAAACTGGTCTGTAATTCTCTATATTTTCTGTATCACCTTTTTTGTGTACGGGAAGAATTTTTTCGTGCTTTAGATAATTAGGGAAGCAACCTGATGAGAATGACTCTTTTAAAATGTCTGCTAAGGGTTCCTTTATGCTGCTAATGCAGTCTTTTAGTATACATATTGGAACTTCATCTAAACCTGTGGATGATCTACTCTTGAATTTATGTACGATGCTACTGATTTCTTCTCCATTGGTGAGTAGCAGTAGCATTGTGTGAGATACACTGTTCTTTGCCATTGTGTGTTGTGTTTTAGGAAGCTTTTCTTGCAGTTTTGTCCCTATGTTACTAAAGTAGTTGTTTATAAAGTTTGCTGGGTCCTTAGGGTTATCTATTAAACTACCTTTATTTCTAATTTTTATGTTCATCTGCTTTGATTTTGAGTTACCAGTTTCTTGTTTTACTATATTCCAAATTGCTCTGCTTTTATTGTTTGAGTTCTGTATGGTCTTTTCATTTTGGATTCTCTTTGTTTCCTACAAGAGTTTTATGCATCCTCTTGTGCCTGAGAAAAAACTGTAAGAAGGCTGGGTCACTCTTATCATTTTTGATAGGATATTTGAGTGTTTCAGAGGATTTTCTGATACCTTTTGTTACCCAAGTCTTCCTACTAGATCCCCCAACATAATGTACTACTTAGGAAATGTTTCCTCAAATTTTAACTTGAATATATTCATGAATTTGTTGAATTTTTCATTTACATGTGTTCCTGAATATACTTCTGACCATGTCTGGCCAGTCATCTGTGTTGCAAATTACACCTTTTTGATTTAGAAAAAAAAAAACCTTCTGTAGCTGAGCACTTTTGCTTGTAACTTTGTAGATATTTTAAGTTTTGCACTTTGACCAAAGTGTAGTTCTGATTTGATTAGTGACAAGAATGGTTTCACTCATCTGTAATAGCAACCACCACTAACCGATGAGCATGATCAAAAACTGTCATTTAGAAACAGGTCTGTTGCTATGGTATAGTTAATTACAAGGAATACTGCAGAATACTGAAGAAAGTAAGCTGGTATCTAACAACACACCATCAGGACTACAAAGACTCACATTGTGACAGAAAAAAGGAATCTAGTGAAGGAGAAGACTGTTAGAACCAGAGAAGGGGAGGACCAGAAAGCTTCAAGAATGAATGATACATCAATAACAGATGTGAATATGTGACAAGCGTGATCCCGTACAAATAAGCTCAGTAGAGAATGTGACACTCAGTTTCCCAGAAAAAGAAAAATAACCATTAAATCTTCTAAATTAAAATGTAAAAAAAAATGCTAGGGGTTATTAAAGAATATTATGTTAATTTAGTAGTATTTTAAAATAATGGCGTAACCAGTTATTTATTTCTGGTATGCTTCCCAACTGGTTGACATGTTGAGTGTATCTACAAGAAAGAGGATAAAAAAGTGCTATCAAACTTCCATCCAAAAACTTTGGCCAGCATTCTCTAAAAATGTTATGTATAACTGCATACTTAGCCACCTGACTACCAGAAATGTATTATCAAACTCCCACTTTGGATTTTTGGAGGTTTCCACTATTGCAAAAGCTATTCAGTGTGAGTATACATAATTCATTAGTTAAATAGTTACGGACTACTGAAGTTATTTTTCTTTTTCTGGCAAACTGAGTGTCACATTCTTTACTGAGCTTATTTGTATGGGATCACACTTGTCACATATTCACATCTGTTATTGATGAATCATTCACTCTTGAAGCTTTCTGGTCCTCCCCTTCTCTGGTTCTAACAGTCTTCTCCTTCACTAGATTCCCTTTTTTCTGTCATAATGTGAGTCTTTGTAGTCTGCGTGAAGAGTTTGACAGGGCACTGAAGGACCTGAGTCGAAACAAGGCCCCCGGAGTAGACAATATTCCATTAGAACTACTGACAGCCTTGGGAGAGCCAGTCCTGACAAAACTCTACCATCTGGTGAACAAGATTTATGAGACAGGCGAAATACCCTCAGACTTCAAGAAGAATGTAATCATTCCAATCCCAAAGAAAGCAGGTGTTGACAGATGTGAAAATTACCGAACTATCAGTTTAATAAGTCACAGCTGCAAAACACTAACGTGAATTCTTTACAGATGAATGGAAAAACTGATAGAAGCCGACCTCGGGGAAGATCTGTTTGGATTCCGTAGAAATGTTGGAACACGTGAGGCAATACTGACCCTACGACTTATCTTAGAAGAAAGATTAAGGAAAGGCAAACCTACTTTTCTAGCATTTCTAGACTTAGAGAAAGCTTTTGACAATGTTGTATGAAATACTCTCTTTCAAATTCTGAAGGTGACAGGGGTAAAATACAGGGAGCGAAAGGCTATTTACAATTTGAACAGAAACCAGATGGCAGTTATAAGAGTCGAGGGGCATGAAAGGGAAGCAGTGGTTGGGAAGGGAGTGAGACAGGGTTGTTGCCTCTCGCCAATGTTATTCAATCTGTAAATTGTGCAAGCAATAAAGGAAACAAAAGGAAAATTCGGAGTAGGTATTAAAATCCATGGAGAAGAAACAAAACCTTTGAGGTTCTCTGATGACATTGTAATTCTGTCAGAGGCAGCAAAGGACTTGGAAGAGCAGTTGAATGGAATGGACACTGTCTTGAAAGGAGTGTATAAGATGAACATCAACAAAAGCAAAACGAGGATAATGGAATGTTGTCAAATTAAGTTGGGTGATGCTGAGGGAATTAGATTAGGAAATGAGGCGTTTAAAGTAGTAAAGGAGTTTTGCTATTTGGGGAGCAAAATAACTGATGATGGTCGAAGTAGAGAGGATATAAAATGTAGACTGGCAATGGCAAGGAAAGCGTTTCTGAAGAAGAAAAACTTGTTAACATCGAGTATAGATTTAAATGTCAGGAAGTCGTTTCTGGAAGTATTTGTATGGAGTGTAGCCATGTATGGAAGTGAAACGTGGACGATAAATAGTTTAGACAAAAAGAGAATAGAAGCTTTCGAAATGTGGTGCTACAGAAGAATGCTGAGGATTAGATGGGTAGATCACGTAACTAATGAGGAGGTATTGAATAGAATTGGGAAGAAGAGGAGCTTGTGGCACAACTTGACTAGAAGAAGGGATTGGTTGGTAGGACATGTTCTGAGACATTGAGGGATCACCAATTTAGTATTGGAGGGCAGTGTGGAGGGTAAAAATCATAGAGGGAGACCAAGTGATGAATACACTAAGCAGATTCAGAAGGATGTAGGCTGCAGTAGGTACTGGGAGATGAAGAAGCTTGCACAGGATAGAGTAGCATGGAGAGCTGCATCAAACCAGTCTCAGGACTGAAGACCACAACAACAACAACAACTGATATTATGTGTGACTTGCCAGTGACAAGCACAGTACCATTTTAAATAAATTAGAATATTGTAATATTGCTGGAAAAGCTGCTGAATACATAAAGTCATGTCTTTTTAACAGGACACAAATAATGTCCTACCATTTTGAAAAGCCAATAAAATGTCAAGTGTTGGCATAATGTCTAAATTCCAAGTAAACAGCATCGTTTGCCTATGCATCAAAGTTCTTGAAGTAATTCTAATGCCTTGAGATTCTAAAGTTCTGCACATAACAATAAGTAGAGTTTCTAAAATTCACTAAGTGTCAGGAGCACTATCCATGAATTCTACTGATCCCCATGAATGCACAGCTGTAGCAGCCCAGTTTTACTTACAAGCTAGTTGTCTCTCCTCTCCTGACCACTGATAGTTAAGGTTTAAATATTACAATAATAACAGTATAATTATACAGATAAACATGAAACGTATCAGTTTCCTATAATATTTCACGCTCTTTGCAAAAATATTCTCAGTTTTATTATCATACATACCAATCCAAAATTGCAATCAATTTCATTAATTGCCATTTTAGATAAAATCTGATTTTGGTATAGTAAGCATCTTAGAGCTAACATTTGGATAATACAGTGCTACAGGACATATATTGGTTACCATATGCTACTAATTCATTATGTGTATATGTTGTTTCTGTCAAGACAGAGCTTCATCAATGTATTGCATTATCATAATTATTACTGTCACAGCCCAACTATATCATCAATAAATACAAGAAGTCAATACAGCGTGTTAAAAAAATAAATAAAAAAGTTCCACTTGAGCAGCCAGAGATAGTAATGCTCATGTGTGTGTGAAGTGTGCTTGCTTGTGTGAATGCATGTGTGTTCCTCTTTTATGATGAATGCTTTGGCTAAAAGCTCACTGGGTAAGAGTCTGTTTTCATTGTGCCTGTCTGCAATTCAATGTATCATCTTTACAGTGAGTAGCAATCTATCCTTTCTCTAATTGTTGATATTCTGACCTGGACTTCCCCATTCTCTGTTAACGAATTTGAAAATTTAAGACAAAGTCACTCCAAGTAAGGGTCAGATTTGCCCAAATTACTGAAAAAAACATTGTAGTGTAAACAGTTTCTAAAATATGAGAACACTACATTGTTTTGAACACATATTAGTAGAGATGTAAAAAAAATTATTTCAGTTTATCTAAACTGCCACCAAATCAAAGCTTAATATAATAGAAAAGATAGGAAAGTGTGTCAGTATTACACTAGCTGATGGTATTTTTATACATACTGTGAAAAAATGAAAACTGCTTCTTATTTCTAAAGAATTACTACTGATCCCTGACTACTCATCCTTCATGTCAACCACCATGGATTCTGAAAACATCAATCATGTGAAACCCAACTTGCACTTTTCTCACATGTCGTACTGAAAACTTTGAATCTACATGTACATTTACGTGATTACTCTGCAATTCACAATTAAGCACCTGGGATATGGTTCATCAAAATGATTTCTCTTACTGTATTATGATGATCATTTCTCCCTATGTAGGTGGGAACCAATAATATATTTTCACACTGTGAGGAGAAAGTTGGTGATTGAAATTTCATGAGAATGTACTAGTGCAGCAAAAACACCTTTGTTTTAATATCTGCCACTCCAATTCATGTATCACATCCATGGGACTCCCTCCATTATTTTGTGATGTCACAAAACAAGCTTCCCTTCTTTGAACTGTTTTGATGCCTTTCGTCAATCCTATCTGATGTGGATCTCACAACACACAGCAATACTCCAGAAGAGAGTGGACAGGCATAGTGTAAACAGTCTCTGTAATAGACCTGTAACATTTTCTGAGTATTCTGTCAGTAAATTACAGTGTTTGGTTTGCTTTCCTCACTACATTATCTATGTGATCATTCCAACTTAAGTTATTTGTAACTGCAATCCCTAAGTACTTAGATGAGTTTACAGCCTTTAGGTTTTGAACTCACGACCCTCCATGCAACAGTTTAGTATCATAACCACTACACCACGGAGCTACTCAGCTTCTTCTGTCACATTGCTCCCTCCTTAAGAGAACAGCGTCTCAATGTTACATCCTCCTAGTTCAGGAATGAGTCATCGGTCCTGCATACCCCGACTCCTGATGACTGACTCTCGCCATGGCGGTGATCTTCTTAGAACTTCTTTTGCCCGTATGCTCTTTGTCACCTTTCCGCTTGTTGCCTGTTGCTGGAGCTTCGAATTTACCCTGGGTTGCAGGATCATTATAGGGCTTCATTCAAAGGATGTTGACCATATTTCTGATCTTTCATCATCTTGTGTTGGGGTCGAAATCTTCAGTTTCATAAGTAACATCAGACAACTGTCTTACAATCTTATAAGGTCCAAAGCAGCGCCTGAGGAGCTTCTCAGAGAGACCAATCTTCCAAACAGGAGTGAAGATCTAGACAAGGTCACCAGGCTGGTAGACAACAGGGTGGTGGCTCGCATCATACCTCCATTGATCGTTTTCTTGAGCCTGCAGTGTGTGGAGTTGAGCTAATGGTGAAGCTTCCTTGGCTCTTGTTAACACCTGGCTGATGTAATCATTGTCCATGTCATCAGGATGTAATGGAAACACAGTGTCCATCATCTTAGTCACCTCACACCCATGCACCAGGAAAAATGGCTTGAATCCTGTGGTGTCTTGTATGGTGGGTTGTAGGCAAACTTCATGAAAGGTAGTACCTCATCCCAGTTGCTCTGCTCAACATTGACAAAAATTGATAGCATGGCCAAGGTCTTATTAAGGCATTCAGTAAGCCCGTTAGTTTGTGGATGGTAGGCAGTCATCATGTGATGAGTAATGTTGCACTGAAAGTTTATCTCTGTCACAAGATTTGATTTAAAAACTCCTCGATCCATAATTAATGACCTTGGGGCACCATGTTTTAATACAATGTCTTCCACGATGAATTTGGCTACCTTGGATGATTCGGCTGTTTTCACAGCTTTATCAGTGCAAAGTTTTTCTTGCAAAGTAATCCATTAACTACCTTACATTGTACTTTCCTCTGATTGATTTAAGGCAAGCATAATTTGAGATATCTTGGTGGTTTCTTCCACTTTTGTACACTATGGTAATGTCATACTCTTGAAGACGTAATGTCCACCTGGTGAGTCATCCTGTTGGATCCTTGAGACCTGTCAACCAACAAAGTGAATGATGGTCTGTAATAACTATTAATGGCCTCCCATAGAGATACTGTCAGAATTTGCACATGGCCCAGACCACAGCAAGACATTCTCTTTCTATAGTTGAGTAGTTTCTCTCAGCTTTTGTAAGTGTCCTAGAAGCATAAGCTATAATCTTCTCTTTTCCATCCAAAAGTTGCACCAGAACAGCACCAGTCTCATACCTGCTGACATCTGTGTGTAGTTCTGTCGGTGTTCTCTCATCATGCAGATCAAGTACAGGGTCAGTCGTCAGAGCTTTTTTGCAGCACATTGAAAGAATCTTGTTGAGCACCACCCCAGATAACAACTTTTGGAGTGGCCTGGCTTTGATACAAAAGTCTTTGATAAAACAACAGTAATAAAAACGTAATCTGAGGAATCTTCTCACATCTCTAATACTTTTAGGAATAGGAAATTCTGTTATAGATCTCACCTTTTCTGGGTCTAGCTGCACACCTTCATTTGACACAAGGTATCCAGTTATTTTGATTTCTTTTGCTCCAAAGAGACACTTTCTTGGATCAAGTTTCAGTCCGCCTTGTTGGAGACACTTGAGAACAGCCCTCAGTCTTTTTATGTGTTCATCAAATGTCTCTGAGAACACAAAAACTCATCTAAATAACAAAGACACATCGTCCATTTCAGTTGCCTTAGAAGATTATCCATCATTCGTTCAAAAGTTTCTGGTGCATTACACAAACCAAACGTCATTACCTTAAACATATACAGGTCCTCAAAGGTGATGAATGCAGTTTTTTCACGATCAGCCTCGTCTACTTCAATTTTCCAGTATCCTGAGCACATGTCCATGGTTGAGAAAAACTTAGCTCCCTTCAGAAAATCTAGTGTATCGTCAGTTCGTGGAAGAGAGTAACGTCCTTTTAAGTTATCTTATTAATCTTCCTGTAATCAACACAAAAGCGCCAACTGCCATCCTTCTTCTCGACGAGGACCACTGGTGATAACCATGGGCTCTGTGAACGCTGAATGATGTCATTCTTCATCATTTTCTCTACCCCATTGCAAATTATTCAACGTTCTGTTGCTGATACATGGTATGCTCTCTGGCTTATCGGTTGATGGTCTCCAGTGCTAATCCAGTGCTTCACCTTCAATTTCTCTAATTTGCTCTTCACCTGTGGATTGAAGCATACAGAGAACTCTTGAAGAACGGCAAGTAGCTTCTTCTGTTGTTCCTTAGTGAGATCTGGTGATAGTCGAGCTAGAAGATCTTGTCTTGTAGTGGTGGCACTAAATTCGCCCACAGATTCGTCATGGGAGGTTTCTATGACGCTCAGCTGTTCTTTAATTAACGGCTCAGCGTTTGCTATGCACATGCGTCTTGGAGGAGATCTGTCGTTCTCGGCGACAGTTGATATCCACAATTCACTGAATCCGTTTTTAAACAAAACGACAGAGGGGTGGGATGACCAAGTTATTCTTCAGTGGTATGCTTCTCTTCCATTCCACTACAATATCCATGGGTTGATGCATGGCATGACATGTGACAGTTACCTTTCTAGTGGTGACTGCAAGAATGGTCATTTCATCCAGCACACACAGTCTCCACACACTGAGATGTGCACCTACCTGTCCACAGTATCTCATCTTGTCTAGCATAATCTTCGAGCAACCACAATCTATAATTGCCTGAGAAGCTTTCAAAAAGTTCCATCCGAGAATGACATCACAACTACACTCTTGTAAGATGATGAATTCTAAGGGCGTTGTATATACCCACATGAATGTTACATCTTCCTGTAGGTTTTACATATTTCCCATTAGCCACCTTCAGCAGAGATGTTTTGTTGTTGACGAATATGGTTTTCTGCAACTGGTGACAGTACTGCTCTGAAATGACTGAATATGATGCTCCAGAGTCCACAAGAGCTTGTGCTGGTTGGCCATCCATGAGGATATCAACGTAGTTTCCTACCATTTTTGTAATGATCAACGGCAGAGGATTTTTCTCTTCGGCGGCCTCACCTCCAAGGAAGATCGCACCCTTTAGTTTTCCAGGTTGCGGCGGCTAGGTGATCAGCTGGAGCTTCTAAACGGCGATGGAGGCCTTGATTGGTGTGTTTGGGAGCGTCCTCTCCAGCGGCTAGCGTGTAGTGATGATGGCCTAAGTCGTCCTGCACTCAAATCTTCTCGTTCATCTTCATCGTCCCAGAGTTGGCGCCGGCTAACATCAGTCTGCTGTCTTCTGCCACGGGCATCATCAAATATCCGCTGCCTTTGTTGACAATAGCACACCACATGTCCTGGTCGTCCACAGTGGGAACATACTGGTTGGTTATCCTGGGCCCTCCAGCCATTTGTCTTCCTTGGTGCCCAAACAGGTTCGGGCGTCATTGTAGGAACGTAACTCTGCCTGGGACTTGACTTTTTCACCGTTTTAAAGGGAAATGAAGGATGAGAGATTGGGTTCAATGTCTGTTCTACTTCCTCCCTTATGACCTCTTGAAGCATCTCGGTTTTTTGCTCGCCGTGCAATCCAAGTGCCTTCTGAACTACATCTTTCACTATCTGATGAAGAACACTTGTGCAATCAGTTGCTTCTTCCATCACAGACATCGATGCGATGTTTGGAAGCCATTCAAACTTCTTGCGTGTAATTCTTTTTCAATGCATTGTCTCGATACACTGGCACCATTTTATGAAGTCGTCTGCTGTCAAAACCTCCTTCAGGAGTAGGGCTTGACATATGTCCTCAACAACACCCTTCATAAGATGTGCGACCTTATCTTCCTCCTTCTTTCTAGAATCCACTATTTTACACAGCTCCAAGACGTCTTGAATGTAGGATGCTGTAGTTTCTCCTGGATGCTGTGCCCTGCACTTTAATTTATCTTCAGCCTTGCACTTCTGTCACTGAGTCGCCGAAATACTTGTGCAGTTCTGCCTGGAATGCTTGCCAGCTTGTGAACTTCTCCTCGTTGTTCTCATACCATTGCTTGGCAGTGCCCTCCACGTAGAAAAATACGTTAGCCAAACACACAGTGTCATCCCATTTGTTAAATTTGGCTATATGCTCATATACCTTCAGCTACTTGTTTGAATCTTGGCCTTCGTCATCAGAGAACCCGGAAGTATGTCTCATGTGGTGGCACTCAGTTGCTGTCATTGTAACGTCCTCTTCTTCTTCTGTCTCTGATGGATTGCGATCTGTTGAATATGGCTCGAACTCGGGTTTCTCGCCTCGTAAATGGAGGCTCTGTCGTGGCCTGATGGGAGCCACCGTGTCGTCGATAATGTGCGCTATCACAAGTTCCAATACCCAGCGTCTCCACCAGAATAACGTCATGTAGAAGAAGGTGTAATTAGATGAATGACGAACGCTAACTTCACTTAACGAAGGTTTATTCAGCACTTGCACATACAAGAGCATGGAGTGAACTGCCTCGGGCCAGAACACATACAGTATATACACAGCTACAGAACATTCCAGTATGATGATTCTTGACATTTGTGGATCTTCTAGAATGTACTTGAACCGAATATAGAAATTAAAATTGTACAGTCCAGATGAGTTTTGAACTCATGACCCTCCATGAAAC
Source organism: Schistocerca americana (assembly GCF_021461395.2). Classification (NCBI taxonomy): domain Eukaryota; kingdom Metazoa; phylum Arthropoda; class Insecta; order Orthoptera; family Acrididae; genus Schistocerca; species Schistocerca americana. Next base: position 621,122,414 of record NC_060122.1, read on the forward strand.
AGTTAGTATCATAACCACTACACCACGGAGCTACTCAGCTTCTTCTGTGACAATATTATCACCAACACCTGTGAAAAAAGTGTTAAATTTGTTGCCTACTTCTAATGGGTTTGTTACTTTTTAATTTTTTGTGGTAATATTATATTTTTGCAAGGTTGTCTGTGTTCTCCAGATTATAGGCTTTGATTTATTAGCTGAATTATAAACATATTCATGATCATGCATTATTTTTGCTGCTTTTATTACTTTTCTTAATATTTTGTAGTATTTTTTATAGTAGTGCATACTTCAGGTGAAGAATTTTTTGAGTTACATATTTCATGAAGTAGTCTTTTCTTCTGTCCTGAAACTCTTATTCTCCTTGTGCTCCATCTGTTTGTTCGAAAGTTCCCCTTTATGGTTACAGTTTTAAGTGGGAATGGTGTTGAAGTTTTCATTTATATCATTTTGTACTCTTCTGGCCATTTTTCTTTCTGTAATAAGCTGTGGAAGTAGTTTACATTATCCTGATTATAACTTCTACATGAGGTTCTTAAAGACTTGTTAATAATACTGCCTTTTCCTTTTATGCTTAATATTTGAACAAGATAGTCACTAAAATCTGCACTGAAAATTTTTAGTGAAGTGTTATGTAAACTCTTCTTGACTAGAAATTTATCTAGAGCTGTTTGGCAAGTTTCTGTTACTCATGTAGCAGAATTTACTTCTGCCTTTAAAGTATAGGGTGTTACAAGCTTCAAAAGGGTCTCTCCATTTCCACTATTTGTGAGGAAATCAATACTGAAGTCACCACAGATCATCAACTCACAATCCATTTTATTTACTTGATTTAGCAATGACTCCATTTTGTTTAAGGAAAGTTCAAAATTTCCAGATGGTGATGGGTAAACTGTAGCGATAATCACACTGAACTGAATAATTTTTATAGCTGCAATTTCATAATCCTTTTCGACATTTGTTCTAGATAAGTCAGGTAGGGTAATTAAATCTACATTTTACTTGGTGTAAACTGCCACCCCACTGTGCTTACTGTTTTTCCTGCAGTAGTAAGAAGCCAAAATGAATTTATTTTCATATTATGGATTAATTCTGGGTTAAGCCAGTTCTCAGAGATGCATAACACTGAGATATCTTTAAGTTCACCTGTTAACAGTACATTAATTTCATCTATCTTATTACGCAGGGATTGCACATTATGGTGACAAATTTTTAGATCAGGCGTATTAACAATTTGATAATTGGGAGTTATATTTATAGCATCACTTACCTTTAGTTTAAATTTGGATCATCAGTAGTTGATTCGAATTCTGGAATATTTACTTCATCTCCTTTTGTGAAGGAATTTTGGAAAACCTTTTGTAGCAACTCTGCTTTAGTGGCACTGTGTGTTATCAAGCAGTGAAGGTATTGATTGCATTTTCCTGCAGGTGTACTTTACATATGACCAGAATCTCTTTGGGTTTTCTGCCAGATTTAGAGACAGAATTCCATTGTGGAAACTGTTAAAAGCATCTCACATTGAAGTTCACACTAAAGTTTGAGCTTTTGTAAAATGTCGCCAATCTTTGGGATTATGCGTTGTTTTAAATTTGGCTTTTTTTATTGCTTCTGCAACAGTGTTCTGACCTGTTTAGTGTGCCGTGGGGGATCAGCACTATCTCTTATTAATTTATTAGGTATATGTCTCTTGGTTACCATCAATACTATTTCTTTTAATTTAAACCACATCTGGCTTGTGCTTACACAGTAAGATTGGAAGGAGTGGAGACTGTTTCTTAGGAAGATGTCAAAGCAAATTTTTATCTGCTTTCTTAAACAGACGTATTTTGTGTTTATTTTTGGTAGGTTTGAAAGTCATGGTATTCAGTCTATGTACAACAAACTTTTGGTTCTTGATTTCCTAAAAGCATTTGACACATTTCCATACCTATGTTTATTATCAAAAGATTGACCATATGGGGTATTAAGTGAAATTTGTGACTGAATTGAGGACTTTTTGCTAGGGAGGACACAGCATATTATCTTGGATGGAGAGTCACCGTCAGATATAGAAGTAACTTCAAGTGCGCATTCGGCATGTGTGTTGGGACCCTTGCTGTTCATGTTGTATATTAATGGCCTTGTTGACAGTAGTAATAGTAACCTCAGACTTTTTGTGGATGATGCAGTTATCTATAATGAAGTAATGTTTGAAAGAAACTGCAAAACATTTAGTCAGATCTTGATAAGATTTCGAAGTGGTGTAAAGATTGGCAACTTGCTGCAAATGTTCATAAATCTAAAACTGTGCACTTCACAAAATGAAAATAACTTAGTATCCTTTGACTACAATATCAATGAGCCTCAGCTGGAATCAACCAACTCACACAAATACCTGGGTATGGCACTTTGTAGGGAAATAAAATGAAATGATCGCATAGGCTCAGTTGTAGGTAAAGCAAGTGGTAAACTTTGGTTTACTGCTAGAATACTGGGCAAATGCAATCAATCTACAATGGAGATTGTTTACAGATCACTTTTGTGACCTGTTCTAGAATATTGCTCAAGCGCATGGACCCGTACCAAATAGGACTAATAGAGGATATGGAATATGTACAGAGAAGGGCAGCACAAATAGTCACAGGTTGGTTTGACCTGTAGGAGATTTACAGTGATGCTGAAGAAACTGAACTGGCAGACTCTTGAAGATAGATGTAAACTATCCTAAGAAAGTCTACTAACAAAGTTTCAAGAACCTGTTCTAAATGATGATTCCAGGAATATACTACAAAACCCTACACATTGCTCACGTAGGGATCATGGGGATAAGATTAGAATAATTGAAGCAAGCACACAAGCATTCAAACAATCATTCTTCCCACACTCCGTAATTGAATGGAAAGGGAAGAAACCCTAGTTACTGGTACAATGGGGCATACCCCTTACCATGCACTCCACAGTGGTTTGCAGAGTAGAGATGTAAGTGTAGGAGTAGGTGTAGGTTTAGGTGTATCATGTTTGCTGTGATTGGAGCTCAGTGTGGTTTTCCTGGTGTTTTAGGTCTCACTGTTGTTGGAACTGCAGGATCATCTGAAGGACTTGAACTGGTGAAAAAAGTGGGAGCTGATCATGTGTTCAATCACAGGTAAATATTTATGTGCAAGAAAAACTAGGTTTTATTTGGCATGTTGTGCTTACTGCAGTATTTTAGAAAACAGTTGTCAAGTATGATACTATCGCCCGCCCGGTTAGCCGTGTGGTCTAACGCACTGCTTTCTGGGTGGGAAGGCATGTCAGTCCCCGGCATGAATCCACCCAGTGGATTAGTGTTGAGGTCTGGTGTGCTGGCTAGTCTGTGGATGGTTTTTAAGGTGTTCTTCCGTCTGCCTTGGCGAATGCGGGCTGGTTCCCCTTATTCCGCCTCAGTTACACTATGTTGGCAATTGCTGCACAAACACTGTCTCCACATACAAGCACAACACCATTACTCTACCACACAAACATTTGGGGTTACACTCATCTGGTGTGAGACGTTTCCAGGGAGAGGGGGTCCACTGGGGACCGAACTGCGCAATAACATTGGGTTCAGTGTGGGGTGAGTGGACTGCTGTAGCCTCTTGTGGGGTTGTGAACCACTGAGGGCTACGGTGGGGACGAAGCCTCTCTGTCATTTCTTTGTCCCTAGTTCAATACAATACAATGATACTATTGCAGATATCATGTTAAACACACTCATATATGAATTATACATAACCTGTGTTGGATAATTGTAGGTTATTATTATTGTTACTTAATTTTGCACAAAATTTTTGGTGGTGTTGAGCATAGTTTTGTGCATAAATATGCACAATACTGGACTCTGTATAAAAGAAAATCAGATGTAAAAACAAAGAATATTTTTGATGGAAGATTGTAACATAAACAATTTCTGTCCTTCAGAAATTTATAAAATTTCTTCACCGGACCAAAAATATGGAATAGTAAAATGATACTGCAAATTTGCAGATGGTCAGGGATAGTAAAACATGGTTGAAGAAACATTCAGAGGGTACAAGAAATATGGGGAAGCAGGGGAACAGAGGGATTGTTCTGATTTCTGATGCAAAATTTGCCCAGCTGAGGCCGCTGACTTTCATGTCACTGGTGAGGTACTAACTTCACTATCTCAAAGTAATGTTGGTTTTGTGTGTGGGTTGTTCTGTGGCCTGTGTTGCCCTTCTTACTTCCCTAGGAAATACTGAATAAATGCTTCACTCTTCCACTGCTGACTTATCTGTAGGAAAGTAAGAGCAGGCATAAAAATGTTCCATTGCAACAACATTGGCTGTAAAACTTGCAACGTACCTTACCAACATTTTCCAACAAATGTGTTTTTAAACATTCTGGGGGTAATTTGAAGCAAACAAGTGGAAAAATAAATATTAGTAATGCAGTGATATGTTCCAAACGTTTTCTCCAGAACTGCATGTAGGATTGGAAAAGTGTTAGAAAGGAGATACTGAAGAAGGAGACAAAAGAAACCATCTTGCGGCAAATTTGATCTATGTGGGAGATAAGATCCACATTAATTTCTTAATTATATTGAGGGAAAAGACACTGTGAAATACTTTTGTAGTTTTCAGCTGTATTTTTTAACATATTGTGCATGTTATGTAAAAAATGAACATGAAGTTTTGGTATTTATTACTAACAATACATTACACTGAATACTTAAGCAAGTGCTGAAAGCGGTTTATCTTTACCTGTAAATCATCATAGAAAGAGGACATTATTTTAGTATGAGCTCAAGAGACAGCTAGTGACAACAAGGAAGAAATATGAGGAAATATGAGAATAATTTTTTAAGCAATAACTTTTGTTATAGCACAATAAATATTTTATAGGAAATGAAAATATTAACATTAATTTATTTTTCTACATAGTCACCTTTAATGTGTAAACACTTTTTCATTTGTGGCACCAGCTGTTGGATAATGTCATCACAGAACTCTGCCACCAGTCCATTTAACCATTCAGTTACAGTTGTCTTCAGTGCCATCATTCTCCAGTCATCATCCAACAACAAATTCTGTAAGAAAGATTGGGCATCCTAGATTAGGACTATAAGCTGGATAATCCAATAATTACCACCAAAAATTGTCCATTTGTGCCTTTGTACTTGCTGCAACATGAGGCTGAGCATTGTCAAGAAGCAGAATGATGTCCTTTGAGAACAGGCCCACTGGTGATTTTGAATGTCATGTATAAGCTTTAATAAAGTTTCATGTTACCTCTTAGGATTTATTGTCACTGTTCTTGGCAAGAAGTCTATCAAAAGAACAATGTTTTCGGTCCCTGAAAACTGCATCAATGATTTTCCATGTTGTGCTTGTTTGAATTTTCTTAGTTTCATTGGAGAAATTGGATGATGCCACTCAGATTCTCATTTAGTCTCTAGAGTATAGTAGGCAATCCATGTCTTATCACCAGTCACAATGTGACTCAAGAACTCATCGCCATCCATGCCATAGTAATCCAAAAATGAAAAATAATGTGCAAAACACTTTGTACGGTGTTCATCCATCAACATTGTTGTGACCTATATTGCACACATTTTTTTGTATTGATGTTGGTCTGCAACAATTGCACAAATTACTCATCTTGAGGGAAATGTTTATGAAGTATGCCAATAGCGAAGTGCCTCTTTTTACAAATCTTCTCTCCAGCTTTTCCAATTACTTTTTACAGGTGACAGTAGGCTGTCCAGATTGAACCTCATTATGAACGTTCTGCCTTCCTTCATCGAACAGACTGTACCACTTATGCACATTTTCACTATTCATCACATATTCCCCATACACTGAAACAATTTGTCAATAAATTTTAGCAGAAAGGACCTTTTCTACATTTAAAAATCAAATGTTTGAATGCACTACTCACACAGTGGGATTATTAATTGATATGGCATCAAGCAATGCAGCACAACTAAACAACCAACTCAGACATAGAGTTGAAACATATAGGCAAAGTACTGGGGACTGGCCAAGAATGGCTGACCTTAAACTGGCATTACCTGACACTGTGTGAACACTATGCACAGTCAGTTCTTACACCCCTTGTAATCATGTACAGCTATGTCTGGCTTAGTGACTCAATGACAGATTAGAAATCCAAATGTCTCGGCTTCATTCCACAGTCAATCCTTGGATTTTTTCTGTCACTTATTCTGCCTTTCACTTCAGGCAATGAACAGTTGATGCGGTACACCACTGTTCACAGTCTGCATAAAATTGTAGGACTCCCTATAAGTGGCTGGGTGTGTCATTTCAGGTTTAAGGGTAGGGCTACAGTATACCACTCCAATAGGATTGCACTGCAGTGTTAAAACCAATTTTCAGGTTGAGGTCAGCCTGCCTTACTTATGAATGAAATAAATACTGAAGTACCCTGAACCAATAATTATTTTAAATGAAAAATGTGGATAACTATTTGGGGGGTGTAAAGCTAGTTGTGTAACTTTCTGTTGTTCTCTCTCTTACTATGCAGTAATTTCAAATTGACTAATAACAACTATAGTTACTCAAAACTTCAATTATTAAGCTGTACTCAACCTGAAGGTTGGTTTGAACACCACAGTGCTTTACTAGGCACAACCCTCTTGGAGCTGGTATGCCCTTGCCTTACTCTGTTCTTTGAACTGGCTTGCTCGGGCAGTTCAAAGAGGACCTGATGTTTAATGTGAACTCCAAACCATGGTGCAATTTGGCCTGTATTGGAGCTAAAGAACATAGATGCCTGTAATTGGTGGAGGTGGGGATGGAGGAACTGTGTCTGGCTCTGGCTGATAGCAAAGACCAAGAGAGCACTAAGGTCCACAGCACGGTTCTCCTTCATCCTCCCAGTGAGATAACAGGGCACCGCGAAAGTGGCACCACTTCAGCTGGGAGTGGCCTAAGATCTACATTTCTATGAGCTTTGATTTGGAAGTGACAACAGATCCAAATTCCAAAGTAATCATGATTATGAGGTGTAGGTGGCCCATAATTTTTTCAGATACCCTGACTGACATTTATATTAAAAAGAATTTCTTTTGAATCAAAATGAAATGAACAAATTTCTTTCAATCTGAATTGACTGAATGAATGAAAGACTGTGACCATTAGAGTGATACAATAACCAAATGCTAATTACAGTTGCTCAAGGCACCATTTTATATTCATACAAGTTTGTAATTGTAAAACTTTATTGTTTTGAAATGATTTCATTTTAAATCCAGAGTGTACAGTAAATGAACACAATGTGCATCTGCCAGCTTTGCTAGTAATCACACAATGTTAAAATTAGCAACAGCGGCTTAAATTTGATTTCTTTCTTGAAAATGGGGCAAAGTTTTAGAAATGAGCCACTCTTAATATTTTCATGTTCATTGAACTGCTGAGAGCGTCACTCTGAAGCACTGAAAATTTCTCAGCTGAGTCTTTAGCCAACATGCATGAGTGAAAGGTTACATGTCACTAAGTAAAATATTGTGATGCTCATGTCTGGGATGTCATTCTAAATTAGTGTTCAGCTTATTTGTTTTACAAGCAGGGTTCTCTTTTTGTTATGTTTTGTAGTTATTTTATCTCATTTTGGTAGAGGCAAGAATTTGCGAATGACTCTTTGACCTTCTTGGTTGATCTGTTGTGAAAAATTAAGAGAAAATGGAATCAATTTATCAGGATATTAAGACTTGAATTGTGGATCATCTGGTTTCATTTCTTGTTACAGGACAGATGGGTACCTGGAAGATGCGGTAAAGACTGTTGGAAAGTTTGACATAATATTTGAAAATCTTTCTAATGTGAATCTGGGAGCAGATCTGACAGTTATGAACAAGAATGCATCTATAGCGGTAAGGCAATATAAAATTTGCTGTGTACAGTTACCTGATACAGTTGACATACATATTGAGCACCATGAAATATATATTTAAAGACTATAAACTGAAACTAAATAATATTTTGTGTGTGTTTTGTAAAACATTTTATGGACTGACTGTAAGAAGTCTTGGGAAATGTAAATGAGGATGACTGAATTGGTCCCTCTCATTTGTAAGTACAATATTCTAATGCTGCGGGTACCAAATGAGGTGTCTTAGTCTTTTGCAGTGGAATACACTTCTTCATATACAACCGACCAAGGTAGCTCAGTGGTTAGCACACTGGACTCACATTTGGGAGGATGTTTGTCAAATTCAAAATTACTCCTTGTTTAGGTTTCCCGTGATTTCTCTAATTTGCTTAAGGCAAATGCTGAGATGATTCCTTTGAAAGAGCATGGCCGATTTCCTTCCCCATCCTTCCCTAATCTGAGCTGGTGCTCTATCTTCATTGCCAATGGGACATTAAAACATTAATCTTTCCACCTCTTTTCATATAATGCTAGATAAATTTTAGCAGGAATGTATAGAAGCAAATTTATTCAGTCATTTATTCACCATCACATTCTATTGACTCCACCAAGAAGGAGGACCTTCAGGTATGTGCACGGAGTCAGGGTATACATTGACAAAACACCAGGAAATTGTAGAAACTTAATCCATACTCTGTATTAACAATAGACTAATTTGACCTTAATGATACAAAGAATATTGTAGATTTACTCTTAGCACAACCATTGGTAGCCAAAATATTGACATCATTTTCCAAAATTTTCGAGAAGGTGATTTATTCCAGGATAGTATCTCACATTTGGGTGTCAGAAGGGTTGCTCTACTGAGAATGCCATTTACATGTTCATTCGCCAGATTTTTACAAGCATTAGATAATAAAATAGTGCTGGTTGCTATTTTCTGTGTTCTACCTAAGTCATTTGACTGTGTGAATCACAGTATTCTCCTAGATAAGTTGAAGTTTTGTGGGACTGGTAGTACAGTCAACCAATGGATAATGTCATATCTAACCAAAAGAATGCAGAAAGTTGTACTTAATAATTCAACCAATATAGTTTGGGGACATAATTCTGACTGTGAAGGGATCACATATGGGGTTCCCCAAGTTCCACCTGTAAAGGGTAGACAGCTGTTTATAACCACACATGTTTATGCTTGAATTGTTAACTGCTTGTAATTTCAGAGGCTCGCTTGAGTCATTCATAAACAAGCTTGAGACCGGCAGGGTACTGACTTTTGAACTTCTGTCTATCAAGAACTTGAGGTCTGCGAGCCTATCAGCCACTTGTAATCAGTGCAATATTAGCTTAATCTTTCAGGATGTCATAGAGTGGCAAAAAGGAATAGTGTAAAGCATGCTTCCGAGGGCCTTACCTAGGATGTGCATGTTGCTGCCTAGTTCTTCATTCATTTATGATGCTGTTTGTGAGAGCCACAGCCCGTGGCAACTACAGTAGGCTGCCCCCGCCATTAGGGAATCCAAAAAGTTTTGTGCACGTTGTAGCTCATGGACAGAACCACCTGTGGTACCAGCAAAAATCATCGGTGTGAGTCTGGTTCTGTTTGGTGTGTGACTGTGCTGCTGGTGGAAATTCACCATTTGTAGCCAACTTTTCCTTTGTGGCTTGCAGCTGTCTGATCCCCTCAGCAATGCCTAGTTTATGCCTGTAACTTGTGGCTGCACAGCTTAACATTGATTCTTCTAACCTCTCTGATGAGTCACCATTGCAGAGGTAACCGATGAGGTTGCTACGGATGCTACAACTGTTGACTGCAGGGTAGCTAAAGTTCTGTCAGCTATTTGCAGTAGCTTGTCAAGAGGCTGTCCTTCCTACATGATCAACACCAGCTGAACTTGATGAGGAAGCTGTTGTCACCAGACATGTAGTAATAATTCAGTAGATATTATGCTTCCATCGACTATACTGAAGTGTCTCCAAAATTCCGATGGACATCTGTCCCCACGTTTCTCCTGGTACATCATCTGGAGAAGTCACTGCTCAGGCAATTTCTTGCAGTAAGCGATCAATGATGTTTTAAGTGTGATGTATAATTGTTGGAGCAGCGGACATAGGATCGCACCGGAGACTATTGCTGTCGCCCTTTGATCCAGCTTGCTAATTGCAAGAGTGAATTTTTCACAGTCTTCAGTTATGCTTGAAAATATTATCTAGTATCAGAAACTGTATGTCTGGTTGCATAGGTGTGAATGGAGGTGCTCTTTAGTGCAGCGTGGTTGATCCATATTTAGTGTATCTGCTGCACAATATTATTGCTGCTAGAGCTGTTCTTGTTTTTCCAGGATCACCAGTTGTGTAGAAAACAAGTTAAGCCCACATATAAAGTTACATAAGATGTTTTATTTTTCCAACTCAAAAGAGAATACTCAATAGAACCTGAGTCAAACTTTCTAATGTTCCCTACACTTGCACGGAGTAAACATAGCACACATCACTGGTTAATTCCCATTCCCACATAGTATAAGAAATGCCTATCACTCTTCATGTTCATTTAATCTTAATTGCAGATATCTGATGATGACAGTAACTGCAATGGCCTAATAAATAAAAAGATTTAATAAGTGATCTAGATGCTTTTATTCACAATACGGATGCACAGAAATGACAGTGTGTGTATTGAAGGAAGACACATGCTTAACAACTATACTTTTGTCTTCATTACATTGTTAGTATTAAATAACATGAGACAAGTATTCCTGTGTGTCTCTTTCCCAGCCACCTGTTTTTAATACAAAGTGGGAAGACTTCCCTTCAAGTCATTAGCACAGTCTTTCTGTAATGCCTGAGACTCCATATCCACATACATACTCTGCAAGCAGAGGGTACCTTGTACCACTGTTGTTCATTCCCTTTCCTGTTTCACTTGCAAGTGAAGTAAAGGAAAAGAGTCTGTCTGTGTGCTTCTGTATGAACCCTAATTTTTCTTATATGTGAGGGCTGATGTACCGTATCAAGCAGCAAATTGCTTAACTTTTTTTTACTGGCAGAACAATTAAGTCTGCTGAGTGCTCTGGCTCTTAGGGATATTTATGCACCATCATAATCTCCTGTTCCCTTCAAGTCTGCAGCACCTTGCTGAAGTTGTAGGTTATACAAGGGATCATGCATCATTTTTTTTATGAAAGTTTGTCTCAAATTTTAAATACTCTTTACTATATATTCCTTGGAGCCAAAGGAGCTTGGATCATTTCAGAACAGGCACACAGCATGACTGACATAAATTATTCAATGAACTGCTAGTAAATTCCTAAGAGTTCCCATGTTTCTACAATTTCTCATGTGATGCCATAATGTGGCTGATCTGCCACTCAAACTGCTGTTCCACCTATCATGGCCATTACATGAATTGTTGCTGTTGGACTCCCAATCCAACTGTCCAGCTGCTTGTGCCTGGTTGCCTGTTCTCACATTGCCTCTACTCCCTGGACTCTGACATCACAACTTGATATCAGAAAATGTCTCATTGGCACAATGTAATTTTTAAAATATTGTTATTGTGATTCTACAATGGCATGCTGTTGTGTGTCAAATGTATCTTACATTTATGTGTCTATGAACTAATTAAATTTCCTGTTCTGTTACCTCTTGCTATACTCCTCCAAGCTCAGTGTTGCAACTGTTTTGCTCCTCCAGAATAGTGGCCCTTGTGCATGTTTCTAGCTTTAAAAATATACCATCTCTGAATGGAGATGGTTCACACCAAAATCTTTCAAATTACATCTTGTCTTTGTGGTCCTTATGTGAGATGTCTGTTGGGGGCTTTAGGACCATTCCGTAAACTGTGACAAATGCCAGGTCTCTAAACTTCCTTGATAGAATTTTGTGAAAAAAATGTTTTCATCACCCCAGAAATCCTCATTTGAGTTCACAGAGCAGTTTTGTATTTTGATCGAATCTACTGGTAACAAATATAGCAGCACACTTCTGAATTGCTTTGATGTCTTCCTTTAATCTGATACGGTATGGATCCCAGATGCTCAAACAGTACCCAAGAATGGATTGTACGAGTGTTCTTATATGGTCTCCTTTAAAGAGGGGATGTAATTTCCTAGAATTCTCCCAGTAAACTGAAGTCAACAATTTGCCTTCACTACAGTGGACCTTATGGTTTACTCACTATTCAGTGTTAGGTTTGGATATTCAATTGATGTGGCTGTGCCAAACAGCACACCACTAATACTGTATTCAAAAATTACAGAAATGTTTTTCCTACAAGTCTTCAGTAATGTACATTTTCCCACATTGAGAGTAAGATAGAAATAGCAAAATAGATATTTTCAAACCATCCTGTATTCCTCTACAGTCAGTCAAAGATGACACTTTCTCATACACTATTACCCTCTTTAGCAAACAGTCAGAGGTTTGTTGTTCGCACTATCTCTTTTTAATGAGCCTTCTGGAAATGAGGCTGTGGTGTACGTGGCACATAGACAGAGAAAGCAGGAAGAATACAAACAGCAAAGTTAGAGTCCATGGGATACAGGCATATGTTTATAAGCTTGTCAGAGCTTTGTTTGAAGAGAGAGAGAGAGAGAGAGAGATACTGCTGCATTTAATGTGATGCTCCCTGCTGTTCTCCACAGGCTCTAGGCTGGTAATGACACATCAGTAAATTACACCAATAATTTAGAGTGCTGGTTTTTCTGACATAGACTGCATCCTAGCATAAATACAAACATGTATAGAGAAAGGATGCACCACACCATTATATAAATATATTTCCACAGAAAGCATGTGACATGATTAGATATGACAATATTCACTCTTAATTCTTTCATTGAGGATAAAATTTTTAACAGGTGCTTTGTGCTCACTAAACTCGAAACTCAAAAACAAAATAGAGGAAATTTGTCACAGACATAATTTAACATCTTTTTTTTCTGTTTTCCATCTTTCCCTTAGTTGCTTTAAATTAATGGAGGTATGTACAGTTTATGTAACTCATTGAAGGCAGTTTGTTTATTGCCATACATGTTTTGCTTCTTTTATTTGGGAAGCATCATCTGTGCGATTCCCAGCTCTGTTAACTCATGTGTGGTCCTGGAGATGTCTCATTAGTTTCCGTACTCCAGCTGGCCAATTTCTGGCATTCTTTCACCCACATTTGTCACACTGCATATATCACTTGCACTTTCCACTTTGTGATCAACATATATGCGGTGTGACAAATGTTGGTGAAAGCACCAGAAATTGGCCAGCTGGTGTATGGAAACTAATGAATAGATCTCTAGGACCACACACATGAGTTAACAGAGCTGGAAATTGTCACTGATGATGCTTCCCCCCCCCCAAAAAAAAAAAAAAAAAAAAAAAAAAAAAAAAAAAAAAATAATAATAATAATTTGAAATGCATGTGGCAATAAACAAACTGGCTTTAATTAGTTGCATAGACAGTACATACCTCCACGGACATAATTTAAGTTTAGCTATAAACAAAATGATAATTGTAAGGGAAGAACATAGATCCAAAACACTATTCTTGTCAAATGTGAGGTGTATTTCATGCAGGAGAGTGATGTTCAAGGTCACTTTAACATACACAGGTGCTCCTGTAAGTACTTGTAATCCATTAAATGTAAACACATACATAATGTATGCTAGCCTCAAGCTGCTGCAAATTGGTTCCAATGATCTAATAATAGACAATGAAGATATTTGTGTCATGAATGTAAATTATAAAATATTAGTCTAAATAAGTTCACTGGGAATGTCCAGGCCTTATATTCCTGCCAGAACAGGAGACAGTGTGTTCAGTTTTCTGAGTTAGTGAATAGAATAAGCTCAATAAGAGAGCTAGATGTTATGTATTGTGCACTGTGTCATTAAAGCTGCTATTAGTCACCGTTTGCAACAAAACTGAGAAGGCTCACTCCTCCAGAATTAAAAATGTCCCATCCAAGATAAACATTGCCCAACAAAGGAGACCATTTCTGTAAAAAAGAAGAAGGTCGCACATCAAATTCCTCTTCCAAACATGATGCAACTGAAGCACAGTCAGGTATTTTATTACAAGAAATATTGATGCTGTTTGATGTCACAGAAGTTGAAGAAATCCAAATGAATTGTCATCTGTCATAGGGAACTAATGTTCATTTGATATAACCTAAAATATTTGTAAAACAACTAAGACATGATTGTCAACTTCCTAATTGTGGATCTGTGCTTCCTTTTTCCCATTACTGACATATTTACATATGGTATTTCTATTGTTAGTTGGTTACCATACCTATTTTTTCCGTAGCTAATGTGTTGAGGGTGCTATGGCTAAATTGTAAGATAGATGCTTAAATAGCTGCAAACCACTGAATTGATGTGATATCCTAATCTATATCTACCTCTACATTTATACTCTGCAGACCACAGCGAAGTGAATGACAGAGGATACTTACAATTGCACTGTCATCCCCTGCTAAGCCCATATCTAATACTGTTAAAATACTGTAGAGCATGTATGAGATGAATTACCAATCATCTATTTTTATTTCCTACTGCTCCTTCCTGTAAAAAATCAACAAAACAATCTTGTGTCACTCTTCATTGTGGTATCTGCTTTTTCCAATCTGCCCCAAAATTGTTTTAACTAAAATGTGGAATGGGGGACAATTGCACAGGAAAACTGAAGAGTAATTTAGATTAAAGCATGTTGAGATTGTGCACGAAATTCCAATGAAAAGCACCACAACTTTATATTTAGTATCATAGGGATACACAAATTTTCAGGAAAAGTCTGAGACTGTTTGATTGTTAAGTACCATTGAACTCAAAAATATGCAACAGATGATCAATCATTCATCTCATAAGTGTGCTGCAGCAATCTGATGGGAAGTGTTGTTCGAAACTGTTGATAACAAGGAACATTAAATGATTTTGATGTAATGTCTTATTTTATCAATTTACTAATTAATAGCTGTTTCACAGTCTATATCTACATCTGTACTCTGAAAGCCATTGTAAAGTGCATGGCAGAGGGTACTTATCATTGTACCACATATTAGTATTTCTTCCTGTTCCAATCAGTATGGAGCATGGGAAAATCAAATGCTTAAATGCCTCCATACATACTGTAATTCATACAGTCTTGTCTTTGTTGTCCCTATTTGTAGATTATTCACTTAGTATTGGTTCTTGAAACATTGTAAGTTGATTTTGAGGAATGGTTGGTATTTATCTTCAGGTGTTGGACAAATCAGGTTTTTCAGAATTTGTGTGATGCTCTCCCATTTGTCAAACAAAGCTGTTATCATCCATGCTACCCTTCCCTGTGTAAGTTCAAAATTCTCTTTTTGTGCTGTTTGGAATGGTCCCACGCACTTGAGCAATGTGCTAAGATGGAAAGCACAATTGTTTTGTAAGCAGTCTCCTTTATAGACTGACTGCATTTTCACAGTATCCTACCAGTGACTGAAGTTTGGCTCGTGCTTACATAAACTGAGCCTGTGTGATCATCCCATTTCATATCCATACACATTGTTACACACAATATAGCGGAGATGCTGAGTCACAGATAGGCACAACAAAAAGACTGTCACAATATAAGCTTTTGGCCCCCAAGGGCTTTGACAAAAATAGACAAAAAACACACACACAAAACTCAGACACACATGACTGCAACCTCTGGAGGGAGAGAAGTAAAAAGACTGGGTGCATTGGTGGAATGAGGGCTGTGTATTGTTGGAATGGTAACATGGAAATGGGTGGATGGTTGAGAAAAGTGACTAACAAAGGTTGAGGCCAGGAGGGATATGTGAATGTAGGATATATTTCAGGGATATTGTTACATTCCATCCTGTATTTTCCATTGTTTGATCATTGTTACACACAGGTATGAGTTGACTGAATCCAATTGTGACTAAATTGATGCTGTGACGTTCTCAATTGTACATTTTGTACATTTAAAACAAGTTGCCTATATTTGCAGTACTTTGAAAGCTTATCAAGATCTGAAAGATTTGTGCAGCTTTTTTCAGACTGCTTTATTGTAGGTAACTACATCATTAAGTCTTAAGTTACTAGTAGTATTGCCTTTCAGGTCACTGATATACAACATGAACAGCAAGGATCCCACTACATTTCCCCGTGGCACACCTGAAATTACTTCTACTTCTGTACATGATACGCCATGCAAGATAACATGCTGTCTTGTTCCTACCAAGCTATCATCAATCCAGTCAAAAATTTTGTTTCATAACACATATGAATGACTTATGTTAATAAATTTTGGTCCAGTAACAACTTGAATGGAAGTTAAGAAACACTGGCACTTAGGCTTCCCTTGATAAAAATGTGAGTTCAGCTCACACAACTGATGTTTGCTGAATCCATACTGGCTGGGATAGAGTTCATTCTGTTGAAGGGACTTCATTATGTTTGTGCTCTGACTATCCTGAACTAAAGAAGCATGTAAAATTAATCTGTAACGGTTATAAGAGTAAGAGTACGGATGTGAAGGAAAAATTTTAAAGTTTGCACAGGAGAAACTAAATGGCAGTGGCATTGTGTGGTGTGCTGTGGTGTGTCAAGTCAGTAAGATTAGTCAAAATGTATAAGGCTTCCTGTAGTTATTGATGAATTTGGTTCAAGGGATCATGACTAGGAGAATCAGGCTCTTATCATGGTTCAGCTATAAGTCAGATTTTCTGTGCCTTCTGCAGCTAACTCCAAGAAAAGCACTGGACAGTTCCTATAGTAATACCAGATCTGATGCCATGCACATTTGCTGCCAAAGCTGATTTTCTGCTGTGTCTCTGGTCAGGTCTTTGTCATGTGACAGCTTATTGTGCAACTCCTCCTTGGCCAATGCTGGAGCTGTGTGGCTCGAACACTTTAGTTATTCTTTTGGTACAGGTATTAATATTAGATAATTAATCATGTTGGGAGATGCTTCCTGTTGTGTCATTACCATTGATACTACTGCATCTGGCACCTGGCAACAGTTGGCAGCATATCAAGACATTTCGACGGATGGTGATAGAGGATGCGCATGACAACGCCACAGCCAATGATGTGCACCCTCTGAGTGTGCCTACACTGGCTGCTGACAAGAGTGACCTCTGCAAACTGGATGCAGGAAAGCCGCACAGCAGCCTGGGCCAGTTCTCCATAAGCAAGTGAGCAGACTGTGCAGTGTCATGGCATTCCTACTCTGTTGTCAGGTGTTGACATTTATTGCTGTGTACATCAGACTATGTTTATGATCTCCAGTTTGATAAAACTGGCACAAATGTGTGTTTACAGACTATGTGTGCTGGTTAATTATTTACTCTTGTCTAGATCTTATAGTGGTAGTTTGTTGCTCTTGTAGTCCTGGACACCAGTCTTCCTATGTTGATATCCACTGAGGGATACAGTACACTCAGTGAAAATGTAGACCTCATACCAAGTGAAATGTATTAAGCTCTGAAAGAAGAAACACATCATGATTTATAAATGTAAAACAAAGGTGATTTACTTACCTAGGGAAAAAAAACCAGTAATGGTGGAGCATAGAAAAAGCCAGAAGTAGAATTGCTGAAACAAAATATGCTATTAATAAAAGTAACAACATCGAATATGTTTCATTCATGGTATTTGATGGCTGTAACATCTGAGCGGTATTGGATGGCTGTAACATCTGAGCCATAAGAAGGGAGAAAAAAGGCTGAAACATGTGAGTGTCTTAGTAAAGTAATACAGAAATATGCCAATGATAAATGAACTAGAGGCATACCACAACTGAGGTATGTAAATCAAGTCATGAAAGATGTTCATGCTGTACCAATTACACTGCTGCCATCCAGTCCATTCATTGAAGACCAAAGGAAAGAATTACTTTTGTCTCAAAAAGGACCTCAGAGCAATTTCAGCAATGTTAACTGTTGAACAGAGCAAATTTGAAGTGTTGTCTTGTATTTTATTCTAAATATATATAGAATAATTTTATTCGGGTGTGTTCACTAACCTGCTACAATACCACTGTCAAATAAATAATGAGTATAAATAATGGAAGGAGTAGAAATACTTACTAGTTGGCAGTTGTGCCACATAAAACGCTGTGCAGAAGTTACAGCAGATTTAGTATATAATATGACTGTTTTCACAGGTGGGCTTGCCTGTGATAGGATAGGACAAACCTGTGATGGGTCTGGAGTAGGCTGTGCTGGGTGGGTATGATGGACAGAATTTTGTTAGCCATAACATTTTCATTACACTGGACTTGAGCATTTCTGAACATTGACTTACTTGACTTAATTCCTTTTACTCCAATGTGGAGCATATGGCACATTTTAGAGCTCTCCATCTGACCCTGTGTGTTGCCATCTTCTTGATGTTACTCCAGGAGTGACCAACGGCTGTCACCTCAGCTTCAACAGTCCTGCGCCAGGTCAACCTCAGTCTGCCTCTCCTCCTTGCGGGTTCCATTCTATAGCCTGCTTTGGAATATGTTGCAGGCCTCTTCTCAGGGTGTGTCCAATCCATCTTCATTTCCATTCTTTTACGGTTATCTCGGCTTCCCATTGTTGGGTGCATTGCCATAGTTCTCGGTTTGAGATAACATTTGGCCAGCATACTCCCAGTATCATCCTCATACATTTATCATTGAAGGTTTGTGCTCTTGTTTTAATTTGTGCTGTCACCTTCCACGTCTCACACCCATAAAAGAGAACAGACTTTACATTTGAGTAAGAGATTTTAAGCTTTACCTTCAACAATATTTCACAAGATGTCCAAACTGGATGCAGCTGGGCAAAGGCCCCTTTTGCCATTTTGATCCCACTTGTGATGTCTTCTGTCACACCTCTCCATTTTTGGAAACAATACTTCCCAGATAACAAAAGCTCTCCACCTGCTCAGTCTCCTCTTCTTTCATGGCTAGTGCATTCTTGTTCTTTCTGTTCATCCTAAGCTCTTTAGTCTTAGCCTTGTTTATTTTTAATCCAACTCTCTGAGCTTCTGTTTCCTATTCCCTAAGCTTCTCTCTCATATCCTTGAAAGTGTGGGACAGAAGGCAGATGTCATCTGCAAAGTCCAGGTCCTCCAGGCGATCATATAGGGTCCACTGTATACCTCTCCTTTTCTCTCAGGTTACCTTCTACATGACACCATCTAATGTCAGCAAAATAGCAGTGGTGAAAGCAAACAACCCTGCCTTACTCCAGAATTTAAAATGAATGGTTCTCAGAGATTTTCATCGTGTTTCACATGGCAAGTATATTCTTTGTACATCCTCTTCACGATACTGATGATCTTTGGTGGTACTCTCTGACTCTGCATTGTTTTCCAGATGGCTTCATGCTGCACTCTATCAAAGGCTTTTTCATAGTCAACAAAAGCCAGATACGAAGGAGACCAGTATTCCATGGATTGCTCAATAATGATCCTCAGGATGTCGATTTGGTCTGTGCATGATCTGCTTTCTCTGAAACCAGCCTGTTATTTCCTGAGCTTACTATCCATGGGCACTCTGAGATGGTTTAAAACAACCACTGACAAAAGTTTGATGCTACGCCAGTTATTGCACTTTGTCAGGCCTCCTTTCTTGGGCAACTTGATAAGGATTCTCTTTCTCCAATCTTCATCGCCCCTTTCTGCTGCCTCTTGAGCCCTTTCTGCAAGCTGTTCTAACTGATTTCTTCTGTCAGATCTAGCGCTTCTCTTCACTTGCCGATGAACTTAATTGTACCTTGCCCTAAGGCATTGTTTTTCTTCATCATCCCGACACTGGTTGATCAAGGCATTTATTTCTCTTCTTTCTTCAATCTTCTGTCGTATATTATCAGATATCCACAACATTTTCATTACCCTGGAGATGAGCATTTCTGGACATTGCTTGACTGATATCACTCTTTGTCACTGCAAAATCACTGAGTTCATCTCCATTGACTCCAACCCCACTGACACCATCCATTTCATCTCAAAGAATTTAACTCAGTTGATGTATAGCAAACTACATGAGTGATTTTTTTTCTGTTGCTTGCCAGTTACAGAGATACCAGTCTCAAGATACCAGTTTCCATTTCTGCTTGATCAAAAGGAAAATTCACTTGAGTAACTATAAAATCAAGAGACAGAATGGCTGACTTGTACTTAACTATTTAAAGTATGAGACTGTCCTAGCTTTTGAAACTATCAGTTCCTTCCTTGGGAAAGAAGGAGGGAGCAATAGGCTGCGGAAGATTATAAAGCAAGGGCATTTCACTCAGACCCCTGGATGAGAGCGACCCACGTGCTGTGAGGATGAGGACCTGGTCATCCTTTCTGTCTCAAAATTTTTGTTTTTGTTTCTGCTGTTCTTTTTACGAGTTGAACGGTGTGACATTAATGTTATTTTCTCTGACCAAAGTATTAATTCAGAACTACTTGCAGATTGTGGGATGTCGAGGAACAGTTGAAATAAATCCGAGGCTTATAATGCAAGCAGAGGCAACAGTGCATGGTGTCTTCCTCTACAACTCAACTTCAGTAAGTTTTAAATGATGCGAAATTTTAAAATAAGTACAGTTTTTAAATATTGGCACTGCAGCACAGTGGTCAATGATCCACACGTGCACTGAGTATCTGCTTATAGTGATTACCCACAGATGCAATAATGGTAGCATCCATGTGTGTTTATGTTTATTTGCTCTTATTTAAAATGCCTTTGTTAACTAAAAATCCAACAACTTCTGAGTTACATGTAGTGATTTATTTTATGCGCTAAATAGATGAGAAAGTAATCAGATTCATCAACACTAGTGGAACTCATAGAGAGAACACTATGGCAAAGTAATCATAAAAAAATGGCTTAGAGCATTTAGAAATGGGTGTACTGACATTCATGATGAAACACAAAGTCAGTGACTACTTGTTATCACTGAAGATTTGGTGTAGAAAGCTGATGTAAAAGTTCTAGAAAATTGATACTTTCATTTAACACTTTGATTTAATCATAATCAAATGCGCTTCTTCAAGTTACAAGAAGTGTTCTCTAAAAAATTCTTACTTAATGCATAAACTATTTGAGATTGTGCCCACAGCATTTGTGATTGGTTGTCAAATTGGGCAGCAGTTTTTTTAATGGGGAAGTCAGAAGTTGGTTGTTCATTATTATCAGTGCCTTGCTGTTGATAGAAATCATGTTGAAAAGCAGATTAGATTTATAGGTTTTCATAAAGTAAAAAACTATATGTGACTGTAGGCTTTCCTGGCATAAACTGATGATGAAGCTTTCTCGGGTTTCCAGCCGGAGACCCGAGAAACCTTCATCAACAAGTAATAAAACTGTTTTAAAAACAAACTTGTGTTTCTTTAATATAAATAATAGTGTTCACTTAAAGAAAAACACACTGAATTCTACAAATTTCTTCTCTTTCTCTTGTATGTATGCGATTTTTGTGTGAAAATACTTACATCTGATAACCACAGTGGTTTTTTTTTTTTTTTTTTTCCCACTGACAGGAGGAGAGGCAGGCTGCTATTGACAATCTCTTGGAGGGAATTGCCAAAGGCTGGGTCAACCCTGTCGTGGCTAAGGAGTACAAGTTTGAGGAAGCTCCTCAAGCTCATCACGACATCATCCATACCAAGGGAGCAACAGGCAGGCTTGTGTTAACTCCCTGAGGATGCATTTAGAGGGCTGGGCATAAAACACACCCACTAATATCCTTCTGTTGTTCGGTTCTGTGTTTCTATAAGTGGAAATCTGGGTTTGGGGGTCAACTGCCAGCAGCTGTATTTTTAAATGTTGATTATGGTTCATTAGTGCTCATCTGATGTTACTTTAATTTCATGAAGTGGATTGGTACTTTGTTATTTCATAGCAGGAACAATAACACATACTTACCAGGAGTTACAACAATGTGCAGAGTGAATGTTTAGTGAACAGAGGGACATCATTTGATTTGAAAATGAAACTGAGATTATTTACATGATGGAGGTACAATAAATGCAGTGGAAAAGGAACAGCTTACCAATGGACTGTGGAAATGAGTTATGGATCAAGTTGTTGGATGATTTAGTGTAGTGGAGTTTAGTTGTAACAAGCTAGAGCTCATGTAATATGGTGCGTCCTGAAGTGAAATATGTCTATGGAGTCAGTGTCCTTCAAGTAATCTTTTGTTTTGTTCAGACGTACAATCATAAACAAATGGAATTATGACACATATAATTGCAACTTAACTGAAATTGTACATGAAATTATGATACATGCAGTTCAAATGAACTGAAATTGTTATTTTGTTGTTAAATTGCATTTTACATAGATTATTTTTGATAAATAACATAAAATGTGTAATTTGAACACAAGCAAAAGATAGAGCAAAACAAAGGAAATTAATTGTTGACTAAATCTAACAAGTGAAATAATATCTTCATGAATAATTTCTAATAAATGGACTACATTCTGTAGCACTTGTTAAACAAGTTCTTCCATGGTTCCACATACTAATTTGCACATAAGACAGGAATGTAGATAGAAATTCCTCCTCAGTGTTGACAAAAGCAAAAATGTGATGCTGTGTGGACAGAAATTATAGTGGTAGTAGGAGTAACGGCTTTTATTGTAGTGGTAGCTCGTAAAGTGTAACGAAATCAACTAAATCTTGCTCTGAGTGTTTTGTTGTCACTGTGTGTGCCATTACCCACAGCACATAGCTGCATGGTTTGATTGCCACAAATGTGGGCTTGTGGTCAATGTATTAGCAAACTGTCTTTGGAGGCAACTAAACATTGATTGGTAATATAGGGTAACCAGTATCTTCACCAGTAGCAACTAACATTTTTGGTTTTGGTGCCTTTAGCAGTTTTGAATTTCAAATACCAGATTTAGTTAACACAATATACATTATTCCATTCAGTGATCTGGACACTCCATGTAAGGCATGATCTGCTTTATTTGAATCTAATCTTAGTTGTGCATAAAAGATATCCTTAAAACCTATAACTACTCCTTGTTTTTTTCCAGGTCAAAACCCAGGGCATTTGTTGTGAAAGTAGTTAATGTGAGATCTGACCAATTAGAGGCATCAGGTGGTGTGACACCAATTGCATCTAGCTACAGGTGTTGCCCATGATAGTAATTAAAAAGCATATGGACATAATTTGCTTTTAAAGTATCTTATCAGTGCTCTTTCTAATGTAAACAATTAGCATATATCATACATCATCTAGAAGAGCTACCGGATTGTTCTGTTCTAAGCGGAAGTGTAATCCCAGTCAAGGGCATCTGGGGACAAGTACCTAAAGTAGGGAACCATCAAATTCCTCCACGCTTGTCCCCTCCCACTTTCCCAGCTCACCAAAATGTTGCTCACACCACTTCCCTCAAAACCAGCTTCCTCCTCCTCCTTCAAACTCTCTCCTCTCTATGCCACCTCCCTCTCCTCCCAGGAGGTGTGTCAAGAAAGTAAAATATTTAAGAAACCACTCTTAAAAAAAAGTATCTTTTATTGTGAATACTTTATTACAATCAATACATTAATACTGTAGGAAAAGGTAGATTGTTGCTTACCATAAATATAACATGCTAAGTTGCAGGCAGGCACAATTAAAAGACACTTACACATAAGCTTTTGACCGCAGTCTTTGTCAGAAAAAGAGAAACACACACAATTCATTCACACAATCAAGCACACCTCATGCACATGTGATCGTCAACTCTGGCAGCTTGGGGTCAGAAAGCATTGCGGAGTTGCCGGTCATGTATGCATAAGGTGTGCTTGTTTGTGTGAATGACTGGTGTGTGTTTCCCTTTTTACAATGAAGGCTAAGGCTGAAAGCTTATGTGTTAAGTGTCTTTTAATTGTGTCTGTCTACAATTTAGCATGTTATTATTATGGTAAAAGTCTGTGTTTTCATACATTGCTGATATTCCTACCTGGAATTTCCATGGTTCATTATATCAACACTATACTTTAACCAGTTAGTCATCCATAAATATAACTAATTTTAGTGAAGTACAGAAACAAACTTTTTCATAAAAAAGTGTATTTTTAACTAGTGAGACAACCTTTTTACATTTACAATAAAATACTAAAATTAAGTGAGTACAGCACCAGATAATATTGCAAAATAATGGAATTGTATCAACATCTACACCCGTATTCTACAAACCACTGTGAAGTGCATGGCAGAGGCTACACCCATTGTACAAATTATTAGGACTCCTTCCATTTGCTTGTGGAGCATGGGAAGAATGACTGTTTGAATACCCCTGTGAAAACTGTAATTAATCTAATCTTGTCCCCACAATTCATACAGGAGCAATATGTAGAGCCAGTTCTTGAAACTTTGGAAGTATCTTCTAAAGTGCCTGCCAGTCCATTTTCATCAGTATTTCTATGAAGTAGGTCAAACAAACCTGTTACCATTCATGCTGCCCTTTTCTGTACTTGCTGAATATCCTCTGTTAGTTCTATTTGGTACGATTCCCCCACACTTGAGCAATATTCTAGGATGAGTGATTTGTGAACTATCTCCTTTTTAGACTGATTGTGTTCTACATCTGTCAATGACTCTCCATCCAGGATAATGTGGCTGCATCCTCCATAGCAAAATATCCTCAATCCAATCACAAACTTTGCTTGGTACCCCACATGACTGTACTTTCAATAATAAGCATAGGTGTGGTGTTGCATCAAATGCTTTTTGGAAATTGAAGATACTGCATCTACCTGACTGCCTTGATCCATGGCTTTCAGGATGTCATGTAAGAAAAGTGCAAGTTGGGTTTCAAATGATCAATGTTTTCTGAATCCATGCTGGTTGAAATGGATGAGGTTGTTTTGTTCAGATACCTCGTTATGTTTGAGCCTAGAATATATACAAAGATGCCATAAAAAATGGATGTCTAGGATACTGGATGGACTTCTACTTCCCTCCTTGGAAATGGGTATCACCTATGCTGTCTTCCAACTACTGTGCACGCTTTCTTGTTTGAGGGATCGACAGTAGACAGTAGATTATAGTTAAAAGAGGGGCTGACTCAGCTGCAAATACAGTATAAAATCTGAGAGGGATGCCGTTGGGCCGCAGAGTTTTATTCAGTTTTACTGATTTCAGCTGTTTCTCAACAACAGTAACACTAATAATTATTTCACACATCTCTGCAGTGCAAGACCTAAACTGGGACAATATCCTAGGATTTTCATTTGTAAAGGAACATTCGGAAACTGAGTTCAGCATTTCTGGCTTTGCTCTGCTATCCCCAATTCCAGTCCCTGTCTCATTCATGAGTGTCTAGACACTAACTTTGGTGCAACCAACAGCCTTTATACAAGACCAGTATTTCTTTGGGTTTTATGAGAGGTCCATCTATAGTTATTGAAGGCTTCACACATTGCCCTCTTGACAGGCAAAGGTCTTTCACTCAGTGTCTCCCTGTGTGTAGCATGATGCTTTGTTTCACACCTATTATGCAGTAGTCTCTGTTTCATTAGGAGTTTCTTTACCTGTTTACTATGTAGGGTTCCTCCTCTCATAAACTATTTTTCTGCTAGATACATATCTATCCAAGTGCACAGTCAACTATTCGCCTAAACCAGAGCCACAGTTGTTCTAAATTATCCTCTCTGTAGCTAAATGTTTGGATATACTCCTTGAGTTATGACACTGCTGCCTTTTTATCTAGTTTTCAGAAAATATAAATCCTCCTACTAGTCTTGTTTGGTAACCATTGTTGCTACAGCTGCCTCTTGGTCACTGATAGCAGTTTCCATGTGGACATCATCAAAGAGGTCAAGTTTATTTGTTGCTATTAGACCCAATATATTTCCATCATGAGTGGTGTTACAGACACTCTGTTCTAGCTAGTTCTCAGAGACTACACTTACACTATGTGATCAAAACTATCCAGGCATCCCCAAAAACATAAATTTTTCATATTAGGTGCATTGTGCTGCCACCTACTGCCAGATACTCTGTATGAGCGACCTCAGTAGTCATTAGACTTCGTGAGAGAGCAGAATGGGGCACACCACAGAACTCATGGACTTCAAATGTGGTCAAGTAATTGGCTGTACTTGTGTCATATGTCTGTATGCAAGATACTCCTAAACATCCATAGGTCCACTGTTTCCAATGTGATAGTGAAGTGGAAATGTGAAGGGACATGTACAGCACACGAGCATACAGGCCAACCTCATCTGTTGACTGACAGAGACCACCGACAGTTGAAGATGGCCATAAGGTGTAATAGGCAGACATCTATCCAGACCATCACATAGGAATTCCAAACTGCATCAAGATCCACTGCAAGTACTATGACAGTTAGGCAGGAGGTGAGAAAACTTGGATTTCATGGTCGAGCGGCTGTTCACAAGCCACATCACTTGGTGTAAGGAGCGTAAACATTGGATGATTGAACAGTGGAAGAACGTGTGGAGTGATGAGTCATGGTACACAATGTGGCAATCCAATGGCAGAGTGTGGGTATGGTGAATGCCAGCGTGTGTAGTGCCAACAGTAAAATTCGGAGATGGTGGTGTTATGGTGTGGTCATGTTTTTCATGGAGGGGGCTTGCAGCCCTTGTTGTGTTGCGTGTCACTATCACAGCACAAGCACAGGCCTCCAATAATGTTTTAAGCATCTTCGTGCTCCCCCACTGCTGACGAGCAATTTGGGGATGGCGATTGCATCTTTCAACATGATCGAGCACCTGTTCATAATGCACGGCCTGTGGTAGACTGGTTACACAACAATAACATCTCTATAATGGACTCACCTGCACAGAGTCCTGACCTGAATCCTATATGTTTTGGTACACCGACTTTGTGCCAGGCCTCACCAACCAACATCGATACCTCTCCTCAGTGCAGCACTCCATGAAGAATGGGCTCCCATTCCCCAAGAAACCTTCCAGCACCTGATTGAACGTATGCCTGTGAGAGTGGAAGCTATCATCAAGGCTAAGGGTGGGTCAATACCATATTGAATTCCAACATTATTGATGGAGGACGCCACGAACTTGTAAGTCATTTTCAGCCAGGTGTCCAGATACTTTTGATCACATAGTGTAGCAATATTTTACAGGACATCTTGCCGTGGCCTTACTTATAAAACTGTAATTCTCCCAACTGATTGTTGGGTGGTTAAAGTCTCCACCAATGATAACAGTGTGATTGGGGAACTTAAGTAATAGTGAACGTACACAAAACCCAATGTTTTTGATTATGTTTGGAGATGAGTCTGGTGGTCAATATAAGGATTTGATTGTAAGTTTACACCCATCCTTCATACTGAGTCTTGCACAGACACTTTTATATCACAGACACATTTATATCTGGGGGATTTGATTTCCTGCCTAGCATGACAAATACACCATCTCCATTTACCAGTAGCCTATCCTTACAATATAAGCTTGAATTTTCCACAAATGTCTCACTGCTATCAATTTCACATTTTAACCAGCTCTCTGCACCTAGTATAGTGTGAGCTCCACAGTTTTTTGGGAGCACATCAAATTGTGGCTCTTTGTTGCAAATGCTGTGGCAGTTAATCACTAGGATTTTAATACTTTTGCCTGTAGGGGGCATATCTTGGATCTTAGACTGACACTTGCAGGTCCCCTACAAGTGCTGTTATGTGGACTGGGTGGAGAGTTGCCTCATCTAAAAAACCCATGTGTGCACCCCATATGCAGTCAGCTATCCAGGTAGCAGCCTTTGATGTGTAGTGCACACCTGACCCATTAAGAGTGCTGGAAGACAAAACAGAAAAAAAAAATAATTTGGAAATAAGTACAAAAGTGTGAATACCCTTGTTACAAATTAAACTGCTATTAGGATAATGTGCTTAATGACTTAGTGTATAGTCTTAGTGAAATGATTTTTCACTTTTTTCTATTTGCAAAATGGCCCATAATTTTAGATAAATCAGTATTGCATCCTTTTCGTTATTATATCTTTCAGTTATGTTGGCAATTAATTTAAGCTTGTATGCTATACTCTTCCTACATGCTTTGCTTTGTTGTTGCCATCTGCAATGTAGTCTTTGTTTGTGTGCAAGTGTGTATGTGTTGAAGTAAAATGTGATTTCTATGTCAGTGATGTGAGAGCTCTAGAGGTTTCACAGGAGATACCAAGTGCCAGAAGAATCTATTCCCCAGTACATTTCTCAGTTAAAATTGCTGTCTGAACACTGAATTTAAAGAGAGTCTGCAAGAAACTGTATGAGACACATTTGTGTGTGGCTTAAGAAGTGAACCAACTTGGAAGAATACGGTTGGGGAATGCTAACTGATCTTCAGTAACTGTCAAGAAATTACAGTGCTGATGCGGTGTTGGTTGGGAATGGGCACATGAAGCCTCATAAAGCAGAGTGGATCAAGTTAATTTGACATCAGGTAATTCATACTGTTGTCATCGTAGGAAACAAGAACACATATAGCCTCAGTGCTCACTAAAAGGTTCCATTTGCAAAATTGGTGGACTCCAAGGACATATTCCAAAAATATGTCATAGGAAAAGCTTAAACTTCAAGCAGTCAACAATCAACAAGTTGGAGTCCAAAGAAATCCATTGTGAGGAAAATTGAGAGAAGGCAAGCCAAGTAACAAGAGGAATCACGAGGTAGTATGAAACTAGGCATTTTTGCCAGGTGAATTCTCTTAGATGACCACCTCTTCTAGCAAAATAAAATACAGAATAGGGTTGAGAGGTAAAAATCTTGTCAAGTTGTCAGAAAAGGAGCTAGCCCATGCCAGACGGGCTACACCTACTGTTCCTGTCATTCAGTGGACTAAAAGCCAAAAACCTAAAGTAACAATTTGTGGTAACTGTTAATGCTAACTTTGTCACTTCCCAATATCTCCTACAAGCTAGGAGCAGAAGAGAAATTCACCAAAATGACTTAAACAATTCCTATGTACAAATAGAAATGGATGAATCATCACAATATCTGCAAACCATTATAACTCCTTGGGCCTTTTATAAATTTATTAAACTTACTTTTGGAATTGCCACTGCCCTTGCTATATGGCAAGAAAAACTGGAGAATATTCATATTGATCTTAAGAAAACAATTTTTTATTTTGATGATACTACTGTCACAGGCTTCTCTCCAGCAGAGTGTTGGTTCCATTTTGTTATGTTAACTGAAAGCTATTACACTATAGGACAAACTGTAAATACTGAGAAAAGTAAGTATTTCAAAATAGAATGAAATATTGTGGTCATATTATCAATAAAAAGTCTGGCCTTGTAGTTTAATGGTAAAGCACATGTCTGGAAACCAATGGATCATGAGATCACCTCCTGGTTGGACTACAGGTTTTTTCAGGCTGCATTTAATGAAGCCTTCACCTCTCAATGATGTGAAGATTCACCAGATATGAGACATGGCTGAGGTTCCATGTTAAACTGCAGGTCCCCTTTCCCCAGTAGGATTACTGGTACTGGTGCAGGTTAAGGACATGCAAGGGGCATCAAGTTCAAAGATTTGCACCAGGCTGTTGAACCACATGAAAATATTGTTGATACAGATGAGTGGAACACTGCCAATGGAAAAGCAGGAGCTGTGCAGAAAGCCCCAGAGCCAACAACTCTAACTCAGGTCTTGCCGCACAGTGAGTTGGAACAGCAAACAACACAATCAGGAATAAGATATTTGCTTTAGTACATCACAGCTCATTCCAAAGGAAACCGAGCGAGGTGGCGCAGTGGTTAGCACACTGGACTCGCATTCGGGAGGACGACGGTTCAATCCCGTCTCCGGCCATCCTGATTGAGGTTTTCCGTGATTTCCCTAAATCGCTTCAGGCAAATGCCAGGATGGTTCCTTTGAAAGGGCACGGCCGATTTCCTTCCCCATCCTTCCCTAACCCGAGCTTGCGCTCCATCTCTAATGACCTCGTTGTCGACGGGACTATAAACACTAATCTCCTCCTCCTCCAAAGGAAAACATAACAAATTTAAACCCAGACACTACCTCTTACACAATACATATACTCCAAAGAATGACATAATTTATCCTTGAATGTATAATCTTAGTTCAGTCATATTTCTCAGTGCTATTGGCTTCCTGGACTTAGGGTATTCTAGCCTATAGGTGTTTGGAGGCCAATATTCAGTAACACTGAATGGCCAGTGATACAATTCAAAAAGATTTTATATCCCTTATCAATGTTGTTAGACTTATCCTTGGTTTGTACCAAAAACCAAACCCGTTTTCTCAAACCTTGTATGCTGGAACCTTTTCTCTTGGTGTTAGTTCTGCTCTTTTAGTTTATTTTGCATGTGTTCCTTAATCAATTCTTCTGTTACATGGGCCATGGTCGCTTGCCCAGATGGAAATTCTACCACTTTAGCGATCAGATTTGCAGGCTGCAGGGTGTCTCATTACTTAATAGGGACTAAAGTGAACCAGGGGGTGTCAAACGACTTCTGCACAGTACTAGATAGCATCAGAGGATCGTGGCAAGGAACAGGCCAGTGGGAGCTTAGTAAAACAATATTAAAAAGTCAATCACTTTATTACAACCCATGTGGCTACACTTAGGTGCCGCAAGTGTGGCGGCCATGTCCCTTTGCCACGGGGTGAGGTAGGTGCATGCCGCGTGCTGTTGGCTAGTACCCAACCAGTAGGCCCTGACTTATTTGCTCTGGAATGATGCCCATTTGCCAGCTAGCATTTGCAACCCAGTTAAGTGTACCACAGCTGCTTGCAGGTGGCGTCAGCAGCATGGGAGGCAACCAGAACATTTTCAGAGGGTGCCAGCATCCTGGTGGAAAATCTCACCTCTGTGAGTGGTGGTGTGAAGACAAAAAACTTAATAATGATCATCTCCTGGGTTCAGTTATGATGCCACATCTGATCTCCTTGAAACAGAGTTGAGGAAGTTCATTTATGCAGCCAATCTGGCTTTGGCTACTCAATGGAGAAGTCTTGAAGTTGGTTAAGAGATATTCTCTGGAGATATAAGTACAATGTGTGAATACCTCAAATAGTGCAGATTAAAACCAAATCCAAAGAATACTGAAGTCAGCTGCTTTCATCTTAATAGCAGAATGTCCATTGCAAAGCTAAATGTCACCTTTAACGGTCAAGACCCCCAGCACCAAGGATTCTCAAAATATTTGGGAATAACTCTTGATAGAACTTTGTCACATAAGAAACACATAGAAAACAATGTAGGAAAGCTGAGATCACAGAACATCATAAAGGATTTGAGTGGTACCTCATGGAGTGCAACAGCTACAATACTGCGATTTCTTTCTTAGGACGTGTTTACTATACTGCCAAATACTGCTCTCCAGTGTGGCTTAATACTGCACATGTCAGAAAAATCAATAAATGTACCAAAGAGGACAACAATATGTTACATCAGTTCTACTCCTGTGAACTGGTTACCACCTCTGAGCCACATTGCTCCACCAGATCTTCGAAGACAGAATGCCCTCCTGAAATAATATGAAAAATTAATTAACATTCCCCATCTCCCAATCCAGTTTGATGTTCCTGCACTTAGAATGAGCTCATTAAAGCCCTGGCAGTTACCTATTGTATTCACTGCAAGCAGTGGGTTTCAATATGGGCAGGAAGTGGTCAAATGTGTAGAA
This sequence comes from Schistocerca americana, assembly GCF_021461395.2. Lineage (NCBI taxonomy): Eukaryota > Metazoa > Arthropoda > Insecta > Orthoptera > Acrididae > Schistocerca > Schistocerca americana. The sequence goes on from NC_060122.1 coordinate 621,153,833, forward strand.
CAGCATTGGCCATGAGGACTATCAGACCTTCATAAGGCGTGGTACAAGACCAGCCAATGTGGAATTTCTGCATTCATGCCTGGAAGACAATTAAAAGGATTTGTACAGGCCATAACATCTGCACAGAAACCTCTGTCATGGGGAAAGGCTTAATCTCCTCAATGTGACTGTGGAAATAAACATCAGACCGCCAAACACATTTTAACAAGCTGTAGAAAACGGGCTTATCCTGGAAATACAGGAGATTTCTTTAAAGCGACAAGGCAACCCTTGAATGGATTAAAAACTTAGATATTAATTTGTAGATTTAGTGTTTTAGTTCTGTTTGTTTTGCAAAATTATACAGTTCATGTATGTTAGTTGCACTTTAGTTTATATTGGCATTTGCTAAATAAATAAATCCCCTATACATTTGGCTTGGGCTCCACAGCCTCTAAACAGCACCCATTATAACCAAATGGGGTAGATACTACTGCACTTCAATCAACCAAGTTGCTGTCAACACACTTATTCACTACTGTACAACTCACACTTACTCTGTCTGGAGTCTGCAGCTCGTGGTCTTGCGGTAGCGTTCTCACTTCCTGCGCAGGGTCCCGGCTTCAATTCCTGGCAGGGTCAGGGATTTTTCCTGCCTCGAGATGACTGGATGTTGTTGTATCATCTTCATCATCATCATTCATCCCCATTATGGTCGGAGGAAGGCAATGAAGACCATCTCCAATAGGACCTTGCCTAGTACAGCGGTGTGGGTCTCCCGCATTGTCCCCAACGCTCCTCCGAGTATGGGACCTCTCCATCATCACTCTGTCCAGAACTACAGCTATGTCAGATTCCACAATTCCACGTAATATCAGAGCTGATACTCCTTTTAACATCCACAATGTTATTACTCCCTGTATTGCATCAACTTTCAGGGATTTTCACAATGCTAGCTAGCATCCTCTTCATTAAATTTCTCGATTTTTCCACTTAAAAGATCATCCTATCAGTTATCACATTTCATCCTACTTGAAGGGTGTGGTGGCATGTGATTGGGTTGAAGTCTCAGTCTAACACTGTTGACAACAAACAACATCTTTATGAGTTTCCGTCCATATTGCTTTGTGGCTCAGTGATGCAAACAGGCATCTCCATATTGATCCTCGCCGGTGGTGATGTATGGGTGGCAGTGCCCAGCTGGAATACTGTGTCTGTGCCTGGCAATGCTGACGGAAGGCCTGTGGGCAGCTGGTAGCCTACTTGGCCCTGGCTGTGACGTCAGCAGTGCACTGCTTCTCTTGGTAATGGTGCTGGCCCCTCTCGATGGCCCCCACTGGTCCTCAGTTATTCACTGTGGGGGGGCACAGACATGACTCTACTCGGGATTTAACTCACTGCCTCTGGTCAGGAGTTGCACAGTGGCTGGCACTGTGGCAGTGAGTCCGCTTTGGTACTCAGTGCTGGTGGCAGCAGACAATTGTGGCAGCTGGTGGTGCTGGGGCACAAAGTCCCATGAGGAACTTAGGATTGAAGGCAATGGGCGCAGCCTGGATTTGAACCTATGGTTGCTGCTGTGATTCTCCATCTTCCCATGGCTCGGCACATCCCCAGCATCTTGGTGGTGCTGTAGAATGTGACAGCAACTGGATGGGGAATCAATGATGAATTTCCCTTGCTTCAAAATACAGCACTATTTATATCTTTCTCCAGCACATTTGTTTGCCTAAAATTTGTGGGTAGTCATGTTGTGCATCACAGAACCAGCCACAGTGTAGTGACTCTGCCTCAACCATTTCAGTGGCTATTTCTGCACTATGCTGTTTTCTGCTGGAGTCAGCTTCCTTCGCTGCACAATCCACTTGCCTGTCTGTTTATACTGTCCTACATATTGCCCTAAGGGTAACTTCCAACTCTTGGTGGCTAGTGCAATCCTTCTTGTGGCTAACTTACCACTTCTTACTACTTTTTTGCTAAAACTTAAGACTGTGGCATCACATACCCTTTACAGGATTGACAAGCTTAAGTATATTAATGTCATTTGGACACATTGTGGGAACAGGTAAACTAGACACAGGTCTGTTCTCCTCCCTTTCAACTTTCTCCTTCTCTGCTAATTCCCTTCCCCTTCCTTCCATTCTCTCCAAACTCTTCCTGTTCCTCAACTCATGGAGCCTGTTTTCACTCTACCAGTCATTTCGTTTTATCTGCCTCTCCTTCACATATTCTGGAGTATTGTGAAAAGCTACTTCCTTCTCTGTAGCTTCAAGTGCTTTCCAGTCTCTTAAACAATTTGGCATTGTACGAGGTGCTATCCGAAATTTTTGGGACTGGTGCTGCCATCTGTTGAAAACCTTACCTTTGGACTAATAGTCACCATCACCCTTGAAGTAGTTCCCACCCGCAGGTACACACTGGTCCCAGAGCTTCTGCCACTGGTAAAACATTTTCTGGAAGTCCTGTTCTTTGAGGGTGTTTATCATCACCAGCGACGCTTCTTGAATCCTCTCTAGAATGGTGAACCGACGGCCTTTCAACTTGAGTTTCAGTTTTGGGAACAGCGCGAAGTTGCAAGGTGCCAAATTTGGCGAGTACGGTGGGTGGGGTACAACTGCCATGTTGTTTTTTGCCAAAAAGGTCCTGATGAGCAAGGACGTGTGACAGGGTGTGTTGTTGTGATGCAGCAGCCAGTTCCCTTGATGCCAAAGTTCAGGCTCTCATCACCGCATGTTTTCACTGAGCCGTCGCAAAACGTCACAGTAGTACGCGGAATTCACTGTTTGGTTGGGCGGGACAAATTCTTCGTGCACAATTGACTTGGTATCAAAGAAAACGATGATCATGCTCTTCACTTTGCTCTTCACATGTCTCGCTTTTTTGGGTCTTGGAGAGCCCGGGCTCTTCCACTGGGACGATTGTTGCTTTGTCTCTGGGTCTTAACCATAAATCTCGTCACCGGTGATATCCCGTGACAAGAAGGTTGGATCTTCAGATGCGGTCCGACGAAGGTCCATGCACACTTCAACAAGCTGTGGCTTCTGATCAGCAGTCAAGATCCTTGGCACAAATTTTGCGGTGACACGACGCATGCTCATCATCAGTCAACATTTGTTGACATGTCCTATAACCAATACCCACTTTATCCGCAAGGTCTTCAATGGTTCGACGTCGATCCACACGAACCAGTTGTTGAAGTTTGGCAACAATGACTGGCATTGTGCGGCTAACGGACCTTTCAGTATGAGCATCATCATTGACGTCTGTTCAGCCGGCCCTGAACTGAGCATGCCACTCAAACACGTGCGTACGGCTCATGATCTGTCCCCTGAACACTTGTTGAATCATTGCAAGGGTCTCCGTAGCACTTTTCCCGAGATTCGCACAGAATTTGATGCATACATGCCGTTCTGTTTGTGGATCCATTGTAAAATCACCACACACCAAACACAGAGTATTATGGAAATCACTGTGGACACACAACACGTCCTCCCAGCTGAATGCCACTCTGCACACTGACTCATCAGATATGCAGCTCTCACCACCCAGCGGTGCAAAGATCTACTACTCCTACTTTCCAGATGGCAGCACCAGTCCTGAAAATTTTGGATTCCACCTCGTATGCTTGCATTTTATCTACTTTGACTCCTACAATTTTAACACCTCTGAGGTAGTCCCTTGTGGTGTTGAAAACCCTTCCCCAAGTGATACTGACTAGACATAATTACCCTTTATCAATCACATACGAGACAACAAAGACTCTTAAACTTACAACTATCCCAACACGTCTCACTGCCTTATATGCTCACCCCACTATCCCTCCCCCTTACCTGCCCCACTCTGGATTTCTACTTTCATTCAATGAAACAGTTGGAGTGTGGCCAGAGATATTGGTTGTGTGTGTGTGTGTGTGTGTGTGTGTGTGTGTGTGTGTGTGTGAGTAGTGAGGTGCACCTGCTTGAGTGAATGTGTATGCATATCCAGTTCTCTTTTAAAGAAGGCTTTGGCGAAAAGGTCAGTATGTAACAATCTTTTTGTTGTGCCTGTCTTCAGCTCAACTTGCCTTTGTTACGGTGAGTAGCAGTCTATCCTTTTCTGCCCAAATTGGATTTTCTATTGTTTGGAATGAAAATTGCTCTTGTTTGAGTCTGTGATATTGCTGCCTTTCTCCACGAAAGATGCAATTACAGGTTTACAGTGTTAATGAGGCATAAATTATTCTTTCTAATACATTACACAAAAGTTTGTGCTCTTTTATCAACTGCTCTTTGTCTATTCGATTGCTCGTATGTAGGGCATTTGAATCCTTTTGTATCTATGTTTCTAGTTTGCATTCTGAGTAGCTTCAGTGCCCTTCTCTGGGAGCAGCCAATGAAGGTGACAGCAAACAGAGTCAAATTTCTCTGAATATGATAACCAATTTCTGTACTTGGTTAAGACCAATTTCTGTGCAGGTTAAGACTTGATTTGATTGCAACATTATAGTAACTGATAGAAAAGGATCTTCCTATATCTAGTGGGAAAGGCCCCTTTGTCCAAGAAGGCTGACTATCAATAATTTTCCTTTTTAAATCAGCATCAGTTACATTTAACAGAAATTCCACTAGGCCTTGAATTTAAAGCCTTCATTGTGTACCAACTCATACTGCCTGTTACACTTGGGGTCAGACATCTCTTTGAAATATTCCATCACATCAGTTGATTAAGCCACAGCCGCCTTAGGAGAAGGCATGCATAAAAGGAAATGATTTTCAGTTGTAATAAGAGTATTGCTTTGTGGGGTGATATTAGTGGTTGTTATTACTGTTTCTTGTGCATAGAGGCAGTCTGGCATATGAAATTGTTTTTGTTGGAAAGAACACTGAAGTCATTGGAGACAGAACGCAAGCTCAGAATGACTGAAGGTTGAGGAATAAAATCAGCAATGTCCTTTCAAAGGAACCATCCTGGCATTTGTTTGGAGTGATTTAGGAAAATCACAGAAAATCTGAATCTGTAAAAGAAGGTAAAAGATAGAAATGGTCATACCATTAATGAAATAATTGATGACCAAGCTTTGATTTTTGTGGTCTGAAACATCATGTTTGGAGAAAAAGTTATGGGATAGGTTTTGACTGCTTTTGAAAATGCAGTTTCTTCATACAAACATGTTTCAGCACATCTGTACTGTCATTATGAGTTCTCATTCGTACTAAATATTAGAATTATTTTTAAATATTTGAACAATATCAAGGAGGATGGAAAATTAAACTTGACCAAGTAGTTGTTATTATTAGAGTAATTTTACCTTAACTAGTAGTTTATATGAGTTGTTGCACAATAATTCATTTTGTTTGGATAAACTCATCTGGTATAACATGATTGTTTAGGAAGAAAATAAGAACAAATATTACTCAAACTGTAAGTGTTGTGAGAATTTTTTTAATTTTTTAAAATTCTGCTGGCCATAAGGGATGGTTCCATAGATTTAGCTCGAGAGACTGAATGATTTGTCCTTACCTGTGAAGGGCATTTTCAGTGTGGTGATGTGGGTTGTGTCTAGGAAGAAACTCCAAGTCACACTGTGGATTACTACTGACTAGAGTTAATATTTGCAGGTACGCAGCTTGGCGCAGAATGGTGACATTACTTATTTTTTTAATTCTGTATGAAATATGACCATTGTTCGAGTGTTGCTAACACTGACGATGACATTCAACATTGCAGGAATGGTCACTGATGTGCACTTCTTCTTCATAAGCAACGATCATATACCATTAAGCTGTAGATATTCCTCTTTCTGATTTAAATTATTTTCTGTCCAGCACCTCTGTCACCTCCATGCAGAAAATGGTTCAAATGGCTCTGAGCACTATGGGACTCAACTGCTGTGGTCATAAGTCCCCTAGAACTTAGAACTACTTAAACCTAACTAACCTAAGGACAGCACACAACACCCGGCCATCACGAGGCAGAGAAAATCCCTGACCCCGCCGGGAATCGAACCCGGGAACCCGGGCGTGGGAAGCGAGAACGCTACCGCACGACCACGAGATGCGGGCCCTCCATGCAGAGCCTACCAGGGCGTCACCTTATGGTTTCCAGGGTCTGTGTCTTATCAAACAGAATTTTGTGGTTTCTTTACTTCCAAGAGTGTCATGTTGCAGTTGGTTTATCTATATCCCTCCTTTGACACTTTCTTTGATTCTTTTTTCATATTTCCTCCTTTCTATTTGTGGTTCATAAATTCCATTTTTGCAAGTAATGCACAGGAATACCTAAGGTCTGTCAAGGATGCTCACCAACCATTAGAATAAGCATGGATGTACAGGGCACTGAGTAGTTGAAGATAGCTGTTTGTGGATGCTATGAAGAGAACAGTGCATAATTACCTTGGTGCACGTCAATTTTTCTCTTTCCCTTGAAATATTTGTGTGTGTCGCATGAACCAGTGACAGTAGACCCTTTTTTCTTTAAGGGGAGGAGAGGGAGGGAGAGTGTGTAGTCCCTGTCCTGAGGTTGCTGTAGACTGGGGCTAAGGATGAAGGGGAATCCAGCCATGGCGGCACTGCACCTCTTTGCCTGGGGTGAGGTGTGGGCACTTCAGGATCATCACCTGGAGGACGCCCAGTACTATTTACAAGACAGGAAGCTGTGGTTGTTACCAGCCACCAGTAGACACCTGGACAAGTTTTTAATCCACAGGAACTAAGAAACGAAGGAAGAGGGTTGGACGACATGTTTTCCAGATTGAGGTGAGAAGAAGAGAGCACGCGAGTACTCAGAGAAGTGTTTCGGGAATTCGAAAAAACAACAGTTGATACTGCGAATCATGTTTTGGGAACTATCAAAACTAGAGTGGGTTTGTCAGTTACAAGAATCTTTATAGTGAGGATGTTGTAGTCACTAACAGATAGCAATTGGGATTTGTGAGCAGTTATGACTGACTTGCAGAAAACTATTTATCATGCAGTACATGGACAGCTGAATCCTATGTTGCTAATCCCGGAGCAACATTTGTTGTTAGGGTTACACAGGATGCAGGAAGATCTGCCACTTGAGTTAGGACTTACCAAGGAACCCAATGGACAGAACATACTATTATACTATCTCGTAGCAATGATAGGAATCATGACACACTAAGTATAGTTATAAGTACTGATAAAGTTCCCAGTACCAGGGAATAATACAAAATTTACAAAATTTAAATGTTTTCACTGTACACCCTTACCTGATGAGGTGGGGAACACTTGGGTAGTTTGTGCAAGTAAGCGAAAGAGAGGTGTTGTTGAATTCAGAAGAGGGTTATAGATCCCTCTTCTGAATTCAAAAAAACCTGTTCTACCTACATATGGTAATGATAGGTGTGAAGCTTCCGTGTTGCAAGAGAGAAAGGATTATGGTTTGGCCAATCACAGTAATCTGTACCGATAAAAGGACATCGAATTGTTTCTAGCCAGAAAAGTATATCAAAGTGATGGGAACGTTATGGAGCCCAAAACTTTTTTCCAGCAGGCAGGATTGCACTGGATTTACTCGTAACACAAGGCCATAGTACTAGTGGCGAATGGCTACAAGCAGGGTAGACTCACAGGGGTGGATGGTGTGACATCACTAGTTAATGCGCGATAACAATTATTACAGTAAGATACTTTGCAATACAGCCCGCAGTATTGGGGCCGGACGCTGTCATGTGCAACTGCTGCTACTGCAATGTGTGAATTTTTCACTTCAAGCAAATGTATATTCACACCACCTATGAACCTAAATAAACTATATTAAATATTATTCAATCATTTTGTAAATTGGTACATTAGTTTTTGTTGTTCAGGTGAAGATTGTATAAAAATTCCAACGTTGTAACTATCATAGTTTTGGAGATAACGAAAATTACTTAAAAAGTCAAAAACCGACACTTGGGGAATTAAAGTCAGTTAGGAACTATAATAGTTTATCTTTTGGTATAATTTGAAAACATAAACAGAACTCTCTGTGTGCAGAATTAATTAATTGAGATTTTCATATTAAAACTTTAATTATTTTTCGTTTTCGTAATATGAAAGTCAGACAAAATTATTATTTGTGTATTCTGTCGTTTGGGAGTGAGTGTGTGTATGTGGGATATAAGTTGAATTTCAAGGTTAATTTTATGTAATGTTTTACGCAATCATAGTATGGGAAAGATGTTTGTGCCCACTTTGCTGATGACGTATGTCTAAGTGTACTTGTTTTTGTAAGGAGGCAGACAGAATAGCCGTTTGCAGAGCAATAAGTTTTTAAATGTATTCCAAAATTAATTTTCTTTTCGTTTGGTTTTATTAAATATTGCATGTTGGAATGACGTAAATGCATCTGTGAATAGTGATTGGCACAGGCCAGTTTTGGCGTGAGAATGATCTCGAACGATGATTCTGATTGGCCCGTCAAACGAATCAAGCAGTTCCCGCGCACTGCTAGGTGGTTATACTGGGAGATACGCAGACTGAACAGCAGTCGCTAGCCAGCTATAGGATGTGGAGGTCATGTTGAATGCTTCCATCTTTACTATGTGTATAATGAAGAAATAATTGGCTTCTCGCGTCCAGATTGTGTGGTCGTAATAGCAGTCGCATTTACGGACAGTTTTGTGAAGTTTGGAAGTTTTAGAATCGTTTTGTTGGAAAGTTACCAGCGTATGAACTTTCGGCCTGTTTGAAAATTCCGCGTGGCATATTCTGTATTAATTATAGAATATTTCGCGAGCATCTTTTGTTATAAAGACTACTGAAAAAGACTGACTGTAAAACTCAGTTGTGCAAAATTCTGGCTGCTTTGCGTAAGACGTTGTGGTTTGATTGAGAATTAAGAATGAAAGAACAGTTTTTCACTACATATGGACTTGGTAGCGCGTAAATTTTGTGTTATTCAGCAACAAACATTACTAATCTGAAAATATTAGGACACTTATTTCGAAATGCACCACATTACCACCCGAAATTATGTTAAATCACAATACAGGAACTGGTACGAGAGTTTACGCGGACTTTGCAGGACTGCTATTAGGCGACGTCTTTCTTCAACGCTGCTTTTACGTCGTCTTGTATCTACACCTGCAGAGTAAAGGTACAGTGAGCGGACGCCGTACGGAGGTAGGGGGACTTAAAATTTGAACAGTACGACGAAATTTCTAACACGCCCGCCGCAAAGGTTGGAGTTAAGTGGTAGCAGAATATCGATCAGCGGAACAACATATGATCTAATGGCACAAACTTTCCATCTACTAGCGACAACTTCGGGAATTACCAAATTAAACGTAATCCAGCCTCAGTTTTACTGAGCAGACAAACTACTAGAACTGTTCCCAGTATAGAACATCACCTACCGCAATAACATCCTGAAATCCGGCCTAATTCATTCCTAACAATGTTCAGCAAGACAAGGAGAGACAATGTCGGATGAAAGTGATCTTAGGTACCACTTTGCCTAGTGTCACAGTAGCTCTGACTTCGTTCTGTGCAGATTTCTTCAGCCTTAAGTGGAATCACCCCCCCCCCCCCCCTCCTCCCCCGACCCACTGATTATACAGACTCTGGTACTGGATCACCATCTGAGCTTAGTGCTCAGAGAATAAAAACAGACGAGAAGATGTCTTGAATGAGTGACACGGAAGTATGTTTGACACTAAGAGATGTATTTCTTAGATGTGAGTGTTGGATATTACGAAGCAAGAAGTGTAAGAAGTATGTTTGCAAGCTGGCCTATAGTGGCGGCAGTTCTCCGTCTGCTAAATGACTAAAAAGTCGTAACCGCCACACCCAAGAGGTGCCACGTTTATCAGTAGCGCAAGGAAATCTGACATTCGTTAAATAGTGGCCACTATGTGCATCACCTAATGAGCTGACTAACTTGACATAAAAGTAGTATAATTCCTTCAAACTCACAACAAAGTAAATGATATCGTAGAGAATGAGAATGGGCGTCATTGAAAAATTAATAACAAGGACCTACGGTATCACAAAGAGAGTTATTAACCAATATCAAGGTCAAAAGAGAACAAACATAGAAACTTCAACTGTATAACATCTCATTAACATGAACTCAGGTTGGTTGGCAACAGACTTGGGGAACCTAACTGGAATTTACTTGTAGATGAGACTGGCTATTGTGAGTGGAAGAATGCCATTCTAGGCAAGCACATTCTGCTGTATCATTCCACTGATTGGTCTCTCGTGTCAAAATATAATTAAGCATGCAATGACACTGGGAATGAGTACTGCGAGTACAGGGTTGCCATAAAATAGATGGCTGGGAAAACGACTGAGAAGCTTCTGAGTTTGCTGAGGCTGCGCAACATTACCGATGTAGCCGGTGAGAAACGGATGCCGTCGTCTGCGTGTGAGCGCTGCCGAAACTGCAAGGTTTGGTGGTGCGTCGTACTGCGGGAGATGACTCCATGTCCACCGGTGATTGTCTCACGTCCGTGAAAATATTAAAGTTTCGCCCTGGTGTCCGGACGAGTTTACAACTAACTGCTCTCTCCGTAGAAACGGAAGAGCTCTAGCGCCTGTACTCCTGTACTGTACTCCGCGACGGCCGAGAAGCAAGTACAGGCCTCTACCACTGCTCAAAACCTTTCAAAAACTTTCGATTGTTTAAATGAGGAACAGGTATTCGAAAGCTGTTGCATTGAGCTGTCTGAATACGGTTTACTAATCATAAGCATATATCATGTCCTGGAATATTGGGCTACTAGGGCATTTCTAGAGAAATTTGAAACTTTGCTAAGTAGGTTGCAGGTAGGGAAACCACATAAAAAGATTGTAATTTTTTCTGATTTTAATATAGATATAAGAGACGAAAACAGATTTGTTACCACCCTGAAGGATTTGTTGGCTATAAACGGCTTAACACTAAATTTTACTGGGTACACCAGAGTAACAGCCACTTCTGCCACAAGCGTTGATAATATAGTGAGCAGCAAAAATTATGGGAATACAGAAAAACATGTATTAGAATTAGGAATATCTGATCACTCAGCACTTTTTATGTCATTGCCATACATAGACAAAACATATACGCCCACAGTAAAATTGGTCAGAAATTTCACCCAGCCAAATATAAACACATTTATCTTGAAATTAAAGGAAACCCACTAGACCTTCAGCAACCAGTGTTCAGTAAACAATAATTACAACACTTTCATATCTGAATACAAGAACATTTTCAACGTATACTTTCCCCTCGTATCAACACGTGATAAATACAGTAAAAGTAAGACATGGATTACGGAAGGTATCAGGATCTCTGGTATAAGAAAGAGGGAAATGCATAAGGAAGCGAAAACCAACCATGAAGCTGAATTTATTAGGTACAAAATCAAATACAAAAAAATATTTGATCAGCTAGTTAAACAAGCAAAACAAATGGCAAACAGTAAATATATAGCTAATGCCTCAAATAAATAAAAATCAGTATGGCAGGTTGTCAAGAAAGAAACAGGTAGTGAAGAAACAAAACATTTTAATTACAAACTAGAAATTGGTGGGAATACTGTTACTTACACTCGGCCCATCTGTGAAGAATTTAGTAAGTACTTCATAAACGCAAACAAAATTCATAACTTCTTGCTTTCACAAATAAGATCTGATGCAGTACTGCAGGAATCAAGAGAGTTTAAATTTACCGCAGTATCATGTCATGAAGTAGCTAACATCATACAAGCCTTAAAAAATCTTAAATCTGTGGGCTGTGATGAAATTCCAACAAATATCATAAAGGCAGGAAGTGACAGCATTGCACCTCAACTCTGTAAAATAATAAACCAATCATTTGATGAAGGCTGCTTTCCAGACAGACTGAAATATGCTGAAGTCTGTCCAATCTACAAAAAGGGAAAACAAGATGATTTAGTAAATTTCTGCCCAGTGTCTATACTCTGTTTTCTCTAAAATAAAAAACTTCCTGGCAGATTAAAACTGTGTGCCCGACCGAGACTCGAACTCGGGACCTTTGCCTTTCGCAGGCAAGTGCTCTACCAACTGAGCTACCGAAGCACGACTCACGCCCGGTACTCACAGCTTTACTTCTGCCAGTACCTCGTCTCCTACTTTCCAAACTTTACAGAAGCTCTCCTGCGAAGGTCCCGAGTTCGAGTCTCGGTCGGGCACACAGTTTTAATCTGCCAGGAAGTTTCATATCAGCGCACACTCCGCTGCAGAGTGAAAATCTCATTCTGGAAACATCCCCCAGGCTGTGGCTAAGCCATGTCTCCGCAGTATCCTTTCTTTCAGGAGTGCTAGTTCTGCAAGGTTCGCAGGAGAGCTTCTGTAAAGTTTGGAAGGTAGGAGACGAGGTACTGGCAGAAGTAAAGCTGTGAGTACCGGGCGTGAGTCGTGCTTCAGTAGCTCAGTTGGTAGAGCACTTGCCCGCGAAAGGCAAAGGTCCCGAGTTCGAGTCTCGTTCGGGCACACAGTTTTAATCTGCCAGGAAGTTTCATATCAGCGCACACTCTGCTGCAGAGTGAAAATCTCATTCTCTAAAATAGTTGAACGAATAGTATGTAATCACTTAGAAAAGTACAATAAGGAAGGTAATATTATTCTCAATAACCAATATGGGTTTAGAAAGGGACGAAACACTTTACAAGCTGTAAATGAACTAATCTCTAAAGTAAGTAAATGCCTTGACAACAAACAAAGTGTATCTGGTATTTTTTGTGACCTCTCAAAGGTGTTTGACACAGTAAACCATAAGTTACTGCTCCAAAGATTGGGTACCTATGGCTTCCATGGAAAATCAATAAGATGGTTTTCATCTTATCTCAAAAACAGATACCAAAGGGTGGTGATACATCAAAAGGGAGAGGAAACTTTCTCTATCTGGAAAGAAATTCAAGCAGGCGTGCCCCAGGGCTCGATATTAGGACCACTTTTCTTCTTATATTACATAAATGAAATGCCTAGGAAAGTAAATACAGATACAATACTTTACGCAGATGACTCAACTGCTGTAGTCTGCTGCAAAAACACTGATGAATTAGTAAGGACCACGAAACAAACTCTACAAGAACTTGAACAATGGATAAAAGATAATGCTATGAAATTAAATCTTGAAAAAACCCAAATCATACACTTCAGGACCAAACAAGCAACTGAATGTATATCACAAATAGAATATTCAGGTAAAGAACTGACCACAGGTGATTCTGTAAAATGTCTTGGGTTAACTTTAAATAAAAACTTGCAATGGACCAACCATGTGGACAGTTTACTGAAGAGATTAAATAGTTTAGTTTATACAATGAGGGTACTACACAAAGTAACAGATTTAATCGTGAAGTAAACTGTATACCACGCGTATTTCATAACACTTATAAAATATGGAATAATTTTTTGGGGTGAACAATGACAGGAAACAATAGTAGACATTCATGCAAACCACTATTCGAAAGCCTGGACTTCATGACAATCCCTTCCATCTTCATATATGAAATACTTCTCTTTGAACAGAAAAACTCGCATCTGTTTGAAGGAAATACATTCATACATGCCTATGAAACTAGACATAAATTGAAGTACATGCTACCTTGTCACCGACTCACAGTATATGAAAATACTCCATATTACATGGCTTTGAAGATCAGAAATAAGATAAGGTCAATATTTGGGGAATCCACATTGGAGACCATTGGCACATACCTAAAAAGCAAATGTTATTATAGTCTAGAATAATTTTTAAATGAATAAAAAGCAAATGCTATAGTTTAGAAGAATTTATAAATAGGAATAGGGAGTAAGGATACAAGTACAAATGGTATACTTTCGAAGCCATATAGATACAAAGTATACACGTTAACTGTATATTCATGTTTATATATAGAATTAGAGTTTGAATGGTGGTTTGTATTCCGTTCAATACATTCATACTTCATATAGGTGTGTGAAGGCTATGGTAATGATTCGATGAGCTACAAAAAGATTTAAAATATAATGTTGTATTTTGATTATAATATGCAATGTATGTATTACGTATTTCCTGTACTATATAAAATACTGTAACAACTTAGGTTAAAGACTAAAGAGTCACCAACGATCTCAATCGAATGATTGTATAAAAACATGTTATGTGACAATAAAGTATCTTATCTTATCTTCCGAAAAACAGCCTTTCCCCCCTATGTTCTTGAATACGCCTATCATGGCCCAGCAATGGTTACTGTGCCAATCAAGTTTTCTAGCAAGGAGACCCGATCTTCCTCAACCAATCACGGTAGTGCAGTACACATTCTGCTCTCCTAAAAAACCGCACACAATGCCTGGAGGTCCTGCAGCCAAAATGCCGACTCATTTCACAAGATTAGGGAAGCTTCCTAGTGCAAACAAGCTCCGTCTCGTCCATAAAACCATTTAGTGGGCGCCGTTTTGACGAGGCGTGGTGGCATCTAAGAAATGGGACATCCGGAGAAATTTGTCGTCCCGTCTCACAAGGTACTCTTTCTTGTAATAAACACATTAGCTGGACGCCATCCCGATGCCGCATTACCTGGAGCCGTACACGGGATAAGGAGACCAGACTCCCACATCATGTCAACTCGCTAATAAAGCAGTTAGTCCGGCGCCAGGAAGGCTGAAGCTGCCAGTTTCTAAGGAAGTGTCATTTCGCATTCAGCCACGGCGTTCCCACCCTATTGCTTCGGACGCTAGCGGAACAATGCCAACCGCCAGAATGGCGGCCCATAAACCACTGCCCTGCAGGGCCCACGGCCAGTTTCGGTGACTACAAAGGAAGGCTAGCAATGAGACGCTTCCGAGAGCTCGCCTGCTGCTCAGGGAAAGTTCTAAAGCTGCCCCTAATGCAATGGTCACCTCCAGCGTCCCAAAATCTGTCTCTACAGTCGAGTTTAATTCTGCTACTGCTACTCAAGTCATGCAAGTACTGTGAGAACAACCAGTGGTTTACCCTAACCTTAATACTACATCAGATTGATATCAATCAGGGAAAATTTAGATACACCAAAGGCAAATGAAATTGTATGATAATCACCGAAACAAAATGAAAGGGGAAGTGCCTGACGGGTATTACCATGGCAGTGGCCTGCCCGGAAGGCACCGCCATCTTTCGTGTTCTCTAATATGGAAGTTATTGAGTGAAGTGGAGTAGCAGGGTATAAGCACACCCGACAAATGTGGGAGACGTTTATCATCACATTGAGGGATTTAATGGGGACATGACTATTGTAGTGATCCGATAACAGTAGTGATTTGTGTTTGTAAGTTATGCTGCATTGATGTATTGAGCATTGTGAAGGAGATACCACCAGGGCACAAATAGCAGGAGGTAGAGAGTTGTACTTGGGATCAGGCATACTCAGGGCGGCTAATGAGTCACCAAGTAGTTTGAGGGAATTACAATCGTGCAATTGTATGTGAGGAACTAAGAGCTAAGTATTGTAGAGAAACTGCCGCCTCTGAACAATGTCATTAGCCATATTTGTTAAGTCTGTTACAGATCAGCTCTGGGCAGAGACCTGGCGCCAGTCTTCGAAAGGGAGGAGTACTGTAACAGCCCCGATTGTTTTTTGGTGACTGTGGAAGCCTAGTAGCAGAACATTCCAGAAGCCAGAGCCAGCCGAAAGGCACTGTATGTCGGCATGCCACTTGCAGCAACAAGGCTGTTTATTCATTTCCAGATGGACGACACTCGGCACCACATTCCGATGATGCAGCAGAAAGGCTTTGTCTCAGCAGGCCAAGCCAGACAATTACTAGCTCTTCAGGTCATGAAATTGTTGTCCTGGGACAATTACTAGCTCTTCAGGCCATGAAACTGTTGTCCTGAACGTCGCCTAAAGCGATACAACATCGCAACAATTGAGCTAGTGACTTATGTATAAGCTCACCAATTTGAGTGAAGGTATGATCAATGCAGCTGCTAACATGAGTAACTTAGAAGTAGTATCCTCGCAATAGTGAAGCAACTTAAATCACTTAATAAAAACAGGTCTTCCGGTCAAGACTGTATACCAGTTAGGTTCCTTTCAGAGTATGCTGATGCAATAGCTCCATACTTAACAAATATGTACAACCACTCGCTCAACGACAGATCCGTCCTCAAAGACTGGAAAGTTGCACAGGTCACACTAATATTTAAGAAAGGTGATAGGAGTAATCCACTAAATAACAGGCCCATATCATTAACGTCGATATGCAATACGACTTTGGAACATATATTGTGTTCGAACATTATGAATTACTTCGAAGAGAATGGTCTATTGATATAGTGTCAACACGGATTTAGAAAACATCATTCTTTTGAAACACAACTAGCTCTTTGCTCACACGAAGTGTTCATTCCTACTCACAAGGATTTCAAATCGACTCCTTATTTCTAGATTTCCAGAAGGCTTTTGACACTGTACCACACAAGCTTATGGAATATCGTCTCAGTTATGCAACTGAATTCGTGATTCCCTGTCAGAGAGGTCACAGTTCGTAGTAACTGACGGAAAGTCATCGAGTAAAACAGAAGTGATTTCTGGTGTTCTCCAATGTAGTGTTATAGGCCAACAGAAGTGATTTCTGGTGTTCTCCAACGTAGTGTTATAGGCCATCTGCTGTTCCTTTTCTATATAAACGATTAGGAGACAATCTGAGCAGCCATATTAGGTTGTTTGCAAATGATGCCGTCGTTTATCGTCTAGTAAAAGCCTCTAAAGATCAAAATAAGTTGCAGAACGATGTAGGAAATATATCTGTATGGTGCGAAAATTGACAGTTGACCCTAAATAATGAAAAGTCTGAGGTCATCCACGTGATTGCTAAAGGGAATCCGTTAATCTTCGGTTAAATGATAAATCAGTCAAATCTAAAGGCTGTAAATTCAACTAACACCTAGGAATTACAATTGCGGCAACTTAAATTGGAAGGAACACACAGAAAATGTTGTGGGGAAGGCAAACCAGGAACTGCATCTTACTGGCAGAACATTTTGAATATGTAACTGATCTACTAAAGAGACTGCCTACACTAAGTTTGTCCGTCCTCTTTTGGAGTACTGCTGCATGGTGTGGGATCCTTACCAGATAGGATTAATAATGCACATCGAGAAAGTTCAAAGAAGGGCAGCACATTTTGTAACATAGCGAAATAGGGGAGAGAGTATCACTGACATGACACAGGATTTGGGGTGGATATCAGTAAAACAGAGGCGTTTTCCGTTGCAGGGGAGTCTTCTCACGAAAGTTCAATCATCAACTTTCCCCGTCGAATGCGAAAATATTTTGTTGACGCCCACCTACATAGGGAGAAACGATTATCATAATACGAGGGTCACTCCAAAAGATATGAACATTATTTTTTTTAAATCCATCTTTTATTCTGCATGTTTGAAAGTTTTACGGTGTGTAGATACATCCTTTAGGAACAATATTTTCATTTCTCCACATAATTTCCATCCCTCTCAACTGCCTTACGCCATCTTGGAACCAGCGCCTGTATACCCTCACGGTGAAATTCTGGACCAACCTGTTGGAGCCACTGTTTGGCAGCATGCACAAGGGAGTCATCATCTTCAAACCTTGTTCCACGAAGAGAGTCTTTCAGTTTCCCAAAGAGATGATAGTCACATGGAGCCAGGTCAGGACTGTAAAGCGGGTGTTTGTGTTGTCCATCCGAGTTTTGTGATCGCTTCCATGGTTTTTTGACTGACATGTGACCGTGCACTGTCGTGCAACAGCAAAATATCCTGCTTTTGCCGATGTGGTCGAACACAACTCAGTCGAGCTTGAAGTTTCTTCAGTGTCATCACATATGCATCAGAATTTATGGTGGCTCCACTTGGCATGATGTCCACAAGCAAGAGTCCTTTGGAATCGAAAAACACCGTAGCCATAACTTTTCCAGCACTAGGTGTGGTTTTGAATTTTTTTTCTTGGGTGAATTTGCATGATGCCACTCCATTGATTGCCTCTTCGTATCTGGTGAAAAATGATGGAGCCATGTTTCATCACCTGTTACAGTTCTTCCAAGAAATTCATCTCCACCATTTTCTTAGTGTTCCAAAAGTTCGCTGCATGCCGTTTTTCTTGTTTCTTTGTGAGCTACTGTCAACGTCCTGGGAACCCACCTAGCACAAACCTTTTTTAACGCCAACACTTTCAGTATTCTGCAAACACTTCCTTCAACTATCTCAACGTAGCATGACAATTCGTTCACTGTGATGCGTCTGTCAGCAGTCACCAATACTTTAACTCTCTGCACATTGTCTGGAGTGTGTGCAGTACGAGGCCTGCCGCTGCGAGGACGATCCTCGATATTGCCGTGCCCGCTTTCATTACGCAACCTGCTTGCCCACCGACTAATTGTACTGCGATGGACAGCAGCATCTCTATACACATTTTTCAACCTCTTGTGGATGTTTCCCACTGTCTCGTTTTCACAGCACAGGAATTCTATGACCGCACGTTGCTTCTGACGAACGTCAAGTGTAGAATCCATCTTGAAGACATGCTGTGACGGCGCCACTCACGGGAAAAGGTTGAACTAAGTTTGAAAACAAGCGGGAAGGATGTATCTGCACACTGTAAAACTTTCACACATGCAGAATGAAAACTGCATTTTTACAAAAATAGTGTGCATTTCTTTTGGAGTGACCCTTGTAACATGAGGCAAATCAGAGCCCGCACGGAAAGATACAGGTGTTCGTTTTTCCGCGCTGTTCGAGATTGGAATAATAGAGAATTATTGTGAAGGTGGTTGTATGAAGCCTCTCCAAGCATTTAAGTGTGATTTGCAGAGTATCGATGTAGATGTAGATGTGTATGTAGAAGCGAATCCAGCGGCGCCAATTAGAACACGAGGGCTGGGTGATGGGGGACATGGACCGGCCTGTGGCTGTCATTAGTTTCGGCCTTGATCACGGGGTCATTTACTGTTACTGATCCATATTCTGTGGGACTTACAAGGGAAACTCCCCATCACACCCCACTCAGATTTTGTGGTAAAATGACACAGTGGATAACCCGTCACAAATTGAACACAAATCAAGCATGAAAACAGGAAGAAGGTGTACTGAACTCTGAAAAAAAAGCAAAGTAGAAACAGCGAACGGTCCAATATTAAGAAATGCAACATCGAGCTAATATGAGCGTTGACGGCTGCATCGTTGAGTGGTGAGTGAAAGATCCGTGTTCAAATCTCCCTTTTGCCCTTTTTTTTCTACAAAACTATTAGCTGTCCGTCCGGCCATTGACATGTCTGTTCTCCTTCTGCAGTCTTGGCAATTGTCATGCCATGCACTGGTTATAGAATATGAGTCATGTGGTAAGAATATATTACCGTCGCAAGTAAATGTGACGAATAGTGAGAGCAGGCAAGATAACGCATAGGTCTCTCACAGAAATGAAAACAACAAACAAACAGGTGTGAACTACGTTAAACAAAGGAATTCAGGAGTCAAAACTTCCAAAACGGAACGCAAGAGTCGTAACATGTGGTATTTGTGTTGAACAAATTGGAGACAAATACGTCTGGAGACTCTTTCATTACACCTCGTTGTTGCAAACGGACGGTACACCACGAAGCTGACACAAATTTGAATACAGCGAACAGATACGTCAATGACCAGACGGACAGCTCATAATTTAGTGAAAAAGAATATAGGACACAATGGAGAACTGAACACAGATCTCCCTCTTCGCAGTCTAAAACGTGACCAAATAACCACGGCGCAAGTACTCTTCAATATCGCTCGATGTTGCACATATTGATCGTGAGCCGTTCACTGTTTCGATTTTGCTTCTTTTTTTACAGTCCAGTACACCTTCTTCCTGTTTTTATGCTTGATATGTGTTCAGTTTTTGACGGGCTATCATCTACATCTACTCCGCAATCCACCATACGGTGCGTGGCGGAGGGTACCTCGTACCACACCTAGCATCTTCTCTCCCTGTTCCACTCCCAAACAGAACGAGGGAAAAATGACTGCCTATATGCCTCTGTACAAGCCCTAATCTCTCTTATCTTATCTTTGTGGTCTTTCCGCGAAATGTAAGTTGGCGGCAGTAAAATTGTACTGCAGTCAGCCTCAAATGCTGGTTCTCTAGATTTCCTCAGTAGCGATTCACGAAAAGAACTGCTCCTTTCCTCTAGAGACTCGCACCCGAGTTCCTGAAGCATTTCCGTAACACTCGCGTGATGATCAAACCTACCAGTAACAAATCTAGCAGCCCGCCTCTGAATTGCTTCTATGTCCTCCCTCAATCCGACCTGATAGGGATCCCAAACGCTCGAGCAGTACTCAAGAATAGGTCGTATTAGTGTTTTATAAGCGGTCTCCTGTACAGGGGAACCACATCTTCCCAAAATTCTACAAATGAACCGAAGACGACTATCCGTCTTCCCCACAACTGCCATTACATGCTTGTCCCACTTCATATCGCTCTGCAATGTTACGGCCAAATATTTAATCGACGTGACTGTGTCAAGCGCTACACTACTAATGGAGTATTCCAACATTACAGGATACTTTTTCCTATTCATCAGCATTAATTTACATTTATCTATATTTAGAGTTAGCTGCCATTCTTTACACCAATCACAAATCCTGTCCAAGTCATCTTGTATCCTCCTACAGTCACTCAACGACGACATCTTCCCGTACATAGCAGCATCATCAGCAAACAGCCACACATTGCTATCCACCCTATCCAAAAGATCATTTATGTAGATAGAAAACAACAGTGGACCTACCACACTTCCCTGGGGCACTCCAGATGATACCCTCACCTCTGATGAACACTCACCATCGAGGACCATTTTAACACAAGATCTGATGGGGGTGCGATGGGGAGTTTCCCTTGTTAGTGCCATACCACTGATGTCGCCTCTTCCTGGCTCACTGCTACAGCAGCAGATTCCTGCCCAGGGGGGCAGCATGTCGAACCCAGGGCGATGCCACCGCCCATCTGTCTTCGCTAATGTAGGCCTCGCGCCGCTATTCATCGAGGTGAAAGTTCTCACCGAGAGGCTCGCTTCCCCTGCCAGCATTTCGGCTATCCGCAGTGCTACTGACGCTGCCAGTCTGCCATACTGGATCACATGTTGCTAAGCTGGGCACTGGTGTCAGGAACACTGGGCGCATGACACAGCTGCAGGCCAGGCAATCACTGTCAACACACTACACGCAGTGACTGACCACGTGCTGGGAAAGAACATGGTCATTGCACTGCGGCGTCCATTGTGGCTATATGGGTCATAATGAAGAATTTGGCTTGTCACTGCTATTTCACTGAAGCCTCCATCTGCTAGCATCCTCATCTTGATCACCAGCCGCCGACCACCCTGGCACAGTAACTTGTGTGACACTCAAGGTGGCAAATGGAGACAACCATTCGACAAAAAATCCTGTGCTCCAGAATGCCTATGTGGCGTAATACATAAAAAAATTTAATTTATTGACTTTTTGAAAAGAGAAAAAAGTATGGATACGGAACAGTAACTTTAGAATTTTTGAAAGGCTTTTTTACGGGCTGTATTGACCAGCTTGAATGCGGACAAATTCAGTGCTGCGTGAAATTTGCCTGTAATATAATTTACAATTCCAATTAATTACATTTTTGAATTCTACGTCATTGTTGATTTAATCAGAGTTCTCACCTTAGACGTAGAATTAGTCCTTCTGCCACCATATTAATTCATTAGTCGCCATCGATGTTCTTCTCTTAGTTGACCGTGTGTATCTTCCCGAGTCGGCATCGGTTCACTTGACGAAGACGGTGGAAACCAAGGAATACAATGCTACGTCGCTTTAAATAATTCTCGTAAAACTTAGATACTTCTCACTATTTTTTATTCACAAGACAATAAGACTTGATCTGCTCGTCGCACAAACCATAGATACTAACAAGATGACCGAGCGAGGTGGCGCAGTGGTTCGACACTGGACTTGCATTCGGGAGGACGACGGTTCAATCCCGCGTCCGGCCATCCTGATATAGGTTTTCCGTGGTTTTCCTAAATCACTGCAGGCAAATGCCGGGATGGTTCCTCTGAAAGGGCACGGCCGACTTCCTTCCCCATCCTTCCCTAATCCGATGAGACCGATGGCCACGCTGTCTGGTCTCCTTCCCCAAAACCAACCAACCAACCAACTAACAAGATGGCTGCCTTTCCGCACACACCAAAAATTACGTCCATCCCCTACAAGGTAACAATCGAAAATGTGTCTAAACTCCTCCTTGGAGGATGAAACAAAAGAGAATCCAATATGAATATTGTTTGTTGTTGTTGTGGTCTTCAGTCCTGAGACTGGTTTGATGCAGCTCTCCATGCTACTCTATCCTGTGCAAGCTTCTTCATCTCCCAGTACCTACTGCAGCCTACATCCTTCTGAATCTGCTTAGTGTATTCATCTCTTGGTCTCCCTTTACGATTTTTACCCTCCGCGCTGCCCTACAGTACTAAATTGGTGATCCCTTGATGCCTCAGAACATGTCCTACCAACCGATCCCTTCTTCTAGTCAAGTTGTGCCACAAACTTCTCTTCTCCCTAATTCTATTCAATACCTCATCATTAGTTATGTGATCTACCCATCTAATCTTCAGCATTCTTCTGTAGCACCACATTTCGAATGCTTCTATTCTCTTCTTGTCTAAACTATTTATCGTCCATGTTTCACTTCCATACATGGCTACACTCCATACAAATACTTTGAGAAAAGGCTTCCTGACACTTAAATCAATACTCGATGTTAACAAATTTCTCTTCTTTAGAAACGCTTTCCTTGCCAATGCCAGTCTACATTTGATATCCTCTCTACTTCGACCATCATCAGTTATTTTGCTCCCCAAATAGCAAAACTCCTTTACTACTTTGAGTGTCTCATATCCTAATCTAATTCCCTCAGCATCACTCGACTTAATTCGACTACATTCCATTATCCTCGTTTTGCTTTTGTTGATGTTCATCTTATACCCTCCTTTCAAGACACTGTCCATTCCGTTCAACTGCTCTTCCAAGTCCTTTGCTGTCTCTGACAGAATTACAATGTCATCGGCGAACCTCAAAGTTTTTATTTCTTCTCCATGGATTTTAATACCTACTCCGAACTTTTCCTTTGTTTCCTTTACTGCTTGCTCAATATACAGATGAATTATCCATAGGTGTGCGCCTTGCCTGGCCTAGTCTATCTCCCACACACTGATTACGACTGCGACCCCGATATTCCAGAGCCCGCGTTACACGGCGCAGCCCGAACTACGGATGTGACAAATGAACGGCCATCCCGCCGGAAAGCAATAACCATTCCAACACTGAAATTTTCTTAAGTACTGGAATTTTTCCGCGTAAATATGAATATTACAAAGATTGTATTCTACATCCCTCTCAATTTAATCTTTGGCGCAGCCTTTAAGGTATTGTATGTTTCTGCTTCGGAATGTGTCATTACGCCAAGTTCACTGCACCTGTCGCACGTGTCTGTCCAGCTCAAGTGCACGTCTGGCAGTTTTTCGTCCTGTTTACAACCTTGTACTACTTGGTGCAGATTTCTGGTAGTAAGAAACACACAAAGACGCTTTCACATACAACGTTTCAAAAAAAAAAAAAAAAAAAAAAAAATGGTTCAAATGGCTCTGAGCACTATGGGACTCAACTGCTGTGGTCATCAGTCCCCTAGAACTTAGAACTACTTAAACCTAACTAATCTAAGGACAGCACACAACACCCAGCCATCACGAGGCAGAGAAAATCCCTGACCCCGCCGGGAATCGAACCCGGGAACCCGGGAACCCGGGCGTGGGAAGCGAGAACGCTACCGCACGACCACGAGATGCGGGCATACAACGTTTCACCGGTGTTGTAGACATTTCGATTCAGTGGCATTCCCGAGTGGGTTGCCTATGACAATTTCGTGTATTTACTTTGCAGTATTCTATCTGGGATCGAGAGCGCTTTCTGTTATCTAGCTCTTTTGCATGTAGTATTGAAACTTGAAGCCGAGTCTAGATGGAAACTTTGTGTGGTCCACAGCAGCTGTTGCGGACTCTGGTCCGTATTTGTTGAATATAGCCAGGTTCTCTTCTATGACTTTGGATGACCTGTGAGTCTGCAGAGTGGTGCAATGTGACATAAACTCGATTAGACTAAGGCGTCCTCCTTCTGGTTACTGGTATATGTTGTATTCACAACAAATATTTCACAGTTCTGCAACAGCCAGGATTATGGCTCGTCTCAGTTCTTTGGACAAATTTAGAATTTGGTTATGTGCCAAGATTATTCATGTATGGATCAGAAACGTGGGTAACAAAGAAAAGGCAGGTGAGGGAGAAACAGGCTAGTGAGACGAAATTTCAAAGAAGTAGATAGGATTTGTGGACGTGATAGGTTCTCTAGCCCTGGAGGTCCTGAGCTCAATCCCAGAGAGCAACAGGAATTTTCCTCTTTCCAGTCCCTCCTGAACGGCCCCTGGTCTTCTCAGCCTGCTATCAAATTGAGTACCGTGGATCTTTCTTGGGGGTAAAAGGCAGCCGTGGAAATGGGTCGCTATTATTCCCATCCTAGTACGGTGGCGAATGAAAGGCTGCACCTCACCTTGTAAGCTGCTCCTTCTTTTTAATTAAAAGTATTTGCAGTCATTTGGCTGTCTGAAATTTATGGGCATGAAACTTTTCAGTTCTCGCAGCGTATAAGGGTGAACTTACACCCGAGGGACACGTGCCAGACCTTGAAAGTAATCGAAACTTCCTGGCAGATTAAAACTGTGTGCCGGACCGAGACTCGAACTCGGGACCTTTGCCTTTCGCGGGCAAGTGCTCTACCATCTGAGCTACCCAAGCATGACTCACGCCCCGTCCTCACAGCTTTACTTCAGCCAGTACCTCGTCTCCTACCTTCCAAACTTTACAGAAGCTCTCCTGCGAACCTTGCAGAACTAGCTCTCCTGAAAGAAAGGATACTGCGGAGACATGGCCTAGCCACAGCCCAGGGGATGAGATTTTTCACTCTGCAGCGGAGTGTGCGCTGATATGAAACTTCCTGGCAGATTAAAACTGTGTGCCGGACCGAGACTCGAACTCGGGACCTTTACCTTTCGCAGGAGAGCTTCTGTAACATTTGGAAGGTAGGAGACGAGGTACTGGCAGAAGTAAAGCTGTGAGGACGGGGCGTGAGTCGTGATTGGGTAGCTCAGATGGTAGAGCACTTGCCCACGATAGGCAAAGGTCCCGAGTTCGATTCTTGGTCCGGCACACAGTTGTAATCTGCCAGGAAGTTTCATATCAGCGCACACTCCTCGGCAGAGTGAAAATCACTTTCTTGAAAGTAACTGAGTGAGAGCATACTCACATATGTCCTATCTATCTTTCGCATGGCTCTGTTCATAATCCCTACGAAAATACTAGCATTAAATAATGAAGTTAAATGATGTTAACACAGATTTAAAAACACTCGATTTATTATACTGTAGTCACAAGTAATATATCCTTATGTGTCTGTTCTCACTCGTTCTAACGCAATATTCAATTATTTGGTTTGAATTCACCATTGTTTTCTTGTACTTGACGTTCGGCGTTAGAGTAATTGTCATTTTTTGGGTAATAAAACGGAATCGGTTCTTCAAATCACGAAATTTTCCCGCGCTGTTAAAAAAACCCTTCGCGCATGCGATCCACTTCGTCCTCCTCCCGATCTGCACCCCCTTTCGCTCTGTTACTCAATCTGAACTGCAAATATTTCACAGTGTCTCGGTCAACACGAAAATGATGTTATGTCACAAATATTAATCTTTCCACAACACTGTTAAGCGCGATCGTGTGGAGCGTTCGCACCCCTGAGCAATCCTGCAGGCTCGCTCGGGTTCGACTGACTGACACTCCCGCTTTAAGGGGACCACACCCTGCCTATCTAGCCCACGTTAATTTAGGCAAGTATTTGACCCATTTCTGAAAAAAAACTATTTGATGCAGGACCTTAATATTTTTACTGTATGTTACATGATGCTAACAGAGTCAATTTATTAACAAAAAATATTAAGTTTTTTCCGCAGAAAATATTTTTTTGTGAACTTCCGAATGGGGGAATGTTATTGAATGCAGAGGTGGCTTTTTATGTTATGCAGAGTCTCTGAAAATTTCATTCATTTATCTAAGATAGTTTCTGATATAATGAAGCACATGTACTGAAAATTTTAGTTTGCGGGAAATTGACTTTAAAGAAAAAGCTTTTGAAATTTGTTACTTACAGTTAATTAAAACTGTCCTGCTGCATATGATGGCCCTTCTTTGGCCTCTAGCAGGTCTTTCAGCTTCTTTTTCATCTTCCTAGATGTTTCTCTTGCTTTCTTGGCCATATTAGATGCAGACCTGTCTGCATCGGCTATCCTCATTTTATCGCAATGTTGCAGACCAGTGATCATATTTTTACCAGGATTAATTCCCAGCTTTTTCAGTACCCAACACTTTGCAATATTACCACAACTGAATGTAATAACAGCATCATGAACTCCTAATTTCATTGTATGCATTCCTAAAAATACAGTTTTAGGAAGGCGGTTCCCAATTACGCTGTTGAAACAATTATTTGGGTTCTATGTTTGCCCATGCAGACATTTCCTTAGAAGATCAGGATGAGCCAAGTCTCTGAAAATAGGTTTAATTGCTGTAATAACAGCAGCAAGAAGGGAATGCTGGTGAGAATAAGATTCTCCATTTGCCTGAGCCCTATTGTATTTGCACCACGAATTTTCTCCTGAGGGGGACAATCCATGACATGGTTTATCATCAGTAGAGGACTAATGGAATAATATGGCCCAAACATCTCTGTTCATTGCCTCCAGATTTTCTTTATTTCTCCTAATTGCCTGCCCATAGTATACCTGCAAGTTTTCTATTTCAGTTTTAGTTAACCGACCCTGTCCGCTCAGCAATTTTCCATCTCCTAATTTGTTTCCTCTCATATCAACAGTTAGTTTTCTCAGCCTTGTTTCCAAACGTTTCTGAGCATCGCCTACACATTCTATTTTGCTAACAATGGCATCTCCATATGGCTTAGAGTTGACAGTGGGTGGGTTGACACTGGGTGACAGAAAAGTAGGCGTGGCACATAAACACATGTGGTAGGAAAATGCTCTTTAAATGCTCGAAAAAAAATTTTTTCTGCAAAATCCTTTTCAGGCTGCTTAAATAAAACCTTAATCTATCGAAATAAGATGAAAACCGAAAATCGATTTTTTTCGACCTGAACCACAGTGGGGGCCCCTTAAGATATGTAGGCGTCAAAACTGCACACTGCCCGTATAATGCGGCGTCCCCGTCAACGACGCCATCTCGCCGAAGCAAAGATGCATAAGGATAGATTCGATCGGTCAGGATAGGATCGAGATCTGTACCCCTACAACCTGCAGTCAGGTGATAAATCCGTTCACAGGTTACCTTTATTAGCTTTGACGACAAAATTGTATCGTCTGCAGATTAAAAGAAATGTCCATGAGAGCTTATGTCGTTTACAAAAACTAGGAACAGGAGGGGGCCCATTATCGATCCCTGTGGCACACCGTATTCGAATTTCCGTTCACATGATAGCGCTCTTCATCCTGATACCATCTGTCTCCTATTTTCCAGATAATATTTAAAGGTTGCCAGAACAGTGCCTCTGACTCCATATTTACTTGAGCTTATTTAGAAGGACCTTATGAGGAATTGGAGTCAAAACGCCTTACTAAGATCACAAAAGTGTCACTGCTAAGGATTCTTTTTCATTAAAACTGTGCCTTAATCTAGTAACCAGGTCTAGATTTGCCTTTCTGGAAACCATACTGTCCATCTGAGAAGAGTTCATTAATTTCAAATTAATATGAGATTTGGGCTTTCATTGCAGACTCAATGACTTTAGCAAAGATTGGAATTACTGAAATTGGTCTGGAGCTTGCTAACATGCATGGGTCACCCTTTTTATAAACCGGTACTGTTCATGCAAGTTCGAAAAAGTCCAGAAATACACCAGCAGAGAGCCACTTATTTAATATTATAATTAATGTTTCGACAATATCATGAATTATTTTCTTGAGGACATTAGTGGACATTCCATATATATTTCCTGACTGTTAGAAGGGTTATAAGATTTTACAATCTTTATTTTTCTTTATTTTTGTGATTTCCTCCAGTTCATCATGGCCGACTGCATATAAAAAAGGGGGGGGGGGAGGGAGGCAAGAAGGAGGGGTAGTCGCCTCTCGCCACTTCAAACACTTTGGGGGGGGGGGGGGGGGGCGAGATACGGTTTCTGCTCCCCTCTCCCAAATTCACATTAAGTTTCATTTTATCTATAGCCAGACTCAGTGAATAAACTAGGCTGCCATCGAGAAATATGGGATCGGTACTTCTGTGGCAACTATTTTTGCTTTTGACTGAAGCATCTTACACTGAAGCATCAAAGAAACCTGTGTGGAGACGCGTATTCAAATACAGAGGTATGTAAACAGGCAGAATACGGCACTGCGGTCGGCAAAGCCTATATACACTAAAGCGTCGAAGAAATTGATATAGGCTTGCGTATTTAAATACAGATATATGTAAACAGGCATAGTACGGCGCTGCGGTCGGCAACGTCTACATAAGACAAGTGTCTGGCGCAGTTGTTATATCGGCTACTGCTGCTACAATGGCAGGTTATAAAAATTTGAGTGAGTTTGAACGTGGTCTTATAGTCGGCGCACGAGCTATGGAACACAGCATCTCCGAGATAGCGATGAGGGGATTTTCCCATACAACCATTTCACGAGCGTACCTTGAACATCAGGAATCCGGTAAAACATCAAATCTCCGACATCTCTGCGCAGGAAAAATATCCTGCAAGAACGGGACCAACGACGACTGAAGAGAATCGTGACACAAGCACAAACCTTCCGCATATTGCTGCAGATTTCAATGCTGGACCATCAACGAGTGTCAGCGGGCGAACCATTCAATGAAACATCATCGATATGGGCTTTCGGCGCCGAAGGTCCACTCGTGTACCCTTGATGACTGCACAACGCAAAGCCTTACACCTCGCCTGGGCCTGTCAACACCGACACTGGACTGTTGATGGCTGGAAACATGTTGCCTGGTCGGACGAGTCTCATTTCAAATTGTATCGAGCGGATGGACGTGTACGGGTGTTGAGACAACCACATGAATGCATAGACCGTGCATGTCAGCAGCGGCTGTTCAAGTTAGTGGAGGCTCTGTATTGGTGTGGGACCCCTGATACGTCTAGATACGACTCTGACAGGTGACACGTATGTAAGCATCCTGTCTGATCACCTGCATCCATTCATGTACATTGTGCAGTCCGACGGACTTGGGCAATTCCAGCAGGACAGTGTGGAACCCCACATGTCCAGAATTGCTGCAGAATGGCTGCAGGAACAGTCTTCTGAGTTTAAACACTTCCGCTGGCCACCAAAATCCCCAGACATGAACATTATTGAGCATATCTGGGATGCCTTGCAACGTGCTGTTCAGAAAAGATGTCCACCTCCTCGTAGTATTACGGATTTATAAACAACCCTGCAGGATTCATGGTGTCAGTTCCCTCCAGCATTATTTCAAACATCAGTCGAGTCCATGTCACATCATGTTGAGGCTCTTCTGCGTGCTTGCGGGTGCCCTACACGATGTTAGGCAGGTGTAGCAGTTTCTTTGGCTCTTCGGTGGAAAACACCTACTACATTTCCTTCGTCCCATTTTTCAGTCTGTGACTGCTAGTTGGGGACAGCCTCTGTATGTATATGTAACAAATTCTGCATAGCACTTTCGAACAGTAGTTGAGAGCCCTCATGGCCAGCTATGTAGTATGGGCGAACTATAGAGTGGCCAGTGCACCGAATTTGGGACAGGAGCGCCAGACTTCAGGCAGAAATCTTGACTGTAAAAAATTGGTTTTGCTGTCCCTTTACATTCTTAAGAGTTATCCTCTGCACCTACGTAATAAAATACTGTTCAATACAAGTATTGTCACCACCCTCATTACTTACTGTTCTGTTCCCCCTGAATCTAAGTCCACACACGTTCGCAGACCCGCATGCGGAGCATTTTTTTTTTTTTTCCCCCTCGCGGTAGGCAGCACAGGCCATGTGCGGTCCTATCGAAAATGACGAACACCGGCAAACAATGCCCAAACACCAGTCGGAACGCCTGAAATGGCTCGCTGCTGCGACAATGTCCGCAGCACTCAACGAACAGTCCAATATCTACAAAAATAAAAACAACGTGATAACCTAAATGTGAGGCGAGGCAGTATTCTAACGCTCTTCCCTTTTCCTTCGTTTCACGACCACCATGCATTCACGCCGTAACAACATCGCTGTGCACTGTTGCTCTGGTTACGAACGTGGAACGTGTACAGTGAAGCCAGTGATCTTTCTCCAGTTTCCTGTACAGAGATAAAGACACACATAGCGTTGCCAAAATTTGTTGCTAGCAAACCGGAATGTTTCGCTAAAATTAATTAAACACGCTCATAATTTGTTAATCATAAACCTGGACATTTCAGGACACTTTTCTTAACGTTAAAAAACTGAAATATTTGTGCAAATTACTGTTGTCTGCAATGAATTTAGGAAAATAAATAAATGAACGCTTTGTACTGTAATTAATTTAATAAAACCCAAGGGAACGCATTCAGATGATAACAACATTTTACAATGTTAGTACTGGTAACACAATAATTCTTTATTTTGAATCACTAATACGAGATACAAAATTGTCTACTGGAACACTGTATGTTGAACTGCAAAGTTCACGTAATTTGTTATCCTATGCCTCATACTTATCTAAATTATGAGCTTTGGAGAGAAGATCTTTCCGCTGTATGATGTATTCATGAAACTTAGAGCAACTCATTTGATAATTAAAACACATTTAATTACTGCCCTGCCCGTTTGTACTTGCAATCTGTTTCGTGCCTCAGTCCATTGCACATTCACGAGAGAAAATCCTCGTTCTTCGTTTGCATTATGCCGTGGAATACTGAAGACGAATTCACACAGATTCAGCAACTGAGAATACTGGTCTTCGCATCCAATCTGTCGGAAGAAATACGTCCATTTCTCCTGACATGATTTACTACCGCAGTTATCGACCTTTTTGTTGATTTCTGGTTCAGTGAACTCCTTGAGTAAAGAAAACTGGTCAAACAAAAAACTATCATCTACTGACAATCCTCTCTTTTGTACAAATGTTATTGTGCTTGTCACATTTTTGCTCCACAAGGTTCTGCGTCCAGCAACATCCATTTAAAAATGGAAAACTAATTGAGATTTGTTAACCATTTATCTAAATAAGCTGTACACGTTTGATAAAACTGTTCTACATCAACAAGAAATTTTTGAATTTCACTACTTAATGCAACTCTGCTGTTCTGCAAGAGAGATGTCATTTTGAGTAGAATAAAACTTTCTTCTCTACGACATTCTATAATTCTGCTAGTATTTTCCAAAATCGCAGCTACTTCTATAAAAGTGGTGTCTGCTTTCACAAGTTTACATAACTGTCTCTGAAACAAGCACAACTGACGATGCAGGAACCACAGATATGCTTCCGTTAACGGATTCTGGAAGAGGGCTGTCAGAAATTTAGGTGGCTTTTCTTCTAAGAGGAAGAATGTTTAAAGAGCATCATACAAATTCAGTACTCTCTCTACAGCAACAAACAAAGACAACCGCCTTGTTTTTATATGTGGCAACAATGTATGATACTCTATGTGCACAAGCTCATAAAACTCCTTTAGACGTTCCGTTCGTACTGTGTATGTGAAGTAATTGAAAAGTTTAATTATAAAGGTTTCTACGTCAACACTCACCACGTCAGCGGCTGTCTTGGCAGCACTGTGTAGAATGTGAGCAGGGCAGCCAACTCCTAAAATATTTTCGTTTACTTCATTATTTAGTCTAAGAAATACATTGTTTGTACCTGCTCGTCGCACTCATCCAAAATCAGTGTGAGCATTGTCTCTGCATAATGCAATACGCTTATTCTTATCAATTTTACTTTTTTCTAATGCAGTAATGCTGCACGTAGGCCTACTTATTGTAGAGGTGGTTTCATTTGGCAGCGAAACTAATTTAAGGAATTTCGGTTGAATGCCAGTCTTAGGTGTAAAATATTGAACAACTGATGGATATATTTTTTCAGCCTTGTGATTAATCTCACATGTAGCTCAAATGGTTCAAATGGCTCTGAGCACTATGGGACTTAACAACTGTGGTCATCAGTCCCCTAGAACTTAGAACTACTTAAACCTAACTAACCTAAGGACATCACACACATCCATGCCCGAGGCAGGATTCGAACCTGCGACCGTAGCAGTCCCGCGGTTCCGGACTGAGCGCCTAGAACCGCTCATGTAGCTACTGAATAATAGCGGACCAGTGAAAGTTGTTGGATTGATGCAGCTCTCCATGATACTCTATCCTGTGCAAGCTTCTTCACCTCCCAGTACCTACTGCTGCCTACATCCTTCTGAATCTGCTTTGTGTATTCATCTCTTGGTCTCCTTCTACGATTTTTACCCTCCACGCTACCCTCCAGTACCAAATTGGTGATCCCTTGATGACTCAGAACATGTTCTACCAACCGATCCCATCTTCTAGTCAAGTTGTGCCACAAACACCTCTTCTCCCCAATCCTATTCAATACCTCCTCATTAGTTATGTGATCTCCCCATCTAATCTTCAGCATTCTTCTGTAGCACCGCTCTTTGAAAGCTTCTATTCTCTTCTTGTCGAAACTATTTATCGTCCATGTTTCACTTCCATACATGGCTACACTCCATACCAGTGAAAGGTCGTCGCGTATTTGTTTGACAGTATCAGGTGCCAAAACTGCTTTCAAAAGTGCTGTTGTTTTGGTTCTGCCCAACGTCACACTCTTCGCTGTTACAGAATCGTTAAAAAGATTGGAGATTAGCCTAGAAGTACAGTCTACAGATTTCAAAGAGACATTATGTTTAACGGTATGATAACACATTATTAATTTCGCTGCTGCTACTGATTGGCTCTTTTTTGATGACTTTGAAATAAAAAAGCTGTCTACGTTTTTTTTTTTTTTGGGGGGGGGGGGGGGCGAGTGCTAGCAGGGCACATATTTGATTTATGCATTTGGCTGCCTAAATGATCTCTAATATCTGCCCTTCCTCCACGTGAAATGGAAACATATGACTTATATATTCCACATTCCGTTCTTCTGTATATTTGTCTTGAAAGGAACACTTTAGCTTTGGCATTCGGAACTCACTTCACACACATGCAAATATGAACTAAGCACAATAAGCCTCGGGCAAAAAACCAAGTAGCTGCAACGTCTTAACTGAACTGAATCCCAATACAAGAGTTAATAATAGAAAGGAGTGTTACATGCAATAAAGCCCCTTGATAGACGCTGGCAGGCGCAATAATGAAACAAAAACCATTATTTTGTTTAACGATGATAGTTGTAACACAAATCCACACCCGCATTTGGGAAGAAATAGACGGTATGAGAGTATTTCTCTGGCATCACAAAACCGGGACTAAACTGACGTCCCCGGCAACGCGCTGTCGGGCGTAGTCGGCACTTGTGTGGGTGACCATCCAGGCCGCCATGCGCTGTTGCCATTTTTCGGGGTGCACTCAGCCTCGTGATGCCAATTGAGGAGCTACTCGACCGAATAGTAGCGGCTTCAGTCAAGAATACCATCATAACGCCCGGGACAGCGGTGTGCTGACCCCACGCCCCTCCTATCCGCATCCTCCACTGAGGATGACACGGCGGTCGGATGGTCCCAGTAGGCCACCTGTGGCCTGAAGACGGAGTGCTTTTTTAAACTGACGACCCAAAACCAGTTTTCGGGACGCTCATTTTTTTAAATCCTAAACCGTTACTGTCTCGGAAAACCGGGACGTCTGGCAACCCTACACACATTTGTTTTGCAGTTTCGAGGTGATGTGAGTGAACCTTTGTGCTGAAATGCATGTAATTATATTATGTCATTTATTTGTCATAAATCTTCTAGTTCAATATTGATTGTTCTCAGTAGTTCATGGAAGAACGTAAATGTAACTATATTCCCACACTTCGCAGTGAGACTTTTATGGGAAGGAGGGTGGAGCTATAGCGTAACCGAAAGTATTTGGAAAAAGACGTCAGTTATTTCCGATACAGTGATGCTTTTGAGTTAACGTGGGCACCAAATCTCAATGCAAAAGCGACAAAACAGAGCCTAGATCTACACTGGAAATTCTCAGAACTCGATTGACTATCCGTATAAGTCTCATACAGGTCAGCCCCAAGAATTCAAGCAGGAAAAAGCGAAGAAATGAATTAACAACGGTCGTTGAACAAGCATTCCCTACCACTACAACACTGCAAGTTGAGGTTCATTCAGGATAATCACTATGTAACAATATAAGTTAAACTTGTACATAAAGGCGCAAACTACGTACATGTAACATCGTACCGAGAACTAAGATGGAATAATTCTTGTAAGTTGCAAGAAAACTGGTATCTGGACGCACGCGTTTGAGCTAGGTGTAGTATTGCAAGAAAATCGCTCCATAACCCCGTTGCAGCTTGTCCTGAAATTAGATATCATGATAGTGTACTCAGATCATCCTCTTATTCCACAGCAAGGAAAAGTCCACTGCTGTTGCAGGATCAGAAAAGTGAGACGTATGTTGCGAAACATTACTATGTAGCAAACTGTTATGAAGTTTATAGTTCATGACCACGCAGTACATTGACAGTTCAGTATGAAAATTTTAATTGACTAGTTAAAAATATACCCTATTTATGTCTCATAGGAATACAAAATGAATTCATGATTTGCCACACGCTGGTTTGATTAGTCATAGTCAACCCTGTGATAGTAGTTAAGCAATGCACTCAATCAGTCGTGTAAATTATCTCTTGGATAATGTCTTTCACGCTAAAACCAGCCCTGAATTTACTAAGGCTTTATATATAATTTGATTCTGAAGTCTAGTGTGCACTGATGTACTATCCAGACTCATTATCGCAATTCGTTATCTCTGGCTCATAGAAGCGGTATTATTGTTGCGGACTGTTTGTGGAAAACTCTCACTCTCACTCTGCAACCGAAACGGAAAGCGAATTTTCAGTCATATGGATCACGGTTTTATATTAATGAGGCAAAGATAATTCCTTTGGTGAAATTAGTTGGTTCGGAAAACGTTTTACTATTTGCACACAAATACTTTTAAAAAATCTGTTTTTGGATTTGTGTGGCCTTTTTCTTTTCGCTATGCAGCGTTTCTCATGTGATTTCATATAAAATTTGATACATTATAGCCGAACATTCGTGCTTGGTAGTGAAGTGGCTACCTTTTCGTTATTAGTCACAGTTTTTACGATGTTTGTAAATGAAGTACAATAACCTGTTGAACGTAATTTGAAGAATATGCACTGAAGAACGACCTCACTGGCCATTTCACGTTTTGTGCACTTCAGTTCGTGTATTGCGGCGTACCAACTGAAGCTAACGCACCGAAGAAATTTCTTATCGTGGTATGAAAGCTGTATCTTTACAGTGGCGAGTAAATGGATTATATGTGTTGGTGATACGCCGCACATTATAAGTTTCTGCACCTCTTGTAAAGTGCAGCGTGACAAGTCACTACACATAAACAGTTCAAGATACTGAAACAAGGTTTCCAGCAAATAATAGTACGCAAAGAGTTCTATGTACAATAAATACTGAGATATGGAAGTATATTAATGCCATTCGTTACTTTATGTAAGGTAAACTGCAGTGCTATAATGCGAGTCAATGTTTATAATAAAACTTGACGCAAAAATAGTAGCAAGTAAAAATATACAGTTGCTTCTGGCAAGAAGATTTAATATATTGCGAGTGCGTCTTCATTCTTGGCTGTTATACAGCCACAGAGGAAAGCATTCGTACGCAGAAAACGAGATTTGAGTTCTCTGTAGTTCATTCTAGTTTCGTCACAAATGTTAAATGTAACAGTTTTTTAAACTGACGACCCAAAAGCAGTTTTCGGGACGCTCATTTTTTTAAATCCTAAACCGTTACTGTATCGGAAAACCGGGACCTGTTTTAGACGGCAGTTCATCATTGAACAAATGTGGTAGTACACATTATCTTTACCGCTGAAACTATTTTATTTACCATGTAAGTTTCCTTCTTATAAATCATCAGTCGCACTCGATTTGGTATGAATTGTGCAAGTTTGTTTGTTACGTCTGATGTTACTGTTCTTCCATTTACACTGCCGTATTGCTTTAAAGTCTGACTTGCGCTCTCTGTTCAATAACGTTTACTGCGATTCATCTTACGCGCGACACATGCAGTTAGTGAGTTATAACGTCATTTTTAAATTTCAGTACTTAGCTAAGCTGGGACGGCTAGAGGACAAATGTAAGGATGTAGAGGCGTATCTCACTAGGGGTAAGATAGATACCCCCTACAGGAAAATTAAAGAGACCTTTGGAGAAAAGAGAACCACCCGTATGAATATCAAGAGCTCAAATGGAAACCCAGTTCTAACAAGGGAACCTTCTCATCGCACCCCCCTCAGATTTAGTTATAAGTTGGCACAGTGGATAGGCCTTGAAAAACTGAACATAGATTAATCGAGAAAACAGGAAGAAGTTGTGCAGAATTATGAAAAAAAGAAGCAAAATATACAAACTGAGTAGTCCATGTGCAAGATATGCAACATCAAGGATAATGTAAGCCGAGCAGAGCCGTGGTCCCGTGGTTAGTGTGAGCAGCTACGGAAAGATAGGTCCTTGGTTCAAGTCTTCCCTCGAGTGAAAATTTTAATTTTTTATTTCCAGACAATTATCAAAGTTCAGACACTCACACATAATCAACTTCGCTCTCCAAAATTCCAGGACATGCTCAGATTTGCATGGACATATGCAGTATTTGACGGTCTACACACGGAAAAATTTGAAAACGTTAAAAACAAGTTTTGACAGAGCACAGGGAAAACTGTGTGACCGTGAAACTGTTGTATTCATTTGTTGCAGTTTATGTGACAAACTCTTATGTTTTCATCACCTTTTTGGGAGTGATTACCACATTCCACAAGAAAACCTAAATCGGGCAAGGTAGAAGAATCTTTTTACCCAATCGCCAAGTGTATAAGTTTGGTGGGTCGACGACATATTCCTGCCATGTGACGCACATGCCGTCACCAGTGTCGCATAGAATATATGAGACGTGTTTTGCTGTGGAGGAATCGGTTAACCTATGACCTTGCGATCAAATGTTTTCAGTTCCCATTGGAGGGACACGTCCTTTCGTCTACTAATCGCACGGCTTTGCGGTGCGGTCGCAAAACACATACACTAAACTTATTACAGTGAACAGAGACGTCAATGAACGAACGGACAGATCATAACTTTGCGAAAATAAAGTTAAAATTTTCACTCGACGGAAGACTTGAAACAAGGACCTCTCGCTCCGCAGCTACTCATGCTAATCACGGGACCACTGCGCTTCTGAGCTCACGTTCTCCTTGATGTTGCCTATCTTGCACATGGACTACTTAATTTGTATATTTTGCTTATTTTTTTCATAGTTCCACGCAACTTCTTCCTGCTTTCTCGATTGATCTGTGCTCAGTTTTTCAAGGCCTATCCACTGTGCCAACTTATAACTAAATCTGAGGGGGGTGCGATGAGGAGGTTCCCTTGTAAGCAAAGAAGTGAAAGCAGAAAGGTGGAAGGAGTATGTAGAGGGTGTATACAAGGGCGATGTACTTGAGGACAGTATTCTGGAAATCGAAGAGGATGTAGATGAAGATGAAATGGGAGATATGATGCTACGTGAAGAGTTTGACAGAAAACTGAAAGACCTAAGTCGAAACAAAGCCCCGGGAGTAGACAACATTCCATTAGAACTACTAACAGCCTTGGAAGAGCCAGCAATCACAAAACTCTACCATCTGGTGAGCAAGATGTATGAGACAGGCGAAATACCCTCAGATTTCAATAAGAATATAATAATTTCAATCCCAAAGAAAGCAGGTGTTGACAGATGTGAAAATTACCGAACTATCAGTTTAATAAGACACGGCTGCAAACTACTAACGAGAATTCTTTACAGACGAATGGAAAAACTGGTAGAAGCCGACCTAGGGGAAGATAAGCTTGGATTCCGTAGAGATATTCGAACACGTGAGGCAACACTGACCCTACGACTTATCTTAGAAGACAGATTAAGGAAAGGCAAACCTCGTTTCTAGCATTCGTAGACTTAGAGAAAGCTTTTGACAATGTTGACTGGAATACTCTCTTTCAAATTCTGAAGGTGGCAAGAGTAAAATACAGGGAGCGAAAGGCTACTTACAATTTGTACAGAAACCAGTCGAGGGACATGAAACGGAAGCAGTGGTTGGGAAGGGAGTAAGACAGGGTTGTACCCTCTCCCCGATGTTATTCAATCTGTATATTGAGCAAGCAGTAAAGGAAACAAAAGAAAAATTCGGAATAGGCATTAAAATCCATGGAGAAGAAATAAAAACTTTTGAGGTTCGCTGATGACATCGTAATTCGGTCACAGACAGCAAAGGACTTGGAAGAGCAGTTGAACGGAATGGACAGTGTCTTGAAAGTAGGATATAAGATGATCATCAACGAAAGCAAAACGAGGATAATGGAATGTAGTCGAATTAAGTCGGGTGATGCTGAGGAAATTAGATTAGGAAATGTGACACTTAAAGTAGTAAAGGAGTTTTGCTATTTGGGGAGCAAAATAACTGATGACGGTCGAAGCAGAGAGGATATAAAATGTAGACTGGCAATGGCAAGGAAAGCGTTTCTGAAGAAGAAAAAATTGTTAACATCGAGTATAGATTTAAGTGTCAGGAAGTCGTTTCTGAAAGTATTTGTATGGAGTGTAGCCATGTATGGAAGTGAAACATGGACAGTAAATAGTTTGGACAAGAAGAAATGGTTCAAATGGCTCTGAGCACTATGGGACTTAACTTCTGAGGTCATCAGTCCCCTATAACTTAGAACTACTTAAACCTAACTAACCTAAGGACATCACACACACCCATGCCCCAGGCGGGATTCGAACCTGCGAACGTAGCGGTCGCGCGGTTCCAGACTGTAGCGCCTAGAACCGCTCGGCCAAGACAAGAAGAGAATAGAAGCTTTCGAAATGTGGTGTTTCAGAAGAATGCTGAAGATTAGATGGGTAGATCACATAACTAATGAGGAGGTATTGAATAGAATTGGGGAGAAGAGGAATTGGTGGCACTACTTCACTAGAAGAAGGGATCGGTTGGTAGGACATGTTCTGAGGCATCAAGGGATCACCAATTTTGTATTGGAGGGCAGTGTGGAGGGAAAAAATCATAGAGGGGGACCAAGAGATGAATACACTAAGCAGATTCAGAAGGATGTAGGTTGCAGTAGGTACTGGGAGATGAAGACACTTGCACAGGATAGACTTGCATGGAGAGCTGCATCAAACCAGTCTCTGGACTGAAGACCACAACAACAAACAACTTTCCATCCCCTTTTTATGTGTA
Source organism: Schistocerca americana (assembly GCF_021461395.2). Classification (NCBI taxonomy): domain Eukaryota; kingdom Metazoa; phylum Arthropoda; class Insecta; order Orthoptera; family Acrididae; genus Schistocerca; species Schistocerca americana. The sequence continues at coordinate 621,193,308 of NC_060122.1, forward strand.
CATCGATCCATGGGTCATGGCTGATATTTATATACGATTATTATTACTATTTTGTTTTCTAGGCGCTCAGTTCGGAGCCGCGCGACTGCTACAGTCGCAGGTTCGAATCCTGCCTCGGGCATGGATGTGTGTGATGTCTTTAGGTTAGTTAGGTTTAATTAGTTCTAAGTTCTAGGGGACTGATGACCACCGATGTTAAGTCCCATAGTGCTCAGAGCCATTTTGAACTATTTTGTTATTGTAGGTGTGGTACTGCACAGCGTCACAAACATCTATAAAAGAATGTTTTGGAGGTGGTAATAGCATTAAGAAATCTCAGATCGTTTTGTGTTAGTGTTATCCATGACAGTGGCCAGTCTCAGTCTGATAGTGGTAATACTAGTCGAAGATACTTACAATAAAACACAAGCATTGTTACTGGTAAGCTAAATATTTTATGGTGAACTATCAATGTTTCTTCCTATGCTTGTGCTATTATGTTCACCGTTAACATAACTGCTTGTTGAAAGCTGTTTTTATGCTAGTGTGATGTGTGCGAGATAGTCATGTTGCACGTTCTTATCCTTGACGATTCCAGGTAGAGGCGATTGACATAAAAGTTACGGTATAGGACTGTCAAAGCATGCAGACATCCCATTCTCACATAAAAGCACAATGGGTTCTACTTCAAGTATACCTGTTTTTGAAACAAAATTTCACCCATAAGAGAAGCATAAGTTTTCACGTAGGAGTGGAAGATCAAGGAATGGAAGATCTTGTAAATCGGAATGGTTTGTGGCTTATCCGTGGCTACATTACGAGGAAAAGAGTGGCAGTGTTTTCTGCTATGACTGCATTCGGTCCATCCACTTAGTGAACAATAGAAGACCGTAGAAAGAAACCGCTTTTCTTAAAGAACGTTTCTGTAACCGGAAGAAAGCTACGGAAAAGGGTAAGAAACACGAGAAGAGTCTCTCGCAATTATTCAACAACGTGAAAATAGCACACCTATGATTGGCCAAGTCGCTAGATATCAGCTGACCGATCAGGAGAAAGCTAGAACCGTTTTGCTAGTAATTAACGGTTCACTTAGGTCCCTGGGTCGAACAGGAAACCCACTGAGAGGTCATGAAACGGTCTCAGGAAACCTCATGACACTTCGCAATGTGAGGAAGAATGATCTGCCAGAATTGAAGATATGGGTGAAACGCCGTGGCACTTGGTTGATGCCAGCGATACAAAACGAAGTACTGGAAATTATGGCTCACATGATCCAGCGAGAAATTGTGCAGCAAATGAAAAGTTCCTCATTTTACGGAAACATAGCACATTCAACGATTGACGTGGTTGACCAGGAGCAGTTCACTCTTTGTGTACAATGTGTTGACCCTGAGATGCTGGAATAAACTTTTTCTGGGTTTCTATAATCCGCCGGACTCCAAGGCGCAAACGCTGGCAACTGCCATTAAAGACATCTTTCTAAAACTGTCACTAGAAATTGAGTTTCTACGCGCCCACTATTTCGATGTTGCAGCTAATAAGTCTGGACAGAACAAAGGTGTGAAGGAAATCCTTCTTAAAGACCAGCTAAAGAGTTGTTACATCCAATGCAGCAATCACTGTGTGGATCTGGCACTACAGGAAGTTTCCAGAAGCAGTCATCCATTGTGCGATGTACTGGTAACTGCGACATCTCAAATATAATTCCAGAATCCGCAAAAAGGAAAAACGTATATGCAGATGTTGTGCTACCATCTGGTGTCGATGAGACGAAACCAAACCCAAGAGCTCAACCCCTGATTCCAATTTGTTCCGCCCGATGGGCTGTAAGAGTAAAATCTTTGACATGTTTTAGGTAAAACTATGAGCGGGCCAGAAAACTGTGACCGAAATATTGAATGTAACACGCTCAGTTAGAGACGAAAGAAGGTCTGTCCTGGAGGAATGCGAAGCGGTTCGAAAAGTTTGAAACTATTTTTTATATAACAGCAGAAACGGAAGTGTTTGGAACTGGGCAGATTCCTACAGAATCCAAAGTTTAATGCAGCCAGAGTGAAACATTCTGTATGGGCTCTAAAAATAGCTCTTGCAAATCTTAGGACTATGGAAGTATTTTAGAGAGAAATCCAATGATTATTCTGAAAACCTAAGTATGAAAGACCCAAATATCTCTCGGCGAAGAAAAACACCAGCGAAATTGCAACACACAGAAACACCGTCTGTTCCCAAATAATTGTCTCAAGAACGAAAATTTACGAAAGATTTTTTTGAAATTCTTGATCTCCTTCTGAATGAGATTGATCGAAGGTTCAACCAAGAGGATCTAAAGCGACTATCCTCATCTACAAGAGATACTTATTTCGTCGTCCCAAGCACACCTCCATCTACACGCCGTTTGGAAGATTGGAATACATACAACAGACTTTAACCTGGACAGGCTTCATGCACAGCTCGAAGTACTGCGAACCATTACGACTTGTCTACAACTCTATTGGAAGAAAACTTATTGCTGAATCTGGTAGGGTTAAAGAACTATTTCAGGAAGTTATTCGCCTCATCACTCTGATCCTGACAGTTCCAGTATCGTCAGCATCCCTTCCGAGAAGTCATTCAGCGCCTTAAGACGACTTAAAACATGCCTCAGGTCAACAACGACTCAGTCAAGACTCATCCATCTACTCCTTCTCCATGTCCATCAAGACAGGGCTGGAAAAATTAATCTTGTGGACGTCATGAAAGAATTTGTTTCCCGAACTGTCGAAAGCAAAACTACATTTGGAAATAGTACATAAAATTTTTAGTCTAAATGAAAACAAAGTAAACACCTTCTTCTTTTTCAAACAAATTATGTTTTTCTTTTTTTTCATTAAGTTGTGATGCACAATGTTTGTAAAATAGTAATAATAACAAAAGGTTTCTCTCTGGTCGATTGATAGTGCAGTCTACAGTAAATATGAACTTCTTTTCGTAGACTGTCTCAGAATAAAGTAGGGGCGATATATTCCCAGATTAACGTTGTCATTTAAAAATTAAAGCAACTAAATTGGTTTACAGAGCACGACCTATAAAATTGGGTCCATATTTAGTAGTAATGAGTTGTTTGGCTCTGTAGAACAACACAGCGCTTATTGCCTAACACACCTTCCCACACTATCGGTATGCACGTATTCTTAACGATTTCCTGGGCTCGCATTCGGGAGAACTATGTTTCAAACCTGTGTCTGGTCATCCCGATTTAGGTTTTCTGTGATTTCCCTAAATCGCTTCAGGCAAACGCCCAGGTGGTTCCTTTGAAAGGGCACGGCCAATTTTCTTCGCCATCCGTCCCTAATCCGAGCTTTTGCTCTAACTCTAATGACCTCGTTGTCGATGGGACGCTAGACACCAATCCCATCCTCCTCCAGCATTCCAGTATGTGTTTTCCAACGGTATAACACTCGTCCACATACCGCTGTTGTAACCCAACATGCTCTAACGAGTATCGACCTGTAGCCTTGGCCTGCTCAGCCATCTGATCTGTCTCCATCATCGAACGACAGCTCCAGGGCCATTCAAACAACATTAACCGTCTCTATATTGACCGACCGTATGCAACAGGCATGGAACTCCAACCCACAGTTAAACATCGTCACCTGTACAACACAATGCATGCACTTTGCGTGCTTACATTCAACAGTCTGGTGGTTACACCGGTTATTAACGTACCAATGTTTCACATTAATGACTTAGCTAGCTCTTACATTAATCTGCGATCCTGCAATATTAAGCACTTAAATATGTTACCTAGACTAATGTATTAGAGAAATTTCATCACTCTACTTTTGTTCGTTTTGTACTTTTTTCTGTCAGTGTAGTATTGTTCACCAGTTGTAAGCTGCCATTTGTTGAAAACTGGCTCACACATGTATTCCAAAGGCGTTTGGGGAACGCACAACAGTGCTCCAGACGTCGCTGATCTGTCTTGCCTTGCTGCAAAGAAGCCCACTACGTGACTCAAATTGCGTAACGTGGCTGTGATTCTGTCCTCTCAGGCGCTAGACACGTAGGGCCACTGAGACCCCTCAAGGCGTTGAGATTGTCTTTCGTAATGATGATGGGAAACCCGCAAGGTACCAGCTGACTTGAAGAACTCCACAATTGTCACCATCTTCAAGAAGGGCAGCAGAAGCGTCTGTGGTAACTACCGGGGAATATCTCTACTCTCTGTCACTGGCAAAATTTTTGCAAGAATCCTTTTAAATCGCCTCCAGACACTTTTAGAGACTATACTACCTGAGTCTCAATGCGGGTTTCGACCTTCAAGAGGGACAATTGACATGATTTTCTGTGCACGACAACTACAGGAGAAGTGCAGAGAACAACAAAAGCCTTTACTACTTGTTTTGTACGATCTAGAAAAGGCCTTTGATACAGTTCCCAGAGAAGCCATGTGGATGGTCTTAAAACGCTTCGGCTGCCCTGAACATTTTGTTGACTTGATTGAAGCTCTCCACGATGATATGACTGGACAGGTCCTCTGCCAGAATGAAACGACTGGTGAATTCCCAATAACAAGTGAGCTTAAACAAGGATACGTTCTTGCACCAACATTATTTGCATTGTATCTGGCAGCTATGCTTTACGAGACAACCATAAACAATGCAGGAATAGAACTAAAGTACAGGTTTGATGGAGGATTATTCAACCAGTCCAGACTCCATTCAAAAAGGTTCACCAGTACCACTCGTGTGACAGAGCTACAGTATGCTGATGACAATGCTTCTCCAGCTCATTGACCTGCAGAGTTGCAGCTGTCAGTTGATTCCTTCAGCAGGTCGTACGAACGATTTGATCTCTCCATCAACATTCCAAAGACAAAGGTGATGGCGCAGCCAACTCTTGGCTCCTCCGTTCCTGACTTCAGCATATCCATTTATGGTACAACCTTGGAACAAGTGGACCATTTCCTCTACCTGGGAAGCATACTGTCATCTAACTGCTCATCTGGAAAAGATGTGGAGAATAGATTACGTGCTGCCCATGTAGCATTTGGACGTCTTACAAAGCGTGTCTTCCTGAATAAAGACCTAACACTGTACACCAAACTGATGGTGTACAAAGCTGTAGTCATTTCCACCCTGCCGTACGGTTGCGAAACCTGGACGTTATATCGCTGTGATCTGAAGAAACTAGAACGCTTCAACCAACAGAAGCTAAGATATATCATGAACCTGAAATGGGATGACTTCATATCCAACACGGCTGTTCTTGAGAAAGCAAAAAGGTATAGCATGGAAGCTCTTATCATTGGGCATCAACTCAGATGGGTCGGACATGTCCAGCGGATGAAAAATGACAGACTTCCACGCCAAATGCTGTACAGCGAAGTGAGCACAGGTAAAAGGCCACGCGGTGCCCCTCTCAAACGTTATAAGGATCAGTACAAGAAAAATCTGAAAAACTTGAACATCGATTCGAGTAACTGGTCCACAATAGCAGAAGACCGAAGTCGCTGGCACTCAGTTACCTCAAATGCTCTTCAAAACTTTGAGCTGGAACGTCGAAGAGTGGAGGATGACAAACGCCGGAGACGTAAACTCCTGCAGGCTCAGCCACGTCCTCCACCTTCCATCAGCTGTAATGTCTGTGACCGCCAGTTCCACGCTAGGATTGGATTGCTAAGCCATCAACGACACTTCCACGCCTGAACCGTGACAAAGGAAATCTCAGGAGAGAAATGAAAACTCGGATACGAGTATCAGCCGACGACGGTACCATTATTCGCGTGACAGTCGTGGGCAGAGCGCTGCAGCCCCCTTCCCGGTCCGCGTCGCGGGACCGTTACGTCACAGCTGCCTTGTCATCCAATAGCCGGCACAGCCAAGTGTCTCAAGGCAGCACCAGCGCCGCGCAGCTGTCAGTAATCGCCGAGCTCGCCACTGGCGCGAGGTTACTGCCTGCGTTATTGCGACCAGGTGAGAAGGCCGGCGCAAGTTTTGCTCAACGGGTGTTAAGCCTAGTTTACACGACGACACTAGGTTGCAAGCAACTGCGCTACCGGCCACTGCGCATGCGCACCGTGCGTTTGCGCAACTCCTCGGTGAAACAACGCTTTCGGCGTGTTCCAACGTTGGCGACACCAGTTGCATGAGTTTTGAGGTTATGTATGTTCGCTTTTTGGATATCTATGCTTTGCATAGGTGTTTGTGGGATTTCAGTGATGCTAATTACAAAAATAAGCAACATATTGCTGCTCCTGATACCTTCACGTGCGATCAGAACACAGATAGGTTGACAATATCTGAGCTGCAGGGCAAAAATTTTTGAATTAGGAGCAAATATACAACTGAATTGCGAAAAATACAAGCAAAAGCAATTCTAGCTGTAGAAATGCTCTTGTCTACAAGACTAAAATCCCACCGTTCGAGTTGACTGACTTTTTTTTTAAGGAATATTGGTTGACAAGAGGGAAGGCTACACAAATCAATGAGCTACATTCTTTATTCAGTATTCACCTATTTAAACGTCGCAGTAGTGCTCCCCATTCACATATGTTTGAATTTTCAAATATTGCCACTGTACAGATCTACCTTCAAGAGAGTAGTTTGTAAACCATTCTCTTCGTAATGCGGCCTGCTTCGAACGATTACTGCTGTTAACGTTGGTAATTATTACTGTTAATGTTAATAATTGTTGGTGTTAATGAAAAAGCGTCATCACCAACTAAAACCACGTCTTACAGCATGCCGAGTGTTCTCGATTGTAATGCACGCAATGTGATATGAAATTTCAGTTCTGGCGACAGTGCTTCACGCATTACAGTATCTTTACTCCTTAGCGCGTAATTATCTCTATTTAGAAGAAACGTTAACTGTTCTGGTGACATTCTAAGATAATTAAAAGAGCTTCTTGGGTCTTCCATTACAAGTTATTTCAGCAAGGATGCTGAGCAACCGAGTTGACGTCTTTTATTCATCTAGTCAAGAATCGAAACACGATTCTTATTTTTTTCTTATGTAGCGATTCCAAGCAACAAGCTTTAACTCCGTCACAACTCGGGCGACGTGTAGCTGCCAAAACTTTCATTTCAGACACGACTCAGGAACCCACGAAACGACGAAACTGAAGTGTATACTGGTTTCGCCATGTCTACAGTCGAACATGAAACCATTTGCGTGCAACACATTCCACGCAACGAGTGGCGCAACCCAATGTCGTCGTGTAAACTAGGCTTTAGATTAACAGAAGCCAGTACGTTACAATGGACAGTGGATGCTCCACAGAGGCTGGTGTGCCTCAAGGAAGCGTAATAGAACCTCTGTTCCTGGTATAGATAAGCGATGTATCAGATAGGATCAGCAGCACTGTAAGATTTAGTGTACAGGAACGTATTTCTGTTGAATGATCGTAAGCAATTGCAGAAACACTTGGACAAAGTTTGCATTTGGTGTAGTGAATTGTAGTTGCCTATAAAAGTGGCTAAACGTAACGTAAAACCTATAACAAAGAGATATAACCCGACAGTGTTAGTTTGCAAGTTTAGTGGTGACATCTTGGGCATATCACATCGTTTACATGTTTATGGGTAATAGTGAAAATGGTTGTAAATGGGGTGCTGAGGTAAAATCGGTATTAGGGAAGGCGAACTGAACATGACTCTGAGAAAATGCAGTGCATCTCTAAAGGAGATTGTATACAAGACGCGTGTGCGACCAATTCGAGAATATTGTTCCAGCGTTTAGAGTTCTTATCAAGTAGACATGGCAACAGGCATCGAAAGATTTTAGAGGCGCCCTGCTAACATCGTAATAGGTCGGTTTAGACCATACTAAAGGATCGTGGAGTATAAACGGGTTACAGTTACAAAAAGATAACCAGTTCTCTTGAAATCTTGTTGCGTAAGATTCTGTCTCTCCCGCACGTGTAATGAGAAGAAGATAAGAGGGATTATGCCGCTTGTCGAAACATTTGTACAGTCATTTCTTCCCTCGCTCAACACATGAACGGAATAGAAAAGAAAATCGATAACGTCGACCCATTCCCTCTACCACGCACATCACAGCATCTTGCGGAGTATATATGTAAATGTAAATGTTGGAGAAAGGGAGATTATCAACACTACAGAGAAACTCGCCCGTCTCATTGGAACTTAAAGGGAATAATATAAACCAAATTTCCCAACAACATAATATTGCACCATTTACATTCTTCTTTATTCTTTCTCTAACTGAATCCTCGTAATAAACTGACTCTCAATTTCAAGTGCTGTGCATAGATAAGACGATAGGTGTTTCTGTATGTGGTGTTCTGAACTTTAGTACACCAGTTCATTACACGCCATTGCTGAAACAGAGTAAAAGTTGTGAACAATTAATTTCAACTAAAATCCTGCAACAGAAATATTTCGTATTTAGAGAATGAGGAAATTAAGGGTGAAATAAAATGGGCAGCCTTTTTTCTGTATCTTGGAACCATTTCTCAAAAACAATATCAAACCTATTCAGGCCGAATAAACTGAAAAGGCATTTCGTTCTATCGATAAACTGCGACAAAAGTATGCACACAGCTTCTCCAACCTTAAAAGCTATGAGGATTTCATCACCTTCAATACTGTGAAGCAAATCTCTTCTATTGGAAGCTCTTTGCTTTTCATATTTTGAGATGTGCTATTTGGGACCAAAACAATAAAAAACGTCCAGTAAATTTGGGCTCTAAGGTACATACTTCAAAAGCTATGAACACATGTTCATCTTCGCTTCTGCGAAAAACATCTCTTCTACCGACCAAGTGCCCATAGCTCTTCAGGTGTGCATTTTAGAGACCATGCTTTCTAGACCTTTTTGTTTTGAATTATGATTTCTGTCATATCCCTGAATACTGACCACTCTTCCTGCGACTGCCGATACATGTAAGAGTAGTTAAAGCTGCTGTGTAGGACAGACAGGCCGAGAGATTTCACAAAATTTCAGTTGCCAAACTGTCACTGTACAAATATAGCCAAAGTATGCGTATTACACTGTTGTCACCTTATTATGTGACCACCTGCCAAAAGTCTGAATAACCAGCTTTTCCAATGTGGAAGACTGCGAGACCTGCAGGAATAAAGTCTGGAAGGATGTGGAACCAAGCCAACTCCAGTGTGTGGCACGCTGATGTAGATTTCTTGGTAGTGTGTAAACAGTGGAAACAGCCTGATTGACGTTTAATGAACGAAGTAAGAGCATATGGACTGTCAGACCAATTGTGTGATTGGATTGAAGAGTTCCTAGATAACAGAACGCAGCATGTCATTCTCAATGGAGAGAAGTCTTCCGAAGTAAGAGTGATTTCAGGTGTGCCGCAGGGGAGTGTCGTAGGACCGTTGCTATTCACAAATACATAAATGACCTTGTGGATGACATCGGAAGTTCACTGAGGCTTTTTGCGAATGATGCTGTGGTATATCGAGAGGTTGTAACAATGGAAAATTGTACTGAAATGCAGGAGGATCTGCAGCGAATTGACGAATGGTGCAGGGAATGGCAATTGAATCTCAATGTAGACAAGTGTAATGTGCTGCGAATACATAGAAAGATAGATCCTTTATCATTTAGCTACAATAAAGCAGGTCAGCAACTGGAAGCAGTTAATTCAATAAATTATCTGGGAGTAGGCATTAGGAGTGATTTAAAATGGAATGATCATATAAAGTTGATCGTCGGTAAGCAGATGCCAGACTGAGATTCATTGGAAGGAACCATGGGGATGTGCAATCCGAAAACAAAGGAAGTAGGTTACAGTACACTTATTCGCCCACTGCTTGAATATTGCTCACCAGTGAGGGATCCGTACCAGATAGGATTGATAGAAGAGATAGAGAAGATCCAACGGAGAGCAGCGCGCTTCGTTACAGGATCATTTAGTAATCGCGAAAGCTTTACGGAGATGATAGATAAACTCCAGTGGAAGACTCTGCAGGAGAGACGCTCAGTAGCTTGGTACGGGCTTTGTTGAAGTTTCGAGAACATACTTTCACTGAGGAGTGAAGCAGTATATTGCTCCCTCCTACGTATATCTGGCGAAGAGACCATGAGGATAAAATCAGAGAGATTAGAGCCCACACAGAGGCATACCGACAATCTTTCTTTCCACGAAAAATACGAGACTGGAATAGAAGGGAGAACCGATAGAGGTACTCAAAGTACCCTCCGCCACACACCGCCAGGTGGCTTGCGGAGTATGGATGTAGATGCAGATGTAGATTGAGGTGGTCTCATAGATTCTCGGCTGGGTTTTAATAAATGGAGTTTGGTGGTTAGGGGATGCTCTCTGAACCACGCATGTACAACGCGAGATGTGTGACAAGTTGCATTGTCCTGCTCGTAGATGACCCTGTGCTGAGGGTAAACAAACTGCATGTAGGGCTGGATATGGTCCCCAAGGCTAAATGCCTACTTGTGTTGATCCATTGTGCCTTCCACAATGGCGATATCACACATGGAATGCCCTCAGGCCATGGGTCTCTCCGACGATTGTTGCAGGATGTTTGCTTTCAGACGTTTCACACGGTACATGCCAATGGACATCTGTCCCATGGAGCATAAAACGCGATTTATCTGAAAAGGCCACCTGTCTCCACTTACTGGATTTCTAGTTGCGGTGTTGGTGTGCAAATTCCGACCCTCATCGCGTATGAAAAGCAGTCAGCATGGGTGCATCAACCTGGCACCTGCTGTGGAGGCTTACACATAGCACCGTTTGCTGAACGGTCGTTGAGGAGACAATATCGGTAGCCCCTTGGTTCATCTGGGCGGTCAATTGCTCGACAGTTATGCGTCTACTCGCCTGTACACATCTCTGCAGCCGTCATTCATCATTGTCATCTGTGGCCTGTGGTGCACCAAAGTTGCCTTGGTGCTGGTTTTGGATAGTGTCATTTTGCCATGTGCAGTATGCTTTAACCAAAGTGGCACGTGAACAGTTAACAAACTGGAGCATGTGTAAAAAAATTCGACACACTTACAATAGCTAAGTGACTTATATTTTTTTAAATATGCACTGCAGGTCATTGAAAATGCAGCATCTTGAATGGCAACCAAAAAATGTCAACCTGTCATGAATTGTACTACATGCTTGCATTTGCAAAGGATTAGCATTCCAGCACAACCGTACACAGTAGGTGGCAGAAATGCCATCTACATTTTCTACACAAAAAAGGATTATGAAGCACGTTCCCCATTAGTAAACTGCAACTGCGGCAGGTTTGTGTCCCAAAGTTAGTTGGTCGGCGTTCTACGACTGACATGCAAATACGGTATCGATGGGATGGGTCGAGGAGAGCCATACTCAAGGCCATGCAGAAACTCAGCTGCCTGCTGCGACTAGCACTCGAGGCGACGGACATGACTGACATGTTAAGGCCGGTGGCTGTGACCTATCTTGATCTTTCAAGAAGATAACATGAGACCATATTTTTCTCGTGCTGTCCTGACTTGTCTTGATACGAAGGGTGTCAGAATGTTGACCCACTGAGCACATCCACCAGATCTCTCACTTACTGAAAACCTCTGGTCATGGATTGCCAAGTGACTGGTGTGCCACTACACTCAATCTACTACTGTTGTCTAACGCTGGCACAGAGTTGAATCAGCGTGAAATGACATACCCACATCTATATCGAAGCTCAGTTTGAGTTGATACGTAGCCAGCTTAGAACCATTGTTCCAAACAGAGATGGGATCCCTGTGTACTAAATTTCGCACTCTGTATATCCCTAAGTTATCTATAAACTTAATCATGTACGGTTATTAAGGCTCTGTATACCTCAAAGTAAGTGAAACTTCGTGATTTATTATCGTTCCTGCTGTTGCATTTATTACACTGTTGGATGTTTTCAACTTAACTGAAGATGACTAAGTAACTACACACATCAAAAAAAGTTTTGCATCACCTCGGTTTCGAGAGTTCCGGAACCTGCACAGAAAAATTGGAATAGAGATCAACACAAAAATCATTCCCACCCTTTTCATTGCTCATTAAAACCACAGTTTGCATGTTGTACCACCATACAGCGGAACCTTCAGAGGTGGTGGTCCAGATTGGTGTACGCACTGGTACCGCTAATACCCAGCAGCACGTCTTCTTGCATTGATGCATGCCTGTATTCGTCGTGGCATACTGTCCACAAGTTCATCAATGCACTGTTGGTCCAGATTGTCCCACTCCTCAACGGCGATTCGGCGTAGATCCCTCAGAGTAGTTGGTGTGTCACGTCGTCCATAAACAACCCTTTTCCATCTATCTCAGGCATTTTTGATAGGGTTCATGTCTGGAGAACATGCTGGCCACTCTAGTCGAGCGATGTCGTTATCCTGAAGGAAGTTATTCTGAAGATGTGCACGATGGGGGCGCGAATTGTCGTCCATGAAGACGAATGCCTCGCCGATATGCTGCCAATATGGTTGCACTATCGGTTGGAGGATGACATTCACGTATCATACAGCCGTTACGGCGCATTCCATGACCACCAGCGGCATACGTCGGTCCTACATAATGCGACCCTAAAACAGCAGAGAACCTCCACCTTGCTGGACTCGCTGGACAGTGTGTCTAAGGCGTTCAGCCTCACCGGGTTGCCTCCAAACACGTCTCCGACGATTGTCTGGTTGGAGGCATATGTGACACTCATCGGTGAAGAGAACGTGATGCCAATCCTGAGCGGTCCATTCGGCATGTTGTTGGGCCCATCTGTACCGCGCTGCATGGTGTCGTCGTTGCAAAGATGGACCTCGTCATGGACGTCGGGAGTGAAGGTGCGTATCATACACCCTTTTGCGCACAGTTTGAGTCGTAACATGATGTCCTGTGGCTGCACTGAAAGCATTATTCAACACGGTGGCGTTGCTGTCAGGGTTCCTTCGAGCCATAATCCGTAGGTAGCGGTTATCCACTGCAGTTGTAGCCCTTGGGTGGCCTGAGCGAGGCATGTCATCGACAGTTCCTGTCTCTCTGTATCTCCTCGATGTCCGAAAAACATCGCTTTGGGTCACCCCGAGACGCCTGGGCACTTCCCCGTTGAGAGCCCTTCCTAGCACAAAGTAACTATGCGGACGCTGCTACATTTGCTCTTACAAAACTACACGGCACGAAGAAGTGCGAGATCGTGTCATGGTTGTCTGTGAGACCAACTGAAATTCAGAGGTACCTCTACGTTTACATGGAGTATGAGGTGTAGTTTGTGTTTATGTTTTTCTAGATGCGCTCGAGAGGGAGAGGACGGGACTCAGTGTCAGACTGTAGATAATAGTCCACGAAACTACATCTACGCCTATAGTACTGAAGCTACCTTACGCTTTGTGTCTAAGGGTGTGATGTGTCGACAGAAGGGCCGACACAGTGTGGTTTGAGGATACCGAAATGCACGCTATAAGCTCACGCAGGATGGTGTGAGGTCTGAAACAGGATACGTAATGAATGCTATAAAGAAAAGTACGTAGCTTCTGGAATACTTTAATCCATCATTTGTATACATCGTTCTTGATGAGACATGCTTCATACGATAACTATCAATTGCTATGGCGCCTTGCTAGGTCGTAGCCATTGACTTAGCTGAAGGCTATTCTAACTATCTCTCGGCAAATAAGCGAAAGGCTTCGTCAGTGTAGTCGCTAGCAAAGTCGTCCGTACAACTGGGGGCGAGTGCTAGTAATTCTCTCGAGACCTGCCGTGTGGTGGCGCTCGGTCTGCGATCACTGACAGTGGCGACACGCGGGTCCGACATGTACTAATGGACCGTGGCCGATTTAAAGCTACCACCTAGCAAGTGTGGTGTCTGGCGGTGACACCACATTCCTCCCCCGCAAATCGGCGAACGGTCGTGTGATAAGGCTTCCGCCCGCCGTGGGGAGGACCCCATGTTGACGTATGCGATGAGGTGGGGAGCCTAACAACAGGCGAGGCTGTGCCACCCGCACCCGGCCATTCGGTCCGAGGGGAGCTAGGAAACGCCTGAAAACCTAGTCCAGGGTGCACGCCAACATGCGGTGTATGCGCCCGGAAAGAGACAGAAGGGGCCGAAGGGTCGACCTCCATCGCGTCGGGGTACCCGACGCGCGAAGACGCCAAATGGTCCGGAGCGGGCAAGAGGTCCATGGCGGAGGACATCTGGTCACGGGAAGCGATCGGCGGCGCGTGACCCAGGGAGGCGCCAGGCGGTTGCAGCGACGCGTCCACTGGGGGCGGCACCGGCGGTAGAACAGGCGGTGGCGGCGGCGGCGGCGGCGGCGGCGCGTCGCCATGGGGCAAAATGGAAGGCAGCGTCGGTAACACCTGGGGACAAGGCGAGCCAGTAGATGGGTCCCCAGGACGCTGACCGGACGGCACCGTCGCTGAAAGCAGACGGGGAGCGGCAGAACCCGTGCGACGACAGAGGCGCAGCTGATTGAGATGCCGACGCACCTCACCAGAGGCCCCCAAAACCAAATACATCGCGCGGCCGAGGCAGCGAAGAATGTGCCCTGCGAGCCAACGCCGTGAACCGCGATAGTTGCGATAGAATACAACGTCGCCTGGAGCAAAAGCAGGAGTCTGCCGCTGCACAGGAACCTGATGCGGCGGATGCAGCAAAGACATCAAGGTTCGATGAGGACGACCATGGAGCAACTCAGCCGGCGAGCGATCATCTCGGGGCTGAGAGCGATACGATGACAAAAAGAGCAACAACGCGTCCTCCCGAGAATGCGACTCTTTCAACTTCAACATCTGTGACTTGAAAGTCCGGACCAATCGTTCAGCGGCACCGTTTGACTGAGGCGAAAACGGCGCGGATGTCAGATGTTGAATACCATTAGTCTTGCAGAAGGACTGAAATTCTGCGGACATAAATTGTGGGCCATTGTCGGAAACAATAGTCTGTGGAACACCTTCAATGCGAAAGATAGCGGATAACGCTTGGATGGTGGCAGATGACGTCGTGGAAGACATCCGGACAACAAAAGGAAAATTACTGAATGAATCGACCAGTCCGCATCGTATGGATGAAACTGGGGTGCAACAGCATGTTGTGGCTGCGGTAGCGGTGAAGCGGCGGCTGCCGCATCGGTTTGCATTGCACATTGACCCTGGACGAGCTGTCCAAGGGCATCCAATAACGCCTGCGTCTGCTGATTCTGCAAGCGATAAAATTCGGGCAGTACATCTGGAGATTGTGGCGAAGCCATGACACAAGTAAATTAGAGCAATACGAACGCGAAATCCTCTTTTACGCCTCGTCGCCAATATGATGTGTCGACAGAAGTGCCGACACAGTGTGATTTGAGGAGACCGAAATGCACGCTATAAGCTCACGCAGGATGGCGTGAGGTCTGAAACAGGATACGTAATGAATGCTATAAAGAAAAGTACGTAGCTTCTGGAATACTTAACTTTAATCCATCATTTGTATACATCGTTCTTGATGAGACGTGCTTCATACGATAACTATCAATTGCTATGGCGCCTTGCTAGGTCGTAGCCATTGACTTAGCTGAAGGCTATTCTAACTATCTCTCGGCAAATAAGCGAAAGGCTTCTTCAGTGTAGTCGCTAGCAAAGTCGTCCGTACAACTGGGGGCGAGTGCTAGTAAGTCTCTCGAGACCTGCCGTGTGGTGGCGCTCGGTCTGCGATCACTGACAGTGGCGACACGCGGGTCCGACATGTACTAATGGACCGCGGCCGATTTAAAGCTACCACCTAGCAAGTGTGGTGTCTGGCGGTGACACCACAGGGTGCTTCCCCAATTCTTGTTATAGTCGCGAATGGTGCATGGCAAGAACGGCTGTTGCTAAAGCGTCAGGATGAGCTGTAATTTCTCTGCACGACTCTCCTTGAAACATACGCTCTCGGAATTTGAACAGTAAACCCGACCGTGATAGAAAATGGCTCTCTTGTAGCGTCTACTATATTTATTTGAGCATCTCCGTGACTGTTCCATGAAATTTCGGGCGAACTGCCGGAAGTGTGTAGCTCGCTGATACGATATTTAGGTGCAGAGTCTCCTGGCCATGTTCAGATATATATAAGACATCTGTATATACCAGTATGGCTATAAAACTCTGCACTGAAATATCGTGCCAGTGCGTTACAGACATCCAGCAGTTTGCCCGAAATTTCACTGGACGCTCCGCAAAAGGGGAAAGATTTTTTGTTTTAATTCTAGGTTTCGGAAATATTGACCATACAACTATCAATAGTTGTACCTGTACAGAGTTAACGAAACTTTGAGCTAAAGCAAAATAACAGAATGACCTTAGCTCTGTGGAGAGTGTGCAAGTCCTCACGAGTGAAGTTTATTCGAGTTTTTTCCAATTGTGTGGGTGTATGTGAACACCACACTACTCCTCTTCATTTACTGCCTGATAAAATTACGCAGCGGATATTGGATAGCGTGAGAAATAAATTAGCTTTGTGACATTCAACCCAAGGCTGGGGATGTTGACATATAATATCCGTAATTTGTTTCTACAAACTTACTGAAAAATTACACAGCTGACCAAAATAACTGCTTGAAATTCGGTGAGTGGTTCTTTCGCCCTTGACAACATAAACAAATATAAATGATGACCGGTACTAGTTACTTGAAGGAGAGGTACTACACTACCGGCCATTAAAATTGCTACACCAAGAAGAAATGCAGATGATAAACGGATATTCATTGGACAAATATATTATACTAGAACTGACATGTGATTACATTTTCACGCAATTTGGGTGCATAGATCCTGAGAAATCAGTACCCAGAACAACCACCTCTGGCCGTAATAACGGCCTTGATACGCCTGGGCATTGAGTCAATGGCGTGTACAGGTACAGCTGCCCATGCAGCTTCAACACGATACCACGGTTCATCAAGAGTAGTGACTGGCGTATTGTGAAGAGTCAGTTGCTCGGCCACCATTGACCAGACGTTTTCATTTGGTGAGAGATCTGGAGAATGTGCTGGCCAGGGCAGCGGTCGAATATTTTCTGTATCCTGAAAGGCCCGTACAGGACCTGCAACATGCGGTCGTGCGTTATCCCGCTGAAATGTAGGGTTTCGCAGGGATCGAATGAAGGGTAGAGCCACGGGTCGTAACACATCTGAAATGTAACTCCACTGTTCAAAGTGCCGTCAATGCGAACAAGAGGTGACCGAGACGTGTAACCAATGGCACCCCATACCATCACGCCGGGTGATAAGCCAGTATGGCGGTGACGAATACACGCTTCCAATGTGAGTTCACCGCGATGTCGCCAAACACAGGTGCGACCATGTTTGACTCAATGCCCAGGTGTATCAAGGCCGTTACTACGGCCAGAGGTGGTTGTTCTGGGTACTGATTTCTCAGGATCTATGCACCCAAATTGCGTGAAAACGTATTCACATGTCCGTTCTAGTATAATGTGTGTTCTGTAAACAGAACTTGGATTCATCTAAAAAAAATGACGTTTTGCAATTCGTGCACCCAGGTTCGTCGCTGAGTACACCATCGCAGGCGCTCCTGTCTGTGATGCAGCGTGAAAGGTAACCGCAGGCATAGTCTCCAAGCTGATAGTCCATGCTGCTGCAAACGTCGTCGATCTGTTCGTGCAGATGGTTGTTGTCTTGCAAACGTCCCCATCTGTTGACTCAGGGATCGAAACGTGGCTGCACGATCCGTTACAGCCATGAGGGTAAGATGCCTTTGATCTCGACTACTAGTGATACGAGGCCGTTTGGATCCAGCACGGCGTTCGTTATTACCCTCCTGAACCCACCGACTCCATATTCTGCTAACTGTCACTGGATCTCGACCAACGCGAGCAAGACTGTCGCGATACGATAAACCGCAATCGCGATACGCTACAATCTGACCTTTATCAAAGTCGGAAATGTGATGGTACGCATTTCTCCTCCTTACACGAGGCATCACAACAACGTTTCATCAGGCAACGCCGGTCAACTGCTGTTTGTGTATGAGAAATCGGTTGGAAACTTTCCTCGTGTCAGCACTTTGTAGGTGTCGGCGCGAACCTTGTGTGAATGCTCTAAAAAGCTAATCATTTGCATATCACAGCATCTTTTTCCTGTCGGTTAAATTTCGCGTCTATAGTACGTCATCCTCGTGGTGTAGCAATTTTAATGGCCAGTAGTGTATGTTTAATGAATTTCATTCATTTTGAACAAACAAAAATGGGAGTACGTTGATCATGTTTCAGCGACACTGCTGAGTGAATGGTGAAAACAAGCAACAATTAGTCAAAAACAAAAATTAACTTAATTAATTGGTTAACGACTGTTTTTAAAGCAAGGGAAAAGGAATGGAGTGACCAGTTTTCCTACTGTCCATTTACAAAGAAGTGCCCTACGAAGATCAACTGAAGCGTGACCAGAGGTGAGCAATGAATCAACATCATGGTTTCCTAAACTGCCGGACCTGTATCAAGCATGAGTGCTGCGTCATCGTGGCTGCGTCAGGTGGTGTGATGGCATGGGTCATGTGCTGCCGAATGGGTCTGTTTGGACAGACATGTATGGTGGTTGGTGGCGAAAATGTGACTAAGCTTGCTCTACTTGGGTCGAAAAAATGCTAAACATTCTACACATTCAGAAATTCGAATCAGACGTTATTCAAATCCTATATCTAATGACAAATTTGAATCTAACAAAGCAGGAGGTTAAAAATAAATCTATCTGCATGGCTGAACGCTAAGACAGAAGGTCATTCCACAATTCCAAGTACCAAGCAGAAGTTGTCCATGACTGCAAATTTATTAACATATTTATTAAAAACACACCAGTTTATTAAAACACAGAAATTGATGCAAGACAATCTGAGCAAATACCGCCAGAAGTAATTAATTTCCAACAACAGAAATGTTGTAGATACGAGGGCTATTCGGAAAGTAAGATCCGATCGGAAACGGAATGAAAACCACAGTCAAATCTAAAAATTTTTATTCGCAACAGTTAGCTACACCTTCCAGCTACCTCTCTAAATAGTCGCCGCTCCGACTTAGACATTTGTCGTGGCGTTGTACAGACTTTCCGTCACAAAGAGCAGCCGCCTGTACTTTCCGTCAATTCTCTACGCTGGTCTGTCTTTCGTTGTTTGTGCCAAAATGTTGTCTTTGTAGCCAGCAGTTCATGTGAGCAGAGATGAACAACGGAGGGACCCAATTAAGGGCTGTGTAGTGGGTGAGCAAACACTTTCCATCGAAAACGCTGCAGGAGCATTTTCATTGCCCCTGCAGAATGCGGCTGAAAATTGTCTTGAAGAAAGAGACAAATGACATTTATGTTATGTGCGCAGCATAGCTTCAGGAGAAAACTCTTTCCAGATCGACATACTTGGCGGGAGACGCTGTTGTTTTAGGCATTTCTACGTGATCACTTTGCTCTCTGAACTCAAAAGACGGACGTGAAGCAATCGACAGGCACACTAAAGACACTGCCCAACACATCTGTGCAAAGTTCCATTGGATTTTCACAGTGGTTTTCATTTCGCGCCTGATTGAATCTTGCTTTCCGAATACACCTCGTATTACAAAATGGCTCTGAGAACTATGGGACTTAACTGCTGTGGTCATCAGTCCCCTAGAACTCAGAACCACTTAAACCTAACTAACCTAAGGACAGCACACACATCCATGCCCAAGGCAGGATTCGAACCTGCGACCGTAGCGGTCGCGCGGTTCCAGACTGTAGCGCTTAGAACCGCTCGGCCATCCCGGCCGGCCCTCGTATTACATAACTTTCGGAAATGACTGAATTAAACAAAAAAATATTTTTTGCGAACATTAAGTTAAAAAAGTTTTATGGATGCTCTGCACTGAGATCTAATCAGATCACAAGTCCATAAAACTGACCTGCATATTCTTCATTACAAGTTTCAAAAACATATTGTTAATAGCTAACAGGTCATTAGAGTCAGCCATCCACTATCAAGTGACTGTTTGCAGATAATTAGAAGGAGGAGCACTTGTTCTAAGCAAGTGGAATAACCTGACAAAATGAAATTCAAAGTCTGATACAAGTGGGAGTTGCAAAGTCAACCAGTTTCTCTTTCTTCACTGAAGTATGATTCAATCACTACTAAAGAGGTAGACACTCTCAGTAAAGGCATTTATCGTATCCAGGAGTCTTTAGCTGGACCCAAAATATAAGCAACAGATACGTCAAGCTATCCTGTAACACATGGACCACTACTTAAGAATTTTCAATTAATACGCAAATAGACACTGTAAATACACTTGAAAAAGGCGAACGTTGCGTGTGAAGCACCTAATTGCAAAATAAACAACAGATTTTAATTGTAGGTGCGGCCAAGCTTAGTCAGACAGCTCGAATACCACTGGTTTAGTCACACACATTCCGAGAAACGAAAGTTGAGAGAGATCATTTAAATTATTCATGAATGAAGATGTTTGTATGTCACGATGGATAACCAAGATGGCGAAATAGAAGAGCCACTGTGCGACACAGCATTATCATGCACACGGTAATCGCATGCTCACAAGAATTTCTTGCAGATGGAAGAGTAACCAGACGAGTTTGCTAAGAGTCAGGAGCCAACGGATGCTATTCACCGGATGCCCACGCACCCGGTTCTTAAAACTGGCAGACAACCCAACCTGGCACCACAGTGGACACAGGCTTCTTGAAAATTCAAATGCAGAGGACAAGTCGGGTTCCGTGCAGCGCGCAGAGGTAGCTTTTTCAACGAGCAATCTACACGGCCCCAGGCGGCACCCGCTGACGCTGGGACTCGATTGTTACCCTTCACGTTTATATCGAATAAAAATACTAGTTTCTGGAACTTGTGATCAGGATCAAACTGACAAGGCCAGTTTCAGTCGTATTGGAGGGCAGCGCGGAGGGTAAAAATCGTAGAAGGAGACCAAAAGATGAATACAGTAGACATATACAGAAGGATGTAGGTTGCAGTAGGTACTGGGATATGAAGAAGCTTGCACAGGATAGAGTAGCATGAAGAGCTGCATCAAACCAGTCTCAGGACTGAAGACCACAACAACAACAACAACAGCAACAATGGCATGAAGTAAGTACAAGGAAGCACAAGAAGTACTGTGCAACTGGTTGCAAGGAGTTTTCCACTACCTGCAAGTGTTACCTCCTTACTGTACACACTCGATGTAAACGAGTGCCATTTGTTAGAATAATGCTCTATAACTTTGCATATATTTTTATTTTTAACTATCATTGCCTAGGTATTCATTTTGCCAATTTTTTATTAGAAACGAAAACAAAAAATCAACTGTGTCCGCAGTGTAACACCGAAAAAATTTCATTTCCATATATTCGTGAAAACATCTTTGAAATTATGAAACAGTCGTACAAAGAAATATGCCGAATGTATAAATATATAAGTACAGTACAGTTTGTGTACGCTGAGCGCATCTGCATCGCATGTCTACAAGACGGTTTTGTAAACGTCTCTATGTCAAAGCCTCTTCACGGTTCTGTAGATGGCTATTGGTTCAAATGGCTCTGACCCACTATGGAACTTAACATCTGAGGTCATCAGTCCCCTAGAACTTAGAAGTACTTAAACCTAACTAACCTAAGGACACCACACACATCCATGTCCGAGGCAGGATTCGAACCTGCGACCGTAGCGGTCGCGCGGTTCCAGACTGTAGCGCCTAGAGCCGGCCGAAGTGGCCGTGCGGTTAAAGGCGCTGCAGTCTGGAACCGCAAGACCGCTACGGTCGCAGGTTCCAATCCTGCCTCGGGCATGGATGTTTGTGATGTCCTTAGGTTAGCTAGGTTTAACTAGTTCTAAGTTCCAGGGGACTAATGACCTCAGCAGTTGAGTCCCATAGTGCTCAGAGCCATTTGAACCATTTGTAGCGCCTAGAACCGCTCGGCCACACCGGCCGGCAAAAGGGGGGGATATACCGTATTCGGGCAAGGTGATTCTGACTGTGTGTGTTATTTGGGGCTGTCGTGGTGTGGTGCTCGTAATTGGCAAACCACCTCACGAGCATGGTGCTGAATTCTCCTGACCAGCTTTCCGGAGACTGTTGAAACGAAATGCTGCGAGAAGCTGACCAGAGTGTGTTTTTGTCCTACGACAACGCCCTGGAAAATTCTGCACTGGATGCAGTCATACATGCTGCTTCTTTGGACAGTGAAATTTTGGATCATCCTCTTGTATTCTCAAGACATGTCAGGCAATGACTAATTCTTCTTTCATCAGATGAAGCATAGGAGGTGCGCGAGTAAAGTAATGAGCCTGACAGCACTACGAACCGTCTGGGAACGCTGTGTTGTTCTACTTGAGTAGACCGGTGCGTTCATCCTTTCCAGATGCTCAGTCCGAGTTTCAGATCCGTATAGCGATCACGTGATTTTTGAGAGCGCCATCAGTGAAGTTGTGGTTTGTTTTGTGTGTTACGAAAATGGAACAGTGCAATTTAGAACAACGTTATGCAATCAAGATTTGTGTTAACCTTCGAGAATCCGTGAGTGTGACTTTTGAAAAGTTTTAACAGGCCGATGGGGAACATTCCTTATCAAGAGCACAAGATTCGCTGCACAAATCATTACTGGAAGCCCGAGAACACGTTGAAGAAGAATCTCGCTCAGGGAGACCTTCAGCTTCAAAAACCGATGGAAACGTCGAACGCGTGCGTAGTCTTATGATATCAGACCAACGTTTAACAGTAAGGATGATGGTGACGTGTTAAACCTAAACGCCTTCGTGCTACATCAAATTTTGACTTAAGATTTGCACATGTAAAAGGTTTGTGCCAAAATGGTGCCGAAAAACATCACAACTGAGCACAACGACGTTCGAAGAACCGTGTGCATTGATTTTCTTGAAAGGGCTGCGTGATCGTATTTTAAGTACGATCCAGAGATAAAGTGGCGAAGTGTGGAATGGCACACTGAGACTCCTCCTCGACGAAAAAATGGCTCGAATGATCAAATCAAGGATCAGAACAATGCTGAATTGCTTTTTAGGCAGCAGGGGTATTATGAATGAAGAATTTGTCCCTCCAGGACCAGGTGTCCACCAAGTGTTTTACAAAGATGTCCTTGAAAAGCTCAGGAAAAGGATGAATCGAGTGAGACGAGACATTGCAGACAAGTGGATGCTTCATCATGGGAGCGCCCCATGTCACACGGCCACTTCCATCACGGAGTATTTGGCTACAAATGGCATTTCTGTTGTTCCATAGGCCCCCTAATCATCTGATCTGAGTCCTTGTTGCTTTTTTGTTCTCTCGAAGTTGAAAAAGTCTCAGAAGGACGTCATTTTGGGATTGTGAAATATGTTCAGAAGAATGTGACTGACAAAGGTCCTACCAGTTGAAGCATTTCAGCGCTGGAATCTATGACTCTAGGGGTGTATAGTTGCTGAAGGGAATTACTTTGAAGGGGACAATATTGCTGCTTCAAAAAAATGGCATATAAATAATCGTTCGCATTACTTTCCTCACCCATCTAGTACATTGCTTGGCAGGCTTTTCGGGGATGACGACGAGGTCATTTTCGAGGTGGAACGTTTCCCGAACAGCAAAAATGGAGAATTATGCAACGTCTCCGCGAAGTACTCCACCAATGAGAAAAATTGAAACGTGAACATGTAGAGAGACACAAACACTACCAGCAACTTTCGTGATCACAGCTTGATTTTTCCGAGGTGATGATAAATTATTACTTTAAGCCTACCGGTACCTCTCTTCAGATGGTTTGATTCCGCAAGTGTCGACCTCGCAATCTGAAAAACTCGCTGACAGCTGACTCAGCAGCGATAGGCACGAAGAGTCGTTAACCACTTTGATAAGACGGTGTCTTTTGCTGTCTGATGGTGAATGTTTTGCGATAACAGCCTCACCTTGAGAAGATACTGTGCCGTGACTGATGTGAGTCACAGGCTGGGCGGAAATGAGTGTGCATCCCTCTAATAGCATTGCACTCTCTTTACAAAGGCCATCCACAAGCGGCTTTCAACTGGCTTACTTCAATCCAAGCAACGAAGGAAAATTAGGGGAAAAAATTCGTGCTGTCACAAGTTTTCGTGCAGCGGTAGAGAGGAGAATAACGAGCAACATATAAAAATCCTGAGCGGTAAACAACGGGCGTGGGGATGGAGGGGGCGTTTAAAGATTGCTTTTTTATGTTC
The DNA here is from genome assembly GCF_021461395.2 of Schistocerca americana. NCBI lineage: Eukaryota > Metazoa > Arthropoda > Insecta > Orthoptera > Acrididae > Schistocerca > Schistocerca americana. The sequence continues at coordinate 621,217,395 of NC_060122.1, forward strand.
TTCTGGAATATCTGGAAAACCGCGGCTTATAGCAAAACTGTTTCCCACTGTTAAATTCAACTGCATTTCCCACAAAAATATCCTATTCATTTTTTTCTCTTGGACTAATAGTTTCCCCGCAGCAGCCGACGGCAATATTGCAGATTATTAAAAAGAATGATTTTATGGTATAAAATCGGTGTTTATTGTTAAATGAAGTGAGTTATGAATAAGTGTAGGAGAAACTTATGAAAGGATAAATTGTGTTCTGTGGGTGTAACAGGGTGGAAAGGGGGGGGGGGGGGAGGGGCGTGGAGGTTAGAAGCATGAAGAAAGGTAAGTCGCTGAATTGTGGTCATGTACTTACGTCTTTCATGGGTTTGCAAACTGAAGAGCGAGCTGGCAATTCCCCATACGCTCTAACCCACTAGATCATAAAAAGCAACTGCAGGGGTGATCCGCAAAATTACGGCGACCTTCCGCAACTCGCCTTGTGAATCACTGCCGACAAATTGTTCAGACGTTCCTAGAGCTGTGTATTTTCTACAAAGTGCGTTAACACTACATGGAATACAGATATGATTATTAATAACACTAAATCAAGAAACGCATAAAAACAGAAAATAAGTAAATCTCTGCAGACTGGCCTACACTGCTAGAGAGGGATTTGATTCTTACAAGGAACTCCCTCAGTGCGAGGTTGCAAGTTCAACTTTTGTAAGACTCATTTGAAAGTGTTGTGTTAACAGTTATGACGGGAGAAATATTAGCTGCTAATGACTTACCATGTGCAGCGACAGAAAATGAGTATTCGGGAGATGCAGAGATCAACCTTCTGTGGGACGTATGTGTTATTCTCAAAATGGACATTGTCGATATTCAAGAAATGTTCAAATCAATTAACTTATACCATGAACACCGAATGAAAAATGATGCGCCACAGTGATCACAAACGTTCGCACCATCAAGACTGAAGGCGAACTCCTTGCGAATTACGAAACCATGAAGGACGTTCAGCTAGGTGTTCATTCTCAAAGAATGCGTATAGAACCACATTGGTGTAACTGGGCGATGAGAACTGATGGAGTTTGATGGTATGCACCCGAATGCGAAACGGCCTGGTCTGGAGCTCATCGCGAAACTGGCTATCCTTTAAGGTGTAGCTGCAGATAATCCTATAATATGTTTTATAGGCACGGAAAAAAACAAGCATTCAGAGTCTCAGTTTATCCAGAGGTTCCAGATGGTATGAACTGCAATGCCACACACTTTTCAGGACTGACAGTTTGCTCTAAAGGAGTATGATTTCTATATGCAGGCCAGGAATAAAGGAAAAGGGAGTTACCTTGAGCAGCTACAAAAGCAGTGCTTATACTATAGCTGTAGTTCTCTTACGCCCATTTTTCTCAGTATTGCTTGCTGTGACGTGAATGTCCCACACTGGCCTTGCAAGCTCACACACACGAGAATGAGTGGCAGGGGGCAGAACACCTCCAATTTTCCACAGCACAATAAATAACTTCCTAGCCAATTTACCATCCAGATTAACAGCCGGCATAACTGTATAAGGATGCGTTAAGGCAGGGCTTCCCAACCTTTTCAGCTGGCGGGTCCCTTCTTCAGTCGAAAATCCATGGCGCACCGCTAGTCAGTCAAGAGCACAGTAACTTTAAATTTCAGAGCGAAACTCAAGGGAACTGAAAGCTTCTTAATGCAAGTGCCATGTTCCCAATGACCCCCCCCCCCCCCCCCCCCCCCACGAAGTATCAATAGTCTTTGGTTTAGAGATGAATGAAAACAACTTGAAATTAACGATCCAATTTGAATTCCCACTGTATCCAGATACTTACTAGTGGTTTTACTCCCTTTCTTCAACACACTATAGCCTGATTAAAATTATTTGGTAATTGACATTTCACACGTTCGAGCTGCCTTCCTCCAAGAGCAATCAACGTCACTTCCAAACTGCCGCTTGTGGTCTGTCCACTTCCACTGTTTGGCTACTGTTGTGTAACGAGCATGCATATTTCGTAACAGTCGTGTGTGTGTGTGATTTTTCGTGAAATCCGAAGTAAATTTTTAAATGTATGTAAAGTCTATGGGACTTCACTGCTGAGGTCATTAGTCCCTAGTCTTACACACTATTAACCTAAGTTTAACTTCGCTAAGGACAACACACACACACACCCACACACACACACACACACACACACACACACACACACATGTCTGGAGGAGGACTCGAACCTCCAGCTGGAGCTCCCTCACAAACCACGACGACATGGCGACTTAGAGTGCGCATCCATAAAAGCCAATAAAATCGCTAATCCTGCAACATCAGTGGATTTATCTATCTGCAGAGCAAATGAAATGTGTTGGATGCGAGAACCAAGAGTGTCTTTCACATCATGTAACATGTCAACAATGCGTCTCTTGACAGTATTGTTTGATAATGGCACCGAAGATACAAATTTTACTGCTATTTCGCCTAGCATGCAAGAAACAATATCATTAACACACGGCTTTATGAGATTTTCTGCAATGGTATGAGCTTTGCCTGTTTTTGCCACTCCATAACTAACCAAGAAAGTAGCTTTTAATGAATTTTCATTAATTGTTTTTGCATGAGTTTTCATGCAATGCTGAGAAGCAGCTGGTTCAGCAATCTTCCTTTTGAGAAAATCTCAAAAGATGTCTTTAGCCTGGAAATCCGGGTGAGTACCTCCAAATGACGGCTCAGTTTAACTGGAACCATTGAACAGTTCGGAAGGACTCGCGCACAAATTACACACTGAGCTTTACCCTCCTTTGTCTCCACAAAGCCCATTTCTAAATAGCTTTCGTTGTAATTACGCTTCTTGGTTATTCCACTTCCACAGGATATTGCAACCAATGGAGTACTTGCAGCGTTTTCACATAATAAATCCGACTGTGGAACTTCTTGTGATTGTTCTTCCTTTGGTCGTCCTCTCTTCTCATTCATTTCAACTGGAAACTTCCCTTGTTGTGAAGGCGATGGAGAAACTGCACCCTTCTTCAATGTCCTGACTTCAGCAACCGATTCAAGTTAGAAGTAATAAACGGGTCAAAAATCGATTTGAAATAGGTAGTGCACTGACAAAGCAAGTTTAACATTTAATGATGCCTGGGGCCGCATACGTGCCAGCGAGCGCTGTGATTGGTCGACAAAGCACGTTCCGCGCATGCATAAAAGGTTTCAGCGCATCTAGCGCCGTGAGCCGCTGCACAAACGACCCCCCCTATTGTTGCGAAGCAGTCGATCAGAGAAGCCGCATTCTCCGGCACTAAACTGTGTATGCGTTCTCACTTAGGAACCGCAAAGGCTGCTTGGGAATACGACCTGAAGTAAAAGTACACGTGTTTTTCATACGAAAAAAAAGTTATGAATTTGATTTTCACATTTTTATTCAATAATTTTACTCATTATTTTACACAATTTGGTGAAATGTGGCCGCGGACCCGCTAGAAAGAGCCGGCGGACCCCTTAGGGGTCCGCGGACCACACGTTGGGAAGCCCTGCGTTGAGGCATTGATGCTAGTTTGATTTGATACAACTGTCTTGGTATCTCTAATTTCCGGGATTCGTTTCATATACATTTCCTCTTCAAACCAAGATTGATCGGAATTAAAACAAATTTGTTACTGAACAATGAGATAAATTTGTTTATCTCATCTATATATTTTCAGGCCGATTCCGCAGTTAGCACTATTTGAACCAGCCACTGTTTCCCATGAAATCACTGTAGTCTATGTCGCCCAATCTGATGAGCATAACGTCGTATCATCAACGCCCCGTAAATAGCATCGAGCATCCCTGAAGCACGCAAACATCAGTTTTTTGTAACAAGTGTGCATTGTCCTCCATTGACTATCCGTAATTTTGGTCATGTACTACACGGTCACACTGCTGCGGACTTATTCGAAATCTGTTCATAATTGTTGTTTTACTGTGCTGTGGGTGATGTTCAAAATGGCTCTGAGCAATATGGGACTTAACATCTATGGTCATCAGTCTCCTAGAACTTAGAATGTTGAAATGGTTCAAATGGCTCGGGGCACTATGGGACTTAACATCTGAGGTCATCAGTCCCCTAGAACTTAGAACTACTTAAACCTAACTAACCTAAGGACATCACACACATCCGTGCTTGAGGCAGGATTCGAACCTGCGACCGTAGCGGTCGCGCGGTTCCAGACTGAAGCGCCTAGAACCGCTCAGCCACACCGGCCTTGTACGTAATTATGTTTAGTACCCGCTCCTCGGACAACGATTGTCTTTTATTACGTCTGACTGGAGACGGAATTGGTGGCTCCCTGTCCGACAAGGATGATGAACTACAAAGCTCGACACCTGTTTCAAAATCACTTTCACTTGTTAAGCACGTATCGTCACGTACTCCTTGTGTACATTGTTGCATAGTCAAGCGTACACGACGACACACATTCCACTGACTCATCTTCAAGAATCGCTAATATTTCATCTCCCACTTCTTTTTCATTCTGCGAAATTCCATGGGTTCCTTTCTGAGGAAGTGTCAACTTCAGCAACTATTTTGTAGATATAAGGCAATGTTTGCTTTGTTTATCATTGGCATTGCTCTGCTTTCTATGACCACCACTAGCTCTATAGTGAGTTACTCGTCGACTAAGCAGTTCATCTACGCTCTGTAGCTCACCACTGGATACCTCCAGTTCCCACCCCATGTTGCCATTAGCAGCCAATACCGAACATAAGAATTGTCTTAGAAGATAGATTAAGGACAGTCAAACCTACGTTTCTAGCATTTGTAGACTTAGAGAAAGCTTTTGACAATGTGGACTGGAATACTCTCTTTCAAATTCTGAAGGTGGCAGGGGTCAAATACAGGGAGTGGAAGGCTATTTACGAGATGGAAAAAAAAAGATTTGTACAGAAACCAGATGGCAGTTACAAGCGACGAGGGGCATGAAAGGGAAGCAGTGGTTGGGAAGGGAGTGAGACAGGGTCGTAGCCTATCCCCGATGTTAATCAATCTATATATTGAGCAAGCAGTAAAGGAAACAAAAGAAAAATTCGGAGTAGGTATTAAAATCCATGGAGAAGAAATAAAAACTTTTAGGTTTGCCGTTGACATTGTAATTTTGTCAGAGACAGCAAAGGACCTGGAAGAGCAGTTGAACGGAATGGACAGTGTCTTGAAATGAGGATATAAGATGAACAAAAGCAAAACGAGGATAATGGAACGTAGTCGAATTAAATCAGGTGATGCTGAGGGAATTAGATTAGGAAATGAGACAGTTAAAGTAGTAGATGAGTTTTGATATTTGGGGAGAAAAATAACTGATGATGGTCGAAGCAGAGAGGATATAAAGTGTAGACTGGCAATGGCAAGGAAGCCCTTTCCGAAGAAGGAAAATTTGTTAACGTCGAGTATAGATTTAAGTGACAGGAAGTCTTTTGTAAAAGTATTTGTATGTATTGTTGGATTTAAGGTCCGCCAGTTATGCAAAACAGCGTTTTTTCCAAGTTTCCTAACATGTTTCAGCGCCTCTGTGCCATCATCAGTGGGTTTCTGTTTTATTTAATCTGTAATGTCGACATTTTTACTAAATGATTACAAAATTACGGGAATATTTAGTTCAAACAACAATTTATTTCTTTTAGTTAATACCTTTACCCTTTTTTTTGCATGGTTTTTCAGGGCCACTTGTGTATTATTTATTATAGGTAGCTTGTCATCTGCAACCAAACGATGTTGATGAAAAATTTATGATCTACATCGTTTGATTGTAATAAATAATACACAAATGGTCCTAAAAAACCATGCATGCCGAGTGTAAAGGTATTAACTAAAAGAAACAAATGTTGTTTGTACTAAATATTCCAGTAATTTTGTAAACGTTTAGTAAAAATGTCCACATCACAGATTAAATAAAACAGAAACTCACTGATGATGCCACAGATGTGTTGAAACATGTTCGGGAACCTGGAAGAAACGGTGTTTTGCAAAACTGGTGTCCTTACATCCAACAATTTAAACTGCAAACACGGAAAACAGAAGTAGCTGCAAATCCAAATCATGAATATTTGTATGGATCGTGGCCACGAATGAAAGTGAAACATGGACAATAAATAGTTTAGACAAGAAGAGAATAGAAGTTTCGGAATGTGGTGCTACAGAGGAATGCTGAAGATTAGATGGGTAGGTCACGTAACTAATGAGGAGATACTGAATAGAATCGGGAAGAAGAGGAATTTGTGGAAAAACTTGACTAGAAGAAGGGATCGGTTGGTAGGACAAGTTCTGACGCATCAAGAGATGACCAGTTTAGTATTGGAGGGCAGCGTGGAGGGAGACTAAGAGTTGAATACACCACGCAGGTTCAGAAGGATGTAAATTGCAGTAGGTACTTGGAGATGAAGAAGCTTGCACAAGACAGAGTAGCATGGAGAGCTGCATCAAACCATTCTCTGGACTGAGGACCACAACAACAACAACAATATGGTTACATCGTAAACAATATGCGGGGCGACGAATGCCATAAACATCATTGGTCGTTTGCAACCTCCCACTCAAGAGGGCTATTTGTTAGTCATCGTGCACACCAGTGCTGTAGCGTTCTTTCAGGAAAGGCAATTTCCCCCACAATAAGCGCTGCTCGCTTTTCAATTTACAGACAGATTATGCCTCCCCAGCAGTTGGTCTCCAGTTCTCTCATGTGAGCGGACAGAATTACCTCACCGAGCTCCTGTATCCACAGTGGAGTTATTTTCAGTTTAATAAGTAAGTTTTTATTTCCGTCGTCAGTGCTGTGGAAGGGTCGTTTTTGTGGTTTTTGTGACGTAGTGGTGTGGAGTGTGTGAGGAATCGCTTGCTCGCTCTTCTTTTCGTAAACTTACAAAGAAGGGAAGTGCATAACCTGTGGCGGATCCAGGATTCTGTTTTGGGAGGGGCTTGACCCAGCTGAGCTTAGGCTTTCTCAAGGTAAACATTAATACACTAAAAAGCACCCATAATTTTATTTTGCTCATTTAACGCATAGGGAGTCTTCTCGGATAACGCTTTGAAAATTCTTCAATTACTTCGACAGGTTGTAGCCTACCAGATATATCTCGTTGAATATACATAGCAGCCAAACCATTCAATCTGTCATCCGTCATTGTCGTACGAAGGTACGACTTTATCAGTTTAAGCGAAGAGAAGCTACGCTCCACACTACAAGGAGATAGTGGTAATGTTGCAAGAATTTGTAAAATAATTTTTATGTTAGGGAAAAACTCATTTGACTCTTGATGTGCCTCTGCTGCTGTTTGGGGGGGGGGGGGGGGGGGGGGATGTTCCCCGTCTCTCCACTCTCCTTCCAAAGAGTTATTCCTCCCGATAACGGGAGAGCAAGTCGCTGCTGTAGACACGTTCAGATTTTCTGTTTTTACGATGGCACTTGCTATAAGGGAGAATTGAAGAGCGCTCCGCTTTCGGAAAGCGACTGGTTAACTGCCCTAATACAAAATCGATGAAATGAAGGAATACATCCAATCTGAAACAAAACACGACATGACATTATTCTCGAACTCGAAAGAACAGAAAAGAAAGAAATGCTGCAAAAAGCGAGTGTATGTGTTAAAGGTTTATTTTACCTGTAGTATTCCTTAGCATTAGGTGCTTCTGTATTTGAGCGATGTGCAGAACGTTTGGCGACTCTGGGTGCCTGCACTGTGATGTCCAAAGGTTCTACAATATGACACGCCTCTTCGAAAATTTCTTCGTATTTCGTTTCTCTGTATCGTTAAAGTGTTCTTATACACTGTCTACCATCTCACAGCAAATGTTGAGATCTAATGCAACAGCCTGAAGTTGCCGTGAAAGCGAGACAGTAATTTCAAATACAGCAGCGGCTACCGTCAAAGTTAAGACAAAGTCATATCGTTGAATAGAAGCCAGAAGACTTGCACTTTCCGATTATGGAGAAGTTCTATCCATTTCTTCAAGGAACTGTACGATGGAGTCAAAGGGCTCTTTGAATTGAAGGAGTTCATCATGACTTTCAAGCCAGCATGTGTCACTAAGACTTTGCAACTTAACTCTTTTTGCCTCTGGGTGTTTTTCAAGGACAGCTCTCTTGGTAAGTTCCAACCTTTTTGCTGACTCGCGCACAAAATTGGTAACACGACTTAACAACTCCCGTCATATTGAATACTAGGCAAGCTGCAGGCTCTCACGATAGCTATGTTTAGTTTATGTGCTGCACAAACATATAAATCGCTAGCGGTTGGAGCTGCTTTATTCGGAATTTACGCCACTGAACTTTCCAGACATGTTGGCACCTCCATCATAACCTTGACCTCTCAAATTCTCAACTTGTAGGCCGACTTGATTTAATTCTTGAACGATTTAGTCGCTTAATGCAGCGCCAGTCATGTCCGTTGCAGAAAGAAAGCATATGAAGTTTTCGTGTATTGTGCTTTTTTGTAAATTCAGGTACCTGATACGTACACTGAGTTGTTCTGTACCACTGGCATCCGTTGTTTCGTCGGCAAGGACAGCATAATATTTTGCTTCTTTGACTTTGTCGAGTACCTTTTTAATAACGAGAGAATGGCAACAATCAATAAGTTGATTCTGAGTTGTTCTGCTCAGATATGTAGCATTTTTTGGAGCTGTCTCTAAATGTTTTTGGAGAGACGAATCAACTGAGTTAACGCGAAATTTTAAAAGTGCTCGAAATTTTCCTTGGCTGATGTCATCACTTAGTGTACCATAATATCGGTGGCCTCTTAACGGTAGGTTTTCTCGATCACATAATATGATCGTCTTTGTTGTAGGAATCAGCCGCTCTCTGTTTGGTTTAATCATTTTCAGTTTCTCAATTTCGATTAAATTATTTTCAGTTTTTTCAGAGTTTTCATATGAACGTTTGAAATGTGTGCTTTTTAAAACTGCCATTTTGTGATAATCTGTAGCAGAATGGTTTCTGAAGATTTTAGTGCTTTTTTTGTATTTGCAAAGTAGACGAGTGACTAAATATCTTAGAGCCACAGAATGCTTGCCCCCATTATCTGGACCAGAATATAGTACGCAAGGCAAATAATATGCACCGTTTTGTTGTTGGCTACAGACTAGCCAAGAGTATTCCTTTAGCCAATTAGAACGGAACTTTCTTTTTCGTCCACCCTCTGTCTGCTCCGGATATTCATAATTACGAGGTTGTTCTGAAGACTCGGTCAGGTGATATACTTTTCCTCGTCACTGAGTACTTTTCCTACCACATACGAAATATCAAAAGTATTTTCAGCGTAAGTAGTCGATGTACTAGCCACTCCCACTGACACTAGTTCCGGATGTGTAACAACAGCAAACAAAAACTACAACTATTACGCAAATCAGAGAATCATACATAAGCAAATCAACAACTTACCAACAACTAAAGTCAACTAAAGTAACTCTTAGGAACTATATTACAGGGTTATTTCAATAGGCCAATAATTTTATAAGGGTTTAAAATAAAACTCATGAATATCAAGCTTTTCTTTTATTGTGGTGCACACTTGAAATCAGCTAGTTCCTGTAAAAGTTACATACAAACTAACCTAATCGACCAAAATGTATGAAACAGCTGATTTTCGTGATTTTGAAGTTGGTCCCACAGTAAAAGTTGTTCTTATTGATGAGTACTTAAACCCATTAAAAATTATTTACCGCTTTTAGATAAATAGCACTGCATATAAAAAAGGATTCACACGAAGATTGATATTACATTACATCATTTACGCTATAATATTACTTCACGCTGTCCTTTGTAGGGCAGGCAGAGAGGATCGAATGCTCAGAGCATTTTTGTTGCCAACAGTGAAATGAGATTTCCCACTAAAAGAACTTAATCAAAACCACTACAAACCACTACATTTTCTATCGTGCCTTTAACAAAACCATAGATCGTTGTTTTTAAGCACTGAGTATGTTGAGTAACCGAAAGTATGAGACAATTCAATTTATACCCTTGTTTAAAGCTAGAACATTATTATGAAATGTGGCACAGCGAACGTACCTAACAGAAAATGAAGAATGAGATTTTTACTCTGCAGCGGAGTGTGTGCTGATATGCAGCTTCCTGGCAGATTAAAACTGTGTGCCGGACCGAGACTCTCAAGTTCGAATCTCGGTCCGGCACACAGTTTTAATCTGCCAGTAAGTTTCAGAAAATGAAGAGCTCGGGGTTATCAACGTCTTCCTCGACGGAAGTTTCAACACCAGAGGTAGAGGTAGTAGCGGATCAAGTATGTTCAGACGCGTTACATGTCGTCATCAGTTCCAATCAGGTCACATGAAATTGAATGAAACCGCAAACAGCTGTTAACTGATTGTCTATTAACACGATCGGTTTCGCTGCGTTAAAGCAACATCTTCAGGTGTAAGTAGTGTCACATAAATTAACACGTGGAGACACCACAACGTTCGGTCAGAGAACCCAACCCCATGAAGAGGGGAAGTGCTCAACGAATAAAAATCTGCGGAACATGAGGGCGAATAGTACAGGGGATGCGGCAACCAGTAGTCCTAAAGGTAAAGCAGTAGTGGATTCTCTGACTAAGAACGTTGGGAGCATCTCCATGCGCTAATTTATGTGACACCACTTACATCCGAATACGCTGCTTTAACGCAGCGAGACCGGTCTGGTCAATAAACCATCAGTTAACAACTGTCTGCGGTTTCATTCACTTTCAAGTCACCATGAATTTCAACGGCTGTGGCTGCCCATGTTACAAATCTGTAAGTTCCAGCTGCGTCAGCACTTCTGTTGGCAGTTCATTATTGTGGCAATACTGTTTCTTCCTTCCGATTCCTGCTCGAATCGACAAATGCGAATTCATCATTTCGGATTTCATTTTATTTCTCGCTTTAGTTTTAATAACGTTCATCTGGCTAAAAAGTCTTTCCAGTTAAGTATTCGATCATGTAACATTACTCGTGACGGCGTAAAAGTTGTCAGTTCGTGAAATGTGTTGACGTCATTTGCATCTCTGTGTTGAAGCACTTCACACCAGAAATTAACAGCTTCTGTTTCGGACCATTTGGCAACAGCTGAATTTTTAACGACACGAAGAGCTTTGGACACTGAAAGAAGTGAAATTCTCCCCAAAATTTCATTGTTGTCTGGAAGTCTTGTAACAACTGAATTATTAATTGGTACACAAACTGGATGCATCTCAGACATAGGACATGTTCTTGTTCTGGGTATAATTAAGATTTTCTCAATTAATTAAACTTGTTTTCGAACTAATATCCTAGATATCTTTTGGGATCTAAATGGTTTTCATGGTGTGGGTTCCTGTAGTCATGTCCTAGTTCATGAACCATGGGTAACGTATGAGTGGCAAAGTTAAGTGGTCCCGACAGTCGGGATACCAGTTAACTTTGGAATAAGGCTGGGCATCTCGGACATATTCTGAGTCGTGGTCACCTTTGTGCTCATACGGCAAAGACTTCCAAATCCACCGGTTAGTCCCTCAGCCGTTAGGGGTAAAACCCAATGGGACTCGGGGCAAGTAAGGCTAGCAACCTGCTTCCCTGGTACTTTAAATATGATGCTGGCAACAATCAGAGCAAAATGCCTCGGACCTTTGGAGGTGACGGAGTCCCACCTCTAACTGACAAACCAGGGACTCCTAAGATACGACTCGGCAAACAAATGGTAATAAGATGGAGAGCTATTAATATCAATGGAGGCTACTCTGGGAAGAAGGTAGAGCTGGCAGAGGCTGCAAGTAAGATGGGGCTGGATGTTTTAGCTGTTAGTGACATTCGGGTAAGGGGTAAGAAAGAAGAGGATGAGGGAGAATACAAGGTCTACCTATCAGGAGTCAAAGCAGGAATAGCACAATGGGGTGTAGGGCTTTACATCAGGAAAGAAATGTAACCCAGCGTAGTTGCAATGAGGTATGTAAACGAACGACTGATGTGGATGAATTTGAGTGTCTAGCAAGAAAATTAGGATTGTGTCAGTATATTCGCATTGTGAAGGGACAGATCAAGATAAGATGGATAGTTTTTATGATGCACTCAGTGATGTAGTTGTTAGAGTAAAGGACAAGGACAGTGTTCTGCTCATGGGTGATTTTAATGCCAGGATTGGAAATCGAACAGAAGGGTATGAAAAGGTTACGGGTAAATTTGGAGAGGATATGGAGGCTAACAGGAACGGGAAACAACTCTTGGATTTCTGTGCCAGTATGGGCTTAGTAATCACAAACTCCTGTTTTAAACATAAGAACATTCACCGGTATACTTGGGAAGGCAGGGGAACCAGATCTGTCATTGACTATATAATGACAGATCAGGATTTCAGGAAGGCTGTGAGGGACACACGTGTATTCAGGGGATTCTTTCATGACACTGATCATTATTTAATCTGCAGCGAAATTGGTATTGTGAGGCCGAAAGTGCAGGAGGTCAGGTCCATATGTAGGAGGATAAGAGTGGAGAAACTTCAGGATAAGGAAATCAGGCACAAGTACATAACAATGATCTCAGAAAGGTACCAGTTAGTTGAATGCAGTCAATTACCGTCATTGGAAAAGTAATGGACAAGGTACAGGGACACAGTACTAGAAGTGGCTAAAGAATGTCTTGGAACAGTAGTGTGTAAAGGTAGCATGAAGCAAACAGCTTGGTGGAATGACACAGTTAAGGCAGCCTGTAAAAGGAAAAAGAAGGCATATCAAAAATGGCTACATACTACAACTCAGGTAGACAGAGAAAGTTATGTTGAAAGAAACAAAGTCAAACAGATAATTGCAGCATCCAAGAAGAAATCTTGGGAAGACTTTGGAAACAGGTTGGAGACTTTGGGTCAAGCTGCTGGAAAACCATTCTGGAGTGTAATTAGCAGTCTTCGAAAGGGAGGTAAGAAGGAAATGACAAGTATTTTGGACAGGTCAGGAAAACTGCTTGTGAATCCTGTGGATTCCTTGGGCAGATGGAGTGAATATTTTGAAGAGTTGCTCAATGTAGGTGAAAATACGATCAGTAATGTTTCAGATTTCGATGTACAATGGGATAGGAATGAGGATGGAAATAGGATCACATTTGAGGAAGTGGTGAAAATGGTCAATAGATTGCAGTGCAATGGAGCGGCTGGGGTGGATGAAATTAAGTCGGAACTCATCAAATACAGTGGAATGTCAGGACTTAAATGGCTACACAGGATAACTGAAATGGCCTGGGAGTCGGGACATGTTCCATCAGACTGGACAAAAGCAGTAATCACACCAATCTTTAAACATGGAAACAGAAAAGATTGTAACAACTACAGAGGTATCTCTTTAATCAGCGTTGTGGGTAAAATCTTCTCAGGTATTGTTGAAAGGAAAGTGCGAGTATTAGTTGAGGACCAACTGGATGAAAATCAGTGTGGGTTTAGGCCTCTTATAGGTTGTCAGGACCAGATCTTTAACTTACGGCAAATAATGGAGAAGTGTTATGAATGGAACAGGGAATTGTATCTATGCTTTATAGATCTAGAAAAGGCATATGACCAGGTTCCTAGGAGGAAGTTATTGTCTGTTCTACGAGATTATGGAATAGGAGGCAAATTTTTGCAAGCAATTAAAGGTCTTTACATGGATAGTCAGGCAGTAGTTAGAGTTGACGGTAAATTGAGTTCATGGTTCAGAGTAGTTTCAGGGGTAAGACAAGGCTGCAACCTGTCTCCACTGTTGTTCATATTATATATGGATCATATGTTAAAAACAATACACTGGCTGTGTGAGATTAAGATGTGTGAACACAAAATAAGCAGTCTTGCATATGCGGATGACTTAGTTGTGATGGCAGATTCGATTGAAAGTTTGCAAAGTAATATTTCAGAGCTAGGTCAGAAATGTAAGGACTATGGTATGAAGATTAGCATCTCAAAAGCGAAATTAATGTCAGTGGGAAAGAGATATAAACGGATTGAGTGCCAAATAGGAGGAACAAAGTTAGAACAGGTGGACAGTTTCAAGTACTTAGGATGCATATTCTCACAGGATGGCAACGTAGTGAAAGAACTGGCAGCGAGGTGTAGCAAAGCTAATGCAGTGAGTGCTCAGCTACGATCTACTCTCTTCTGCAAGAAGGAAGTCAGTATCAAAACTAAGTTATCTGTGCACCGTTCAATCTTTCGACCAACTTTGTTGTATGGGAGCGAAAGCTGGGTGGATTCAGGTTACCTTATCAACAAGGTTGCGGTTACGGATATGAAAGTAGCTACGAAGATTGCAGGTACTAGTAGATGGGAACAATGGCAGGAGGGTGTCCACAATGAGGAAATCAAAGAAAAACTGGGAGTGAACTCTATAGATGTAGCAGTCAGGGCGAATAGGCTTAGATGGTGGGGTCATGTTACACGCATGGGAGAAGCAAGGTTACCCAAGAGACTCATGGGTTCAGCAGTAGAGGGTAGGGGGAGTCGGGGCAGACCAAGGAGAAGGTACCTGGATTCGGTTAAGAATGATTTTGAAGTAATAGGCTTAATATCAGAAGAGGCACCAATGTTAGCACGGAATAGGGGATCATGGAGGAATTTTATAAAGGGGACTATGCTCCAGACTGAACGCTGAAAGGCATAATCAGTCTTAAATGATGATGATGATGATGATGGTTTTCAAAGTCTAAATTTAATTTTCTTTGCATAGGTGCATAGGATGTGTAGGGACAAAAACTTTTTTTTATTAATGATTCTGTTAGTACAACGTGGTTAGTTAACAGCTTACATGGATGCTCTGTGTTGAGTTCAAAATGTTATTAACAAGATGCAAATTTGAAAAAATCTTCTTGGAAATATTTAAATACGCCTAACTGGATTCATGAGAAGACACTGAACAAAGCATTTCTGCAGTGTACCAGTTGTCTTCGATTCGCGTTGTTTCAATGAGCGTTCTAAGCTCTAACGTCTAACAGCTGATCTGTAGTCCTTGTTACCGTAGGCTCAACGGACAACCATCGAATATCACATGCGCGTGGAATTTTAAGGGGTTCTGCCCCTGACAGTCTGATAAATATCACTATTCAACTGTCGGCGAGTTGAAGAATGCAAAAACCAATTATTCGTTTCCCTAACAAAGCCGTCCAGATTTCCTGGAGCGTCTCACTTGCAGCAGAAGTAGCAAGTTGAGTTTAATGGCTTACAAATTTTATAACAAATAAATCCAGAATTACATTTTTTAAAATTTGATTGACACCAGTGTGAACACCTACAATTACATTCGTATTGTCTGTGCCTACACTTGCAGCTTGTTTAGCTCTAATTTCAATTCTTGAGGCGTGTCTTTAATTGCTGTCACATTACACTGTGCATTATAATGTTCGGGATCGGCTAATTTAAAAAATATTGAAATGATCGCATTAGTTGCAGCACTGTATTATATTATTGTTAGTCCTTAAAATTTGGTCGCGCTATCTGTTGATTCATTAATTATAATGATGTACATGCTGCCACCGATATCTTACCGCAAATTTTTCACAAAGTACCGCCTTTTACACGTTTTATAGCTGCACTACATTTTGTTCTACGTACTTTAAGTTTTCTGGCAATATTACTGTCTGTGAATTTACTCTTGCACGAATCAGTTAAGTGGTGACATGACATGATCGAACATGGGTGGAAACAAGTAATGCAAAGGGACCCTCAGCTTGATTCGCTTTTGAATACTCTTTCACGCTATTTTTGTTTGTTGACAATGGTGCTGCCGATGTCTTGTGTGTTTTGTTACGTCACTGTAGCTTATTATTGCCGCAGAACACGCTAACAAAATATTACGGTAAAACTTGCAATATACTCTTCTGTCATCGCCTTGAATTCTTTCTAGCCAGGCTGCAAATTTACTACCGCGTAGCGATTCTGCACGAAATTTCTGGGTATACTGTCCCTTTACTTTACACATGTTTAGTACTAAAACAACAGCAAGTGATATAAGATACACCACATTATCATCGACACTACAGATATGCACTGAGCACGCAATTGCAATGTTAAGGTGATATAAATTTAAGAGCTACTAGACGTTAGCAAATTAAATAGTACCGTTTGGTGTATGTAGAATAGATCAAGTGATTTTAAAAAATAGTTTTGCCATAACCACCCAAATCTTTTTAAAATTCGCCATAATTCACACGAGACAGTAGATGAAAATTCTGCACACTAGACAGGTACACAAAACCACCAAATTTAGAGGGAAAAATCATTAACTTCCCAGTACTGATCCAGAGTACAGTCCACAGCCACCCACACCACACAGACCAAGAGATCAACGAACTCAACACAATAAAAAGTTACAAACTCGACTAATCGTGTTTGTATAAATTTCATTCAAAAAATGGTTCAAATGGCTCTGAGCACTATGCGACTTAGCTTCTGAGGTCATCAGTCGCCTAGAACTTAGAACTAATTAAACCTAACTAACCTAAGGACATCACACACATCCATGCCCGAGGCAGGATTCGAACCTGCGACCGTAGCGGTCACGCGGTTCCAGACTGAAGCGCCTTTAACCGCACGGCCACACCGGCCGGCGAAATTTCATTCAGTACATAGCAAATAATCAGACAGATGTACCTGATGAACGTTGAGTGGACAAGATAAGTCACCGACATTGTTTCCAGGTAATACTGCTTCATCTTCGCTCGATTCTACCTCTTCCTTCTTCCTTTCCAGTAAAAAAAGAAACGAACGAAGATCTCCTTGTCTACATTTCGATGTCATTTTTTTGAAAATCTGACGAATACGAACAAGAGCAGGCCTTGATTACAATTAAAAACCGCTTGAACAGCGCATTCTATTGTATCTGATTGGACAAACCATACAACAATGCCCTATGCGTACAGCAGCACACTCGTATCAGGCGAGCGGTTGGCGGTGGCAGTGGTGTGTGTATGTAGGTGCGTTCGGAATGGGTGGCGAGCGATTTAAAAACTAGTCACATAAGCACCTTCTTAGAGAAATGTAAAATTTGAAAACATATTACACCTACTTAAAATAAATTACTTAACCAGTGAAGAAAATTGTGCTGTAGGTAGTATAGTACTAAGACATTAGGTTAATATCAAGTTTAATTTGAGGTTTGTCAAGGGTGGACCCAGATGCTTCTTTTTTGGAGAGGGGGGCCTTAAGCCTCTCCCCTCCCCCCCCCCCCCCCTCGGAATCCATTACTGTGCATGACCACAATCTGACGACCTACCTTCCCTCACGCGTTAACATTCCACCCCCGTCACACCCTCTACCTCTTCAGACACCCAGAACACAATTTGTCTCTTAATACGTTTCTGATGCACTTAGATGAGGTACACGCACTTAATATTAATCCTTAACCCACTTAATTTAACAACAAGCATCGATTTCCAACCATTAAAACATTCCAGAATGAGATTTTCACTCTGCAGCGGAGTGTGCGCTGATATGAAACTTCCTGATTAAAACTGTGTGCCGGACCGAGACTCGAACTCGGGACCTTTGCCCTTCGCGTCAAGTGCTCTACCAACTGAGCTACCCAAGCACGACTCATGCCCCGTCCTCAGAGCTTTACTTCTGCCAGTACTTCGTCTCCTACCTTCCAAACTTTACAGAAGCTCCTCTGCGAACCTTGCTGAACTAGCACTCCTGAAAGAAAGGATATTGCGGAGAGATGGCTTAGCCACAGCCTGGGTGATGTTTCCGGTATGAGATTTTCACTCTGCAGCGGAGTGTGCGCTGATATGAAACTTGCCAGGAAGTTGGTAGAGCACTTGCCCGCGAGAGGCAAAGGTCCCGAGTTCGAGTCTCGGTCCGGCACACAATTTTAATCTGCCAGAAAGTTTCATTAAAACTTTATTTTTAATCCAAATAGCAATAGTTACAGAAATCAGTCCCAAATAATGTTTGTAAAACAACAAACTGGTAGCCAAGATCGCAGGAATTCTTTTTATTCCATGATTACCCGTTTCGGCGAAACTAAAGCTGCCATCATCGGATCTTAGGACACATACAGGTTACAACATCAAGGCAAACAATGTAATCATCGGATATTAGGACACATACAGGTTACAACATCAAGGCAAACAATGTAACCCGTATGTGTCCTAAGATCCGATGAGGGCGGCTTTAGTTTCGCCGAAACCGGTAATCATGAAATAAAAAGAATTCCTGCGATCTTGGCTACCAGTTTATTGTTTTACAACCATCTAGATCACTCCCACATGAGCACAATGTGCTCCCTACAAAGCAAATAATGTTTATTGCATATCTAGATTTCGGTCACTGCGTGGCCATCTTCAGTGCTATAGGACATATAAGGAACCATTTTCATAAAGGTTGAAAGTTATCTTGATAAATAAAAAAGATAAAGATGATTGTGTGAATGTGCACCTTCTGCTTTACTTCTGGATCGTCTCTTTGTGAATGTATAGTCTCTTTATGAATAAAAAAAAAGACTGAACTTTAATGAGATTTATTATACTCGACACTGCTAATTGACCCTTTGATACTGTAAACTCGTATCGCCTGTATTTGGCTTACCTATGTCACAATGAAAAACACTGCGTGCCTGCTCTCGTACAAAAAGAAGAAAAGGCGTATCTTAATTTCTGAACCGCTAGTAACTACAGAGAATCGCAGTAGTGCAATGTGATCTCTTAAATACATGCAATGCAAACTTGGTTTACATGAAATTTATCTCTCATAAAAAGGAATGTTCTTCAGGTAATGGGAGCTGGATAACGACGTTGCTCTCTAGAAAAAAATTCTTATCAAGAAACTGGCTTAAAAAGAATTCATCTCAAAAAAAGTTCTTGACGCTATTCCATTTGTAAATTTCACCATTTGACGCTTAGTAAGCAACAAGAAAATATTTCATTACAAATTACAATTACATAAGATCAACGCTGAAGAAATACAAAACTGTAAGTCAACATGAAAATTTATTCTGAAACGAAAGTGCTCTCACTAATGATTCAATTCTTTTCGTTTTTTTCAAATCCATTAAAACTGACTGTGGAAAAAAACTTTGTAAAGACAGCAAGAAATTCCTAATTTGGATATCTGTGTTCAACCAAGAATGCCGAACTAAATGCTGCTGCAGCAAAGCAAAATATGTTCACTCCCTACCTTACATACCCATCTTCTCAAAGTAGTAAATACATCTCATTCAATGCACAATGATAATACTCCTTTTGGAATAATTATATCTTCCAGCAGATAAATAAAATAAATCCCAAGAGCACCATGTTCTTCGTCCTTCCTGTACAAGCTTGCCGCCATGTCACCACTGCTACAACTCCTTATCTCCTCACGATGAACACTTGACATCTGCACATCTTTGCAGAGCAATGGTGACCTAACTAGTCTTCGGACAGCGCAGCTTCTCTGGCGAGGCTGGGCGCATATAACAAAACGATACAAATATTATATACGCGTCCTAAGACATCCAAAAACAAGAAAATTACCTACTAAATTATATACACATACCTTTCAAGACAACTGGCTTGGCTTATTAAATGCACAGTTATATGAACTTTAACTGTGAGTCAGTCATAAAATACATACTAATAAATGTAAGAGAAAACATTAAGGCCACTTGTATATCTACATAGTCCCAACTTGACTATTCACGTCAAAGGCTGAGTTCACGCTGGGTCGCTGGTTACAGTTACCACGCAGCGTACGTCATACCAATCTACACGTACAATGCCCTATTTGCACGTGTGATGCTTTGATAACATGTATCAACATTATTTTACAATTCGTACGGTTTATAGTTTTATATATTATTTTATGCTTTTAAAAATATTTGTATGAAGCAAATAATGTCGTTGTAACTAAAACCAGTGAATAATGTTCTACTTTTACAGTTACAGATGGAGGTAATTGCGTGAACGCAGCAGTGGCATAATTTACTGCGGCACACTTTAAACTGAACATAATATTAAAAAGTACAGATATCTTGTTCAAAATACCTACGTTAATAATTTTTTTTTAACCGTGTTACGTACTAAGGAAAAATGAATTAATAATGTTGTCAACTCATCACCCGCGTAACAGGGCACTGTAGATTGGTATAACGTACACTGAAGCCAACTCTGTTGTAACTGTAAACAACCTTTTGCCATTAATAGTCCAGTTAGGACTACGTGCATATACAGGGTGACAATTATTGAATTATATGAAATAACATCATCGTAACTTCTGAACAGTTGTGTAAGGACATTCAAACTGCACTGTTGCCGCGTGATATTATGGGAATTAGTATTGTTTCGTTTGGCGACGAAGCTCACTTTCATTTGGAATAGCAGCACTCCATCTTCAGGCCACAAGTGGCTCATCGGGACCATCCGACCGCCGTGTCATCCTCAGACGGGGATGCGGATACGAGGAGCGTGTGGTCAGCACACCGCTCTCCCGGTCGTTACGGCGATTTTCTGTGACCGGAGCCATTACTGTTCGGTTGAGTAGCTCCTTAATTAGCATCACGAGGCTGAGTGCACCCCGATAAACGGCAACAGCGCATGGAGGCCCAGATAGTCACCCATCCAAATTCCGGCCACACCAGACAGCCCTTAACTTCAGTGATCTGACGGGAACCGGTGTATCCACTGCGGCGAGGTCGTTGCCACTTTCATTTGGATGGGCTCGTCAAAAAGCAAAATTGGCACTTTTGGGGGACTGAGGATCAGCAATTCGTGTTCGAGAAGGCTCTCCACCCTCAACACGTGACTGTGTGGTGTGCAGTTACCAGTCACGGAATAATTGGTACGATGTTCTTTGATGGCACAGTAGCTACTGAAAGGTACACGAAGGTTTTGGAAGATGATTTTATCCCCATTATCAAAAATGACTCTGATTTCAACAAGACACGACTAACGCAAGTCGAGCTCGACCCACTCGAAGCACAAAAGTGTTTGATGTCCAGGAGGACCACTTTGGAGACCGCATTCTGGCTCTGAGGTACCCAGAGGCCACTGACATGGGCCTCGATTGACGGCCACATTTTCCGGATCTGAACACATGCGACTCCTTTTTGTGGGGCTATATTAAAAACAAGGTGTACAGGAATAGCCCCAAAACCATTTCTGAGCTGAAAACAGACGTTAAGGAAGTCATCGACAGCATCGATGTTCCGTCACTGCAGCGGGTCATGCAGAACTTCGCTATCCGTCTGCGCCACATCATTGCCAATGATGACAGGCATATCGAACGTGTCATAACCTAAATACGAATATCTGTAGTGACTTTTACGTATTGAATAAAGTGTGTACAACCCGTAGTTTGCAACTAATTTACGTTTACATTTACTGGTATGTATTTCGCGACTGACTCACACTGAAAGCTTAACTGTGCCTTTAATAAGGTATGCATATTACCTTACTTTAACTGGTTCTTTGCACGTCCTTCAGCACTGCAGAAGGCCACACAGTGACCGAAATCTGGATATGCAGTAAACATTATTTGGGACTGGTTGCCGCACCCATTACTACTTGAAATAAGAACAGTCGCTGGGCGCTACTGCTTCCCCTCGGAATCAAGCATGATACGATTATTTTTAATAGAAAACTAAACTAAGTTCCGTCCGAACAGGCCTTGGAAGGGCCAACGGTACCCACCGGCCGCCGTGTCATCCTCAGCCCACAGGCCACTGGATGCGGATATGGAGGAGCATGTTGTCAGCACACCGCTCTCCCGGCCGTATGTCAGTTTACGAGACAGGAGCCGCTACTTCTCAATGAAGTATCTCCTTAGTTTAACACAAGGGCTGAATGCACCCCGTTTGCCAACAGCGCTCGGCAGACCGAATGGTCACCCATCCAACTGCTAATCCAGCCCGACAGCGCTTAACTTCGGTGATCTGACGGCAACCGGTGTTACCACTGCGGCAAAGCCGCTGGCGATTATTTTTAATAATCTTCGATACCGTTGACAACGTGGCTCCACAGCAAACGTCCTGTACGTTTTACAATGTTATTCGAACGACATCGTTCATTAAAATTACAATTGGCATGGGATCATCGAGATTGGACCGTGGGTCAACGCAAATTTTTACCTAGGCATATGGTTCATGGCGGAGGGTACTTGCAGGTACCACTACTAGTCATTTCCTTTCCTTTTCCATTCACAAACAGAGCGATGGGAAAACAACTATGTATATGCCTCCGCATGACCCCAAATTTATCTTATGTTATCTTCGTGGTCCTTACGCGAAATGTACATCGGTGGCAATAGAATCTTTCTGCAGTGAGCTTCAAATGCCGTTTCTCTAAATTTTAACAATAGTGTTTCTCGAAAAGAATGTCGCCTTCCCTCCAGGGATTCCCATATGAGTTACTGAAGCGTATCCGTAGCACATGCGATTTGTTCGAACCTATCGGTAACAGATCTAGCAGCCCGCCATTGAATTGCTTTGACGTCTTCCTCCCTTTACGCTTTCCTAAAATTCTCCCAATAAACTGAAGTCGACCATTCGCCTTCCCTACCATATTTCTCAAAAGCTTGTTCCATTTCATATTGATTTGCAACGTTACGGCCATATGTTTAAACGTCTTGACTACGTCAAGTAGGAGACTATTAATACTGTATCCGAACATTACTGGTTTGTCCTTCCTACACATCCCCATTAACTTACATTTTTCCACATTTAGGGCTAGCTGCCATTCATTACACCAACTGGAAATTTTGTCTAAGTCGTTTTGTACACTACTGGCCATTAAAACTGCTACACCACGAAGATGACGTGCTACAGACGCGAAATTTAACCGACAGGAAGAAGATGCTGTGATATGCAAATGATTAGCTTTTCAGGGCATTCACACAAGATTGTCACCGGTGGCGACACCTACAACGTGCTGACATGAGGAAAGTTTCCAATCGATTTCTCGAACACAAACAGCAGTTGACCGGCGTTGCTTGGTGGAAGGTTGTTGTGATGCCTCGTGTAAGGAGGAGCAATGCGTACCAATACGTTACCGACTTTGATAAAGTCGGATTGTAGCCTATCGCGATTGCGCTTTATCGTATCGACATTGCTGCTCGTGTTGGTCGAGAGCCAATGACTGTTAGCAGAATATGGAAGCGGTGGGTTCAGGAGGGTAATACGGAACGCCGTGCTGGCTCCCAACGGCCTCGTATCACTAACAGTCGAGATGACAGGCATCTTATCCACATGGTTGTAACGGATCGTGCAGCCCTGAGTCAACAGATGGGGACGTTTGCAAGACAATAACCGTCTCCACGAACAGTTCGACGACATTTGCAGCAGCATGGACTATCAGCTCGGAGACCATGGCTGCGGTTACCCTTAACGCTGCATCATAGACAGGAGCGCCTGCGATGGCGTACTCAACGACGAACCTGAGTGCACGAATGGCAAAACGTAATTTTTTCGGATGAATCCAGGTTCTGTTTACAGCATCGTGATGGTCGCATCCGTATTTGGCGACATCGCGGTGAACGCACATTGGAAGCGTGTATTCATCATCGCCATACTGGCGTATCACCCGGCGTGATTGTATGGGGTGCCACTAATTACACGTCTCGGTCACCTCTTGTTCGCATTGACGGCACTTTGAACAGTGGACGTTACATTTCGGATGTGTTACGACCCGTGGCTCTACCCTTCATTCGATCCCTGCGAAACCCTACATTTCAGCAGGATAATGCACGATTGCATGTTGCAAGTCCTGTACGGGCTTTTCTGGATACAGAAAATGTTTGACTGTTGCCCTGGCCAGCACGTTCTCCAGATCTCTCACCAATTGAAAACGTCTGGTCAATGGTGGCCGAGCAACTGGCTCGTCACAGTACGCCAGCCACTACTCTTGATGAACTGTGGTATCGTGTTGAAGCTGCATGGGCAGCTGTACCTGTACACGTCATCCAAACTCTGTTTGACTCAATGCCCAGGCGCATCAAGGCCGTTATTACGGCCAGAGGTGGTTGTACTGGGTACTGATTTCTCAGGATCTATGGGCCCAAATTGTGTGAAAACGTATTCACATGTCAGTTCGAGTATAATATATTTGTCCAATGAATACCCGTTTATCATCTGCATTTCTTCTTGGTGTAGCAATGCGAATGGCCAGTGATGTATTTTCTTACAGCTACTCAAATTCAACAACTTACCGTACACCACGGCAACGTCAGCAAACAGCTGCAGATTGTTGCTTACCCTGTGCGTCCGTCACATCATTCGTGCACATAGAGAACAACAGCGGTCCTATCACAGTTCCCTGGGGTATTCCTGACCATATCCTTGCCGCTGATGGACACTCACCGTCGAGGACAACATACTTGGCTCGTTTATCTAAGAAGTGTTAGAGCCACTGACACGTCTGGGGACCTATTCCGTGTGCTTGTACCTTTCTTATCTGTGTGCAGTGGGCATCGTGTCGAAAAGTTTCCAGAAATCTAGGAATATGGAATCCGCCTGTTGCCCTTCACCCAGGCAGATGAATCACGTTTCTTTTCACACCAGGTCAATGCTCATGTCCAGATACAGTGTCATACAGGCGAACGGCTGTTTGGAATATGCACCACACCGCACCACGAACACAGGTCGGTGGGTGCAGTTTTAAGCTGTGTAGGGACTTCAGAATGCAAGTTACACATGTTGCCCCACGGTAAGACCACTGTGCAACAAAAAACTTTGTTTATGATAAAATTCAGTACAATTAACAGTCATTTATATGTATTCACATACTCCTTTACCTTTAACCCAGACAAGAAAACTTTCATCACAGTTTATTTTACTTTTATTACGAATATATAAACTAAAAGCGGATGGAGAAAAATGATAGGACTTCACAAAATCCATATTGGCTACTTCTCCAACAAGGTAGATGCGATAAGATATAACATTACGTTCAGAAAAACTGTCAAGACAGGGAACATTACTAAGAACCACTATGTCCCCGAACTATGGCTACTGTAAAGCAACCATTACCATGAGAAAAAGTATCATTAACATCCAGGAGCAGGCGCGATTTTGGAGTAGTCTGGATCGGGCTGTTCCACGGGCAACTGCATTTAACTCCAACATGCCTCTACGGAGAAGATATCATCGTTGTTCAAGACATACGGTGTATAAGTCAACAGACAATATTGAGATGGCTACCTCATATGGTCATGAATAATATACTTGTTAAAATCATAGGCAACTTGAAACGTCCCCGTTGAAAAATTAATGAATTACTGTGCTTAAACTGACACACAATATTTTTTAGCGCAACGCAATCTGACTTTCAATAATCCCTACAAAAGAATGGCCCTGACTAACATTAACCTATACCATTCACAAATCACTTACCTCACAAAAATCTTCGTTACTCGAAGTACTGCAATACAGCGAGCGCCACTACTGCCAGCTAAATAAAAGATTCAAACTACGGAAGGCGCTAACTACTGATAGGCATAGTTAGCAAATGAAAGATTTTACTAGAGAACAAACAATGTATTTACCTTAATAGTCATAATATATATAGCAGTTCATGACATCCATTCTTACAAATGTACTGTTTCTGATGGACACACCTCCAGATTATCCATTCTCAAAAATCCGCCATCTCACTTCCCCACATCCACCACTGCTGGCAGCTCACCTCCAACTGCGCAACGCTACGCGCTGCTAACATCCATCTTGCCCAACACTACAATGGCAGACAACAATGCAAACTAGCCACAGACTGCACACAGCACAGCCAGTGATTTTCACACAGAGGGCTACGTGGCTTTACCAATAAGAAAACCTAAACAGCCTACTTATATAGCCTCCATGCTTCCCACAAAAAATTTTACAGATTGTTTTGGGCAGTGTCCAATACAGATTTGAAAAAGTTTGTCATAACTACAATAACAAAGAAATCAAATGAACACACTTATTGATACAATGTTGGTCAAAAGCTAAAATTTTCTCACAGTCCATAAAGACAGTCCTGATCGTTCATCACAGTAAAATAGCAGTGTTTTTCTCAAAGTCTGAGCAGTAACAGAAAATGCACATGGAAGTAGTGGATTTCCATGCAGTCTTGAAGAAGTAGTGTTGTCCTTCCAACGGAAGTCGAAGTTTAGAAGAATATTGGTAGGTAGGTTATCACAGAGCAGACCCACTGTAGTCCTGGTAGAGATTACGGTATTGGTGGGCCATCAGAGGTGCAGACCCACTGCGGTCCTTGTAGAAATAATGGTATTGGTGAGTCATAAAAGATGCAGACCCACTGTAGTCCTTGTAGAGACGGCCAGCAACCATCTGTTGCGACTGTGCAGGTGCACAATCACCATCGAAGAGTCTTGCGGACGATATAGCAAGTCCATAAACCACCACTTGTGCGCTCACAAAAAATTTTTTTGAAATGTCCTTCGAACCAGCAATGCTGTTATCCAGTCCCTTGCTGAATTATCAACACACGTGCAAGCACTAACAGTCCCAACTTCTCACATACTGTGCATATATTATGACCAACAGAAAAGTGTGCAGTGAAATGATACTTAATTTGAAGAACTGGTGTCTATACAATTATAAATTTACAATATAAGAATACAATTACAAAGGTACAAAATACATCATTAAAGAACATAGTACAGATAACATTTTTAGTAACATAGGCTTTACAAAAGAATAGAAATAAACATATACATCAGTGTTACAAGAATTATGACATAAGTACATACATAAAGATCAGAATAACTTTTGTAACATCACCTTCACATATGAGCAACAAAACAATAAATAATGTCTAAACATCTTTACAAAGTAAATAACATATTATCAGAAAATTCTACAATGTAACTCTCATCAGATAAACACATAAAGACAGGAAGAACACAAATAAACAAGAGTACACAAACACATAGCGGAATAACAGAAAGGGAAAGGACAGGGTTTGTATTACTGCAGTATCTTGCAAACAAAACTTTCTTTACTTCTTGGAGATCTCCCTTCGTTCTTAATTATTTCAAAAAGTGCTATCTATACCTGCTTTCTGTACTTTTTTCGTAAAACTTCTCAATGCATTTCTTCCAATTCATCGCAACTCATTCTCTTATATAGTCTACCCCTCTTAAGCTAACTTAAATCTACTGAGCTCAGATGCTAAACTAAGGGACGAGGCAATGCAGCAGCACAAAACAATTAATGCAAACAGCAATGACGAAAAAATGCAAATTGGCAAAGCAAGCAGCAATATTACAACTAATATAAGGCAATGAGCAGCACACAAGAAAACTAAATCAGTAGTAAAACTGGCTTAACAGAGTAATGTAAAGTGAAATTTAGTAGCACTATGCCTGGCAAACAGCAGCAGCAAATGCAATAACTTATATCTAAACATGACATAGCTCAAACAGCAAAAATATTACACTAAAGACAACAGTGCAGACAAGGGAAATGTATATTCACATCTTAATGTCTATGTAATTAAAGTGGTGCACCACAACTTATTCTACCATAAAAATTACGAAGTACTTGAAAAATAAATTATGTATGTACGAGGGTCAGTCAAAAAGTAATGCCTCCTATTTTTTTTTCTACGTTTAATTGTCAGGAAATTTAAATGCAATTACATAGGTTGAAAACCACAACATTGAGGATCATTTTGTCATTTTTCAATGTAATCTCCGCCCATCTCTACAGTTTTGGTCCATCTTTGAACAAGGGCATGTATCCCAGCACGGTAAAAATCACAGCTCTGCTTCCTAAGCCATTGACGCACGGATGTTTTGACGGCCTCCTCATCTTCAAAATGAATCCCACGATGAGCTTCTTTTAGTGGCCCGAACAGATGGAAGTCTGATGGTGCCAGGTCAGGGCTGTATGGGGGATGAGGCAAAACTTCCCATCCAATTTTGACAATCTCGTCAGAGGTGTGACGACTGGTGTGTGGTCTTGCATTGTCATGCAAAAGAAGAACATCTGCCATTGATTTTGTTGGGCGAACTCACTGAAGACGTGCTTTAAGTTTGTTGAGGGTTGTGACGTATTGAACAGAATTTATTGTGCATCCCTGCTCCAAAAAATCAACCAGAATCACACCCTCTGTATCCCAGAAAACTGTTGCCATAACTTTCCCTGCCGATCGCACAGTTTTGAATTTTTTCTTCCTCGGCGAGCTTGTGTGACGCCACTCCATTGACTGCCTCTTTGATTCGGGTTCAAAAAAATGCACCCATGTTTCGTTCCCGGTCACAATTTTTTTCAGAAACTCATCTCCCTCCAAACGGAAGCGCTGCAAGTGTTGGGAGGCTATTGTTTTCCTTGCCTCTTTATTCTGATCGGTTAACATTCTTGGAACCCACCGTGCACAAACTTTTGAGTACCCCAATTGTTTAATAATCGTGATCACACTGCCTTTACTAAGAGAAATAATGCGACACACTTCATCTGCAGTCACCCGACGGTCACCACGAATGATGTCATCAACTTGCTGAATGTTGTGTGGAGTCACTGCACTCACCGGCCTGCCGCTCCGCTTTTCGTCAGTCAACGGTGTTTGCCCTTCAGCTTCCTTACAACGATGAACCCATCGTCTAACAGTGCTGACATCCACTGTCACAACACCATACACCTTCTTCAGTCTTTCATGAATGCGTATGGGCGTTTCACCTTCTGCATTCAAGAATTCAATCACACAACGCTGTCTCAAACGAACATCGATGTCGGCCATCTTACAAATTTCTGCTGTGCTGCCACCTGTTGACACAGAAAGTTACTACTGCAGTGGATTGCAGAAGAAGGTTTGAGGAATGGCGCCAAATTCAAATTTTTCACTTAACTTAATTTCTTTAAGTAGAAAAAAAATGGGAGGCATTACTTTTTGACCAACCCTCGTAGTTACTGTTATTAGTCCCTTCTTACTGTTCTTTATTATCTAACAGATCTGTTGACAGAAAGTGTTCACATTAGCAAATGCATTTAATTTTATTTTATAAAATCAATAATGCAACACACCTGGAAAACAGATGTCAAATAAAATAAGCAACTATGTACAAAGTAAAACATAAAATAATCATTCAGTAGTCATGAGGCATTTCATAAGTTAGTAGAAATTCTCTCAATTCTCGTAGAAATACACTTGTCATAATCAGGTGTATAGACATAAAAATATTTCTCATCATTTCATTAGGCATTTCAGTAAATATCATAAATTAAGAGCTCCACAGTGTTATCATATGTTTTCAAGTTTGAGCGTGTCATATTTGCGATGCTTTCTAAAAAGGAATGTCAATAGCGAGGATAATGGCCTCCCTTTTTTTTCTCCACCTGTGCCTCTGAAAGGCACACACTAATGGCTTTTTTCCAGGCGACTGTCACGCAACTGGGTGCCCACGACTCATTACGTGAAGGTGGTCACTTAACTTTCGTACTGAAATATTTACAACACCAGTTTGCATTACAGTGACAGTCTCATATAAAAAATTTCACAGGTCGAGAATTTGCGTTGCAAATGTGTAGAAACAAAATCCTATGAATATAACAGTGTTCAAAAAGTTTTCGTCGGCATTGTGATACATTTGCGCATTTACACACATTTCATAACTCTTAAAGTACAATTCTTGGTTTCCAACATCCTTTTCCACAAATCAGAGTCCCTAACCACTACTCATTATTCACATAGGTATAAACACGTAATCACATTCCTCATATAGCATCAGCTTATTGATCATAAACATACCTCAACAGCATAATACACATTGTCATCGTAATAATAACATCATAAAAACTTAGTCAAATCTTAAAATCGTTGTAGCTTTCTGCAATAATTTCAAACCATAAAAAATATTCTCTGCTCATTTCAATAGTGTCATCTACCTCAAACATACTTTAAAACTCATGATCTCATACCAAATACATCATTCAAAGCCCTCATAGTATCACAATGGTTCTGAAAAAATATGAAGAGTTCACAAAGTACAGACAAAATACAGTTTCATAAGTGTGAAGTTATCCAACTGTGTAATTGCGTAAACATGTCACTGATATAGTAAAAAAAATGTTTGTTTCTCTGTTAAATAATCAGGTAGCTGTGTATTTTGTGTTGGAGAAATATGGTACCGATCTGTAAAGTTGTATATGCAAATACCATATTAGCTAGGGCTCCTTGTGCTTGCCACACATGTGGTACACAAAGTAAGCGTGTAGCCCCCTGAGGATTAATGTAATTATACCCTCAGGTGTTAAAGATTACAGCAATGGAATGAAATGTATCATGGAAAACTTTCCTTGTAATTCAAAAATCTTGAAAAATAAATGGCTTAAGTACAAAATTAATCTCTCAAATGCGTGTCCTGCAGCGCTAAATGTGCGTCTTGCTGTAAGATAATTCTGTGGAAGTGTCGTAGTTATCGTCCTCTGTAGGCAAAGTTCTGCTGAAGTCAACGTACTTACCTCATCATAAACGAAAGTGAAATGCTTTGCGCATAGATATCGTAGTTATTACATACCTTACCGTGATAAAGAAAGTACTATAATGTAACGTATTGTTGTGCTACGAAAAAGGCTGTCTCATTGTAGCTATACTACAAAAGTTACTACTAAAACATGTTTTACTTTCCAGAATAACTCAGAAAAACTGTGCAGATATAAAACAGAAACACCGCAAAAGCAACAATGTAAATTGTGTCACACATTAGTAGCGTCGTGATATAATCGTGTGGCTGTCAAAGAAACCAAATACTGAGTCATCCTTAATCTCACAAAAACTACTTCAAATAAGGAATGTCTTTTCAAATAAACCAAAATGTTGCATTAAAATCTCATTAGCAGTATATGTTCTAAGTATGTAAGCCTTACAGTCGTCACGTAATCGTGCAACTAACAAGCCAGAATGTACACACACAGTAACACTGTGTCCTCTGTTCACTATCACAATGCTGTGGTAATTTCTGTTTAAATAAGTTCTCTTGGTTCTTGACTGGATATTTAACTTCAAACATTGTTGCATGTTAACAGATTCTAAGTCTGACAAAGCATACTAGTAATGTAAAGTGAAAAGTTATATGGCAAAGACAAAGTTAAAAAGCAGATTACCTTTCAATAAACGGTTTTACATGTGAAATGTGGTGTGAACCTTTACTCTTCCTAGTACGCAGAGTTTCAACTTCAACGCAATTATCATGTGGTATACGTCGGATTCTGTAAGGTCCATTGTATACTGGAAAGAATTTGTGACTCAAGTGTTTCTTCTTATGTGACAATGAATGAGCTTTTAATGAGAACTTTCTGACCGATATATAATTTCTTTGCATTTGCTTTACCATTTAGTTTTCTCCTTTTGTCTGCTGCAGCTTTTATATTTTTAATAGCCAAATCAATTATGTCTTTGTGTCGAAGTTTACGTGTATTCGGGGAAGGTACAAGCTCTCTGACTCTGTTCGGTGGTTCTTCATTTTTCAGTACAAGAGTAGGTGGTAAAGCAGTGGGAAACGTCCCCTTTGAAAAATTAATGAATTACTGTGCTTAAACTGACACACAATATTTTTTAGCGCAACGCAATCTGACTTTCAATAATCCCTACAAAAGAATGGCCCTGACTAACATTAACCTATACCTTTCACAAATCACTTACCGCACAAAAATCTTCGTTACTCGAAGTACTGCAATACAGCGAGCGCCACTACTGCCAGCTAAATAAGAGATTCAAACTACGGAAGGCGCTAACTACTGATAGGCATAGTTAGCAAATGAAAGATTTTACTAGAGAACAAACAATGTATTTACCTTAATAGTCATAATATATATAGCAGTTCATGACATCCATTCTTACAAATGTACTGTTTCTGATGGACACACCTCCAGATTATCCATTCTCAAAAATCCGCCATCTCACTTCCCCACATCCCACCACTGCTGGCGGCTCACCTCCAACTGCGCAACGCTACGCGCTGCTAACAACCATCTGCCCAACACTACAATGGCAGACAACAATGCAAACTAGCCACAGACTGCACACAGCACAGCCAGTGACTTTCATACAGAGCGTTACGTGGCGTTACCAATAAGAAAACCTAAACAGCCTACTTATAAACTTACTCTATCTGGGTTTTTGAATTTTAGTTCGGATATTAATGATACTTCTTCTCATGGTAATGGTTAGTTTACAGCAGCCATAGTTATGGGACGTAGTGGTGCAAGTAATGCGTGTGTGTGTTTCTTTGTAAGGCAGTAATGATGACCACACCTGTAAACGAAAGAATTCAGCGGTATATGAATGTAATGGAGTTGCTGCTGGAAACCTGAGTGGTGCAATTAAGACGAATCTAACGGTATCTCGCCTTCAGTATTAGATTAGACAAGAGTACTCACCGGGCATGTTATCATTATATGAGATTTTCCAGCTGACGCAAAACCGTTACCTGAAACAATCATAAATAACCATTAATTACATTATTTCGTATTAAGGAGAAATTATTACGTACAAATTAAGAGTAAATGAAATTACAAAATTTATCATAAGAAACGGTCCGCAAAAGTTTATTTTTCTGACAAAACTTTCGACTATTCTGTCATGACTGTTGGACTTTATAGCTTAAATGCAATACACGTCAATCATTTCAAAGAAAGTTAAATATGTAGCATATCTCAGGAGGAATAATAAACATTTTCGTCGCTGAATTTCCGCCTAACGAAAAACTTCAGAGTGCTCGAAAAGTAAAGAAGGGTAATATTGCTAGAAAACTTTCTACTAGTGTGATTATTGCCGTTACTGAACTAATGTGCTAAGTAGGTGGAAAGACCCAGTACTGTATAATGATTGTCGAACGATGACTCTAAATCTTTACATGTATAAAATATCTAGGAGTGTGAATATGGAGCAATTTAAAGTGGAACGATGAGACGAAACCAACCGCAAATAAGTCAGGTACCAGACTGAAAGTCACTAAAGGGATCATTCGAACAATACTTGAGTGCTGGTCGCCAGTCTGAAACACTTAATAAAAAATGGTTCAAATGGCTCTGAGCACTATGGGACTTAACTTCTGAGGTCATCAGTCCCCTAGAGCTTAGAACTACGTAAAACTAACTAACCTAAGGACATCACACACATCCATGCCCAAGGCAGGATTCGAACCTGCGACCGTAGCGGTCGCGCAGTTCCAGACTGAAGCGCCTAGAACCGCTCGGCCACACCGGCCGCCTGAAACATTTAATAGGTAGGGTCGTTAGATGAAGTAGAGAAGATCCGATGGAGAGCTGCTCGTTTGCTCACAGGTTCCTCTAGCCAGTGTCGTGGAGATTCCCAGTCAACTGCAGCGTCAAAATTGGCAAACGTTACGAGAAAGGCTTACTACATCGTGGCGTGCTTTACTGTTAAGATACCGAGAAAGTATTCTTATAGAATAGTCAACCAATATACACACATCAAAGAAAGGTTTGCGTCACCCCGGTACGCAGAACTGAAGATATACGTTGACTGTGGATATTGTATCACAGACACAGTCCCTTTGACTGTTCAGAAATTTCACTAAACCACCCAAAGATGTAAACAACCATGCACGAGTTTTTTTGAACTGGATGTTATATCTTACTGCGCCTACCATGCTGGAGAAGCAGCCAATAAACAGTTTGGAAGACAGTACATGTTGTGGGTTTCCTGCAGACGCGGTTCTGCTGCGATAAGGATGACTTACGTACGATAGTGTGCGAATGACATGGTACAGTAACTGCTAACGTAGTTAACTCATTTCAGTATACTGTGAATGTAAAATTTGTTTTATGTCGCAAACAGTCCTTTGTTAAGCCCATGTAACTTCGTATCAGGGTACGACTGAACTTATGTACCTATGCAGTGTCAAAACCAACTGTTATGTAACATTTCCAGTGTTGTAATAGCTGTATGAATATGTTCAGAAAGTCAATAAAAAATAAAAACTTGATACGTACCCCAAAGTTGAAGTATGCAGGAACAGACGTGCAGAACTATAGACCTATATCTCTAACGTCGATCAGTTGTAGAATTTTGGAACATGGCTCTGAGCACTATGGGACTTAACATCTATGGTCATCAGTCCCCTAGAACTTAGGACTACTTAAACCTAACTAACCTAAGGACATCACACACATCCATGCCCGAGGCAGATTTCGAACCTGCGACCGTAGCAGTCCTGCGGCTCCGGACTGAGCTCCTAGAACCGCTAGACCACCGCGGCCGGCTTTGGAACATGTATTATGTTCGAGTATAATGACTTTTCTGGAGACTAGAAATCTACTCTGTAGGAATCAGCATTGGTTTAGAAAAAGACGGTCATGTGAAACCCAGCTAGCGCTATTCGCCCACGACACTCAGAGGGCCATAGACACGGGTTCACAGGTAGATGCCGTGTTTCTTGACTTCCGCAAGGTGTTCGATACAGTTCCCCACAGTCGTTTAATGAACAAAGTAAGAGCATATGGACTGTCAGCCAATTGTGTGATTGGATTGAAGAGTTCCTAGATAACAGAACGCAGCATGTTTTTTGCTCGCGTATCATGTCATTTCTGGAAACCCAGAATCTACTATGTAGGAATCAACATGGATTCCGGAAACAGCGATCGTGTGAGACCCAACTCGCCTTATTTGTTCATGAGACCCAGAAAATATTAGATACAGGCTCCCAGGTAGATGCTATTTTTCTTGACTTCCGGAAGGCGTTCGATACAGTTCCGCACTGTCGCCTGATAAGCAAAGTAAGAGCCTACGGAATATCAGACCAGCTGTGTGGCTGGATTGAGGAGTTTTTGGCAAACAGAACACAGCATGTTGTTATCAATGGAGAGACGTCTACAGACGTTAAAGTAACCTCTGGCGTGCCACAGGGGAGTGTTATGGGACCATTGCTTTTCACAATATATATAAATGACTTAGTAGATAGTGTCGGAAGTTCCATGCGGCTTTTCGCGGATGATGCTGTAGTATACAGAGAAGTTGCTGCATTAGAAAATTGTAGCGAAATACAGGAAGATCTGCAGCGGATAGGCACTTGGTGCAGGGAGTGGCAACTGACCCTTAACATAGACAAATGTAATGTATTGCGAATACATAGAAAGAAGGATCTTTTATTGTATGATTATATGATAGCGGAACAAACACTGGTAGCAGTTACTTCTGTAAAATATCTGGGAGTATGCGTGCGGAACGATTTGAAGTGGAATGATCATATAAAACTAATTGTTGGCAAGGCGGGTACCAGGTTGAGATTCATTGGGAGAGTGCTTAGAAAATGTAGTCCATCAACAAAGGAGGTGGCTTACAAAACACTCGTTCGACCTATACTTGAGTATTGCTCATCAGTGTGGGATCCGTACCAGGTCGGGTTGACGGAGGAGGTAGAGAAGATCCAAAGGAGAGCGGCGCGTTTCGTCACTGGGTTATTTGGTAACCGTGATAGCGTTACGGAGATGTTTAATAAACTCAAGTGGCAGACTCTGCAAGAGAGGCGCTCTGCATCGCGGTGGAGCTTGCTCGCCAGGTTTCGAGAGGGTGCGTTTCTGGATGAGGTATCGAATATATTGCTTCCCCCTACTTATACTTCCCGAGGAGATCACGAATGTAAAATTAGAGAGATTAGAGCGCGCACGGAGGCTTTCAGACAGTCGTTCTTCCCGCGAACCATACGCGACTGGAACAGGAAAGGGAGGTAATGACAGTGGCACGTAAAGTGCCCTCCGCCACACACCGTTGGGTGGCTTGCGGAGTATTAATGTAGATGTAGATGTAGATGTAGCATGTCATTCTCAATGGAGAGAAGTCTTCCGAAGTAAGAATGATTTCAAGTGTGCCGCAGGGGAGTGTCGTAGGACCATTGCTATTCACAATATACATAAATGACCTTGTGGACAACATCGGAAGTTCACTGAGGCTTTTTGCGGATGATGCTGTAGTATATCGAAAGGTTGTAACAATGGAAAATTGTGCTGAAATGCCGGCCGGGGTGGCCGAGCGGTTCTAGGCGCTACAGTCTGGAACCGCGCGACCGCTCCGGTCGCAGGTTCGAATCCTCCCTCGGGTATGGATGTGTATAATGTCCTTAGGTTAGTTAAGTTTAATTAGTTCTAAGTTCTAGGCGACTGATGACCTCAGAAGTTAAGTCGCATAGTGCTCAGAGCCATTTTTGATCATATAAAGTTGATCTTCGGTACAGCAGATGCCAGACTGAGATTCTTTGGAAGAATTCTAAGGAAATGCAATCCGAAAACAAAGGAAGTAGGTTACAGTACACTTGTTCGCCCACTGCTTGAATATTGCTCACATGTGTGGGATCCGTACCAGATATGGTTGATAGAAGAGATAGGGAAGATCCAATGGAGAGCAGCGCGCTTTGTTACAGGATCATTTAGTAATCGCGAAAGCGTTACGGAGATGATAGATAAACTCCAGTGGGAGACTTTGCAGGAGAGACGCTCAGTAGCTCGGCACGGGCTTTTGTTGAAGTTTCAAGAACGTACCTTCACCGAGGAGTCAAGCAGTATATTGCTCCCTCCTACGTATATCTCGTGAAGAGACCATGAGGATAAAATCAGAGAGATTAGAGCCCACACAGGGGCATACCGACAATTTTACTTTCCACGAACAATACGAGACTGGAATAGAAGAGAGAACCGATAGAAGTACTCAAAGTACCCTCCGCCACACACGGTCAGGTGGCTTGCAGAGTATGGATGTGGATGTAGACAGATGAATTGCACACCATTTCACCTTGCAGTTCTGGCGGCATATGGACCAACTGCTATGTCGCGTCTACCTGTAGTGAAATGGTGCCAGCAGTTCGACCAAGGCCACTCAGACACTGTAGAATGTTCGACTTTGTTGACGAAGCAGCAATCTCAACTAGGCTTGCACCGCTTCACTGCTGTCAAAGTGAAGCCCTCGAAGGTGTTTTTTAAGTTTTGAAAACATATGAAAATCGGATGGGGCGAAGTCTGGACTCTACGGAGAGTGACCGATGACAGTGAAGCCAAGGCGTCAGATTGTTGCAGATATCGTAGCGCTCTCGTGAGGCCTGGCATTGTCACGTTGAAGGAGAGTCTGCTCCATGTGTGGACCAACTCGTTGAATTCGAAACTCGATTACAGCAGGCTGTTTCTCACCCACTGAATCACACATCAGTGTCCACTGCGCGAAAAAAATTATCACTTTCTTGAAACCCCGTAATTCTCTTCCACTGTGACACATAAGTTTGAATGTACCTCAAGTGAAAGAGAAAGACAGTGAGCGGTATTTATGTGTGTGTATGATAAATCCCTTTCCGAAAATTTCCTTCCTTCATATTATTACAGACACGTGTCACTCATCTCATTTGTACTAAGACTGCAGTCACACCAGTCAACCGCCAACCGCCCCAGTCAGCGCGCACGCTATTCATTAGTTTCTTTCGTCAGTGGACGCGACTGAATCGAGTAGTCGTACTTTTCTGATCTGACACATAAATTGAATCAATGCTTAACTGAACGATCATTCTTTGAAGGAGAATCACTCTTTGTGATTAAAAAGAGTCTAATGGGAGAGATTCTTCAATACAAGCAAACGAGCATAAACGCCCTTAATGATGGTGATTTTGTTAAGCAAGCGTTGTCTGTTTGTCCTAGATCTGTCTATCCTACTTTGCACACACTGTACAAAATATTTGCTTGTCTACCTGCATCTGCTGCTACAGTAGAAAAAAGTATTTCAACACCGTGGCATACAAAGACATGGCTGAGGTCTACAATGAAGGAGGATCGACTTAATGACTAAGTCGAACACTCACCCTTGTATTGATTGTCCTATTGACAATGTAATTAACCAATTTTTCAGAAAGAATGGCGCACAGAATTCTTCATTTAAGGAAAAGGACCACAATCGTAACTTTTTTATATCGTAAGATGGCATTGTCTTGTATGTATGTATAATCAGTTTAAATAAAACTTTCTTAAACTTTCAATATGGCTTCATTATTTTTTATTATACTAAGAGTAAAGGTAGCTCAAGATATCTTTAGCGCCCCCTCCTTGAGGTTGTTCTGTATCCGCCACTGAGTCACACTCGAAGTGCCTGGTTGCTTCCAGGCCCTGTGTAGAATTCGTGAGCTCTGAATAAAAGTTCAGCAACCTGCAGTCTTCTATGGTTGTTGTCCCCTGCGCAGAAAACAGCGCATAGGTCGTGAATCTGTTATCTTGAGGCTATAATAAACTGTTAGCAAGAAACTGGTGCACTCACTCCGTCTTCAGGCCACGAGTGTCCTACCGGGACCATCTGACCGCCGTGTCATCCTCGGAGGAGGATGCAGATAGGAGGGACGTGGGGTCAGCACACCGCTCTCCGGGTCGTTATGATGGTATTCTTGACCGAAGCCGCTACTATTCGGTCAAGTAGCTCCTCAATTGGCATCACGAGGCTGAGTGCACCCTGAAAAATGGCAACAGCGCATGGCGGCACGGATGGTCACCCATCCAAGGGCCGACCACGCCCGACAGCGCTTAACTTCGGTGATCTGACGGGAACTGGTGTATCCACTGCGGCAAGGCCGTTGCCCAAGAAACTGGTGCGATATAAATAATTAAATTTTGACTTGATTTGTTTAAACGGGATGCCACTCGAATTTTATTGACATAATACGAGAAACTGCACAATTACAGTCCACTTTATGAATCACAAATAATGTACATTCTTTACACATTCACAGAGAATAAACAGAATAATGAACTGCCTGTTTCCGTAATTACTATCAAACTACTTCTCAATTACCTGTCCAAAAACCTATACCGACTGCGGTAGACAACATGTCTGTCCTCCGGGGCTGCCGATCGAGCTCTTATATTTACGAACCAGAGATTGCTAATTAAGTCTTGACTGATACCGACCGCGGCAGACATGTCTGTCCTCCGAGACTGCCGACTGAGCTCCTACAAACCAGAGATTGCTAATTAAGTCCTAACTGATACCAACCGCAGCACACAACGTGACTGCCCTCCGAGACTGCCAATAGAGCTCTGATATGACAGCCGAACGACCTCGCCCGCTATGCAAGTCAGGCGCGATCCGAAGATTTCCGAAGTGCTTCCTCTGCCTATTCGATAGCAATTGTTTGTTACTCTGTTGCTGATTGTCGTTTTTGAAATAACTGAATGACAGCCTGCTATTGAGATATCTACATCTACATCTACATCCATACTCCGCAAGCCACCTGACCGTGTGTGGCGGGGGGTACTTTGAGTACCTCTATCTGTTTTCCCTTCTATTCCAGTCTCGTATTCTTCGTGGAAAGAAAGATTGTCGGTATGCCTCTGTGTGGGCTCTAATCTATCTGATTTTATCCTCATGGTCTCTTCGCGAGAGAATGAGCAATATACTGCTTGACTTCTCGGTGAAGGTACGATCTTGAAACTTCAACAAAAGCCCGTACCGAGCTACTGAGCGTCTCTCCTGCAAAGTCTTCCACTGGAGTTTATCTATCATCTCCGTAACGCTTTCGCGATTACTAAATGATCCTGTAACGAAGCATGCTGCTCTCCGTTGGATCTTCTCTATCTCTTCTATCAACCCTATCTGGTACGGATCCCACACTGGTGAGCAATATTCAAGCAGTGGGAGAACAAGTGTACTGTAACCTACTTCCTTTGTCTTCTGATTGCATTTCCTCAGGATTCTTCCAAAGAATCTCAGTCTGGCATCTGCTTTACCGACGATCAACTTTATATGATCATTCCATTTTAAATCACTCCTAATGCCTACTCCCAGATAATTTATGGAATTAACTGCTTCCAGTTGCTGACCTGCTATACTGTAGCTAAATGATAATGGATATACCGAGCAGTTCTAGGCGCTTCAGTCTGGAACCGCGCGACCGCTACGGTCGCATGTTCGAATCCTGCCTCGGGCATGGATGTGTGTGATGTCCTTAGTCTAGTTAGGTTTAAGTATTTCTAAGTCTAGGGGACTGATGACCGCAGATGTTAAGTCCCATAGTGCTTGGAGCCATTTGAACCAATTGAATAACAGAAGTTTATTATTTTGGCGTGCTACTTCCGAGCACAGCAGCCAATCACGGAGAGGGACCACAGTTTAGGCGGTCTTTCTCACGATACATGTAACGAATAAACCACAGTCACCGGTATATCACGCCATATTATGTCATCTTCCCACTGCTGCCTTCTTAACTGCTCTAAGAAGAGCTTCTTGTAGCTGAATATGATGGATGTAAAACCAGAAATATTACAGAGGTGCCTATAGCGTTCCTTTTCAACGGTTCAAAAGCTTTGCTCCCTGTAAAGTCACCCCCAGATTCGGCGATGCTTTAGACAGCAAGGTGTTGACATATGCGACGAAAATTTGACATTCATTCGACTGAGTGGCGCCTCGTGGCTGCCCTAGCCAATCCCTTCGACACCCTTTAGATGGGGCTGCCAGCCCTCAGATTCACAGCAGCTGCGATATACCTCTCGGATGAGTGGATGTCGAAATCTCTGACAGTACATTTTTAAAGTGCTCAAAAATGGTGTCAGGTTGAAGTCGAGGGTGTTGCCGAGCTGGGGGAGGGGAAGGGCGGGTCTTAGAGGGGTCCTCTGCCGATTTATTCATGCACCTGTTAGTGTTACACCCCTCCGTGATCACGTCCCAGGACAAGGCGAAACAGGAGGGCTGAAAAAGCATAAATAAACACACTTTGCTGCTTTGAGTCACGTCCAAATTTCGTCGAATTGCTTTGGATGGTTCCTAGTGGTTCCGTCCTGTAAACCAGAGCAAAAACTGCGGTCGCACTACACTCCAAAGGGGTCAGATCAGATTCAGTGTGGTTTTTGCCGCACAATGTCCTTACAGTAGGGTAAATGGTCTGGTGAGGGGGCGGTCTCAACAGTTTCGGACGTTGTCAAGCAACATTGCGCTGTTGCTCATCGCAGAGCGAACAATCGTTTTCAGCTGCGAAATGTGTGGGTATCAATACCGCAACGAAAGGGGTGGTTAAAAAAAAAAAAAATGGTTCAAATGGCTCTGAGCACTATGGGACTTAACATCTGAGGTCATCAGTCCTCTAGACGTAGAACTACTGAAACCTAACTAACCTAAGGACAACACACACATCCATGCCCGAGGCAGGATTCGAACCAGCGACCGTAGCAGCAGCGCGGTTCCGGACTGAAGCGCCTAGAACCGCTAGGCCACAGCGGCCGGCGGGGTGGTTTCATTGACGCCTTTTATGCCACCTCTTGAACAGATTTTCAGGTCGATTGTCAGCGGAAGTGTGTCTGAAATCTTTTCCGAGGCCACCCATAAGAAAATCACGTGATTGCTACACTGGGTGTCGCAGTTCTGACCTCCAACGCAGAGGCGTCAAAAGAAGGGGTGAGGTGTACGTAAGAGGGGGTGTAACACGTCCACAGTGGCATTGTGCAGAACTGTGATGAAATTCGGTGCCATAGTGACATCACTAACCCATCACATGGTTTTCTAAGCTGTGTATTTTTTTTTTTTTTTTTTGTGCATATGTCGGCAGCTTACTGTTTGAAGTGTCGCCGCGCCCTAGGTTGATGTCGCAGGGCGACACGCTTTTTTACCGTTACAGAGGAGGTCGTAGGCACCTTTGAGCCAGATTTCTAACTTATGCTTTGCAATGGGAGACGATTACGGGGTTTTGAAAAGTGACAACTTTTTTCTCTGTACACTGTAGTTATGTTAGATATCGCCACACTACACGCTACAATCCGGGGACCTCTAGCGGCAAAGAGCTGCAAATATGCAGACATGAAAAATAAAGATGTAGAATATTAATAACGTTTATTTTATTTAAAAATCTGTAAGAAATTTCATATAAAAAATTCGGAGACATTACTTTTCAGCACGCTCGCGTATAAAAGTTGCAGAGTTTAGATGTTTAAGTTCTATAAAATGTGACTTCGTGTTCAGGTTCTTATCAATATAACACAGCGAGATGGCGCAGTAGTTAGAACACTGGACTCGTATTCGGTAGGATGAAGTTTCAAATCCCCCATGCAGTCATGCAGATTTGGGTTTTCCTTCAGTTTCCTAAATCGATCCAGGCACTTGCCGGAATGATGTCTTTGAAATGGCACGGCCGATTTCCTTCCCCACCCTTGAAAAAATCTGAGCTTATGTTCCATCTGTGTAATGATCTTACTATCTTCCATCTTATTTATCAGTATAATCTCCTAAGAATTTAGAATATTCTGTTTCATTTATTGATTTACCCGCACACATTTTTGAGGGAATACAACGCACACAATGCAGCTACAACGGCTGTCTAGGCCAGTTCCTATCATAAAGAAAGAGATCCAAATAAAATGTCATAATTTCAACCACAGATTCGGATTACCTACAAAATTCGAGCTTACTGATAATAAACACAGAGCCGGCCGCTGTGGTCGAGCGGTTCTAGGCGCTTCAGTCTGGAACCGCGCGACCGCTACGGTCGCAGGTTCGAATCCTGCCTCGGGCAAGGATGTGAGTGATGTCCTTAGGTTAGTTAGATTTAAGTAGTTCTAAGTTCTAGGGGACTGATGACCTCAGATATTAAGTCCCATAGTGCTCAGAGCCATTTGACCCATTTGAATAAACACAGACCGATCGGATCTTTAATTGAAGTCATGAAACTTAATGAATCAGTTTTTTGCAGTTATATTTTCCCAGCCAACGAGTACCATTGATGGTTCGCCTACGTGTACGAATATCGAAGGAGGGGGCAAAGCAGTTTCCTCACTCTGCATTTGTTTAATGTAGGAAATCCTCAAGATAGTAAGTTGATGACACACGATGGTGGTGGCGTAGCAGTATCTCCATCGTTCAGGGAATTGGCAGCGACTAAGCTGCCTGCCAAGGCGAGCCTGCACCAATGGTTCGTTTCTTCACCCTGCCAAGTAGGCTGAGGGGAACCATTTGTTAATCGTCGACGCGGGTGCTGTTCAAGTTTACAAATAGAACGGAGAGCCTTTATTCAGCTCATTCGGTTGCTAATTTTGAATGATTGTATATTGCAGACACAGTAGTAGGAGTACAGTAGTTACACCATTTTGGTATCGAACGCTGCCTTTCACCACCCTGGGTGCGGCCCTGTGTTAAGACGGTCCGGTTTGGGCACCACGTTTCTCGTTAGGAAACGCGCAGCAATTGCGGTGATCGCTTTTGTGCGATCACGCTGTTTTTCAACACGAGAATCCGGTATCGCGACTCCACTGATCGTAATGTGGTAAGTTCTGTCGTTCCGCCACTACTTCTTCGCTCGTAATATGCAACTCATGGCAAGCAACTCTCATTATCTTGATTCATTTCAGTTTAATATTCCTCTGTCTTTCTAAGGGTTGTGTAGCACTTCCTTCTTTTAAAATTCCTCGTTGTTTAACGGCATTTTCAGCATCCAAACTGTGCTATGTGTAGTGGGTCCTTTACATTTATACCTCACTGCCTAACTAATTAATTAATTAGGATGAGATACAAGTATTGTTCCTGGCATGACACGTTACTGCATCGAACATACTAACAGTGCGAGTTGTTCCTCACGAATTGTTGCATGTGGAGGGATATGTTGCCCAACTCGTAGAGAGAAGGCACTGCTCACTTGCAAATACCCTCATTCACCATTAAAAGGTTGGATCCGAACAGGCATACAATCAACTGTGAATTAGTAAGTAATGGTAAGTGGGAAAGTCTCAACTCCACTTTGAACCGAGCGAAGTGGCGCAGTGATTAGCACATTGGACTCACATTCGGGAGGCCGACGGTTCAAACCCACATCCGGCCATCCTTATTTAGGTCCCTAAGTCGCTTCAGGCAAATGCCGGGATGGTTTCTTGGAAAGGACAAGTCCAACTTCCTTCCCCCCCCCCCCCCCCCTTCCCCAGCCTTCCCTAACCAGATGGGACCGATGACCTCGCTGTTTGGCCACCTCCCCCAAATCAACCACCCAACTATCTACTTCAATGAACGTTTCCTAATAAAAAGAATGCTACATTGTTTGTACTAACAAATTTCCACACGACCTTAACTGACTATACGAGATCGCACACACGTGAGATCGCACATAAAGGTTTTCCGGGGCCTGATGATGCTTTCAATTATGATGAGCAATATGAAATATGCACTCGCAATTAGTAAATGTTGTT
The DNA here is from genome assembly GCF_021461395.2 of Schistocerca americana. NCBI lineage: Eukaryota > Metazoa > Arthropoda > Insecta > Orthoptera > Acrididae > Schistocerca > Schistocerca americana. The sequence goes on from NC_060122.1 coordinate 621,261,430, forward strand.
TGCCAGAATATTAGCGGAAGACTGCCTGTCTGTGTACTGCCTGAAACTTCGTTTTAAACTGCCTTGTGTAGCTGCTTCCGAGTTTTGCGCCTGCCTGCACAGGGCGCGTTCCTGGTTGGCGGGTTTAGTCGGCCAGTGATTGACAACAATATGCAAAACTATAATTAAAAAGTGAGCTTGATTTCGAAATTTCTGAAATCATGGCAAGGAATTGTGGAAAATGCCGTGAGTCTGATTGGAGACGTACATAAACATTTAAACAGTTAATATTAATAACCGAAATTACGCGTTTATGCTCCAGTACGATATGATTCTAATTCGCAGCTCGGTTCTCATTCTTCATGACCATCTGTCGTTCTGGATCCATTCTCGTTTAGATTTTCGTTGTGTTTGCTGTGGTTTGTTTTGGTATCATTCCTTGTCCTACAACAAGCCATCCAGTGTTGTGGATGCTTTCCATATATATATATATATGTATGTATAAATTTAATGCATTTACTGCCCATCATTGTTCTGTAGCTTTCCCACTGTCTCTTTTCTTTAAAATCAACTGACAAATTAGGCAATGAAACAGTACCAAATGAAGAAGCCCTCACGGTCTCGGTACAACAGATTAACAGATGAGTACTAGTATCTGTCTGAGAGGTTTCATGCATATCATTCATCAACTATAGACCAGTCGCCACAGTGTAGTCAGGCTTTGCTCAGTAATGAATTGCGTGTATTGTGCATTATCTAAATTCAGTGACAGTACATTTTCGGAGAACCAGTTACCTAATTTTCAAGAAAATATTATTTACATTTTCAGGTGTTAAACTTGTATTAATTAATAAACTCACGCCAGTGAAAATTTTATTAATAATCACGATGATGGTATAAGCTGCTCGACTCCAAGGTAAGTACTGTCGCTGTCGTGTTTCTGGGATCCGGAACTACTGCTGTAGCTGACAGAAATAACGGTGTACTCGATTTGTTCCTCCAGCAATCCTTCACGGAACCTGTTTCTTCGACTGCCTTCTCGGTATGGCTCACAACTCGAGACTAGTTCTCCGAGATAACGTTTGTATTACGTTCTTCGTCATCATTACCACTATACTGAACATTTTTCTTGCCACAAAACTTTTCCTCTGGATCCATGTGAGTTCAAAAGGATTGAACTGAGCGCGATACGAATCGAGGAAACTTGATTATGCTATGTCCTTTTTTGCTACATGGTAGCGTGTTTTTTGTGCAGCTTTATAATTTCCATTAATCCCGCCTCACTCGTACCAGGTTTAATTAATTTTCTCCGCTGGAATGTTCCTCTGTATCCAGAGAGAAATGTCGGCTTTCTTCCACAGTATCGTCGGAGCTTTGGCTAGCACAATGGTCCCCAAGCATTTTCACCCAAGGGCCATACTGAGTCTTCCACTAAGGCCCAAGGGCCACGACCTAGCTCAGTGTGTCTTAAGTTTTCATGAGGCCTGATATCCCACTATTGTTCGGAACCCCTCGAAACAATTCAAAATATTTCGTGACCCTTACCACTGCTGCCAGTCTTAAAGAGCTGACACTGCGTAGCACCGCAGTAGTCATTACGTAGTGAACTGCTTATTGCCTGACCTTGAACTGTGGCCTTAATTTCATTTCATACGCAGTGCTACAAATAAAGACCACTAGTGAAAGTCGTAATGTGCTTTCACGAAAACTTGTTACTTCTGCGCGTCATTAACATCACAGCAAGTGGCCAAGACGTAGCACGAGCTGCGTATGGTATCAGTACAGCGGGATTTCTTCCCACCACAACATTCCTCGCCATACGGCGGCAATAGCGAAAACCCTTTCGTTCCCAATAAAGGATGGACAGTCTAATGTGCGTCATACCAACATAATTATTGTAGTGTTAGACCGCCTCCGTAGCGTAGCGGTAGCGTTTCCGCTTATCACTCCGGGGGCCCGGGGACTGGACGTTTGTCCTTCATCATTTTCATCGTCATTGACCCGCAAGTCGCCGAAGTGGCGTCAATTAAAAAGGACTTGCAATACGGCGGCCGAATTCCCCCGCATGGGGCCTCCCGGCTCATTTCATTTCATTTTCATTGTATGCTTGAATTACGCGCAGATTTTCGTTTCAGGACTGGACGGTGATTGAGATATCTGTAGCACAGGGAGCGGGGATGGACTCCACTCCGCAATTTCTGTTAGCAATTACGGGCAAGTGGCCAAATAATTTCATTACTGCGGTGATAACCGATGCGCGTGCTTCGCTTTACGTACTGTTGCGACTACTTCCGACAATGCTAAATATGTAGCAGTGAGGTCTTCCCGAGAGCAGAGAAGTTAAATGCTGTGGTAGCGGCAACTTGTGCAACATGAGAAGCAAACTGTAGTGGGACTAGTGTGTTTTGTTTCTACAGTTCCGTAGTGAAGAAACAGTGACTATTTAATTTAATTAAAATTGGCTTAAAGACGAATCAAATGCAGTTCTTTACTCAGAACTCTTGCTCATAACACCATTAATTGGCATCATTTTGACTTGCAGTTACATCCCTTTTGTGTGGATTTGTTTAATTATGGGAAAGAAACGGATAGTGTGTGCCTACATTTTAAAGAGTGATGGACACATCAGTATTTCGTGAATGAGTCATGTAATAAGGCCAACGAGTATAATCTACAAAGAAACGATACCAATTCTCAGAGAATACAATATAAAACAAACCGTTTGAAATATGTGTGTCTTTGAAAAGAGGTTTTAAATCTCAGTAAATATCGTTTAAGACAGTAAATGTAAAACAAGAAGCAGCAACTCTTGCTAATTTCCACGTGGCTCACTCAATAGCAAAACATGAAAAATCATTTACGGACTCCAAATTAATAAAGGCAAGAGTCAGCAAACACTGTGGCTCGAAGAGTAAATGTTATTGCTGAGAACGTATTAAGTCAATTTTCTGAGAAAACTCAACACTTAAAAAGTAGTTCTCTTTAGCTCTGTATGAGTCAACAGATGTTACATCCAGTGCACAGGCGTTAATTTTTATCCGAGGGATAAACAAAAATAATGAAGTGTATGAAGAGCTTCTTGGTGTTCGTAGCTTTCACAAGAAAGAAATTTTTAAAGGAGTGTAAAATGATGTTCAGAAAAACAAATTTCTATGGGGAAACTTATGGGGTATCACAATTGATTGTGATAAAAATAAGTGTGGAAAAAATAAAGATGATGTAGCTCTCGTGTCAAAGGCGGAAGGAAATGATGGTGGACCAAAACCATTAATATTGTACATTGCATCATTCATCAATAGTTTTTGTGCTTAAAATGCTTGGATATGTCAGAAGTTCTAAAGCTTTCATGCCAGCTGTTAATTATATAAGATCACATGCTCTCAACCATCGTCAGTCCCGCGAATTTATTGAAGAAATTGTAGAAACTGATCTACGATAATGTACAGCACTAGCTGGCGTAGCTGTGGAAAAATTACGATCTGATATTTAGAGCTTCGAACAGGAATCGAAATTTTCTTGCACGAAAGGAATAGTCCTCTGGCGGAGATACAAAATAAAGAGTGCTTATGGAAATCACCATTTTATACAGATTAAACTAAACATGTCAATGACCTTAATCTAAAATTGCAAGGAAAAAACCAGCAACTGCATGATTGGTACAATCACATTAAATCCTCAATTAAAAAATTGTTTTGCTTCAGTCTCAACTCAACAAAAAATGTTTCAATACACGCCAAACGTTCAGTCAGCAACCAGAGACTTCATTACATCTAGATTTCGGAACTGAAAGTTTGAGTTCTTTAAAAATAAATTTTGAGTCTTGTTTTACAGATTTTGGTGCAATTGCAAACGATATCAACATTTTTCAAAATCTTTTTAACGCCGATATAGAAACTCTTGCTCCAGAACTTCAATTGGAAATGGCTGATTTGCAATGTAGCGAGTATCGTAATATATATTTTCATTCATTGTGATAAATATTTTGCCGGCCGAAGTGGCCGTGCGGTTAAAGGCGCTGCAGTCTGGAACCGCAAGACCGCTACGGTCGCAGGTTCGAATCCTGCCTCGGGCATGGATGTTTGTGATGTCCTTAGGTTAGTTAGGTTTAACTAGTTCTAAGTTCTAGGGGACTAATGACCTCAGCAGTTGAGTCCCATAGTGCTCAGAGCCATTTGAACCATTTGATAAATATTTTCATTCATCATTGGAATTTTGTAAGAGTCTTCCACTGACACCGTTTGACCAGTTGCATAATTTTGCTCGTGATTTTGTTTCCATTTTCGGCACTTCTCTCTGCGAAAAAAACATTCTTCACAATAAAATACACGAAAGTATTTGCAGATCTCAACTAACTGATGAGCATTTGAGGTCACTGCTGATAATTTCCACTAGCAAACTTGATCCACAACTCTAAACAATTGTAAGTGGGAAGTTACAGTTACATATATATCATTAATCATCATTACAATGCTTAATTTCATTACAAGAAATGCCTATGTGTGTCACTTACGGCAGATTTTGAGGAAATCTCATATAATTAATTACAGCTACAATATTCAGTTACATAATATTTGACAGTTACTGTGTATCTTCATAAAATAAAAAGAACTGATTATTGCATGTTCGGTTGATGATCGTGATTCATTCCTGTACCTTACTCGTAACTAACCTCGCTAAGCGAAACACTTTTTTCCTTAGGAATCCATGTAGAATGGGTCAATGCGTTCCAATCCCAAAAAAGTAGGTACACAAACAGATTTATAATAGAATACTGGATTTTTTATGTAGGATATAACACATTTTATTATAGAAGCAAAGTGTCTGGATATATTTGTTTATGCCTGCGCTCCAAACTTAGTCGAAAAATAGACATAACATTATCGTTATTGAAAATCGTAGCGTTCATAGCTACTGCCTTGTGGGGATCTCTAATGAATTCGTGTTAGCTAACGACGACAAATTAGAATTGGAATTAATGAACAGATATTGCTAGGTAAAGACTTACCGTGTGCCGGTGAAGAAAAAGGTCTTGTAACATCGTTTGCAGATAATTTGCAACATCGTCGCGAAAGCCCGAGCAGTCGTACAGGAGAAAACAATTGCCGCGCGAGGAGCGTTGGACGAGCAGTATGGCTGACTGAATACAACATTGTCGGAGTATCTACTTTAGAGGGCGGTAGTTTATCGGAGAACGCGTGACTTATGTAATGTTTATTTATAGTGACCAGAGAGATCGATCCGGGCCTGAAAGCGGTTCTTGAAATGGTTGTAAAAGACTGAAAAAATAACACTCAACAATCTTTATGCGAAGCATTGTTCATTAAGAGAGTAAGTTCCTTACAGTTTCTTCTATTCGTTGAACGAATCACTCGTTAGTATCGGAGGTGCTCGATTAGCAGGGTTCGGCTGCAATAACAATAAAATAAAAAATACGGCGGACCGGATAGCATGCATGACTCACACAGTAACGCGGGCCGGGTTGATGGTGTTCACGGGCCGGTGTTGGCCCGCTGGCCACAGTTTGGAGACCCCTGGTCTCGAACAAGGCAGTGCACCATTATTGCCACTGAATTCGGGGGAATATTTTGTAGTAGCAATCGGTAAACTGTTCTGTGAAAACGGTAGCTTTCATTTCCTCGTGATAGTCATCTTGTCTTCCGGAAGTGCAATAGGCAGGTTGGGATGAATCCACGAACCGAGCCACCGTGACGGACGATCATCCTGCACCCACCCCACTTTCCTTCCACGTCGGTGGCTTGGTTGTTCCTTCTGTTGCGTTGCCCGTCAAGCCTTACGAGCCCCTCCGCTGGTTTTATTGGCCGCAATTGGCGTGGGCGATGCACGGCCTAATTTATTGGCCTGACTCGTAGTCATCAAATAGGACGGTAGTGCACCGTCACTTCAAAGCCCCCATGTACGGTACACAATTGATCCGTAAAGATCAAAAATACACAGGGAAGTCAGTGAATAATATATACATGATGCCCCGAAAAAACACCGACAAACCTTAGGAAAAGATTGTTTACACCAAAACAAGAAAAAAATACTGAACAAGGGCTCTAAAGCGCATGTGTTAAGAGGTATGAGCACGTGTTCATCTTCGATACTGTGAAACACATCCATTTACTGAAGGCTCTTTGCTTTTCATATTTTGGGAGGAGGTAGTATGGACCAAAAGAAGAAAAAAATTACTAGTAAATGTGGGTTCTAAAATGCGTCGCTTAAGAGCTGTGAGCATTCGTTCAATTGAAGAGAAGGGTTTCACACTAGCGAAGATGAACAAGTGCTCATAGCTCTTAAAGCATGCATTTTAGACGAGATGTCTACTGGACATTTTTTTCTTGTTTTGTCAATACTTCTTTCTCCCAAATTATGGAAAGCAAGGACCCTGCAGCAGAAGATATCTGCTTCACAGTATGGAAGGTGAAAAAGTGGTCATACCTCATAAGGTATGCATTTTAGAGCCCATGATTATAAGACATATCTTCCTTTTTTTGGTATACCATGTATAAGTAGGTAAAAATGACTGGATAAATCCAATATGATTAATTATGTTGATGAAACTAGAGGCCCATACTTTAAATCAAATAAATGTTTACTAGATAATGTTCACACAAGTGTGAATTGTGGACTCACATAAATTTTTGAAGCCGAAGGAAAAACAATTAAATAATGATGTTAATTATTAGTTAAATTTTTAGCATTCCACAGTACGGGCAGAGCACTGAATAAAGGAGCGTATGTGACCAAAATTCATTTAACTGGGCAATAATTGACGACGATCAACAGCAAACATTCAAAGAATGAAAGCGCTGTTTACCACAATTCCTTTCGATGTAAAATTGAAGTTTGTTATCTTGAATACACACAAATCAACTGCAGCAATAATTACAATTCACAGCTATCTTATATCCCACAAACAGGGTTAAAGTTCGTATAGTCGCTCAAAATCAGTCACTGAAAACGCAGTCTATTGGCATTTAAAATGTTTAACTTGTGATCTCAAAAAATATTCACGGTCCAACAAAAAGTTAAAGTGACATAAATACGTAGGCTTCCTCGGCTAGTGACATGATGAATAAAATTCTTCTGGTTGTTGGCTCTACAATATAACAGGATAGACGGAAGGGGGAGGGTAGGAAAGAAGCTGCTAGTCGGCTAGCCGGCTTGTCAGTGATTGGCGACAGTCTGCAAATCAGCGCTTGGCTTTTGGGTCGGCACGTTTTATTCCTGCTGTGCGTGGAAATGCACTGGCAGTTTTCCTTATAGCTGTTTGTTTATGCTGCCCGGTGAGACTTCTGCCCCAACGGCCGTTCGCGGCCGGTTGGACTGGGATAGCTGGCAGCCACAACTCCGGTAGGGGTCAGTGCCGCTGATTGTCATGCGAGGGAGCCGGTTTCCATTCTCGGTACTGATTGTGATTTTTCCTTGATTAGAGGTGAAGAACGGGATGCACTCAGTCTCGTAATGCCAACTGATTACCAAGGGTGACGGCCGAGAGAGTGGGATGCTGACCATACGTCTCTCCTTACCGCATCCAGATTACGCCATTGACTAAGCATGGCACAGAGAGTTCAAAATGGTTCAAATGGTTCTGGGCACTATGGGACTTAACTGGTGAGGCCATCAGTCCCCTAGAACTTAGAACTACTTAAATCTAATTAACCTAAGGACATCACACACACCCATGCCCGAGGTAGGATTCGAACCTGCGACCGTAGCAGACTGTAGCGCCTAGAACCTCTCGGCAACTCCGGCCGGCCACAGAGAGTGGTATACTGACCATATGTCTCTCCGTACCGCATCTCGATTACGCCATTGGCTAAGCATGAAACAGATGTCGGTTAAGCCCGATTGGCCCATCAACAAAAAATTAGAGTAGACGACGTGAGACACTCGACAGACCCACCGACAACGACCGACCAGCGCACAAAGATCGTCTGCCTTTTTGCTTATCTTTTGTTTTTAGTTTTACAAGTAGACCTGATTTTTGAAATAAGACACCTATTCCACAATATTAAGCAAGTTTAATGCACAGTTACTAAAATATTAATGACAGAAAATTAGCATTTTGGTGCGCCACCTATCATATTGATAGACTACAATTCTGGCGGTCTTCCCCACGAAATGGTACCTCACACCACTGATTACGTCATTTGCATATGGTGGAGAAAAATCGGAACACCAGGCAAGAGTTGTGCGACGTAAATAAAAATTGGTTGGCATTTACATCTGAAACATGATGTATATTCAAATCTCGCGACAGTCGTATAAGAGTGGCACTAGTAATGCCAATGTGGGAATGCATTTGCTTTAAACACGGCCGTGAGCGTTAGTTACCTTTGAGACTGGACGTTTCTTCTGCGATATTGCAGAAAGACTTGGCAGGAATGTAACCACTGTACATGGTTGTTGGCAGCCGTGCTCGCGAGAATCTACTGTCGCAAGAAGACCGGGTTCCCGAAGGCCACGTGGCACCACTGAGAGGAAAGACCATCGTGTTCGGCGTGTGGCTCGGGCGCATCGTACTGTATCTCCAGCAGCAATTTGAGCGGCACTTGGCACTACAGTGACAAAGCGAACTGTTATAAACTGGCTGCTTCAAGGACAGCTCCGAGACCGACGCCCTGTAGTGTGCACTTCACTGGCTCCACACCACCGCCGTTTCCTACTAAAGTGCGTCAAGCGAGAGCTCGTTGGAGGGCAGAGTGGAGGTTTGTTGTGTTTTCTGATGAAATCTGGTTCTGTCTCGGTGCCAGTGATGGCCGTGTGTTGATTAGGAGGCCAGATGAGGGCCTGCAACCATTCTATCTGCGGGCTTGACACCCAGGACTTATACCTGGTTTTCTGGTATGGAGTGCGATTTCGTATGACAGCAGGAGCACTTTCGTGGTTATCCAACGCAGTTTAACTGCAAAACGTGTGTCAGTCTGGTAATGGAAATGAGCGTTTGGCGTCCGTCGGCACACGGACCGTGCATCCGAACGTTGAGCCTTGAGCGTGCCGAGTTTCTGACGTCATAGCGTGGAATAGCACGTTCGGGCGTCTTTCCGAACGTACAGAACAATATCTGGAATGTCAGATATTCTTAGCGTGCGTGTGCGTCTGAGCGATGACCAATGAGATGGCACAACGCCACCTCCGCAACACGCGCTGCGTCTCTCTTCAGTACAGAGTTGTGAGGCGCCATATTGGCATTCATTTGAAGCCTATATGTATATATGCCGATTCTGAGCGCCAGCAAATTGAGAATCACTGGAAAACCAGTTGTCAGTTGTGTGAAAATAATTAGAAACATCGTATTCGTGGCAAAAGAATTCTTGTAACTTGCGTGTTACGAGAGTAGGCTATTTGAAGGCAGCGACGCACTAAAGATCTACCCAAAACGCATTGTTTTTTTTCTCCTGCTGTACAATTTGCTGTCGCCGCTTGTTCTTTTACATGTTGGGCTTAAATACAGTATGTTTCTTTATGCAACTTTAGTTTTTGTTCTCTTGTCTTCAGATCTATGGTTCCATGTACTTTGGCCTATCCAAGTACTGTCAAATATTCTTCGTTTATTTATTTTCACCTGTGATTTGCAGATGTTTGTTCTGCTGCGTTACTTGGGATCATTTAATTGTTGCTTATGTGTTTTGGTCGTATCCAGTGTATTGTGTTTTCATCTTAGCTTTTAGCTCTTTTGAAAGCGAAGAAGATTAAAGTGACACATTTAGTCCAGAATGATCGAAGTGGAAGAAGTAACAGCTTGAAGGAAAAATGAAATAATGCTGTCCCCTAACGCAGGCACCTGGTAATCGTCAATTACGCCACCTGGCAAAGCAAAGAACGCAATTGCCTCCTGAAGTATTTTATTTATAATACTTTTTGATGTCCAACAATTGATTGACATTTCACCTAATAATTGTTGTGGCGGGACTTCCGTGGTAGAATGAAGTACTCCATTCACAACCTTCTCAAATTCATCTACATAACCTACCCCAACGTGATGCTTCTTAGAACTGAACTGATAGCTTCGTTCCATATAGACAAATGCAGTGTACCTTTGCCCTTTTCTTGCTAGTAGCCTCTGACAGAACAAGTCTATGTTTATTGATACCTTCACGTCGTTGAACTTCAGTACAGAGGCTTCTAGTACCTTACTCCTATCCGTTGTTGTTTTTTGTTTATTTGCAATGTGCTCCATTACAACTTTTTTTAATACTACATGTATTGCGTCTGTGTGAGTATGGAGTGTAGAATAATGTTTGTGCTGTATGATGACGATAGAAAGGAGAGAATGAAAGCTGGTGCCAGCATATAAACCACTCCTCGCACTAGCACCAAGTGGGCAGCCAAGCTTGACGTCCCCATCCAGTGGGCTGATCACCATCAAAAGGGCCACATGCCCTCGCTTCATGAGACACTGCAGAGAGGTTCGCTATTTAAATCAGGACACTGGCACAAAGTCTGGTGACAAGGGACTCTATGCCGCTACCTCTCCTCCTATTGCCGGCCCAACACTGGCAGTGAACATTTTTTCCACCATCAGGATTCGAATAAGCTTGCCCTCAAGCGTGCGTTAGAGCCCTCGGTCACGCAGACGTGTTACCCGTTTGTGGTATAATGACTTTTTCACCATCAAACCATATCGTTCACAAATGCTTCACGTGTCTCTCTGTTTTGTGTGCTCCTAGACCAGTTTTGATTCAAGAATGCTTGTACGAAGTCATTATACAGGGTGGTCCATTGATAGTGAACGGGCCAAATATCTCAAGAAATAAGCATCAAACGAAAAAACTACAAAGAACGAAACTCGTCTAGCTTGAAGGGGGAAACCAGATGGCGCTATAGTTGGCCCGCTAGATGGCACTCACATAGGCCAAACGGATATCAACTGCGTTTTTTAAAATAGGAACCCCCATTTTTATTACATATTCGTTTAGTACGTACAGAAATATGAATGTTTTGGTTGGTCCACTTTTTTCGCTTTGTGACAGATGGCGCTGTAATAGTCACAAACGTATAAGTACGTGGTATCACATAACATTCCACCAGTGCGGACGGTATTTGCTTCGTGATACATTACCCGTGTTAAAATGGACCGTTTACCAATTGCGGAAAAGGTCGATATCGTGTTGATGTATAGCACACGCCCAACGGGCGTGTGCTATGTATGCTTCTCGATATACTGGGCGACATCATCCAAGTGTCCGGACCGTACGCCGAATAGTTACGTTATTTAAGGAAACAGGAAGTGTTCAGCCAAATGTGAAACGTCAACCACGACCGGCAACAAATGATGATGCCCAAGTACGTGTTTTAGCTGCTGCCGCGGCTAATCCGCACATCAGTAGCAGACAAATCGCGCGAGAATCGGGAATCACAAAAATGTCGGTGTTGAGAATGCTACATCAACATCGATTGCACCCGTACCATATTTATACGCACCAGGAATTGCATTGCGACGACTATGAATGTCGTGTACAGCTCTGCTACTGGGCACAAGAGAAATTACGGGACGATGGCAGATTTTTTGCACGCGTTCTATTGAGCGAGGAAACGTCATTCACTAACAGCGGTAACGTAAACCCGCGTAATATTCACTATTGAGCAACGGAAAATCCACGGTGGCTGCGACAAGTGGAACATCAGCGACCTTGGCGGGTTAATGTATGGTGCGGCATTATGGGAGGAAGGATAATTGGCCCCCATTTTATCGATGGCAATCTTAATGGAGCAATGTACGCCGATTTCCTACGTAATGCTCTACCGATGCTACTACAAGATGTTTCACTACATGACAGAATGGCGATGTACTTCCAACACGATGGATGTCCGGCTCGCATGCGGTTGAAGCGATATTGAATAGCGTATTTCATGACAGGTGGATTGGTCGTCGAAGCACCATATCATGGACCGCACGTTCACCGGATCTGACGTTCCCGGATTTATCACTGTGGGGAAAGTTGAAGGATATTTGCTATCGTGATCCACCGACAACGCCTGGCACCATGCGGCAGCGCATTGTCAATGCATGTGCGAACATTACGGAAGGCGAACGACTCGCGGTTGAAAGGAATGTCGTTACACAAATTGCCAAACGCATTGAGGTTGACGGACATCATTTTGAGCATCTTTTGCATTGTTGTTGTTATTGTGGTCTTCAGTCCTGAGACTGGCTTGATGCAGCTCTCCATGCTACTCTATCCTGTGCAAGCTTCTTCATCTCCCGGTACCTATTGCAGCCTACATCCTTCTGAATCTGCTTAGTGTATTCATCTCTTGGTCACCCTCTACGATTTTTACCCTCCACGCTGCCCTCCAGTACCAAATTGGTGATTCCTTGATGCCTCAGAACATGTCCTACCAACCGATCCCTTCTTCTAGTCAAGTTGTGGCACAAACTCCTCTTCTCCCCAATTCCATTCAATACCTCCTCATTAGTTACGTAATCTACCCATCTAATCTTCAGCATTCTTCTGTAGCACCACATTTCGAAAGCTTCTATTCTCTTCTTGTCCAAACTATTTATCGTCCATGTTTCACTTCCATACATGGCTACACTCCATACGAATACTTTCAGAAACGACTTCCTGACACTTAAATCTATACTCGATGTTAACAAATTTCTCTTCTTCATAAACGCTTTCCTTGTCATTGCCAGTCTACATTTTATATCCTCTCTACTTCGACCATCATCAGTTATTTTGCTCCCCATCTCATTTCCTAATCTAATTCCTTCAGCATCACCCGATTTAATTCGACTACATTCCATTATCCTCGTTTTGCTTTTGTTGATGTTCATCTTATACCCTCCTTTCAAGACACTGTCCATTCCGTTCAACTGCTCTTCCAAGTCCTTTGCTGTCTCTGACAATTCTCCATGGATTTTGATACCTACTCCGAACTTTTCTTTTGTTTCCTTTACTTCTTGATCAATATACAGATTGAACAACATTGGGGAGAGGCTACAACCCTGTCTCACTCCCTTCCCAACCACTGCTTCCCTTTCATGCCCCTCGACTCTTATAACTGCCATCTGGTTTCTGTACAAATTGTAAATAGCCTTTCGGTCCCTGTATTTTACCCCTGCCACCTTCAGAATTTGAAAGAGAGTATTCCAGTCAACATTGTCAAAAGCTATCTCTAAGTCTACAAATGCTAAAAACGTAGGTTTGTCTTTCCTTAATCTTTCTTCTAAGATAAGTCGTAGGGTCAGTATTGCCTCACGTGTTCCAACATTTCTACGGAATCCAAACTGATCTTCCCCGAGGTCAGCTTCTACCAGTTTTTTCCATTCGTTTGTAAAGAATTCTCGTTAGTATTTTGCAGGTGTGACTTATTAAACTGATAGTTCGCTAATTTTCACATCTGTCAACACCTGCTTTCTTTGGGATTGGAATTACTATATTCTTCTTGAAGTCAGAGGGTATTTCGCCTGTCTCATACATCTTGCTCACCAGATGGTAGAGTTTTGTTGGGCCTGGCTCTCCCAAGGCTGTGAGTAGTTCTAATGGAATGTTGTCTACTCCCGGGGCCTTGTTTCGACTTAGGTCTTTCAGTGCTCTGTCAAACTCTTCACGAAGTATCTTATCTCCCATATCATCTTCATCTACCTCCTCTTCCATTTCCATAATATTGTCCTCAAGAACATCGCCCCTGTATAGACCCTCTATATACTCCTTCCACCTTTCTGCTTTTCCTTCTTTGCTTGGAACTGGGCTTCCATCTGAGCTCTTGATATTCATGCAAGTGGTTCTCTTTTCTCCAAAGGTCTCTTTAGTTTTCCTGTAGGCAGTATCTATCTTACCCCTAGTGAGATAAGCCTCTACATCCTTACATTTGTCCTCTAGCCATCCCTGCTTAGCCATTTTGCACTTCCTGTCGATCTCATTTTTGAGACGTTTGTATTCCTTTTTGCCTGCTTCACTTACTGCATTTTTGCATCTTCTCCTTTCATCAATTAAATTCAGTATCTCTTCTGTTACCCAAGAGTTTCTACTAGTCTTCGTCTTTTTACCTACTTGATCCTCTGCTGCCTTCACTATTTCATTCCTCAAAGCTACCCATTCTTCTTCTACTGTATTTCTTTCCCCCATTCCTGTCAATTTTTCCCTTATGCTCTTCCTGAAGCTGTGCAACCTCTGGTTCTTTCAGTTTAACCAGGTCCCATCTCCTTAAATTCCCACCTTTTTGCAGTTTCTTCAGTTTTAATCTACAGCTCATAACCAATAGATTGTGGTCAGAGTCCACATCTGCCTCTGGAAATGTCTTACAATTTAAAACCTGGTGCCTAAATTTCTGTCTTACCATTACATAAACTATCTGAAACCTTTTAGTATCTCCAGGGTTCTTCCATGTATACAACCTTCTTTCATGATTCTTGAACCAAGTGTTAGCTATGATTAAGTTATGCTCTGTGCAAAATTCTACCAGGTGGTTTCCTCTTTCATTTCTCTCCCCCAATCCATATTCACCTACTACGTTTCCTTCTCTTCCTTTTCCTACTTTCGAATTCCAGTCACCCACGACTATTAAATTTTCGTCTCTCTTCACTACCTGAATAATTTCTTTTATCTCATCATACATTTCATCAATTTCTTCATCATCTGCAGAGCTAGTTGGCATATAAACTTGTAATACTGTAGTAGGTGTGGAATTGGTGTCTATCTTGGCCACAATAATGCGTTCACTATGCTGTTTGTAGTAGCTTACCCGCACTCCTATTTTTTTTATTCATTATTAAACCTACTCCTGCATTACCCCTATTTGATTTTGTATTTATAACCCTGTATTCACCTGACCAAAAGTGTTGTTCCTCCTGCCACCGAACTTCACAAATTACCACTATATCTACTTTAACCTATCCATTTCCCTTTTTAAATTTTCTAACCCACCTGCCCGATTAAGGGATCTGACATTCCACGCTCCGATCCGTAGAACGCCAGTTTTCTCTCTCATGATAACGACGTCCTCTTGAGTAGTCCCCGCCCGGAGATCCGAATGGGGGACTATTTTACCTCCGGAATATTTTACCCAAGAGGACGCCATCATCATTTAATCATACAGTAAAGCTGCATGCCCTTGGGAAAAATTGTGGCTGTAGTTTCCCCTTGCTTTCAGCCGTTCGCAGTACCACAACAGCAAGGCCGTTTTGGTTAGTGTTACAAGGCCACATCAGTCAATCATCCAGATTGTTGCCCTTGCAACTACTGAAAATGCTGCTGGCCCTCTTCAGGAACCACACGTTTGTCTGGCCTCTCAACAGATACCCCTGCGTTGTGGTTGCACCTACGGTACAGCTATCTGTATCGTTGAGGCACGCAAGCCTCCCCACCAACGGCAAGGTCCATGGTTCAGGGGGGGGGGGGAGGGGGGGGGTATTTACAGGTAATCACGCTGCACGCTGTAACAGCATGCGTTCTCAGAAATGATAAGTTCACAAAGGTACATGTATCACATTGGAACAACCGAGATAAAATGTTCAAACGTACCTTCGTTCTGTATTTTAATTTAAAAATCGTGCCTGTTACCAACTGTTCGTCTAAAATTGTGAGCCATATATTTGTGACTATTACAAAGCGAAAAAAGCGGTCCAACTAAAACATTCGTATTTCTTTACGTACTACACGAATATGTAATAAAAATGGAGGTTCCTATTTAAAAAAACGCATTTGATATCCGTTTGACCTATGGCAGCGCCATCTAGCGGGCCAACCATAGCGCCATCTGATTTCCCCCTTCAAGCTAGACAAGTTTCGTTCTTTGTAGTTTTTCCGTTTGACGCTTATTTCGTGAGATACTTGGCCCAGTCACGATCAATGCACCACCCTGTATATTTTGCATGTGTTAAGGACTCCTGTACCCCATGATATTACATCTCCTTCAAATTTGCTAGCCACCCACGTAATTGTCTGTTGGTGTGGCCTTGTTCAGGAGTAATGCCCTCACACTGTTGAATGAACGCAACTGGGTGTAAGTTCCCTTCAACAGAGAAATCCTTGAATTTGAATGCATTAATATAACATACTGAATCATTGACACGAACATGACCTTCCTTCCTTTCTTGTTCGTGCCCTGTCTCTGATCTTTGTTTACTTTCAGCTTCTCTTTTATGTTATTGTTTAGTTACTTAGTTTATTTCAGGAAACTTTTCTACTTTCTGTTCAATTTATCTCAATTTACTTTGCACCGCACTTATGTTGTCTTTACTAGAGGATTTTACATTTAAAACCTTCTGGCTAAGTACATCCTGATTAGTTTTAACATTAACCGATTCGCTCAGCTGTTGTTCATGTGTATTATTACATGCTTTATCAATTTTAATTTGCTCATCTTTCATTTAACAAATATCATTACTTCTTTGTTCTGTAACAGTATTCTGAGCCTGCATAGTACTACTTGTCCTTTTGATCCCAGTGTCAACATTTTGGTTGATTTCGGTATTACTTTAATCTAATTCCTTATTCCATTCTTTAGTTTCTCAACCTACCCCCTTGATTTGTTTCAAAAATATTTAAAACTCGGTCGTTATATCTTCCCCTCACTGATTTCCTCTTACTCATTATCTATGGTTGGCACAGTTTTAACTTGCGCAGTACCATGGCTAACCAACTTAATTCTTCTGTCAGTAAGGTTGCCAGATTTTTTGAGGAAAAACGGAACATTTTCAAAGCTACTCCACTTTTGGAGGTAAGAAACTGGAGTATTTTCAGTTTTCTAGAATCTTTGAGAGATAAAAATTAGTACATACTAAATCTTTCTACATGCTATAATGATAAGATTTATTTGCAAATACGAAAAATTATTTTCACATCTTTCAGTAATGTAAAATCTTGTTTTACATATTCAAAAAATTCGTTACACGACTGACTAAATTCACTATAATTTGGAGTTCTTCCTCCATGAGTTCTGTAATACATCTGTTTCTTGTCTCAATCCATTTGTTATTCATTAATGATAATACTCTTTCCACAAAAGCATTAGAACATTGTACACTGAACAAGAATCCCACTATCTTATAAATATTTGGCATTTTATGTTCTGGCACAGCTGAAAAGAAACTTCGATAAATCACTGACATCCATGTTCACAGTTTCAAGTAAGTTAGTCTTGAATTCAGAGAATTCTTCATACAAGCTGTCAACACAAACGTGATCTCTCAGGTTAAGGATTTCCACAGGAGTTTCAGTCTTTAAATTCAATTTCATACTGCAAGTAAAAACCAGCTAAGCATCCATACCGATTATTGGCGGTAATGTCAAATCTTTTTCCAGATACTGAAATAAAGTAGAGTAAGCCACTGAACTTGGCTGAAACTTGTTTTCGTAAGCAAGGAGATAAACCATCCAAGAGTTCCTATGCCTTGCAGCCATAAAACCACCTTTCAACCTCTGTTTAAGCTTATCAGTTAGAAAATACATTTGTTTAAAGATCTCCACGACACATCACAACCTTCTAATGTTCTTTTAACTGTATCCAACAAATTTCCAACGTTGGTCACAAAATGGAGGTATAGTTCTGGTACGAAGTCTTGCTCAGAGCTTTCATTCAGGAAATCTGACCTAAAAATTTTGGACACTCATCAATACTTTGGAAATAGCTCTCGATGGCATCCTAGTTTAGAGTAATCCTGTTCACAACTGTAGTCAAACAAAGTCATATTGTGGGAACATTTATCAGTATCTCTGTCCATTCTACTTCAACGACCTGGAAAAAAATTTCAGTTCCTCCCTTCTTTTTGCAGAAGCCGTGAAATGATTATAAATTTGTAGAGCTATCGATATCTAATTTATCAAAAATGGTTCAAATGGCTCTGAGCACTATGGGACTCAACTGCTGAGGTCATTAGTCCCCTAGAATTTAGAACTAGTTAAACCTAACTAACCTAAGGACATCACAAACATCCATGCCCGAGGCAGGATTCGAACCTGCGACCGTAGCGGTCTTGCGGTTCCAGACTACAGCGCCTTTAACCGCACGGCCACTTCGGCCGGCTCTAATTTATCAGTCACCTTCTTAATTGCATTGAGAGGTATATGATTAATGCAATTTGTCTTTATAATATATTTATTCTTATTGAGAAATGACTGAAAAACTGATTTATTCATGTCAAAATTAACGCTTGTATTATCAGCACTGTGTGAAGAAACCTTATTTACACTCAACTTGTCGATATCTAAACTTCACATTAGCAAATCAGTCACTTCAGGAGAGGTTTCATCAGCATTTTCAGAGAAAGTGTGAAGTTTGTTTTGTACTCGTTTCAGTGGGGCAAAATATCGAGTGCAAAAAGGAAACACCTTTCTGTTGCTGTTAAGTGATACATCTGTTGCCAATGAACAAAGGTAGAGGTTTTTCTGAGCCTCTTAAATGTCTACAAAGTCATTCACACTTTTAGGAGCCAGCACTTTCTTCACCATTTCCGCTTTTGTTCGTTCACAAGAAACCTTTGAAGCCGCCGCAGAATATTCGAAAATGTGTGAAACAAGCTTATTTCCCAAGTCCAAGCTGGAGCAATTGTGGCAGTGTTTCACTGCATTATCCACTTGAAGCGACATTATGATGCTCCGTTTTATTCTTTTTACTTACGAAATAATTCTGCGGTTTCTTCGATTCAACGCTGCATTTTTCTTTTAATGCATGTTCCTTACATTCTGCGTGTTGGTGCAAGTCATTTTGTCCGCCGTGAGAAATGCTAATATCCTTTCCGCATAAAGCACAAAACGCCCGATATTTGTTTAGTCCGGGTTTAACCCAAGAAATCTTCAGATACACTTGAGCGTGTTTAGATTTCAGTTTTTCTTCGAAACTAATTAAAACAGTCATTTTACTACACTGGTACGTAAATTACCTCCTTTAATACTGATAGTGAAAGTACGAGAATGTGTACTTCCCAGATAGTCTCGCAAGAAAATCAGTAAATCGGAAATGTGTCTCGCTCTGTCTACAGGTGAACGAAAACTGTCAATACTGACAATAACGCTTATAATCATAACAGGCTACGCAACAATGGTTTGTGGCTGCTGCAATCTGCGCGCACAGCCCTGCCCTTGACATGCGAAAAGGAAGGGACGGTGCAAGGCGACGAGAATGAAAAGGTGGAAGTATTTTTCTCTCTCTCTGTCTCTCTCTCTTGTACGCTGTTACCAACGCCTAATCCACATAACCGAGCACATTCTCCGGTAGAAATGGCATACGGACGTAACAGTGTTTCCCGAAAGTGCATTGTAGGGACGTTAATAAGGAATATGATTACACAAAACATTTTGCAGTACAATAACTGTTGTATCACTACGATTGACACCAGTTGAAAACAACACGTTATAGTCACGAAGCCTACCAAACTGTACCGATAAGTCTCAAGTAGAGTAAGGAGTATGGAGGATATAGTTTGACGCTAGCCGCTATGTATTTATTCTCAAGAAGTGACTGGTTGGAAGTGTTATCAACTCATATCTTTAACCACCATGAACATTTATTATACACATGTCCATGCAAATAGACGCGTTTGGTTCCCAAGCGTTTAAAGTTCTCCTGAAATTCTGGAATATGAACTTTTTTTTTTTTTTTTTAAAAAAAAAGGTTTATTTGGGACTCCGATGAAAGAAAAAATAAAGTACCACAATTAGACAAAAAACGGATACATCCGGAAATAACGGAGTATCTGGCAAAGAAAGTGACATTGCAGTTCATACCACCTGGAACCACTGGACAAATTCAGCCTCCGGCTGATTGTTTTTCCTGTGCCTATAAAAGATATTATCGCACTATCTGCAGCTCCGGCTTAAAGGATAGCCAGTTTCACGATAAGCTCCACGACAGACCATCTCGCATTCGGTTGCATGTCATCACATTCTATTTGGTCTCATAACCCCGTACACCAATATGATTCTATAAGCATTCTTTAAGAGTGAATTCCTAGCTGAACGTCTTGCACAGTTTGTAACTCCCAAGGAGTTTGGCGTAGGACTCTTTGTGATCACTGTGACGCGCCATTTTTTGTTCAGTGTTCATGGTGCAAGTTAATGGTTTGTTTTGAACGTTTCTTGAACCACGGATGTTGATCTCTGCACCTTCCGGACACTCATTTTCTGTCACCCTCCTGATGCACTGATGAGTCATTAGCAGCTGATACTTTTCCTGTCAGAATTGTTAACACAACACTTTCAAATGAGTCTTACAAAAGATTAAACTTGGGCCTTGCACCAAAGGGGTTCTTTGTGTGGGTTAGATCGCAGTTACATTCCCGGCAGCTGGCAAATTTCGGCTCCAAAAGGCAGACCCAGTTCCTACAGTCTGAAAATTCTGTGGTGAACAGTTTATGATTAGCTGTTCGGTGTTTTGGACACAACAAGCGGGTTGTAAATATACCATTTTAAGAATAATTTTATCAAACGTTTCTGTCACAACTGAAATGCCAATTCTCTCCTAAATTAATTTTCTATTTAACGATGGTTTTCTGCGGCGGAGGTGGACAAAAATGGAAAGCCAGGTCATGCACTCACGTGACTTGACCATACGCGGGAGTTCCATCTCATAATACAGATAATGAAAAAATGTCTGCCGTGCGAACTATCGACGCAGCACAAATGAGCATTCAAACTCAGTGCCTCTTGATACTAAAGTGACGGAAACCAAAGTTCGTAGTAATTTATTAGTTCCCTGTTTGTTACCTTAAGATACGCACATTAGGCAGGTTATTACGTGGGCTGTCAGTTGTACTGTTTAGCATACCCCTAGATGCTATAGTCCGATCTCTGGTGACCTACAGAACAGGGAAGCACCCCATATGATCATGCTGATGATAATGTCACGCAAATGGAAACTGCTTACTGAAATGTTAATTGATAGAGGTGGTCCAGTCAAGCATGAAAACATGGGTACCACACTACGCAAATAGATTAATAAGAGGAGGATGAATTAATGAGGCGCCATGGATGACCACCAGAGAAAGTTTGCGCAGATGGCCACAGCACTGGGGTGGGCGTGACTCCACGTCCCTATCGTTATCTTCCTGAACCTCACTCACTCTCTTCCTGCATGTTTTGCAGCAGTCCACACAGCAAAAGGCAGTTATTCAGCATTTTGACAGGTGGTTACATTAAGGGGGGTAGGACGTCAAACGGGCCGACTTGGAGCAGGAGAGGCATCAAAGGACATTTTAGTTTCCAGTGTCTATACTTTTACAAATAAATTCATAAAGCTTTGTCAGCATCACCACGAAGGATTCAGGATTCACACTCATTGCAGTGAAACTTCGAAAACATGACAATTTTTTTACATGTGAAATTTGATCTTTTTTCACTTACTAATGGCTGCATTTGTTGCTATAGGTACACTTTTCTTCATGAGTTAGAGAGATTCTTCGATGAATTTTACACAGCATACATACCATACTTACAGGTGTATGAAACTCTAGAATTTTTTTAATTTATGAAAAAACGAATGAGCTACTATATTTTAAAGTTCATGTTTAGAAAAAACACAAATTTTATAGTTAATTACCTCAATTTTTACCACAGTTTTTAATAGATTTGGAAAATTCTTGAGTTTCGTACACCTTTAAGTATGGTTTGTATGCTGTGCAAAATTCATGGAAGAATCTCTCTTACTTATGAAGAAAAGTGTACCTATAGCAACAAATGCTGCCATTAGTAAGTGAAAAAGTGATGAAATTTAAAATGTCCTGTGGAGCCTCTCCTGCTCCAAGTCGGCCCGTTTGACGTCCTACCCCCCTCAATGTGACTGGGCAGCATCTCTGTGCCAAACGTTCTGCGCACTTCCCGTTAGTACGCAGTGACGTGGAACACCCTCTACAGTATTTTATCAGTCGGGGTGGGCCTAAAATACGAAGTGAGTCCAGCGTTCATCATAGGAACGCCAACGTGTTTGGAATGAGTAGAGTACCTCCGCTGTGGAGCCCAGAGCTGTTGCTGATGATGCGGCGCATCACTTCTTCGCCCAGACTGTCTGAAAGGCAGAGCTCTGTTCCTTTTCACTGCTAGTGTTTTGAGGCGTCGCAGTCTCAGTCTCTCGCATTCTGCTAAATCTGCATCTACAGTCCGCAAGGCACTTTTCGGTGTGTGGCGGAGGACGTTTCTGGTACTGCTATCATTTCTTCCTCTTTCCTGAAGGCCATGAAAACGTGGTAGTAATTGAGAAGGGAGTACGAAACAATCATACAGTCAAGCTGTAAAGGAAACTACGGAGATATTTGGAAAAAGAGGAGAATTAGAAAGTTTTGTCATGGACATTGTAATTCTGCCAGGGACGATAAAGGATTTGGATGAGCAGTTGAATGGAATGGACAGTGTCGTGAAATAAGGTTGTAAAATGAGCATCAATGAAAGCGGAGCTAGGTTAACGGACTGTAACTGAATTAAATTTTACGATACTGAAGGAATTAGAAAATGGTATGATAAACATTTTGTCTGTCCCCGTAGCTGAGTGGTAAGCGTAGATAATTGCTATGCAGAGGACCCCTGTTCGATTCGCGGTACTGCCAAGGATTTTTCCTTGATGAGAGGACTGGTACAGGGTGCACTAGACCTCGTGATGCCAATTCAGAAGCTACCTGAACGAAAAGTAGCGGCTATAACACTTGAAAAGTTGACGAAACTGTCGGAAGAGCGATGTGCTGATCACACGCCACTTCATACCGATCTGCATAACGCCAAATAGCAGAGGATGAAACGTTAGTTGACCGACATCCTTTGGGGCTTTAGGATGTGGACAAGGAGGGGGTTTTATACTAAAGGTTGTAGATGTTTCAGCTTCTCAAGAAGTTACTTAGAAATTGAGATATGTAGGGAGGGGGCGAGGAGCGGCAACTCACGTTAGTGTCGCGGTGAATGACTGCATAGTTTTGACATTTCATGAAAATTGGCTAAATATATTATACTAGAAATTACATGTGATTACATTTTCACGCAATTTGGGTGCATAGATCCTGAGAAATCAGTACCCAGAACAACCACCTCTAGCCATAATAACGGCCTTGATACGCCTGGGCATTGAGCCAAACAGAGCTTGGATGGCGTGTACAGGTACAGCTGACCATGCAGCTTCAACAGGATACCAGAGATGATCAAGAGTAGTGACTAGCGTATTGTGACGAGCTAGTTGCTCGGCCACCATTGACCAGACGTTCTCAGTTGGTGATAGATCTGGAGAATGTGCTGGCCAGGGCAGCAGTCGAACATTTTCTGTATCCAGAAAGGCCCGTACAGGACCTGAACATGCGGTCGTGCGTTATCCTGCTGAAATGTAAGATTTCGCAGGGATCGAACGAAGGGTAGAGCGATGGGTCGCAACACATCTGAAATGTAACGTCCACGGTTCAAAGTGCCGTCAATGCGAACAAGAGGTGACCGAAACGTGTAACCAATGGCACCCCATACCATCACGCCGGGTGATACAGCAGTATGGCAATGACGAATACACGCTTCCAATGTGCGTTCACCGCGATGTCGCCAAACACGAATGCGACCATCATGATGCAGTAAAAAGAACCTGGATTCATCCGAAAAAATGACGTTTTGCCATTCGTGCACCCAGCTTCGTCGTTGAGTACACCACTGCAGCCGCTCCTGTCTGTGATGCAGCGTCAATGGTAACCGCAGCCATGGTCTCCGAGATGATAGTCCATGCTGCTGCAAACGTCGTCGAACTGTTCGTGCAGATGGTTGTTGTTTTGCAAACGTCCCCATCTGCTGACTCAGGGATCGAGACGTGGCTGCACGATCCGTTACAGTCATGCGGATAAGATGCCTGTCATTTCGACTGCTAGTGATACGAGGCTTTTGCGATCCAGCACGGCGTTCCCTATTACTCTCCTGAACCCACCGATTCCATATTCTGCTAACAGTCATTGGATCTCGACCAACGCGAGCAGCAATGTCGCGATACGATAAACCGCATTCGCGATAGGCTACAATCCGACCTTTATCAAAGTCGGAATCTTGATGGTACGCATTTTTCCTCCTTACACGAGGCATCACAACAACGTTTCAGCAGGCAACGCCAGTCAACTGCTGTTTTTGTATGAGAAATCGCTTGAAAACTTCCCTCATATCAGCACGTTGTAGGCGTCGCCACCGGCGCCAACCTTGTGTGAATGCTCTGAAAAGCTAATCATTTGCATATCACAGCATCTTCTTCCTGTCGGTTAAATTTTGCGCCTGTAGCACGTCATCTTCGTGGTGTAGCAATTTTAATGGCCAGTAGTGTATGTAGGCTCTTGTCAGTTGTATAACGTGACGATGATACAAGTAAAGAGGGTGGGTAAAATGCCGACAAACGTTTTCTGAAAAAGAGAAATGTGTAACCACTGAATACAAATCGAATCTCTGGGTTTTTTTAAAAGTAAAAGTACAAGTATTGGCTGAGGTGTAGCCTTCTATGTTAGTGAAATGTGGACGGTAAAAAGTTACACAATAAGAGAATAGAAAATTTCGAAATGCTGTGGTACAGAAGAATGTTGAATATTAGATGAGTAGATAGTATAACAAATGAGCAGATACTTAATGCAGTTGGGGAAAAAAAAAATTTGTGGCACAACTTCACTAAAAGAAGGGGTCAGCTGGTAGGACACATCGTGAGGCACCAAGGAATCTCCAGTTTGCTGATGGAGGGAAGTGGTGATGGAGGGAAAGGTCGGGGGTAAAAGCCGGAGACCGGGTAAAGAGTAAAACAAACAGGTTCAAATGAAAGAAGGCTGCAGTAATTGTGCGGAAATGGTGAGATTGACTGGTGTGGAGGGCTCCATCAAAACCAGTCTTCGGACTGAAGGCCACGACGCACCTACTTCTGGTACGCAAAACTCTTGGTTTTTTTCAGTTCTGGGACACTTCACGAGCAGAACACGTGGATAACTGACTCATGAATCCCACGTAGCGTGTTACAGCGACAGGAAGCGGGGCATCATCAAGCTTGTCGATAAGCTGCCCTCTTTTGTTGTCTGATGATGAGTGCCTTGTGATAAGAATCTCAGATTATGGAGACACTTTGCTACGTTTGTTGTGTGATACTGACAGAACGGAAATGAGTGAGCATTTCTCTAATCGAACAAAGGACGCCAATTACAGTGACGCAGTACTCTTACAGTTTGGCAATAACGTGCAACGACTTTATCGGTCTTTTTCTATCTGTCTTATCACCATACCTGCTAAAATATGCCTTACGTAAATGAGTATCGTAAACAAAACTCTGAAGCGGAGTCCCAGTCGTTGCTCTCTGAGTTTTGGTGGCTGCTGTCTTTCTCTTTTGCCATCTTTGTGATTGGCGTTTCACACCCTCCGAACGTTCCCTTACACAGCTGTACCGGGATGACATAAAGTTTCGGCACCAGCATTCACTCACTGAACTGGGCTAATCATTAGTCACAAACACTTGAGCGACTTGGTGTGGGGAAGATATCTGGGAGTACACAGTCCGTCCAAAAAGTTCCAACACTAATGTTTTTCCTGGTGTGTAAGCAACGTCAGCGCAGTAACTACAACAGGAGCACAGCAAAAAAGATCTTAAGGGTAAACAAATCAAACATGAAGGTGTTGAAGAACGGGAGAAAGGCAAATAATAACTTGCTTAAAGGTAGTGGGCCGGAAGCTGTGGCCGAGCGGTTCTAGGCGCATCGCTCCGGAACCGCACTGCTGCTGCGGTCGTAAGTTCGAATCCTCCTCCTTAGGTTAGTTAGGCTTAAGTAGTTCTAAGTCTAGGGAACTAATGACCTCTGATGTTAAGTCCCATAGAGTTTAGAGCCATTTTTGAAAGGTAGTGGAAGAATAGAAAGAGTTCGCTTATTTAGAAAGCAAATTCACACAGGACGGCCGAAGGAAGCAGGATGTCAGAAGGAGACTAACACACGTGTAAAAAGCTTTCTTGAGTGAAACTGCTGTGCTGGTATCCGGTACTGATTTGGAAACGAGAAAAAAGTTCATGAAAGTGTATGTTTAGGGTACAGCATTCTGCGGGGGTGTAACATGAATCATCAGACACCCTGTGAAGAAGAAACCGGAAGCACTTGAAATGAGATGCTATTAAAGAATGATAAGGATTAAGTGGATGGTTAAAATACAAATTGAAGAGGTAATAAAAGGATAGTTGAGGATATGGGTCTATGGAATAAGCTTACCAACAGGCGGGAACGGTTAGTAGGACACCTGGTGCCGCATCCAAAAATAGTCAATTTGCGTTGTAAGGAAGATTATTACGGTTTTGGAGAACGAAAATCTCCTCTGTAAAAATCAATATGGATTCCACAAACAAATATCTGGCGAGATTCAAATGTTCAAATGGCTCTGAGCACTATAGGACTTAACTTCTGAGGTCATCAGTCCCCTAGAACTTAGAACTACTTAAACCTAACTAACCTAAGGACATCACAGAACACCCAGTCATCACGAGACAGAGAAAATCCCTCACCCTGCCCGCAATCGAACCCGGGAACCCGGGCGTGGGAAGCGAGAACGCCACCGCACGACCACGAGCTGCGGACTAGCCATGAATGGAAGTGAAACATGGACGATAAATCGTCGGGACAAGAAGAGAATAGAAGCTTTCAAAATGTGGTGCTACAGAAGAATGCTGAAGATTAGATGGATATATCACATAACTAATGAGGAAGTATTGAATAGAATTGGAGGGAAGAGGAGTTTGTGGCACAACTTGACTAGAAGAAGGGATCGGTTGGTAGGACATGTTCTGAGGCATGAAGGGATCACCAATTTAGTATTGGAGGGAAGCGAGGAGGGTAAAAATCGTAGGGGGAGACCAAGAGATGAATACACTAAACAGATTCAGAAGGATGTAGGTTGCAGTAGGTACTGGGAGATGAAGAAGCTTGCACAGGATAGAGTAGCATGGAGAGCTGCATCAAACCAGTCTGTGGACTGAAGACCACAGAGTGCGAGTATCGGACCAGGCAGTGACTGGATGCAAGACTTCATTGCAGACAGAACTCGAAATGTCGCTCACAATGGAACAAAATCGACAGATGTAAAGGTAATTCCCGGAATACCCATATACATAGGAGAAGAAATCCACTACTTTACAATTACATAATTGCTGACAAATTGCGGGCGACGGTAACTACCGTAAAACACCTAGTAGCAACCATCCGGAGCGATCTAAAGTGGAATGACAGCATGAAACAAACAGCAGGGAAAGCAGACGCCAGAATCAGATTCATATGAAAAATATTTAGAAAATGTAACTCATCCATGAAGGAAGTAGCTTACAAAACACTTGTTCGACCGATTCTTGAGCACTTTTAATCCGTCTGAGACTCTTACTAAGTTAGATTAATAGAAGAGATAGAGGAGAATCCAATGAAGAATGGCGCGTTTCGTCGCGGGATATTTAGTCGGCACGAGAGCGTCAAGGAGGCGCTCAGCAGACACCAGTGGTAGATGCTACAAGACAGGCGTTGAGCATCACAGTGGGAAAACCGTTGACATTCCGAGAGAATACGTTCCGAGAAGAATCGGACAGCATACTGCTTCCTCCACATACGTTTCGTGAAATGACCGCATCTAGATAATTCGAGAAATTAGAGCTAATAGGAGGGTCCACCGACAATCGTTCTTCCCACGCGCTATTCGCGAATGGAACAGACAAAGGGGGATCAGATTGTGGTACGAAAGGTATCCTCCGTCGTACATCGTCGGTTGGCTTGTGGGGTATAGAGGTGGATACAGATGGAGCTATCAATACTGTCCCTCCATTTAATGATCGAACGAACTCCGAAATGACAGATGTCGCATACAAGTGACTGCGGGATAGAAAATCAACTAAAATCCTGAATTCATCCATTCCGAGACAACTGGAAACTGTTTCGAATTTCAACGGTTTTCCTACACCGTGTTAGACAAAGTAATGTATTGTGTGTTTGGTATTTTCCAACTTTTATCCACCCCCTGTAAAGTAATACAGCATCAGCCCAGCTGACTTTGTCTACAGCACACTGTATTTCATGGACGAAGAGGGCAAACTGTGTTTAGCAGGACCACTATTTACGGAAACGACATTGACCGCTGAAGAGGCGATTTTCATTCTCTAAACACTTTATCCGAAATTGTACTGAATGCTTTCTCAGAAAATTATTTTGAACCATTAGTTCATGAGCCCATTCGAAGCGTAAATGGTTGCGAAAGCATACTTGACCTCTTAGCAACAAATAAGCCTGGACAAGTAGTGAGTATTGTGATGATACAGGGGTTAGCGACCACAAGGCAGTAGCTGCTACGCTGAATATCGTAACTCCTACAACCATTACCAAGTAACGCGAAGTATATCTATTTAAAAAGCTGATAAAAATGCTCTTAACACCGTTTTAAGAGACAGTCTTCACTCCTTCCGATCTGATAATGTAACCGTAGAAATGTTGTGGAATGATTTCATAGAGATAGTATCGCAAACAGTTGAGAGATACATACCACATAAATTAATAAGTGATGGTACTGATCCACCATGGCACACAAAACGGGTCAGATCGCTGTTGCAGAAGCAGCGAAAAAAGCATGCCAAATTTAAAAGAACGCAAAATCCCCAAGACTGGCAAAATTTTACGGAAGTTCGAAATATAGCGCGCACTTCAATGCGAGATGCTTTCAATAATTTCCACAACGAAACTCTGTCTCGAAATCGGGCAGGAAACCCAAAGAGATTCTGGTCATACATAAAGCACACCAGTGGCAAGACGCAATCAAAATAACTTCACTGCGCGATAACAACGGTGAAGTCACTGATGACAGTGCCACTAAAGCAGAGTTATTAAACACCGTTTCCCAAAACTCCTTCACCAAAGAAGACGAAGTAAATATTCCTGAATTCCAATCAAGAACAACTGCCAAGATGAGAAACATAGAAGTAGATATCCTCGGAGTAACGAACAGCTTAAATCACTTAATAAAGGCAAGGCCTCCGGTCCAGATTGTATACCAGCCAGGTTCCTCTCAGAGTATGCTGATAAAATAGCTCCAATTTAGCAATTATATACAACCACTCGCTCACAGAAAGATCCGAACCTAAAGACTGGAAAATTGCTAAAGTCACACCAATACCCAAAAAGGGAAGTAGGAGTAATCCGCTGAATTACGTGAATCACTAACGTCGATTTGCAGTAGGGTTTTGGAACATATACTGTATTCGAACATTATGAAGTATCTTGAAGAAAACGATCTAGTGACACATAGTCAGCACGGTTTCAGAAAATATCGCTCTTGTGAAACACAACTAGCTCTTTATACTCAGGAATTAATAAGTGCTATCGACAGGGGATGTCAAATTGATTCCATATTTTTAGATTTCCAGAAGGCTTTCGACACCGTTCCTCACAAAAGCGTCTTCTAACCAAACTGCGTGCCTACGGAGTATCGCCTCAGTTGTGCGACTGGATTCGTGATTTCTGGTCAGAAAGGTCACAGTTCGTAGTAACAGACGGAAAGTCATCGAGTAAAACAGAAGTAATATCGGCGTTCCCCAAGGAAGTTTTCTAGGTCCTCTATTGATCCTGCTCTATATTAACGACATGGGAGAAGATCTCAGTAGCTCTCATAGATTGTTTGCAGATGATGCTGTCATTTACCGTCTTGTAAAGTCATCAGATGATCAAAACGAGTTGCAAAATGATTTAGATAAGATATCTGATTGACCCTGAATAAGGAAAAATGTGAAGTTATTCACATGATTACTAAAAGAAATCAGCTAAATTTCGATTACGCGATAAGTCACACAAATCAGAAGGCTGTAAATTCAACTAAATACTTAGGGATTACAATTACAAATAACCTAAATTGGAACGATTACATAGATAATATTCTTGGTAGAGCAAACCAAAGACAGTGTAATATTGCTACAGGAATTTGCTATACTGAAATCGGGTGCTAATAATAGAATAAAAGCGGGTTAAAAGCTGTGAGCTGTCTGGGGAGAAGTTAACCGTGCATTACTGCGCAACTGTTTCACCAGGTAACTAGTCTAGGTTTACCACATTACCAATCAGACTAACATTGATTATAATCTTTTACAGTCATACAACAACCGGTAATATATCTATATATAAAAAGGAGAATTTAAATAAAAAGAAAGAAATCAGTTTATATTTGGAAATTTATTTTAAGATTGTTCATTGAAATTTCAGCATATTATACGTGAGTTATAACTGAGCTGGTGCCTTGTTTAAGGATTGTAAAAATGTGAGATTTTAATCTTACGGAACACATCAAATATGGAGGCAAGATTGGGAGACTGCCTAGAACACTGCATTCACACAACAACACCCAAAGAACGTTGAAACATAAGCAAGAAGAAATTAACCACAACCAACAGATTCAGTTTTCACCCAAAGAAATTACGTTCGTAACACAATCCTGTCCGTCATGTAATTACCACACACTGGTATACTAAATTCATATTAACTCTTTGTGAAATCTTCCCAAAAAGAATAGCTGAAGGCTACTTTGATGATTACACCACATGCTCCACGTGGTCAACTTGGTTTACAGAAAGCGTATAACTCCACAGTAATTTTGATAATTAAAATAAATTCGATCGAAAAGCAATTGACAAAAGAAAAACCTTGAACTGGTTACTAACGTCTTACTATTAACCTGATGGGCCAAACAGTTATATGAGCACGTGGTACTGGTCTCGCAAAGTACACTCCACGTGGGTTGAACATAAAGAAAAGCATAAAGAAAAGTTGCTATATTGTAAAATATTGTCAAGACGGGACGTTATAATCACACAAGCATTCACATTTAAGATTGATGAACTTAGTTAGAGTTACTGATCAACACGTGGTTCCACTTTACTCACAAAGTAATGACAAAGCAACTACCGCAAAATAATCTGAACTTCACACGAGAACTACACTCCGCTGCAATTTAAGATAGCATTAGATATTTTAGAGCTAAATCTGAAATCAAGGTATTAAGTCTTCAGTTAGGCTGAACTTAAGAAATCCATTGTCCTACGGACTTAGCAGACACGCGCTTAGCCGGAGATCTTACCACTTCAGACGCTCGCCACGGTCCCACAGCAACTGCCTACTGCCGAGCGTGCTTCCTGAAGGTGGCTCACAAAGACAAACGGAAGTGGCCAGAGGGGCAGCTTCCTATACCAACATGACAACGGACGTACAGAACCATACTAAGGATAGAAACCTCTTTGCTTTTAGGAAGCGTAGCTACCTGTTCCGACGTTGGTCCTACTGTTCTCTAGCAGACAGGCTCGTCTGCTACCCTCAAGCATGCAACTACAAATACATTTGCCCATTCATACTCTCACACAGAAGGGAAGGGGGATGACAGTATCTTATCATATACAGTATATAAAAGAAAGCGGATTTAGGTTCCGTATGAGACTATGTGACATGAATTACATATAAACTGTGTTTTAAAGTGTAGTAGTGTGACAGATCGTTCTTGTTTACGTGTAAAAGTAACACGTTCCACTACTCAGTCTCCTCCCAGATAGTCAGAAACGCCACAGTAAATTTAGGAGAGGAATTTACTCCATAAATGACGACAGATTTAAGAAATTAAACATGAAAGGAATCCAATAGAGAACTTTCAACTGCGATTCGTTGGCAGAACACTTAGAAGGTGCAACAGGTCTACTAAAGAGACTGCTTACACCACGCTTGTCCGCCCTATTCTGGAGTAATGCTGTGCGGTGTGGGATCAGCATCAGGTGGGACTGATGGATAACATCGAAAAAGTACAAAGAAGGGCAGCTCGTTTTGTATTATCGTGAAATAGGGGAGATAGTGTCACAGACATGATACGTGAATTGGAGTGGCAATCTTTAAAACAAAGGCGTTTTTCAATGCGACGCGATCTTCTCATGAAATTTCAATCACCGGTTTTCTCCTCCGATTGCGAAAACATTCTGTTGCCACCCACCTACATAGGGAGGAATTATCATCACGATAAAATAAGAGAAATCAGGGCTCGCACAGAAAAATTTAAGTGCTCGTTTTTCCCGCGTGGCGTTCGAGAGTGGAACGGTACAGAGACAGCTTGAAGGTGATTCATTGAACCCTCTGCCAGGCACGTTATTGTGAACAGCAGAGTAATCACGTAGATGAAGATGTACACAATGCAAGGCCTCATACAAGCCTGCGAACCCGAAAGAAGCTCAAAAAACTTAATTGGACTGTTCTTCCTCATGCACATACAGCCCCGATCTCGCACTTTCCGATTACCATCTGTTTGGCCCAACCAAGGTTGCATACCGCGGCAAGCGGTACATGGATGATGAGCTTATTGATGCAGCAAGGCCTTGGTTCCTGTGTCGATCAGTAGAGTAGTACCATATAGATATACAGGCCCTCCTAGCAAGGTGGCGTAAGGCTGTCGCACTGAAAGGAGTTCAAAAATAGGATTTTGTGGCTAAAAGAGTGGGGAATAATATGGATATTGGAATACTGAATAAAACCATCTTGCTTTCAGGAAAAAAAAAAAAAAAAAATTTGGCCGCGCGGGATTAGCCGAGCGGTCTGAGGCGCTGCAGTCATGGACTGTGCGCCTGGTCCCGGCGGAGGTTCGAGTCCTCCCTCGGGCATGGATGTGTGTGTTTGTCCTTAGGATAACTAGATTAAGTAGTGTGTAAGCTTAGGGACTGATGACCTTAGCAGTTAAGTCCCATAAGATTTCACACACATTTGAACATTTTTGAACAGAACCCAAACGAAACTAACACCGCGTATGCCCCAGGAAAGCGTACTAGGTTAGATTAGATTAGATTTACTTTCATTCCAATTGATCCGTAATGAGGAGGTCCTCCAGGATGGAGAAACATGTCAGAAAAACAATAATACATGACAAATATTTACAACTCAAACAAATAAGCTAATGTGCCATTCCACAGATCCCAAGTGGAATTGTGGTCATTTTTTTAAATGAACACTATATGAAAGAATCATTTTACAGCACTAATGCACTGAATTTAAAATAAAAAAGTTTATTTATTTATTTGTAAGGTAATAAACGTGTAATACAACTACTATAATACTTATTCACAGTGAACACATTCCAGAATGAGATTTTCACTCTGCAGCAGAGTGTGCGCAGATTAAAACTATGTGCCGGACCGAGACTCGAACTCGGGACCTTTGCCTTTCGCAGGCAAGTTCTCTACCAGGAGTGCTAGTTCTACAAGGTTCGCAGGAGAGCTTCTGTAAAATTTGGAAGGTAGAAGACGAGGTACTGGCAGAAGTAAAGCTGTGAGGACGGGGCGTGAGTCGTGCTTGGGTATCTCAGTTGGTAGAGCACTTGTCCGCAAAAGGCAAAGGTTCCGAGTTCGAGTCTCGGTCCGGCACACAGTTTTAATCTGCCAGGAAGTTTCAATGAACACGTTGATGCACTGAAATGGTGCAGAGGTTAGATTGTACTTACATACACACACACACACACACACACACACACACACACACACACACACACACAAACGTATTTACAATGAACAGATTACTGCACTGAAATTGTGCATGTTCAATTGGTTCTGCTAAGAAATTCGTCAGTGGAGTAGAAGGAGTTGGCCACCAATAAATCCTTTAGGCTTCTCCTAAACTGGATCTCTAATATTTCGAATAAACATGAATGATAATTAAGATAAGATCAGCAGAACTGTATCGTTGTTAGCTCACAATGCTTTAGTGTCCACGAGAGTGTGGGACGTTGGATTACCGTAAGGAACTGCAGAAAGACTTGGACAAATTTTTCGCTTGGTGTAACGAAAGGCATTTCTCTTTGAATGTATATGTGTAAGATATTGAATATAACAAAGAGAAACAACGTGGTAGTATCTAACGGCAACATCAGTGCTGGACGCCTTGAACACGTCAAATCCTATAATATGTTATGAAATAAGGTCTTTCTCTTTAGCGTTTGTCCCGTCTCTTGGGAGGGCCCGCTGAATGGATTCGCTCTCCCCACTTTGTTCGTTCGTGGGCCATGTCTGGATGAAGGCTTAGGACCTTCAGGTCGCTGTACAGAGTGTCAGCTCATCGCCGTAGGTCGTGCGTTGAGTCTTCTTCCCATGACTTCCACTGTGTATGCTGCCTTTGTACTACACTGGTGTCCAAGATTAAAGCAACAAACTTCTAATTCACTAAATAATCACCCATACTGTCATCAGATATCGTTACGATCGCGATCTGCACGGAAGATGACATTCCGATCAACGGACAACCACGTCAGGGCACCTATCCCGCGGGGTAGTGTTTGCAGAGTACTCTCACATCCACAGTCGCTGTGTACACAGGCACAGACGGTGCAGTGTGGCACAGAGAAGACGCCTACAAGCTCTCTGCTACGGAGGACTATAGGGTGCATGGAAGAAGGATAGTCGCAAACTGATGTGGCCCGACGGCTTAATGTGAATCGTTCTGTTGCTTCTCGGACGAGGCGACAGTTTATAGACACCGAAACTGCATCCCAGAGACCAGGACAGGGGTGACCAGGTGTGACACCACAATAGTGGATCATTATTTGGCTGTAAGGGCACGACAGTACCGCCTTAGTGCTGCACTGCCAAGTGGCATCTGATCTCACAGCATCCCCTGGAAGTGTTGGATCGAGGCAAAAGGTGTACAGAAGGCTTCATCAGAGTAACCTTTATTTTTGGAGACGTGCTGTATGTTTACCTCTGGCGTGTCTTCACAGAAGGGACTCTAGAGCGCAGTGGTCAGCATTCCACTTGGAGGGTCGAAGAGTGGGCCACTATTCTTTTCGCAGATGAGTCCCGGTTTGATGTGTATAATTATTCTTGACGGATTCGCATGTGTTGGGAGCGTAGAACACAATTTCTGGATCAAAACATTGTGGAAAGAGACAGATATCGAGGAGGATCCCTAATGGCATGGGCAGGGGTTATGTTGACCACTCGAACACCTCTTCATGAAAGTGTACAGGTGAATCAGCAAGATTTAACTGCTGTCAGGTACCCTCGGGAGATCCTGTTCCGATGTGTTGTGGGCCCAGACTTCGTATTGATGGACGATAATGCTCGACCTCATAGAGCACAGGTGCTTGTTTTTTTTTTTTTTTTTTTTTTTTTTTTTTTTTTTTTTTTTTTTTTTTTTATTTAAAACGGAAGACATTGTACGCATGGCGTGACCTGCTCGCTGTCCCGATTTGAGTCCCTTAGAGGACGTTGGGATGCACTAGGGAGACGGATTGCATCACATCAGCATCCACCAACCAGTCTCCAAGACTTGTGTGCAGCTCTCCAAGAAGAATGTGCGTTATTACATCAACATGAGATTGATGACATCATTCACAACATGTTCCGTCGTTGTCAGGCCTGTATTGGTGCCAGAGGGGGTCACACCCCATACTGAACGTATTAACCAGTTGCTGGAATGTGTGAGCAAGTTGCAGTTGATTTCGTTTTGTGTTCGTTACTTTGTTTTATAAGGTGGTGTGGTCTCCTGACCTTCATTTCTTACATATTCCGCCTCACAATCGTATTCTGCACATCAAGATGCTTCATTTGAACCCAAACTCGATAAGGTAGAGTCAATTTTGTATGAATTCATATAAGCGATATGCAAATCTAATAAGTAAATCGCAAGTGCACGCCGAGGTTGAAAAAAGGCGAGGCTGGCGTACACAATGTGACGGCCATAGCAATTTTCGTTCTAAATAGGTAACCAGCCCACTGGGAAGACCGTCCCTTCAGAGGTCTGGGTCAACAACATACCTACTTTGGCCAAAGCGACTGCCCAGAGAGAAGACAGCTTTTTGCCATGGTTCAAATGGCTCTGAGCACTATGGGACTTAACATCTGTGGTCATCAGTCCCCTAGAACTTAGAACTACTTAAACCTAACTAACCTAAGGACATCACACACATCCATGCCCCAGGCAGGATTCGAACCTGCGACCTTAGCAGTCGTGCGGTTTCGGACTGAGCGCCTAGAACCGCTAGACCACCGCGGCCGGCTAGCTTTTTGCCATAGTGAAGGGATAACGACTCCCACGTTTGACTTAAAAGCAAATTCCGCTACATTGTGTGGGAGCGCCCAGAAGACGCATTTTTTCACGGACCGACTGCATAGTTACGGAGCTCTCACTGGAGGACAGTATACGCCTAATAGAGATGCTACAGATTTCCGCAGTGGTCGACTCAAACGAAACGTAATTCTCCCGCTTAAAAGAGCAACGCTGATTCGCTGATTGGCGGAATATTTCTGACGCAAACAGCCAGAGGAGTGAGGGAAGACAGCGAATGATATACCCTCGCAACTTTTCCAGAAAAAGGGGCTGTTCTGTTGTCGCTCTTGGAGTGGGAACACGTAACGAGAGCGAGTGCGCTCGTATGTGTACGCAAAGAGCGAGGAACAAAGTCTCTCCTCAGTACTTCACTGGGAGAGCACCTCTGTCGTTAGCAAATCGCAGTGACACTCTATTTTGAGTTGCTCGCGATTAAGCATTGTTCACTGTGTTGGCCGCCACACTTATTGTGCGGTGTGAACATGGAGAGAGTACTAGTTAAACGCCTGCGAGCGAGTATTGAGTGGCATCGCGGTGGACTGGTCATCTGACCAGTGTACCACGCCAATAGTTAGACTAGAGGTGGATAGGAGTCCTTGACTTCATCAAAGCATAGGGAGAGTTTGATTGGCGAAGACCAGTCCAGATAGAAAGAGATAGTTGTGTTATTTGTCAGCAGCGAGTGACGCAGCAGTCGTCACAGCTCACGGTATTGTGCACTACAGCATATGCGAGTCCCATCTGCCCTCCATAACAGTACACTCCATTACATTTCTCACGCGACAGCCTTGACCATACCCAGAAAAGTTATTCAAGTTGTGTAGGTGCGGCTCTCAGCCATTCTGCCAAGTAAATAACATTCTTAAAGAAAAGGGAGAAAAGAACCTTTCCATACATTGTAAAATAATAGCATTCCTACTGTTCCGAAAAGAACCCGAATTTTTATTACTATTTTTATAAGAAAAAGTTTCACTTGATTTCTGAGAATTTTTTGTAATAAGTAATATTTTTCGTTCGTTTAATGTTTTTCTTACACTAACTAGCAATACTCCCATACCCAAGTATCCCACTAGTTACGTAAGAATATATAGAATATTTTTGTGTCTTTTCCTTACAGCGGATGACTCCAGAAGATATTTGTTGCTGAATGTTTTTCAAGCAGTTCTTGTTGGTACATTAGGAGCGTCTGTCTGACTTCTGTAGTAGTGTGCGGTGGAAATTGTTTATTGCAGGAGCCAAAGGGTACTTGTTGGATCAATCCATTGTGCAACTTGACAAAATAAAACCCACACACTCACAGTTTATACTTTACTATTACCTGTTCACACTGTTTTATGGCAAAATAAACATAACCTTGCAAAATTTCTTTTTGTTGCTTTAATTCTGGACTCCAGTGTAATAGTGTCCTCTGCATGTAGCGCATGTCCAAACCATCGCAAATGGCTTTCTCATTTTTTCTTCTGGACTGGTGCGACCGCCAAAAGGTTTACTCATAATGCCATTCGAAACATGATCCAGTCGAGTGATGCAATCTGTCCATCTAAGCATTTTAGTGTCCATAACCCCTAGTCGTCGTTCTGCCTCTTTTTTAGCTGACCAACACTCGATGCTGTAGAGAGCAATGGGACAGATGACAGTCTGGTAGATCTTTGACTTCACACGATCCTTAACTCAACTATGGCAGGTGATGTGTGTTGTCATTCGTCGCTTTATCCAACGGCCTAGTCGTCGTTCTGCCTCTTTTTTAGCTGGCCAACACTCGATGCTGTAGAGAGCAATGGGACAGATGACAGTCTGGTAGATCTTTGACTTCACACGATCCTTAACTCAACTATGGCAGGTGATGTGTGTTGTCATTCGTCGCTTTATCCAACGGCCTGCATACTTGCGTTGACCTCGTTAGCAAGCTGGCCATCGCTAGAGACTGTAGAACCTAGACACTCACATTTCATTACTCGTGGTAGATCTTCTCTGTCAACGTTGAAGACGTCAAGTTCTTGAGGATCTGATGTCGTGTACTCAGTTTTCTTTTCGTTGAGCATATTGCACAAGTAGGTCGTTCCACTGTTGAGTTTGGTACTGGAGATCAGACTTGTTGTCCGAAGCCAGAATGACATCATCGCCACAGAGTAGTCTCATAATCCAGGTCTCCATCACAAGAATGAACTGCAGTGGTGATAAGGCCGAGCCTTGGTGAACACCTCACGTGATGCGAAAGTCATTGGATCTCCTGCTCCTCGGTTCAACACACAGAAGCCGCACCCAGTTAGCAAGGTACTCTAAAATGTCATATTCTCGAAGGGCTAACCAGGTATTTTTCAACCAGCAGCCATGCAGCATGGATTGTGTCAGTGGTAAAATCAAATGTCGTGTGGCTAGGGCCTCCCGTCGGGTAGACCAGTCGCCTGATGCAAGACTTTTGGGTTGACGCCACTTCGGTGACTTGCGCGTCGATGGGGATGAGATGATGAAGAGGTGATACAATTTTTCACAAATCTGTCTTGGTTCCCTGGGATTTAGGATATTTGCGAATCCTTTTGTCTAGAATGTGTTCAAAGATCTTCATCACGTGGGTTAGTAATCTCATCGGGCGGTAATTACAACATTCAGCAGAGCTTCCTTCCTTTTTGAAGATTGCTACAGCGATGCTCCGCTGCCAGTGTGTTGGTACTCTAGTCTGACGGTCAGGTTGAAAAGATCTGTTAGCCAGCCTGCCCCTTCCACTGCCGAGAACACCACAATTCTGCTGCAAGGTTATTGCGGCCATTGGCTTTGGTTGTCTTCATATCCTTCAGATCAGTTTCGCATTCTGCAACGTTGATTTTCTTGACTGGTCCTTCAACAGCTGACATGTTTGGGCCAATCAATGGGGAAATTTCTCATTCGAAATTGTCTCAAGTGACTACGCCAACATTCCATTGCTTTCTTCCAGTCGTTTTTCGAAGTTTCGATTTGACTAAGCGATAAATGTACGTTCTCCTTCGTGTGTCAAGTTTTGTGTAGAGATCTGAGAACTTGTCTGTTTTTGTGACTGCAACGATCTTCTCCGTCTCTCTACAGGCTTGTGTGTAGGCGTTTCAACAGAATAGTGTTTTATCTGTAAGAAACTCGTGGAACAATTTTTTTCTTCCTGTGTACATCATCCTTGCGGCTTCGTTAGCAGAGATTTGCAATTAAGTCCAGCTCTCTTCGACCGTGGTTATTGGTGCTGTCATATCATACCATATGGTATGAAATGGGATGATCTCGTAAGATCGGTATTAGGGAAGGCAACTGGAAGACAGGTTTTTAGGAAAATGTAATGTATTTGTGATGGAAATGTTATAAAAAACGCCAGTGTGACTAATTATGTCTGCAAGATGGTGTGTCGTGACTAATTATGTCTGCAAGATGGTGTGTCAATCGATGCAGGTTATTTGCAGTTATCATTATTATTCCAGGAACTAAAATGTTTGTTTCTGTGTTCTTGCTGTATGGTTAATATTGATTACTTGTTATCAATATTGATATTTTAAAAATAGTTTCTATGTATCAATGATAAATTTGAAAACAATTTTGTTTATTCCGTGTAAAACCTATAACACGACATGTCTAATATCATTATAAAATATGATCTATTGGCAAAAATAAACTGCACTAAACTACAAATTGAGGTGTAGGGAATAGGTATCCTGTACTGACTCTTACCAGATTGCACAGTAAAATGTCACCCCTGTGAAATCACTCTACCAATAGCAAGCAAGACCACTACAATTGTATGTAACATACATTGGTCCTGGCAGTCAGTCAGCTCATGACGATGAATTTGATGTATATCTTCGAGAACTCGAATTTTAATTCAGTCGTGACGCAGACTGTACAATGGGCAAATTTTTTTGTAGTGAGCACTTTTCATTTCAAGTACGTTCAAATGGTTCAAATGGATCTAAGCACTATGGGACTTAACATCTGAGGTCATCAGTCCCCTAGACTTAGAACTACTTAAACCTAACTAACCTAAGGACATGACACATATCCACACCCAGGGCAGGATTTGAACCTGCGACTGAAGCGCCTAGAACTGCTCCGCCACAGCGGCCGGCCAAGAACGTTCATCTGCTACCCGGCGTCTAGTAGATGCCTGGTCAGTAGAGATGGGCAAACTCATTCATCCTTGGGAACTAGTTCACTGCTGATCGTTCTTTTTTGGGAACCGTTCATTTTTACTCGTTCACCGTTCATTTGTGCTTGGTATATAGTTCTTATGAAAAACTGAAGACTAGTAGTGTAGGTGACTGAAGGATGGAGGGCGCCAAGAGGGGGCACTTGCCTCCCCCCCCCCCCCCGCCCTGGAGTACAGACTTTTTATTCATTACAGAATTCTTACACACTTTTAGAAGTAATTTCAGTGATTCTGCAGAACTTCTCGTTTAGCCAACCGTAGCCTTGTGTGGCTGATCGCAGGGAAATAATATAGGGTGGCGCACGGAAAACCGGCACCGAGTACAGACTGCTCGCCAATTACGGACGATGTGTTGCCCGTTACGAGCAGATACATCAAACAGACAAGAACATGAAAATCTCGCGAGACGCGCATGGGCTATAGCCCATGTAGTCTTGTAAACCTGTTGGTGGCTGTTTCCCAACTTAATAGACCACAAGGGTCTTGTATAAAATTCTTCGTTTTGGCTTCCACTACATAGCTATGCTACGTTGTAAACAATAATCGTTTACAACCTATATATATTTCACGTTGTCTCTGAGTTCGTAGGCGAAGTAGAGACTTTATGGAAGCATAAAATAAAATGTGGTTTTCTCATACTTGCGTCACACGCTTTGTAAAAATTAGGTTTTTATGTTGCATTATTAAAGTTAATGCAGCGATAGTAATAATAATAATAATTAAGTTCGCAGTAGTAAAGTTTTTGGTTTGAAAGCTCCTTCTGAACAAATGTTTTTGAGATAATCAGTAAATACGATTTTATGGCAATCTATGTCTTTTCAAATGGAGAGGCACCGCTTTTCCTACTGAGCCAAAATGACCCACAACGCATTTTTTTTTCAATGAAACCAAACTAGCAGGTAATGTAAATTGGAAACAACCAAACTTAAAAATAATTAGAGCCTTCCTAAATGTAATGTTTTGTGTATGAAAGATACACGAAAATCTTTTTATATGAATTTTCTTACACTAAAAATTAAGCAAATTATTGAAAGTTAGCTGCTAAATCAAGTCGATGGAACCAAAAAATATACGAATAACAAAAAAAACTTGCCTTGTTATAAGTATGTCTCCTGCTGTTCATCGATATAATGAAATGAGCTGATATGCCATTTTGTTACCTGAAAAGACGTACCTATTACATACAACGTAATTTTTATGTAATTTACGTAACTATAAAATACTTTTTGATTACCGGTCGTGGGCGCTGAACAGTCAGAACCAAGTGCAAGAACAATTTGGAACACATGTAAAATAGGAGAGCGCAGTCAACGAAACGAACAACTGGATACTGAACTAACTAGGAGCAGTCGGCAGTGGAACTGAGACAGTGGTCATGCGAAAAACGACGAGTGCGGCCGAGGGAGACCGAGACTGAGACTAGCACGCGACCGAGGCTGGAACGAGAACTACCGAAGTGACCGCCGCGACCGAAGTGAACTAGTCAACTATGAACCGATCGTTCCTCGTTCCCGGGAACTATAAATAGACCGCCGCGACCGAAATGAGCTATGAACCGATCGTTCATTTTTTTTTTTTTTTCATTTATTGAATTTCAATTCCCCCTGAAGGGGGCGGGCTGGCAGCAGCTTAGTATGCCGCTCTTCAGCCGACAGATTTTGTGACAAAGATCAAGAGAACAAATAAGAAAAACAGGCGATAAAATCGGAGACTTAGAGAGTAACAAGGCGAAAAGAAATCGTGGAACTTAAACAACAACACAGGGATGATGACGCTAATAAAAATACATACGAAGCAGACAGGGAAAACAATAGACAATTTAAAAAAACACGGCGACAGTCTGGATTCTGTTCGCAAAGGACATAAAATTCATACCTAGCGACAGCATGGTTTCTGTTCGCAACACG
Organism: Schistocerca americana; assembly: GCF_021461395.2. Taxonomy (NCBI): domain Eukaryota; kingdom Metazoa; phylum Arthropoda; class Insecta; order Orthoptera; family Acrididae; genus Schistocerca; species Schistocerca americana. The sequence goes on from NC_060122.1 coordinate 621,303,461, forward strand.
AGAAAGACAAACAACACTGAATAGGCACTGGAACACTGCACTAAAAAGTTGGCAAATGTGACACCACAGTCGAGAGCAGGTGGGGGGAAACTGGACAGATGATGGGAAAACAAAAAAGGGGGGAAAGGAGAGGAAAAGCGAAGGGGGGGGGGAGCCGGGAAAGGAGCTGAAGGAGGATGAGGACCCATAAGACGGGTGGGGGGCAGACGCGACAGGGAGTGGGGTAGGCATAGGAGGGGAATATAAAAGGACTGGGGGGGGAGAAGGGAGGGAGGGAGAGGTGTAGTGGGGAGAAAACAGGACGGAAGGGGGGGGGAAGAGGGAGCCCAGGGAAATGACAGAGGAAAGGAGGGGGATTGAGGATCTGAGTTGATAGGAAGGATAAATGGAGGGAGAGAGGGCATCATCCGGGAGGGGGAGTTGACGGAAGCCACCTTGGGAAAGGAGATGGAGGGTGTAGAGATGGAGGGTAGGGGGGACACAACGGTGAAGACGTGGCAGGGGGCGGGGATGAGAGAGGAGAGGAGCAACCAGGGGGTGAGGGGGTTCAAGACGGCGGGAGGTGTAGAGGATGCGGATATGTTCGAGGAATAGGAGCAGATGGGGGAAAGGAATGAGATCATAGAGGATCCACGTGGGGGACGGGAGGCGGATACGGAAGGCGAGGCGGAGTGCATGACGCTCAAGGATCTGGAGGGACTGATAGAATTTGGGGTGGGGGGCAGATATCCAGGCAGGACTGGCATAACAGAGGATGGGACGGATGAAGGATTTGCAGGTGTGGAGGATGGTAGAGGGGTGCAACCCCCATGTCCGGCCAGAGAGGAGTTTGAGGAGTCGGAGGCGGTTGTGGGCTTTGGATTGGATGGAGCGGAGATGAGGTATCCAGGTGAGGTGACGGTCAATGGTGAGGCCAAGGTAGGTGAGGGTGGGGGTGAGGCGGACAGGATGTGCGCAGACAGTAAGGGAGAAATCCAGGAGCCGGAAGGAGCGAGTGGTACGACCTACGATGATTGCCTGGGTCTTGGAAGGATTGAGTTTCAGGAGCCATTGGTTACACCATGCAGCAAAAAGGTCAAGGTGATTCTGGAGAAGGCGTTGGGACCGTTGGAGGGTAGGAGCGAAGGCGAGGAATGCGGTGTCATCAGCATATTGCAAGAGGTGTACTGGAGGGGGGGGGGGTTGGGGCATATCTGCCGTGTACAGAAGGTAGAGGAGAGGGGAGAGGACAGAGCCCTGGGGCACACCAGCAGAGGGGTAGAAGGTGTGGGAAGTGGCATGATGGATGGTAACATAGGAGGGGCGGTGGGAGAGGAAGGAGGCCACCAGACGGATGTAGTTGATAGGAAGGGCGTAGGTTTGGAGTTTAAACAGGAGACCGGGATGCCAGACACGGTCGTAGGCCTTTTCGAGGTCAAGTGAGACAAAAATGGCGGAGCGACGAGAGTTAAGCTGGAGGGAGAGGAGATGAGTGAGGCAGAGGAGTTGGTCATCAGCAGAGAAGGAAGGTCGAAAGCCACATTGGGTGTTTGGGAGGAGGTGGTTTTGGTGGAGGTGGAGATGGATGCGCCGGGAAAGGATGGATTCCAAGAGCTTGCTGAACACCGATGTGAGACAGATAGGACGATAGGAAGAGGCATCAGATGGAGGCTTATTGGGTTGATCGTTCATCGTTCCCGGGAACTATAAGTAGACCGCCGCGACCGAAGTGAACTATGAACCGATAGTTCCTCGTTCCCGGGAACTATAAGTAGACCGCCGCGACCGAAGTGAACTATGCACTGATCGTTCCTTGGAATTCGTTCCTCGGTCCTTTCGTTCATCTTGGTGAACCGTTCCTTTGCACCCGTTCGTTCGCGAACTACTCATCTCTACTGGTCAGGAGAAACAGTAGTGTTGTGAATTTGACGTTTGTTGCAGATTTGATCGGCGGCCATGTTGTCAGCTAGTCCACAACGCGTCCGCCAGATGGCGGCAGTGCTGAGCAGAGGCCGCGCAACGGTGGCGGCTGCAGCAACTACAGGTACTCCGCAGGGTGCGACGGAAGAGTGGCTGCGAGCGAGGCCCTTCGAGGAGATACCAGGGCCCAAAGCGCTGCCCATCATCGGCAATGCGTGGCGGTTTCTGCTGCCCACAGGTAGGTCCGAAGGGAGGATTCTCTGTGCTGCGCGAATATTCTCCCCACTTGTTTACTGGCTTGTCTCCTTCATTCCACGTTTTAAACAAAATCTCCACTACAAGTGTGGTTAAAAGACGCGTGGAGCCACAGCACAGATGAACTGTGGCGCCCCTAAAACAATGTTTTCTCATTTTTTGGAAAATATTGTTTTATTTCTGTATAAAATGTGACAGTAAAATTTAATAGCCCGCAGCTCGTGGTCGTGCGGTAGCGTTCTCGCTTCCCACGCCCGGGTTCGACTCCCGGCGGGATCAGGGATTTTCTCTGCCTCGTGATGACTGGGTGTTGTGTGATGTCCTTAGGTTAGTTAGGTTTAAGTAGTTCTAAGTTCTAGGGTACTGATGACCATTGATGTTAAGTCCCATAGTGCTCAGAGCCATCTGAACAATTTTTTAAAATTTAATAACAATTTATTTTACTGATGTAACCAATAAAGGATAAAACTGTCATCAACTTGTTGGTTTGGAAACCACAGTGTTTCACTCGGCATGGTCCTGCTGGAGATGGTATGCCCTTGCCTTCCTTCAGTCTTCGAAGTGACTCATCCAGCCAATTACAAGGCGACCTACAGTTGAAGATGAACTCCGAACCACGGTACAACTCGGCATTTATCGTATTAAGAAACACTGCCCGAAAGAAAAGAAGTGATAAGTGATGCATAAAAATTCTAGAACTAACTGGAAATTGAACTCCTGAATATTGCAGTCTGGTGCTTTAGCACTGAGGCTCTCCATCACACGATTGCAATAAAAACTTTTCGGTCACTATCTACTTAGGCAATGTGCATACTGAAACATACCGAGCGACCAGGAGGTTCTCGTTTTCACCAAATCAGAAGAATAAGGTAATCATTGTTCTAGGTTGCAAGCTGGCCTATGGAGGCGGCAGTTCTCCGTCTGCCAAACGACTAAAAAGTCGTAACCACCATACCCAAGAGGTGTCACATTTATCAACAGCACAAGGAAATCTGACATTAAGCCGTGGCCCCTGTGTGGATCACCCCTAAGTTGGCTAACTAGATATAAATTAATTTAATTACTTCAAACACAGAACAAAATAAATGATATCGTAGGAAATGAGAATGGGTGTCGTTAAAAAATTAATAACAAGAGCATATGGTATCAAAAATAGATTTATTAACTAATATCAAGGTCAAGAGAGAACAAACATATAAACAGGAACTTCAACTGCATAACATTTCATTATCACAAACTCATGTTGGTTGGCAATAGACTTGGGGAACCTAACTGGAATGTACGTGTAAATGAGACTGGCTACTGTAAGTGGAAGGATGCCAATTTAGGCATGCACACTCTGCTGTATCGTTCCACTGGTTGGTCTCTCGTGTCAAGATACAGTTAAGCAAGTTTCAGGATCCTCGAACATATTCTCAGTTCGAATATAATAAATTTCCTTGAGGCAGAGAAGTTGCTGTTCATGCCTCAGCACGGCTTTAGAAAGCATGGTTCCTGCGAAATGCAACTCGCCCTTTTTTCACATGATATCTTGCGAACCATGGATGAAGGGTATCAGACGGATGCCATATTCCTTGACTTGCGGAAAGCGTTTGACTCGGTGCTCCACTGCAGACTCCTAACTAAGGTACGACCATATGGGATTGGTTCCCAAGTATGTGAGTGGCTCGAAGACTTCTTAAGTAATAGAACCCAGTACGTTGTCCTCGATGGTGAGTGTTCATCGGAGGTGAGGGTATCATCTGGAGTGCCCCAGGGAAGTGTCGTCGGTTCGCTGTTGTTTTCTATCTACATAAACGATCTTTTGGATAGGGCAGATAGCAATGTGCGGCTGTTTGCTGATGATGCTGTGGTGTACGGGAAGGTGTCGTCGTTGAGTGACTATAGAAGGATGCAAGATGACTTGGACAGGATTTGTGATTGGTGTAAAGAATGGCAGCTAACTCTAAATATAGATAAATGTAAATTAATGCAGATGAATAGGAAAAAGAATCCCGTAATGTTTGAATACTCCATAAGTGGTGTAGCGCTCGACACAGTCACGTCGATTAAATATTTGGGCGTAACATTGCAGAGCGATATGAAGTGGGACAAGCATGTAATGGCAGTTGTGGGGAAGGCGGATAGTGGTCTTCGGTTCATTGGTAGAATTTTGGGAAGATGTGGTTCATCTGTTCAGGAGACCGCTTATAAAACACTAATACGACCTATTCTTGAGTACTGCTCGAGCGTTTGGGATCCCTATCAGGTCGGATTGAGGGAGGACATAGAAGCAATTCAGAGGCGGGCTGCTAGATTTGTTACTGGTAGGTTTGATCATCACGCGAGTGCTACGGAAATGCTTCAGGAACTCGGGTGCGAGTCTCTAGAGGAAAGTAGGCGTTCATTTCGTGAATCGCTACTGAGACAAATTTAGAGAACCAGCATTTGAGGCTGACTGCAGTACAATTTTACTGCTGCCAACTTATATTTCGCGGAAAGACCACAAAGATAAGATAAGAGAGATTAGGGGTCGTACAGAGGCATGTAGGCAGTCATTTTTCCCTCGTTCTGTTTGGAAGTGGAACAGGGAGAGAAGATGCTAGTTGTGGTACAAGGTACCCTCCGCCACGCACCGTATGGTGGATTGCGGAGTATGTATGTAGATGTAGATGTAGATGAAGAAGCTTGCAATTGACACTGGGAGTGACTATTGCGAGTACAAGGCTGCTATGAAAAAAGATGGGCGTGAAAACGATTGATAGGATTCTGAATTTGCCGGGTCACTGATACAGCCGGTGAGAGATGAGGTGCTGTCGCCTGCCTGCTGGGGCTGCCAAAGCGTCGTACTGCAGGAGATGACCCCACGTCCGCCGTTGATTGCCCCACGTCTGCAAAAATATAAAATTTCGCCCAAGTGTCTGGACATCTTTACAACTAACTGCTCTCTCCATATAAACAGAAGAGCTCTAGCAACTGTACTCCGTGACGGTCGAGAAGCAAGTCGGCCTCTCCCTTTTGCTCAAAACCTTCCGAAAAACAGCCGTTACCCCCTGTGTTCTCGAATGAACCTATCATGGCCCAGTAGTGGTTACCGTACCAATCATGTTTTCTAGCAAGCAGATCCCATCTTCCTCACCCAATCACTGCAGGGCAGTAGACATTCTGTTCTCTGGAAAAACAGCACACAATGCCTGGAGGCCCTGCAGCCAAACCTCCGGCACGTTTCAAAAGATGAGGGAAGCTTCCTAGTGATACAAGCTCCGTCTCGTCCATAAAACGATTTAGCGGGCGCCGTTTCGGCGGGGCGCGGCGGCTTCTAAGAAACGCGACATCCAGAGAAATCCGTCGTCCCGTCTCACAGAGTACGCTGTTCTTGTAATAAACACATTGTCCGGGCGCCAGCTCGACGCCGCTTTACCTGGACCAGCCGGCCGGTGTGGCCGAGCGGTTCTAGGCGCTTCGGTCTGGAACCGCGTGACCGCTCCGGTCGCAGGTTCGAATCCTGTCTCGGGCATGGATGTGTGTGATGTCCTTAGGTTAGTTAGGTTTAAGTAGTTTTAAGTTGTAGGGGACTGATGACCTCAGATGTTAAGTCCCATAGTGCTCAGAGCCATTTGAACCATTTTTTTTACCGGGACCCGCACATGTGATAAGGAGACCAGACTCCACACCACGCCCCCTCGTTAATAAACGGATAGGCTGGCGCCAGGATGCCCAGCACAGCCAGTTTCTAAAGAAGTGTCATTTCGCATTCGGCCACGGCGTTCCCACCCTCTTGCTTGGCCGCTAGCGGAAAAAGGCCGTCTGCCAGAATGGAAGCCCATAAACCACTGCCCTGCCAGGCCTACGGCCCGTTTCGATGACTCCAATGGAACCTGCGAACTGTCTTGCTGCTCAGGGAAAGTTCTAAAGCAATGGTCGCCTCCAGTGTCCAAAAATCCGTCGCTGTAGTCAAGTTTAACTCTACTACTGCTACTCAAGTCATGCAAGTATTGTGATACAACACCCTCAGCGGCATTTTAACGAGAAGGAAGTACTTCTCTGGGCGATATCACTAAACTGGTGTCTTGCTGCTTCGGTAAGTCCCTTGTAGCACAGTAGTAGCGCTCAGTCGCCAGGTTCCATGTAGGTGGTGATCCTGCCGAAGTGGAGTGTTTAGGGACGCCAGTTGTTGTCAACAACGTTTGAACTATTCATGTTTTAATACAGAAATTCCTTTGTCACACACGTCACAGAATTAGTATTTGCAATATGGCGGCTCTGGACTACGCCGTTACATTCGACCCTTCACACACATCAACACAGTTGTCTGACTTAACATAATGATAGGCACTGCCCGCGACACGTAGCGTTCTTATAAATAATAACTTCAATTTATTTCTTGCTTAACATCTGAAATATTCACTCGCAACCGTTCTATTAGAGGCGCCCCGGTTACTCGACCGTGCATTTTGCGTGGCTCCTCGCGACTGACTCACCCTGTCTTCCCGAAGGACAAGAGAAACCACCCTACCTTTCTCCCTCAGCCAATAAGGACACTTCTCTCGTCCCTATTATTTATATATATATATATATATATATATATATATATATATATATATATATATATATATGCAAACTTTCAGCCAATGGGCGTTCAGATCGCCGTTGCTAGGCGGATCTGACGTCAATTTTGCTGACATTGTGACGAAAGTTTGTCTCGGAACACTGTCTCAGATTGTAAGATCCTACTCCCAAATAGTCGGATCTTGTCCCTACTAAGGTTGCATAACATTGCCTCCTATGATTTCATCACTAATGCTCCTTGCTGACGCTTAATTGTTAAATGTACACGTAGCCTGACTGCTACTGAGCATTCCCGATCGCATAAATGTGCGTAATACTGCGTGATACTTGACTTAAACACGTGAAGGGAATGCACAAATGCATTACAATGAGATCAATCAGTGGTTTACCCAAATCCTAATAGTCCATAAGATTAGTATCAGTCAGGGGAAATTTAGATACACCAAAGGCGAATGAAATTGTATGATAATCACAGAAACAAAATCAAAGGCGAAGTGCCTGACGGGTATTACCACAGCAGTGGCTCAAGGTTTTCTACCATCGATTGAGTTACCGGCAAGCAGAACTGAAAGTCGTCTCACATTGCAGGCGCTGACTTGTACCAGATTCGATAGTGATTACAGCTTATGTTGCAGAGTAATATGTATTATGTTATAAACTTCAGACCTCTCAGTAGAAAAAAAGTTTTGTGTCACAGTACGCAGGACAGTGTAATATACAAAAAGTTGCGAGCTATTATCTTGAGAGACTGGTGTACCTTATGCTTAATAGTGGCAGCTCCAAATCCAATACTGCTAAATTCAGCAGAGAAGATCTAAAGGTTTAAAACTATACAGTATGTTCGTATGCCCCTCGAAAATGCTTTGAAACGTGGTACACAACCCGACTGTAAAGGCTCACCGCCGGCCGCCGTGGCCGAGCGGTTCTAGGCGCTTCAGTCTGGAACTGCGCGACCGCTACGGTCGCAGGCTCGAATCCTGCCTCGGGCACGGATGTGTGCGTGCTCCTTAGGTTAGTTAGGTTTAAGTAGTTCTAAGTTCTAGGACACTGATGACCTCAGATGTTAAGTCCCAAAGTGCTCAGAGCCATTTGAGCCATTCTTTAAAGGCTCACCGCCTGAAAGATACTCGAAGCAGAACCGCAGAAACTGTCCTATGTTAGCTACATTATCACTTACCTTCATCCAAATTAATTCGTATTGCTTTACTGTTTCGCTTGGCGGCCCACATCGTTCGGTTGAGGATATGACAAAAGATGGATTAGTAGGTGATCTTTCTTAACAAGTAAAGCAAAAATTGTCTATCGACAGTATGGTGGTGCAAGTTAGTAATATGTAAATAAAACTATTTTGTCTATTTATAACACGTTAATGGGAATTAATATAGAACAATTACGATCAATGTGATCTCTAAACGTTTGAAAGTAATTTTTTAAAATTTTCTCGGCAAATTGCACCTGTTCAAACAAATTTCGGGCTGCAACGTGCTGTCGTTAACGACATGGCACGATATTTCGACTGTGCATCTGCCAGTGAGCCACAGATGATCCATCGAAGACTGGCGTAAACGTTCCCCTTCAGCAATTTACGAGGGGTGATCAGTAAGTAATGCAATAATTTTTTTTCTTGAAAGCAGGTTGATTTCATTCGGGATTCCAATACGCCATATTATTCTTCACTCTTTTGGCCACAAAACAATGTTTTTTAACATAATCTCCGTTCAGTACGACGGCCATACGTCGCCTTATTGCGAGGGCCTGTATGCCCATGTGGTACCACTCTACTGGCCGACGTCGAAACCAACGTCTAGCCGCATCAACAATCTCCCCATTGCTCACGTACTGCTTGCAGCAGAGTGCACCTTGCTTTGGATCATTTGGACTAAACAGACGGAAGTCGAAAGTTGGGAGATTCGGCCTGTAGAGTGAATTAGGAAGAACAGTCAAGTGAAGCTTTGTGAGCTCCTCTCGGGTGCGTAGACTTGTCTGATGCCTTGCATTGTCATGGAGGAGGAGAAGTTCGTTTTCATTTTTGTGGCGACGAACACGCTGAAGTTGTTTCTTCTGTTCCCTGAAGGTAGCACTATCCGCTTCAGAGTTGACTGTTGCACCATGAGGAAGGACATCCAACAGAATAGTCCCTTTCGAGACCCGGAAGACCTGCCGAGGGTACATCTCTCAACTTTATCTTCGGAGGAAAGGTGGTGTGGCACCACTCCATGGATTGACGTTTTGTTTACAGTTCGAAGTAATGAGCCCATGTTCCGACACGTGAGACGACGTTCGACAAAAAATTGTCACGCTCAAGCGGTTCTACAATAGGTGGTCCTTCGTTGCTCTTTTCGGGCTTCTGTTAGGCGGCGAGGAACCGAGTGGGCACATACTTTTGAGTGCCACTAGTGGTGGACGAGTGTGTCAGCGCTATTAACAGAGATATCCAGCTGGGCAGCGATGTGTTTAACTGTGATCCGTCGATCACCTCGAATGAGAGTCTCCGCACGTTCCAACATTGCAGGAATCACAGCTTGTACGGCCAGCCAGCACGCGGGATGTTGCGATGACGATAGGCGTATCGCCCAACGACTCATCGTGCTTTTGTTGACTGCCAGGTTTCCGTGACCATTCTGCAAGCACCTATGAATATCTGCCATGCTCTAATTTTCCGCCAAAAGAAACTCAGCTCTGTGCTTGGAACGCACCTCAATTACAGACGCCATTTTGAAGGCTACATATAGCGCCGCCACCTATTGGAACTTCATAAACTATAGGAGCTGAAGCTTCGCAATTTTTAACCGAAACTGGCACAGGGAAAAATTTGTTGCATTACTTGAAACTTCCTGGCAGATTAAAACTGTGTGCCGGACCGAGACTCGAACTTGGGACCTTAGCTAACTTTTTTTTTTTTTTAATCTCATTTTGTTCGTTTTCGTTCGTTGTATCTGCTCGGAGCGGACGTCGCAAGACACCCGTTTCAGTTCGTTGTTGATCCATTAACTCAGTTTTTTTTATTACAGAGGGCAGCTAACCCTCTGACCGAACGCAGTGGCCGGCCGCGGTGGTCTAGCGGTTCTTGGCGCTCAGTCCGGAACCGCGCGACTGCTACGGTCGCAGGTTCGAATCCTGCCTCGGGCATGGATGTGTGTGATGTCCTTAGGTTAGTTAGGTTTAAGTAGTTCTAAGTTCTAGGGGACTGATGGCCATAGATGTTAAGTCCCATAGTGCTCAGAGACATTTGAACCGAACGCAGTGAGCTACCGTACCGGCAGCAACTGAGCTACCCAAGCACGACACTGCCAGGAAGTTTCATATCAGCGCACACTCCGCTGCAGAGTGAAAATCTCATTCTGGAAACATCCGCCAGGCTGTGGCTTAGCCATGTCTCAGCAATATCCTTTCTTTCAGGAGTGCTAGTTCTGCAAGGTTCGCAGGACAGCTTCTGTAAAGTTTGGAAGGTAGGAGACGAGGTACTGGCAGAAGTAGAGCTCTGGGGACGGGGCTGAGTCGTGCTTGGGTAGCTCAGTTGGTAGAGCACTTGCCTGCGAAAGGCAAAGGTCCAGAGTGCGAGTATCGGTCCGGCACACAGTTTTAATCTGTCAGCAAGTTTCATATCAGAGCACACTCCGCTCTAGAATGAAAATCTCATTCTGTTGCATTACTTATTGGACGCCCCTTGTATTACGGCGCAGTGAGTATTTCGCATATGCATCATTATCGTGGTGACTGGCTGACCACGCCACCGGCAGGCAATGTCTCCAGTGCTGGAAATGTGGAGCTCGCTGTCTTCAGTGTTGCCCTTCGCCGCTGCCATCGGCATACTCTGTCTTCCATTACAGAAAATGTGGATGGTCTTTTCGCAAGCTTTATTCAACTGGTAGCCGCTGTCACGTGTCATCAGATTTTCCGGCAGGAGTATTTGCAAAGATTCTTTTTATAATGAAGTTCCAAAAAGGTGTAGCTGTGACCAAAATTATTGTTTTATTGTACTCCGTTGAATGCGTGGTTGAGATACAATTTTCGGCAGTAGCAGACTTGCTTAATTTCAAAAGGCGAACGCCCCAGTGATGCTCAGTGTAGCGTTCTTCCAGGGCGCGCGTGGTCTGACCTGTGTAAACCAAAACACATTGGCAATATATTCTGTGAATTCCAGCCTTTCGCAACAACAACGTCCTTCACTAATCGAGCTGGCCGCTGTGGCCCAGCGGTTCTAGGCGCTTCAGTCCTGAACGTCGCTGCTGCTACGGTCGCAGGTTCGAATCCTGCCTCGGGCATTTTGGTTAGTAATAGCTGAGTGTACTGTATCGCTCAGTGGTTATCAACATAGAAAGACTGGTGTCCAGGACTAGCAGAGCCGCAAACCGCCACCATAAGATCTGGACAAGAGTAAATAATAAACTGGCACAAATAGTCTGTAAACATACATTTGTGCTACTTTTATCAAACCGGAAATCATAAACATAGTCTGATGTACAGAGCAATAGTTGTCAACACCTGACAACAAAGTACGAATGTCAAGACACTGCACCCAGTCTGATCACTTGCTCATGGAGAACTGGCCCAGGCTGCTGCGGGGCTGTCCTACATCCAGTTTGCTGTGGTCACTCTTGTCAGCAGCCAGTGTAGGCAGGTTCAGAGAGTGCACATCATTGGCTGTGGTATTGTCATGCGCATCCTCAACCAGCGTCCGTCGAAATCTCTTGATGTGCTATCAACTGTTGCCAGATGCCAGCTGTAGTAGTGATACAACTGGAAGCACCTCCCAACATGAATAATTCTCTAATATTAATACCTATACCAAAAGAATAACCAACGCGTTCGAACCACATGGCTCCAGCATTGGACCAAGGAGGAGTTGCACAATAAGCTGTCACATGACAAAGACATGACCAGAGACACAGCAGAAAATCAGCTTTGGCAGTGAATGTGCATAGCATCAGATCTGTTATTACTATAGGAACTGTCCAGTGCTCTGCCTGGAGTTAGCTGCAGAAGGCACAGAAAATCTGACTTATAGCTGCCGTCCGTTGTGGCCGAGCGGCTGTAGGCGCTGCAATCTGGAACCGCGCGCAGGTTCGAATCCTGCCTTGAGCATGGATGTGTGTGATGTCCTTAGGTTAATTAGGTTTATGTTGTTCTAAGTCTAGGGGACTGATGACATCAGATGTTAAGTCCCATAGTGCTTAGAGCCATTTAAACAATTTTTTTTCACTGATCGAGAAGGTCTGCAGTTTTAGATGGAGGGCGGAAAAACTCTTTCACCTGAAATTTACGGAGGATTCATGCTATATTAAACGAAATGTTGCTGCAGAGGCAAGGAAAGATAGCCATTTGGCGGCGTGTTTTCCTCTCTATCCACTTCCCACTTCTTGGTTTTAACTGATACTGAGTGCCCTGTTAATCTCCTAGGTGGAATATCCATGGTCCCTGAACACTGTTTTACTGTGTTTTGGTTGCCGAGGTCTTTAGGCAAACTATCTGGATCTGAGACTACGTGAGCTCTGTGTAAAAGTTTTCATTACTTATCTGATATGGTCATCTATTCTTCAGTAGTCTTCTGTAACATCATAATTCAAAAGCTTCTTTTCCCTTTCAGTATATACTCATTATCGTCCATATTTTACTTCTATAGAAATTAATGACTTCCAGGAAAGATTTTCTACCAATTACATTTATTTTCGATGTTAACACACACCATGACGAAAACGTGAACTACCCAGAAACATGGTCGAATTCAGTGTGACTTTGTACACATACACAACTTTGCTGTGTACGTGAATGATTAGAGTAGCAATTGTCTATGACAGATGTAACGACCACCGGAGTGCATATGTGTTGTTCGTTTAGTGTTGTTACCAGGCGTGGTAGGGGCATGAATAGCGTCAGATGTTGAGTGATCGTTATGAAAGACACAGAGATTTCGTGTACTTTTCCGAGGCAGCATTATCAGCACCTCACAGAGTTTTCAAGGGGCCTCATTGATGATCTCCAATTGGCCGACCGGTCGCTTCGTGTAATATCGAGATTTGTGGGGCATCTGGATGTAACAGTGATCCGATGTTGGACTGCATGGGAACGAGAGGACAGCCTTACTCGTTATCAAGGTTCAGATCGACCACATCTGACCACCATATGGGAGCATCGCCGTATTGCGCATCAAGTACCCTGTAACCACTTCACATCCACGCCTGCCGCCTGAGAACAAGTAAAAGACTCCGCCCAACATTCTGTGTCACCCCGCACCATTGGACTGAACAAGCCGCAGGTGGACAAGGGAACCATCGTCGCATGCGTAAGCTACCGTTAACACCTGAATGGAAACAACTGCGTTTGGAGTGGTGCCGCGACCGCGGAGCATAGACTACTGAAGAGTAGTGCCGCATTGTGTTCAACGATGAAACGCGGTCCTGCACTACCCTGGGTGACAATCGTCGGGAGTGTGGAGGCGACCTGGGGACAGGTCCAATTTTTCCATTGTTTTGGAGAGGTGCAGAAGTGTTATACCTGGCGTCATGGTGTGGGGAGCTATCGGGTATGATTTTGGGTCATGGCTAGTAGTGATAGAGGGTACCACGGCGCCACAACGGTACATCACGGACATCCTCCATCTCCATGTGTTACCTCTCAGGCGGCAGTACTGTGGTCCTATTGTCCAATAGGACAATGCTTTTCCACACACACACACACACACACACACACACACACAGCATGTGTCTCTAAGAATTTTGTGACTGATGATGCATGGGACCACCTCGGATATCAACTCTGCCCCAGTGCCAGTACCCGGTATATCGAGGGTCAGTTACAACAGTTGCCTCAGGGGAGGATACAATGGCTTTGTGACACATTTTCCAACTGAACCAGTGCGTGCATGCAGGGTAGAGGGGTGTAACGTTGCACTAATGAATGGACTCATATCGACAAGTTTTTTGAAAATTTTGAAACATCCCCTTTGGAAAATTAAAATTACAGTTCTGGTAAACTTCTACGTTATTTGATTTTCAAACAGCTGAGCACAACTCAACGTACTCAAACAGTTTTCGCTTTACTTATTCTGATCATCACTAAACTGACACACAATATTTTTAGCGCAACGCAATCTGACTTTCAATAATCCCTACAAAAGAATGGCCCCGACTAACAATAACCTATACCTTTCATGAATCACTTACCTCACAAGAATCTTCGTTACTCGAACTACTGCAATACAGCAAGCGCCAGTACTGCCAGCTAAATTAAAGATTCTGACCACTGAAGGCACTAACTACTGATAGGCATAGTTAGCAAATGAAAGATTTTAATAGAGAACAATCAATGTATTTACCTTAATAATGTTCAAAAGTCATCATATATATATCAGTTCATGACATCCAGTCTTACAAGTTTCCTTTTTCTGACGGACACACGTCCATATCGTCCGCTCATAGTAACCTCTCAAAACTCTAGCATCTCTCTCTCCACATCCGCCGTTGTTGGCGACTCACATCCAACTGCCCAACACTATGCGCTGTTCACATCCAACTGCCCAACACTACGCAAGCGAATATTCCAACAATGAGTCCAACCAGCCACAGACTGCACACAGCACAGTCAGTGATTTTCATACAGAGCGCTACGTGGCGTTACCAACATATAAATCTAAACAGTCTACGTACAATTTGACTCGATTTTTCAGCTGGTACAATAACGTTACATATTATGTCAAACGACCGTCTGCTTATCTGGGTAGTAACGTGCTCTCCTCCCATGCGAGCGGACCCGGGTTCGATTCCTGGCCGGGTTGGAGATTTTTCTCCGCTTGGGGACTGGGTGTCGTGTTATCCTCATCATCATTTCATCCTCATCACCGGCGCGCAAGTCGCCCAATGTAGCGTCGACTGATGTGAGACTTGCATTTGGCGACCGAACTTCGCCAGACGGGGCCTCCTGTCCAACGATGCCATAAGCTCATTTCAATTTTTCCATCATGTCAAAGAGTGATATTTCATTACGTCTCCCCCTCCCGTCGTGGGTGCTACACTTTTTTTGCCAGACCGTGTAGTTCCTGATATGTATTTCAAACACTTCTGTAATATTTCAGTATGGGCTGTACAAGTGTCTCGTATGCAATGTACGAAGGTTGACTGAAAAGTAATGCCTCCATCTTCGTAACTCTTCAACAGTGGCAGCATTAGTATGCGGCAGGTACTGGCTTGTTCTGTAGCCTCTCTCTGCAGCTCCAGTTGGCGGGAAGCCTTAGCATTGAACGGTTGTGTTGTTACAGTGTAAAGTATGGAACCGGCGCAGACGGTCGGTCAATGCGATTTAAGCAACGTGCAGTCATTGAATTCTTGACAGCAGAAGGTGTCACCCCAATGGAGATTCATCAAAGAATGAAAGCAGATTATGGTGATTGTGTTGATGTGAGTACTGTGGGTCGCTGCGCGAGAAGTTTTAAGACGTTGAGGCGGGATCATTTGACCTGCTTGACAAACAAAGAGTTGGACGGTCTGTGACAGCAATCACCGAGTTTCACAAGCAGAATATTGAGAGATTGATTCAGGACGATCGTCGTATCACTTAGAGAGAAACTGCAAGCACAATCGGCGTTTTACAAGAATGTATGGGTCATATTATTGCTTTGCTTGGCTATCAGAAGGTCTGTGCACGATGGGTATCCTGGATGCTGACTCCCGAAACGAAAGCGCACAGACTTGAAATTTGCCAGGAACTCTTCTCGCGTTGCGAGAATGAAGGTGACGCTTTTCTCCATTCGATTGTGACAGGAGATGAAACGTGGGTCACCATTACGACTATGAGAATGTGGTTGCAGAAAGAGAGTGTCGACTTTTTCCGTGACGGCTTCAAAAAACATGTTCACCGTTGGCAGAAATGTATCCAGTTGGCTGATGATTATGTGGAAAAGTGAATATTGCTAATTAAAGATCATATTCCAAGGATTATTTCTGCGTTTTATTTATTAAAAGATTCCCATCCAAACCCAATTAACGAAGGTGGAGGCATTACTTTTCATTCAACACACGTACTTCGTATAAAAACTACTGTTATGGAGTATCCTATAAACAAACTATAGCCTGCCGTTTGTTTTACCAACAGCTGAGTCCATATGGTCGTTTTATCTCATGTACGGTAACTAAGTTCCTCTCAAAGATCTGTATGACAAACTGACTCTACTTGTGACTCATTAGGCTGGTAGGCAAAGGACACGACATATCCATGTTTGTGGTGGTGTGCAACTAAGGAGGCAGCTGCGTGATGCGATCTGCGTGGAGAAGGGTGGAGGATACTTTGCAGCATCGCCAGTACACTGTCTGTCTCTGTCCAACGCCACACCATAGCCTCCAACAGTTGCTCACCCAGGTAGTTGAATGCTGGGGAAAGCCTGAGTGCCACACAGGACAGTGTTTTTGCATCCCTGCAACAATTTATATGGTTGGAAAACTGTCGCTGTCGGATTTTAAAGTAAAACTTGTAATATTTGCTTTAAGCCACCCATCAAGTACGCACACCATACGTAAACAAACATGAAAATCAACTTTGACTGTTCTATGCGCACATCCAGAAGTGCACGTTGTAGACAGACGAAGCAGAGTGACGCTATTGGTAGGGATCAAATCAGATAGCACAGTGTTTAGCACAGTGGACTCACATTGGGGAGGACGATGGTTAAAATCCTGATGTAGGTTTTCAGTGATTTCCCTTAATGTTTAAGGGGGTATGTTGATGCAAAACACACACTATTTAAAATATGCATCAAATCCACAATTTTGAAGATATGGGAATGAAATTTTGTTCTTTGCTTTACATGAAATTGCCACATTTGTTCACACGAAACTGCCACATTTACTGTTACGTTCCATGGGTTATGATAGCATATGTACCTTTTTCTCATAAACTATTCAAGAGATTTCTACAACATGTTTTCTGTTTAATTTCTTTGCACATGGTAAGCTTTTCTTATGGGGTTTTTTGAATATATCAAATAGGAGAATTTTAATAAGTTTTTAATTATAATTCTGTAGGTATAATACAAAATTCATGCAACATTCCAAGAACTTTGCCCCATATCTCAGCTTACACTCAGAATTTCAAAATTTACTTTTGAGAATACATTTATTGGGATTATAGAAATGAGCGTCCAACATTTCACAACTCTAACATTCATATATTCTCAGAAAAAGGTACATAATCTTTAATAAACATTATTTTCATGAAACCCAATGCAAAGTTCAATCTAACGATTTTTCTTACGTCATCTCTTTAGGAGGCCTGAGATTTGTACTCAGAGTCCACTTTCCCTCCACTGCTTCTTCTCTGGTTTCTTTTTTTCTGCCATCTTTCCTTTAATAGCTATTCAAGTGACTTTTCAGCCGCAGAGAGGCACTGTAAATCTATTTGTCTCACAATGTCCTGAGTGAAATTTCCTATCTTAAACTCAATTCTCTTTAATACCTTCATCTTCCCTACGTTTCCATCACTAAATAGAAGAACTGCATCATAATTTGCGATTCTGACAACTGTAACAGATGAAAACGTGATTTTAGGGCAACGTTTCCATATGATATGGAAAAGAGTCACAGATGATCTATGAAACCGAAACTTACATATCACAGCCCTCTAGATGCTTCCCCTGCAAGTTTTTGTGAAAGTAATCCACGGAATTGTTGTTCATTGACCTAGCATTGAAGTGTTGCTTCAAAACGTATGTGTGGCAGGCATTTAACTATTTTTTAGGCACTTTGCATGTGAATTCATCATTGAAACTTTGGGAACTTATTGTCCGTGAGCTCTAACAATAAATAAAAAATAAACTGAAAACTGGCATATTGGCCAAATTCTGGGATGGTGCCTTCCTTAATCCCATCTTGGGCTCCATCTCTATTGATTTTGTTGTCAACAGGATGTTAAACATTGATTTTCCTTCGAACTGCGCAGCTCCCCACTATTCCCCTTCTTATGTGCACACCGCTGAAGTGAACTGTATACCTTTGAATTTCTCTACATTAAGAGCAAGTAGAAAATCTTTTCACCTTCACGATCTAGTTCGACATTACTGCAGTTTTAGCAGACAGAATTTCCTCATAGATAACTGAGTTATCTGCGAAAATTCCGAGATTGCAACAGCTAATACTATCTACTATTTCATTAGATCTTAACACGATCCACAGCAAGAGTCCGGTTACATTTCCCTGGGGCACACCAGATATTACATCAAGTGCTTGTATGTGTGTGTGTGTGTGTGTGTGTGTGTGTGTGTGTGTGTGGTTTCGGAGCTCTCAGTCAGTAGATACGATAGGAGTCAGTCATCATCACAAAGCAACAGAGAAGTTGCAATAGGGATTCGAATATGGCGCCTTCTGTTGTGAGTGATGGCCACTAGTTTCAACAACTTCTGCCGGCCACTGTGGCCGAGCGGTTCTAGCGCTTCAGTCCCGAACCACGCTGCTGCTACAGTCGCAGGTTCGAATCCTGTCTCGGGCATGGATGTGTGTGATGTCCTTAGGTTAGTTAGGTTTAAGTAGTTCTAAGTTCTAGGGGACTGATGACCACAGTAGTTAAGTCCCGTAGTGCTCAGAGCCACCTCCGATATTAAGTCCCATAGTGCTTAGAGCCATTTGAACAATTTTTTTTCAACAACTTTTAACGGCAATTTACATCGAAGTATCATTTCATGCGATTTACATTGCCATATCAGTGTAATGCAGATGGTTTTTCAAACGAATTTGCATATGTGAAAAAAAACTGCCATCACTTAATGGATGGATGTACCCTAACACATATGTTTGTATACTTTGCGAGGCACCCACGCAGTTCTGCAATTTTACAGGTGATTTCAAGGGGATGGACATGATGGACTTGGTGTACCACATACGTGAGAAATACGGCGACATCGCCAAGCTTGACGGCATGCCAGGACGTCCCCCTCTGGTCTTCCTGTACAACGCCAACGACATCGAGAAGGTATGTGATCACACAGAAAAGGTACATAGAGACATGGAGAAGATACACAGCGATAAAGAGAAGGTGTGTGGTGACACAGAGATATGCCAACATATGAGGGCCACTAGCTTAATATCGTGTTGGTCTACATTTGGAATGTAATGCACGGAATGGTTTAGAAAAGTCCTTTGCAGGTTCCCAGAGGTGTGTGGCACGAGGTGTCTCCAAACAGGTCATGTAATGTTTTACGGGTCGGTGGTTTGTGGGCACAGAGATGGCACCTAATAGCATCCTTGTTGTCACCCCATACGCTGATGAGACAGAGCATTATCACCAGTGCCCATCATGAGACTGAATGCTACATAATAGATCTGCAGGCACGTGGCGCAGAAAGGAAAGATTATAAGTGGAGCAGAGATGGAATGTGGAATCAATCTAGCGACAGTATGGGATGCAAGTGCGGAAATGCACTAACATAAGAGAGTTTGCCAAAGCGCAGATTGTTATGACCTTGTGCTTGGGAACGAGCGTCTCGGAAACTACTGTAGTATGATTATGAGTTCGTGATATAACTGTTATCCTATGGGAAGAGGCCGTCGCTGTTGGGGAATTCGTAGAGCATGAAGGGATGCAGGTGATCGGCAATAATGTTCATGTGTTCCCCAGCTATTGTGGTGCCTTCGATTAATATCACAAATTCTAGAGAATCTCAGGTAAATGTCCCCCACATAATACTATTGTCGCCTTTGGCCTGCCCCCAGGGAGTGGCCCACGTTTTGACCATTTATTGACCTGGATGATAGCGTATTTGGACACAATCAACACTCTGGCTAATAAGAAACGTGATTCGTTTGTCCGTGCAATATGTTTCCATTGATTCACAGTACAATCTCGATCATCCCGTGTCCACTGCACTCGTGATTGACCACGTCGTTCGGTACACCTGGGAACATGTGGGGGCCACCTGCTGTGGAGCTGCCGGCCGAAGTGGCCGTGCGGTTAAAGGCGCTGCAGTCTGGAACCGCAAGACCGCTACGGTCGCAGGTTCGAATCATGCCTCGGTCATGGATGTTTGTGATGTTCTTAGGTTAGTTAGGTTTAACTAGTTCTAAGTTCTAGGGGACTAATGACCTCAGCAGTTGAGTCCCATAGTGCTCAGAGCCATTTTTTTGCTGTGGAGCTCCACGTTCACCAACGTGTGCTGAATGGTGTAGTCCAAAACACTTGTTCTTGCTCCACCACTGTACTCTGCCAGATCTTGCCACAAAGCGCCGCCTATTCTGTTCTGCTGAGCAGGAAAGTTTTCGACCACCACTTTCTGTGATGAGACGTGGAGGCCCAACACTTCGTCTCCTACTTGAGGTTTCGTCGTTCTTCAACAACTTTCCATGGATGCTCATGACAGTACCGTGTGAACAACCAAACAGCTTGCCTCACCGTTTCCGGAACGCTTATGCCCAAGCACGAGGTCATAACAATCTGTGCTTTGGCAAACTCTCTTATGTTAGTGCACTTCCGAATTTGCATCCCATATCATCGCTAGAATGTTTCCACATTCCATCTCTGCTCCATTTATAATCTTTCCTTTCTGCGCCACGTGCCTGCAGATCTATCATGTGGCATTCAGTCTCATGGTGGGCAGCGGTGATAATGTTTTGTTTCATCAATGTATGTGGTGGCATAGGAAAGGTATAGTGCATGCAGAAGTCGTGCCTTGGGAGGGCAATAATGATGAGAGCTGCGGACAGGTGCTGTAGGGGAAACGCTCAGCGCTAGAGGGGAAGTGCCATTCTAAACTGAAGCCTGCACTCAATTTTTTTGTAATTACTAAGTGAAGCGTCTCCACGTCCACCCCTCACAGTGACCGTTCAAAAGGATCTACTGTCACCTCTGCTTTGGTTAGTACCTAAAAATAATTCCACTGAAAATGCAACAAAAGCAGCGATTTATTTTCACCTAGCTTGTTAACCATTTGTAACTTTCAGAGAAGCGTCATGAGTGCTGAACCTTGACTAAAACCTACATTTCTCTTGTTGCTGTGTTGAAATTTGCTTCTTTTGCTAAACACAGTACATTGTCACTCCACTAACATGTTTTGTAGACACAGCTGCGAGAGAATTACGAAACTGTGGTGTATTAAGTCTATTGAGGATCTATGGAAGAGTATGGTCAATAGCTCATGAAAAAGCACATCCTAGGCACAAAAATAAACGTGCAATCACTTATGTTGCTTTAAAACTCACAGCATTTCTCATTTCGCCAGCTATCAACCTCCCTTAAAAATTACGCTCTTTCATCGAATAAGCCTGTAGTTAGTGGAATAACATGGTAGACAATGAAATTTTGCATACTAGCCATATGGTTAAAAACTCTCCTCTTTGTATGCTACGATTTGCCATGATCTCATTTCGATATCTCAAACCATTTATGAAATATGAGGAATGTTGTGGATATTTCCTTCTCCTTTATCGCTGGCGCACGCTATCGCAAATGAGTGTGCTGCGTCAGATCAATTTTCTCGAGATTCGTGACAGACTTCCACCCAAGTCTAAAGAAAAATTCAATCCACCCAAATCTAAAAAAAAAATTCAATTTGTTAGCTAAATTTCATACACTGCAATATACAGGGTGTTACAAAAAGGTACGGCCAAACTTTCAGGAAACATTCCTCACACACAAAGAAAGAAAATATGTTATGTGGACATGTGTCCGGAAACGCTTACTTTCCATGTTAGAGCTCATTTTACTACTTCTCTTCAAATCACATTAATCATGGAATGGAAACACACAGCAACAGAACTTACCAGCGTGACTTCAAACACTTTGTTACAGGAAATGTTCAAAATGTGCTCCGTTAGCGAGGATACATGCATCCACCCTCCGTCGCATGGAATCCCTGATGCGCTGATGCAGCCCTGGAGAATGGCGTATTGTATCACAGCCGTCCACAATACGAGCACGAAGAGTCTCTACATTTGGTACCGGGGTTGCGTAGACAAGAGCTTTCAAATGCCCCCATAGATGAATGTCAAGAGGGTTGAGGTCAGGAGAGCGTGGAGGCCACGGAATTGGTCCGCCTCTTCCAATCCATCGGTCACCGAATCTGTTGTTGAGAAGCGTACGAACACTTTGACTGAAATGTGCAGGAGCTCCATCGTGCATGAACCACATGTTGTGTCGTACTTGTAAAGGCACATGTTCTAGCAGCACAGGTAGAGTATCCCGTATGAAATCATGATAACGTGCTCCATTGAGCATAGGTGGAAGAACATGGAGCCCAATCAAGACATCACCAACAATGCCTGCCCAAACGTTCACAGAAAATCTGTGTTGATGACGTGTTTGCACAACTGCGTGTGGATTCTCGTCAGCCCATACATGTTGATAGTGAAAATTTACAATTTGATCACGTTGGAATGGAGACTCATCCGTAAAGAGAACATCTGCACTGAAATGAGGATTGACACATTGTTGGATGAACCATTCGCAGAAATGTACCCGTGGAGGCCAATCAGCTGCTGATAGTGCCTGCACACGCTGTACATGGTACGGAAACAACTGGTTCTCCCGTAGCACTCTCCATATAGTGAAGTGGTCAACGTTACCTTGTACAGCAGCAACTTCTCTGACACTGACATTAGGGTTATCGTTAACTGCACGAAGAATTGCCTCGTCCATTGCAGGTGTCCTCGTCGTTCTAGGTCTTCCCCAGTCGCGAGTCATAGGCTGGAATGTTCGGTGCTGCCTAAGACACCGATCAATTGCTTCGAACGTCTTCCTGTCGGGACACCTTCGTTCTGGAAATCTGTCTCGATACAAACGTACCGCGCCACGGCTATTGCCCCGTGCTAATCCATACATCAAATGGGCATCTACCAACTCCGCATTTGTAAACATTGCACTGACTGAAAACCACGTTCGTGATGAACATTAACCTGTTGATGCTACGTACTGATGTGCTTGATGCTAGAACTGTAGAGCAATGAGTCGCATGTCAACACAAGCACCGAAGTCAACATTACCTTCCTTCAATTGGGCCAACTGGCGGTGAATCGAGGAAGTACAGTACATACTGATGAAACTAAAATGAGCTCTAACATGGAAATTAAGCGTTTCCGGACACATGTCCACATAACATCTTTTCTTTATTTGTATGTGAGGAATGTTTCCTGAAAGTTTGGCCGTACGTGTTTGTAACACCATGTATTATGTAATATGCACCAAACACAAAATCATAGGGCTCTCTATTGCTCGTTGTAAACTTTTTGGATTTGGTGCATTGTCTTACTTAAATGCAAATATCACAATAACTATGACCCTTAACGAAATGATGGGCGTGTCATCATGAAGCTGACATGTAAAGCTATAAGTAACGCTAAAATGAAATTTTTTACCAATCAGTTTCTGTAAAATTATTTGAGAACGACTGCAGGGTATTCGCCTCCATTCAGTCATTGCATAGCGCCACCGACCGGCTGAAAGCGAGCAAACAATGACGACCTCCATCTCCGAACAAACGAATGAACTCTTCCAGCGCTTCGGACGAAAACTGGTCACTGTGCATCGAGCCCCGTATCCTGCGCGGGCTCTGCATGGTGACACAGGGAAGGTATATGGTGACATAGAGAATATATGAACTGACGTGGAGAATTGACATAGTGACTTATGTGGTGACATAAATTCAAATGGCTCTAAGCACTACAGGACTTAACATCTGAGGTCATTAGTCCCCTAGACTTAGAACTACTTAAATCTAACTAACCTAAGGACATCACACACATCCATACCCGAGGCAGGATTCGAACCTGCGGCCGTAGCAGTCGCGCGGTTCCGGACTGAAGCGCCTAGAACCGCTCGGTCACAGCGGCCGGCTGTGGTGACATAGAGAAAGTGCATGGTGATATAGAGACAGGAGGTGCATAGTGGCACAAAGAAGGTGCACAGTCTCAGAAGATATTTTGTGCCGTGGAGAAGGCAGGGGGTTACAAATAATAAGTATATGGTGACTTAGAGAAGGTGTATGTTGACGTGGAAAAGGTATTTCGCGACTGAGAATGTACACGATTTCGCAGAGAAGGCCTATATTGTGGTAATACACATTGAGGTGACTAGGGACATTGGGTTTAACGTCCCGCCGAGATCGAGTCGTTAGAGCCAAATATTATAAAAACTACTGTGCTACATTAAGAAAGGTTATTAAAAAGTCCAGAAGCATGTGCATCATGTCTGAGATTAATACCTCTGATAACAAAATCAAAAAAATTTGGAATATTATTACAAGGGAGACAAGGCAACCAAGAGTACAGGATGACGGTATTACCATCAAAGCGAATGGAAATTTGACAAACAACAAGCCGGAAGTCGAAAACATTTTGAATAATCATTTTTTAAATGTTGTAGAGAAAATAGGGTCTAAATGTTCATTAGAAGAAGCAAGGCAGTTAATGGAAGAGGCCTTACCCACACAATTTGATACAACTGAAATTCCACCCACCTCTCCTTCTGAAAATAGGAAGATGATAATCTCTCTCAAGAATAAAAGCTCACGTGGAACTGATGTCATTTCAAGCAGGATAATAAAAGCTTGTTCCCAAGAGAGAAGTGGGATTCTTAGCCACATATGTAGTAGCTCTCTGAAGCAGGGTATTTCCCCAGATAGACTGAAGTATGCCATTGTTAAACCACTGCATAAAAAAGGGGATACCTCTGATGTCAACAACTACCGCCCAGTCTCTCATCTGACTGCCTTACCCAAAATTCTTGAAAAAGTCATGTGTTTTACAGTAGTTTCCTTTGTAAAAATAAAGTCTTAACAAAGTGTCAGTTTGGTTTCCAGAAAGGTTTTTCAGCGGAAAATGCTATATATACTTTCACTAATGAAATATTAAATACTCTGAGTAACCGGAAGTCACCTGCTGGGATTTTTTTGGTGATCTCTCAAAGGCTTTTGATTGTGTAAATCATGGAATTCTTCTAGATAAGCTGAAGTACTGTGGTATGAATGGGGCAGCGCTCAAATGATTTAAATCATACCTAACTGGAAGAGTGCACAAAGTTGAAATAAGCAGTTCACATAATATGCAAAAAACTGGTGATTTCTCAAACTGGGGAACAATCAAGAATGGGATGCCACAAGGCTCGGTCTTGGGTCCTTTGCTGTTCTTAATATATATTAATGACTTGCCATTCTACATTCACGAAGATGCAAAGCTGGTACTTTTTGCCGATGACACAAGTATAGCTATCACACTCGACAGACAAGAATTAACTAATTAAATTCCACACAGTAAATGGAATGACACCTTTAATAAATATAGAATTCGATCAGAAATCCGTAGCTAAGGTAGAATATTCAAAATTTCTAGATGTATTCATTGATGAGGAGTTGAACTGGAAAAAATACACTGAAGATCTGCTGAAACGTTTGAGTTCAGCTACTTATGCTATTAGGGTCATTGCAAATTTTGGCTATATACATCTCACTAAATTAGTTCACCACGACTATTTTCACTCTCTGCTTTCGTATGGCGTCATATTCTGGAGTAACTCATAATTGAGTAAAACGTGTTCATTGCACAAATGCGTGTAATCAGAATAATCGCTGGAGCTCATCCAACATCATCCTGCAGACACTTATTTAAAAAGCTAGGGATCTTCACTGTAGCCTCGCAATATATGTGCATATATATATATATATATATATATATATATATATATATATATATATATATATTCACTTATGAAATTTGTTATTAACAATACGAACGCATTCAAAAGCAATCGCAGTGTACATGGCTACAACACTAGGAGAAAGGATGATCTTCACTACTCAAGGTTAAATGTAACTTTGGGTCAGAAAGGGGTAAGTTATGCTGCCACAAAAGCCTTTGGTCACTTACCTAATAGCATCAAAAGTCTGACAGATAGCCATATAGCATTTAAAAGGAGATTAAAATAACTTCTGAATGGCAACACGTTCTACTCATTAGATGAATTTTTGGATATAGTAAGTGGGTGATTTCCCCACCCCCCACCCAAAAAAAATTGTCATGTAATATTTTGTGTAATGTAATATCTTGTATAGACGCCTTTTATTAACCTGACACGTTCTACATCATTACGAAGTGTTGTACTCATGATCTATGGAACAGGTACTAGTCTAATCTAATCTAATCTAGAGGCAGAGCATAAGCTCGGATTGTTTAGGAATGAGAAAGGAAATCGGCCTTGCCCTTTCAGAAGAACCATCCCGGCATTTTCCTGCAGCGATTTAACGAAATCACAGAAAAGCTAAATCCGGATGGCAAAACGCAGGTTTGAATTGTCATCTTCTGGAATGCGAGTACAGTTTGCTAACCACAGTGCTACCTCGCCCACTCTGAGGTGACAAAAGTCATGGGTTAGTGGTATGCACATATACAGATGGCGATAGTATCTCGTACATAAGGTAGGGCAGTGCATTGGTGGAGCAGACGTTTGTACTAAGGTGATGCATGTGAAACAGTTTCCGATGTGATTGTTGCCGCACGACTAGAATTAACACACTTTGAACCGGAATGGTAGTTGGAACTAGACGCACGGGACATTCCATTTCGGAAATAGGGAATTCAATATTCCGAATTACACAGTGTCAAGAGTGTGTCGAGAATACCAAATTTCCAGCATTACCTCTTACCGCGGACAACGCAGTGGCCGACGGCCTTTCTGAATGACCAAGAGCAGCGGCGTTTGCGTAGATTTGTCAATGCTAACAAACAAGCAACACTGCTTGAAATAACCGCAGAAATCAATGTGGGAAGTACGACGAACGTATCTATTAGGACAGTGGGGCAAAATCTGGCGTTAATGGGATGCGGCAGCGGACGACAGATGCGGGTGCCTTTGCTAACACCGTGACATCGGCTGCAGCACCTCGTCTGGGTTCGTGACGATATAGGTTGGACCGTAGACGACCAAAACACCGTCGTATGGTGAGATGAGTCCGGATTTCAGTTGGTATGAGCTGGTGGTAGGATTCGAGTTTGGCGCAGACCCCAAGAAGCCATGGACCCCAGTTGTCAACAAAGCACTGTGCAAGTTGGTGGTTGCTCCATATGGGTGTGGGATGTGTTTACATGGAATGGACTGGGTCCTCCTGTCCAAACCAAACATTATGACTGGAAATCGTTACGTTCGGCTACTTGGAGACCATTTGCAGCCATTCATGGATTTCATATTCCCAAACAACGATGGAATTTTGATGGATGACAATGTGCCGTATCAATGGATCACAATTGTTCGCGATTTGTTTGAAGAACATTCTGGACAATTCGAGTGAATGATTGGGCCACCCAGATCGTCCGACATGAACCACATTGAATATTTATGGGACATAATGGAGAGGTCAGTTCGTCCACAAAATCCCGCACCAGCAACACTTTACCAATTATGGACTGCTATAGAGACAGCGTGGCTCAATATTTCTGCAGGGGACTTCCAACGACCTGTTGAGTCCATGTCACGTCGAGTTGCTGCAGTACGCCGCGCACAAGGGGGTCCGACAAGATATTGTGAGGTATTCCATGGCCTTTGTTACCTCAATCTATGTGGTGACTTAGAGAAGTTGTGTGGTGACATGAAAAAGGTGTGTCGAGGTAGAGAGCGTACGGAGTGCCGTAGAGAAGGAGCGTATCGTTGTAACATACTTTAGCTACTTGGCCTGACATCACAAGGGGACAGGAGGAAATGGCGCTTCATGCGTGATTTCTTGCAACTTTTAAGTTTACTTGGACGTCTTGCGACTCGTTTGAAATAGTATTTCGTCCCTTGTGTCAATATTTACACTACTGGCCATTAAAATTGCTACACCAAGAAGAAATGCAGATGATAAACGAGTATTCATTGGACAAATATATTAAACTAGAACTGACATGTGATTACATTTTCACGTAATTTGGGTTCATACATCCTGAGAAATCAGTACCCAGAACAACCACCTCTGGCCGTAATAACGGTCTTGATACACCTGGGCATTGAGTCAAACAGAGCTTGGATGGCGTGTACAGGCACAGCTGCCCATGCAGCTTCAACACGATACCACAGTTCATCAAGAGTAGTGACTGGCGTATTGTGACGAGCCAGTTGCTCGGCCACCATTGACCAGACGTTTTCAATTGGTGAGAGATCTGGAGAATGTGCTGGCCAGGGCAGCAGTCGAACATTTTGTGTATCCAGAAAGGCCCGTACAGGACCTGCAACATGCGGTCGTGCATTATTCTGCTGAAATGTAGGGTCTCGCAGGGATCGAATGAAGGGTAGAGCCACGGGTCGTAACACATCTGAAATGTAACGTCCACTGTTCAACGTGCCGTCAGTGCGAACAAGAGGTGACCGAGACGTGTAACCAATGGCACCCCATACCATCACGCCGGGTGATACGCCAGTATGGCGATGATGAATACATGCTTCCAACGTGCGTTCACCGCGATGTCGCCAAACACGGATGCGACCATCATGATGCTACAAACATAACGTGGATTGATCCGAAAAAATGACGTTTTGCCATTCGTGCACCCAGGTTCGTCGTCGAGTACACCATCGCAGGCGCTCCTGTCTGTGATGCAGCGTCAAGGGTAACCGCAGCCATGGTCTCCGAGCAGATAGTCAATGCTGCTGCAAACGCCGTCAAGCTGTTCGTGGAGATGGTTAATGTCTTGCAAACGTCCCCATCTGTTGACTCAGGGATCGAGAAGTGGCTGCACGATCCGTTACAGCCATGCGGATAAGATGCCTGTCATCTCGACTGCTAGTGATACGAGGCCATTGGGATCCAGCACGGCGTTCCGTATTACCCTCCTGAACCCACCGATTCCATATTCTGCTAACAGTCATTGGATCTCTACCAACGCGAGCAGCAATGTCGCGATGCGATAAACCGCAATCGCGATAGGCTACAATCCGGCCTTTATCAAAGTCGGATACGTGATGGTACGCATTTCTCCTCCGTACACGAGGCTTCACGACAACGTTTCACCAGGTAACGCCGGTCAACTGCTGTTTGTGTATAATAAATCGGTTGGAAACTTTCCTCATGTCAGCACGTTGTAGGTGTCGCCACCGGCGCCAACCTTGTGTGAATGCTCTGAAAAGCTAATCATTTGCATATCACATCATCTTCTTACTGTCGGTTAAGTTTCGTGTCTGTAGCACTTCATCTTCGTGGTGTAGCAATTTTATTGACCAGTGGTGTACATCTCTACGTGTCTCCTTCCCTTACTACCTTCGATAATTTGCCCAACATTTTGTAATCTTTGTGTGTATCATTTTTCCAAACCACCGATTGGAACATACATGGAGTTTTAAAACAAATGTGTCCCGTATTCTTAAAGGAGACAGTGCTGGTTACAATGGGAAACGAGTATTCTGAAACAAATACTTGTTTACATATGAAACACAATGTTGGTGGTGAAATAGGTCAGGACTCAGTGGTGTAGGACACTGTTGACGTTCATTGCTCAATTCTTATTGGTTGTTTCTGCCTCTGTTCTTAGCCCCACGACTGTGATGCTATTTTCAGACGTAGCACTTAAAATTGTCTCCTGTGCAAGCCATTCCACTTATAAGAATTTGAGGTTGCGCTGGCATCAAAATAAGATTGGTGATTCCATAGAGTGTGAACAAAGTAAACAGTTAAATATAGTCGCATTACTCCAGCACATAAATGGGAGATTTCGTCTGCTGTTTTGGTTTGGCTAACGGCGTACAATGGTTCAAATGGCTCTGAGCACTATTGGACCTAACATCTGAGGTCATCAGTCCTTCAGAACTTAGAACTACTTAAACCTAACTAACCTAAGGACATCACACACATCCATGAACGAGGCAGGATTTGAACCTGCGACCTTAGCGGTCGCGCGGTCCAGAGTGAAGCGCCTAGAACCGCTCGGACACTAACAGCGTAAATAGACTGGTACATGTCATGTACGCCGAATGACACCCTCAAGGCCGTATTCCATCTGAAAATAATGTTTGGCAGGTGGTTTCAGCGACATGCAGATAAAAAACCATTCGCAACAAGGACAAGGGGCTGTGGTGAACCCTGCAAAGTTCGCACACCAGATGGAAGGAGTGAGTGTTGCGATGAGGAGATGACGATCCTGTAACAAGCGTGAGAGGAATTAGAGCTGCTGAAGGCACTGACCACATTGTCGTGTGGACAGTTCTTAACGAGCAGATGCTTGATTCATATCGCCTGCAGTGTGTGGAAGCTCCGAGGCCACAAATGCCAGTTTACTGTTCTGCCAATGAATCCTAAGACAGAGTGTCAAAGATATATAGTCCACAGCTTACATTTTATTTGTGAATGAGATCAGATTCACTCATAAGGAGATAATAAATTACCATAATAAGCACCAGATGGAAGATATAAAACGTCAGACTGATAATTGGAAACAGGCATTAGGTTCTCTTTAGTATCAGTATGTGAACAGGAATTGTGGGCGACTGACTCATAGGACTTAATAGGTGATATTTGACACTAATTTCTGCACTGCATATTGCATACGCCGTTGGACAACTCTATTCTTCCAGAAAGGCAATGGATACTGTTTAGGCACTGTGGAGAACCGTCCTGTTTTATAAACCTCGTACTGCAGTACCTAAAGCGAACTTTTAATGAGCGATGGAGTAGTTGGGTGTACAGTAGCATGGACTCTCTGCTCACTTGACCTCATCTCTTAGGTTCTGGCCAACAATATGAGGGTGTCTGCAAACGTACAATTTTATTAATAGCTCTGGCCATTCAAATATTTTCCTTTTCCGCAACAATATGGTCTCATGGATGGTTCAGTTATGTTCCAACTCAGCATTTTTCGAATCTGTTTGGCGATGGCAGGTCTTCTTGCCCTTGGAAGGGAGTAAGAACTACGACAGAAGGTTTTATGTCGGATAATATCATGTTGGCATTCAGAACCTCAGATTATACTGGGCCTCTCTTCAAAAACATTTAAATACTTTAACAAAATTTTTGTTAAATCGGACAACTAATTATTACTTAAATACGCAAATTCAATTACATTATTAATAATGTCCTCCTTAATACAGGGAATGGTAGTAAACTCTGTTTGCTGCCTATTTGTATAGTTTGTGTCTTTGCCGATCAACGTTATTTTTATGACTTGGCAAAATTTCTCACGGCAAATGTCAGTCTTCATGAAATCATCACATACCTCAACACCATCAACTAAAAAATGGCATTTCCTGGAAGAAAGGTCAATTTTTGCGTCCCTTTCCTGAACAAATGCCGGCCAGTGTGGCCGAGCGGTTCTAGGCGCTTCAGTCAGGAACCGCGCGACCGCTACGGTCGCAGGTTCGAATCCTGCCACGTTCATGGATGTGTGTGTTGTCCTTAGGTTAGTTAGGTTTAAGTAGTTCTAAGTTCTAGGAGACTGATGACCTCAGATGTTACGTCCCATAGTGCTCAGAGCCATTTTGTTGATCATTACAATGATTTACATTAGAGTAAAGCTGATCTCTAACGTCATTACCGTCATAATAAAGTATCAAGTGAACTGATCGGTCACTGCTCCTTCCTAGGGTTGCCATCCGCTCCGACATGGGGCCGTCACCGCTATTGACCTTCTTGTCACGACATCCCGACAAGACCCAGTTTTGTCCATATTTTGCAAAATATTGTTAAGAGCTTGGTTCAATAATAACCTCGCATTTAGTTCTCCTGTACAGACGCTTTAGTTCTCCACATTTCTGTTAGAGGTTCGATTATACTAGTTTCAGTCAGTTTGATGATTCTACTGTCATTTCGTCCATTAATTATGGTTGTTATTGTTTGCATAACCGGATGTGTATTTATTATCCTGTCGTCTCTGATTGTGCTTCTTAGAATAATTATGGTGACTGTAGTTATTATTATTATTATTATGCATGAGGATGCATAAGGCAATGGAAACCACTGCATTAAAGACACATAACGTGTATCCACAGGACACGTGGCTTGTAATTGATCTCTCCATTGGCAAAAGATTCCGAAATAGTCCCTCATTCGGATCTCCAGGAGGGGCCGCCAAGGAGGAGGTGACCATGAGAAAAAAAAAATAACCAACGAAAGGGCGACGTTCTACGACTCGGGGCGTGGAATGCCAGAAGCTTGAATGTGGTGGAGAAGCTAGACATTCTGAAAAGGGAAATGCAAAGGCTCAATCTAGCTATGGTACAGGTCAGTAAAGTTAAATGGAAAGAAGACTAGAATTTCTGACCAGATGAGTATAGGGTAATACCAACGGCATCAGAAAATGTTATAACGGGAGTAGATAACGGGAATAAGATTTATTATGAATAAGAAGGTATGGCAGAGAGTGTGTTACTGTGAACAGTTCATTGATAGGGTTGTTCTTATCAGAACTGACAGCACATCAACACTGACAGCTACAGTTCAGCCATACATGCCGAAGCTGATGATGAAGAGAAGAGAAGTGTATGAAGACACTGAAAGAGTAAAACAGATGAAAACTAACAGTCATGGGGAACTGTAATGCAGTTGTACGGGAAGGAGTAGAAGAAAAGGTTACAGGAGAATATGGGCTTGGGACAAGGAATGAGAGGAGAAAGACTAACTGAGTTCTGTGATACATTTGAGCTAGTATTAGCGAATACTGTTCAAGAGACGTCGAATTCAGATACTGGATTGTGAGGCGTACCCAGGAGCAGATACAGACTCAGATCACAATGTAGTAGTGATGAAGAGTTGGCTGAAATTCAAGATATTAGTCAGGAAGAATCAATACGCAAAGAACTGGGGTACAGAAGTGCTATGGAATGACGAGATACTCTTGAAGTCCTCTAAGGCTGTTGATACAGCCATTAAGAGTAGCCCAGTAGGCAGTGCAGTTGAAGAGGAATGGACTTCTCTAAAAAGGCCAATCACAGAAGTTGGAAAGAAAAACATAGGTACAAAGTAGGTATCTGCGAAGGAGCCACAGCTAACAGACGAAATACTTCAGTTGATCAATGAAAGAAGAAAGTACAAAAATATTAAGGTAAATTCGGAAATACAGAAATACAAATCACTGAGGAATGTAATAAATAGGAAGTGCAAGGAAGCTAAGACGAAATGGTTGCACGAAAAATGTGAAGGAATTGAAAAAGAAATGATTGTCGGAAGGACTGATTTAGCGTATAGGACAGTCAAAGCAACCTTCGGTGGAATTAAAAGCAAGGGTGATAATATTAAGAGTGCAACTGGAATTCCACTGTTAAGTGTAGAGGAGAATGCGGATGGATGCAAAGAGTACATGAAGGTCTCTATGAGGAGGAAGATTTGTCTGATGTGATAGAAGAAGAAACAACAGTCGATTTAGAAGAGATAGGGGATCCAGTATTAGAATTAGAACGTAAGAGAGCATTGGAGGACGTAAGATCAAATAAAGCAGAAGGGATAGATAAAACTCCATCAAAATTTCTAAAACAGGCAACAAAGCGACTATTCACGTTGGCATTTAGAATGTATGAGTCTGGCGACATGCTGTTTGACTTTCGGAAGAATGTCATCCAAACAATTGCGAAAAACTGGAAGAACCGACAAGTGTGAGAACTATTGCACAACAAGCTTAACAGCTCATGCATGCATCCAAGTTGCTGACAAGAATAATATAGAAGATTTTTTGCTAAATGACGATCAGTTTAGCTTTAGAAAAGGTAAAGACACCAGAGAGACAATTCTGTTGTTGCTGGAAGCAAAACAAAAGAAAAATCAAGATACGTTCACAGGATTTGTCGACTTGAAAAAAGCGTTCAACAGTGTAAATGATGCAAGATGCTCGAAATTCTGAGAAAAATAGGGGGAAGCTATAGGAAGAGACGGGTAATATGCAATATGTAATGTACAAGAGCCAAGAGGGAAGTAATAAGAGTGGACGACCTAGAATGAAGCGCTCGGATTGAAAAGAGTGTAAGACAGGGATGTGGTCTTTCCCCCCTTCTGTTCAATCTGTACATCGAAGAAGCAATGATGGAAATGAAGAAAAACCTCAGGAGCGGAATGAAAATTTAAAGTGAAAGGATGTCAGTGATACGATTCGCTGACGACATTTCTATCCTGAGTGAAAGTGAAGAAGAATTACATGATATGCTGAATGGAATGAACAATCTAATGTTTACAGAATATGGATTGAGAGTAAATCGATGAAAGACGAAAGTAATGAGAAGTAGCAGAAATGAGAGCAACGAGAAATTTAACATGAGATTGATCGTCACGAAGTAGATGAAGGCAAGGAATTCTACTATCTAGGCAGCAAAATGAACAGTGACGGACGGGGCAAGGAGGAATCAAAAGCAGACTAGCGCCGGCAAAAAGGGTATTCCTGGCCAAGAAAAGTGTACTAGTATCAAACATAGACCTTAATTTGAGGAAGAAATTTCTGAGAATGTACGTTTGGTTCAAATGGCTCTAAGGACTATCGGGCTTAACAGCTGAGGTCATCAGTCCCCTAGACTTAGGACTACTTAAGGGGAGTTGTACCGCCCTATCTCGACAATGTTAAATTGGCTATATAAATGCCCCGTTTTCTCAGGAACTGTTGAGTATATAAATGTGGTGTTTTTATCACATGTTCTCCCATGTTTTGTGACTGTATTGCTCTACAATCACTTTAAAATAACAACTGGAAAAAAGTTATGATTTTTCCCTAAGCATATAATTTTTTGGTGTAAATTTTTACAATTTTAATTTCTTGAATTTTAACTATTACAGTAAATACTACTAAAGTAGAGCTACAACATCATTGTACTATCTACGTCATGTGGTAAATAATTCATTGATGTAGATTCAGAAGTTTCTGAGAAAGAGGGGCTTTTATACTGAAAAATATCATGTTGAGGAAATTGCGTTTAAAGAAAAAATTTTAATATACAGCCAACTGAAACATAAAATATATGTTAGAATCCTCTTGGCTGGTAGTCGTCATCTGCTCCTTCATCTTCCTCACCCAGGGCTGCCCTTCTTCTTTTGGAACTGGCTTCTTTTGACATATTGTTTGTTGCAATCTCTGCCTTCATGATTCGCAGTTGGCCCAAGTCCATCACTCTGTTAGTGCTGTTGTAACCTTTATGAATGCCAAGATATTCCAAAACCTGTAGTCTTCCAGAATAGCCATCATTAAAAGTAAGAATAGCATCCAAAACACCAAATTCAAAGACTGACCTTCCAACAAACACATTTTTTGGTATCCTTGACCATACAACATTGTCAAATGATTCTTTCGCATTTTGTGTTTTGCCCTTGAGGCATTTCTTCAACAGCTCTGGTTGGGCAAGATCCTGTAACATAGGTATCATGGCGAGCATAACAGCATTTGGTATAGTAATTTTGTGCGAGAAAGTGTCTACTTTACCCTCCTCTTTTGCCTTCAAGTATTTACACCATTCAGTGGAACACAGCTTGTGTATTGGTTCAGCATCTGTAGACAGCTTGTGAAAATAAATTGCCCAAACAGCTCTCTTTATACCATCTAAATTATCTCTGTTACTTCTAATAGCCATACCATAATATTGTGTAGTCTGATCAATTTGTTTATCAGTCAATCGACGTCTTATACTTAGACCATCATATAACTTGGTACTTCTCAACTGCTGTTTGAGTCTACGTAGTCTCGTGCCCATCCTCTTTTGCACATGATTAATGCACTCCAGTTTTGTAATTGACAAATCACCATAGGGTTTACTCTCCGCCACTGCCTTAAACCATCGTGAGTCTCCATCCCCAAGAAAACTCACGTAGCGAACAGCGCGGTCATGCTGGGAACGTTGGAACATTTTCACTACAGAAGCAACCTCCATCCCTCCACTAGTTCCTTCATAGTTTCTCTGACAATTCATTTCATGCTTAGTTTGCTTTTCAGTACTCTTGCCTGCTTGCCTACAACCCTGACAGTACATGGTCAACACATCAACATCGAACACTTTCCCACTGTCGATGCTGATAATAGATGCATATGAATTCTTTGACTGGGAACCTCTATTTTGCCAGGATCCGTCGAATGATATTGCTATGTCAGAACTACCATTTTCTCATACAGCCTGCTCTGCTGCTGTAGTCATTGACTCCATAGAACACGCCTTGACACTACTTCTTACTATCGAGTTGTATTTGATAGATTTTGTAGGGGGACTATAGATTTTCAGCAAGTCACAAAGAACCTTACCAGCGTAATGGCCTTTTCCTATGCATCTAAGTCCATAGAAATAGATTAGTGTCAAAAAGTCCATTCTTTGCACTTACTTCTGAAGTCTTGAAAGTCTTTTCGCTTTTACAGTTCAAACACATTATTTGTAAAGTGCACACCAGACCATTGCGTTGAGATACCTTTTCAGAAATTTCAATTTCCCCTCCACATATACGACAACACACTGTTTCACACAAAGCTGAAAATAGTATATGGAGATTAATAATGATATTGCAGTTTGTTTCACTGTCTGAAGCTGCGTTGCATTTTACATCATTACCCAGCAGTTTTTTTTTGGAAGCACTCGGAGGAGTAGAAGAACTGTCACTATTTACAACCAAATTATCACGCCCTTCGGCGGTAACCACTCTTTTTACTGCTGCTATATTTGTTCTGTAGTATCTATTTCCTTTGTTTCGTATTTTTAAACACTCTTTTTGGTTTAGTCATGACGGAAACTATCACAGGAAACACAGAAACTAAAACGCGGGTAGTGGATAACTGTTATTGTCAAACATAAACAAATGTACAGTTCAAAGAGTTTACTGCGAAGTACCGCCAATGTAGGCAACTTATGAAACGGATAGTTCTCTACAAAACAAAAGAAACCACAGCCTCCTAGACTATACAGTTCCAGAGGAAAACGCCAATATGCGAATTATCGGAAACATCATTGCATGATTATTTTCAAATATTTATTTAAAATAGTAAAATTCCAATATTTCAATAAAACCAATACCAAATTGTGCATAAAGATCCATATTTTCATAATTTACATAAAAGTAAAAATGTCAGATTTTGTCATTTTGGACGGTACGACTCCCCTTAAACCTAACTAGCCTAAGGACATCACACACATCCATGCCCGAGGCAGGATTCGAACCTGCGACCGTAGCAGCAGTGCGGTTCTGGAGTGAGGCGCCTAGAACCGCTCGGCCACAGCGTTTGGATCACAGGATTGTATGGTAGTGAAACATGAGCTGTGGGAAAACCGGAACAGAAGAGAATCGAAGTATTTGAGATGTAGCGCTATAGACAAATGTCGAAAATTAGGTGAAGGAAGAGAATGTTCTGCGCATAATCGGAGAGGAAAGGAATATGTGGAAAACACTGTCAAGGAGAAGGGACAGGATGATAGGACATCTGTTAAGACATCAGGGAATAACTTCCATGGTACTAGAGGGAGCTGTAGAGGGTAAAAACTGTAGAGGAAAACAGAGATTGGAATACATCCAGCAAATAATTGAGGACGTAGGTTGCAAATGTTACTCTGGGATGAAGAGGTTGGCACAGGAGAGGAATTCAGTGGCGGGTCGCATCAAACCAGTCAGAAGACCGATGACACAAAAAAAGTGCGATATTACCACCGTCTGTATATGTGCATATCGCCATCCTATGACTTTTGTTACCCCGAAAGGACAGAGTAATGGGAGATGTAGGTGGTGTATTTGTCACAATAGGCAAAAAACTCAAACTCAATGAAATAGAAACTGAAGCTGCGTGCAAAACTTGTTAGGCAAGACTCAATATGAAGCGAGGGCATAAACTTAGAATTGGGTATTTCTGTCGACCATCAGGCTCACTCCACATCCTACAAAAACTTTATATGTATTCCCCATTCATACTGTTATCGTTTAAGGAGACTTTAATCATCCGATAATCTTATTTTTCCTGCACGGGGTCAGCATGTTAACCTGGATTTGGCGATGTTAGTGGGTGCAGCATGGCTGGATGGCCTTCTTGTAGCTACCCATTCCTCCCCGACATGGAGCTGGTGTACCCCATCTGTCTCCGTCTAGTGTTATCCCTTGCAAAAGTGTGTGATGTGTTTGCAAACCGTACAGCTGAGGCGGGATGTGGGAATCAGGCCTGTATTCAGGCACCTAGATGCAGAAAACCGCCTGAAAACGATATCCAGTCTGGTATTCATCGTTATCCCTCAGGCAGATTCGATCCGGAGTCGGCGCATCTCCCGAATCCCGAAAGCGGCGTGCTAACGCGCGCAGCTATCCAGGCGGATCTTAATCAGCCCATAATCGACTGGTCGACTGGGATAGTTACAGTTAAGTAGTGAATGTGAGTAGACATCCTCGAAATCCTGAGGAACAAATACATCGAAACCAGAAGGGAAATGTGTATTCTAAATGACAAAATTTCCATCATGGACAGCGCTATTTATTATATTAACCCCAATTACAATTTTGACTTTTAAGTCATTTTTAAGTGGTTAAGGTCCTGAAAACACAGCAGTTGTTAACACTAGCAAAATAAATAAAAGCGAGGTGAGCTTACATGGCTCATCTCAGCAGTTGCCACATACACCATCAATGTGAAACAGACACAAATCTCGTTCGAGTGGATTCGTTGTTTCTACACATATCAGCATCCCAGCTCGGCGTCAACCTCCAGTCGCATTCGCACTGGGCTTCTCGCTGCCACCCGGATCCGCCACGGCCCTTCATGGATCGGGTGTCGCATGGCGAGCGACAGGCTGGCAACCTGAGGTGTGCCAGTAAGCCAGCACGGCTTACAGCTACTGCATTTAGATGCAGCTTATATGCAACTTGAACTGACAGTGACGGGTTCTGCTAGCCCCTCTAGACAACAAATAGCTATGATCTCGTAGAATCTGGTGTACTGTCGGTGGTCCGCGTCTTCCCAACACGTCGAGTTACGACGTTCAAATATCGTGTTGGGAAGGCGCGGACCACCGGCAGTACACCCGATTCTACGAGGTGACAACATATCGCCGGTCAAAGTCTTAGAAATTATATAACAAATAGCTAGACGTTCGGTTGCATTCAGAGTTCAGTCTTCAACACAACATTAATTATTTCAAGTTTTAAATTTTTTCATTAACCATTTTTTGACACACCGTAAGAGCTTAACTTAGGTAAGGGGCCGCGAAGAAGTGTTCTAATAGGTTGGTGCATAGCTTCGTAGCGTTTTAGTTTTGTATGTTGGTATTCCCGTTGGTATGGTTTTTTTTCATCGATTTTCATTTTTTATTTATAGTTTGCTGATGCTTTATGAGTTTAAATATTGTCATTTTGT
Organism: Schistocerca americana; assembly: GCF_021461395.2. Taxonomy (NCBI): domain Eukaryota; kingdom Metazoa; phylum Arthropoda; class Insecta; order Orthoptera; family Acrididae; genus Schistocerca; species Schistocerca americana. The sequence continues at coordinate 621,342,361 of NC_060122.1, forward strand.
CATCTGGAGATAGTGAATGGAGCCGTGGACACTAGAAAATGGACTGCCAAGTAGAGAAATCGGAACATTTGAGAAATAGTCTTTTGTTTGAGTTCAACAGACGGGAAACAGGCTCCCAGAAACTGGTTCCGGATATGGGGACAATGTCACTGGACATAGACAAGAAAATGGTTTGCTCGTTTTAAGGAAGATTGTTTCGACATTAGTGGATCCACGTTCGGGAAGACTTTGGGGTTGGATGAAGATCGCCGGCCGTCGTGGCCGAGCGGTTCTAGGCGCTTCAGTCCGGAACTGCGCTGCTGCTACGGTCGCAGGTTCGAATCCTGCCTCGGGCATGGATGTGTGTGATGTCCTTAGGTTAGTTAGGTTCAAGTAGTTCTAATTCTAGGGGACTGATGACCTCACATGTTAAGTCCCATATTGCTCAGAGACATTTGAACCATTTTAATGAATATCGTTTAAACGCATTAATCCACGACAATCCACGTTAGTGTACTCGAGAACTGGCAAATTTAATGAACTGTAACATTCCACCATCATGAGATATTTGTGGGGAAGGTTCAGAAATCAGTTTTAAGGGTACCGCACGCTCTAAGCGAAAATCCCAAAAATCAGCAGGTGGCCATATGAGCATCTCTGCATGCTGGTCATCATTTGTCATTTGTCTCATGGACAATAGCGATTTTTCTTATCATGACCGACTGACAGTCGGCAGGACTCAGCAGGACCAGCCATACCTCTGAGGATGTCCAACGTAGTATTGGACGAAACGTTAGGAATAGAAGAATCTCATGGACCAAGGCCATATAACCCGGAAGAATTATCAACAACAGTACCATCCGGTCGTGAAAGCCTTCATTGTATGAATGGTGGGGAAGGGTTGAGCCCAGAAAAAGCAGCAACGTTTCGTACAAAGACCTGCGCGCATTCACAACAGATAATGTGATGTATCTGGCAGATGGTTGGTTCGAATGGCTCTGAGCACTATGGGACTCAACTGCTGTGGTCATCAGTCCCCTAGAACTTAGAACTAGTTAAACCTAACTAACCTAAGGACATCACACACATCCATGCCCGAGGCAGGATTCGAACCTGCGACCGTAGCAGCGGCGCGGCTCCGGACTGGAGCGCCTAGAACCGCACGACCACCGCGACTGGCTATCTGGCAGAAGAGTGACGGTATGGTGTACCACGAATTGTTTCCCAGCGCTGTAACCATCACTGCTGACATTTATTTTCAACAACTGTGACGCCCTGGAAACGCAGTCGAAGAGTAACAATCAGGAAGACTGCATAAAACGATGATACTCCTCGATAACGCCCGTCCGCACTCTGCTACGCCCAAAATCACGTGATTTCCACAGTCGTGGAATCAAAAACTTAACTCAGCGTTGGAAGACTGTTCTAAACAGTGAAGGAGAATATACACTCCTGGAAATGGAAAAAAGAACACATTGACACCGATGTGTCAGACCCACCATACTTGCTCCGGACACTGCGAGAGGGCTGTACAAGCAATGATCACACGCACGGCACAGCGGACACACCAGGAACCGCGGTGTTGGCCGTCGAATGGCGCTAGCTGCGCAGCATTTGCGCACCGCCGCCGTCAGTGTCAGCCAGTTTGCCGTGGCATACGGAGCTCCATCGCAGTCTTTAACACTGGTAGCATGCCGCGACAGCGTGGACGTGAACCGTATGTGCAGTTGACGGACTTTGAGCGAGGGCGTATAGTGGGCATGCGGGAGGCCGGGTGGACGTACCGCCGAATTGCTCAACACGTGGGGCGTGAGGTCTCCACAGTACATCGATGTTGTCGCCAGTGGTCGGCGGAAGGTGCACGTGCCCGTCGACCTGGGACCGGACCGCAGAGACGCACGGACGCACGCCAAGACCGTAGGATCCTACGCAGTGCCGTAGGGGACCGCACCGCCACTTCCCAGCAAATTAGGGACACTGTTGCTCATGGGGTATCGGCGAGGACCATTCGCAACCGTCTCCATGAAGCTGGGCTACGGTCCCGCACACCGTTAGGCCGTCTTCCGCTCACGCCCCAACATCGTGCAGCCCGCCTCCAGTGGTGTCGCGACAGGCGTGAATGGAGGGACGAATGGAGACGTGTCGTCTTCAGCGATGAGAGTCGCTTCTGCCTTGGTGCCAAAGATGGTCGTATGCGTGTTTGGCGCCGTGCAGGTGAGCGCCACAATCAGGACTGCATACGACCGAGGCACACAGGGCCAACACCCGGCATCATGGTGTGGGGAGCGATCTCCTACACTGGCCGTACACCACTGGTGATCGTCGAGGGGACACTGAATAGTGCACGGTACATCCAAACCGTCATCGAACCCATCGTTCTACCATTCCTAGACCGGCAAGGGAACTTGCTGTTCCAACAGGACAATGCACGTCCGCATGTATCCCGTGCCACCCAACGTGCTCTAGAAGGTGTAAGTCAACTACCCTGGCCAGCAAGATCTCCGGATCTGTCCCCCATTGAGCAAGTTTGGGACTGGATGAAGCGTCGTCTCACGCGGTCTGCACGTCCAGCACGAACGCTGGTCCAACTGAGGCGCCAGGTGGAAATGGCATGGCAAGCCGTTCCACAGGACTACATCCAGCATCTCTACGATCGTCTCCATGGGAGAATAGCAGCCTGCATTGCTGCGAAAGGTGGATATACACTGTACTAGTGCCGACATTGTGCATGCTCTGTTGCCTGTGTCTATGTGCCTGTGGTTCTGTCAGTGTGATCATGTGATGTATCTGACCCCAGGAATGTGTCAATAAAGTTTCCCCTTCCTGGGACAACGAATTCACGGTGTTCTTATTTCAATTTCCAGGAGTGTATTAGTGATCATTATAGTCTCTATTATGTGTATCTGTTGCGTTTATTAAACATGTGAAAAAATGCTACAAACTTATGCACCAACTTAATCAATCGGATCGTCTTCCAGACCGCATTTGTAGTGTGCTCAGCCTATATATGATGTGGTGCTGTGTTCCAGGTGTACCGGAATGAGGGCCCACGGCCGGTGCGCGACTCCATCAAGTCCCTCAAGTTCTATCGGGAGGTCACACGCAAGGACTTGTTCGGGGACATACAGGGAGTTGCCTTCACGTGAGTTACTACGGCGAGCAATTTGTAACTAGTTGTGACTTCTGAAGCATCCATGTTCATATACCTGTATATGTATTTCTACAGCTAATTAAGCATATCGGCCAAAATATTAGTCAACTCACTAACCCGTTAAAAGAGCATACTGGTCACTTTGTAGCATTGTATATTGCGAAGACCTGTCAGGCTTTCGTGTGACTGCCCATTTCCGAAGCACGTCACAGCAGTGAAGTGGTGTTTATGTGCCAATTAGATGTGTGGAATCAGAGCTGTAAGCCGGGTCGACTTTGGAGACGTAACAGAATGAAAGAAACAGTGCGGTTTTGTTCGGAAGTGCCCGTGACTACACAGTGAATGAAGTTACTTTGTCAACGCGGATAGTTCAACGTGTCTACAAGATATGGTGCGCCATTCGCACCAATTTAACTCGGAGTAAGAACGGTGAAAAGATCGTAGACGACAGGGACCAGGGGCGAGTGGCACACCTTGTTAATGGGAATCTGTTTCACACCTGACAAGAATTGCCGTCGGCAATGAATGCAAGTCCATTCCAACCAACATCTGAGCAAACACTGTGAAGAGAACTGGATCTAATGTAACTTTGCAGTTGGGTACCTCGCTCGAGGTCGTTGATCACAGCAGCACGTCTTCAATACGCCAAACAACACCGAAACTGAATAGTAGCTGGTTGGAGGAGCCAATGTAGGCGCTGACTCTGGTATCCAGTCGATCGTACATATGGTGATACCGGCCTGGAATACTTTACGCCGCACCTGCTCAAACTTTCACGTTGTAAGATTGGTTGGTTGACGAGTCACCGAGTTACTTATCTTTCCGTCATATGCCACACTTCCACGGCTGCAGACAAGTACGGAGATCGTGGTAGCCAGGGAAGTTGCTTCACGCCTTGCAGAGTACTTTGAGTTTCAAAGACAGAGCATGGGCGAGCATTATCCTGTTGCAAGAACGGCAAGTATTGCAACCCCGATCATAAGGCCTGGGGTGGGGGCCGATGTGTGTTGGACGAATGCACTCTATGACACAGCACTCACCAGATCTGCGTCGTACATGCAAATGACCATCACTTGCTTGCAGGCAGAATATGCTTTCTCCGTTGAAGACACCAGTGCGCCACCCCATCTTCCAAGTGATCCTCTAACGGCAACAGTCAAGCCGTGCGCGTCAATGCTATGGCGTGTGTGGAAGGCGGGCTAGAGGTGTGTATGCCCATAGTCCCTCAGCTAATAACTGGTTCACAACGGTTCGCGTTGACACGCCTGTGCTCACAAGCTCTCTTATCTGTGCTGTGGTAGCTGTACAATTTGCCACTACTGATCTTCCAATACTACGATCCTGGTGGCGTCTGTGCTGCATGGACGTCCAGAACCTTGTCTACAGCTGCGAGAACGTTCACGTGACACTGATACCAGCATCGTTGCACAACTGACGCAGCGCATCCAACTTGTGTGGCAGTTCTCCGAAAGGACCACCCCGCCATTCGGAAAGCCACAATACGACGCTTTTCAAACTCGCTCAGTAGGCTTTAGGAAGAATAAATGCATCTCTGTGACATGGTTGCCTGCTGGCTTCGCACGTTTGCACCACACCGAGCCTTCTGACTGTGAACAATCCCTATTAAACGGTAGAGACAGATGGCGCTCTGGTAGCTATCCCACCACGCTCTCTGTTGGCGGACGACGTTGAAATTATTATCAATACATGTCCTATCGCCACCTGTCAGTACATGTCCTATCGCCGCCTGTTGTGGCCGAGCGGTTCTAGGCGCTTCAGTCCAGAACAGTGCTGCTGCTACGGTCGCAGGTTCGAATCCTGCCTCGGGTATGGATGTGTGTGATGTCTTTAGTTTAGTTATATTTAAGTAGCTCTAAGTCTAGGGGACTGATGACCTCAGATGTTAAGTCCCATAGTGCTTAGAGCCATTTGAACCATGTCCTATCACTCAAGTGGCATATGCCGTCATTGGATCAAAATGGAGACGTCTTTTCTGGTGTACATCTCCATACTGAGTATGTTGTGAACATTCCCTTCCCCAAGATGATAGCGGAAGTGTTCATAGGGCACGCTGTCGCTCCTCAACTGAAACGCTAAATCAACCGATTCTGAATCCCACAGAAAAGTTTTGGACGATTCACGAAAATAGGTGAAACATCGGAACCAACACCCCCACAGTTTGGTAACTCTAGGGGATTTAATCATTGGTAACTGGCTTCAGTGTGATGTCTCAATGTGGCGACAAATTTTTTGTGTGCTGTGCTTGTTAACGCGTAGTATATTATTACCAATTTGCTCTAGTTTTATGCTCAGTCCGGGGACTAGGTGTTTGTGTTGTCCTCATCATTTCATCATCATCATCATCATCATCATCATCATCATCATCACTCGTGACAATGGCTAGATTGGATTGGGTAAAAAATTGGACTGTGTAAAAATGGGACTTTGTACGAGCGCTGATGACCGCGCAGTAGAGCGCCCACCAAACCAAATATCATCATCATCATCATCATCATCATCATCATCTAGTTTTATGAAAACCAGTTGAACATGGACCTGTCCTTACCTGTCAGAATTGTGATTCGAGCTACCATCACGCCGCAGTTTTAAATCGCGGATAGGCAGGGGATCAACTGCTCCGAAATTGATGCAGTTGTTGTACGATGTTGTGGGCGAGTGGTGAATAGAGAGGCAAAACTTAGACTTACACACACAACAGTGTTTCCAATGACAGTCGTCGAGCACACTTAGTGTTGTCGATGAACGTGTGATAGGCAGTAACATGTAAGGGAATATTATTTTATTGTGGGCTTGGAATATTTGGCAAGCCATTCGTAGTGAGAAGGACCCGCTCCACCAGTGAGATGTGACGCTAAGGAGCCACAATCGTAGCTGCTGTGATATGTATCCCGAAGACTCGGTTGATTCAGCTCTGCAAGCTATTCTTACCTGCGCACGTCTCTTCATGCCTGAATAATCATTGGGACCTGTTACCATACAGTAGAGCTGTATGTCTATAAAATGGCTATACGGGGGACATTCAGTAAGTAATGCAACATAATTTTTGCTGAAAGCAAGTTGGTTTTATTTAGGATTCCAATACACCATATTATTCACCATTCTTTCGGCTACACCGGGGTCCCGGGTTTGATTCCCCGCGAGGTCAGGGATTTTCACCTGCCTCGAGATGACTGGGTGTTTGTATTGTCCTTATCATTTCATCATCATTCATGAAAGTGGTGATATTGGACTGAGCAAAGGTTGGGAATTTGTACGGGCGCTGATAACCGCGCAGTTGAGCGCGCCCCACGAGCCAAACATCATCATCATTTTTTGGCTACAGAACCCTACTTTTTAACATAATGCCTATTCAGTGCGACAGTCTTACGCCACCTTATAGGGACGGCCTGTGTGGTCGACGTCAAGAGCCAACATCTCACCACATCAATTACCTCCCCATCATCCACGTACTGCTTCCTGCAGAGTGCCTCCTGCATTGGGCCAAACATCTACATCTACATCTACATGACTACTCTGCAGTTCACCCGTAAGTGCCTGGCAGAGGGTTCTTCAAAGCACCTTCAGACTGTTTCTCTACCGTTTCACTCTCTAACACTGCATGGGAAAAATGAACACATAAATCTTTCTGTATGAGCTCTTCTCTTATTTTATTATGATGATGATCACTTCTTCCTACGTAGGATGGGCAACTGTATGATTTTCTTGATTCACTGAAACAATTATTAATAACGTATTTGTTTTTTTCCTGTTTGTGGTCCCTTATTAGTCACCTTACCTTCCTGTAATTTGTTCCCAACCGTAAAAATTTGACGATTTATTGGTTTACCGTCAATCGAGGACATCCGTCGTTAGAACGTTAGAGAGGACACCACTGTGCATGACTGGGTTCTTAACGTTGTAAATACTATGGTACACGTCTTCAGACAAGGTTTCCAAATTATTGGGTGGAGCAATTTCAAGTGAACAAAGGACCTACGACACCTCACACATTTACTAGTGAAAAGCGTGTCACACATTTGTCAGTTCCTGTAGACTGTAAAAAACTATAATTAAACTCCGTCCGAATAGGTCTTGAAAGTCGAACAGTACCGAAAGACTGCCGTGTCATCCTATATCTACATTTAAATCTACATCTACGTGATTACTCTGCTATCCACAATAAAGTGCCTGGCAGAGGGTTCAATGAACCACCTTCAAGCTGTCTCTCTACCGTTCCACTCTCGGACGGCACGCGAGAAAAACCAGCACTTAAATTTTTCTGTGCGAGCCCTGATTTCTCTTATTTTATAGTGATGATAATTTCTCCCTATGTAGGTGGGTGCCAACAGAATGTTTTCCCAATCGGAGGAGAAAACTGGTGATTGAAATTTCATGAGAATATCCCGTCGCAACGAAAAACGCCTTTGTTTTAATGATTGCCACTCCAATTCACGTATCATGTCTGTGACATTTCGCCATAATACAAAACGAGCTGCCCTTCTTTGCACTTTTTCGATGTCGTCCATCAGTCTCACTTGATGCGGATCCCACACCGCACAGCAATACTCTAGAATAGGGCGGACAAGCGTGGTGTAAGCAGTCTCTTTAGTAGACCTGTTGCACCTTCTAAGTGTTCTGCCAATGAATCGAAGTATTTTGTTTGCTCTACCCACAATATTATCTACGTGATCGTCCCAATTTAGGTTATTTGTAATTGTAATCCCTAAGTATTTTGTTGAATTTACAGCCTCCAGATTTGTGTGACTTATCGCGTAATCGAAATTTAGCCGATTTCTTTTAGTACTCAAGTGAATAACTTCACACTTTTCCTTATTCAGTGTCATTTGCCACTTTTCGCACCATACAGATATCTTATCTAAATCATTTTGCAAGTCGTTTTGATCATCTGATGACTTTATAAGGCGCTAAATGATAGCATCATCTGCAAACAATCTAAGAAGGCTACTCAGATTGTCGTTAATATAGATCAGGAACAACAGAGGGCCTATAACACTTCCTTGAGGAACGCCGGGTATTACTGCTGTTTTATTCGATGACTTTCCGTGTATTAGTACGAACTGTGACCTTTCTGACAGGAAATCACGAATCCAGTCGCATAACTGAGGCGATAACCCATAGGCACGCAGATTGGTTAGAAGACGCCTGTGAGGAACGGTGTCGAAAGCCTTCTGGAAATCTAAAAATATGGAATCAATTTGACATCCCCTGTCGATAGCACTTATTACCTCATGAGTATAAAGAGCTAGCTGTGTTTCACAAGAACGATATTTTCAGAAACCGTGCTGACTATGTGTCAATACATCCTTCTCTTCGAGGTACTTCATAATGTTCGAATACAGTATATGTTCCAAAACCCTATTGCAAATCGCCGTTAGTGATATAGGCCTGTAATTCAGCGAATTACTCCTACTTCCCTTTTTGGGTATCGGTGTGGCTTGAGCAATTTCCAGTCTTTAGGTACGGATCTTTCTGTGAGCGAGTGGTTGTATATAACTGCTAAATATGGAGCTATTTCATCAGCATACTCTGAGTAAACCTGACTGGTGTGCAATCTGGACCAGAGGCCTTGCCTTTATTAAGTGACTTAAGCTGCTTTGTTACACCGAAGGGATCTATTTCTATGTTTCTCATCTTGGCAGTTGTTCTTGACTGGAATTCAGGAATATTTAGTTCGTCTTCTTTCGTGAAGGAGTTTCGGAAAACTGTGTTTAATAACTTTACTTTAGTGGCACTGTCATCAGTGAGTCAGTGACTTCACCGTTGCTATCGCGCAGTGAAGGTATTGATTGGTTCTTGCCACTGGTGTGCTTTATGTATGACCAGACTCTCTTTGGGTTTTTTGCCAGATTTCGAGACAGAATTTCGTTGTGGAAATTAGTAAAAGGATCTCGCATTGAAGTACGCGCCATACTTGGAACTTCTGTAAAACTTTGCCAATCTTGGGGATTTTGCGTTCTTTTAAATTTGGCATGCATTTTTCGTTGCTTCCGCAACAACGATCTGTGTACCATGGGGGATCAGTACCATCACTTATTAATTTATGTGGTATATATCTCACAGTTGCTGTCGATACTGTCTCTTTGAAAACATTCTACAACTTTTCTACACTTACATGATCAGATCGGAAGAAATGAAGAGTGTCTCTTAATAGGCGTTAAGAGCATTTTTATCAGCTTTTTAAATAGATATACTTTGCGTTTGTTTTTGATGGTTGTAGGTGTTACGGTATTCAGCCTAGCACCAACTGTCTTGTGATCGCTAATCCCTGTATTCGTCACAATACTCACTACTTGTCCAGGATTATTTGTTGCTAAAAGGTCAAGTATGATTTCGTAACCATTTACGCTTCGTGTGGGCTCATGAACTAATTGTTGAAAATAATTTTCTGATCAAGCATTCTGTACAATTTCAGATAGCGTTTTACGCCTGCCGCCGGCTTTAAACGTATAATTTTTCCAGCATATCGAGGGTAGATTAAAGTCACCACCGACTATAACTGTATGAGCGGGGTACTTATTTGAAATTAGACTCAAGATTTCTTTGAACTGTTCAGCAACTATATCTTCTGAGTTGGGGGGTCGGTAAAACGATCCATTTAATAGTTTAGTCCGATTGCCACGTATAACGTCTATCCATACTGTTTCACACGAACTATCTACTTCAATTTCGCTACAAGGCAAACTGCCCCTGACAGCAATAAGTACTTCACCACCAACCGTATTTAATCTATCCTTTCTGAACACTGTTAATCGTTTGAAAAAATTTCGGTTGAAATTATTTCCGGCTTTAGCCAGCTCTCTGTACCTACAACTATTTGAGCTTCAGTGCTTTCTGTTAGGGTTTGGAGCTCTGGTTATTTCCCAACACAGCTGCGACAATTTACAACTACAATACCAATAGTTTCTACAACTACCTTACTGTGTTTTACCTGCCCACTTTTAGACGGACGTCCCTTCTGTGGTTCCCTGAGACCCTGTAACCTAAAAAACCGCCCAGTCCCTTCCACACAACTGCCGCTACCCGTGTAGCCGCTTCCTGTGTGTAGTGGACTGCTGACTATCCTCAGCTCATAAGCATCACCGGATGCGGATATCACAGACCATGTGATCAGCACACCGCTCTCCCAGCTGTTGTCAGTTTTCCTTACTGGAGCCTCTACTTCTCAGTCAAATAGCTCCTCAACTGGCCTCACGAGGACTGAGCGCATCCTGCTGATCAACAGTGCTTGGCTGACCTGGATGGTCACTTGTCTTAGTGCCAGCCAAACCTGACAGCGTTTAACTTCGGTTATCTGAGGAGAACCGGTATTGCCCCTGCTCAGACCACCTACAATCTGTAAAAGCCAAATGTAAAAGGGCACAGAAGAACGACGGAATTCGTTCCCAAAAGAGATCTATTACACTTCATCTCTGGGTTTTATAAGCATTGCCTGACTATTGCATGATTCGACCACAAGTGTTTTATATCAGACTGATCGTATCAACTTCCCCTACATCACTTAGTGCAGTGTAAGCAGTTATTACACGATATGTAACTGAGAATAGTCAATTTAATTAATTAACATAGCTTTATTTTGTAGTGTACTTGTAATTGAAACCTACAATTATGGATAAAGGGATGTAAGGCGAAAGATTAGGGCACATGTACCATCATGTGTCATTTCCTGTTACTCCCTTATTGACATAAATACCTATGAAACAGGTAGGCCTTTGGCAATCACAATTTCAGCTTATTACAATACAGATTGAATAAGATATCAGAGCTCAATAATAGGGCAATAAAACAGGTAGGTTTTGATTAATAAGACTTTCAGCTAACTCAAATTATGAAATAGCTTTTAATTTAATTAAAAGGAAACAGGCAGGCCTTCAATAATAACAGTTTCAGTTAAGTGAAATTACCAAACAGAGAACAGGCAGGCTTTCAATGATAACAGCTTCAGTTAAGTATAAGGGACGTTTAAAAAGAAACGAGCCGTAGTCATAATTACAGAAGTCAGTACCTGTATGTTAGAAGTATTGACCCTGATTGTTGAGACACTTGTCCCACTCTGAATGGCAGTGAATGGCTGTCTCATAAAATTCCCGATGTTAACCAGTTCCGCACGTACAGGTGGACGTCGTCGTCCGAGGTAAGTCTTTTGCCCCTCAGAGCCTTTTTAAGGGGACCGAAAATGGAGTAATCACAGGGAGAGAGGTCCGGACTGTATGGAGGGTGGCCGAGAACCTCCCGTTTAAATTTCTGCAGGAGCGCCGCGACTGTGTTGGCCGTATGAGGCTTTGCATTGTCATGGAGCAGAATGACCCCACGGATGAGATTGCCCGGTCGTTTTGATTTGATCGCTTGGCGAAGGGTGGTCAAGGTTTGCGAGTAACGCTGGGCATTCACTGTTGTCCCGTGCTGCAGTAAGTGAATCAGTAGGGGGCCATCTTGGTCAAAGAAGAACGTCAGCATAATCTTTCCTGCACCTGTGTGGATAGCCTTGGCCTTTTTTTTTTGTGGTGGTGACCCTGGATGCTTCCACTGGAGACTTTGTCGTTTTGATTCTGGTTCGAAGGGATGACACCGTGACTCACCTCCAGCCACCACTCGTGCCAGGAACGCATTCCCTTCCCGAGCATAGCGCTGCAGATGAGCAAGACAGTGAGCCATTCGACATTCTTCCTATTGTGGTTGAAGACTGTGGGGCACCCATTGGCGCATGTGCAGTCGTTCCTTCATGATGGTGTGAGCACTTCCGACTCTCACTCCGACCACGGCAGCTATGGCTTTCACTGGCAGTCGGAGGTCCTGGGTAATGAGCGCATCCGTCAGCCGAGCGATGTCACCAGTGTGGTGCTCCACACTGTGCATCCTCGGCTAACGACTCCTGTCCTCTCCTGAAGCGCTTGTGCCTCGCCTTGACCCTTGCAGGGGACATGCAGTGTTCGCCGTACACTTGTGACATTTGTCAATGAATGTCTGTTCCTCCAACTCCTTCCGCTGTCAGAAAACGAACAACACCTCTTTGCTCTTCTTAACTTCCACACTCTGGTCGTAACCACACCTCGTTACCCACGCCAAGATATTACCCTCCTGGTCACCGGTCTGCGAATTCCAGACTCCGTCTCGTTTCTTTTTGAAGGCCCCTTACAGAATTGCCAATTAGAAAACAGCCAAGCCTTCAATAATAACTGCTTAAGTTAAGTAAAATTATCAAAACAGAAAAAGGCAGGCCTCTTTTAGCAACAGCTTCAGTTCAGAGAAATTGCCAATTATACCTCAAAATCCAAAACTTACCTGAAGTTTACGAATCGAAGCTGAAGCTTTCCGGTTCCAAAGGGGGCCCATAACTCAGCACAGCGAAACTGGCTTCAACTCTCTCATCGGAGTGTGGCTGGCCAGGCTACGCACGAAGGCGGCACTCAAAGCCAGCCACGGATTCAGATCGGCCTACAAATATGCCCAGCAACCACTCGCCGGACTCCGTGCCCAAGACGCTTGCACAAGTATTCCCCTTACCCACCGGGCGGGCCTCTCAGACCGTCCTCCTCACTCCGTTACCACTGCCCAACTCTCCACGCCACAACACGCCCAGTCCCCATCAACGACCTCGAGCGAAGATCTTAGTGGCCTCAAACCAGAGGGACATCACACGACAGCTCGACCTTCGAAACGCGACACCAGCAACCCCTCCACGGCTCAGTAATTTAGTTATAACTCACTACCACAGTGTCTTAAGATACGTAACAGTAGTTTACTGACACCTTAACATTTCTTCAGCAGAATAAATGTGCAAGCATTAAAAAAAACTGAAATGATAGATATGTCACGACCTGCTATAGTAACCTATTCAACAGGTCAAAATTCAAAGCCAGCGAATACAGAAACAAGAATAAAAAAGTAACTCAATAACGTTTCTGCCTGCGTGTGACACCATCCTCTTCGTAAGAGGCACATTATCAGTTTTGTTGATTTTTGCAGGTATGTTCTTGAGACATTAAAACATTGTGGTAGATCGGCGCTCGACTTCAGACCTCCGCCTTTCACAGGCATTGCTCTCCTCCGCTGAGCTATCCAGATAGGTTTGAGAGCACGTTTCGTATGTTCGGTCTGCAATTACCTCTACCCTGCACTCTGCAAGCCACCTGAGTGTGTTTGGCAGAGGATACCCACTATCACAGCATAATCTCCCTCATTTCTCTTTCCAGTCGTGGCTGTTACACAGGAAGAAAGTCTGTTGCTACCCCTCTTTGTGGTCACAAATTGTTCTACGCCTGGCGTCGTCGACATTGCGCGATATTTTATAAATAAGATGTTTCTCTACTACTGATGTTGGAAAAAAATGGTTCAAAAGGCTCTGAGCACTATGGAACTTAACATCTGAGGTCATCAGTTCCCTAGAACTTAGAACTACTTAAACCTAACTAACCTAAGGACATCACACACAGCCATGCCCGAGCCAGGATTCGAACCTCGACCGTAGCGGTTGCGCGGTCCAGACTGAAGCGCCTGGAACCGCTCGGCCACAGCGGCCGGCACTGATGTTGGAACGCGGGCTCTGGGGATGTTGTGTGTAAAGCTCTCCACGATGCACAACGTGTCTCTTGTAAAGTCTCTTACTCCAGGTTGCTGAGAACTTCCTTGACACCCTCACACTGAACAAACAAACCTGTGAAGAATCGTGCATTTCTTCTCTGAATCTCCTCCATTTCAGTCAATCTAACTTGCTTAGGTTCTAAGACTTTCGAATAATACGAAAGAGTTGGTCCTAGAAGGGTTTTGAGTTCCAACTCTTTCGTGTGTGTGTTACGCGTCATCAGTATTTTTCCACTAAATCGGAATCTGTGTTCCGCCTTCCCAGAGCTAGACTCCGGACAGAATTTTCCAGAAATCCGATGGATAGACCTGGTTGCAGTGACTGATTGCCGATCGCGTAATGAAACGGTATCGGATCTGTTCGTCTGTTTATGCGCTTCCGCGTCGCATAACATTTAAACATACTGAACAAAGAGATTTTTCAACTGCAGGAGACGTCACGCTAATAGTGGGCAACAGCGCCTCTAGCCTTGAAAGTGGCCTCAGTTTTGCAAGAAAGAGAGGCCACAAGCATCTTCAGGTATGCCGTGTCCACCTGAGCTGATGATTAGATAGCGTAAAGCTACAAAATTGTGGATATGTGTGTTGCTTTGAATCATCCACAATTTCTGATAGCAGCAGACTTTCCTGTGGGTTTGAAATCTGGCGATTTATTGGATTAGTTATCGTGCAATAGGGTGCTTCAGTATAGGGATGGCGCTTATAGCTGAAACAACCAGGTTTCGGTTATCGAGTTTAACCTGACTATTAAAACCACTCGAAGTAACCGGTTTCTGAAATATCTCATGTTCGGTTTCTTTATGGCTATTATTTACAGTAATAATCTTAGACTTTAAACAAAGATAGAAAACTTCTAATGAGGGTGAAGCAGTAAGAGATCTCGATCGGCATGAGGATGAGGTTGTGGCAGGAATCAGTCTATGTCACCAGTAGAGAATGCGGAGATGAGGGAGGCGGAAGTGGAGACAGCGAGAGCAGAAGTCAATGACTTTTCTACATCGTCATTTTTGTATCGTGTCAACCACAAAATTAATGTTCAGTTATTATTCCAATTTTATAGCATGTCAAAATTATAGGAATGACAATCAAATTTACCTTTCAAGGCACGTTGTGGATGTCTTCTCCTTACGTGATGTCACAAGTTTGCTGTGTGTCCTCCCATTTTTAATCTTTTAAAGTAAATGGAGCATTTACGTCATTGCTATCATCCTTCGTAAAATAAAGCCAGACTATGGATTGGTGCCGTTTTGGAATACAACCAATGTCCGAGGACGACTCTGGGAAAAATCCATATAGATTAGGTGGGCGCAACTCATGCAAAAAATGGTTCAAATGGCTATAAGCACTATGGGACTTAACATCTAAGGTCATCAGTCCCCTAGACTTAGAACTACTTAAACCTTGTAAGGTGTCAGGCAAATCCAACACCTTCCATGAAAACCCTGACATGATAGCAAATCCGGCAGTATGTCACATAGCTCCGAATAAATCCTGACATTAAATTAACCAAAGTAATACGATCAACGAGTGAGCAAATGGAATACCACAGACTAACACAAGAACGCCTAAATGCATGTCATACCTCCCACTGTGAAACAGACGCAGTTCCGAGAGGAGAAACAAGAACAGAATCCGAGAGCAGAGTCGTGTAATCTAGAAGGCCCTACGATAAAGGACACCCACATAGCCGGCCAACCCCCAAGAGCAGCTCCCAGCCCATGTTAAAAGATGGAGCCCTCCATAAGAACAGTATAGATCTTACGATAACACTAAAAGGGCCACACCAACTCAAGTTTCAGTGTGAGACTGTACGCGTCTCTGTTACGTTGCAAACATTAAAAACATTGCCCCACCACGAAAAGTATAATGTTTCTCATTGGATAGACAGAATTTTTGTAGGCGGAGCTTAAGATTAACACTGAGACCCTGATTGGTCAGTTGGAAACACAGCCAGATACCTTTTTCTTAAACCCACTTCAGTAAATTGTAGTAAAGAGAAGTTAGAGAGTTGCTACCGAGATGGCGAGGTGTCTGGAGCTGTGCCGCCTGCCGCCCCCTGATGCTGCCTAACCACCGAGAAGGTAATGAACGTACGCGATGCCGCATAAGAGCGCATAAGGCTTCACTCAGAACTGCAGAAGTCTCATCTGTTACATCCCCTTTTTGCGTAATACTAGTGTCGATCGTCAATTAAAGCTCATGGTACTCACATTTGCTACCTAAGTTAAAATCTGAAACGCTATGATTTTTCTGTTATATAATTATTGAGAAGCCACATCAGCCACTGTTATTTACGACAAGTTAAATAAGTAATTAAAGATAATTGAGGGTCACTGTAGACCATTTTGATAATTTTCTCTTTTATGAAACTTAACTGAAACCTAGATTATAGATGTGATATGGCATAGGTCATCCTTCGATCCATTCTAGAACTTGGAAACCCATTCAGGAAATATTCGTTCACATTTCTGTTGAACGCAGTTGGTTTTATCATCCTGTATTAAAATATTTCCTTTTATCAATAGTGCAATTTATAAACAATGTTTTGTGAGTAGAATAAAAATTCCAATGGTAAACTTAACTGCTTTTCCGACATTATTTTACCAGCTAACTAAAATAGGAAAGCCTTGAACCCCATCCACTAAATTTAGTTAGTATTAAGATTCTTTTACAGGGAGTGCAGTGGAGCTGGCGCTGAAATCAATAAGTATGGATTATATCATCGCTAGTCTCACTGAACTCTACATGTCATGTGTGGTCTGGCGTCTCCTTACCAGCAACAGGTCCCAGGTTCAAACTAGTCAATTCCCTAAAAAACACGCTCAGAGCGTCGTTGCGCGAAAGTGGTAGGGAGACACGACTTAGAACAGACAGACACCACGCACAATGTTAGAACCTAACTAACCTAAGGACATCACACACATTCATGCCCGAGCCAGGATTCGAACCTGCGACCGTAGCAGCAGCGCGGTTCCGGACTGAAGCGTCTAGAACCGCTCGGTCACAAGGCCCGGCGCAACTCATGCACTCTGCACGTACACATACTGTCTAACAGGCCATACCACACTGCAACAGATACACTGTCTCAGCAGTGCTGTACCGATTCTTATGTCATGAGTTTGTTCCCAGTTTCTAACTGTTGACATCGTTATTAAAACAGCGATGATCGGTTTTCCTATTTTCTATACTACCCAAATATTTCGTAGAAGCGGAAATTTTACAAAGAAATATTACTGTTTGTAAAAATTTTAGCACTTCTTCTATGGTAATTTGATATGCCTGCTTTTTAAGCCAGTTATTACTAAAAATGAAAAATATTTGTTGTAACCGAGACCAAATAAATACCGAAATTACCGGTCATTCAGAACTAATATAGCAGTATCGATTTTAACCGGTCGGTTTTTCGCGTCCCTACATCAGTGTTCGCCAAACAAGAAACGTGTCAGTGCAGCAACATGGCTGTTGTCACCATGGACGACAGAAACGTCCACAGCATACTGATCGTGAAGATGCAGAAGAAACGGCACGCTTACTCACCAAGACTGTTGAAATAAACATCCTGGTTCATGTTCACGATAACGTGAACGAATAGGCCGAAATTACAGTGTGTAAAACACCCCCACATCGCGTCACCGCCTCTGGCCTGTACTACACCCTGAAACCTCCACTTAGAAAAATTAATGAATTACTGTACTGATAAACCTCTTACGTTATTTGATTTTCAAGCAGCTGAGCAAAACTGAACGTACTCAGACATTTCTCTCTTTACTTATTTTGATCATCACGAAACTTACACACAATATTTTTTTAGCGCAGCGCAATCTGACTTTCAATAATCCCCACAAAAGAATTGCCCTGACTAACAATAACCTATACCTTTCATGAATCACTTATCTCACAAAAATCTTCGTTACTCAAACTACTGCAATACAGTGTGCGCCAATACTGCCAGCTGAATAAAAGATTGTAACTACTGAAGGCACTAACTACTGATAGGCATAGTTAACAAATGAAAGATTTTGATAGAGAAGAAACAATGTATTTACCTTAATAATGTTCAAAAGCCATCATATATATATATATATATATATATATATATATATATATATATATATATATATATATATATATATAAATTCATGATATCCAATATTACAAAATTACTCTTTCTGATGGACACACGTCCAGATCGTCCGCTCTCAAAATTCTGCCATCTCTCTCCCCACATCCACCACTGCTGGCGGCTCACCTCCAACTGCGCAACGCAACGCGCTGTTCACATCCAACTGCCCAGTACTACAATAGCGAATATTCCAACAATGCAAACCAGCCACAGACTTCACACTGCACAGTCAGTGATTTTCATATAGAGCGCTACGTGGCGTTACCAACATAAAAACCTAAACAGCCTACTTACAACCCTACACACACTGCACGTTTAATGCTTCGTCGGACCTTCGGTGCACTCGACGTCTTGCATGATTTGAAATGAGGCGAAACTGCTACTATTCGGATCACGCTACATGCCCCCAGTCAGCTACAGTTCAGTTTCCGTGTTGTTTCATCCATTGTAGAGTTGCAGCTTTACGAGCTGCTGCGAGCAGTGAACTCTTTCGAGGTATCCGACTCCAAATGTCTATTTCATACAGTTCTCTTCGTAACATTCGTCTGGAAACTAGTTCAGATGGACCTTCTGTATATCAGAAGCGTAAAAGAATAGACCTGCAAAATTGCAGACCAATATCTTCAACATCATCTTGTTGCAAATTCTGAATTCGAATGTAATCAATTTTCTAGAGACCGAAAAGCTTATGTTTACGAATCAGAATGTTTTAGTAAACTATCGCTCGTTTGAGACTCAGCTTGCCCTTTTCTTACATGATCTACAGCGAACTACAGGTGAAGGGCAACAGGCAGATTCCATATTCCTAGATTTTCGGAAGGCTTTTGACACAGTCCCCCATCGCAGACTGATAATGGACGTACGTGCACACGAAATACGTGACTCGAAGACTTCTTGGGTAATCGAACCTAATATGTTGTCCTCGACGGCGAGTGTTCATCAGAGACAAGGGCATCGTCAGGAGTGGCCCAGGGAAGTGTGATAGGACCGCTATGATTCTCTATACATACACTACTGGCCATTAAAATTGCTATACCAAGAAGAAATGCAGATGATAAACGGGTATTCATTGAACAAATATAATATACTAGAACTGACATGTGATAGCATTTTCACACAATTTGGGTGCATAGATCCTGAGAAATCAGTACCCAGAACAACCACCTCTGGCCGTAATAACGGCCTTGATGCGCCTGGCAATTGAGTCAAACAGAACTTGGATGGCGTGTACAGGTACAGCTGCCCATGCCATGCAGCTTCAACACGATACCACAGTTCATCAAGAGTAGTGACTAGCGTATTGTGACGAGCCAGTTGCTCGGCCACCATTGACCAGGCGTTTTCAATTGGTGAGAGATCTGGAGAATGTGCTGGCCAGGGCAGCAATCGAACATTTTCTGTATCCAGAAAGGCTCGTACAGGACCTGCAACATGCGGTCGTGCATTATCCTTCGCAGGAATCAAATGAAGGGTAGAGCCGCGGGTCGTAACACATCTGAAATGTAAGGTCCACTGTTCAAAGTGCCGTCAATGCGAACAAGAGGTGACCGAGACGTGTAACCAACCAATGGCACCCCATACCATCACGCCGGGTGATACGCCAGTATGGCGATGACGAATACACGCGTCCAATGTGCGTTCATCGCGATGTCGCCGAACACGGATGCAACCGTCATGATGCTGTAAACAGAACCTGGATTCGTCCGATAAAATGACGTTTTGCCATCCGTGCACCCAGGTTCGTCGTTGAGTACACCATCGCAGGCGCTCCTGTCCGTGATGCAGCGTCAAGGGTAACCGCAGCCATGGTCTCCGAGCAGATAGTCCATGCTGCTGCAAACGTCGTCGAACTGTTCGTGCAGATGGTTGTTGTCTTGCAAACGTCCCCATATGTTGGCTCAGGGATCGAGACGAGGCTGCACGATCCGTTACAGCCATGCGGATAAGATGGCTGTCATCTCGACTGCTAGTGATACGAGGCCATTGGGATCCAGCACGGCGTTCCGTATTACCCTCCTGAACCCACCGATTCCATATTCTGCTAACAGTCATTGGATCTCGGCTAACGTGAGCAGCAGTGTCGCGATGCGATAAACCGCAATCGCGATAGGCTACAATCCGACCTTTGTCAAAGTCGGAAACGTGATGGTACGCATTTCTCCTCCTCACATGAGGCATCACAACAATGTTTCACCAGACAACGCCGGTCAACTGCTGTTTGTGTATGAGAAATCGGTTGGAAGCTTTCCTCGTGTCAGCACGTTGCAGGTGTCGCCACCGGCGCCAACCTTGTGCGAATGCTCCGTAAAGGTAATTTTTTTGCATATCACAGCATCGTCTTCCTGTCGGTTAAATTTTGCGTCTGTAGCACGTCATCTTCGTGGTGTCGGAATTTTAATGGTCAGTAGTGTATATACATGATGTGCCGGACAGGCTGGGCAGCAATCTGCGGTTGTTCGCTTACGATGCTGTGGTGTACGGGAAGGTGTCGAAGATCCGTGACTGTAGAATGATACAAGACAAATCAGACAAAATTTCTAGTTCTTGTGATGAATGGCAATTGGCTCTAAATGTAGAAAAATGTGAGTTAATGCGGACGAGGAGCAAAAAGAACCTGTAATGTTCGGATACAGTGGTAGTAGTGTCGTGCTTGACACATTCCAGCCGTTTAAATATCTGTGCGTAACGTTGCAAAGCGATGTGAAATGGAACGAGCATGTGCGGATCATCGTAGGGAAGGCAGATTGAGGACTTCGGTTTATTGTGAGAATTTACGAAGATGTGGTTCATATGTAAAGGAGACCGCATGTAGGACGCTCGTGCGAGCTATTCTTGAGTACTGCTCGAGTGGTTGGGATTCGCTCCATATCCGGATTGAAGCAATACATCAAAGCAGTTCAAGGGGGGCTGAAAGATTTGTTACTAGTAGATTCGAACAACACGAAAGTGTTATGGAGATGCTTCGGGAACTCAATTGTGAATCCCTTGAGGGAAGGCGAGAAACACTATTGAGAACATTTAGAGCAGCGGCATTTGAAGCTGACTGCAGAACGATCTAACTGCCGCCAACATACGTTTCGCGAAGATACGAGAAATTGGGGCTCATACGGAGGCTCTCTCTATCTGCGAGTGGAACAGGAAGTGAAACGACTAGTAGTGGTACAGGGCACTCTTCGCCATCCACCGTGTGGTAGTTTGCAGAGTATGTATGCAGATGTAGATGGGATGTAGATGTAGATGTAATTCACAGACAATAGCAATTACTGCCCTGTTTGAAATTGATTGTCATTGAAAAGGCGTGACGCACATGTAACAGGACTATGATCCTTTTAAGACCTCTGCCTCTGCGCCTTGTTACATGTCAGCAAGTGGTACACCATTACTCGTAGACACGTTGAACAGTCCCGTGATGATACACCATCAAATTGGGCAACTTCATTCATGCTCTGGTCACAGCCACCTCAAAATACGATAGGTCCTCTACGCTAAACTGTCACGTCTCCACGTCGGAATGTCTGATTATACAGGGTGTTACAAAAAGATACGGCCTAACTTTCAGGAAACATTCCTCACACACAAATAAAGAAGAGCTGTTATGTGGACATGTGTCCGGAAACGATTAATTTCCATGTTAGAGCTCATTTTAGTTTCGTCAGTATGCCATGTACTTCCTCGATTCACCGCCTGTTGGCCCAATTGAAGGAAGGTAATGTTGACTTCGGTGCTTGTGTTGACATGCGACTCATTGCTCTACAGTACTAGCATCAAGCACATCAGTACGTAGTATCAAAGGTTGTGTTCACCACGAACGTGGTTTTCCAGTCAGTGCAATGTTTACAAATGCGGAGTTGACAGATGCCCATTTGATGTATGGATTAGCACGGGGCAATAGCCGTGGCGCGGTACGCTTGTATCGAGACAGATTTCCAGAACGAAGGTGTCCCGATAGGAAGACGTTCGAAGCAATTGATCGGCGACTTAGGGAACACGGAACATTCCAGCCTATGACTCGCGACTGGGGAAGACCTAGAACGACGAGGACATCTGCAATGGACGAGGCAATTCTTCGTGCAGTTGACGATAGCCCTAATGTCGGCTTCAGAGAAGTTACTGCTGTACAAGGTAACGTTGACCACTTCACTGTATGGAGAGTGCTACGGGAGAACCAGTTGTTTCCGTACCATGTACAGCGTGTGCAGCCACTATCAGCAGCTGATTGGCCTCCATGGGTACACTTCTGCGAATGGTTCATCCAACAATATGTCAATCCTCATTTCAGTGCAAATGTTCTCTTCACGGATGAGGCTTAATTACAACGTGATCAAATTGTAAATTTTCACTATCAACATGTGTGGGCTGACGAGAATCCGCACGCAATTGTGCAATCACGTCATCAACACAGATTTTCTGTGAACGTTTGGGCAGGCATTGTTGGTGATGTCTTGATTGGGCCCCATGTTCTTCCACCTATGCTCAGTGGAGCACGTTATCATGATTTCATACGGGATACTCTACCTGTGCTGCTAGAACATGTGCCTTTACAAGTACGACACAACATGTGGTTCATGCACGATGGAGCTCCTGCACATTTCAGTCAAAGTGTTCGTACGCTTCTCAACAACAGATTCGGTGACCGATGG
The DNA here is from genome assembly GCF_021461395.2 of Schistocerca americana. Classification (NCBI taxonomy): domain Eukaryota; kingdom Metazoa; phylum Arthropoda; class Insecta; order Orthoptera; family Acrididae; genus Schistocerca; species Schistocerca americana. The sequence continues at coordinate 621,364,853 of NC_060122.1, forward strand.
ATTGGAAGAGGCGGACCAATTCCGTGGCCTCCACGCTCTCCTGACCTCAACCCTCTTGACTTTCATTTATGGGGGCATTTGAAAGCTCTTGTCTCCGCAACCCCGGTACCAAATGTAGAGACTCTTCGTGCTCGTATTGTGGACGGCTGTGATACAATACGCCATTCTCCAGGGCTGCATCAGCGCATCAGGGATTCCATGCGACGGAGGGTGGATGCATGTATCCTCGCTAACGGAGGACATTTTGAACATTTCCTGTAACAAAGTGTTTGAAGTCACGCTGGTACGTTCTGTTGCTGTGTGTTTCCATTCCATGATTAATGTGATTTGAAGAGAAGTAATAAAATGAGCTCTAACATGGAAAGTAAGCGTTTCTGGACACATGTCCACATAACATATTTTCTTTCTTTGTGTGTGAGGGATGTTTCCTGAAAGTTTGGCCGTACCTTTTTGTAACACCCTGTATACTATTGACTTGCACCTACACAAAACTTCTCTGGAATAACTCACGTCTGTCTGGAATAACTCACGTCTGTGGGGGAGAGTCACATTAGGGGTGGGAAAATCCGAGCGGTGAAAACCGATACCGAACAGTAAAATGGTTCAAATGGCTCTGAGCACTATGGGACTTAACTTCTAAGGTCATCAGTCCCCTAGAACTTAGAACTACTTAAACCTAACTAACCTACGGACATCACACACACCCATGCCCGAGGCAGGATTCGAACCTGCGATCGTAGCAGTCGCGCGGTTCCAGACTGAAGCGCTTAGAACCGCTCGGCCATACCGGGCGGCACCGACCAGCATTTGAGTTCTGAATAACTGGCATTTTTCGTTATTTGTTTTGTCTCGGTCATAATAGGTGTTTGTTATTTTTTAGTAGTAATCGAATAAAAATACCGAAATATCAATTAGAAGTAGTAGCAGTGCTAAAATTTTTCGTTTTTAAATAAACATTAAAAAAAGGAATTGGTTTGAAATATGTCTTCATTTAAGAAAATGGGAAAAGCTATCAGCGATCTTTCAATAACAATGCCGGCCGCGGTGGTCTCGCTGTCTAGGCGCTCAGTCCGGAACCGCGCGACTGCTACGATCGCAGGTTCGAATTCTGCCTCGGGCATGGTGTCCTTAGGTTAGTTAGGTTTAAGTAGTTCTAAGTTATAGGGGACTGATGACCATAGATGTTAAGTCCCATAGTGCTCAGAGCCATTTGAACCATTTAATAACAATGCTGACAGAAACTAGCAACAAACACACGGCAATAGAATCGTACAGGATTGCTGAGACAACAATGCCGTCGTTGCAGCTTGACGTGGATTAAAGGTACGCGTGTACTGCAGTGTGCAAGACTTACCCCCACCTGATCTACAGGCTGTCTCCGTAAGAGCGTGCAAAAATGTTTCAGGACATAGAGGATGTTCCACTGGACAATCTGAGGTGAGGAACCTGAGGGTGGAGAAGCCAGCTTAAGGAGATATGCAAGTAAACTTGTCTACCGCTTGGTCTAGATTACTGTTTTCCACCTTATTTACAAATAACTATCCTGTTTATTTACATGTACATTCTTTATTTGCTGCAAGGAAATGAGGAAGAGGAGCCTGATTACTAGCAAGTATTTCCTGGTCGCTGTATTGGAAGGGGAGATCCTATTCCATGGCCTGCCAAGTCACCTGACCTGAACCCCTAGATTATTACCTATGAGGATATCTAAAGTAGCTTGTGTATGAGACCCCAGTGGATACGGAGACGGTATTAATTTCCAGAATTTTAGCTGCCTATTATGTGACATCAGGGATATTCGTCAGGGCGCGTCAGAAACTTGTTCGCCGATGTCATGCTGGCATTGAGGTTAATGGCCGTCAGTTTCAGCACATTTCGTAAGATACAGTACAAATGGTACGTTCATTGTGTCAGTGACGGTATCTGCAGTTAACTGTAACTAATGTAAATAAAAAAGTACACAACAGTGCGATTTAATTCCTATTATCTGCTTAAGCTGGCTTTTCCGACCCCTGGTTCCCTACCTCAAATTCTTCAGTGGGAGCATCCTCTACGCCCCGTTAAATTTTTGCACGCTCTTACGGAAACACCCTGTGTATTTAGTTCGTCGTTGTCGTCGCCGGACATCCGTTATATTGCAGAGTGGCACCAACACTAGTCTGGAAATGTTTTTACGAAATAACATAGCAAGCAAATACAATACTTTATTTGCTTCAGAAGATTAAAGATTTGTCTGCCATTTCTATGAAGTAATAAAAGAGTAAGGAAATTATGGTAAGAGTAATAAATTAAAAACTTAACAATTCATTCACACTACACAATAAAAACAGAAAGTAGCTGATCGCCTGTGTGTGCATAATTATCTTATATGCTTGTAGGCCTTGAAAACCTGCAAATTAACACGAAAAACAGATTCTTTGGCATCAGTTTTTACCCTTTAGTAATGAATATTTGTAATGCCTAAATAATGGTATGATCACCGATTACAACGTGATTTTTTAGCATAGTTTCGAGAAATTAGAATCAATGGGCAAAAACTGGTGTTTTTTGGTAGCATTCAACCACTTATTACTTTTCGAGAAAAGAAGTGATCGGTGGACGGAGTAAGTTTTCTTTTATTTGCCTATTTAATTTGATATTGTGATTTAATGTATCTTGAAACTGAGAGAGCAAAAGTTTTTCAATCGTTGTCAATCGTTGTCAGATTTGTACGTTTACTACAGGCAATAATAGGAATAAATAACCGAAAATCGGTTATTTCAGAAATCGGTTATTTTGAGCGCTTTCAACAGTCAGATTAAACTGGCGTGAAAGAAAAAGCAATACAACCGAAAACCGGGTGTTTCAGCGATAACGGCCATCCCTCGGCCACGTGACCGGCTGGTAGCAGCTTCACACCTTCTGCAATACTCCACAGGACCAGTGTGCTCTTTTTAGTAGGTGGTAAATATTTTATCTAGTTAGCTTACATATGCTCAAGGTCAGCAGCAATATTTTTCATTAGTCGCTGATCAGCTGGACGTTACTCGGTATTTCGTAACAAGTCCCTGATAACGTCACTGTGCTGTACACAGCTACGTCGTCTGCGAAGGTCCTCATAAGGCTGCAGATGTTATCTACCTGCTATTCTACATATGACAACATTGCTTTCTTTAAATACAAGAAAATAAATGTGATAGAATTATCTACGAGATATCTAAAAACTGCAGAAACAAAAGATCTGTATAAAAAGCCTCAGCATCTGAGTACGGAATTTATCATTTATTTTTTAACAAAAAAATATTTTATTCTTCTCTTGTGTCGTGGAAATTTACTTATTGTATTGTCTATCGTGTCGTTGTGGAAGCATGATGTACGTTCTGATCTGTAGCCTGCTTACTGAATAATTATGTATTTAAGTGCGAAGCAGTGTCTTATTTCATAGTAGTACCTGAAACACCTTAATTCCAATCTTAAAAAACATTATTAATGAGTCAGTATTTTTCAGAGGCCTATTAAAAAAGAGAAAGAACCTATCTTCATCAGTATCAAAGTCCGATTGTGTTAAGTTTTACATTTAAATAGTGTAAGAATTTTATTAAAGTTTCATGGTCATGCGTCACTGAACAATGACACCAGATAACCACAACGCATTGGCTTGAACAGTCATCGACTTTCGATGAAGGGGAATGGAAGAAGACTAATACACCTTTTTTAATTTTCAGGTAATTGAATTGTCTTACATATGCTATTCAGAGAAAACTCTACGAATGAGAAACAATCTCATCGCCGTTGAGGTGTGCTTTCTTGACGCGACTAAATTTGCACGTGAAATTTGTAAATTATTCGGAGTTTATCAACGTCGTTTTGCTGGAGTTTTTTTTCCTTTGTGTAATTTCCTCTAACAAAACTAATTCCTCCCGAACAGGCCATGAAGGCCCAACGGTAATGACCGGCCGCCGTGTCATACTCAGCTCACAGGCGTCACTGGATGCGGATATGGAGTGGCATGTGGTCAGCACACCACTCTTCCGACCATATGTCAGTTTCCGAGACCGGAGCCGCTACTTCTCAATGAGGTAGCTCCTCAGTTTGCCTCACAAGGGCTGAGTGCACCCCGCTTGCCAATAGCGCTCGGCATACCGGATTGTCAACCATCCAAAGTGCTAGCAAGCCCAGCCCGAAAGCGCTTAACTTGGGTGATGTGACGGGAACCGATGTGATCACTGCGGCAAGGCCGTTGGCTCGTTTCCTCTAACAAGAATGCACAAATCAATATACCGTGAACGTCAGCGGCCCTACCGGACTACGCCAGATGCTACGTTCGCTTCTGTCATCCACTACTTAAGACACAGCCCAGCATCTCTGTCGCGAACCTCTCTACAGTAGAACTACATAGTGGCGACATGTTTCGTACGTGAACTGATGAGTGGTGTGGTGTGGTGCTGTTGCAGTCAGGGGGAGCAGTGGTACGAGTTCAGGAGGAGAGTCAACCAGCCCATGATGCAACCGCGTTCCAGCAAGCTGTACGTTCCCTCCATCGACAAGGTCGCCCAGGACTTCACCGACAGGTGAGAGCCGTCGGTGACACGAGTGCTAGAAGCAGAGTAACAGTGTTGTGTTAGTCAAGTTCTACATTATCTTTTTCCTTCATTCTTTCAGAATGCTCGCTATCAGAGATGAGAATATGAAGATGCCTCCCGACTTCCTGAATGAGTTGAACAAGTGGGCACTAGAATGTGAGTATCTCTATAATGTTCTTTGCTCTAAATGGAACAGTGCCTGTGTCTGTAACGAAGCAAAGAAGAACTTTGTCTCGTGTGCTGAGAAGCCGCGGAAAAGGAGTGATTCTTCAGTCATAGTTTCCCCCTGAAAATTTGCTTCGAGTTTGTTCCTCAGATACTTTTTTTTTCTGCGTTCGCGGTGTACTGATGCAGAATACTAAATTGCTTCTTAACCAATCCGACTGAATCGCAATTTACAATGCCTTACAGTAAAAAGTGAAGCACTCATAAAATATCATCGGATGTCAATGTAACTTCGCGCACGCACACACCACAGGCAGCTACACTGAAGAGCCAAAGAAACTGGTTCACCTGCTTAATATCGTGTATGGCTCCCGTGAGCACGCAGAACTGTCGCAACACGACGTGACATACTCGACAGGGAACTGACACCATGAAACCTGCAGTGATCTCCATAATTCCGCAAAAGTACGAGGGGGTGGAGATCTCTACCAAACAGCACGTTGCAAGGCATCCCAGACATGCTCAATAATGTTCATGTCTGGGGAATTTGATAGCAGCGAAAAGCCGGCCGGGGTGGCCAAGCGGTTAAAGACGCTACAGTCTGGAACCGCACGACCGCTACGGTCGCAGGTTCGAATCCTGCCTCGGGCATGGATGTGTGTGATGTCCTTAGGTTAATTAGGTTTAAGTAGTTCTAAGTTCTAGGGGACTGATGACCTTAGAAGTTAAGTCCCATAGTGCTCAGAGCAGCGAAAATGTTTAGCCTCAGAAGAGTGTTCCTGGAGCCATTCTGTAGCAAATCTGGACGTGTGGGGTGTCGCATTGTCCTGCTATAATTGCCCAAGTCCGTCGGAATGCACAATGGACATGAATGGACGCAGGTAATCAGACAGGATGCTTACAAATGTGTCACCTGTCAGAGTCGTATCTAGACGTATCAGGGGTCCCATCGCACTCCAGCTGCACACGCCCCACACCATTACAGAGCCTCCACCAGCTTGAATAGTCACCTACTGACATGCAGGGTCCCTGGATTTTTGCGGCTGTATCCATGCCAATACACGTCCATTAGCTCGATACAATTTGAAACGAGACTCGTCCAACCAGGCTACATGTTCCCAAGCATCAACAGTCCAATGTCGGTGTTGACAGGCCCAGGCGAGGCGTAAAGCTTTGAGTCTTGCCATCATCAAGGGTACACTAGGGGGCGTTCGGCACCGAAAGCCCATATCGATGATGTTTCGTTGAATGGTTCGCACGCTGACACTCGTTGATGGCCCAGCACTGAAATCTGCAGCATTTGCTGAAGGGCTGCACCTCTGTCACGTTCAATGATTCTCTTCAGTCGTCGTTGTTCCCGTCCTTGCAGGCTCTTTTTCCGGCCACGGTGATGTCGGAGATTTGATGTTTTACCGGATTCCTCATATTCACGGTATACTCGTCAAATAGTCGTATGGTAAAATCCCAACTTCTTCGGTACCTCGAAGATGCTGTATCCCCTCGTTCGTGCCCCCACTATATACCACGTTCCAATTTCACTTAAATCTGTAGCAGAAGTAACCGATCTAACAACCGCGCCAGACACTTGTTGCCTTACACAGTATAAGCGTTGCCGAACGCAGCGCCGTATTCAGCCTGTTTACGTATAATTGTATTTGATTATCCATGCCTAAACCAGTTTATTTGACGCTTCAGTATATATAAGTGATTAAGAGGTGCAATTCCTTATAGGATATGTAAGGGGCGTAAACAGCGTCAAAAGTTGAATGATCACTGTAAAGGATAGGGACATGTCGCGGCCGGCCGGAGTGGCCGAGCGCTTCTAGGCGCTACAGTCTGGAACCGCGCGACCGCTACGGACGCAGGTTCGAATCCTGCCAAGGGCATGGATGTGTGTGATGTCCTTAGGTTAGTGAGGTTTAAGTAGTTCTAAGTTATAGGGGACTGACGACCTCAGACGTTAAGTCCCATAGTGCTCAGAGCCATTTGAACCATTTTTGAGATGTCGTGTACTTCTATATGATACAGCGTTATCAGCATATGACTGAGTTTTAAAGGAGCCTCATTGAGGGTTTCCGTTTGGCTGTGTGGTCGAATTGAGCGGTATCCAGATTTATGGGACATTTTGATGTGATAGTGGCCTGATGTTGGACTGCATGGGAACTTGAGGGCAGACATACATGTCATCAGGTTTCCAGTCGACCACATCTGACCACCACAAGGGAATGTCCCCATACTGTGCGCCAAGCATATTGTAGCCCCTTCACATCCGCATCTTCCTGTCCAGAACAACTAATAGCCTCTCTGCAAGATTCTGTGTAATCCCACATCTTTGGTCGGAGACTACCAGCAGCCAGTCTTGGGAATTAAGGTCCCTTGAATAGGCTCCTGTGAACACCACAGCACAAATGGCTGTATTTTGAGTGGTACTGCAGCTGATGAGCATGGACTGCTGATGAATGGTGTCATATTATGTTCAGGATAGATCGCTGTTCTGCACTATTCTGGATGACCATTGTGGTGTGAGGAGCTGTTGGGCATGATTTCAAAAAATGGTTCAAATGGCTCTAAGCACTATGGGACTTAACATCTGAGGTCATCAAGCCCATGGACTTAGAACTACTTAAACCTAACTAAACTAAGGACATCACACACATCCATGCCTGAGGCTGGAGTCGAACCTGCGACCGTAGCAGCAGCGCGGTTCTGGACTGAAGCACCTAGAACCGCTCGGTCACAATGGCCGGCTATGATTTCAAGCCATGAGTGGTAGTGACTGGGGGAACTCTGACGGCACAATGGTATGTCGCAGACACTGTGCATCGCCAAATGTTACCTTTCATGCAACAGTATCATGGTGCCATTTTTTTGTCGTGTTTGTGACCAAGGGGAGATGCTGAAATTTAAGTTGTTAGATAGCAAAGAAGGGCTATATGTTTATTAAGTATAATCATCAGAATACAATAGCACGATTCCTTGAGAGGTGAGTTGCACTATTATGTTCAGGCTGACAATTGGATGGAGTCTGTGAGGATACAGGCAACAGAGAGCTTAGGGTACTCGAGGAGGCTTTGGGGCCAAAGGTGGCGGTGGTGACGGGGTATTCAAGAGTGGATGTACACCATGAGCGCTGATGCAGTCAAATGCTCCTTGTGGTCTTGTTGATGTACATGGATTGATGAGCTGCTGAGTGCAGCCAGCATAAGCCTCAAGTGTGAAGAACTGACTGCAAAGTGGTTGGGTGGTGACCTAAGCATTCACCCATTGGACTGATACCGGCAGAGGCACGTAAGGCTCAGAAGTGCGATAGTGCTATGATGGCAGTGTTGTTTACAGTAACGCTTATGCATCTGTTGGCGAGGTTGGTGCCACACAGAACCTTGGCAGCTGGTGGAAATTTCGTTGAAAACAACCCAGTGTGTGTTTGTTGATGTGGGCTATTTTCGTCTGATCTACAGAAGGAGCATCATTAGTGGCCTAGAGCTATGGCAGCTCAAAACACGATGTATGATTGGTGGCTGTGTTGCATGTGGTAGCCAGGAGACACAGCATCCCTTCTCCCCCTAAAGGAGAGATGTACGCATCTCGAAGAAGTGGTTTCTGAAAGGAGGTGGCTCTAGAATGTGTGCCTGTGAGCTGGGGAGCATTGGCTGAAAGCAGGAGTCTGATGCAACTGAGATAGAGGGGTCTGGTCAGACATGGAAAAGGAGATGGCAATGAAGACACAGTGTATTTGTCATGGAAGGTTGATTAGGCAGCCAAAACTGGCGAGGGAGACAGGACCCAGTGTGGTTGAAGTTGGAGTCGAAATTTCCAGGAGAGCACAATCAGAGGCTGAGAGAAGTTTAGCTGGTGACCTGAAGCGGCTGCACAGATGAAGAACGGCTGGAAGCCGATGGGAACGGTGGTGTTGGAGGCTGTGATGGGGGCGGCTGAGGTTGGGCCAGCTGAGGTAGAACTGGCTGTAGTTGGGATGACTGCAGTTCGGCCAGCTGTGGTTGGCCAGTTGCAGTTGTGCCAGCTGTGTTTGGGCTGGCTGTAGTGATACCAGTGGCGGAGGTGCTGGTGACAGAGGTGACAGTGGTAGAGGTGCTGGTTGTGTGTAGAGGAGGAGGTAGTACTGGCAGGGAGCTGATGATTGTTGTAGAGGATGATTCGGATTGTGAAATGAGTGCATGTGCATGGAAAACTGGAGAAGTGGGCACCAAAGTGACGTCAGGGGCATTGAGGGAGCTGCAGAGGAGCACAAAAATTTGGCGTTGAGGATGGTGCCTCAGAATGGTGAGTGTGTGCAGGAACACGTAAATTGTAATATTAGGCACTGAGTCGAGCCTGCAAGTAAAAACAGGACAGGGTAGCAAGACCTGCACATGGGTAAGGAAATACTCATTGTTGAGTGAAATCATGAGTTGTAAAGTTCATGAAGTATATTTCCAACCATGTGAAGAAGGCAGCCAGTGGCTTCAACCCAGTTGTGTCGTCGGCGTTAGGGTGAGGGCAATGCCAGAGTGGTCTAACGCCTATGAGAGAAGCTCGTATTCGTGGTTTAGCCGCTGTAAACGAAGCAGGAGCTGCGCAAAGACGTCTGAATGTTGCAGTGCCCTACTGAAAAGGGAGAGTGAGCATTGAGAGCACACAAATGCTGAGAAATATCAGCAACACTCCAAAGCGTTGCACAGGTGTGGAAGGTTACTCTGGGCAAGTATGAATAGCACTATTTCTTGAGATGTGAGTTGCACTTCTTGGTTCAGGCTGACAGCCCATGAAGTCAGTGGTGGCGGTGAGCGGGAGTCGCTCGAGGACTGACAAAATCTTTAAGGCTGTAGGCATTGGTAAGCGGAGTGTGCTTGGGGATGGACGAAGTCCGCGATCCAGTAGACAACTCGAGGCTGCGTGTTGTCCATGGACGTTGCAGTAACATGCTTATTGTTGGCTCAGCAGTGAAATCTAATTGATGAGCTGCTAGGTGCAGGCGGCGTAAGCCGAGAGTGTGAAGAAATAACTGCAGAATTTTCACATGGCGACTTAAATACTCGTTCGGATGAAATATACCGGCGGTTGCACGTGGCTCATGGAAGCGGGGTAGCGCCATGATGGTAGTGCTGTTTTCGGTGGTGGTTATACTTACGGCGATGAGGCTGGAGGTTCAGTTTAAAGCTACCCAGTGCTTGTCTGTTGACGCCGACTGTTTTCGTCTGATCTCCAGAGAAAGTGTTGTTAATGGGCCAGAGTTGCTGCAACCTGTTGTACACCATCGTATGATTGGTGACTGCGTTGCAGGTTGTAGCCAGGGGCACAGCATTCTTCTAGGAACTGCTGTGGAACCTCGCAGAGCGAGCATAATTCCGTCCATTATCTTACTCGCAGTGCGAGACACTCGTTAAGCGAAACAATTTGTCCCATACAAATAAATGTAAGATACGCTAACGCATTCCATGCAGAAAAAGTACTAAAAGTATTATCTTATTCGTGCCATTTATTTAAAGAAAATTATACCTACGGTATTACGTACTGTATTATTCATCAAACATAACTAGTTTTTTTTTTTTTTTACTTCTTTCTGGCGACGCTTCAACACTTGGCGAAAATGCGACTCAGCATTATCGTCAAATACATTTGTAGCGTGCGTAGCCACTGCTTTATTGCGGTGATGATTTTCAGTGTACGATGCAACCGATTCCCATGCTTTCAGCATTTCTCTTATAGCGCCAGAAGATTGCTCCTCTGCTGTTACCGCCTCCTCCTCCTTCTCCTCTGAAGAACTCTCTAAAACTTCCTGCTATGGAACCCATTACAACTCCATAAGCTCTTAGGTGGTCATTTCTTGGCTGTGATCTTCCACAGGCTCATTGATGTCATTGTTATCCACTTCTAGCAAACATTTGTGGTAAGGACTAAGGGACCAAACTGCTGAGGTCATCCGTCCATAGGCTTACACACTAATTAAACTAATTTAAACTAACTTACGCTAAGGACAACACACACACCCATGCCCGAGGGAGGACTCGAGCCTCCGACGGGGGTAGCCGCACCAACCGTGGCAAGACGCCTCAGACCGCACGGCTACACTGCGCGGCCCACTTCTAGTCCCATGCTCTTTGCCAAAGACACAATCTCGTTGACTACAGCCTCCACAGGTATTGAATCAAATACTCAGAGTCACATTCGACAACGCACTTGGGCCAAAGCTTCTTCCAAGCAGAAGTAAGAGTTCTCTTGGTAGCCCCTTCCCATGCCTTTTCGATCATCTTGACGCAGGTCATGATGTTGAAGTGATATTTCCAAAACTCTCTGAGAGTAAGATTGGTAGCTTCAGTCAACTCAAAGAAACGCTTGAAGAGTGCCTTAGTGTAGAGCTTCTTAAAGTTAGAAATAGTTTTCTGGTGTTGGGGGGGCAGAAATGGGATCTTGATGAATTGTTCTTCAAGGAGGTGGTCTTATAGGCCTGGAGAATGGACAGGAGCGTTGTCCTTAACAAGCAAGACATGGAGTGGCAGATTCATCTCAAGCAAATATTTTTCACCGAAGGACCAAAAACTTCATTGATTCAATCACAAAAAAGATCACGTGTCACTCAAACCTTGTTTTTAGATCTCCACATCGCGTTTAACCTGCTCTTTTAGACTTTACACTTCTTGAAGACTCACGGTGTTTCTGAATGGTAAACAAGCAGCGGTTTAATTTCGTAATCGCCGCTGGCATTAGTACGGAACAATGTGAGACGGTCTTTCATTGGCTTCTGACCAGGCAATGCATTCTCCTCTGCTGTTATAAAGGATTCGTTTCGGCATCTTTTTCCAGAACAGACCTTTCTCGTCACAATTAAAAACGTGTTGTGGTAGATAACTCTCAGAATCTACGAGCATCTTGAAGTTGCTGATGAAGTTGTCTGCTGCCTTTGTGCCTCACAACACTGTGGACGCAGGTTCTCCTTTAAACTTCTTGAACCACTCATGGCTTCCGTTAAACACTTCTTCGGTCGCTGATGATTCTTGCGTCTTCTTAGTGAGGATGGCATCATAAACGATGTTCTTGTTAACAGTGTCGCCTTGCATTTGCTTTTCAAGTATCCATATAAGGAGCAGCCTTTCGACATCGTCCAGAATCCAAAACCGTCGTTTAGATACTCTTGTAGCATCTATCCCCTTAACTTTGTCCTTGATCTTGAGGATAGAGCAAATAGTTGATGTAGACCGAGTGTATGTGCGTGCTAAATCAGCAACGCCCACAACACGTTCGCGTTAGTCAATGATTTTACGTTTCATTTCTAAGGTCATTTTCTTTCTCTTTTTTCTTTCTTATTGCAGCTTTATCTTCGGGGACATTTCTACGAAGGTTATTAAAATCTGCATTCAAAAAACGCTCTGTGAACACAAGCTCAGAAAAGCGTGTGATCACAAGATGCGCTAAAATGGTAGCAGAAAGAGCGCTAAACCCCGACTGTAGAACATACTGAAGATAATTCAAATGCGCTGGTGATGTCACACCAAATCGTCGTCACCCATCAAGCGAAACATCGCTCATTAAGCGAATCTTTTTGTACAATTTGTTTTGCTCATTGTGTGAATTGCGCGTTATGGGAGGTGCTCGTTCAGCGAGGCCTACATCTGCATGCTTTGAGGTACTCCGATGGGCAGCAAGATACAAGAGATATCCCCGAACGAACTTGTGTGGGATCAGTTCGGACGTCAACTACATCCCGTGACAATATCCAGGATATCAATGGGTCATCTTGCTTCAGGAGAGGATACAATGGTTTTATGAAAACATTCCTAACTGTATCAGTGAATGCATCAAGACCAGAGGGAGTTCACGTCATATAGATAAGCGGACCGAAACTGTCAAGTTCTTCGTAAGTTTGACTCAATTTTGTAATCACTAAAATAACATCAGATACCCCCTCGCAGCGGGAAGTTTGATTTCGTTTCCTCCTCGGTTCTGGGTGCTTCACTTTTTTGTCAGTCAGTGTACACTCCACATGCAGTTTTGCTTCGCTTGGGGATGGTGCGAACGGTAATCCGTGCCAGTATGATCGATTTTTGGATCACACCCTATTCGCACACTTTGCGAGGGAAAAATGATTATATGCCTCTGCAGGTGCCGTAATCTCTTATTACTCTCATGATCTCTACACAAGATATTTGATGGTAGTTGAATAATAGCCACGATGTATTCTTCAGACACAGTTTCTTTGAATTAATTAATTAATCTGAAGATCACATGGAACTTTTTCGTTTTCTTTGTAGGATTCTTATTTAAGTTCCCCAAGCATTACTTTTACATTTTTCGTAGCTGTTAACCGACCTCTTACAATTGTAAGAGGTCGGTTGTAATGTTCCGTAATTCGTTTGATGTCTGCTGTCATGGCCACATGATAAGGATTCGAGGCATTGGAATATTCCTCCAGAATTGGATGTACTACTGACTTACAGGGAATTGTAATAGGATAACTGGAGCGGGTAACGTGGTCGGGGTTGTAGGGCGTGGCTGGGTAGAAGAAGGTGGCTGTTTTTAGCAATCTTCCTCTTTATTGTTGGTTCTCCCAATACATTTTCCGGTAGCTCAGCCCCACCGCTCGTGTCGGGGTGGTGATGTGCTGATGCACGCAGCCCAGGGAAGGCTACGCCGCGCTCGGTCAGCGGCTGCGCAGGCGGTAGGAGGTTAGTGGCATGAGGCTCGGCCGAAGCGCACCTCCTGCAGACGAGGCGGCTCATGACGACGCCGGGAGTCGCTGGTGCAGCAGCGGGCAACGCCCTCCACCGGCCAGTCCTCGGGGACAGCGTCACTGATGACGACGACGTGACAGCGACCGAACGCCCAATCAGTCGAACCGAATGCCGACGCCCACCTCTGATGCCCTTAAATAGTGCAGGCCGCTGCTGAATCCGCCGGTTACGCGGTGGCGTGTTTATTAGAAGGTTCTCGATGAATTGGCTAATGCGACAGCGCCACACGCGGCCTGCGCCTGCGTAATTCTGCTAATGCTGGGTTCTGATGGCTGCCGCGCACGTACATACATACGAATGCTCGTTGCAAAACTGTGTCACCTGCATAGCGCGCCGGCCGGCCTTCGTCCACCGATTGCCGTGAGGCTGGCGCATCACGCACTGAAACACACTAATCACAATTTCGCACCGTATTTTCTAAAAATAGCCCCTTCTCCTCTACAATTCCTCCCTCATACGAAAAGAATTCGTCCCCGAATTCAACCAAGAAGTCAAAATATCTACAGTTCACTTTGCAAACACCAAATATTTACATGATGTGACATGCTCGAGGTGTCCACCACTAATCTTCCAATCCCATACTATGTGATTCTGTTTCTTTGTCAACAAGTGACTGACGCTGTAAAGGTGTTTTTTTCTCGCCGTTCTCGTGACACTGTTCCTTGTGTACGAAATGTTCATATGTCCTCATCTGCATTTATGGAGAGCTGTCATTCATTACACCAGGTGAAAGTTCTGTACAAGTCCGTTTGCATTTCCATATGATCGCTCAGCGCCGATACTTTCCTGTGGGCGACAGCATCATCAGTGAACAATCTTATAATGCTACTGGTCATGTATGGTAAATGATTTATACACACCCGGTGTTACTTTCGTTTCTGTAAAACATATGCCACCCAGTACAACGTACTGGGTTCTACAATACTAGTCAAATATCGATCGACTCAATCATATATCTGAGAATATACTGCTCACAATCGGGTCTTGGTTAGCTGTCAACGATGCGGAACACCGTCTAACGCCCAAATCTAGAGAAACGAAATCAACCTGTTCACGTGCACCTATTATTTATAAGATGTGTATGGATAAAGTGAGCTGTGTTCCATACGAATTCATACTGATTCTCTGAATGAATATCGTTCTCCTCCAAGAATTTATTTATGTTTGAGCATAGAATGTGGTCTAGGATCCTGCAGTACACGAATATTAGGAAAACTGGTATACAAATCTGTGCATATTAACTTTTGCCCGTTTCGTGAACAGGTGTGACCTGCGCTCTTATCCAGTCATGTGAGACTATTCACTGCGGGAGAGATTTTCAACAAATATTAGTTATGGAAGGAAGTATTTCCGAAGTGTAATCAACGTAAAATCTGACTAAAATTCCGTCAGGACTTCATACCTTGACAGATTTAAATCATCTTAATTGTTTTCTGGGAGGATGCTAATATCAATAGCTCTTATGTATAAATCTGTGCCGCCGTCAAATGTTGGTACGGCAGTATCCTAATATGTAAATGTATTGTAAATATTCTATTTACTTTTTCTGCCTGCTGTCTTCCCTTTAAACACCAGACGGATCCCTGAGAGACTGAGTGCAATGTTTGGACTCGTGTATTGACTTTACAAACGGCAAGAAATTCTTAGAATTGTGTGATTTTTTTTCTCCAGGATCCGGCTGAAAACCGTTGTAGGTTTCATTCATGACTTTCACTAAAGCCTCTATCGTAACGAGAGTATTGCAACACTTGCAGTCTTTAATGATACTATTAAACTTTTATTACTTCACTATTTTATTTGCTTCGTACGTTATCTAGACTGAGGTTTATAACGTCTTTCAGCTTTAACCACGTTTGTTCTGAGGTAGACAGATCTAAACTAAAAGTTCTTCCTCCGTCCTTTAAGTAAGTCGAGAGGAACGGTCTGTCTGTTCGACCAAAGACAAATACTCTTCCGGCTGTTTCATGACTTTCTTGCCTTTGGTGACCACTATTCTTGTAATAGTATCATGGTCGCTAATCTGTCTCTCATTGGTGACTTTCGAAATTGTGAGGCCTATTTGTAGCTAGCAGATGTGAAGTGTCCGATTAGATGTTCTAAGCAGTTGCCAAAGTGTTCCGTAATATTTCGCAAGATTGTTTGTCCCTATCGCCGATAAAATATGCGTAGCTTTTTTAGTCTATACTGCTTAGGTTAAAGTCACCATCTACTATTACCGTATACACGGGATATTTCCGTGCTATATTTTAGGCTATCTTAAAACGACACTGCGAGCGATGGTCTGAATCGGTGGTCAGCAGAAACATATGATTTCTAATCTGACAGTGGGATTCCAAACCAATCGAATTTTGTATAATTTTTTATATGTATGGTATTTGAAGTTCAGAACTTAAACATGAAACTCCCGAAGCATTACGACGCAACTCTAAAAAATTCTCGAGCAAGTCGACTTTGAAGTTCCCCGACTTACACTAACTCAGCAATGGTAGAACGGTTTTCGAATGGCCGCATGGCTCTGTCGGTACCGTTCGACAGTGGTGAACGCTGGTTCGAGTCTCCCTTCGGTCATTATTTTTTAACAGTTTTCCATAGAAATTCGGTGTAGCTATCAAAAATTATCGAAAAAATCCACTTTGAAGTTCTTGGAAAATCTTTAATTTAAAAACGGCAGCATGATTTTCGACGGGCAGCGTGGCTCCATCAGTGAATAATTATTACACATTTAATTATCATTTTCTATGAAATCTGAATTGGAGTTCAGGGGCAACGCGATGCTATCGAGCGCTTCTTTACGGAAACAGCTCTAAATGTTTGATATTGCGTGTGTTTATAAACTTTGCGCTACTGTTAGTTGATGAAACTTGCCGAAGAAGTGAATAAGATCCTTCACTCTGTGTTAAGTATTATTTGTTGTTGACGTACTAGTCTGCTGTTTAACGCTGGGGCTTTCTTATTTGAGTAATAGTAGCGAGCAGTGGAGTTTTTCAGAGTATGAGATCTGTTATTTGTGAATCTGAGATGAACTTTCTGGAATAATTTATTGATCGAGAAGGTTTTGGAGGAATTTTAAAGGTAACGAAGGCGTGCAGAAGAATGAAATGATTGTCTGTCAGAACTATTAATTAAAAGAAATCTTCATCCCATAGATAACTAATAACTTTTATAATTAGTAGTAATTTGATCTCTTTGTTTTCATTATGTCACAAATTACGCAATTGGTTCAGATGTCTGTAATTTTTGTAACGAGAGAATTTCGCAGTTGTTAGAATCTTCTCACGTTATACAGTCCTTTTTGTCAGTAATCAGAGGCTAATTTTTCAAGAATGATTTTTTAAAGTGAAACCCGTTCCATGATTCACAGTAAAGTTTTGAATATTTTGTCGTGTGTGCATTGCACCTTACGCCACACGAACTCACAGATTGTTGCTGAAAAGAACAAAAGTTGATTTTCCTATAGTTGCTGCATCTGCCGATTTGTATTTGCTTTCGGGACGTCAGTACTCCAGACACGAAAAACATGTTGAGCAACAGGAAAGTCACTCTTTTATCAAGGCAGTTCTCACCTTGCATTCTTAAGCAAACAATGTGTAGTCGGGATTGTCGGATGTCGTGTTTGCTGGGAGATTAATTTTCAGTGAACAGTGTTGGTAATTTCATACAGTTATTTTCTCCTGAGTAGGGCAATAATTTATTTCTGTGGATATTCCAAGTCTTAACATTGCACTTCACATCACGCAGCCTTCGTAATGTACTTCGGTACTGAGTTTTAGTTACACAGTTTTCATTGAGCACACAACTAGTTTCCTTTGACATTTAATTAGATTCATTTTCCTTATTTAAAATTTTGTATTTCGTGAAGTTTAAAGTTTTATTTCACGACACTGTTCTCATGAGCAACACAGGGCCAACAAACAGTGAGTTTTGCTCAGCAGTTGAATATCTAAATGTTTTGAAAATCAATACATTCAGCTTTATCACACACAGACAATTATTTTTTTGTAGATAGCTTACACCGGGTGTCAGATGATGTATAAATTCCGAAACATCTCATGATGAATAAGGTCATCCCTTGCCTGACGTTTGACTTCTACCATTGCGATCCAATTAGCCTGAATGCAGAACTACCGATTGTTTTAATTTCAGGTTTGACGTCGGATAGCAACTTATACTGTGAAACCTTACTTCTTGCCAAATTTCATCATTGTAGAATAGCGAGAATTACCCTATAGATTTTGCTCAGAGAGTTTGCGAGTATCGAAACATGACCCAAATGGCCGTAGCTTTTTGTTGCATTGACTTAGAAGCATACATTTATTACACGACCATTGCACATAACATAAATTTCAACTTGAGACCTCTACCCATTTGTGGCAAAAAGGGGTTTAACTGACGGACAAACAGACAGCGAGTCAGATGAGGGAATGCCAAAAGGTTTTTTGTGTGAGACAATTACAATTTTGCAGTTTTCGCATTATTTACTTTGGTTGTACTGTGATACCTTCCTTTCTGCCAAATTTCATGATTCTAGGCCAACGGGAAATAGCCTGTAAGTTTTGATGAGTGAATGTGCGAGTCTTAAAATACACATACGGAAATTTTGCAAGCTTACGTTTATCTCGCCACAAAATAGTGTAAACGTATGATAGTACACTGAAGCGCCAAATAAACTGGTATAGGCAAACGTATTCAAATACAGAGATTGTAAACAGGCGCATACGGCGCTGCGGTCGGCAACGCTTATATAAGGCAACAAGTGTCTGGCGCAGTTCGATTGGTTACTGCTGCTACAATGGTAGGTTATCAAGATTTAAATGAGTTTGAACGTGGTGTTATACTATGCGCACGAGCAATGGGACACAGCATCTCTGAGGTAGCGATGAAGTGGGGATTTTCCCGTACGACCATTTGACGAGTGTACCGAGAATATCAGGAATGCGGTAAAACATCAAATCCCCGATATCGCCGCGGCCGGAAAAAGATCCTGCAAGAACGGGACCATCGACGACTGAAGAGAATCGTTCAACGCCACAGAAGTGCAAACCTTCCGCAAACTGCTGCATATTTCAAAGCTGGGCCATCAACAAGTGTCAGCGTGCGGACCATTCAACGAAAAATTATCGACATGGGCTTTCGGAGCCGAAGGCCCACTAGTGTATCCTTGATGACGGCACGACACAAAGCTTTACGCCTCGTCTGGGCCCGCCAACACCGACAATGGACTGTTGATGATTGTAAACATGTTGCCTGGTCGGACGAGTCTCGTTTCAAATTGTATCGAGCCAGTTCGAGCAGGGGACTGTTCAAGCTGGTGGAGACTCTCTAATGGTGTGGAACGTGTGAAGTTAGAGTGATATGGGATCCCTGATACATCTAGATACGACTCTGACGGATGAAGCATCCTGTCTGATCACCTGCATCCATTCATGCGCATTGTGCATTCCGCCGGACTTGAGAAATTCCAACAGGACAATGCGACAATCCTCATGTCCGGAATTGCTACAGAGTGACTCCAGGAACACTCTTCTGAGTTTAAACACTTTCGCTGCCACCAAACTCCCCAGACATGAACATTATTGAGAACGTCTGGGGTGCCTTGAAACGTGCTGTTCAGAAGATATCTCCACCCCCTCGTACTCTTACGAGTTTGTGAACAGCCCTGCAGGATTCATGGTGTCAGTTCCCTCTTGCACTACTTCAGACATTAGTCGAGTACATGCCACGTCGTACTGCGCCAGTTGTGCGTGCTCGCGGGGGCCCTACACGATGTTAGGCAGGTGTACCCGTTCCTTTGGTTCTTCAGTGTAGAAACAATATAAAGAATACAGAACGTGAACAACTGTAACACGTATAACGGTAGCCAGAAATGTTCTTCTTTTTTTTCTAACTTAACTGATTTGCAGAAACATTCCGACAACTGGTTAATGAGCTCAGTATTGAGCGTGACCATCTCCGCTAGTAATACAAGCCTGTCAACGTCGGAGCATGCTGCGAATGATATCATCAATCTCATGTTGAGACAATAACGCCCATTCTTCCTGCAGAGCTGCTCGCAAGTCTTGGAGAGTAGTTGGTGGATGCTGACGTGATGCAACCCGTCTCTCTAGTGCATCCCACACATGTTCTGTTGGATTCAAATATGGAGAGCGAGCATGCCACGTCAAGCGGGCATTATCATCTTCTGTTTCCAAGAAAACATCAACCACTAGTACTCTATGAGGTCGAGCATTATCTTCCATAGCCGCACGGTCTAGGGCGCCTTGTCACAGTCCGTCGGCTCCCCTCGTCGGAGGTTCGAGTTATCCCTCGGGTGTGGGTGTATGGGTTGTCCTTAGCGTAAGTTAGCTTAAGTAGGGACCGATGACCTAAGTAGTTTGGTCCCATAAGACCTTACCACAAATTTCGTTTTATCGTCCATAACTGCAAATTCTGGGCCCACACGACCTCGCAACAACCTCACGATGAGGTCGCGAGATTGCCGATTCGTACATACAATTTTACGCAGAGGTCTTCGAGTAGTTAACATACTCCCTTCCACACCATTACGGTTCCTCCTCGATATCGGTCTCTTTCGACGATGTTTTGGTCCAGAAATCGTGTTTCAAGCTCCCTCTAGATGCGAATCCGTCGAGAATCACTTTCCATATTATATCAGGACTCGTCTGTGAAAAGAAAATTGGCCCACTGTTCGACCATCCACGTGGAATGTTGACCACTCCACTCTAGAGGGTCCCTTCTGTGAAGACGTGTCAGAGGTACACATACAACTGGTCTCTGACATTGAAGTCTTCTCTGTCGAAACCTGTACACCGTGTGCCTCCATAGAACACGTTCAGTGGATGCTGCGAGGTCAGATGCCAGTTACCATGCTGTACCAGACGGTAGCGTCGTACCCTTACAGCCAAATAACCGTTTTGTCTGTCTGATGTCTCACGTGGTCGGTCCTTAATTGGTCTTCGGGACACAGTTTCGGTCTCTATAAACTGTCACCACAGCCGAGAAACAACAAAACGATTTACATTAAGCCATCGGGCCACATCAATTTACGACTGTCCTATTTCCATTCTTCCTATGACCCTACACCGCAGAGAGTCTGGTAGGCGTCTTCTCTGTGCCATACTGCACCGTCTGTGCCTATATACATCTACATCTACATCTACATCCATACTCCGCAAGCCACCTGACGGTGTGTGGCGGAGGGTACCCTAAGTACCTCTATCAGTTCTCCCTTCTATTCCAGTCTCGTATTGTTCGTGGAAAGAAGGATTGTCGGTATGCTTCTGTGTGGGCTCTAATCTCTCTGATTTTATCCTCATGGTCTCTTCGCGAGATATACGTAGGAGGGAGCAATATACTGCTTGATTCTTCGGTGAAGGTATGTTCTCGAAACTTTAAAAAAAGCCCGTACCGAGCTACTGAGCGTCTCTGCTGCAGAGTCTTCCACTGGAGTTTATCTATGATCTCCGTAACGCTTTCGCGATTACTAAATGATCCTGTAACGAAGCGCGCTGCTTGAGCTCTAATCTCTCTGATTTTATCCTCATGGTCTCTTCGCGAGATATACGTAGGAGGGAGCAATATACTGCTTGACTCTTCGGTGAAGGTATGTTCTCGAAACTTTAACAAAAGCCCGTACGGAGCTACTGAGCGTCTCTCCTGCAGAGTCTTCCACTGGAGTTTATCTATGATCTCCGTAACGCTTTCGCGATTACTAAATGATCCTGTAACGAAGCGCGCTGCTCTCCGTTGGATCTTCTCTATCTCTTCTATCAACCCTATCTGGTACGGATCCCACACTGCTTAGCAGTATTCAAGCAGTGGGCGAACAAGCGTACTGTAACCTACTTCCTTTGTCTTCGGATTGCATTTCCTTAGGGTTCTTCCAATGAATCTCAGTCTGGCATCTGCTTTACCGACGATCAACTTTATATGATCATCCATTTTAAATCACTCCTAATGCGTACTCCCATATAATTTATGGAATTAACTGCTTCCAGTTGCTGACCTGCTATTTTGTAGTTAAATAATAAGGGATCTATCTTTCTATGTATTCGCAGCACATTACACTTGTCTACATTGAGATTCAATTGCCATTCCCTGCACCATGCGTCAATTCGCTGCAGATCCTCCTGCATTTCAGTACAATTTTCCATTGTTAGAACCTCTCGATACACCACAGCATCATCTGCAAAAAGCCTCAGTGAACTTCCGATGTCATCCACAAGGTCATTTATGTATATTGTGAATAGCAACGGTCCTATGACACTCCCCTGCGGCACACCTGAAATCACCCTTACTTCGGAAGACTTCTCTCTATTGAGAATGACATGCTGCGTTCTGTTATCTAGGAACTCTTCAATCCAATCACACAATTGGTCTGATAGTCCATATGCTCTTACTTTGTTCATTAAACGACTGTGGGGAACTGTATCGAACGCCTTGCGGAAGTCTAGAAACACGGCATCTACCTGTGAACCCGTGTCTGTGGCCCTCTGAGTCTCGTGGACGAATAGCGCGAGCTGGGTTTCACACGACCGTCTTTTTCGAAACCCATGCTGATTCCTACAGAGTAGATTTCTAGTCTCCAAAAAAGTCATTATACTCTAACATAATACGTGTTCCAAAATTCTACAACTGATCGACGTTAGAGATATGGGTTTATAGTTCTGCACATCTGTTCGACGTCCCTTCTTGAAAACGGGGATGACCTGTGCCCTTTTCCAATCCTTTGGAACGCTACGCTGTTCTAGAGACCTACGGTACACCGCTGCAAGAAGGGGGGCAAGTTCCTTCGCGTACTCTGTGTAAAATCGAACTGGTATCCCATCAGGTCCAGCGGCCTTTCCTCTTTTGAGCGATTTTAATTGTTTCTCTATCCCTCTCTACACAGCGATTGTAGATGTGGGACTATCCGGCAAACACTACCCCGTGTGACAGATACACTGACGTCATTGCTGGCGTGCCATTTTCCTTGCAGAACACGATCCTACGGACATCTGTTGACAGTTGTATTATTATGTCGTGAATTAGACACAGGACAGAGAAACACAGGTTCGTTGCATTAATTTTGGGTACCACTGTATGTGATGTAAATGGCTGTACCATTTGGGTGCATTGATTTGGAAGCTTACATTTATTACCCCGCCAAGGACCTATAGACGTTAAAATTTGACATGAATTTCAAGTTGATACATGAAGCCATTTCCGGGAAAAGGGGTTCTTGACAGTCGAACAGAAAGACAGACGCGCAGATGGACAACAAAGTGATCCTAGAATGGTTAAGTTTTTACCGATTGAGACACGGAACCCTAAAAATAGCAAGTTTTAATGCTTTTGGAGTTACCTCGTTGCAACAGAATCCATTCAGTACCGTTCTAGTGGAAAACTCTGCCATCTGTACGACCTTCGTTTACCGTTCGTTTACGTGATGTCGGCGTCACCTAGTGTTCCTATCAGTAGGGCCGATAGCTACATGGAAGCGCTCCTTCGCTGTGACTGCTTTCACATACGCACATTCTTTCTCCGATGTGGGGCGATCGTTTCACGAGACGGCACGCGGAGAAGAATCCGAAACGCGCCCGGTCCGGACCTACGAATCGCAGCACACCGAATCTCTATGGAAACCATCTCTCTTTGTCAGGGGAGACAAAACTCTCTTTCATGTTATACGCGTAGGTCGCGTAAATGTATGACACTTGCGATTCTCGTTATAGACTGTCTTTTGGGCATTGTATTAACGGCTACAGTTGACGCACAACTTTAGTGAAATCGACAGAATCTTCTGTCCTTCATTTTGAATCTACAGTCGCCAAATGGAATAAAGCAGTCGAAGAGATCACTGATCAGTTAATTTGGCACAACAACGAATCTCCATTCCGTATTACTCGTACAGTGAATAAACACAGCGTTTGGTTTACTGAAGGCTTTGGAGTGATTTTTTTTGTGGTGTAGCCTGTAAAAAAGTACAAAAATCGTTTTCTTCCCTAAAAACACACATACAGAGGATGTGATTTACCTTACATGACATGCCATGTAAGTGGCTGATACACTGATACTTTCTTTGAGTGTCATTTGGTTCCAGTATTTGAATTTGTACTTGCTTACAGACGGTTCTGTGTTTGGTTGGATGACAGGAGAAATTAAAGGAGAGAACAGAAGAAGTGTTACCCACAAGGTAGTGTTCCAGCATCAACAGTGATCAGTGTGTCTACAGATGATCAGCAACGTCTCCAGGACATTGTGCAGACGATGTTGTTGTCGCCATACACGATCGTCAGTTGAAACAAATTGACGGATATATCACAAAGAACCTGGCAGTATGTCAGTATACTGAGGTGACAAAAACCATGGGAGAGCCATATGCATATCGGTAGTATCGGGTACACAACGTATAAAACGGGGGTGCATTGGCGGAGCTTTCATTTGTACTTCATGCGAAAATGATTCCGACATGATTATGGCCGCATGAAGGGAACTGACAGACTTTGAATGCGGAACGGTAGTTGGAGCTAGACGTATGGGACATTCCATTAAGAAATCTACATCTACATCTACATTTATACTCCGCACGCCACCCAACGGTGTGTGGCGGAGGGCACTTAACGTGCCACTGTCATTACCTCCCTTTCCTGTTCCAGTCGGGTAAGGTTCGCGGGAAGAACGACTGCCAGAAAGCCTCTGTGCGCGCTCGAATCTCTCTAATTTTACATTCGTGATCTCCTCGGGAGGTATAAGTAGGGGGTAGCAATATATTCGATACCTCATCCAGAAACGCACCCTCTCGAAACCTAGACAGCAAGCTACA
Source organism: Schistocerca americana (assembly GCF_021461395.2). Taxonomy (NCBI): domain Eukaryota; kingdom Metazoa; phylum Arthropoda; class Insecta; order Orthoptera; family Acrididae; genus Schistocerca; species Schistocerca americana. Next base: position 621,389,107 of record NC_060122.1, read on the forward strand.
CCGCGATGCAGAGCGCCTCTCTTGCAGAGTCTGCCACTTGAGTTTATTAAACATCTCCGTAACGCTATCACGCTTACCAAATAACCCTGTGACGAAACGCGCCGCTCTTCTTTGGATCTTCTCTATCTCCTCTGTCAGCCCGACCTGGTACGGATTCCACACTGATGAGCAATACTCAACTATAGGTCGAACGAGTGTTTTGTAAGCCACCTCCTTTGTTGATGGACTACATATTCTAAGGACTCTTCCAAAGAGTCTCAACCTGGCACCCGCCTTACCAACAATTAATTTTATATGATCATTCCCCTTCAAATCGTTCCGCACGGAGATATTTTACAGAAGTAACTGCTACCAGTGTTTGTTCCGCAATCATATAATCATACAATAAAGGATCCTTCTTTCTATGTATTCCCAATACATTACATTTGTCTATGTTAAGGGTCAGTTGCCACTCCCTGCACCAAGTGCCTACCCACTGCAGATCTTCCTGCATTTCGCTGCAGTTTTCTAATGCTGCAACTTCTCTGTATACTACAGCATCATACACGAAGAGTCGCATGGAACTTCCGACACTATCTACCATGTCATTTATATATACTGTGAAAAGCAATGGTCCCATAACACTCCCCTATGGCACTCCAGAGGTTACTTTTAACGTCTGTAGACGTCTCTCCATTGAGAACAACATGCTGTGTCCTGTTTGCTAAAAACTCTTCAATCCAGCCACACAGCTGGTCTGATATTCCGTAGGCTCTTACTTTGTTTATCAGGCGACAGTGCGGAACTGAATCGAAGGCCTTCCGGAAGTAAAGGAAAATGGCATCTACCTGGGAGCCTGTATCTAATATTTTCTGGGTCTCATGAACAAATAAAGCGGGTTGGGTTTCACACGATCGCTGTTTCCGGAATCCATGTTGATTCCTACAGAGTAGATTCTGTGTTTCCAGAAGTGACATGAAACGCGAGCAAAAAACAAGTTCTGAAATTCTACAACAGATCGATGTCAGAGACATTGATCTATAGATTTGCGCATCTGCTCGACGACCCTTCCCGAAGACTGGGACTACCTGTGCTCTTTTCCAAACATTTGGAACCTTCCGTTCCTCTAGAGACTTGCGGTACACGGCTGTTAGAAGGGGGGCAAGTTCTTTCGCGTACTCTGTGTAAAATCGAATTGGTATCGCATCAGGTCCAGTGGACTTTCCTCTGTTGAGTGATTTCAGTTGCTTTTATATTCGTTAGGGAATTCAATATTTCGAGATCCACAGCGTCAAGGGTGTGCCGAGAATACCAAATTTCAAGCATTACCTCTCATCACGGACAATGCATTGGACAACGACCTTCACTTAACAACCGAGAGCAGCGGCGTTTCCATAGAGTTGTCTGTACTAACACACAAGCAACACTTTTGAAAAAAACAAACGCATAAAACAATGCGGGACGTCTAACAAATGTATCCGTTATGACAGTGCAGTGAAATCTGGCGTTAATGGGCTACGGCAGCAGACGACCGACGCGAGTGTCTTTGCTAACAGCACGAAATCGCCTGCAGCGCCTCTCCTGGTCTCGTGACCATATCAGTTGGACCGTAGACGACTAGAAAATAGTGACCTGGACAGATAAGCCCAGATTTCAGTTAGTAAGAGCTGATGGTAGGGTCTGAGAGTGTCGCAGACGCCACAAAGCCACAGACCCAAGTTGCCAACAAGGCACTATGCAAGCTGGTGGTAGCTCCATAATGGTGTGATCTCTTTTTACATGGAATGGACTGGGTCCTGTGGTTCAACAGAACAGATCATTGTCTGTAAATTGTTATGTTCGGCTACTTGGAGACTATCTGCAGCCATTCATGGACTTCGAGTTCCCAAACAACGATGGATTTTTTTATGGACGACAATGCGGCATGTCACCGGGCCACAGTTGTTCACGACTGCTTCGAAGAACATTCTGGACAGCTCGAGCGAGTGATATGGGCACCTAATCGCCCGACATGAATCCCGTGTAACATTTATGGGACATAATCGAGAGGCCAGTTCGTGCACAAACTCCTTTACCGGCAACATTTTCGCAATTGCGGTCGGCTGTAGAGGCAGAATGGCTCAATATTTCCAGAGACTTTTTTGATCCACGCTGCGCCATATTGCTGCACTACGCCGAGCAAAAGGAAGTCCGACACAGTATTAGGAGATATCCCTCGACTTTTGTCACCAGAGTGTATATTACAAGAATAGTGCACTGAGGCTAATTGTGAGACCTGAGTTTCTCCTGGCGTATACAACTTTCAAATAACTTCCGGGAATTCAGCCAGGTAACACTTTCAGCGACCGCCGATATTTCGGCGGGAGAACACCCCGCCATTTTCAAGGCAAACTGCAACGGACAGGCGACGTACATGCAAATTTAATACCTCGGTTCTCGGACCCAAGCAGGAAAGATAACACACACACACTGAACACTAGTGCCACCAAAGATGGCCAAAGTCAGAGCTATCGATAGTGAGACTATGAATTCGCAGGTGAGGTAGCATTGAGTCTGTCCCTCTGTTTCTTGACAAGGGAGAGAGCCGGATTCCAAACAGAGTTTAAACAGAAACCTCCATCCCTGTTAACAAGGTTGCTCGCTAATTTAATCTCAACTGCCTCCCGAATCACACTGTCCCAATAGCTGGACGTGCATGCCAATATCTCGGTGTTATTATATAACATGGAGTGACCAGTATCCAAGCAATGTTCGGCAATAGCAGATCTATTTGGCTGCTGTAATCGTGTGTGCCGTTTATGCTCAGTACATCTGTCCTCCACGGTCCTGATAGTTTGACCAATATATGCCATGCCGCAGCTACAAGGGACACGATATACACCCGCCTTACGCAGTCCAAGATCATCCTTAACGGAACTCAAAAGTGCTCTAATTTTAGATGGAGGTCGGAAAACACATTTCACATCGTATTTCCGTAAAATACGACCGATCTTATTGGACGTGTTTCCTACGTAAGGCAAGAAGGCAGTAGACTTAGGTGTTGACTCAGAATTATCATCAATCACCTGATGTACAGTTGGTCGATAGCGCAACGCACGTTCGATCTGTCTATCACTGTAACCATTTTGACGAAATGTAACTTCAAGATGGGACAGCTCAGCTGGCAAAGTCTCAGCGTCAGAAACGATATGTGCCCTGTGTACCAAGGTACGAAGTACCCCTCCACGCTGAGCCGAATGGTGACAACTATTAGCTTGTAAGTACAAGTCGGTGTGAGTACGTTTCCTGTAGACTGCATGTCCCAATGATCCATCATCCTTCCTCCTAACCAACACGTCGAGAAAGGGAAGGCAACCATCCTTTTCCACCTCCATCGTAAAACGAATGTTCGGGTGGATCGAGTTCAGATGTTCTAGAAAGACATTCAAATTCTCCCTACCGTGAGGCCAAACAACGAAGGTATCGTCAACGTATCTATAGAAACAGGCGGGTTTTAAAGGCGCCGACTCCAATGCACGTTCCTCGAAGTCTTCCATAAACAAATTTGCGATCGCAGGAGACAACGGACTACCCATCGCAACTCCATCTGTCTGCTCGTAATACTGGTCATTAAATAAAAAGTAAGTGGATGTCAACACATGCCTAAAGAGATTAGTTAAATCAGCACCAAACCTGGCTTCAATTAACCGCAACGAATCAGACAGAGGAACACGAGTGAAGAGAGAGACCACATCGAAACTCACTAAAATATCAGAGTCATTCAGCCTCAGTCCCTCCAAACGACGTAAAAAATCAGCTGAGTTCCTGATATGATGTTCACACCGTCCTACTTGTGGACTCAACAGAGATGCAAGATGCTTGGATCCACGATATGTCGGGGCGCCGATGTTACTCACTATAGGACGGAAAGGAACCCCTTCCTTATGAACCTTTGGAAGGCCATATAACCTAGGGGGAACCGCACTATAGGTGTTAAGCCTCTTGATTGTGTCCTGCGACAAACCACTTTTCTTCAGGAGGCTGTTGGTCTTTCTCTCAACACTTTTCGTGGGGTCAGCATCGATTCTGCGATACGTTGAATCAGATAGTAAACGTTGCATCTTTTGTACATAATCATGTTTATTTAAAACAACGGTGGCATTGCCCTTGTCAGCAGGTAAAATAACAATACTGGGATCAACCTTGAGAGAGCGTAAAGCAGCCCTCTCTGCTGCTGTTACATTACTCTTGGGTGGACGAGCCCTAGTCAAAACACGGCATGCCTCCCTCCTAACTTCCTCTGCAGCGTCAGGAGGTAGTTTGCCAACTGCCTGTTCAATTGAACTAATAAAATCAACTACCGGCAAATTCTTCGGAGTGGGTGCAAAATTTAATCCTTTCCCTAGCACGGATAAGGTTGCGTCGTCAAAAGATTTCTCTGTGAGATTTATCACAGAACGTCGAGATGATTCTATTATTTCGGAACATGTACAATCTTTGAATATTGATTGATTTTTATTATTTATTTATTCTTACTTTTTAGCCACCTGTAATTAAAATGATTCACAGATATATTAAAGCAACATTTGAGATTGTTCATACAAATATTTTAGGGTACGCATTTTTAAACTTGCTTTCAGAATGAATATATACACAGGGTGAGTCATATATGACGTAACACCCCTTTTGTTCCTGAACGGTTACACATACCAAAATGCGTTTTTCGGTATAAGTTAGAGCGCTATTTTTTGTTTGGTTAATGTTTTCAGTAATGGTATCAACAGAGATATTGAAATAAGTACGACTTTTTGAATGGAACCTTATAGTTTTTATAACTGCATTCGGTAGCCCTTGAGACGACAATTACAGTGATACCGCGTTTGCTAAAGTTGACGTTGAGCGCTGTCGTTAAACAATTCGAGAAATGTCCTAGAATTTGGAGCACGATGGGCGGAAACGGCATTTGCGGTGCAAACACTGCCAAGCTGGCGCCTCGAACCAGGCTGAATAGCTGTATACTTCAAGGTAGGCCTGTGCTTCGGGAATAAAGCTTTGTTTTTCCTTGAACCAACTTACGACCTAGATGCAGGTTCACCTACGAATGTTGTATATGGAAATAAGACATAGACTCTTGCGTATCTCAGAGGGCTTAAGAGATTTGTGTATGATTCCAGATTTATGTGAGTTGAAACATATAACTCAACTTTTCATTTTAAAAGAGGTCTTATACGCTGCAAAAAGCTATTACTGTATTAAATGTCTAAATGTTAAAAGAAAGATTTTACCTAGCTTTTCCTGTACGAGACTGTGTGCTTCTTAGAGGTAAAATACACGGGATACATTAGTTGAACTAAACTTTTTATTACAAATACTTTGGTGAACACCTGTAAACGGAAAAATAAATATTCTTCTTAACGAAAAGTCGTTTCATACGGAACGTGAGTGTGTAATGATAGTGTTATCAGCTACACGCAATACACGATGTCGACTTATTTGACACTGCGTTGCAATTTAGTACACACGTGAATGAAGTAAACAATGTACTAACAATGATTTGGTAGCCATCTGCTTCACATAACATAAATTTTGTCTTCCAAAAAATTACATTTATTTAAAACCGAACGAGGTGGCGCACTGGTTAGCACACTGGACTTGCAGTCGGGAGGACGACGGTTCAAATCCGCGTCCTGCCATCCTGATTTAGGTTTTCCATGGTTTCCCTAAATCGCTCCAGGCAAATGCCGGGATAGTTACAGTGAAAGGGTATGCCCGATTTCATTCCTCATCCCTTCCTAATCCGATGGGACCAAAGACCTCGCTGTTTGGTCCCCTCCCCAAAATCAAGAAACCAACCAACTTCATTTAAGCATGTATTCAAACAGTTGACCATGGACTGAAAGGCACATTTGCAATCGCCGTTCGAAGGAACGATGAACAGATGTAATTACAGTGTATGACATGGTAGAGCATGCACTGCCGATTCGACGACACATATCGTCTGGCGTAGCTGGGGTTTCTTCGCAGATTGCATCCTCGAGTGCTCCGCAAAGAAATAAATCAAGAGGAGTCAAATCGGGAGACCTCACAGGCCAATCGACAACAGAATATCGTCCTATCCAAAGTCCAGAAAAGTTCTTATTCAGTATTTGCGTTGCAACACGGGACGAGTGAGCTGGACAACCGTCTTGTCGCAACCACTTACACTGTCGAATATCCAGTGGTACCTCTTCTGGAAGAATCGGCAGAGTGTTCGTCAGAAAATGTGCTTACGAATGTACATTTAGAACGCCTAAGAAGAAGTAACGACGCAGAATGTAATTTCCTATGATGCCGTTGATGTTGCAACTGACGAAGCCAGTGTGGATTTTCGGTTGCCCAGAAGTTATGCAAATTTACATTAGCGTTCTTAGTAAACGTTGCTTCATCGGTAAAGAGCACACGTTGGAAAAAACATCGAGTCGTCTCTCAGTTACTAAATGGCAAACCGATCGAATTCTGTACGACGTTCGAAATCACGGTCGTTGAGTGCTTGATGTAATGACAGATGATAGGAATGAAAATTCTGTCGATGCAGGATGGGAATGACACTCGTCTGGCTGATTCCACGTTCGTTGGTAATATGTGTCGTACCAGTGTGCATATTCATTAGGATCGTAGCCAGACTAGCTTATTCGTGTTCTCTGTCTGTTGTAATCTCATCTCTTGTCTTCTTTCTGACGTTCTAACAGCCTGTCCATACTAGCATCTTAATATTTCCTGCAATGCCTGACGTGTCGGCCATTGGCAATTTGGATATACCGTTGCACTGTTTTATGGTATTTCTTTTACATTCACCATATAAAATAGTATATCCAAGTTCTCCCCATTGACGTACAAGTCTGAACACAATGAATGCTGAAGCAGAAATGAGAGGCCTCCAGTGCAGACAAATAAACAGCAAGTATATACTAGCTGTTACCCATGATTGCGCTCACATGTTTCTAATTTCTTTATGATGAACGATGGTGAGTAAGTAAGCTACTGTACGTGGGATAACATTAGCTACCCTCCACACATGTATCCCTAATCACGTAAGTACACTCCTGGAAATGGAAAAAAGAACACATTGACACCGGTGTGTCAGACCCACCATACTTGCTCCGGACACTGCGAGAGGGCTGTACAAGCAATGATCACACGCACGGCACAGCGGACACACCAGGAACCGCGGTGTTGGCCGTCGAATGGCGCTAGCTGCGCAGCATTTGTGCACCGCCGCCGTCAGTGTCAGCCAGTTTGCTGTGGCATACGGAGCTCCATCGCAGTCTTTAACACTGGTAGCATGCCGCGACAGCGTGGACGTGAACCGTATGTGCAGTTGACGGACTTTGAGCGAGGGTGTATAGTGGGCATGCGGGAGGTCGGGTGGACGTACCGCCGAATTGCTCAACACGTGGGGCGTGAGGTCTCCACAGTACATCGATGTTGTCGCCAGTGGTCGGCGGAAGGCGCACGTGCCCGTCGACCTGGGACCGGACCGCAGCGACGCACGGATGCACGCCAAGACCGTAGGATCCTACGCAGTGCCGTAGGGGACCGCACCGCCACTTCCCAGCAAATTAGGGACACTGTTGCTCCTGGGGTATCGGCGAGGACCATTCGCAACCGTCTCCATGAAGCTGGGCTACGGTCCCGCACACCGTTAGGCCGTCTTCCGCTCACGCCCCACATCGTGCAGCCCGCCTCCAGTGGTGTCGCGACAGGCGTGAATGGAGGGACGAATGGAGACGTGTCGTCTTCAGCGATGAGAGTCGCTTCTGCCTTGGTGCCAATGATGGTCGTATGCGTGTTTGGCGCCGTGCAGGTGAGCGCCACAATCAGGACTGCATACGACCGAGGCACACAGGGCCAACACCCGGCATCATGGTGTGGGGAGCGATCTCCTACACTGGCCGTACACCACTGGTGATCGTCGAGGGGACACTGAATAGTGCACGGTACATCCAAACCGTCATCGAACCCATCGTTCTACCATTCCTAGACCGGCAAGGGAACTTGCTGTTCCAACAGGACAATGCACGTCCGCATGTATCCCGTGCCACCCAACGTGCTCTAGAAGGTGTAAGTCAACTACCCTGGCCAGCAAGATCTCCGGATCTGTCCCCCATTGAGCATGTTTGGGACTGGATGAAGCGTCGTCTCACGCGCTCTGCACGTCCAGCACGAACGCTGGTCCAACTGAGGCGCCAGGTGGAAATGGCATGGCAAGCCGTTTCACAGGACTACATCCAGCATCTCTACGATCGTCTCCATGGGAGAATAGCAGCCTGCATTGCTGCGAAAGGTGGATATACACTGTACTAGTGCCGACATTGTGCATGCTCTGTTGCCTGTGTCTATGTGCCTGTGGTTCTGTCAGTGTGATCATGTGATGTATCTGACCCCAGGAATGTGTCAATAAAGTTTCCCCTTCCTGGGACAATGAATTCACGGTGTTCTTATTTCAATTTCCAGGAGTGTATAACCCAGGACGTGCGCGCCGCTCTCCACCCTCCCAAGCTTTCCCAACGCACGGTGCATCGGTACGTGCAGCGCCGCTGCTGCGCAGAGCGCGTGCGCACAGAAGGGCATGGGCAGGAGTGTGCATCTGTGCATCGTGCTGCTCAGCTAGCTATACATTATACACTACTGCCCATTAAAATTGCTACACCAAGAAGGAATGCAGATGATAATTGGGTATTCACTGAACAAATATATTATACTAGAACTGACATGTGATTACATTTTCACGCAATTTGTGTGCATAGATCCTGAGGAATCAGTACCCAGAACAACCACCTCTGGCCGTAATAACAGCCTTGATACGCCTGGGCATTGAGTCAAACAGAGCTTGGATGGCGTGTACAGGTACGGCTGCCCAAAGAGCTTCGACACGATACCACAGTTAATCAAGAGTAGTGACTGGCGTATTGCGACGAGCCAGTTGCTGGGTCACCATTGACCAGACGTTATCAATTGGTGAGAGATCTGGAGAATATGCTGGCCAGGACAGCAGTCGAACATTTTCTGTATCTAGAAAGGCCCGTACAGGACCTACAACATGCGGTAGAACATTATCCTGCTGAAATGTAGGGTTTCGTAGGATCGAATGAAGGGTAGAGCCATGGGTCGTAACACATTTGAAATGTCACGTCCACTGTTCAAAGAGCCGTCAATGCGAACAAGAGGTGACCGAGACGTGTAACCAATGGCACGCCGTACCATCAAGCCGGATGATACGCCAGTATGGCGATGACGAATACACGCTTCCAATGTGCGTTCACCGCGATGTCGCCAAACACGGATGCGACCATCATGATGCTGTAAACAGAATCTGGATTCATCCGAAAAAATCACGTTTTGCCATTCGTACACCCAGGTTCGTCGTTGAGTACACCATCGCAGGCGCTCCTGTCTGTGATGCAGCGTCAAGGGTAACCGCAGCCATGGTCTCCGAGCTGATACAAACGTCCCCATCTGTTGACTCAGGGATCGAGACGTGGCTGCACGATCCGTTACAACCATTCGGATAAGATGCCTGTCATCTCGACTGTTAGTGATACTAGGCCGTTGGGATCCAGCACGGCGTTCCGTATTACCCTGCTGAACCCACCGATTCCATATTCTGCTAACAGTCATTGGATCTCGACCAACGCGAGCAGCAATGTCGCGATACGATAAACCGCATTCGCGATAGGCTACAATCCGACCCTTATCAAAGTCGGAAACGTCATGGTACGCATTTCTCCTCCTTACACGAAGCATCACAACAACGTTTCACCAAGCTACGCCCGTCAGCACCTATCAACCGACAAAAGCATTTTCACGAAAATGATCAAGGTCAAATGTCAAAGAATAGATAGCGTTTGCAGAGGGTAAATACTTTTCCCTACTTCACATAATAGTCCTCAAATCAGTGAGTATCTTGTATCTATCTTCCGAAGGGTTCAAGTTATCTCCGTACTAAATTTCATCGAAATCGATTGGTCGTAAAAATTTAACACATAGTGTTAGTTTTACATTTATAATGTTGGTATGGATAAAACATTCAGTTACATTACCTTTTTTCCGTGACCCAGTTTTGATGAAATAAAGCTTGTACAGTGACCCAAATTACGCTGAAGGTACGTGTGAAAATTCCTTGAAAGAGATTAGTGTGTCCAAACAGACAGATATGTCGTTTTTAGTAAAACTTTAAATCACTATATCTTTTTTCTTGATCTAATTTTGATAGATCCCTAAATTTATGCTCAAGTTACCTGCGAAAATCCCATGAAAATTCGTCTAGCAGTTTTGGAGAACCATGCACAGTGTGTGTGCAACACTAGACACAAGTTAACAGCTAACCACTTGTTTGTATTTAAATACACTCATGTTCAGAAAGAAACAGAACCCTCGAAGGACTAGAAATAGCACCTTCATATTCGCAGGACACATACAGTAGTATGTTCTGGAGAAATGATTAGCATTGCAGTCACCTCGATTCAGCACGTCTCCTGTTGGCTAGTAGGCACGGTGTCCGCCATTATTATTATTATTCTCGTGTCAGAAACATACACAAAACACAGTTTATACAATTATTGACAGATCAACACAATTTATATAATTTTTGACCAAAATTTGACCGCTTCCAAAGCATTTTCCCTTGTCTAGTGAAGGTCTACTTCTGTGCAGGTGTCTGGACACGGTCGATGCTGAAGCATATGTTGAACAGTCTGTTCTTCCTCGCAGTCACATCAGTTTTTGTATTCTTCAATGTATCCCCATTTTGCCACGCCAGCAAGTCATCTGCCAAATGCCGAACTCAGTCTTTTGAGGCCGATTCTCATCATAATCAGGGGGTAAAGGTTCTGAAAATATTTTCCCATGAGGAAGGTGGGATGTCTCAGCCCTCCGTAAATGCAACTTGGCTTCTTCATCAGTGGTTGTTAGTTGCTCCGATGTTCTGAGAAAACGTTTCCTTGACTTTAGACGTTGTGAGTAGGGTTGATGTCCATGCATGGGATTCGATTTTTCTTGTTCCATGTTGGCATGTATTCACTTATGCCAAACAGGACATGCATACTCTGCAGCGGAGTAACATAATGTCAATGTCATTGCAGAAGTTCGGGTGGTTTCAGCTTTGTTGGCCCACTGTGTTCTCCCCAGTTTTCTCAGTAGATTGTTCCTGGTGGAGACATTTGATTTGAAATTCATGCAGTGTTTTTTGAACGTTAACGATCTGTCGAGTGTTGTTCTGAGGTACTCTGGATGTCACAGTGTTTCGAATTAACTCCTGACTATTATATCTTTAATTTCGGGATGATTTGCTATTTCTCAGATGGAAATCACGCACTTGTGTCTTTGATAGGTTTGGTTTAAGCTGGTTTATTCTGTAGTATTTTGACAGATCTTCAATAGCACTCTTTACGGCGATTTCTATTGAATCGAAGTTTCTGATTTGGGTTTCCAGAGCGAGGTCATCGGCGTAGAAGAAGTTCTTGCAGTTGGGGGCTATGGGTTGGTCGTTAGTACATATATTGAACAGAACTAGAGCCAACACACTTCAATGGGGAAGGACATTTTTCTGTAGCCTCCATCGGCTGAGCTACCCTTGGAGGTCAAAGAAGAATCTTCGGTTCTGCAGAATATTGGAGACGAGCCTGGGGAGGCTGAAATCCTTCGTTAGTTTGTACACCTTGTATATTAGTAACTGGTGGTTGGCGGTGTCGTACGCTGCTGTCAAGTCCAAGAATACCATACCTTTCACCTTACAGACTTCAAATCTGTCTGTATAAGACTGAGTGATTGCCCTGTGTGGCTGTTATCCTGGCGGAATCCAGCTTGCTAAGGTATAAGCAAGGGATCAATAACATGTGAAATCATTCTCTCTAGCAATTTGTAAAAGTGACACAGTAGCGTGATTGGTCAAAAATTCTTTGGACTGTTTCCTTCTTTCCCAGATTTCAGTACAGCAATTACTCGGCTCTTCCGCCATATCTTTGGAATTTGACATCTGTCAATACTTTCATTGAAGAGTTGAAGAAACCATTCCTTTGTTGCTAATTTAAAGTGCTTGATTTGCTCAGTTCGTACATCGTCCAAGCCACCTGACTTACCATTTTTACTCTGTCAGCCTTCTGTAATTCATCCGTCGTGAATGGGAGTGAAAAGTTGTTATCCTCCTCGTGTTCATTTCTTCGTAGTTTAGGTTTCTTTGGATTTATGGCTGGGCTAGAGTGCTATTTGGTTGGCAGTGATATTTTGTTGTGCATTGATCTTAGTTGGATCATTGCTCAGGCGTCGCCCAAGCCCACAGGCCTTATGACGATCTTTTTTCAGATCCATGTTTTCTATTGTTTTAATTCATTTTTCCCTTTTTGATAATATTACAGAGGAAATGAGTTTGTTTCTTGTTTTATAGTTGTTTCACTGAAAGGATTTTCTCTAAATAAGGTGCTATATTCCGTAAATAAGGCTGCCTGATTTGATGTGAGTCCAGGGATGTAAGATGTTCGACAGTCACGAAGTACAGATATTTTGGAACATCCCTTTACACCCGTGGTGAAGGTGCCGTACTGTTCTGGTGTTGGTTCTATAGAAGACACTTCCGCATCCTGTAAATCTCGACCGGACAGCCTTTCTAAAGTTAACCCTGCCTGGAAACGGGATTTTTTGAGGTCTAGCAGGGGTAAATATTTGGCAGATTATTGACCTATGATGCGAATTTGGTATTGGGGAACAGACTTAATACAGTGTTGGCTAACGCTGTTGGTAGTGAATATGAGGTCGGAATTGTACCCTCGCTTCCACCTGTCGCTGTTAAATGATGCAGGTAGTCTTGCATAGTGGATTAGGGTAAGTTGATTCATTTCTGCCCACTCTCGCACTGCTGCCCCATTTTCATCTTCATTATCACAGAATCAAATGTTACTATGGCTGTTGAAATCGCCAATCACAATCTGCACGTGTTTATTTTTGTAATTTGTCGGTTTATAAGCTGTGAATTCTTCACCAGGTGGTTGGTAGAGAGACGAAATGGTGAAATCAGTTTTTTATATGTTATTTTCCTGTATGAGTGCTGTGGGTAGAATTTGGACGTCGGGATGAACGAAGATAGCGCTTCGGTATTTATCGTCCGCCCCCGTAGCTGAGTGGTTCACAGTCTGCCGCCGGCAGTGCTGCGAGGCGGTCACGCGCCAGAGCGCTGCGGGCGAGGCGCGCACGGTGTGTTTGTGTTTACTTCGGCCGCTGTAAGTGCCGTTTTCCTTCTAGACCACCATGGCGCACAACTATCGGAAGAAGACATTACGCTTCAACTTTTGTTCCGACTTCGCCCGACCCAGGGCCCTGGAGGTAGAACGATTTATACGCGATGAAGTTAAAATACCACCAACGGATCTAATTGGTATCCACTTGTCCATAGTTAGCAGTACCGTCTACGTCAAAATGATCAACGATGCGGCGTGCGACAAGGTGCTTCAAGAGGCAAAACGTGGACTGCGCTTCTGTCATTCCGACGGCAACGTCGGACCAGTTACCGTCGATCACGCAGGTCTCGGCACACGGACGATAAGGATCTTCGAACTGCCGTTCGAACTACCTGCAGACGTCGTCATCGAGGCGCTCCGTCCCTATGGCAACGTTCTGGAACATGTTGCCGAACGATGGGTCCAATTTCAGACCTATCCAGTCTTAAACGGTGTTAGACAGGTCCGCATCGAGTTGCAGAAACACGTGCCTTCCTATCTACGTATCGGAGGCTGCCGTGCCATTATAATGTACGACGGCCAACCTCGGACCTGTTCCGGTTGCGGGGAAGAAGGTCACCTACGGTCTGAATGCATTCAACGACGTGTCGCGCAGCTCCCGTTGTCGGAAGCGTCCGTCACACCCACGATGACCGCCCTACCGGTCACTTACGCAGCGGCTCTCGCCACGTCTACAGTTTCGTCCAGTCCGTCGCCCGGTCCTTCCGATCGGCACGTCCCACCGCCCCAGTCACCTATGGACGGTGCGAACGTCCCACCTGACAACCTTGCCGCCGAACAGGCTCCCGCACCGGACGCTGAGGAGACCAGTGCATCTTCACAACACCTGTTTGACAATTTCATTGTACCCACCGACGCCTTCGAATCAGGTCGACGCTCCTCCTTGCCGTCGTCCGACACTGAGGAACACGTGCGCAAACAACGCTCGCCACGTAGGCGCAAACGCCGTCGCCGTTCACCCACGGGCTCTCAGAGCGTTGCCACCCGCGACGACGAAGACGACACCCAAGCAGCCGACATTTCCACGCAGAGATCGGCGGACAACTTTCACGATGAACAAGACGTTTCTCAGGACGGGACCACTATGGAGGTCGCCACGCACAATGTAACGATCGGTGCGCCGGTTGAGACGCCTGTCTCCCCGCCGACAACTCCAGATCTCTCTCACCACGACGCAATTCCCATGGACATTGGACAGACCCACGGCACAGGAGCATGGGCCGACGACATTGAGGAAGGTACGCCCCCTCCTCCGGATGAGTTACCTCCGCCGGACGAGGCTTCCTGTTAACATGAAAAGCGAGGCATTGCAGCTGATGGGACGGGACTTCCTGTCGGTGCCCTCCTCTTACTTCCCTTGGTGATGGTAGATGCGCGTCCACCACCACTGAAACAAACATACCGGTTTGCCACACTGAACATCAACATGATCGGCACTGCACCCAAGCTGCAACTCCTATGTGACATGCTTCGGGCCTCTGACGTCGACGTCGCCCTTCTTCAGGAAGTACGCGTTGCCACACTACCACCAGTCTACGGCTACGACTCATACACGTCCACATGTGATCAATCAGGGCGTGGAGTGGCTTTCTACATACGTGAAGGAATCCCACCCACGGACACGACAATCCTTCCCTGTGGAAGAGGCATGGCTGTTACCATCTTCGACACGCGCGTCATCAATATCTACGCTCCGTCTGGCTCCACGAACCGTCGGCAGCGGTCCACTTTCTTCGGACATGACGTGGCGCCCCTGTTTTCTGGACGCTATGATCGCCTTATCATGGGAGGCGATTTCAACTGTGTCCTCCATCCGCAGGACCAAGTACCTGGTTATTCGCCATGCCCGGCGCTGCTCACCTTAATCGAAGATTTTCATCTAGTGGACGTTTGGGAGAAAATTCATGGCAATACCCCCGGTTTTACCCATTATACAGCACATTCTGCGAGCAGACTGGACCGGTTTTATGTCTCTGCTCACCTCGGCAATGAAGTCGCCCAAGCTGAACGATGGCCCCTTGCATTTTCGGACCATTGCGCCGTCATTTGCTCCCTGGCTCTGCCACCTCAGTCAGTGTGGCGCAGCAGAGGTTACTGGAAGCTTAATACCTCCCTCCTTAATGATCCACACTGCCGACAATGTATTGCCACTACATGGGCGTCTTGCGAAAGACGCCTTCCGCAGTACACATCCACGTTCCATTGGTGGCTCAAATGTGCCAAACCTGCGATCAGAAAGGCCTTCATACAATGTGGCAAGGAAGCAGCAGCATGGCATCGAGACACCACAAATTTTCACTACGCCGTCCTCCGTGAGCTCGATGCGCTCCCTCCATCACCTGACACCCACAGGGAACGACAACGTACTAAAGCTCGTCTCCTCTCTCTTCAACGTGCACGACTGCATGGTGTCGTGGTGCGTTCCCGACGACAAGACCTCCTCCACGACGAAACCCCATCCACAATCCACGCCGCATCCGACCATAGTCGTCGACGTCGGCTTTTCGTCCCCAACATCACGACCTCCGATGGTGTTCACCACATAACACAGGCGGCGGTCGTGTCCGCCTTTGCTGACCAT
Organism: Schistocerca americana; assembly: GCF_021461395.2. Taxonomy (NCBI): domain Eukaryota; kingdom Metazoa; phylum Arthropoda; class Insecta; order Orthoptera; family Acrididae; genus Schistocerca; species Schistocerca americana. Next base: position 621,404,914 of record NC_060122.1, read on the forward strand.
TATCGCCAATTCTATGATGATGAACCGATGGCGACGCCCATTCCTGATGATCTCCGTCCTTCCCCTGATCGGACCCTCACCGTAGCGGAGTCAACGTCCATGATGTCTGCAATCACCGCAGAAGAGGTGGTAGATGCGATCAACAAAGGGGCCAAGAACAAATCACCCGGACCAGATGCTCTCCCAGTGGAGTTTTACCGGGCGTTCACCACGTTAATGCTTCCTCGCTGGACGGAAATGATTCAGGAACTGTTTACTCCGTTCTTCCCAATTCCACCTGAATTCGTCACTGGCATTCTTCTACCTGTGCCTAAACCGAAGGGAGGGTGTCATGTCTCTGCATATCGCCTCCTTACACTACTGAATGCAGACTATAAAATCTATGCACGCCTCTTAGCAGCGCGCATACGCACCGTCTTACCTACGGTCCTTTCACCTGAGCAGACTGCACGTGGTTGTGGGGCCACCTTACAAACAGCCCTAGGAGAATGCCGTGACCTCATTGCACTGGCGTCGGTTTGTCGCCTTCGTGCAGCACTGGTATCCATCGATTTCACGAGTGCCTTTGATCGCGTTCGACACCCATTCCTCCTCGTGGTGGCGACACGTATGGGGTTCCCATTGCTTTTTGTCGATGCCATTCGCCGGTTACTCCTTCCCGCGGTCTCGATGGTACAAGTCAATGGGAGGCTTGTAGGACCGATTCCTATACGCCGCTCTGTGCGTCAAGGATGCCCTATGTCTACTTTACTATATGCCATTGCACTTGAGCCCCTCATCACTGGACTTACCTCAAGACTGCAGGGCCTCACTTTGCGTGACCACACCTTTCACTGTAGGGCTTATGCGGACGATCTCCTCTTTCTCACCTGCTCCTCCACGGAACTCAATGACGCCATCCAATGGATCCACCAGTATGGACGTCTTTCTGGTAGCATTCTTAATGTCCGTAAATCGACTATGATACACATTGGGCGCGGCCTCCCGGCTATGGTGCCGACCCCACTCCCAGTTAGTGGCACCCTTCGTTACTTGGGTATCGAATTTACGAGCTCCACACACCGCACAGTGGCCCTGGCTTACCGGCGGCTTTTGCAGTCGATTCGGCACCATGTCCGCGGTCAAGTGCACCGTAACTTAAACCAACTCCAACGTGTGTCCTATGTCAACATCTATGTCGCCCCTAAACTGGTACACGTCGCCCAGATCCTCCCAATGCCGTTACTCCTTGGCCGCCGCATCCAATCAGCCTTTGGATATTTCGTGTCAGCAGGGGCACTTTTCAAAGTCCGCTACAACACTCTAACACTGCCTCCTGCAAAAGGTGGCCTCGGACTCATCAACGTGCGGGCACGCTCTTCTGCACTCTTTGTCCACACTCTGTTGCGGCACTGGCAGGGGCCGGTCCCATCTTTAACACGCAGTCTCTTAGATATCCTCCGACCAGCTTCTCTCGATCCACCGATCAATGTGGCACCTATTTCTCCATTATTGTACTACGTCGCCAATTGTTTCATAGAACTCAGCTACGTTCGGGCCGATCTTCCAGTCACCCGTCCTCCCCGTACTAAAGATTATTATCGTTTGTTTATGCTGTCCAACCCTTGCGACCCCATGGTGCTACAGCATCCTGACATTAACTGGCGCACGGTTTGGGGGTGTGTGCATGCACCCTTTTTACCGTCGTCTGTGTCTGCACTCTGGTATGTTTTAGTCTATGGAAAATTCCCTACTAATAGTCGACTTTATCGCATAGGACTGGCCACCTCCCCACTCTGCCCTGACTGTCAGCTCGAAGACACCGACGAGCACCGTCTTACGTGCCCCCTGAAACAAAACGTATGGCTCCTCATCCAACATATCGTGGGATTTTACCTCCGTGCCCCGCCAACGACGGTAACCCCGGATTTCCTGTTGTTGCCCCAGAAATTTCACTACCCGCTTGCTAAGCACCATACCCTAATCTGGTTTCGAGGACAGGCTTTAGAATATCTCTTTCGGAGTGGTCCGCATACAGTCCTTGACTTCTGGTACAAAGTTGTGACCGCGCATAGCACCCTCACCCAAAAACCATCTTACCGACAAACTTTTGCCGGTTATATCCGCAGCGTCTTCCTTGACCCCCCTCAAAGTTGGGGTGTACCATGCCTACCTGTCACATGATGCAACACCCTTATCTACGTTCTCATGCATCGACCAAAAACAAACACAATTTTTTTTTTTTTAAGGAAGAAGACAGAATATGTTATATTTTGTTGTATTTAATGTTATTCTTTTTTAATATTTTTTTTTGTTTAACTAACAGTCATTTGTATATTTTTAAATGGTACCTTGAAGAACTCTTGCATAGTGAATATATATGTACTTTTAGTTTGTTCAATACAAATTTTTAAACAAAAACAAAAACAAAAAAACACAAAAAAAAGGAAAACAGGATATGTTCTAATTTGTTGTATTTCATGTTATTCTAATAATTTGTTTACCTAACACTCATTTGTATATGTTTAACTGGTACCTTGAAGAACTTTTGCTTTGTGTATATATATATGTACTCTCCGTTTGTTCAATAATAAAGATTACAAAAAAAAAAAAAAAAAAGTGGTCAGCGTGACAGACTGTCAATCCTAAGGGCCCAGGTTCGATTCCCGGCTGGGTCGGAAATTTTCTCCGCTCAGGGACTGGGTGTTGTGTTGTCCTAATCATCATCATTTCATCCCCATCGACACGCAGGTCGCCGAAGTGGCGTCAAATCGAAAGACCTGCACCAGGCGAACGGTCTACCCGACGGGAGACCCTAGCCACACGACATTTCCATTTATATGGACTTTCGATGACAAGGCGCATTCTGTTTATCTTCAGTCAGAGCTCCTGTGTCTTTCCTGTATGCACAGTATACGACACTGGTGCTGTCTGCAAAGTTCTTGTAGCAGTTCTTCTTTGGCTGATGTTATTCCTTCTATGTTGATTGAGACAACGCTTAGCTGTGGACCTGAAAGGCCTTGTATATGGATGTTTCTGGTTTGAAAGGATCAGAGGTCGTTTCTTGACGATGACAAGGCGCATTCTGTTTATCTTCAGTCAGAGCTCCTGTGTGTTTCCTGTATGTACAGTATACGACACTGGTGCTGTCTGCAAAGTTCTTGTAGCAGTTGTTCTTTGGCTGATGTTATTCCTTCTATGTTGATTGAGACAATGCTTAGCTGTGGACCTGAAAAGGCCTTGTATATGGATGTTTCTGGTGTGAAAGGATCAGCGGTCGTTTCTTGACGTTCAGGGTACGCCCGATTAGTTTTCTCAATCGCAATCTTCAGGGAGGTTCCTTCCATGTATAGCAGGGTCCGCCATGGGCGCTGATGACTTGTTCCATGCGTGATGGCAGCGACGCGTATAAGGCGCGAATGGCGTCCTGTGGTATAGCCATTCATGATGCATTCACCTGCTTCCAAAGTTGTGGTGGTTGGCACTGGGTTACAGCACTGCCCCTGTCGTTTCACCATATCCCACACATTTTTGCCTGGTGACATATCTGGTCATCTGGCGGGCCAGTATAAAAGACTGACACCCTGTGACACCAAGAAGGCGCGTTTACGTGATGCAACATTTGGTCGTGCATTGTCTTGCTGAAAAATGGCGTCTGGGCTGTTGTGCAGAAAGGGTACGGCTACGGATAGCAGGCTGTCATTCACGTAGGACACACCGGTGACAATGCCCATACACAATTGCCATCTAGCATGTTTCTGCACATTTGTCAAGGGTAGGTGGAGAAGTGGATGACGCGAACGTAAACTATGCCATAATAAACGGCGACGGATTGTCACACCTGATAGTGTACGGCGTGTTACGCTGTTCCACCACTGCGGCAGAGCAGAGGAAGACGCAGATCTGTCCTGCAATGCCATTCCGATGAGGTGTCGATCAACTCGGGGGAAGGGACTGGGCGGTGCGATGTGACCCTTCTCGTCGTGTTCTACGGCCCTCCGTGAACTATTCTGTACACATCCGTTCCACTGCTGAAATACAAGAGCAACAGTTTCCCGGATGGATGCATCACATTCTCTCATGCCGGTAATGCGCACTCTTTCAAACTCACTGACTCGACGGTACGGTTCGCGCATACGTCTGCGAGGCATCCTACACGACTGCTCAAGTCTTATTTCCGTTTACAGCTACAACGAAAGGCGCAGGCACATTTTACTGGTAGATGGTGTTGCGCCGCGATATCGATATCGACCTTGAACCCGCGGGCCGACACTGTTCGAACGGTGATCATTTCTGCAGAACTTACTAACGTACATGTCCTGTGAATATGGTTGTCCTGTCTCTGGTCCTTCAGAGTGTTCTGTTTTTCTGAACCTGAATGTATTGAACTGAGTTCGTTTACTAATTTCAACATCCTTCATTCCTTTAAGATTTTTATGTCGTCTTGTGCCGTAAATCTTGCTATGGCGTCATAGGCACCGCTGACTGTATCTCCAAGAATCGGGATAGTGCATAGCGGCAGTCAGTGACCAAATCTCGAGAGCTCCTTTAGAATTACGAGTTTGCTTTTGTCATAGCGCTTGAAATCAAACAGGATGTGATTTACATCACCAATTTTTTGTCATCGCATTGACAGTAGCGCGTCACCAGTACACCTATTTTATGTAATTGGGTGGGAAAAATCCATGATTGAGACGCGTTCTCATAATGGACGCTATTATTTTCCTTGATTTTCTGGTCTTTACAAGCTATGGGTGTCTTGGTATGAATGGCTGTATAGTTGTATAGCTTTAACAATATCTCTTGTTTCTTTGGCTTTCGTCCAATTCCTGCCACGAAAGAATCGCTTGCAGTTTTATTTTCTACAGGTGACCTGTATATGACAGTTTTGTGTCTATGTGTCTTCCACTGCTTAATACATCTCTCGCTAGTCGATCTGCTTTGCCATTGTATTAATGCCGTAATGAGATTTAATCCATACGAGTTCTATAAGCGGTTCTAGGCGCTACAGTATGGAACCGCGCGACCGCTACGGTCGCAGGTTCGAATCCTGCCTCGGGCATGGATGCCTGTGATGTCCTTAGGTTAGTTAGGTTTAAATAGTTCTAAGTTCTAGGGGACTGATGACCTCAGAAGTTAAGTCCCATAGTGCTCAGAGCCATTTGAACCATTTTTTTGAATTCTGTAATTTGACAGTCTTCCTTGCTTGATGACTGTAATCGTCTTCGCACAAGATGTACTTACTAGTTTTATTCCAATTTCTGTAGCTAAATTATTTCAGAATGCTTTGTAAGTCGATGATTATTACTTCTTTGGGGGATTTTGAGGTGTATCGTGTATTTTACTGCCTCCATAACAGCGAGTGTTTCAGCTAGAAACATGGAAGCACCACGTGGTAGTTAATATTTGATTATTTTAATTCTGTTATACTTGTGTGACGAGTGTTGGTTCACGGATTTTCTTGTGGCTACGTTTTCCACTCACCAGCTGTAATCACGGACCTGCTTTCAGGCGAAACGTGGGCAAGACTACGCGGCGTGACACAGCACAAAATGCTGCAAGTCATCTCGCAAAAACTTGTCCCCAGTTTCCGGTGGCGTCATTAGCGTAAGCTGAATGACTCGCTCGTTTCACTCTGTACTCGTTTCGGAACAAATTACAGTCTCCGAGGAACAAATCTCTTCAGATTCGCGTGCAAAATTATTGTCACGGTACCGTCAGATTTGGCGAACCTTAAGAGTACATTTGTCTGTTGACAATTTTTAAATTGCTATTTCAGCTTTGTTTCAAACCTAATGTCTACAGGAAACTGATTCCTATTTTTAAACAAAAGTTCACCAAACAGCCACATAACGGACCAGTTTGATGCAAATGATTAATTATCTGCAATCTGTTGTGCTACATCATCATCATCATTCTCACTTCATGGGGTAGGCCTACACAGTTTGTTCTCGGACGTCCAACACTACGTTGCATTCAGTCCATTCCTAGATCCGAGGCTAGTGTGATTTCTGCGAGTAATGTATTTTTCCCCTGCCTGAGTTGCGACTGTCGTGCAGTGATAGGTCAGTGGAGGGGCTGCCGAATTAATACCTGTGACATTGCACGATTTTCATTGGGGGTTTACTGCCCTACGCTCTTCCGCTCTCTTCGCTGTTGGGATTATCTTCTTCCACCTTCGAGACCGCTGCACAGTTTTCACCTGTATACCGTATGCAAAAGCCATTAACTCTCTGAGTCCCAACATTACAAAAAAATTTAATTTTAAAATTTTTCACAAAATTGATCTTTGCCACCACTGTAAGCAACGAATACATAAAGAAATTGCAGAGAGTAGGCAATCAATGGTTTTAAGGAGGTTGTTTTACTTTGGGATATAAAAAATTAACCTTTAATATCATAGTAAGCAACGAATAGAAGAAGATGTTGGCAAAAAGTAAGCAGTCAATTGTTTTAAGGAGGTGGTTTCACTTTGGAGGGACTGGGATGTACAGTTTTTTCCTCCCAGCATTTCATGAGATATACTTGAAACCTATTTCGCATTTATCCCTGACGCACTCCCACATCTCGAAACCGTCATGAGCTCATAATCCGTAAAACAAATTATAATCATAAATAAGAGACAAAAACGGACCTAAAATTTAATGAACTTATATGGACATTACACACTGCTCCGTTACATTCATTTCGAAACCACTCATAAAGGTAGTAGTAATAACTCAAATTTACATTATTTTAGATATACTTACTTTCACTCTAAATGATCTCCTAAATATGATCACTATAAAAAAAAAACACTTGTCACAATCTCTTGCAATCACGTAGCACAATATCCACGTAGCATTGGTGATTTCAAGGGAAAGGCACTGGCACTTAAAAAAAATTGGTAAAATCATGGTCTTAGGCAGAAACCACTGGTACTTATAGGGTTAGTAAGTTCAGCCATCCGGATAAATATAGCGGGCTACTTTTTATCTGTTCAAAAACGCTAAAGAACAACAGTCGGAAGCTTGCAATCTGGGATATGACATACAACTTCAGCAACATATACGAGTTATTTGAAAAAATGTCCTGTATTCTAACATGAGTTGATTCTTTCCAAAATTGAAAGAAAAAGACCAGAAACATCGAAAACGAATACTTTCTGAGATGCAGACGAATTTAATTGTGTCGAGAACGGCCAGTACCCAGTGTCGTAGGCTGTCTTCCTGCTGACTTTTATCGCTCATTCTTTATTGGCTGTGCCACTCACTTTACTTAGCCCCACAATTGTGACGCTGTTATCAGACGTAGTACCACGCCGTACGTCTCGCTTTGAGCTTGTGCGCGTATCTGAAACGTATTACTGAGCCCGCTGAGTGTGGGCAACGTAAACATTGCATGGTATTTTATTGCTTCACGCAGGAAACAACAGTCATGGTAGTCTGCAACAGTTTAGCCGAAGGCGTTAATCGACAGGTTTGTTCAAAATGGTTCAAATTGCTCTAAGCACTATGGGACTTCTGAGGTCAGCAGTTCCCTAGAACTTAGAACTACTTAAACCTAACTAACCTAAAGACATCACACACATCCAAGCCCGAGGCAGGATTCGAACCTGCGACCGTAGCGGTCGCACGGTCCCAGACTGAAGCGCCTAGAACCGCTCGGCCATGACAGGTTTGTGTCACGTTCGCCAACAACGTCCTCGTTGCTGCATCCCACGTGAGAAAAAAGGTTCGGCAGGATGTTTCAACGATACACGGACAAAGAATCAAGCACCAAAAAGACGACGGCCCGTGGTGGACTTAGCACAGTTCGCCCAACAAAAGGGGAGTAGCGAGTGCCGCAGCGAGAAGATGATAATCCTGATGAAACAAGTATGCGAAGATTTGGAGCTGATGAAGGCACAAACCACTCTCTTGGGTGGTTAATTCTACTCGAGCAATTACTTTATCCATGTCGACTACAGCGTGTGGAAGCGTCCAGGCCACAAAACCGTTGAGCTAGGTTGCGGTTCTGCCAATTTTATGCGGAGGTCTCAGTATCAGCGGTTCACAGAAGAAATTTCAGTTAACAATGAACGCGGGATTCACACGGTGTAGGATGATAAATTACCTCAATAAGTATGTGTAGGCAGCAAATCTTCGAGCGAACGTGCAAGCAAGGCTTTAGGTTTCCTTTAGTATCATGTACGGATACGAACAGTGGGTGACGAACTAATAGGGCCAAACAATTTACTGGTCAAATTAACAGGTGATATTTATCACCACTTTCTGCGCAACAAATTACAAACACTACAGGAGAAAGTTACCCTTGCTGAAAGACAACAACTAGGTCTGTTGTGATAGTACCCAATATAAAAAAATTAATGAGTGCTGTACTAATCGAGTTGGTCCAGTAGAATAGCCTTTATCTTACAGTAACATAGACTTGATCTTGTTGTAACATAACCAGTTCTGTCGATGCGCACAAATACGTACACTTTAAACGTATGCGCCTGTCAGGGGGGTGACTGCAGTTGAGTTCATGGGGTGGATCTCAATCACGGTTCCTAGCGACCCGTTAAACAGGAAGGCGCGACAGACACTGAACATGCGACAGATTTCCCTGCCGCCTAGATATGTCACATCCGCACGCACGGAACCAGAGCTGTGTCTGCTCACAAAAGTGAAATATGTCTACATAAAAGTCTAGAGCATTTAGCATCGTACGATCCGGTAACGCTACATTACACTGAATAAATGATGATTAACTGAAACCCTAAGCTGCCGACAGGTGTTGTTGACATACCTCGATGTGGACAGCTGAGGATTTCAGTTAATCATCATTTATTCCATGGAAAAGCTGCACGGTTAACAACAGTAATCTGTTCTTTCGAGAACAGTTACTGTCTTCATATATATAGTTACAGGCTACCCAGCCATTGACCTTCGTCTGCGAATGCGCACAGGTTGCCCAAACTCTTACGGGAATCGCCAAAGCGTGCGCGAGTAATGAGTGAATGGGAAAATGTCTGTAAGGTAAATTACATATGTAGAATTGCGGACAGTTGGGAATGTGGGTCTCTCGGAAAGCGTGCAAGGGATAAGTCCCTGCAGTCGCGCTATTCACCCGTGTCCTCGGTGGCTCGGATGACGCCGGCACGGTAGCTCAGCGTGTTCGGTCAGAGGGTTACGTGCCCTCTGTAATAAAAAAACTGAGTCAATCGATCAACAACGAACATAAATGGATATCTTACGGCGTCCGCCCCGAGCAGACACAACGAACAAAAGCGAACGAAATGAGACTAAAAAAAAAAAAAAAAAAAAAAAAAAAGATGGATAGAGCGTCTGTCATGTAAGCAGGAGATCCCGGGTTCGAGTCCCGGTCGGGGCACACATTTTTAGCTGTCCACATCGAGGTATGTCAACAACACCAGTCGGCAGCTGAGGGTTTCAATTAATCATCATTTATTCCATGGAAAAGCTGCACGGTCAACAACAGTAATCTGTTCTTTCGAGAACAGTTACTGTATTCATATATACATTAAACTGAGGCAACAAAAGTCACGGGACAGTGATATGTTCATATGTAGGCGGCGGTAGTATCGAGTACACAAGGTATAAATGGGCAGTGCATAGCAGAACTGTCACTTATACTCATGTGATTCATGTGAAAGGGTTTGCGACGTGATTACGGCCGCACGGCGGGCATGAAGACTTGGAACGCGGTTTGGTATTTGGAGCCAGACCCATGACGCATTATATCTCCGAAATCGTTAACAAAGCAGTGGCCGACGGCATTCACTTAACGACCGAGAGCAGCGTGGTTTGCGTAGAACTGTCAGAGCTGAAAGATAAGCAACACTGTGTGATATAACCGCATAGGCCGGCCATTGTGGCCGAGCGGTTCTAGGCGCTTCAGTCTGGAACCGCGCGACCGCTACGGTCGCAGGTTCGAATCGTGCCTCGGGCATGGATGTGTGTGATGTCCTTAGGTTAGTTAGGTTTAAGTAGTTCTAAGTTCTAGGAGACTGAAGACCTCAGATGTTAAGTCCCATAGCGCTCAGACCCATTTGAACCCTTTTGAAAACCGCAAAAATAACGTAGGACGTACGGCGAACGCGTACGTTAGGACTGGGCTGCGAAATTTGGTGTTAATGGGCTATGGTAGCAGACGACCGACGCGAGTGTCTTTTCTAACAGCAGGATACAGCCTGCAGCACCTCTCCTGGGCTGGTGACCATATCGATTGGACCCTAGACGACTGCAAAACCGTGACCTGATCAGATGAGTCCCGATTTCAGCTGGTAAGACATGACGGTAGGGTTCGAGTGTGGAGCAGACCCCATGAAGACATGGACTCAAGTTGTCAACAATGCGCTGTGCAAGCTGTTGGTGGCTCCATAATGGTATTAGCTGTGTTTGCATGGAATGGACTGGGACCTATGGTCCAGCTCAACCGATCATTGACTGGAAATAAGTATGGACTTCATATTCCCAAACAACGATGGAATTTTTATGGATGACAATGCGCCTTGTCAGCGAGTCACAGTTGTTCGCCATCCGTTTGAAGAATTTTCTGGGCAATTAAGGCAAAAGATTTGGCCACCCATTGAATATTTTGGGAAATAATCGAGAGGTCAATTCGTGCACAAAAATCCTGTACCGGCAGCACTTTCGAAATTACGTAAGTGCATTGAGGCAGTATGGTTCAATGTTCCATCAGGGGACTTCAAGCGACTTCTTGAGTCCATGCCACATCGAGGTGCTGCACTGCGCCGGCCAGAAGAAGGTCCGACGCGATATTACAAGGGTTCCCGCAACTTCTCTCACCTCATTGTAGTTCTAAAGCTATCAAACTGAGCGCGTGGTGAGGCAAGTCCATTGCTGCTTGGAATGTTCTTATACTCCAAAAGCCGCGCACGTTACAGAGGTATTAGTAAGTGTCATTTACGATAATTAATTCAATAAGAATTAATTAAATAAGAACCTGGAGGTGCAACGAACTGAAACCAGTTAGCAAGTGCAGTGTACAGGGTGACAATTATCGAACTGTATGAAATGAGACCGTCATAACTTCTGAACGGTTTGCGTTAGGACGTTCAAACTGCACGGTTTGCCGCGGAGCATGATGGGAATAAGCATTAGTATGGAGACATAAACAAGCAAAATTGGCGCATCTGGGGGACTGAGAATCCGCATTTCGCGATCGAGAAGTCTCTTCACCCTCAACGGGTGACTGTGTGGTGCGCAATGTCCAGTCACGGAATAATCTGTGCGATATTCGTTGATGGCACGGTGACTACGGAATGGTACGTGAAGGTTTTGGAAGGTAATTTCATCCCCATTATCGAAAGTGACTGTGATTAGACAAGATGTGGTTCACGCCAGACGGAGCTCGACACCATCGAAGCAGGAGAGTGTTTGATGTCCTGGAGAAGTACTTTGGGAACCGCAATTTGGCTCTGGGGTAAGCAGTGGCCACTGGCATGGGCCTCGATTGGCCGCCATATTCTCCAGATCTGAACACACGTGACTCCTTTTTGTGGCACTTATGAAAGACAAGGTGTGCAGCAATAACCCCAAAATCATTGCTGAGCTGAAAGCGGCCATTCAGGTGGTCATAGACGGCATCGATGTTCCGACACCAACGGTTCATGCAGATTTTCATTATTCGTCTGCGCCACATCATCGCGAGTAATGACGGACATAACCTAAATCAGATATCCACCACCCATTTGCAATCTTAATGATTTTACAATATTCAGCGTTTTTAATAGTAATATCGAGTTCATTTAAATCATCTGTTAATAAAGGCTTTTTGCTTCTGAGGATGGTGCATGTATTGTAAAGTTAGCTTTCCCAGCGTTTTTCCCAAGAAATTTTTGAGGGCGCGAGGCGAAATGTCGATTAAAGACGATTCAAAATTAACTGACCACTTTATTTTTTCGATAACTTTTAAACATTTTTATTTATGTAAACTTATGTTGGAAAGAGGTTTCAATACGTATTTTGCCCATAAAAAGGGTAGCAATAGACTTGTTGTTGTTGTCTTCAGTCCTGAGACTGATTTGATGCAGCTCTCCATGCTACTTTATCCTGTGCAAGCTTCTTCATCTCCCAGTACTTACTGCAACCTACATCCTTATGAATCTGCTTAGTGTATTCATCTCTTTGTCTCTCTCTACGATTTTTACTCACCACGCTGCCCTCCAATGCTAAATTTGTGATCCCTTGATGCCTCAGAACATGTCCCTTCTTCTTGTCAAGTTGTGCCACAAACTCCTCTTCTCCCCAATTCTATTCAATACCTCCTCATTAGTTATGTGATCTACCCATCTAATCTTCAGCATTCTTCTGTTGCACCACATTTCGAAAGCCTCTATTCTCTTCTTGTCTAAACTATTTATCGTCCATGTTTCACTTCCATACATGGCTACACTCCATACAAATACTTTCAGAAACGACTTCCTGGCACTTAAGTCTATACTCGATGTTAACAAATTTCCCTTCCTCAGAAACGCTTTCCTTCCTATTGCCAGTCTACATTTTATATCCTCTCTACTTCGACCACCATCAGTTATTTTGCTCCCCAAATAGCAAAACTCCTTTACTACTTTAAGTGTCTCATTTCCTAATCTAATTCCCTCAGCATCACCCGACTTAATTCAACTACATTCCATTATCCTCGTTTTGCTTTTGTTGATCTTCATCTTATATCCTCCTTTCAAGACACTGTCCATTCCGTTCAACTGCTCTTCCAAGTCCTTTGCTGTCTCTGACAAAATTACAATGTCATCGGCGAACCTCAAAGTTTTTATTTCTTCTCCATGGACTTTAATACCTACTCCGAATTTTTCTTTTGTTTCCTTTACTGCTTGCTCAATATACAGATTGAATAACATCGGGGACAGGCTACAACCCTGTCTCACTCCCTTCCCAACCGCTGCTTCCCTTTCATGCCCCTCGACTCTTATAACTGCCATCTGGTTTCTATACAAATTGTAAATAGCCTTTCGCTCCCTGTATTTTACCCCTGCCACCTTTAGAATTTGAAAGGGAGTATTCCAGTCAACATTGTCAAAAGCTTTCTCTAAGTCTGCAAATGCTAGAAATTTAGGTTTGCCTTTTCTTAATCTATTTTCTAAGATAAGTCGTAGGGTCAGTATTGCCTCACGTGTTCCAACATATCTACGGAATCCAAACTGATCTTCCCCGAGGTCTGCTGCTACCAGTTTTTCCATTCGTCTGTAAAGAATTCGCGTTAGTATTTTGCAGCTGTGACTTATTAAACTGATAGTTCGGTAATTTTCACATCTGTCAACACCTGCTTTCTTCGGGATTGGAATTATTATATTGTTCTTGAAGTCTGCGGGTATTTCTCCTGTGTCATACATCTTGCTCACCAGATGGTGGTGAATCACGTAGTGAATTTTTAATTTAGAATTAGTGAATGAGGATGCCAAGAATTTAAAACGTTGACACCAACGTGGGATCTTGGAGAGTCGAGTGCAACGTCAACCGAAAGGGTTGTACTAAACGAAGGTATTCATAGTTTTATAATCAAAAGGAGCTCTGAAACAGTCAATACATGCACACTTGTAACAGTACCAGCCCTAACCAAACTGGCAATCGTTGATAATGTTAATCTCCTGTGAAGGTTTAGCCTGACCGTGACAGTACCTATGACAAATAATCTAACTATAATATCGTAATCGCCAAGTTAGTGAAACAGTAACAATAGCAAAGTAAACCGGTTTTGAACTGACGTTCTTCCAATACGAAAGTAAGCCGTAATTATATATACATGCGGTCGTCTGCCTAATTAGGCAATGCGGTATCAAGCTTTATGGCAAAGCGGAAATAAACTTCGCCTAAGAAAACTAACCTCACTTTATACCCTAACTAATCTTTTCTAACACAGTTACTCTTAACATCATACAGTTACTGGCCCTAGCAAACACACATCTAACCATTAAACAGAACATAGAACGGGCAATAAATGCAGCAATACACACACTTTATATTGGCAAAAACTGCTACGTAGTATAATAAACAAATACAGAAGGGTTTACTAACAAAGTCTGACTGGCAATAGCACGAACTACTATTACTTTAATTAACGATCACAAAAAAGATCATGATTTTGAAACAGTACTGATTACTATGGGCTTCACAAATCTTCACATGAAGTTACTCTATACAAATGGGCAGTACAGTTATTATTTATAAGAAGAATAAATGATTGTACTGATTGCTACACTTGCTCAGAAGGAGTCTTTACTTTCATACATCACACAAGTTAAGTAGCTTATGGGATCCCTTAAACTGGTGTGGTTTGAAGAACCGTAATCGGTTGTAAACGGTAACACACAAAATTAAGAAAATGGCAAATACATTTAATAACAACTTGAAGTTTAATGATTAATGCAAAAATTGTTTAACAGTTAACGAGGGGACCTAGCAACTAGTCTCTCATTGGACTCAAAAGTCAAAATGGCTTTGTAAATGACTGCATAACTTGAAAAACTCATGTAAAACGATGTACACAAAGAAATAAACAATTACAAGATTACAAACCTGTTCAAAGATAAATAATACTGCTGTCTTTTTATAGCTTTTACTTACAGGTAGTTATAAGAACTTAATATTTTTGTCATTGATTATTTTAATGGCAGCTTCCTATTTAATGATAAAGATTTCTTTATTAACACACTGTAGGAAACTTTAAGATGAAAAATTATGTGGAGTAAATCATTTTGTAATGTAAACTAACCAAACATTATACTCTACAAAATTAATAAGACTGCAAAATGTTGCAGTGCCAGAATTGTCAGTTTGATAGAAAACAGGACACTCGGACTTAGCTCACTTGGAAAGGACCCTATCTACGAATGTGACTGGGGATAATAATGGGTGCACACACGTAAGTTATGAGTTCCAATAAAACTTACAATTCAATATATAGTACCTGGTCCATTGGATGTACATATTTAGATAACAGTACTGCTGAAGCTGGTGGCGCTTGTGACGAATTACAGTGGCTACAAAATTGGCCGTAAAGCAACCCCATGCTTCTTGATGTTAGCCACGCGCTGGTATAACTATTATTGCCACCCTAAATTTAACAAAACAGCGCCAATAATTATATTTGGTCGAAGATAGACCACTTTACATTCCACCCGAGGCTAATTTACAATCGCAAGCTGTTCTTGCCTCAATATACACTCCTGGAAATTGAAATAAGAACACCGTGAATTCACTGTCCCAGGAAGGGGAAACTTTATTGACACATTCCTGGGGTCAGATACATCACATGATCACACTGACAGAACCACAGGCACATAGACACAGGCAACAGAGCATGCACAATGTCGGCACTAGTACAGTGTATATCCACCTTTCGCAGCAATGCAGGCTGCTATTCTCCCATGGAGACGATCGTAGAGATGCTGGATGTAGTCCTGTGGAACGGCTTGCCATGCCATTTCCACCTGGCGCCTCAGTTGGACCAGCGTTCGTGCTGGACGTGCAGACCGCGTGAGACGACGCTTCATCCAGTCCCAAACATGCTCAATGGGGGACAGATCCGGAGATCTTGCTGGCCAGGGTAGTTGACTTACACCTTCTAGAGCACGTTGGGTGGCACGGGATACATGCGGACGTGCATTGTCCTGTTGGAACAGCAAGTTCCCTTGCCGGTCTAGGAATGGTAGAACGATGGGTTCGATGACGGTTTGGATGTACCGTGCACTATTCAGTGTCCCCTCGACGATCACCGGTGGTGTACGGCCAGTGTAGGAGATCGCTCCCCACACCATGATGCCGGGTGTTGGCCCTGTGTGCCTCGGTCGTATGCAGTCCTGATTGTGGGGCTCACCTGCACGGCGCCAAACACGCATACGACCATCATTGGCACCAAGGCAGAAGCGACTCTCATCGCTGAAGACGACACGTCTCCATTCGTCCCTCCATTCACGCCTGTCGCGACACCACTGGAGGCGGGCTGCACGATGTTGGGGCGTGAGCGGAAGACGGCCTAACAGTGTGCGGGACCGTAGCCCAGCTTCATGGAGACGGTTGCGAATGGTCCTCGCCGATACCCCAGGAGCAACAGTGTCCCTAATTTGCTGGGAAGTGGCGGTGCGGTCCCCTACGGCACTGCGTAGGATCCTACGGTCTTGACGTGCATCCGTGCGTCGCTGCGGTCCGGTCCCAGGTCGAGGGGCACGTGCACCTTCCGCCGACCACTGGCGACAACATCGATGTACTGTGGAGACCTCACGCCCCACGTGTTGAGCAATTCGGCGGTACGTCCACCCGGCCTCCCGCATGCCCACTATACGCCCTCGCTCAAAGTCCGTCAACTGCACATACGGTTCACGTCCACGCTGTCGCGGCATGCTACCAGTGTTAAAGACTGCGATGGAGCTCCGTATGCCACGGCAAGCTGGCTGACACTGACGGCGGCGGTGCACAAATGCTGCGCAGCTAGCGCCATTCGACGGCCAACACCGCGGTTCCTGGTGTGTCCGCTGTGCCGTGCGTGTGATCATTGCTTGTACAGCCCTCTCGCAGTGTCCGGAGCAAGTATGGTGGGTCTGACACACCGGTGTCAATGTGTTCTTTTTTCCATTTCCAGGAGTGTATATATCCAAATTAACGACAATAGATAACCAAGGCTGCTGCTGACCATTCAGTATCACGGTCAGAACTAGGACATGCCACACGCCACAAAGAAATCAAGCGCCTTGCGCGCCAAGTCCATCTCCTACAGTCCCACCAAACTACTTCCGTAGCGGCGGGGTTTTAGTACAGATTTTATTTTTAGCTTCCATAGTTATGGAGCAATAAAATAGACAGAGTTTTTACAAATTACTACATTCACAGAGTAGTACACTACTGGCCAATAAAAATGCTACACCACGAAAATGACATGCTACAGACGCGAAATTTAACCGACAGGAAGAAGATACTGTGATGCTTTTCAGAGCATTCGCACAAGGTTGGCATCGGTGGCGACACCTACAACGTGCTGACATAAGGAACTTTTCCAACCGATTTCTCGTACACGAACAGCACTTGAGCGGCGTTGCCTGGTGAAACGTTGTTGTGATGCCTCCTGTAAGGAGGAGGAATGCGTACCATCACGTTTCCGACTTAGATAATAGTCGGATTGTAGCCTATCGAGATTGCGGTTTATCGTATCGCGACATTACTGCTAGCGTTGGTCGAGATCCAATGACTGTTAGCAGAATATGGAATCGGTGGGTGCAGCAGGGTAATACGGAACGTTGAGCTGGATCTCAACGGCCTCGTATCACTAGCAGTCGAGATGACAGGCATCTTATCCGCATGGCTGTAACGGATCGTGCGGCCACGTCTCGATCCCTGAGTCAACAGATGGAGACGTTTGCAAGACAACACCCATCTGCACGAACAGTTCGACGACATTTGCAGCAGCATGGACTATCAGCTCGGACCATGGCTGCGGTTACCCTTGACGCTGCATCACAGATAGGAGCGCTTGCGATGGTGTACTCAACGACGAACCTGGGTGAACGAATGGAAAACCGTCATTTTTTCGGATGAATCCAGGTTCAGATTAGAGCATCATGATGGTCGCATCAGGGTTTGGAGACATTGCGGTGAACGCATATTGGAAGCGTGTATTCGTCATCGCCATACTAGCGTATCAGCCGGCGTGATGGTATGGGGTGCCATTGGTTACACGTCTCGGTCACCTCTTGTTTGCATTGACGGCTCTTTGAACAGTGGACGTTACATTTCAGATGTGTTACGAGCCGTGGCTCTACCCTTCATTCAATCCCTGCGAAACCCTACATTTCAGCAGGATAATGCGCGACCGCATGTTGCAGGTCCTGTATGGGCCTTTCTGGATACAGAAAATGTTCGACTGCTGCCCTGGCCAGCACATTCTCCAGATCTCACACCAATTGAAAACGTCTGGTCAATGCTGGCCGAGCAACTGGCACGTCGCAATACGCCAGTCACTACTCTTGATGAACCGTGGTACCGTGTTGAAGCTGCATGGGCAGCTGTATCTGTAAACGCCATGCAAGCTCTGTTTGATGCAATGCCCAGGCGTATCAAGGCCGTTATTACGGCTAGAGGTGGTTGTTCTGGGTACTGATTTCTCAGGACCTATGCACCCAAATTGTGTGAAAATGTCATCACATATCAGTTCTAGTATAATATATTTGTCCAATGAATACCCGTTTATCATCTGCATTTCTTCTTGGTGTAGCAATTTTAATGGTCAGTAGGGTACATTTGAAACCAGAGGTACAGTTACAATATAATTTCTTAAAACGCCGAAATAACTAACATAATTATTACACATTTACTCAACCATAGATCTTGACTGTGCAGATACTCTGGTGCACAATGTCAGCAGAGAACTTATACGAAATATACATAAATCTATCGTTTATCGGTGTTACACACTGAGGTGGAAGCGGTAGTATCGTGCACATAGGGTATATTCCTAAAAGGGCAACGCATTTGCGGAGTTGTCACTTGTACTCAGGTGATTCATTTGAAAAGGTTTCCGACTTGATTGTGGCCACACGACGGGAATTAACATACTTTGAACGCGGTATGGTGCTTGGAGCTAGATGTGTGGGATATGACATATCGGAAATCATTTTCAAATTCAGTATTCCAAGACCCACAGTGTCAAGAGTATGCCGAGAATACCAAATTTCAGGCGTTACCTCTCACCATGGGCCACGCAGTGCCCGACGGCCTCACTTAACGACCAAGAGCAGCGGGGTTTGCGCATAGTTGTCAGTGCTAACAGAAAAGCAAGTCTGCGTGAAATAACGGCAGAAATTAATACGAAGAATGTAGCCGTTAGGACAGTGGGGCAAAATTAGTCGTTAATGGGCTAAGGAAGCAGACGACTGACGCGAGTGCCTTTGCTAACAACACGACGTCACCTGCGGTGCCTCTCCTGAGTTCGTGACCATATTGGTTGGACCCCAGACGACTAGGAAAGACTAGCTAATGACAGGGTGAGAGTGTGGCGTAGACCCCTCGAAGTCATGGACACAAGTTCTCATCAACGCACTGCACAAACTGGTGGTGGTTCCACAATAGTGTGGGCAGTATTTACATGGAATGAACTGGGTTCTCTGGTCCAACTGGGCCGATTATTGACTCGGAATGGTTATGTTCAGCTACTTCGAGATAATTTGGAGGAATTTATGAACCTCATGTTTCTAAACAACGACGCCAAGTCATCGGGCCATAACTGTCCACGATTGGTTTTAAGAACATTCTGGACACTCTGAGTGAATGATTTGGCCATCCAGATCGCCCGACATGGATCCCATCGAACTTTTCTGCGACATAGTCCAGAAGTCATTTCATGCACAAAATCCTGTACTGGCAATACTTTCGCAATTATGGACGGCTGTAGACGCAGCATGGTTCAATATTTCTGCAGGGGATTTCCAACGACTTATTCAGTCCATGCTACGCCGGGATGCTGTACTACGCCGAGCAAAAGGAGATCTGATACGATATTGGGAGGTTCCCATGACTTTCGTCACCTCAGTGTATGCTGCGTTCTCGAAGCTGAAGAGTAATTATCATACAAAAAACTGAGAAATAAATCTTTACAGTAATGGGCACATGTGCTGTGTGTTACGGGAGCTAGAGACTAAATGCTGAACGTAAGGGACAGAAAAGAATCTGTTTTAACAAACCCTACACCTGCTCTTTGTGACAACCAAACGTGAATGGTACACTGGTCAAAAAAAAGAAGGAAATAGATTTTTCGTGTGTTTCTGGAGCTATGAAAAGAGCTGACTATTGCTTACGTTGGCCGGGAGCCAGAACACAAACTAGGCAGTAAAATCATGCACCAAGCTACAATAACTGAAGCAATGCTTTAAGCTGAGAGGCAAGCTGTGGGAGAAGATATGAAAAGACTACACCACAGGCATCACCGACCGCCAATCGAAAGAATCTTTCTCTCTCCACGTAGATGGCAAAGTATTTGGGGGGGGGGGGGGCAGGGAGGGGGGGAGAGCGGTGGTCTGGAATCAGAACCAAAGGACAGGGTGTTCTCAACGTCAGTTCTTTACAATTTTCTGACTGAATTCTGGGAGGAGGGGGCGAGACTTTTCTGACCACAGTGTCTCATAGGGACTTGGAGTCTGCTGCTGCTGCTTTTTTTTTCTGTTGGGCACAGAGCCAGAATTTTATTCTGAGTAAGTGTAACAGTGATACAATACATGCATCAACAGTGATACAATACATGCATCAACAAAAGTGTTGCATCACCCTAATACGTCTTGCAAATGTGTTGCTATTGTGACTGCTCTTGTACCAATCAGAAGGTCGGCGCTGACATTGTTTTTAAACATGTAATTACCAAGAGCGCTGCCACGCTCGAATGCATTCCAGCATTTCAACTGAAAGTAAAGCAACAGCAGCGACGCATTAGAGACTTATGTACAAGAGTAGAGTGAGCATCCATCACTGTGACCAGTGATGGGGCCGGCCGCGGTGGTCTCGCGGTTCTAGGCGCGCAGTCCGGAACCGTGCGACTGCTACGGTCGCAGGTTCGAATCCTGCCTCGGGCATGGGTGTGTGTGATGTCCTTAGGTTAGTTAGGTTTAAGTAGTTCCAAGTTCTACGGGACTGATGACCACAGCAGTTGAGTCCCATAGTGCTCAGAGCCATTTGAACCATTTGAACCAGTGATGGGGTCCGCTTCATAACGTTACGAGCAGAAGGCTTGTCAACTAGGGAAGTTGCCCGACGTGTGCACCCGAGACACAATGGTGTGGTGCGGACATGGGATCGGTTCCAGTTGACGGGTAGTGTTGAGGACTTACATCACACAGACTGTCCAAGTTCGACAGTTGTACAGGATGATCGATATCTACGACTTTTCTATCGAATGAACGGTGGGCTCAATGCTTCTCCAACTTAATTTGGCGTTCAAAGAGGCTACAGAACGTCACCTTCGCATCAGACTGTTAGAAGACGATTACAAGATGCCAGGTGTTAGGAGACGATTACACGATGCCAGTCATGGCATGGTGAGGACCACGTCGCACGTCGTACACCACAACGCAATGGACTGCGTTCCAGATGGACAAGATATCCTGAGAAGTGTGCCCCACGACCGATGTCGATTTATGGACTGAGCTTGAATCGGTTTGTACCCTGATAATCTGAGGCACCGTGTTGAAAACAGGCTGGTAATATTGAACGCCTCGTATACTGTATTCCAGATATGCAAAAAGCTGATTGTGGAGTGATGTTCCTAGGTGGCATTTCGTGGGGCCATGGTACACCTCTCACGGTTGTTGACGGCAATGTCACTGCTCTACAGCACATGGACGAGGTTCTGGAACCAACCAATGGAACCATGTTGCCAACACTCTTGTGACAGTTTCATCTGTATGGATGATAACTCATTTGCTCATCATTCTGTTCTCGTGACACACATTCCTTTGGCATGGTAGGATCACCAGAACGGAGTAGCCTGCATGTTTCCTTTATATTAACCCAATCAAGCATGTGTGGCGCCGATTGAAACGAGCTGTTGTCGACGTCAACAACGACCACATACACGGCGCGACTCACGCAAAATATCCATTGAAGAGTGGGACAATTTGAGCCAGGGCTGTGTTGATGATCTCATTGACGTAATGCCACGACGGATTCAAGCCTGCATTCGAGCCAGGGGACGTTCCACTCTGTACTGTAGTTGCTCACGAGTGCTGTGTAAAAACCATGGGAAACAGACGGTTATGTCGAATGGAAGCGTAGGCTTCCCGGGCCGTAGTCCCTGTCAATAAAATTTTCGTACGTTAGTGACCGCACTGTCAATATACGAGTATAAATACACTACTGGCCATTAAAATTGCTACACCAAGAAGAAATGCAGATAATAAACGGGTATTCATTGGACAAATATATTATACTAGAACTGACATGTGATTACATTTTCACGCAATTTGGGTGCATAGATCGTGAGAAATCAGCACCCAGAAGAACCACCTCTGGCCATAATAACGGCCTTGATACGCCTGGGCATTGAGTCAAACAGAGCTTGGATGGCGTGTACAGGTACAGCTGCCCATGCAGCTTCAACACGATACCACAGTTCATCAGAATGGTGACTGGCGTATTGTGACGAGCCAGTTGCTCGGCCACCATTGAGCAGACTTTTTCAATTGGTGAGAGATCTGGAGAATATGCTGGCAAGGGCAACAGTCGAACATTTTCTGCATTCAGAAAGGCCCGAACATTTTCTGCATTCAGAAAGGCCCGTAGAGGACCTGCAACATGCGGTCGCGCATTATCCTGCTGAAATGTAGGGCTTCGCAGGGATCGAATGAAGGGTAGAGCCACGGGTCGTAACACAGCTGAAATGTAACGTCCACTGTTCAAAGTACCGTCAATGCGAACAAGAGGTGACCGAGACGTGTAACCAATGGCATGCCATACCATCACGCCGGGTGATACGTTAGTGTGGCGATGACGAATACACGATTCCAATGTTCGTTCACCGCGATGTCGTCAAACACGGATGAGACCATCATGATGAGGTAAAAAGAACCTGGATTCATCCGAAAAAATGACGTTTTTAGCCATTCTTGCACTCAGGTTCGTCGTTGAGTACACCATCGCAGGCGCTCCGGTCTGTGATACAGCATCAAGGGTAACCGCAGCCATGGTCTCCGAACTGATAGTTCATGCTGCTGCAAACGTCGTCGAACTGTTTGTGCAGATGGTTGTTGTCTTGCAAACGTCCCCATATGTTGACTCAGGGATCGAGACGTGGCTGCACGATCCGTTAGAGCCATGCGGATAAGATGCCTGTCATCTCGACTGCTAGTGATAGGAGGCTGTCGGGATCCAGCACAGCGTTCCGTATTACCTTCCTGAACCCACCGATTCCATATTCTGCTAACAGTCATTGGATCTCGACCAACGCGAGCAGCAATGTCGCGATACGATTAACCGCAATCGTGATAGGCTACAATCCGGCCTTTATCAAAGTCGGAATCGTGATGGTACGCATTTCTCCTCTTTACACGAGGCATCACAACAACGTTTCACCAGGCAACGCCGCTCAAGTGCTGTTTGTGTATGAGAAATCGGTTGGAAAAGTTCCTTATGTCAGCACGTTGTAGGTGTCGACACCGGCGCCAACCTTGTGTGAATGCTCTGAAAAGCTAATCATTTGCATATCACAGCATCTTCTTCCTGTCGGTTAAATTTCACGTCTGTAGCACATCATCTTCGAGGTGTAGCAGTTTTAATGGCCAGTAGTGTATGTCCGATGGCAATCTGCTCAGCACAGTCCTGAGGTAGGTCTCTTCCAATAGTGGCCGAAACGTCGGACAATTTTATATCTTGACAATGCGGTCAACAGCCCAGAAGAATTTTATTGACACACAGTTTTGTCGTTACACAAATGTTTGTTGATTTAATTTGGTGACCTGAACACAATGCAAATGAATAAACACATTGGGTTTGCAGCTAATTTTTGTGCCATGAATTTCGAAATAAATGGCTGATGCAAAACTTTTTCTGATGAGTGTATAATTAGTCTTGTTATTTTGTTGTGAATTCAGATCAGTGTAGGCAGAGTGTACTTCAGTTCGAGTACACTCCCAGTTTGGAATTGATAATTTTCCCAGTCATCTTCCTCGCCTTATCTCTCGGGTTCCTATCAGACCTTTGGAAATCTTCCTCAACCCTTTGGCGAAGCTCCAGCCTGGGCCGTGAGGCCATTTGCCTGGGACGTGAGGCCATTTACCATTGTTGCTTGATGCATACTGTTCAGGACTGAATTTTTGCGTTTGATCCCATCTCCACTAGCTGTGACTGTTTTCTTACAGCCATTTCCCTGGTGGCCCTGGACACGCGCCTCGGCTGTCTGGAGGGTAACCTGCCCCCAGACTCGGAACCGCAGCGGATGATCGAGGCGGCACACACCGTGTTCGACTGCATGCTCAAGCTGGACGTGCAGCCCTCGCCCTGGCGGTATATCAGCACGCCCAACTGGAGGCGTATGGTCAAGGCGCAGGACTACTTCTACCAGTAAGTGGAGCTCACCAGCTGGCCCCGTCTCGTGTGATCCGCTGCACTGAGAACGGAAGGCTTCCATCTGCTGCTAGAACTCTGAGCAGAAAGTATATGTTTGGAGGAGAACACGTACAGGGCTCTCTAACGACACATTTTGAGTCAATCACTTACCGCACCAGTTACTAAAAGGTTCTTTATTTTACTTCACAAGCGGTCACAAATATGTACACTAACGGTTATAAACGATATGACATCAATTAAATCAACTGCTAACACTGAAGATACTCCACCCCCTTCCCCCAAAGAAATTATTACAATTATCAGGTTACTAGATGTAATACTATACCAACACTAATCACCTTTTCAAAAAAAAAAATCTACCTTCGAAAGGGTAGATTAACTATGGGCCTCCTTTGGCACCTACACGAGCGGCTATCTTCGTCAATCATTTGGGAAATAAATTCTTCAAATGTTCTTCTTCTTTCTTCTTCCCTAGCATTTGTTCTGCCTCAGGGATGTAGACTGCTTTTTCACGATTTGGTAAATTTTATTACATTATGTAACTTTGCATCCAGGCACACATCCCGACGTCATAACCGTCAAGGTGATCTCAGGGAGGGAAGTTCAGTGCGCTATATCTCTGTGAATCGTGTTAGTGTTTTCCTGTATATTATCGTATTGTAACTGCTGTGTACCATATTCTCTGAGGCGAAATTTCGAGATCAGCCAAACATCTGTTTAAACGTGTGTGGGAAACCGGCTAAAAATCACTCTCAGGATGGACTGTGTACTAGCCTGCAGTTGTTAATCCGCCGCGTGGATTCGATCCCACGTGAACCAACCTCTCGGTTTCGCAATGTAGCGCGCTTGCACGTTACTATATACGAGCAAGTGAAAAAGAAATTTTTTTAAATACCAGCCTGAAGTTACTGTCTATATAGCGTACTACAAACGATATGTTGATGACATTCTTTGCTTTGCTCCAATAAGATCAATATAACTGGGTTGGGTTTCATAGAACATTCTGTGGCTCGCAACAAAACATCGACCAATTTGCAAGCGCCTTTAGTAATATACACCAAAATATTACTTTTACAGTTGAGCACCATCGTGATAAAAGCATTAATTTTTTAGGTCATTCTATTACTGTGAATCAGCCTAGTCATGCTTTTGGAATTTATCATAAACCTACATCTTCCGACGTTGTTGTTGTTGTGGTCTTCAATCCTGAGACTGGTTTGATGCAGCTCTCCATGCTACTCTATCCTGTGCAAGCTGCTTCATCTCCCAGTAAGTACTGCAGCCTACATCCTTCTGAATCTGCTTCGTGTATTCATCTCTTGGTCTCCCTCTACGATTTTTACCCTCCACACTGCCCTACAATACTAAATTGGTGATCCCTTAATGCCTCAGAACATGTCCTACCAACCGATCCCTTCTTCTAGTTAAGTTGTGCCACAAACTCCTCTTCTCCCCGATTCTATTCAATACCTCCTCATTAGTTATGTGATCTACCCATCTAATCTTCAGCATTCTTCTGTAGCACCACATTTCGAAAGCTTCTATTCTCTTCTTGTCCAAACTATTTATCGTCCATGTTTCACTTCCATACATGGCTACAACCCATACAAATAGTCTCAGAAACAACTTCCTGATACTTAAATCTATACTCGATGTTAACAAATTTCTCTTCTTCAGAAACGCTTTCCTTGCCATTGCCAGTCTACATTTTATATCCTCTCTACTTCGACCATCATCAGTGATTTTGCTCCCCAAATAGCAAAACTCATTTACTACTTTAAGCGTCTCATTCCCTAATCATTCCTCATTCATCGTGTCGTCATTCTCAAAACAAAAAGGCGTTCCTTCTAGCTACAATAAGTAAATTCCTTAAACTGCGACTGTTTGCTGCTGAAGTAAAAAAGGAACTTAACTGATGGCGAAATACGCCCCAGAATAACGACTGTCAGAGCTTGGTAATTGACAAAATTTATAATTTCATTTCGCCTCAAAGAAATCAATCTTAACAAAATGCGAAATCAAGTAAAAAAACAAGTTGTATCATTTCACTTCTACGGCCAGTCCTGATATAAACTCAGATTTAAAAAAAAACAAAAAAAAAAAAAAAACCACGTGGTCTACACGTAGATTATAAATCAGAATCTTCACCGCTACGTCTTTTAACACACAACATTAACACAACGCAAGACTTATATCGGAACGATGGTATGCCCGTATTACTTATCTCACTGTAAAGCGCAACGGACAAACAGGGAGTAATTTTAAAACGCGATACAAAGAACACACAGAAATGAAAAGGAAAAACATAGGGTGTAAATCCGTCTTCGCTGGTCACCTCATATAAGACAGCCGCACGGTGCACAGTACCGAAAACAACTTTGTAATTCTTCATACAATTTAGAAGGGATACTTTACGTACGTATATTTAGAATAGGTATTTATCTTCCCCTGCAACAATCCAAGGAAACGTCGTTCAGCGAAAAGTGCACACTAAGATACATGATTTTTCTGAACTGACAAAAAAACGTAAAGTTCCGCGTACTAGGGATGGGCATGTTGTCAGCACACCGCCCTCTCGGTCGTTATCTGTTTCTTGACGTTTCAGCCGCTACTAAACGGTCGAGAAGCTCCTCAGTTGACCTCATGACGCTGTGTGCATTCCATATCAGTTCTCCCAGCAAAGAAAAATCCCTGGCAGTTCCGTGAACCGAACTAGTGTCCTCCTGACGGCACTTAGCCACAGCTGTGGACTCTGGAGATTACGTATACCACATCGTTATCGACAGCTTCCGTTGAAAGCACTCCGCAATTTCGTTTTGCGTTCAGATGTTAGTAAACACGTCTTTATCACGTAAGGAGCACACTTTGCACCCAAGATAACGACAGAGACCTCTGTAGTTCCTAGCGTTCTAACTTTAACTTTCGCCCGCTCACGCTTAAAGACGTAACTTTATGTACCGTCCACTCCGACTATTTTAGAATCTCATTAGATATAGAAAACTACCTTTAGCTTTTCATTGGTAAAGCATGCAATCTAAAACTTATAATACGTCAAAATATAATTCCTTTTAATGTTAAAGCATGTCAATATTTTAAATTTATCAAAATTTATGGTTTTTATAATCGTGAGAGTCCCATTATTCCTGCGATGTTGTTGGTTAAATCACTTTTAAATCGACTCGATTTTACTTTCTTAATCATTTGACTGTGACTCGCCAATGTAAGCTAAATTTTTCTTTTATTTTTTTCTGAACTAATACTGTACATGCGTAAAATTAAAAAAGTTTTTAATGTTCTAACTCTTACTTTCCCCTTATGTATATTATTTAAATGTTCATTAAATCATTATGTACAACTTTTGGTGGCATTTACAATATCAGTTTCAGATTCCACTAGACAATTGCTTCAGTATAAAAGCAGGCCGGCCGGTGTGACCGAGCGGTTCTAGGCGCTTCAGTGCGGAACCGCGCGACCGCTACGGTCGCAGGTTCGAATCCTGCCTCGGGCATGGATGTGCGTGATGTCCTTAGGTTAGTTAGGTTTAAGTAGTTCTAAGTTCTAGGAGACTGATGACCTCAGATGTTAAGTCCCATAGTGCTCAGAGTCATACAAAAGCCGAAACCGGTGTTGGAATAAAATAAAGAACAGTAGCGCTCTCCAAGCAAGAGGAAACTGATATTCTTGAGCTCTGTTTGGTTCTTTGGGATGTTCACAAATGTTAATAGAACGAAAAAAGAGTACTGGCAGCGCCGCAAGAAGCCAGTTGGATCAATAGGGTAAACATTGGTAAAGCCGTTCTCAAACTGAATGGTGGTTTGAACACCACAGTACTTTATTAGGCATGTATTTAGGAGGAGCTGAAGTAGCCTATAATTTTTTATATCAGGTGATAGAGCACCTCGTTAAGGATCGGTGAGTGCTGCTGTTTGCACCGTTAGAGTAATCTCCACAGATTCTGGTTTATTTTGATTATTTTCACTCTACAGCTTCCTATAAGATGACTGTTTTTCTTTCAGTACAATATTGTGAATTTTCAGAGAATTTTCTTAGCTAAGAAAAGAGTGCTCTGAATCATCTATGGTATAAGTTTGGGGGCTTCTTATGTTCCACTGTTCAAAGTTCTCGCATTTTCAACGCCGTTCTTATTCTCCCTCATTGGGTTTGTGGTTATTAGTATGGGCTCACCGTAAAAGCATGAGAGCATTGGCTCGCTGAAAATTCGACAGAAATGCTATTTACGTGTAGATATTACTTCCATAGCCACTGAACAGTAAGATGTGTCCTGTTTTTCAGGCTCTGCTTTCCGTAGGCACTCCAGCAGAACAAATATTTAAGGAACGAACCATAAATTGTCAGATTCAAATGGAACTATTACTTGTGCTACTGATTTTGTTCTGTGTAGTAACACGCTGTCGAAGGAAGTATTCAAAAGAAAGCCAAATAGTGTAACGAATCTTACGGTCGCTTGTCGGAAAGATATTGGGCAATAATTAGCAAGTAGATAATGTCCTTCAAGATTGAATCATTCATGGAAACTGAGGTTTTATCCGAATCCCGTAGCGTGATTCTTACCATAATACATGTCGACAAAGTATAGAATAAAAAAAAAGTGACATCTCAATTCACTTTGTTTAGTGAACTTCCCCTAACCGATCCTCAAATAATACTAATGATGTAACGATCTACATAGACAAGGGGAGGCACACTTTTCTCTCGACGGGACATCCACATCTGTTATTCACCGTCAATCATAACATTACTTGTTTCTAAAAAGGACATCACAACCCGTTTTCTGGTCATGTATCCCACTTTCAGGTGCGTTTTAAAGCTTGAGTCCACAAAGGATGCATAATTGAGGTTAAAATAGGTTAAAATAGTGCATCCCTGGTACATGGCTTGAGCAGGATCTATCTACATCCGGATCTCGCTCCAGCTACTGCCGGGTCTGGGTGCTGACGAGTCCTCTCCATTTGGCTCGGTCCTCCCACCACTTTTCTTCCTCCACTTGCTGCCAGGATACACCTCTCCTTTCCACAGATATTCTCACTCCCGTTTTCCATCGTGTTCAGGGCCCGCTCTAGGTCTTTTTCCATCCATCTTCAGTTCTTCCATAATTTTGGATATTCTCTGCCCACGCATCCTCTTAACATGCCAGTACCGTCTTAATCTCTTTTTTCAATTTCTTCTCTCACACTTTCTTGTTTAAGGTTCTTTCTAATATCTACATTTCTTACTCTGTCCATTCTTGTTTTTCTCTTAACTGCTCTGAGAAATTTTATGTCCTCTGCTTGCAGCCTCCTCCAGTCCCTTTGTGTCATTGTCCATGTTTCTCCTCCATAGGTGACAATAGAGAAGTAATAAATCTTATACATAAGAAGTTTTGCTTTTTCTGAAACTTCCTTATTCCAAACCAGGTGTTTTATTGTTTGGTAGAAATTGCCTCCCTTCTGTAACCTCCTGTTACTTTCATTGGTTATTCTTCCATCACTAGATGTTTCACTCTCTAAATAAGTGAAACTGTCTACCACTTTGAGGGGTTCTCCATTCAAAGTAATATATCCGTTGATCCCTTTTTCTCTTCCAGATACCATTACTTCACTCTTATCTTTAATTATTTTAATCCATACCTTTTCATTATTTTCTTCCACGCATCAAGTTATTACTGTACATGTACCTCTTTAGCGCCCTATGTTACAATATCATCTTCAAAAATCATCTTTTAGTCTTTTACTATATCTTTAACTGCCCTATTCATTCCCTCCATCACAACATTAAAAAGTGCAGGGGTAGAATACATCCTTGTTTATGTCATTGTCTTATTTCGTAGTATTCAGAGTTCCCCAATGGTTTTCTAATTCTACCACTGTATCCTCTGTGCATTGTCTTTATTACATTAATGTATCCATCTTCTGTATCTATCTTCTTCATTTCTTCCCAGAGTCTTTCCCTGTTAACTGACCCATATGCCTTTTCTATGTCTATAAAAACCATTATCACACTTTTGTTATACTCCTCCACCAACAGTTGATGGATGGAAAATATCAGGTCGATAGTGCTTTTTTCTTTCCTCAGCCCATGCTGTTCTTCACTCAGAGCTCTCCCTATCTTTTCATTTATTCGATTTAGTAAAATTCTTTAAAAAATCTTGGATGTATGACTCATAAGGGTTATTCCTCTGTAGTTTTTACAAAGTCTTTTATTGCCTTTTTTGAAGATGCGAACAATGTCCCATCTTCTCCAATCGTCAGGTATTGTACTATTCCTCCACACACTTGATAGTACTCTACACAGCCACTGCATTCCCACTGGACCTGCTGCTCCTATCATGTCCACTGATATTTCATCAGGTCCTGGGAACTTTCCCCCCATTCATCTTCTTCATAGCTATTTCCATTTCTTCCCGTGTAATTTGTCCTAGTTTTGTTGCCCAACTTCTCTCAATTTCTCCATTATTTGTTGTTTCCTCGTGTACCTGCTCCTCAGCGTCTAACAGTTTCTTAAAATGTTCTCACCAGAGATCTTTTATATTCCCTGGATCTTCAATCACAGTATCATCATCTGTTTCTATCTTTACTGGTACTTCAGAAGCCTTCCTTTTATTTTTAATCATTTTATAGAACATTTTCTTATTGCTCTTCACATATATTTCAATTTTTTTTGCAAACTCTTTCCAAGCCTTTTTCCTTGCTGTTTCCACTATTTATTTGTACTTCCTCTTTTCCTCTATTATCTTTTGTGGTCCTCGTCATTTTTAGTTTTCCGCCACTTTCTCCCTGCTCCATTTTTTTCTTCTAACTGCTTGGACTGTGGTATCATCCCACCAACTTGTCTGTCTTACTTTTTCCTTTCCAGATGTTCTACCACATACTTTTTGTGCTGCTTCGACTAAAGTGCATTTGAATAAACTCCATTCTTATTCTACGTCGCAGAAAACTTCTTTTGGAAATTTTTGGGTGACTAATTCTCTACATTTCTCAGCACTTTAAAATCCCCCTTCAGTTTCCAATCCCGTATCCTCATCACTTTCTTGTGTTTTCTATTTTTCACACACTGATTCATTTACCATTGTTCCACCAGTAATCTATGATCTCTATCTGCAATCACACTTCGAATTACCATCCTGCTTGCTTGCACAGGAAATCCTCTTTGGTCTGCCAAAAGCCCACCGAGCGAGGTGGCGTAGTGGTTAGCACACTGGACTCGCATTCGGGAGGACGACGGTCAATCTCGCGTCCGACCATCCTGATTTAGGTTTTCCATGATTTCCCTAAATCGCTTCAGGCAAATGCAGGGATGGTCCATTTGAAAGGGCACTGCTGACTTCCTTACAGAATCCGATGAGACCGATGACCTCGCAGTTTGGTCTCCTCCTCCAGATCAACTCAAACCCAAAAGCCTCTCGCCGAAGAGGGCAACGGTCAGCGCTTAGGGGCGCGCCACGCATAGATTCGCAAAGGGATAGGTCGGCAGTCTTTCGAACACAGTGCTGCATAGACACCCATCAGACCTGTACCAAGCCCAACGCAGAGTAGAAATGCCCAAACTTTCAACTTTGGGTTGTGTACCAGGGATGCACTATTTTAACATATTTCAACCTCATTTGTCGCTCTGTGGACTCACATTTTAATATGTAGCTGAAGATGGGATACATATCCTGAAAGCGGGTTGTGCTTCACTTTTTAGAAATAAATAATTTTATAACTGTAGAAGATTTTATGATTGACGACAAGGAGGTGAGTGATTGTCAACGAAGTGAGCAACTAAAAGGAACCTCACAGGCCTATAGTACGAGGAAAACATGTTGTCTACCGCAGTTCGATATGGTCACCATCAGTGTCACCAGTATACTCTTACACAGAGACGAAAATGCGGTGTCATTTGAGGTTAGCGCCACCTGTTTCTCCGTTCACTTTTTCAGTAACTTCCGTATCTCACTTGGAACTAAACACCTTCAGCTGAAACTGCTTGCTTTATTACGGTGAACTGTAATGTCAGTCTTATGACGTCAACCAAGCTATACGACAGAATTAGAAAATGTCCATCGAATAAAGTTATCATTTGTACAATTTCAAATGACGCTGAAGTCTAGTTTTACGCAAGATTCAGTGGACGAAAATAAAATTAAAATCCTCCAAATGTTTCCGATTCTGTTAACATGCAAATAATGCTTATGATATATTAGTTGAAACTGACTGAAATCGCGACAGAAGGCCTAAAAGTAAACAAAAACGATAATCACTGCAACAACGCCAAAATAAAAACCAACATCTTCTGACAGTGTCTGGACTACTAAATCACTGCAATTACTGGTGAAACACTTAATGGTACAAAATCTAAGATCAAATTCAGAGGAGAAATCTCAGAATATTTCGAAATTGAAAGAGCCATGACACAAGATGATCGACCCTCTCCAATTATTATTATTATGTGCGATTGGACCCATACGGATCACGCAAAGCTTTTCCGATTCAATTTTTTAATTCTCCAAACTTCTCCCATTCTTTCCCCATGAATTCTCTTTCTTTCCTCTGTCCATTTTGTCCCCTGTCTCTTGCAAACTTCATTCTCGGGTTGTACTTTCCAACTATTGATTTTTTGCCTGTATACATTTCTGTTTATAACTTCTGAAGAATTTATTTGTGCATTTGCTAGATCTGTTTTGGTTTCTTGTATCCAGGGTATGGTTTTCAATTTTTCAATGTATATTAAAATTTTGTGGGAGAGTCTGGGTGTTGGGAGTCTGTGGATATGACCGTAAAATTTTAGTCTTCTTTTACGGATGTCTGCGGCGAGGTTAGATAATTTTTTTGTAGTTTTCCGAGACTGTAACCTGTATCCATCTTCGGTTCTTTTTGGGCCAAAAATCTTTCTGATAATTTTGCGTTCCTCTTTCAGGATGCCTACCAGGTCGCCTTTTCTATGAAGTGTGAGTGTTTCGCTGGCATATAGTGCTTCGGGCTTGATTACTGTATTGTAGTGTCGTATTTTTGAGTGAATGGAGAGACACTTCTTATTGTAGATGTTGTGGGTTTTCCAGTATGCTCTTTTCAGTTTTTGCAGTCGAACTTTTTGTGCAGTTTTCTCTCCCCCTGTGGGTTCTAGGACCTCGCCTAAGTATTTAAAGAATGGAACTCTCTCAATTTGTCCATATTTTGTAGTCAGTTTTTGAGTTTCAAATTTTGAGCAGATGAATTTGGTTTTTTGGAAGGAAATTTGTAGCCCAACTTTTTCGGCGCATTCTTTGAGAATGTCTATCTGTTTAATTGCTGTGGTCTCGTTTTCTGCTAGAATGGCCACGTCATCTGCAAATGCCAAGCATGAAATTTTAATACCATCTTTTGATCTTCCTAGTTGTATAGGCTTCCAGTAATTTTGATTCTTCAGTTCTTTTTCCCATTCTCGGATGACTTTGTCTAAGCCAAGGTTGAAGAGGAGTGGAGACAAGCCGTCACCTTGTCTGACGCTGGTTTTGATCAGGAAGGGCTCTGATATTTCACCCAGGACTTTATCTTAGAAATTGTGTTTGTGAGCGTTTCTTTGATAAGGTTTAGGGTTTTTGGATCGAGTCCTAGCTCCTCAAGGATAATAAAGAGAGATTGCCTATCGATTGAATCATAGGCCTTTGCGAAATCAACAAAGGAACAAATGATCGGACTGTTTCTGACTGCTTTGTATTTTAGTGTTGTCTTCAAATTGAAAATTTGTTCTGCACAGGATCGGTGAGGACGAAAGCCAGCTTGGTATTCACCAATACTGTGTTCGAGTTGTTCTTGTGTTCGTTGAAGAAGACAAGCTGAGAGGATTTTATAAGTGACTTGGAGAAGGGAGATTCCTCGAAAGTTGTTTATATCTGCCATGTCTCCCTTTCTATGCAGCGGATGAATTAGGGCGCATTCCCAATCTTCTGGTAGTTTTTCTGTCTGCCAAATGTCTGTGATGATTTGAGTGAGTTCTTTGAGGGAATTTGGTCCAAGATTTTTAAGTAGTTCTGCAGTGATATTATCTTCTCCGGATGCCTTGTTGTTTTTCAGTCTATGAATATGTCTTTGGATCTCCTCTAGTGTAGGTGGTGGGGATTCTGGATTTGTGCAGATAGCAGTTTTTTGAGGGAATCTTGAAGAAGGTTCAGGGCAATTGAGGAGTCCGGAAAAGTATCTTGCCAGCTCCTCACAATTTTCCCGATTTGTGAGCGCTAGTTTTCCATCTGGTTTTCTGAAACATAGATTTCGTGAGCCGTATCCATTGATTCTCCCAGCAAAGGTCTTATAGAAGTCTCGTACATTATAGTTACGGAAATTTTCTTCAATAGACTCACACTGTTCCTTGAGGTACTTCCTCTTGACTTGTCTGATTGTTTTTGCCACTTGTCTTCTGGTGTTGTGGAAGTGATCTAGATTTTCTGGGGATTTTTTTACTGTTCTACTTCAGAAAGGTTTTCTTTCTTTCTTCCAGCGCTTTTTCACATCCAGAGTCCCACCAGGGGTGTTTTGTGTTCTTTTTCAATGGGATCAGTTCTTTTGCCTTCTTTGTAATTTTTGTTCGAAATTTTTCCCAAGAGTCAGCTGGTTCCTTTTCCCACTCCTCCAATACTTTTCAGCTGTATTTGAGAAAAAATGACCCAGATGGGCTGAAACTTAAATCAGGGCTTAAAATTGATGAGCCGATCAAATTAGGAACAACCAATGTTAGGACAGACTACTTATCTTCTACAGACGACCTGGCAGCACATTCAAACAGCAGAAAGCAAACAGAAGTTCTTAAAGAAACAGTAGAAATACTAGGTATCCAAATATCATTTGAAGAAACAAAATCCTTTTTTATAAACGGGCACACAAAATTCTAATAACTAAATACGAGAAAATAGAGAATTTCTCAGTTCAAATACTTCGGTGAAACCATTCAGAAGACCGGCCTGCAAAAAGATTAGTTACGAAATTCGTTGCCACAGAAGGGAAACAGTTTATAAATTTACAGAAGATATCTCTAATGAAATAAAAAATCATCTCAACATATACAAAACTGAGACTAGACTTTACAACGTTCATCAAACTAGAGAGTCTTCATGGGACTGAAACACACATTACAAACAGAAAGAGCGACACTGAAGAAATCCAAATGAAAGGACGAAAAACAGTCAGAAAAATATTAGGTTCAAGTTATACTGAAGAAGGAAGATACACTAAGAGCAAATGAAGAAGTTGCAAAGTACAGTATACCAACATTTACTCGGATATGAAAAACGCAGACTAAAATTCTATATGCATATCAAAAGAATGGAGCAACAGACTAGCTGGACAGACTGTGGAATTTAAGAAAAAGACCCAATAAGGCTGAAATTGAAACAATCAAATGGGACGGCGCAATAAAAGAAGCTCCGAAGACAGTAAGACAATCGCAACTTGATGTACCAGACAGAAAAAATGTTAGGCAGAAATTTCACAGGTGAACAGTTGCCCTGGTAGAGAAACCCAAGCACACTGGAGCAACTTGATCTGACGAGCGGAAAAGAGCGCATGTTGAGAGAATAAAAGTGGTACGGACACCAAAGTAAAGCTGAAACAAAACTTTTGAAAAGGCGCTTTGTTGTCGAGTAGAGTCCAAACGCCAGTAATAATAAAAATAATATTGATAATTATCGGATACATTTAAACCGAAGTATAATCAAGATACAGGGTTACAATTATTGAACTACGTGAAAAAAACATAAATTAGTTACAAACTTCGGCGTGCACGCTCTTTATTCAACATGTAAACGTTACTACAGATACTAGGATTTAGGTTATGACATGCTCGATATGGCTGCCATCATTGGCGATGGTGTGGCGCAGACCGAAGAGTGAAATTCTGCAGGACCCGCAGAAGTGTCGGAACATGGATGCTGTCGATGACCTCCTGAATGGCTGTTTTCAGCTCAGCAATGCTTTTGGGGTCATTGCTGTACATTTTGTCTTTAATATAGCCCCACAAAAAGGAGTCGCATGTGTTCAGATCCGGAGAATATGGTGGCCAGTCGAGGCGCATGCCAG
Organism: Schistocerca americana; assembly: GCF_021461395.2. NCBI lineage: Eukaryota > Metazoa > Arthropoda > Insecta > Orthoptera > Acrididae > Schistocerca > Schistocerca americana. Next base: position 621,440,981 of record NC_060122.1, read on the forward strand.
CGGCCTCTGGGTACCGCGGTCCCCAAAGTGCTCCTCCAGGACATCAATCACTCTCCTGCTTCGATGGGGTCGAGCTCCATCTTGCATGAATCACATCTTGTCGAAACTGGTGTCACTTTGGATAATGGAGATGAAATCATCTCCCAAAACCTTCGGTATCGTCCGGTGGTCACCGTTCCATCAAGAAACATCGCACCGATTATTCCGTGACCGGACATCGCTCTCCACACAGTCACCCGTTGAGGGTGAAGAGACTTCTCGATAGCGAAATGCGGATCCTGAGTCCCCAAAATGCGCCAATTTTCCTTACTGACGAACCCATCCAAATGAAAGTAGCCTTCGTCGCTAAACCAAACCACGCATGCGCACACTAATTCCCATCATGCACTGCGGCCAACAGTGCAGTTTGAATGTTTGAACCGTTCAGGAGCTATGACGATTTTATTTCATATAGTTCAATAATTGAAACCCTGTATAATAAGGAAACGTGATGAACTAATCATTTATTTGTCGACAGATACATGTACATATCGCAATGAAGTCATACCGGGCTATGGCTGATTTGAGCAATATACACTGTATTTGCAATAGGCGCACTGATGTATCGATAAATGCACTGTCTGACAGAAAAAAATGGAGCACCCAGAAGACGTCAGTTTAACTCCGTACACGTACACACCATCGCCGGGTATGTAATTAATTAGTGTCGCACTTCTCTGTGACAGCGTTGTTCGTGTTTAGTTTTGTTACCAGGTCTGCTAGGTTATATAAGGGACTTGAACAACGTCAGATGTTGGGTCCACCTGTTAGGTAGCTTTAAAACAGCGCAAACTCGGCTGCGGATAAAACGATTTATTCTGGAAACAATTCGACCCACAAGGTATGCAAGATAACTTTTGTCAGGTTTGGAAGATAGTAGGCGAGGTACTGGCGAATGTGAAGCTGTGAGAACGGGTCATGGGTCGTGTCTTGATAGCTCAGCCTGTAAGATTACTGTCTGCGACAGGCAAGGCTCTGAGTGCGGGTATCTATGCGGCACACGGTTTTAATTTCTTAGGTAGTTTCAAATGCTCATTTTCTCACAAATCCTTATTATTATCATGTCCACTGTAGATGTATATACTAGAGTGAAGTCATATTGAGATGTACCCTCTCTCAATAATGTACATTTTTATTTATTTATTTTACACGTGTAGTTCCGTAGGACCAAATTGAGGAGCAACTCTCCAAGGAATGGAACGTGTCAGTACCTGAAATTACAGCAGAAAAGTACACTACTGGCCATTTAAATTCCTACACCAAGAAGAAGACGTGCTACAGACGCTAAATTTAACGACAGGAAGAAGATGCTGTGATATGCAAATGATTAGCTTTTCAGAGCACCCACACAAGGTTCGCGGCGGTGGTGATACCTACGACGTGCGGACATGAGGAGAGTTTCCAACCGATTTCTCATAAACAAACAGGAGTTGAGCGGCGTTGCCTGGTGAAACATTGTTGTGATGCCTCGTGTAAGGAGGAGAAATACGTACCATCACGTTTCCGAAGTTGATAAAGGTCGGATTGTAGCCTATCGCGATTGCGGTTTATCGTATGGCGACATTGCTGCTCGCGGTTGGTCGAGATCCAGTGACTGTTAGCAGAATATGGAATCGGTGGGTTTAGGAGGGTAATACGGAATTCCGTGCTGGATCCCAACGGCCTTGTATCACTAGCAGTCGAGATGAGAGGCATTTTATCCGCGTGGCTGTAACGGATCGTGCAGCCACATTTCAACAGGATAATGCACGACCGCATGTTGCAGTTCCCGTATGGGCCTTTCTGGATACAGAAAATGTTCGAGTGCTGCCCTGGTCAGCACATTTTCCAGATCTCTCACCAATTGAAAACGTCTGCTGAATGGTGGCCGAGCAACTGGCTCGTCACAATAGGCCAGTCACTACTCTTGATGAACTGTGGTATCGTGTTGAAGCTGCATGGGCAGCTGTACCTGCACACGCCATCCAAGCTCTGTTTGACTCAATGCCCAGGCGTATTAAGGCCGTTATTACGGCCAGAGATGGTTGTTCTGGGTAGCTGATTTCTCAGGATCCATGCACCCAAATTGCATGAATACGTAATCACATGTCAGTTCTAGTATAATATATTTGTCCAATGGATACTCGTTTATCATCTGCATTTCTTCTTGGTGTAGCAATTTTAATGGCCAGGAGTGTAATAACAGCTAAAATAAAATTGTTATGAATCCAAAAAACGACAACCCATTATTTTAAGTAAACGCAATCAACAATTTAACACAGGAATCAGCTTAATTTTTCAAGAACAGAGTAGAAGGAGTGACCAATGGGAAAACTCTTCAGTTTAGATTTGAAAGTGCGTGGATTATTGGTAAGATTTTTGAATTTAGAGGTAGCTTGTTGAAAATGGTTGCAGCAGTGTACTGCACGCCTTTCTGCACAAGAGTCAAGGAATTGCGATCCAAATGCAGACTGGATTTCTGCCTGGTATTAACTGAGTGAAAGCTGCTAATTCATGGGAATAAGCTGATATTGTTAACAAGAAACGCCAGCAAAGAATATATGTATTGAGAGGCCAGTGTCAGAATACCCAGACTAATGAACAGGGGTCGACTGCCCGAACGGTCCGTTTCTGAGCTAAAAATGCGCTTTGAGAATGGGAAAAATTACCCCAATATGACACCATACATCAGAAGCGAATGAAAATAAGCGGACTACCACTCTTATCCAACCATCACTTACTTCTGATAGGGCTCTAATAGTAAAAATGGTAGCATTAAGTCTTTGAACAAGATCCAGAACATGGGTTTTCCTCGACAGTTTACTATCTGAACACCAAGAAATTTGAACTTCTCAGTTTCACTAATCATATGCCCGTCCTGTGAAATGAAAACATCAGGTTTGTTGAATCGTGTGTTAGAAACTGTAACAACTGAGTCTTACTGCGATTTAGGGTTAGTTTATTTTCTATAAGCCATGAACTTATGTCTTGAACAGCACTATCTGAAACAGTGCCAGTGTTGCACACAACACCCTTTACTAACAATCTATGTCAGCAGTAAACAGAAATAGTTTTGGCTCACTTGTGATACTAGAGAGCATATGACTTAGTATAAATAACGAACAGGAGTGGCCCCACTACAGATCCGTGGGGTATTTGCGGTACGCGTGCGGATCTGTCGATAGCGAAATGTTCACTTCATCACGATTCCTTGTTATACATTTCCAAGAATGTAGAAAAATGGTTGTCATTGTAGAGATTCAAGTACTAGGTCGAAGATTAAGAGATTTCCAGTCTGCCACATCAGTCGGCTGCCATAACGCAGCTGCTCGACAGATGGGTCAATGGTAAGGTATTGAGCACACTCGTAAGACATTTAACATAGATTTCTCGAAAACACTTCACAACAATATATTAGAAGAGCAAATTTTGTTGTATTTAAGTGTGTATCCATTTTACATATGACGAGGAAAGCGGTTGACGGTTTGTATGTATGCTTACCTTCTTAGATGACAACGTACGATGTATGGGATTGCAGGCTCTCTGAGTGAATCTCGATAATGAAGTTTTCTCGGGTTATCAGCGTACTTCACTTCGCCTGGAGATGACTAGTAGAAAGCTTGTTGAAACGTAGACGCAGAACGACACTTTGATTCAGCTGCTAACCCGATAGAACTTCACCATAGACCACATTCGTTGCTTAAAAACCGAAGGACCCAGTTGCGTTTTCAGAAGTTTGTTGCACGCAGGGTGGCACTGCGGCGCATCAACGAGGCGATGGACCGCATGAAGAAGCGCGGTCCAGCAGACGTGTCGGCTGGAGAACTCAGCGTGCTGGAGAGGCTGCTGATCTCCAACGACGACCCTCGCGTCGCCATCGTGATGGCGCTGGATATGATGTTCGCCGGCATCGACACGGTAAGTTATTCTCCTACTTGCTGCCTGCTCCTGCACCCGTGTTTGAGTGTGCTAATTTTATGGCGCACAAGATCCTGTTTTAAAGAGTGCATTGTACCACTTCACAACACGAGGTGCAGTTACAAAAATCAAGCACATGGACATTCCTATCTAAATGTGAATGCACCACATATCGAATGAACACCACTGAAACGGATGATGTAAAATTCCAGGCCACAAGAATCGATGCTGATGAAGTGAGCGAACATGGCATACAGATTTACTCTACTAAAAACATGGCTACTGCGGCAGTTGAACATCAACACGGTTGAGAGAAATCTCAACAGTGAACAATAGAATCTACAGGACGGTCGGCACTGCAGTACTGCCCCACATAATCCATTCACATAATTGAGCCTTACATTGAAAATGATTTGATCCCATCGCTTGTACATGTTATCTGCGATGGATAGCCACAAAGGTTTAACTATTACCTCGAGAAAATCAAGCTGTGACCATGATACTTGTTGATGGTGTTGGTTTTGCGTTTATTCGCCTTCGGTTGCACCCATACAGCCAGTTGAGACATACGTGTTAGAAAGTTAAAATAACTGCTGTTACTTGGTAAATAATACAAAAAAAAAAATGCGTGCTGTCGTGGTATAATACTGAAATAAATAAGCTCACCGGATAAAAAATTAGTCGCTCCAAGGCGCATGTGCAGATGAATCGTTAATCCTTTACAGATGGCGCAGCGATCGCGTTAGGTGCTCAACCGTACGCGCACTGCCTCTACATGAACATTAACGCAGTAGCGATAAGTGAGTCATTTATGTACGTAAACATGGATAAATGTAAAGACATGACAGAGTGGCTAAAAGGGGGGGCTGCTGTTTGGCCGTGCCCATGGCTACGGCGAGTGAAGTTCCTGGATTTGTTAGCGTTTCAAGGCGGACTGTTCAATGTGTCTGCAAACAGTGATGTAAGACACGTGGCCACGAAACACAGCGTCACAATAGTGGCCACAAAAAGATCCTGACTGAGAGGGATAGGGGATACATTTCACGACTTTTGAATGAAAATCGCTTCCATACCTGACAGGAATTGCTGAAGACAGCGAATAAAGATCCATCCCAACCTTTTGACGAGAGAGCACTGCGATGGAAACTGCATGCAATGAACGTTTGGAGTTCGTCACCTCGCAAAAGGCCATTGCGCACACCGCAAGATAAAGACAACAGTAACATTAATCTGGCTGGAAGAACATATGACTGGTTCTCTGAACACTCCCCCACCCTGTTACATCTCGACTGGTCTGCAGAATCACCTAACTTGATCCTCACAGAAATTCTGTGGGGCATGCTGGAACAGCGGGCAAAATGCCGACATCAACATCCCCGCAATTTGGTGGAACTACGCGATCAAATCCTCAGCGAATGGCTTAACCTGGAAGCGACGTACCTGTAGAATTTTGTGGACTCTCTTCCTAAGTGAATACAGTCTGTTCTCAATTATAGGGGCGGAATGACACGGTATTTAATGTTGCTTGTAATGATTTCTCTAAAGGCGACTAATTTTTTGTTCGCTGATCTTATATCGGACCCTTATGTAAGCAATCAGATTTCAAGCGATGCTAAAGAGCACCTTTATACAGGGACGCAGGCACGCACACGCACACACACACACACACACACACACACACACACACACACACACACACACACACACATACACACACACACACACACACACACGACACAAACCTAAGCTTAACAGTTATAGTTGGAGTCTGACCCTTATGTAAGCAATCAGATTTCAAGCGGTGCTAAAGAGCACCTTTATACAGGGACGCAGGCACGCACAAGCACACACACACACACACACATACACACACACACACACACACACACACACACACACACACACACACACACACGACACAAACCTAAGCTTAACAGTTATAGTTGGAGTCTGACGTGGTAAGAAACACGTATGGATTGTGACATTCGATTATGCAAACATTTATAAAGTATGTGTTGCCATTTTTATGTTTATTACTAAGATCAGGCACTGCCAGTGCAGCCTCAGTAGGCCAGACTTAAAAATGAACCTGTAAGATTTGAAACTAGTCGCCTAATATAAGAACTGCAACTGTTGACAGAATCGTTAATAAACGCTTTAAGAACTTTAATAAAGTTGCTGGTTCCCTGCGAACACAATGTTGGAACTGATAAAATAGTTACGGTACAGTTAAGTAATCAGATTTTAAATATCTTTATTAGTTTAAAGTTGAGTATCTGACTGTAAATTACACAAGTAACACTCAGCAATGAATTTCTAAAATCTAAACGGTTCATCCGATTTTGTCGATCAACGTGTCTTTAGAAAGCTATTAGTGTAAACCTAAATTGGTATGGATTACAACCATGTAACTTGAATAGTACATGAGTAGTTGGAGGTCAAAGTGGCTGATTGCTATTGATTGCGTCAGGCCATAAGTATTCCACAGTTACACGAAAAAACGGTAGCAGCATGCTTATAAATATATTTGTTTATGTCTTTGTTCGTATCTGATATATACTATTCATGAAGAAACTGGTCAATATTTACTGAGTTTTAGAAAGCACAGAGACATTAGTCTACTGGCCTACTTTTGTTTCTGTTCCTCTGATATATGGTTTTTAATGTTTTTACGTATTTATTAATGCGCAGTCCGGAACCGCGCGACTGCTACGGTCGCAGGTTCGAATCCTGCCTCGGGCATGGATGTGTGTGATGTCCTTAGGTTAGTTAGGTTTAAGTAGTTCTAAGTTCTAGGGGACTGATGACCACAGCTGTTAAGTCCCATAGTGCTCAGAGCCATTTGAACCATTTATTTATTAATGTGTGTTAGAGCGTGTTTATGGTACAGCCATAGGAATATTTACTTAATTTCAAGTTATTTGAATGTAAATCTAGTATTTCGTATGTGTTTCAATATGTTTCTGAGTGTGCATTGGTTTGGAGACATGGCTAGAGCGCATTAGCCAATCACAGTGCTCGTTACTACGCTATGCAACTACCAAAGTCAATGGAGAGACTGTATGGAAATGGGGGAGGAGCATCAGGTGGCACAGGACACGGCGGAGTGCTGGACGGGATGGCGCGACAGACGGTCGCAGGAAATACGAGTACTTGGAGAGTGTTTAGCAATTTGCGCGTGGTCGCGGGAGATAGAAATATTTCGTAGTGCCGATTTGTGCACTTGTGAGATTTTCGTGGCTTCTGCAGTGAAGACGTATAATGCGTTTAGAAGTGAATATATCGTGAGCTATGTTGTTGTTCATGACTAATTACGTGAAATAGGAATCTAATATTTCCCTGTTATTCAACTTATATTTTATTTAAATGGCTCTGGCTCTGAGCACTATGGGACTTAACATCTACGGTCATCAGTCCCCTAGAACTTAGAACTACTTAAACCTAACTAACCTAAGGACATCACACAACACCCAGTCATCACGAGGCAGAGAAAACCCCTGACCCCGCCGGAAATCGAACCCGGGAACCCGGGCGCGGGAAGCGAGAACGCTACCGCACGACCACGAGCTGCGGACTTTATTTAAATGCTGGACCATCGACACCAATAAGTGTTTTGCAGTGATAAACAGCATTCTTAAAGGTATTTCTGCTAAAGTACTCATAATTTAAAATCGTTAAAAACAGTACCTGCAGATTGTATTTAATTGCAATCTTTCATTTATGAATTTCTTTGTTACATTCAAAATTTGCAATTGCCGAGTGATAGGAACCTTCGGCCATTCGATTCATGTATATATTCATATTGTACACTGTAGACTCAGCAGTATTTGGCTTGTAATGTGGCAACTACGTATCTCAGCCCCTAGACAACGAAACCAGCGAAAACTTTTTATATTTCAACTCTGAGTCTGAGGGTACGTAGTTGAGGGCCACCATTAATTGTATTTGAAAGCCCGCAATCTTTGCGTAAGACTGCTGTTAAGTTGATCCGTCGATTACCGTCGAACAATGACATCGACAGTCGTGTTAGTGCCCAGATGGCATTCTGCCCCACGATATTTTTGAACAACGACGTAAACGTGTGCTTAATTCGCATCTGTTGTTATCAGTAAAATTAATTTCATTTTCCCATATTTTTGGCTTACGTTGCAGTCTGTAGACGTTTGTCTCGCCCGTCACGGAAGTGTCCAACAATCAGTAATTTTTTTACCGTGACTTACTGGGAAAGCTTTGCTTAATAGTTGTCTCCCAGAATCTTTTCACGCCCTGGACACTTTTGTGTGACGAGAGACATGCAATCTTGTCTACAGAATTCTTGTTGGATCAGAAGAAGATCTGGTTCACCGGATATTAGCAGCAGCAGTAGGAATTACAGACACCTGTGCAGCCTTTGAGCGTGCTAGACAGAACATGACCCACCGGTGTAACCTCTGTGACGAATCAGTGGAGACAGTTTTGAACCTCTGCAACAACTGAAAAAAATTTGTTGTCTCTTGGTAATAAAGAACTAGCTTAGCACCCGATGTTTCGATTGCATAGACTGTATGGCCTGCAGAGAGTTTTTTGTTCTTGTTAATCGAATTTTTATGTTGTTCACAAATTGCAAAACTTCTAAGCTTTTCACTCTAATTAAGGTCACGAAAGCGCGGTCTTTTCCGAATGTACTTCTTACCAAAAAGCGATTCTGGTAGCTGGAGTCTGAAGTTTTTGTTAATCAAGCCTTTGGTGTTTTTTTGGAGATGGTCCCATAACAACTTTCATACCATAGCAAATATTTCTTTATATCTAACATAAGTGAAATACCAATTTTCACAAATTTAGCTTTAAATTTTTTTAATGTAACGAAGTATTTTCAAAAAAATTTCATCTCCTGTTGCACTCCCTTAAGGGCTAAAATTTCCAGAAACACTGAAACACGTAGTTTTTTTACCAATTGTCGCAGATGTAGCCTTAATAATCCTTTAGTAGTTCTTTAGTATTTATTTATTTAAAAAACTTTCATCCACTACTTTACCCATTTAGTGGTTGAATTTTCAAAACGCTGAAACGAGCATTTTTTATATGCTGACTAAGAAACGAAATACCAGTTTTCATAGTTCTAGCTTATAAATTTCGTTAATAGCGGCATACTTCCAAAAAGCCTTTCATCCCGTATTTCGTCCCCTTAGGAGTGGAATTACGGAGAATCCCTTCTCAAATGATGCCTATACTATAAGATCGACACTTTCTCCAAACTTCAAGTTTCTATCCTTAACGGTGTGGGCTGGACGATGATGAGTCAGTGAGTCAGTCTTACCACATTTCAACCCTTTAGAGGTTGAATTTCCAAAAAAAATCGAAACACGTATTTTTTATTTCTAACTGAAAATCCAAAATTAAATTTTCATGTATTTAACTATACAAATGCTTTCATAATAAAATATTTTCATAAAAAATCTCATCCCTTTTTTCATCCCCTTAGAGGTTCAATTTCCAAAAACACTGAAACACATATTTTTTATTTTTAACATAAAAATCAAATACCAATCTACATAGATACAGCTTTAAAAATACTTTAGTAATTCTTTAATAGTGATATAATCGTATTTTCAAAAAAACTTTGACCCATTGCTCCCCCAAAGAGTTAAATATCAAAAAATTCTTAAACACAAATTTCCACGCGACCGCTACGGTCGCAGGTTCGAATCCTGCCTCGGGCATGGATGTGTGTGATGTCCTTAGGTTAGTTAGGTTTAAGTAGTTCTAAGTTCTAGGGGACTGATGACCTCAGATGTTAAGTCCCATAGTGCTCAGAGTCATTTGAACTTGTCCCATGTGACCTCCCAGAGTCTGTCAGTTTAATTAATTTTCATCCATAGAAAACTCCCTCCACCGGTTTTTAAAAAAATCCTCCCAGGAAAAAATGACATTAGAGAAAACCGCTTGTTTCGGTGTCCCTTGCAGCATCGCAGAGTTTGTCGATCTGTACTAATTTTCACCCTGAATAATCGCTCTTTAGTTCGGCAAATTTTACCCAATGATGGATGGGTTGGCGGAGACTTTGGTTGCAGAAGTCCGAATTTTGGCTATTCAGGAAAATTTCAGCCCGAAAAATCACCAAGTTACCATTCTAAAAATGGCTTCCACACAATGATTCCTTCACCCATGGAAAGAAGTCATGAGTGCCATCTCAAAAGTACACTGAGAGGGGACGGGGGGTCGAAGCAAAACTTGTTCTTTCAAGAAACAGCGTGTGTTACTGTCTCCTGTGTAGAACAAGCTGATGCGTTGGGTGGCGCAAATGAAAGGCCTTGGACAGCTTCCCGTGACGCTTCGTCTCCACAGCCTCCGTAAGTTCGTCAGGAGATTTCGGTAGTCTGTTCCTGTGATGGTTTGCGCCTTTTCGAAGCATAATCTGTTTGCATCACACCATGGCAGTCCGAATCGATGACGGTTAGGTATTCGCCTGTATCGGCGGTGGGTGAACCTACTTTGTTCCTTTGGCTTGGGATCATACACCCACCACACTTCCATGGCGGTTCCGTAGCAAAAGATGTCACATTGACTGACATGACACACTGCAACATTTCTGCTGCCGCACCGGTTCCGTGGCCTTTTCGATGGGATTAGAGCAATTGCGGAAACTAGCGGACAGCAATTTTTGTCATTCTCAAACTGTCGTGGAAGATGAGGAATCCTGACCGAAGACTGTCCTTTACATTTTACACAATTTCCTCCAGTGTGAGACGTCTGTCTTCCAGCACCGGGGCATCCACTTCTCTTGCGATTCCGTGTGCTTCGCAGAAACATGGTCTGCCGCTATGTTTTTCGTCGTTCACACTTGGACCAAATTGGAGGGGTCAGCGCCACCTAGCCACGGTGTCGCATAATGGCGCATTGTTGCATCTAGCGCTGCAGCGTTGTTTCCCTTCAAATGCAGAAAACGAAGTACAATACTGTACGACACTTCACCTCAACGGCGGGCTGCGCCGTTTGTTTTTAGCTATTTTAGCGCGACGCTACGGTAGTGTGGCGCGAGGATTTCAATCTGTATCAGGACGACGGATATGTTCCCACAAACTAACAAAAATTTCTACACGGTCCAGTGACATTAATATGAATCGTTAATGTACTAGCGGTAGTGTATAAAGCTTTTTGGGGGAACGCGGAAAACAGTGTAGTCTTCGTCGCAGTGTGGAGTGATTTATCCACAACGACTAACATTTGATCACGGTTTTAAGGGATACGACCAACACCTGACCATAATTTTAAGGGAGTTTTAGTCGCAGTAAATTTCAGCTGCGCAACTGCATAGCATTTTTTGTTGTTGGAATGAGTGACAATGGATATACACGTATAAAAAAAGTGGCATACATTGCTTGCTTTCACTCTGCTATGTCATACAAATCACAAATAGCCACAATGCTGGGTAAAACTTTGGTGACGCACATATTAATGAAAGGACGTGCAGATAATGGTTTCATCGCTTCAAGAGGAATGATTTTGAAGTCGAACACCGGTGTGGCAGTAGAAGAAAGAAGGTTTTTGAAGCCACGGAAACCGACGGAAACAATGCCAAGAGATCGTGGTCGAAAGCAATTGATGCGTTTGAGCACTGGAAGACGAAAGGCCACAGTTCAGCCATAGATATGAAAAGGTGATTTTTGATGCTCAATCTCATGTCGTAAAACCCTTCAAAACATAATTGGAAACGTAAAACGGGAAGTCTTACTCCACCCGCCGTAATCTCCAGGCACTACTCACATTGTTCACCTTTTCTGATCAATGGCACAAGGTCTAGCTGACCAGCACTTTCGCTCATATGAACAGACGCAATACTGCATTGATTGATGGATCTCTTAAAGAAACACCCAATACTTCTGCCACGCCATTTGCATGCTGCCTGAATAATGGGAGCCAGTAGGGCACGCGAAGATCACTACTTTTAATTGTGCATTTTTCACAATGAAACCTCGAACTTGGAGAAAAAACGGCGGAAGCAAAGTTGTTGACCTAATATTACGTGTACCCTACAGTAGTAGAACAGGGGTGACACCCCACTCTCCATTGTTGCCAGATGTATCCAAGATGGGAGCGATACTAACAAAGAATGCGACGATCGACTTTAGGCAGAAAGATTCAATAGGTTCACTGCTAGGTTTTGCGAAAGACCGTGTTTTGGTGAAGGATTCCAGTAAATTTGACGCATCAGATCAGGCTGTGAACATACTACCAGTCAGCACAATCCAAGTTGAGTGTAATATAACTACAAACTCATATCTCAACAATAAGTTGATATTTACAGATATTTCCGTACAGTTTGAACCGGATATAAGATAGTTCAGACCGTCACAAACGCGATATACCTCCCGGTGACAGTTCAAACATTGAACTACCTGGAGCTACGTATTGTGGATCAGAATAATCGACTTGCCGACTTTCGGGGTGAAGAAATCACTGTATGTCTGCATCTAAGACCAGATGGGCGTAAGGTATAAGGCTAGCATGCAGAGCTCACAGTCAGTGTTCCACAGAAGCGAAAGGTGATAACACGCCTTAATTACGAGTTCCTTATTTCAATCGGTCTCAACCCGTGCAACGACGTAACTCAATGTCACGTAGTCAGTGGAGTGCGACAATCGAATTATAAGTCATGAATTCCACTCACATAAGCCCAACGCTTCAACCACATTTAACAAAAATTATGAAATTAGGATTGTTATTCACCACCAGGACGCTTAACACTACCTTGAAAGAGCTTCTTATATCTGGACCGCACATTTAAGAAAACTGATGGCACTGTGGTGACACTCTCGAAGCTGTCACGTAATGCTCTAGCATTCCTGTTTCAAGAGATCCGTTATTAACTTAATCGAATAGAATCAACTGCACACGTAATGTTGGGCTAGCATCAACCATTAAGACGTATGTTTCAGCCTCAACCTCCGATTCGAACAGCTTGGAAAATGCAGGATGGTTCATAGACGTGCCAGATTTAAGTCATTTTGAGGACATGCAACGATTATTATGAACGCCAAACAGGAACTTATTTTGGTGCGGAGTGCAAGTGATGCCAATTCATACACTCAAGCAGAGGCAGAGGAAGTCGAAATCAAGATTAATAGTGCAGTATGCAAAATGCCCCACAACAGTGTTGCTGATGAACGCATAAAATTTTTAAAAGTTCTGAATGCCGGCACTTACCTGTAGTTAACTTTCCGATCATGGGAGTTTTTTGAATACCCTGTGTTACCTACAGCATCAACACATATGCGGGCTATTAAAACATCAGTTCAATTGGAGGCACCTCAATTCATCATGCTTGCATTTCAAACTCAAAGGCGAGGGAATGCATCAAAAGACTCAAGTGAAATTAACTAACACCAGAGTCTACTTGAATTCGGAATACTATCCATACGAGAATTTACATCTACAGTGGGAGAGCAATGTATAGAGCCTAACATTTGACATGTAAGCGAGATTCCGTGGAATTGAGTTGAAACTGAGGGATGTCTACCCAATCCACAGAATTTCAAGAATCTGGCACCAATAATCGTGATAGAAAGCTCAAAACAGAATGAGATAATAAAATCTACATCTACATCTACATTTATACTCCGCAAGCCACCCAAAGGTGTGTGGCGGAGGGCATTTTACGTGCCACTGTCATTACCTCCCTTTCCTGTTCCAGTCGCGTATGGTTCGCGGGAAGAACGACTGTCTGAAAGCCTTCGTGCGCGCTCTAATCTCTGTAATTTTACATTCGTGATCTCCTCGGGAGGTATAAGTAGGGGGAAGCAATATATTCGATACCTCATCCAGAAACGCACCCTCTCGATACCTGGCGAGCAATCTACACCGCGATGCAGAGCGCCTCTCTTGCAGAGTCTGCCACTTGAGTTTATTAAACATCTCCGTAACGCTAACACGGTTACCAAATAACCCTGTGACGAAACGCGCCGCTCTTCTTTGGATCTTCTCTATCTCCTCCGTCAAACCGATCTGGTACGGATCCCACACTGATGAGCAATACTCAAGTATAGGTCGAACGAGAGTTTTGTAAGCCACCTCCTTTGTTGATGGACTACAGTTTCTAAGCACTCTCCCAATGAATCTCAACCTGGTACCCGCCTTACCAACAATTAATTTTATATGATCATTCCACTTCAAATCGTTCCGCACGCATACTCCCAGATATTTTACAAAAGTAACTGCTACCAGTGTTTGTTCCGCTATCATATAATCATACAATAAAGGATCCTTCTTTCTATGTATTCGCAATACATTACATTTGTCTATGTTAAGGGACAGTTGCCACTCCCTGCACCAAGTGCCTATCCGCTGCAGATCTTCCTGCATTTCGCTACAATTTTCTAATGCTGCAACTTCTCTGTATACTACAGCATCATCCGCGAAAAGCCGCATGGAACTTCCGACACTATCTACTAGGTCATTTATATATATTGTGAAAAGCAATGGTCCCATAACACTCCCCTGTGGCACGCCAGAGGTTACTTTAACGTCTGTAGACGTCTCTCCATTGATAACAACATGCTGTGTTCTGTTTGCTAAAAACCCTTCAATCCAGCCAGACAGCTGGTCTGATATTCCGTAGGCTCTTACTTTGTTTATCAGGCGACAGTGCGGAACTGTATCGAACGCCTTCCGGAAGTCAAGAAAAATAGCATCTACCTGGGAGCCTGTATCTAATATTTTCTGGGTCTCATGAACAAATAAAGCGAGTTGGGTCTCACACGATCGCTGTTTCCGGAATCCATGTTGATTCCTACATAGTAGATTGTGGGTTTCCAGAAACGACATGATACTCGAGCAAAAAACATGTTCTAAAATTCTACAACAGATCGACGTCAGAGATATAGGTCTATAGTTTTGCGCAACTGCTCGACGACCCTTCTTGAAGACTGGGACTACCTGTGCTCTTTTCCAATCATTTGGAACCCTCCGTTCCTCTAGAGACTTGCGGTACACGGCTGTTAGAAGGGGGGCAAGTTCTTTCGCGTACTCTGTGTAGAATCGAATTGGTATCCCGTCAGGTCCAGTGGACTTTCCTCTATTGAGTGATTCCAGTTGCTTTTCTATTCCTTGGACACTTATTTCGATGTCAGCCATTTTTTCGTTTGTGCGAGGATTTAGAGAAGCAATTGCAGTGCGGTCTTCCTCTGTGAAACAGCTTTGGAAAAAGGTGTTTAGTATTTCAGCTTTACGCGTGTCATCATCTGTTTCAATGCCATCATCATCCCGGAGTGTCTGGATATGCTGTTTCGAGCCACTTACTGATTTAACGTAAGACCAGAACTTCCTAGGATTTTCTGTCAAGTCGGTACATAGAATTTTACTTTCGAATTCACTGAACGCTTCACGCATAGCCCTCCTTACGCTAACTTTGACATCGTTTAGCTTCTGTTTGTCTGAGAGGTTTTGGGTGCGTTTAAACTTGGAGTGAAGCTCTCTTTGCTTTCGCAGTAGTTTCCTAACTTTGTTGTTGTACCACGGTGGGTTTTTCCCGTCCCTCACAGTTTTACTCGGCACGTACCTGTCTAAAACGCATTTTACGATTGCCTTGAACTTTTTCCATAAACACTCAACATTGTCAGTGTCGGAACAGAAATTTTCGTTTTGATCTGTTAGGTAGTCTGAAATCTGCCTTCTATTACTCTTGCTAAACAGATAAACCTTCCTCCCTTTTTTTATATTCCTATTAACTTCCATATTCAGGGATGCTGCAACGGCCTTATGATCACTGATTCCCTGTTCTGTACATACAGAGTCGAAAAGTTCGGGTCTGTTTGTTATCAGTAGGTCCAAGATGTTATCTCCACGAGTCGGTTCTCTGTTTAATTGCTCGAGGTAAATCAGGACCTTTAGATGTACGGATTGAATTTTAATTTCAACAAACTTTCCAAATCCCACTGAAGCGTATGCTCTAGTTCTGCATGATCGTGTTGTTAACTACTGTCCAATCACAGGTGTTGTGCAGCGAGAGTTCTAGCTCCAGCACAGTTCACGATGTTACCCCAGGGTGTAAGGATTGTAGCTGACGTTCAAGGACTTTATTACAACGAACGCAAGCGATTCATAATTATAGACTGTGCAATAAAAGCCTTCACACAAAGTGATGGAATAATAGAAACATTCGCAGCAAGCGTTGCATCGCCGAAACCTTTCAAGGATGTGAAGTGCGTTAAAAAGAAGAAGTGCAAAATGGCTAACACCCTTTCATGGACTACTCTGGGGCGATCCTGGTATACCTTATAAAGAAATAATGACGTCTCTTCGAATATTTGATCATCCTGAACCATCATCTACGTCAAAGGCGAGAATAAGATCGCATGGATGCAGCGAATCTTCAAGACTGCAGCTATTCAAGACCTGGAATTCTACGGGTGCCCTGCTATCCATAAGCTCAAGAAGAAGATGTGTGAAAATAGTGTTGTGTCTGTTTACGAAATTGTAAAATTACTTTGAAGTTGGATTACTGAAAACAAATGAATTTTTTATCTCAAATTCTGTGTTTTTCTTTCTATCTAGCTCCTACTTAGATAGCACGTCGCTTTGCCCAGATGCTATGTCTGTGGCTTTGTTCAAGCACAGGAGATATAATTTCAGCCATGTTTGCTACATGTCTTTAGAAGTGGACACGATCACACGCCGCTTGTTCCTAAAAACCTATGCTTGCAGCACGATAGGCGAAATCCCATGCAATCATTACATATATTTTGTTGTCTTCCATCTTAAACTTCACCTCCTTGATAGGACTCATCTTAGCAAAACTACTGTCATTAGAGAATGCACAGCATTTGTATACATATACATTCATAATGTAATAGGGGATAGGGTTTTTTCTAAATAACAACGACAAAGACGAATGGCAACTAAATTTTTTCTTTGTTTCTTCAGTTCACCCACAAATACAATATAGTTCTTGAGGTACAATATCATTCTTGAGGTACAATGTAGTTTTTTTGAGGTACAATATAGTATTCTTGAGGTACAAATCGACTCTGCTATTCCAATGCAGAAATACTTTCAACTTACACGCTACACCAGTAACACTGGTAGGAATTTTTTTTTATAAATCTACGCTAAAAACTAATGTGGAAATACTTCCTTTACTACTACAACTAAATTTCACAGCCCCAGTAGCATAGCTTTTACAATAATTCTGATGGACTGTGCACACATAGAATCTAATTTCAACAGTCCACAATAGCAAAGGTTTTTACAATAACAATTCTGATGGACTGTGAGCTACATACACTTAAAAAACTATTCTGACTTGGATAGCTAGCGGCAGGTGAAAACCTTAAAAGCTATTCTATTTACAACAGGCACATGGTGCGCATATATAGCCTACACATACGTTGCATATGAACAAATATATCAATATATATAAATATTCTTTTTTCTATTTTTCGCTTTTTTAATATTTTTTTTGTTTACACTCATTCTTTCTTTCACATGCATGGTGTGCATATATATAAATTTTGTTCTTTTTTTTTTACTCTTTCTTTTCCACACATTCTCTCTCTCTATGCATGTATATACATATGTACATAGTACACAAAAATATTTACACGACACACACACACTCACACACACACACACACAAAATTACACTATGATAAAAGGGTCACACTACTACTCTATGGACTCTCTCTCTCTCTCTCTCTCTCTCTCTCACTATCACTCAGAGTCCCCCACCCCTTCTCTCGCACAGTGTGAGTACAGGATAGTTTCAATCACGTCATCAGAAATGACTCTTTTATCGTCATGTGGCGATAGACTGATTTTACACTGCAGCACAGTGTACACCTAGTGTCCTTGCAGCACAGTGTACACCTAGTGTCCTCTGGATCGAATACTGGTCTGCCGTACCACATGTGGCAGCTGCCGTACAGCACCGCGAACACCACTGTACAGGCACCGCAAATAGTCTTTGATAGAGAGGGCTCTCGATGCCATAGGATGCACACCCTTAGCCTGCCTCTGGGTGGCACATTCTAATGTGTGATACGCATACGTTTTTGAGTGTAGACCTACGAACTCCACTATCGGAAATCCATTCACCTCATCCTTCATAAGACCGATAACCTTCTTGTTTTGTGGAATAATACCATAAGGATTATGTAGGACGTGTAGACCTCATTACCAAGGCACCTCATTACTTCATATTGCAGTTCTTCACCCAAGAGATGAAGCTATCTGTATCCATATAAAGTAATTTAGGATCTGCGAAATGAGTTTTCGCGAACTCATAATGAAAGCGGTACTTGTGGAGTTCGGATAGGTCGCGTATGCACATCACCACATATATAGGTTTCGTAAACTATACTGCAGTCTTCGCCATCTTCACAGCAACGAAGCTCTTATTGGATATGGTGACCCATTTAAAATTTTGTCCGGCAATGCATTTTCTTACGCCATTGCTTTACCGAAAATTGAATTATTAATTAATTTATAAAAGTCTTTCTCGAAGTCACACCTCGCGGAAGCTCTCTGTCTCGTATTCGAATCAATATACTCCTTCAACCAGGGGGACTGCTTGAAGGAGATAGCTCGGGTGATTCTCGCTAGCCCCAGACCCAAGCTGAGACACTGCTGGAGATTACGATAATGAATGATGTATCTCCGCTTATGCCCCAGCGTTGTCATCAATTTTGGCATGGAGCCTCCTCATGGAATTAGTTGCTCCGGACACCATGGCAAATCAGCACGTGCATCATGCAAACTAATAGGGTGTATGAGTTCTGCCTCCACCACGTACCCTACATCAGAATCAGCTGTCATACCTCCCATGATTTTTCCACCTAATGCCTTTCATTCGTCTTCAGGCACCCATTGAAACTCACCAATCCACAGTGATTACTGTATGGTGTGCGCATATAAGTTATTCATGTCCAGGTATATTATGTAACTCGAATCAAGGCATGCGTTGAATCTGTCACCCATCCAGGGGATATTTGCCTTCGCATGCCTATAGACACATTGGCAAAGTCCGCCATGGATCCCTCGCTCAAAGAAAAGAAGCATGTCATCATTGGTCAATAATTCAATGCTGCACTTCGTTTTCTTGAGCATTGCGTGGCGCCAAGACAATCCAGGTGCCATGTAATAAAAGGCGGGATTCAGAGAATATTTGGTTATGCATAGACTCCGGAATTTCTCGGAAACGTTCGCAAGCTAGCACACACCTGTGTCCATGTAAAGCCATGTGTACTCTCCTAAAGTGGAAATATTGAACTACCACCAGACATTCATGGCATGCTCATACTCTGCATCCGTTATGGCATCGCCTGTAAGGTTGCTGGAGAATGCAGTTATGTCAGTTAGCCTGGTTTTGTTGAGTTTCGCCATACTATCCGCATACTCACATAGGAAAACCCCCTTCGTAGTCACAAGTTGCAACTTTTCATCGTCAGAAAATGCAGCCTGAGTGAAATGCATTTCCCCCGAGGTAGAGTTCCAACGAGTTTCTGGAGCAGTACCTGCATAAAACGTAGCGTATCAAGGAAGCGGAGCATAATTCTTGGAGAATGAAATGTATTTCTCGACACTCTCAAGTAGGACACTGACCCGATTTTTCTCCCAACCGAAATCAGCCGAGTGCTCAAATAGAAAGTGAGCCTCATACCTGCTTAAATTATGAAAGGAAATGGGTATGTGTCTAGGAAGCTGGTACTTCAAATTGCACGTGTTGTGAGCTGCACCACAGAACTTCCTCATGACAGTGGTCCCTAAGAGGAGTTTCCACTTTTCTGCCTAACGCAAGCCCACAAATATGACAATCAACCATGTTATTATGCAAATCTTCATTCTCCTTCGATCTGGTCGTGGAACGTTGCCGCTGTAAAGCTGATCAACCTCCTGTGAAAAGTTTTTGAGCTCAGTGAGCAGCAAAACTGCAGAATTATCCCCGACGTAACATTGTAGCTGCTAAGACTGGAATCATAGGACAATACAATTTGTTATGCTGCCGCGTATGGTACGTTTTTTCTGTAAAGGTGGTATGGTGAGGCAGTAGGGTCGTGTTCACAACAGGTCACGGGAGTGAGGAGGCATTCAAAGTCGGCACACACTATAAACAGGCATTGCTCTTGGTGGTGAGCACTCTGGAACTTTATGAATTCGTTTTCCTCAGTAGGCATAATAACACCTACCGGGTCCTTGGAAGCATAGTCTACTATATGCCCCACTAATAACTAGTCAGAGGAGAATTAATTCAGTTACCCTAAGCAAATATGCTTTTTACACGTACATTTATTCAATTGGCTGTAAAGGAGTTGGGACATATCTTTGATCCAAACATAATGGTAATTATCACCTTCCAAGAAGAGCAGCATGTTTACATGCAACTCACGTTCACTGGCAAATTTTGAGAAATGGAGGGGCCCCACGACAATATGCTTGTCTTGCTTGTCTGACTCGCTTTTCTTCTCCAGGCCATAAACATGAACCGATATGCCAGTACTGGATCTTGACAGGGAAATAGGCACCATCGAAGTTATAACACCCATGAACATTATCACCTATGTGGTATGTACTTGGACACTGGATGATCTCTGTAATTGTAGTTTCTTTCACAAGCCAGGATTGATCATGCAAAGCCTGATCCTTTCTATTTTCGATATTAATGGATGCCTGATTATTAGCTACATCTTTAGGGACCTTGATATAGCTAGACCCACCATTTACTGGATCTTAGACATGCGTATGGATTTCCAGGTGTAGTAGTTGGCTGAGTGCTTTAGATGACCCTCTGACTTCCATCTCAGAAAACCGGCCAGTATAGCACTCAAGAAGGCTTTACAAATCCATTCGCCGATTGATGTGCTCCGCGTTACCACGCCATCCCCACCAGAGACAATGAAGAGTTGTCTCTTAGCACCAGACTCAACTTTGGGGGGGGGGGGGGGGAGAGGGGTGCGATAATTCGATGCAAAGCACCACACTGCATTTAATGGCGGGATACCGCGGATTATTGCCCTCCAACAGGGCCATGGTACCCTCCTCCCGGCTTCTCGATCCTGGTGAATGAGATTCGCTCCTCAAAAGCATCTGCAATCACCAAGTACTCTAACTCCCATATTGTATCACTGACCTGATGTCCTTCATTAAAGGATGGGACAGGGAACTGCCACTAGCCATGGGTTCACTATCATTAATATTAATACTACTACTACCAGCTTGAGGCAATGGCCTTGCCGCAGTGGATACACCGGTTCCTGTCAGATCACCGAAGTTAAGCGCTGTTGGGCGTGGCCAGCACTTGGATGGGTGGCCACCATGAGGTGTTGCCATTTTTTGGGGTGCACTCAGCCTTGTGATGGCAACTAAGGAGCTACTTGAGTGACTAGTAATGGCTCCGGTCAAGGAAAACCAACATAACGACCGGGAGAGCGATGTGCTGACGACATGCCTCACTTCGCCACATCCTCACCTGAGGATGACACGGCGGTCGGATGGTCCCGATGGGCCACTTGTGGCCTGAAGATGGAATACTATACTACTAGGTTGAGTTGTCCACCCAGTGGATGACTGGGCTGACGTGGCAGTCTGCAGTGCCATACACCTGGGTGTGACACGGTTGCAGTTGCATAGTACCTGCTGTTGGTGGGTGGGTGGAGCCATGAGTGAGGCCAGTTGGACCAGCGGGGCCTAGCTGCAGGTGGGGCATAGTGAATAACTCTGGGCCGAGGCTGCGGGTTCACCGCAGAATTAGCCTGTCCATCACCAATTTCTGAGGCGTCGGCAGTCGTCTGTTGCTGCTGCCCACCTCAACAGATGACCAAGCACAGAGGAGAAGGGGGTGGGGACCCAGCGATGGCTGACTCCATGATGCACAGGTCCAGGAGGGTTGAACCTCAGCCAATAGCTTCATGGTGATTGGCACGACGCACGGCTCCACTTGTCGTACTGGACCTCTAATAGCAGTGCACCGTGCCCCAAAACCTGCCACACGCACTATGGCCATCTGATGCTTCATCTCTGTGAAAAAAATAATAAGCATTGCGTTATAGAACATGTTTAAATAATTATAAATAGATCGATATGGAAGTATGAATGATAATAATAAGAAGAAGAATATGAAAGCTATAATAATAGTCACCTTCTTCGTTCCCAGACCACAGTTCAGACACAGCAGCCATCCCTTAGTTGGGAATTTTGGGATCGTAGTCCCTGTCTGCCACAAACTGTGCATCGATAAATGCCTCAAGCTGAAAGTGCGCATTTAAATAATCGAGCCGATCCAAATCACTTGTAGCAAAAAAGAAAAGAAGATTAGAATTAGACAAAATACATGTGCACAAAAATGTACTTACATATCGATGGAATCTAATCTTACGCAGGAGAGATGGCTCCTCCTGGCGAAAAACACCATCCTCTAATTTAGAGGGCTGCGCTGCACCCTTTCCTGATGCATCTACAACAACAACAATGAAGTATACGTTATATTACGCTATTATCGCACACTCGAGATATTACGAAAACGCAAAACACATTTCATACTCACTTCTTTGAGCTGACAGGGTCGGATTTCCCCTTCCCAGCGCATCATCCAGCGTGTCCAGCACCTCATCAACAAGTGCTGAAATGAGGAGAAAACAAATTCACTTCCACGCATGCGCAGAGAAGTTCTGTATTGTAAATGGGGTTTCACATACTAAATAACACTCATATGAAAGTAATAATTTACGGGGGACCTCGTTCA
The DNA here is from genome assembly GCF_021461395.2 of Schistocerca americana. Taxonomy (NCBI): domain Eukaryota; kingdom Metazoa; phylum Arthropoda; class Insecta; order Orthoptera; family Acrididae; genus Schistocerca; species Schistocerca americana. The sequence goes on from NC_060122.1 coordinate 621,463,626, forward strand.
GGCGAGGGCGCTTCCACTCCCCGCTGCATTTGGCTGAAGATCTCTTCATGATAATTGTGAATAAGACAACAAAACGCAGACAGATGGACTGGCTGACTGTATTGGAGTGAAGGAGAACACAAGGATGCTAGGATTGAAATAGAATGCCGAGCTTCCTCTCACGTCACCAAGACGTTAACCAATGGGCGTTGAGTTTCATGGGGTGAGCCCACTAGCAACCCTGGCGGCTGGAGCCTCAACCAGCCAGATGCGTCCAAAACCTCAAAGAGACCTGACTCTCTGATAATTTATGGATTTACAGCGATAGAATTCATATTATGAGTAACGATACTATTTCGAATACACGCTGGATGATATTGAATTCAGCCTCTGGATCTGGAGTCATTATGTGTATTCCATTAATTAACCACACTGTATTTTCATCTCAGTGCATTCATCAGATATTTCCATCAGAAATTTCAGCTGCAGGGAATGCAATTAGAGCTCTGAACACTTTAGAAACAGTCTAGCAAATAGTGGGCTTTGTAGCTCCATTAAGGAAGCGAGTATTTTGCACAACCTTACTTGATGCGAGAATGTTTTCAACACTTATCGTGCAGTTGATGAGATATTGCAACTCCTTCAAAGTCTGCAAGCTTTGTGATTTTCCACAGTGAATGTTATATAAGAGAAATTCTACCGTATGTTGCTGGTATTAACACTAGCTTTGTTTTACCTAGTGTTTCTTACATTTAGCTTAGCTTCATAAACACTGAAGCAAATTATTTACAGTCTTCATATGATAAAAAACGGAGAATTACTAGTTAGGAAAGGTGTACAGTGGAAAAGATGAATTTCAAGTAGCGCTATTGGTGGAATCGACGGCTTATATGACCGCTCAAAGTTTAGTAAATTATTCTACCATGATGCTGGAAAATTTTTATGTGGAATTTCTCGAAATGTATAGTTATAACTAAATGTATACATCTACATCTACGTGATTACTCTGCTATTCACAATAAAGTGCCTGGCAGAGGGTTCAATGAACCACTTTCAAGCTGTCTCTCTACCGTTCCACTTTGGAACGGCATGTGGGAAAAACGAGCACTTAAATTTTTCTGTGTGAGCCCTGATTTCTCTTATTTTATCGTGTTGATCATTTCGTCCTATGTAGTGGGTGCCAACAGAATGTTTTCGAAATTGGAGGAGAAAACTTGTGATTGAAATTTCATGAGAAGATCCCGTCGCAACGAAAAACGCCTTTGTTTTAATGATTGCCACTTCAATTCACGTATCATGTCTGTGACACTATCTCCCCTATTTCGCGATAATACAAAGCGACCTGCCCTTCTTTGTACTTTTTCGATGTCATCCGTCAGTCCCACTTGATGTGGATCCCACAGCGCCCATCAATACTCCAGAATAGGTCGGAAAAGCGTAGTGTAAGCAGTCTCTTTAGTAGAACTGTTGCACATTCTAAGTGTTCTACCAACGAATCGCAATCTTTGGTTTGCTCTATCCACAATATTATCTATGTGATCGTTCCAGTTTAGGTTATTTGTAATTGTGGTCCCTAAGTATTTAGTTGAATTTACAGCCTTCAGATTTGTGTGACTTCTCGCGTAATCGAAATTTAGCTGATTTCTTTTAGTACTCATATGAATAACTTCACACTTTTCCTTATTCAGGGTCAATTGCCACTTTTCGCACCATACAGTTATCTTATTTAAATCATTTCGAAAGTCGTTTTGATCATCTGAAGACTTTACAAGACGGTAAATGACAGCATCATCTGCAAACAATCTAAGACGGCTACTAAGATTGTCTCCTACTTCGTTAATATAGATCAGGAACAATAGAGGGCCTATAACACTTCCTTAGGGAACGCTGGACATTACTTCTGTTTTACTCGATGACTTTCTGTCTATTACTACGAACTGTGACCTTTCTGACAGGAAATCAAGAATCTAGTCGTACAACTGAGGCAATTGCTCCGTAGGCACGCAGTTTGGTTAGGAGACGCTTGTGAGGAACGGTGTGCACACGTTTGTACTAAAGTGTTGTATGTTTCGAACTCTTCAGAGCTGGAGTTGAATATCTAGTGGGTTTAATACATATTTTTCAACATCTTGTTATGTCTGGGAATGTTTCTCACAGGTGAATATCATTTTACTTGAGTGATAGAATGATACGTCAAGAAAATAATAAAGTGATGAACGATAGAGGGAAAGACATAGCCCACTGTAAATAATTATTTTCTCGTTCTGCCACACATCTAGCAGGATGCTGGAAAAAATTTTTCTCGAAATGCATAGTTATAGCTTTTGCACTGAAGTGTTATATGTTTTGAAGTCTTTAGAGTTGGAGTTAAATATCTAACATGTTTAATAGATTCCTTTCATTGTCTTTCAATATTTCGATAAGTTGAGACCCATATGTGAAGAGCTTTGAAGGAACTCCTTGTTCATTGCTGTTAAGAACACCTGTGAATGTTCCGTAGCAGCGCATTGCCTTTGTTTATGTCATTCCTGTTTTGGGAAAGATAAACATCTCAATCCTTTTAAGGAGCTCGCGATGCTTTTGTTGTCGCTGTTACCTGTTATGAAAGCATTCTCAGACTCCCACAGGCGGTCGGACGCCCAGGTGTTTGTGTTGTGGCGCTGGGGGGCTGGGAGTGGGCGAATGTTTTGTTCTTACAGATAGCAGCGCGGTCAGACGTCTGGCTGCCTGAGAGGGGATGGGGGCCAGCGACACGTGCTCTGCAAATGTCAAAACACATGCCGTGCAGCGCGATCCATCGGCGGCCCCTTGCCTGACTGAACTGCACGATCAGGTGACCTATCGTGGCGCCCCCTAGCGGCGAACTCGCGATCTAGCTCAGTTGTTTGGTCTGCTGGATAAGAGGCAGTTGGCTCTTGTGGGGTGGGAGCCGAGACAGATGTTTCCATGCGTTACGCATGTTTAATCCAAAGCATTTATGTGCACGACCGTATTCTTCTTCTTCATATGTTCAAACATAAATGCTCGCTTCCATCACGTAGGAGGCTATGGGTGCAGTCCTCAGCTGTATGCTTACAGGTAACATGGCTGTTAAACTCCTCCCAGTCAGACACCAATAGCTCTTTGATAGAACACGTGCTCCTTCTACACTGACAGCTCAACAAGCACTGATATCTCAGCCTCTTGTGGAGGTAACACCAGACTAAGCCAATACTGCTGTAGGTAGAAAATGAATTTAAACAAATTAGAGCAAATTTAAACAAATTTATACAAATTTAAACAAATTATATTCGAATTGAATGACATAATAAGCAGTCTCTAGTGGGGACGACACCATACTAACTCCCCTCAGCTGCAGGAGTAAGCTCTTAGAGCAAAATTCCCTCCTAAATTCGAAATTTCTGCCCATTTCCCAAGATGATGACGCACCATCATGCAAAAAAGTCGGAAACAGAGGACAGGGCACTGCCAGGTGGCCCATAGAAGTACATAATTCAATTTACCGCCAAAATTCAAACTTTCCGCCAGTTGGGGGGTGGCACTTTCCCACTATCTTGCATAACGGTACACGCATCATCAGCTGTCACCGCCGCCATCTTGGATTACGTCATGTGCTGTTGCCAAGCCTACAGGCCGCCATCTTGGATGACGCCATTGCTCCGATCTTGGATACATCTGGCAATGATGGAGAGTGGGGTGGCACCCCTGTTGTTCTACTACTCCCTACAAGTAATTATTTACACATGCTCCAGAACTCTGCAACTTTTCCTCTTAGTTGTTGATTGGTATGAGGCAAGCGCTTCTGTGGGTTGCCAGTACTGACCAAGAAACAAGTAAACATTCGCCCTGTCACGATTCCTCTATACATGCAGGCTACGATATTCTTTCTCCACTCCTCACATTCCCTGGAGCCAAACTGTCTTCTTTCCACAGAAGCATGACTGGAAGAAAGACTACATGTAGGCAATGGTATTGATTATTATATGGAAACTTTTCGAGAGCTGTCGGTCATGGAATCTGAACTATCAATAATGCTTCACAGGATTAATACTTATAACAGCGATAAGTGAAGAAATATACGTGAGATACAAGCGGTCGATAAGGAAACCGCAAGGGTAAAAGAATTGTTATATGCGAAAATCTGAGAAATATGGGAGAGATGGTCACCTTATATATCTCCGACGTCCAAATGGGCATAATCATTGGCTTTTGGGCCAAGGGTGCAAGCATTTCCAAAACGACTAAGTTTGTAAACTGTTCACATGTCGGTCTGGTTAAAGTATACTGTGCTTGGAAAAATGGTGCTCTCCGAAACTGGCACTGACCCAACTGTGGTGTGCCAGGGGCCATAGATGACAGGGGTGAACAACTGCTCTGGAGATGTGACCAGGTGAATAGACGTGCAGTTTTTGAGCAACTGACCGCCCACATGAACCAAGGGGCTACTAACATTGTATCGTGAAAGACCATTCTGTGAATGTTGCTGCTTAGGGGCCTCCACAGCAGACGCCTGGTTCTGGCACCCATGCTGACTGCTATTCACCAGTGACAAAGGTGGGAATTTGCAGGCCAGGACCACTACTACATATCCACTGACTGGCTACATGTGGCCTTTACTGATAATTCATGTTTTATGCGCCATCGAACACATGGCCGTTTGCATGCACAGCATGAAACTTCTAAAAGTAAACATCCTGCAACAATCGTTGGAAGGGCACATGCCAGAGGGGGGATACTTACAGTCTGGGGAATGTTTTCGTGGCATTCCCTGGGTGATCGCGTCGTTCTGGAAGGCACAGTCTATAACACAACTATGCACCTATCCTTGGGGATCATGTATACCCCTATATGCAGTTTGTTTTTCCTCGACACGATGGCATCTACTAGCAGGACAATGCGACATGTCACACAACTCACAGTGCACGGTTTAAACAGCACTGGGATCAGCTTACTGCACTCTCCTGGCCCCAAACTCCTCGGACTTAGGTGGCGCAGTGGTTAGCACACTGGACTCGCATTCGGGAGGACGACGGTTCAATCCCGTCTCCAGCCATCCTGATTTAGGTTTTCCGTGATTTCCCTAAATCGTTTCAGGTAAATGCCGGGATGGTTCCTTTGAAAGGGCACGGCCGATTTCCTTCCCAATCCTTCCCTAACCCGAGCTTGCGCTCCGTCTCTAATGACCTCGTTGTCGACGGGACGTTAAACACTAACCACCACCACCACCACCACCACCACCTCCTCGGACTTAAACCGAATCGAAAAGCCGGGGGGGTCACCTCGCGAGCTGTTAACGCGATGAATCCTCAACCGAGAAACCTAGTGCAGCTGGCCATGACATTAGCGTCGTTATGGCTCCACATCCCTGTTGGTGCCTTCCAGAACATCATTCACTCTCTTCCCGTACCTCTCACAGCAGTCTGCAGTGTAAAATGTGGTTATTCAAGCTTTCGGCAGGAGGTCTCATTATTCTGAGTGCGCGGTGTGTATGTAACTTTAATTTCTTAAGTTGCTTTTCCGAACTCTGTGGCCACTGCTAAAATCGATATTGCCTATCTCATGACAAATAATTCTGCGTCTACTGTGTGTTGTGTTGAATAGCTCAGCGTTAGCAGAGAGCCAGAGTGGACATGTGAGTAGATATTCGTTGAGGGAGTGACGACGTTTTCAGACGGCGAACTCTGCTGCTACGGCGCTGTACTTCCTGAGCAAAAACCAGAGGGTCCAGGAGAAGCTGTACCAGGAGCTGAGGGCGCAGCTGCCGGACTCCGCCTCTCAGCCGCTCACTGCCGACAAGATGGAGGCCTGCAAGTATCTCAAAGCTTGCGTCAAGGAGTCGATGAGGTGAGCAGTTGGGACATGTTATCTGTGTCGGTATTTTATGTATACACACACACGCGCGCGCACACACACACACACACACACACACACACAGAGAGAGAGAGAGAGAGAGAGAGAGAGAGAGAGAGAGAGGGGAAATTCATATTTAAAAATATGAACCCGATTTAATTAATTTCTGTTTCATGAAATATAAATTGGACATGAATAACCTGCATAAAGATGGAAAAAGAGAGTTCTAAAATTTACAAAACGGGTTATAAGTGTACAATTTGTCCCGTACCTGCTGCACGGCCGGCCGGGGTGGCCGAGCGGTTCTAGCCGCTACAGTCTCGAACCGTTTGACCGCTACGGTCGCAGGTTCGAATCCTGCCTCGGGCATGGATGTGTGTTATGTCCTTAGGTTCGTTAGGTTTAAGTAGTTCTAAGTTCTAGGGGCTGATGACCTAAGTCCCATAGTGCTCAGAGCCATTTTTTTGAACCTGCTGCACTGCAAACATCTAAGTTCTAACCAAAATTGACAGACTAACGTGGTCGGCTCGTTCTTCGTCTTTTGTAGAGACATCCTAATTAAATCAACACCTGTCTGCTTACCTGCTCACCTGCTAGGTGGCAGAATGGGAGCTGAAGTGTCGTCTGCACTGAAATTTCCGACATACTTCTTTCGAACTCAGGAACCCATTAAGCCTTATGCTCCATCATAGCCATCTTACAACTGACGTTGACAAGCTGTCTAATGGCGTGAGCACTGTAGGAGTAGTTTTTTAAGCATCTGTCTGTGCCCTAGCAGTGTTAACCGATGCTTCGAATACTTTACTTCCCAACAGTGCAAAAATTATTCATATGCTATTTACATTTGCTGACATGAGAATTAATTAAACTGGTCCATCATTTTGAATAACCTTCTTAATTTTCATGGCAGAAATTAGCAGAATTTATTCTGTACACCCCAAGCACTGAGTTACGGAGTAAATGTATTTTCAAGCAGCTTGTAGTGTGTCTGGACAATGGGGATTGGTCTGGAGACACTGGTAGAAGATACTTGGCATAACACGTAACGACAGTGATTCAGTGTTATTTCACTTACTTGTGCTTTCAAAGCTCAGAACAGCAGAGATGGGAGCGAGGTGGCAGTCCATGTGTATCTATGGTCTCAGCTAATAAACTCCACTGAGCAGTGATTAATGTTGCAGTGTAACTGCAGAAATGCTAAACAACCTGTCCCGTATCTTATTTATTGTTTACACTGGTTGCTACATCAATTCAATTTATGTATTTATTCTCTCTACGATATAAGTAAATCGAAGTGCAATTGCAGACTGTGTCATTTAGGAACCTCAAAATCCTAATCAACTCAGATCAGTGCCTTGGTCTGTTTCATTAGATAAATACACAAATATCACTATGCTACTGGTACATAGTAACTATAAAAACTGTGAAACGTTAGAATTTATAGATAGTGTCGTAGATAAGTTTCTCAGATTAACGATTGATTTGGCTGAGTATGAGAAAAATCATTGAGAGGACTATATAACAAAACACAATAGTTTGTAACTCGAATTTAGTTTATAATTAACACATTATGTAGCCTGTCAGTCTACCAGGGTTCCCTTCCAAAATTTTCATCGCCATTATGACTGGAACCACAAACGGCTTTCAGGGGCATGAATGTACGGCAGGGGCTCACTAAAGTAAACACTATGAGATATTCGAAATAATGTGGAAATGTTTTTTTTTATTTTTTTAACTAGACACACCATATTATTCCTTACGCAATCAAGAACATGAGAAATCACAATAATAATGGTGTTGGTTGCACCGCAATACGTCAATTACATCCTGAGAAATTGCAACGCGATGTTCACATGTGAAATGAACAAAATGCGCCGCTACTGCACTTCCCTTGATACAAGCGTGACCCGCGCGTTGCTCGTACTGCGATGCGACAAACGCTGTGCTTACATATTGCTGTGTACACTGTTAGAGCGTGGCCTGGGAAACATGCTGATGCCCAGTCACCCATAATGAAAACAAGGACACGGTTTATTCGTGCATGCTTTATTGAACTTTTCGACAGTACTACAATGGACATAAATGGTGACGAAATGCCGATAACCTCCGACCAGATTAAACAAAATTAATAGCTGTCGAAGGATGGCCCAGAGGGATACATGCTATTTGTACATAGTCGTACATCACTTACACAATGGTACGTTCCATGTACATTACATGTCACTGAACATCTTTAATGACTGCGACACTATTGAACCACTGCAGATGGTGCAACGTATACATAAACGTACATTAGTGCCAGAAAAACGAACATACATCTTCTCCATAATGCACAAAATGTACGCCGATGTGCAATCACACGTTTCACAGCCAAAGTGCTACAACGGATGTTCTAAGAGATCACCGATTACTTGGCAACACTGCTGTGCGCGCTTCATCACGGATCCACTCTCGTTTTTCTGTGTTTGTAATGTTATTGCAGCGCAAGCAGCGGTAATAAGGGCTTTCACATCACATCTCTCACATGTCTCCAGTACTGGAAATCCCTGAATGCGACTGCGCCATCCAATCCAGCGATGTGGGAATTGTTGGTTTAGCGGCTGTCGTGCCACTATGGCATTATGCGCAGGGCATCCTTCATGTTGATACCTCATAATTTTATGCAAATGAAGGGGTAGGTCTTCCATCAATGCAAGTAAGGTACATAGCAGGAACAGCTCGTACTGTCGCCCGTTAAAGAGTGCCGTCGATGAAATGTGGGCAATTGATGTGGTATCCTACAAATCCACACCATACATTGACATTCCACTGGCGTTTATGTTCAACCCGGCGAATCTAGTGTGGGTTTTCTGGTGACTTGTAGTGCATTTTCTGTCAGCTGACGTTCCCATCGTTTGTAAACGTGGCCTCGTCGGTAACCAGTACCTTTACTCTTAAAATCGTGGCCTTGCCACAGAACTCACTGACAATATTCCACGCAATTGTGAACGTCATCCCCAGGGAGGCCTTGATTTAGCGTCACGTGATACGGGTGGTATCTATGCCTGTGCAAAATACGCATCATGCTTGTTTGAGGGATTCCCATCTGTCTCTCCATTTCACGAATACCTGCATGAGGATTTATAGCGGCGGGCGCCAGAAGAGCTACCTCTGCTGCTTCCTGTCTCTGCTCCGGATCCACGATCATGGAGACAATCGGCCTGTCGCGCGTCGGATGGCTATTAGGGTACCGCTGGGCATATACCTGTGCCGCACATGTGCCATTTTTGTGACATTCTCCGTACAGAAATATCATGTCAACCATTTCCTCATTTGTGAATAACATATCGAATGACTAGACAGTATGGACAGGTAAATTAATATCACGATTACAGCACACTAATTAAGGTGTACAGTACACCGATGCCATACATCTGTACATACTTCCATACAGAATAACATACTTCGTAGTGAGCCGTTCCCACAAAAAGCACCGATTGCGCCCCATTCCTCTACACAACTGCAGAAGCGAAAGGTTGAACCAGGCGGTGGAATGTGGCGGCGTACACCGGTTGCTAATGTTTTGTAGTCTGTACGTAGATAACTACAAGCAAGTGGGACACCGTTATGAACATAACAATGATTGTGGCAGGAATCCCTGTTATTACCTTCGGCCCTCGTGACAACAGTGGAAGTAAGAATACTAAGTCAATCACATTGCGACTGCGAGCAACGTGCAGAACACTCTTGCATCTCGGGAAGTGCAATAGCACAGCGTTTCGTCCATTTCACGCGTCAGCTTCGCGTTCCAATTATACAGGGTGGTCCATTGATCGTGGCCGGGCCAAATATCTCATGAAATAAGCATCAAACGAAAAAACTACAAAAAACGAAACTCGTCTAGCTTGAAGGGGGAATCCAGATGGCGCTATGGTTGGCACGCTAGATGGCACTGCCATAGGTCAAACGGATATCAACTGCGTTTTTTAAAATAGGAACCCCCATTTTTATTACATATTCGTGTAGTACGTAAAGAAATATGAATGTTTTAGTTGGACCACTTTTTTTCTCTTTGTGATAGATGGCGCTGTAATAGTCACAAACATATGGCTCACAATTTTAGACGAACATTTGGTAACAGGTGAGTTTTTTAAATTAAAATACAGAACGTAGATACGTTTGAACATTTTATTCCGGTTGTTCTAATGTGATACATGTACCTTTGTGAATTTATCATTTCTGAAAACGCTTGCTGTTACAGCGTGATTACCACATTAATGCAATAAATGCTCAAAACGATGTCCGTCAACCTCAATGCATTTGGCAATACGTGTAACGATGCTTTCCGTACTGTTCGCACACGCATTGACAATGCGCTGACGCATGTTGTCAGGCGCTGTGGGTGGATCACGATAGCAAATATCCTTCAACTTTCCCCGCAGAAAGAAATCCGAAGCCGTCAGATCCGGTGAACGTGCGGGCCATGGTATGGTGCTTCGACGACCAATCCACCTGTCATGAAATATGCTATTCAGTACCTCTTCAATCGCACGCGAGCTATGTGCCGGACATCTATCATGTTGGAAGTACATTGCCATTCTGTCATTCAGTGAAACATCTTGTATTAACGTCGCTAGAACATTACGTAGGAAATCAGCATACATTGCACCATTTAGATTGCCATTGATAAAATGGGGGCCAATTATCCTTCACCCCCCCCCCCCATAATGCCGCACCATACATTAATCCGCCAAGGTCGCTGATGTTCCACTTATCGCAGCCATCGTGGATTTTCCGTTGCACAATAGTGCATATTACGCCGGTTTACGTTGCCGCTGTTGGTGAATGACGCTTCGTCGCTAAATAGAACGCGTGCAAAAAATCTATCATCGCCCCATAATTTCTCTTGTGCCCAGTGGCAGAACTGTACACGACGTTCAAAGTTGTCGCCATGCAATATCTGGTGCATAGAAATATGGTACGGGTGCAATCGATGTTGATGTAGCATTCTCAACACCGACGTTTTTGAGATTCCCGATTCTCGCGCAATTTGTCTGCTACTGATGTGCGGATTAGCCGCGACAGCAGCTAAAGCACCTACTTGGGCATCATCATTTGTTGAAGGTCGTGGTTGACGTTTCAGATATGGCTGAATACTTCCTGTTTCCTTAAATAACGTAAGTATCCTGCGAACGGTCCGGATACTTGGATGATGTCGTCCAGGATACCGAGCAGCATACATAGCACACGCCCGTTGGGCATTTTGATCACAATAGCCATACATCAACACGATATCGACCTTTTTCGGAACTGGTAAACGGTCCACTTTAACACGGGTAATGTATCACGAAGCAAATACCGTCCGCACTGGCGGAATATTACGTGATACCACGTACTTATACGTTTGTGACTATTACAGCGCCATCTATCACAAAGCGAAAAAAGTGGTCCAACTAAAAGATTCATATTTGTTTACGTAATACACGAATATGTAATAAAACATGGGGGTTCCTATTTAAAACGTGTGGTTCCTGAAGAGGGGCAGCAGCCTTTTGAGGAGTTGCAGGGGCAACAGTCTGGATGATTGACTGGTCTGGCCCTGTAACACTAACCAAAACGGCCTTGCTGCTGTGCTGGTACTGCGAACGGGTGAAAGTAAGGGGAAACTACAGCCATAATTCTTCCCGAGGGCATGCAGCTTTACTCTATGGTTAAATGATGATCGCGTCCTCTTGGGTAAAATATTCCGGAAGTGAAATAGTCCCCCATTCGGATCTCTGGGCGCGGACTACTCAGCAGGACGTCGTTATCAGGAAAAAGAAAACTGGCGTTCTACTGATCGGAGCGTGGAATGTCAGATCCCTTAATCGGGCAGGTAGGTTAGAAAATTTAAAAAGGGAAATAGATAGGTTCAAGTTAGATATAGTGGGAATTAGTGAAGTTCGGTGGAAGGCGGAACGAGACTTTTGGTCAGGTGAATACAGGGTTATAAATACAAAATCAAATACGGGTAATGCAGGAGTAGGTTTAATAATGAATAAAAAAACAGGAGTGCGGGTAAGCTACTACAAACAGCATAGTGTACGCGTTAATGTGGCTAAGATAGACACGAAGCCTACGCCTACTATAGTAGTACAAGTTTATATGCCAACTAGCTCTGCAGATGATGAAGAAATTGATGAAATGTATGATGAGATAAAAGAAATTATTCAGGTAGTGAAGGGAGACGAAAATTTAATAGTCATGGGTGACTGGAATTCGAGAGTAGGTAAAGGGAGAGAAGGAAACGTCGTAGGTGAATATGGATTGGGGCTAAGAAATGAAAGAGGAAGCCGACTGGTGGAATTTTCACAGAGCATAACTTAATCATAGCTAACAGTTGGTTCAAGAATCATGAAAGAAGGTTGTATACATGGAAGAACCCAGAAGATACTAGAAGATTTAAGATAGATTATATAATGGTAAGACAGAGATTTAGGAACCAGGTTTTGAATTGTAAGACATTTCCAGGGGCAGATGTGGACTCGGACCACAATCTATTGGTTATGAACTGTAGATTAAAACTGAAGAAACTGCAAAAAGGTGGGAATTTAAGGAGATGGGACCTGGATAAACTGAAAGAACCAGAGGTTGTACAGAGTTTCAGGGAGAGCGTAAGGGAACAATAGACAGGAATGGGGGAAAGAAATACAGTACAAGAAAAATGGGTAGCTTTGAGGAATGAAATAGTGCAGGCAGCAGAGGATCCAGTAGGTAAAAAGACGAGGGCTAGTAGAAATCCTTGGGTAACAGATGAGATACTGAATTTAATTGATGCAACGAGAAAATGCAAAAATGCAGTAAGTGAAGCAGGCAAAAAGGAATACAAACGTCTCAAAAAAGAGATCGACAGGAAGTGCAAAATGGCTAAGCAGGGATGGCTAGAGGACAAATGTAAGGATGTAGAGGCTTATCTCACGAGGGGTAAGATAGATGGTACTGCCTAGAGGAAAATTAAACAGACCTTTGGAGGAAGGGGAACCACTTGCATGAATATCAAGAGCTCAGATGGAAACCCAGTTCTAAGCAAAGAAGGGAAAGCAGAAAGGTGGAAGGAGTATATAGAGAGTCTATAAGGGGTGATGTTCTTGAAGACAATATTATGGAAATGGAAGAGGATGTAGATGAAGATGAAATGGGAGATATGATTCTGCGTGAAGAGTTTGACAGAGCACTGAAAGACCTAAGTCGAAAGAAGGCCCCGGGAGTAGACAACATTCCATTAGAACTACTGACAGCCTTGGGAGAGCCAGTCCAGGCAAAACTCTACCATCTGGTGAGCAAGATGTATGAGACAGGCGAAATACTCTCAGACTTCAAGAAGAATATAATAATTGCAATCCCAAAGAAAGCAGGTGTTGACAGATGTGAAAATTACCGAACTATCAGTTTAATAAGTCACAGCTGCAAAAGACTAACGCGAATTCTTTACAGACGAATGGAAAAACTGGTAGAAGCCGACCTCGGCGAAGATCAGTTTGGATTCCGTAGAAATGTTGGAACACGTGAGGCAATACTGACCCTACGACTTATCTTAGAAGAGAGATTAAGGAAAGGCAAACTTACGTTTCTAGCATTCGTAGACTTAGAGAAAGCTTTTGACAATGTTGCCTGGAATATACTCTCTTTCAAATTCTGAAGGTGGCAGGGGTAAAATATAGGGAGTGAAAGTCTATTTACAATCTGTACAGAAACCAGATGGCAGTTATAAGAGTCGAGGGACATGAAAGGGAAGCAGTGGTTGGGAAGGGAGTGAGACAGGGTTGTATCCTCTCCCCGATGCTATTCAATCTGTATATTGAGTAAGCAGTAAAGGAAACAAAAGAAAAGTTCGGAGTAGGTATTAAAATCCATGGAGAAGAAATAAAAATTTGAGTTTCGCCGATGATATTGTAATTCTGTCAGAGACAGCAAAGGACTTGGATGAGCAGTTGAACGGAATGGACAGTGTCTTGAAAGGAGGGTATAAATTGAACACCAACAAAAGCAAAACGAGGATAATGGAATGAAGTCGAATTAAATCGGGTGATGCTGAGGGAATTAGATTAGGAAATGAGAAACTTAAAGTAGTAAAGGAGTTTTTCTATTTGGGGAGCAAAATAACTGATGGTGGTAGAAGTAGAGAGGATATACAATGTAGATTGGCAATGGCAAGGAAAGCGTTTCTGAAGAAGAGAAATTTGTTAGCATCGAGTATAGATTTAAGTGTCAGGAAGTAGTTTCTGAAAGTATTTGTATGGAGTGTAGCCATGTATGGAAGATGAAACATGGACGATAAATAGTTTAGACAAGAAGAGAATAGAAGCTTTCGAAATGTGGTGCTACAGAAGAATGCTGAAGATTAGATGGATCGACACATAACTAACGACGAGGTATTGAATAGAATTGGGGAGAAGAGGAGTTTGTGGCACAACTTGACTAGAAGAAGGGATCGGTTGGTAGGACATGTTCTAAGGCATCAGGGGATCACCAGTTTAGTACTGGAGGGCAGTGTGGAGGGTAAAAATCGTAGAGGGAGACCAAGAGATGAATACACTAAGCAGATTCAGAAGGATGTAGACTGCAGTAGATACTGGGAGATGAAGAGGCTTGCACAGAATAGAGTAGCATGAGCTGCATCAAACCAGTCTCAGGACTGAAGACCACAACAACAACAACATTTAAAAAAACGCAATTGATTTCCGTTTGACCTATGGCAGCGCCATCTAGCGGGCCATCCATAACGCCATCTGGTTTCCCTCTTCAAGTTAGACGGGTTTCGTTCTTTGTAGTTTTTTGGTTTGATGCTTATTTCGTGAGATATTTGGCCAGGTCACTATCAATGGACCACCCTGTATATCACGAGTTCACGACACAGTAGTGAAATATGAAGCTGAATTTTAAGAAGCATGGACCTGAAAGTGGTAACAAATGTGCAACTGAGTGGAAAAACTGTCACCACAGCACAATTATAATAAGGTTACTTCATCTTTGTGTAAGTACAGATACATTTTCGACAAATGCTGCCTTGCCACTTACAAATGTTCCACTTGTATCTGTTTAGTCACCAGCAAATATTTTTTTTGTATTCAAACAGTGATCTCCAGCAATATAAACATGTACATGAATGAGTAAACGCCTGAGGATGGAAACCGGTCGTGTGACGAATAAATAATCTTATATTGTGACTGGTAGCGGAAATTTTTCTGCATCATATGCTGGTTTCTGTACTCCCGATTCATTAGTTTTTATCACACCGTGGCGTATTTCCTGTAAATGTGATTACTTGTAGTTGTCTAACATTATACTCCAAAGAATAGGACTCCCTTTTGTAAACGTTTTGTGGAGGACTGGTTACAGTTGGTAGTAGTGTATGCGTGTTGTTATGTTGGCAGACTGCGGCCGGTGGCTCTGGGCGGCAGTCGTCAGGTGGTCGCAGACAACCTGGTGCTCAGCAACTACCGCGTCCCGAAGGGGGTGAGTGGCCAACGGCTCTAGAAACAAGCTGCTGCTCCTGCTGCGACAGATTCTGTTACCTGCAGTACCTTTACACCATTTTCTGTTATTGCCTTAATTTGCCTTTTGTATACCCTACATTTTTCTTTCAGTCGTACTCGTTCGTCGTCAGTTAACAGACTGTTAACACTGTGGGACGGAGCCCTCTTGTGGACTTTTCCATCCATTACGTTCTTCAGCAACACACTCATCCTAATTGCTGCGTAGTATTTTCTGATGCCGCCTGCCCGTCTTCCATCAGGTCACGAAATTGGTCTTTTCTTACGTCTTGGAATCCTCGAAAGAGCTTTCTTGGTCCATGTGCCACCCATCCACAGCACAGCTATATCCCTCGGCCACTTCGATTTCGATTTCATAACAGTTAAAATTACATCTCCTACCGCAGTCTGTCCACTGATCCATTTGTTCGTTTCCACGTTTCTCCTACCAATTCCCAAGATCCATCTCTCCATTACTCGCATAAAAACATGCAGTTTTTCAATGGTATTTACACTAAAAGTTCATGTCTAACGTGGGTAAAAACTGTTAACACACACTGATTGTAAATGCTTCATTTCCAAATCTCTACTGAATGTATCAAAAGCACTCCAGTCCCATTTTCCCGTTATTCATTTCTCTGTCCAGCCAATCCCTCTCTTCCAACGCCTGTAAACACGTAACTTATAACGTTACGTGATTCTTCCGTCGGTACGAAGGTACAACAGTCTGCTTATGACCTTGTAAACAGGAAACCGGTTGAAAAGTGAATTGCTACCGTAAAACGTTCTTAATTTTGTGTTTATAATAAGCAACAAAAACTTATAACGTACTCTTCTGTTAATTTATTTTCCTATCGATCTCCAAATTGTCTTCAAATCCCCATCATAAAAATAAAAAATAAAAAAACTGGTATTATTATTTCGTCGTTAATTAATTCTATGTTCTTATGGATTTGTTGGTTACTCATATGTTTAGTGATATTGTAACTGATTGTCGAGTGCAGTGTCAAACTTAATCTATTATTTTGTTCCATTTGACGTTGAAGTTGATCTTCATTGAAGGCAAGCAGTAGAATATCATCATCAAACAAAAGCGGGTTCACATACATTCCATTAACGTCTACCCTTTCGTCGTGTTGCCAGTTAAACAGTCTGGAAATTTCACGCAAGACTTCTGAGAATAATTTGGTTGATATGCAATCACGTTACTTGGCTCCGTAGTTTATCATCTTAGAATTTCTAATTTCTTCTGCTTATTTACTACTAGACTTCCATCATTTCAGTTTACCAATAAAGGTTTTCGTAAATAATAATGTCAATATTCAATAACGTTTGGTTTTTTTACTGGCCTTTGTCACATAACGAACACATTGGTGGATAAAGGTCCACACTTAACACGCTGAAATATTTGTCATTCATACAGAGGTGTTAATGTACTAACACACGATTCTTTTGCTGAATCACGAACGCTCTTATCAAGTTTTAACAAATGACGGCGCACTTAATGGCTAATGTTACTCGATTTTCAGAAGCTTACGCACCAATTACATAACCAACATCACTCTCTACTACTAACAACATCGCATAACAGCTTCCTTTCTATTTATTTCACGATTTCAACTACATGTAACTTGGAGCATACTTAAACCAGAACAGCATAATAGCCTCATTTTCTATAGTTCACACTAACGTAATTTTAGTTAATAACATAGTATAACCACCACATATTTCTTTTAACCTCTTAGTAACTCACGTATCTTTATAAATACATAGCTCTTAAGTCCTACCGGACTGCCATGAAATGTAAACGGTATAACGGTATTCATTACTACATTTTCCTTTAAGTTTAAGGAAATTCCAAGTTATTGCATGCGGAAATTCCAAGTTATTGCATGCTGGTTTCTAAGATCGGAGAACTTAAAGCTTTAAATTAGTACAGGTCAATGATCCAACAAAATCTTGGAGCAAAACTTGTATAGCAAACGGTACAATGCAATTTTGAATATCGTTTTCCTACAAAATAAAAATTCCTTGCAAAACGAAATATACCTTCTGAATCCGCAAAACTGAAATTACTGTCTGAATGCTAAGAGCTTGGAAAACATTACTATGAATTAGTTTTGATGCTATATAAGATATTGTTTCTAAAAGTAAATTGCAAAAAGGAAAAAAATGCATTTGTTTACCCCAGGCGTGATGCTAGAGCATGTCGAAATGTTCCATATTGTAATATTTCCTCTTTCAATTATAAAACTACAGCTGTTTTGCTAAAGTGAAATGGAAGCTGTAGCATACTTGAATCTACTAACACAATATTTTTGAATGAAGATGCTACTTCCGGAGAGCTTTTAGTATAGATATTGTAAAAAAACAGCTGGTTTCTTAACTTATTTAAGACTGATTTCGAGAAATTTTGACGGTTACATCAGTCGGTGAAGCTACTGAGGTGAATCTGGATGCGCTTTTAGGAAGGTCGGATGTCATGTGGAGAGCAAGACGGTATAGCTCACAGATACAGATTCACAGAAATGTTAAGCGCAGCCTATATTACCCCAAAGAGTAAGAATGCAATATCTCTAGAGCTATGTTCATTCGTCGGTCATAAGATACGTATAGTTTAGCAAAACTTTCAAAACGCCAGTATGCAACGATGGGGGAAATTTCAATCTCAGCTGATGTTTTTGTGGACAGGTAGACTTGTCGATGGCGAACGTGGTGCTGGCTAACTCGGAGGAGCACTTCTCGCGGCCCTCTGATTTCCTTCCGGAGAGGTGGCTGAAGGGCGGAGAGTCTTCCCAGACGGCCCACCCCTTCGCCTTCATGCCCTTCGGCTTCGGGCCGAGGACTTGCATCGGCCGCAGGTTCGCCGAAACCGAGATCTACACTCTGCTGGCCAGGGTAAGTCCGCAGCTGCCAGAGAGAGTGCACCACATTTATTTATTTAGCGTGTGTGACTTACGGAATTATAGTTTACAAGTTGTTGTTGTTGTTGCCGTCTTCAGTCGAAGACTGATTTGATGCAGCTCTTCACCCTGTGCAAGCTTCTGCATCTCCGAGTACCTACTGCAGCCTACATCCTTCTTAATCTGGTCACTGTATTCATCTCTTGGTCTTCCTATACGATTTTTACCCCCCCCCCCCTCCCCAACCCCACACAAACACACACTTCCCTCCAGTACTAAATTGGTTATTTCATGATGTCATGGAGTGTGTCCTATCAATCGACCTCTCCTTTCCCTTCTTTCAACGTGCAGAGTTACGACTGTGTTGTTTCCCCTTGTTAGTAAGGATCCGGATCATATGTGATTCAGAGGACAAGCTCGCTGTGTCTACAAGTGCTTCATAATGTCCACATTTGTGGTGGGTGGATGACTGTATCTTTAACCGTGCAGCCTAGTATGTGCTGTTTTGAAACTTACTGGCAGATTAAATCTCTGTGCTGAAGTGGAAGCCAAATTGCAAATGTCGCATATCGCGCCCAACGCCTTCAACGACAGCTATCCAAGTACGGTGCACCAACCGTCCTCACTGCTTCAAGTCATGTTACTGTAAATGTTGAAACGTCGGCTCAACCACCCACTTACAGTGTAAAAAAAACTTGCGGAACGCGTAAATATTATTGTTTTTTGCACTTTAAATAGGTGCTTGAGCAGACGTTCCAACTCCGACTGTAAAAACTCGAGACCTATCCATTAAGGATAAAATGATAGGCCATGTTACTGTGTTCGAGTCTGGGTCAGATACACAGTCTCAACTTGAAAATTAATTCAGGAATCTTGCATGTTGGCTGTACTCTAACGGTGTGTCTGCTCGATGTCTAATTTCATTGGGAATTTTGTTTGTTTGCCTGTGACACCAGGTGGTGCGCCGCTTCCGGCTGGAGTTTGACGGCGAGATGCGCTGGAGGACTACGGTCCTCCACGGTCCCGTGGCACCACTCACCCTCAAGGTCACCGAGAGGGAGCGCGAAGTGTGACGCCACGCCTCTGACTACTGCTGCTTCGTCACAACGGAGCGCAGCTACCGTGCGGCCAAGCCAGTGCTTCCACATTTGAGCGTGGAGTGGCATTAACGCTGTGCAGCCGTGTTCACTGTAATCGTGCCGCACTGTATTTACCAATTGTTTTGCAATTTTCTATGTACCACGAAGTCAGGAAATATAACTAACCTGCTTTTCACTTTTAATAAACGTTGCCACTTTGGTGATTTTGTATAAAAAGCTATTTTCAGATTATTGAAGGTTTAATCGTTCGTTACATTTATATTTTTGTAACTTTTCCACATTACCACAGGTTAAAGGCGATATCATATCCCAAGATTCTGACTAAAGAAAGTGTCAATCCCATCAATTTCACTCGTAAGACTGCTGTGTCGAGTGTACTAGAAACTATTTTGTGGTCCGTGTTGATAAAATCTGACTTGAAATTTGGATCCTGAAGCTGTTTTTTCTGCAGTTTCAGATAAAGTTAGGAAGGTTGTCTACGGCCATAATATAGACTGATGGTGTAATCCAGCTCATTACCTGATAAGAATATTGACAAGCTATTTTTATATTTTGTATGATAATGCACAAACACTGACAAGACAAAGCATTGCCTGTGTAACCACAGCTCGTTGGTAGTTTGTATGCCACCTTGTTACGTTGGCACATGACGCAGTAAGAACACTTTGTAAGTAGAATGGAGAATCATTCTAGAGACCAGTGGAGAGTAATTGTTGCAACAATACGTGCCACAAATGACTTTGAGAGAGGGCTGTTTGCATGCTGCTACCGTGAATATTAATGGAAAATGGTAGCATGATGGTGTAACTGTGATTGACGACATCTACATCTACATCTACATCTACATGATTACTCTCCAATTCACATTTAAGTGCTTGGAAGAGCACAATCATACTATCTCTCTACCATTCCACTCCCGGACAGCGCGCGGGAAAAACGAACACCTAAACCTTTCTGTTCGAGATCTGATTTCTCTTATTTTATTTTGATGATCATTCCTACCTATGTAGGTTGGGCTCAACAAAATATTTTCGCATTCGGAAGAGAAAGTTGGTGACTGAAATTTCGTAAATAGATCTCGCCGCGACGAAAAACGTCTTTGCTTTAATGATTTCCATCCCAACTCGCGTATCATATCTGCCACACTCTCTCCCCTATTACGTGATAATACAAAACGAGCTGGCCTTTTTTGCACCCTTTCGATGTCCTCCGTCAATCCCACCTGGTAAGGATCCCACACCGCGCAGCAATATTCTAACAGAGGACGAACGAGTGTAATGTAAGCTGTCTCTTTAGTGGACTTGTTGCATCTTCTAAGTGTCCTGCCAATGAAACGCAACCTTTGGCTCGCCTTCCACACAATATTATCTATGTGGTCTTTCCAACTGTAGTTGTTCATAATTTTAACACCCAGGTACTTAGTTGAATTGACAGCCTTGAGAATTGTACTATTTATCGAGTAATCGAATTCCAACGGATTTCTTTTGGAACTCATGTGGATCACCTCACACTTTTCGTTACTTAGCGTCAACTGCCACCTGCCACACCGTACAGCAATCTTTTCTAAATCGCTTTGTAGGACGCAAACGTCTCATCAAACAATGTCGGATTTGGAGTTTGTAGATCAGTTTAGGTAGCGATCTGCACCGTATATGACGACAGAGCACAGTGCTGAAGTTTCAGAGCGACTAGCGCACATCGTTGAATATGGTGTTCTGCAGCAGATGACCCGTCCGTGTTCTTACGTACGCTCCAGGAACATCGTCAGTTACGGCTACAGTGGGCAAACAGGATCATCAGGCTGGACCTTGGATCAATAGTAATATGTCACATGGACAGATGAGTTACGTTTCTCGCTACACGAGATCGAAGAATGTGTCTGGGTGCGCCACCATCCAGGCGAACAGACGCTAGAAACATTGTCTACACCACGGATGCAGGCCAGTGGGATAGTATTATCACGTTGGGGACATTCACATGTGCTTCCACGGGACTTCGATAGTAATCGAGGACGCCATGACAGGTGTGGACTTCGTGAACATTACTGGAGACGATCCGCTTCCCTTCATGTTAGATGCCTTCCCCGACGGCATCTACAAGGAGGATAATTGTCTGTGTCACTTCAGTGGTTTGTGGAGCATGATAGTGAATTCACGTTGATGTCGTAGCCGCCAAATTCATCAGCTGTGGGATGCTGTCGGCCGCCAGCTCCATGTCCGTAAACTACCGGGTCTTTCGGAAATGGGTGTCCTGTGCATAGAAATCTGGTGCCAAGTACCTGCGGAAACTTACCAAGGAATTGTCGAACCCATGCCATGTAGAACTGCTTCTGTATTGCATTCTAAAAGTGGATCAAAACACGACTAAGCAGCTGATAGTAATGTTTGGGCTCATCAGTGTGTGCAGTCGTTTCTTTCACAGCTATAACTGTCGCATAGGGGTGTCATGAAAATTAGTTTAAAGGACGTATGACTGCCATATGTTTGTTTTCGTTCTACAGTTTAGCCTTGCACACTTTCGCATCTAAGACAACAAATTTTTCACCGTCACGTCTATTAAAATGATTAGCTCCAGTTGTACTTCATTTTCTTTAGACTGAGAATTATTGTAAAAAATAAATTAGCAACAAACACCACAAAAGCTTGTAGTAATTGATATTTTGAATACTGACGGCATGATTCACATTAATCACTTTATTGCTAGATGTAGTAGCAGACTTTAGAAAAGAATGCACTGAAAGAAAGTTTATACAGTTGTGTCTAAAAAGGGCACACACAGGTTAAAACATGCAATGTAGAGTGTTGGGAGAATGTTGAGCGTGACAGCTATGAAGAAATGGAAATACCAGCACGAAGTAGAATAAGAGAGGATGGTTTCACACCTGTCAGAGTGTGAAAACGTAAGGAATATTGATGGGCACAAATAATTATTAAATCTACGAAAAAATGGAGTAAACAAGAGCAACAATGGGAAACGAAAGAATTTTATATTTAAAGGTTAAAGTACAAGAAATTCTTTTTAGGGGTGTATATTTTTTGTATATGGTATCACATTCACTGCTAAAGTTTACCACGGACAATGGGGAGACATCTACTATTCCAATGACATATTTCACTGTGAGTAATCAGTCAGAGATAAATACAGTATCCTATCATAGCCTAATATTGTACAGTATCTAAATTAACACTTCAGCTGCTGTTTAAAAGTGCTTTAATTTTCAGTTATAGTTACATT
This sequence comes from Schistocerca americana, assembly GCF_021461395.2. Lineage (NCBI taxonomy): Eukaryota > Metazoa > Arthropoda > Insecta > Orthoptera > Acrididae > Schistocerca > Schistocerca americana. The sequence goes on from NC_060122.1 coordinate 621,486,183, forward strand.
CATGGAACATCATCAGGTATAGTATAATGTATCAGAGACACATATAAATATATGTAGCTGTCACCATAATGTAGAAAAATTAAGCGTCTCTCATCACACCTGAGTATTTGTAAGTGCCTGGGATGTTATGGATCTCTTGCAGTTATCACATCAATGCCAGTGGCATGTAGCTCTAGACCTAAGCCTATGTTGTGACGCCGTTAGTTACAGATACCACACCGGTATTACACTATCATACACTCCTGGAAATTGAAATAAGAACACCGTGCATTCATTGTCCCAGGAAGGGGAAACTTTATTGACACATTCCTGGGGTCACATACATCACATGATCACACTGACAGAACCACAGGCACATAGACACAGGCAACAGAGCATGCACAATGTCGGCACTAGTACAGTGTATATCCACCTTTCGCAGCAATGCAGGCTGCTATTCCCCCATGGAGACGATCGTAGAGATGCTGGATGTAGTCCTGTGGAACGGCTTGCCATGCCATTTCCACCTGGCGCCTCAGTTGGACCAGCGTTCGTGCTGGACGTGCAGACCGCGTGAGACGACGCTTCATCCAGTCCCAAACATGCTCAATGGGGGACAGATCCGGAGATCTTGCTGGCCAGGGTAGTTGACTTACACCTTCTAGAGCACGTTGGGTGGCACGGGGTACATGCGGACGTGCATTGTCCTGTTGGAACAGCAAGTTCCCTTGCCGGTCTAGGAATGGTAGAACGATGGGTTCGATGACGGTTTGGATGTACCGTGCACTATTCAGTGTCCCCTCGACGATCACCAGTGGTGTACGGCCAGTGTAGGAGATCGCTCCCCACACCATGATGCCGGGTGTTGGCCCTGTGTGCCTCGGTCGTATGCAGTCCTGATTGTGGCGCTCACCTGCACGGCGCCAAACACGCATACGACCATCATTGGCACCAAGGCAGAAGCGACTCTCATCGCTGAAGACGACACGTCTCCATTCGTCCCTCCATTCACGCCTGTCGCGACACCATTGGAGGCGGGCTGCACGATGTTGGGGCGTGAGCGGAAGACGGCCTAACGGTGTGCGGGACCGTAGCCCAGCTTCATGGAGACGGTTGCGAATGGTCCTCGCCGATACCCCAGGAGCAACAGTGTCCCTAATTTGCTGGGAAGCGGCGGTGCGGTCCCCTACGGCACTGCGTAGGATCCTACGGTCTTGGCGTGCATCCGTGCGTCGTTGCGGTCCGGTCCCAGGTCGACGGACACGTGCACCTTCCGCCGACCACTGGCGACAACATCGATGTACTGTGGAGACCTCACGCCCCACGTGTTGAGCAATTCGGCGGTACGTCCACCCGGCCTCCCGCATGCCCACTATACGCCCTCGCTCAAAGTCCGTCAACTGCACATACGGTTCACGTCCACGCTGTCGCGGCATGCTACCAGTGTTAAAGACTGCGATGCAGCTCCGCATGCCACGGCAAACTGGCTGACACTGACGGCGGCGGTGCACAAATGCTGCGCAGCTAGCGCCATTCGACGGCCAACACCGCGGTTCCTGGTGTGTCCGCTGTGCCGTGCGTGTGATCATTGCTTGTACAGCCCTCTCGCAGTGTCCGGAGCAAGTATGGTGGGTCTGACACACCGGTGTCAATGTGTTCTTTTTTCCATTTCCAGGAGTGTATTTCTTTGTCAAAGCTAGTACGTCAAATATTTATGTCAAAGAAATTTGATGGTATAATAGGGAACTTTGTCAAATCTAGCCTGTCGTCAAAAAAATGTGGTCAAATCTGGGCCTCGTCGTAGATTTGATCATACAAGTCGTTCGTCTTCTGTTCACTGCAATGTGAAATGTAACAGCTTGGAGCGCTGCCGTCGCTGCAGCTATTTGACGTCTCTGTAGTGTGTTTGTAAAAATGGCTTCAAAGTTGGTGTGTTCTGTTGTGTTCCTTCGACACTTTTTTTTTCAAATATACTTGCTTCGACTAGGGTGGGAGGGGAGGGGGGAGGGGGGGGGGTGAGTAAGCGGCACAGTGCATGCTATTAATTGTTTGTTGATGTGTTGATGGGCAGGTGGAATATGCTGCAGCTGACATATGTCCACAATCACAGCTACAGTCATCCACTTCTACATCTGGAAATATCCAGGCAGCTTTTCAGCAAGCTGGAATAGAGGATGTGGGCACACTCTAAAATAAAATAGTCTTTCTTGTCTTTTCCATTCTACATTGTCTATTTTTGAACTCTGGATGTCACTAGTTAAAAGACGCTTCATTTGTTTCGTACTTTTGATTAATCTCGTAGTAGTTGGAGCATTAATTCCATTAAATAAACTATTCAAAAGTGAAAATAGCTCTTATTGCCCACATAGTGAACTAAACATTTATTTGCCTTTACATATTCCTCCTTCAGTGCTTTATAAAGCGCTTCACATGTTTCTGGAATTATTTTGGTTAACGTGCAATGTTATATTCGAGTGCTGTGTTGTGAACTAGAGTAGCTCTCTCCTGTATCAAGAAATCTTAGTTTGCCTGTCTTCTGCAGGTATTACATTTTTCAAGAGAGTATTCTGTTTTGTAATATGAGAAGTCACTTTACTGAGAAAATACTGAAATACACTCTCATCCATTCTTAAATAATTTATATATAAGGCTCTCGTAACACATTTTGCTGAATGCTTTTACTATCTCGATGTAATACCTGTGGCTTTATCCAAGCATGTTTCCTTTTTTTCCGTAGCTTTTCTTCCAAATACACGCACAATACATATGTGGCACTAGCAACTACAGCGAATAACAACAAGTTGTTATCTGCCATCTTGAAATCTGACTAAAAATATGACGACAGTGTAATACTCCCTTTTAGCGCCACATGAAAGATCTTTGTCAAAGGAATTTGACGAATATTTGATCATATTTCTTTGTCAAAGAAATATGATGGTGTAATAGGCCTAAGGAAAAGCTCAGCTGAATTTAGCCGTCAGTCTGTCGTACGTCTACACAAGGTAACCGACCAACTGCCTTTCGTATCTAAGTGCTGTGTCACTGAGTAGCTGGAAAACGAGTTGGCCTCATACTGACTCTTAGCAGGAAACGTAAACAGCAGAAAAGACGTTCTATGACGCGGATCCTACTACCGAGTCCCATGATCTATGTACTCCTTTTCCTATTGTAAGAGTGAATTACACAATATTTTAATAGGCCTAGTACAGAAGTACGTAAGAACAAACATACAAAATGAAACCTTGAACAATAAAACCGTGATTAACCACTTTTATGAAACAACATCTCCTGTAGCTATGATAAGGGCACTCAGAGCTTACATAAAACAGTACAACATAGGATAGCTACGATAGTGGCGACGATGAAAGACAATTAACTTACACCTGCAAAAATACATGAAAATATTGAAGTTCAAAAAAATGGTTCAAATGGCTCTGAGCACTATGGGACTTAACATCTATGGTCATCAGTCCCCTAGAACTTAGAACTACTTAAACCTAACTAACCTAAGGACATCATACAACACCTGGTCATCACGAAGCAGAGAAAATCCCTGACCCCGCCGGGAATCGAACCCGGGAACCCGGGCGTGGGAAGCGAGAACGCTACCGCACGACCACGAGCTGCGGACAAAATATCGAAGTGATACAAAACGTGGAGAAGCTGACTTCCAGTCATGGGTACAAAACATAGTAGTTACTTCATCCCTTTTAACAAATTATATAATGAAGCCAATAAGCAAACAAAGAGAAAACTAAAGAGAGTTTTTATACAAAAACAAGAGGAAGAGAATGGTGGAAAGAAGAAATTCTATTACAGTACTCGTTCAAGATGCTCATACCAGTCCCAAATGTCGAATACCCTAATATAATATCTCTGTTATTGGTGCCACAGTCTACCGTTCTGTAGTTACGATACCAAGAATAGTGTAAATCTGGCGATGGGATGGATCTTTCCTAAGCTTATACAATAATTTCAAATAGAAATTGCTCTGCCAAGATATTACACAAATGAAATACTATAAATGTTCGATTACGATTCACAGAGCAACTTTAAAGAAATGTTATTCATGCTGTTGTTAGCTGTCTCAGTTCAGCGTCACAGCTTACTTTTCAATTTATCGATTGATCTAAGTTGTTCAGAAGAATTTTCCGAGTCGATTAATTCAGCTTTACGTGACACGACCATCAGCTGTGCAGTTACTGAACGTGGTACCGAACATGACTACGTGCAAATGGTAAGTAAACCTACAGACAGTGACGTGGTACAAAACGGTTCTATTCTGGAACGCCTCACATTTTTAATTACTGAAGAAAGCTTCTATATTATCGCAGAGCAGATACACATACGAAGTATCGAGTATCTTATAACAAATCAAACAACTTTTCCAGCTACGAAACTCGTAGCAACACTGCCTGCTTTGATACACTCCATAGTCTTGAGATGAGTGTTCACTAACCCAGAGAGTAATTGTACGCTTCTTTGAATTAAGAACAATTGAGATTCCTCTCATACATTGGCAATGAAGTGATTGTGCATGTGGCTCTGAGCACTATGGGACTAAACTGCTGAGGTCATTAGTCCCCTAGAACTTAGAACTAGTTAAACCTAGCTAACCTAAGGACATCACAAACATCCATGCCCGAGGCAGGATTTGAACCTGCGACCGTAGCGGTCTTGCGGTTCCAGACTGCAGCGCCTTTAACCGCACGGCCACTACGGCCTGTGCATGTGGATTGAACTCCCTTCATCTACATCTGCACCTACATAAATACTCTGAAACCACTATGAAGTGCGGGGCTGAGGGTACTTAGCATGGTACCAAATGTAAAGGTATCTTCCCGTCCCAGTCGCGTGTGGGGCGCGGGCAGAGCGACTGCTTAAAAGTCTCTGTGTGCGCTGTAATTAGTGCAATCGTGTCTGCACGGTCCTACGGGGACTGTGCGGAAGGACTGTAGTATATTCCTAGATCCATAACTTAAAGTTAGCTATTCACATTTTTTTAGAAAGCTTTCGCGGGTAATTTGCGTCTATCTTTAAGAGTGTGCCATATCAGATTTAGCAGCATTTCCATAATATTCTCCCTTGAGTTAACCCTTTAAGTGATTCTAGTAAAGGTATACACCACTGGGTTAAATGCTGTTATTACCTCATGTATGTGGCAGTATGAGCTACCAATATGTTCCAAAAAGACACGCATAAAAACGGCATTTCTCCGGGGCTCATACTTCGAGTTTTATTGGTGAGACAAAGGTATCGTCAAGGATTTTGTAGAGTCCTTTGGTTAGAAACCACTTTTATACCAAACAGAAAGATCGTTTTACTGTAACTATTCTCTCTGTCCTCCTCCCCCTCTCTCTGTTCATCTCCTCCATTACTGATTATCCAGCCATCTTCTTTTCCCCTCTCTTTGCCCATGTCCTCCTCCCCCATCTGCCCATCCGCTCCTTCCCCTCTGTCCATCTCCTACTATCTAACTGAACTCTCTCCTGTCACTCCCTTCGTCAAACTCCTCCTCTCCCTCTCTCTATCCATCTCTCCCTCCCCCTCTCCTGCCTATCTCTTCCCCCCTTGTCCACATCCATCTCCTCCTCTTTCCTTTCTCCGTTGATTTCCCCTCCCTTATCTCTGTCCATGTCTTCTTCTTCCTATTTGTGACTATCTCCTCCTTCCCTTCGCTGTCTGTCTCTCAACGTTATCACTTTCACCCCAATAGGAGGCTGGCGGTTCTTACGCCGTAAGTATTTCTTTCTTGATTGTAACTAATATTTGAACTAAATGTGACTGAAACCGTTCCAGGGGTGAGGATGAGCTTTTTACCCGGGACTTTTCCCGCATACGTACACTACTGGCCATTAAAATTGCTACACCAAGAAGAAATGCAGATGATAGACGGGTATTTATTGGACAAATATATTATACTAGAACTGACATGTGATTACATTTTCACGCAATTTGGGTGCATAGATCCTGAGAAATCAGTACCCAGAACAACCACCTCTGGCCGTAATAACGGCCGTGATACGCCTCGGCATTGAGTCAAACAGAGCTTGGATGGCGTGTACAGGTACAGCTGCCCATGCAGCTTCAACGCGATACCACAGTTCATCAAGAGTAGAGACTGGCGTACTGTGACGAGACAGTTGCTCGGCCACCATTGACCAGACGTTTACGGTCGGTGAGAGATCTGGAGAATGTGCTGGCCAGGGCAGCAGTCGAAAATTTTCTGTATCCAGAAAGGCCCGTACAGGACCTGCAACATGCGGTCGTGCATTATCCTGCTGAAATGTAGGGTTTCGCAGGGATCGAAAGAAGGGTACAGCCACGGGTCGTAACACATCTGAAATGTAACGTCCACTGTTCAAATCGCTGTCAATGCGAACATGAGGTGACCGAGACGTGTAACCAATGGCACCCCATACCATCACGCCAGGTGATACGCCAGTACTGCGATGACGAGTACACGCTTCCAATGTGCGTTCACCGCGATGTCGCCAAACACGGGTGCGACCGTCATGATGCTGTAAACAGAACCTGGATTCATCCGAAAAAATGACGTTTTGTCATTCGTGCACCGAGGTACGTCATTGAGTACACCATCGCAGGCGCTCCTGTCTGTGATGCAGCGTCAAGGGTAACAGCAGCCATGGTCTCCGAGCTGATAGTCCATGCTGCTGCAAACGTCGTCGAACTGTTCGTGCAGATTGTTGCTCTCTTGCAAACGTCCCCATGTGTTGACACAGGGACCGGTACGTGGCTGCACGATCCGTTACAGCCATGCGGATAAGATGCCTGTCATCTCGACTGCTAGTGATACGAGGCCGTTGGGATCCAGCACGGCGTTCCGCATTGCCCTCCTGAATCCACCGATTCCATATTCTGCTAACAGTCATTGGATTTCGACCAATGCGAGCAGCAATGTCGCGATACGAGAAACCGCAATCGCGATAGGCTACAATCCGACCTTCATCAAAGTCGAAAACGTGATGGTACGCATTTCTCCTCCTTACACGAGGCATCACAACAACGTTTCACCGGGCAACGCCTGTCAACTGCTGTTTGGGTATGAGAAATCGGCTGGAAACTTTCCTCATGTCAGCTGGTTGTAGGTGTCGCCACCGGCGCCAACCTTGTGTGAATGCTCTGAAAAGCTAATCATTTGCATATCACAGCATCTTCTTCCTGTCGGCTAAATTTCGCGTCTGTAGCACGTCATCTTCGTGGTGTAGCAATTTTAATGGCCAGCAGTGTATATCTCATGTATATACCACATATGTTAAACACATTTCACACGTATTTGTACACATATTTCACCTGTATGTCTAGCGAACTTCGCCCTATAGTTTCATTTCCACGCAGCTTAATGTTTATGACGTCGTATCTCCTGAATTATATGCTTTACAGTGACACAATTTTGTATTTACATCCAGTGTTATGGGTTGTGAATAAAGTTGGTCCCAACAAAGTAATAAATTTAAACATCGTGCATGATGCAGCAGTTTTACAGGCATTTCAGTGATTGAAATCATATCTACTGAACCGTGTGTTTTACAGTGATGTATTTTTGTACGTAGATTTAGCGGAAAATGTGGATACTCTCTGCGAAAAATACTGCGAATAATGTTAGTTGCAACGAAGTAATCAATTTAAAAGTATTGCATGATACGGCAGTTTTCGCGCATTTGCTTTTTATGATGTCCTATCTCTTAAACTAAGAGACGTATAGTGATGTAACATTTCTGGTAGATTCAGTGGTGTATGTGAATACAGTCTGCAAAATGCGGCACGAATAAAGTTAGTATTAGAGAGGTAACAAAACATCATACTTCATGCGGTAGTTTTAAAGGATGAACAGCGAAAATGTATGAGATAAACTTTTTGCCTTGCCTCGTTTTGTGGGGATCGTCAACAAGAAAAAGTTTCTTAAAGGTTTGAAATTATGTGTAAATTTTGTTGCAAGTCTCTGAGTGCTCCCTTTTTCAAAATATTCGCTGACTAAATTATGAGGTTTCACGTGTCGTGGGCTACACTCCTTTTTTCACCGCCATACCTTGGATAGGTAAGTGGTTCTTACCCCCACAGTGATTCTTTCGAGACAGTAAGTGATACGTGTACTAAGTTTGGTTGAAATCTGTCCAGCAGTTTAGGAGGAGATGTACGTACACATAAAAGCATACGTACACAGAGTGAATCGCCTCAAACGTGCGTCGCAAATATTGCGGAAGAGGAAAGCGCTATTGATGTACTGTTTTCGCAGAATGGATTAGTAGCCAGGGGCTCGTATTGTTAGCCAAAAAACAAATCGTATTAATACTTATTTTTGTAGAAACATACACTTTTACCGAGCGAGGTGGTGCAGTGGTTAACACATTGGACTCAGATTCGGGAGGACGGTGTTTCAAACCCGCGTCCGGCCATCCTGATCTAGGTTTTCTGTGATTTCCTAATCGCTTTAGGCAAATGCCGGGATGGTTCCTTTGAAAGGGCACGTCCGACTTCCTTCCCTAATCCGACCGGAACGATGACCTCGCTGTTTGGTCCCTTCCTCCAAATCATCCAACCAAACATGCACTTTTTTAAACAGAATAACATTATTGACATTAACAAACTAAAAGTAGGGTGAATCAGAATGTCAGTGGCGTTTCTTGCAGTATTCTAGTGCGAGTCGTTTACGAGAATTTGAAAAGTCTCCACACCGACACTTGTTTGTGCTACTGAACTTGCTTAGTTGCCAGGTAGGATGTTGTTATTTTTGTTAGAGTGTGCTTGTGTCTTCCTTGATTGCATTGCGACTTGCTGGTCAGTTAATGTGTGACAGATTTTTTTTACCCTATACGGGACAAACGTTCAGTTGGGCAAAAAACCAGGATTTCATTTTTTTAACCCGGTACAAATAAAAAACAAGATTACTTTTTCTGGTTTATCGGTCTTTATCACGCTTTATCGAATAATGTGTAAGTTTTAACATGATTTTTCTTGATTTTACATATCTGGAAAAAAAAATCAATGCAGTTATAAGCGTGGTTGAAAATGGTCATTAACTTACTTTTTATCAAATTCGCGGTACATTTATTTCGTATATCAGTCGATATTAATGCCATCTGGGAAAAATCCCTTTCCATGATGCAAATGGAACTAGAGATATTCAAGATGAACGATAAGACCTGAAAAATTTTGGGGATTTCACTCTTGGAAAACCCTTTCATGATTTTCTTTCATTTCTCAATCGCACTCTTATTTTTAGCATCAAAAGACTGTGCTATGTCCAGGCCTCTTTTAATTATTTGAAATTCTTCGTATAAGGAGTTCATGTTCAATTAATCGATCCTTAAAAGTTCCGCAGCTTTTTGAAAATGGTCGTAATTTACTGGTGATTTTAAGTTTAAAAACAGCATCTTGAAAAGGATGTCGTTTTCCGAAAAATCATATCATGGTAACAAATATCCTACAAAATTAGCGTAGAACTGTAGAAAATCGTTCCGATTAGATTCTTTTGCGTTAGTGCCTAATTCACTAATTATTTCTCTTGGATTACTTCCCAAAAAGATGTCTTTTATTCTTTGCTCAATCTTCTTGCGAATCCCATGCACTTCAGTATGCATCTCAACAACTGACAGAGAATCTGATTCAATGGAGATTGTTGTTTTCTACTGGGAACATTACGTTACGTACGAACGACAGAGACGCCAAAAATTTTTCTCTTCTTCTCTTCACATGTGATTATCTTTTCCAATAGACGAGGACATTACCTGCGGAATTCCAGAAAATGAGATTTTAGTGCAGGCCATATTTTTAATAGTGTTTCGACAGCAGGACTACGAGATAAAAATATCTGGCAACATGTCTTATTATTTCTTCCCAGTGAATCTCGTTCGCTTCAAATTGGAGTTGCAGGTCCGCTCTTCCTTTCACAGATGAACTGACTGCATATTTTCACTATCAAACTTCCTGCATCCACATCCAGTTTATCAGTACTGTATTTTGCAACATTGTGGAGAATATGGACGGGCCGACCAACTTTACAATTTTATCATTTTCAGTTAAAAGATGTATACAAATGGAATGGTTTCTGCCGAAGTTTACATTAGTGTTGTCAGGGGCGAATGCCGAAACTTATTTACAGACAATCCATTCTTCTCCAATGTACAGTCGTGCTCAAAAGTATCCGAACGACCTCAATTGCATTTCGCCTGATTCGCATTCAACCCACATAACGCAGCTGTCTAGCAGGTCCTCTAATCGCTCCTGGGTACAGTCGTTTGACTATTGAAAATGGTCCCAACAAGTCACCACTAGAAAACACTGCTCTGTATCGCAATAACTCAAGATGTAAAGTAATACCACGACACTACAAATACACTCATGGAAATTGAAATAAGAACACCGTGAATTCATTGTCCCAGGAAGGGGAAACTTTATTGACACATTCCTGGGGTCAGATACATCACATGATCACACTGACAGACCCACAGGCACATAGACACAGGCAACAGAGCATGTACAATGTCGGCACTAGTACAGTGTATATCCACATTTCGCAGCAATGCAGGCTGCTATTCTCCCATGGAGACGATCGTAGAGATGCTGGATGTAGTCCTGTGGATCGGCTTGCCATGCCATTTCCACCTGGCGCCTCAGTTGGACCAGCGTTCGTGCTGGACGTGCAGACCGCGTGAGACGACGCTTCATCCAGTCCCAAACATGCTCAATGGGGGACAGATCCGGAGATCTTGCTGGCCTGGGTAGTTGACTTACACCTTCTAGAGCACGTTGGGTGGCACGGGATACATGCGGACGTGCATTGTCCTGTTGGAACAGCAAGTTCCCTTGCCGGTCTAGGAATGGTAGAACGATGGGTTCGATGACGGTTTGGATGTACCGTGCACTATTCAGTGTCCCCTCGACGATCACCAGTGGTGTACGGCCAGTGTAGGAGATCGCTCCCCACACCATGATGCCGGGTGTTGGCCCTGTGTGCCTCGGTCGTATGCAGTCCTGATTGTGGCGCTCACCTGCACGGCGCCAAACACGCATACGACCATCATTGGCACCAAGGCAGAAGCGACTCTCATCGGTGAAGACGACACGTCTCCATTCGTCCCTCCATTCACGCCTGTCGCGACACCACTGGAGGCGGGCTGCACGATGTTGGGGCGTGAGCGGAAGACGGCCTAACGGTGTGCGGGACCGTAGCCCAGCTTCATGGAGACGGTTGCGAACGGTCCTCGCCGATACCCCAGGAGCAACAGAGTCCCTAATTTGCTGGGAAGTGGCGGTGCGGTCCCCTACGGCACTGCGTAGGATCCTACGGTCTTGGCGTGCATCCGTGCGTCGCTGCGGTCCGGTCCCAGGTCGACGGGCACGTGCACCTTCCGCCGACCACTGGCGACAACATCGATGTACTGTGGAGACCTCACGCCCCACGTGTTGAGCAATTCGGCGGTACGTCCACCCGGCCTCCCGCATGCCCACTATACGCCCTCGATCAAAGTCCGTCAACTGCACATACGGTTCACGTCCACGCTGTCGCGGCATGCTACCAGTGTTAAAGACTGCGATGGAGCTCCGTATGCCACGGCAAACTGGCTGACACTGACGGCGGCGGTGCACAAATGCAGCGCAGCTAGCGCCATTCGACGGCCAACACCGCGGTGCCTGGTGTGTCCGCTGTGCCGTGCGTGTGATCATTGCTTGTACAGCCCTCTCGCAGTGTCCGGAGCAAGTATGGTGGGTCTGACACACCGGTGTCAATGTGTTCTTTTTTCCATTTCCTGGAGTGTATATGGGAACACCTTATCACAGATAAGACTGTCCTTAAGGCTTGTAAGCTCACATTTATTACAATAAATGACATACCTGAAATGTTACCACTCTCATTATTAACTGAGATATATAATGCACGTAGCAAGTTCGTCGTCTTCATGATGTCCTCTTCAAAGAAACATACCGTACTTATTATTTAACACAAAATGAGATTAAAAATTTAAGTTATTCACGAGCAGCTAGTTGAGGATATGTATGAACTTCATATTACACGACGAACCGTCTCGTTCTGCATATGGTTTCTAACCCAGGTCATGCAGACTAAGCAAAGATATCTTGACTGGCGGAAACTAACAGTCATTCCTGATTAGGCATACAGATAGTGATATACCTCGATTTTAGACAGTACCAGTTAGCAAGTACCAACTTTAAAATACATCACGCAAGCATTTTTAACGGACCCGAATTCCTACCCAGCACCTATTGCCCCTGTTAACGAAATACGAGAGATGTTAAATATTGCTTCTTAACAAGTAACTTACTGGAATTGCCCTGAGGTAAAGCTTTGTGTTGGACAGGGATTCGAACCCAGAACCTAATCGGATAGATATCGACGCACAATCAACTGTGACATTTCGGATTTTTTCGGCAGTAGCTAGATGTTTTAACTGAAATGACGAGACGAAACATTAATTTTTTTTCCTTGCCAGGACTTCAACCCGGCACCTATCGCTGTTATTTTCTAGAGAAAACGAACGTTAAATATGGGTTTGTTGCACCAGCAGCGACATGTAAGCATGTTTGAACTAGAAATAATAATACGACGAAGAGTTCGGTGCTGACTAGGAATAGAGCTCCACACATATCGTTGTTGACTACACACAAAGAGACGTCAGCTACCGAATTTTTCTCCAGCTCGGACTAACATCTTGAACTTACAGTGATCTCGTAAATAGTTCTGTGTCTCACTGGGAGTCAAAAACGTCACATGTCGTTAGTGTTGACAACGAATGAAAATACATTAAAAATCAAAATTATTATCCACCAGCAGATAGGTGTTCTCATGCTAAAGCTTGATAATACATAATGAAATCTTTAGTGCCAGGTCAGGATTCGAACCCATTCACGCCCAATATGTGGAGATGTTGAGGAGTCTGCAGTTTTGAACAAACAACAAATTGTAGCCGAGCTGTATTGTCACGAAGGGATCAAATTCCGCGTTAAGGACGGTCTGATTTGCATTTCTCAGTTCAGAGCCAATTTTATCGACATTCAGAAGCTCAGATAAAAGATGGAATAAGTGTCCTGTGAGCCTACATAGCTTTTGTTTCGTCACTAGAAATAAATAACTAGTATAAGAAAGGTTACTGGTGATAAGAGTTTCTATATGTCGCCACTCCAGACTTCATTGTGGTTCAACCTAACGTCTACTTGGTAGAGAAGGAATTTTTAATGTTAATTTCAGACCATAATGCCATTATATCTTCTTCACTTGGTGTAGCCAGAAGAGAACGGAATCTGTCTCTCCCTATCTAAAACCATTGATAGAAGTTGGAATCGAACCCAGACCACACATATTCAAACAAATCATCAGTCCAACAGACCACCAAACCCTCTTCTCTGTGGCTCATTTTTCTATCGTAACGCCGTTGCGCCACGCTGGTTGAGAATTCTGACACACAGGCTCCCTGTAGTAATTTGCAGCATGTTCAGTAAGATTCATTTACTTGGTTGACCGAATCACCATAAACTAGCTGCTTCAGCTACCCAGTGGGTACATTCGATTTTATTTTGTAATCACCGGAATAAAATCACGTAACTGCCACCTACACAGAACTGCCAACAGTGTAAGATGCAGAAATTGAAATAGGAAGTATTTCTTTCCACTTGAGCTACTCTATTGCGCTATCTCTTTGTTGAGAACGTCGTGCAGTGCAAATGTGGTATTTCATAAATAAAGTTTTGTATTCCTAGAAACCCAAAATTTGCCTGTCAGCGGCGGGAAGAGGAGTTACCTGGTGTGCAGCATTGTTAAGTTTTTCATCATTGCACTATGAGCCGAAAGTATTTTCTTGCGATTTCCTTATCGACGTTTGATCTGACTGCTTGTAGCTCTTTCACAGAAGGGATAAAAACGGTACAGTCAGTGAGACTAAAACTGCGAACCATAACGGACGCTTTTTCACAGGTTAGCACGTTACCACCGAGCTGGCGAAGAAGTATGTGTCTCAGCTTCCTTTTACGATATCAATAGTGCCTAGAACTCGTAAACCGCTATTTAAAGGACGAGAGTAGTTGCGATTCCACGTGCAACGACTTTCCTGGGCTGAAAACCGTAAATTTACAATCTTTTTTAACACCTCAAGCGATAATAACTCAGATTATTCAATGGAAATGACAGGTAAAATCAAGTGAACTTTGAGGCTTAATTCCGTGCACACCTGGAAGTAACTCTTCGATCACAGAGTTGCCAAACATACGGTGCCTTGTTGCCAAATCTCAGTTACAGTACCAGCAGGAAGAAGACGAACCGATGTGATCGTACAGCGGGCTGGGAAGTGACCACAGCTGATGTCTCCAAGTCGCGGCTGCTACGGCCTGGAATACGCAATGCGTCTGAATCGTATTTCTGTAATTAGGTTTAGGGACTGGAGCGTAGTTACTAATAATACTCAGAACTGACTGCAAACTAAGCATCATAAATCAGTAACTCTCATAGTTGTTTTTATATTTCTTTCGTAAGTGTACTCAAAACTAAGAAACTCATTCACAGACGTTTTCTTGCCTCGCCGATAGTCGAGCACAACAAACAAATACAAATAAAAAAAAAGAATGTGTGTGTGTGGGTGTGATAGAGAGAGAGAGAGAGAGAGAGAGAGAGAGAGAGAGAGAGAGAGAGAGAGAGATAAAAATCAAAAAGAATGAGAGAGAGAGAGAGTAAAAAATTGTTGTAAAGCAATTGAATCATAGTATGTAAAGAAATCTTTCATTAAAATGACACGTTCCACGTCATTACGAAATATCTTATTCATGATATATGAAACAAGAATTGATATAATATAATCTAATCATATCATATTGATGACTAGCCATGAAGAGTCATCAATTGCTGAAACTTTTGCCAATACCAGTAACCAAATCTGAACTTGAAAATAAAAGACGACAATTTTTGTAATAAACCGGGACTCCTATCAAGACCCTTTCGTCCCTGTTATCTAACCACGAAAGATGTCTGATATACCTCCATTCTGAAGTAACAAAGTGTGCATGAATTCAAAGATGAAATGCATGATGTGAAGTTCTGTGACGGAGATACGATCCCAACACGTTATCGGTTTGTTAACTAAGTGCTGCTAGGTGTTTGAATCTAAAATAAGGATACAAACTTTTGTGCCTAAGTGACAATCGAACTGCACACCTACCGTGCATCCACGAATATAGCTTAGATATCAGTTGCTTACTCCCCAACGGTAAGATGTGTGCGTGTTTGACCAGAAATAACGACACCTATTGCGATTGTTGGCAACACATGAAGAGACATTAAAAATGCACGTTAATTTTCACTAGCAGGACGGTGTGCACGTGATAGGGCTTGAAATGAAATTATGAATATTTTTGTATTAGATCAGGATTCGGACCCACATGCTTACCTTTGGAGGAGACCTAGAAAAGATTGCAGTCTTGGGAAAAGGAACGAAATGATTGAACTATACTGTTCCGAGAGAGTCAGATCCTCGAAAGAGGAGATAGGAATTCGAATCACAGCCCAGCACCAAATTTTTCAACGCCTCTAGTTCAATAAAGTACAAGTAAAATAAGAGTCCTGTCCTTTAAATGGCAATCGCTTCATCAAATAAAATAAAATTTTCTAATGTAAGTAAGTTTACTGGCGACTGTATTTCTGTTTACCATGACTTCCGCTATGTCATTTCGCAACGTAAACCGGCTCTGCCCAGTTGGTAATGAAGGAACGTGATGTTTAATGCGGATTCTGGATTATAACGTCTTTGTCTTGAGGTTACACAGAGGTAATGTAAATCTGTTTGTGCCTCTTAAAAGTAAATGCCTGAACCCACGCATTGCACCTGTGATAGTTCGTTAATAATCGAATTATCCGGTAACTTCACACTTCCCAGTGGATTTTCTCGAACTACGAAATTTGCAGAATTTGTGAAAATATCAAAATGGCTTCACATCGAGCCTATGATGCCTAGAAGAGTCTTTACATCCTGCTGACATGAGAATAGCATAATCTCCGCGTCAGAAGCTTGCTTCTACTTAACCATTTAATAAACTCGCGTTTTTTCCGCCGTGACTAATTTTGTAAGCTAAGCACATCATCCGTTACAGCTGGGGCTGGGAAATGTGGCCACAATGATCTGGTGGAACGAACTATCACAGGTGCAATGCGTGGGTTCAGGCATTTACTTTTAAGAGGCACAAACAGATTTACTTTACCTCTTGTAACCTCAAGACAAAGACGTTATAATCCAGAATCCGCATTAAACATCACGTTCCTTCATTACCAACTGGGTTTACGTTGCGAAATGACATAGCGGAAGTCATGGTAAACAGAAATTTAGTCGCCAATAAACTTACTTACATAAGAAAATTTTATTTTATTTGATGAAGCGATAGCCATTTAAAGGACAGGGCTCTTATTTTACTTGTACTTTATTGAACTAGAGACGTTGAAAAATTTGGTGCTGGGCTGTGATTCGAATTCCTATCTCCTCTTTCGAGGATCTGACTCTCTCGGAACAGTATAGTTCAATCATTTCGTTCCTTTTCCCAAGACTGCAATCTTTTCTAGGTCTCCTCCAAAGGTAAGCACGTGGGTCCGAATCCTGATCTAATACAAAAATATTCATAATTTCATTTCAAGCCCTATCACGTGCACACCGTCCTGCTAGTGAAAATTAACGTGCATTTTTAATGTCTCTTCATGTGTTGCCAACAATCGCAATAGGTGTCGTTATTTCTGGTCAAACACGCACACATCTTACCGTTGGGGAGTAAGCAACTGATATCTAAGCTATATTCGTGGATGCACGGTAGGTGTGCAGTTCGATTGTCACTTAGGCACAAAAGTTTGTATCCTTATTTTAGATTCAAACACCTAGCAGCACTTAGTTAACAAACCGATAACGTGTTGGGATCGTATCTCCGTCACAGAACTTCACATCATGCATTTCATCTTTGAATTCATGCACACTTTGTTACTTCAGAATGGAGGTATATCAGACATCTTTCGTGGTTAGATAACAGGGACGAAAGGGTCTTGATAGGAGTCCCGGTTTATTACAAAAATTGTCGTCTTTTATTTTCAAGTTCAGATTTGGTTACTGGTATTGGCAAAAGTTTCAGCAATTGATGACTCTTCATGGCTAGTCATCAATATGATATGATTAGATTATATTATATCAATTCTTGTTTCATATATCATGAATAAGATATTTCGTAATGACGTGGAACGTGTCATTTTAATGAAAGATTTCTTTACATACTATGATTCAATTGCTTTACAACAATTTTTTACTCTCTCTCTCTCTCATTCTTTTTGATTTTTATCTCTCTCTCTCTCTCTCTCTCTCTCTCTCTATCACACCCACACACACACATTCTTTTTTTTTATTTGTATTTGTTTGTTGTGCTCGACTATCGGCGAGGCAAGAAAACGTCTGTGAATGAGTTTCTTAGTTTTGAGTACACTTACGAAAGAAATATAAAAACAACTATGAGAGTTACTGATTTATGATGCTTAGTTTGCAGTCAGTTCTGAGTATTATTAGTAACTACGCTCCAGTCCCTAAACCTAATTACAGAAATACGATTCAGACGCATTGCGTATTCCAGGCCGTAGCAGCCGCGACTTGGAGACATCAGCTGTGGTCACTTCCCAGCCCGCTGTACGATCACATCGGTTCGTCTTCTTCCTGCTGGTACTGTAACTGAGATTTGGCAACAAGGCACCGTATGTTTGGCAACTCTGTGATCGAAGAGTTACTTCCTGGTGTGCACGGAATTAAGCCTCAAAGTTCACTTGATTTTACCTGTCATTTCCATTGAATAATCTGAGTTATTATCGCTTAAGGTGTTAAAAAAGATTGTAAATTTACGGTTTTCAGCCCAGGAAAGTCGTTGCATGTGGAATCGCAACTACTCTCGTCCTTTAATAACCGGTTTACGAGTTCTAGGCACTATTAATATCGTAAGAGGAAGCTGAGACACATACTTCTTCGCCAGCTTTGTGGTAACGTGCTGACCTGTGAAAAAGCGTCTGTTACGGTTCGCAGTTCCAGTGTCACTGACTGTACTGTTTTTATCCCTTCTGTGAAAGAGCTACAAGCAGTCAGATCAAACGTCGATAAGGAAATCGCAAGAAAATACTTTCGGCTCATAGTGCAATGATGAAAAACTTACAATGCTGCACACCAGGTAACACCTCTTCCCGCTGCTGACAAGCAAATTTTGGGTTTCTAGGAATACAAAACTTTATTTATGAAATACCACATTTGCACTGCACGACGTTCTCAACAAAGAGATAGCGCAATAGAGTAGCTCAAGTGGAAAGAAATACTTCCTATTTCAATTTCTGCATCTTACACTGTTGGCAGTTCTGTGTAGGTGGCAGTTACGTGATTTTATTCCGGTGATTACAAAATAAAATCGAATGTACCCACTGGGTAGCTGAAGCAGCTAGTTTATGGTGATTCGGTCAACCAAGTAAATGAATCTTACTGAACATGCTGCAAATTACTACAGGGAGCCTGTGTGTCAGAATTCTCAACCAGCGTGGCGCAACGGCGTTACGATAGAAAAATGAGCCACAGAGAAGAGGGTTTGGTGGTCTGTTGGACTGATGATTTGTTTGAATATGTGTGGTCTGGGTTCGATTCCAACTTCTATCAATGGTTTTAGATAGGGAGAGACAGATTCCGTTCTCATCTGGCTACACCAAGTGAAGAAGATATAATGGGATTATGGTCTGAAATTAACATTAAAAATTCCTTCTCTACCAAGTAGACGTTAGGTTGAACCACAATGAAGTCTGGAGTGGCGACATATAGAAACTCTATCACCAGTAACCTTTCGTATACTAGTTATTTATTTCTAGTGACGAAACAAAAGCTATGTAGGCTCACAGGACACTTATTCCATCTTTTATCTGAGCTTCTGAATGTCGATAAAATTGGCTCTGAACTGGAAATGCAAATCAGACCGTCCTTAACGCGGAATTTGATCCCTTCGTGACAATACAGCTCGGCTACAATTTGTTGTTTGTTCAAAACTGCAGACTCCTCAACATCTCCACATATTGGGCGTGAATGGGTTCGGATCCTGGCCTGGCACTAAAGATTTCATTATGTATTATCAAGCTTTAGCATGAGAATACCTATCTGCTGGTGGATAATAATTTTGATTTTTAATGTATTTTCATTCGTTGACAACACCAACGACATGTGACGTTTTTGACTCCCAGTGAGACACAGAACTATTTACGAGATCACTGTAAGTTCAAGATGTTAGTCCGAGCTGGAGAAAAATTCGGTAGCTGACGTCTCTTTGTGTGTAGTCAACAACGATATGTGTGGAGCTCTATTCCTAGTCAGCACCGAACTCTTCGTCATATTATTATTTCTAGTTCAAACATGCTCACATGTCGCTTCTGGTGCAACAAACCCATATTTAACGTACGTTTTCTCTAGAATATAACAGCAATAGGTGCCAGGTTGGAGTCATGGCAAGGAAAAAAATTAATGTTTCGTCTCGTCATTTCAGTTAAAACATCTAGCTACTGCCGAAAAAATCCGAAATGTCACAGTTGATTGTGCGTCGATATCTATCCGATGAGGCTCTGGGTTCGAATCCCTGTCCAACACAAAGCTTTACCTCAGGGCAGTTCCAGTAGTTCGTTAACAGGGACAATAGGTGCTGGGTAGGAATTCGGGTCCGTTAAAAATGCTTGCGTGATGTAATTTAAAGTTGGTATTTGCTAACTGATACTGTCTAAAATCGAGGTATATCACTATCTGTATGCCTAATCAGGAATGACTGTTAGTTTCTGTCAGTCAAGATATCTTTGCTTAGTCTGCATGACCTGGGTTTGAATCCATATTCGGAACGAGGCGGTTCGTCGTGTCATTTGAAGTTCATACATATCCTCAACTAGCTGCTCGTGAATAACTTAAATTTTTAATCTCATTTTGTGTTAAATAATAAGTACGGTATGTTATTTTGAAGAGGACATCATGAATACGACGAATTTGCTACGTGCATTATATATCTCAGTTAATAATGAGAGTGGTAACATTTCAGGTATGTCATTTATTGTAATAAATGGGAGCTTACAAGCCTTAAGGACAGTCTTATCTGTGATAAGGTGTTCCCATATATTTGTAGTATCGTGGTATTACTTTACATCTTGAGTTATTGCGATACAGAGCAGTGTTTTCTAGTGGTGACTTGTTGGGACCATTTTCAACATTCAAACGACTGTACCCAGAAGCGATTAGAGGACCTGCTAGACAGCTGCGTTATGTGGGTTGAATGCGAATCAGGCGAAATGCAATTCAGGTCGTTGCGATACTTTTGAGCATGACTGTACGTATTATAACTTCGCAGCTTGATGTGCACATTCATCGATATATTCTACAAATTGCAGTAGACGGTTTACAAAGAATGGTAAGGTAATTGGAAATAATTTTCGCTTTTTTTAGCTTCATTTATTTATTTATTTGTATTTGTTGCTCTAGAAAACTGTAGATTTTTTCCTTGAATGGTCATTAAAATATTTCTAACAAATTCTTTGCCCAATACTTCGCATACAATAACTTCCGCTCTTCTTCTTCAGTAGCTAAAACTTCGAGCGATTTTTGAATCACTGCAGATATATGGTAACGATTTGCGTGAGAATTCCGTACTATTGTAACGAAGAGAATTCTTTACCGTGTGATAAGCAGATGTGCGTAGTTCAGCAGTAATCTTGTCCGTCTTTGAGGCAGATGGTTCAGGCTTCGAGAAATATTTGGATAAGTTACCTAATGCTCTATTGCTTACAACAGTCATGTGGGATTTAGTAGACGTATGTTGTTATACATCAGCAACACCTCCATGAACACACGAGAAATCTTTATTGCACAGGCGATAGTACGCTTTGTACGAGTTTACTTTTGCTTGTCTTAACCAGGAATAACTATTGTCCTATTCGGATTACACTTAGTAAGCCTTTTTGGTTTCCTTAGAAGGTATTCCATCACTTCTTGACGAATTATCTGTGTTAAAATCACTTAAATCACTGATTTTGCCTGTAGTTTCAGAAATAGTTCATAAGCGTAGCACGTTCAAGAATCAGCAGTTCTCGCAAAACAACGAACGGTATTTAAACCAGAATGATAATCAAGAATGGAACTAAAAAATTCTTCCACTGTGGTTGACATAGCATTTAAACGAGTTAGCAAACGAACGAAAACGTTAAATACAAAATTGTAGAAAGAAAGTGAAATGGGTAACAAACAAGTAGAAGTATGTAAAAGAAACAGACACAGAGGCAAACGGAGGCGCGCGGCGCCGCTTGAGAGGGTGGGAATCAGTGTTTATCTGCCCCGCCCGGCAATATCATAGACTGATAACCGAGCTAATCGCATCTTCATGCGGTATGTGCTTAGATATTAGGTACTTATCAGCTGCAGCGCGAAAGATTTTGTAATAATAATCGAACAAGGTTGAAATGGGGACAGAGCCTGTCCCGGCGGTACATGCTTGAAATACGGGACGTCTGCCACTGACACTCCAAGCAGTAGGTCGTAAGTGGATGTTGGGATTTACCAATGCAGAAAAACTGTCTTGCTCATGATGTACGGAGACTGCAGGAAGAATGCAATTCGCGCTTGTATGGTGTATGCGACAGGATATCCCAATGGACGTCAGTCATCTCAGCTAGACCACGTAACAGAAGAAAACAAGTGACGACAGAAGAGTGGGACATTCATGTTCTTGATGCTGTTGCACTTTATCCGCATGATAGCTCCCTAGCAATTGGACTAAAAAGTGACTTGAGTCAGGCAAGTGTCCTACGCATTTCCCATTGACATAGGTTCCATTCCTACCACATTTCTTTTCATCAACGGCTGCGTGGAACCGATTATTAGAATCGTGTTACTTCTGTACATAGTCATTAATACAGAATACTCCAGATGTATCTCGTTTAGAGATAAAATCACATTTACCAATTGTAAGTACGCTGTTGTTTACGTTTTTATATTGGTAACGCCACGTAGCGCTCTGTATGAAAATCACTGACTGTGCTGTGTGCAATCTGTGGCTGGTTGGCATTGTTGGAAATCCACTACTTCCGTGTGCATTTTCTTTTACTGCTCAGACTCTGAGAAGAAAACTGCAATTACTACTGTGATGAATGATCAGGACTGTCTTTGTGGACTGTGAGAAAATCTTTGCTTTTAACCAACAGTGTATCAATAAGTGTGTGCATTTGATATCTTTGTTATTGTAATTACGAAAAATTTTTTCAAATCTGTATTGGCCACTGCCTAAAACAATTTGTAAAATTTTTGTGGGGAGCATGGGGGCTATGTAAGTAGGCTGCTGTTTAGGTTTTTATGTTGGGAACGCCACGTAGCGCTCTGTATGAAAATCACTGACTGTGCTGTGTGCAATCTGTGGCTGGTTGGCATTGTTGGAATATTCGCTATTGCAATGTTGGGAAGTTGGATGTGAACAGCGCGTAGCGTTGCGCAGTTAGAGGTGAGACGCCAGCAGTGGTGGATGTGAGGAGAGAGATAGCAGAATTTTGAGAGCGGTCAATCTGGACGTGTGTCCATCAGAAATAGTAAATTTGTAATACTGTATATCATTATACATATCAAAATCTTTCATTTGCTAACTATGCCTATCAGTAGTTACTGCCTTCAGTAGTTAGAATCTTTTATTTAAATGGCAGTAGTTGTGCTCGCTGTATTGCAGTAGTTCGAGTAACGAAGATTTTTGTGAGGTAAGTGATTCATGAAAGGTATAGGTTATTGTTAGTCAGGGCCATTCTTTTGTAGGGATTATTGAAAGTCAGATTGCGTTGCGCTAAAAATATTGTGTGTCAGTTTAGTGTTGATCAGAATAAATAAAGAAATGTCTGAGTACGTTCAGTTCTGCTTACCTGTTTGAAAATCAAATAACGTAAGGGCTTTATCAGCACAGTGATTCATAAATTTTCCAAAGAGGACGTTTCACAATCATGGCCAGTAAACTGCCGAAGCATGTACTATTGGTCTGTTGAAAATTCCCGTTGCCTTCGTCAGGTGGGACGTCAGCGTCCACGGAATGTAAATTTGTGGTGTGGGATAGTGAATCAATAGATCAAATTTTTCAGAGACGGAACACTGAACGCGCACAAGAATCGCAGCCTCGTAACAGACCATCGGCAGCCTTTTCGGACATCTTTGCTGAAATACTAGCGCGGTACAGCAGTCGCTCCATGCCACAATGGAAGCGTGTATTGCCACTGCTGGTGGTCTTTTTGAACACAACCTGTGGTGGTCGATTGTCTCGTTGCTGGTCAGAATGCACATAACTTCCACTTGTTTTCTTCTTTAGTGTATGTTCCCATAGGTATAGTATAAGGATCGGCGTGAGAACTTTTTAAAGTACGATATCTCGTAAACGACTGGCACTAGAATTCTGCAACAGACGCCACTGGCCTTCTAAATTACCCTACTTTTAATTTAGCTAATGTCAGTAGACATTGTTCCACTTAAAAAGGGTATGTCTGCACAAAAACACACTTTGCAAGTATTATTACAATCTGTTTATTGGCCAATCATATGAGCAGCTGACTACCAATCCATTCTGAAAGAACAGCACATCAACAGCACATTCCATTTCTGTAATATTTGCAGTGCAAGTTTTAGATGATTCACACATACATATACATTTATATCAATTTTTAAAATTTGTATGGATTACCTTCGCGGTGCTTACGCAAAATGTACGTTGGTGGCACCAGAGTCGTTCTGCAGACAGCGGCAAAAGCTGGTTTTCTAATTTTTCTCAATAGCATTTCGCTAAATTAACGTCATCTTCCATCCAGGGATTCCCACCTGTGCTCACTAAGCTTTGCCCTAACAGTCGCGTGTTGATTGAGCTTACAGGTAACAAATCGAGTGTGAGGCATTGTATTTGTCTATACTACTGAAATGTTAGCAAAGTCTGGAGCATGGAACTGGAGGTATAGGTCGTAAATATAATACTCTGTCGCAAATATTTCTTTTATTCCTAGATGTATTAACATGGGAAATTTAGCACAATTTTAAAAAAAAGCTATCCATATTAATTTTAAAGAACAACAATACCATTTCCCAAATTACGCTTCAAAATTAACAAATAGAAAGAACATTTCAAAACAATCTCTTCTGTAGTAAATTCACCGAGCAAATACTTGGTAGCTCAGTCACAGCTGGCTTCTGCTAGTTCAGTTGCGAAAAGCGACACTAGCAATCCAATTTATGAGTGGCACTCACATGCAAAAACGAACACCTGCCGCAACGGGACCTTGGAATAATTCATTTCAAAAGTAATTACCACAAACGGTAAGAGATTCATCCCACTGGGAGACGAGACAGTCAACTCCCATTTTGTAGAATGCAGTCGGCCACTGACAAATCTACAGCCGCATGCACTTTTGCACTTCCTCGTCCGACTGTCACACATATCTTCTTCATTTCGCTAAAGATGTGAAAAATCACACGGTGATATATCCGAGCTGTATGGAGGATGTTGCTATCTTCCCTATCGTCTATCATCATATCTTCTTAAAATCTGAATATTATTTCGTTTTTTTCTCTTTCAGTTTATAATGTATTTTTAATTTATTATTACTTCCATTATGTTTGCTGAAACAATAAATGCTGTTTTGTAATATGGATTATGTTTTGTAACCTACATGAAAAGCTTTAAAATGAACGACCTGTTATAAAATGTAAGGCAACAAGTCTCTAAAAGAGGAACAAATCAAATCAAAGCAAATTCCTCAAATCAAAATAAATTCCCAACCAAATCGCTGAAGCGTAAACTTTGTCTGACTCGCAGGGTGAGGAGGGCGGTGCGTTATCGTGCAACAGGATGATTCTGCCCAACAGCATTCCTGTGCGTTTTGTCTTTATGATGCAACGAAGTTTCTGTGAAGTGCCTACATAGCGCTGCGCACTGATTGTGGTTCCACCCTCGAGGAACTCCACGAGCACAGAGCCGCTGCAGTCGAAGAAGGAGGTCACCACGACCTTGCCGGAATTTGTCTGAACAGTTTTGGATTTCTTTGGCGGGGGTATGTGGGATGTTTCCACTGTTGGCTTCGCCGTTTGTTCTCGAGTTGTCGGAATGCTGTGGGACAGAATTATCCTATTGAACGATAACGCCCTCCCCCACACTTTCAATCAGAGAAGGTCACGCTCCAGCGATTTGGTTGGAAACAATGCAACAGCCTCCTTAGAGCCCGGATCTTTCACTGTGTGAGTTTCACAACTTTGGCAACCTGTAGAGAGACGTGCGTGGACGTCTTCGTCAGTCATGCGACGAAGTGCAAGAGTGGTTGCGGTGTGGATCATCAGCGGCTGATCGCATTGTATGAAACAGGAATCGATCGTCTGTCTCCCAGTGGGATAAATGTCACAATGCGTGTGGTGATTACTTTTGAATGGAACCATTCCATGGCCCCCTTGTGGCACGTGTTTGGTTTTCATTTGACTGCCCGTTACATTACAAAATAAGAGAGCAGAACTAGACAAATAATATACACCATTACACAAAGGGAAATACATCCATCTAATTACCAATGAAAACTTAAATTCGTACCAAAAATACTTTCAGCATAAACAATATCCAGCACATACTTAACCATGTAATCATTATGCGTATAAAAATGAACAAAAGAATTCATATCAAAGCAAGACATGGTCCATAGCCCTTAAAAAATTATCAGCTTCTACAGAAGTAGATTTTAAACAAATTATCTAAAATAAAACCATTACCACCACGTATAAGTTACTTAAGAAGGGTGTCATTACTTTTATTTTAATTCACTAAAGTCCATTCACAAGCACTAACGTATCTTTAGCGAATCCTTCACGTACAGCCGAAGTTTAACAAGTTCACCAGAACAAACAGGTTCCAGGTACGTTGATGAAATTCCAATGAGAGCATCGTTAAAAATAAACGGTCTTCACAAATCGTCACACAGCGCGCTGAGCACCAACCGGCATGTCTCTGGCACTCACGAGTGAGGGCCAGAGGCCCGCTCGTCTGTAGACCTCCGCCGATAGGTCGTGCGCACACCCTGTTAAATGCCACACTGCTTCATTGTAGCCATCACCCCCTGTCTCACAGGGGGCGTGCAGGTTGGCTGCAATGCATTCAAGCAAATGCTACTGCTCCAGAGCCGAGAGTCAGCCAACACTGCCCAAGCTTACCGACCAAGGTACACCCCCGGACGATGACAATGACTCGAGTCAGATTCCTCCTGCTCCGTCTCAGGTTTGACCATCCAGTAGCCGACAGCCTCGGCGTGCACAGGTTAATCTCTGTCCAACCCATGAAGTCTCTGAGAAATCCAACAAGAACTGCCAGGGCAGTTACATGCTCGGTAGCAGTGTTACGACCGACGAGAAACTGGAGAGTTTCCGTGGCCGATGCCCTTTCATTCAATAAATCCCCACAAAGCCGGTCCACTACGGCGTCAAGATCTTCGCCATATGCGACTTCGAGATCGGGAAGAAACCTAACGTCGGAAGACTGGTACACCAGAATTCCACTGGCCACTACACTCCTACACAAGAAAAAAGATGACACTGGCTGGGACGCTTAGGGAAAACAAAAGATATATCTCTAAGGCATTCACTGACACCACTGGTCGCCCAGTCTGCAGGAGCATGTTCGGATTCAGTAATCAAATCGCCTTGACGTTATACGTTCCAAAAAAGTTTGTGGTTCTTCTCTCCAAGTGGCCGAGCGGTTCTAGGCGCTTCAGTCCGGAACCGCGTGGCTGCTACGGTCGCAGGTTCGAATCCTGCCTCGGACATGGATGTGTGTGATGTCCTTAGGTTAGTAAGGTTTAAGCAGTTCTAAGTTCTAGCGGACTGAAGACCTCAGATGTTAAGTCCCATAGTGCTCAGAGCCATTTGAACCATTTTCTTCTCTCCACTTTTCACTGCAGTGATCATATAGACGAATCGACTGGGGACAAGAGGCGGCCTGAGGTGATTACATATTACGATAAGACCAAAAGCGGCATCGACACCGTCGATCGGTTGTGAACTTTCGACGTGAGCCGAATTACAGAAGATGTCCACTCAGAATCTGCTTCTCATTACTCACCGTCGCTGGAATCAATGCGCTAGTGATCCACTTCTGCAGCTCGCCTCGGGCAACTCTTACACGTCCACAATCCCTCAAAACCCTCGTCCTTTTTCGAAGTCAGCTTTACAAGCGCGAGGAGGCATCCAGGCGCCTTGCTATAATATTGCAGCAGCGCCTTAAGGACTTCGTTCCTAGTTCCAGCAGCCAAGAAAGGCGAAGAAGAGTTAAAGGTGTGGGCCGTGCTGCTGCAGCAAAGAGGACAGAAAAACGTACTACGTATGCAAAGCCTGCTGTCAGTGTATTTGTCTCTCTGAACATCCGATCTTCCTTCGTCCCGACTGCATCCCTGAAGGTGAAGCACGTGCCAACTGACTCCAAGGCCGTTGTGAAGAACGAACACAGGCACAGATATAGAACTTCGACGTTTATTATACGTTGGATTTATTATGTAAGCGCTAATGTGCTCATAGTTAAATGTTGCAAAGGTAAATAAGTTGTTCATTTTAAAATGTTATCAAGAAACGCAATGTGTTCGTTGTAATTTAAAACAACAAAGTGGTACAGGTCTTACACGTAAAATCAACAAGGCAGGGTAACTGCAGGCATTGGGGTACATTTCACCACATCTTTGTGTTGGTGGTATAGTATCCACGTTTCTAAACGAGGATTAACTATCCTTCTCCAGCTATTCTAGTGCTCCCTGTCGAGACGCCTGCGAACCCGTCAGCAAGCAACGGAGTAACGATATCTGCGGCGCACTGGCATTTATCGACACGAGTAGGTGTACGGTCCACGGCTTATAAAACCAGAGTGTGGATGAATATGTTGTAAGCTACAATAAAAATAATCTTAGGAAAAAATTCAGGAAGTTGCAGGCACGAAAATATACTAAATGGAATAAGTGTCCATTGTCGGGATTCGTTGTAGCATCAGAGAGACATACAAATATTACACACTACGCGAATATTTCCAGCTCCCTTATGAAACACGAGATCAATAAATATTATAATAATGACATCAGCTCAACTGAAATGACTAAATGTTAATTAGATTGCGTTGCTCACCAACCAAGTTTAGTGGTTTCTTTATTACAATACTTATTACAATTTGACGTGCAAGGGCGCCGACTCTTCATACATATATCAAAGCTCTCCAGAAGAGAAACGGCAAAAATGGGCTCTGTACACATATGCCATTTTTTTTATACTTTTCGTAATGGAGCATGGGGAAAAAAGGACGAGGATTCAAAACTCATGCGCAGAGCGTCACGGATTCTTGCGATCGCTAGGGCAGAGATGATTCCTATCACAGTTTACAAGATACTGCTCAAGTGCTATTATAGGCAGCAAACCTCTGAATTTCTTTGAGGTCTTCCTTTAACGTGAACTGGTGGAGATCCAAGCACCCAAGCGGTGGTCGAGAATGAGTCGCACTAGTTTTTTAATAAGGCCATCGTATTTGCTGTTGACTGTAAAATTATTTCTCCACTTCAGTTTCGGCCTTTGGACCATTTTCAAGTGGTACTGTAAAAGATGTTGCTTCAGCACACGCCTGACTTTAAAATCCTCCAACATGAATACTCAAGAATGGCACAAATGCTGAAATTGTAATGGTGAAACAAATAATTTCTACCGTCAACGGCGAATATGATGTCCTTTAAGAAATTCTACATGTCTGTGAACCCTGACCATGAGAACTTAATCAGTCGCACTAGTGTTCTATATGTGGTCTCCTTTATAGATGAGCTAGACTTTTCTAGGATTTTCCAACAGAAAAAACTCGATCATTCACCTTCCCTACTACTGACCTTACATACTCGTTTCATATTGTTTCTTTTCGCAACAATGTGACTGCGGTCCGTAGCACACCATTAAAAAACTGTATTCGAACAGATGTTGCAAAATATTAACTGGTAAGCACTTGAAGAAACATGCCGTTACACCCCGGAGGGTAGCCCTACCACTTAGGGTACTAAAGACATCTCAGCGAATATGACAAAGTCAGCATAGCATAAGCATATACATACTCATTTAGTTATGAACGCGAAAGGCTAGTTCTTCTTTTCATCACTTAATACTGACTAACGTGCTGCTGTCGATTAACACATAACTAATTCGGCTGATGTGTTATTGGGATACAAACTTGACCATAAAATTTCTCTTGAGGTAAAAGAAACATGCCAAATTTTAGTGAGTGTTTGCATTTCTTTTGAATGAAATGTGTAATGATGTCCATTACTTAAAACTCATTTGGATCTACACTCCTGGAAATGGAAAAAAGACCACATTGACACCGGTGTGTCAGACCCACTATACTTGCTCCGGACACTGCGAGAGGGCTGTACAAGCAATGATCACACGCACGGCACAGCGGACACACCAGGAACCGCGGTGTTGGCCGTCGAATGGCGCTAGCTGCGCAGCATTTGTGCACCGCCGCCGTCAGTGTCAGCCAGTTTGCCGTGGCATACGAAGCTCCATCGCAGTCTTTAACACTGGTAGCATCCCGCGACACCGTGGACGTGAACCGTATGTGCAGTTGACGGACTTTGAGCGAGGGCGTATAGTGGGCATGCGGGAGGCCGGGTGGACGTACCGCCGAATTGCTCAACACGTGGGGCGTGAGGTCTCCACAGTACATCGATGTTGTCGCCAGTGGTCGGCGGAAGGTGCACATGCCCGTCGACCTGGGACCGGACCGCAGCGACGCACGGATGCACGCCAAGACCGTAGGATCCTACGCAGTGCCGTAGGGGACCGCACCGCCACTTCCCAGCAAATTAGGGACACTGTTGCTCCTGGGGTATCGGCAAGGACCATTCGCAACCGTCTCCATGAAGCTGGGCTACGGTGCCGCACACCATTAGGCCGTCTTCCGCTCACGCCCCAACATCGTGCAGCCCGCCTCCAGTGGTGTCGCGACAGGCGTGAATGGAGGGAAGAATGGAGACGTGTCGTCTTCAGCGATGAGAGTCGCTTCTGCCTTGGTGCCAATGATGGTCGTATGCGTGTTTGGCGCCGTGCAGGTGAGCGCCACAATCAGGACTGCATACGACCGAGGCACACAGGGCCAACACCCGGCATCATGGTGTGGGGAGCGATCTCCTACACTAGCCGTACATCACTGGTGATCGTCGAGGGGACACTGAATAGTGCACAGTACATCCAAATCGTCATCGAACCCATCGTTCTACCATTCCTAGACCGGCAAGGGAACTTGCTGTTTCAACAGGACAATGCACGTCCGCATGTATCCCGTGCCACCCAACGTGCTCTAGAAGGTGTAAGTCAACTACCCTGGCCAGCAAGATCTCCGGATCTGTCCCCCATTGAGCATGTTTGGGACTGGATGAAGCGTCGTCTCACGCGGTCTGCACGTCCAGCACGAACGCTGGTCCAACTGAGGCGCCAGGTGGAAATGGCATGGCAAGCCGTTCCACAGGACTACATCCAGCATCTCTACGATCGTCTCCATGGGAGAATAGCAGCCTGCATTGCTGCGAAAGGTGGATATACACTGTACTAGTGCCGACATTGTGCATGCTCTGTTGCCTGTGTCTATGTGCCTGTGGTTCTGTCAGTGTGATCATGTGATTTATCTGACCCCAGGGATGTGTCAATAAAGTTTCCCCTTCCTGGGACAATGAATTCACGGTGTTCTTATTTCAATTTCCAGGAGTGTAGTTCATAAACACTAATTCAGCCATTAATTTATATGGAAGATAAATATATTTCTAACATGTGTGAAACTGGTTCTGAGCTCTATTCCTACCACAGTTGCGCAAGGAAGCTCTGTGGATGTTTTGGAATTTCTGTTGAACCTCTGGACTGCAAGGTGGAACATACCAGCTCACCATGCAGAGTTCACAAGAGTACAGCAGTACGGGCAGTGATCTCGATGTTGGTTCCACTACTCTCCCTGTAATGGAAATGTTATTGCTAACAGAAATTAGTGTACGGGTCCAGGCATAACTAAATGTTATCAAAACATGAAAATATTAGATTTAAGATTTATATGGGGTGTTCACAACTCTGAAGCGAAATTCCTAAGTATGCTAAGGTTCTTTAATAGTACAATGGTTGATGACCATGTATGGAGGTCGATAAAATACAAACAACGTAAATACAATTGGGGCAAGAAATATCAATTACGCTAAAATGCACACTTAAAATAACAATAATCAGAGTATAAAGCACTCCACAGTGGCTGATCAATTCTTTTCATTAAATCGGATATCTCGAGTTTCTACTTCAATTAAGCACAACAATCGTGAATATGTTAACCACAAGCCATGGCGGACTTGAGAATCTATTCTAAATCTCTCTCGACTCTTAAAACACCAGTTGGATACATTTCCTACGTCTTCGGTGAAGCCGAGACTCCTATATTCCCTAGGTAAGTTAACTGGCATGGTACACACTATTTGGCTGTCGCCGGCATGTGTGGCCGTGCGGTTCTAGGCGCTTCAGCCTGGAACCGCGTGACCGCTACGGTCGCAGGTTCGAATCCTGCCTCGGGCATGGATGTGTGTGATGTCCTTAGGTTAGTTAGATTTAAGTAGTTCTAAGTTCTAGGGGACTGATGACCACAGATGTTAAGTCCCATAGTGCTCAGAGCCATTTTGTTAACTGTCTGTGCTTGGTGCGATTCTCTGTACGAGAAGTCTTCGCAGTTTAACTCTTTACGAGTTATGACGAGCCTGTGAACAAGAGTTCACATAATGACACTTGCAGTCGTCTCAGCGCGGCGCGAGTCGCCTTGCTCAAACACTCGACGGTTTGCTGCAAGAGAAAAAGCGAATTTTCGGTCTACAATTTTCCTATATCATAGCTGGTGGCCACATGTTTTCTTTCTGGCCAATCAGAGCTTTTATGCTTGCTATAACTCCACCCAATAGAGCTTTTCTAGCCTATTACAGGCGTCGTTTCTGTCGTAGGGCGGAGTTTAACTTCTGCTACATAATACTGAGATAAACAGCTTTTTTACGAGGGTCACTCCAAAAGAAATGCATACTGTTTTTGCAAAAATACAGTTCTCGTTCTGCAAGTGTGAAAGTTTTACGGTGTGTAGATACATCCTTATTCCTGGCGGGGTCAGGGATTTTCTCTGCCTCGTGATGACTGGGTGTTGTGTGATGTCCTTAGGTTAGTTAGGTTTAAGTAGTTCTAAGTTATAGCGGACTGATGAGGATAGATGTTAAGTCCCATAGTGCTCAGAGCCATTTGAACCATTTGATACATCCTTCCCACTTGTTTTCAAACTTAGTTCAACCTGTTCCCGTGAATGGCGCCGTCACAGCATGTCTTCAAGATGGCTGCTACACTTGACGTTCGTCAGAAGCAACGTGTTGTCATAGAATTCCTGTGCTGTGAAAACGAGACAGTGGGAAACATCCACAAGAGGTTGAAAAAGGTGTATGGAGATGTTGCTGTCGATCGCTGTACAGTTAGTCGGCGGGCATGCAGGTTACGCGATGAAAGCGGGCACGGCAATATTGAGGATTGTCCTCGCAGCGGTAGGCCTCGTACTGCACACACTCCAGACTATGTGCAGAGAGTTAACGAATTGGTGACTGCTGACAGAGGCATCACAGTGAACGAATTCTCACACTACGTTGGGATAGGGGAAGGAAGTGTTCGCAGAATACTGAAAGTGTTGGGGTTAAAGAAGGTTTTTGCCAGGTGGGTTCCCAGGATGTTGACAGTGGCACACAAAGAAACAAGAAAAACGGTATGCAGCGAACTTTTGGAACTACGAGAATGGTAGACATGAATTTCTTGGAAGAATTGTGGCAGGTGATGAAACATGGCTCCATCATTTTTCACCAGAGATGAAGAGGCGATCAATGCAGTGACATCATGCAAATCCACCAGAAAAAAAATTCAAAACCACACCTTCTGCCGGAAAAGTTTTGGCTACGGTATTTTTCGATTCCGAAGGACTCTTGCATGTGGATATCATGCGAAGTGGAACCACCATAAATTCTGATGCATATGTGACGACACTGAAGAAACTACATACTCGACTGAGTTGTGTTCGACCACATCGGCAAAAGCAGGATGTTTTGCTGTTGCATGACAATGGAAGGCCACATGTCAGTCAGAAAACCATGGAAGCTATCACAAAACTCGGATGGCCATCAATGAACAGTCCTGACCTGGCTCCATGTGACTATCATCTCTTTGGGAAACTGAAAGACTCTCTTCATGGAACAAGGTGTGAAGATGATGACTCTCTTGTGAACGCTGCCAAACAGTGGCTCCAACAGGCTGGTCCAGAATCTTACCGTGCAAGTATACAGACGCTGGTTCCAAGATGGCGTAAGGCAGTTGAGAGGGATGGAAATTATGTGGAGAAATGAAAATATTGTTCCTAAAGGATGTATCTACACACTGTAAAACTTTCAAACTTGTAGATGGATTTTTAAAAAAGTAGAGTGCATTCATTTGGAGTGACCCTCGTATTTCATTTGAGTGTTAGAGACAGGTGGCTCCAGTGAATCACGAATGTTTTGAGCTGGGTTTCTCTGGACGTTTATCTGGCATCTACTGCCGTGTTCCTGTAAAAGGCTTTCCAGAGGGTTGTCGTTAAAAGTAGCTTCGGCGTCTCATTGTATCAGCTAGATTTCCTGCTGTGAAGGTTTTAGCCGAATGCAGGACGGGCGTTCCGTCACAAAATATTCCCTCCCTCAGAACTTCGTCTCGTAGCTCGGATCTGGGAAATTACTTGCGTGCAATTACAAGTGTGAGTGTTAGTGGTTTATATCCATGAAATGCTGGTTTGTTTATTAGCTTTGTCTATCAATAACTGATACAGTTTTATGTAACTGTGTCGGGTGACTTACCGATTTAATGGTAATTGTTTCAGGAATTCAATGTAAGGTGTGTTATTTGTTTGACACCTTACATGCTGTGTGGAAAACTATGTTATCTGATGTGTGCGCGCAAATCGTAACCATACACATAAACATGTTTACAATTTACAGCCTTTGAATGCATTAAGAAGTACAATTCGATTTCGCAAACTGGTACCTCATTTTCACAGTTACCCCTATCTCTGACCACCACTGAAGACGGTCTGCAACCGCGCTTGCCCCTCTATAAACCGCTATGAGTGACAACTGGTGTCACCTGATCCGCGGCACCTTGGTAAGTTCTGAGGGGACATGTTCATCGCTTTGGCATTGCTAAATCGTTATTGTTGATTGCACTCTGTTATCACCTGCTGACACTCTTACTGTCGTTCCAGTATTTGCTTTTTATTGAGTGCCAATATATAGCTTTCAGTTCAGTTTTTCATCCACGTTCATCAACAAGCATTGACTTACTGGTGAACTCTGTGTCTTTATCAAAATGATGAAACGGTTGGTGCTGTGGGAATGAAAGAAATGACTGGATAAAAAATTATCCTCAGGACAAATACAATGCGATTTACGGTATCTCCAAGATTGATTAACTTTCTGAGATCATATAATTAAAGAAATTCAAAGTAAGTTAACGAATGATGACAAACATTTCGGTGACAAAAAAAACCTTCCGAAAAGTGACAGTTTATGGTTACAAAACAACTGGGTTAAGTCACAAAAAAAAATTTGTCTTAGACGCTTTCTTTCACGTCACGTCAGCGTTTAGCAAAAGAGAATATATTAGTGATGGGCACAAATTAGCGGGAAGAAAGAGACAGTGAAACAAAAACGTAATTTTTCATTTATTCAAACATAGATTTCTAATGTAGAAGCAGTTATTGAACTTTCAAAACAAGCCAAAATCCTTATTTAATGCCAGTCGTATGAAAAATTAGTATTTATGTAAATACAATGACAGGAAAAAAATTACAATACCAACAAGAAGTTGCGTGACATAAATGGAAGTTGGTAGGTGTATTCCTACATCTGAAAGATGAAGTCCATACAGATTTCGCGCGAGTTGCATATGAGGATACATATCAGGTTTGCTTTAAATACACACTGTAACATACATGAGCATTAGTTACCTTTCAGACTGGAGATGGTGCGCTGATGTTTATCAAGAATACCTAAAAGATCACAAAGGCGCCATTTTCAACACCTGACTTGAGTTTCAATGGGGCTGTGTAATAGGGTTACGAGAATTTGGATGTTCCTTCTGCAATACTGGAGGAAGACAGCAGCAATGCAGCCACTGTACATGATTCCTGGTAACAGTGGTCTTGAGAATATATGGACGCAAGAGGGCTCTGGACGGCCTCGTGGCCCTACCGAGAGGGAAGACCGTCATGTTCGGCGTATCTTACGCCATCTGCAGCAGCAATCTGAGCAGCAGTCGGTACCAGTGACACGACGAACTGTTAAAAATCGGTTACTTCAAGAACATTTCCGGGCCAGACGCCCTGTAGCGTGTTGTCCATGGGCCCTGAACTAAAACCATTTATGGCTTCAATGGCGTCAAGCGAGAGCCCATTGGAGGTCAGGGTGGAGGTCTGTTGTGTTTCTTGATAAAAGCTGCTTCTGCCTCGGTACCAGTGATATGATAATTAGGAGGCCACTTGAGGACCTCCGACCAACCTGTTAGCGTGCTAGACACACTGGACCAACACCTGGAGTTATGGTCTGGGCTGTGATTCCTCATGACAGCAGGAGCACTCTCGTGGGTGATGCGAATTTGTACGTCAGTCTGGTGAATCGACCTGTTGTACTGCCATTCTTGACATGCATTCCAGGGAGTGTTTTATAACAGGATAACGCTCGCCCACATACCGCTGTTGTAACGCAACGTGCTCTACAGAATGTAGACATGTTGACTAGGCCTGGTCGAGCATCTGATCCGAATCCAATCGAGCACATGTGGGACATCGGACGACAATTCCAGCATTAACCTTCCGTGTATTGGCCGACCAAGCACACCAGGCATGGAACTCCATCCCACGACATCCAGCACCTGCATAACACAAGCATGCACGTTTGCATGTTTGCATTCAAGATTCTGGCGGTTACTCCTGTTATTAATGTGCCAGCATCGCACGTTTGTAATGGCTTCTGCCGCACTTACACTAACATGTGATCTTGCAATACTATTCACTTAAATATACCTAGGCAAATGTATTTCCAAAATTTCATTGCTCTAGATCAGTGATTTTCAACCTTTTTGAATACCCGACCCCTTTCCAAGTGAAAGTATCCTGCCGACCCCCAGAAACATAATAAGTAGGTGAGCGATTTCAAAGGCAACGTATTTATCGTTAACTCGGTATATTTATCATGCTCAATTCAGAATTAATGTTAAACAAGGACTTAAGTAATTTTAATAAAAAATAAATACCATTTTCCATAGGCCTATGTTTTTGTATTACAGAAACCGTAGTCTTGAGACATGTAGGAGGATGGTTATTTCATTCACTTTCATTCAGTTTCAAAAGAAACAACATTTATTTTTAATTAATTGCGGGAATATATAGAATATATTTTTATAAATGATAGTACTAGTTTTTTGAAAGATATTTTTCAAACTACACTCCTGGAAATTGAAATAAGAACACCGTGAATTCATTGTCCCAGGAAGGGGAAACTTTATTGACACATTCCTGGGGTCAGATACATCACATGATCACACTGACAGAACCACAGGCACATAGACACAGGCAACAGAGCATGCACAATGTCGGCACTAGTACAGTGTATATCCACCTTTCGCAGCAATGCAGGCTGCTATTCTCCCATGGAGACGATCGTAGAGATGCTGGATGTAGTCCTGTGGAACGGCTTGCCATGCCATTTCCACCTGGCGCCTCAGTTGGACCAGCGTTCGTGCTGGACGTGCAGACCGCGTGAGACGACGCTTCATCCAGTCCCAAACATGCTCAATGGGGGACAGATCCGGAGATCTTGCTGGCCAGGGTAGTTGACTTACACCTTCTAGAGCACGTTGGGTGGCACGGGATACACGCGGACGTGCATTGTCCTGTTGGAACAGCAAGTTCCCTTGCCGGTCTAGGAATGGTAGAACGATGGGTTCGATGACGGTTTGGATGTACCGTGCACTATTCAGTGTCCCCTCGACGATCACCAGTGGTGTACGGCCAGTGTAGGAGATCGCTCCCCGCACCATGATGCCGGGTGTTGGCCCTGTGTGCCTCAGTCGTATGCAGTCCTGATTGTGGCGCTCACCTGCACGGCGCCAAACACGCATACGACCATCATTGGCACCAAGGCAGAAGCGACTCTCATCGCTGAAGACGACACGTCTCCATTCGTCCCTCCATTCACGCCTGTCGCGACACCACTGGAGGCGGGCTGCACGATGTTGGGGCGTGAGCGGAAGACGGCCTAACGGTGTGCGGGACCGTAGCCCAGCTTCATGGAGACGGTTGCGAATGGTCCTCGCCGATACCCCAGGAGCAACAGTGTCCCTAATTTGCTGGGAAGTGGCGGTGCGGTCCCCTACGGCACTGCGTAGGATCCTACGGTCTTGGCGTGCACACGTGCGTCGCTGCGGTCCGGTCCCTGGTCGACGGGCACGTGCACCTTCCGCCGACCACTGGCGACAACATCGATGTACTGTGGAGACCTCACGCCCCACGTGTTGAGCAATTCGGCGGTACGTCCACAAGGCCTCCCGCATGCCCACTATACGCCCTCGCTCAAAGTCCGTCAACTGCACATACGGTTCACGTCCACGCTGTCGCGGCATGCTACCAGTGTTAAAGACTGCGATGGAGCTCCGTATGCCACGGCAAACTGGCTGACACTGACGGCGGCGGTGCACAAATGCTGCGCAGCTAGCGCCATTCGACGGCCAACACCGCGGTTCCTGGTGTGTCCGCTGTGCCGTGCGTGTGATCATTGCTTGTACAGCCCTTTCGCAGTGTCCTGAGCAAGTATGGTGGGTCTGACACACCGGTGTCAATGTGTTCTTTTTTCCATTTCCAGGAGTGTATTTTGTAAAGCACTATAAAAAGACAACGATTCACGTCACGGCAATCACCACAATTAACTACACGAAAGACATGAGAAATTAACCAGGTGACCAACAACGACGATTTTGCGGGAATCTCGATGAAGCCACAGAACTAGTGAAGTAGAAACAACGTCAACATGCTGTATGTGAATTACAGTCTGAGTTGAGCTCAGGCTTCCTAGATCCACTCGGTAGAAATTGCTGTACTTCGTGCCTTGTCTCACTGCTGCCAATGCTAGCGATCTACTGTTTGATTCGAAGCTTGTTACTGAAATGCGTTCTAGTAACCGTGGTGCTAAATTTTGCAAGTGAGCTGTGTGCTTGTTGTTGCAGCCATTTTGTATCGCATTTGAACGTGAGCAGCTTTTAAATGCGCTTTCATAAATTGTTCTCGTTCCGTGTGATATTTTTATCACAGCACATGATTGGCACGTAAACTAAGTTGTCAGTAATACACAAGACGCTGCCACTGCACCGCCGTTCCAGCCCGGAAGTTGATGTGGAGCTTTCCCTCTCCCTGTAAACCTCTCAGAGGTAAATACTATCTGTACTAGATTAAGTGACTCTCGCCCCCCTAGTTCCATTCCACAGAAGAGCGACGAGATCGATAGACATCGTGTTGCTTCTCACTGCTGCAGCTATTTGCGTATTTGAACTCTTCAACAGGTTTAAATTAAATTCGTATTCATTATTATAAATACAGGGTTATTACAAATGATTGAAGCGATTACACAGCTCTACAATAACTTTATTATTTGAGATATTTTCACAGTGCTTTGCATACACTTACAAAAACTCAAAAAGTTTTTTTAGGCATTCACAATTGTTCGATATGTGCCCCTTTAGTGATTTGGCAGACATCAAGCCGATAATCAAGTTCCTCCCACACTCGGCACAGCATGTCCCCATCAATGAGTTCGAAAGCATTGTTGATGCGAGCTCGCAGTTCTGGCACGTTTCTTGGTAGAGGAGGTTTAAACACTGAATCTTTCACATCACTATGCGTGAAACTTGCCCGTACGCGTTCAACCGTTTCTTCGCTCACTGCAGGCCGACCCGTTGATTTCCCCTTACAGAGGCATCCAGAAGCTTTAAACTGCGCATACCATCGCCGAATGGAGTTAGCAGTTGGTGGATCTTTGTTGAACTTCGTCCTGAAGTGTCGTTGCACTGTTATGACTGACTGATGTGAGTGCATTTCAAGCACGATATACGCTTTCTCGGCTCCTATCGCCATTTTGTCTCACTGCGCTCTCGAGCGGTCTGGCGGCAGAAACCTGAAGTGCGGCTTCAGCCGAACAAAACTTTATGAGTTTTTCTACGTATCTGTAGTGTGTCGTGACCATATGTCAATGAATGGAGCTACAGTGAATTTATGAAATCGCTTCAATCATTTGTAATAGCCCTGTAAGTACCAGATCTGAACGTGAGCGATTCTGCGAGGTGCTTTCACAAAACCTTGTCACTTCCATATGACATATATTCCATAG
Organism: Schistocerca americana; assembly: GCF_021461395.2. Taxonomy (NCBI): domain Eukaryota; kingdom Metazoa; phylum Arthropoda; class Insecta; order Orthoptera; family Acrididae; genus Schistocerca; species Schistocerca americana. The sequence goes on from NC_060122.1 coordinate 621,525,706, forward strand.
CAGATGATGTTCATGAAACGTAAATTACGAGCCATGCTGCAACTGTTTTCTCCTGCGACTGCGACCCTCTGAGCAAGGCTTTGCGACGCCCCAGGGGGTCGCGACCCACAGGTTGAAAAACACTGCTCTAGATTAGTTATTTTTTCCTGTTGTGATTTTTTCTCCGCTAGTGTAAATATACAAATTTTGAAAATACTTCCTTTTTAGAAATGCATTTTTATTGACATCGTCTTGAAATAAGATGCATTACTTGTCTCTAAAAAAGCTGGAAATCCTAGCCGTGGTTCATGTATAACCAAAAAGACGAAAAGGTATTTGAGGGAAATCACTGAAATCTGGGTACTACATGAAAACATTCATAAAATTGACGTGACAGTGAGAGACCTGAGTCAGTCATTTGTCTCACACTGAGTGAAAGCACTCAGCCCCGGATAGTGGGTGGAAAACATTTATATAGCTGACATGGCTGCAGGGACTAATTTCATTCGATTGTTTCGTTCGACTGGAAAAACCGACGGAAAGAAAAACACAATCGATTGCCAATCGGTTGTTCATCATCCCTTCTCTTGTAAGTGGTACGCAGTCAGGGTAAACGACGCCTGTGAACTCGAGTTCTCTACCCATATTTCAGTAATGAGTTCAGGACGGTTAGCGATGGGTGACGCTCTGTCTTAACTTCTCCCCATGTTTCAGTAGTTACATTGTCGAAGTCATACCATCAGCCCTTCGATTTTCTCATAAAGGAATCCTTGTCGAATGATCTTTACCTACTCTTCTGGCCATACTGTTCTCCCGAGTCCATCTCATCATCACTTGTTCTATGGTCATTGTACTGTAGCCAAAAGTCTCTGCGATCTGTCGGTATGAGACTCCCATGTCCCTCATGCTATCGATCTGACGAAAGAAGGCAATAATCTGCTCTAACGCGTCCTCTGGCCATGCAGTGTTGTGATCTGCACTTGGAAACCTCCAGCAACGTTAGACACGCCCAGTAGCCAGCGTGTACCTACACAATTTTTCATCAATAGGAATGAATCTTATCTGTGCTGAAAATTATGAAAGTGAGATCGCACACAGACGAAATTTTAAAGAAAATATCCCTTAGTCACGGAAATAATGGAGTGTCAGTTTCTTAGTTTTCGGTCAGTGTGTTCATGGCTTAATACACGGGCGAAAAAAATAGCTATACCCAAAAATAATTAACCTAGAGTGATGAAACTTCGGGAATACATTTGTCTAGGTAACATATCTTAATGATTAACACTGAAAGTTAACAGGTTAATGTAAGTTCGCTATAAGCCATTGCAAATGTGAAATGCTGGTATATTAATAACGCGTGTAACCAGTAGAATGGTGAAAGCAAGCAAGCAGACGTCCATGCCTGGTGTTATACAGGTGGCGGATGTCACTTTTTGGGGTGGAATTCATGCCTGTTGCACGTGGTTGGTCAATGAAAGAACGGTTGATGTTATTGGTGGATGACGCTGAAGTTATCGTCCGATGACGTGACATATGTGCTAGATTAGAGACAGATCTGGTGATCGAGCTGGCCAGGGGAACTGTCGACTCCCTGTAGAGCATATTCGTTTAGAACAGCTGTACGTGGGCGAGCGTTATCGTGTTAGGAAACGCCCCCTGGAATGCTGTTCATGAATGCCAAAATGACGGGTCGGATTACCAGATCGACGTACAAACTTGCAGCCCGGTTATGTGGAATAGCCACGAGAGTGCTTTTGCTGTCATACGAAATCGCCCCTCAGACCATGTCTCCGGGTGTAGGTCCAGTCAGTCTAACACGCAGGCTGGTTTGGCACAGGCCCTCAACTGTCCTCCTTCAAACCAACAAACGTCCATCACTGGCACTGAGGCAGAACCATTCATCAGAAAATACAACAGTCCTCCACCCTGTCCTCCAACCAGCTTGACACCTCTGAAGTCGCCAATGGCGGTGGTTTGGGGTCGGTGGAATGCACACTACGGGGCGTCTGACTCAGAGCTGTGCTTTAAGTAAGCGATTTGTAACAGTTCGTTGTGTTACTGGGGTGATAACTGCCAGCTGTTCGGCGTACGGCTGCCAGAGCCGTACGCCGAACACGATCGCCTCCCCTCTCAGTAGTGCCACGTGGCCGTACGGAGCCGGGTCTTCTTGGCGACCATAAACTCTGCTGTCAGCAATCTGTGCAGTGGCTACATTCCCGTCAAGTCTTTCTGTAATATCGCAGAAGGAACATCCAGCTTCTCGTAGCCGTATAACATGACCTCATTGTTGAAAATGGCGTCTTGGTCGCCTTAGAGGTATTCTTGACTAACATCAGTCTCAAAGGTAAGTAACGCTCATGATCGTTACAACATATTATCAAAGCAAACCTGATTTGCGGTCCCCATAGTGGCCCTACTAGGGCCAGTTTCATGCGACTGCACTGAAATTTGAATGGAAACACGCCTGTCAGGTTTCGTCTATGTTGCACAACTCTTCTTGGTGTTGCGATTTTTTTGGCGTCATTGTATTTTCCGTTTCAGTCAGTATATTACCTCCACCCACACTCGTCTCTTCTGATGGCCAAGACCAGGAAATTAGAGAAATTATTCATACGCAGGCTCATCGGTAGCCATTTCACATACGCACCCTTCTGGAATGCAACAGGAAACGAGGAAATTATGTTGGTAGCAAGGGAACCATCCACCAGGCAATGTAAGGCAACTTGCACATGTGTAGATGTAAACAAAGATAAAAACACTATTCTTAGGCTTCGATGCACACGAGTGAGTAACAACCTTGCGAGCTCGCAGCGAGGTCGCGACGTCAGAAATCGTTTCATTGCGTACACGGTGGCATTGCGGCGACAATATCGCAGCGTTACTACACTACTGGCCATTAAAATTGCTATACCAAGAAGAAATGCAGATGATAAACGGGTATTCATTGGACAGATATATTATACTAGAACTAGCCGGCCGAAGTGGCCGTGCGGTTAAAGGCGCTGCAGTCTGGAACCGCAAGACCGCTACGGTCGCAGGTTCGAATCCTGCCTCGGGCATGGATGTTTGTGATGTTCTTAGGTTAGTTAGGTTTAACTAGTTCTAAGTTCTAGGGGACTAATGACCTCAGCAGTTGAGTCCCATAGTGCTCAGAGCCATTTGAACCATTTTTTTTATACTAGAACTGACATGTGACTACATTCACCCAATTTGGGTGTGTAGATCCTGAGAAATCAGTACCCAGAACAACCACCTCTGGCCGTAATAAAGGCCTTGATACGCCTGGGCGTTGAGTCAAACATAGCTTGGATGGCGTGTACAGGTACAGCTGCCCATGCACCTTCAACACGATACCACAATTCGTCAAGAGTAGTGACTGGCGTATTGTGACGAACCAGTTGCTCAGCCACCATTGACCAGACGTTTTCAATTGGTGGGAGATCTGGAGAATGTGCTGGCCAGGGCAGCAGTCGAACATTTTCTGTATCCAGAAAGGCACGTACAGGACCTGCAACATGCGGTCTTGCATTATCCTGCTGAAATGTAGGGTTTCGCAGGGATCGAATGAGGGGTAGAGTCACGGGTCGTAACACATCTGAAATGTAACGTCCACTGCTCAAAGTGCCGTCAATGCGAACAAGAGGTGACCGAGACGTGTAACCAATGGCACCCCGTACCATCACGCCATGACGAATATACGTTTCCAATGTGCGTTCACCGCGATGTCGCCAAACACGGATGCGACCATCATGATGCTGTAAACAGAACCTGGATTCATCCGAAAAAATGACGTTTTGCCATTCGTGCACCCAGGTTCGTCGTTGAGTACACCATCGCAGGCGCTCTTGTCTGTGATGCAACGTCAAGGGTAACAGCAGCCATGGTCTCCGAGCTGATAGTCCATGCTGCTGCAAACGTCGTCGAACTGTTGGTGCAGATGGTTGTTGTCTTGCAAACGTCCCCATCTGTTGACTCAGGGGTCGAGACGTGGCTGCACGTTCCGTTACAGCCCCGCGGATAAGATGCCTGTCATCTCGAACTGCGAGTGATACGAGGCCGTTGGGATCCAGCACGGTGTTCCGTATTACCCTCCTGAACCCACCGATTCCATATTCTGCTAACAGTCATTGGATCTCGACCAACGCGAGCAGCTATGTCATGATACGATAAACCGCAGTCGCGATAGGCTACAATCCGACCTTTATCAAAGTCGGAAACGTGATGGTACGCATTTCCCCTCCTTACACGAGGCATCATAGCAACGTTTCACCAGGCAACGCCGGTCAGCTTCTGTTTGTGTATGAGAAATCGGTTGGAAACGTTCGTCATGTCAGGACGATGTAGGTGTCGCCACCAGCGCCAACCTTGTGTGAATGCTCTGAAAAGCTAATCATTTGCATATCACAGCATCTTCTTCCTGTCCGTTAAATTTCGCGTCTGTAGCACGTCATCTTCATGGTGTAGCAATTTTAATGGCCAGTATTGTAGTATGGACGTAGGAAGAAGAAATCATAGGTGTTTGCGTATTTCGTTCATGAATAAACTAAAAAACAGCGTTTGAACATACCCACTCTTTAGCTCACTGCTAGCTGAAAGTAAATTCTTTAATCATTTTCGAATGAGTATACAATAGTCTGATGAGTTAACAGTGAAACTGCAATAATCCATCAAAAGCAAAGACTGTGCGATGAGGCTTTCAATACCAACTTATCTAATCTGTCTAATTTTGCCATGAGACCATACAGCGGAGCTTCCATCTCCTACAAGAAACGCACATCTAACTACCGTATAACTAATGCTCTGAGAAATGTGGAGTGCACATTTGGGATTCTAACGAATAAAAATGGTGAAAATTTCACAGATATATCGACGTCAAGCTGAACTTTGCCAATAGCATTACCAAATCTTGTTTTGTCCTAGACGACGCCTGCCGTTCCAGAGATGGTTTTAATTTTGAAGACATTAAGCATAACGAAGCACGTAATCCGGACAATAAAATCCTATCGACCAAAGGAAGAAGCTCATTTACCATTGGACGTAATATTTTCGCTGATTTCTTTACAGACAATGCTCGTAAAGTATCACGGCAAAACAAATGTATCTAAACCTGATCGATAACAATCGTATTCGGGAGGACGACGGTTCAATCCCGCGTCCGGCCATCCTGATTTTGGTTTTCCCAGAGTTCCCTAAATCGCTCCAGGCAAATGCCGGGATGGTTCCGTTGAAAGGGCACGGCCGACTTCCTTTCCTAATCCGATGAGACCGATGACCTCGCTGCTTGGTCTCTTCCCCCAAAAACAACCAACAACAACCAACAGATAACAATCGCAATCGACACAGAATTAATTTATTCTCGAGAGCTTTACAGTAAATTATCCGCCACCCTGCAGGCCTTCATTAGCAGAAAGCGTTGTTTATATCTTTCGAACCGTTTACGTAGTATCAAGAGCATCCGCATAGTTTGCGAACTACTGCTGCGGCGGCCTTGGCGGTGGCTGCAGCGGCACAACAGTGACGACATCCCGTGACGTCATCTGTCACGAGTTTATTTAAAGCTACGCGCGGGCGACGCAGCACAGTAATCAGCGAACGACCGAGCGCCGCGTGAGGTTATTGTTGTTTGCTTTTACCGAGGTGAGTCAGATAACAGCAGCAGAGAGGCGGCGAAGTGCACACTGTGGCAGCCAACGGTCATAGGACCAGATGTTGGAATCGCGTGTGTGCTTGCATGTGTGTGTGTGTGTGTGTGTGTGCGTGTGCGAACGGTAGCTCAGAGTGTGTAACGCTAAACGGCTATTACTCGATTCAAGTGACGCTGGGTTGAACCTACCAATACCGGCCGTCGGCTTTGGCCCATGACGTAGTGATGTGGCGAGTGACGCTGTACGTGTGCAGACAGAGAACAGAGCAGCTACGGTGTTTATTTGACTCTGCAGGATGATCGAAAAGTAGCGCACATCAAAACGTATTCAGGTGTACATATATCTTTATAAATAAGTACGTATTTTATACACACACATCGTTATTACGTATGCTCCTAATGGATGCACTGTTGTGTATCGCCTGTGTGAACTTAATTTTCCCATGTTTGAGGCCATCCTGCGGAGCATGTACGACATTGAGGTTGTTAATCCCCACTGTTACGTTAATCTTTAATTCCGCCAGTGCGTGTCACCTGTTTCTATAGACCATTCCTCGAAGGTAGCCCTACAAGAAGAAATGTGAAGATGCTAAATCGTGAGTACATGGAGGACCTTACCCTTTTAAAGATGAGTCGATTACCAACAAATGCTCTTAAGAAATGAACTGCTTCATGAGATGTATGGCAAGCGGCTCCGATCTGCTGCAGCCGACAGGAACGTTCATCTGCCTCAAGAAGCGAAACGTTGAAACGATGTCTTCACTGTAGTATCAAAGAAAATAGGGCACAGTGTTCGACGAAGTGCCATCATTTTATTTGCCCTCGAATACGATTTCATAGTATAATCCCAAGGACAAAGGCTTTTCTCAAAAAGCTGGGCGGAAGATACCATAACCGAACAGTCCTCTTGTGTGAACTACGCGTCTACTATACCCAACACAGAAAGAAATGACAGGTCAAGCCATCCTTCCAGCTGGAAAGCACACATGCGAATGAGTGCTTCGGCTTGTAATCGGCAGCAACACGTGACAGCTCCGCATAGCGCGGCGAGCGTTCATAGCGTTCAGTGTGAGGCGTCGTAGTACCTCGTCACGGCCAAACGCCAAAATGTATCACGCAACTACTCGAGATAAGGAAGAGGCACAGCTTTCCTTTCAGCGTTAAAAACTGTTTAGATACGTTAGCTACAGGTCTTACGCAACAACATACGACGTTAAATGCACCAAACGCAAACTGCCAGTGACTACGTTTTTCATCGCAAACTTTTCAAAATATATACTTATATGGATACGGTGTCCGACATCATTCATGACCTGCAGCCGTCTAGAACGAAATTAGAATTATATTAATACCTTCAGTTGCTGACGAGCGTTGATATATATCAACCGGGACAGGTGAAAATGTGTGCCCCGACCGGGACTCGAAGTGGAGTATGCACGGTGTTTTACTTTAAAGTAACCACGGGCAATAATGGAAAGCTGTGATGTGTGGCCACAACATGCGGAAAAATATTTTTGTTTACCGAATACTTTTCTCATTACTTACTTTCCGTGTCCGGAACTAGACTTCAGACTTCCAAAAATCAGCAACCAATATGGCCTTGTCATTTGCCTCCTATAAGTCATTCATTGTGCAGGGCTGGTCTAAATATGGACAGATAAGAAGGTGTTGAGGATCCTGGACAGAACCACAGAGACAGAGAATGTTCTCATTCTCTTTTAGAAAACCCCATTGCTGCAGGTTTGTCTTGCACTTCGGCACTTCTACCCTCATACGGTTTAGGGTTCTCCAGACTGTGTATGGTAGGTCTCCACCAGGCGCCAGTTCTTCTTTTACATCTTTGTGGGGGTTTCTCAGGTCGATTTCCCACCTTTTCAAACGATTCTCTGCAGCCGACCCTTCCAGTGCTCGGGTACGTGGCTTTTCTCATACTCGAATGAGGAAGACTGAGTAGCGGAAAGTACGCACGAATCCCAAAATATTGTTTTTATTTTTTAAATAGGAAAAGTAAAAGCTTTACCCATAATCTGAATACAGATACGGATGTAGCATTGCTTCATCTACATAAAACCATTTTTTAGGCAAATCGAATGACTTGAAACTTCACTCTCCGCGTTTCGTACTATGCGAGTTGCGTGGAACACTCCCTGTTGCGCCGGACTATACGATGGATATACGTATCGGTGTCAGAGCGCTGTCGTACCAGTGTGAATTAGGTAAGTCGCTTGCATTATGTTTCTATCTCCGCCGATGCGGGCTGCTGCTGCATCGTATTCCCGTATCGATTCGCATATAGCATCGCCTCAGTGTGAGCCGCGCTCGAGTCTTGCCCCATCCCCAACCGCCACTGGATACATTTCTGCGAGCGCCCACGCTGCACACCACACTTCAGTTTGGTGCAAGGTGTTTTCTTGAGTGACATGTGGTTTTTCGGTTGACCAAATTCTTGTGTTTTGACTGTTCACTTATACACTAACATAAAAATTCGCTTGACGCCTTCCTGACAGGCAATCTCCACTCACTTAAAATTAATAATATAAGTGTAAACCAGATGTGGCTTAAATTCAAAGAAACAGTATCGGCAGTAATTGAGAGATTTATACCAAATAAATTAACGACGGAGCTGATCCTCCTTGGTACACAAAACGGATTAGAACACTGTTGCAGAAACAGCGAAACAAATATGCCAAATTTAAACAGACGCAAAATCCACAACATTGGCGATCTTTTACAGAAGCTCGAAATTTAGCGCGGACTTCAATGTGAGATGCCTGTAACAGTTTCCACAACGAAACTTTGTCTCGAAAACTGGCAGAAAGAAAATCCAAACAGAATCTGGTCGTATGTGAAGTATGATAGCGGCAAGAAACAATCAATGCCTTCTCTGCACGATAGCAATGGAGATACTATCGAAGACAGTGTTGCCAAAACAGTCACTAAACACAGCCTTCCGAAATGCCTTCACAAAAGAAGACGAAGTAAATATTCCAGGATTCGAATCGAGAACAGCTGCCAACATGAGTAACGTAGAAGTAAATATCCTCGGAATAGGCCGGCCGAAGTGGCCGTGCGGTTAAAGGCGCTGCAGTCTGGAACCGCAAGACCGCTACGGTCGCAGGTTCGAATCCTGCCTCGGGCATGGATGTTTGTGATGTCCTTAGGTTAGTTAGGTTTAACTAGTTGTAAGTTCTAGGGGACTAATGACCTCAGCAGTTGAGTCCCATAGTGCTCAGAGCCATTTGAACCATTTTTTTCCTCGTAACAGTGAAACAACTTAAATCACTTAATAAAAGCAAGTCTTCTGGTCCAGACTGTTTACCAATTAGGTTCCTTTCGGAGTATGCTGATGCATTAGCTCCATACTTAACACTCATATACAACCGTTCGCTCGACGAAAGATCCGTACCCAAAGACTGGAAAGTTGCACAGGTCACACCAATATTCAAGAAAGGTAGTAGGAGTAATCCACTAAATTACAGGCCCATATCGTAAACGTCGATATGCAGCAGGATTTTAGAACATATATTTTGTTCGAACATTATGAATTACCTCGAAGTAAACGGTATATTGACACACAGTCAACATCGGTTTACAAAACATCGTTCCTGTGAAACACAACTATCTCTCTATTCCCATGAAGTGTTGAGTGCTACTGACAAGGGATTTCAGATCGATTCTGTATTTCCGGTTTCCAAAAGGCTTTTGACACTGTACCACATAAGCGCCTCGTAGTGAAACTGCGTGCTTATGGAATATCGTCTCAGTTATGTGACTGGATTTGTGATTTCCTGTCAGAGAGGGCACAGTTCGTAATAATTGACGGAAAGTCATCGCGTAAATCAGAAGTGATTTTCAGGCGTTCCCCAAGGTTGTGTTATAGGCCCTTTGCTGTTCCGTATTTACATACGCGATTTTGGAGGCAGTCTGAGCAGCCGTCTTCGTTTTTTTGCAGATGACGTTGTAGTTTATCGACTAATAAAGTCATCAGAAGATCAAAACAAACTGCAAAACGATTTAAGAAAAGATATTTGAATGGTGCGAAAATTGGCAGTTGACCCTAAATAACGAAAAGTGTGAGTTCATCCACATTAGTGCAGAAAGGATTTCGTTAAACTTCGGTTACACGATAAAGCAGTCTAATCTATAAGCCGTAAATTCAACTAAATACCTAGGTATTACAATTACGGACAACTTCAATTGGAAGGAACACATAGAAAATGTTGTGGGGAAGGCTAACCAAAGACTGCGTTTTATTGGCAGGACACTTAGAAAATGTAGCAGACTTACTAAGGAGACTGCCTACACTATGCTTGTCCATCCTCTTTTAGAATACTGCTACGCGGTGGTGTGGGATCCTTACCAGATAGGAGTGACGGAGTACATCGAAAAAGTTCAAAGAAAGTCAGCACGTTTTGCATTATCGCGAAATATGGGAGAGTGTGTCACAGAAATGATACAGGATTTGGGCTGGACATCATTAAAAGAAAGGTGTTTCTCGTTGCGACGGAAAATTCTCACGAAATTCCAATCACCAGCTTTTTCCTCCGAATGCTAAAATATTTTGTTGACACCGACCTACATAGGGAGGAACGATCACCAAGATAAAATAAGGGAAATCAGAGCTCGTACGGAAAGATACAGGTGTTCATTCTTTCCGCGCGCTATACAAGATTGTAATAACGGAGAGTTGTGAAGGTGGTTCGATGAAACCTCTGCCAGGCACTTAAATGCGATTTGGAGTCTATCGATGTAGATGTATCAGTGAAGAAAATACAAATCATCGTACAGTACGCTAGACACTTTTCTTAATTCGGAGCCTTTAGTCTAAGAACATGATACGCACGAAATTTTAACTTCTGCATTGCTTTCTGGGAGCTCCTATATGAAATCCAGACTGGACAGTCTCGTCAAACTTTTTGCCGCGACAACACCCTCCCATCCCTCACCGCAGTTAGTTTAGCGCCCCTCAAAGTGACCAGTCTCTCGGTTCTCTTCTTGTCTGCAAATGATCTGCGTTCTCGGAAACAGTGGACGAAACTCTTTATTGCTGAACTATTCGGCGTTGCGGCATCTGGATATTTCTCCGCGATATGCGTCTGCAACACGTGCATACAGTGACTGACAAAATACTGTTCAACAACGAAAACTCGTCGCACTTTGGAAACATCCTGCTCACCAAGCAATGAACTGCACGGTACTGCTGGCGTCGTCAGTGGCCTGTAACCGTTACACTGGCGTCTTCCTTTGTTATTGGTAATACCTGTGGCGATACCTTGTAATGGCTTGATTGAACGAATGCGCTCCAACTCCTAGTTACGGTCTCATTTCCTTAAGTTTTGGCATCTTTTTGGTCGTATTGTATTGAAATATATTTTGCGGTGACAGTCTGGTGAGTAACGAAGCCAGAGGTCGACGTAAAGTTTGAACGGACAATTTGGTTATGAACTGATGAAAACAGCGAATGTGGTGTCATGAGAATCAAAGGCGATTTAGCCATGTGGGTCAAGTGCCGCACTGTCTATTTTTCCGTGGGAAAATAAACCGTTAGAGGTTTTGAATTGATAATAACGGTGTCTAGGATTTTTTGCTCAGTGTTTTTAAAACACGAAATAACAAGTCGTTGATTCGAAATGCGTTAGTATTCAAACGTTTGAAGAATACATTAGACGTAATCATATTTTATTAAAGCACATTTACGTATTACAAATTGACACAACGGTTTTATTTATGTGCGGTTTTGCGCTCTGGTCTCTTGTGAGTTTTATACGAACTTGCGCCGCAATATTCCCGACGGATTATTAGCTTTACATTGTTAATAAAGCTCGCTTAAAAGCCGCTTGTCGATGTAGGGCACAAATCGAAGCAGTTGGACACCCAGAATATATCGCAGTCAGGTAGCTGTCCGTTTAAATTATGATTACAGACATACATGTCCGCAGACATTTAAATGGTTTGTTCGGCTTCGGAACGTGTCATGCCACAAGAACGAAATTTTGTAGATGATACAAAAATGTATTATATCCCAGAGTGTTTAGTGAGAATGCTGTAACTAGTAAATAAGTAGTGCCCCTTCTGTGCTCCTCCTACAGAGGTTTCATGCATGATACAATGTTTAACCTACCCATTGCGCTGATTTTCTTCACATGGTTGTCGCAGTGTTCTGTTTCCATTTTCTGCAACTAACAACAACGCAGATTAGGCTTCCCTAACCTATGTGTGGCGGAGTTTTACTACCTGGCATAATCCTATGAAGTGTGAGGTGAAATTTTGCTCTGTAAAAGCATCTGTAACTGGTAAGTTTATATTTAAGACTGAATAACAAATACACTGATTTTGTTCTACTGGCCAGTAGAAGGAAAAAATATGCATGTTATTTTATCTTAAATATGGAATTGTCGTGCCACGAAGTAACGGACGCATCCATAAATAAGATAATGATAATTTATAATACAACGGTTTTTTACTTTTAAGGCGAGCTGTAATAATAGTTTGTAATGCATTTCGAAACAAACTGAGTAAACGCCTGCGACAATGGACAACTCTCAGCTCAATTTGTATGTAATTGTAGCGGTGTCAGGAGATATGCGGACAAGGAGACTTGCGGACACCGGTGATTAGTGGGCGACACGTAAGGTTACGTAACAACACGCAGAGCGGCAAGAAGTGCAAGTAGTACTGTTTAGGTCACACACAGAAGTGACTTAAGAGCTCGCTCGTTCGCTATTAATACGGGTACGTCCGTGTGTGCTGGTCAAGTGTTGCACGGTTGCACAATTAATAATTAATATGCTACAGCCACTGAGTCCTCACAAATTATTTGGCTAAAGTCCGCCCCAGTAGCTGAGTGGTCAGCGTGACGGATTGCCGTCCTCTGGGCCCGGGTTCGATTCCCGGCTGGGTCGGAGATTTTCTCCGCTCAGGGACTGGGTGTTGTGTTGTGTTCATCATCATTTCATCCCCATCCGGCGTGCAGGTCGCCCAATGTGGCGCCGAATGTAATAAGACCTGCGATATGGCGGCCGGACCTGCCCCGCGAGGGGCCTCCCGGCCAATGACGCCAAACGCTCATTTCCATTTCCATTTGGCTAAAAGCATTAATTACAGTGAAGAAGCATTGTCAGTATTAAATAAGTTATGTTAATAAAGTGTACTGCATTTCTAGAAACTTTGAAGCCTATGTAAAAAGAATATCAGTGTTTCCCCTCTGATGCCAGCAATTTCTCAGCGCGAGTAAAGAGTTTTAAAAATAAATGTGATAGAATTTATAAAAATTAGGTTTGCTTTCAGTTTCTCTTGAATTTATCCTTAAAGTTTTGTCCTTAAGCCATTTTATAGGTTACTTTTCATATTTTTTGACCTTAATAATAACTATTTGTAAGGTCGTGCATAGTTCGTTGGCCTCTTTGACTTGAATTATGCTTACCCTTGTTAATCACGAAGAATTTCCTGAAACTGCACTCTCATCTGCCGTGTTACATAAACGGAGAGAATCATTACTAACACGAGATTGCTACCAAAAAGAATATGAAAAGGGGAAATAGTTAATATTTCATATTTTATTGTCTATAAACAAGCTGAAAGTGGTTGTTTGGCTTCAGAATATGGATCGAATGTCATTACACACATCCGTGCATGCCTTCCATTTGCATTTAAAACAAAACAAAAACCAGGTTTCTCAGGCTGAATGTTTTGAATAGCATTTTAATACAAAATTCTTAGGTAGCGTAAGTCTATGAAATAATAATTATATTTCACTCTTCCGAATGTGGCTAATAAATGATTCTTTGGGACACTGTTTTAGTTCTAAATGTTAAAACACAGTTTTCGTTTGTCCAATTAAATCACAGCAATATTCCGCACTGCTTCCACTTCGAACAGTACGTCGCATTTACACAGTAATTGGTAGTCAGTAAAATGCACGTCGTTGTCACGAAATGATCACAATTGATTAAACAATCTGTATATACAGCTGTAGCAATAGTTAGATGCTGATCAGAAACTAAATCTGTATATAGTTTTATCCCCGATTGTTTATACGGGCTGCGGCAGCAACTATGACCCGTTTTAAAATGAGCACCATTATTGAACACGGCCAATACCCGAAAACTGGGGTGTCTACATATATCTCGCTAACGCTGCTGTCCGCCTATTTCCGTGTCCGCACTTCTCCAGCATTCGTTGTAGCGATTGTAAAAAACGGGAACACAGGTTACCGTAGACCTCCCATTTAGTGAAGGCCTCGCTACTTTCTTAGTTTTAGTGCACACAATTCCTACATGGACAGTGTTCTCAAGATTTTATTTCGTATTTAAGGCAGAGATTCTTACTGTTCGTAATTAGTGATATTTCCTTCTTTTTTGAAAGATTTAACTATTTCTCCATTTCTGTGCCCACAGTGTACGTCGTTACTTTACAATTACTGAAGGATATGCTGGGACGTTAACACCTCGCTAAGGATCACATCTGTGACGGGCCATCAGTCCATTATTTTGCCGCTTTGTGGTGCATACTACACAGGTCCTCAGGATATGGTATTGAACCGACTCTCTTGACAGCTACTGCTCACATGCATCTCACAGTCACTGCTTTACCCTCGTGTTAAGTTCCACAAGTGTGTCGTTTTCTTCTTTAGTGTGACTATAGAGTCCGTAGTTGGTTTACAATTAACAAAGCTCTCGCAACTACTAAAAAATTTGGTATTTATTTTTCCTTCACTTAGTAGCTTAAAACATTGTCGTTGTGTAAGGGATACTATTATCCATAGTGGTCCAACGCAGTCAGTCGTACCCCATGTACAGTTACACACTGCTGGTTCTCTGGAACATTCGGAGCTTTGCACTGAGGCACTGTACTCTTGTTTCTTTCAACTATGCCCCAGCGCCACTGGTCGCGCACCTTCATGCGAGAAGACAGTCGTTGAGATTTCGCGTGGGGCGGTCTTAGGCACCAGTAAATAAAATTGGTCACGTATCAGCAGGGCACGTGCACTGAGGATCCCGCACAAACTTAGTTACATATGTGGATAGTTCATTCATTCCGAAAATCGATAATCTCGACGACGTTTGCCTGTCTTCGACATTCACACTGGCAAGATACCGGTTCCAGGATCTCGAACACTTTCAAGAACGTCTTAATTTTAATACTAAAGACGGATAACAAACGACAAAAGAAATATTTTTTTCCTGAGCTGTACTTACAAATTAACGATATTCTGATATTTTACTTTCCTTGTACCGTTACACCTTGCTTATTGCCAAATTTCATGATTCTATGCCGATGGGAAATACCCTATAGTTTTTAATGAGTGAGCCTGCGAGCATCAAAAAATGTGACATAAATGTCCGTATTTTTTGAGTGCATTGACTTAGCTTAGAAGCTTCAATTTTTTTCACCGCCAAGGGACCGTAGACTTTCGCAAGCCACATAAATTTTGGCTGGATATGTCTACGCTGTTCTGATTAAAAGGGGTCTTAAACGACGGGCATATAGATAGTTGAAGAACAAGTGAAAGAAATTGTTTTCGTATGACTATAGGTTTACAATTTTCAGATTTTTTTCATTTACTTGTAGTAGGAAACCTTGCCTTTTGCCAAATTTCATGATTCTAGAACAAAGTGAAGTACCCTATGAGTGAGTTTTCGAGTATCAAAATTATGTGACATAAGTGGCCTATCTTTTGATGATAATGACTCAGAAGCTTATGTTTATTCCATTTTATTTCAACTTGATACTTTTCCCCGTTCCTGAGAAGGGGCCTTAACAGATGAAGGGGCAGAGAGATAACAGATGACATTTTTTTCGTTTGATATGACAAATTCACAATTTTCGGAGGTTTTCCTTTTAGTATACTGCGATTCCTTTCTTCTTGCATATTTCAGTATTCTAGGCCAGGGGGAAGTACCCTGTGGTTTTCAATGAGTGAGTTCGCGAGTATCGAAATACGCGACGTAAATGGACGTATCTATTAACTGCACTGACTTAGAAGCTTCAGTTTTTTACAACGCCAAGAGACCGTATATCTTAGTACGAGAAATCTCAACTTGATACATCTTCCCGTTACTGAGAAAATGGGCTTTTTTTAAAAATCGGACGGACAGACATATAACAAAGGTTTCCTATAAGCGATCGGTTTCACCGACTGGAGTACGGAGTTCTAAAATGTGTTAACAGTTTGCAGATGTTGGTCAGATCTGTCTGAAAGTTTACCCTCGAATGCTAGAGCAACAATTGGTTTATTCGCAGAGGGTGCGTGTAATTACGCAGGAGAGCACTGGATACATCATTATCGTCATTCTTTGCCTGTAGCATCTGTTGGTGGGCAATATTAGTGTTTGAACAATTATTAAGTCAACATTGAACTGCTGTAGCGTAATAGTTTAGTTTGTAAAAGCAGTACAGCAGTGGCAAACCTGTAATAATGAAACTAAATTTAACTGCTAATGTGGGCATGGTTTTGTCTAGCCATTGTTAGGAAGTGTGTTACTTGCAAACGTGATAAAAAAATTAAATGGTATCAACTATTACACTTTCAAAGCAGCCTTTTTCGCTTGAAGTTGAAGAACTTCAATAATCGTGAAGAAAAGGGAAACATTTTTCGTTTTACGCAAAACGGTCAGATTTCGTAAGAAGCTTGTCCTCGCTGTTAGCCATCTCTTACCCATGTCGGATCACCGCAAAGAAAACAGTTTCAATTAAGAATTAGCAAAATACAGCAGGACGGAGGTTAGATGTGGTAGCATTTTTATCTGACTTCCGCTTACATCTGGTAATGTTGTCTGCCTGCACATTATTCAGGTATTCCTGTGTTTGGCACCTATTGTTTAGGTCTCACGTCACGCTCACCTGCAGTACTACACATTTTTATGTAAAACAGGAATAAATATTGCACCACTATTGTTTACTTTCTATCTCCTGGCTAAACGTTTGAATAAGTCTGCCTGTTGGCTTGAGGATCAGAGCAGACCATTCCTACTTTTTAAAAAACGTCTATTATTAAAGGTATGTTAGTATAGACAAATTTCTTGTCATGAAAAACCACAAAATATTGCACCATTAATATTTATTTACAATATTTATTTACGTTCTCTTGTTTATCTCTTTGTTGCTGTGCTGGGGTTTCATACACTTCAGTCGATGTTTTTCTCAACGTAATCACGAGACGACGCATAATTTGTACTTGAACACTTCGGTGTGCTACATTTAGAAGCTGATAGACGGCGTTACTGTAGTTAACTACAGTTTAGCTTATCTTGTGGAGGAAGAAAAACGCATTTTTCATCTCTGTGGTTTATCAAGCCGCACCACAGTTGTTCAATACGTAATTTTCAACAGTTAACATCTTAGAGAAGTTGTTACGATGGAAATTTCCCGGGTGTAACGAACTTTCATCTAAATCTTTAACTGAGGTTGAAGAGGGAATGTAACACAAATACTAATGAGGCTGTCCCTAAAACAACATCGTCACAAAGCAGTTGCATTATATGTCCCAGATCCAACGATAGGAAAACTAACTATTGGTGCTACACAAGCAGTAAATTTTTGTGCTTAAAACGCATTATTCCAACGTGTGGAAGGTATTTTAAAAGTGAAGAAAGTATTTTAAAAGTGAAGAAGGCACGGAGTGAACATCGTTTGCTACAGATATTACATGTAACCAAACTACAAATTACAACTAAAATTAGGACGATATAAGTGAACTTATTGTTTCTCTTATTTTTTAACTCTTAACAGTACGATTGGAAGTAACGAAACTCTTCAGAACTTTAAGACAATAATGCTGTTATGGAAGAACAAAAAATTTATATAAATGATGTAGGCCTTACTTCGTGAAGTATCTTTAACTCAGAAGTGCACGCGTAGTTTAGGATTCATCCCGCCGTAGTTATGTTGCTAGCATGTAATTTAGCATACACCCAACAGTAGCTACGTTGCTAGCATTGTTACAGAAATTCTACAACTGGTACCTTCCACATACCTTTCAACCGTATGTCCCTCCTTGCAATAATGTGTAAGTTCCCCAGTTTCAAGCATTATCTATTTGAGTAGAGATGTGTCTTCCAGTGCGTGGGTAAATAACACTTTGGGCATAGATTGCAGATTCGAACATGAGAAAGAGATGCTATCTCTTACGTACAGCATTGCGCAAACGAATATGAGTCCGAGAGCGAAAATGACCACATTTCTGAGACTGATCGTAGTACAGATACCGAGCGAGAGGTAGATAGTGATGACTCAGAGGATGTGGCAACAATATCTGAAGCAAGCTATAAAGGAAAGGATGGCACTCTGTGGCAAAAATCTGTGCTACCTGCCCTCACTTTCCAAATCTGCTGTTATGTTCGTCACTGGAGTGAAAGAGGCAAGACAGAAGAAAACTAGATTTTATTCTGGGAGGTGTGAGGAGTGTTCCCAGTAAAGGACAAGAAAACCACAACTACTTGCAAGACTTGCTGTAGGTTAATATGTAAGAACATTAATTTTCATTTTGCAAAGAATGTATCGTTTATGATTCTAATTTAGATATAAAAAACAAACCTTCCCGAATACACTGTCTTCGTGAGATTTGTCTTTTATTATTATGAGAAATGTGTGTCTACATCTTAAAAGTGACGAAATGCATGTTTAAAATGCCCTAAAGTTGTGATGTATAACACGTACATTCCAATTTTCTGAATAGTTTCATGAATTTTTTTTCTAACTATGGTAAAAAATACTCTATGCGTGTAGTAAAGTCATAACAATACACGCGTGTGCTTACGGGTTAATAATGTTTTCATTAATATTTGGACCAAAACATACTTTTTTAATTACCAGATAAAAATTTTAATATGAGGTTATCCAAGCCTTACCACACTAATACTATTAGAATAAATGACCGCTGTAACTAAGGGTTAACTGCGTGTTGTGGCTACGTGGTGAAGAAGTGTATTCACACGGGCATACTTGTGACAGCTGCTGAACATTCGTCACGGCCGACCGCTCGCCCAGATGCAACGGAGGCAGTAGCCCACCATGCGTGTTGTCGCACATCGTCGCTTGCTATCACCAGTTCTCTTGTTCAGCAGTAGTAGCACGTTGCCACTATACACAGAGATTTGAAGCAATATTGTCTTAAATGCTCTTTTCTTACAAGGGAAAAATCTCACAAAGTTCTTCCAACATCGAAACCTGTATACGTTCCAAGGCTGTACCTGTGCCATTGAATCCTTTGGTATCGCCAGATGTTTCTTGTCCTCGGATTCGACGCTCAAAAAAGTTTTTTAAATTCTGATACAAATGATTAGTTTGGACCGAGAATTTGGGAATCTTTTTTTGAGGCCGCAAATGTCCTTATGGCAGCATCGAAATCTGTTAAACAAACGTCTGACCAGGTCAGTAGATATTTGAAAGATGTTTTCTTTCCTAGTGACGGAGAAATATCTACAATATTGATAGATTTGCGCTGTGGTCAATGTGAAAGAACCGTTTAGAGCATCGTACCTGAGGTCAAGGAACTGTTCATCTGTTGATCCCAAAGGACTCGGCGGCAAAGGTACAGCCGTTGAATCTGTACAGCTTCGATGCTGGAATACTTTGTGAGAAGACTTTCGGGTCTAGTTCTGTTGAATAATTATGATGTCAATCTCCACTTTAGAAACAATACAGTCAAGCTTCAGTCACTAGTACACGATCAACTGTCTTCCCCAAGGCTTATCAATGTACTGAAATATGGCTGATACACATCAGAATATCTAGAGGTTCACTCGTGACAATTTGAAATCCTGCTGAATTTTCTTTTATATTGGCTTCTCCAACGCGTATATTATGTGACGAAATTTCGTTCATTTTATGCGCTTGGTGTAAAAACAAAAGTTTTGTTTTAAGTATTTACTTACGGATTGTTATTACTTTAATTATTTGCTATCATAATAATGAGTTACTTATTATTTTCGGTTAACAAAGTACACACATGTGAAACTGTGAACAAAAAAAACAAAAAGTCATGAATGTAAAAGGTAAAATATCAATTTAAAACATAAAACAAATGTAATAAAATCAATATTTAAAATAGTAACCAATGTTAATAAGATATGTTGAAAATACTCCGACAGCACATTCTGTACAGCTTATTTTACAAAAATGGTTTTTCAGAAAGCGTTTTTACTACACGTCGATGTATGTGGCTTGAATGTTCTTTAATTTATGTTGCAACAAAAGTTTTCATTTTTCAGAATTAATTAATGGTTGGAGGTGGGGGAGTATTTTGCAAAATGACAAAGTATTACTTAAGTTGATTATACAGTCTTCAAGAACATTAATTACATGTCAACTTTTGTATGAAAAACATTTTTTTATGTATCACCATTTCGAAGATATTCACTCTAAACATAATATGCCAAATTAGGCTGCAGTGTGTGTTTTACTCCTTAAAACTGAAGTTGGACACAAACGAAACAATACATATTGCACTACTTTACCCTTCTACACACGCACTAAGTTTCGGCAAGATCGTTTGTTGACACTTGGGAATGTTCCCTTGTTAGTAAGCGTCCTCTGCGTAATTATGATGAATTTTAAGCTCTGTTAGTGCGCTTGCAGAAAGTTTGTATGAGGCCCACTTTCTCGTACTAATGAAATTTTTTTTTATCTCGCTGGTGTTTATCTGCACGTGTTTCACTGCAAATGTGGTATCGTCGATGGGCGTTCCTTTATTTTCTTTGAAAATACATTTTTAGCGAACTTCTGTCAATCTCGAATATGTATAAACTTATGTGCTCTATAGTCAAGCTCGAGGGAAACTGCAGGCACTCGCACTTCGTAGCTGCACTTCTTGCTTCCTGCTGCTGCTGCTACTGCTTTGTCTCTGTGGTCTACAGTCAATATCTTGGTTTGATGCAACTGGGCATGCAAGACTATCCCGAGCAAGCCTCTTCATTTCTGCATAACTGCTATAACTTTTATTCATTTGAACCTGCTTACTATGCCAATATCATGCAGTTTCTCGAGACAAACTTGCTGGAATATTTACAGGTCTCATGTCTCCAAAACTGAAACAAGCGTGAGCCTCGCAATTTTGTGTCCCCCAGCTGAATCCACACATATTATAAAAAAGGATTTATGTATGGATGTGTGTGTGTGTGTGTGTGTTCCACACCTCCTAAACCACTGGACCGAATCTCACTAATCATTGTACACGTTTCACGTACTATCTGGAAAGGATCGCTGTGGGGCTAAGAACCACCTACAGATCAACGGATCAAAAAGGGGAAGGGTGAGGTGGGGGGTATTAAGGAAGCGTGGCCCTCGACGCGCGAATACTCACGCTATATTCATTCGGTATTTGAGAATAAGAGGACGAAGTGACTTGCAACAAACATTAAACATAATTTCAAACCTTTATGATGTTTTTTCTCGCTGACAACCCACACAAAATTAAGAAAAGAAAATGTTTATCACCTATCACATTTCGCTTTTCATGCAGTAAAACTGCCGCATCAGGCATGATGTTTTTATTTATTATTGCTTTACTATTAACTGTATTTGGGACACACTTTGCAAACAGTATTCGTATATACCAGCGAAGGCACTTGCAAAATTGTGTCATTGTACTACACATAGTTCAGCAAATATGAAGTCACAAGCACTGAGTTCCTCGAAAACGAAACTGTAAGACGATATTCGCTAGAGATACAGGCGAAATATGTGTGAAATATGTTGAATATACGTGACATGTGCATACGCGGGCAAAGACATGGGTAGAAAGCTCCTCCTAAAGCTCTACATGGATGTCAACCAAACTTGGTACCCATGCTACTTGCTACGAAAGGAACACTGTGAGGGTTAGAACCAACAACCTCCTACTGGGTAGGAGTGATAATGTGGAGCGAGGAAGGGAAGGACAGAGGAGACGCACAGACGGAGAGGAGGAAGGAGGAGAGAGACGCAGTTATGGGGAAGAAAGTGATGGGCAGAGAGAGAGAGAAACGGTAATGGCGAGAAAGGGAAGACGTGGAGATGGTCAGAGAGGGGAGAGGAGGAGAGACACAGAGAAAGAGTTAGAGATGGACAAGGAGAGGGATGGGGAGGAGATGGGCAGAGTGAGAGGGGAGGAGAGAATAAAGAGAGAGAGAGAGAGAGAGAGAGAGAGAGACAGAAAGGACGAGATGAACTGTGAAAGAGGTGGAGGAGGAGGTGGACATAGAAAGGTGAAGAGAAAATAGACTGGGGGGGGGGGGGGAGATGGACTCAGAGGGGGAGAAACAAACAGGGGAAAGGAAGAGGAGGAGATGGCTAGAAAGGTGGAAAAGAAGATGGACTTAGTAGGACAGAGTAGAAGAAATAGGGGGAAGGAGCAGGTGGTCAAAGGGGGGGAGGAACACAGATGGAGAGAGAGAGAGAGAGAGAGAGAGAGAGAGAGAGAGAGAGAGGAGGGAGAAGAGGAGATGGACAAATTTGAAAGGATTAGTAGATGCACAGAGAGAGGGTAAAGGTAGGGATGGACAAATAGAGCGTTGAAATAAATATACATCTGAGCAAAGCCGTGTACACAGCTAATAATAAATAAATGTCTCTCTATGGATGGAAACTAGTAGTTACACAGCACAAATTTTAGCTATGAAGGAGGTCATCACTTGTGGCATATCTCAGGGCGACAAAACAATAATTTCGAGATTAAAAAAGCACACAAAATAAAACTGAGACGGTAAAACTATCATCAGCTTGAACGCACCACAATGGTGTACCAGGCAATGTCTTACAGTAGATGGTGTGGCGTCGACTTCCTCCGACTTTTAGACTGACTTACCCAGCCAGTTATAGGCCAGTGAACTCCGAACAACGGTACAACTCGGCACTTTTCATATTAACAAACATTGCCAAGGTGAAAGAATTGATAACTGGCAGATGAAAATCCATGGACTGATCGGGGATCGTATTCGAGAGTTTTGGATCGTAGTTGACATATTACCATGGAGCCAGCGAACCACACAGTTGCATTTGTGATACCAAAGATGGAGTCTGCGAAAGAACCGTTATTTATTAAACGTTCTAGGGCTAATCAAGAAAACAATGGCAACCTGCAGAACAATTACCCAGGTGTGAATTAAGGCTCACACTGGCATACACAACAATTGAACTGTAGAAGAGATAACAAAGTAAAGCACGGAGGCTGGGACTCATGGATATATTCAACTGCTTTACATAGACTTCATGCCCAATAACAGTTCTTACGTTTACAAACGATTAGCTCAATCACTGACAAACGATTAGCTCAATCACTGACTCATATGACAAAGAGAAGAGGGTAGAAATTGTGCTACCATCCAGTCACCCAAACCAACATGTCACTGGTTCACATATTTTCTTATGTTTAGGAGAATGATGGTACCTAATTTGGAAATCGACTGGACATGGGTCTTACACAGCTCAGTTGTACAAAATCGGAGTACGGAAGTCCCTTACATTGAAGAACAGCAGCATAAAAAGGCTTTCAGGACCATTTACTAATAGTCTGCTCAAAGTATTCAGGATACCGCACGGAATTGTACGCGGGAGTAATACAGACCAAAATTCCGTTACCAGCCGGAGTTGTTCATACTCTACGAAAGTAAGGCACTCCTACATATTCAGCAATAAGAAACTGTCCTTCTGAAATAGGGCGTTATCTGCCAAAAATTAGTAACAAACTACTTTGTAATTGCTAAATTATAACGTAGAAATGCCAAATAAAAATCTGATGTCATCTATGAGCTGAATTTCCAGACTTTTCCTCACAGATATGACTTACCTTGCAGAGTACTTGCTGAATTCGTTTAGTCCAGAGTATCCTTCATTTTCAACGAAAGAATAACAACTCATTAAGACAATTGTTGCTTCTCTTGAGATAAATCAGCATTGGTAACATGCTTTATTGCACAACAGAGGCTTGCGTTTACACGACATAAAATCACGACGTACGTCAGAATATGGTCGTGAAGTGCCCTTCAGTTCCATAGTAAGAGATAACATGCTCCATAGCTCATCCTTTACATTGTTATTGCTCTCACGAAGTGCGGGGAGCACGACAGACCATACTGTAGAGCTGAATTATTCATCTCTCCAAATGGACTGCCGCTGATTTAGGTGAAAACACAATACATGCTATTTGCTAGTGCGCGAGGGTTAACCATGCCAACAGAAATAAGGGATGAGGGGGAATCAATAAATTCTCAAGTGTTTATATTGATAATGGCCTTAACCGGAAGTCACGTTTTCTATTGACACTGATTAACGGTTCGGTATAGAAGACTGGTTAAAGAGAGATGTACCTACGTTTATAGCACTTGAAGCTTTAGAAAAAAAGATTTTGACAGTACTGACTGGAATACAATCTTTAAAATACTCGTTGATTCTTCCAATGACGGAAACAAAAACCAGCCACTGTTGGTAATGCTATTTATTTACGCAAATAGCGCCGTTTCCGGTTTCGAACGACAGTTCATCTTCAGACAGCTGTTAAACGTCTAGATTCACATTAGTTGATGTTTACATTAGTTTTCGGTTCTTTATTCCTCACTGTGCTGAAAGTTCCTTAAGATGGTGGTGACCTACAGCAGGAAAGGATGTTAGAAACGACCTTATAAACATAACTATACCTTATAACGATTGAACACCATGTAAACAGCTTTACTGTATGATTACATGATGATGGCGTCCTCTTGGGTAAAATATTCCGGAGGTAAAATAGTCCCCCATTCGGATCTCCGGGCGGGGACTACTCAAGAGGATGTCGTTATCAGGAGAAAGAAAACTGGCGTTCTACGGATCGGAGCGTGGAATGTCAGATCCCTTAATCGGGCAGGTAGGTTAGAAAATTTAAAAAGGGAAATGGATAGGTTGAAGTTAGATATAGTGGGAATTAGTGAAGTTCGGTGGCAGGAGGAACAAGACTTCTGGTCAGGTGACTACAGGGTTATAAACACAAAATCAAATAGGGGTAATGCAGGAGTAGGTTTAATAATGAATAGGAAAATAGGAATGCGGGTAAGCTACTACAAACAGCATAGTGAACGCATTATTGTGGCCAAGATAGATACGAAGCCCACGCCTACTACAGTAGTACAAGTTTATATGCCAACTAGCTCTGCAGATGACGAAGAAATTGAAGAAATGTATGATGAAATAAAAGAAATTATTCAGATTGTGAAGGGAGACGAAAATTTAATAGTCATGGGTGACTGGAATTCGAGTGTAGGAAAAGGGAGAGAAGGAAACATAGTAGGTGAATATGGATTGGGGGACAGAAATGAAAGAGGAAGCCGCCTGGTCGAATTTTGCACAGAGCACAACATAATCATAACTAACACTTGGTTTAAGAATCATGAAAGAAGGTTGTATACATGGAAGAACCCTGGAGATACTAAAAGGTTTCAGATAGATTATATAATGGTAAGACAGAGATTTAGGAACCAGGTTTTAAATTGTAAGACATTTCCAGGGGCAGATGTGGACTCTGACCACAATCTATTGGTTATGACCTGTAGATTAAAACTGAAGAAACTGCAAAAAGGTGGGAATTTAAGGAGATGGGACCTGGATAAACTAAAAGAACCAGAGGTTGTACAGAGATTCAGGGAGAGCATAAGGGAGCAATTGACAGGAATGGGGGAAAGAAATACAGTAGAAGAAGA
Organism: Schistocerca americana; assembly: GCF_021461395.2. Lineage (NCBI taxonomy): Eukaryota > Metazoa > Arthropoda > Insecta > Orthoptera > Acrididae > Schistocerca > Schistocerca americana. The sequence goes on from NC_060122.1 coordinate 621,550,975, forward strand.
ATGGGTAGCTCTGAGGGATGAAGTAGTGAAGGCAGCAGAGGATCAAGTAGGTAAAAAGACAAGGGCTAGTAGAAATCCTTGGGTAACAGAAGAAATATTGAATTTAATTGATGAAAGGAGAAAATATAAAAATGCAGTAAATGAAGCAGGCAAAAAAGAATACAAACGTCTCAAAAATGAGATCGACAGGAAGTGCAAAATGGCTAAGCAGGGATGGCTAGAGGACAAATGTAAGGATGTAGAGGCCTATCTCACTAGGGGTAAGATAGATACCGCCTACAGGAAAATTAAAGAGACCTTTGGAGATAAGAGAACCACTTGTATGAATATCAAGAGCTCAGATGGCAACCCAGTTCTAAGCAAAGAAGGGAAAGCAGAAAGGTGGAAGGAGTATATAGAGGGTCTATACAAGGGCGATGTACTTGAGGACAATATTATGGAAATGGAAGAGGATGTAGATGAAGATGAAATGGGAGATATGATACTGCGTGAAGAGTTTGACAGAGCACTGAAAGACCTGAGTCGAAACAAGGCCCCCGGAGTAGACAATATTCCATTGGAACTACTGACGGCCGTGGGAGAGCCAGTCCTGACAAAACTCTACCATCTGGTGAGCAAGATGTATGAAACAGGCGAAATACCCTCAGACTTCAAGAAGAATATAATAATTCCAATCCCAAAGAAAGCAGGTGTAGACAGATGTGAAAATTACCGAACTATCAGCTTAATAAGTCACAGCTGCAAAATACTAACACGAATTCTTTACAGACGAATGGAAAACCTAGTAGAAGCCAACCTCGGGGAAGATCAGTTTGGATTCCGTAGAAACACTGGAACACGTGAGGCAATACTGACCTTACGACTTATCTTAGAAGAAAGATTAAGGAAAGGCAAACCTACGTTTCTAGCATTTGTAGACTTAGAGAAAGCTTTTGACAATGTTGACTGGAATACTCTCTTTCAAATTCTAAAGGTGGCAGGGGTAAAATACAGGGAGCGAAAGGCTATTTACAATTTGTACAGAAACCAGATGGCAGTTATAAGAGTCGAGGGGCATGAAAGGGAAGCAGTGGTTGGGAAGGGAGTAAGACAGGGTTGTAGCCTCTCCCCGATGTTGTTCAATCTGTATATTGAGCAAGCAGTAAAGGAAACAAAAGAAAAATTCGGAGTAGGTATTAAAATTCATGGAGAAGAAATAAAAACTTTGAGGTTCGCCGATGACATTGTAATTCTGTCAGAGACAGCAAAGGACTTGCAAGAGCAGTTGAATGGAATGGACAGTGTCTTGAAAGGAGGATATAAGATGAACATCAACAAAAGCAAAACAAGGATAATGGAATGTAGTCTAATTAAGTCGGGTGATGCTGAGGGAATTAGATTAGGAAATGAGGCACTTAAAGTAGTAAAGGAGTTTTGCTATTTGGGGAGCAAAATAACTGATGATGGTCGAAGTAGAGAGGATATAAAATGTAGGCTGGCAATGGCAAGGAAAGCGTTTCTGAAGAAGAGAAATTTGTTAACATCCAGTATTGATTTAAGTGTCAGGAAGTCATTTCTGAAAGTATTCGTATGGAGTGTAGCCATGTATGGAAGTGAAACATGGACGATAAATAGTTTGGACAAGAAGAGAATAGAAGCTTTCGAAATGTGGTGCTACAGAAGAATGCTGAAGATTAGATGGGTAGATCACATAACTAATGAGGAAGTATTGAATAGGATTGGGGAGAAGAGAAGTTTGTGGCACAACTTGACCAGAAGAAGGGATCGGTTGGTAGGACATGTTCTGAGGCATCAAGGGATCACCAATTTAGTATTGGAGGGCAGCGTGGAGGGTAAAAATCGTAGAGGGAGACCAAGAGACGAATACACTAAGCAGATTCAGAAGGATGTAGGTTGCAGTAGGTACTGGGAGATGAAAAAGCTTGCACAGGATAGAGTAGCATGGAGAGCTGCATCAAACCAGTCTCAGGACTGAAGACCACAACAACAACAACAACAACAACCATGTAAACAATTCTTTAAGGCTGAGATGTTATAGTTTATTTACATCGAAATTCTTGCGGCGTTCTGTTGCAGCGACGCTTGTGTTCGCGAAATGCTGAAGGGTATATGAAGTACTTATTTGATGTATATACATCCAAACAGTTTTTGCCACATGGGAAAATGTGTACAAAGATGGCTATATCATCAATATAACAGATTCACAAATTCCTCTCTCAGAGATATTGTCATGTGTACAATGATGCAACGTTTCATTACATGCAATTTACATTCAGTGAGCGTTAATTACAAATAAACTACACAAATGTAAAAACAAGTTTATTAGGTAACGTTACTCAAACAATATTATGTTAAGGTTGTGGCGTACAAAGGGAAAATTAAATGGGTGAGAAATAACTGTAAATAAATAAATATTACGATAGTGGACATAATATTAACATACGATGGCTACTTGAAATTTCAAAGTAATTTAACTGTCGTATTAATATGTGACTCAGCAGGCTGTTATATTTTAGCGTAGAGTTTCATATTAGGTTCCTTTCTCCATACTGTTATTTTCAAAGGGAGTAGTGTTCATTTATGGTTCAAATTGGGAAGTAGGCAAATTAAATTTTGTAGAAAGGCTGCATCCAATAACTCACGTCTTTTCATCAAGATTATGATGTGATGATTTGTTTTTAGATACATGAGGAGATTATGAGGTTACTTTTCTTTATGTTTGTATTTATAATCAGGTCGCTTGTTTTGTAGGATACACTCCCCGAATAAGGAAATGTAATATACTTTCTGCTACCTTCTACTGTCTTTTATGTTAACTGCATAGGTGTTTGGTGAGAAGCTTCGTTGTCCGATTTTCTTTTTACTTTTTTGTGACTATTGTGTGATAGCTTACCCATTCCTTGGGGCTATGCTTTTAGTTATATTATTTTCTTTATGTTGTTCAAATGGTTCAAGTGGAGTTTTATGCAGGCAATTCGATGTGGTCTTAAAATATGCCATTTATGCTGTTTTGAATGCCAAGAAGAGCTGCTGATGCATACATCAGTGGCTGATTGTTTGCTATAAATTTCAAAATGATGTTTATGGTTTTTGCTGGAGATTTTTAACTCTAAGAAGTTCATGCTTTTATTAATCTCATACTCAATAATGAATTTAATTCTTTCGTGTGTGCTGCTCAGCTTTGTTGTACATTTGTCAATTTCCTCGTTGTGTCATCAGAAATAATGATTACATCATCCACATAACTTTTCTAGTAGGTGATTTTGCTGTTGATGTGACTGTTTGCTTCAAAACTAAATGGTTTATGTAAATATCTGCTAAAATCTTGGTTAGACAGCTACCCACTGCCAACCCTTCTTTCTGTTAGCGCATTTTGTTATTAAAACTAATTATATGACTGTACCGATGTAAGCAACTCAGCGAGTTTACGGATCTCTGCTCTGTTCAGTTTCTTATGATTAAGTAGATCAATCCTAATTATATTTGTAGTGTCCTCTCTAAGGGTGTTAGTGTAAGGTTCATGATATTGAGCGATGCTAGTCTGGCTGTTGCTGGCTTGTGAACATCTTTAATATGGCAATGAGTTCGTACAAGATCTTAATGAAAAAGTGATTTCAAAAGTATAGCGGATATTTAGAAGAGACAGAAATTTATCATGTAATCTATTTTTTTATTATAGAATTTGACCAGTTCTAACTATATAGAGGGCTGTTCCTAGAACGAACAACAGGTCTGATAAGACAATTTTGTCTGTGGATCTTGGGCTGTCACCAAAGGCGAGGTACAGCGGGGTTCATCGTGATGCAGTCACGCACTTCCATCTTAGTTACGAGGAAATTACAATTCTTAAAGTTTTTCGTGATTTTAACCTGGAATTTAGAGCTGAGATCAAGGGCTAATCCCGTTACGGTTTTTGGGCAGCAAAATGCCATACTGGCTCAAGTAGAGAGGGAATAATATGCAAACTGGCTTAGCATGAAAAGTATTTATAAAAAATAGGACTTTCTTCGCATGTAATATGAAATTTAATTGTAGGAAGTTTTTTCTGAGGGTATTTGTCTAAAATGTAACATTGCACAGAAGTGAAATTTGGACTATACGGAGTTCAGGCGAAACGAGGATAAATGCTTTTGAAACGTGATGCTACAGGAGAATGCTTAAGATTAGATGGGTATTAGTTCACGTAACTGTTGGGGAGGTACTGAAAGAAAAGAAAAGAAAAAGAAATTTGTAGCACAGTTTAACTGAAAGAAGAGATCAGTTGATAGGACTCATCCTGAAACATGAAGGAATCTTCAGTTTGGTAACGGAGGGGTATGTGGGAGTAAGCAGTTGTTATTCAGAGGTGACGAGGCTAGCACAGGAAAGATTAGTGTGGAGGGCTGCGTCAGACAAGTCACTGGAATGAGGACCACGCCAGACATCACTATCTTACTGGCAATAAGACTGGACGATCACGAGCGATGTGCTCGGATGAGAAAGGACGTAAGACGGGGAAGAAGTTTTCCGCCCCTTCTGTGTAATCTACCGCCCCTTCTGTATAATCTACACATCTAAGAAGTAAAGACGAAAATAAAAGAAAGGTTCAGGAGTGGGATTAAAATTCTGAGTGAAAGAATAAGACGATCACGAGCGATGTGCTCGGATGAGAAAGGATGTAAGACAGGGATGAAGTTTTCCGCCCCTTCTGTGTAATCTACCGCCCCTTCTGTATAATCTACACATCTAAGAAGTAAGGACGAAAATAAAAGAAAGGTTCAGGTGTGGGATTAAAATTCCGAGTGAAAGAATATCAATGATAGGTTCGATAACGACATTGACATCATGACTGATAGGAAGAATTACAGGACCTGTTAGATGAAATGAACAGTCTGATGAGCAAACGCTTTGGACTGAGAGTAGATCGACTAAAAACGAAAGTAACGAAGAGTAGCAGAATCGCAATTAGCGAGAACGTCAAAATTGCGGACGTGGTGAAGTCAACGAAGTGAAGGAACTGTGCTACCTTGGAAGAAAAATAATACATGATGGACGAAATAAGGGTGACATAATAGGGTGACTAGCCCGAGGAAGCGGGACTTATTGCCCAAAGTTTGGAGACCTGAAGAAAGACGTCCGCAGGCTTTGATTTGCTTTGGACGACGAGGTACACGCCTCGGTTGAATCATGGTTCCATTGGCAACCGCAAACAGTTTGGCACTGACCATCTTGTCTCAAAGTAGGATAAATGTATTAACAGTTATGACGGTAACTTTTGAAATATGAAACAGTTTACTTACTTTTTTCCATCTGTTTCGTTTTCAGTTGATTGGCCTTTATATTTCTAAGACTAGGATAGGAAAGTAAACCTGTAGATCTGATAAGAATAAGAAGAGCATCATGGCAGTTGTTTCTACTGTGAAGAAATAACCTGCGACGATGAATTACAGGGGAAGATTGGAAGAGGAAAAAAAAAGGTTTGGAATACTGGATGCGTTAAAAATCGAAGAATTTAACGTACGCTTAAAGCACAGATTTGCCAAAAAGTGAAACCTGTGTAACTTGACAGAAAAGCGTCTACCGAAGCTTGTGGATAAATGACAGATGAAACATGTACAGACACCAAGTGACGTTGCTTGTTCTATAGAACTGAGTACTTCCACTCTGTGAAACCTGTTTACTTTCTCAACTGACTCAACAGGAAACGAAACAAGTACTGACTTCTTGATAAACAGTCGCCTTTGTTTCTGAGGATACGCATTTCTGATATGAGAATGGCATCTTCACTGCGTCAGCTCCGATGTAGAATGTCGGACAAAAGTCGCAGTGAGGTTAAAGTTTTACGATAAGACTGCGGGTTATCAGACAACGGTGATGTTTGCCTTTCCACTGATAGCTAGTCATTTCCATCTGTTTTATCGGCAAAGCTACTGAAATAAATGTCTTGTGTTTCACGGTGTGTCGATGCGATTGAACCATTTCGCGCACCTGCCCGTGTCTATTCGAGCTGTCTGCCTAGTGTATCATCACAGATAGCCCCTGTCCCTCTACAGGTGACCATTAAAACCTCACGACGTCCGCTCCGGACATTTTTTTAAAATAATTGGCATTTGGGCTGAAAGATATCATACAGCCATCTCTTTTTATTTTCTTGCGACAACAATTACAAAAACTTTCAAAATACAGTAACCGATTTCAACCACCCACTGGTCATCATCAGACTGACTATAGAAAAGGAATAGCAGAAAACAAGAATCACTACAGAATCTATAAAATGAGCCAACTAACTATTTGCCTAGAAAAACGTAATAATTACATCTATCTACTGTCTCTTCGATGGCGTGTTTTTTTTTTCTTTCCTTCAAAATCACGTCATAAAACGTGTATCTTTGGGAGTTATTGTGCATTTGTAATTGTTGTTTGCGAAACTGAGGTGGAATATAAAAGAATTGTTGGAAAACATTTATAGACTTTTGTTAAGACTTACAACGAAGTAACTTCAGTGTTTTTTTACATAGCTTCCCAAGAAAACACTAGAAGTTTCAAAAAACATTACAAAGTGCTCGCATATTTCAGTAGTACTTAAGTGTTTAGCAGTCAAGATAATCCTCAAACAAGTTTTATACTTGGATATTCTTTCGAAAAAGGAATTAAATATGAAAATTAGTGTTACAGATTTAAAACTTGTACGTATTTTTTAACAGTCAGATGGCTTTCGTATAGGAGTAGGCCTAAATATCAGTATATCGTGCAGGATTACTACATGTTAAGACTTTTTCTCGGACATGTAATAACCATTTGTTAAACTATCTAACGAAAAAATTAGAAGAAAGGGGCGACGTAAGATTTCCATTGTGTTGTCAAGATAAATGCAGGCAACAGTAGGTAAGAGTGGAGGTTTAATAGGAGGAATACAATCCTCTCTGTCTAGACATAAATGTGTACATGGGCGAAATGAACAGCCAGTTCTGCAGGCTTCAGAGTTACTTTCGTTGGAGTAATATAACATGATTTTTCAATCCCACTTTTTAAAATTTTAAAGTGATTTTCGAATTTTAACATTTCTAAAGAGGGGCAGGGCAACAGTTCATAGGCACGTAATATACGCATGTTATTAATCAAGTAACTTCGTAGGAGCAGTTGTTAAGCATACTAAAGCAACGTAGGAAATGAATAAAAGTAACTTCTAGCATATTACATTCAGTCATAGAAATAAATATGAGGGTCAAACTGAGGTCTAGATGACAATCAGAAAAAGAAAACGGGCAACGAATTATCACGTACGTGTAAAACGACGAAAGGTAGAAGGAAACGTGGAAGCTATCCATTCTACAGTGCCATGGTAAGGCTACAATGTCGCTACGTCGGGGTCCTTCGCATTTCTGGCGCGATGCGTGGCTCTTAGAGCACTGTTACCTATACTTATGTTGACGACGTAATGTAGACCTTATACCACTGCTTCCAGCGTATGAATTTTACTCTAGTTTTGTCACCAGATAGATCAATTTGTGATTTTTAACTCTGCCTTGTGCAAAACAATGTTTTTCCTTCTCTCTCCTCCTTATCCAAAAGCGCTTTGACATATTTTTGATATTACGAAAAATCTACTCATTCAGTAGCGAGTGCTCTTGACAATATGGCAGTCAGCTGACCGGACAAGGAACGAAGGTAGGCTGGTGAATAGGCCGGGGATCGCAGGGATTTTCCTGAGATCCGGGTGTGAATGCTTTGCTGAAGGATGGAGACGAATCAGTGGCAGCTAAGATCGACGAAACGAAAAATGAATGTTCTGTTTTCAACGAAACTATGTTACAGATCCTGCAAACATGATACAGCAGAACCAAGTATACCAGAAAAATCGCAGCACTGCGACAAACTCATTGCAACCTCAAGCATGATTCTAAGATAAATATTAAGACAGCTGCAGTAACTATTTTTATCATATTGGAATTTTAAAATCTATTCCTATGCTTCCAGAAAAATAATTATGAATTAAAGCAGGTGCACCTTTTGGCAAATACTATAACTTTTCTGAATAAAAATATTCATTTGTTGCAAACTAAACCTGGACAGGACTGGTTTCATATCTTAAGCTCGGTGTGTATGTTGTAAGCCTGAAAAATGCAACAAGGGTAATTACAGAAACGCTGTCTGACTAGATGAGTCGCCAAAACTGACATTGAATAACGTATTTGAATAAACTTTTACCAACATGTAAAACTGTATAATAAAAAGGCTGTCCTGTGAAAATCTGTGAATCTGCGTGACATCACACTATGTGACTTGCAATTTCAACATACAAGACTGACAGTATAAAAATGATACATTAAATTACAATACTAATTTTGAAGGAATAAATAATCTAAAATGTTACTGTGAAAATGCCCTATAATTTTACGAACACAAACTGACGACAAATTTGCAAACACTGAGTGGTACACATGCAAATGCGAGACTGCACTGAGAGAAAAACACTGTCTACATAAGAAATGAGATCTGAAATGAACTTTACCTAAACTGACCTTGGCAATAATTTTGAAATACAACAACTAACTATAACTGATCTTATCTTGACAGTAATGTAACTGGCCCTAACAAATTTTCATGGCTCCCTTGGCAATAGACACTCAGTACCGTTCGAAGGAGTGAACATAAATTTGTAGCACAGCAGCAAACCATCTAAATTAAAAAACAGCCTTGTGCAGTGCAGTGAAAGGACATGCAACTATCCTAATCAAATCACGCTTTCTTTTTAAGCATATGTGTTCCCTCAGTGCAATGCTCCGACACACATAATCGGAAAATAAATTTTCGTATGGAGACGGTGGTAGCATTTAAGTTTGCTAACCGATTGTCAGGAGACTAACCTTTTTTAAAGAACTGTACATTGAACAACAAAACTCATTCTTCACAAAAATTTCCTCTTATTAAAAAATATGACTCTGCCTTGAAATTAATTATTGGAAGTGGTAAATCTATACTTCTTAGGGCAAAGCATGTGAACTGATCACTTTATTTTACTTACGTCTGAACAATGAAACTAACTAATCCAAGCCAATATAGAAAAATCTCACTAAAGCTTATGGTTTTCCAAGCACATCATAAATTACGTGCAAGCAAACAGTGCAGAGGCAACAGTACCTGGAAGTCTTCAATTTCAAACTAATCGTAACCAAATCATCTTTCCAAAACTCCACATCCGCCGCGTCTTTATCTCCGTGGTATGCAACCTATTTCCAGACCACTCGGTAGTATGAGCAACACCCAATTCACTCTCTAGCTTTTGTTAGGAAGCGACAGCAGCGACAATGCTGCTGGCAACCAAAGATCACGCTGCTTGAACTCGGAACCTCTGTGGCGTAACATATCGACTACTGAAAATCTCTTTTGAAGAATATCAAGTATACAGATATGAAGTATGACACATTGACACATCGAATGTAAATAAAGGTTACATCACTTTTCTTGGATACTAAAACTTACTTACAGAACACAATTATTGTTTTACTTTAACATCTGAACATGTTTCACCACACTAGTGAAATGCGCAATAATTTTTTTCCTTTTATTGTTCTTGAAATACGTACCTGCAGATGTTATGTAGTCTAGGAAATATGTTACATCATATTCTGTTGTAGTTTAAGTTACAAATGTACTTTACCTTTTTTTACGTTGCGTGCACCAATAAAAAGCAACCACAGGTCTACACTAATACACAATGTCATGTACAAGTACAAGGGTGACTGACTTGAAATATATATTCAGGTAAAATCATGGCATATGCTTCTTTTGGACTTACCATTGTTGTATTTGACTGAACTGAAGCTAATATTTATTTGCCTGCCAGAGGTGTTTTTTTTTTGTTGTTTCTGTGTACCCGTCGACACTGGTAAATTTTTTTTTGAGGCTTTGGTATGGAGAACCATTTGATGTGGTTTGTTCAAAAAATGGTTCCAATGGCTCTGAGCATTATGGGATTTAACATCTGCGGTCATCAGTCCCCTAGAACTTAGAACTACTTTACCTAACTAACCTAAGGACATCACACACATCCATGCCCGAGGCAGGGTTTGAGCGTGCGACCGTAGCAGTCGCGCGGTTCCGGACTGAAGCGCCTAGAACCGCTCGGCCACCGCGGCCGGCGATGTGATTTGTTATTTGTAGATTATGTTGCATATTTAAACAGCGATTACTTAGGTTTTCTCCTGCTCATTGATGAATTCTGGGGCTTGCTGTGTTACTGTGGCTTGGAAACGCGTTTCACTGTAAAATTTACGTTTTTGATGCGCTTATGACAGTTGTTTAACAGTTTTGTTTTCAATTGACGGTGTCAATTTATTACTGTTTCTAAAACTAATATTATTTGGATGGAGGAGGTCTACCTTATTATCGTGTACTGGTTTATAATATCAGAATAACAGGCGTGAGAACTACATTTTCTGCTTTTAAAACAGTCTACATGCCGAGAAAACATGATTTATGCATCCTATTGTTACTCTGCTGTATTCAGAATGGGAATTATTTCTTATGTATATTCACTGGAGATGGGTGTGGAATGGTTCATGACTAAAACTCATGCAGATTACGACACTTATAATACTTCTTGTATAATTTTAAGAGTATGGACCCAGAAGTTCGTAGAAATGTTCGGCTATTTTCGTCTACAGTATTCCCCTTTTCTGTGTTTCGATACATGATACTCAGCTTCTGATTGATATGTTGCTCTTCTGTGTAAAATGGCTTTTAGATTAATTAGCGGTAGTTTGGTATTTTTTAGTGTGCCCCTTTGAGTGATGGACTGTTTGATAGTATATGATATCATCGTGTCCCTTCTTCTAAACAAATTTTAGCTTTTTGCAGAGATGTTCGTTTTTCCACTGCGCATTTTTCTGAGGTATATTATCAGTGGACTAGTTTTTTTTTTAATCAGCTGAAGTGTCTGTATATCTTGGAGGAAGTTTCTACAGTACTTTATTATCAAAAGACTTTTGGTTGTGTGGTTCTGTATGCAGGTATAACTGTAGAATGAGATTTTTACTCTGCAGCGGAGCGTGCGCTGATATGAAACTTCCTGGCAGATTAAAACTGTGTGCCGGACCGAAACTCGAACTCGGAACCTTTGCCTTTCACGGGCAAGTGTCTACCATCTGAGCGACCCAAGCACGACTCCCACCCCGTCCTCACAGCTTTACTTCTGCCAGTACCTCGTCACCTACCTTCCAAACTTTGCAGAAGCCCTCCTGCGAACCTTGCAGAACTCTCGAACAGCCCGCGGGAAAACCGAACACTTAAATCTTTCTGTGAGAGTTCTGATTTCTCTTTTTTTTATTATGGTGATTATTCCTCCCCTAGTAGGTGAACGCCAACAAAACATTTCCACACTCTGAGGAGAAAGTTGGTGACTGAAATTTCATGAGGTCCTGCCGCAGAGAAAAACACCTTTCATTTAGTGACTGCCACCCCAGTTTGTGTCTCACATCCGTGGCACTCTTTCCTCTACTTTGCGACAGTACATGTAGAGCTGCTCTTCTTTCAACTTCTTCGATGTCCTCCGTCAGTGCTATCTGATCGGATCCCACACCGCACAGCAATACTCCAGAAGAGGGCACACAAGCAAAGTGTTAACAATCTCTTTAGCAGACCTGTTATATTTTCTAAGTGTTCTGCCAATAAATCATAGTCTTCAGTTTGCTTTCCCCACAACATTATCTATGTGGTTGTTCTAAATTAAGTTACTCATAATTGCAATCCCTAAGTATTGAACTGAGCTTACAGCTTTTAGACTTGTGTGATTTATTGTGTAACTGAAATTTAGCGGATTCTTTTTAGTGCTCATATGGTTGACTTAACACTTTTCACTATTTAGAATCAATTGCCACTCTTTGCACCATACAGATATATTGTCTAAATCATTATGCGATTTGTTTTAATGATCTGATGTCTTTACATGACGGTAAATGGTAGCATCATTTGCAAACAATCTAAGAGTACTGCTCAGATTGTATGCTAATTCGTTTATGCAAATGAGGAAAAACAGAGGGCCTATAACACTTCCTTGGGGAAAGCCAAAAATAACTTGTTTTACTCTGTTACTTTCCGTCAATTGTTGCGAACTGTGGCATTTCCAACAGGAAATCACGAATCCAGTCACACAACTGAGACAAGGCACGTAATGCAATTAATAGTCGCTTGTGAAGAATGAATGCGAACCCAAATCCGTTTCGATGCATGATATGTTGGATTTTTTTCACTAGGCTGCAGTGCGTAACTATATAGAGTGCCTTCTGCAAGATAAACAGCACTGCATCATCCTAGACGCCATTGTCCACAGCGCTCTGGATTTGCTGGTCGAGCAGAGCCAGCTGTTTCACTGCTCACTTATGATTATCAGATAGCGTTTCAAGATATCACTTCTTTGTTTTTCATTTTAATATCTTGACAACAGTACGTGTTGGATCGGCTGCTGCTCTCACTCTCTTTAGCTCTAAGAGGTACTATCAAAAGACGCCAAAAACTGTTGCGTCCTGTCTGGGTCACAATTTTTTAATCAATGAACGCAAGCAGGCGTCACGAAAGAGAACACACATACGTGCATCTACATTTACGTCAACACTGAGTCGTTCATACTTCATTTATGGCATAGATTCCGAGGCTTCACATTTAAATATATCTCTGGCGTTTCAACGTCTTATAACCGATGGAACAGAAGAACACGTAAATCTTTCCTTGTTAGCTCGAATTTCGCTTATCTTGCCACGATGCTCATTCCTTCTCGTGAATATGGAAGATAACCAAATATACTGACGGGAAACAAATAGCAGCAACAAAAAATACACTACTGGCCATTAAAATTGCTACACCAAGAAGAAATGCAGATGATAAACGGGTATTCATTGGACAAATATATTATACTAGAACTGACGTGTGATTACATTTTCACGCCATTTGGGTGCATAGATCCTGACAAATCAGTATCCAGAACAACCACCTCTGGCCGTAATAACGGCCTTGATACGACTGGGCATTGAGTCAAACAGAGATTGGATGGCGTGTAAAGGTACAGCTGCCCATGCAGCTTCAACACGATACCACAGTTCATCAAGAGTAGTGAATGGCGTGTTGTGAGGAGCAAGTTGCTCGGCCACCATTGACCAGACGTTTCCAATTGGTGAGAGATCTGGAGAATGTGCTGGCCAGGGCAGCAGTTGAACATTTTCTGTATCCAGAAAGGCCCGTACAGGTCCTGCAACATGCGGTCGTGCATTATCCTGCTGAAATGTAGGGTTTCGCAGAGATCGAATGAAGGGTACAGCCACGGGTCGTAACACATCGAAATGTAACGTCCACTGTTCAAAGTGCCGTCAATGCGAACAAGAGGTGACCGAGACGTGTAACTAATGGCACCCCATACCATCATGCCATGTGAAACGCCAGTATGGCGATGACGAATACACGCTTCCAATGTGCGTTCACCGCGATGTCGCCGAACACGGAGGCGACCATCATGATGCTGTAAACAGAACCTGGTTTCATATGAAAAAATGACGTTTTGCCATTCGTGCACCCAGGTTCGTCGTTGAGTACACCACCGCAGGCGCTCCTGTCTGTGGTGCAGCGCCAAGGGTAACCGCAGCTATGGTCTCCGAGCTGATAGTCCCTACTGCTGCAAACGTAGTCGAACTGTTCGTGCAAATGGTTGTTGTCTTGCAAACGTGCCCATCTGTTGACTCCGAGATCGAGACGTGGCTGCACGATCCATTACAGCCATGCGGATAAGATGTCTGTCATCTCGACTGCTAGTGATACGAGGCTGTTGGGATCCAGCACGGCGTTCCGTATTACCCTCCTGAAACCACCGATTCCATATTCTGCTAAAAGTCATTGGATCTCGACCAACGCGAGCAGCAATGTCGCGATACGAGAAACCGCAATCGCGATAGGCTACAATCCGACCTTTATCATAGTCGGAAACGTGATGGTACGCATTTCTCCTCCTTACACGAGGCATCACAACAACGTTTCACCAGGCAACGCCGGTCAACTGCTGTTTGTGTATGAGAAATCGGTGGGAAACTTTCCTCATGTCAGCACGTTGTAGGTGTCGACATCGGCGCCAACCTTGTGTGAATGCTCTGAAAAGCTAATCATTCGCATATCACAGCATCTTCTTGCTGTTGGTTAAATTTCGCGTCTGTAGCACGTCATCTTCGTGGTATAGCAATTTTAATGGCCAGTAGTGTACAGTGTAACGAAATTTCGGGAATACATTTGTGTAACTAAAATTACAAATGAGAAATAAGTCACTGCAAATGTGAAATGTCGGCCCCTGTGGCGCTTCAGTCCGGAACCGCGCTGCTGCTACGGTCACAGGTTCGAATCCTGCCTCAGGCATGAATGTGTGTGATGTGCTTGGGTTAGTTCCGTTTAAGTAGTTCTAAGTCTAGGGGACTGATGACCTCTAATGTTAAGTCCCATTGAGCTTAGAGCTATTTGAACCATTTGAAATGTGAAATGCAGGTACATTAGTAACAGGTGTAACATTCAGAATATTGAATGCAAGCATGCAAACGTGCATACATTGTGTTGTACTGGTACCGGATTTCAGTTTGTGGAATGGAGTTCCATGCCTGTCGCACTTGGTCAGTCAATGCAGGAAGTAGATGACGATGAAGTTGTGCGATGATGTCCCATATGTGCTCAAGTGGAGACAGATATGGGATCGAGCAGGCCAAGCCAACATGTCAACGCACTGTGTAGTGCGTTGGGTTTCAACAGCAGTATGTGGGTGATCGTTATTCTGTTGGAAAACACCTCCTATAATGTGATTGGCAGTACAGCATGTCGAATCACCAGACTGATGTACAGATATGCAGTCAGAGTGCCTGGGGTAACCAAGAGAGTGTTCCTGCTGTCATACGACATCACAACCCAGACCGTTGCTCCAGATGTAGATCTAGTGTGCCTAGCGCGCAGACAGGTTGGCTACAGGCCCTCAGCTGGCCTCCTTCTAACCAGCAAACGGCCGTCACTGACACTGGGGCAGAACCAGCTTTCATCAGGAAACACAACAGACCTCCACCGTGCCCCCTAATGAGCTCTCGCTTGACACCACTGATGTCGCAAATGGCGGCGGTTTGTCGTCAGTGAAACGCGTGCTACAGGGCGTCAGATTCATAGCTGTCCTTGAAGTGAACAATTTGTAACAGTTCTTTGTATCACTGTAGCGCCAACTGCCGCTCAGATTGCTGCAGCAGTTGCAGTACAATGCGTCACGCCGAACGCGATGGTCTTCCCTCTCGATGGAAAATGGAAATGAGCGTTTGGCGTCATTGGCCGGGAGGCCCCTTGCGGGGCAGGTCCGGCCGCCTTGGTGCAGGTCTTATTACATTCGACGCCACATTGGGCGACCTGCGCTCCGGATGGGAATGAAATGATGATGAAGACAACACACACCCAGTCCCTGAGCGGAGGAAATCCCCGACCCAGCCGGGAGTCGAAGCCGAACGACAATCCATCACGCTGACCACTCAGCTATCGGGGCGGACTTCCCTCTCGATAGTGCCACGTGACCATCCGGAGGCCGGTCTTCTTGCGATCACACATTCTCCTGACTACCGCCACCAGCAATCATGTACAGTGGCTACATTCCTACCAAGTCTTTCTGCAACATCGCAGATGGAACATCCAGCTTCTCGTAGCCCTATTACACGACCCCGTTCAAACTCAGCGAGATGTTGACAACGGCGTCTTTGCCGCCTTAGAGGCATTCTTGACAATCTCAAAGGTAACTAACGCTCGTGACCGTTATTACTACTAGCTCCAGTTTTATGCGACTAGTGCGAAATGTGAATAGATATGAACTTTCAGATGTAGAAAAACGCCTACCAACTTTCGTTTATGTCGCACAACTCCTTCTTGGAACTGCGATATTTTTTCGTCCGTTCAAAATGGTTCAAATGGCTCTGAGCACTATGGGACTCAACTGCTGTGGTCATCAGTCCCCTAGAACTTAGAACTACTTAAACCTAACTAACCAAAGGACATCACACACACCCATGCCCGTGGCAGGATTCGAACCTGTGACTGTAGCGATCGCGCGGTTCCAGACTGTAAAGTTATTGATGGGAACTTCCTGAAAAGATTTGGGAGCTATGAGAAACGATTTTGTTTTAATGGTTGCCAGCACATCTCGCTTATCATGTCCGTGACAATACAAAGGCGGAAACTTCCGCAGTCCCACCAGGTAAGAATGCGAAACTGCACAGCAATGCACTAGGAGAGGACTGACCAGCGTAGTGCAGGCTCTCTCTTTAGTAGGAGACGAGATACTGCCAGAAGTAAGGCTGTGAGGAGCGGGCGTGAGTCGTGCTTCGGTAGCTCAGATGGTAGAGCACTTGCCCGCGAAAGGCAAAGGTCCCGAGTTCGAGTCTCGGTCGGGCATACAGTTTTTATCTGCCAGGAAGTTTCAGTCTCTTTAGTAGATCTGTTGCATCTTCTAGTTGTTATGCCAATAAAAACGCGGTATTTTGTTAGCCTTCCTATAACGTTTTCTGCATGACTGTTTAAAGAAAGGCGGCATTGCGTCGCCTATAAAGAGTAGTGGACATGATTGACAATTTTACGAACACAGCACTGTCTAGAGAGAATATTTTCATTGCAATGACTGGTTTTCGACGGATTTGTCTGTCTTTAGATTTAAATTAAGGGCGAGTATGATAGCTACCACTGGCACCAGCTGGGGTTCACAGTCGAAGTCCAGCAATGACATATTCATTACGGACCTCATCCTTAATGCTGATGCGTAAAATTTTGCATCTATAGCTCTGCCGTCTGGCTTCATTGATCTGAGATATTTACACGTACTAACCCTTGGTGATTGGGTTCCATCGAGTTGGACTTCGTTATCGGGAAGGCTGAGTCTAGCAGTTCTAAAGTCGCACAATTGATAACAACAGGGGAGTCACGATATGCCTGCCAGTAGAGTGCACTACTGGGGAAAACACAAGATGAATAACACAGAGGTCACGACCTGTTTGCAAGTGTTGTACAGCTTTGGGTAAGGCACTATATGTTTACAAGTGAAGTACTGTGCTAGGGAGGTAAAAGTTATTTGTACATAGAGCATAACAGTGAGGGAAAGAACAAGTTACGGGGTGCAATCCTGGGGAAGACAAGATTGTCTCAACTGGTGTACGTTAATGGGGAGAGCACAAGATTTTTGTGGTGTATGTAGGGAACAACGGAAAAACTGGTAGGAGCTGACCTTCGAGAAGATCAGTTTTTATTCCGGAGAAATGTAGGATACGCGAGGCAATACCGACATTACGACTTATCTTACTTTATAGCATATGTATATAAAGAGAAAGTTTTTGACAATGTTGAATGGAATACTCTCTATGCCATTCTGAAGACAGCAGGGGTAAAATACAGGGAGTGAAAGGCTATCTAAAACTTGTGCAGAGGCCATACAGCAGTTATTAGAGTCGAGGGGCATAAGAGGGAAGCAGTGGCAGAGAAGCGAGTGAGATGGGGTTGTAGCCTAACCCTAATGTTGTTCAATTTGTACACTGAGCAATCAATACAGGAAACCAAGGAAAACTTCCAAGTTCAGGAATCAGGGTTGCTGAGATAATTGGATTAGGAAACGAGACATTCAAAGTAGTAGACAAGTTGTGTTATTTGGCCAACAAATTAACTGACGATGGCGAAGTAGAGAGGATATAAAATGTATCATGGTAATAGCGAGAGAAACGTTTGTGAAGAAGAGAAATTAGTTAACATTGAATATAGATTTAAGTGTCAGGAGTCTTTTCCTGAAAGTGTATGTATGGGTTGCAGCCATGTATGGAAGTGAAACATGGACGATAAACAGTTTAGACAAGAAGAGAAAAGAAGCTTTCGAAATGTGGTGCTACAGAAGAATGCTGAAGATTAGATGGGTAGATCACATAACTAATGAGGAGGTATTGAACAGAACTGAGGAGAACAGAAATTTATGGCGCAAACTGTCTATACGAATTAGCCCGTTGGTAAGAACTATTCTGAGACGACAAGGGATAACCAGTTTAGTATTGGAGGGAAGTGTGTGTGTGTGTGTGTGTGTGTGTGTGTGTGTGTGTGTGTAAGGGGAGGGGTGTAAAAATCGTAGAGGTAGATCAAAAGATGAAAACAGTAAGCAGAATGGCTCAGGAGTAGGTAGATTACAGTAGTTATTCGGAAATGAAGAGGTTTGCAGAGGATAGGGTAGTATGGAGAGCTGTATCAAACCAGTCTTCGAACTGAAGACCCCATCCAACAACAGAATGTAGGGTTAATTTGCAACCAGTCTCTAATGCTGTCATTTTTAGAATAATTGCGATATAAATCAGGAACTGTGTAAAATTAAGGTATCGGACTCAGACTGGTGGAACTATTACTCAGACACATGAAAGTTAATGTCTACTGAATTTAATTTCTAATACCCGATCCGTTCAAATAACATATGTGAAAATAGTTGTTGTCAAAGTTAATTTGTCCCAGAAAAAAGAGTAGTTGTCTCTAATTGGTAACTTAAATATTACTCTTTAAACTTTAACTGTGTAAGTAGAACTTACTCAGAATGCGTGAAAAAGTTTTGGAGTTTATCATTCGTTAACTGAAATGTAGCTATTTCATCAAAAATGTGCTAATAGTAGTTAAAATCGTGTTTAACCTAATGGATATTGAAATTACGGTGAAGAGGGTTTGGGAGAATTACTTAACTGCACTCGCATAGAATTTGTATGTCGATAGTAAACAACAAAGTAACTCAAAACAAGGTTCGCATTTTATGGTAATAAAAGCGAGGGAACATGTAAGTTTCTCTGTAGTAAATTTGTGTGGGTCAAAAGTAATTCACATCTCAGCTATTTAGCAACTTTCTAAAACAGTCACTGAATCTAACGTTATAGTCAACATGTACAACTAATGGCCTATACGCATGAATGTCTTAAAAAGTAAAATAAATAAGAATTTAGCGCGAGAACACCTCCATACTTACATTTGGGTCATTTGATTGCTGAACTGCGCATAATTTACGATCAATGCTGAGGAACAGCTGTGTGGCAAACTGTAAAGTGATTGGGTGTAGTGTGTCTGTCAATCAGCAGCACTGTCTCGAAACTTGAAATAAATGAATACCTTAGACATGACACTTATATACAGGCTTAGGGTACAGCGGGGCTACTCCACTCGTTTCATCTGTAAGCCCCATGTAACAAGACATGGAGCTTTTTAAAAAATCTGTCATTGTGATACAGTTATGGTATGTTAATTGTGAATGCATACAGTATATAAAAGGTCAAAATTCCTTTACACGAATAAAGTATTAAACAAATATCTGAAGACGGCAGAAATCATAATACACAAAATGGTGGAGCTATTCCAACTAGTCAAGAGGCTATTCACCCAGTGTATTTCAGCGTCAAAATCACCAGCAGTTACCACAAGTAAACATTTTTCGTCCTTGTGCACCGACATACATTTCGTGAAACCATGTAGCACATTGCTGATACTTTATCCAAAGAAACTGCCTACAACGCTTGTTATTGCTCATTTCATGTCTTCCCTGTATCATGAAGCACTCGACTTTTTCTTTTTGTATCCATGCACCATCAGAAAAAAGACCAAGAAAGTGTGTTCGCTAGAATTCTGCAGTAAAACGTCAATTAAATTAATAATGTGACTGAGTGGAAATAGCTCCACGTGTATGGAGCGAAATGGCCCATGTGCAGACATTTCGAAAGACATAGCAAAGCCAGCACTTTTTGTTGATATACACGCTGTATAACCTGTGTTCTTATACAAGTAACAATATTTTAAAATTTAACGTAATTGTGTATGGTACACCTTAACTTGTTAGGTTGTATTCTTTAACTACGGCAATAATTCGTCACAATTTGGTTACCTCTAGATTTTGATCTTTTGTCCTGTCAATAATGTAACGGTAAACACCTTTACTACAACCACATACGGCGACATGGAGATAATGGCACACACTGAAGGCAAAATACCTTGATTCTGTGAGGAACTAGCACATTGCTGTTTCAGGCGTATTAGCCCCGCGAGCGGAATAGCCTCTCTGCATTCTATAGAAGAAAATATTCTACGCTGTATAGCTATCTGGCAAGATTAATTGTTATGTCTTAACTGCGGAGACACTCCTGATCGTAAATCTCCTCGCGTTTGTTTATGCCGTTCCTTCTACACACTTAACACAGTGAAAAGTAAGTGTCATTGTTTTTGTACCGGCACATGCAGTGGTCACAGACCACTCTCTCTCTTTTCCTTTCGTCTTTTTATCACAGCTTTTACGTTCCTTCCTTTAATTATGCTTAAGTTAGAAAAGCCAAATGTATGTAGATGAGCTGGAAATTGTTTCAGTTAATATATGAATCTAATCTAATCTAATCTATTACCGAAGTCTGATTCACGGTATAAATACTTACTAGTTTTAGTTTTGACGAACACTAGAGAAAGATAAAAAATGCTAGAAGCACCGTAATAAGAAACAAGCTCTTTCGGCAAACTAATGCGTTACTGGTCATTCCAACACTTGTTAATAACGGCTTTCCTGTTACATCAGTTGTTTTAGTTGTTAGGATTCATCAGCACAAATCATTCCTGTTTGTTTCGTATCAAAACAGTAACCTCAACTTCCCATTTTGCCACTTCTTGATCGCTCACGTTAACTGATTCAACCATTCTTCATACCATTTCACTGTAGTGTGTCTAGAGAGTTCTCGCACCAAATTCTCCAATGTTCTTATGCAGTTATTATTTGTGCCAACAGTTACCAGTAAAATGTTCCTTGAATCCTTTGTCCTGGCAAATTATACAATTTCTCTTCCTTCTTACCAGAATAATTAACGAAAAGGAAATATTAATTTAACATTTGTGCAGCTATATTTACACCTTAATATTACAAAACACGGAATAACTGTTTGGGCATGTGGCTATATTCAAGATATCTCTGAAAGCTGTTTATATAATATCTTACTACAGAATACAAGTGAGGTAGCTGGCAGAAGCAGGTGTCACTCAGGTTCAGAACTACTCTAACTGTGACGTATTTGGCTCTGACATATGCGAATGCACTCAAATAAGAAATGCTTAAGTTACACTTTCCCAGATGACGCAGGCATCCATTCAAAACGTGCTTTGCACTAGTAATCTCACTGGCAGACACAAAGTGATTCACTGATCGATTACAAGTTTAATAATGGTTGATAGTATAAACTGTTAAGTGTAGTGTGTAGCATTAATAGCACCTCTTAAATGCTTACAAAACAAAGTAATTAATGTAGAAGTACCCTTAACTGAAAGTGCCATCAGGATAACATCTGTCCATAAAGTCACAAGAATAACACATAATTTCAAATTTCACCCAAAATATTCATCACTTTTTGTTATATCGATTCACATCAGAATCACTAAAAGCATACCGACCTAGTAATTATGTCACATGTAATAATTAATAAAATAGTAAACAATTGTTTTGCCTAGTTCGTATGATTTGGTGTAGGATGAATGTGGTTAGTTCTGGCAATAAAGTATAAACAATTTGAAAAATGAGTGAACTTCGAGTATTTTGTATCAAGCAGTTGTATCTGGGACACAGAAAACGTAAATATCTGAGACATCTGTTTCTATCTTGCTACTGACTTTTGAAATCAAACTGACAAATATGAACAGTAAATTCCTGATATTATTAACGGCATAGACAATTAACTGTTGTGTTATTAATTTCTTAATAATTATATGTTAAAACAGGAACTACCTGTTGTTTCCAGCACTAGTTCTTTCACTCAGGTTTTATCATCTTTCTCTTTAGATTACAACAAAATCATTAGTTTTCATAGGTCAATGACCAAATTTTTCAGTTCACATCACAGTTTCCAACTATTGGACAAATGGCAAATCCCAAACACAAGACAATGTTACAAACATACCACATCACCATCTGCATCCACTGGCATCTTTGAAAACAAGAAGTTCAGATTTTGTAATCAAGATCTTGTACCATGGTCTGAGCCCACTACAGTAAGCCAATCAAGCTTCAACTAAGCCGTAATAATTGCTCAGAGCTTACATCTGTAAAGTAAGTGTCGACCCACTATTTTAACATGCCTTCTCACCAAGTTCGTGCAACTGCCATGTAAAAAAAATTCTCTAAAATCTTTACTTCTCTGTTATATTGAAATGACATGATAACATGTTAAATAACCTATCAAATATTATATGGTATTTCATTAATGTCTTGTATCATCACCTTATTTTTTGTTGTCGAGTGTTAGATCCTGATGTGTTTCCAATTACCAGTACAATTTCAGTTCCTTGGTGGTTGTAGATTCTTTGTTTCATAGTAGACCAGAGGACTTACAACATTTTTGAATCAGAATCACTAGAAAATGAGCTTGTAACCTAAAACCTAGTTCAAATGAAATAAAATTTTATTATACAAAGACAAAAGGCCATTTTGTTGGATAATTGTTTACAATGTTTCATCAAGAACCCACTATCAAGTCCATTAATAGCAACTGTTTTATAAGTGTGAATCACATAAATCCGTAGAAATAATGTCGTTTCTCCCAGCAAGTGCAGGCGTAAGTGTAACTCGTTAGCTCCTAAGGAGATTCACTTAATAAAGGAGCCCTATATATAACAGAAACAATTTTCTGACACTGTAATCACACGAGAAGCACTTCATGACACATACCCTATAGCTGCTGCCAGTTCTGGGTTGGGAGTCATTGGCCGGCAGCAACAAAACGACCAAATATATGCTAATTCTGACGCTTGTTGCAGACTGAATCAACGGCGGCCATGTTGTCAGCAAGTCCGCGATGCGGCCGACAGCTGGTGGTAGCACTGAGCAGAGGCCGCGCCACAGCGGCGGCGGCAGTGGCGGAGAAGGGAACTACGGCGGAGCAGACGCAGGAGTGGCTGAGGGCGAAGCCCTTTGAGGAAATGCCAGGGCCCAAACCACTGCCTATCATAGGAAACACGTGGAGATTCCTGTTGCCATCAGGTAAGGAAAGAGTTGTCTCTCTACTGCGTGAGGGGACAATATCTCCACTTCTACATGACAGCCAGTTGCTCCATTCCTTTCCTATAATCTCTTTAACCCTACATGGGTTCCACAACCCATGGCTCAGTAATGTGCATAACGTTGTCTATTACCTTCGACTTTGCGGTCATTAGGTACACTATGTGATCAAAAGCATCTGGAAACCTGGCTGAAAATGACTTATAAGTTCATGGCGCCCTCCATCGGTAATGCTGGAATTCAATATGGTGTTGGCCCATCCTTAGCCTTGATGAGAGTTTCCACTCTCGCAGACATACGTGCAATGAGGTGCTGGACGGTTTCTTGGGGAAGGGCAGCCCATTCTTCACGGAGTGCTGCACTGAGGACTACTATCGATGTCAGTCGGTGTGGCCTGGCACAAAGTCGGCGTTCCAAAACATCCCAAAGTTATTCTGTAGGATTCAGGTTAGGACTCTGCACAGGCTAGCCCATTACAGGGACTTTATTGTCGTGTAAACACTCCGCCATAGACCGTGCATTATTATCGTGTTGAAAGATGCAATCGTCATCCCCGAATTACTCTTCAACAGTGGGAAGCAAGAAGGTGTTTAAAACATCAATGTAGGACTGTGCTGTGATAGTGCCACGCAAAACAACAAGAGGTGCAAGCCCCCTCCATGAAAAACACGACCACACCATAACACCACCACCTCCGAATTTCACTGTTGGTACAACACACACTGGCAGATGACGTTCACCGGGAATTCACCATACCCACACCGTGCCATCGGATCGCCACATTGTGTACCGCGATTCGTCACTCTACGCAACGTTTTTCCATCGTTCAATCTTCATATGTTTAGGCTCCTTACAACAAGCAATGCGGCGTTTGACAGTTACTGGCGTGATGTGTGGCTTACGAGCAGCTGCTCGACCATGAAATCCAAGTTTCCTCACCTCCCGCCTAACTGTCATAGTTCTTGCAGTGGATCCTGATGCAGTATGGAATTCCTGTGAGATGGTCTGGATAGATGACTGCCTATTGCACATTACGACCCTCCTCAACTGTCGGTTGCCTCTGCCAGTCGACAGACGAGGTCGGCCTGTACGCTTTTGTGGTGAACGTGTCCTTTCACGTTTCCACTTCACTATCACATAGGAAACAGTGGGCCTAGTGATGGTTAGGAATGTGGAAATCTCGCATACAGACGCATGACACAAGTGACACCCAATCACCTGACCACGTTCGAAGTCCGTGAGTTCCGCAGAGCTCTCCATTCTGCTCTTTCACGATGTCTAATGACTACTGAGGTCGTTGATATGGAGTACCTGGCATTAGGTGGCAGCACAATGCACCTAATATGAAAAACGTATGTTTTTGGGGGTTTCCGGATACTTTTGATCACATAATGTATATATCTATAACTGATATTATGGGCCACGAATTTATCGCATTTTTATCTCCTTTTCAAATTCCAGACATATACAGTTCCACTAAACTATGTTGCTGTATTACATCATTTCTGCCACCTGTTAACCTATGTACCCACAAGCTGCATCCAGTCAGGTCTCTTCCACACCAATGCTGGTGCTCTCACGGTCTGTCCTTTACATTATCCTTCAACTCTAGTACCCTCATCTAGCTACTGCTGCTTATGCTAGTGTCGCCTGGATTTCCACTTCACTAAAATTCTGTCAATCCCTCCAAGTCCTCAAATACCATTTACTCTGCCTTGCCTTCTATATTTGTCAATCCCCATTGTATGAACTTAATTTCCCCCTCAGCTTGCACGTTAATTACCTGAATTCCTACACTTCCTGCAAACTTGATACTAGCCACCCAGTCGTTTCATCCCTGATTACCATCCCACATGCACTGCCAGACCTGTAAACTGCGCGGTACCCAAATGTACTTTACTAAATCTTCCCAACGAAGCCTTTGTCACCCCCCCCCCCCCCTTTCCTGATCGTGACACACTTCCACAGATGTGACAATCCTTGCAGCTTTAAAATAATACTCGTTTCTCTGTCCATGTCTGTGCTTCTCTTCTCTCCACACTTCTCCCTCTATTTTCCAACAGCTTTATTTGGTCTTTCTCCCCGTCGTTTCCATGCCACATCCTTTCCAAACAACTCATAACAACACTGGGAGATACTGATACTGCTACACTAAGACTGCGGCTTACAGCAGACATCAAATTTATATTTCAGCACAACGATATGTAGTTCGGATTTACGCCGTCGACATACTGTATATAATAGAGACTACACCGCGAGTTAATCATTCAGAAATTGGAGTACATGTTTGGTTGTTTATGAAAAGATCGTGTTATGCCTTTCAGAAGAAGGAGGAAAATCTACCAGCATGTAACGGATTTCGACAGTGACACGATCGCGACCTGTCCAGACTATAGTTTATTGTTTCACGATGTTAATATTCTTCTCGGCTCTGCAGCCGGTTCATGAAGTCATCTTGACACAATATTTCCATGACCCGCCTGGCCACCATCTTCAGGTGTGTATGATGTTGCACGAATTTGATTCAGACAGCGAGCGGCGGCTGGTTTATAGCCATACAAGGACAACAGCGCGTGCACATGAAATAGTTGTAACCGTCCTCTAGCGCAAGTGAAGATACAGTATAGAGCTCGAGTGGAGGAAGCTGGCGAAAGCTATAAATCGCTATCAAAAACTATTCTGATGTATGAATCAAAGACAGCTGTTTTTTAAAGCCTGACAAAAAGGGGTTAGAACTCTTATGTAAAGGGTAACCTTGTCTTTATTTATAAGACTGTCAGATTGTCGAATTTCAAAGGATTCTTTTAAAACAAGGTTCCAATAGCGACATGCAGAGGCAACCAACTGTGTGTCTTCATACAACATTTGATGTCCCTCAGTGATACAGCGCTCTGCCCCGGCAGATTTCTCAGGTTGAGACAAACGTGTGGAGCGCTGGTTCCCATCACATTGGTCATGAATGGTATGAACTGTTTGACCAATAGAAGCTTCCCACAATGGCGGGGCATTTTGTACACACCAGACTTCCTAAATCGCACGTCATCGTTGACATAGCCAAGGAGCGCTCTATAACAGATCTTTTCGAGAAAAAGAAAACTTCTGTATCGGATAAATATGCCCAGTAGCTGCAAAGAATTTATTTATAGGTGTGAGAGATAATATCTCAGATAAGTTTTACTTCTCAAACAAAAGACAAAAACTTCCAATTATTCTTCTTCTGTTGAATCTGTTAGAGTTCTGAGAGGAACGTCTCAGCCTAATCTGCCAGACGCTCTACATTTATTTAGTTGATAAAGTAAGTCATGAAAAGTAACGGTGTTTTATTTAAAATGACAGCATACCGAACAATTGCTACTGTCATAAACAATTTGGTATTTGTGTAGTAATATTTCGCAGCAATCAGCGCAGAGATGATTGACGAACGATAATGGCCGTTACCTAAAATTTTTTTAGCGGTCTCGTATTGGAATATGTGAACTTTCAGATCAAACAACCTGTATCTTTTAAATATCGAAGTCTGGTGTTTCCTTGTCCGGCGACCGTAAGCTACAAAATAACATTTTAATCGTTTTAATTACGAGAGCCATCATTCCTCCAAAGCTTTGCGGAAACCACTAAAAAGAAAGTCACCATAAAAGTCAACCAATGTTACATTAATATTAAAACAAATTCTATTTGAGAGACCGCAACTCAAACCTGTAGTACGAATATTTATCTCATTTGATGAATAAGCCAACCTTTAGCTCTTATCTTGGCTGGTGGACGAAAAACACTTTTGATCCCATATATTTTTAAAATTCTTCCTAGTTTTAAAAATATGCTTCCAGCAAAAGTAGGAAAGCCACCGATTTACATATATCTTCTAATGGTTCCCGCGAAGGTCCAATTTGAAAAGCGCGACGGATCAGTTTGTCTGTATAGCCATTCTACTCGAAGAGAACGTACAGGTCGGTCGTATTTTCCAATGTTGACCTTCGCGGGAATCATTAGAAGGAACATGTAAATCAGTGGCTTTCCTACCTTCTGATTAGAGCATATCTTCAAAACTAGGAAGAATTTTAAAAATATATCAGATCAAGTGTATTTTTCGTCCGCCCGCCAAGAACAGAGCGCTCATTGCCTGTATAAGTAATGACTATAAGTAACGATTGAGGAAACCCAGTGTGGGAAAATTTATATTGGTCGAACAATTCGCACCACTAGGGACCGACGTGTTGAGTACCAGTGCCACACACGTTTGTTTCAGCCTCAGAAATTTGCAGTGACAGAGTGCTGTCTTACCGAGAGACTCATAATGTTGAATGAACAGACACAAATGGTTGCCCCTGCATCTCGCTATTGGGGCTGTGTTAAAAGAATCCGCAAAAATTCGACTATCTGACAATCTAAAAAATGGATACAAGGGTTACCCTTTAAGTAAGATTTGGAACCCTGTTTTACAGACATTAGGAAAAAACGGTCTTTAAATCATCCATCAGAATTAGCTCTGGAGAGCGATTTATAGATTCCTCCAGCTTCCATTCACTTGCGCTAGAAGGCAGTTACGATGATTTCTTGCGCACGCGCTGTTGGCCCTCTGTGGTGTATAAAGGAGCTGCCGCTCGCAGTCTGAATTCGGTTCCGGCGAGTTCGTGCAACAGCATACACACCTGAAGACGGCGGCCTGCTGAACCACGGAAATATTGTGCCAAGACGGCTTCATGATCTGACTGCAGAGCTGAGAAAAATATTATCAGTTACTACACCGGGAAAGCCTACGTAGCCACGTTTCACGATGTTGCTGCTCGTGTTGGTTTAGATCCCTCGGCTCTAAAGTGAATATGCAATAAACGGTTTCCAGAAGGCCGTATTCAACGTCATGCCGAAGCTGAATGGCGCCACTCGATTAGAGCCTGAGAGCATACACATATTGTTTGCTGGCCCATGTAGGATCGTAAAGCAACTCACTTACCTTGAGGCAGGAAACGGCCTTCTTTACAGCAAGAGAAGTATCGTCATGGGTAGGGCTACAAAGTTTGGAGCACTGTAGACTGACAACATGACTATTATTGCAGCTTCACTTCCGAGACGCACCGACAGTGTTGCACCCAACAATACTGGGAACAAGAACGGCGCCAGGTGACAGAAGATGCTACTGCATCTGAGGAAGCTGCGACAGGAAATGCAGTAATAGCTTCAGTGGATTAATACACTATGTGGTCAAAAGTATCCGGACAGCCCCAAAACCAAACGTTTTTCATATTAGGTGTATTGTGCTACCACATACTGCCAGGTACTCCATATCTGCGACCTCAGTAGTCATCAGACATCGTGAGAGAGCAGACTGGGGCGCTCCGCGGAACTCACGGACTTCGAACGTGATCAGGTGATCGGCTATCACTTGTGTCATACGTCTGTACGCGAGATTTCCACAGTCTTAAACATCCCTAGGTCCACTGTTTCCTATGTGATAGTGAGGTAGAAACGTGAAAGGACACGTACATCACAAAAACGTACAGGCTGACCTCGTCTGTTGACTAACAGAGATCGCCGACAATTGAAGAGGGACATAATGTGCATTAGGCAGACGTTTATCCAGACCAACACAGAGGAATTCCAAACTACATCAGGATCCACTGCAAGTACTATGACAGTTAGGCGGGAGGTGAGAAAGCTAGGATTTCATGTTCGAGCGGCTGCTCATAAGCCACACATCAAGTCGGTAAATGCCAAACAACGCCTCGCTCGGTGTAAGGGGCGTAAACATTGGACGATTGAACAGTGGAAAAACCTTGTGTGGAGTGACGGATCACGATACACAATGTGGCGATCCAATGGCACGGTGTGGGTATGTGCGAATGGCCGGTGAACGTTATCTGCCAGCGCGTGTAGTGCCAACAGTAAAATTCGGAGGCGGTGGTGTTATGGTGTGGTCGTGTTTCTCATGAAGGAGGCGTGCATCCCTTGTTGTTTTGCGTGGAACTATGACAGCACACTCCTACATTGATGTTTTAAGCACCTTCTTGCTTCCCACTGTTGAAGAGCAATTCGGGGATGGCTATTGCATCTTTCAAAACGATAGAACACCATAATGCACGGCATGTGGTGGTGTGGTTACACGACAATAACGTCCCTGTAATGGATTTGCCTGCACGGAGTCTTGATCTGAATCCTAGAGAACACCTTCGGGGTGTTTTGTAACACCAACTTCGTGCCAGACCTCACCGACCGACATTGATACCCCTCCTCAGTGCTGCACTACGGGAGGAATGGGCTGCGATTCCCCAAGAATCCTTCCAACACCTGATTGAAGGTATGCCTGCGAGAGTGGAAGCTGTCATCAAGGCTAAGGGTGGGCCAACGCCATACTGAATTCCAGCATAACCGATGGAGGGCGCCATGAACTTGTAAGTCATTTTCAGCCAGGTGTCCGGATACGTTTGATCACATAGTGTACTTGGGACATAGAACCGGCGTAAGGAAATGTTATATACTGCTCAGGTGAAGAGATCCAATACTGAGATCAATGAAACTATTGACGATAAATCACTACAAACAGCAACAGCTGTGAAAGATCAGTGAGAAACTATCTCGAGACATCAAGAGTATGATGGCCAAATAAATCTAGTTGCATCTAAAGGAGATGATAATAGGTACACTGGGACTCTTCTGGTGCAGAGTGACTCACTGATAACGACATCATAATAACCTTGATCGTTAACTCTGATAACAGCTTTGGTGGAGAGAAACTTACTGATAAAGCCATCATAATAATCTTGACCGTTGACTCTGATAACAGTTTCGTTAAATGGCTCCCGTGTAACTGAGTTCTTATGCAATTGCTCTTGCTGTCTCGACCCTCTGTGTCCCCCCCCCCCCCCCCCCCCGCCCCTCCTGGTCAAATCCCTCTTGGCCATTCTGGTTTTCTGGTGAAAGGGCAGATTGCTCGAGGGTTCCCCTGTCCATAATGTCGTCCACCAGCATTGCCAGCAGCAGCAGCTGCTGCAGCCATCACTATAAATCCGCAATGTTGCAAAAAAGACGTTTTCGGTAGCACCAGGCAGACAGTAAATATTTGCAAATATTAGTACTTGTCAAATACTGATATTGGCAAGGAGCCAATAAGCATTTGTCAAATACATTTGTGATAGTTTTGGTGCCATATTTGTTTATAATTGTTTTTTAGCATCCAGTCGCAATTAAGCGTTATAATTGGTTATAATTGTTTACAGCATCCAATCGCAGTGCCGATAAAGTTTTTTCAGTAGCACAGCGTTAGAGCAAGCTGCATTGCCTGCTTACTACACCAAGTGATCAAAAGTATCCGACACCTGGCTGAAAATGACTTGCAAGTTCGTGGCGACCTCCATCGGTAATGCTGGAATTAAGTATGGTGTTGGCCCACCCCTTAGTCTTGATGACAGCTTCCACTCTCGTACGCATACCTTCAGTCAGGTTCTGGTAGGTTTCTTTGGGGATGGCAGCTCATTCTTCACGCAGTGCTGCACTGAGGAGAGGTATCAACGACGGTCGGTGAGGTCTGGCACGAAGTCGGCGTTCCAAAATATCCCAAACGTGTTCTATAGGATTCAAGTCAAGACGCTGTGCAGGCCAATCCGTTACAAGGATGTTATTGTTGTGTAACCACAACGCCACAGGCCGTGCATTATGGTGCTCGATCGTGTTGAAAGATGCAGCCGCCATCCCCGAATTGCTCCTCAACAGTGGGAGGCAAGAAGGTGCTTACAACATCAATGTACTGTGCTGTGATAGTGCCACGCAAAACAATAAGAGGTGCAAACCCCCTTCATGGAAACCACGACCACACCATAACACCCGCGTCTCCGAATTCTACCGTTGGCACTACACACGCTGGCAGATGACGTTCACCGGGCATTCGCCATACCCACACCAGTCCATCGCGACGTTGTGTAACGTGATTCCTTACTCCACACAATGTTTTTCCACTCTTCAATCGTCCGATGTTTATGCTCCTTACACCAAGCGAGACGTTATTTGGTATTTACCGGCGTGATGTGTGGCTTATGAGGAGCCGCTCGAGCACGAAATCCAAGTTTTCTCACCTCCAGCCTAACTGTCATAATACTTGCTGTGGATCCTGATGCAAGTCGGAATTCCAGTGGGGGGGGGGGGTCTGGATAGATTTGTACCTATTACACAGTAAGACCCTCTTCAACTGTCGGCGGTCTCTGTCAGTCAAGAGACGAGGTAAGCCTGTACGCCTTTGTGCTGTACGGACCTAGGAATGTTCAGGAGTGTGGAAAACTCGCGTGCAGACGTATGACACAAGTGACACCCAATCACGTGACCACGTTCGAAGTCCGTGAGTTCCGTGGAGCGCCAGATCTGCTCTCTCACGATGTCAAGTGACTACTGCGGTCGCTGATATGGAGTACTTGGCGGTAGGTGGCAGTAAAATGCACCTAATATGGAAAACGTATGTTTCTGGGGTGTCCGGATACTTTTGAGCACATAGTGTAACGTACGTGAAGAAGGCTACTGCTCAACCAGCAAGTTTTCTTTTGCGCCACCACGCAATGGTGTGGGCAGGTAGTTGAAAAAATTATTTAATGTTTAAGAATGTCAGTCTACCCGTCGTGATCCAATTAACGTAGTATGAATATCTACAGGGGATAGGCAACATAATCTGAACAGTTGTAGTAATGGGATGGTTGTGTTTGACGGTCAACAACGCAGGTAAGGCACGTGTCGCGCTGTACAGTGCGTGTTCAGTACGGACTCGGAATCAGTGAAGGTTGTTTGCGAGTAGGGCATACTTCGTATTTGCGTTCAGAGGCCGAAGTCTATGTGCAATGAAAGATCTAACAGAGTACTAAAGAGGGAGGATTGTGGGGGCCCGATTGGCTGGAGCATCAGTAGCCTAAACAGCCAACATATTGAATGATTCAAGAGCAACTCTTTCGACAGTCATGACAGCCTATACAGAACATGGAAAGACATCACAACCTAAACGTAATAGTGGGCGCAAATTAAAACTAAATGACAGAGATCGTCGTGCGCTAACATGAATTGTGTCCAAAGAATACAAAACTACGGCGACTCAAGTGACTGCAGAGCTCAACAGCCATCTTCGACACCCTGCATCTGTCGACAATATCAACCGAGAACTCCATAAAGCGAATATTCATGGACAAGCTCCTGTACCAGAAACATTAGTGACGACAACCAACGCAAATAAGCGTAAAACGTGGTGTCAGGAACATAAAACCTGTTCGGCTGATCAGTGGAAACACGTCATATGGTCCGACGAATCAACGTTTTCGTTATTTCGAACATCGGGCCGGGTATACGTCTGGAAACGCCAAAAGTAGCCCAGACTCCTGATTACTTGATTCCAGCGGTTAAGCATGGAGGTGCAAGTGGGATGGTGTGGGCAGCCATATCAAGGTATTCTGCTGGTCCCATCATTACTCTCAAAGACCGTGTTCAGCCAACTATTATGCGAATATTTTAGCTGATCAGGCGCGCCCCTTGATTCAAATGTTGTTCCCCACAATCATGCCATATTTCAGGACGATAATACAGCCATTCACACAAGCAGGATAGTTCAATCGTGGTATGAGGAGCACGCAACTGAACTGCGGCGTCTTCCCTGACCCGCACAGTCCCCGGTCTTGAACATTATCGAACCCTCGTGGGTGGTATTGGAGCGCAGACTCCGGAGCAGATTTCCTCCTCCTTCGTCACTACAGAAGTTAGAAGAGGTTCTGTTCGAAGAGTGGCTTAACACTCCACTGGAGACTGTACAATCTTTATGTGTCAGTATCCCAAGAAGAATCGCAACTATATTACAGGCAAATGGGAGTCCAACCCCTTAAACCATTCCCAAGTAAGTATAGGTGTTCACATTACCTTGCGTACCCCGTCTGTATCAGCATTGTCAACATGCAATGGTGTATGGGCTACGTAGTCGGAAAAAAATAATTGTGTGTAGTGAGCTAAAGGACTGACAACGCAATGTGAGTGCAGCAGCAGCCGTATTGTTATTATCTGGTGTTCTCCACCACAATTGTTTCAGGTTTCAGACCGTCTTTATGGTTACCTGTACAATAATACTGCAGTAGCAGCCACGAATTAACGAGTGCTATCGTCTGGAGAGCTACAGGGATTGCTGTAAGGTCGCAATACACCTACTCCTCCATTCTAAGAAAGAACGTTTACCTAGTACTGCAGCGCATTACTCTAACAAAATACACCGCTGAACAAGAAGCACCATGCCACAAAACAATATAGGCAATGAACCAAATACGCACCTGCTACTATCTTCCTGGATTATTAATGTGTAACGTCATGTTAGTGAGTCACAAAAGCATGTACGGAGACCGCCTCTGCTCTATCCAGGGCCATATTGTAGCATGTCTTTGTGCCCCGCTATACTCAGAGCGCACCAGTGTCACTCTTTGCCGTAGTTCAGCGTAGTAAAGACTCTTTATTTATATTAAAAAATAGATGTGTCGCAGTTCCTGTTGTCCACACGTGACCGATCGCCAATCTAGCTGAAGAAAGCCTCACGACACAGATGCACTCTACAGCTGAAGACCCCTCGCCCTTCTCGCTCGAGCAGTGGAATGGTAAACAGGCAGATGGCGCGAAGAAGCACAGAGCAACAGCTGTATTAAACGCTACTAATTTCTTATTACAAAAAGCCCCTATTTCTCGAAGATCTTCCCACAAAATGAAACAGTAACAATAGACAACATTCCATTAGAACTACTGACAGCCTTGGGAGAGCCAGCCCTAACAAAACTCTACCATCTAGTGAGCAAGATGTATGAGATCGGCGAAATACTCTCAGAGTTCAAGAAGAATACAATAATTCCAATCCCAAAGAAAGCAGGTGTTGACAGATGTGAAAATTACCGGACTATCAGTTTAATAAGCCACGGCTGTAAAATAGTAACACGAATTCTTTACAGACGAATGGAAAAACTGGTAGAAGCCGACCTCGGGGAAGATCAGTTTGAATTCCGTAGAAATATTGGGACACCTGAGGCAATACTGACCCTACGACTTATCTTAGAGGAAAGATTAAGGAAAGGCAAACGTACGTTTCTAGCATTTGTTGACTTAGAGAAAGCTTTTGACAATGTTGATTGGAATACTCTCTTTCAAATTCTGAAGGTGGCAGAGGTAAAATACAGGACGCGAAAGGCTATTTACAATTTGTACAGAAACCAGATGGCAGTTATAAGAGTCGAGGGGCATGAAAGGGAAGCAGTGGTTGGGAAGGCAGTGAGACAGGGTTGTAGCCTATCCCCGATGTTATTCAATCTGTATATTGAGCAAGCAGTGAAGGAAACAAAAGAAAAATAAGGAGTAGGAATTAAAATCCATGGAGAAAAAATAAAAACTTTGAGGTTTGCCGATGACATTGTAATTCTGTCAGTGACCTGGAAGAGCAGCTGAACGGAATGGACAGTGACTTGAAAGGAGGATATAAGATCAACATCAACAAAAGCAAAATGAGGATAATGGAATTTAGTTGAATGAAATCGGGTGATGCTGCGGGAATTAGATTAGGAAATGAGACGCTTAAAGTAGTAAATGAGTTTTGCTATTTGGGGAGCAAAATAACTGATGATGGTCGAAGTAGAGAGGATATAAAATGTAGACTGCCAATGGCAATGAAAGCGTTTCTGAAGAAGAGAAATTTGTTAACATCGAGTTTAGATTTAAGTGTCAGGAAGTAGTTTCTGAAAGTATTTGTATGGAGTGTAGCCATGTATGGAAGTGAAACATGGACGATAAACAGTTTGGACAAGAAGAGAATAGAAGCTTTTGAAATGTGGTGCTACAAAAGAATGTTGAAGATTAGATGGGTAGATCACATAACTAATGAGGAGGTATTGAATAGAATTAGGGAGAAGAGAAATTTGTGCCACAACTTGACTAGAAGAAGGGATCGGTTGGTAGGGCATATTCTGACGCATCAAGGGATCACCAATTTAGCATTGGAGGGCAGCGTGGAGGGTAAAAATCGTAGAGGGTGACCAAGAGATGAATACACTAGACAGATTCAGAAGGATGTAGGTTGCAGTAGGTACTGGGAGATGAAGAAGCTTGCACAGGATAGAGTAGCATGGAGAGCTGCATCAAATCAGTCTCTGGACTGAACCGATTAAAGTACTCGGTAGTGAAGCCACTTTATAAAAAGGGAGACATTGATAATATTGACAATTTTAGACCTATTTCTATGCCATCGGTGTTTGCTAAAGTTATCGAGAAGGTTGTATACAAGGTTACTGGAGCATTTAAATTCACATAATTTGCTGTCAAATGTTCAGTTTGGTTTTAGAAATGGTTTAACAACTGAAAATGCTATATTCTCTTTTCTCTGTGACGTTTTGGACGGATTAAATAAAAGGTTGCGAACGCTAGGTGTTTTCTTTGATTTAACGAAGGCTTTTGACTGTGTTGACCACAAAATATTACTGCAGAAGTTGGACCATTATGGAGTAAGGGGAGTAGCTTACAATTGGTTCGCCTCGTACTTTAAGAACAGAAAGCAGAGGGTAATTCTCCGCAATATTGAGAGTGGTAGTGATGTTCAGTCCCAATGGGGCACTGTTAAATGAGGCGTTCCCCAAGGGTCGGTGCTGGGGCCACTGCTGTTTCTTATTTATATAAATGATATGCCTTCTAGTATTACAGGTGATTCAAAAATATTTCTGTTTGCTGATGACACCAGCTTGATAGTGAAGGATCTTGTGTGTAATATTGAAACAGTAGCAAATAATGTAGTTCATGAAATAAGTTCGTGGCTTGTGGAAAATAATTTGATGCTAAATCACAGTAGGACTCAGTTTTTACAGTTTTTAACTCACAATTCAACAAGAACCGATATTTTGATCAGACAGAATAGGCATATTATAAGCGAGACGGAACAGTTCAAGTTCCTAGGCGTTCGGATAGATAGTAAGCTGTTGTGGAAAGCCCATGTCCAGGATCTTGTTCAGAAGCTAAATGCTGCTTTATTTACCATTAGAACAGTATCTGAAATAAGTGACACTTCAACACGAAAAGTAGTCTACTTCGCATATTTTCATACGCTTATGTCGTATGGTATTATTTTTTGGGGTAATTCTTCTAATTCAAAAAGGGTATTTTTGGCTCAAAAACGGGCTGTTCGAGCTATATGTGGTGTAAGTTCGAGAACGTCTCGTCGACCCCTATTCAAAAATCTGGGAATTCTGACATCGCCCTCACAGTATATACACTCCTGGAAATGGAAAAAAGAACACATTGACACCGGTGTGCCAGACCCACCATTCTTGCTCCGGACACTGCGAGAGGGCTGTACAAGCAATGATCACACGCACGGCACAGCGGACACACCAGGAACCGCGGTGTTGGCCGTCGAATGGCGCTAGCTGCGCACCATTTGTGCACCGCCGCCGTCAGTGTCAGCCAGTTTGCCGTGGCATACGGAGCTCCATCGCAGTCTTTAACACTGGTAGCATGCCGCGACAGCGTGGACGTGAACCGTATGTGCAGTTGACGGACTTTGAGCGAGGGCGTATAGTGGGCATGCGGGAGGCCGGGTGGACGTACCGCCGAATTGCTCAACACGTGGGGCGTGAGGTCTCCACAGTACATCGATGTTGTCGCCAGTGGTCGGCGGAAGGTGCACGTGCCCGTCGACCTGGGACCGGACCGCAGCGACGCACGGATGCACGCCAAGACCGTAGGATCCTACGCAGTGCCGTAGGGGACCGCACCGCCACTTCCCAGCAAATTAGGGACACTGTTGCTCCTGGGGTATCGGCGAGGACCATTCGCAACCGTCTCCATGAAGCTGGGCTACGGTCCCGCACACCGTTAGGCCGTCTTCCGCTCACGCCCCAACATCGTGCAGCCCGCCTCCAGTGGTGTCGCGACAGGCGTGAATGGAGGGACGAATGGAGACGTGTCGTCTTCAGCGATGAGAGTCGCTTCTGCCTTGGTGCCAATGATGGTCGTATGCGTGTTTGGCGCCGTGCAGGTGAGCGCCACAATCAGGACTGCATACGACCGAGGCACACAGGGCCAACACCCGGCATCATGGCGCGGGGAGCGATCTCCTACACTGGCCGTACACCACTGGTGATCGTCGAGGGGACACTGAATAGTGTACGGTACATCCAAACCGTCATCGAACCCATCGTTCTACCATTCCTAGACCGGCAAGGGAACTTGCTGTTCCAACAGGACAATGCACGTCCGCATGTATCCCGTGCCACCCAACGTGCTCTAGAAGGTGTAAGTCAACTACCCTGGCCAGCAAGATCTCCGGATCTGTCCCCCATTGAGCATGTTTGGGACTGGATGAAGCGTCGTCTCACGCGGTCTGCACGTCCAGCACGAAGGCTGGTCCAACTGAGGCGCCAGGTGGAAATGGCATGGCAAGCCGTTCCACAGGACTACATCCAGCATCTCTACGATCGTCTCCATGGGAGAATAGCAGCCTGCATTGCTGCGAAAGGTGGATATACACTGTACTAGTGCCGACATTGTGCATGCTCTGTTGCCTGTGTCTATGTGCCTGTGGTTCTGTCAGTGTGATCATGTGATGTATCTGACCCCAGGAATGTGTCAATAAAGTTTCCCCTTCCTGGGACAATGAATTCACGGTGTTCTTATTTCAATTTCCAGTAGTGTATTTTCTTTAATGTCGTTTGTTGTTAGCAATATTAGCCTATTCCCAAGAGTTAGCAGCTTTCACTCAGTTAATACTAGGCAGAAATCAAATCTGCATGTAGAATGCACTTCCTTGACTCTTGTGCAGAAAGGAATGCAGTATTCGGCTGCATCCATTTTCAATAAGCCACCACAAGAACTCAAAAATCTTAGCAGTAGCCCAAACTCTTTTAAGTCTAAACTGAAGAGTTTCCTCATGGCTCAATCCTTCTATTCTGCCGAGGAGCTCCTGGAAGAGCTAAAAAATTAAGCAAATTCGAGTGTTACATTGTTGATTTTCTTCATTTAAACGTACGACTTGTCACCTGAATATGTTTTTTTATATTTCAGTTTATCTATTTCTAATATCGTGTTATAATTTCATGTATTGACTCGTTCCATGACCATGGATAGTTCTCCTTAATTTGGTCCCACGGAACAATAAATAAATAAATAAATAAAAACGTTTTACCACCGCTAGCACTGTCTTCCCGCACAGTAAAATACTCGAGAGTCGCAGCAATCTCCTGAGAGGGATCACAGGATATGCATCAATCGCCCTGATTTGGAAAAGCAATATGCAGATCTTACTAAGCACATCTCTCTCTGACCAGCAATTCAGTCGCTGACTTATAACCACAAAAAACAGAAGCTTCGTATTATGTAAATTGAAGGGGGAAGGGAGAGAATGAAAAGGAAAGGAAACGAAAAGAACTAATAATATCAGCTACATCGAGACTTGGTGCAGAATCGGCAGCGACGAGTGAAAATATGAGCTGGACAAGGATTCGATCCCAAGATCTTCTGTTTATTAGGCAGTTGCGTTAACCACTGCAACACATGGACACAGTGTTTATCGCAAACGCGCGGACTATCCTTGCATGCACCCTGGCCGACCCACATTCCCATCTATCGCCACCTATCTGCAGTCCCCACCCACATCCTCTACACTAGCTAATTTTAGATTCCGCTGGAAGTTGAAGATAAATGTGCATCTGCAGAGAAGGTTGTGGATTCATTGCTCATCGAGGCGAATCAGCTATATGAATGCATGGTGTCTATTCTTTTGGACATGTTCTAGTAAGCAGCAGATCCCGGGTTCGAGTCTCGGGGTGGCACACATTTTCACTCATCGCCGTTGATTCCGCACGAAGTCCCAATCAGCCGATAGAATTAATTTCTTCCCTTTTCTTTCCTTTTTCCCGCATCCCCCTTTGCATTGTATCTACCGCAACTGCAGATCACAACTGACGTCTGTTCTTTCAGACATGTCCGAAAAACAGACACCATACAATCATATAATTGATTTGCCTCTGTGGGTAATTAATCCACAACGCACGTTTACGTTTCACCTCCAGCGGTATTAGAAAGAGCATGGACGCTATGGACGGCGAGTAAGGATAGGTGGTGTTAGGGGGGAATGTGAGTTCGCCAGGAAGCATGCGGAGATAGTCTGTGCATTTGCTATAAGTACTGGCTGTGGGTGGTGCAGTGGTTAAGGCACCAGCCTAAGAAGCGGGAGATCCCGGCTTCTAGACCAAGTCCGGCACACATTTTCACTCTTCGCTGCTGATTCCGCACGAAGTCTCGATGCAGCTGATATCATTTTTTCCTTCCCCCTCCTTACCTTTCTTCCCCCTCCCTCTCCAATTTACGTAACATGTGTCACCGTTACGGATACCGCGCGGTGGCTGTTTTTTTGGACATGTCCGAAAGAACAGATACCATTCATTCATATAAGAGAAGTTTCTTGTTGATCGACCCGCGATCCTATCACGAACAAGGGACACCTATGTCATTAATCCACTGGAGCCTCAGACTGACGATGCATATTCGTAAAAAAAAGGTCTGCCTGGTAGGTGTTTTGCAAGCCACTTCTTTCCTGCGTAACGAAGTGCATCCCTGCAAGTGAATCTGGATCAAGAATATGTATCACACAAATCGCACTACTCTAGTAACAAAACAACTCAAGGTAAACGATCATGCACATGCCACCGAGTTATTAT
This sequence comes from Schistocerca americana, assembly GCF_021461395.2. NCBI lineage: Eukaryota > Metazoa > Arthropoda > Insecta > Orthoptera > Acrididae > Schistocerca > Schistocerca americana. Next base: position 621,590,701 of record NC_060122.1, read on the forward strand.
TTTCCCTAAATCCCCACCTATAGGAGTACGGGTGTGGCTAGCGAATATTTGTCTACCAGCGTATATCACAATAAACTTTATACCTGGGAACAGAATGGACAGTTTATTTCAGAGTGCACCATCCATTCTTTAGAGTATAAAAGTGGTAAATGTCTTCACGGATTCGTCCAAAGTGCTAAACATCCGTCAGCTATTTAGGGAGAAAGAGAAGGTCAATGGACGAACACTATGCAGAACCTGGACAATATAGTTACCAACATTAAAAACATAAATTACACCAAAAATCATACGCTCGTTAGGAAGAAGAATTTAAATTGATTCACCCATTACAGAACCGTTTTGCGATAAGATTATGCTTGTTAAAATCTGTGATCACGTGGACTGTCAGGAGTAATTAGAATAGGAATGGTCCGTAATGTTAAAAGAGGAGATGTGCGTGTCATTTAACTTTTATTTACGTAGTAAATTCTCCAAGATCGTCACTGCGAAACACGGTGTCAATGCAAAGCTACCGTTTCTCCTACATAGGAATAACAAAGATTTGGCAAGATGAATGTTGGAAGAAATCGGCAAGGAGCCACTGGAAACAATTGCGGAGGAATATAGAACTCCTATGGCTATACCACATAAAACGGAATTAGCGGAAGTTAAAATGGACGTTGTAATGGAACAGCTGTATGCAATATTGGAGCAGATTAGTGCAGACTACTATTACCTTTTGTATTTGCACGTAACGTAAAGTTTGTTGGGATTTTAAGAAAATGCAGATATGTGACTACCTAATATCTAACCATGGCTTGTACATGGAAGGAGACTGTCTGGGAAACAACAATGTCATCATGGACAACGATAAGACAGTTGGGATTGACTGTTTAACGTGGTTAAGCTCCAACTGTAGATTAAATTATTACTATAACGATTGTTCCCCTTTGGGAGAGCGATTGAACTTGAATTCATAATGGACTTCTTTCAGCCATTCTGTGCCGCATTTACTCTTTGTTGTAATATTGAAAAGTTTCCTTGCTGTTCTGGAGTCTTCCATTCTGTAGATATGTGTATAAAATTTGGCTCGGCGTTTTCTGATTTCGTTTGTTACTGTGTTGGTCTTTATATAGAGCTGGTTTCGTGGTCTCTTCATTCAAATGCCGTTTTTGTTGATTGCCCTGTAAATCTTCCTGAGAATTTTTCTTTCCTGCTTTTCTATTTCCCTAATTTTGAATGACCATCAATCACCATTGTTTCAGCTGCATAAATTGCTTCTGGAAGAATCACTGTTCTGTAGTGCCTTAATTTTGCGTCTGTAGAAACGCGCTTCTTGTTGCAATGCGTCCATGTTAGCTTGTAGGCCTTCTGGAGCTTGGTGACTCTTTGTTCATTGGCGATTCCGTTTAATCCTGAGGACTGTATAGTTTCTCCGAGGTATTTAAAATGGCAGACTTGTACAATTTTACCATGTTCTGTGGTTAAAGGGGATTCATTTTCTGCCTGTCTTTTCATATACAGGGTGTTACAAAAAGGTACTGCCAAACTTTCAGGAAACATTCCTCACACACAAAGAAAGAAAATATATAATGTGGACATGTGTCCGGAAACGCTTACTTTCCATGTTAGAACTCATTTTATTACTTTTCTTCAAATCACATTAATCATGGAATGGAAACACACAGCAACAGAACGTACCAGCGTGACTTCAAACACTTTGTTACAGGAAATGTTCAAAATGTCCTCCGTTAGCGAGGATACATGCATCCACCCTCCGTCGCATGGAATCCCTGATGCGCTGATGCAGCCCTGGAGAAGGGCGTATTGTATCACAGCCGTCCACAATACGAGCACGAAGAGTCTCTACATTTGCTACCGGTGTTGCGTAGACAAGAGCTTTCAAATGCCCCCATAAATGAAAGTCAAGAGGGTTGAGGTCAGGAGAGCGTGGACTCCATGGAATTGGTCCGCCTCTACCAATTCATCGGTCACCGAATCTGTTGTTGAGAAGCGTACGAACACTTCGACTGAAATGTGCAGGAGCTCCATCGTGCGTGAATTACATGTTGTGTCGTACTTGTTCTAGCAGCACAGGTAGTGTATCCCGTATGAAATCATGGCGGTGAATCGAGGAAGTACAGTACATACTGACGAAACTAAAATGAGCTCTAACATGGAAATTAAGCGTTTCCGGACACATGTCCACGTAACATCTTTTCTTTATTTGTGTGTGTGAGGAATGTTTCCTGAAAGTTTGGCCGCACCTTTTTGTAACACCCTGTATTTGGTCTTTTCATAAGATATCTGTAGTCCGGTTTTTGTGAAACTTCATGTAGTTTTTCCACTGCGTGAATCGCTTCTGTTCTGTTATTGGTGATAACTGCAATATCGTCAGCGAAAGCATGGCACTTGACTTTCATTTGGTTTTCTTTTTTGATACCGATTTGGATGCCCTTTACATGAGATTCGCACTCCCTGATGCCCTTTTCTAGAATAATATAGAAAATCATTGGGGATACTCCGTCCCCCTATCAGACTCCAGTTTTGATTTCGAAGGATTCTGATATTTCGCCTATGAATTTCAGTTTGGATGTGTTCCTGTAAGTGTCTGTTCTATGATATTTTGTGTCTTTCGGTCGATACCAAATTCTTACATGATTTTAAAGGTCCACTGAATCGTATGGTTTCCTGAAGTCGATGTATGTAATTAATGTGTTTCTGTATTTCCCCATTTGTAATATCGTCTTTAAGCACCAGATCTGCTCCGTACATGATCGTACTTTTCTGAATCTGGCCTGGTATTTACCAGTTAGTGGATCTGCTTGGGATTCTATCCTGTTTAAAAGTGCTTTGGAAAGGATTTTGTAAGCGACTGGGAGCAGGGAAATTCCTGTGTAATTGTTGATGTCTGTGTTTTTGCCTTTTTGTGTAGCGGGTGAATTAGAGCGCATTTCCAGTCCTCTGGTATTTGCTCCGTCACCCATATATCTGATATTATATGATGTAGTTTCTGCATGAGTATAGGATCATTTAGTTTCCAGAATTCAGCAATGATCCCATCTGCTCCTGGTGCTTTGTTATTTTTCAACTGTTCGACTATCTCAATAATTTCTTCGAAATCCGGGGCATGTGAGTCTCGGTGTGTGAATACTGGCGAAGAGAAGACAAGTTTTCCTTGGGGTGGTTCGCAGCTGAGGAGGGAACTGAAATATTGGGCCAAGAGTTTGCAGTTATTTTTCGTGTTTCCAAAGAGCCATCGGGTTTTTCGAAGTACAAGCTAGACGCTTGGTATCCCTACAAGTTTTCTCTGAAAGTCTTATAGAAATTTCTTGTATTATTTTTGATGAAATTTTACTGGATTGCGCAGAGCCTGTTGTTGTCATATCCCTGTTTCTCTTTTCTAATTATTTTCGAGGTCTGTTTTTGGGTTTTATGAAAGTTCTCCAAGTTTTCTTCAGTTTTGTGACTGCTAAATTTCTGTGTAAGGCTGTTGAAGTGTATGAAACGCAAACAGACAGTACTTACAATGTGCTCCACTCTACTCTGTGCCAATTTCTTCTATTTGGTGTCAGTTAACGGCCGGCCGGGGTGGCCGAGCGGTTCTAGGCGCTACAGTCTGGAGCCGCGCGACCGCTACGGTCGCAGGTTCGAATCCTGCTTTGGGCATGGATGTGTGTGATGTCCTTAGGTTAGTTAGGTTTAAGTAGTTCTAAGTTCTAGGGGACTGATGACCTCAGATGTTAAGTCCCCTAGTGCTCAGAACCATCTTTTTGTCAGTTAACGCATACCTCACTGAACAGGTACTGTGTGGTGTTTAACAGCATTCTGCAATATGTCTGCTGCAGTAATAAGAGTACACAAAAATTTACTGGCATACAAATAAGTCTGCCAGTCACTCAAGAACAGGACAAATTTATAATCGGTGTATGTTCTGTCCGCATACAGTTTTACTTACCTAACCTTAGAGTACGTGGATGTTTTTAACATCCACTCCAATAAAGATGATGCAAGTATTACACAGAAGTGCTGTATTAAAGCCAGGGGGAACATATTTCCCTCAATCCAGGACATTTTTCTCCACAATACATCGTATATAGACATTGCCTGGTTCCCACAGACAGTGTTATTCTTAAAGTCATAAGAAAAAGAACCAATGTATCGAACAGGCTTAAGCGAGTCCCTCAATAAAGCAATAACGCCTTTAAGTACAGTTAATGTGTAATGCGCACGAAATGGAAAACAAAAAGTAAATGAGATCGAAGCCAAAAACGAAAACTAGAGTATATGTCAAGAAAAACTGCCATAAAAGACGAATATACACTGCAGTTGGAAGAAGAGGAAGCTATTGCAGATGTGCGAGCAAGGTTTTTGGCTTTCAACACGGTGTTTGGAGAAATCTGGCTATTACTGGCGAATACAAGATATCAGTATGGAGTCCTGGCAGAAGATGACGGGGCTGTTACACATGTACTACGTTAAACGACAAATGAAAAATCTTTATGAAACTCCGTCCCCAGCTACACCTGCTAACAAAGGATAGTTACATCATCCACAAGGAAATTTTCCCTATACAGAGGAGTGTGCGCTAATATGAAACTTCCTGGCAGATGAAACCTGTGTACCGCACCGAGACTCGAACTCGGGACTTCTGCCTTTCGCAGACAAGTGCTCTTGCTCTTGCGCTTGCCTACGGAAGGGAAAGGTCTGGACTACGATTGTCGGCCCGGCTCACAGTTTTAAGATGCCAAGAAATTTCTTGGTTACGTCATATCGAAATGCGGCGGGCTTGATGGCATACACCTCGAAACAGAACAACCATTTGTAGAATTTAAAATTAACGGAATAACGATCATTAATAGTAGTCTGATTGCAAAAGTTGTAAACTTAAAGTTCTATATGGAAGCATTGCGGCAATTACAGCCGTCGTGAAGTACATGAAATGTATTCGCAATTGCGAATACGAACAATCATGTGTAGTCTTTTTAAATGTACTCTTTGTCAGTCACTTCGTGTAAAATCAGTTAACGAATAACTTACAGAACAGCTACTACGTGGAGTTTAACAGTGTTCTTCAGTTTATCTATTGAGGTAGTAAGGCCATCTGCTTGGTTAATGTGTTATGTTTATGAAAAAAAGAAAAGAAAACTGGGAAAGGAGAACATCAAAGGTAATAAACGAATAAACCGGAATTTATGGCGTAGACAGCTGCCATACAGAAAGAATACAAAAACTACAATTGGAGGGAAAAAAGAAGCTGTTGCAAAATATGCAAAAGTGAGGTGTGCATATTGCTTCAAATATAGATAGATGTTAGCTTTTACTATAAAATATCAATCGCAGATGGCCACACGTTGGAATACGGGATGAAATAAAAATGCAGGAATCAAGATGTTGCATACCTAGCAGAGTTTAAAACCGATGGAATAACAGCTTTTAAAAGTAATTTGTTCGCAAGACTTGTTAGCATAATGGTTTACATGGAAGTTCTGCATAGCGTGAGTGACTTATATTACTGTCCAGATAATTTTGAGCACAGCGTAGAATATTTCAAGGTAAATTATGCGACTTGCACGGAAACAGGTTGCAGTATGACTCGCCACACTGGTGTGAAGAAATGCAACGGCCTTGGCCAAAAGCCGGATGAAAGTTGTCGAGTCATCTGCGTGCATTGAGTAACAGATTCGCAGAGCTACAGCCATAGACGAACTACAAGCAGCAGTATTAGGTGCTATTCTACATTGTTATCTCTCTCTCAACCTTTTAGCGAGGATCTCACTGTCAATTTGGAGTCGTTGTCGCAGTGGTTCCAATAGATCTCTCTTGTAGCTTGTAGCTTGTACTAATTTGAATGCCAGTCAATTTTCGTGTATCCTTACTACCCCAGTAGACTGGGAAACGTTGTTAACCACCATACATCAGCTGTTCTGTAATGTATTCGTTAACTGACACCACATGGAAGCAATTGGCACAGAGTAGAGAGGAGTGCATTTTAAGTACTGTTTGTGTTTAACTCACTTAAATGGTCTTGCAGAGAGTCAAATACATGTTCCATTCTGTAGCCATATATTCTAGTCCCCAGCCTGGTAATTTCACATTCTTGAGCCAAGGAAGATCTAAAAGCTTGTTTTAGTTAGTGTCTGAACGCGTTATAAAATCTATGAGGTGGTTGCTAGTAACTTCGTTTACTCCTGGTCTTGTGACTTGACATATAAATTTGATATACGTGGTCTGTTCAAACAATTCCGGAACGTTCGTAATTTCGCACCAATGATGTGCTGGAGCGAAATGCGGTTGACATCCCTGGTCACGACTGTGTTTAATGTGTAACAGCCGGAAGTTTTATTCTTGTATGTCTGTTAGTTATTTTTCAGTGCTGTATTGAGCAGAGCGTTGTGTCTCACGGTTGTCGAATTTCTGGGCGGCAGAGTTAGAGGACCAAAGTGTCTCCATTAAATTTTGCGTGAAAGTCAAGCTAAAATCATTACAGAGAGATACCAAATGATTCAGGAAGCCTACTTTGATGAGTGTTTAAGCCGTACTCGGTATTACGAATGGTTCACACTGTTTAAAAATGACCGGACGAAAGTTAAAGATGATCCTCGTTTAGGACACCCTGCGACGTCAACCGACGACGGTCATGTCAGGATAGTCAACGAAATTATGAGTGCCAATCGAAGGCTGACTGTGCAAGAGACTGAAGAAGGATGTAACATTTCAATTGGATCATGTGAGAATGAAACGGTCTGAAATGTGGGGAGACAATTCATGGCTCTTGCATCACGATAACACACCCGCCTACACATCCCTGTTGGTGCTTGACTATTACACAAAGAACGAAATCACTGCGCTGCCTCTCACTCCGTACTGTCCAGTACTAGCTCATGAGGACTTTTTTTTTTATTTCCGATGTTGAAAACCCCTTGAAAGGACGAAGATTTGCAACGACAGACGACATAAAAGAAAATTCGCAGACGACGTTTCTCATGATCCGTATGAGGCGTACCAAGATTGCTTCCGGAAGTGAAAACGGCGTTTGGAGTGATGTATCGATGCTGTGGGAGAGTACTTCGAAGGAGCCCGTGCACATTAAGTAACATCTAAGTGTAGAAAAATTTTGTGGAAGATGATTATTTTTCTGAACAGACCGGAACTCAACCATGTTAAACAGTCGATTCCAACAGTCTATTCGTTGTCCACAGTCACATTGCTGTTTCCTTGGCAGTCTTCTTCCCCATAGTTTGATATCTGATCTTCTCTTAGGACATTCATTTTAATGTCAGCTAATTCTATTTTATATGGTATAGCCAGAGGATTTCTGTATTTCTCCAAAACGATATCCGGTGCTTCCTTGACTATTTTTTACAATCTTCCTCATGCTGTCAAATTGTCCTTCACCTAGAAACGGTAGCTTTATCTTGACACTTAAATACTTAAATGACTGACATATATCCTCCTCTAACATTACTGACCATGCCTTTTCTAATTGCTCCTGACTGTCAACTTGACCACAAATTTTAACACGCATTATGTTATCGCAATACGGTTCTGGAGTGGGCGTAAGCACGTTTACTCTCTTCTCGTTAAGGAGAATACTATTTTCGATGTAATTCACGTCGTAAATGTTAGTAACAAGATTGTCCAGTTTCTCCAGTAATAACCACAAAGCAAAGGTTCATCCGTTGGTCTTGTCCTCCTCCCTAACAGCTGAGGGATGTTCAGCACTTTGGAGGAATCCGTGTTGACACTTTCCACTATCACAGAAGACTGATCGGTTGTGGCTTCGAGCCCCCTTTATATACACTCCTGGAAATGGAAAAAAGAACACATTGACACCGGTGTGTCAGACCCACCATACTTGCTCCGGACACTGCGAGAGGGCTGTACAAGCAATGATCACACGCACGGCACAGTGGACACACCAGGAACCGCGGTGTTTGCTGATGACACCAGCTTGATAGTGAAGGATCTTGTGTGTAATATTGAAACAGTAGCAAATAATGTAGTTCATGAAATAAGTTCGTGGCTTGTGGAAAATAATTTGATGCTAAATCACAGTAGGACTCAGTTTTTACAGTTTCTAACTCACAATTCAACAAGAACCGATATTTTGATCAGACAGAATAGGCATATTATAAGCGAGACGGAACAGTTCAAGTTCCTAGGCGTTCGGATAGATAGTAAGCTGTTGTGGAAAGCCCATGTCCAGGATCTTGTTCAGAAGCTAAATGCTGCTTTATTTACCATTAGAACAGTATCTGAAATAAGTGACACTTCAACACGAAAAGTAGTCTACTTCGCATATTTTCATACGCTTATGTCGTATGGTATTATTTTTTGGGGTAATTCTTCTAATTCAAAAAGGGTATTTTTGGCTCAAAAACGGGCTGTTCGAGCTATATGTGGTGTAAGTTCGAGAACGTCTCGTCGACCCCTATTCAAAAATCTGGGAATTCTGACATCGCCCTCACAGTATATACACTCCTGGAAATGGAAAAAAGAACACATTGACACCGGTGTGCCAGACCCACCATTCTTGCTCCGGACACTGCGAGAGGGCTGTACAAGCAATGATCACACGCACGGCACAGCGGACACACCAGGAACCGCGGTGTTGGCCGTCGAATGGCGCTAGCTGCGCACCATTTGTGCACCGCCGCCGTCAGTGTCAGCCAGTTTGCCGTGGCATACGGAGCTCCATCGCAGTCTTTAACACTGGTAGCATGCCGCGACAGCGTGGACGTGAACCGTATGTGCAGTTGACGGACTTTGAGCGAGGGCGTATAGTGGGCATGCGGGAGGCCGGGTGGACGTACCGCCGAATTGCTCAACACGTGGGGCGTGAGGTCTCCACAGTACATCGATGTTGTCGCCAGTGGTCGGCGGAAGGTGCACGTGCCCGTCGACCTGGGACCGGACCGCAGCGACGCACGGATGCACGCCAAGACCGTAGGATCCTACGCAGTGCCGTAGGGGACCGCACCGCCACTTCCCAGCAAATTAGGGACACTGTTGCTCCTGGGGTATCGGCGAGGACCATTCGCAACGGTCTCCATGAAGCTGGGCTGCGGTCCCGCACACCGTTAGGCCGTCTTCCGCTCACGCCCCAACATCGTGCAGCCCGCCTCCAGTGGTGTCGCGACAGGCGTGAATGGAGGGACGAATGGAGACGTGTCGTCTTCAGCGATGAGAGTCGCTTCTGCCTTGGTGCCAATGATGGTCGTATGCGTGTTTGGCGCCGTGCAGGTGAGCGCCACAATCAGGACTGCATACGACCGAGGCACACAGGGCCAACACCCGGCATCATGGTGTGGGGAGCGATCTCCTACACTGGCCATACACCACTGGTGATCGTCGATGGGACACTGACTAGTGCACGGTACATCCAAACCGTCATCGAACCCATCGTTCTACCATTCCTAGACCGGCAAGGGAACTTGCTGTTCCAACAGGACAATGCACGTCCGCATGTATCCCGTGCCACCCAACGTGCTCTAGAAGGTGTAAGTCAACTACCCTGGCCAGCAAGATCTCCGGATCTGTCCCCCATTGAGCATGTTTGGGACTGGATGAAGCGTCGTCTCACGCGGTCTGCACGTCCAGCACGAACGCTGGTCCAACTGAGGCGCCAGGTGGAAATGGCATGGCAAGCCGTTCCACAGGACTACATCCAGCATCTCTACGATCGTCTCCATGGGAGAATAGCAGCCTGCATTGCTGCGAAAGGTGGATATACACTGTACTAGTGCCGACATTGTGCATGCTCTGTTGCCTGTGTCTATGTGCCTGTGGTTCTGTCAGTGTGATCATGTGATGTATCTGACCCCAGGAATGTGTCAATAAAGTTTCCCCTTCCTGGGACAATGAATTCACGGTGTTCTTATTTCAATTTCCAGGAGTGTACTAAAGAACCAATATGGCAACACTCTCAAGAGCTACCAACACTCAGCAGCTTTTCCATACGTAGGAAACACTGCTTGTAGGTGTCTAATACATTTACACAATCTTGGACAGGGTCAAACACACGGTCCATTCTGTTTCCAGGTTCTATTGGAATGTAAACTGGTAGACAGCCATTCGCTTGCTACACTGTTACTGCTATACGTGAGGATATAGGAAGGAAAATAACTTGCTGACGTGTGCTATGTCCACTTACCTCGAGTTGTTTTATTAATGATGTAGCGTGATTTCTATGATGCATATTCTGGATTCAGATTGACTTGCACTAATGTACTTTGTTATGCAGGACAGATGTGGCTTATAAAACCCCATAAGACTATTTACCCGTTATAACTCTTCTTAACTACTCGTAACAATGGGGTTGTTCATAGTTACTCATGATCTGCTGCAGTCGTCGGCCTGAGCACATTGACAGCCACTGTAACACAACTATTGGAGTGTTGATTTAGTTTAATCTTGTATTAAGTTTATTCATTTTTATTATGCTTTCGAAACAAAATAAAAGTATTATTACAAAGGCAAACAATACTTACAATACAAAAGGAGCAGCTACATGCTCACTACTCAAAAACCAAAACCAAACTGACCTTCTTTGCCAACTGGGCTGTAACTATTTATACTTTCTTAACAATACCGAAGAATCCTCGGCATTGTTTACAATTATTATTTCATTAATTAACAATTAAAACTCTCATCTTAAAACAAATTACACATTTCAATGATTACCTAGTTTCTTATATATGTTAAACACGTGCGTGAATTCTAGTCTTTATATAAGTTGTAGCGTGTATAAACGCTTAGGTATCAAATGTTAACAATACACATGTTATATTTACTAATTACAGAGGATTCGTATCATATAAAATGATCCTACTAATTAACAGACTTCTGCACATTAGTGTAATTAAGATTCGGTAATTATTTTCTTCGTAACTTTTTCACAAGTACATATTTCCATACACCTCTCTGTCAGAAATTACTGTTCATAGCTAAAATTTACGTGTTTAAATTAATTTCAATTAGACTGTTTCGTTTCACCGTCAGGCTGAGGCCCTTGAGGATTACTGAAAGAGGTGTCCTTTATTCACCACAGGATCGCGGGACGGTCAACAAGAAGCTTCTGTGGCTGGTGATTATAAATCACAGATCGAACTGCTGGTCAAAAAGAGACATGTTTACTGCGATAAGTAAAATGGATTCCCAACCCAGGGCGACTGATGCATATGCTGTGATACATCTCGGGAGACGGCTTCGTTATACGAGTACTTCACTGTATGGGAAGACAATTTTAGCGGCGTTAATTTATTATTACCACTCCATTTCGTGGAAGCATCCTTGAGAAACAGGGATTACTTGTAATAATATATTAGCACTGTTTTAATGCGGCTGCCGTTCATTGCTTATTGGTGCACAGACTGTATCTGTGTGATACCAATCTTTGTCCAGCTAGATCGCTAGCCGGTCACGTGTGGACGCGGGGACTGCAACACACGTACTTTTTAAGTAAGTAAAGTGCATTTTCGACCCTGTTCTATATCGGGGAGAGACAGTTTTGCGCCGAAGACTGCAGCAGAATACACAGTCATGCTACTATGTGACGCTGGGTACAGCAGAGGCGGTCTTTGTAGATGTTTTTGTGACTCGCTATCATGACGTTACACACCAATAATCCACGGAGCACGTAGCTACTGCGTGTTTGGTGCTTTGATTATATTGTTTTGTGATGCTGCACTGCTTGTCTATTGCAGTACTGATGAAACATTCCATCTTGGAATGGAGGAGTACGTATCAGGCGATCTTATAGCAATGCCCGTATCTCTCCAGACGATAGCACTCATTAATTCGTGGCTGCTGCTGCACTATCTAACATTCTGCGTGGTGTCTGCTTGTTCTAAGTCGTGTCTCCCTACCACTTTCGCGCAACGACGCTCTGAGCGTGTTTTTTTAGGGAATTGACTAGTTTGAACCTGGGACCTGTTGCTGCTAAGGAGACGCCAGACCACACATGACATGTAGAGTTCAGAAGAGTTCAGTGAGACTAGCGATGATATAATCAAATACTTAATGATTTCAGCGTCAGCTTCGCTGCACTCCCTGTAAAAGAATATTAATACTGACTAAATTTAGTGGAAGGGGTTCAAGGCTTTCGTATTTTTAGTTAGCTGGTAAAATAACGTCGAAAAAGCAGTTACGTTTACCATTGGAATTTTTATTCTACTCACAAAACATTGTTTATAAGTTGCACTATTAAAAAAAGGAAATATTTTAATACAGGATGATAAAAACCAACTGCGTTCAACAAAAATGTGAACGAATATTCCCTGAATGGGTTTCCAAGTTCTATAATGGATCGAAGTATGACCTATGCCATATCACATCTATAATCTGGGTTTAAATTAAGTTTCATAAAAGAGAAAACTATCAAAATGGTCTACAGTGACCCTCAGTTATCTTTATTACTTATTTAACTTGTCGTAAATTACAGTGGCTGATGTGGCTTCTCAATAATTATATAACAGAAAAATCATCGCATTTCAGATTTTAACTTCCAGCAGCAAACGTGAATACCACGAAGTTTAATTGATGATCGACACTAGTATTACGTAAAAAGGGGCTGTAACAGATGAGACTTCTGCAGTTCTGAGTGAAGCCTTGTGTGCTCTTATGCGACATCGCGTGCATTCATTACCTTGTCGGTGGTTAGGCAGCGTCAGGGTCGGCGGGCGGCGCAGCTCCACACACCTTGCCGTCTCGGTAGCGTGTAGTCTCACTCTCTAACTTCTCTTTACTACAATTTACCGAAGTTGGTTTAAGAAAAAGGTATCTGGCTGTGTTTTCAACTTACCAATCAGGGTCTCAATGTTAACCTTAAGCTCCGCCTACAAAAATTCTGTCTATCCAATGAGAAACGTTACACTTTTCGTGGTGGGGCAATGTTTTTAATGTCTGCTACGTAACAGAGATGCGTATAGTCTCACGCTAAAACTTGCAGCTGGTGTGGCCCTTTTAGTGTTATCGTAAGATCTATAGTGTTCTTCTGGAGGGCTCTATCTTTTAACATGGGCTGGGGGCTGTTCTTGGCAGTCGGCGGGCGATGTGGGTGTCCCTTATCGTAGGGCCTTCTAGCCTACACGGCTCTGCTCTTGGCTTCTGTTCTCATTTCTCCCCATGGTGGGAAGGTATGACATGCATTTAGGCGTTCTTGTGTTAGTCTGTGGTATTCCATTTGCTCACTCGTTGATCGTATTAATTTGGTTAATTTAATGTCAGGATTTATACGGAGCTATGTGGCATATTCCCGGATTTTCTATCATGTCAGGGTTTTCATGGAAGGTGTTGGATTTACCTGACACCTTACAACTATTGTTGAACAGGCAGCCATACAGACAGTCTGCAACCTGACACAATTGCGGGGGAGAACACCAGATAATAATAATGCTGCTACTGTTGTACTCACATTGTGTTATTAATCGGTTAGTTCACTACACACTAGTAATTATTTTTTCAACTACCATCCCACACATCACTGCATCTTGGAACTGCTGCTATAAATATACACACCACGTTAATTGCATCACGACACATGGACGAACATAGTGAAATATTAATTAATTCCATCAACTACATGCATACACCGCTGTGGGGTGGTGCAAGAGTTAGCTCGCCGGTGGAGCCGTAGCCTTCTCAACATAAGCTGTTTAGCGGGCAATGTAGGTCGCTCTTACGCTGTGCTGCTGGAAGAGATTTATCAGCACTGCGATTCGGTGCTGAAAAACAATTACAATCATAAAAGCAACGATATCAATATCTGATTGCAATTGGGTACTGAAAAGCGAATATAAACAATTATAATAGCAAAAACATCCCAAATATATTGGGAAAATACCCGTTTGCCAATATCAATAGTTAACAAATACTTATATTTGAAAATACTTACTGGCTGCCTATTGCTGCTCAAAATGTCTTTTTTTCAACAGTGGGGATCTAGACTGCTTGCTGCTACTGCCGGTAATGCTGGTGGTCGACAGACGCTGGCACTGCTTGCACAACGATAGTGTGGACAGCGGAGCCCTCAAGCACTCTACCTACTTACCGAAAAAGCACAATGCCCATCAAATAACTGAACAGAAGGGGGAAAGATGGAGGGGCTCAAGGATGAGAGCGCAGTTACATAAGAGCCAAATTACATAAGAGCCAAATTAAGGAAGTTTTCATCAGGGTCAACAGTCAAGATCATTATGATGACGTTATCAGCGGTTTACTCGGCACCAGAACTGTCTGAGAAACCTTAGAAGAATACTATAGAGGTGGCTTACAAAACATCTGTTAAAGCGTTTCTTGGGCACTGATTGTCAGCCTGCGACCCTTAGAAGGAGGATTTATACAGAAAATCGGAAAGACCTAGTTCACTTGTGATTTTTAGAGCACTATGTAGGTGCTCATGAAGCTCCAGTGACAGACACAATAACGTAAGATCTTCCATGTGAAATCGTCAGTATTTAGTGATATGTCAGGAACGACCACCAGAAGCAAAAAAGTCCAATAAACTTGGGCGATAAAACGCATACCTTAAGAACTATGAGAACTTTTTCAAAAGAAGAGGTGTGTTCCATAGTAGCGAAGATGAACCTATACCTCTTAAAGCATGCTCTTTAGTGCCCATCCTTTTTACTGTGAATAATCATTTCTACCGTATCCCTGAATAATGGCAATTCCTCCTTGGACGCCATGTATTGAAAGTATGAGAGCTTATATGCCAAGAAAAGTCTGGATACATATTTCTTTCTCGCATTTAACACCCCGTTAAACGGCCACAGTTGGAAACTCAGGGAAATTAGAGCTTGTACAGAGATTTACAGACACTCATCATCATGCACCATTCCTGCATGTATCAGGGGAAGATTTTTATTTTTATTTTATTTATTTATTTATTGTTCCGTGGGACCACATTTAGGAGAAGTCTCCATGGTCATGGAACGAGTCAATACATGAAATTATGACACGATTGTAGAAACACATAAAATGAAACAAGTCGTTAGTTTAAATAAAGAAAATCAAGAATGTAACACTGGAATTTGCTTAATTTTTTATCTCTTCCAGGAGCTCCTCGACAGAATAGAAGGAGTGAGCCATGAGGAAACTCTTCAGTTTAGACTTAAAAGTGTTTGGGCTACTGCTAAGATTTTTGAGTTCTTGTGGTAGCTTATTGAAAATGGATGCAGCAGAATACTGCACTCCTTTCTGCACAAGAGTCAAGGAAGTGCATTCCACATGCAGATTTGATTTCTGCCTAGTATTAACTGAGTGAAAGCTGCTAACTCTTGGGAATAAGCTAATATTGCTAACAACAAACGACATTAAAGAAAATACATACTGTGAGGGCAATGTCAAAATTCCCAGACTATTGAATAGGGGTCGACAAGAGGTTTTCGAACTTACACCATACATAGCTCGAACAGCCCGTTTTTGAGCCAAAAATACCCTTTTTGAATTAGAAGAATTACCCCAAAAAATAATACCATATGACATAAGCGTATGAAAATATGCGAAGTATACTACTTTTCGTGTTGAAATGTCACTTATTTCAGATACTGTTCTAATGGTAAATAAAGCGGCATTTAGTTTCTGAACAAGATCCTGAACATGGGCTTTCCACAACAGCTTACTATCTATCCGTACGCCTAGGAACTTGAACTGTTCCGTCTCGCTTATAACATGCCCATTCTGTCTGATTAAAATGTCAGTTCTTGTTGAATTGTGGGTTAGAAACTGTAAAAACTGAGTCTTACTGTGATTTAGCATCAAATTATTTTCCACAAGCCACGAACTTACTTCATGAACTACATTATTTAATAATGTTTCAATATTACACACAAGATCCTTCACTACCAAGGTGGTGTCATCAGCAAACAGAAATATTTTTGAATCACCTGTAATACTAGAAGGCATATCATTTACATAAATAAGGAACAGCAGTGGCCCCAGCACCGACCCTTGGGGAACGCCCCATTTAACAGTGCCCCATTGGGACTGAACATCATTACCACTCTCAATATTGCGGAGGATTACCTTCTGCTTTCTGTTCTTAAAGTAGGAGGCGAACCAATTGTAAGCTACTCCCCTTACTCCATAATGTTCCAACTTCTGCAGTAATATTTTGTGGTCAACACAGTCAAAAGCCTTCGTTAAATCAAAGAAAACACCTAACGTTCTCAACCTTTTATTTAATCCGTCCAAAACCTCACAGAGAAAAGAGAATATAGCATTTTCAGTTGTTAAGCCATTTCTAAAACCAAACTGTACATTTGACAGCAAATTATGTGAATTTAAATGCTGCAGTAACCTTGTATATACAACTTTAGCAAACACCGATGGCATAGAAATAGGTCTATAATTGTCAACATTATCCCTGTCTCCCTTTTTATAAAGTGGCTTCACTACCGAGTACTTTAATCGGTCAGGAAACCGACCACTGCTAAAGGAAAAGTTACAGATATGGCTAAGTACTGAGCTAATATACGTGGAACAATACTTCAGTATTCTGCTAGATACCCCGTCATATCCATGAGAGTTCTTGGTCTTTAGTGATTTAATTATTAACTCAATCTCCCTCTTGTCAGTATCATGGAGGAGCATTTCAGGTAACAGTCTCGGAACACTTTTTTCTAAGAGCGCTATATGATTCCCTGTTGGGACTAGGTTTCTATTTAGTTCACCTGCTATATTCAGAAAGTGATTATTAAGTACTGTACATATATGCGACTTATCAGCAACACGGACATCCCCACTACGCACTGATTCTATATCCTCGACCTGTCTCTGCAGACCAGCCACTTCCTTTACGACTGACCATATGGTTTTAATTTTATCCTGAGACTTAGCTATTCTATCTGCGTACCACATACTTTTTGCCTTCCTAATAACTTTTTTAAGCACCTTACAATACTGTTTGTAATGGGCTGCTGCATTTAGATTTTGACTGTTTCTAACGTTTTGATATAATTGCCACTTTGTTCTACAAGATATTCTTATCCCTTTAGTCAGCCACCCAGGCTGCCTGTTTGTGCTAGTACCCTGTTTTAAACGTTCTAACGGAAAGCAACTTTCAAAGAGCACGAGAAAAGTCTTGAGGAAAGCATTATATTTATCGTCTACTGTATCAGCACTATAAACATCTTGCCAATCTTGTTCCTTGATAAGGTTTACAAAAGTCTGTACAGCAACTGGATCAGCTTTCCTAAAAAGTTGGTAACTATATTTAACATGTGTTGAAGCACAAAAATCTTTTAGACTTAAAATTTGTGCATCATGATCTGAAAGGCCATTCACCTTTTTGCTAACAGAATGCCCTTCTAATAATGACGAATGAACAAAAATATTGTCTATGGTTGTTCTACTGTTCCCTTGCACTCTCGTTGGAAAGAATACGGTTTGCATAAGATTATATGAATTAAGGAGGTCTACCAGCATCCTTTTCCTTGCACAATCACTTATACAATTAATATTGAAGTCACCACATATAACTAACTTTTTGTATTTCCTATAAAGTGAACCAAGAACCTCCTCTAGCTTTAGCAAAAATGTTGTGAAATCGGAGTCTGGGGATCTATAAATAACAACAGTAAGAAGTTTAGCTCCACTAAATTTAACCACACCTGCACAACATTCAAACACCTTTTCAGTGCAGTACTTTGAAACATCAATTGACTCAAATGGGATACCGTTTTTCACATACATGGCTACTCCCCCACACCGCAAAGAGCTCCTAGAAAAGCTGCCAGCCAACCTGTATCCTGGTAAAGGAAGCCTCTGAATTATCTCCTTATTTAAGAAGTGTTCAGATATACCAATAATTTCAGAGTCAACATCTATAAGCAGTTCACTAACTTTATCTCGAATACCTTGTATATTTTGATGAAATATACTAATTCCCTTATTAATCGGATACCCAAGCTTTGTAGAAAGTGGTTTCTTTGTTAGAGAGACTTCCCTTAAGCAGGAATACCTATCAGCTGACTTCAATCTAAAAAAGTTACAGCTCTAACACCCACAACTACCGGAATTTTCCCATGAGTGATCCCACCACCCCCACCTATGCTGTCACCTATAAGTTTTGCCAACCTCCCCTTCCCATACCTGTTGAGGTGCAGGCCATGTCTAGTGAAACCCGTCCTACTGATAGACTCCACCGACACCACTGAAATGTGACTCATGCCTTCTGTCATCAGCGCACCCCCAAGTCTCATGTTATTACGCCTGACGGCTATATTAAGATGAGGCCGATCGTGACGCTGAAACAGTTCCACGAAATGCACATTCGTGTTGCCAGTCTGAGTGGCTATCTTTTCCAGGTCACCATCTATGTCATACTTCCCATCCCTATCAATACTATTACCAGCCCCACCCACAATCACTACCTGATCCTCTTTAGTAAAATCCCTACATAACCCCCCTATGTTAAAAGTCACCTGAGCCAATCCTGCATTAGGCTTCACAATGCTGGTGACCTGGTACTCACTCCCCAAAACTTCCTGCAACTGCTGGCCTACACCTCTACCATGAGAACTACCTACAGCAGAACCTTCTTCTTTCTCTTAGACTTTGCAACTGTCCTAGCCACCGTAACTGCTGAGGTCTGCTGCATACTTCCTACATCTACAGCTACTAGAGATTCCTCTCCACTAGACTCTGACAGTTGGTCATATCTATTACAAACACCAATAGTAAAACTATCTGAAAATCTCCTTCTCCTAGCAGATCTCTTGCCAACAGCCAGCTCCCATTCCCCAACCCCCTTCTCCCTCCTCATCCTATCTAGCTCCTCCTGTGCGTTTTTCAACTGCACCTGAAGGGCACAGATCTTACGCTCCTGCTCCTCTATCAACTTACTCTTGCTACATAACCTGCAGTTCCAGGAGAGGATCTCACCAGAATGCCCACTGGCTTCCCCACTGCATTCCCCCCAGTGAAAATACTTCGAACAAGTCTCACACCGCAATCCACTACTCACGAACCTACGGCAAAGCCCACACTTCTCACTCATGGTAAAATTTTACAATTATTGAAACAAGAAAACAACTTTATCTAAGTTCCGCTACTACAATAAGAGGATGTTAAAAACTGACTACAATTATCACAAACTTGCTCTACAAGGGAAGTAACTACTATTATTGAAAGTATTAATCAACAACAAATGAGAATATAACAAAATACTAACACAGAAAGAAAATCAAACGTCTAATGACAGTAACGAAACTGAAAGCAGTTCGCAAAAATTTCTTCTGAAGTTATTTCACCGGAAAACACCAAGAACACCGGTTGAAGACCACTAAAGTTCCTAAATAAAATACTATACACAAACAATTAATTAGTACTTAGCTTTCGATGCGCCGCTACAGCTGCAACTGGTCAGCGCGGAATGTAAACACGGGGAAGAGGTTAAGTTGCTCGATACGAAACACTCACAAATATCAGGCCACAACACACGAAATGCAGAGGTGAATGAAGAAACCACTAATAAGTCACTTATATAGTAAATATTATCACAAAAACAGTTAAAATATATATCTGAAAACTAAAAATAGATGAAAACTTAGAGAGCGATCTCACACGCAGTCACGCGCTTATGACGTCACACCAAAGATCACATCATGGAACTAGGTATGAACTATCAAAAGGTTGTGTGCAGAGATCAATGAAGATGAGTAGCATCAGAGGTGGCCAGATAGCTGATGCTTTTGTAGATCGTACAACACATGCATAAACACATCCTAGACCAGCTAAACTCAAATGCTTCAAGACATTTTTAAAAGGAGTTTTCTATGCTCCAGAGGAGTTCTCCAAATAACATCGAAGTTAGGGATGAGGGGAGTGATCAATGTCAGGTGAGAGACTTGGAACCCATAAAGAGATAGAAAAATGTATATGCCCCATTTTGTTCTTATGTCTGGGAACTCCTTGCATGTCCTGTACTGCAGTGGACCAAATATGGCACACAAACTCCTTGGCCCAAGAGGACCAACATAGGAGGGTTTATAAAGTTCTAATATGTATGGTTATACAGATGTGGTTTTTTGAGCTCCATCTTTATCAGTTGACCTGCACGACAAGTGTGGTGTGTGGGAATAATGTTTAACTGCTTTATGACATGCCCTACAGGGAAGCCTACATGTCAGGGGCTATAAATCTTTTTCCAACGTCTGATATGTAGGTTGCCCAGTGCAACAGGCAAGTCAGTGTTGGAGTAGTATTTCCATGGTTTGTTGACCTGCTTTGCATCGTTGCCTACACAGCATGGGACAAAAAGTGTTTCCAAGACCTCAGCCTATAGGCTGTGCTGCATGAGAGACATATTGTGGGACTAGAACCAGCCTGTTTCATCAACTTCTTTTGCAGGGGCTACACATCAGGATGGGCCTGCCTGGGAGGGTTAAGATAAATGGATGAGGGTTTGGACATAGAGAGGGGACAGGAGTGGATGGAAAACGAGAGAGGTGACCATGAGGGGATGGGTTGGAAGAGTGGAGCAAGAGAAGATATAAAGATAAAGGAAGAGTAGGAGATGGGCAGAGAGAGAGAGAGGGGTGGAGGAGATGGACAGAGAGTGGGGACTACAATATGGACAGAGGAAGGGGAGAAAGAGATGGACTGGAAGAGTGGAGGGAAGAGGAGAGTGGTTGAGAGGTGGGAGAAGGAGATGGACAATAGATAGCCAGAGAGGGGGGAGGAAGAGATAGACCAAGAGATGTGTGCATTATATATGCAAGATCTGTGTTACAGACAAAGCCACAGGGAAAAGGCTAGTACGCAAATAAGGCAACGTGTCTACCATCTCTTCCTAAATCCGTGGATAGAGTTCACCCAAATTTGGCGTGCAAACAGCAGACGTCTCAAATATCAGAACTGTGGGGCTCACAACCCAGGACTCTAAGGAGCTGAGATAAAGCAAAAATTGTTTTTTCATCCGCTGCCCCACAGGCTGCCATACTTGACAAGCTTGTTGTCTATCTTGGCGACCAGTTTACAGGGCACCATGTCAAGGGAAAGATACAGTTTTCCAGATCCTAACTTACAGGCTGCCATGCAAGATGGACATGCTATGCTGGTGTAGTATCAGCCTGCCATATAAGTATGCTTTGCAGGGCAGCCTCCATATCAGAGGAAGTAATGGTTTTCAAGCCCTTGACATGTATGCTGCCCTGCATGTCACATGTGGCATGTTGGAGTAGTATCAGTCTACTTTTTTAGGGCCAACACATGTGGATATAGCTGGTGGAATGTGGATACGAGTAGAGGGAGAGATGAATGGAGAGGTTGCTGGAGGGAATGGATAGGGACAGAGGAGGAAGGAGGGAGCGGAGAGAGGGATGGGTAAAGGGGGGGCAGGGACAGGAAGAGGGGGAGGAAGAGATGGATTGAGAGAGTGTGGAGCAGGAAATGGTACTTACAGAGAGGGGGCAAGAAGATGTTGACAGGGAGGGAGGAAATGGATAGGAAGAGAGGAGGAGAAAGAGATGGTCAGAGACTAAGGGAGAAGAAGATGGACAGAAAGATGAAGGATGAGGAGATGGATGGAGGGAGAGAATGGAGGAATACATTGAAAGACAGGGGGAGGAGATGGACAGAGAGAGGGGAAGGAGGAGATGGACAGAGAGGGTGAGGAAAATATGGTCAGACAGAGGCGGCGGAGGTGATGGACAGAGAGGTGGGGAGGAGGGGATGAAGAGACAAAGAAGGGAGTAGAAGAAGCACAGACAGATGTGGGAGGGTGAGGTGGAAGAGAGAAGAGGAGATATGTGCAATACATGTGTTGATGCTTATGTGGGCAAAGCCCACAAGAAAAAGGCTATTTACTATAAATGCTAGTAAAAGGCAAAGTTTACTGAACAATGATCATATTATTTATGAAGACCTTTCACAGGAACTGTGCAAGTCATCAAAACAATGAATTTTCAGTAGTACTTGAACAGTCAACGTGAAAACAGACCAGCATATGAAAACAGGCCAGATTACTGCTCTCACAATAAGTCTCTGTAATATCGTAACCATCCTAGATAGGCCCCATCAGATTGAAACTAGTAATGCGGCAGAAAATAAATAAAACATAAACATAGGAGTTTATAATGATCAGTGGCACATCGTTTTACCAACGAGAAGGTAAATGTTTAAGACATCTATTTATGGAAGCTTATAAAAGCTGTGGCTCTGTTGGATTAAAAGTGAAAGACATATCAAACCAAAAATCTTACAGTGACTTTGTATACTGTTTAAAGGATTTCTATGAAGATGAAGAAAATCAGGGTAGTGACTAGAGTCAATCGGACACAACGAGACTGCTGAAATTCTGAGAATACAGTAATGTATTCTGATGCCTGCGAGAGTGAGGTGGGGAGTGGTAAATAGAGCATCCCCTTGGTATCATCCATTGTGCTTCTGGCCACAATGTGCGTTAGTGGTTAGAGCTTGTGCAAAATGACTTGGTCCTTGTGCAGAAACTAATTCTTGTCCTCATTGCCGGACGAGTCGACCCATCTCTTGTAAGGGGCGGTTGCTTTGCTTTTCTGTCACCCACTGAGATGTACGCTTCATTCGTTGTGAATGAAACATTCTGTGCCTGCATCAGCGCTGCCAGTGGCCTACTCCCTTCACTGTTAGAAACGAGACGTGCACACGCTGGTTGTTCAACAATGTTTCTCAAACTATTTTAAAGAAACTATTCAGCAAAAAATATTCTATTCTCCCGCATCTCACAGCCTTATTCGTCAGCTTATCAGCGAAGTGCCTATCATTTCATTACTGGTCGTAGTTACTGCAATTTTTGAGGTTAGGAAGGGTGTTATATGAAATTCTAATAGTTTGTAGGGAAAAATACAGGCTGCTAAGAGTTTGCATTTGGGGCATATTAGGTCTTACACGGCTAGGTACAAAATGTAGCTAACATATTGAATTGTTTCTTAAACTTGAGACGAGATATATATGTATCTCTAATATAGAGAAAACGGATTGTATGTAGTGCATTCACTTCAACTCTTGTGCGCAAGCGATAGAGTGAATATGAAATATTCAGAACATCCCTTATACCACACATACAGTTTGAAATATCGTAACGTGATAGCACACGAAGCGGAGAATGTTTTGGCATACAGTTAATATGAAAACTTCCTTTTCTTCTGTCATATACGAGTAACTACAAGTTGTTGTAATGAAATATTTTGAGGTTCGTTGGCAGCTGGGGACGTGAGAGGTAGTATGGGTTTGTAACAACATGAATGATGAAATTACATGTTAATTATTATACCGCGCATGAGCTTTTCATAAGCCAGTGACTTGAGTTGTTCTCAATTGTTTGTTTAATACACCCTAAAATGGTTCAAATCGCTCTGAGCATTATGGGACTTAACATCTGAGGTCATCAGTCCCCTAGAACTTAGAACTACGTAAACCTAACTAACCTAAGGATATCACACACATCTATGCCCTAGGCAGGATTCGAATCTGGGACCGTAGCGGTCACGCGGTTCCAGACTGAAGCGCCTAGAACCGCTCGGCCACAATACACCCTAAAAACATAAAAAACCGTAACATGTGATGTACATGTACTAATAAACAGATGATTACAATTTCAGGAAAACTGGACGTATATTCACGAGAGAGAGCTAAAAATGGTTCTGAGCACTATGGGACTTAACATCTATGGTCATCAGTCCCCTAGAACTTAGAACTACTTAAACCTAACTACCCTAAGGACATCACACAACACCCAGTCATCACGAGGCAGAGAAAATCCCTGACCCCGCCGGGAATCGAACCCGGGCGTGGGAAGCGAGAACGGAGAGAGAGCTTCACAAACGCATTGGTCCTCCTCTGGCCCTTATGCAAGCAGTTATTCGGATTGGCGTTGGTTGATCGAGTTGTTGGATGTCCTCCTGAGGGATATCGTGCCAAATTCTGTCCATTTGTCGCATTAGATAGTCGAAATTCCGTGCCGGATGGAGGGCTCTGCACATAATTCCCCAAACGTTCTCAATCAGGGAGAGATCAGGTGACGTTGCTGGCCAAGTTAGCGCTCGCCAAGCACGAAGATAAGCATTAGAAACTCTCACCATGTGCAGGTGGGCACTATTTTTCTGATATGTAAAATCAGGATGGTTTGCTAGAAAGAGCAAGAAAACGGGGCGCATAGTATCGTCGACGTACCGCTGTACTGTAAAGGTGCCGTGGATGGCAACCAAATGGATTCTGCTATGAAAAGAAATGGCGCCCCAAACCATCACTCCTTGTTGGCGGGCCTTATGGGGGCGGGGCGACAGTCAGGTTGGTATCACATCCCTGTCTGGCGGGTCTCCAGACACACCTTCGGCCTGGAATCTCATTGACTGGAGTAAAAGTCTCCAGTGATGAGTCCCGTTTCGAACTGCGCTCTGATAACTAGTGACAATGTCTGGAGACGCCCTGGTCAGTGGTGGGTACCAACCTGACTGCCGCCCCCATACGGGCCGACAACAGTGAGGGTTTGGGGCGCCATTTCTTTTCAGAGCAGAACCCGTTTGGTTGCCATCCGCGGCACCCTTGCAGCATAGCTGTACGTCGACGATACCGTATTCTCCGTTTTGTTGCCGTTCATGGCAAGCGATCCTGGGCTTACATTTCAGCAAGATAACGTTTGTGTTAGCGCTTGCCAAACCATACTTTGGTCAGCTAGGTAGCAGGATCTCTCCGTAGTTTGACAACGTTTGGAGCGTTATGGGCAGGACTGCTCACCATCTCCGAATTTTGACGATCTAATGCGCAAATGGAATAGACAATGGGACGATGTTCCTCAGGAAGACATCCAACTGTTCAAAGCATCAGTTTGAAGCCGATTAGCTGCTTCCATAAGGGACGCAGCCAGGCCTGGAGGTGGACAACTGTGTTATTGACTTGTTCAGTTCGTGCCGCTCTTTCCCTTGAATAAATAATATCGGTTTTCTGAAAGTGTGATTATTTGTTTGGCTGTATATGTACATCACATGTACCGATTTTCGTTCTATTTGGATAATTTCTTTGTGGTGAGTTGTTCTTTTTTTGTCTTAGAATGTAATAGACTTTTCGGATGCTGTCAGAAATTCAGACGTGTTGTCGTGTTAATGAGGTTTTTGGCTTGTGTACTGAAGCATGTTCAAATGGTTCAAATGGCTCTGAGCACAATGGGACTTAACATCTATGGTCATCAGTCCCCTAGAACTGAGAACTACTTAAACCTAACTAACCTAAGGACAGCACACAACAACCAGTCATCACGAGGCAGAGAAAATCCCTGACCCCGCCGGGAATCGAACCCGGGAACCCGGGCGTGGGAAGCGCGAACGCTACCACACGACCACGAGCTGCGTGAAGCATGTCGGTCATTTCTTATTACCAGGTTGAAGATGGTATTATTGCTGAATAGAACAGTAGTTAGTTTTACTAATGTACAAAGAAAATAGTTATATAATGATTTTCAAAACGATTTACAAAAGATATCTGAATGGTGCAAAAGTGGCAATTGACCCTAAATAACAAAAAGTGTGAAGTCATCCACAGGAGTGTTAAAAGGAACTCGTTAAACTTCGGTTTCGCGATAAATCAGTATAATCTAAAAGCCGTAAATTCAACTATATACCTGGGTATTACAAATACGCATAACTTAATTTGGAAGGAACACACAGAAAATGTTGTGGGGAAGGCTAACCAAAGACTGTATTTTATTGACAGGAGACTTAGAAACTGTAACATTTTTATTTATTTATTTAATCGTATGGCTAGGGCCCCCCATCGGGCAGACCGTTCGCCGGGTGCCGGTCTTCCAATTTGACGACACTTCGGCGACCTGCAGCCGATGAGGATGATAGGATGATGATGAGGACAGCACAACACCCAGTCCCTAGGCGGAGAAAATTCCCCGACCCAGCCGGGAATCGAACCCGGGCACAGAGGATTGACAATCCGTCACGCTGACCATTCAGCTACCGGGGGCGGACAAAATGTAACAGATCTACTGAGGAGACTGCCTACACTACACTTGTCCGTCCTCTTTTTGGAATACTGCTGCGCGGTGTGGGATCCTTACCAGATAGGACTGACGGAGTACATCGAAAAAGTTCAAAGAAAGGCTGCACGTTTTGTATTATCGCGAAATATGGGAGAGAGTGTCACAGAAATGATACAGGATTTGGGCTGGACATCATTAAAAAAAAGGCGTTTTTCGTTGCGACGCAATCTTCTCACGAAATTCCAGTCACCAACTTTCTCCACCGAATTCGAAAATATTTTTTTGACACCGACCTACATAGACCGGAACGATCACCACAATAAAATAATGGAAATCAGAGCTCGTACGGGAATATATAGGTGTTCATTCTTTCCGCGCGCTATACCAGATTGGAATAATAGAGAATTGTGAAGGTGGTTCGATGAACTCTCTGCCACGCACTTAGATGTGATTTGCAAAGTATCCATGTAGATGTAGATGTAGATTTTCAATTTACGTATTGTATTTTTTTACCTCCTTGTCCCACCGATTTTTTAAACCACCAGTCCTAAGTCCCGATTTTTCTGAAAATTAGATCTGGCAAGACTAGCTTCTTATTTTGGTCGTTCGCATTTACCTTGTCTAGGACAGGCTTCATTGTACTCAAGTTTTGGCAAATTTATTGTACTTACCTTCCTGTCGCTGTAGTCGTCAGTTTCTTAAGGGAAGAATGTTGTGTGTGCCACCTGTCTGTGAATTGAGTAAACTTCGCTCTGTGTCTGATCCCATTTTAACTGTTTGCATAACGCATTTTCTGAGATGGAAGTCGGGGACCAGCCCGGCATTTGCGGGGGAAACTACCTTCAACCCTTTCGTTGCTCTAGGCGTGTCCTTTGCTTTCCATGTTCGTTACGGCTGTACTGCCGAATGCTGGTGCCTGTGCTCAGTGACCGCGACCGACAGCCCAATTTTCGGAAACTATTAGGTGCAAAAATTAATTTTTGATGTTTTACAGTCGATAAAGAACTGAATTTGTTTTTTGTTATATGCCATCGTTATTGTTCCGCATCAAATTAAAGGAAACACTGCACGAAATTTTAAACTGCTGAGGCACAAACGCATTGCGTAAACTTTCGATATTGTTGATTTTAGCTCATACATTGCACTGAATGAAATGTAGATAAGATATCGAAATTTTATTTAAAACTGAGAGCAGAAGGATATCTTATTTCAGGATCGTGATATCCCTGTCGCATAAAATGATACCATGTTCCTCTATTATCTGTACGTCTCAACAAAAGCAGCAGGAAGTGCACTATCTTTTACAATACTCAGAATGGAAGGTAGGAGACGAGAAATTGGCGGAAGCTAGACTGTGAGGAGGGGTTGCATGCTGTGCTTGGTTATCTCAGTCGGTAGAGCACTTGCCCGTGAAAGGCAACAGTTCCGAGTTCGAGGCTCGGCCTGGCACATAGTTTTAACCTACCAAGGAGTTTCATATCAGCGTACACCCTGCTGCAGAGTGAAAATTTCATTCTGGGAACATCACTCCACTACTCTGGCGTTATTTGCACCGCTGCTTCCTCTAACAGTTTCTGAATTTTTGCAACAGTGAAACTTTTGTTATATGTTGCCACTTAATGTTTGATCTGAGCCCAAATCATTTCTATGACGTTGAAGTGGAAGTGGTATGGTGGACACCTAAGAACCCTGTGGCCGTATGCTATAGCCACCTCGTCAACAACGTATTTTGAAACTGTGGCCTGTTTTTTTTTTTACTAGTTCCATGAGCTCCACCTTACGTGAATGCTCCTGAACTTCCACGTTGTGACGTTTTAAGCATTCAACAATGTCGGCTTTTTTCGTTGCTGCTGTCGAAGGTCTGTCTTTAATAACTGAACGGTGTGGGGCATTATCCATTACAATGACAGAAGCCGCATTTAAGTTCCCCAATATTTGCTCCTTGAACCATTTCAGAAAACTGTCGTAGTTTATCTCCTCGTGGCAGTCGCCTGTTGTTCTCGATTTGTAAACGAGGAGACAGTTGGGTACGAAACCATACCAAGTTCCAGAATGCTAGACGATAAAAATGCTTGTGTCCTTTTCAACGGGAACAATAGAACTTACATGTACAACAATATTTGTCCAGTCTTTTCTGACGGCTTGATTGCCGTTTGTTACTCGTTGACTGCCGTTTATCCAGAATTCTCCGAGCCACGGAACTTCTTCAAACGGCACTTCAACAAACTCGACAACGTCACGCAACGATATATCCGCTCTCAATCATAATTTTCAGTTCATTTAATTTCTTTGTACCGAAAACTGTCAGCTGTGACTCCATTAACAAAGAAGCCGTGGTCCCTAGCGAAGGGTAACGCACGTTTCTTTTTTATAGGTGGATGTTCTTTTCTCTCGTAATATCCATTCGTGTGCGTCGAACAGCAACTTGAAGTCATGAGTCACAGTTCGTTACTTGTTGTTCTGTCCTCCTCTTTTTATCGGATGTCCGTAGCTTAGACGAACCACTCCCTTTCAGGTATACGCATTATTTTTCCTTACAAACAAGCGTCTGCAGTTGTTTCGACTACCTGCATTAGAGCCAATATAAAGTGGCACCTTTGTCTCTCTCCTTCTTGAAATATTCCTCCACCGAGCACATAGACTCACGTGTCTGACCACACAAGAAATGAGGAGATCGCTGAACTTTTCGTTTAGCAACCACACTGCAAGCTTCAGATATTCTGCAGCGCAAAATGAACTCGCAGCTCAGAGAAACAAATCACACAACGAAACCGACCACAAATGTTTAGGTTACTGGCCGCAAGCGTCGTCTGCAGCTGAATATAGTACTCGTAGCAGGAGAGATTTGAAAACGATCAACGGAACATAGGCGCGACCAAGAGCGTTCTTTGAATGTCTTTTGCTATGGTAGCAGCCCTGCAAACAACTAGACGACAGTTACTTTCTTATGCCGATCCTGTTAAAGCTGTGGTGAAAAATAAAGCCAACCGGTGCTCTCATCACAGGCTGCAGTCCGCCCCCTGTAGCTGAGTGGTCGTTGCCGGCACGGTAGCTCAACGTGTTCGGTCAGAGGGTTAGCTGCCTTCTGTAATAAAGAAACTGAGTTAATCGATCAACAACAAACTTAAATGAATGTCTTACGACGTCTACCCAGAGGAGATGCAACGAACAAAAGCGACCAAAATGAGATTAAGAGAAAAAAAAAACACGCAACGAACAAAAGCCACCAAAATGAGATTAAAAAAAAAAAAAACACGCTACGAACAAAAGCGACCAAAATGATATTTTAGGCACGGTAGCTCAGCGTGTTCGGTCAGAGAGCTGGATGGCCTCTGTAATAAAAAACTGAGTGAAAGGATCAACAACGAACTTGAACGGATGTAATGTGACGTTCGCAATCACCTCACACACAAAAAAGAAAAAAAAGTGGTCAGTGCGACAGAGTGTCAATCCTAAGAGCTCGCGTTCGATTCCCGGCTGGGTGGGAGATTTTCTCCACTCAGGGACTGGGCGTTTGTTGTCCTAATCATCAACATTTCATCCCCATCGACGCGCAGGTCGCCGAAGTGGCGTCATATCGAAAGACTTATACCCGGCGAACGGTCTACCCGACGGGAGGCCCTAGTCACACGACTTTTTTTTAATGACAGGCTGCACCATCATTACGACGCGTGTCTATTATCAAGTAACTTCCGCTTCTAAGTCCTGCAAAGGACTTGCTGAGGTGCTTACATTAGAACAGAAACTTGTGCAAGTTTACTTCTGCAAGTCACTTGGGCAAGTTAATTTCAGCAACTTGCTGCAGGTACTTGCGTAAGTGTTTCCACCAGAGACGCGTCGTGAGGTCGGTTGTTGGTTGTTGTGAGGGAGGAGACCAGACAGCGAGGTCATCGGTCTCATCGGATTATGGAAGGATGGGGAAGGAAGTCGGCCGTGCCCTTTCAAAGGAACCATCCTGGCATTTGCCTGAAGCGATTTAGGGAGATCACGGAAAACCTAAATCATGATGGCCGGACGCGGAATTGAACCGTCGTCCCCCCGAATGCTAGTCCAGTGTGCTAACCACTGCGCCACCTCACTCGGTCTCGTGAGATCGGAAAAAAACGGCAAAACGTCATTTTTGGGATGAATCCAGGTTCGGATTGCAGCATCATGATGGTCGCATCCGTGTTTGGCGACATCGCTGTGAACGCGTGTATTCGTCATCGCCATACTGGCGCATCACCCTGCGTGATGGTATGGGGTACCATTGGTTACACGTCTCGGTCACCTCTTGTTCGCATTGACGGCACTTTGAGCAGTGGACGTTACATTTCAGATGTGTTACGGCCCGTGGCTCAACCCTTCATTCGATCCCTGCGAAACCCTACATTTCATCAGGATAATGCACGACCGCATGTTGCAGGTCCTGTACGGGCCTTTCTGGATACAGAAAATGTTCGACTGCTGCCCTGGCCAGCACATTCTCCAGATCTCTCACCAATTGAAAACGTCTGGTCAGTGGTGGCCGAGCAACTGGCTCGTCACAATACGCTGTTCACTACTCTTGATGAACTGTGGTATCGTGTTGAAGCAGCATGGGCAGCTGTACCTGTAGACACCATCCAAGCTCTGTTTGACTCAATGCTCAGGCGTGTCAAGGCCGTTATTACGGCCAGAGGTGGTTGTTCTGGGTACTGATTTCTCAGAATCTATGCACCCAAATTGCGTGAAAATGTAATCACATTTCAGGTCTAGTATAATATATTTGTTCAAAAATGGTTCAAATGGCTCTGAGCACTATGGGACTTAACATCTGTGGTCATCAGTCCCCTAGAACGTAGAACTACTTAAACCTAACTAACCTAAGGACATCACACACATCCATGCCCGAGGCAGGATTCGAACCTGCGACCGTAGTAGTCGCGCGGTTCCGGACTGAGCGCCTGAACCGCTAGACCACCGCGGCCGGCAATATATATTTGTCCAATGAAACCTGTTTATCATCTGCATTTCTTCTTGGCGTAGCAATTTTAATGGCCAGTAGTGTGCATACTTATGGGTTCCCACTGTACATTTGTTTTGGTTCATCTGTCTTCGTGCCATTCTTCTTCTCCACACTGACTTTGTCTTACCGGGATTAAATTCCGCGAGTTTGACAAAAGCTTCCAGCAATTGGCATGTGCGGTAAGATCTCGCAGCAACTGTTTTCACTAACTTGCCGAAGCTACTTTTGCAAGCAGGGGGAACTTAAAGTGCGGTTTTCCACATCAAATAACTTGCAAAAATGGCTTCTGCAAACGGATTCTTAGATGCAGGAAGAAAACTACATTCTGTGTTTACACTGCAACAACGGTTTGTGACTTCGTTGCCTCTCAATTTTAGCACATGTCCTAATATCGATTCCGTTGCGGCGGCTAATGACGACACAATCCACGCGGCAGCAACCGTGCACCTACCCAGTTGAACTCTTGTAGTGTGACTGAATACCGCCCTTTGCAGTGGCGCGAGTCGCGCGACAACGGAGACATTAAAAAGAGGCGCACGACTGCAGACGCGCTATTTGAAAAGACTGCATTCGGTAACATTATAAGCGTTCAGTTGGACAGGCGCACGGTTAATGCTGCGCGGGTTGTGTCGCAACGGTCACCGCATTCGAATCGCATCTTTAGAATTTCTTCGACGCCAACAGAGAAAGCATTATATCACTTTATTTGTTAGGCCAAGAGTTTTCGAACGTCATCCAGTAAAAGTTCTCGTAATGGCTTCAGTGTCTCGTTTAATACTGTACAGTGGTTCACAGTAATAATCCCAGAACAAGGTTATATGCCACACTGTGTACTACTATTTTTAACAATTTTGTTTTGATCTTTTTAATCGTTGTGTCGCAACGGTCACCGCATTCGAATCGCATCTTTAGAATTACTTCGACGCCAACAGAGAAAGCATTATATCACTTTATTTGTTAGGCCAACAGTTTTCGAACGTCATCCAGTAAAAGTTCTCGTAATGGCTTCAGTGTCTCGTTTAATACTGTACAGTGGTTCACAGTAATAATCCCAGAACAAGGTTATATGCCACACTGTGTACTACTATTTTCAACAATTTTGTTTTGATCTTTTTAATCTTCCACAAAATGAAAATGATTTTACGTTTTACAAGACTCTCTACATATATGTTGCTTACTATCGAATCTGATTACCCAGTCTGAATTTTAAAGTATACTAAAAAAACTTAACTTTCTGATTTTGCTCTTTTACTTGCAGGAGACTACAAGACGACGGACATGGCCGAGATGATGTTCCAGATGCGCCAACAGTACGGAGACATCGCCAAGCTGGTGGGCCTCCCGGGAAAGCCGCCGATGGTCTTCTGCTTCAGCGCCAACGACGTGGAGAAGGTACGTACAGAGAGAAGTCGTTCTATAACCTATGGCAAGTATGGTATATCTTGCGATAATGAGACAAATGGTTACTCCACGATGTGTAGTGAA
Source organism: Schistocerca americana (assembly GCF_021461395.2). Lineage (NCBI taxonomy): Eukaryota > Metazoa > Arthropoda > Insecta > Orthoptera > Acrididae > Schistocerca > Schistocerca americana. The sequence goes on from NC_060122.1 coordinate 621,623,121, forward strand.
TCGGTAAGGCACTGTGTATGCCATCATAAAATAGAGTTCCAATACAGGAGGTCATGGCAAAAACTGAAAGGAAACACACGCGTAGGAACTCTGTGTAAATTTATGATTTGCGAATATAAATGGAACAAAAATGAATCAAAATCAACTACTGAAAAATTCAGGATGGAATGTAACAATATTATGAAAAGGAAAGTTACTACTCACCATATAGCGGAGATGCTGAGTCGCAGATAGGCACAACAAAAAGACTATCACAATATAAACTTTCGGCCACCAAGGCCTTTGTCGAAAATATAAGACGGACACACACACACACACGCACACACACACACACACACACACACACACACACACACAAACACACACACACACATGACTGCAGTCATGGATGTGTAAGTTGAGTTTGTGTGTGTGTGTGTGTGTGTGTGTGTGTGTGTGTGTGTGTGTGTGTGTGCCACGCGGAGTGACCGTGCTGTTTGAGGCGTCACGTCACGGACTGCACGGCCCTTCCCGCCTGAGGTTAGAGACCTCCCTCGAGCATGGGTGTGTGTATGTGTGTGTGTGTGTTGTTCTTAGCATAAGCTTTAGTTTAAGTTGTGTGTAAGTCTAGGGACCGATGACCTAAACAGTTTAGTCCCTTAGGAATTCACACACTTTTGAACATTCAACATCATTTTTGTGTGTGTGTGTGTGTGTGTGTGTGTGTGTGTGTGTGTGTGTCGATCGTCTATTTTCGACAAAGGCCTTGTTGACCGAATGTTTATATTGTGACAGTCTTTTTGTTGTGCCTATCTGCGACTCAGCATCTCCGCTATGTGGTCAGTATCAACTTTCCTTTTCATAATATTGTCAAAATAAAGTACTGTCCTTCAAAACAGTCAGCTAGTGGATTCAAACAGTGTTGCCAATGATGGGGGAAGACGTTGAATGCCATTGGCATTGCCATCGGTGTGTGCCACTTCTCGAGGAAACGCTGTGAGGATATCTGCTCCGTTTACAAAGTTCCTCCCACACAATGGTACTAAGGTCTGGTGGCTAGGGTAGATGGGGGAGGATTTCTCAACCCCACCGTTGTACACAGTTGTTGATGAATCCTGCAAGTGTTGTAGCATTATTATGGAGTATGACGGAATTATCCAGCAGTGGCGATCGTTTTCGCCGATGGCACAGCAAGAAGTTACGGTAGTATTTGGCTCTGACAGTGGGGCCGTCCGTAACAGGTGACACTCCGGCTCAGAGTGACAGTAACGTGGCTGCAATACCCTAGAATGAGCACAGCCTTCGTGGGTAATGTCATATCATACACAGCTGCTCGTAGTTCTACATGACAGTGAGTAGCATTTCTGCCAGCGAGGAAGGGAATTTTCACGTACGCATCCTAACATGACCCAGCTGACACTTAAGGTTTCAGGATCTGGTATAGAGCCGTCCTTGCATGTGGTCGCAGTCTGTCGGTTGATTTCGATACTGTTTGCCGCGAGCTTTCGAATTTATTTACTACGATTACGGTGATCCCACATGTTCGCACGATATACCATAGTTACCATGACTTATGCAATGACCCTTGTGTCAGAGATGTAGAGAAAGTGCATACAACAGACGTGCAACAGATATATACCAGGAGGTACATATGAGTAGACATAGAGAATAAAAATTTGGTGCATAACGGACGCAAATGAATTACAACAAGCCACTTTTGCGGATTATGTTGAGAACAGACGGGAGAGGATTTATTACTTGAAATATTACGCAAAAATGATCCTGTCTGTATTTTTCACATATTCGAAGAAGCTTTTCAGTGAATAAAATAAAGTGTTATTAGACAGACTACACAGAACCTGTAGGTGTTCTATGTAAAGGCCATAAGTTCGATTGCATATTAATTTGCAGTAATCTTCTAGTCTAGTGGGCCAAACATAGCGCCATCTGGTTTCCACCTTCAAGCTAGACAAGTTTCGTTCTTTGTAGTTTTTTCGTTTGACGCTTATTTCGTGAGATAATTGGCCCGGTCACGATCAATGAACCACCCTGTATACATTTAAAGCTGGATGTGGGCATAAAACGTCGTCCGAAATTGTACTGAATGTTTCTCAGAAAACTATTTTAAACAATTAGTTCACGAGCCCACTCGAAATGTAAATGGTTGCGAAAGCATTATTGAGCTCTTAGCAACAAATAATCCTGGACAAACAGGAAGTATAGTGACGGATACAGGGATGTGCGGCCACAAGGCAGTTGCTGCTAGGCTGAATACCGTAACACCCACAACCATCAAAAAGAAACACAAAGTACATCTATTTAAAAAAGCTGATAAAAATGCTCTTAACGCCTTTGTAAGAGACAGTCTACACTCCTTCCGTTCTGTTAATGTAGGCGTAAAAAAGATGTGGAATGATTTCAAAGAGATATTATCGACCGCAATTGAGAGATATGTACCTCATAAAATAGTAAGTGATGGTACTGATCCCCCATGGTACACAAAACAGGTCAGATCGCTGTAGCAGAAGCAACGAAAAAAGCATGCCTAATTTAAAATAACGCAAAATCTCCGAGACTGAGAAAGTTTTGTAGTAGTCCGAAAGACAGCGCGTACTTCAATGCGAGATGCTTATAATAATTTCCACAACGAAACTCTGCCTCAGAATCTGGCAGAAAACCCAAAGAGATTCTGGTCATACATAAAGCACTCCAGTGGCAAGACGCAATCAATACCTTCACTGCGTGATAGCTACGGTGAAGTCACTGATGACAGTGCCACTAAAGCAGAGTTATTAAACACGGTTTTCCTAAACTCCTGCAGCAAAGACGATGAAGTAAATATTCCTGAATTCCATTCAAGAACAACTGCCAACATGAGAAACATAGAAGTAGATATCCTCGGTCCAGACTGTATGCCAGTCAGGTTCCTTTCAGAGTATGCTGATACAATAGCTCCATATTTAGTATACAACCACTCGTTCACAGAAAGATCCGTACCTAAAGACTGGAAAATTGCTCAAGTCACACCAACACCCAAAAAGGTAAATGGGAGAAATCGGCTGAATTGCAGGTCCGTATCACTAACGCCGTTTTGCAGTAGGGTTTTGGAACATATGCTGTGTTCGAACATTATGAATTACCTAGAAGAAAACGATTTATTGACACACAGTCAGGACGGATTCAGAAAATATCGTTCTTGTGAAACACAACTAGCTCTTTACACTCATGAAGCAATGAGTGCTATCGACAGGGGATGTCAAATTGGTTCCATATTTTTAGATTTCCAGAAGGCTTCCGACACAGCAATCCTCACGAGTGTCTCCTAACCAAACGGCGTGCCTATGAAATATATGAATTTCCTGTCATAAAGGTCACAGTTCATAGTAATAGACGAAAAGTCATCGAGTAAAACAGAAGTAATATCCGGCGATCCCCAAGGAAGTGTTATATGCCCTCTATTGTTCCTGACCTATATTAACGACATAGACAATCTGAATAGCCGTCATAGATTGTTTGCAGATGATGCTGTCATTTACCGTCTTGAAAATTCATCAGATGACCAAAACGAGTTGCAAAATGTTTTAGATAAGATATCTATATGGTGCGAAAAGTGCCAATTGACCCTAAATAAAGAAAAGTGTGAAGTTATTCACATGAGCACTAAAAGAAATCCGCTAAATTTCTATTACACGATAAGTCACACAAACCTGAAGGCTGTAAATTCAACTAAATACTTAGGAGTTACAATCACAAATAAAGTAAACTGGAACTATCACATACATAATGTTGTGAGTAGAGCAAACCAAAGACTGTGATTCATTGGCAGAATACGTAGAAGGTACAAAAGGTCCACTAAAGAGATTGCTTACACCACGCTTGTCCGCTGTATTCTGGAGTTCAAATGGTTCAAATGGCTCTGAGGACTATGGGACTTAACTTCTGAAGTCATCAGTCCCCTAGAACTTAGAACTACTTAAACCTAACTAACCTAAGGACATCACACACATCCATGCCCGAGGCAGGATTCGAACCTGCGACCGTAGCGGTCACGCGGTTCCAGACTGAAGCGCCTAGAACCGCACGGCCACACCGGCCGGCTATTCTGGAGTATTGCTGTGCGGTGTCGGATCCGCATCAGTTGAGATTGACAGATGTCATCGAAAAAGTACGAAGAAGGGCAGATCGTTTTGTATTATTGCGAAATAGGAGAGATAGTGCCACAGAGATGATACGTGAATTGGAGTGGCTATCATTAAAACAATGGCGTTTTTCGTAGTGACGGAATCTTCTGATGAAATTTCAATCACTAGTTTTCTCCTCCGATTGCGAAAACGTTCTGTTGGCACCCACCTACATAGGCAGAAATGATCATCACGATAAAATAAGAGAAATCAGGGTTCGCGCAGAAAAAACTAAGTGCTCGTTTTTCCCGCGCACCGTTTGAGTGTGGAACGGTAGAGAGACAGGTTGAAGGTGGTTCACTGAACCCTCTGCCAGGCACTTCATTGTGAATAGCAGAGTAATCACTTAGATGTAGACGTAAATGACAATATATTTAACTAGAATATTTTAGTTCATAGAACGAATTGAATTTAAGTCTGGCTCTCTGCACATTCATGACGACTGTGTAGTTGTAGTTCGACTTATTATAAACAGTAGAGTTCATTATGTGGTGCCGATGGCACTTCTGCAAATTCTTCGCGTCTCTGGTTAAAACAAGATGACAATGGCGTCACAAAGGCAGCCCACACTTGCGCTGGCCGCGGTGGCCGAGCGGTTCTAGGCGCTTCAGTCTGTAACTGCGCGACCGCTACGGTCGCAGGTTCGAATCCTGCCTCGGGCATGGATGTGTGTGATATCCTTAGGTTAGTTAGGTTTAAGTAGTTATAAGTTCTAGGGGACTGATGACATTAGATGTTAAGTCCCATAGTCCTCAGAGCCATTTGAAGCAGCCCACACTCAGTTTTCCTGAAGTCAAGTTGTGCAACCGCAGCAAACCCATAATTAAGCCTGGTATTTGTTGCAACCACTGTTAATAATTAAACATCTTCTTCCAATATTTTGTACAGATGTTAGAATACATAGTAACTACCTGCGAAACGCACCACTAAACACGTCCTTTCACAGTATCTGCTAGCCAGCTACTTTTGCCCTGTTCAGTCTGCCTGTGGTTAAGTTTTTTCCTTGTAAAAGTGTTCCCAAAACGGAACGCGAGAAGGCCACGTGATATCCCTGTCTCAAGACTGTCCTACCAGGTGTTCGTACATTGAATTTTCTCTTGTAGAGAAGCCGTTCCCCAAAAGGGAACGACAAGGGCAAAAGTTGGGCTTTCTTCAAGCCTGATTCCTTCCTTCCTTCTTTATTTTGCTTACTTTGCTACGTTTTACAATACTATAATATCAAGTTTTGAATGATTCAGGCTGTACAAAACTGATTTGTTTCATCTTCTTAATTCAAGAACAATAATTTAACACTGTATTTATCAGTGCAATTAAAAATTCAGAAAAATTTACTAAATAAGCTTGTCAGAGCTCAACAATACACTAAGTTCGTGGGCAATAACAATGTTGCATTATTCATGCCCCCCATTCTGTTGAAATATCCTATAAGGATATCCCCAGGAAAGTATTTTTCTTGTGTAATGCAGCTGTGTTATGATTCTGTCAGGTGCTGATAATGCTATCTTACATGAGCAAGCAGAATCTTCCTGCCCTTCACAGATATCACGCTACATATAAGGCTGTTTAGGCCTCTTATATATCCTACCAGGCTTGGTAATAACACAAAACACGGACAACACTAATGGATTCTGGTGGCCATTGGCAGTTCTACCTCTCACAGAGGATTGTTGTTCTACTCATTTGGATACATACCAGTGGTGTCTATGTGTCCGAAATTACTTTGACAACCGACTGCCGGCCGAAGTGGCCGTGCGGTTAAAGGCGCTGCAGTCTGGAACCGCAAGACCGCTACGGTCGCAGGTTCGAATCCTGCCTCGGGCATGGATGTTTGTGATGTCCTTAGGTTAGTTAGGATTAACTAGTTCTAAGTTCTAGGGGACTAATGACCTCAGCAGTTGAGTCCCATAGTGCTCAGAGCCATTTGAACCTCAACCGACTACGCCGCACTTTTTTTTAATCAGGCAGTGTAGTTGGTTCGAATCCTGCCAGTAGCTATGTATGATTTTTACTTTCATTTAAATTCCGTTTCTATTCATAAATGTAAATGTTAAGTAGCAAAGATCGAAACATTATATATATATATATATATATATATATATATATATATATATATATATATATATATATATGGTTAATCATTAGCTGTATGAAAATAAATTAAACATTAATAGACATGCGAAATGCTTTATTGCCAAACTAAAATTTATTCGTTGTGTTGGTGGAGTTTGTAACGTTTCTCTATAAATTTAATAAACACAACAGATACACATAACAGAGTTTTCAGTCATCAATAATATATTCTCCTTCACATTTACAACAGTCTCCCAACGCTGGGGTAACTTTTCTATTCCACGACTGTAGAAATCACGTGGTTTTGAGGCGAAGAATTCGTGAAGCCATGTTCGGAGCGCATTTTCATACGGAAAAGAAGCTCCTTGAAGGTTGGTCGGCAGGTAGCGACAAAGGTGAAACTCTGAGGGTGCAACATTAGGTGAACAAGGTGCGTGCGGAATGACTTCCCAACCCACCTCCTGTATAGTGTTTTTCGTCAGTCTAGCTGAATGCGGTCGGGCGTTATCATGGGGTAGCATCACTGCAAACAGTCTTCCTGTTTGTTGTTCTTGATATCTGCAGCTCGTGGTCGTGCGGTAGCGTTCTCGCTTCCCGCGCACGGGTTCCCGGGTTCGATTCCCGGCGGGGTCAGGGATTTTCTCTGCCTCGTGATGACTGGGTGTTGTGTGACGTCCTTAGGTTAGTTAAGTTTAAGTAGTTCTAAGTTCTAGGGGACTGATGACCATAGATGTTAAGTCCCATTGTGCTCAGAGCCATTTGAATCATTTTGTTGTTGTTACGCCTCGAGGAAGCAATTCGAAGAACATCCACCGTCGTTGTTGCACGAGAAGCGTAACGTTATCTTTTGTGGATGTGCGCAGGTCTTTGTACGGGAAGTTGCTGCTTTGCTGAGGTTGAACGAATCCTTTTTTTTTCCTTATGTAAGCGTTAAGACTCCGTTTGTCGTCACCAGCAATGGTATAGGACACGTGTGGTCGGTGTTGTTCATGAGCCAATTCGCGATGAGGGCAGAGATTTATGGCCACCGGTTGATTTTTGTGATTTTGGCTTAGAGCATGCGGTACCCATATACCCGATTTTTGAACCTTTCTCATTGCATGAAATTGTCACACGATAGCCGACTCATCACAGTTCATCACATTCGGCATTTCTCAAGTACACTGACGCGGAGCATTGAGAATTAATGCGTTTAAACGATTTTCATCAAATCTCGGAAGTCCCCTGAACGTGGAGAGTCACTAATGTCCAAACAGTCCTCCTTAAAACGAGAAAACAATTTTCTTGCCGTGCTCTGTTCAGTGGGCTTATCTCCCGCTATTGAACTCAAACAGAACAATATGTCAGACATGTTTCGATTTCTCCTTTTGAAAATCCATTTTTTAACATCCACAGCTCCACAAAATGACAATGTGTAAACTCCAATAGCAACAATGAATTACAAATAAAAAACTAAACTCGATAAATAAACTCACAGCAGCCGAAATACCAGCATGCAAAACAAAAACGCTACGAACTTGTGCACCAACCTAATACATAAAAAATTCTATATCTATAGAAACATATTATTTTTTTATTTTCTATTTGGAATTTCTCATGTTTGTACTTAATTTTACCTTATACGAATACTAGCAGTTTCCTATTATTAACAATTAAAAATTAAAAGATTTCATTTCATAAAAATGATGTTTCAGCGTTTCTCAATTAATGTTAGATTTGTTAATAAAGATGTAGTTGAAATAAAAGTAAAAATAAAACATCACTACTGATGAGATTCGAACCAGAGACTTCACAATTACAAGTCTTCAACGCTATGCAGTCAGCTGCCTATGTCTATTACAATTAACTCAACGTGGTCTTTACACAAGGCGTTTGGAAATTTAATAATTTGATGCGATGATGTTCTTCTAACTCTTCTCTGAGAGTTATGTCACACTACTTTAGCAAACTGAGCTCCGGGCACTTAGCTTCAAACTTTCAAAGTACTAAGCAAATGGAAGTAGGGCAGTCCGTTAGAATCAGTTCAAGGTAACCGTGTAGCAACTTCGCCTGAAGCTACAGCGGGCGTTCAAATGGTGTGTGTTAGCTATGTTCGAACACACACACACCCACCCACCCACCCACCCACACACACACACACACACACACACACACACAAACACACACACACAAACACATCCCCCCCCCCCTCCCACGCACACACACACGCCAAACGAATGTATTTTGTTATAAACTATGTGCAGGAAAGTACAGACAAAATATTATTTGTATAGTGAGCTTATCTTGAGCTATTCACTGAAGAATGAAGGACTAAACTGAATCTTTTAATCATCTTGAGGTTGAAGCTCTTCTGTCTGTGCTTACTTACAAATAATTTTGTGCTTAGAAGGATCTCCCTCGAGCAAAACACAATTTTTTGTTTCTTCCTGTTGCCCAAACATGTTACACTGAAGTTTCAGCATCATCACTGGGCTTTTACTTCCTTTCTTGTTATCACATGCCGTGCTTTTCCTGATTCACATTAGTTTTAATATCGCAGTTTGTCATGCGAGCATGCGGCGCAATACATGCTTGCTGCCAGTGCTGTCAGCTGCGATACGCTAGCTGCACAGAGCCGAACCTAACCTAATATGCGTGAAGTGAGCATTACGAAGTGCGGAACAGAAAATTCTGACAGCATTAGCAACATGTATTGCCCCGCATTATCACATGACATTGGGACTACATGACAAACTATGAAGGGAAAACAACTGTAATCCAAAACATAAAAACCCACAACAACCTCAGCCTGTGGTAACAGGGAAGAAAATCAAAGCCAACTACGATGCTGAAACCTCAGATAAACATGTCTGGGTAATAGAAAAAAAATTGTGTTTTGCCAAGATACACACTTTCCAAAACCAGTTTGAAGCTTGTTGATTTGATAAGGCAAGCGGTTGATGAACACACTATTGTTACAATTGAAAGAAAACAGCCCTCGGTCACTATTTTTAACGAATTAACCGAGTTTCAACACTGCTGGGAGTGTCTTCCTCAGAATTTAAATCAAAGAATGGTCTATAACATTCCGAGGAAGACACTCCTAGCAGTGCGGAAACCCGGTTAATTCGTTAAAAATAGTGACCGAGGGCTGTTTTCATTAAATTGTAACTATTCACGGTCTCTGAACGGGCAGCCATGTACAAAATTTTGACACACCATTGTAGTTTATTGGGAGACGGTGAACAGCCTACAGATTTCCTGTTGCAGGTGTACCGCAATGAGGGCCCGAGGCCGGTGCGTGACACGATTCAGTCCATCAAATACTACAGGGGCGTCGCCAGGAAGGACTGGTTTGGCGACATCCAGGGCGTGGCCACCACGTGAGTCCACCACACTGTGCGCTTCACACGTCTGCTTCAGCTCTGCCACCTGACATCACATCAGGGAGGGGAAACCAACAGGGAGCGGGCTTCTGTTTAACTGCGACAAGTCACAGGAAAAACCGACAAACTTCAGGGACGGATTTCTGACTGGAAATGGAGGAAAAAGTGACGCCTGTATATAAGAAGGGTAGAAGGACGGATCCTCAAAATTACAGACCAATATCCTTAACATCAGTTTGTTGCAGGATTCTCGAACATGTTCTCAGTTCGAATATAATGAATTTCCTTGAGACAGAGAAGTTGCTGTCCATGCATCATCACGGCTTTAGAAAGCATCGCTCCTGCGAAACGCAACTCGCCCTTTTTTCACATGATATCTTGCGAACCACTGATGAACGGTATCAGACGGATGCCATATTCCTTGACTTCCGGAAAGCGTTTGACTCGGTGCCCCACTGCAGACTTCTAACTAAGGTACGAGCATATGCGATTGGTTCGCAAATATGTTTGTGGCTGGAAGACTTCTTAACTAATAGAACGCCGTACGTTGTCCTCGATGGTGAGTGTTCATCGAAGGTGAGGGTATCATCTGGAGTGCCCCAGGGAAGTGTGGTAGGTCCGCTGTTGTTTTCTACCTACATAAATGGTCTTTTGGATAGGGTGGATAGCAATATGTGGCTGTTTGCTGATGATGCTGTGGTGTACGGGAAGGTGTCGTCGTTGAGTGACTGTAGGAGGATACAAGATGGCTTGGACAGGATTTGTGATTGGTGTAAAGAATGACAGCTAACTCTAAATATAGATAAATGTAAATTAATGCAGATGAATAGGAAAAAGAATCCTGTAATGTTGGAATACTCCATTAGTAGTGTAGCGCTTGACACAGTCACGTCGATTAAATATTTGGGCATAACATTGCAGAGCGATATGAAGTGGGACAAGCATGTAATGGCAGTTGTGGGGAAGGCAGATAGTCGTCTTCGGTTAATTTGTAGAATTTTGGGAAGATGTGATTCATCTGTAAAGGAGACCGCTTATAAAACACTAATAGACCTATTCTTGAGTACTGATCGAGCGTTTGGGATCCCTATCAGGTCGGATTGAGGGAGGACATAGAAACAATTCAGAGGCGGGCTGCTAGATTTGTTACTGGTAGGTTTGATCATCACGTGGGTGTTACGGAAATGCTTCAGGAGCTGGGGTGGGAGTCTCTGGAGGAAAGGAGGCGTTCTTTTCGTGAATCACTACTAAGGAAATTTAGAGAACCAGCATTTGAGGCTGACTGCAGTACAGTTTTGCTGCCGCCAACTTACATTTCGCGGAAAGACGACAAAGATAAGATAAGAGAGATTAGGGCTCGTACAGAGGCATATAGGCAGTCATTTTTCCCTCGTTCTGTTTGGGAGTGGAACAAGGAGAGAAGATGCTAGTTGTGGTACGAGGCACCCTCCGCCACGCACTGTGTGGTAGTTTGCGGAATATGTATGTAGGTATAGATGTAGATGTGTCCGGAAATGGACAGTGAGAGTGTAACGACAGCATATCGTTCTGGAACACAGTACAGAGTTGCATCTAATCCACGTCACAACGAAGGTTCAAAGTGGCGTCCATGGGATGCAGTGCACGCGTTCGCACGTCACATCATAATGGGTTGCTGCGCCCTTTCGCACGTTCCGGTCTCCGTCCGAATAGCGTCACAGGCGTCGTGAACACGCAGTTGAACGGTCTGCACACCAGGAACTTGTTCAGATACCTCCAGAGATAAAAATCAAGGGGGTTTCAGTCCAGTGATATAGCAGGCCATGCTATACGGTAATACAGGGACTCCGTGTCATATCTAATGTCCGGGGAAGATTTTGTTTAAGCGTGGGTGAACTGTAATGCGGAAGTAGGATGATGCTTCGTCATGCAGAAGCCACATAACCTGCTATATTGCCAAAGCCATGTTCTCGAGCAGCCCAGGGAGAGTACTCCGCAGGGTGATGCTCCATCATGCAGAAGCCACATAACCTGCTATATTGCCAAAGCCATGTTCTCGAGCAGCCCAGACTCCGCAGGGTGATGCTCTATCATGCAGAAACCACATAACCTACCATATTGCCAAAGCCATGTTCTCGAGCAGCCCAGATTCTCAGGGTGATGCTCCATCATGCAGAAGCCACATAACCTGCTATATTGCCAAAGGCATGTTCTCGAGCAGCCCAGACTCCGCAGGGTGATGCTCTGTCATGCAGAAACCACATAACCTACCATATTGCCAAAGCCATGTTCTCGAGCAGCCCAGATTCTCAGGGTGATGCTCCATCATGCAGAAGCCACATAACCTGCTATATTGCCAAAGGCATGTTCTCGAGCAGCCCAGGGAGAGTACTCCGCAAGGTGATGCTCCATCATGCAGAAGACACATAACCTGCTATATTACCAAAGCCATGTTCTCGAGCAGCCCAGGGAGAGTACTCCGCAGGGTGATGCTTCATCATGCAGAAGCCACATAACCTGCTATATTGCAAAAATCATGTTCTCGAGCAGCCCAGACTCAACAGGGTGATGCTCAATCATGCAGAAGCCACATAACCTGCCATATTGCCAAAGCCATATTCTCGAAGAGCCTAGGGAGGGTACTCCGCAAGAGGTACAGGTACGTAGCTCTATAGAGTTGTCGTAGAATAATAATCGGTCCGAGTATGTGGTCGCAGGGTGATGCTCTGTCATGCAGAAACCACATAACCTTCCATATCGACAATGCCATGTTCTCAAGCAGCCCAGGGAGAGTAATCCGCAGGGTGATGCTCCATAATGCAGAAGACACATAACCTGCTATATTGCCAAAGCCATATTCTCGAAGATCCCAGACACCGCAGGGTGATGCTCCATCATGCAGAAGACACATAACCTGCTATATTTTGCAAAGCCATGTTCTCGAGCAGCCCAGACTCCGTAGGGTGATGCTCCATCATGCAGAAGCCACATAACCTGCCATATTGCCAAAGCCATATTCTCGAAGAGCATAGGGAGAGTACTCCGCAGGAGGTCCAGGTACGTTTCTCTATCGAGTTGTTGTTGAATAATAACCAGTCCGAGTATGTGGTCGCAGAGTGATGCTCCATCATGCAGAAACCACATAACCTGCCATATTGCCAAAGCCATGTTCTCGAGCAGCGCTGGGAGAGTACTCCGCAGGGTGATGCTCCATCATGCAGAAGACACATGACCTGCTATATTGCCAAAGCCATGTTCTCGAGCAGCCCAGGGAAAGTACTCCGCAGGGTGATGCTCCATCATGCAGAAGCCACATAACCTGCCATATTGCCATATTGCCAAAGCCATATTCTCGAAGAGCCTAGGGAGGGTACTCTGCAGGAGGTCAAGGTACGTAGCTTTATATAGTTGTTGTAGAATAATAACCGGTCCGAGTATGTGGTCGCATGGTGATGCTCCGTCATGCAGAAACCACATAACCTGCCATATTGCCAAAGCTATGTTCTCGAGCAGCCCAGGGAGAGTACTCCAAAGGGTGATGCTCCCTCATCCAGAAGACACATAAGCTGCTATATTGCCAAAGCCATGTTCTCGAGCAGCCGAGACTCTGCAGGGTGATGCTCCATCATGCAGAAGCGACATAAAGTGCTATATTGCCAAAGCCATGTTCTCGAGCAGCCCAGACTCCGCAGGCTGGTGCTCCATCATGCAGAAGCCACATAACCTGCCATATTGCCAAAGCCATATTCTCGAAGAGCTTAGGGAGAGTACTCGGCAGGAGGTCCAGGAACGTTCCTCTATAGAGTTGTTGTTGAATAATGGTCCGAGTATGTGGTCGCATGGTGATGCTCCGTCATGCAGAAACCACATAACCTGCCATATTGCCAAAGTCATGTTCTCGAGCAGCCCAGGGAGAGTACTCCGCAGGGTGATGCTCCATCATGCAGAAGACACATAACCTGCTATATTACCTAAGCCATGTTCTCGAGCAGCCCAGATTCCGCAGGGTGATGCCCCATCATGCAGAAGCCACATAACCTGCCATATTGCCAAAGTCATATTCTCGAAGAGCATAGGGAGAGTACTCCGCAGGAGGTCCAGGTACGTTCCTCTATCGAGTTGTTGTTGAATAATAACCGGTCCAAGTATGTTGTCGCAGGGTGATGCTCCATCATGCAGAAACCACATAACCTGCCGTATTGCCAAAGCCATGTTCTCGAGCAGCGCAGGGAGAGTACTCCGCAAGGTGATGCTCCATCATGCAGAAGCCACATAGTCTACCATATTGCCAAAGCCAGGTTCTCGTGCAGCCCAGGGAGAGTACTCCGCAGGAGGTCCAGGTACGTTCCTCTATCGAGTTGTTGTTGAATAATAACCGGTCCGAGTATGTGGTCGCCAAGAATTCGTGCACACACATTACTGCTGAACCCATGCTGATGATACATCTCAATCACTTCCCGAGGATTCTCTGTAGTCCACAGATGACGATTATGCAGATTAATGATGCCAGTTCTGGCAAAGCTTGCTTCGTTGCTAAAAAGGACTGTTGACAGAAATACCATAATTATGATGGTCTGGTGCAAAAACTAATAAGAAAATCCCTCGCATAGAGGGAAATACTCTGCTGATAATCTTTGCACTCGTTGCAGGTGATGGGAATAGTAGCGGGTGCCGTATAGGATAGACATAGTCGTACTTCATGTACATCTACATGGATACTCTGCAAATCACATTTAAGTGCCTGGCAGAGGGTTCATCGAACCACCTTCACAATTCTCTATTATTCCAATCTCGTATAGCGCGCTGAAATAATGAACACCTACATCTTTCCGTACTAGATCTGATTTCCCTTATTTTATAGTGGTGATCGTTCCTCCCTATGTAGGGCAGTGTTAACAAAATATTTTCGAATTCGGAGGAAAGTTGGTGATTTGATTTTCGTGAGAAGATTCCGTCGCAACGAATAAATCCTTTCATTTAATGATGTCCAGCCCAAATCCTGTATCATTTCTGTGACAATCTCTCCCATATTTCGCGATAATACAAAACGTGCAGCCTTTCTTTGAACTTTTTCGATGCACTTCGTCAGTCCTATCTGGTAAGGATCCCACACCGCGCAGCAGTACTCTAAAAGAGGACGGAAACCGTAGAGTAGGCAGTCTCCTTAGTAGGTCTGTTACATCTTTTAAGTGTCCTGACAATAAAAGGCAGTCTTTGGTTAGCCTTCCCCACAACATTTTCTATGTGTTCCTTCCAATTTAAGTTGCTCGTAATTGCAATACCTAGGTATTTAGTTGAATTTACGGCTTTTAGATTAGACTGATTTATCGTGTAACCGAAGTTTAACGAGTTCCTTTTAGCACTCATGTGGATGTCCTCACACTTTTCGTTATTTAGGGTCAACTGCCACTTTTCGCACCATTCAGAAATCTTTTCTAAATCGCTTTGCAGTTTGTTTTGATCTTCTGAAGACTTTATTAGTCGATAAACGACAGCGTCATCTGCAAACAACCTAAGACGGCTGCTCAGATTGTCTCCCAAATCGTTTATATAGATAAGGAACAGCAAAGGGTTTCATCATGTTGGCGGGCCACTTGCCTTGAGCTTGTACTAGGTTTCGTCTCAATATCCTGTAGAACCCGGTCCTCCAGATCTGGTGTACCCATAATCCGCCGCCTTCCTGCACTCTCGTCTGTCTAAAAGACCCATCATCACACATACGCCCAAAAAACTCTTGAAATATGTGATGTGGTTGGTGTCTATGAGGGTACTTGTTTTGGTATAGCCGTACTTGTTTTGGTATAGCCATGTAAATACCGGACCATTCTGCTGGTTACAGAACGCTGCGTCAATCACACAGCCTGCAACACATAGGGAACGCACGGTACGTGGTTCAAAAATGGTTCAAATGGCTCTGAGCACTATGGGACTCAACTGCTGAGGTCATTAGTACCCTAGAACTTAGAACTAGTTAAACCTAACTAACCTAAGGACATCACAAACATCCATGCCCGAGGCAGGATTCGAACCTGCGACAGTAGCGGTCTTGCGGTTCCAGACTGCAGCGCCTTTAACCGCACGGCCACTTCGGCCGGCTGGCACGTGGTCAGATGAACTGTCATTCGTCAGCGTCTTCTACCGTGGCAACGATGCGTTTCCGGACACATGTTCATAGGGCCTTTTTTCCTCCATTTCCTGTCATGAAGCCGTCCCTGGAGTTTTTCGCTTGAAATAATTGTTAAGAAAAAAATTCGGTACATTACGCCGTTTCTAAGTTAATCATTGAAGTTAGCCGAACAGGTTGTTGCGCGTGCAAATTGAAGCAGCCCGCCAGAGACAGTGTCGCCAAACGAATTCTTGATTTGGTTTGCTAAAACCGAGCAAGAGACCGATACAAAAATTGTATATGGCACGGTAGTAAGGATCGAGCCTGAGGCAAAGGCTTAGCAGTCTCTTGGGCTATTATCTGCACTATGAGTACGACTGACACTTGAATTTGCATGCACAACGTCCTGTTTGTCTAATTTCAATGCCAATTAACTCGGAAACGGCGCAACGTATTAAATTTTTTTCTGAAAAGTTATTTCTTACCACAACCTAACCCACAACATTCTTACGAGCTTTTCAAGACTGTTTCTGAACATATATAGGATGAAGAAAAAATGCCACGCGGTTGCTTATCCAGATTCAAGACAAAAGTTTATCTAGGAAACTCAGAGAGGGAGCATGTTGAAAACGCACGTATGAAAATGAGGAGCTTGCAACGATGTTCCATCATGGAGCTATCTTTCGAATCCTCTTCAAGTTCATTTTCATTTTTTTGGACATCAGTTCACTAGTGCTCGTTGTTTATAAGCAGCACATCATTTTTGCCACAAGACAACAGCCTATCGCATGACAGTGGGATCCATTAAACTGCGTGCTTGTATCTGCTAACCGCACGGTGCATGACCATAACTGGTCCTGCCAAGTTGATGCAGAGCGGCTTCCCGATGGAGTACACAAACGATGAGTATGTCGATAGGCTTTCGGTGCTGAGTGCATCCAGTAACCAATCTGCTACTCGTGCTTATGCTGCACAAGACCCTCAAAGGCGCCATTCCAATAAGAATATTTTTCGTCGCCTCGAGCAACGCCTTCGGTAAACCGGTAATTTTCGTCCTCAAGTAACGGACACAGGTCATTCGAGGACTACAGGTACTTCAAAAATACAGGGCGGGATTCTTGAAGCCGTTCACCCACGTTAACTGAACAGCAGCGCCCAGAAGACCACATCCGACGAGTACAACTTTGTGGATGGATTTTGCACTAAGCGGAAGATAACGAACATTTTGTAAAAACATGATGTAGACTGACGAATCTCGCTTCAGTCCGTGAAGGAATTTTTAACCTCCACATCAGTCATTATTGGTCCGAATACAGCCCACATGTCACCGGTGAACAAGGCTTTCAGGCACGGTTTGGCATAAACTTGTGGCGTGGAAACGGCGGAGGAGAGCGTTTGGTCCCTTACCTGATGGTGACCAGTTAAATGCGCCCCTGAAGCGTATATTTCTATGGAATACTTTTCCTGATGCATTAGAAAACGTTCCACTTGGTGTTCGGCGACAGCTATGGTTTCAGCATGATGATACACTGCCACACTTTGGAATGAATGTGCGTAACTATTCAAATGAAGCATTTTCAAAGAAATTGATTTGTCGTGGAGGCCCAATATTCTGGCCTCCACGTTCCCCGCACCTTAATCCACCAGATTTTTATTTATGGTACACTGAAATAAAGAAGTTTATAATACTTCACCCATAGATGTGCATAACTTACCGGCTGGTTCC
This sequence comes from Schistocerca americana, assembly GCF_021461395.2. Taxonomy (NCBI): domain Eukaryota; kingdom Metazoa; phylum Arthropoda; class Insecta; order Orthoptera; family Acrididae; genus Schistocerca; species Schistocerca americana. Next base: position 621,640,527 of record NC_060122.1, read on the forward strand.
CCTTATTCCGCCTCAGTTACACTATGTCGGCGATTGCTGCGCAAACAAGCTCTCCACTTACGCGTACACCACTATTACTCTATCACGCAAACATAGGGGTTACACTCGTCTGGTGCGAGACGTTCCCTGGGGTGTCCACCGGGGGTCGAACCGCACAATAACTCTCGGTTCGGTGTGGTGCGGCGGAGGGGTGAAGTGGACTGCGGTAGTCGTCGTGGGGTTGCGGACCACTGCGGCTGCGGCGGGGATGAAGCCTCTCCGTCGTTTCTAGGCCCCCAGTTAACATACAATACAATACGTACAAAGGTAACATTACCAGAAAGAAATATACAAGCTACCACACTGTGGAGGAATAAGTGGGTAGAATTTGATGCTGTAACTGAAAAAAATGTAATAGCTCCGGCACGGCGCAAAGTTCATGCTACCTATTCTTGATCCCATTGCACTCAGTTACAGCGTTACCAGAGCCCCGTTTTTAAAATTATATTTCTATTGAACCTATTGGCGGGACTAGGTTTTGCTAGATACACTTTTGTCTTGAATAATGATGAGGAATCGCTTGCCGTCTGCTTGCGGCATTTTTTCTTCACCATATTAGAGGGTTTGTAGAGGGTGTTGAGCGACACAAATTAAGGTAGGGACCCACGTCATCCAACGATGATGCTACAGAGAGTCGTTATGAGTGCTGGAGCCAGCCACTAGGCCGCCTCATCAGCACCAAACATGTCTTTTTGTACGCTGACAGACCGTGGTCGGAACGTCTCGCGATGTTGTTTGTTATTTAGTGATCGCGACTGATGCCCATAATAACCACTGGAGAAGATGGAGCGAGCTGCTGCGTGGACGGGATTTGTCTCCTATGAATGCGATGCTCTGCTGCCTCGGTAGATGACTATTTCGGCACAGGTTTCTCTATCAACAGTTAATTTTTCTTCTGTATCCTGAAAAGCACTAGGGATTTTAGAGGTACCAAGAGAAACATAAACTGTGTATGTAAACCTGTGTCTGAAATCTTCAGCCGGCCGCGGTGGCCGTGCGGTTCTAGGTGCTTCAGTCCGGAACCGAGCTGCTGCTACGGTCGCAGCTTCGAATCCTGCCGCGGGCACGGATGTGTGTGATGTCCTTAGGTTAGTTAGGTTTAAGTAGTTCTGAGTTCTATGGGACTGATGACCTCAGATGTTAAAGTCCCATAGTGCTCAGAGCCATTTGAAACATTTGAAATCTTCGCGCACGAAAGCATCAGAGCATCACACTCGTAGGAGACAAGGGCTATCTACGCAACAGCTAGCTCTACATTCTCCACTGCCTATTGTCGCAATCAGTCGCAGTCACTAAACAACAAACAACGTTGTGAGATTTTTCGCATATAGTCCGTCAGAATACAAAGTGACATTTGCTGTCGAAGGGGTGCCTCAATGGCAGCCACCAGTGCCTGTAACATCGACGCTCCGTAGCGTCGTTGGATGACATTTTCGGACAACTGTTCCTGTCCTTAATTTGTTCTTCACTACACCCTCTGCAATGTCTTGAAACTTGTCGGTATCGGTTCCACAGAACTGAAAACCAAGAAGTGCTCATAGCTCTTAAGGTATGCGCTTTAGAGCCCATGTTTACTAGACTTTTTTGCGCTGAATGATCATTCCTGTATATATTCCCGAATATTGCATACACTGAGGAGCCAAAACATTATGATCATATGCTTAATATCTTGCTTGTCCGTCTTTGGAACGAAATAATCACTGATTCTGCGTGTCAGTGATCCGACAGTTTGTTGATAGGTTTGTGGAGATATGTGGCATTAGATGTCTTGGCCGGGTCAAGTAATTCGTGTAAACAACGGGCTGCTGATTTACGTACGAGATGATGGCGCCCAATGGCGACCCAGATGGGTTCCATAGGACTTATGTCAGGCGAATTTGTTCGGCGAGACATGACCTTGAGTTCATTATAATGCTCCTCAAACAACTGTTGCATGGTTCTGGCTCCGAGACCCGGATACTGCTGAAAGACGGCATCGCCGTCGGTGAAGACGTGAAGCATGAAGGAAAGCCGGTGGTTCGCGGCTGCCAGCGTGTCTTCTATTCCTGCCACAGGTCCATGCAGGCGCGGGATAATGTCTTCCAAAACACAGTACTGCTCCCACGGGCCTGCGTTCGTAGCGCGCCGCACGTTTCGAGCCGCCGTTCACCTCGATGACGTCGTTTGTGAAGACGACGATCGACCTAGTGTAGCAAAAATGTGATTGACTCGAAGAGCTGACAATTTTTAATTGACGGTCGAATCTCGATTGTCCCGTGCCCACTGCAATCGTAACTGACGATGGCGTCGGGTCAACAGGAGTGGTCTGCTGCGGATCTCCATGTTCAATAATGTCCGATGAAAGTTATGCTGCGAAACAATTGTGCTTGCACCAGTATCGTTTTCTTTTGGCAGATGTGCTACAGATCACCATCTATCACTTTACAGAGTACAAAAACTCCGAATTCCACACACTGTCAAGAGTCATGGACGTCGAACCATTTAGCTCATAGTCGTAATTTCACTGTCCTTCTACCTCTTTTGGTTCAAATGGCTCTGAGCACTATGGGACTTAACATCTGAGGTCATCAGTCCCCTAGAACTTAGAACTACTTAAACCTAACTAAGCTAAGGACATCACACACATTCATGCCCGAGGCAGGATTCGAACCTGCGACCGTAGCAGTCGCGCGGTTCCGGACTGTAGCGCCTAGAACCGCTCGGCCACCGCGGCCGGCCTTCTACCTCTTTTCATGGATGCTCACGACGGTAGCACGTGAACATTCGACCAGCTTCGCCGTTTTCGAGGTACTCGTTCACAGGCTCTGCGTAATAATAATCTGCGCTCTTTCAGAGTTGCTTATCTCAATGGATTTCCAAATTTGCAGCCCATGTCTTCGCTAGGTGTGTCCTCTGCTTACATACTTTTGTTATTGCGTGCGTTCCCACATCGTCACCTGGCAGCATTCAAAGTCGTGGTGGGCAGTGTTCATATATGTTCAAATCCTTGTGAAATCTTATGGGACTTAACTTCTAAGGTCATCAGTCCCTAAGCTTACACACTACTTATCCTAAATTACACACACCCATGCCCGAGGGAGGACACGAACTTCCGCCGGGACCAGCCGCACAGTGGTGGGCAAAGGTTATAATGTTTTGGCTTATCAGTGTATACATACAGGGTACCCCAGGAGGAGTGGTCATTATTTGGGAATATAATAGGAACAAAGCAAAAAAACTGCAGTAAACGCGGGCTGCAAAATGCATACCTTAAGAGCTATTAGCACTTCTTGATCGTCAATACCGTGAAATAAATCCCTTTTGCTAGCATCTCTTTGCCTCCCATATTTTGAGAGGTGTTAGTATGGACCAAAGAAAAGACATCGCTAGTAAACATGAGCTCTAAAGTGCATATTGTAAGAGCTAAGAGTACGGTACTTGTTTAGTTGCGTTATTGTGAAACATCTCTTCTATTGAACAAGTGCTTACCTAAACTAGTATTCATAGCTCTTAAAGTTGGTTTGAATGATTTTTCTTGTGTCCCTGAGTATTTACCATTCCTTATGGGACACCATACATACAGGGTGTATCATCTAAAACTTGCACCGCAAATATTTCGATAATGGAAGGCGTCACCGATATGCGGATTTTACAGATTGGACTGGTAGACAGGGGCTCGTTTATTCAAATGGCTCAAATGGCTCTGAGCACTATCGGACTTAACATCTATGGTCATCAGTCCCATAGAACTTAGAACTACTTAAACCTAACTAAGCTAAGGACATCACAAACATCTTTGCCCGAGGCAGGATTCGAACCTGCGACCGTAGCAGTCGCGCGGTTGTTCGTTTATTCAGCCCATACATAGAATGTTATGAGTTTCAAATGTGTATTTGTTTTAAAAAAGGTATAAATATTTCAACGGAACAATGCCTGTTGACAGTACCACGTGTTTGTTGCAGGAGTCTAGCGCAAATAGCTTACGAGACGTCGTTGTTAGAAAATTGTAAACACCGACGGTTGTTTGTTCCATGTCGTATCACAAACGAATACGCATTTCACGTGAGCGTGTATGTGCAGCCCTACACAGATGTTGATAATCGCTGGCCGAAGTGGCCGAGCGGTTCTAGGCGCTACAGTCTGGAACCGCGCGACCGCTACGGTCGCAGGTTCGAATCCTGCCTCGGGCATGGATGTGTGTGCAGTCCTTAGGTTAGGTAGGTTTAAGTAGTTCTAAGTTCTAGGGGACTGATGACCACAGCAGTTAAGTCCCATAGTGCTGAGAGCCATTTGAACCATTTGTTAATAAGCCACCGGATGTGTCGCATTCTTAAATGGGCCATTTCCTGGGACAAACGAAAGACAAACAATGGTGAATGCAGTAACTGTGTGGTGTCTGACATGTAAAGAACCAGTGTACCCTCATAGCTCGTGCTGAAAATGACCACCATCAGTGTCAATACGAGCTTGCAGTCTGCCATGCAACGATTGCTCCACACACTGTAACATTTCAGTGGAATTTAGAGTACAGGCGGCAGTACTACGCAGTTTCATATCATCTGTAGTCGTCTGAAGAGGTTGACGGCTATTGGGATATCCTTGAGTACACGAACATACGGCATCCTTGCTAAGTTCATTATAAACCATGAACATGTCTGCTTTTTTCTCATTGGGAAATACCATCTTCCAAGCACGTCCTACTATGTACGCTATCACACAGCAAGGGACAGGTCCGCCACCAAGTACACACAACACAATGTAAACAACCATAACATCATCGCCTAGCACCTAAGCAATAGGATGGAACAAACAGCTGTCGGTGTTTACAGTGTCCACAATACGATAACTCGTAAACTACTTGCACCAACTTCCTGCAACCAACGCCATTGACATTTTCACTTTTACGATTTTGCTGTCAGTAGGCATTGTCCCATTTAAAAATTGTAACTGTTGTAAAAATCTGCACTTTCGCAAACGTCTCAGTGTTTTCCTCCCGAGAGTCGTCAGGTGCATTTCCCCATTCATTCGGCAAATATTTGAAATTTAGTTTTCTTGATGTGTAGCTGGAGTCAGCCCAAACAAACTGCTCATCATGTCTTTCATGAAACTCCCACGGTCGGTGGAAAGTGTCAGTTTTTCCCATTACATTCAAAATGATTTTTGAAGCGAACTTTTACGTGACCATACGTTAGAGCGGTCACAAATTAGTCTAGTGTGATATTTTTTTATCGATATATATTAACAGGGAGAGTAAAACACGCAGAATAACCCGTAATCGAGTGGCGACAGCACGATCCTGGCCCACACTTAGTGCTACCGCCACGGTACAGCGCTTTGCGTGGCTAGCGTTGCTGCCTCTGGTCCACGGGGTCCCGGGTTCGATTCCCGGCCGGGTTGGGGATTTTCTCTGCCCGGGGACTGGGTGTTTGTGTTGTCCTCATCATTTCATCATCATCATCATCATTTGTGACAGTGGCTAGACTGGGTCGTGAAAAAAAGGGATTGTGTAAAAATTGGGACTTTGTACGGGCGTTGATGAACGCGCAGCTGAGCGCCCCACAAACCAAACAATATCATCATCATCATCAACACCGCTTTGCTCATTCACTCCTGAAGTACTGGTTATTCTTCATGATTTACTGTCCCTCGTACTACATATCTATATAACAAATATGGCGCTAGACTAAGATGGGACTGTTATATCGAATCGGCACGTAAAATTCTGCCATGAAAATAATTTCTCCTGCAATGGGGAACACCCCGACGTTTCCCATCGACACTGGGTGCCGCACGAAATATTTTATGAGAAGTATTTGTTTGGACTGACTCCAGCTACACATTGCAATATACGAAATTGCAAGCATCTGCCGAAACACCAAAGAAAATAAGCCTGATGATTCTTAGGAGGAACTAATTATCTTAAAATTTACAATACATGTGTAATTTCCAGCCATGCATATTACTATACTTCTCCTGTGAATAGATGTAATTTGTTCATACTTACACTACTGGAGATTAAAATTGCTACACCAAGAAGAAATGCGGACGATAAACGGGTATTCATTGGACAAATATATTATACTAGAACTAACACGTAATTACATTTTCATGCAATTTGGGTGCGTAGATCCTGAGAAATCAGTACCCAGAACAACCACCTCTGGCCATAGTAACGGCCTTGATACGCCTGGGCATTGAGTCAAATAGAGCTTGGATGGCGTGTACAGGTACAGCTGCCCATGCAGCTTCAACACGATACCACAGTTCATCAAGAGTAGCGACTGGCGTACTGTGACGAGCCAGTTGCTCGGCCACCATTGACCAGACGTTTTCAGTTGGTGAAAGATATGGAAAATGTGCTGGCTAGGGCAGCAGTCGAACATTTCCTGTATCCAGAAAGACCCGTACAGGACCTGCAAAAAGTGGTCGTACATTATCCTGCTGAAATGTAGGGTTTTGCAGGGATCGAATGAAAGGTAGAACCACGGGTCGTAACACATCTGAAATGTAACGTCCACTGTTCAAAGTGCCGTCAATGCGAACAAGAGGTGACCGAGACCTGTAACCAATGGTACCCCATACCATCACGCCGGGTGATATGCCAGTATGGCGATGACGAATACACGCTCCCAATGTCAGTTCACCGCGATGTCGCCAAACGCGAATGCGACCAACATGATGCTGCAAACAGAACCTGGCTTCATCCGAGAAAATGACGTTTTGCCATTGGTGCAACCATTTCGTCGTTGAGTACACCATCGCACGCGCTCCTGTCTGTGATGCAGCGTCAAAGGTAACCGCAGCCATTGTCTCCGAGCTGATAGTCCATGCTGCTGCAAACGTCGTCCAACTGTTCGTGCAGATGGTTGTTGTCGTCCTCATCTGTTGACTCAGGGATCGAGACGTGGCTGCACGATCAGTTACAGCCATGCGTATAAGATGCCTGTCATCTCGACTGCTAGTGATACGAGGCCGTTGGGATCCAGCACGGCGTTCCGTATTACCCTCCTGAACCCACCGATTCCATATTCTGCTAACAGTCATTGTATCTCGACCAACGCGAACAGCAATGTTGTGATACGATAAACCGCAATCGCGATAGGCTACAATCCGACCTTTATCAAAGTCGAAAACGTGATGGTGCGCATTTCTCCTCGTTTCACGAGGCATCAGTACAACGTTTCACCAGGCAACGCCGGTCAACTGCGGTTTGTGTATGAGAAATCGGTTGGAAACTTTCCTCATGTGGGCATGTTGTAGGTGTCGCCACCGGCGGCAACCTTGTGTGAATGCTCTGAAAAGCTAATCAATTGCATATCACAGCATCTTCTTTCTGTCGGTTAAATTTCGCGTTTGTAGCACGTCATCTTCGTGGTGTAGCAATTTTAAAGGCCAGTAGTGTACATAAATAAACTGACGGAAAAAAATCGCAGCATCAAGAGGGCGCTGTCTGACATAAACGAAAGTTGTTGGCAATGTTTCTACATCCGAAAGCTGATGTCTATTGAAATTTTGCACTAGTCGCATAAAAGTGACGGTAGTAAGGCCATTATGAAGATGTAGACCAGATTCGCTTTTAATACAAGCAGTAACGGTCGTGAGCGTTAGTTATCTTTGGAACTGGACGTGGTGAGTTGATGTTAGTCAAGAGTGGCTTTAAAGCGACACTCTGTGGAGCATGTTGGATTACAACAGCGGTATATGGACGAGCGTTGTCCTGTTGGCAAACATTCGCTGGAATGCTCTTCATGAATGAGTGCACAACAGGTCGAATCACCAAACTGATGTACAGATTTGCAGCCAGATTACGTGGGACAACGACGAGAGTGCTCCTGCTGTTATGCGGAATTTCAGCCCAAACCATAGCTCCACATGTAGGTCCAGTGCATCTAGCATGCAGACAAGTTAGTTGCAGGTCCTCAACTGACCTCCTCCTAACCAACACACGGCCACCGGCGACATCGAGGCAGCACCAGCTCTCATCAGAAAACACAACAGACTTCCATCCTGCCCTCCAATGAGCTCTCGCTTGACACCATTGAAGTCGAAACTGGCGGTGGTTTGGGGGTCAGTGAAATGCATGCTACAGGGCGTCTGGCTCGGAGCTATCCTTAAGTAACCGATTTGTAACAGTTCATTGTGTCACTGTGGTGGCAACTGCTGCTCAAATTGCTGCTGCAGATGCAGTACGATGCGCCAGAGGCATACGCCGAACACGATGGTCTTCTTTCTCTGTAGTGACACGTGGCCGTCGGGAGCCCGGTCTTCTTACGACCGTACATTCTCGTGCCCATCGCTGTCAGCAGTCGTGCACAGTGGCGGCATTCCTGCCAAGTCTTTCTGCAAAATTGTAGATGGAACATCCAGCTTTTCGCAGCCCCATTTCACGATCTCATTCAAACTCAATGAGTTACTGATAATGGCGTCTTTGTTGCCTTTCTTGACTAGCATCAACCTACCACGGTCAATCTCAAAGATAACTAACGTCCACAACCGCTACAACGCCTTAAAGCATACCTGATTTGCATCCTCATAGTGTCGATACTAGCACCCCTCCTATGCAACTGTTGCGAAACAGAATTGATATCACCTTTCATATGCTGAAATAGGCTCCTTCTTGGTGTTACAGTTTTTTTCCGTCAGTGTCCGAAAATTGTTCGTTTTCGAGTAACTGATTAAAGCCGACGTTCAACGGCTTTCTGGATACTACCAAACCATTTCACTTACCAATGAACCCGTTTGACTCATTGTATCGTAGGTGGCGTTGTGTTAACTTGTTTGCATTCGTCATTCGTCTTTCTTCATCGTGGTCATTCTTTACGTGTATACAGGGTGGTCCATTGATCGTGACCGGCCAAATATCTCACGAAATAAGCGTCAAACGAAAAAACTACAAAGAACGAAACTGGTCTAGCTTGAAGGGGGAAACCAGATCGCGCTATGGTTGGCCCGCAAGATGGCGCTGCCATAAGTCAAACGGATATCGACTGCGTTTTTCAAAGTAGGAACCCCTATTTTTATTACATATTCGTGTAGTACGTAAAGAAATGTGTAATAAAATGAATATGTAATAAAAATGGGGGTTCCGATTAAAAAAAAAAAACGCAGTTGATATCCGTTTGACCTATGGCAGTGCCATCTAGCGGGTCAACCATAGCGCCATCTGGTTTCCCCCTTCAAGCTAGACGAGTTTCGTTCTTTGTAGTTTTTTCGTTTGATGCTTATTTCGTGAGATATTTGGCCCGGTCACTAGCAATGGACCACCCTGTATACTACAGATAGTGAGTTAACTGAAAGTGCTTCGTTCAAACATGGCAGGATATTCATTTCGTGAGCAGGTACACATGATTTTTATGTGCGCCAATGGTAATGGGCAGGGGGCTGCGTGGGTGTATCAGATGGTGTTTTTCGGCCGAAGACAGCGCAGTCATTCAATTTTTGGTGGTGTGTATCGTCACGTTGCCGCGACAGGATGTGTTGCACCAATGACTATTGGCCAAGAAAAACCAAGTGGTGATCGTGCGCCTGACCGGGAAAAGCTCATTCTACGTACCGCCAAAGAAGTGCCAACTATCACAGCAAGTCAGTTGTGGCATGTGGTACATCTCCAAGTTCAGCATGGAGGTTACTTCACGAGCAACTCATGTGTTCGTTTTTAAAGTTTTAAATGAACACACCGCTATTTGACTGTGTTGTTGTTTATTTAATTACGACCCAGGTATCGGCCTTTTATTCCATTTTTAAATGATTTAGTTTATGTCATTAATATATACTGCAGGACATAAAGCTCAAAATAGGCCACAAAATTAAGAAAAATATTCGCTCTCGCATGTTATCTTCAATGCGTTCAGGGCCTTATACGTGCCAATCACCCACTCCTGGAGAATTTTTGCTGATTGTTTGTTGCACAGCTGCCAATCCGTTGTTTGTGTCTCCAGTTTTGTTTAGATACGAGGCAACATTTGGAGAGATGGAACAACAAATTTCCGCAACCAACACATATGGGCCGACCGCAGTCCTCATACTGCAGTACAGGCAAGACTTCAGCATCACTTTAAGATAGATGTGCGGGCTGGAGCTGTAGCTGACTGCCTGGTAGGTCGATACATTCTCCCAGCACGTCTTACAGGTGCTGGCTACAGAGACTTAATTCGGAACACTTTCAATGACCTATTACGAAACGTGCCCCTGAAAATAAGCAGAAACTTATGATTTATGTAAGATGGAGCTCCAGTACATTTCAGTCGGTGCTCTAGATCCACTGGTTGGTGTTTATCATGACAGATAAGTAGGTAGAGGAGGACTAATTCCATTGCCTGCACTTTCCACCGACCTCAGCTCTGTGGATTATTATCTCTGGGGGGGGGGGGGCACCTTAAACAATTAGTCTACGCAGCAGACAAGTTGGATGCAGAAACTCTTCATTGACATGTCGTGAGGGCCTCCGCAATCATTCAAAACAGTCGTGGAATATTTTCAAGGTACGACAGTCCATGATTCAACGAATGCACGCATCTTTAGAAGTAACAGGAGGACATTTTGAGCATTCATTACGATTTTATACAGTGTGTTGAAGAGCTCCAATCACACGTTTTGGCAGCTTTCATTTATAACTCGAAAACGAAGGATTTTTCCGAATAATATGTTTATATGAACTTATTTCTTGTTTTGGTGTAAGGAACCTGTCACCAAGTTTGTAAAAGTATTTTTGAAACACACTGTTTATTTTCCTTAATGAGTCGCGTGTCCACTCGCTCAATCTGGTGATGGGCAGTGGCCATAATGTTTTGTCTCATAAGTGTACACCATCTCTGGCCAGTTTTACCGTTAGAGGAGGCAACGCTCGCTACAATCTTCCGCCGCCACCTGCTAAATCCACAAGAGTAAGCTGAGGGAGGCGTCGACATGCAACACAGTAATCCTGCATTTCCTCCAGCAACTCACTGACGTAACACCGTTTTTACAGTAGCGGAAATCACTGTAAAGACATGGATATTTGCAGAATGTATATGCGATAGTAAGAAATCCAGTATACCGACAAGTGGAGTCAAATAGTATCGCATTTGAACTCAGTAGTACAGTACAAGACATCAACGATTCAGGTGGTAGAGGGTAGATCACCATATAAAGGCCGGCCGAAGTGGCCGTGCGGCTCTAGGCGCTGCAGTCTGCCTCGGGCATGGATGTGTGTGATGTCCTTAGGTTAGTTAGGTTTAAGTAGTTCTAAGTTCTAGGGGACTAATGACCTCAGAAGTTGAGTCCCATAGTGCTCAGAGCCATTTGAACCATTTTGAACCATATCAAGACAGTCGACTCTGTGCGGTTTTCGTGTGTATGTGCACCTGCCTTTACTACAGATAGGAAACAGACACCATTAGTGGCAGTGAACGTTTTGTGCACAAACCACGATTGCGACAATGCAACGATGGAAACAGTTATCATGCGATGAAAAAGCAAAAAATCGGTACATGTAAACAAATGGGACTCTAATCGTCAAATTGCCAAGGACATGAACTGTTCATGTACAGTGATGGATAATTTCGTTAGACTGGGCGCACGATATAAACAGAACAGAAAATAAGTGCAAAGTAGAAAACTGTCTGAGGCATAGAAAAGGTTACTTTTGCGCAAAACAAGGGTCACAAATCATTATTATTTTCAAATAGTTGCCAGTAATTGCCGGACGTATACGGCAAATTTTGTCACATGAGAAACACCTTACACTGAAGAAACGACTGCAGAAGCTCGCGTTAACACTGAAACATAAACAGGCTAGACTGGAATTTCATGGAAAACATATGTCGTAGACTCCAGAATGGGACAAAGTGATCTTCAATGATGAGAAGAAGGTTAATTTAGATGGGCAGAATGGATTTCAATATTTTTGACGTGATCTGAGAATAGAGCAGCAGATAAGAATGAGGTGAAATTTTGGTGGTTGAAGTGGTACGAGTAATTGCCGGACGTATACGGCAACTTTTGTCACATGAGAAACACCTTACACTGAAGAAACGACTGCAGAAGCTCGCGTTAACACTGAAACATAAACAGGCTAGACTGGAATTTCGTGGAAAACATATGTCGTAGACTCCAGAATGGGACAAAGTGATCTTCAATGATGAGAAGAAGGTTAATTTAGATGGGCAGAATGGATTTCAATATTTTTGACGTGATCTGAGAATAGAGCAGCAGATAAGAATGATGAGAAATTTTGGTGGTTGAAGTGTAATGATCTAGGCCGCGTTCTTCGACTGAACACTAGACTGAACTATAACGTGTACACTGAGGTACTAGAAACAGAACTTATTAGAATGTATGAGGACTTAAGGGACGAAAGAGTAATATTTCAACAAGGTAATGCATCTAATTATGGTTCTGCTACAACCAAAAACTGGTTTGAAGATAAGGATATAGATGTCTTTCTCTGGGCTGTAGGCAGATCGAATTTGGATCTGGTGGAAAACATTTGTGGAATACTCTCAAGGCGTGTTTATCGCAATGGAAGGCAACCTGAGGCCGTATGTGAGTTGAAAAGAGCAATACGAGAAGAGTGGGCAACAATTTCACTGGAAAAATTGCAGACCCTTACAATGCCGAAGAGAATTTGTGATGCAATTAGGAACAACGGCGGTTGGACAAAGTACTAGCAACGCAATAACACAAGAGGACAGTGAGTGCCTTTATACGAATTTCCATCCAGGAAATGCAAGCGCCTTATTTCGTTACTCGTGTTGTGAAGGAAACAATGTAATTCCGTCATGACTGTTTATGTTTTGCATAGTTAATTCGATGTACATATGCTTCAGACGTTGTACTATTACTTTGGTGGAACCTTCCTTTATAATAATTTCCACCACTGTAGAGGTACCTGGCTTGCCAGAGGACGTCCAGTTGGCGAATTAGTCGTACTCGACGATTCTACAGAGAACCTCCTCATTTCTTGAACGTCCTTTTGTTGCACTGTCCCTTAAACGCTTCGATTCTTCTCTTTCCCTGTTGCTCAACAGTCCATGATTCGCTTCCTGAAGTAAAACGTTATTGTTGTGTTAAACGTGTGGTCTCGAGCAATTCGGTTTGTTGTTGTTGTTGCAGTCAGGGGGAGCAGTGGTACGAGTTCAGGAGGAGAGTCAACCAGCCCATGATGCAGCCGCGTTCCAGCAAGCTGTACGTTCCCTCCATCGACCAGGTCACTCTCGACTTCACCGACAGGTGAGGGCAGTGACACGAGTCCTAGAAACAGAGCAACAGTACTGTATTGGTCTAGATGTTCATTATCTGTTTTCTTCATTCTTTCAGAATGCTGACCATCAGAGACGAGAATATGAAGATGCCTGGAGACTTCACGAATGAGCTAAACAAGTGGGCGCTAGAATGTGAGTGACAATTATGTACCCTCGTTCCTAGGTGTAGCTATTTGGGTCTGTAAGAAAGCGAAAGTAAGTTACGTAGCGATACTGAGGCCAGACCCTACTGGCAAGAGCTGATTAGGGACAAGGATAGATGCACGATCATGCTTCGAACAATTTATTTAAAAAAAAAAAGAAAACAAAAAAATTATTGTCTTGTTGGAATGCAACAACCGTTGTAGAATTTACCGTATTGCATTAACAATGCATCTTATTATCACGAATTCATCAGAATTAAATTTTAAAAGGACCTCTTAATTTTTTTTTGAAAAAGCGAGGTAAGGCAGCCATATAAATTTATAATCAAGATATTTATACTGACAAAGGCCTTTTAAACTGAAGCCTTGTAACCACATTAGCATCTAGTCTGTAGTAGCTGCGTCCTCCTGAAATTACTCCAGATTCGCTTAGGGAGCTGGGAGCTGAACACGTTGGCATTATTACTTATGGTTATCTACACCAACAAGGAACTAGCTTCGTGGACATGCCACAAAAATGCTCGAACAAGATTATTTTTTTTTTATTTAAGTGCAGAATGTTCCATGAAACACAAGTACTTTAGGAACAATTGAAATGATTGGTTTATACACTGCTTCAAAACAGTCTCATAGCAAATTCTACAAATATCATATCCTAGTTGTTGCTCATTATTGCCAGAGCACATCTACATCCATACTCCGCAAGCCACCTGACGGTGTGTGGCGGAGGGTACCTTGAGTAGCTCTATCGGTTCTCCCTTCTGTTCCAGTCTCGTGTTGTTCGTGGAAAGAAGGATTGTCGGTATGCCTCTGTGTGGGCTCTAATCTCTCTGATTTTATTCTCATGGTCTCTTCGCGAGATATACGTAGGAGGGAGCAATATACTGCTTGACTCCTCGGTGAAGGTATGTTCTCGAAACTTCAACAAAAGCCCGTGCCGAACTACTGAGCGTCTCTCTTGCAGAGTTTTCCACTGGAGTTTATCTATCTCCGTAACGCTTTCGCGATTACTAAATGATCCTGTAACGAAGCGCGCTGCTCTCCGTTGGATCTTCTCTATCTCTTCTATCAACCCTATCTGGTACGGATCCCACACTGCTGAGCAGTATTCAAGCAGTGGGCGAACAAGCGTACTGTAAACTACTTCCTTTGTTCTCGGATTGCATTTCCTTAGGATTCTTCCAATGAATCTTAGTGTGGCATCTGCTTTACCGACGATCAACTTTATATGATCATTCCATTTTAAATCACTCCTAATGCGTACTCCCAGATAATTTATGGAATAAACTGCTTCCAGTTGCTGACCTGCTATATTGTAGCTAAATGGTAAGGGATTTTTTTTCTATGTACTCGCAGCTCATTACATTTGTCTACATTGAAATTCAATTGCCATTCCCTGCACCTTGCGTCAATTCGCTGCAGATCCTCCTGCATTTCAGTACAATTTTCCATTGTTACAACCTCTCGATATACCACAGCATCATCCGAAAAAAGCCTCAGTGAACTTCCGATGTCATCCACAAGGTCATTTAGGTATATTGTGAATAGCAACTGTCCTACGACACTCCCCTGTGGCACACCTGAAATCACTGTTACTTCGGAAGACTTCTCTCCGTTGAGAATGACATGCTGCGTTCTGTTATCTAGGAACTCTTGAATCCAATCACACAATTGGTCTGATAGTCCATATGCTCTTACTTTGTTCATTAAACGACTGTGGGGAACTGTATCGAACGCCTTGCGGAAGTCAAGAAACAGGGCATCTACCTGGGAACTCGTCTCTATGACCCGTGCCTATGGTCATGAAGCAATCACATTAAAAATGATTGTGATTCTAGTCTAACAAGGCGGCATCTTTGTAGGGAGAATCCACATCCAACTGTTCTACACACACCCATTAAATGATACCAGTGCTTAACTTACAGAACGTACCATGAATATAAGGAGTCACGGTGGGTCCACTTGTAACCTGAGTCTGTAACGAACCGGCCGCGTCCACCACACGACACTGGACACACCACGTATTCTGATAAGCCAAAACATTATGACCACTGCCCACCGCGATGTTGGATACCGCCTGGTGGCGTTGCGGGCATGTGACGCGGTAACAAAAGCCTGCGAGCGGAACAGACACGGATTGGGGTTCACCTACCGAAGATGTGGGCTGCAGATGGGGAAATCCATTAAATTAAACGCCTTTGAGAAAGGGAAGATATTATTACGCAGAACCTGTGATCGAGTATCTCGAAAACAGCGAAGCTTGTCGAATGTTTACATGTTACTGTCGTGAACATCTACGGAAAGAGGTAGAAGGACAGCGAAAGTACCACTAGGCGCTAAGTGGTTGGGCGTCCACGACTCTTCACAGAGTGTGGGGTTCGGAGGCTTGTCTGCTCTGTACTGTAGGACAGATGGTGAGCCGTGGCCTCTCTGCCGAAAGAGCACAATGCTGGTGCACGCACGAGTGTTTTGGAGCACGCCGTTCATCGTACATTGTTGAACGTTGGAGCTCTGCAGCAGACCACCCCTACGTTTCCACGTGTTGACACAATGGCATCGTCAATTACGATTGCAGTGGCCACTGGACATCGGAATTCGACCGTCGATCAATGGAAACGTGTTGGCTTCTCGGGTGAATCAAATTTTTGCTAAACTAGATCGATAGTCGTCACCTCAAAAGTCGTCATCGAGGTGAACGGCGGCTTGAAACGTGCTGCGCAACACGGACGCAAGTTGGTGGGAGCAGTATGATGCTACGGGAGACATTATTCTACGCTTGCATGGGACCTGTGGTAGTAATCGAAGACACATGCATCCGTTCATACTTGATGTCTACCCCAATGGCGATGTCATGCATCCGTTCATACTTGATGTCTACCCCAATGGCGATGTCATCTTTCATCAGTATAATTGTCCTTGTCTCGGGGCCAGAACCGTGCTACAGTGGTTTGAGAAGCATTATAGTGAACCCAATGTTGATGTTTCGGCGACCAAACTCGCCTGGTGTAAATCCTATGGAACCCGAAACTTTCTGGCAGATTAAAACTGTGTGCCGGACCGAGACTCGAACTCGGGACCTTTGCCTTTCGCGGGCAAGTGCTCTACCAACTGAGCTACCCAAGTACGACTCACGCCCCGTCCTCACAACTCTACTTCTGCCAGTACCTCGCCTCCTACCTTCCAAACTTTACAGAAGCTCTCCTGCGATCCCTGCAGAACTAGCACTCCTGAAAGAAAGGATATTGCGGAGACATGGCTTAGCCACAGCCTGGGGGATGTTTCCAGATTTTCAGATTTTCACTCTGCAGCGGAGAAAAGGCAAAGGTCCCGAGTTCGAGTCTCGGTCCGGCACACAGTTTTAATCTGCCAGAAAGTTTCATATCAGCGCACACTCCGCTGCAGAGTGAAAATCTCATTCTAGCTTATGGAACCTATTTGCTTCGCTATCGGGCGCCATCACCGCTTACTCAAATCAGCGGCCCGTTATTTGCGCGAATTACATGATCTGAGTGTACACATCTAATGCCACGTACCTCCAGAAACCTATCAACCAACTGTCGGATCTCTGATACGCACATCCAGTGATGTATTTCATCCCAGTGACGGACAGACAAGCTATAAACAGATGGTGATAACGTTTTGGCACTTCGATGTATGTTCGGCGGAAACGCCCAAGGCCGCGCTTAACGGCAAACGTGTTTAGCATTCAGCCCGCTACGTGTGGCCATCACGCTGCTTCCGCCATGAAGAACTGACACTCGGCACCGTACAGTCGCTTCTGAAACATAGGTTACTCAAGTAAACAACTGCGCAGTTGCCGCAATCGGGCGCGTACACTGTACCGTCCAACTGCTCAGCAGTAAGTCCTTTTCAGTAGCATGAATTTTCATTCTGTGCCATCCAGACACTTCCGAAACACAGACGATTCCTAAACAATTACTCAGTCGAGAGAGAGTCAACCATATCATGAGACTACCCAAAAGAAACTTTCCTCTTTTCTCAGCACCTATTATGGCTTCAGTCAAATGACCCACTCAACATCACCGCTTCAGCGATGCTACTTAATTATGGTGCCAGCCTTCGGCACAATTAGAAGTCGTGTTCTTAAAGGTAATATTCCGGTTAGTGCTTTCCTGTTGCAAACATGAGAAGGGGATGTGACATTCTGTAGCCTATCCCTGATGTTATTCAGTCTGTACAATGAACAAGCGGTAAAAGACACCAAATACAAATTTGAAGAGGGAATAAAATTTCAGGGAGAAGAAATAAAAATTTTGAGGTTTGCCGATGACGTAACGAGTCAGAAGCAGTGAAGGACATGGAAGAGCAGTTGAATGGAATGGATGGTGTCTCGAGAAGAGATTGTAAGATGGACTTCACCAAGAGTAAAAAAGCGTGTAAAACAATAAACTGGTAGCCAAGATCACAGGAATTCTTTTTTTATTCCATAATTCTTTTTAATTCCCTCGATACTGGCTACCAGTTTATTGTTTTACAAGCATCTAGATCGCTTCCACATGAGTACAATGTGCTCACTACAAAATGTAAAAAAGCGTGATGAAATGTAGTCGAATTGAATCAGGTGATTCTGAAGGAATAGGATTACGAAATGTGCCGCCAAAGTAGTAGACGTGTTTTGCTATTTAGACAGCAAAATAACTTACGTTGGCTGAAGAAGAGAGGATATAAAATGAAGTCTGGCTATAGCACGAAAGGTATTTATACAAAAGAGGAATTTGTTAAGATGCAATGCAAGTTTTCGGAAATCTTTACTGAGTGGTATTTTTCTGTAGTGTAGCCTTGTACGGAAGTGAAACATGGATGGCGAGTGCTTCGTAACAGAAGAGAACAGAAAATTTTGAAATGTCGGTACTACAGAAGAACGCTCAAGATTGGATGGGTGGAACGAATAACAAATGAGAAAGTACTCAATTGAAATAGGGAAGAAATAAATTAAGACAAAGAGGAATTAATGATATTAGCTGCCAGTGGCACTGATTTAAATCAATGGGGAAAGTTGAAAATTTGTGCTGGATTGGAATTCGAAACCGTGTTTCCTGCTTACTAGGCCGAAGTGCTGACCACTACGCCAGCTGGACGCAATGGTCACTGCACCTGCATGGACTACCCTAGCACGCCTCTCGTCAGGCCCAAATTCTCGACTTATCCCCAGATTACCGAAGTAGTGCCCCTTGGTCGTTATCCATTACGTGCGGCATTTCGCTGATTCCCATGAGTGACCATTAGCTATTCTCGTCTTAATTATACATGTGGTGTCTGTTCTTTGGGACATGTCCGAAAGAAACAACTGCCCAGCCGCCGCACTCGAGAGCATCCAGTGTACCGTCGAACGGCCTAGAACTAACTCCTTTTCAGCATTAAAACTTATCATTCTCTACTATCCACACGCTCCCGAACCATTGGTGACTTAAAGACATTTACACAGCCACCGTAGTCATGAGAGAGAGAAGAAAGAACAGACACCACATAAAGAAAAGAAATTCATTTCACAACTTTAAGTGTGGGGTGGGCGGGGGATAGGGCGGGGGGGGGGGGGGGGGGGGGAAGGGGGAGAGGCGGAAAAATTGTAGAGAGAGACCAAGCGATAAATACGGTGAGTTAAAATGGATTTAGTCTGCAACAGTTACGGAAAGTAAAAGAGGCTTGCAAAGGGTTGAATAGCTTTGAAAGCTGTATCAAGCCAGTCTCGGGACTGATGACCGCAACAACTGCTTGTGTATGGATATGAGCGCGGTGACATTCAGAACGATCCCTGAGGAGACAACGCATGCAGACAGCATGCCCCCAGTTGTATGAAGCAGCTAGTCCGGCTGGTCTTTCATTGGATATTTGCCGATAATATTTATTCAAAAATAATAAATTATGAAGTTTGTAAGGATTCAGTGGTTCTCACTCTATTCCCATATAGATAGATTTGTAGGTAAGAGACTTCTTGGCTGAGTCATGCAAATGATCTTGCCTTAATGATATTCGTGACTTTTCCGGTGTTGAACGTGTACTAACTGGCCATTCTACTCCGTTCTGAGTCACTATAGGGGCAAACAGCGGCATTTCTCCACTTTACACATACTCTAACCGGTAAATGCACGTTGAAGTCCAAGGCGCGACAATTTTCCAAATCTTAGTTGATTTCCAAGTATTGTATAAGTGTCCGTTCCCCACACCTCAGCAATTCGACATTAAGTGTGTGTCTCCCATCAATCTCTCCCTCACATCGTGTTTACACATCTTTCTCCAATACTTTCATGTTAAGTGTAGGGAGTTTTACTTGCACAAGCATATCACGTTACAAACACTTCATGGGTTCGAGTCAAAGAGATGCAAATCTTTCACTCATTCTGTTGTGAGATCACGTGAAGTTATCTTCATCTCCGTTCTCATTTCACCAATTTTTCTTCTTTCAGTTTCGTTTTTGACCTGTTTGTGTTTTTGTAGTCCATTTGCTCATTCTTGCAACATCTACGACTAGTGTTCTACCTTACGACCTGCGCCTCATATTGTATGTTGTATTTTTATAATCACATGCTTCTTCCTATGTTGAAATCATTCTGAAAACAGTGACAGTGAATGACCTTAACCGATTATTAAAAGTAAAGAGGAGTGATGAATAAGTTATGCAACACATTTATTTCTGAAAGTAGCTGGTTTTATTAAGGATTCCATTACACCATATTACTCCCTACTCTTGTGCATAAAAAATGCTATTTTTCGTTATAATCTGCAATCAGCGAGACAGCTTTACTCCACCTTGCTGGGTGGGTTTCTATGCCTGCATGGTACCGCCCTACCGGACGACGACGGAGCCAGCGTCTTGCTACATCAGTAACCTCCCCATCATCTTCGTACTGTTTCCCGCGGAGTGCATCCTTCTTTCGGACAAACGGATGGAAATGTGAAGGTACGAGATCCGGGCTGTAGGGTAGATGAGGAAGAACAGGCAAATAAAGCTTCGTGAGCTCTTCTCGGGTGTGCAGCCTTGTGTGAGGCCTTGCATTGGCTTGGAGAAGGAGAAGTTAGTTTACATTTTTGTGCCGACGAACAAGAAGGAGTCGTTTCCTCAATTTCTGGAGGGTAGCACAATACACTTTAGATTTGATAACTGCACCTCTATGGGTGGCATCAAACAGAGTAACCCCTTCAGAATCCCAGAAGGTTGTCGCCGTGCCTTTACCGGCTGAAGGTGCGGCTTTTAACCTTTTCCTCGGAGGAGAGGTGGTGTCGCCCCACTCCATGGATGGCCATTTTGTTTCCGGTTCGAAGTGATGAACCCATGTTTCATCTCCTGTGACGATATTCGACAAAAAATTGTCGCTATCAGCCACGTAACGCGTAAGCATTCTGCACAGACGGTTCTTCAGTGCGCTCTTTTAGTCTTCTCTTAGGCGGCGGTGAAGAACTCAGAAGCCACACACGTTTAAGTAAGCCAAGTGGTGGACGAGTGTGTCAGCACTACCAACAGAGACGTCTAGTTGTGCAGCGAGGTGTTTGATTGTGATCCGTCGATCACCTCGAATGAGAGTGTCCGCACGTTCCAACACTGCATGAGTCACAGCTGTGTGTGGCTGGCCATGTTTGCGCGATCTTCTTTGCGATGACGAGAGACGCAACGCCCAACGACTCAACGTGCTTTTGTTCAGTTCCAGGTCTCCGTAAACAACCGCCTATGAATATCTGCGATGCTCTCGTTTTCCGTCAAAAGAAACTCAAAAGAAACTCTCTGCTCGGAACGCACCTCCGTTGCAGACGCCTTTTTGTAGGCTACATAAAGCGCCATTACGAATCGGAACGGAAATATTCCACGATGTCCCGTAACGAATTCCGCATTGTTTGCATTACTTATAGAACGCCCCTCATACTGCTGTAGTGGACACCTGTATGTTAGCTGGTGAACAGCAGCCTCTGTTGGTGACAACTGGTGCCCACATAGATATGGGACCCTCTCAGGTTATCTGAGACATTTGTTCATGTTTGATATTCATATCAGTAGGTACTTGTTGAACTGTATGCCTCCAGTCGCATTTTAAGGGTTGTATTCTATTCGTTTCTTGTCTTGTTAGTGTTGTTACTTTCATTTATTTTTTGTCGAAATCAGATGATTGGATAGGGTGCACGCCGAAAGAAAGCGGGTTACCTGCGTAGCATAGGCCAGTGCAAGTGACTGAAACTGCGTGAAGAGTACCCCATCTTGTCTAATCGGGCAGCGTACAATGGTGGCCGGGTGGTGGTGAGGACTTGAGTAGACATGCAGCTGCCTGTGGTCCAGAATGTACCAGACATTCTTTGCCAATACCTGTGCTACCAGTGGATGACGTGTTGCAGGCGGCAGGTGTGGTCGAGCGGTTCTAGGCGCTACAGTCTGGACCGCGCTACCGCTACGGTCGCAGGTTCCAATCCTGCCTCGGGCATGGATGTGTGTGATGTCCTTAGGTTAGTTAGGCTTAAGTAGTTCTAAGTTCTAGGGGACTGATGACCTCAGAAGTCCCATAGTGCTCAGAGCCAGTTTTTGATGACGCATTGCAGTGATGAAATCGAGGCGTGATGTCTGTAATATTTTTCAAATGATTTCACAAAAACTATTCGGTAAAAAAATTGAATTTTCCGTTACCTACAACTTTATATGTCATTTTCATGGTGTAGTCCCCATCACTTCATAATGATCGTAGTTATTGTGATATTTCACATTTAAGTAACAAATTGCACGAAATACAAAAAGTTTTCAATGATAAATGGGAGTCACTATTATTTTGCTTTTGTTGCAAGCTAGATCATACAACAATGTATACGAAATTTAGCTATCATATTGAACTTATCTTTAGACTGGGGAGGTAGGTCTCTATCTATCTCGAGTGTCGCAAAATGAATTTTATGTAGCTCACTTAGTACGATAACATGCGCCAGTGATAAGATCAAAATGAGATAGTCGTAACATCTCTCGTATCTTATAAATGGTTTGAGATATCAATACGAGATTTTGTCAACGACTGTATGTGTTCCCATAATTACGGCGAAACGGTAATATTGGAATGCAGTGAAATATAGACTAAAAAGTACATAAAAGTGCTATTAAAAATCGTCATGGCATGTGTAGCCGTAGGAATGCAGATCCACACGTGTATCACAAATTTATGTCTGTCCTACAGAATGATTGATGGCTGCTTTGCGATAGGCAAGCATCATATAGAATTACAAAATGGTTGATGTTGTATCTGCTCGTGTTCACAACTGAGTATTTGTTGTTTTTCTTTCTTGTTACTGATACCTGATAAACCTTGTGTTGCGTGCCTTACATAACCATAGCCGTCTCCTTGCAGCAATTTCTGTGGTGGCTCTGGACACACGCCTTGGCTGTCTGGATGGAAACCTCCCCCCAGACTCAGAACCCCAGCAAATGATCGAGGCGATGCATACCCTGTTCGACTGCATGCTCAAACTGGACGTGAGGCCCTCGCCCTGGAAGTACATCAGCACGCCGGCCTGGAGGCGCCTAGTCAAGTCGCAGGACTACTTCTACCAGTAAGGGAACACACCTTCCTGTGTGCTTTGTGCTGGCATTCAAGTTCGACATGCGAAACAAAAAGACTGCCGTAAATGCCGTAATTACAGGTTATGATTGCTGTCTTCCCTACCCAGCCGTGAATCCTGCTTCAGGGTAATCGTAGCCCACTGGTGCGATACACATTCCTCTGTCAATACCTCCATTCTTACATCCTTCTAGAGCCAGGAACAGTAACAGCTTGAGCTATTTTCACTCACAGCAAATGCTGCTGGTATGGGCACAAAGTGACACTAGACGCTGTGAGGGGGAGGGAGGGGTTGAGGTGGGGGTGGGATAGAGCAGTCTAGTGGACAAAAATACAGTCCGGTGGGGCATCTGTTGTATAACCTCTCTTATGGAGGTCATCCACGCCCACTCTTGCGTGGTGACCATGCAAAAGGTTTAGTGTTACCCTGCCATGTGGAGTTAGAGATTTGCTGTAGAATAATTAGGGGATATGGATGTGTGATCTTTTCCATGCGTCACGAACCGTACATAAAATTTTGTCCATGTGTTACGGACTGTACGTCACTTAACATCGTCCCAACTAGGAGATAGTTGACTGAGTGAATGAAAAATGTGAAGACATCTTGAAAAAAGTGCCGCAGCGTCTCAGCGAAGAAAAAACATCCGTAACAATGTAAACCGATACCAGAGAAAGTATCAGAATGACTGTTATGACCTACTTGCGGCTCTTAATGTTGCCTGAAGTAAATAGGATGTAAACTGCAGACAGGAAACAGTAAAAATAACTTTTCAGAAGAAAGTATTTATATAGACCAAAAAGTACATGTAATCTAATCTAGTGAGAGAGTGTGATTTCAAAGCATTGATAACACATGCAAACATATGGACTTTTTGGCTCATTAATTGGGTCAGAACGACACAGACTAGGCAACTATTTCCCGACAATGCTTTCCACGATTGCAAGGAAGTAGCCAGGATTATGTTAAAGGGGGGGGGGGGAGGGGGTTACGCGTCTGATTTGTTAAAGAGGACCTCGAAAAAGCTGATGTTTTACATTTATTCGAAAAACACATTAATGTTACATACATAATTCGCTTCCAGAAGACCTTTGTACAAATAGTATTTGGCCTATAAAATTACACAAAGAAAGCTTTTCTTAAAAAAAGTACGACTTATATCCTCAAGTGTATGTGTATCTGAGAAATACCAAAATGCACAATTAAATATTCGTAGTTTTTTGTTTGGGAACATGATAACATCACTCTCTGCCAAATGAATTACATTTCTTTGCTAACAAGGCGCAGCTCAGTCTTCTAATATAAGGTTCACTATCGCACAGCAGAAAAATATTGACGTTGGACTGAGAGCTTATGAACTTAAACGGTTCAGATCTGTTTCAACAATAGCTACTCTTGTCCTACTTGAATCTTCTCTTGAAATTTACGACTTATCTGAAACCAAGTCAGAATTCCTTCAGCACATCGAAGTTCCTTAATTGAATCTCAAATTTTTATTAAAGAATTTCTCAAGTGATCAAGAATTTGTTCTACAATTATTATTTCAACAGACAACTTGAAACCATAGCAAGCAAATTTATTTATAAAACAAGACGGAATGCACAAATACTAAGAGCTATAGTTTCGGGATCTCAACACTGGTTTCAGCTAGACTTCTAATGTATGCCACCTCCTAAATGAGTTTGTATAATCCAAGAAAATACTGTTACACAGTCTTTGATGCTAATAAACTCCTCTACAATGTACAACATACGTTGTCGTTTATATGAGGTCGGAATTGTGATGGTTGGACTCTCTGTTCCAAGGATATTATGGATCAGACATTTCACAGCAGAACATCATTCTTGTAGTAAGAAGACATGATATATCGCCGTTTGACAAGTGAGCCATCTTTGTGCACAGAAACATAGTACAAAATGGCGATCGCTAGCCCCTTCCAATGTAAATGTCGCTGAAGCAGAAACATTGTCGAAATTTCATATCTTATACAAACGAACACCAAAATTAAAAACTCTATGCCCAAGTAATAATTACACCACAAATCAAGACATGTACTATTACAAAGTAGCAAAAGCTTATTTTTTATGTAGTTGTTTCTTGAATATCAAAACATTATAGTTTGAAGATAATAATAGAACACGTGAAAAAGAAACACTAAACAAAAGAATATGAGTAAAAACAATAAATTAATTTAAACACTTTGAAATAGATTAAAGCAATGCTATATTTAAACCTTAGGTGAGTCACACAAAACGCTGTACGAATGTCTTGTGTGTCAGTTATCTCTACTTGGTAACAATAGCAAAATTATGAACTGAGTTAACCAATTTAACTATAAACATCAAAAAAAGTTTTACATCATCCCAGTTCCCAGAAGTCCTGAAGATAGACGTTGACTGTGGATATTGTATCACAGACACAGTCCCCCCAGGTCACTAACGCCCCCCCCCCCCCACCTCCTCCCAAAGTTGTAAACAACCATGCATGAGCAGCGCCTATTAAAAGGAGGGGGTCAGACAGCCGATCAGTTCCAGTCTTTCCACCAGGAAGGAGGTACGCGGCTTGTGTTGTCAGTAGTTCAACCATGGCTAGAGGGTCAATACCGCGGTTCGATCGTCCGCATTGTTACTTTGTGCCAGGAAGGGATCTCAACAATAGAAGTGTCCAGGCGTCTCGGAGTGAACTAAAGCGATGTTGTTCAGACATGCAGGAGACACAGAGAGACAGGAACTGTCGATGACATACCTCGATCAGGCCGCCCAAGGGCTACTACTGCGGTGGATGACCACTATCTACGGATTATGGCTCGGAGGAACCCCGAAAACAACGTCACCATGTTCAATAATGCTTTTTGTGCAGCCACAGGACGTCGTCTTACAAGTCAATCTATGTACTATAGTCTGCATGAAGCACAACTTCACTCGCGACGTCCATGGTGAGGTCCATCTTTGCAACCACAACACCATGCAGCGCGGTACAGATGGACCCAGAGATATGCCAAATGGACGGCTCAGGATTGGCATCACGTTCTCTTTACCGATGAGTGTCGCATATGTCTTCAACCAGACAATTGTCGGAGACGTGTTTGGGGGCAACCCAGTCAGGCTGAACGCCATAGACACACTGTCCAGCGAGTGCAGCATTGTGGAGGTTCCCTGCTGTTTTGGGGTGGCATTATGTGTGGCCGACGTACACGTCTGGTGGTCATGGAAGTCGCAGTAAAGGCTGTACGATACGTGAATGCCATCCTCCGACCAATAGTGCAATCATATCGGCAGCGTATTGGCGAGGCATTCGTCTTCGTAGGCGACAATTCGCACCTCCATCGTGTGCATCTTGTGATAACGACATCGCTCGACTAGAGTGGCCAGCATGTTCTGTAGACATGAACCGTATCGAACATGCCTTGGATAGATTGAAAAGGGCTGTTTATGGACGACGTGACCCCCCAAGCACTCTGAGGAATCTACGCTCAATCGCCGTTGAGGAGTGGGACAATCTGGACCAACGGTGCCTTAATGAACTTGTGGGTAGTATGCCACCACCTCTGAAGGTCTCGCTGTATGGTGATACGACATGCAATGTGTGGTTTTCATGAGCAATTAAAAGGGTGTAAATGATGTTGATGTTGAAGTCTATTCCAATTTTCTGCACGGGTTCCGGAACTCTGTAAACAAAGCTGATGCAAATTTTTCTTGATGTGTGTATAAAGATTTTTATGTAGTATAAGGAAATCGTAATATTATTTTCATACTCTATCTGTATCATATAAAATCAGAGTAATCATTGAAGATTAGTTAGGTCTATCAATTAAACAAGCATTTGTTTTAGATAAAAGATGAACTTGACATATAAATAAATAATTAAAAATGATGTAAGGCATGATGTAGTCTTTCACCTTTACCCTTTAATCTATACATTGAAGAAGAAATGGGGCCGGGAAAGAATAGAGTCGAAATGTTTGAGATGTGGTGCCATAGAAATGAGGAGGTTCCTCACAGAATCAGCGAGGAAAGAAGTATGAGGAAAACACTAACATGAGGAGGAAATAGGATTACAGGACATGTGTTAAGACACCTGGCAATAACTTCCATGATGCTAAAGGAAGATGATGAGGGTAAAAATTGTAGGGGAAGACGGAGACTGGAATACATCCATCTAAGAAATGTGGACATTGGCTGTAAGTGCTACTCTGAGATAAAGAGGATGGCACAGGAGAGTAAGTCAATGTGGGCCGCACCAAACCAATCGGAAGACTGATAAAGGAAGTGATCTTACACAACGACCTATTTCAGCAGTTTGATTACTGCACCTAAAACATGCATACTTTATAATGCCGTTATTGGGACAATGAACGTAATGAAGCTCTGAGGATGGGTCGTGGGTCATCTCAGGATAGCTCATTCGGTGAGAACACTGTCAGTGAATGGCAGCGTCCTGAGTTCGATTACTGGTCCAGCGGGCTGTATAATATGCTAGGAAGCTATAATAAAATCATGTTGAAAATTAAAGTGCAAAATTCTGTGGCCTACTCATTTACGGCGTCTTTACAAGCTCTTTTTATTGCTATGTGTATGCTTTACATTCTTCGCAATGAGTATTTTATTACTGATGTTTTGATTAATGGCTACATCAACTACTCAGCGAAATTACAACTAAATGGATCTGGGAGATACGAATATAGGATTACTGTGGGATTACACAGTGCTTTCGACGTATTATGTGTATTTGTGTTACCTTTCACGCTCTGTTTTAATTACTAGGTCGTGTGTTATCATAATACGTCATCACGTTGAAATTACAGTGCTGGCAAAATTGCAAACTCCTTGAAGACGGCATGGAACATACGTCAAATTGGTGTGAAGTGCACTACATGCTTGGAAATACAAATGATTATCATTTCCGTGCAACCGCAGCAATAACGTCATGTACGTTCCGTTTATAGGGAAAGATTACGCAGCAGGTTTCTCATTCAGGAATCGCATTTGCTTGTTGTTTACTTGTGAAAATATAGTTCGACACGTTGTATAAGAAGGAAACACATCTGTCCCCATGCGTCGTAATTTGACTAAGGTTCTACTATGGCCTGTCGAAATTATTGTTTTTCTTTCTGTGATACAGCTGCTCACGTTGTAGGTATCCTATGACTATCTAGCGAGTATGGAATATATTTGTTCATGACGGAAAGTATAAATGCTTGGATATCACAAGAGATACTGAATTTAACTGATGAGAGGAGAAAATATAAAAATGCAGCACATGAAGCAGAAGAAAGGGAATACAAACGTGTAGAACATGAAACTGATAAGACGTGCAGAATGGCGAAACAGAAATGCCTGGATGACAAATGGAAGGATGTATAAGCATATACCACTGAAGGAAAGATAGATACCGGTCGGTCGAAAATTAAAGAGACGTATGAAGAAAAGAAGAGCAGCTATATGAATGCCAAGAGCTCAGATCTAAAACTCGTGGTAAACAAAGAAGGGGAAACTGAAAGGTGGAAGGAGTATATAGAGGGACTATTAAAATGAAATGAAGGTAATATTATAGGAAGGAAAGAGGACATAGATGAATATGAAATAGGAGATATGGTACTGAGAGAAGAATTTAATAGAGCATTGGAAGAGCTAAGTCGAAACAAGGTACCTGGAGCAGACTACAGTCCCTCAGAACTACTCATATCCTTGGGAAACCAGCTGTAACAAAAGTATTCCACCTGGTGTGTAAGATATAAGAGACAGGCGAAATTCCCTCAGATAGCAAGAAGAATGCAATATTATAAAATTAAAAAGAGAGCAGGTGCACATACAATAGCAAAAGCAAAACAGTGGTGATGGAATGAGGTCGAATAAAATCATGCGATGCTGCGGGAAGCAGATTAGGAACATAACATTGAAAGTAGTAGATGAGTTTTGTTATTTGGGCAGAAAAATAACTGATGATGGCTGAAGCAGAGAGGATATAAAATAGAGGCTTGCAATGGCAAGAAAAGTACGAGTTACACACAATGCTGGTGACTACTCTGAAGGTCAGTAAAACTTTGAAACACATATCTATTTTTTACGAGCTGTAAATAAATAGTTGCCACTATTAATGTACCAACCATCGTACTTATGAAGGAGAGAAATTCGTTAGCATCAAATATACGTTTCAGTGTTAGCAAATCTTTACTGAAAGTATAGTCTCTTAGACTACCCCTGCGATTCGTTGCCATCTCGTTGACGTTGCGTGTTCTACCGATGGTCCGCATCTTCACAACACGATATTTCGACACTGTAAGTCGATGTCTCCACCATGTTTTCCCTGCGCTAGCCTCAGGGACCACCTGATGAAGACTTCAAGTTATCACGTAGAAATATCGTGTTTGTAAGACCTGGACTACTGGCAGAAAACCCAGTCTCAATGATATTTTCTGAAGGTATTAGTCTGGAGTGTAGCCGTAAGTGGAAGTGAAATGTGGTCGATAAACAGTTTAGTCAGGCAGAGAATAGAAGCTTCTGAAATGTGGTGCTACAGAAGAATGATGAAGATTAGGAGTGTAGATCATGTAACCAACGAGGAGGGCAGAAAAGTAATTTGTGGCACAACTTGGTTAAAAGAAGCGGTCAGTTGATAGGACACATTCTGAGACATCAAGGGATCGGTTTAATTCTGGAGGGAAGTGTGGAAAGTAAAAATTGTAGAGAGAGAGACCAAAGCTAGTTCAAAAGGATGTAGACTGGAGTAATTATTCGAAGATCACGAGGCTTGTGCAGGGTAGAGTAACATGGAGACCTGCATCAAACCAGTCCTTGGATTGAAGACAACTACAACGAGGGATATACTCAACGCCTGGCGAGGTCTAAATGGCCCCAGATGATTAGCGCTTGAAAGGAGAAACAAATTGCCCACTCGGTCACACAAGGATAGTACAGCTACGTTACATACCTTGGGTCATGAAATGAGTCTCTTTGCAGCATGAGAAGTATGTCCGTCCTGACGTCGACATACTTTATCTTCGACGGTGGACACTACGAGCAGAAGGAAGTAGCAGCCTTGGGGAGTTCACTTTCACCAGTCGTCGCCAACATGCATAATTTTGAGGTGGAAGCCCTGGATTCAGCGCAGTGGAAACCTACCTGTTTCTTCCGCTTTGTTGACGAACCTTTGTCATATGGCCACAAGACAGAGACAAGCTGAATGTTTCCTCATACATCACAGTTTCATACACCAGAACATCAAGTTTACCATGAAAGTCCGTAGTGCTCCCCTTTCTGGATGTCCTGGTTAAAAGAAGAGCAGACGGCATATTGAGCCACAGCGTGTACCGTAAGAAGACGCACACCGACCTTTACTTACATGCTGCCACCACACAGCGCAGAGGAACGGCTTCTTCAAAACATTGGTTCACAGAGCCCATACCCTATCTGACAATGAGAGCCTTAACAAAGAACTTGAACATCTGAGGTCGGTTTTCCGTAAAAACGGCTACACAGAGAAGCAAATTCGGAGAGCTCTACGTCCCACTCCGACTGTACAGCTGGGGAAAACAGAAGAGAACCTCAGTAGGATGAGGGCATAGCATATATTCCGTTCTGTGGCGCTTTATCTTTAAAGTTAGATGGAATTCTTCAAAAACATCAAGTGAAGTCTGTCTTTCACCCACAAATTTCGACACAAACACTATTTGGTAACGTCAAAGACGATCTAGGACTATGGAAATACGGAGTCCACCCGATCCCCTGCGAATGTGGCATGACTTACATAGGTCAAACGGTGCGTACTATCGCAGATCATTGCCAAGAACATCAACGGCACACCAGACTGCATCCGCCTAACAAGTCGGCGGTTGCTGAATATTGTCTCTCGGAATTACAGAGAATGAATCACGACCAGACTAAGGTTCTGACGCAGACGTCCAAATAATGGGACTGTGTCATTAAATAATCCATCGAGATTCGAGTACGGGAACAGCCGATCAACCGAGATAGTGGTTACATCCTTAGTAAGGCCTGGGAACCGGCTTTAAAGGCGATTGAAAGGAAAAGGTACCACGAACTAACGTCGAGAACAGGCAGAGATACTAAGAAGACGCCGCCATCACGCGTTCCTGGGCGCGAACCGCGAACGGAACGGATGCTCAACTCTCCGCGCCTGGGTGCGGACAGCTTTCGGGACACCTGGAGATGGGAGGGAGGGGGGGAGGAGATAAAACCACGGTGCCGGCGCCTCGGCGGTCAGTTCATGAGCGCACCTGATGATGGCAACGTGGTCGCTTGCCGAAATATTGTGCCCGTTGGACACTGACACACGGCAGTTCACCCGTGAACACTTTCGTTACGAGGTATGTCGGGAGAAATTGAGGACTTTCTTGTCTGTCCCAATGTAGTATGGACTCCAAAGTTTCGTCCCTCTCACCAATGCTAGAATGATATGCGGCTCGTCTTATTTTACGTATCTCACTCCATTCTCACACTCGTATCTTGTACCAAATCATGAAGTTCCCACACCTCATCAAACACCTAGAGCAACTTCGATTCTTTTAGAACTGCCATAGTCTTGAGTTCCAACACCCAACAGTCTTCCCAACTCTGGCCACGTGCTACACCTCTACCAACAAAGTTTTTCCCCTCAACTCCATACTCTCCGTGTCATTTCCTAATGTACTTTCAGTCACCTTACCGTCGTGGACCATGGACTCATCCTTGAAATCCACCCTTTCTTCTAAAAATAACCTACCTTGCCCGTCACAAACCGCCTAAAATGAGAGTTCATACCAAATCTTCCCCTGGCCACCTGGCATCCTATCATTTACTACCACCAACAACCTACCCTACAGTTTCTTCAAACGCTGACATCCCAACTTCCTCACATAAAATCCTTCCTAATATTTCCCTCATCTCACTACCTACCGACAGTAATCAGGTGCACCAACCTACATCTACATACACTGCCTGTTAAGAAAGTGAAGTAGCCAGAGGACATGGTTGTATTTCAGTATAGCTTCGTATATGTACACACCTTCCTGGAATATGTAAATGAGTAGAGTTGCAATTCTCTGCGATAAGTAGAACGACCGCCAAAGTGGGTTAGCATTGTTGATGTTTACTGTTGCTACCAAACCTGGTAAAGAATATAAGGGGAGTGAACAGAGTCAGCTGTTGAGGCATCACTGTGAAGGACACGTTGATGCCGTATTCTCACGAGAGGCAGCGTTAACAATATGAAAGGAGCCTCATTGCTGGTGTACGTTTTGTCAGATAGTCGAATAATGCAATATCCAAATTTGTGGGGAATTCAGATGTGTCAGTGCCCTGACTCAGAACGCCATGGGATCGTGAAGGCTTGAAATTATGCTTAAAATTTATTAGAATTCGCTACCTTTTCTTATTCTCAAACATTGGATAACTACTGTTTGAGTAATTGGATCTCTATTTTAAGTAAAAGCAAATTTTTCACGCATCTCAATATTTATGGCGTCGTGTCTCCTGAACTATGTGTCTTAGAAAAACTGGGGTAAGCTATGAGGTACATACAGTGGTATATGTAGATACTGTCTGCAAAGTGTGTTGCGAACAGAGCTGGCAGTAAAGAAGTAATAAATTAAAACGTCATGTGTGATGCTGAAATTTTACTATATGAACCGAGGAAATGTAGTAAGCGATAAAGTTTTTCCTTTTAGTCATTTTGTGTAGGTAATCAGCGAGGAAGAGTTTCCTAGAGGTTCAGAAATTATGGGTATAGTTTTTTGAAAATCGCTAAGTGCTCTCATTCTCAAACACTGGATCAATAAAATCCGGCTGTTAGTGCTCTGTCGGTTGCACTGACTCAAGACAAATTTTCGACTGTAATAATTGTCTTATTGTGTTAATCTTTTAATGTAAGTTTATACCTTTTAATGAGTAGATTATGAAAACATTTTAAATATACAAATTCGGTCAATAAATAAGCAAAATACTGATAATTCAAGTGCATCATTTGTTTTCAAGAACTCGACCAAAAACGCAAACTGTGCAGCTACTTTGAGAGAAGCTTCTTTTCCTTCAGAAGCTTCACGATGTTTGGGCTTAGAATATAACCACTGCATTCTCAAAAAAAGAGAATTTACATCTCATTATCATCATCTTGTCATAATCGACATCAGTCATCACTGTCACTACACCATTATGGACTATGGTTTTGCTGCTGCTACTGACACTTAAAGAAAAGAAAACATATAATTCTGCGTCAGTCGGGATGATTTATTTTGCCCGCTAAGCGTTTCGATGGACAATCATCATCATCAGGTGGAAGGCGTTTTCTATATGGTCGTTGTTAGTCGAAAGCGTTGATGATTTTGTGCAGCAGTATCTGAGGCGGGCAAGAACTTATGTTGTTGTTTCCACTATTGGTAATTAAGAGAATTAACCACGGAACTTAAAGCCGTAATACAGGAGATGTTTTAAAGATATTAAAAGTACTTACAGTGCAAGTGAAGCAGTATTTGAGCCCCATTCTGCCGCAGAAAATCGCAATTGCTTTCCCATTTTACGTTAGTCACACAGTGTCGTTATACAGCGAAGAAGTTATATTTTTCGCCGAAGAAGCAAAGTAGTTACATTTTTCACCGAAGAATTTTAAAACTAGGCAGTTTGCATAAGAGAATCATTTCAAGCAGGCGAGTGATGAAGGAATGAAGGCCTATGTACATGTCTTGTATTACTGTAGTTCAGTGACACGAAGCATTTTTCATATGTACTTAATAATATCAGGACCTGACGAAATTACTTCTGACTCTTGCACCAATCATTTGTTATTAATTTCTATGTGATAGGATAATGAAAATGAAAATTGTGAAGCTGTTTACCGGTACATAAAAAAAGGCCCCGATGGACAATAATTACGAGGGCGTGCTGAGGAGAAGTGTCTCCGAATTTTTTATTCTGTTTCAATATCGGTTGAGGTATTATATATTACTCGGTTACTTTCCCACTTTGCTGACGCAAGTTGAATCTTCTGCCTCAAAGGGCTCCGAATTATAGCGTGTAATACGGCGGTGTGTAACGAACTACGTCGGTTCGTGAGAAACAGCATGCTATAATTGATTTTTCAACCTTCCACATTTGGATCACCCTCTTCTTCAGCATGAGAATGCCAGACCACGCACGAACGGTGCGAAACCTGCAATAATCCGGCGACTTGGCCTCCTTGTCACCGATCATCCCATACAGTCAAGACTTGGCGCCATCCGATTTTCAGCTATTTCCAAAACTTAAAGAATGCCTTAGAGGACTTTAGTTTGATAGCGATGAATCGATCCAAGCAGAACTGAGGTTGTGGCTTCATCAACGATGTCCACAATTCTACAGTGACAGTATCAACCAACTGGTCTCTTTTGGGATAAATGTTTTCATCGCCAGCGTGACTATGTTGAAACATAAGTATGTACACATGAAGAATAAAGATGTAAAATGTTAATGTTTATTTTATTTAAAAATCATTAAGAATTTTCGCATAAAATATTCGGATGCATTATTTTCCAGCACGACCAAGTAGAACTTTTCTGACTGTTGCACAGTTCCACTGTCACAAATTTCTGTGTAATAACGTAATGAAAATGAAATATAATTACATAAATAATGTGAAACTAAAGGTACACGAAAAAGGCCCTGTATATATCGTCTACGTTATAGGTTTTGTGACTAAAATTATGGGCGTCAAAATATACGTGTTACAGAATGGTTAGGTATCGTTTGATATTTACAGAATTCTATAGTTATGGCCTGTTTCATAACATTTGTAACTAGAATGTGAGCTAAAATGTGTGTGGAGAAATTGTTAGATTCATGATAAGCATATGTGATGGAGTGGTCATAATGTCTCTATAAATTTCTGAGAAATAATGGATACTTTTTCATAATGCCCGTATATGTTGGTTCAATATCTATGCATACATTTTGAACGCACATTAACATGGTGTCCTTCCATTTCGACGCATTACTTCCACTGTTGGAGAGCAAACCAGAATTCATGTTGTGTACGCTCTTGTGGATGCTGATTTGTGAAATTTCCGAATGAACCGCTGTTGCACCTCCAGATAAGATAAACCACGCAGTTGCTCACTAACAACACCCAAACGTTCTCTTCCGTACTCCTTCTTCTTGAGTAAATTGAAAAAAAAGAAAAAAATACAATAGGCCCACAGTATTACAGAAATGGATTATAGCTACGTGTTATGTAAATATATCCATTATTTCTTAGCAATGAACTGAGACTTCACGATAATTCTATATTTATCAAATCTATCACACAAGGTGTCGCTACTTTTAAAAAATTGCTTGATTTGATTTGAGAATGCTCATTCAGGATGTTTTGGCCCTCTTTCTTTCTATGGATATAAATCTCAAGTTATTCATAAATATCCATTTTGTGACCCTAATTTAAAGGGCACAGCACTTTGTGGCCTTCATTTACATTCTTCAAGCAGTGACCTGTATCTTTGATATGTGTGGCTATTGATGATTATTCTCATATCTGATTGCTTCATGTGTGTAAGTCAGGGCCTTTTGAGCTATTTGTTGAGCATATGGCTCATTGAAAGCAACTGTGTAAATATGAGATTTGTTGAATTTGTCATTATTGTTTTTAAAGTTATTGGGATGTCTTTGATGCAGCTTCTTGTTGGTTGAAAAGGTGTTGTTATTTGACGCTGTTTAACAATATTGGCCAATTTTTGTGAAATATTGGTGAGATATGGGATATACACATTGTGTATGTTTTCTTGCTGCATCAAACCTACGACCTATGGCACTTTGTAGATGGCCACAGTTTTCATCTTGTGTCGTTATGCAGGGGGAGTCAGCTTAGAGACAGTGTTGTTGCGTAATGGTCATAAATTTACAACATCTGTTTTTGTGTAGTGAGTGTCAACCTACAGTGTCTGTCGCTATGTAGTGGGCACTAATTTTCAACCAGTGCTGTCGTGTAATAGCCATCAGTTTACAGCCTGTCTTGGTATGTATTGGGTATCAGCTTATGGCCTGTGTCGCTGTGCAGTGAGTGATAGCCTACAGCCTGTGTCGTTCTGTAGTGGGAATGAACTTACAGCCTGTGTCGTTGTGTAGTGGGCTTCAGCGTACACCTGCTGTCGCTGCATGGTGTGTGTCATCTTAGAGCCTGTGTTATTCTGTAGTGAGTGTCAGCTTACAAAATGGTTCAAATGGCTCTGAGCACTATGGGACTTAACTTCTGTGGTCATCAGTCCCCTAGAACTTACAACTACTTAAACCTAACTAACCTAAGGACATCACACACATCCATGCCCGAGGCAGGATTCGAACCTGCGACCGTAGCAGTCGCGCGGTTCCGGACTGCGCGCCTAGAACCGCGAGACCACCGTCAGCTTACAGCCTATGTCACTGTGTAGTAGGTGTCAGTTTGTTGTTGTGTAATGGGTATCAACATACAGTCTCAGGGGCTGGGTGTTGTGTTGTCCTTATCAACATCATTTCATCCTCGTCGACACGCAAGTCGACGAAGTGGCGTCAACTTGTAAGACTTGCACCAGGCGAGCGGTCTACCCGACGGGAGGCCCTAGCCACACGGCATTTCCATTTTACTGTGTAGTGGGCACCAGCTTATGATTTGTGTCGTTGTGTAGTGGGTGCAAACTACAACCAGTGTCGTTGTGTGAATGATGTTAATTTACATCTGGAGCTGTGTAGGGGCCTCCAATTTACACCTAGTGTTGTAGTGTAGTGGACGCCGGTTTATAGCCTTTTTTGCTGTCTAGAAGCCGTCAGCTTACAGCCTGTGTCACTCTGTGGTAGGCATCAACTGACAGGCTGCGTTGTGGTGCAATGGCTATCAATTTCCACTCTGTGTCACTGTGGGAGGGGTGTCAGATTACAGCCCACGTCCTGTGCAGCTTACAGACAGTGTCAATGTGTAGTGGGAGTCAGCTTACAATGTGTGTTATATCTTGTTCTGTAGTGGATGTCAACTTATAGGCTGTGTCACTATATACAGGTCGTCAACTTACAGCTGTGGAATTGTGTAGTGGACACTGACCTACTGCCTGTGTCCCTGTGTGGTGTTCTGCCCTGTTGTATAATGGACACCACTTACAACTGGTTTCGTTGTGTAGTGGGTGTGAACTAATAGCTTGTGTTGCTGTGTAGAATGCGTTACTTGAAGACACAAGTCCTGTGGTAGGCATTAGCTTACAGCTTGTGTCAGTGGGCTGTAGGCATCATCTTGCATCCTGTGTCGTCATTTAGCAGACGCCAACTTACGACCTGTGTCACTTTGTAGTCGAAGTCGGCTTACAGTCTATGTCAGTTTGTAGTGGGCGTTATCTAGCATCTGTCTCATGGTGTAATGAGTGCCGATGCAAAACATATGTCAGTATGGTGAGTGTCAGCTTACAGCTTGCGTTGTTGTGTAGTGAGTGTCGACTTGCAACCTGTGTTGTTGTGTAGCAGGTGTCCAGTTTTGATCTGTGTCAATGCATAGTGGGCGTCAGCTTAAGACCTGTGTCGCAGTGCAGTGTGTGTAAGCTTACAACCTGTGTTGTTGTGTAGTGAGTGCTAACATGCAGTCTGTGTTGTTGAATGATGGTTGTTAACTTTTAGCCTGTCATTGTCTAGTGTCAGCTTACTATCTGCGTCATTATGTGGTGAGATTCAACTTGCACCATTTGTCATTGTGTAGTGAGTGTTAACATACAACGTGTGTTGGTGTCTTGTGGCTGTGAGGTTGCAATCTGTGTCCCTGTGTAGTTGGCTTAGAGCCTGTTTCATTGTGTAGTGGATGTCAACTTACAGCCTGTGTTGTTGTGTAACGACCATTAAATGATAGCCAATGTTGCTGCGAAGAAGCAGCCTGTGTTATTGTGCAGTGGGCATTAATTACAGGCTGTGTTGTTGTGTAGTAAAAGTTAAGCTACAGCCTGTGTCATTGTGTCCTGGGTGCAAACTTACAGCTTTTGTCATTGTGTAATGGGTGTCATCTTACAGTTTGTGTCGTCGTGTGGTGGGCGTTGACTTACAGACTGTTTTTCTGCGTGGTGGGCAAATACATCCTGTGTTGTTGTGTATTTGCACTATCTGTCCGCGACTCGTAGTCTTGCGGTGGCGTTCTCGCTTCCCGCGCGCGGGGTCCCGCGTTCGATTCCCGGAGGGTTCAGGGATTTTCTCTGCCTCGAGATGACTGGGTGTTGTGTGTCTTTCATAATTATTCCATCCTCATTCACTCGCAAGTCGCCGTAGTGGCCTTAAAGAACTTGTGGAGCGGCGGCCGAACCGCCCCTCGAGGGGTCTCCCGGCCACCAATGCCATACGCTCATTATTATTATCATCCACCATCTCATAGTTAGCCGTGTTGTATTGTCGGCATCGAAGTACGGGCTTTGTCAATGTGTGTGGACACCAATTTAGAGCCTGTGTCTTCATGTGCAGCGTGGCAATGAAACACATCAACGAGGCGATGGACCGAATGAAGAAGCGAGGAGCAGAACAAGTGTCAGCTGGAGAACTCAGCGTGCTGGAGAGGTTGCTACTCTCCAACGACGACCCGCGCATCGCCATCGTGATGGCCCTCGACATGATGGGAGCCGGCATCGACACGGTACAGTCTGACATCACTACCTGTGCACCCCTGTCTGGGCGTTTGAAATTTCCTTGTGCTTTGGTGATAAATTTTATCAAACGCGTGTGTGACTGCAACAAATTACAGCTACAAAAGTTTTTAAATAATAACAATAACAATAACAATAATAATTATTATAATAATAACAACATACACGTCAAAAACACCATGGCAACCTGTCAAATTTATAGTAGATATGAAACTCCCAATATGCACAACCAATAGCATCATGCAGGAAAGAAAATAAATAAATAACCCACTGAAGATAGCACATAGGTGCTGATACACTGAAGAGCCAAAGATACTGGTACACCGGCAGCGGTGGCCGTGCGGTTCTAGGCGCTGCAGTCAGGAACCGCGGGACTGCTACAGTCGCAGGTTCGAATCCTGCCTCGGGCATGGATGTGTGTGATGTCCTTAGGTTAGTTGGGTCTAAGTAGTTCTAAGTTCTAGGGGCCTGATGACCTAAGATGTTAAGTCCCATAGTGCTCAGAGCCATTTGAACCATTTGATACTGGTACCCTTGCCTAATACGGTGTAGGGCTCCCGCGTGCATGGCGCAACACGAATTGGAATGAACTCGACTAATGTCTGAAGTAGTGCTGGAGGGAATTGACACCATGAAGCCTGCAGGGCTGTCGATAAATCCGTAAGAGTACGAGGAGGTGATCTCTTCTGAACAGGACGTTCCAAGGCATCCCAGATATGCTCAATAATGTTCATGTCTCGGGGTTGTTTAAACCCAAAAGAGTGTTCCTGGAGCCACTGTGTAGCAATTATGGACGTGTGGATTGTCGCTTTGTCCTGCTGAAATCGTCCAATTTCGTCGGAATGAACAATGGACATGAATGGATGCAAGTGATTACACAGGATGCTTACGTACGTACCACTTGTCAGAGTTGTATGTAGACGTATAAGGGGTCCCATATCGCTCCAAATGCACACGCCTCACACTATTACAGAGCCTCCATCAGCTTGAGCAGTACTCTGCTGACATGCAGGATCCATGAAATCATGATGTTGTCTCTACATCCGCACACGTCCACCCGCTCAATACAATTTGAAACGAGACTCTGGCGACCAGGCAACATGTGTCCAGCCATCAACAGTCCAATGTCGGTGTTGAAGGGCCAATGCGAGGCGTAAAGATTCGTGTCGTGCAGTCATCAAGGGTAGAGGAGTGGGCTTTCGGCTCCAGCAGCACAAATCTATGATATTTT
Source organism: Schistocerca americana (assembly GCF_021461395.2). Classification (NCBI taxonomy): domain Eukaryota; kingdom Metazoa; phylum Arthropoda; class Insecta; order Orthoptera; family Acrididae; genus Schistocerca; species Schistocerca americana. The sequence goes on from NC_060122.1 coordinate 621,680,298, forward strand.
GTTGAATGATTCGCACACTGACACTTGTTGATTGCCCAGCATTGAAATCTGCAGCAATTTGCGGAAGGGTTGGGCTTCTGTCACGTTGAACGATTCTCTTCAGCCGCCGTTGGTCCCGTTCTTGCAGGATCTTTTTCCGGCAGTAGGCATGTCGGAGATTTGATGTTTTACCGGATTCCTGATATTCACGGTACACTCGTGAAATGCTCGTACAGGAAAATCTCCACTTCATCGCTACCTCAGAGATGCCGTGTCGCCTCGCTCGTGCGCCGACTATAACACAACGTTCAAACTCACTTAAATCATGATAACCTGCCAATGTAGCATCATTAACCGATCTAACAACTGCGCCAGATACTTGATGTCCTACATAGGCGTTGCCAACCGCAGCTCCGTATTGTGCCTGTTCACACATCTTTGTATTTGAATACGCATGCGTGTACCAGTTTCTTTGGCGCCTCGTTGTATTTAGGTAATATGAAAGCTATAAAACGATGTCTTGCATAAGAGAGGATTCCCCTTTAGTTTGTACCTTTCTTGTTTTGCTCTGCGCTATCATTACTCAGATGATGTCACTATATCACTTAATAATCGCAGTGAGTTAGTAATGATTTTCAGTTATCACTTCCCCATGCCACAGTACCGTAGGACACGGCTAGAGGAGCGAAACCAAATGGCCTGTTCCATTGATAACGCGTGGTAACCTGGTTTCCACGTTTTACAAGGTAACAAAACTTCTACTATCAATGATGAGTTCGTGAAAGGCACGGCAACAATGTACCATTATAAGGCGCAGTAGTTAGGTAGCGTAGATGTTTGCAGTGTGGTCAAACAAGTCTACATGGAGAAAGAAACGACGAACTATCTGTCAGTGTGGAGCCAAGAACTACAAGAGAATCGTAGGCCTTAGTGCACGAAGACAGATACACCAGAATCGAGGCGATAGTGGGAAAAGTGGATTTTAGACATAGATGAGTTTTCATCTTGTGAGACATTTTCAACACGACAACTTCACAGCGTGATGCTTCTACACTGCTGCTGACAGGTATTCAAAAATATTCCCGAATCGAGGCAACAGCGCAAATGTTGCACGTATCTCAGGTAAATCCAGAATACTTCGTTCGCCACTGAATCACCATGGGTGAGTGCTGGATACGTTACCCTGAATCCAAACAATGGAGGAAAGCGGGCATGTAAACATGTGGATTCACCGCTGCCGAAAATTGCAAGGATCCAACCGTCATCGGGAACAGTGATGCTTTTGTTTTGGGACTACTGCGGTGTGATGCGTCCGGATTATGCTCGTAAGAGGCAAACTGTGCATATTACAGAAAACTTCTGACGAGCTTACGGCGATCTGTCAACGTAAGCTCCCTGGGCACCCATCCAAGGGGGTGATATACTCCACATCACCCCCACACGCTGTGTGCAAGATGCAGTCAAACATGCTGTTTCTTTGGACTATCAAATTTTTCTCACACCTATATTTTTCTGACATGGCACATAGCCTGTTACTCCTGTTCCTACTGATGAAGAAAGCGTTGCACGGCTTGCATCTTCAGCATGACGAAGACGGTTTTTGAGGAGCTACGTTTGCTGAACAGCCAAACTGCAGACTTCTATAACCGAGTTCACTATCAAGTCATGCATCGTTGGGGAAAATGTGTTGCACTGAAGGGTCAGTGTGTAGCAGAGAACTAATACCATCACCAAGTTTCCTAATACACGGACGGGATAAAAAACCGCAGCACAAAAAATAATTAATGCAGATTAATGAAACTTCGGTAATACATTTGCCTAGCTGTCATATTCAAGTGATTAACATTGCAAGATCGCAGGTTAATGTAAGTGCGACATAAGCCATTGTACACTACTGGCCATTAAAATTGCTACACCACGAAGATGACGTGCTACAGACGCGAAATTTAACCGACAGGAAGAAGATGCTGTGATATGCAAATGATTAGTTTTTCAGAGCATTCACACAAGGTTGGCGCCGGTGGCAAAACCTACGAGGTGCATTCAAGTTCTAAGGCCTCCGATTTTTTTTCTAATTAACTACTCACCCGAATTCGATGAAACTGGCGTTACTTCTCGACGTAATCGCCCTGCAGAAGTACACATTTTTCACAACGCTGACGCCATGATTCCATGGCAGCGGCGAAGGCTTCTTTAGGAGTCTGTTTTGACCACAGGAATATCGCTGAGGCAATAACAGCACGGCTGGTGAATGTGTGGCCACGGAGAGTGTCTTTCATTGTTGGAAAAAGCCAAAAGTCACTAGGAGCTAGGTCAGGTGAGTAGGGAGCATGAGGAATCACTTCAAAGTTGTTATCACGAAGAAACTGTTGCGTAACGTTAGCTCGATGTGCGGGTGCGTTGTCTTAGTGAAACAGCACACACGGAGCCCTTCCCGGACGTTTTTGTTGCAGTGCAGGAAGGAATTTGTTCCTCAAAACATTTTCGTAGGATGCACCTGTTACCGTAGTGCCCTTTGGAACGCAATGGGTAAGGATTACGCCCTCGCTGTCCCAGAACATGGACACCATCATTTTTTCAGCACTCGCGGTTACCCGAAATTTTTTTGGTGGCGGTGAATCTGTGTGCTTCCATTGAGCTCACTGGCGCTTTGTTTCTGGATTGAAGAACGACATCCACGTCTCATCCATTGTCACAACCGACGAAAAGAAAGTCCCATTAATGCTGTCGTTGCGCGTCAACATTGCTTGGCAACATGCCACACGGGCAGCCATGTGGTCGTCCGTCAGCATTCGTGGCACCCACCTGAATGACACTTTTCGCATTTTCACGTCGTCATGCAGGATTGTGTGCACAGAACCCACAGAAATGCCAATTCTGGAGGTGATCTGTTCAACAGTCATTCGGCGATCCCCCAAAACAATTCTCTCCACTTTCTCGATGATGTCGTCAGACCGGCTTGTGCGAGCCCGAGGTTATTTCGGTTTGTTGTCACACGATGTTCTGCCTTCATTAAACTGTTGCACCCACGAACGCACTTTCGACACATCCATAACTCCATCACCACATGTCTCCTTCAACTGTCGATGAATTTCAATTGGTTTCACACCACGCAAATTCATAAAACGAATGATTGCACGCTGTTCAAGTAAGGAAAACGTCGCCATTTTAAGTATTTAAAAAAGTTCTCATTCTCGCCGCTGGCGGTAAAATTCCATCTGCCGTACAGTGCTGCCATCTCTGGGCGTATTGACATGAACGCGGCCTCATTTTAAAACATTGCGAATGTTTCTATCTCTTTCCAGTCAAGAGAAAAAAAATCGGAGGCCTTAGAACTTGAATGCACCTCGTACAACGTGCTGACGTGAGGAAAGTTTCCAACCGATTTCTCATACACAAACAGCAGTTGACTGGCGTTTCCTGGTGAAACGTTGTTGTGATGCCTCGTGTAAGGAGGAGAAATGCGTACCATCACGTTTCCCACTTTGATAGAGGTCGGATTGTAGCCTATCGGGAGTGCGGTTTATCATATCGCGACATTGCTGCTCGCATTGGTCGAGATTCAATGACTGTTAGCAGAATATGGAATCTGTAGGTTCAGGAGGGTAATACGGAACGCCGTGCTGGATCCCGACGGCTTCATATCACTAGCAGTCGAGATGACAGGCGTCTTATCCGAATGGCTGTAACGGATCGTGCATCCACGTCTCGATCCCTGAGTTAACAGATGGGGAAGTTTGTAAGACAACAACCATCTGCACGAACAGTTCGACGACGTTTGCAGTAGCATGGACTATCAGCTCGGAGACAATGGCTGCGGTTACCCTTGACGGTGCATCACAGACAGGAGCGCCTGCGATGGTGTACTCAACTACAAACCTGAGTGCACGAATGGCAAAACGTCATTTTTTCGGATGAATCCAGATTCTGTTTACAGCATCATGATGGTCGCATCCCTGTTTGGCGACATCGCGGTGAACACACATTGGAAGCGTGTATTCGTCATCGCCATACTGGAGTATCATCTGGCGTGATGGTATGGAGTGCCATTGGTTACACGTCTCGGTCACCTCTTGTTCGCATTGACGGCACTTTGAACAGTGGACGTTACAATTCAGATTTCTTACGACCCGTGGCTCTACCCTTCATTCGATACTTGCGAAAACCTACATTTCAGCAGGATAATGCACGACCGCATGTTGCAGGTCCTGTACGGGCCTTTCTGGATACAGAAAATGTTCGACTGCTGCCCTGGCCAGCACATTCTCCAGATCTCTCACCAATTGGAAACGTCTGGTCAATGGTGTCCGAGCAACTGGCTCGTCACAATACGCCAGTCACTACTCTTGATGAACTGTGGTATCGTGTTGAAGCTGCATGGGCAGCTGTACCTGTACACGCCATCCAAGCTCTGTTTGACTCAATGCCCAAGCGTATCAAGGCCGTTATTAGGGCCAGAGGTGATTGTTCTGGGTACTGATTTCTCAGGATCTATGCACCCAAACTGCGTTAAAATGTAATCATATGTCAATTCTAGTATAACATATTTGTCCAATGAATACCCGTTTATCATCTGAATTTCTTCTTGGCGTAGCAATTTTAATGGTCAGTAGTTTAAGTGTTCAATGCTAGTATGTTAATAACCGTTGTAACCTCAAGAATGTTGAATGCTAGCTCGCAAACGTGCATGATTTGTGTTGTAGATGTGCTGAAAGTCAGTCTTTGAGATGAAGTTCCATGCCTGTTGCACATGGTCAGTCAACATAGGTACAGTTACTGCTATTTGTGGAAAGCGCTGGAGTTTTCGTCCGATGAAGTCCCACATGTGCTCGACTGGAGACAGATCTGGAGATCGAGCCGGCCAAAGCAACATGTCCACACTCTGTATAACATGTTGGTGTACAACAGCAGCACGTGGGCAATCGTCAGCATCTTGAAAAACATCTTCTGAAATGCTGTTCGTGAATTGCAGCACAACTGGTCGAATCATCTGTGCGACGTACAAATTTGCAGTTAGGTTGCATGAGATGACCACCAGATTGCTCCTGCTGTCATACGAAATAGCACCCCACATCCTAATTCCAAAAAAAAAAGGCCATCACTGGCACCAGGCAGAAGCAGCTTTCATCAGGAAACACAACACACCTCCATCCTGGCCTCCAATCAGCTCTCGCTTGACACCACAGAAGTCGCAAACGTCAGTTTTGGGGTCAGTGGAATGCACGCTGCAGGGCTTCTGCCTTGGAGCTGTCCTCGAAGTAACCGATCTGTAACAGTGGTGCCAACTGCTGCTCAAATTGCTGCTGCAGATGCAGTATGATGCGCCTGAGGCCCACGCCTAACGCGATGGTCCTCCCTCTCGGCTGTGCCACGTGGTTGTCCGGAGCCCGGTCTCATTGTGACCGCCGCTACCAACAATCATGTACAGTGGCTATATTCCTGCCAAGTCTTTCTGGAGTATCGCAGAAGGAACATACAGCTCCTCGTAACCCTGTTACATGACCTCGTTCGAACTCAGTGACGTGTTGATAATGTCGTCTTTGTCGCCCTAAAGGAATTCTTGACTTCCAGTCTCAAAGGTAACTAACGCCCATGACCGTTACACCGTATATTTAGCACCACTCTTACACGACTGCTGCGAAATTTGAATAGAGACCATCAGTTGTAGAAACACGCTCGCTAACTTTCGTTTGTGTTGCACATCTCCATCTTGCTGTTGCGATTTTTTTTGTAGCAGCTTGATTGTCGCTAAGTGATAATTAAAATTTTAGCACTATCCCTTGTACTCCAATAACGAGTACGAGTACAAAATAAATCCCCAGTCTTTGGAAGTGGTAACGTCCGTCAGTTATCTGGGTGTGACTACTCGAAATGATCTCAAATGGTTATGATCAGATTACACAAGTAATGGGTAAGGCGAACTCTAGATTGCGGTTTATTGGTAGACTCCTGAAGCGATGCAGTCCTTCAGTAAAGGAAATAGCTTACAATGCGTTAGTTCGTCCAGTCTTGGAGTGTTGTTCGTCTCTGTGGGACCCTTACCATTTGGGTCTGATTCAAGAGATTGAGAAGGTCCAAAGAAGAGCGGCAAGATTCGTGACTGGTACATTTAGCCATCGCGAGAGCGTTACAAATCTCATAGGAAGTTGGTAGTGGGACACTCTTGCAGATAGACGGCGCGCTAAACGGAAGGGGCTGCTCACCGTTATTTGCACCGGGATTCGAACCACCACCCACAACAGAAGCGGGGTGTTATCAAGACGTTAGCGGACAGAGCTAGAAATATTTGTGAACCTGAGTTGTTCGACGCTGAGATGGAACATCTCCACAATGCACTAATGAAGAACGGATATTCGTCCGCCGAAATAAAACGTGCGTTGAGGCAGCCACGCAGAAATCATACTGACGTACAGGCTACTGCAAAATCTAAGGTTTTCCTGCCGTTTGTTAAAAATGCAACGGAAAGAATAGGGAGGATCTTGACGAAGCGGAATATTACCGTAATTTACAAGCCCACCAGGAAGATACAGGAATACCTTAAGCCTGCCAAGGACGCTCGCAAACCTTTCGAAAAAGCTGGAGTGTATAGGATCCCATGCAGCTGTGGTGATGTTTATGTGGGTACAACTAAAAGAACTGTTTATAAACGTTTGGAAGAGCACAAGGGAAATTGTAGAAGAAGAGGAACGGAGCGATCAGCTGTTGCGGAGCATGCTTTCCAGCCAGGGAACCACAATATTCGTTTCGAGGAGACGCGAGTACTAGCGGCCACAAGCGGATACTACGAAAGGCTCTACAGGGAGGCAATCGAAATGGCTAAACACCCAAATAATTACAACCGAAAGGTGGAGGGCGTGAAATTAAACGGTATATGGATGCTGGTGTTAAAGAAGATGTGTACCACCCGTCCACTACTGGGTGATGGCAACGGCGATCGACGGCGACGGACAGCGGCCAATTGCACTGACGTTTTCAAAACACGTGACGTCACACCGCGGCGCGGGAGCGCGCGGACACGGAATTTAGCGGCAGCCAATAGGGAGCCAGTGGGTGTGTTGGACCTTCCATCGACCTACGGACCCGCTTGAAGATGTCTCCCGCAGTCGGAGACGAAACGTTGGGAATTGAGACAAAGTTCATCAACCGACCACGGCATAACAACCCGGATAATTACAATGGACATAAGATTTCTCTGTACTCCTACCTAGGCGAAAGTTAGATTCATTAGAGGCAAGCGCAGATCACTTTCTCTTCAATTACTCTGCTGATGATTATCTCTTACAAAACAGCATTGTATTCTTGACAATAAATTTCATGAGTGGGTAAATCTACTGTAGATCGTGGTTAATATTCCCAGTTGTTTAAAGGGATTCCTACAAGATGTATGTGTGTGAACATTACAAAAAATGTTAATTCCTTTTTTTGGCAATGAATACTTTTTTTGCATAAGAGAGGAATTACTACAGAATATTATCTCACGGGATATCAGTGAATGAATGTAAATTATGTTAACTTATTGATTTCTGTACTACTATACTGTTTTACCACTGCAAGTTTTATCGATATTCACACCCCGTAACTGATAGGTGCTAAAAATATCTACGTAGTGTGACCCAAAGTGTTGAGATTCACTACTGTTTTCATGTATCTATTTGTATCTTTGACTTTACGTTGGCTAACCATAAGACTCGACATTTCCAGACGGCCAACTCCGCTGCCACGGCGATGTACTTCCTGAGCAAAAACCAGAGGGTCCAGGAGAAACTCTACCAGGAGCTGAGGGCGCAGCTCCCGGACTCACCCTCTCAGCCGCTCACTGCCGACAAGTTGGAGGCTTGCAAGTACCTCAAAGCCTGCGTTAAGGAGGCCATGAGGTGAGCACGCAGGGTTGCAGTGTGTGTGCATATAGCGTGTGTGTGTGTGGCGTCCAGTCTGTAGCGGGTGTAACAGTGCTCGCAACATTTCTGTGGATAAGCTTTCTGCAGGTTGTGATGAGTCTTGCTACTGTAACGCCCGAAGGACAGAAAACCCTAATTAACAAACTTTGTGGAAACTTAAAGTAGGGAAGTGAGTCATCTTGACAGTAACGGCAACTATTGATGATAAAATCAACACTGGTAATATTTTGATTAACACCTATATCATTCAAATACTGAGAATAGCATACAAAAAGGAGAGATAAAAGGAAAGGATTGTCATAGATTCTTTATCAAACATCTATAGAATAAATTCAAAATCATATGAACGAAGGTTAAATCCTAGAAAATAATTCAGTCAAAGATAACATTTACCATGGAAGAGAGGTGTAGCCGCATCGAAAAGGAAATTCAATGCGACTACAGTGCAACTCGGATATGGAAATGTTCAGTTAGTTAGTTGCTGTTGAGTCGGTCTAGAGTACTTTTGCGATAGTTGTCTGGACGCAAACGCTATTAGATTGTTTCAGTTTTGGAAGTTTGATAATTCGTGAGGTAGGGACTTAAGTATTGCTCAGTCGTTCGACTGATGAAAGTTAGTCTTTACCGTTCTCAACGTGACGGTATGGTAAGACGAGTGTTAGACTTCAATTGAGTGATATTGGTTTTTCGGACTTAGCCTTCGTACTGATGAACAGTTACAAACCTTGAGAGCAATGGACCAAAGACAGAAAAACAATTCGTAGTCTTGAGTAGGACACAATAAAACGACGACACGAAGAAAGACAAGGACGCCGATTAGTCAGAAGTTGTCGTCAGCGTCACGGTTACTGAACTGAACAGATTAACAGAATCTTCCGTCGGTTCTTGGTAGAACAACATTATAATAATAAATGAAAAGCACCAGTTTGCTTTTGTTCTATATATTGTTGAACAAAAGCGAACTGATCAGAAGTTAATCTTGAATGATACATCTGTCTGCGTGTGTTGTAGGGACAAACAATTAATTACAGAAAGAAGAATAAAATCTGAGTCAAAACCTAAATCTTACGTGTCACCTAACTCATTAAACGGAAAATACAATGTGTATTAATATAAGTTGATTGACTCTTTAAATATTTGAAGTGCCTAAGTGAGTACATGAATAATGGACAGTGAAAAGTGATTAGTTTAAACCAGTATTACGGGGTACTAAAAAAAAAAAAAACATTTATTCCAATATAAGTTATCTCTGGAGTTACGTCGAATCGTTCTTAATAACTTGACGTAGCAACGGTATAGCAACGGAACAGCAGTCAGCAAAATTTCATCCTCGCTATGTGTGATGTGAAAAGCGACCGTCATGATGAAATCAAGAATCAAGATTTCATTTCATCGCGGAACTAACCGGGCACAAAAACAAAAACAAACGATTGCAGTTTACCAGTTCGCACAAGCTGAGAAGACCGTTGCGGACAGAGAACAGAATATTTCTAAACCACGCGAGGAGTCGTGTTCTTACGAGAGTTACAGGTGCTGTCCCACGTCACACCGACGGGGACGAACAGCGTTACGAGTCGCGTCTCTTCCCGTCGTGTGTAGGAGGGAAGGGACGTCACACTACTAAAGGCAACCACATCGTTAATGCACAAGCTCCATCAACATTAGGAAATTAAATCAGCATTCGAATATTCCTCGAATGCCTAGACTAATGAATGACTTATTAATCGAGAACCAGGTGATAGGGAATAAATACCGTCTGTTATTTAGTTTTAATGGTTTTCGCAATAAAAAATCCTACAATTGTGCAGTCGTAATCACGCTGCAAGAGCTCTGATAAAACCACGATAAATAAAAAAAACTGAAAGTGTTACTTATACCCTGGATACAATAGTAGAAAAAAGTGCATAGTTCTGTTCCATCGCTGCTGTTGTTGTGGTCTTCATTCGTAAGACTGTTTTGATACACATCGCCACACCAGTGCATTCTGTGCAAGCCTCTTCATCTCTGTATAATTACTGGAACATACATATCTTTCACCATATTTATTGTATTAATCCCTCAGCCTCCCTCTCCAATTCTTACTTCCCACACTTCCCTACATTACTAAACTGACGTTTCTTGATTCCTCCGTGTATGTCCTCTGAACGCATCCCTTGTTTTGGTCACGTTGTGCCTTTTTTTTTTTTACTCCAGTGACATTTAATACCCTCTAAAGTTGTAAAACTACCGTAGACTGTCGTAGCTAAGCGAAGGCTACGGTAGTTTCCCTATAGACTTGGGCAGCAAAGATCCTACATGCGTTTTGAACATAAAACCGGTTCAGCTATAAGTACTTTATTTAGAAGCACGACCGATTTCGCAACATTATACTTGTAGCTGCATCATCTGGTGCAAAAAAATCAAGTCATGTTCTGATCAAAAAAGAGCATGGGATGACCCAGCGTACATATTCAGCAATTTTTCGCTACGTAGCGGACATCAATTATGAAATATCGTAAAAGCAGCATAGAACTATACCGTGGTACGCTCCCGTGACACGAGTATCTAGAGAGGTAAGAGGACCCGCGATACCGATAAATCGGTCAAAAACCGCCCTTACATGATCGTCTATGGGATTATTAAAAATTAATCAGCACCGTTCCCTCATTTACCATCGCAGGCGCTCGCACTGGATGTGTAATAACAGGCGGGTTGTCAAGACGTAACTGTGGAAGCGCCATACTCGTGGAGAGAAGCTTCATGTGACCCAAAAAATATGTGTACCAATATCGACTTCCACATTGCGTCAAGCTCATATAAAACATGTTTCTGTTACTCATGAACAACTTTCGCGTTTATCACCAACAACAGGGAACCTTTGCCATTGATCAAAAAGAAGAACATTCTATTGAGTACAACATAACAACAATAATTATATAGATTATTTTATGGTTATTCACGAAAACTGTACTTGAATCAGAAGTAAGTTTTTGTTGTTAAAAGCTTAGGAGTTAAATTATCAACTTTTTTTAAATTATAAAACGCAATTTATATTCTGTAATGATGCAAAAACACACGATGGTTTTAGACAGAACGATACGCGGTTCTAATTATCAAACAAATAAAGAGAAGTCGTCGACTTCCTGTTTCTCTTTTACACATTCATTTACGTTTGTTTCCCTTCCAAGATTACCAATACTGCCGCTAATCCTACCATATACTATGTCATTCATTTACTGTACCAAAACTGTGGAACCGTAATTTTGATAGTATGCAACGCTAGTACCTCCTCATTACTTATTCGACCTACCCGCCTAATCTTCAACATTCTTCTGCAGCACGACATTTGCAAAGCCTCTATTTTCTTCTTGTCTGAACAATTTATCGTCCACGTTTCACTTCCATACCAGGCTACATTCCAGAAAAAACACCTTCAGAAATAAACTTTCTAACATTTAATTTTATATTCGATGTTAGCAAATTTCCCTTCTTTCAGAAATGTTTTTCTTTTTATTAGCAGTCTTCAAATAATATCCTTTTTAATTCTGCCATTAGCAGTTGTTTTGATATCCAAATAGTATAATTCATTCAATACTTTTAGTGTCTCAAGTTCTAGCTTAACTCCCTCAGTACCACTGATTTAATTCGACCACATTCCATCACCCTCCTTTTATTTCCGCTGATGTTCATGTTATAACCTGTTTCCAGGGCTCTATCCATTTCATTCGAATGATTATCAAAGTCCTTTATCCTCAATAACATGATTACAATGACGCTGTTTAACCTCCAAGCTTCCATTTCTTCTCCCTAGACTTTAATCCCTTATCCAAGTTGCTCCTTGATGCCTTTAGCGCTTTCTCATGGTACAGAATGAAAAAACGCCGGAGATAAACTACAACTCTGCCTCAAACCCTTGTCAACCACTGCTTCCCTCTCATGTCCTTCGACTCCTATAACCTCTGTCTAATTTCTGTAGCAGTTGATTATAACTTCCCGCTGTCTACATATTATCCCTGTTACCTTTAGAATTCCAGTTAGTCTGTTCTAGCTAATTTTGTCATAATATTTCTCTGAATCTCCAAATACTATGAACGTATGTTTGCCTATATTCGGGCTATATTTAAATATAGATCGTAGGGCCCATTCTGTTTAATGCTCCCTATGGATCTCTCTATCACTCCTGATTGTTTGATTTTATCCATGTCCGGTCTCCTTAATATCCTTCCTTTCTCCAATCTTTTCAGTTTTTCTGCAACTCATAACCAATAAATTATTGTTAGAGTTCAATTCCGTCCCTGGAAAAATTTTGAAGTTTAAAACCTGGTTTTGAAATCTTTGTCTTGCCATTGTATAATTTACATGAAATTTTCTGATGTCTCCAGATTCTTTCATGTACACAGTCTTCTTTGCTAAGTGTTAAACTTTTACCATTAGTTCTTTAATATCTCCTAAAATTGAATTCCATAATATTATGTTTTAATTGTTGCTGATCGTCGCCACTGCTAACAGCATGTTTCAAGGAATCGCATTTATTGGCATTTCTATAGTGAGGTGTACATGTTATGTTGGCAGACTGCATCCTGTGGCAATAGGGGGCAGCCGACAGGTCACTGTGGACAACCTGGTGCTCAGCAACTACCGTATACCTCGAGGGGTGAGTAGACAGTTCTACGACCAACTGTTGCTCTCATACTAGAACTATCTCTTGAAAACTGCAATAAAAGTTACCATATACTTGAGAACTTTGGGGTTTAGTACCTGCATAATGTGAAGTCCAGCCACCTTCACATCTAAAAAAAATATTTACCCTCCAATGATCGATGAATCTAGGTTCTGACTATTCCAAGTAAACTTTACTGGAGAGTAGGGAATAAGTGTAGTTTATTCTTGGTGCTCATCACGCAAATACAGAACATCAAATGTTGAATGAGTGGGGATATTATTGTCTTGTTAGACTGTAGACACAGAAGATATGTCACTACTAGGATTCAAACTGGCGACATCTGGAACTGGTACCAGCAGACTTATTTATGAAGGGTAGGGTATTTCCTAGAATCACATTACTGTTGATATGTGCCTAACCATCTAATATAGCTCCTACCACGTGGTGCAAATGTGATGTGATCCTGGCACATTTCGCCAGATGAACTGACTGTGTGTATGTGTGTGTGTTTCTTTTGGAACTGAATAAGTGTTATTAAATTGTGCCATGACCAAACACAAGGACTGAAACATGTGCCTCTGTACCCAATATCTGTAATGCTACTCTTTGTGTGGTTTCAGATTAGGTGAATTACAAATGGTTGCTAGACAATCCAATTAGTTATAAGTGAATATCATGGACTAACACAATACCAAAGGACGAGGAATGCAATGGGAATTTGAGATCAAAGCCATGTGACTAGCGACTAAGAGGAGCAATGTGCCTTTCCTACGTCACACTCTGTTCCTAATATACGCCCCTTCCTGAGCCACACACCTCCTCCTGCCTTTCCCCCTGCCCTCCCCTTTCCCAGTCCTATCTACCCAGAACCAATATTCTACTACTCATTAAAACAAAACAATCACACAAAGTATTTTACTGATCATTAAAATGAAACACTCATTCGATATGTAGCCCCAGAGCCATCATAATAGGCATGCGCAAAAGTATCTTCACGACCTAAACTAAATAAATGAAACAGCCCGTCAGTTTGCAGCCACAGAGCTGCCATTTTAATCATGCACAAAAGTATCCAAACTACCCGAATTACACTAAAGAAACAGCCAACCACTATGTACCACAATAATGTCTGCTAGTAGATGTTGAAACGTGACTGTAACAGGTCAGGAGAGCAGTAACATGCTTTGTCAACAGAAGCACAGCTTTGTCAAGTCTTGACTTGTCTGACACACACACACACACACACACACACACACACACACACACACACTTACATTTCTCAATCATACCCCAGTATTTTACCAGTCATTAAAACAAAACAGGCACTCACAGTCCAGCATTTGCCAGCTATTCAGACTAAACAGCCTTCAGTATGTATCTCATCATGTTATCTGTTGTTTCCACTTGGCAAGGAGCAAAGTTCAGTCTCTGTACCAAACTTAGTGCAGAGTACAACGGACCCAAAATTAAATATTTCTACATCTAAATTATATTGTTGAGGTTGCGGCCTTCAGTCCTGAGACTGGTTTGATGCAGGTCTCCATGCTACTCTATCCTGTGGAAGGCTCTTCATCTCCCAGTACCTACTGCAACCTACATCCTTCTGAATCTGCTTAGTGTATTCATCTCTTGGTCTCCCTCCACGATTTTTACCCTCCACGCTGCCCTCCAATACTAAATTGGTGATCCCTTGATGCCTCAGAACATGTCCTACCAACCGATCCCTTCTTCTTGTCAATTTGCACCACAAACTCCTCCCCAACTCTGTTCAGTACCTCCTCATTAGTTATGTGATCTACCCATCTAATCTCCAGCATCCTTCTGTTGCACCACATTTCGAAAGCTTCTATTTTCTTCTTGTCTAAAATATTTCTCGTCCATGTTTCACTTCCATACAGGGCTACACACCATACAAATACTTTTAGAAACGACTTCCTGACACTTAAATCTATACTCGATGTTAACAAATTTCTCTTCTTCAGAAACGCTTTTCTTACCATTGCCAGTGTGAATTTGATATCCTCTCTAATTCGACCATCATCAGTTATTTCGCTCCCCAAATAGCAAAACTCCTTTACTACCTTAAGTGTCTCATTTCCTAATCTAATTCCCTCAGCATCATCCGATTTAATTCGACTACATTCCATTATCCTCGTTTTGCTTTTATTGATGTTCGTCTTATATCCTCCTTTCAAGACACTGTCCATTCCGTTCAACTGTCCTTCCAAGTCCTTTGCTGTCTGTGACAGAATTACAATGTCATCGACGAACCTCAAAGTTTTTATTTCTTCTCCATGGATTTTAATACCTACCCCGATCGTTTCTTTTGTTTCCTTTACTGATTGCTCAATACACAGACTGAATAACATTGGGGAGAAGTTACAACCCTGTCTCACTCCCTTCCCAACCACTACTTCCCTTTCATGTCCCTCGACTCTTACAACTGCCATCTGGTTTCTGTACAAATTGTAAATAGCCTTTAGCTCCCTGTATTTTACCACTGCCACCTTCAGAATTTGAAAGAGAGTTTTCCAGTAAACATTGTCAAAAGCTTTCTCTAAGTCTACAAATGCTAGAAACGTAATTTGCCTTTCCTTAATCTTTCTTCTAAGATAAGTAGTAGGGTCAGTATTGCCTCACGTGTTCCAATATTTCTACGGAATCCAAACTGATATTCTTTGAGGTTGGCTTCCACCAGTTTTTCTATTCGTCTGTAAAGAATTGGCAATAGTATTTTGCAGCTGTGACTTATTAAATTGATAGTTGGGTAATTTTCACATCTATGATGTATAATATAATTTAGATGTGGAAACCTTTAATTTCAGGTTCATTGTACATTGCAGCAACTGTGGGACTGAAAATTGCTCCTTGACAAGTGGGAAGAACAGACAACAAGATGAGTTATATATACAGGGTGGTCCATTGATTGTGACCGGGCCAAATATCTCACGAAATAAGCGTCAAACGAAAAAACTACAAAAAACGAAACTTGTCTAACTTCAAGGGGGAAACCAGATGACGCTGTGGTTGGCCCACTAGATGGCGCTGCCATAGGTCAAACGGATATCAAATGCGTTTTTTAAAAATAGGATCCCCCATTTTCTATTACATATTCGTGTAGTACGTAAAGAAATATGAATGTTTTAGCTGGACCACTTCTTTCACTCTGTGATAGATGGCGCTGTAATAGTCACAAACACATGGCTCACAATTTTAGACAAACAGTTGGTAACAGGTAGGTTTTTTAAATTAAAATGCAGGATGTAGGTACGTTTGAACATTTTATTTCGGTTGTTCCAATGTGATACATGTACCTTTGTGAACTTATCATTTCTGAGAACGCATGCTGTTACAGCGTGATTACCTGTAAATACCACATTAATGCAATAAATGCTCAAAATGATGTCCGTCAACCTCAATGCATTTGGCCATACGTGTAACGACATTCCTCTCAACGGCGAGTAGTTCGCCTTCCGTAATGTTCGCACATGCATTGACAATGCGCTGACGCATGTTGTCAGGCGTTGTCGGTGGATCACGATAGCAAATATCCTTCAACTTTCCCCACAGAAAGATATCCGGAGACGTCAGATCCGGTGAACGTGCGGGCGATGGTATGGTGCTTCGACGACCAATCCACTTGTCATGAAATATGCTAATTAATACCGCTTCAACCGCACGCCAGCTACGTGCCGGACATCCATCACGTTGGAAGTACATCGCCATTCTGTAATGCAGTGAAACATCTTGTTGTAACATCGGTAGAACTTTACATAGGAAATTAGCGTACATTGTATCATTTAAGGCCGGCCGGAGTGGCGGAGCGGTTAAAGGCGCTACAGTCTGGAACCGCATGACCGCTACGGTCGCAGGTTCGAATCCTGCCTCGGGCTTGGATGTGTGTGATGTCCTTAGGTTAGTTAGGTTTAAGTAGTTCTAAGTTCTAGGGGACTTATGACCACAGCAGTTGAGTCCCATAGTGCTCAGAGCCATTTGAACCATTTAGATTGCCATCGATAAAATGGGGCACAATTGCCCTTCCTCCCATAATGCCGCACCGTAGATTAACTCGTCAACGTCGCTGATGTTCCACTTGTCGCAGCCATCGTGGATTTTCTGTTGCTCAATAATGCATACTATGCCGGTTTACGTTTCCGCTGTTGGTAAATGACGCTTCGTCGCTAAATAGAACGCATGCAAAAAATCTGTTATCGCCCCGTAATTTCTTTTGGCCCAGTGGCAGAACTCTACACGACGTTCTAAGTCGACGCCATGCAATTCCTGGTGCATAGAAATATGGTACGGGTGCAATCGATGTTGATGTAGCATTCTCAACACCGACGTTTTTGCGATTCCCGATTATCTCGCAATTTGTCTGCTACTGATGTGCAGATTAGCCGCGATAGCAGCTAAAACACCTACTTGGGCATCATCAATTGTTGCAGGTCGAACACTTCCTGTTTCCTTAAATAACGTAACTATCCGGCGAACGGTCCGGACACTTGGATGATGCCGTCCAAGATACCGAGCAGCATACATAGCACACGCCCGTTGGGCATTTTGATCACAATAGCCACACATCAACAAAATATTGACCTTTTCCGCAAATGGTAAACGGTCCATTTTAACACGGGTAATGTATCACGAAACAAATACCGTCCGCACTGGTGGAGTGTTACGTGATACCACGTACTTATACGTTTGTGACTATTACAGCGCCATTTATCACAAAGCGGAAAAAGTGGTCCAACTAAAACATTCATGTCTCTTTACGTACTACATGAATAGGTAATAAAAAATGGGGTTCCTATTTAAAACAAAAACGCAGTTGATATCCGTTTGACCTATGGCAGCGCCATCTAGCGGGCCAACCATAGCGCCATCTGGTTTCCCCCTTCAAGCTAGACGAGTTTCATTCTTTATAGTTTTTTCGTTTGATGCTTATTTCATGAGATATTTGGCCCGGTTGCTATCAATGGACCATCCTGTATATATATCACCACACGTTCAGCTGCTAAAATTTCAGATGCGGACAGAATGCAGTTGACATTGCCACTGGATGAAAATGATATCATCCATACATAGGGAGCTTTCTCAATGGCTGTTCCATTTTAATGGTTGGTGCAATACTGGGCTATGAGTGGGAGATGTGAATATGTGTTTCGTTGCGTGTGTGCTTCGAAGGTCTCTGTTTGACCAAGTAGCATGGTTTAAGGTGGAGTTGAAAAATTTGATTGCATGGTAAAATATTGAGATGTGATCTAGATATGTGTATTGATTTAGAAGCTCTCTGACTGGCCGAGGGGTGTAGCTTAAGAAGGAGTAGAAAAAAATGGTGCCAAGCTGGGATGCATAGAGACTGGCAGTTTCTTTTCAGTAGTTGATAAAATACTGGGCTGTGATTATAGGAGAGGGTATGGGAAGGCAGGGAGAAGGGTAACGGGAGGTGAATGTGGGCGTGGCTTAGGAAGTGGATCCTCTTGGGTGCTAGTTGTGCAGTGTGTATCCAGAAAGTACTTTGCTTTCCTACTGAAAGGCGCTAGGCCTTACTATCTATCAACTTCGAAGTTTATACAGCAATAGCTTGTGATGTCACCTGACATTAATGTGCATTACTGCAGTTGCTTTACATTTGAATACCCAAAATAAAACACCCTGTTTTAAAGAGCCTTTTATACCTATAATTCAAGATCAACTGTTCTCACTTACGAACAAAGAGAGCAACACCAGTACAATGCCGTTTCTATCAACACAAGATAGGAAGGAATGGATTCAGCTCTAGGCATAACAGTATTTACCATGAAATATCACAATTAAAAATAAATGTTTAAATTTCATATAGAATAATTTTACAGTGACATTATATTTCAGTTAGATTACCAAAATCACAATAATGTGAAATGTTGAAAACATTGAAGTATACTGTTGGGCTTTGACTGTCTTTTACATAAAAATTAGTCCCTTTATGACCAGGTGCAGGTCGTATTACAACATCAGTGCTGAAACGTGAATAAAGTTTTTTGCACATTTAATATTTAGCAAGTATATTGTTACAGTTAATAATTTTTCTTGTTCGTGTCCTGCGGCGGTACTGCTGTATGCTTGTTCCACTCCTCTTGATGAGGACGAGCTGCAGGAGATCGAGCGTTTGTGCTGATACTGTAGTCCACACAATTCTATTTGATTCGTGGTTCCTGGTGGAAGCTGGCATAGTCATTTTGATCAAGCTAATCTATGGTACAAATAGATAGCTTCAGTACAAAATCACACCGTGCAAAAAAATCAATCGGTCTTCAGGAGACACTTCGATAGTATCTAGTAACACCACCTCTGATCTAACTAATTGCCTCTCTTCGGCAAGGAAGAGAATCAAAAGCTTCTTGACGTATGATACATCCGTTGGAAGTGACATATTGATTTGATCCAGTAGAAATATGAGACTGCAGGAATGTTGGTTGTTACAATCACTCTCCCAGATATTTTCTAGGGGATTAAGATCAGATGATTTAGTAGGCCAGTCGAGATTAGAGAAAATGACGTGGTACCTGTATGTTCATCAAAACAGGAATATATGGGTGCAGCGATGTGAACTCGGCTGTTCCCTTCTTACAAGAAGAGAGTGTCCACAGCGTATTCATCATGAAAATGTAGAGGCAGGGGCAACATTTGATCGCCAAGAAAATTGAAATAAACATCCTGGTTCATGTTCATAGTAATCTGAGTAAGTTTTCCCAAGTGTTGATACGAAAGAAACAGCCAAAACGTCAGAGAACCATGTCAGACCTAGACAACAACGTCCACACATTGTGAAGTAAACACTGGATTGGGCTGTCGGTGCATTAGATGCCTTCCGTTATATGAAAAGATGCAAAACCGTGATTCGTTGGATCATGTACACGTGTCCAGTCAGATAATGTCTGGTCTGTGTTGTGTGACACCTTGAAGACGTACGTGCCGCTGTGAGAAAACGCCATTTCGAGATACCAGACTCCAGATGTCCCTTGCACACAGTCCACTTCGCAATGATCGCTCAGAAACTGTTTTAAATGAACCTGCGTTCACTGAAAACTGTAATTCCTATTGGCTTTGAAACCCGTTACCATTGACAAGGCGTTACTCTTTATTCCTGAAGCCTGTCGGTTACTATATTTGTGCAACCACAGTTCTTACACCGCCTTCGACGGCTGCGAGTGGTACATCCCTCCTACGAGACACCTTGGACACTCCACACTGATACACAAGCAAATCTGTCAACTTTGTTCCCAGTTTGGTCATAGCATGTCCAAACACGATAGCCCCTTTTTGTTATTTCGTCATGTCTCCCTACAACCGACTGGAACATGCACACCACTTCACTACCAAGAATTACGTCACCTTTGGGCAGTCCCATGACTGTCTGGTACAAGTTCCACACAGCCTACAGCGCTCAAAAGCGACCAGCGTGCTGTTTTAAGTGGCTGAGTAATTTTTTGTCTGTAAACTTACTGAACGCACATGGACACAGTCTGGACAATTCGATATCCTTGTGGACAGGTCAACATCATGCTGGCCAACATGGTGCTCACCAACTCGGACGAGCACTTCTCGCGGCCCTCCGAGTTCATTCCCGAGCGGTGGCTCAAGGACGACGACTCTGCCCAGACGGCGCACCCATTCGCTTTCATGCCGTTCGGCTTTGGCCCCAGGATGTGCATCGGTCGCAGGTTCGCCGAGCTCGAGATCTACACCTTATTGGCCAGGGTAAGTAGTCTGTGCTCGACCTTGAAGAGCCTGGCGTCGCTTCTACCTTCGACTGGTCAAGTAGGTCCCTTTCCTTCACTTGGCCCACGCTGCTACTAACTCCTGCCCTCTTTCAATGTCTGGGTGTCGAGAACACCTATGGGAATTCTGGCCTTTTCTCCGAGATCTTTTGATATGCGCTTGGACTCAAGTACATCCACCAAACTGCATCCTTTTTAAGTTTCCTTTCCTATATGTAACCATAAACATCACCCACTTCCACATTTTCCAACTAACTACAGATGTAGTCTAACGATATGTCCATTGACAAATGCTTTGTGTTCTCTGACATTTCTAAAACTTCCCTTCTTTGTATGCTCACGAGACTGTTTTCCTCTCTGTTGACGGCCACTGTGGCCGAGCGGTTCTAGGCACTTCAGTCCGGAACCGCGGTGCTGCTACGGTCGCAGGCTCGAATGCTACCTCGGGCATGGAAGTGTGTGATGTCCTTAGGTTAGTTACGTTTAAGTAGTTCTAAGTCTAAGAGACTAATGATTTCAGATGCTAAGTCCCATAATGCTTAGAGCCATTTGAATCATCCTCTCTGTTCACGCCACCTTTCACTCGTCCCAACAATTCCTCCAACACCATTGCAACAGTTGTAGCTCGTGGTGTAACCAGTGGTACCTCTCCATCAGTCCTGAAATTCCGCTGTGGTCATTCAGTTATGCTTCTAGGGCCTCGCACTAAGTGATATACAGGGTGAACCCATGAGTGTGGCTTCGCAACGCTGTAAATGCCGGTAATATGCAATCAACAAAATGTGCTACATAAAACACAGAGAAATTCAACAACCTTCGGAGAAAGTACATACACTCTCATCTGTTTGCCATTTCTGTGGGAACGGCTCAGCATAATGCTGTTGTGCCCCTCTTCCATTGCATTCGGTAAAACTATATACGAGTTTGAACAGTTCTCGGGTATCCGACAGGGTAGCGTCATAATTTCTCCACAATATTTCGGCAGACGTACACGCTCCCATCGTCAAGTGGTTCCTGAGGAATGCTGTGCTGTTCCTCTCGGCACCCTATATATACTAGCCGTTACTGCCTCCACCGTTCCTCTCCTGGTGTCTTTGGTGCGGCCGGCGCGGCGGCTACCGGACGTGGTGGAGGAAGCGGCACCCGGGTCTGAACTGGGGTCTGCAGTCCCCTGCTGCCGCCGTCGGGGGCGGTCCTCGATCTCTGGGACCGCATCTTTCTCTCCAGGTTGAGTGCAGGGTTCCAAGCCTGACTAAGTTGAAGGCCGCTGTCTTTATTAATTAGATCGTCCTGTAGTCGGATTTCGTTGGCCTCTTTAGTAACGCAGTCCCAGAAGTAGGAGGACTGACACAGTATTTTTGTTTTTTCAAAGTCCATAGTATGGCCAGTCTTTATACAATGGTCAGCCACGGCTGATTTAGTGGCCTGGCGTAATTCGTCGAATTTTGCACTGGTGTGCAGATATTTTCACACATTCACAGATAAACGGGGGGTTATAAATCAAATAAAGTGTAATTACTTTGCAACGAGCCACTGGATATCACCGGTTCCTGCTGAACAACATCCAAATTTTTCTCAGTGGATATCGCTTCAGCTCAGTAGATGTGCCGGATGCATGTTCTGAATAGTTTCTCACATGCCATTTGTTAATTTACAGTATAGGATACGTCTAATCTGACGTATATGCCCACAGCTCCTGCCCATCGAGATGCGCTAAGTATCCATTACAAAAGTTAGTTCTGCATTGGTATGTATTGGTTGTTTAAATTCGCTGTACGTGTTGTTTACAACGAGGATTAACCATGTGACATTGAAGGCAAGTCTATTTCTTCATAATTTCGAAGTCTGGTTTCTTGAATCAAAGACTTACTGTTGAAGATTGGATATTAGCAGTGTAAACTTTGCGTCTCCTTCTTTCTTTTTCCTTTTTCCTTGGATATGTTCTACGGATCGGAGCGTGGAATGTCAGATCCCTTAATCGGGCAGGTAGGTTAGAAAATTTAAAAAGGGAAATGGATAGGTTGAAGTTAGATTTAGTGGGAATTAGTGAAGTTCGGTGGCAGGAGGAACAAGGCTTCTGATCAGGAGACTACAGGGTTATAAACACAAAATCAAATAGGGGTAATGCAGGAGTAGGTTTAATAATGAATAGGAAAATAGGAATGTGGGTAAGCTACTACAAACAGCATAGTGAACGCATTATTGTGGCCAAGATAGATACGGAGCCCACACCTACTACAGTAGTACAAGTTTATAAGCCAACTAGCTCTGCAGATAACGAAGAAATTGAAGGAATGTATGATGAAATAAAAGAAATTATTCAGATAGTGAAGGGAAACAAAAATTTAATAGTCATGGGTGACTGGAATTCGAGTGTAGGAAAAGGGAGCGAAGGAAACATAGTAGGTGAATATGGATTGGGGCTAAGAAATGAAAGAGGAAGCCGTCTGGTAGAATTTTGCACAGAGCACAACATAATCATAGTTAACACTTGGTTTAAGAATCATGAAAGAAGGTTGTATACGTGGAAGAACCCTGGAGATACTAAAAGGTATCAGATAGATTATATAATGGTAAGACAGAGACTTAGGAACCAGGTTTTAAATTGTAAGACATTTCCAGGGGCAGATGTGGACTCTGACCACAATCTATTGGTTATGACCTGTAGATTAAAACTAAAGAAACTGCAAAAAGGTGGGAATTTAAGGAGATGGGACCTGCATAAACTGAAAGAACCAGAGGTTGTACAGAGTTTCAGGGAGAGCATAAGGGAACAATTGACAGGAATGGGGGAAAGAAATACAGTAGAAGAAGAATGGGTAGCTTTGAGGGATGAAGTAGTGAAGGCAGCAGAGGATCAAGTAGGTAAAAAGACGAGGGCTAGTAGAAATCCTTGGGTAACAGAAGAAATATTGAATTTAATTGATGAAAGGAGAAAATATAAAAATGCAGTAAATGAAGCAGGCAAAAATGAATACAAACGTCTCAAAAAAGAGATCGACAGGAAGTGAAAAATGGCTAAGCAGGGATGGCTAGAGGACAAATGTAAGGATGTAGAGGCTTATCTCACGAGGGGTAAGATAGATGATACTGCCTAGAGGAAAATTAAACAGACCTTTGGAGGAAGGGGAACCACTTGCATGAATATCAAGAGCTCAGATGGAAACCCAGTTCTAAGCAAAGAAGGGAAAGCAGAAAGGTGGTAGGAGTATATAGAGGGTCTATACAGGGGCGATGTTCTTGAAGACAATATTATGGAAATGGAAGAGGATGTAGATGAAGATGAAATGGGAGATATGATTCTGCGTGAAGAGTTTGACAGAGCACTGAAAGACCTGAGTCGAAACAAGGCCCCCGGAGTAGACAACATTCCATTGGAACTCCTGACGGCCTTGGGAGAGCCAGTCCTGACAAAACTCTACCATCTGGTGAGCAAGATGTATGAAACAGGCGAAATACCCTCAGACTTCAAGAAGAATATAATAATTCCAATCCCAAAGAAAGCTGGTGTTGACAGATGTGAAAATTACCGAACTATCAGTTTAATAGGTGACAGCTGCAAAATACTAACACGAATTCTTTACAGACGAATGGAAAAACTAGTAGAAGCCAACCTCGGGGAAGATCAGTTTGGATTCCGTAGAAACACTGGAACACATGAAGCAATACTGACCTTACGACTTATCTTAGAAGAAAGATTAAGGAAAGGCAAACCTACGTTTCTAGCATTTGTAGACTTAGAGAAAGCTTTTGACAATGTTGACTGGAATACTCTCTTTCAAATTCTAAAGGTGGCAGGGGTAAAATGCAGGAAGCGAAAGGCTATTTACAATTTGTACAGAAACCAGATGGCAGTTATAAGAGTCGAGGGACCTGAAAGGGAAGCAGTGGTTGGGAAGGGAGTAAGACAGGGTTGTAGACTCTCCCCGATGTTATTCAATCTGTGTATTGAGCAAGCAGTAAAGGAAACAAAAGAAAAATTCGGAGTAGGTATTAAAATCCATGGAAAAGAAATAAAAACTTTGAGGTTCGCCGATGACATCGTAATTCTGTCAGAGACAGCAAAGGACTTGGAAGGACAGTTGAATGGAATGGACAGTGTCTTGAAAGGTGGATATAAGATCAACATCAACAAAAGCAAAACGAGGATAATGGAATGTAGTCGAATTAAATCGGGTGATGCTGAGGGAATTAGATTAGGAAATGAGACACTTAAAGTAGTAAAGGAGTTTTCTATTTGGGGAGCAAAATAACTGATGATGGTCGAAGTAAAGAGGATATAAATTGTAGACTGGCAATGGCAAGGAAAGCGTTTCTGAAGAAGAGAAATTTGTTAACATCGAGTATAGATTTAAGTGTCAAGAAGTCATTTCTGAAAGTATTTGTATGGAGTGTAGCCATGTATGGAAGTGAAACATGGACGATAAATAGAGAATAGAGAATAGAAGCTTTTGAAATGTGGTGCTACAGAAGAATGCTGAATATTAGATGGGTAGATCACATAACTAATGAGGAAGTATTGAATTGGATTGGGGAGAAGAGAAGTTTGTGGCACAAATTGACCATGTATGACATACTCTGAGGCATCAAGGGATCACAAATTTATCATTGGAGGGCAGCGTGGAGGGTAAAAATCGTAGAGGGAGACCAAGAGATGAATACACTAAGCAGATTCAGAAGGATGTAGGTTGCAGTAGTTACTGGGAGATGAAGAAGCTTGCAGGGGATAGAGTAGCATGGAGAGCTGCATCAAACCAGTCTTAGGACTGAAGGCCACAACAACAACAACAACAACAACAATGTTCCGTGGGGTCCAACTGGCTGTCTATTACACTTATAAAGTAAGACACAAAGGAATTTGTATCTTTACTCATAGGGGCTGCTGGATCAAAATGTCCGAAAGGACGCCATATATAGTACTTAGTATGGCTTCTCAACGCGATCCGAATTATTCTTTATCATGCGTTTCTCTGTGCTTCAAAGGTTCGTCTTGTTAACAGCGACAAGATTCTATATTCTGCACTTTCGTAGAAATGAACGAACACTGATTTATCATTTTTAAAGTAAGTATCGTTTTGAAATTTTGAGGGATGAAGTAGTGAAGGCAGCAGAGGATCAAGTAGGTAAAAAGACGAGGGCTAGTAGAAATCCTTGGGTAACAGAAGAAATATTGAATTTAATAGATGAAAGGAGAAAATATAAAAATGCAGTAAATGAAGCAGGCAACAAAGAATACAAACGTCTCAAAAATGAGATCGACAGGAAGTGCAAAATGGCTAAGCAGGGATGACAAGAGGACAAATGTAAGGATGTAGAGGATTATCTCACTAGGGGTAAGATAGATACTGCCTACAGGAAAATTAAAGAGACCTTTGGAGAAAAGAGAACCACTTGTATGAATATCAAGAGCTCAGATGGAAACCCAGTTCTAACCAAAGGAGGGAAAGCAGAAAGATGGAAGGAGTATATAGAGGGTCTATACAAGGGCGATGTACTTGAAGACAATATTGAAGAAATGGAAGAGAATGTAGATGAAGATGAAATGGGAGATACGATACTGCGTGAAGAGTTTGACAGAGCACTGAAAGAAAGACCTGATCCAAAGCAAGGCCCTGGGAGTTGACAACATTCGATTAGAAC
The DNA here is from genome assembly GCF_021461395.2 of Schistocerca americana. Taxonomy (NCBI): domain Eukaryota; kingdom Metazoa; phylum Arthropoda; class Insecta; order Orthoptera; family Acrididae; genus Schistocerca; species Schistocerca americana. The sequence goes on from NC_060122.1 coordinate 621,706,217, forward strand.
TACTGACGGCCTTGGGACGGCCAGTCCTGACAAAACTCTACCATCTGGTGAGCAAGATGTATGAGACAGGCGAAGTACCCTCAGACTTCAAGAAGAATATAATAATTCCAATCCCAAAGAAAGCAGGTGTTGACAGATGTGAAAATTACCGTACTATCAGTTTAATAAGTCACAGCTGCAAAATTCTAACACGAATTCTTTACAGACGAATGGTGAAACTGATAGAAGCCGACATCGGGGAAGATCAGTTTGGATTCCGTAGAAATATTGAAACACGTGAGGCAATACTGACCTTACGACTTATCCTAGAAGAAAGATTAAGGAAAGGCAAACCTACGTTTCTAGCATTAGTAGACTTAGAGTAGGATTTTGACAATGTTGATTGGAATACTCTCTTTCAAATTCTGAAGGTGGCAGGGGTAAAATACAGAGAGCGAAAGGCTATTTACAATTTGTACAGAAACCAGATGGCAGTTATAAGAGTCGAGGGGTATGAAAGGGAATCAGTGGTTGGGAAGGGAGTGAGACAGGGGTGTAGACTCTCCCCGATGTTATTCAATCTGTATATTGAACAAGCAATAAAGGAAACAAAAGAAAAGTTCGGAGTAGGTATTAAAATCCATGGAAAAGAAATAAAAACTTGGAGGTTCGCCGATGACATTGTAATTCTGTCAGAGACAGCAAAGGACTTGGAAGGGCAGTTGAATGGAATGGACAGTGTCTTGAAAGGAGGATATAAGATGAACATCAACAACAGCAAAACGAGGATAATGGAATGTAGTCGAATTAAATCGGGTGATGCTGAGGGAATTAGATTAGGAAATGAGACACTTAAAGTAGTGAAGGAGTTTTGCTAATTGGGGAGCAAAATAACTGATGATGGTCGAAGTAGAGATGATATAAAATGTAGACTGGCAATGGCAAGGAAAGCGTTTCTGAAGAAGAGAAATTTGTTAACATCGAGTATAGATTTAAGTGTCAGGAAGTCGTTTCTGAAAGTATTTGTGTGGAGTGTAGCCATGTATGGAAGTGAAACATGGACGATAAACAGTTTGGAGAAGAAGAGAATAGAAGCTTTTGAAATGTGGTGCTACAGAAGAATGCTGAAGATTAGATGGGTATATCACATAAGTAATGAGGAGGTATTGAATAGAATTGGGGAGAAGAGGAATTTGTGGCGTAACTTGACGAGAAGAAGGGAACGGTTGGTAGGACATGTTCTGAGGCATCAAGGGATCACAAATTTAGCATTGGAGGGCAGCGTGGAGGGTAAAAATCGTAGAGGGAGACCAAGAGATGAATACACTAAGCAGATTCAGAAGGATGTAGGTTGCAGTAGGTACTGGGAGATGAAGAAACTTGCACAGGATAGGGTAGCATGGAGAGCTGCATCAAACCAGTCTCAGGACTGAAGACCACAACAACAACATGCAGTAGAAGTTGGTGACACCTTCCAAGAGAGTGACTGATGAAGATAATTTTGTCCTTGAAAGGTCCAACACAACAATTGGGTGCAATATAACAAGTGAGCTTAACAGATAAACGAAACAACAGTGACTATACAAAGTAAATATTTTTAACAGGGTAAGTCAAACTACAGTACACGAAATAAATAATGGGGAAAGTGTGTGAAAGGGGTAATTTATAAAGTGGTTTCGATGGGGTTATTAGCAGTATCTGCAGTAGGGCGAGTAAGGGAATGGCATGTAACCATTCAGTGCTAACTGCAGACAAGTTAGTAATTTGCATTATTTCGAAGTAGTCATCTTCCGTCCTTTGTGAATATTATGTAAGACATCATGTTGCACCTTGTAACTGTGGCCTTCTTAAAGCAGATTGTCTGCAAAAATAGAGTCTCCTTTTCTAAGTCTCCAAACTTTTTGGTTTTTCTTCTGGTGGGTAGTTTCTGTCCCGTCAAAGTAGCCTTTATAGAGTTTGCTACAATTAGAAGAGATTTTTTATTTACTACTCTTTTCTAAAGCTGAATTAAGTTTTTGACATTGGACAAAAAGTGTCCGATAGTGCTGTGCAAACGAAACGGTGTTTTATAATTCGTGGATTTAAGCTATCTGGCTACATTCAAAGAAAGTTTTTCTAAATATGGAAACGTGCACCATTTATTAAGGTCTTGAGGTGATGGGCCCAGTACAGATAAGGAAGAGGGCAGACATGTTGTTTTTTCGTACATTATGGAGTCCAGAAAGGCAGGAGTGTAGATATTGTTTGATGCTATTTGTTTGATTGTATTTAATTCAGTTTGGAAGTTGTCATCCCTCTTGAGGGTGGAAATTAGACGTTGTATCATTGAATGAGAGACATCATATTTCTGGGTCACTGGATGTTGAGAATGTCAGTGGTCATAGGATTTCTATAAGTTTTGAAAGTATGTATGTGCTCACTGATACCTGTGGTTAGGTCTACATGATTTGTGGTGTTACCCCCCACCCCTTCAAACTGCATTGTGAATTGATAGTTTCGTCCTTAGAATTTAGCTGTTTGAGGAATGTTTGGAGTTGTCTGGTTTCACAGTCATAACAATGGGTGGAGCCCAAATTTGACTGATTAACTGAAATTTAACCTGCATTTAAAGTGTACAAACAGACAGAGAAAAGAATATTAAGCCTATATTTGACAGAAAAGTTTGAACTAATGTTCAGTATGGGATGAAGCATAAATTAAAAAGAAAAGCTACAAAAGGAAGTCACTATAGGGTCGAGACGAGAGAGAGAGAGAAATACCAGAAATGGGAAGTAAAGTGGAGCGTGATGCAGTGTTATCTAGCCTGTAGACCGTGTTATACAACGGCGATTGGCGGTTGTGTCTCGATAGTGTGACTCATGTACTTCATTTATGTCTCACAAATGGTAAGCGTCACACTCGATTTTGAAAGGTTCTCGTAACTTTAACGCTGTAAGTCCTTAGGGCCAAACGTTCGGCAACATGGCATCCACCAAGAAATGTTCTGTTGTGGACAATGATCTCGAAGACGCTACGTATTGACTGCTCCAGGACACCAATAAAAGTGAGGCTGAGTGAAACTGCTGGGACCTATTTAGAAACTCGATCAGGCTGTTCCTGCAAAAAGCTATGTCAGTCTTACAAGCGAGTTCTGAGGTAACTCTCCAGACCCTTTAGCTTGCCATTACCTGATTGGTCCTAACCGCCAACTATCTCCCTGGTTTATTCCTTCGCTCCTGGAATCCTTCAAATCGGAAACCCCCTACAACAATGACCGCCAACTTGGAAACCACCAATAATTTACAATTAGAAAGACGTTGTAACCTAACCAATTTTATCCAGAGTTACTCCTGCACAGAGAGACTGGTGACATGTAATGACATGTAATTCCTGTCACATTTTCATATCGGCGATACGGAGGAAACTGGGAGGCGACGTTTTTTATTTTGAATTTCTATGTTAATTCTGTAACGAAATAAATGAAGTATCACAAGAATCTGAGAATCAAGACGGTGATTAAAACTGTGTAAATTTGCTGGAGAGTATACAGGGTATCTCTCCTGAGAGTGTCAGGCGCATTTTCTCTGGTGTTTCAGCAGAGATTTCCAGTTTAGATTTTGCATTGTGTAGCTGGAGTTGACCTAAACAATTAATGCTCATCAAATATTTCATGTGACGCCCAGTGTCAATAGAAAGCCTTGGTTCATTTCCGGTTACAAACAAAATTATTTTTAAAGCCGAATTTTACATGCCCATTCTTTAGAATGGTTTCACATTAGTCTAGTGTGGTATTCGTTTTATTGATAGATATAAACAGGGACATAAAAACTCGATCAATAACCAGTACTGCTGTTGGGACAGCACCGCCATTCGTTAGCACTGATGTGTTTATCAACTCATCTTTACACTGAATTCCTGACGCACTGATGTATAACCAGAGTGCTGTGTGTGGTTTTGCAACCATCCACCATGCAGGCACGAAAACATTCTGTAGATTTCTGCTAGGGATGCATATCTGACAAGTTTGAAACGCTCCAGCAAGTAAACGCCTAGTGGATATATGACAGTAGAAGTTGGAGACCAGAAATAGGTCCACTCCATTCTATCTATCTATCATGGAATCTGTTATTTAGAAATTTAGGGACCTTTACACTGGAATGAGGATGAACTCCAAGAAAATTTCAAATAAGAAATAGTATCATTTGGTATGTTGGTACATTCACTCTTATGTGTTCCCCTTTATTACTGTGCTATGAAGAGTTGTAGAAAATGGGCTCTTTTATTGGAATAAAGCATTTCTGGACGTAGGTGCACGTAACATATTTTAATTTTCTGTTGTATCAGAAACGTGTTCTAGATGCTTGCTCGTAGTCATTTAGAATTAAAAATTGTGTAAAACGATGGTTCATTGAAAGTGATGACTGATCAGGTTTGTTGTTGCTTAACACAAGTATTAATTTGATTGACTCCTGTCTGGATTGCGTGACACTAATAGTTGTACATGCACTGTCGGCTTTTGTCTACATTTGTCTATATTTGTCCGCTTCTTTATGCCTGCTTGTTTGCGCTTTCAACTGTGTGGGTTTAACTTTGTTCACAAATGATGTTGTACCTTAAATGGTGCATACACAGCTGTTGTATGTTCTTTTAATTTATTATGTTAGTATTTTTGACAGATCAGAAGATATGCAACAGTGATGTTAATTAATGACTTAGGCTTTAAAAAGAATGTTGTCAAAGTACACGAATAAAGTAGTTCAGTTAGCTTTAATTTTTATCCTTAATCCTTCATCTGCTCAGATTTTTCTTTCTTCTCTGCTCATGTTGAATTTCGTTTCCGTATACTTGGATATTTTGTCTTCGAAGTATTCTTAATTCTTCATTTTATAAGTGTTTTGTCCTGTCTTCCATTTTTTGCTGATTATTCCAATGTCTGCAAAGGTATTCACACAGTTTCCTAGGCCAGTTGCGTATCCCTTTTAATTTTTTAATCTAGTGTATGATTTTTCTTGTCAGTCTTCAACAAATCATCTTTTAATAGTGTCCATACAACATTAGTCTACATGTTACAATTTCATCTATAACTTTTTGCTACATATTTTCATATGTATGTCTTAGTTCTTGATTTAAATGTTTATACTGTTGTTCTATTTCCTAACGTCTTCTCACAATCGTTCTGTCCTTTTTCTTGATTTCTTCATTTTGTTTTACTGATACTAAAATTATAGTCTCTGAGGGATGTTTGCATTCTGCCCAAATTGCTGTCTTACAATGATGAATTGTGATTATAGGGAATTATTCTTTACTGTTAATGAAGTACTAGGTACGTCTTCATAATCTTACTCTGATAACTTTCTCACCCCTATTAATGATTTAGATTTCTCCAAAATACCTAATTTTTATGTTCTCCTTATATTTTCGTACTTTGTGGTTAATTATGGTGGTGTAGTCTTGTTTGTCGTCGACCCTGGTTTGTCAAAGAAGACTTGTAACCTGTTTATTTTGCCGTTTGTTCAAGTATCCCTAATTATTTCCCTGCTACCTCTACACTTCCTGCTGGAACTCTTAAACACGTACGCTAAACAGTCAAACCTGACAGTGACCTTTTTCTACCAATTTGTAATCAACTTTTGACGTACCGTTCTGCTAATTTTTCCCTTGACTTTCCGATAATTTTTTTTTTCAAATGTTATGATGAATAGGACTCGACTACATAGATGCTGGGCGCAAAAACTGTGCACCAATTAAAAGTTTAATACTCGGTGTTATGAGGTCATCAGGAATTGCAAGGTTTAGGGGGTGGTGAACGGGTGATCACAGGCGATGTTACAATTTTTTTGCTCGCATCTGTTTCCAGGTTGTGCGCCGCTTCAACCTGGAATTTGATGGCGAGATGCGCTGGAGAACGACGGTGCTGCATGTGCCAGTGACACCGCTCACCCTTAAGGTCACTGAAAGGGAGCAGTAGCTGTGACGCCACACCCACACCCAGCTGTTGCTGTGCAGCTGAATCACACACCTGTACTGACTGCCATTAACGCTGTGCAACAGTATTCACTGTATTCGTTTCTCAGTGTTTAAATGCGATTTTTCATAGCTTTATGTCAGCCCCAAAGTCGGGAAATGAAATTGATCTTACTTTTATTTCAATGAATATAACCATATTTACATCTTACATTTTGACAAATATAAGGTTGTATACTTTTATATTTCTTATTTGTGAAAAGAAAGAAGAGCAACAATTAGTGGTATTAACAGAAGTGATGTTGACTGTTATACTATGTCACAATATGTTATTGTGAATGTTGATTACTGTATGATAATCAAAATATATCTTTTGGTTACATATGAAATAACTATAATGTCCAGTGTTTTACAAATTCAATATATTTGAAGAATGCCATAATGTATAAGTAAAAATCTGCTTCTGAGACATATTTTTACTGTTAAGAGTAGAAAATCACCTTCAGCCGATCTTTGTACATGCACAAAACCTACAAGGTAACGTTATCTGGAATATTGTGCAAATAATTTCTCATGTTTCAGAAAATAATTTCAACTGATATCGTTATAGTAAACGTTTGCAGTAGAGGAAACTTTTGGGTCAAATACATAAAAAAACTTTTGTGAACATGGAAAAAAATCATATCTGTTATATGCTTGAGTCACAGAATCATCAATTGCAGACAACATGACATAACAAATCTGTCAAATATGTTCTTACAATTGCCAAAGTCGCAGTGAAACTGACAGATGGATTGGTTGATGTCTGCTTACATAAGCAGTTTAGTGAATACCTATAATGTAAAAGTTCATTCAAGCAGTTACATGTTACGGTTGTGTACAGGGTTTTGATCACATAACTACATTTGTAAAGCTCAACCGAAGATGACTTTGTGATCGAAATTAGTCCCAACAATAAAGAATACTAGTAATGACCCAGAATTACCTGGTATATTTATGTCAATCTTACCTTATATATGGGAAGGTATGGAATTTTCCTATGTTGCTTGCGACAGCGCTGTTTGTTGATTACACAAGAAAGTCAACTCACATTTTATGAATTTTACCACACAACATACCCCTGTCCTGGAGTGTCGAGTAATGTCTTTTGACAAGAAACACTGTAATAAAAACTAGCCACACTAAACGGTCATCAGTGTGCACAATGTTTTCGTTCCAAGTCTAACTAACATACCAAATAAGCGAAAATCATTGCATGATAACTCTATATATTGTCATTTTTATGTACAGCTGTACGCCACAAAGTCTTTATTTATTTGTAATTTTCCTCATAAATCATGGAACCAAACACATTCTGTACTAAGTCATTCACATGTACAGCACAACCACTCACTGGCAGCCAGATCAACGTTTTTATCCTGATCTGATATCAAAAATACACACAAATTTGAACAGCTAGAAAGCTTTCACAATACTTTGCAAATGTTAAAATCGGACTGTAAGTTCCTGATTACAATCGTGTCGCATGCCACCCTCTCACCCTCATTACTGAAGATGCTACAGATGTCTTTCCTCAACAGCATGTGCTTACTGATAGTGTCATATACATACGGAGATTGTTTGAAATTTCGTTAGACACTACGGAACTATGCCGGAATGAACAAATCATATAGTACTCTAGCTGTAGCGCGCCCGGCTAGCCGTTCGGTCTAATGCACTGCTTCCCGAGCGGGAAGGCGTGCCAGGGACCGGCACGAATCCGCCCGGCGCATTTATGTCGAGGTCCGGTGTGCCGGCCAGGCTGTGGATGGTTTTTAAGTCGGTTTTCTATCTACCTCGGCGAATGCGGGCTGGTTCCCCTTACTCCGCCTCAGTTACATTATGTCGGCGATTGCTGCGCAAACACTGTCTCCACGTAAGTGTCCACCGTAATCACTCTACCACGCAAGCATTGGAGTTTCACTTGTCTGGAATGCGACATTCGGGGAGGGGGGGAGGGGGGGGGCGCCAGCTGCAGAACCGCACAATAACCCTGGGTTCGGTGTGGTGTGGCGGTCGGGTGAGTGGACTGCTGTAGCCTGTTGTGGGGTTGTGTACCACTGAGGGCTACGGCGAGGACGAAGCCTCTCTGTCGTTTCTAGGTCCCCAGTTCAATACATACATACATACCATAGATATAACCATGTATAAAACGAAAGTATTAGGAAACTCCTTCTCCCAACGTTGCTTTCGGTCTCTGGAACAAGCTACCTTTCAATCTGCAAAAAATTAAATACTCTTCTACTATGAAGAACAAGTTGCAGTTCTTTCTTTTGTGAACCTCATAGTTTTTACCTTAAAATACAGGGTGTGTCGAAAAGAATCTTTCGACTTTAAAAAAAATCATAACTTTTATGTTATTTGAGATATGTGTGTGAACAATGAACTGTTGGAAAGAGCAAACTCTCGAGTTTTACATGGTTCCCGCTAGGCAGCAGCAGTGTGCACCCATTTCAGTTCTAGCGAAAATGGTGTCGGGACAGCTGAAAGCGTTTTGTGTTCTACGTTTTGCACAGTCCGCGCTATTAATAACTGTTCAGCGTGACTTTCTTACTACGTATGGTGTGGACCCTTCTACAGCACAGAGCATTAGACAATGACGTGAGCAATTCCGAGAAACAGGTTGTTTGTGTAAAGGCAAATCGCCGGGCCATCCTCGAGTGTCTGGCATAGACATCGAATGCATCCGCAATAGTTTCACAAGGATGCTGTGCACCTCAAGGGGTCCATATTGAACACCTATGAAAAGGTATGGGAAAAAAACAACTTTTTGAGTTTTCTGTTCATCAAAAAGTAAAATTCGTCGTATGTGTTTATTAGTTTCATAAATATAGACGTGCCAAATCGGACGAATCTTTTTGATACACCCTGTGTATCATGTATGGTTGTTTTTTTCCCTACAATAGTAAATGAAATGCTTCCTCATCATTCCAGTTTCGCTTCTTTCTTTTCATCTCTGTTAGTCGCGCCGTCATTTCTCTCCTCTCTTCATCACTTGGCGTTATACTGCGCTTCTCTTTTCCTTCCTCTCTAAACCCTTTGAAATGCGGCTTGCACTTGATTGCCTTTGGGATCGAAAACTGGGTAAACACCTTGAACACCATTTGGACACAAATAAATTTCAAATTAACTTTATTACAATCGCCTAGTTCTATGGAAACGCAAAAATTAACAGCGCAATAAAGAAATTTCAGCTGAAGTTCAGATGTATAAATTTAAACTCTGACGCCACAGGTTAATCAATAGGCACACAAGAATGTGAATAGTTACAATTCTTCGCAAATATTAACTTCGGATTTTAAATTCTTGGCTACGATTGTGCCGCATGTCACACCCACATACTCATCACTAAGGGTGCTACGGTTATCTCAGACACCATCTCATTTTAAAACACCGCCGTAAAAAACTTTGAAATGCGTAAAATAACAACAGTTCAAATTAACACTTTACACACTATGATTGATCACAAGAGTCTTTCGTTCAAAACCAAATTGAACTATGATTGGTTGCAATCAACCCCAAGAAAACTCTTTCACAACGCACAAGTGTTCAAACGGCGAGCACAATAGACATCTTAACCAATCACCAATCACTTCAGAAAGCAAATTAAATGTGCACAAAGATTAATAGCAACTGTGACAAAATTGGGGGAACGCACATGCGCTCAAACAAAAATTAGAACATTCGCTTCAAATTACTCAACAAGTTTGGCACACATAAAATACATAATTAAGACTGATTTCAAACCTCAGCCTTTCTAATGAACATAGATGCACTAGCACCTGAAACAGAGACCTCGGCCTGAAGTCCTTTAAATCAAGACCCTAGAGATAAAAGTTAAATAATAAATGCACAAGTGCTCAAGCAACGATTATAACAAATGCTTTGAATTGAATAAGGATCAAATTCTTTAGCAAGGTGAGCTAAACCCAAAGAACTTGCACGGCAAGGTAGTAAACAAGAAACTGGATGCGCCCACCCGCTTCCTCGTATTAAGAGTACGTGGAGCACACAGAACCTAAAGTTACCAAGCCAAAGATGACAAAGCAGAGGATGACAGCTCCTGTCAACAAACACAGAAAGGAGCAAAATTTATTCACCCTATTCACAACTTACCTACATTAAATTGTCCATATAGACGAAGCAAAAGAGAAGAGTGCATTACAGAATTAGTTTATGAACTACAAGATTTAAAAGGGGAGCTCTTAAACAATATATGAATTACAGAAACCAGAAGTAGACTCTAAGGCAGGCTGAGCTGCACCGCATTCGTATTTAACAGTCCAAAACATGCTTGTCCAGCTCCGGGAAATCAAATTTATACCAGTCAGTAACACGAGGAGCAGAATATGCAGCACTGTTGAATAAAGCCACTGAAGAGGTAAAATAATTGATCGCGTAGCAAACTTCCTTGCACCAAGATCACGAAGAACGGAAGTTAACAACCAGGAACGTACCAAAGCGTGCTCACCGTAATAAGCCGGTAGAAAGCACGGGTTTACGTCGATATAAGAATCACTTTGCACAGTGGTAGAACTCCTTCGCTGCTGAAATACGCGTCATGTAGCTTCTTAAGGCCCAAGTTCCAGCTGTTCTGGACATCTCCTCCATTAGGCGCTGGCAGCCACTAATATTCATTCTGTTTCGGAGCGGCTAACAGTGAGTTAGCTGGACAGCGAGAAGTTCGCTCCTGCATGCTGCACTGTTGCCATACTTCGCGACAACAAAGTTATTCATTTAGCTGTCAGTTTTTTTCTTTTTTCTTTCCTTTTTTTATAGCAGTATAGCTTTCAATGTGTTTGTGTGAATGTTTCAGTGCGAGTAAAGAAAGGTCAGGTGACGGCAATAAACGTGAAGTGCTTCACAAGCAGATGAGGGGGATTATTTACCACATTTATGACTTTTTCAAACTTGAATTTGAAAGCAGATCTCCTGATGTTGACATCTGAAGACACAAGAACGGACTGCGGAAGCATGTGCTGTCGCCAAGAGAACTGTAAAGAGAATTGCAAGGGACAGTGTCAGAGCTGTAGGAACCGTAGAAAAAGGTGGTTTCGTGTCGCCTGGAAAGCATCGAAATCGCAAGAAACCCATAACACAAATGGATGGTTTTAACCACGGTGTTTTCAAGTGCTCCATGTGAATGGTGAATGCCCAACGTCACAAAAACTTGTTACAGTTACGCACGAGAAAACTGGCTCCAAAGGTAAGCACTTCGTCAGTGTAAGGAATTTTAAAAAAACATTTTCAATTCAGAGAAGCGAAACAGATGCAGCACGAACTACATCTCACATAAAGATTCACGATACAAGAGAAGGAGGTAGTTCAACAGCGTATTACCTTGATGAAATATTGGTCAATCAGAATCATTCCAGGAAGACCTACTGGAAAATGAGGGATGGTCCTGGCGGTTTTAAAGTTATCATAGGAATAGGTTCTTGGGTAATTATTCTGCATGCTGTCCCTTCTTCTGATTTTCTTCCTATGAGTAAACTTGTATTTAACTGTAAGGAAAACAGCAGTCACTACAATTTGGAAATGAACGCCGTCAGCTTCGTGACGTGTTCACAATTGTTGTCATACGTTTGTTTCGAAGTTTTTCATTGCCAGTTATTGTTATAGAGAAAACATGAAGTACTAACCCCAGAAAAATGGGTGTTTTTCCCTGGCTTAAAAACAAAAATATTTCACACAGAAAAAACTATGATTTTGATAAACAAGACCGTTGCAACTGTTAGAATTCATTATTGGAGAACGCGACAGGTTTCCCAAATTAAATCTGCATCTCAAGGTGCTTCGAGTTGAAATATTAAGGTTCTATTTAAACCGGATAAAGCCGTTCTCAGCATTTATATCCAGGTATTTAAAACTTCTGAAACACGAATGTGCGAGCATTTATGATGAAACTAATGAATCAATGGGACAGATGGTAACGCTTATGTCTAACAACCATTTTTATATTTCAGTTGTTTTCTGTAAGTACACATCACAAATTATGTTCCAGATCCTTTCGATTACTTATTTTAACGACAGTATTGTTATTAAGTCCTGGACTGTCCAAATATTTCTTTTTCATGTGTCATGTGTTGTGCTTAGGTAGAGGGAGAGATAGAGAGAGAGAGAGAGCGCACGCATCCGGGTGAGAGAGAGAGAGAGAGAAACAGAAACAGAGAGAATGAATGTTGAAGCAATTGCCACTGAACTACGAGTACTAACTACTTCTACTTCTCAGATGAGAAAGCTACTGGTAACTGTTAGGGTAGTCACTTGTTACTACTTTCCCTTGTGGCACTTGCTTCACCTGCCCTCCATTTGAAATGAACTAAGTTAAAATGTATGCACTATACTTACTATTTGTTAGTCATTTGATTGCTGAATTCCTTAATTTTGAACTGACAGAAATTGGGAGGCTTCAGGCTCTTAACGCTTTATGTGTGACCACTCTAATAATTATTAATAATAATAATACTCTGTACAGCGGTATAGTAGGGCTTAGACAGGGTGTCCCAGGAGGAATGACCAATTTTCAGAGATATGATAGAAACGGCCATTCGAAGCATGAAAGTCTAGTAAACGTAGGCTATGAAGTGCGTACCTTAAGAGTTGTGAGCACTATTTTTTTCATCTTCGATACTGTGAAACAAATCTCTTCTAATGCAAGCTCCTTGCTTTCCATGTTTTGGGAGGATACAGTATGGACCAAAGCATGAAAAAATTATTTAGTAGACATGGGACACAATGTATAACTTAAGCACTATGGGTATTTGGTCAGTAGGAGAGAGGTGTTTCACCCTAGCAAAGATGAACCAGTGCTCATAGCTCGTAAGATATGCTCTTTACAGCCCGTGTTTACTTGAATTTTTTTCTTGTTTCGGTCCACACTACCACCTCTCAAAATATGGAAAGGAAAGAGCCTGCAATAGAAGAAATGTATTTCACAGTATCAAAGATGAGGAAGTGCCACTAGTCTTTAAGGTATGTATTTTACAGCCTGTGTTTACTAGACTTCTTTGCTTCAGGTGATCGTTCGTATCATATCCCTGAATATTGGCCATTACTCCTGGGGTACCCTGGATATTGCTGTCGTGCTGTCAATTAGTTTATCTGTTTCGCAGTCAGCAATGAAGCAGTTTCTGGCCTCTTGCAGAAATTATCTACAACTTGGAGAAGACATTTTCATGAGATATTTAGCACTTGTTACATATATGTCACACTTGACCATGACCAGTATACACTACAAAGCATGAAGTGTTTGTGTAGTGGGTGGACTAAGTGAGAAATCTGTCATCTCCATAATGCCGGCCGGTGTGACCGAGCGGTTCTAGGCGCTTCAGTCTAGAACCGCGCGACCGCTGCGGTCGCAATTTCGAATCCTGCCTCGGGCATGGATGTGTGTGATGTCCTTAGGTTAGTTAGGTTTACGTAGTTGTAAGTTCTACGGAACTGATGACCTCAGATGTTAAGTCCCATAGTGCTCAGAGCCATTTGAACCATTTTTTTGATCTCCATGATGCTAGTAGCTGAGAAAAAATAATTATTGTTACAATGTTACAAAATTGTGACAGTAGTAAAGAACTTTTAAAAATAATTTAGATTTATGACTGAAACACAATCAAACTCTTTTCTTTTGACCCTTCAGAAAATTTCATTTTGCCCCTCATGGAGTAATTACCCCCAGGTTTGGAACCACTACTGTAGAATGTTCGACTAAGTCGACGGAGCCCCAACCTCTTCTCTTCTTGCTCCGCTTCATCACTATCAAAAAGATGTCCTTGCTGTCTTCGACCCGCCACACATCAATGACTTACCAAGTTATTTGAACCAGTATTTCGAACGCCACTATCTTGAGAAATTCTGGGAAGGAAAATGAAATGCCACGTTTAGCAACATTCGCAGTAGAACTCCATGTGCCGACTAAAGCGCGTAAGAAGAAAACGGAAGTTGAAACATATCACCTTTGTAATGCTGATCTTGGTAACTGCAATCTATAGACTAAGGAAATATCTAAAATTTTGAGAGTACGGCTGATCAGTTTATTTCATGCCTTTTAATAATTTTCCTTGTTTTCTTAAATTCTTATTCTGGTCTAATTTTTACTATGCTTCAAATATTTCTTATATTGTTACGGGAGAAATTTATTTCTTCTTGTAAGATCCTAAATATAAGAGTGCTAACATAGTGGACTCGAATTCGGGAAGATGGTGGTTATAATCATCATCTAGCCTGTCAGATTCCAGTTTTTCGTGATTTTCGAAAATGGTTTAAAGCTAATACCGGGTTGGTTAATTTGAAATGGGCACAACGGTCTTCCTATACTATCGTTCCTCAATTGGAGTCTGTGCTCTGTCTCTAATGACGTAATTGTAGACGGGACGTTAAACTACAGTGTTTTTCTTTCTTGAATAATACGTTGGTTTTATTAACATTGTGGTTAGAATTCTACAGTTCAGTTGGTAATGTGATTTAATCCTCTAATGATCCATGTCACTTGATACATTTTTGCAGTGTATTCTGATTCTATTTGTAGCCCGTTGTGTAGGAGCATTTCATCTGTTTACATTTATTGCTTTTTTAGGACAACAATTTTCAAAGTAGTCGCTTACGTCTACGATACAGAAAGTGTTACACTTTTCATTAATGATAAGAGGGTTGTGTATACCTTTCAAACATGTATTTTGTAATTACAACTTCCTTTTTGATTTATTGATCTTGTGCTTTAATTCTGAGTATTTACATAGTTGCTTTTCAATCTGGATATGTCATAAAATATTAACAGTGAAAGTGCTCTTGTTGTAAATTCTGTGATGGATAGTCAGATCATATGAAATGGAAAGGGACTTACCGTTTATTACCTAGCATTCATTTGTAGCTTTCAAACATGGGGCCTGAATTCTATTCCGTTTACACTGTAGTCTAGTATAACTGACTTCAGCTTTATGTCATGATTTTCTATCTAAAATAACAAAGCAGCTAGGAAATAAAGCCTCCTACATACTCTTTAGGCGTTGTACTAAATATTTGAAGTATTTATTCTGAGTTCATACTGACAACATCTGAGGGTTACAAAGATTAAAATCACACATTTACCTGGCATCAATCCCTTGAGCTTTCTCCATTTTGAAACTATATTAATCAATAGCCTATTGGTGCTGCCATCTGCAGTCACTGAAATAAAGCAAGTACGTAGCACTCGTTGACCAGAGATAATAAAAGAAGGCTTTATATCTGTCACAGGCTGTTCGAGTCCTACGTAAAAGGATGTCTAAAATCACTGACGTTTGGCAATAAAGGGCTAAGGAGAACTATTGTACAGGTGCGTCCTAAAAATTTAAATTTAAATTTCGTTTCATTTTATATCTCATTGTATTTATTACTTGAAAAGTTGTTTAACGAACAATTCAAGCAGTATATTGTAATTGCTACAATTTACTTCCTATAAATATCTAATTCTGCAGCCCACGTCTCAAAATGCTGAACACTGCAAAACAAAAAATTATCAACGATTTTATATTCAAATTATTTTAAAAAATAGGTTGTAACTCTTCCTTCGACTTCACTTTTCAGAGTGATTCATGCTCCTTGAATAACTGTAAACTCTGACGAAATGTGCACCAGTTAGTTAGTTGTAAAAGTTATTCGTAGGTCTAGTTGCTGACTTTGTCAGTATCTCGTACTCACAATTTCCGTGATAGTGCATCAGCATTGTTTTTATTTGTTTGTTAGAAAATCGACACTCGATAGCTTATCTTTCACGGATGTTGAATGGTTCGTCAGCAGTTTGTTGAATTACCCTTTCTGACTCCGTTCATAAGAGTTCATATGCAGCCACAACGTCAATATTCTCAAATGACAAGGCCTTAGGTATTACATTAATTCTTTCTAGTAATTTACATTTAACAACAAAGCTGTACGATTCAGTTATGTTTTTCAAGGCCTGTTACTGCACTTCGTTACATCTCTTAGTCATAAAAATTATGTTTGTCAGAGTCTTAAGAACTTCAATATTTCTCTGTCTAAGTGCATAGATAGCTTCGTTATAAGTTCTACCGCCGTACCATACTACGGCCAAAAAATGATTCATCACTGTTTTCGTTTGTTTTAGGAAATTTACACTCGATGGATCATCTTACATAGAGGTTAAAAGCTTCGCCAAGCAGTTCGTTGAATTATCCTTTCTGGCGGCTACGTTCCTAAGAATTAATATGCAGCCGCAATGTCCATGTTCTCAGATCTTAAGACCTTAGGTATTACATTAATTCTTTCTAGTAATTTACATGTAACAACAAAGCTGTACGATGCAGTTATGTTTTTCAAGACCTAGTACTGCACTTCGTTATATCTCTTAGTCTTAAAAATTATCTTTGTCAGGGCCTATGAAGTTCAATATTTCTCTGTGTAAGTGCAGAGATAGGGTCGAATGGCTCTGAGCACTATGGGACTTAACAGCTGTGGTCATCAGTCCCCTAGAACTTAGAACTACTTAAACCTATCTAACCTAAGGACATCACACACATCCACGCCCGAGGCAGGATTCGAACCTGCGACCGTAGCAGTCGCGCGGTTCCGGACTGCGCGCCTAGAACCGCGAGACCACCGCGGCCGGCAGATATAGGGTCGGTTTTAGGTTCTACCACCTTAACATGCTACGGCCAAAAGATTTGTATATGTTTGGAAATACACAGCTGTTTCTTGATTAGACTCGACAGCGTCGCACAGCTTTCCCTCTTAAAAGTTTCTAGAAAAACCTTAAATAGTACATACATTACGAAAAACTTCATGTGAGCGATCGATGTTACCAATTTTTCCGATAAGTTTCAGATTTTCATTATTATTTTCCAGTGATGCTGCTAGTAAACGTTTCCTGTTGCTTGGTATAGTTTGCGGGGAATTTAAGCCCACTGATCCAAAATCGAAACTATCTGACTGCTACCAAGACAATTACTGAAAATCTGAGAATAATTTAAGTCACTAGTAGAAGTCTTACTAATGAGGAGGTAATCTTTACTCAGATATACAACCAACTGCGTACTGATGGTATCGCCGTATTGGTGACAGATTAGTTGTAATGAGGAATCTACGAGTAACCTGGTCCTCGTTTTTTTTTCTTCTTAGAAATAAATACTGTTGAAACGATCTTTATTGTTACAGTTTAAACCTTTCATTACCGAGTTTCTTTAAAATATATTCTTTATGAATCAGACTAAGTTTCATTGCATTATGCTGTCCACACACTTTAATTAAAGTGAATTTTAGATAGTACTCTAACAAGCACTCAAGATTCATTTAAAAGAATACATAGAAATTTTCTGGCGGAATTAATACGCTCGTGTTGTAGGGCACTGAGTTTGTGAAATCATGTATTTTTCTCACAGTTCCTAATGCGTTTATCTCGCCATTTCCCTTTCACTTCAGGAGCAGTCTGTCTGAGCTAACTATTCCCAATATTTCTAACCATATAAACTACACATGCAAGTGTTCAGGAGCTATACGCACAAAGCGTAGTGCAGGAAATGCGCTGCTGTTCGCCTATATTTCACTGCAACTGCGCAATTTGCGGCTCCTGCCAACAAACGCTTCTGATGAGGGCGTCAGACACTAACGAGTCGTTCCAGTAGGCAAATGGACACCGCTTGTTCCCTTTCCAGTAATCACCAGCAATGTTACATGGCGCTTTATCAATATATTCAATGGTCAGCGAGTAATATAACAATCTATTTCACTTTAAATTATTAACTTGAATTCCGCAGAACCGAAGAAGACGTAACTAGCGAGATTGACGCAGGAAAGAACAATATTTCATGCTTCTCGTAATATCAAGCAACAATCGAAGTGCTGATAGAGAAAATGTATTAATTCTGCTATGTCAAAAAATATTATCAGTGATTAACCGGCCTCTGTACTCACAAACCTGTTACCGTAAAAGACGATTACATCGACAGTAACGCTGCTGGTACTCAAATCTGCATTTGTTTTTAATTTAAACCAATTTAGCTAGCCGTATCGGCTTTTTGGGTCGCGTCGTGCGATTGTAAGGAGTAGTGACAACCAATGTATTCAACAGACTCATAAAAGTTTGAACTTAGAATTATCGAAAGCGCCTGAGATGCGCATCGTACCCGAGCAACGTTTGTTGGATCTGAGTACGTACACTATCTGACCAAATGAATCCAGATACCAATTAGTGGACGTTAATACGAGTTGTGCTCGCTTTTCGGCTTTATGAATGCTTGAACTCTGCGGGGGACACATTCAATGATGTATCGGAATTTCTGTGGATGAATGGCAGCGCTTTCTTCCTCGACAGCCCAAAACAGTGAAGACAATGATAGTGGACGCTGGGATCTGTGGCTATGCTGACGTTCTAAATCACCCCACAGGTGTTTCACTGGGTTAGGTCAGGTCGCGGGACAGGCCTGTTCCACTTCGGGAATGCTACTGTGCCCAGACCATTGCCTCACAAAGGTGCTTTATGTCAGTACTGTCTTGCTAATACAAACAGCCATCGTCTTCGAACTGTTCTTCTTGCATACGGAAAACACATTGCTGTAAAATGAGTTCAAAAATGGCTCTGAGCACTATGGGACTTAACATCTGAGGTCATCAGTCCCCTAGAACTTAGAACTACTTAAACCTAACTAACCTAAGGACATCACACACATCCCTCCCCCGGGAGGATTCGAACCTGCGACCGTAGCAGTCGCGCGGTTCCGAACTGAAGCACCTAGAACCGCTCGGCCACCTCGGCCGGCAAAATGAGTTCATATACTTCTGAATTTAGCGGTTTCCTAAGGACAGCAAGAAGATCCCACCATAGTAACGGAGAACACTCCCGTTACGTACCATCTTCTCCATACTTCACTGTCAGCACTACAAGTGATGGAAGGTAATGTTCTCCAGGCATTCATCAAAGACTAACCCTTCCATCGGATTGCTACAGGGTATAGCGTGACTCATCATTCCACATCTTTCGTTTCCAGTCATCCACTGTCTAGGGACGTCAATGTTTACTCCACCTCAAGCGTCGCTTAGCAGTGACTCCATAAATGTGTCACTGATGAGGAGGTTCTCGACCATAGTACCGCATTCATTTCAGCTCCCTACGTCCATTCATTGAACTAGCTGGTCCGCTGGCGGTACTTTGGAACTCACGAGTGATTTATTTCGGTAATTGATTGCGATTTTTTACAATCACCCTCCGCTATGCTCGACGGTCCCTGTTAGCCACTACATGAGGTCTACCGTGTCTTGATTTAACTGTGGTTGTTCCTTCGCGTTTCCGCTCCACAGTCACTTCACCAACAGGTGACTTGGGCAGCTTTAGAAGGATACAAATGTCACCGTTTGTTTTTTACTCGCCTGTCAGGTGACATCCAATGACTGGCCAACGCGCGAAGTCGCACACCGGCCGCACAACGCGTTGGCATACTCTTGATCAGGTGATCGAGCAGCTGCTGGGGTATAGCCTCCCAGTCTTGCACCAGTGCCTGTCGGAGCTCCTGAAGTGTCCTAGGCGTCTGAAGACGTGCAGCGATACGTCGACCGAGAGCATCCCAGACGTGCTCGATTGCGTTGAGGTCTGGCGAACAGGCAGGCCACTCCATTCGCCTGATATCTTTTGTTTCAAGGTACTCCTCCACGATGGCAGCTCGTTGGGGCCGTGTGTTATCATCCATCAGTAGGAAGGTGGGATCCACTGCACCCCTAAAAAGGCGGACATATTGGTGCAAAATGATGTCCCGATACACCTGTCCTCTTACATTTCCTCTGTCAAAGAAATGCAGGGTTGTACGTGCGTCAATCATAATACCACCCCACACCATCAAACCACGACCCTCATACAGGCCCCTTTCAAGCACATTAAGGGGTTGGTATATGGTTCCTGGTTCACGCCAGGTGAAAACCCGGCGTACAGACTAAACCTAGACTTGTCGGTGAACATAACCTGGGACCACTGTTCAAATGACCATGTACTGTGTTCTTGAAACCAGGCTTTAGGAGCTCTCCTGTGACCAGGGGTCAGTAGAATGCACCTTGCAGGTCTCCGGGCGAATAAACTATTTCTGTTCAGTCGTCTGTAGACTGTGTGTCTGGAGACAACTGTTCCAGTGGCTGCAGTAATGCCCTGAACAAGGCTACATGCAGTACTCTGTGGCCTTCTGCGGGCACTGATGGTGAAATATCGGTCTTCTTGTGGTGTTGTACACTGTGGACGTCCCACCTGGACACGTTTCCTGGAATCTTTGTGACACACAGAGGGCCCGTGATACGACCTGCTGTGCTTGACCAGCCTCCTGTCGCCCTATTATCCTACCCCTCATAACGTCATCAATATGTGTTCTTTGAGCCATTTTCAACACTACACCATTAGCACGTCTGAAAACGTCTGCACACTTACTCGCTGCACCTTACTCTGACAAGCATCAACACACCTCTGCATATGTGGATTGCTGCCAGCGCCACCGTGCGACGACTGCAGGTCAGATGCACCGCATGGTCTTACCCCGAGGTGATTTAAACCCGAAAACCGTCCACCAGAGCTTTGTTTCACGATTAATCAGCATTAACCTTAATTTATGAGCATGGCCGTAGATATGCCTCGATACTTCTGGTCAGTTAGTGTACGTACTATAGTGGTGGGAAAGATGAGAAAAATCGGTGGGTCGATGGGTGTGTGCTTACTTTGTCAGCGGCAGCACTGTTAACATCTGCAGTAATATTCTGTGAATGACTATGAAGTGTGTGGCAGCGGGTACTCTCGGGTTTTCAGTACTTCAAAGTTTCCAGTCTTTCTGATGGCACTTTAAACATCTCCATCGAAGCTCTACGAGTGACTACGAAATATGTGGCAGAGTGTTCTCTCTGTTCTTTCATACATTTATGTTTCTATAATTTTTTCATGTCATCTTATCGCTCGCAGAAAAGCGTTTTTCCATACCATGTTGCATCGTATAATGAGCCTGTCGTTAGAAAAAGACGAAATTGATAAAGAGCTAAGAGTAGTAGAAGCCATAACTATAAATAACAGTTAAGATCCAAATATGATTAACGAAATGTACCAGAAGATGCTGAAAGCGAATTCACGAAAACACGCTAGCTAGAGAAAGGAAAGAAGAAAATAAATTCACTAGAGAAACGAAAGAAGAAAATCAGAAACTCGCCGTCATGCCATACATCGGAACGAAATCTGATAAGGTAGCACGTACGTTTCGTAAGAATAACGCACATATTAGTTTCCTTAACGAGAACACGTAGACTAAGATAATACGTCACACAACAGCAGAAAGGGCCGCATTTCAATAAATTCCCAATTTATGAAATAAATTGCGGAGACTGCGGTAAATATTACATTGGCCAAACGGCAGAAATTTTAACACACGGTTTAAAGAACACGTGAGAAGTAATCCGGCCACGTTTAGTGTGCATTTGAGAGAAAGCAGCCACTCCACTTAGACATGAAGACAACATGAAAAATTTTACACAGAGCAGATAAGGGAAAAATCATGGATTCTTGAAGAGACTGAGATATACGTCCACCTCATAAAGCAGCCAGCACAAATGTTAAATGAGCAGACAGACTTCAAATGGCTCTGAGCACTATGCGACTTAACTTCTGAGGTCATCAGTCGCTTAGAACTTAGAACTAATTAAACCTAGCTAACCGAAGGACATCACACACATCCATGCCCGAGGCAGGATTCGAACCTGCGACCGTAGCGGTCGCTCGGTTCCAGACTGTAGCGCCTAGAACCGCACGGCCACCACTGCTGGCCAGACAGACTTCATTAATAGAAGAGTTTTAGACAATCGTATTTTGCGAGATACGTGAATTGGATTACAAGAGTGGCTGATTTTATTGCTATGAAATCTGCTTGGCTGTTGCTGAGTAGTGTCGTATCTCTGCATAGAAGTGGATTTGTAATTTTACTAATAACACAAATTATTAATTTTAACATTATTTTAAGAAAAGAAGACGTGGGTCCACTTCGGTGAAAAATATTACCAGAAAGACGTTTACATCAAGAACGAATGGAAATCATTTTAGTATTTGACAGCATTGTAAACAATTTTAACATTATTGTGAATATTTTATAGGCTCACAGATCAATGTGACGTGAGACTGTGATCAAATGTAAGGACTGTTTTACTATGATGACAAGGGACAGTAATGTTACCTCGCTTTATGATTTATATGATGACAACAAGTATAGAGGCTATTTCAGCAGTGGCTTTCAAACTGGGGCCAGTTTTTAAAATTATGTAGTAAGATCACGTAGCATAATTTCAACAGTAACTAAAGTTTGGAACGACTATAATGGTTATACGTATTGTCAATGTTCATCATGTAAGAAGCTTAATAAATATTAACAATATTTCTGGTTTCAGATCGAAATATGTTGATACTATGTTCTACGTAAAATTTTACTGGGAGAAAAAAACATTTATAAATCCCACTTTTGCCGAGGAAAGCTAAAGTCGTCATTATTGATTATTGAGTACTTAATTTCGCTGAAGGTAGAGAAAATCTATAAGGAAAGTAATTAATTGGAATTAGATAGTGAAAAGTACAGAGTATCCATGGATTTGACTGGTGAAAAGTAAGTTGGTCGTATAATTTGCTGTTAACATAGTTAACGCGAGAAAGGAAAGACAAGCCGGCCGGTGTGGCTGAGCGGTTCTATGCGCTTCAGTCTGGAACCGCGTGACCGCTACGGTCGCAGGTTCGACTCCTGCCTCGGGCATGGATGTGTGTGATGTCCTTAGGTTAGTTAGGTTTAAGTAGTTCTAATTCTAGGGGACTGATGACCTCAGATGTTAAGTCCCATCGTGCTCAGAGCCATTTGAACCATTTTGAAAGGAAAGACAATTACGTAATAACCAACTGAATAAAAAGAAAAGCACTTAAAGAAAAGGAACTGAAATAAGTCTTAATTCGGAACTGAGTTTAGTATAGAAAGGTAACTTTTGTTTATGCATTTCCTTTCCGTAGTTACTGAGTGTGTTCGCAGATAATCATAGGTTGTAATATTGTTGAGATACATTACGACCAGCCAACAAATTCACAGATTGTCCGAATTAAGGAGAAACATTTTAATAACAAAAGAAAATGTTTCTGTACGATCGTAGTGGCACCGTATTATAATGAAAGAGAGATCAATTTTTGCCCTAACGATATTAAGAGAAAGACAACCCATTGCCTCAAACTGAACGCTCTAAGACATAGTTCATTTGCCGCGATTGAGTTTATCGCTAAAACAAACGTTAGCAGTTTTCACATACTTCGTTAGGGAGACTTTTTCAAAGTTTCTGCTCGTAAGTAATATTAATCTGAGCTGAGCCGATTTGTTCATTGTTCATTAGTCTCGAAGAAGACCTAACGTAACTCGTTCAAGTCTGCGTTGCGTTCTGTAAAATACAGTGTGTTTATGTGTCACTGTTTTTGTTTTGTTTTTCGAGTCAAAGTTTCTCATCCTTTCAAGCAACAATATACATGCATCCATTAAAAGAAAGTAAAATAGTGTAGAATATGTTTACATACTTTATAGCTGTTATTCAGAAACCGTTAGACTCTCAAAGACCCTGGAAAATTATGTGAAAAGTCAGGCTTAACGATTAACAATATCTTCTATTGTAATCGCTGTACTTATTTCTGGAGAGGAGATGTATCTGAGTAGCAGAGCAACAGGAAGCCAGTTAAACACAGTGTGACGTCTTGTACTGTGGCTCACTCTGTTCCGACATCGTAAACGAAAATAGGACTATGTTTTACACACCGTCAGAGTACAAGAGTCTACATGGCTTTGGACGGCTTTGGCATGGTTAGTTTAAGAGGTGGCCGGATGCCCTTCCTAGCGTCAACCCGTTACCCCTTGGAACGGTGTATGTATACTGCTTCAAATGTCTGCGTGTAGTGTTATACATATGAAGGTGAGCGAAAGCTTCCTGAAGTTGGCGAATCGTCTTACTGAGGCTTGACTTGAGTACCAGATCGGCATTCTTAGTGGCATGTGGAAAACCGCCTACGAACCGCATCCAGGCTCTCAGTTAAGCTGCCGGGCGTAATCGATTCGGGGCCGGCGCACGTCTCCATCCCAGAAGCGGCGTTTTAACAAGCAAAGCTGTACAGGAGGATTTTGGGAATAACCACGTGCAGGGAAAAAAGTGGCTATGTCCATGTTGGTTCAGTTGCGATGAAAGTAGAGGGCGGACTATCATTCATGGGATTGTCTACAAAATAGATTGAATACGAAATACTTGTGCTGTCTATATTTGAATTCCGCTAAAACATATGGAACCCACACCAGACCAAGCTAATATGAAACACCGAGATTATACAAGGAAGAGCACTGCAAATGGTACAGCCTTGTCTGAATGGCGACAAAGTGTAATAGAAACATTGAAAAATCTCAAGAAACAGAAACTCGAACTCGAAGAGAAACACCGTACCTCTCTCAGTCCCTACTGAGAAATCTTCAAGATCGTCTTTCAGTATAGAAAGTAAGAATACTCTTCAGCGCCCTTCGTAACTATCGCACACAAACGGTCCAGATGAATTTGGGCAAATAATAGATCTCACTGAAACGTAGCTCGCCCTCTTTCGGAACGATAAAAAAAATTAATCATCTAAATGATGGAACTATTTTAACCACTGTAGGTTGTCATTTTTATTCCTTTAAGGCATCATACATATCAACTACATCACTCGCCAGTAATACCAAAAGTACAGCAAGTAGTTAAGGCATGTTAGCGGATAACATTATATTTGCGTATTACAATCGTTGTTTATATTACTTACATGATGTTGGTGATTTGAGAGTGTCACATTTTTAGAAAAAATCGGTCTTATGAGGGGAGAGACACGTTTCCAAACAGACACTTCCTTTTTTTTTTACTTTATTGATATTTCATTCCCCCTCGCCCCAAATGGGCGGAAGTGGGGGCTGTCAGCGGTACAGTCAACCCGCCCTTCAGCCAGCTGACAAGAAAATCTAAATGAAATGAATGAATAATGAACAGAAAGGCGAAATATTTACAATGCATTTAAAACTTTTTAAAGGTGAAAATAAAACGATAGTGTCTGTAGGTGAGAGACATGACTACCTTCGCGTTTAGTTAAAAGCAGTTGTAATGATAGGTAAAAATCAGAAACACAATAAGATTACATTTAAAGACATTTTTAAAAACCTTAACACAGGTCTCTGATGTTAAAAGGAAGTACTTCACTGGCAGTAAAACTGGAAGGACCTGCTCTGGAGTAGGTAATGTGTTGTTGAACGGGAAAGGTTGGTCGGTAAGGAGGGTACAATGGAGTTTGTATATAGTGGAGGACTGGTGCCAATGTATCTATAGCGTAGGAGTGGCTGTTGGGATACAAAAGGGGTTGAAGCAGAGACGGTATTAGTGAGGCTAAAATTTAATGTTCAAAAGGTTCAAATGGTTCTGAGCACTATGGGACTTAACATCTGTGGTCATCAGTCCCCTAGAACTTAGAACTACTTAAACCTAACTAACCTAAGGACATCACACACATCCATGCCCGAGGCAGGATTCGAACCTGCGACCGTAGCGGTCACGCGGTTCCAGACTGAAGCGCATAGAACCGCTCAGCCACACCGGCCGGCTTGTCTTTCCTTTCTCGCGTTAACTATGTTAACAGCAAATTATACGACCAACTTACTTTTCACCAGTCAAATCCATGGATACTCTGTACTTTTCACTATCTAATTCCAATTAATTACTTTCCTTATAGATTTTCTCTACCTTCAGCGAAATTAAGTACTCAATAATCAATAATGACGACTTTAGCTTTCCTCGGCAAAAGTGGGATTTATAAATGTTTTTTTCTCCCAGTAAAATTTTACGTAGAACATAGTATCAACATATTTCGATCTGAAACCAGAAATATTGCTGTCTATTGAAATGAACAATTAACGCAAATGCTATATTTTAGTTTATTCTTCTACAATCGATGTAACTTTCTTTATCTGTACTTTAAAGATTTGAATACAGTTAAATGTAGCTTGTGTACGAGAGCCAGCAACAAAACTAGTTATTGCCCCCACGAAAGATAACGAACAAGATAAAAAATAAAGTAATAAAATAAAAAATAAACAAAAATCCTCTTTCGTCCCTGAAAATTGGTTATTCAGGACCCACTACAGTTCCTTCGATGCAATTTGACTAGTCGTCTTTAATTGTCAATCTAGTCTCAGTTTTGCTGAATGCTGATTATTCGATGGTTCTTCTTTATTGGATTTGGCTTTAAACAACTGTCAAGGCCAGGATCAACTCAAATAATTGAGGGCAAATTTAATAGTAACAAGCCAATAATTCCGGTCGTAATCTGTTAGCGCCTATATATACAACAAGACGCGTTCAAGTCAATACCTCGCTCGTGCCACCACCAAACCACCCAGTTCTCCAAAAAATAAGAGCAGTAATCCAGCTACCTCTAGGAGTGTTTTCAGACAACTAACAGGACGATACGGAAAGAATTCTCAGTTTCTCAAATGACTGCCTCCAAAACGAAGACTTGGCTGCTACCAATTCCTTCTACTTGAAACGCAGACGGTTAATCATTAGCTCCTCCCACTAAATATTATTAACCAATAAAAAATCTCCCGTGCCAATACTAAACAATTCGTAGGAACGAATACTACCAGTGAGACCTACCCGAAGGAAGTCGGTCAAAAAACGGTCTTGCGAGAAAAAAATCTCTCAGCCATAACCCGTAAATTTACTTATCGGAAAGATTGGCCCCACTAGACCACAAATAATACCTCAGCCAAGACGGAGTATGAGTAGTCGCCTTCTGACGAACTGACTCCTACGAAGCTCATACATGGACTGCCTATCCTGTGACTGTGACTCCACCCGATGAGGCCATGAAGGCCCAAAGGTACCGAGCGGCCGCCGTGTCATCCTCAGCCCGCAGCCGTCATTGGATGCGGATATGGAGGGGCATGTGGTCAGCACACCGCTCTTCCGGCCGTATGTCAGTTTACGAGACCGGAGCCGCTACTTCCCAATCAAGTAGCTCCTCAGTTTCTCTCACAAGGGCTGAGTGCACACCGCCTGCCAACAGCGCTCGGCAGATCGGATGGTCACCCATCCAAGTGCTAGTCCAGCCCGACAGCGCTTAACTTCGGTGATCTGACGGGAACCGGTGTTACCACTGCTGCAAGGCCGTTGGCACACTGCCTATCCTCCTCAAGTAAAAGTCATTTGGAACCATCATTGTGGAAAAACACATGACGCCACCTAAACTTTCGACAATAATTTCATTATTATCTTCGACCTTCGACGGTGCCCAGCCACTTCGCAATGTTGTTACCACTATAGTTTCTGCGACGACCAGTGGTTGCCTCGCTGGTACTTCGTGCGTTAATTTTCTTTTGACCTCCAACGTTCCGTGTGCCTAGGAAATTGTTACAACAAACATACACAACATATAACACACATTTTACATACACAAACCTTGTTCCCAGACCCATACGCACTTGGATGCTGAACAAGAATAAACGTGAACTGACACCGCGCCCATGACACAGCACGCACTGCGCCGATGCTGGACAAAGGGACAAGAAAAAGGAGACCTTGTTATTCCCAAACATTTCTCCCTTACGATCAAATTTCCAGTGTTTGAACCATGCTGATATTTCGTCGAGATTCAGTTGGATGCTATTGAAATTTTTACTGGGAATAATTTCGTCGTAGATAACTGCATTTGCGAAGAGCCTGAGATCCAATTGATTCTCACCGCTGGGTCATTAAACCGACAAGCAAAGCTACTGTTCAATGTCACTTGTCCAAACCAAGAGAGGTGGCGCAGAGTTTAGCGGAACTGTAATTCGGGCAGACAGTGATTCAAATACCCGTCGGGGTATCCAGATTTAAGTTTTCCGTCATTTCCCTCAACCTTTTAAGGCTAACGCCGGGTTAGTTCCCTTGAAGGGTCTTGGTCGATTTGCTTCTCCAACCTTCCCCAATCTAACCCCGTGCTAAGTCTCTAATGACCTCGACATCGACATCGACGGGACGTTAATCACCAGTCTTCCACACTTTCTGCTTCTTAGAGTAAAAGATGGTATATCTTTCTAAAAGCACCGCTTACAACGACGCTAGTAGATGGCCTGCCCCATTTTCTAGCCCTCCTTTGCCTCCTTTGCTGTGATTTTCCCTGCAGGTCAGTGTGCGTTTCCCCACAGCATGCGATAGTTTACTCTGTCAGTAGTTGAATGCAGGTTGTTTTAGGAGAGATAGTAATATAACGCTGTCTTTCGTTATAAGTGTTTGTGCTGTTCCTGTCACATTAAGGCTTGAGAGCATCGCTCGTGCGAAAGTCAGCTTCTCACGTTATATAATGCGTACTATGGATGAAGGGCAACAGGTAGGTTTCATATGTCTAGACTTCCGAAAACCATTTCACCCTGTACCCCACTGCAGACTGTTAACGAAGGTTCGTGCATACGGAACAGGTTCCCAGATATGTGAGTGGCTTGAAGACTTCTTAAGCAATAGAACCTAGTATGTTGTCCTTGACTGCGAGTTCATCAGAGACAAGGCTATATTCAGGACAGCCCCAAGAAAGAATGATAGGACTGCCATTATTCTCTATACACATGAATGGTTTGCTGGACAAGGTGCGAAGCAGTCTGCCACTGTTTGCTGATGATGCTGTGGTGTATGGGAAGGTGTCGAAGTTGAGTGACTGTAGGAGGATACAAGATGACTGAGACAAAATTTCTAGTTGGTGTGATGAATGTCAGCTGGGTCTATATGCAGAAAAATGTTAATTAATGCGGATGAGTAGGAAAAACAAAACAGTAATGTGCGGATGCAGCGTTAGTACTGTCTTACTTAACACCGTCACGTCGTTTAAATATCTGGGCGTTATGTTGCAAAGCGATATGTAATGAAAGGAACATGCGAGGGTTATGGTAGGAAAGGCGAATGGTCGACTTTGTTTTAATAGGAGAATTTTAGCAAAGTGCGATTCGTCTGTAAAGGAGACCACATATGGGACACTAGTGCTACGTATTCTTGAGTAATGTTCGAGTGTTTGAGAACTGTACCAGGTCGGATTAAAGGAAGACATCGACGCAATTCAGAAAAAAATTTAGAGTACCAGCATCTGAAGCTGACTGCAGAACGATTCTGTTGCTTCTAACATACATTACGCATAAGGATCACGAAGATAAGATACGAGAAATAAGGGCATATGTGGAGGCATACAGACAGTCGTTTTTCCCTTGTGTTACTTGCGAGTGGAATAGGAAAGAACATGATAATAACAGCCGCACGGAGTATCCTCCATCACGCGGGACTGCGGAGTATCGATGTAGACGTAGAAGCTTGGGTAGGGAAACGAAATAGACCTACAACGTGTCTGTTCTTGTGTTTTCGCTGTTTTGAACTTTCAACTGCTATTTTTAAAAGTTTACTCGCGCAACGGATTTTTATATGTATTAACTAAGCGAAACACTTTTTTATCCTTGTTGCACAGATTTTATTGTTACCGTACGACCTAGATTTCATGTTACATGTCAATTTTCTAGTACACTCTGTATTGTTAATTGTTTCAGTGTCATCATGCTTGACGTTCTGATCCTTTCTGTTTGTGTTATGACGCCAATCTTGGCGTCCCTTCAGCAATTTAACACCCCCGTGTCACAAGCTATGCTTTCCATCGAGTGCATCACATGTAATCTGCCGACGAGTACAATATTCTGCCAAACAGTTTCCTTTTTTATAGCCTTGCTTTTTCTCAACAAACAGCTACATAAAAATAAGACGGAGTCCCTGGTGAGTTTGAATAAGCATTCATCTATACAAATTTTTAATTATGTGTCCATTAGTAAAATGAAGGTTTCTGGAGATGTGGTCACCATACAGTAAATATTTGAGGAGGTGCTGTCATAAACTAATCCGATGAAAATATTCAATAGAATATGAGTTCAATTTTTTCTGTTAGAGAGGTATAGGTGCTAGAATGTAACGCAAACATATATTCACAGAATGTATTAAACAAAGGTAAATGATTAAGTTCAAAGTTGATTTTCATAAATTTCATCTCCGATTCCAATACACTTTCGAAATCTCCTGAGAACACCACACGTAGCACTTCTGAGGTTGTCATGTTCTAAGACAGCACTATTCATAATCCGAACGCACAATTCGTCTCTGGTTTTTACTTAATTTTTGTAGGCAGCCCCTTTCAACCATTTCCTCAGGCAAAAATCTGAAGCTGGAAAGGAATTTATTTCTCTGATATTTAGTTGAGAATCGTTTCTAAACCTGAAGTAGAAAATCATTTTACCGCATGATTGCATTTTGTACTCGCATAAAGATGAGTTTGCCTTGTTGGAGATAAGAACTTCTACTATGTTCTTCAGACAGTAGTGTTAGAGGTTGAAACACGTATGTAACGTAGCAGCGATGGTGAGGCATGATAAAATCTTTGACCAGAGAGCCTTTTATCGTGGTTAGTCTGCGCTTGACCGCGCGAGTGTTACGAGCAGTACTCTAGTAGTCGTCGTGCAGTGCACTCTGTCGGTAGCAGTAGCTCAGTGCAGTCGTCGGTATTAGTCAGTCGGTAGTAGTCGTGCAGTACAGTTGTGAGCAGTCTGTCAGTGGGCAGTCTGTGAGCAGTGCAGTATGTCGGTAGTAGCAGTCGAGTGCAGTTGTGTGGGACGCAGTCGCAGGCGTCGACATGGGTCTCTGGTCAAGATGCTGAATGAGGTATATTATTAATGTAGGTAACCATCAGATAATGTAAAGTTTATTTATTGTAATTAATTTTCAACAAGTGCCCCAATAATAATTTTGATTTCAAAGCAATATTTTTAACAAAAGAACTATTTAATTGAACGAACGATTTCCTTCCATTTTCTTTAAAGAAAAGTTTTAGTTAAATTTAAAAAAAAAATATAAAAAAAATTAATACTTGCAATGCATTTCCTCCAAGCCGTGGCCAACAATAAGAGCAGAAATTTGACATGCAGTTATACTGAGGTAAGAAATTAATTCTGATTTTTGCACAGGGCCCAAGACTGACATTTCGGTCTAACTGAGTTTTCATTGTCACAGAAGTTTCATTAGCATTAAATTGTTTTTCATTATTTTCGTGAGAGCTTACACGTTGAGTCAGATTGCGATTCTCATTCTTATTGTCATTAAATTTAATTGCTAGGGAGGCTACGCTTGGCTCCCATTTATTATTTTTGGCAATCAAAATTCTCCGGAGAGGTTACACTTAGCTCTATGTCCATTTACATTTGAGCATTATCTTTCATTTTTGTGGGGAGGTTACACTTGGCGACACCCAGTCCAGGATCGTATTTCGTTGAGAGTCTTTTGAAAAACAGTCAGAGATTTGCTCTTATTTGCTTAGATATAATTAGGATTTGGCGCAACGCTTTTACTAATTTTGTGACTCTCTTTCCACAGATCAACGGCAATTCTTTGCTCTGTTGTATTTGTGTGTTGCTTTTGCATTTGTGATTATTTGTTTTGTGAATAATTGACTGTTGTAAAAAAGCCGCGAAAGACTATGAATAGTGTATCGCGAGGTATTGTGAATGAATTTACCGACTTAAACAACGTGACTGATAATAATTGTGACACGCAGAGTAATGATGACAATCCTGCGTTCACTGACAATCAATGCATTCCAACCACTAATGATGGTTTTTGTCTTAATGATGAACAAACGAACTCAATTGTCTCTTCTGTTAATTTGACGACAATTGATGACGCGGGACGCTCTATTGTAATGAGCGCTACCCAGCATAACACACCCGATTTGGAAAATTCAAGTAACGTACAGACAAATTTTTTGAATGAAAATGGTCAGTGTACTGAAAATACGACGGATTCATTTAATACCGAAATAGTGACTGACAATGTACGTTCGAGTGACAGATCTTTTTGTAAATTACAGAATGATCAAATGGTCACACAAAACGAGACAATTCCAGATCGACCATTGAATAGCACAGAGAATATAAACGCTAATTTTGACTTGGTACGAATTATGAGAAGTTTGCTACAACAGCAAAGTGAGAAAATAGACAACAATTTCAAACAACAGAGTGAAAAACAAGACAAACTTAGTGAACAGGTCAGACAACAAAGTGAAGATTTTAGACAACTTAGGGAAGATAACAAACACTTAAGTGAAAAACTTGACAATAATGACGAAAATCTCAAACAACTTAGTGAACATGCCAGACACTTAAATGAAAAATTAGACGACAATTCCAAACAGTTAAACGAAAAATTAGATGACAATTCCAGACAGCTTAGTGAACAAATTAGAGCCGTTGCCGCGCAGTGCCATGACACTAAGGAACAGTGCGCGTGGAAATTGAGGCTTGTTCAAAAAAAAGTTGCGAAGAAATTAGGTCTGTTGCTCAGGAATTAAGGGAAATGCAAACAGCTGCAACAGAAACACTCAGAGACGAAATTAGCGGAGTCGCTAAACAATGCTCTGAAAAGGCTACACAATTACGCGACGAGTTTAAAACAATGATAGCAGAACTTTCGCGCACAATGGATGAAAAGATAGACGCGAAATTCGAGCAGCAGAACACTCAAATTGACGAGCGATTTAGTCACCACATACAAAACAGTGATACGCGTTTCCGCAAATTTATTCAGGATCAAAACAAAGTCAAACGTCAAGTCATGGAAACAATCACTGCTCAAAGACAAGAAGACAAACGTAAAATGTTTGCGAAGGCAAAGACGTATGTAGACAATAATATTACTACAGTGTCCGACAAAATTAATACCATAGAACAGTTGAACGCGGAATTACGTGATGAAATTTCTGATCTTAAATCAAAAACAGATACACACACAGTAAATATTCAAACAGTGACAGACAGATTCGAACAATTAGAACTAACACAGGATTGCGATGTCATCAAAGCTGATGTTAAAAAACTGAGCGAAACTACACGTAAGTTGCAAAAACAGATTAATGCGTCCGATTCTAAAACCGGTGATCAGGTTAAAATACTGACTGAAAAATGTGATGAATTGGCCAGTCGTATTGACGTTATAGAAAGTAGTAATGACAATAAGTCAGACGATACTGCACCGATTTCATTTAACCAAACACCTGAATTTCAAAACTTACAGCAGACAATTAATGAGATCGATTCGTCTAATAACACGTTGCATAGAAAGTTATCGAGTCTACAACAAGAAGTAACAGAGATGAAAAGTATTTCAGTTAATAACACATCACAGCAGGCGCCACTTTGCGAACATCTGTCAGACTCGCGCAACGCGTATAATTTGGGTAATCTACAGAGAGTACGGGACTTAGATTCCGAACAACCACAGTTCAATAGATTCTCTTACAATCCTGAACCTGTTCCATCACACAGAGACGATAATTTTGATTACAAACATTTTCTGTCAGTGAGAAAGTTTAAAGTGTTTAAAAACGACAGAGCACAGATTCACCCACTGGATTGGATACAACAGTTTAGCTTTGCTTTTCCAGCGACTTGGCCTGTAACACATAAACTTGAATTTATTTGCAGTTTTTTGGAAGGCGAACCGGCAACTCGTATGAGACCGATCGCGAGACAGTGCTATTCGGTAGAAGAGTTTCAGAATGCTTTTCTATCAGCGTACTGGTCGAAGACGACACAGCGCGGAATTAAAGATCAGTTAATTAGTTTGCCAAATTACGAGAACTCAAATTTTCCCAGTGTGACGCAATTTTTTGAGCACATGGTGCAACAAAACCAGTACCTAAGTGAACCGTACAGTGAATCCGCACTTATACAATTATGCATCTCTAAATTACCACGGTCATTACGAGTGTCACTTCTAACGGGCCAGCAAAAAGAAAACATTTCAGCATTCAGAGATCTTTTACAGCTCTTGGAAGTACAGCAATCTGATTATTCTTTTGTAAACAAAAACTTTTCGTATAATAACCAAGGTCAACAAACTTACAGTAATTATGATCAGGGACGTAATTTCAATAGGAAAAGTAACAGACGCTTTAGGAACGACAACTACCAGAACTTAAATCACAGACAAAATTCAGATTATCAATATCGTCAAAATTTTCAGCAACAGGAAACACATTTTGATAACAATAGACGTTTTCCACCAAACTGCATGAAAGTCAGCCGGTTGGAATACATAACCAACAATGTAATGCACAAGGTCAACCAGGCTTTAATGTTCCGCCGCGTGCACGTATAGTCCAAGATCCAACAAATAGTAACGCACGGCAGCAAGGAAACAACTACGTACAGAGAAGACAGTATTTCAATTCCTATCGCAATGCACCGTATAGGAATGACTTTCACGACAGACGTAAAAACAATGAGCATAATTACCAACATACGTTTAATAACAGTCGATCTTACCAGCAACAAAGTAATCAACAAGAACATATTCTCATGAATGAACCCGACAGTAGGTATCATCCAGAGCGTAATACGTCTGGAAGAAGTAATAGAACAGTTCAAATAGTAGAAATGCCACAACATCCTCCTGATAACAATAACACGTCAGATAGAATCTGACTAGATACTGTACAGGTCGCATCTTCCAATAACACAAGCACTACCTTTGACACGCAAAATGTTGTTCACGAAAATGTAATTACTTTTGACGACATCAGAGACACTCTTTTGCAGGAAAGACCATTTGTTCAGAAAACTATTTCACATCCTGTTATCGAAATTAAAATTGGTTCATCGAAATTTTCAGCAGTAATCGATTCCGGCTCACCTATATCAGTAATAAATGAAGAAACTTTCAACGAGTGCAACAAAGAGAATACTTATCCGACATTACCTTCAGGCAAAACAAAAGTGAAGGGAGCAGTATCGAGTAAAGGAGTAGACGTTAAATTACAGACGCATTTATCATTTTGTATTGGGGGTCATACTTTTCACTCTAATTTTTGGATTGTTCCTTTATTGACAACAGACGTTATTTTAGGTACGAATTTTCTGGTACAACACGACGCAGTTATTGATTTTCAGAATTCGTATTTAATGTTAAAGGACGAAAATGTACAATTGGCTTTAGAGTTTCAGCATTCATTGTCTGCGGAAGAACATACAATTAACCGCACAGAGGTTATTTCCGCAACACGTAGCATAGACTGTAATCCCACATTGTTCACGGATACGTACGTACACAACTATAATACTCTAGACGAAGCTGACTACGACGTAATACAGATGATTTCTGATAAGGTTAAACAAAGCAGTGCAACTACAGACGACGAACGCACGCAGTTACACAAAATTCTTTTACAGCAAGCTCCAGTTTTTGACATCATTCCTGGTACTATGTCCGGTTTTATGTATGAATTTCAAGTGAAACAGCACGACACATTTAAAGCAAAGCATTATCCCATTCCATATATACACAGAGAACAAGTTAAAAAAGAATTGCAGGATATGCTTGATCAAGGAATTATTGAACCGGCAGTTAGTCCGTACATAAACCCGCTACATATTGTTAAGAAAAAGGATGGCTCACTTCGCCTTGTACTTGATTCACGTCACATTAATGACATTATTATTAATGAAACAGATAGACCACAGACATTAGAGGAACTTCTACAGAAATTTCACGGTACTGCTATTTATTCTACATTAGATTTGAGATCGGGATTTTGGCAAATTCAACTTCATCCGAATTGCAGAAAGTACACAGCTTTTCTCTGTTTTGGTGACTGTTATCAATTTTGCAAATTACCATTCGGCTTAACTGTTTCTTCTGCAGCTTTTATTCGCGGTTTGAGCACAATACTTCCGACAGAACTTAAGGACAGAATTACGACGTATGTAGACGACATTCTTATCGCAGAAGCTAACTGGTCTGAACACAATGTGGTTTTAGAACAACTGTTGCAAACTTTTCATACACAAGGACTTACGGCTAATCTTAGTAAATCGCACTTTGGCAAAACTTCTATAAAATTTCAGCAGAAGGTATTGCACCTGATCCGGAAAAACTTCAAGCTCTACGTGACATTACTATTCCTACAACAAAGAAGCAACTACGCAGTTTTTTGGGCTTAATTAACTTTTTTCGTAAATTTATTCATCACTCTGCTTTAGACACACCCAGATTATGCCAATTAACAGGTAAAAACAGTATTTGGTCTTGGGATAAGCAAGCACACTCTGAATTCATGAACCTGAAACATGCTCTGTTGAATGCACCACTTTTATCGCACCCAGATCTTACTAGAAATTTTTCCATTGCCACCGACAGTTCCAACACCGCTTTAGGAGTACACATCTTCCAGGAGATTGAAGAAGATGGTTCAATAGTAATTAAAAACATCGCATTTGCAAGCCGCATTCTGTCACCTGCTGAGCGAAATTATTCTGTTACAGAACTTGAAACATTATGTGTTGTATGGGCTTTTACGAGATTTCGGCACTTTCTTTATGGCAGACATACCACCGTTTACACAGACCACAGAGCGATACAATTTTTACTTTCGGCTAAATTCACTCACGACAGATTAAGCAGATGGAAACTTTATTTACAAGAATTTAATTTTACAATAGTTCACATTCCCGGCACACAAAATGTTATAGCAGACGCACTATCGCGTTCTCTGAGCAACAATCAGCAAGACGTAGCAACCAACTTCTGCAAAGCAAATTTCAGTGTCATGTACATTCAGCAAGTTGCATTTGAAAACTTTATTTCATCGTCATTACAGTACATAGCAAAGGAGCAAAATAAAGACAACGTGTGGAAAGAAATTAAACACTTTTGGCAAGATAAGAATAATGTTACGATTAGAAACCATTACATTGTACGCAATGACATTCTGTTTCGCCGCTCTCATCCTGACGGCAACAATTGGTTATTATGCATTCCTGACGAACTGGTTAACAAATTAATCTGGTACACCCATTTAAGTTACGCACATTACGGAGCACGAAAATGTTTTCTTATACTGAGACAGAACTGTTATTTTACCAACATGGAGAAACGTATACGACGAGTTTTAGCGTCTTGTAAAATTTGCCAGAAAGCTAAATCAGACACCACTTCATATATTCCTCCTTTATATCCCATTGTACCTGTTAAATTAAGACGTATGGCCGCAGTAGACATTTTTGGTCCGATTCCGAGAACTAACAGAGGTTTTTGCTACATCTTTGTCGCTGTTGAGCTCACTTCAAAATTTGTTACTTTCACTCCGTTACGCAAAGCTACTGCTAAAACTGTTTCGAAAGCATTTGTAAAACATTTTCTATTCCATGTAGGGCATGTGATGAAAGTAATTTCTGACAATGGATCTCAATTTCGTTCTGGCATATGGATACGCATGTTACGAGCTAGAAACATTTCTCCGATTTATATATCCAAGTACCATGCTTCTTCGAACCCTTGTGAACGGTTAATGAAAGAAATTGGTAAGCTGTGCCGAATATACTGCCACAAAAGACATATTGATTGGGATACACACATACTCTCATTCCAAGATGTAATTAATTCCATTCCAAAAGAAACCCACTATGCTATCTCCGTCTGTTATACTGAAAAACGTTGAACCACCAAACTAAATTAAAGAATTAGTAAACTTCCCTACCTGTCGTCGACTAAGACACCACGAAATAATTGACATTGCGCTGAGCAACATCAAACGTGCCGCAGAGCGCCGGAGAAGACAGCAAAAACAGGTTTGTACACGCCGCGACTTTCACGTTGGACAGAAGATATTAGTACGTACACACTATTTATCCAGCAAATTAAAAGGTAAGTGCAGTAAATTTGAACTTCTATACGCAGGTCCATATCGGATTCGCAGCATCCCTCACCCCAATGTTGTACACGTCGAAACTTTGAGAACCAGAAAATCGAAAGGCAACCACCATTGGTCAAATATTAAATCCTTTATTGAATGAAGACACTTTATGATTCGACACACTATGATGCCATTTACTAATATTTTATGACCACTTATGCAATTATATTCACATGACTAATTACTGATGATTATCGTATTTTTCCTTGGCAAGTGCCCGACAAGGTAAGGTTAGCAGGTCGCTTTTCTTGTCGTTACACATCAGACCGTGCACATTTTCCATTTTTTTTGTGTGTATGATTGTATTCCAGTTTTGTTTGTATGCACTGTGAAATAGTTAAGATATAACACACACCAGTTGACTTTGGCATTTTTGTTGCCCTATGATATCTCACCCTCCCCCCCCCCCCCCCCCCCCCCCCATGAACCATGGACCTTGCCGTCGGTGGGGAGGCTTGCGTGCCTCAGCGATACAGATAGCCGTACCGTAGGTGCAACCACAACGGAGGGGTATCTGTTGAGAGGCCAGACAAACGTGTGGTTCCTGAAGAGGGGCAGCAGCCTTTTCAGTAGTTGCAAGGGCAACAGTCTGGATGACTGACTGATCTGGCCTTGTAACAATAACCAAAACGGCCTTGCTGTGCTGGTACTGCGAATGGCTGAAAGCAAGGGGAAACTACAGCCGTAATTTTTCCCGAGGGCATGCAGCTTTACTGTATGATTACATGATGATGGCGTCCTCTTGGGTAAAATATTCCGGAGGTAAAATAGTCCCCCATTCGGATCTCCGGGCGGGGACTACTCAAGAGGATGTCGTTATCAGGAAAAAGAAAACTGGCGTTCTACGGATCGGAGCGTGGAATGTCAGATCCCTTAATCGGGCAGGTAGGTTAGAAAATTTAAAAAGGGAAATGGATAGGTTGAAGTTAGATATAGTGGGAATTAGTGAAGTTCGGTGGCAGGAGGAACAAGACTTCTGGTCAGGTGACTACAGGGTTATAAACACAAAATCAAATAGGGGATATGCAGGAGTAGGTTTAATAATGAATAGGAAAATAGGAATGCGGGTAAGCTACTACAAACAGCATAGTGAACGCATTATTGTGGCCAAGATAGATACGAAGCCCACACCTACTACAGTAGTACAAGTTTATATGCCAACTAGCTCTGCAGATGACGAAGAAATTGAAGAAATGTATGATGAAATAAAAGAAATTATTCAGATTGTGAAGGGAGACGAAAATTTAATAGTCATGGGTGTCTGGAATTCGAGTGTAGGAAAAGGGAGAGAAGGAAACATAGTAGGTGAATATGGATTGGGGGACAGAAATGAAAGAGGAAGTCGCCTGGTAGAATTTTGCACAGAGCACAACATAATCATAGCTAACACTTGGTTTAAGAATCATGAAAGAAGGTTGTACACATGGAAGAACCCTGGAGATACTAAAAGGTATCAGATAGATTATATAATGGTAAGACAGAGATTTAGGAACCAGGTTTTAAATTGTAAGACATTTCCAGGGGCAGCAAAGAAGGGAAAGCAGAAAGGTGGAAGGAGTATATAGAGGGTCTATACAAGGGCGATGTACTTGAGGACAATATTATGGAAATGGAAGAGGATGTAGATGAAGATGACCTGTAGATTAAAACTGAAGAAACTGCAAAAAGGTAGGAATTTAAGGAGATGGGACCTGGATAAACTAAAAGAACCAGAGGTTGTACAGAGATTCAGGGAGAGCATAAGGGAGCAATTGACAGGAATGGGGGAAATAAATACAGTAGAAGAAGAATGGGTAGCTTTGAGGGATGAAGTAGTGAAAGCAGCAGAGGATCAAGTAGGTAAAAAGACGAGGGCTAGTAGAAATCCTTGGGTAACAGAAGAAATATTGAATTTAATTGATGAAAGGAGAAAATATAAAAATTCAGTAAGTGAAACAGGCAAACAGGAATACAAACGTCTCAAAAATGAGATCGACAGGAAGTGCAAAATGGCTAAGCAGGGATGGCTAGAGGACAAATGTAAGGATGTAGAGGCCTATCTCACTAGGGGTAAGATAGATACCGCCTACAGGAAAATTAAAGAGACCTTTGGAGATAAGAGAACGACTTGTATGAATATCAAGAGCTCAGATGGAGACCCAGTTCTAAGCAAAGAAGGGAAAGCAGAAAGGTGGAAGGAGTATATAGAGGGTCTATACAAGGGCGATGTACTTGAGGACAATATTATGGAAATGGAAGAGGATGTAGATGAAGATGAAATGGGAGATATGATACTGCGTGAAGAGTTTGACAGAGCACTGAAAGACCTGAGTCGAAACAAGGCCCCCGGAGTAGACAATATTCCATTGGAACTACTGACGGCCGTGTGAGAGCCAGTCCTGACAAAACTCTACCATCTGGTGAGCAAGATGTATGAAACAGGTGAAATACCCTCAGACTTCAAGAAGAATATAATAATTCCAATCCCAAAGAAAGCAGGTGTTGACAGATGTGAAAATTACCGAACTATCAGCTTAATAAGTCACAGCTGCAAAATACTAATACGAATTCTTTACAGACGAATGGAAAAACTAGTAGAAGCCAACCTTGGGGAAGATCAGTTTGGATTCCGTAGAAACACTGGAACACGTGAGGCAATACTGACCTTACAACTTATCTTAGAAAATAGATTAAGGAAAGGCAAACCTACGTTTCTAGCATTTGTAGACTTAGAGAAAGCTTTTGACAATGTTGACTGGAATACTCTCTTTCAAATTCTAAAGGTGGCAGGGGTAAAATACAGGGAGCGAAAGGCTATTTACAATTTGTACAGAAACCAGATGGCAGTTATAAGAGTCGAGGGGCATGAAAGGGAAGCAGTGGTTGGGAAGGGAGTAAGACAGGGTTGTAGCCTCTCCCCGATGTTGTTCAATCTGTATATTGAGCAAGCAGTAAAGGAAACAAAAGAAAAATTCGGAGTAGATATTAAAATTCATGGAGAAGAAATAAAAACTTTGAGGTTCGCTGATGACATTGTAATTCTGTCAGAGACAGCAAAGGACTTGGAAGAGCAGTTGAATGGAATGGACAGTGTCTTGAAAGGAGGATATAAGATGAACATCAACAAAAGCAAAACGAGGATAATGGAATGTAGTCTAATTAAGTCGGGTGATGCTGAGGGAATTAGATTAGGAAATGAGGCACTTAAAGTGGTATAGGAGTTTTGCTATTTGGGGAGCAAAATAACTGATGATGGTCGAAGTAGAGAGGATATAAAATGTGGGCTGGCAATGGCAAGGAAAGCGTTTCTGAAGAAGAGAAATTTGTTAACATCCAGTATTGATTTAAGTGTCAGGAAGTCATTTCTGAAAGTATTCGTATGGAGTGTAGCCATGTATGGAAGTGAAACATGGACGATAAATAGTTTGGACAAGAAGAGAATAGAAGCTTTCGAAATGTGGTGCTACAGAAGAATGCTAAAGATTAGATGGGTAGATCACATAACTAATGAGGAAGTATTGAATAGGATTGGGGAGGAGAGAAGTTTGTGGCACAACTTGACCAGAAGAAGGGATCGGTTGGTAGGACATGTTCTGAGGCATCAAGGGATCACCAATTTAGTATTGGAGGGCAGCGTGGAGGGTAAAAATCGTAGAGGGAGACCAAGAGATGAATACACTAAGCAGATTCAGAAGGATGTAGGTTGCAGTAGGTACTGGGAGATGAAAAAGCTTGCACAGGATAGAATAGCATGGAGAGCTGCATCAAACCAGTCTCAGGACTGAAGACCACAACAACAACAACAACATGATATCTCAACATCGTGACTGTTTTACATTTTTCTTTTTGCTGCTGCATTGTGATATTCTCTGTACATTTTACCTCTGAACACTGTCAATGTCTTTGACATATTACGTTTTCTGTCATGTTATGCTGTATGGTTAATTATGTCACCATAAACCAGTCACTATTTAGTGGGTATATGATTTAAATGCAAGACATTAATCTTTGTTCATCAATTTCAGAAAGAAATGATGTGTGTAAGAAATAAATTCAACAGAAATGGGAATTTCACCTACGGAATAAACGAAAGAAGATGCAATAACTTTATGAGGAAGAGTAAATGGATCAGGATTAACAAGCATTAACAAGAATATACTATACTCATCATAGAATAGCAGTCTTAACTAATTTTTCTTTCAGAATACAAGGTGATTGATGCAGGCTGTCAGACAGAACTACACATCTTAGTTTTAATGATGAAATATGCTAGAGATAAGGAATAGTTGTGTAATGAGTAATGAAGTGATTTTTTTTTGAAGATGATAATGAATGCTGATGAATAATGATGAAGGATATGCTGTTATGAATAATGAAGTTTTTCTTTATAGGTGATGATAATAATGAAGTTATGATAATATGGATAATGAAGTGATTGATAATGAAGTTTTTTCTTTACAGATGAGAATAATGTTGAAGTTATGTATTTATGCTATGTAGTTATTTAAGTATTTGTTGCAGTTTGCTTTGACAGCAGGTGTTATATTGCATAGTAGGATGACGGAAAGTTTTGGAAAGGACAGCTATAGAACACATTTTTTATACACATTTCACTACCTGTTAATTCGAAGTTCACTACTTTTCAGCATAGTATGCGTTTCTTCTTTCAGCTCAATAATCCATTTTGTATTTTTTTTCAGGAGAAGCTTTTCATGCTACTTACTAAACCTGTTACTTATTATACCTGTTCTAGTACTTGCATTTTATTTTTTTTTACCCATTTGTGTCTGTCATTTATAAATGTGATCACATATACTGCCTTGTTACATAACCTTGCTACAGCTGACTCATGACGAATGATGTTACCTATCCTCATTTGCAGCAATAGGTCAAAAGCAAATACTGTTATGCCTCAACAATTAATTATCGATCCCAACGCAATGCATTGCTAACAAAAAAAAAATATTACCAGTCCCACATAATGTCACTAGTTTATGATAATTCTGAATAATACTGATTAGCTCTGAATAGTATGTCACTTAAGTAATGACTTCTTAATGAGACAAAAAAAAATATATATATATATATAAAATAATGCTTTGTAACTGGCTGATAACTGCCACTGTTTATTGTAATGAGACTACTTATAATGCCCGTGATTATTAATGCTATGACTGTAATTAACTGATTTTTAATAATGATTTCTTAATGATCTGAATAATACTGAATGAGGAACAATGTTTATTGTAATGAGACTACTTATAATGCCTGTGATTATTAATGCTATCATTGTAATTAGCTGATTTTTAATAATGACTTCTTAATGATCTT
This sequence comes from Schistocerca americana, assembly GCF_021461395.2. Lineage (NCBI taxonomy): Eukaryota > Metazoa > Arthropoda > Insecta > Orthoptera > Acrididae > Schistocerca > Schistocerca americana. The sequence goes on from NC_060122.1 coordinate 621,749,310, forward strand.
AATAATACTGAATGAGGAACAATGTTTTATACTATTCGATACTTGATGGCCACTGAGTGCCAATAATTAGTGTCACTTAATGAATTATATATTAATTATGTCATCAATTAGCTCCTGTTTTCAATTATGACTTTTCATGTTATAATAACTGGCCACTGAGTGCCAATAATTAATGTCACTAAATGAATTATGTTATTAGTTATGCCATTAATTAGCTCTTGTTTTCAATGTTGACTTTTCATGTTTTGGTAAATGGCCAATGAGTGCCAATAATTTGTATCACTCAATGTATTATGTTAATGCTAGGCCAATAATTGACTCACCTTTTCAATTAAGACGTCTGATGAACATTATTCTGTCATACTAAATATGCTTTGTAACTGGCCAAGGACTGCCACTGTTTATTGTAATACGATTACCCATGATGCCAATAATTTAATTTTATGAACATTATTCTGTAATACTAAATACATGGTGCAGAAATGTTCAATAACTAGGGTATGAATGCCGCAAACTACTACTGTAATTCTCAATATTATGTGACTTAATGTCCTTCACCTTATGAGCTAACTACCCTGAATTACTGCAATGTCGATTTGTCCTGTCCATCCTTATGATCATGGAGCACTATATTTGGTTTTTGCACTAATTCTACGTTGGTGTGCCTTGTAAGAGCGTGGTGTTGACACGACATGCTGTCCACCACCGTGAGCGATGAAGACGTTAATATGGTCGCACTGTTTGGTGTATCTAGTGTACTGCCAAAATGAAAACATGGAACATTACTACGACAGTTCAGTGTCTTGGCTACGCTGATAAATTCTGATGGGAAGAGAACTTCAAATTGTGTCACTTGGTGTTGTACTTCTGTGGAAAGATATGGACTTTCAGAACAGCTGTGTGCAATCTAAAGTGCTACAACCATGATGCAATCCTTCCCTTTCCTATCCTAATTCTTGTCACATAGTGAAGATCATTTTTTGCTAACATCATTTATGTTCATGGGTTATACATTTTTTTTTCGATTTGCTGAACTCCAGTGCGAGTACACTTATGTCACTTGTCGACATGATTTTTTGCCATTATGTTTATTTGTTGTGAAAATTCTAAAGACATTTTTTCGATTTGTTCTGAAGTACAGTATATGTGCACTCTTGTCTTTTATATTGTATATACATTTTTATTTCTGATGATATGTTCTGAACTACAGTGCATGTGCACTTATGTTATGTGTTAATATGTTTTCTACTGAACTTCAGTGCCTGTGCACTTTTCTCATTTTTCAATATGATTTGTACTCATTCTGTATACCTTTTATGATTTCCTGATATGTTCATTAAGTACACTCATGTCACTTGTCAACATGATTTTCTGCCATTCTGTTTATTTGTTCTGAAAATGCTAAAGAATTTTTTCAGTGCGTATGCACTCTGTTATCTGTCAAATAATTTGTATATACATTTTTCTGATTTGCTACTATGTTTTGTACTCACATTTTGTCTTTGTCTGATATATTTTGTACTTGGTGCGTGTGTACCACATTTAATTTATGTACTACATTTGAATATTCTGTAAATTGTAAAAATTTCTTGCGATGGCAAGTCCAAATGACTCACGATCGCTGCCAAATTTTTGCCCCCCCCCCCCCCCCCCCAGTGGAGGGTTATGAAACACGTATGTAACGTAGCAGCGATGGTGAGGCATGATAAAATCTTTGACCAGAGAGCATTTTATCGTGGTTAGTCTGCACTTGACCGCGCGAGTGTTACGAGCAGTACTCTAGTAGTCGTCGTGCAGTGCACTCTGTCGGTAGCAGTAGCTCAGTGCAGTTGTCGGTATTAGTCGGTCGGTAGTAGTCGTGCAGTACAGTTGTGAGCAGTCTGTCAGTGGGCAGTCTGTGAGCAGTGCAGTATGTCGGTAGTAGCAGTCGAGTGCAGTTGTGTGGGACACAGTCGCAGGCGTCGACATGGGTCTCTGGTCAAGATGCTGAATGAGGTATATTATTAATGTAGGCAACCATCAGATAATGTAAAGTTTATTTATTGTAATTAATTTTCAACAAGTGCCCCAATAATAATTTTGATTTCAAAGCAATATTTTTAACAAAAGAACTATTTAATTGAACGAACGATTTCCTTCCATTTTCTTTAAAGAAAAGTTTTAGTTAAATTTAAAAAAAAAAATATAAAAAAAATTAATACTTGCAATGCATTTCCTCCAAGCCGTGGCCAACAATAAGAGCAGAAATTTGACATGCAGTTATACTGAGGTAAGAAATTAATTCTGATTTTTGCACAGGGCCAAAGACTGACATTTCGGTCTAACTGAGTTTTCATTGTCACAGAAGTTTCATTAGCATTAAATTGTTTTTCATTATTTTCGTGAGAGCTTACACGTTGAGTCAGATTGCGATTCTCATTCTTATTGTCATTAAATTTAATTGCTAGGGAGGCTACGCTTGGCTCCCATTTATTATTTTTGGCAATCAAAATTCTCCGGAGAGGTTACACTTAGCTCTATGTCCATTTACATTTGAGCATTATCTTTCATTTTTGTGGGGAGGTTACAAGGTGAAGATATGCAGCAGGGAGTGGAGCAGTTGAGCGTATGATAGAATAAACAGGGACTACGATAGCAGTCTCTGTGGTTGTTTGCACGTAGCCCTGGTAACTGATCGCGGCAGCAGCGATATGATCGATAAAGTGGATGCCACAGTACTATAGCACACAAGCTTTAATCGCCAATTATGTACGGCGTTACCTTTCATATGGAAGTTGGTAGTATCCCATTCTTCCCCAACCCGAACATGTGCTTTGTCTCTAATGGTCACGTCTTCGACAGGACATTGACCCTTAATTTCCATTCCATTCACCGAGTTAGCAAATAAAGCTAGGAAATATTTACAAGATACATTTTTGTGCAGATACCAATACCACTGGATTGACAGCGAAAATTGAAACTCTGGAATATACAAAAAAAATCAGATCGACTGAGGAAATTCTGTTTAATATGGGCAAAAACGAATAGCCATAAATACCACTCATTAATACTCCTCAAAGTGAGAAAACAGAAATAAACTTTAAAAAGCTGCTTATTGAACATTTATACCATCCACAACATGTATGATCGTTAATGGTAAAGTATTTAATGGAGATTTTCATGTCCCGTATTTTTTAATGGTGATAGACATAATGTCTGTGAGACATGAAGTATCCGGAAACAGGACTCCCATAAGCTCCTTGTTTTTGAGAGAAAAGTGCTTCGGAAGATCTTCGGTCTGGTTCTGGATGCAGATACAGGGGAATGGAGGATAAGATACAACCAAAAGCTTGAGGAACTATACCACGAGCCCAACATTGCAGGAACTGTCAAAGCCAAACGAATGCAGTGGGCTGGCCATGTGGCCCGGATGGAGGATCACAGATGGCCTCGGAAGCTCTTGGATTTCACACCTACAGGAAAGAGACAGCCAGGGAGACCCAAGAAGCGTTGGAAGGATGGACTCCATGAAGATTTAAACCAAGTGTCAAATAATGTGAACGCATGTCGGATAGCAGCAATGGACAGAATACAGTGCAGGAGAAAACTTGTAGATGCGTGCGGTCCACTGGGTCTGATCACGTAGTAGAAGTAGTAGTAGTACTAGATAGAGATAATAAAAGCTGAACAAAATGTGATTTGAAAGCTTCAATAAAAGTGTAATTAAGGACCATTCTACGAGATGAATGTGGAATACCTTCAAAACTACCCGAAAATTGGCCGACAACCTTATAGTACCACTGATCGTAACTGATAAACCGTTTCATCTACATTCACACTCTACAAATCACTGAGAAGAGCATGGTGGATGCCGTTTCCCATTTTACCGATTACTACGGCTTGTTTTCGTTCCACTCACGTATAGAGCGCAGGAAGAATGACTATTTCAGTGCCTCCGTGCGCGCTTTAATTAATGTGACCTTTACTTGCATGTTTGGATGAATAGACATTGATGATGATAGACGAAAAAAAAAACCACACAGACCAAACAGGCCTTGAAGGCCGAAAGGTAACTGCCAGCCGCCGTGACACCCTGAGCCCTTAGGCGTCAATGGATGCTGGTAGGGAGGGGCATGTGGTCAGCACATCGCTCGATGATGATAGACAGCCGTTCGAAATTACTTCCAAATAAATTCACTGAATGCGAATAATTTAGCCTGAGCTGAATTAGGTTTAGATGTACTACCCATTTGTGACAAATGAAAATTTGTGCCGGAGCCCCTCCAACTCCTAATTGCCTCCTCACAGTTTCTCCCCCTTCCACCTGTGAGGTAACGGGCGAGTTGTGGCGCCTTGCAAATATTATATGTTCGGAGTTGGGACGGCCGCACGGACTGCTCGGCCAGCCGGGACCTGGCAGCGAACACGTGGTGCCGAACGTTAGCTGGACGAGAGGGGTAGCCCCAGCGCATGGTCCAGCCGCGTGGCTGGGAATTCCGCTGCGACGAGGACGGTGCTCTGTGTCGATGAAGGAGATGTGCATGCCTAGAGTGCCAAAGATGGCGCACTTTGTGAAACCATCATGGCAGACATTTCACAGTTCGTTTAGAAATTAATAGTAGCCAGATGAATCACGATACCTCAAAAAGAAACATGTACATTTCTATTATTTGCATGCCGATTCTGATGGTGTAACCAGATTTTCAGTATCTTTATTAGTTTAAAGTTTAGTATCTGACGGTAAATTATACGAGTAACAGCCAGCAACGAATTTCCAAAATTTAAACGCTTCATCCGATTTCATCGATCGACGTGTCTTCAGAAAGCTATCAGTGTAAACCTAAATTGGTGTAAATTACAGGCATGAAATTTGAATATTACATGAGTTATTGGAGGTCAAAGTGGCCGATTACTATCGATAGCATCAAGCCTTAAGTACTCCACAGTTAACACGAAGAAACGGTAGCAGCATGCTTATAAATATATTTATTCGTCTATGTCTTTGTTTATATCCGATACATATACTATTCATGATGAAGATGGTTAAATATTTACTGTGTTTTAGAAAGCACAGAGACATTAGGCTGCTGGCCTACCTTTCGCTATATTCCTTTGATATATGTTTATTTAATTTGTTTATGTATCTAATAATGTCTGTTAGAGCGTTTTCATGGTCCAGCCGTAGGAATATTTATTTAATTTCAAGTTATTTAAATGTAAATCCAGTATTTCGCATGTGTTTCATTAAGTTTATGTGGGTGCGTTGGCTTGAAGACATGGCGCGAGCGCTCTAGCCAATGGGGAGACTGGATGGAAGTGGGAGAATAGTATCATTTCGAGAGAGGAGAGGTGCTGAACACGACGGCGCGTCGGACGCACGGAAAGACTTGGAGAATGGAGCGGTTTGCGCGTGGTCGCGAGAGACAGATATACTTCGGAGTGCCGACTTGTGAGCTTCTGAGATTTCCCAGGTTTCTACAGTGAAGACGTAGTGTGCGTTTAGAAGTGAATATCTCGCGAGCTATGTTGTTGTTCATAACTAATTACGTGCAGTAGGAATCTATTGTTTCCCTGTTATTCAACATATACTTCATTTAATTGCTAGACCATCGACATCATTAAGTGTTTTGCAGAAATATACCGCATTCTCAAAAGTACTTCTACTATCGTACTCATCATTTAAAGTAGTTAAGATTGTACATGTAGATTTTATTTAATTGCAATCTTTCATTTATAAATTTATATGTTGTAAGATGTATGTTTCGCCGGCGATGGGCGAGGCATGACAGAATCTCTGACCAGAGAGTAGTTTATTGTTAGTTGTTGCTTGTCGCGAGTCTGCGCGAGTCGACAGTAGAAGTCAGTCTGCGCTTGTCTGCGCGAATCTGCAGTAGTAGTCAGTCGGATCGGTAGTAGGGAGTCGGCATGCGTCGGCTGTGTGCTCTGGTCGCGACTCTGGTCAGGACTCTGGACGATGAGTATGGTTGTAGAAGGTAAAGAAGCAGCATTGTGCATATTTAATAATGTATGCCAATTGTAATTTAATTTGTTCAAAAAATGCCCCAATAATAATTTTTTTTATAAAGTAACACTTTTAAAGAAAAGTATTCACTTCAATTTAAAGAATTTTTCCACTCTTTTGAAGAAAAAGCATTCATTTCAATTTAAAGAATATTTCCTATTCCTATGCATTCCTTCCAAGAATCAAATATATATATATATATATATATATATATATATATATATATATATATATATATATATATACGCCAGCATTACACGAAGCTGTGTCGATAAATAAGAGCAGATATAGTTGCAGTTTATTGAGGTAAGAATTTTGCTTTTGTTACTCAGAATACAGGGCCGAAGGTCAGCGCTGCTGTCCTTATAAAATTTACCAGATATTATTATTTCTGTTAGGAGGTTACATTTCGTTCATGGTTCATTATTTAATTGATATTATTGTGGGTTTTTGGTCAATTTCCATTTATCAATTTTGTGGGGAGTTTACGCTTGGCTCCATTTTGCATTATTATTAAACATTATTTTTGTTGGGAGGTTACACTTGGCACCATTTCAGATTAACAATTATTAAATTATTGCGGGGAGGTTACACTTGTCGACATCCGGCCAGGATCGTATTTCTTTGGGAATCTTCTGATAAGTAGTCATATATCTGCTCTTATTTACTTAAATGTAGTTTGCATCTGGCGCAACGCATTTACTAATTTGTCGCTCTTTCTTTCACAGATCATCGGCAATTTTTTGCTCTTTGTCGTATTTGTGTTTGTTGCATTTTTGCATTGTGTTTGTTTCATTTGTGAATAATTTTGATTAGTGAAAAATGCCGCGAAGAACTGTTAACAGTACATCGCGATGTGTAATGAGTGAAATAGCCGACTCAAATAATATGACCGATAGTACTTGCGACACTCAGTGTAATGATGACAATCCTCCATTTGTAGACAATCAGTGCGTACCGACCACTAATATTCATTTTGATCCTAGTGATGAGCAAACGAATTCAGTTGTGTCGTCTGTTAATTTAATGACAATTGATGACGTGGGACGTTCTGTTACAATGAACGCTGCCCAGCTTGACACACCCGGTTTGCAAAATTTACGTAACGAACAGACAAGTTTTTCTAATGAAAATGAACAGTATACTCAAAGTATGGCAGATTTATTAGATTCCGGTGTAGTGATTAACAGTGCACATCCGATTGGCAAACATTTTCAAGAATCACAGAATAACCAAATGGTTACATAAAACGTGACAATTGCAGGTACGCCATCAAACAGCACAGAGAATAGAATAGGTAGTATTGGTTTGGATCAAATTATGGCAGTATTGCTACAACATAGTGCATATTTCGAACAACTTAACGAGAATCTCAGACAAGAATTTAGTGAAAATTTCAAACAACAGAGTGAAAAATATGACAACCTTAATGAAAAATTAGACAGCAATTCCAAACAACAGAATGAGAGACAAGACAACAATCACAAACAACTTAGTGAAAGTCTCAAACTTCAAATTAATGAAATTAATGAAAAAAAAGATAACAATTTCAAACAACTTAATGAAAAACATGACAACCTTAATGAAAAATTAGACAACAATTCCAGACAGCTTAGTGAACAGATTACAGCCGTTGCCGCGCAGTGTCATGATACTAAGGAACAATTACGTGTGGAAATTGAGGCTTGTGCTAGGAATAGTAGTAAAAAAACAAGATCTGTTGCACAAGAATTAGATAATAAACATACAGCCGCAACAGAATTACATAGAGACGAAATTAATGTAGTCGCTGAACAATGTTCAGAAAACGCAATACAGATACGCGACGAGTTTAATTTAAAGTCACCAGAACTTTCACACACTCTGGATACGGAAGTCGATAAGAAATGTGAACAGCAAAACAACCAAATTGACGAACGTATTAAAGTGACAGAAATGAAAAAGTTTCAGTTAATAACACGTCACAGCATACGGCACATTCCGATCATTTGTCACACTCACACAGTCAGTATAACTTAGGTAATTTACAGAGACTACGAGACTTAAAATCCGAAAAGCCACAGACAAACAGATTGTTATGTAATCGTGAACCTGTTCACACATTCAGAGACGATAACGTTGATTACGAGCAATTTTTATCCGTAAGAAAATCTAAGGAATTTAAAAATGACAGAGCACAGATATACGCTTTGAACTGGATACGTCGATTTATTTTTGTAATTTCACCAGCTTGGTCTGTAACGCAGAAACTAGCTTAGAACTGGATACGACAATTTGCTCTTGAATTTTTACCAACATTTCGTGTAATGCAGAAACTACAATTAGCATGGATACAGCAATTTGTTTTTGAATTTTCACCAGCATTGCCTGTAACGCAAAAGCTAAAATTTATTTGCAGCGCGTAATAGACCTCAGGGGATTCATTACGCTGTAATGAGTATGTGCTGTAGCGTGCACAGGGCCCCGAGCCATAGTAGTGCTGTTTCATCTTTAGTTTTCTGCACTGCTGCCTTCTCTTCTACTATCCTTTATATCTATCAAAACAGCTCTTTAACTATTGCTCTACCTAGGATTAAGAAACGTGTAAAGAAAACCTGATACGACAAATTTTACCGAAAGTGACAGTTATCATTAGACGGTCCAGAAATGACGACCACGATAATTTTAATAACAGACAAAATTTTAACCATGAGTATGTGTAAAATTATTAGCAACAGGAACCATATTTTGGTAACAATAGAGGTTTTTCACCGCAATAGCAACAAAACCAGCGGGTTAGCATACCTAACCAACAATGCAGTGTACAAGGTCAACCAAGATTTAATGTTTCGACGCGTGCACGTATAGTCTCAGCTCAACAAACAGCAACGCACAGCAACAAGGGAATCAGTATATACAGAAAACACGCTATTTCAATTCCTATCGCAATGTGCCGTATAGAAATGACTATCACGACAGACGTAAAAGTAATGAGCACAATTTTCGGCGTACGTATAATAACAGTCGGTCTTATCAGCGGCAAGAACATCAGCAACAACAAATAATCATGAATGAACCAGACAGTAGGTATCATCCAGAATGTAATACGTCAGGAAGAAATAACAGAACAGTTCAAATAGTCGAAATGCCACAGCATCCTCTCGCAAATAATAACACGTCAGATAGAATTTGACTAGATACAGTACAGGTTGCATATTCCAGTAACGCAAGCAATACTTTTGATACGCAGAATCTTGTTCATGAGAATGTTATTGGAAACATGCTTTGTTGAATGCACCAGTTTTATCGCACCCAGATCTTACCAGAAATTTTTCCATTGCCATCGACAGTTCTAACACCGCTTTAGGCGTACACATTTTTCAGGAAATTGAAGAAGATGGTTCTACAGTAATTAAAAACATAGTCTTTGCGAGTCGCATTCTGTCAGCTGCTGAGCGCAATTATTCTGTTACTGAACTTGAAACATTATGTGTTGTATGGGCTTTTACGAGATTTCGGCATTTTCTTTATGGAAGACACACCACCGTTTACACAGACCACAGAGCGATACAATTTTTACTTTCGGCTAAATTTACACACGACAGATTAAGCAGATGGAAACTTTATTTGCAGGAATTTAATTTTACAATTGTTCACATTTCTGGTACGCAAAATATTGTAGCAGATGCACTATCCCGTTCTCTCAGCAACAATCAGCAAGACATCGCAACCAACTTCTGCAAAGCAAATTTCAGTGTCATGTACATTCAGCAAGTAGCATTTGAAAATTTTATTTCATCATCATTACAGGACATAGCAGAAGAGCAACGTAAAGACAATGCGTGGAATGAAATTAAACACCTTTGGCAAAATAAGAATACTGTTACGATTAGGAACCACTAAACTGTACGCAATGACATTCTGTTTCGCCGCTCTCATCCAGACAGCAACAATTGGTTATTATGCATTCCTGACGAACTTGTTAACAAATTAATCTGGTACACTCATTTAAGCTATGCACATTACGGAGCCAGAAAATGTTTTCTTATACTGAGACAGAACTGTTATTTTACCAACATGGAGAAGCGTATTCGACGAGTTTTAGTGTCATGTAAAATCTGCCAGAAAGCTAAATCAGACACAACTTCACATATTCCTCCATTACATCCCGTTGTACCTGTTAAATTGAGACACATGGCCGCTGTAGACATTTTGGTCCGATTCCCAGAACTAATAGAGGCTTTTGCTACATCTTTGTCGCTGTTGAACTCACTTCAAAATTTGTAACCTTCACACCGTTACGCAAAGCTACTGCTAAAACTATTTCGAATGCATTTATAAAACATTTTCTATTTCATGTAGGGCATGTGTTGAAAGTAATTTCCGACAATGGACCACAGTTTCGATCTGCTATATGGACATGTATGTTACGAGCTAGAGACATTTCTCTGATATATATATCCAGGTAATATGCTTCTTCGAACCCTTGTGAACGATTAATGAAAGAAATTGGTAAACTGTGTAGAATTTACTGCCATAAAAAACATATTGATTGGGACACACACATACTCTCATTCCAAGATGTAATTAATTCCATACCGAATGAATCTACTATGCTATCTCCGTCTGTTATACTGAAAAATGTTGAACCACCTAACAAAATTAAAGAATTAGTAACCTTTGCTACATCTCGTCGATTACGACTCCATGAAATAATTGACATTGCGCTGAACAACATCAAACGTGCCGCAGAGCGCCGGAGAAGACAACAAAAACAGGTTTGTACACGCCATGAATTTCACATTGGACAGAAGATATTAGTACGTACACACTATCTATCCAACAAAGGAAAGAGTAGATGCAGTAAATTTGAGCTTCTATACGCAGGTCCATATCGGATTCGCAGCATTCCTCACCCCAATGTAGTACACGTCGAAACTTTGAGAACCAGAAAAACCAAAGGGAACCACCACGTGTCGAACGTCAAACCTTTTATTGAATGAAGATGCTTTATGATTTATCACACTGGAATGCCATTTCCTAATTTTTTTATGACCACTTATGCAATTATATTCACATGAACACTTACTGATGATTATCGTATTTTTTCTTGGCAAGTGCCCGGCAAGGTAAGGTTAGCAGGTCGCTTTTCTTGTCGTTACACACAAGACCGTGCATATTTTTCCAGATGAACTTATACATTTTATGACCACTTATGCAATTATATTTATGTGACTACTTACTGATGATTATTGTATTTTTTTCTTGGCAAATTCCCGGCAAGGTAAGGTTAGCAGGTCGCTCTTCTTGTCGTTACACATTAGACAGTGCACATTTTCCAGATAAAATTACGTATCTTAGGAATAATTATGCAATTCTATCTAGTGATATATTAATTTTATCAAATTTTCTTTCTATTAAAGTCTTCAATTCTCGCCTCTATTAACTATACAACATACAAGCTGTACACAAACAAGATCACATTTCTTGTCGTTATACACCCTAGACCATGCATATTTTCCATTTTTTATGTATGTATGATTGTTTTCCTGTTTTTTTTGTATGTACTATCAAATATTTAAGATATAACAAACACCAGTTGACTTTAACATTTTGCCTTATGATAGCTAAACATCGTGACTACTTTACTTTTTTTTTGCAGCTACATTGTGATACACTGTGTACATTTTTGCTTCTGAACACTGTCAATGTTTTTGACATATTACGTTTTCTCTCATGCTATGCTGTATGCTCAATTATGTTACTATAAACCAGTTTTTATCTAATGGGTATATGAATTAAATGCAAGACATTAATCTTTGTTCATCATTTTCAGAAAGAAATAACGTGTAAAAGAAATAAATTAAACAGAAATGTGAATTTCACCTTCGGAATGAACGAAAGAGGATGCAATACCTCGTGATGAAGAGTAAATGGATCAGAATTAACAAGCATTAACAAGAATATACTATACACATCGTAGAATAGCAGTCTTAACTAATTTTTTTTTTTCAGAATACGAGGCGATTGACGCAGGCTGTCAGACAGAACTACACATCTTAGTTTTAGTGACGAAATATGATAGAAATAAGGAATAGTTGTATAATGAATAATGAAATGACTCTTTTGCAGATGGTAATGAATGGTGATGAGTAATGATGAAGAATATGCCACTATGGATAATGAAGTTTTTCTTTACAGGTGATGATAATAATGGAGTTATGGTGATATGGATAATGAAGTTTTTCTTTGCAGATGAAAATAATGATGAAGTTTATATATTTGCTGTTAGTTAGGAGATGCTATGTAGTTATTTAAGTATTTGTTGCAGTTCGTTTTGACAGTATGTTTTATATTGCGTGGTATGATGACTGAAGGTTTTGGAAAGGACAGCTTGAGAACATATATATTTTTATACACATTTCACTACCTGTTAATTCGGAGTTCACTACTTTTCAGCATAATATGCGTTTCTTCTTTCAGCTCAATAATCCATTTTGTAATTTTTTCCAGGAGAAGATTTTCATGATACTTACTAAACCTGTTACTTATTAAACCTGTTCTAGTACTTGCTTTTTTTTTACCCAGTTGTGTCTATCATTTATAAATGTGATCACATATACTCTACTTGTTTCATAACCTTGCTACAGCTGACTCATGACGAATGACGTTACACACCTTCATTTTCAGCAATAACTCAAAAACAAATAAAGTAATTACCAGTCCCAAATAATGCTACTAGTTTAAGAGAGTTCTGAATAATACTGATCAGCTCTGAATAGTATGTCACTTCAATAATGACTTCTGAATAATACAAAAAAAAAAAACGCTTTGTAACTGACCAATGAATGCCACTGTTTATTGTAATAAGATTACCTATGATGCCAATGATTACTATAATTAGATTAATTATGTATAAGTGCTATGCCAATAATTAACTCATTTTGAGTAATGACTTCTGAATAATACAAAAAAATGCTTTGTAGCTGGCCAATGAATGCCACTGTTTATTGTAATAAGATTACCTATGATGCCAATGATTACTATAATTAAGTGAATTATGTTAATACTATGCCATTCATTAACTTCTGTTTTGAATGACGACTTCTGTTGGTTTGTAACTGGGCAATGAGTGCCAATAATTACTATATTCAGATAATTTTATGAACATTATTCTGTAATACTACGTACATGGTACAGAAATGTTCAGTAACTGGGCGATGAGTGCCACCAATTACTCAAATCAGTTGTTAGACTAGTGTAATTCTCAATGAAGACTACTATGTGACTTAATGTCCTTCACCTTCTGACCTAATTACCAGAAATTACTGCAATATCCATTTGTCCTGTCTATCCTCATGATCATGGAGCACTATATTTGGTTTTTGCACTAATTCTACGTTGGTCTCCTCTACAAGAACATGGTGTTGAGACGACATGCTGTTCACCACCTTGAGCGATGGAGATGTTATTATGGTCCCACTGTTTGGTGTACCTAGTGTACTACCAAAATGATAGCATGGAATATTATTACGACATTTCAGTGTTTTGGCTACACTGATTAATACTTCAAGGAAAAGAGCTTCAGATTGTCTCACTTGGTGTTGTGCTTCTGTAGAAAGATATGGACTTTCAGTGCAGCTGCGTGCAACCTAAAGTGCTACAACCATGACGCAATCCTTCCCATTCCTTTCCTAATACTTGTAAAATGAAAAAGACATATACAGTACGTGTGCACTTCATTTCACTTGTTAACAAGATCAGTTGTCCTAAAAATACTAAAGACTTCTATAGTGCATGTGCACTTTATTTCACTTCTTGATATGTTTATGTGTTGTAAAAATATTAGAGAGTTTTTCAGTGCGTGTGCACTTTATGTCATTTGTACTCATTACGTAAACATTTTTTTTTGTGATTCCCAGATATGTTCTGTATTACAGTGCGTGTGCACTTTCGTCATTTTGTTAACATGATTTGTATTCGTTGCTTATACATTTTGTGATTCCCAGATATGTTTGGTACTACAGTGCGTGTGCACTTTCGTCATTTTGTTAACGTGATTTGTATTCATTGCATATACATTTTTGTGATTTGCTGATATGTTCTGAACTTCAGTGCGTGTGCACTTTCGTCATTTTGTTAACATGATTTGTATTCATTGCTTATACATTTTGTGATTTGCTGATATGTTCTGAACTTCAGTGCGTGTGCACTTTCGTCATTTTGTTAACATGATTTGTATTCATTGCTTATACATTTTGTGATTTGCTGATATGTTCTGAACTTCAGTGCGTGTGCACTTTCGTCATTTTGTTAACATGATTTGTATTCATTGCTTATACATTTTGTGATTCCCTGATATGTTCTGATCTACAGTGCGTGTGCACTCTTGTCATTTCTCAATATGATTTGTACTCGTTGCCCATACATTTGTGATTTCCTGAAATGTTCACTACTACAGTGCGTGTGCACTTTTGCCATTTGTTAATATGTTTTGTACTCATTGTATATACATTTTGTCTTTGATTGATATCTTCTGTACTCAGTGCGTGTGCACTATATTTTATTTCATGTTCTGCACCTATATCTATGTACATATTCTGTGACTGTAAAGTTAATTAATTAAGAAAAATTTGTTGCTCATGGCAAGTCCAATTGACTCACCATCGCTGCCAAATTTTTGCCCCCCCCCCCCCCACCCCCCAGTGGAGGGTTATGTAAGGTGTATGCTTCGCCGGCGATGGGCGAGGCATGACAGAATCTCTGACCAGAGAGTAGTTTATTGTTAGTTGTTGCTTGTCGCGAGTCTGCGCGAGTCGACAGTAGAAGTCAGTCTGCGCTTGTCTGCTAGAGTCTGCAGTAGTAGTCAGTCAGATCGGTAGTAGGGAGTCGGCATGCGTCGGCTGTGTGCTCTGGTCGCGACTCTGGTTAGGACTCTGTACGATGAGTATGGTTGTAGAAGGTGAAGAAGCAGCATTGTGCATATTTAATAATGTATGCCAATTGTAATTTAATTTGTTCAAAAAATGCCCCAATAATAATTTTTTGATAAAGTAACACTTTTAAAGAAAAGTATTCATTTCAATTTAAAGAATTTTTCCACTCTTTTGAAGAAAAAGCATTCATTTCAATTTAAAGAATATTTCCTATGCATTCCTTCCAAGAATCAAATATATATATACGCCTACTAGGCGATTTCAACGCACAAATCGGCAGAGATAAACGCTACAGAAAAACAGTAGGAAATTTCCCTGCACACAAATTCACCAACAAAAACGGCACCAGACTGATCGAACTCTGCCAGCAAAACAACCTCAAAATCATGTCAACCTCCCTGATGAAAAAGCCCAAGAAACAAAAGACGTGGCGATCACCAGTCCACTCACTAGGCGAATTCCAGATAGATCACGTGGCAATCTCCTATGAATACCAGAAAGAAATCCACGATGTCCAAGTGAGAAAAGGCGCCAACATAGATTCGGACCACTACCTAACAAGAATCAAAATCAAACTCACACCAAGAAGACAACACAAAAAGAAATTAACCTCACCGAAATTTGATACAAGAAGGATCAGAGAATCGAACATCACAGAACACTGGGAAAAACAAGAGGCGAAAGATTGGACCAGCTTTAAACAAAGAATTGTGAACACAGCCAAAGAACTGATCCCGCTGACTAGAAAACCCAGGCACCCTTGGTGGAACACTACCTGCGAAATCGCCCTACAAAATCGAAGAACAGCTTTCACAAACTACAACAGCAACAAAACACAAGAAACACAGGACAACTTCTATGAAATTCGAAGACAAACATCGAAAACAATAAGACAAGAGAAACGCAAATACATAAACGATCAGCTAAACTCCATCGAAGAAGACTTCAGAAATGTCAACACACGGGATTTCTACAGGACGTTCGCCAACCAAGTCAAAGGATACTCACCACAGAACCTCTGCTTCAGAAAAGAAGACGGAAAACTGGCACTTACCAACAAAGAAAACTGTGAAGAGCTCGCGAAGTACTTTTCAAAATTTCTAAATTTCCCGGAACCTAACTCAACCTTCGAACCCCGAGAACCGGCCAACGCACCGGAAGACTCACCATCACCAACAAAAGAAGAAATCCTCCACTGCATAAAGAAACTGAAAAACAACAAGGCAGCCGGTGAAGACGGAATAACGGCAGAACTGCTGAAGAACCTAGGACCAAACTCGCTAAACGAAATCACACAAATCATACAGAACACCTGGACAACCGAAATCATACCTGACGACTGGAAGACCGCACTCATTCACCCGCTACACAAGAAAGGTGACAGGGCAGACACAAACAATTATAGAGGAATTTCCCTGCTACCGGTCATCTACAAAATTCTATCAACCTGCCTTCTCACCAGAACGCAAGGACAACTGGAACCCGCCGTCTCGGAATACCGAGCGGGTTTCAGACCCAACAGAGCCTGCCCCGAACAAATCTTCAACCTGAAATCTATCATAAAATCCCACATGACAAGCCCCAAAAAAATCATCTGCACTTTCGTCGACTTCAAAAAGGCTTACGACTCGATCGACAGAAAGTCCCTCATCCAAATCCTCAGAGAAAAAGGCCTAGACCAAAAGACCCGAAGACTAATCGAACAGACACTAACCAATACAAAATCCAAAGTCAAATTCATGGGCAAAATCTCGGACCCCTTTGAAATCCACACTGGCCTAAGACAAGGAGATGGACTATCCCCGCTATTGTTCAACATCGTCCTGGACAAAGTAATGAGCGAATGGGAAGCTGAAGTCAGGAGACAAAACACCTGGAGACCAGTCACATTAGGAAGGAAAAGACTGGAAATCCCTTACCTAGCATTCGCAGACGACCTAGCGATACTGACCTATGACGCAACATCAGCAAAAACACAGATCGAAATCCTGAAAGAATGCGCCGAGAAAGTCGGCCTACAAATCTCTTTTGAAAAAACGCAAGTCCTAACAAGAGAAGGCGACGACATCACAACCAAGTACGGCAAAATTAAAGGGGTCACACACTTCAGATACCTAGGCGAAATCATCGAACCGACCGGAACAGAGAAACTGGCTTACGAAGACAGACAACAGAAGACACGGAAATCACTAGGCATGGTACGAAACGTCTACAACAAACAATGCATTTCCAGAAACACCAAGATCAGACACTATAACACAGTGATCAAACCCGCCGTACTGTATGCCAGCGAAACACTAGCACTCAACAGGAAAATCAAAATTGAAGAAATCAAAAAACAAGAACGCAAAATCATGAGGAAAATTTTAGGAGGAAGACCCACACCAGATGGCTACAGACTACAGAAGAACTCAACAGTAGAAGCATATTCGAACATCGAGAACGATATGAGAAAAAGGCGCCTTAAATTCTACGGACATTTAGATAGACTCCCTGAAACAAGACTCACCAAGAAAATTCTGAACACATCAAGACACTTAAAGTCTCGACACCCTGGATGGAAGGAGTCCGAAAAGACCTACAAGCAATTGGCACCACAAACACCACAGACAGAAGCACCTTCCGAAAACACATAGACAATTGGGAAGTAAAGTCAGAAGCGCTAAAACAGCGGACCAAACAAGAATGGTCTGAGGAGAGAAAAGAGGCCCTCTCCAAGAGAATGAAGGAGTACTGGAAGGACAAGAAGAACAAGCCTTCAAAGTCATAAGCTTAACGATTTCCTTTTAGGGAAAATTCGCCAACAATAAATAATAATAATATATATACGCCAGCATTACACGAAGCTGTGTCGATAAATAAGAGCAGATATAGTTGCAGTTTATTGAGGTAAGAATTTTGCTTTTGTTATTCAGAACACAGGGCCGAAGGTCAGCGCTGCTGCCCTTATAAAATTTACCAGATATTATTATTTCTGTTAGGAGGTTACATTTCGTTCATGGTTCATTATTTAATTGATATTATTGTGGGTTTTTGGTCAATTTTCATTTATCAATTTTGTGGGGAGTTTACGCTTGGCTCCATTTTGCATTATCATTAAACATTATTTTTGTTGGGAGGTTACACTTGGTACCATTTCAGATTAACAATTATTAAATTATTGCGGGGAGGTTACAATGTTATATTCCTAATTCGCACTTGCAGAGTGATAGAAACCTTCGACGATTCGATTCATTTGTCTATTCTTATCGCATACTGTAGACTCAGCAGTATTTGGCCTGAAATGCGGCAACTACGTATCCCAGCCCCTAGACAACGAAACCAGCCAAAATTTCTTATATTGCAACGTTGAGTCGGAGGGTGCGTAGTTGAGGGCCAAACCATCACATCTTTCATATTATTTCAAAGCCCGCACACCTGATACCGTTTTCTACATTCCTCCTTAAACTCTACTTTTGTCAGCCTGCCTCCAACATCCCCTCCTACCCCTCCTCACGGTCTATCTCCTGTGTCATCCGCACCTTACTGGGAACTGAGTGGTTCTTACCCCCACACTGGTATGTCCACCAAGTTTGGGGACAGACCGCAAGGTTTAGTACACTACTGGACATTAAAATTGCTGCACCACGAAGAGGACGTGCTACAGCCGCGAAATTTAACCGAGAGGAAGAAGATGCTATGATATGCAAATGATTAGCTTTTCAAAGCATTCACACAAGGCTGGCGCCGGTGGCGACACCTACAACGTGCTTACATGAGGAAAGTTTCCAACCGAATTCTCATACACAAACAGCAGTTGACCGGCGTTGTCTGGTGAAATGTTGTTGTGATGCCTCGTGTAAGGAGGAGAAATGCGTAACCATCACGTTTCCGACTTTGATAAAGGTCGGATTGTAGCCTATCCCTATTGCGGTTTATCGTATCGCGACATTGCTGCTCGGGTTGGTCGAGATTCAATGACTTTTAGCAGAATATGGAATCGGTAGGTTCAGGAGGGTAATACGGCACGCCGTACTGGATCCCAATGGCCTCGTATCACTATCAGTCGAGATGTCAGGCATCTTATCTGCATGGCTGCAACGGATAGTGCAGCCACGTCTCGATCCCTGAGTCACAAATGGGGATGTTTGCAAGAGAACAACCATCTGCACGAACAGTTCGACGACGTTTGCAGTAGCATGGACTATCAGCTCGGAGACCATGGTTCCGGTTCCCCTGACGCTGCATCACAGACAGGAGCACCTGCGATGGTGTATTCAACAACGAAACTGGGTGCACGAATGACAAAGCGTCTTTTTTTGGGGTGAATCGAGGTTCTGTTTACAGCATCATGATGGTCGCTTCCGTGTTTGGAGACATCGCGGTGAACGCACATTGGAAGCGTGTATTCGTCATCGCTATACTGGTGTATCACCCGGTACGATGGTATGGGGTGCCATTGATTACACGTCTCGGCCACCTGTTGTTCGCATTGACCCCACTTTGAACAGTGGACGTTACATTTCAGATGTGTCACGACCCGTGGTTCTATCCTTAATTTGATCCCTGCAAAACCCTACATTTCAGCAGGATAATGCACGACCGCATGTTGCAGGTCCTGTACGGGCCTTTCTGGATACAGAAAATGTTCGACTGCTGCCCTGGCCAGCACATTCTCCAGATCTCTCACCAACTGAAAACGTCTGGTCAATGGTGGCCGAGCAACTGGCTCGTCACAATACGCCAGTAACTACTCTTGATGAACTGTGGTGTCGTGTTGAAGCTGCATGGGCCGCTGTACCTGTACACGCCATCCAAACTCTGTTTGACTCAATGCCGAGGCGTATCAAGGCCGTTATTACGGCCAGAGGTGGTTGTTCCGGGTATTGATTTCTCAGAATCTATGCACCCAAATTGTGTGAAAATGCAATCACATGTCAGTTTTAGTATAATATATTTGTCCAATGAATACCCGTTTAATATCTGCATTTCTTCTTGGTGTAGCAATTTTAATGGCCAGTAGTGTACGTGTAAGATTCCGAAGTGTTATCAGCATACTACTCAAACGTTTTGCAGCAGGTAATGATCCCCTAAACGAAAATAATAACGAGACTGCCTATTCCGGAAGACTAAGCTCAATATGTAGTAGGCAAAAATTTTATGACTTATCTTGATAACAAAATTGCAGTCTAATTTTACAGGCTTCTCACAATGAAGCTGCGGAAGTGTACAGTCTAATTTTGTGACACTGCATCTACTGACGACATGAAAGTCTTGCATTGTCAATTATTGACGAGAATATCGAGTGCTAGAACTCGCATCTACCGTTGGGAAAGGTATCGTGAGTGATCAAAGCAAGCGGTGTTGCACCCGGGAGTTTCTCCTGGGTCCGTGAAAGCACTGTCAGCTATCCATCGCCTCCGTGCGACGTGCGCCACCTGTATGTGGCGTCTTGCTGGTGTAATGGCGTCGCCACCCCGCAGTAACCATAGAGATACGAGCAGCTGGGGGGGGGGGGGGGGGGGCGGCGTAGCTAGCGCCCGCTAACGAGACCGCCAGTTGCGCCCCGTGTCGCACGCTAAGGGGAAACGTTTGCGGCCGAACATGTCTGCAATATCTATCTCGTATTTCCATTTAGACGTGTCGCGGTACCTCGCAGCTGCTGTCTGACCCAGTGGCATCTTGCATTCGCCCACCTACAACGTAATGGCCTCGCGCTTCTGCACCGGAAACTCCTGAGTAATGTGGTGCAGAGCGGATTAATTTTATTGTACATGTTTAAGTTTTTTATAATTTCTACCAGGCGACCTGAGAACAGAGTAGGCTAACGTTGGACTGGCGTGCCAACCAGGATCTCAACAAGGTGCAACAGGCCTCAGAACAGGGCAAGTAGAAACGCAAGCTTTGGTCTGCTGTTAGTTTGGTGCATAAGTTCGTAGCGTTTTTTCATAAGTTTAACAAACACAAGGGAGAGAATAGAGACGTTAGCGACCAATACTACACTACTGGCATTTTAAATTGCTACACCACGAAGATGACGTGCTACAGACGCGAAATTTAACCGACAGGAAGAAGATGGCCGGCCAGGGTGGCCGAGCGGTTCTAGGCGCTACAGTCTGGAGCCGCGCGACCGCTACGGTCGCAGGTTCGAATCCTGCTTCGGGCATGGATGTGTGAGATGTCCTTAGGTTAGTTAGGTTTAAGTAGTTCTAAGTTCTAGGGGACTGATGACCTCAGATGTTAAGTCCCATAGCGCTCAGAGCCATTTGAACCATTATTGAAGAAGATGCCGTGATATGCAAATGATTAACTTTTCATAGCTTTCACACAGGGTTGGCGCCGGTGGGGATACCTACAACGTGCTGACATGAGGAACGTTTCCAACCGATTGCTCGTACACAAACAGCAGTTGACAGGCGTTGTCTGGTGAAACGTTGTTGTGATGCCTCGTGTAAGGAGGAGAAATGCGTACCATCACGTTTCAGACTTTGATAAAGGTCGGATTGTTGCCTATAGCGATTGCGGTTAATTGTATCGCGACACTGCTGCTCGAGTTGGTCGAGATCCAACGACTGTTAGCAGAATATGGAATCGGTGGATTCAGGAGGGTAATGCGGAACGCCGTAGTGGATCCCAACGGCCTCGTATCACTAGCAGTCGAGATGACAGGCATCTTATCCTCATGGCTGTAACGGATCGTGCAGCCACGTTTCGATCCCTGAGTCAACAGATAGGGACGTTTGCAAGACAACAAGCATCTGCACGAACAGTTCGACGACGTTTCCAGCAGCATGGACTATCAGCTCGGAGACCATGGCTGCGGTTACCCTTGGCGCTGTATCACAGATAGGAGCGCCTGTGATGGTGTACTTAGCGGTGAACCTGGGTGCACGAATGGCAAAACGTCACTTTTTCGGATGAATCCAGGATTTGTTTACAGCATCATGATGGTCGCATCCGTGTTTGGCGACATCGCGGTGAACGCACATTGGAAGCGTGTATTCGTCATCGCCATACTGACGTGTCACCCGGCGTTATGGTATGGGGTGCCATTGGTTACACGTCTGGGCCACCTCTTATTCGCATTGATGGCACTTTGAACAGTGGACGTTACATTTCAGATGTGTTACGCCCCTTGGCTCTACCCTTCATTCGATCCCTGCAAAACCCTACAGTTCAGCAGGATAATGCACGACCTCATGTTGCAGGTGCTGTACGGGCCTTTCTGGATACAGAAAATCTTCGACTGCTGCCCTGGGCAGTACATTCTCAAGATCTCTCGCCGGCCGAAATGGCCGTGTGGTTAAAGGCGCTGCAGTCTGGAACCGCAAGACCGCTACGGTCGCAGGTTCGAATCCTGCCTCGGGCATGGATGTTTGTGATGTCCTTAGGTTAGTTAGGTTTAACTAGTTCTAAGTTCTAGGGGACTAATGACCTCAGCAGTTGAGTCCCATAGTGCTCAGAGCCATTTGAACCAGATCTCTCACCAATTGAAAACGTCTGATCAATGGTGGCCGAGCAACTGGCTCGTCACTATACGCCAGTCACTATTCTTGATGAACTATGGTATCGTGTTGAAGCTGCTTGGGCAGCTGTACCTGTACACGCCATCCAAACTCTGTTTGACTCAATGCCCAGGCGTATCAAGGCCGTTATTACGCCCAGAGGTGGCTGTTCTGGGTACTGATTTCTCAGGATCTATGCACCCAAATTGCGTGAAAATGTAATCACATGTCAGTTTTAGTATAATATATTTGTCCAATGAATATCCGTTTATCATCTGCATTTCTTCTTGGTGTAGCAATTTTAATGGCCAGTAGTGTATAATGTACTTCCCTACTTACAACAACCTTCCAATGCTGAGTAACTTATCGACTCCGCGATATTAGGAATCACGTGGCTTCTATGCAAAAATGTCGTCGAGCCATGTACGGAATGCAGTTTCATTCGGAAAGGAAGTTCCTTGAAGGTAGTTGGATATGGAGCGAAAAAGGCGAAAATCTGAGGGTGCAAGATCAGGTGCATAACATGGGTGCTGAATGGCTTCCCAACTCAACTCCTGCTCGTAGTACACCACATCGTCGCTGTTCCACCAGATGCATAACAATATCTTTTGTGGATGTGCGCTGGTCTATGTACGGGGAGTTGCTGCTTTGTTTGGGCTCAGTCATTCCTTTGTTGTACTTATATTAACATCGAGGGACCATTTCTTGTCATCAGTAACGATATAGGACGATGTTTCTCACGAGCCAGTGCATGACGAGCAAGCAGAGATGCACTTGCGGCCACCAGCTGATTTTTGTGATTTAGGATTAGAAGACACTGCAGCCAAACAACCGATTTTTTAGCCTTCCCCACTGCATACAAATGTCGTACGATGATGAAATGATCACAGTTCATCACATTTGCCAGTTCTCGAGTACACTGACGTGGACTATTGTGGATTAATAGGTTTAAACGATTTTCATCAAACCCCAAAAGTCTTTCTGAACGTGGAGAATCACTACGTCAAAACAATCCTCCTTAAAACGAGAAAACTATTTTCTTGCCGCGCTCTGCCCAGTGGAATTATTCCCATACATGCCGGAAAAGTTTCCTGCTGGCACCGCTGCTGTCTTCCCTTTACTGAACTCAAACAGAAGACTACGTCACAAATGTCCCGATTTCTCCCCATTTTCCACTCACTACTGTGACTAACATTACAAGGCAGTGTGGTGTTACGCAATGCAATTTCCCCGCTCTTGTGTCACCAAAAACTCAAAGGTGGTCAGAAAGACCTCTGCTTGGCGATCCAGAATAGCTAATGAACTACCACAGCGAGGCAAGGAATGCTCACAGGTTCAATAAACGAGCGCAAATACACTTACACCATCAGAGTCACTGAATCATAGATGTGGGCCCAACCTCTTAAATAACAAGGCTTTCAGCGCTCAAAGATATACTCTGTCATGCTGCCATTCTGTCCGTGTCGCTAGAACTACAGAGTGTCTAATGATCTTCAGTTGAACAACAAGTTTTTCGAAAATGGCCAGTCTGCTACCTGCTTGCTGACTTCAACGCCGAGATGCAGTCATCCTGATGCATACAACAGCCATTGCCTGCTGTTATTGTCCACTGGGTCATCCCCAATGAAAAAACTATTGCGCAGCCAGCCCTTATACACTACAGGCCATCGTAGATGATCTGTAAGCTGCCATCCTCACATTGATCAGTAGTGGCGTGACCGTGCAGCCTCCTGGCCAACTCGTGAGCATCTGCTGCCGTCTTGGTCGGCCTATGGTGGGTGACCAGAACTTAGTCTTCATGACAACTGTCTTCATGACCACTGTCAGTACACGATGGCCTGTCGTCGAGATCGCTGAGGTGATAGCTGCACAGCGTCACCACATTGCTTCTGGGCAGGCAGTGCTTTTCTCGCCCCACCTCCTTCACCACCATAGTATGCGACCGTGGCACTTGACTTGCAGGAGCGACGACGTAACTAATTGATGTGGCGTCAGCACTTATTCATGGCACATACGCTTATTCTCGGCCGCCAACTCCAGCTCTGAAGACACTTGTAATTCAGTACAGTCTGCAAGGTAAATAAACACTATTGTAGATACCGCTATGTTACTGACACCTCTGGCGTGAACTAGACCACTAACCGTCACTCTACGCTGGATCTCCTGCTCACAGTGCGATCTCAGCTTGTGGGTCGCAACAGATGTTAATGTCTTTAGACTGAAGTTCTAAGAAGTTCAGCTAACGATACAGGAGTGCTTCTGATGATGTGCACACCTCTGCTGCCCTCGTACTGCTGTACAGTCCCAAACTTTTTGGCTTCCAACGTCCATGTTCATCAGGGAGGCACGAAAGGATTTACTCCATTGCCTCATGGGGTAGCCGTGCGGTGTGAGGCATCTTGGCACGCTTCGCAAAAATGACAGTGTGGACGATGTGGCCAATTCTATACCTTATTTTGGATTTATGTGACGATGCTGCGCTGAGAATATTTATATGTTTTGACGATGCCATTACGGCCTTATCACTTTAGGACATAGTGTAGAAAAGATCTGAGGATGGTCATTACTGACTGAAACGGGTCACCGTCAAAACAATTGATATTGTGATCAAAGATTGGAATAAAAAAACATTTGACAATATTGGATCACTGTTGGAATACGCGACTATGTCGCAGCTGGTGAAGTACTACACACTTTTTCAATGAAATAACACAATTATTGAGGGCCAACGATAGCTAGTGAAAAGAGAACTGTTGTGGGCTTTGTGACAATATAAATGAACAAGTTAGACGTTTATTTTTATACTGAGAATGGGCCATTTCATAAACTACTGACCTGATTCGACCCAGTTGTTATTTTAATAATACATTATTTCACGATTCTGTCCCAATTTTAACTACATTGCAATGTTAGAGAGATGAATTTATCTAATCTGTAATGTGAAACTTCCTGGCAGATTAAAACTGTGTGCCCGACCGAGGCTCGAACTCGGGACCTTTGCCTTTCGCGGGCAAGTGCTCTACCATCTGAGCTACCGAAGCACGACTCACGCCCGGTACTCACAGCTTTACTTCTGCCAGTATCTCGTCTCCAACCTTCCAAACTTTACAGAAGCTCTCCTGCGAACCTTGCAGAACTAGCACTCCTGAAAGAAAGGATATAGCGGAGACATGGCCTCGCCACAGCCTGGGGGATGTTTCCAGAATGAGATATTCTGGAATCTGTAATGTGTTTCGACAAAATAAGAAGATTTTAACATGGCACCAACAGAAGCTACGTATTCTTCAAAACTTGTTGCAGTCCTTTATGAATTAGTCTCTCCTCAACTATCTTATTGGTATGGCTAACAACTCAAAATCCGTTCTGTCGTGTAACATTTTAGTATTGCAGCAACACCCTTTCTGGCACACTCCGCGTTTTTGCCAGATGTATCCAAGATGGCGGCGATGACGTTATCCAAGATGGCGTTTTGTAGACCTAGCAACAGCACATGACATCATCCAAGAAGGCGGCGATGACGTCATTCAAGATAGCGGATTTTGGCGGCAACTTTGAGTTTTGGCGGGATGAAGGTCAACTGGGCTACCTCCACTAACCTAACCCCTCTTCTTCTACGAAATGGCGCCAAGTTTGAATTCCAACAGGATAATGCATCACACCCCAGTTATCTCTACTAACAAGGGAACCTCCCCATCCCACCTCCCTGAGATTTAGTTATAAATTGGCACAGTGGATAGTCCTTGAAAAACTGAACACAGATCAATCGAGAAAACAGGAAAAAGTTGTGTGGAACTAGGAAAAAAATAAGCAAAATATACAAACTGATTAGTCCATGCGCAAGATAGGCAACATCAAGGATAAGTTTAGCTTAGGAGCGCTGTGGTCTCGTGGTTAGTGTGAGCAGCTGCGGAACGAGAGGTCATTGGTTCAAGTCTTCCCTTGAGTGAAAGTTTAATTTTTTATTTTCAGACAATTATTATCTGTCCGTCCGTCCGATGCGAGGTAACTGCGCCGTAGTATGGGGACGCTACACCTAAACAAACATCGAAACACACGACGTTGCGTTCATTTGTTGCAGCTTGTGACAAACTCTTAGGTTTTCATCACTTTTTGGGAGTGATTATCACATCCACAAGAAAACCTAAATCGAGCAAGGTAGAAGAATCTTTTTATCCATTAGCCAAGTGTACAAGTTAGGTGGGTCGATAACATATTCCTGTCATGTGACGCACATGTCGTATAGAACATATCAGACGTGTTTTCCTGTGGAGGAATCGGTTGACCTATGACCTTGCGATAAAATGTTTTCAGTTCCCATTGGATAGGCACGTCCTTTCGTCTACTAATCTCACGGTTTTGCGGTGCGGTCACAAAACACAGACTCTAAACTTATTACAGTGAACAGAGACGTCAATGAACGAACGTACAGATTATAACTTTGCGAAAATAAACTCTTTACTCAAGAGGAGACTTGAACCAAGGACCTTTCATTCCGCAGCTGCTCACGCTAACCACGGGACCAGGGCACTCCTGAGCTCAAGCTATCCTTGATGTTGCCTATCTGCGCATGGACTACTTAGTTCGTATATTTTGCTTATTTTTTTCATAGTTCCACACAACTTCTTCCTGTTTTCAAGGCCTATCCACTGTGCCAATTTATAACTAAATCTGAGGGGGGTGTGATGGGGATGTTCCCTTGTAAGCAAAGAAAATAACGGGAAGATAGCTCACTTGGCCTACCTCCACTAACCTAAGACACCCTACCGCCACTTCTTCCTATGAACTGGTGCCAGGTATGAATTTTGGCGGTAAACAAAGGTCAATTCACATATTTCTACTAAGCTAAGAAAATGTTGCAAAAGAAAGGACACTTGTCCTAACCTCAGTCACCCAAATGCAACCTCCTCCTAAGGATTCGTGGGAAAAGTACTTGGACGTAAGTCTTTATTTAATCATTTTCATGCAGTACGGCCATCCAGTGTCTTCACCACGAGTTCCGGACTCCAACTGAGTTAGTACACATCGCGACCACCAGAGGGCGCTCTCATCTCTGATGTAATCCAAGATGGCGGCAAACAATGTGTTCGCCACAAGGTCTGGACTCAAACTGACTTAGTACACAGTACTGGCGCCAGAGGGCGCCACTGTGACATCAGGTGATGACGCAAGTACCGTAATCCAAGATGGCAGCAAACAATGTGTTCACCATGAGACCTAGTACATATTGATACCACAAGACAGCGCTACTATGGACTTGGGATGAATTTTTGCGAGTGCCACGCCCACCTGGACTTCGAAGGAAACAGTTAAAGTCTCCACCACGATCCTCAACAGACTGCCACGTCCCCCTACCAACCGATATCGGCGGGCTAACGTGCACATGGCACAGCCTATGGGCTGGATCACAAAATAATGCAATCAACGCATGCAAGCCCTGCCCCTCCCCCACACCCTGTCCACCAGATCTCGAAGTGACGTGGTCATCAGCTGTCAAACCATGCACAGATGCCTACAAGCATGAGTCGGAGACATCTCGTTCATACTTGATTTCTGAGACATTCCTATCCAAATACATGTTCACCTAGATACACGTGCTGACGTGATTGGGCAGGAGCACAGCCATGAGACACCGCCAAACGCAGGTGAAAGTTGCGTCTAGGCCCCATGTGTGATGTGTGGCTGACGCATCGCCGTGCATAGCTACTTACCATCGCAAGTGCTTCCAGAAATGTTCTCAATGTTATACTGAAGCCACATTGCTATCTAAAATAATAACCAAGGCGAACTCTAGTAAATTGCATAGTGTCCCAGAAATACTTAATGTGCACTTTTGTAGGAGTTTTCATATTGTCTCAGCTTGTATACACGGAAATTCTTGCCGTAACAGAATCTCTTTACGAAAATAAAGCAGAATAACGCCGAATGCAGTCTTCCTCACAGACCTAACATGGTACCCACTCCATCTCGTGCTACCCTTCCTGCTCTCAACATATGCAAATGTTCCCACCACTAATGTAGAGGCTCCTATATCCCACCACAAAGTATGTGAAGGAATTGAGCATTATTATTGTCTCTTATCGAATTTACCCATCGAATTACAGATGCCGCCGGTATCGAAGCACTGTCTGCCTCTTCTTTCTCGGACTTTAAGTGGTAAAATTATTTTGCACAGATCGATAAACTGCATTGACAGCTAAACCCGTAAACTTCTCTATAGATCATCAAATACATACCATACTTTGGAAGCCATGAACATATCTACCAGTGTAACTACAATTAAATATTATGATTGCTGCTACGGTCTGACACCAATCGTTGTACAGTTAATGTCTCGTCTTGATGGCAGTGCTTCTGGAACCAATCTCAGTATCTATTATTATTATTGTGGTCTTCAGTCCTGAGACTGGTTTGATGCAGCTCTCCATGCTACTCTATCCTGTGCAAGCTTTTTCATCTCCCAGTACCTACTGCAACCTACATCCTTCTGAATCTGCTTAGTGTATTCATCTCTTGGTCTCCCTCTACGATTTTTACCCTCCACGCTGCCCTCCAATACTAAATTGGTGATCCCTTGATGTCTCAGAACATGGCCTACCAACCGATCCCTTCTTCTGGTCAAGTTGTGCCACAAACTTCTCTTCTCCCCAATCCTATTCAATACTTCCTCATTAGTTATGTGATCTACCCATCTAATCTTAAGCATTCTTCTGTAGCACCACATTTCGAAAGCTTCTATTCTCTTCTTGTCCAAACTATTTATCGTCCATGTTTCACTTCCATACATGGCTACACTCCATACGAATACTTTCAGAAATGACTTCCTGACACTTAAATCAATACTGGATGTTAACAAATTTCTCTTCTTCAGAAACGCTTTCCTTGCCCATTGCCAGCCTACATTTTATATCCTCTCTACTTCGACCATCATCAGTTATTTTGCTCCCCAAATAGCAAAACTCCTTTACTACTTTAAGTGCCTCATTTCCTAATCTAATTCCCTCAGCATCACCCAATTTAATTAGACTACATTCCATTATCCTTGTTTTGCTTTTGTTGATGTTCATCTTATATCCTCCTTTCAAGACACTGTCCATTCCATTCAACTGCTCTTCCAAGTCCTTTGCTGTCTCTGACAGAATTACAATGTCATCGGCGAACCTCAAAGTTTTTATTTCTTCTCCATGAATTTTAATACCTACTCCGAATTTTTCTTTTGTTTCCTTTACTGCTTGCTCAATATACAGATTGAACAACATCGGGGAGAGGCTACAACCCTGTCTTACTCCCTTCCCAACCACGGCTTCCCTTTCATGTCCCTCGACTCTTATAACTTCCATCTGGTTTCTGTACAAATTGTAAATAGCCTTTTGCTCCCTGTATTTTACCCCTGCCACCTTTAGAATTTGAAAGAGAGTATTCCAGTCAACATTGTGAAAAGCTTTCTCTAAGTCTTCAAATGCTAGAAACGTAGGTTTGCCTTTCCTTAATCTTTCTTCTAAGATAAGTCGTAAGGTCAGTATTGCCTCACGTGTTCCAGTGTTTCTACGGAATCCAAACTGATCTTCCCCGAGGTTGGCTTCTACTAGTTTTTCCATTCGTCTGTAAAGAATTCGTGTTAGTATTTTGCAGCTGTGACTTATTAAGTTGATAGTTCGGTAATTTTCATATCTGTCAACAACTGCTTTCTTTGGGATTGGAATTATTATATTCTTCTTGAAGTCTGAGGGTATTTCGCCTGTTTCATACATCTTGCTCACCAGATGGTAGAGATTTGTCAGGAATCGCTCTCCCAAGGCCGTCAGTAGTTCCAATGGAATGTTGTCTAATCCGGGTGCCTTGTTTCGACTCAGGTCTTTCAGTGCTCTGTCAAACTCTCCACGCAGTATCATATCTCCCATTTCAGTGTCTATAGCACACGTAATTTTCCTCATAAAACATGTCTCACGGTTATCGATGTGCTGAATCTATACGTCCCTCACGATAGGATACACAGTCATCCTCTCTAGTCATGCCACAACATAAACCATACCAACTTTACAATGAATTATATACACATTTTACACCATGTAAGCCATATTAACTTTACAATGCAATGTATACACATTTTACACAAACAGTGCAGTTATCTTTCATATCTGCACAGCACCCGAAAAAATTATGGGATGCCTACACTCACACAGGCTATATGTCACGATGCTCACCAGTCCTAGGAAAGCACCATTAGCCTTTTCTTTTTTTTTCTACCAATGTAACATTCAGCGCCATAAAAAATCGCCCCTTTTATATCAGAGGACCCTCAGCGGACCGAAGTCGCTCTCAGAACTCTTCTACAAATTCGAGATCGTTTCGCCTCGGCACAAACGCGCTACTGTTTCTGCTCCGAACATGCTCGCTTTTCTACAGACATCTCCAGACTCGGGGGTTACAAGAACATACGTATTTTCGCATGGTTCACTATAACATTATACCATTTTCGCGGTACTTCTCGATATCAAGGCGGCCTCCTAACGATCGCTAACGCAACATAATTCTCAAGATTTAGACTGGAAATTATTTCTCTACGCCACTTCTATTGAAAATCATGTATTCAAGTGTGCTGCACACACAGAACACTTGCTCTCAATACCTTCAGCGCAAAAAAAAAAAAAAAAAAAAAAAAAAAAAAAAAAAAAAAAAAAAAAAGAGAGACTTTGCTACGGAGCTGATAAACGTTGATGCATAATGCGTGACACCATGTGGTACTGTTTATTCATGGTGTGGCAACAGGGGCACTTTACCAGCAGAACCGCAGGCAGCGTGGTAGGGAAAGCCAGCTCGCCATTGGTGTCACCTGGGCAACGTCGTCACGTCCCCCTCCGGTCAGCCAAACGTCAAAAGTCGCAACTAATTTTAAACGAACTATAGTGCCTAGGAGGCTGCGAGGATGCGTCTTCTCCAGCTGGTTTCTATAAAGCTTTCACTCGAGTGCCTGAAGTCGCTTGGAGGATGTAGGCTGTCCATGCCCCAGCTTCCCACATTAATGAACTATCCAAAGTCCCACAGCCGCCACGCCATAGGTATGTCGCATCTCGTGCTAAAACTCGATGAGTTAATCAGTGAGCATAACGTCAGCTGATCCTCATCACAAAGTGTTAGCTTTAGTTTCTCTGAAACTTTAAAGCCTGTCATTCTCTCCAGTTCAAAATGGAGACAGAATGATGGCACGACTGAAAGCCTTGAAGCTTAAGCTCGATTACTAATATCATTATAGTTACGCTTCTGACCAAGTATTGCTGAGGGGGATTAATAGTGAGTTTGTTATATTTCATCTCCTCTCAGCTTTTCCTAGCTCGCTGTACACAGAGCATGCGTTGCTGGGATTGGTTAAATCTGCAACGTGTTAGTTTGTCGGTAGTATAGAAGTATTCCGTGTTACAGAACGTTGCTTCACTCCTGATCACACTGTGTTGCGGTGTTACCTGCCTCAGCCATGGCTGTTGTTGTATATCCCGTCTGGCTGGAGAGTTTTGACATACTGTCAACAATACTGCTCAGTGGCTTACTTGTTTAGCGCATCAGCCGAGCTGACCTCTACTGCCTGTCTGCAGCTGGAATAAAACTTTAAAAATTTAAAGTTCTAGTGCTATACATTTTGGGAGTGAAGCACGAAAAAATCGTCCCAAATCTTCTAAGACCAGTCTCCTTTTAAAATTACAATAAACTCTGAACATGCTGACGGCAACACCCAACATTAACCATAAGCTGTCCTACATTGGTTTCTCCCTAACTCTAAAAGTGAGGTCTTCAGAACCATATTACAATATAACGCTTAATCTCATGCTTATACTACTTCAATACAGTGGTTTTACTTCTGTCAACGGTTCCCTTGGTATATGGCAGCTAACCAGTCGACTGGCAACTGATGCGGTCGCTGAATCTGTAGACTGCCCGTGTCTGCATTTATTACTGAAACGAAATATGGAAATACGAAGTAGAAACACAAAAACTGGTAGTTGAAATGTGTATGGACAAAATTTTGTGCTGACGAGTTTCTTGAAAGTATTCAGACTTACTACTCGACACCACACCACAGCGTTTGGGTGTCGAGAGTTACCCAACAATCACTTCCCTTACCAAACCGTAGAGTTTGGATACTGGACGAACACCTCTCGACACAACACATCATGTCGGTAAGAGTAACGATCACTTACTGACATCAACTGTAACGACCTAGCCTATTCTGGGTTGTTACTCATCAGAATGGGTGGGTGAAATGGCGAGGAAGAGGGCAAATTCACGCCGAGGCATCCAGTTAAACAGTGGTGGTGCTGGCATTTGTTTGTTCAAGCAGTCTCTGGGCTGCAAACTTTGCATACAAAACGCAGCCTATTGCGGGATGTGCTGACACCGCGATGGCACCCATGACATCCGTTGTCCTGGGTTGTGGGTAGCAACTGAAAGCCGCCATGTGGCCCAACAGCGGGTGGAGAACGAGTGTGGCATGCCCAGGTCGTCTGTACCCACGCATCTTTGTGGTCCCCATGTCGTGCACTTAGGTGTGATAACCGATACCAGACATCTGATGCCGAATAGTGATGCCCCAATCACACTCACAGTGGACCAAGACAGTGGCCGATGACGTCTAGGTGGCTAGGAAGCCGTGATAGTGACAGTTTGCACTCCAGCAACCGAACTTTCTTAGAGGGTGGAGGCTGGTCGCACACCAGCTCCGCCGAAGTTTCCCAAGTCCCACGGCCACCACGACGCAGGCACGGCGTGTCCCGTGCCAGAACTTGACGAGTTGACCAGTTGACAGGTAGCCAGCCGGTCTCCATCACCAACTATTAGCTGTGGTTTCTCTGGAACTCAGAAGCCCATCATTCTCTCCAGTTCATGATGCAGACAAAATAGTGGCACATCTGAAAGCCTTGAAATCGATTATTTGTAGCTTTACGGCTACACTTCTGACGTAGTCTTAGGTTGGTTGGTTGGTTTGGGGAAGGAGACCAGACAGCGTGGTCATCGGTCTCATCGGATTAGGGAAGGATGGGGAAGGAAGTCGGCCGTGCCCTTTCAGAGGAACCATCCCGGCATTTGCCTGGAGTGATTTAGGGAAATCACGGAAAACCTAAATCAGGATGGCCGGACGCGGGATTGAACCGTCGTCCTTCCGAATGCGAGTCCAGTGTCTAACCACTGCGCCACCTCGCTCGGTGACGTAGTCTTACTTAGGGAAGGGAGGGGGGGGGGGGGGGAGAGTGAGTTTGTGCTATTACTTGTCCTGTCAGTTTTTCTTACGTCTCTGTGCAGTGACCACGGCTTGCTAGACCCGCTTACATTTGCAACATGTGACTTTGGCAGTAGCATGCAGGTGCTCCGAGTTACGGAATGTTACTTCACTCTTGTTACACACTGCGACAGCGTTAGTTGCCTTGGCGAGGGCTGGTGTAGCAAACCCAATCTAGCTGGAGTGTTTTGGCGTAACGTCAACAGTACTGCCAGTGGCTTACTAGATTAGCTCAATGTTCAAGCTAGCCTCTATCTCCTGGTCGCCGCTCGGATAAAACTTTAAAAATTTTACAGTTCGTGCTTGGACACCATCATCACTGCTAACAACAGCAGAACAGCAGCAAACTGGTATTACATGCATTGACAGACTATCTCTTTTAATCCTTCCACCCAATGGATGTGATACGGGTACAGAAGATTTTCGTGCAGAATGTTACGTATCGTTATATGATTAACACCTTCCGTTCTTGGAGCTCTCTTGTACTAGTTGATGTAGTTTCATCAACAGTACAGAGATCCCATTGTTCAAGTGCAGGCGTTCGAACATTTCTTGGTGCCCCACCATCTACAACTCTCTTGTCAAATGTGCCTGCCACTCTCAGCCGTTGGTGGAATTCTACAAACGTTCTAGCTCAAGGTAGCTGACTCTCAAGGTAACGTTCGGCATCAAGTTGATGTTCTTCATCTGCATTATCATCTGCGGGGCCGTACATGTACTGCACATACTTAATTCCGGATACTAAATTCAGCTTTGTGATCTGTTATTATAATCGAAGTTACTCTAAGGAAAGAAAAGACATTCAGGCGAAGCAAAAGAAATACCATGACACCGAGCGAGGTAGCGCAGTGGTTAGCACACTGGACTCGCATTCGGGAGGACGACGGTTCAAGCCTGCGTCAGGCCGTCCTGATTTAGGTTTTCCGTAATTTCACTAAATCACTTCTGGCAAATACCGTGATGGTTCCTTTGAAAGGGCACGGCCGACTTCCTTCCGCATCCTTCCCTAATCCGATGAGGCCGAAGAGGTCGCAGTTTGGTCTCCTCCCCCAAAGTCAACAAATACCATGACGATCTGTGAAGAAGAAAGTAAGTAAAACTGCACATCTGAGATAAATTACACTCCGATAAAGTTACATCGTGGGTAACTGATAGCAGAAGTACTATTAGCTGGTGGTTGCCTCCTATCACTCGACACCCTGACACATTAATGGCAAAGTAATTTTAATAGAAGTGTACACAACCAGGAGTCACTGTAGGGAATTCCTTCCACAACTTACTACCGAAGGATTTTGGAACGCGTGTTCGTCACGTTCTGATCTCAAGAATAAATCCATAAAGCTTCTGACAGATGTTTTATACACTCTGTAGACCAGGGATGGCCAATAACATAACCTTTGGTAGCCAAAGACATATGGAGCCGAATCTAAGAGAGCCATTTTGTTTCAAAGATTAACGTTTATGAAGAAATTAAAAGTTCTTCCACCGCTTCCAACTCATTTTATATAAATCTTACAAATATGGCCAGCTACGGTAGATATTTGATATCTGTAGACTCATCCAAAGCCAAAGTCATTGCTGAAATTCGCTAACAAAAAATGGTTCAAACGGCTCTGAGTGCTATGGGACTCAATATCTGAGCTCCTCAGTCCCCTAGAACTTAGAACTACTTAAACCTAACTAACCTAAAGACATCACACACATCCATGCAGGATTCGAACCTGCGATCGTAGCGGTCGGGCGGTTCCAGACTGAAGCGCCTAGAACCGCTCTGCCAAACCGGCCGGCAAACTCGCTAACAGTTTTTTGCAAATTATTTATAGTGTCGCCACTGACGGGGGAAACTCGTCTCTCTACTGGACGTATAGCAAGGGTCATTACGTTAACCTTTTTGAGTTTCTTATTTTTGGGATCCTAAATAAAAAAAACCTTGTGAATATTCTTCATTATGAATACGCTTTTGTAAGATGACTTTACATCTGCAACATTAAAAATCAGGAAGGAACCAGTGTCGGTTGTTAAATCTACGAGGGCGTGCTGAAAAGTAACGCCTCCGAATTTTTTATTCTGATCTCGGTGTTGGTTGAGGTATTAAAGGTTATGCATATTATTCAGCAAACATCTCCGCTTCGCTGACGTAAGATTCCAACCTATGTCGCTACAGGGCTCCAAACTGTAATGTGTAACATGGCAGCGTGTAACGTAACTGCGTTGGTGTCTGAGGAACGGCGTGGTGTAATCGAGAAAACTGAAAGCACGAATTCGAAGAGTTCGTCTACGTACAGAGCACTGTCTCCTTTGGGGTGAAAATGCCAGGCCACACATGACATCTGCAACTATCCGACGTCTTGGGTCGTCCTCCACACACTCCCGCCTTGGACCCATCTGATTTTCATCTGTTTACAAAACTTTAGGAACACGTTCTACATCTACATTTACATTTATACTCCGCAAGCCACTCAATGGTGTGTGGCGGAGGGCACTTTACGTGCCACTGTCATTACCTCCCTTTCCTGTTCCAGTCGCGTATGGTTCGCGGGAAGAACGACTGCCGGAAAGCCTCCGTGCGCGCTCGAATCTCTCTACTTTTACATTCGTGATCTCCTCGGGAGGTAGAAGTTGAGGGGAGCAATATATTCGATACCTCATCCAGAAACGCACCCTCTCGAAACCTGGACAGCAAGCTACACCGCGATGCAGAGCGCCTCTCTTGCAGAGTCTGCCACTGGAGTTTGCTAAACATCTCCGTAACACTATCACGCTTACCAAATAACCCTGTGACGAAACGCGCCGCTCTTCTTTGGATCTTCTCTATCTCCTCTGTCGACCCGACCTGGTACGGATCCCACACTGATGAGCAGTACTCAAGTATAGGTCGAACGAATGTTTTGTAAGCCACCTCCTTTGTTGATAGACTACATTTTCTAAGGACTCTCCCAATGAATCTCAACCTGGCACCCGCCTTACCAACAGTTAATTTTATATGATCATTCCACTTCAAATCGTTCCGCACGCATACTCCCAGATATTTTACAGAAGTAACTGCTACCAGTGTTTGTTCCGCTGTCATATAATCATACAATAAAGGATCCTTCTTTCTACGTATTCGCAATACATTACATTTGTCTATGTTAGGGGTCAGTTGCCACTCTCTGCACCAAGTGCCTACCCGCTGCAGATCTTCCTGCATTTCGCTGCAGTTTTCTAATGCAGCAACTTCTCTGTATACTACAGCATCATCCGCGAAAAGCCGCATGGAATTTCCGACACTATCTTCGAGGACTTCACGTTGACAGTGATGAAGTAGAGGTGAGGTTTTGGCTCCATCAACAATATCAAACATACTATGCTGATGGTATCAACAAACTGGTCTCTCGATGGAAAAAACGCGTTCGGCGTTTTGAGAAATAAAGATGTAGCGTTTTAACAAAGCTTGTTTTATTTAAAAAGCTTTAAGAGTTTTCACATAAAAAAAGTTCGGTGGCATTATTTGTCGGCAGGCCTTTGTACTTTCTTTTACAAAGGACACAACTTTATTCTGACCTTAAAGCTTTTCCTTCGATGATGTCCGCTTAATTTTCCTTGACAGATACAAAACTAATGTATTCATTGAAATGATTGTTTTTCAGATTAGGGGATCTGAACTATGACGATGCCATTTGGCGCAAAAGGCACAAAAAGTATTTCTCTGGTTTATTAAACACTATTTTTTCCGTCATATTTATACTTCTTAAACAACGTCATAGCTGGTCAGACACGAAAAGTAATCACAGTTTTACCTCTATAGAGTTTGTGCATGGAGATGCACAATAGCTTTAATGTTTATGAGAGTGATTTACAGGTTATTAACTGCCGTGTACTGCGTTACCAATGCAATAAAAACGCATTTACAACATTGATAAGTCGACGGGAGTAAATCAAGGCAAGGTCTTCGTTGTGGTCACTCCTGC
The DNA here is from genome assembly GCF_021461395.2 of Schistocerca americana. Lineage (NCBI taxonomy): Eukaryota > Metazoa > Arthropoda > Insecta > Orthoptera > Acrididae > Schistocerca > Schistocerca americana. The sequence continues at coordinate 621,786,926 of NC_060122.1, forward strand.
TATAGGAAAAATTTTTAAACTTTGGAAGATTTGTCAAAATTATTCAAGTAACTTGGGCTCAAGTAATTGCAATGCTTCCAATGACACGAAAATTACAATTTTTTCTGTTATATACTACCCATCTTCTATTACTTCGTCTTCTCGGGTTTTTGTTACCTCATGGAATCCAACAAATAAATTCCTTGCTGCTTCTAGTATTAGTTCGAGTGATTCCATATCCCGCCTGCCTCTATTTCATTTTCCTTATTGTTGTTAATGCAGCTTACACGCTTGCGTCTTGTATGAAACATTTTTTTCTTTTCCTGTCTTCTCCGTTATTTCCCAGTGAGCAGTTTTTAGTTTCTGGAAGGTTTCCACAACAAAATTCCATACCACACTACCATAAGCCAAAACTGGAAAGATTCGCTGACTATAAACAGCTTACACCAACCAGTTTTAAAATTCGATTTAGTTGAAGATAAATAGTGTCCTTACAAGGAACTGTTTGTAATATATATGTACTGAATTTTGCAATTAACTAGCAGTTTGTTCTATTTTACCGTCTGTTTGGTATTGTTCAAATAGTGATGGTACCTAATGGAAGAATATATCTGTTTTGTTGAAAGGTAGATCCTCGTTCAATTCAAGAAGAAATGTTTTACACACTACAGCAAGGAGTTACATGTATCACCCAGTGCATTACATGGGACAGTTATATAGAGACTCTGAATGCTTCCATAGGAAGTATGCCATAATTAAGCCCACCACCAATCGGACGAGTTCCAGACTTAAGGAAATATTTCAGATACGTCAGGAAAGGTGATCGAAGTCCCACATGTTCTGAGTTCCACAATTTCTGTGTTACATCTATCTACCCAGTCTCTTCTCCCTGTTGATAGTACCCACACCGCATTGCAAAATCGTTTTTACTTGTACAAACGACGTTGCTTGTGAGCTATATGTCAACTACTCGGTCAATTAATCCACACTTTGTGTACAGTTCAAAATGGTTCTAATGGCTCTAAGCACTATGGGATCTAACATTTGTGTATAGTGAATAATGTACTCTTGCATTATGATCCTTACATTACACTAGTTTACTAATTTTTTTTTCAAATTAGGTGAAAATATTTTTTAATTAATCAAATTTCCTTAGAAGTACAGAGGGAGGTAAAAAATATTGCAAAATAATATCCATTTCAGAAGTCATTAACAGCTGATTACACTGGAAATAATCGTTACTACATGTTCACTACAATCGAAAGTCAGTAAATGTTACCATTAACAGTTCTATTTATTCATTTACAGATAACCGGATAGCGGTTTTGTTTCGTTAGCACACCCGTGCGTTCCTAAGACATTGTTTATAACTTTTCTATTGTAAATTGTAATTTCGAGTTTCGTGCAAAGATAGACCCTTAATTATTCACATTACACAAAACACTGGGTTAATGGTAGAAAAGAAGTAATATCAAATAGAAAACGAAGACTTCCGACGAGTTCTTATTTTTCTGACTGCATTGGCTAAAAATCATAATGTAGAAATACACACGGGTTGGGCTTTCAGATGCAGACCATAGACATGTAGGTTTTCAAGTCGATGTACGTTAGCAAACCAAAATTCCGTCAGAGTTTTTATCGCCAACGTACATCTATTTGAAAACCTACATCTCTATGGTTCGACGTGAGATTTATCCGTATGCACTCTGAAAATTCTGGATGTCGTTACATCGTTACTTTAGAATGTACTGATTTTACATGTTTTGTATTACTCTTAATTGTATATCCACATCTCTATTTTAAAAATTGTGCTGTGGCATTACTGATGACTGGTTTTCTAGTGCGCAAAAATGAAAAGTGTCGAGAAAAACGTCGAATTCGGAACTAAGACGTGCAGCATATTGGCAGTTTGACACACACATTTAAATACTTTTAGTGACGAAATTCTTCAGTTTTTAGTTTCCAGTGCCATATGTTTAATCTTTGTTCATGCTTAGGGAAACTGAAGTATTAATTTCATTTTATCATGCTACATGCTGCTACTCCCGCAGATTCCGTGTAGGTTGTAATAGTCGTATGGCATCGAAACTTGGTAGATATTCTAATGCATTAATGCAGAACTGACTTACACTGGAAATCACATAGTTCCATATGTAATGGATTAGGAACGGAGCATGACAGAAAAGGTCAAATAACTGAGAAAGGGATAATGTTGATTTTATAACTAACCACGGTTTACACAATTTTTTCAGTGCGAACACTGGAGATGCCAACGAGACGCTGTACAGCTCCAGAGATGAACCTAATGGCCTAAATTGGAATAATTTTTTCCGGCGTAAATCGGTTCCGTATTAATGTAGTAGCATATCTACCAAGTTTTGCTATCATACGATAATTACATTCCTCACTGGAAATCCGTGAGTAGCTGCACTTTAATTATAACCACCTGGTAACAATATAACAGCAGGCCGCGCGGTTAGATGCGCCAAGTCACTGACTGCGCGGCCGCTCCCGTTTGAGATTCGAGTCCTCCCTCGGGCATGGGTGTGTGTGTGTTGTTCTTAACATAAGTTAGTTTAAGTTAGTTTAGGTAGCGTTTAAGTCTAGGGACCGATGACCTCAGCGCCGCCGAGCGGTTCTAGGCGCTACATTCTGGAAGCGCGCGACCGCTCCGATCGCAGGTTCGAATCCTGCCTCGGGCATGGATGTGTGATATCCTTAGGTTAGTTAGGTTTAAGTAGTTCTGAGTTCTAGGGGACTGATGACCTTAGAAGTTAAGTCCCATAGTGCTCGGAGCCATTTTTTTTATGACCTCAGCAGTTTGGTCCCTTAGAAATTCACACACATCATAACTTTTTTTTTGTACTACAGTATGAGAAAAAAGGTGTAGAAATTTATCAATCTGGAGGAAATCACTCAGGCTGTCATGTATAAGTTTTATCCACAAGCAAAAATAATGTACGCAGCACAGAAAGATCTGATCCCTCGATACCGCCCGTTAGCTTTGAACCATGACATACTGGTCTCGTGACGCCGTGCACATGCAGAAGGTTGTTTTCGTTTGCTAGGGGACGCTATAGTGGGCGTCAGGGACGACAGCGGTCGTGTTTAGGCTTGTTCTGGGCACCTGCGTCAGACATTCTGCGTCAACTAATGAGCGTTCAGTAGTGTCCTGAGAGCTCTGCTATGAACGTCGTAGCCAATGCGAGCATTAAAAGTGATCGTAGCGAGTTATTTAGCGAATTTTTTTCCGTTTGTTCTGAGCTGTCATCGCTGACAGTGGTGGTAAGCATCAAATTTTATATCATCAAGCGCGAGACATGATTTGCAGGATACACGCCTTTATCAAGCGCAAAACACTTGTATCCACATACTGCGCCTGTTGCTTGGAACTGACAGCACTCCAGTCCCCGTCAGCGCCTCGAGACATGATTTGCAGGATACACGCCTTTATCAAGCGCAAAACACTTGTATCCACATACTGCGCCTGTTGCTTGGAACTGACAGCACTCCAGTCCCCGTCAGCGCCTCGACCTGCGCTACCTGCCATGGTTCGTGAACAGTCTACAGTAGTGTCAACTGATGTTGTGTTCATACACACACATAAAAAAAATGTTTTGCATCACCCCGGTTCCCAGAACGCCTCAAGGCAGACGTTCACTGTGGATATTCTATCACAGACACACTCACTTTGACTGTTCAGAGATGTCACTAAACCCGCCCAAAGATGCAAAATACCATGCATGAGTAGCGCCTATTCGACCGTGGGGGTCCGACAGCCGATCTGTTCCAGTCATTCCACCAGGAAGGAGTACACGGCTCTTGTTGTCTGTAGTTCAACCATGCCTAGACGGTCAATATAGCGGTTCGATCGCGTCCGCATTGTTACTTTGTGACCAGAAGGGCTCTCAACAAGGGAAGTGTCCAGGCGTCTCGGGGTGAACCAAAGCGATATTGTTCAGGAATGGAGGAGATACAAAGAGACAGGAACTGTTGATGACATGCTTCGCTCAGGCTGCCCAAGGGCTGATACTGCAGTAGATGACCGCTACTTACGGATTATGGCTCGGAGGAACCCTGACAGCAACGCCACCATGTTGAGTAATGCTTTTCGTGCAGCCACAGGACGTCGTGTTACGACTCAAACTGTGCGCAATAGGCCGCATGATGTCCAACTTCACTCTCGACGCCCACGGCGAGGCCCATCTTTGGAACCACGACACCATGCGGCGCTGTACAGATGGGCCCAACAACATGCTGAATGGACCGCTCAGGATTGGCATCACATTCTCTTCACCGATGCATACACCTTCAACCAGACAATCGGCGTCCAGTGAGTGCTGCAAAGTCGATGTTCCCTGCTGTTTTGGTGTGGCATTATGTGAGGTCAATGTGGGCTGCTGGTGGTCATGGAAGGCACCAACGGCTGTACGATACGTGAATGCCATCCTCCGACCGACAGTGCAACCATATCGGCAGCATATTGGCGAGGCACTCGTCTTCATGGACGGCAATTTGCGCCCCCATCGTGCACACCTTGTGAATGGCTTCCTTCAGGAAAACGACATCACTCGACTAGAGTGGCCAGCATGTTCTCCAGACATGAACCCTACTGGACATGCCTGGGATAGATTGAAATGGTCTGTTTATGGAAGACGTTACTTACCAACCGCTCTGAGGGGTCTACGCCGAATCGCCGTTGAGGAGTTAGACAATAGCCGGCCGCGGTGGCCGTGCGGTTCTAGGCACTCAGTCCGTCGCCGCGCTGCTGCTGCGGTCGCACGTTCGAATCCTGCCTCGGGCATGGGTGTGTGTGATGTCCTTAGGTTATTTAGGTTTAAGTAGTTCTAAGTTCTAGTGGACTGATGACCACAGCAGTTGAGTCCCATAGTGCTCAGAGCCAAGTTAGACAATATGGACCAACAGTGCCTTGATGAATTTATAGATAGTATGCTACGATAAATAAAGGCATCCATCAATGCCAGAGGACGTGCTAATGGGTACTGGTGTATACAGCAATCTGGACCACCACCTCTGAAGGTCTCGCTGTACGGTAGTACAACATGTAATGTGTGGTTTTCATCAACAATAAAAAGGGTGGACATGATGTTTATATTGATGTCTATTCCAATTTTCTTCACAGGTTCCCGAACATCGGAAGCGAGGTGATGTAAAACTTTTTTGATGTGTGTAGCTCACATTACGTCTGTAGAAGGAGTTGTGATTTGTGATGGTGTTACTAAATCTACAACCTGAACTACTTGAACAAAAGATAATGGGCTTAATGTAACACTCACTTCACACCTTCCGTAAAAGTGACGTCATTTTGGTGTCATGTGCAATGTCGACAACCGCAGGAACTGCTGTCGACTTCTGTTAGCGTTCAATATGGGCCTGACAACTACACGTAATGCACATGTATTGGAGATTTATAAAACCACGCAGTTCTTCGTGTGATTTATTATAACTGCTTTTATGATTGAAGATGGTGTCCTGTTGGGTAAAATATTCCACAGGTAAAACAGTCCCTCATTGGGTCTTTGGACGGGAACTACTCAGAAGAACGTAGTTATCAGGAGAAACAAAACTGGCGTTCTACGGATCAGAATCGGGAAAGTAGGTCAGAAAATTTAAAGAGGGAAATGGATAAGTTAAAGCTACATACTGTGGGAATTAGTGAAGTTCAGTGGCAGGAAGAACAGAACTTCTAGTCAGGTGAATAAAGGTTATAAATACAAAATCATATAGGGATAATTCAAGAGTAGGTTTAATAATGAATAAAAAATTTGGATCATAGATAAGCTACTATGAAAAGCATAGTGAACGCATTATTGTAGCCAAGATAGACACGAAGCCCACACCCACCACAGTCGTGCAAGTTTAAATGCCAACTAGCTCTGCAGATGATGAAGAGACTGAAGAAATGTATGACGAGATAAAAGAAATTGTTCAGATACTTAAGGGAGACGAAAATTTAATAATCATAGGGAACTGGAATTTGCTAGTAGGAAAAGGAAGAGAAGGAAAAGTAGTAGGTGAATATGGACTGGGGGTAAAGAAAGAGGAAGCCATCTGGTAGAATTTTGCACAGATCATAACTTAATCATCGCTAACACTTGGTTTAAGAATCATGAAGGAAGGTTGTATACATGGAAGATATCTGGAGACACCAGAAGGTTTCAGATTGATTATATAACGGTAAGAAAGAGATTTAGGAAACAGGTTTTAAATTGTAAGACATTTACAGGGGCGAATGTGGACTCTGACCACAATTAAAAGGTTATGAGCTGTAGATAAAAACTGAAGAAACTGCAAAACGTTAGGTATTTAAGGAGATGGGACCTACACAAACGGAAAGAACCAGAGGCTGTAGAGGGTTTCAGAGGGAGCATTAGGGGACGAACAGGTGAAAGGAATACGGTAGAAGAATGAGTAGCTTTGAGGGATGAAATAGTCAAGAAAGCAGAGGATCAAGTAGGTAAGAAGATGACGGCTAGTAGAAATCCTTGGGTAACAGAAGAGATATTGAATTTGATTGATGAAAGGAGAAAATATAAAAATGCAGTAAATGAAGCTGGCGAAAAAGAGTACAAACGTGTCAAAAACAAGATCGTCAGGAAGTGTAAAATGGCTAAGTGGGAATGTAGAAGCATGTATTACTAAGGATAAGATAGATGTCGCCTACATGAAAATTAAAGAGACCCTTGGAGAAAAGAGAACCGCCTGTATAAATATCAAGAGCTCAGATAGAAAACCAGTCCTAAAGAAAGAAGGGAAAGCAGAAAGGTGGAAGGAGTATTATAAAGGATCTATACAAGGGCGATGTACTTGAGGGCAGCATTATGGAAATGGAAGAGGATTTAGATTAAGATTACATGGAAGGAAAGAGTTTGCGTGAAGAATTCAATAGAACACTGGAAGACCCAAGTCAAAACAAAGCCCCCGGAGTAGATAACATTCCGTTAGAACTACTGATACACTTTGGAGAGACAAGACTCTTCCATCCGGTGAGCAAGATGTATTAGACAGGCGAAATACCCTCGGACTTGAAGAAAAATATAATAATTCCAATCCCAAAGAAAGCAGGTGCTGACAGGTTTGATCATTATCGAACTATCAGTTTAATAAGTCATTCTTACAAAATACTAACACGAGTTCTTTACAGAAGAATGGAAGAACTGGTAGGAGCTGAACTCTTGGAAGATCTGTTTGGATTCCAGGGAAACGTAGGAAGTGACCCTACGACTTCCCTTAGAAGACAAGTTAAGGAAAGGCAAACCTACGTTTGTGTTATATCTAGACTTAGAGGCAATGGTCGAGAAGGGAGTCAGACAGGGCTGTATCCTACTCTCGATGTTATTCAATCTGTATACTGAGCAAGCAGTAAAGGAAACAAAAGAAAAATTTGGAGTAGGAATTAAAGTCCAGGAAGAAGAAATAAAAACCTTGAGGTTTGTCGACAACATTATAATTCTGTCAGAGACAGCAAAGGACTTGGAAGAAGAGTTGAACAGAATGGACAGTGTCTTGAAAGGAGGATATAATATGAACAACAACAAAAGCAAAACTAGGGTAATGCAATGTTGTCAAATTAAACAAGGTGATGCTGAGGGAATCAGATTAGCAAATGAGACACGTAAAATAGCAGATAAGTTTAGCTCTTTGGGCAGCAAAATAACTGATGATGATCGAAGTATGGAGGATATAAAATGTAGACTGGCAATGGCAAGGTAAGTCTTTCTGAAAAAGAGAAATATGTTAATATTGAGTATAAGTTCAAGAGTCACGAAGTCTTTTCTGAAGGTATTTTATGGAGTGTAACCATGTGTGGAAGTGAAACATGAACGATAAACAGTGTAGACAAGAAGAGTATAAAAGCTTTTGAAATGTGGCGCTACAGAAGAATGATAAAGATTGGGTGGATAGCTCACCTGACTAACGAGGAGGTATCGAACAGAATTGAGGAGAAGAGAAATTTATAGCACAACTTGACTAGAAGAATGGATCGGTTGGTAGGACACGCTCTGAGGCATCAAGCGATCAACAGTTTAGTAATGGAGGGAAGCGTGGAGGGCAAAAATCATAGAGGGCGGCCAAGAGATGACTGCACTAAGCAGATTCAGAGGGACGTGGGTTGTAGTAGTTACTCGGAGAAGAAGAGGCTTGCACAGGGTAGAGTAGCGTGGAGAGCTGCATCAAACTAGTCTTTAGACTGAAGACCACAACAACAATATTATAACAATTAAAAGTCATATCACGATTTATCGACTTTAGTGCTTTCATATAAGAGTGCTCTCTCAGGTGTGAGTTGTAGTCAGTAATTTTCAAATTAAGCATGAAACACACTTGTATTATAACTTGCAGTATGCCATTTCAAGGAATGACACATTGAAAATTTATCAAAAACATGCCACCATTATCATTTCACTTGATAATGCATCAACGATATAAGCCTTCAAGACGAACAATGATAACCACTACAGCAGACTGCTATCATATGGCGAAGTCCCCGGCCCGGATCTAGGTAGGTAGGGGTGGGGGGGGGGGGGTGGGGGGGGGGGGGAAGGGCAAACCAGAGTATCTGACCCGGGAGGAAATTTCAGGGGGCGCCAAATCCATAGAAGAGAAAAAACTTGTTTCACAAAGCCACTGGCACCCAGCACACGTTGGTCCATCGATTACCCATATGATTTTGAAATGCATCGCTGTTGGATTTGAACATTTTTGAACACATTCTAAGTTGATTCATGAACGATTCATGAGTTGATTTTTGAATGCGTGCATAGTGTACGTGATGTCTGTGCCAGAGGAATTCCCGTCGTACCTAACTTAAACTAACTTACACTGAGGACAGCACACACACCCCCATGCCCGAGGGAGGATTCGAACCTCCGACGGGGGGAGCCGAATCGCTGTTTGTCTATGTGGTTCATTGGGTGTGCGATGCGAGTGATGAGTGTCGTTATAATCATTAGCGAAATCTATAGATTGAGACTATCAGAGTGGAAATAAACGATTATCAGGAATAACAGGTGAGAAAGATTGCATATTATCTTCTTGGTGTACACAAGAAAATGAAATTCTGACAGAAAATTTCTGCCAGATCGCGACACTACTAAGGGCCAGTAGTACAGTCCCAAGTTAGTAACCGTCTAAGTTCTGTTCTCAGAATATCGCGGAAAACGCTTTGTACGAACACTTAATAACGCCTAACCGGAGAATAAAGTTTGCATAGCTAAACCGATGATTCTGGCAGGGTTAGTAAAGTTAACTGGAGAATAAGTTTTGACAATGACAGGAATAGCTACAGAATTACTGATGACAAGATTACTGGAGTGAGGAAGAAAAAGAAACAGTCACATCACATAAATTATATGGAAGACTATAGCAATTCCTAATTTATATAATAATTACGCACTACTGCTACTTTGCGATCCCATGCTTGAGAAACTGGAGGATGAGAATGAAATGTAAAACCATTTCCGAACACAAAACTTTTTGATTGTAGCAGCCCTGATAGGCATTTGATATTGGTACTTTGTGAATTGTATTCTGTCGTGTTATTTGTTTTAAAGGAGACAGAAGTACCATTGTTCCGAAACAGTCTCGCTTATTTGGCGTTTGGTTACAACTGCTGCAATATTATAAAGGCCTATTTCGTTTTAGCTAGCAGGCAGTGATGACAAGATTACTAGAGTGAGGAAGAAAAAGAAACAGTCACATCACATAAATTATATGGAAGACTACAGCAATTCCTAATTTATATAATAATTACGCACTACTGCTACTTTGCGATCCCATGCTTGAGAAACTAGAGCATGAGAATGAAATGTAGACTGGCAATGGCAAGGAAATCGTTTCTGAAGAAGAGAAATTTGTTAACATCGAGTATAGATTTAAGTGTCAGGAAGTCGTCTCTGAAAGTATTTGTATGGAGTGTAGCCATGTATGGAAGTGAAACATGGACGATAAATAGTTTGGACAAGAAGAGAATAGAAGCTTTTGAAATGTGGTGCTACAGAAGAATACTGAAGATTAGATGGGTAGATCACATAACTAATGATGAGGTATTGAAGTGTATTAGGGGAGAAGAGGAGTTTGTGGCACAACTTGACAGGAAGAAGGGATCGGTTGGTAGGACATGTTCTGAGGCATCAAGGGATCACCAATTTAGTACTGGAGGGCAGCGTGGAGGGTAAAAATCGTAGAGGGAGACCAAGAGATCAATACACTAAACAGATTCAGAAGGATGTAGGCTGCAGTACCTATCGGGAGATGAAGAAGCTTGCACAGGATAGAGTAGCATGGAGAGCTGCATCAAACCAGTCTCAGGACTGAAGACCACAACAACAACAGCAGGCAGTGACAAAAGATACTCTTGTGTACTATTCGTATTAACAGCTTTTTCGATATTAGACAACTACATTTTGATTTTTCATGTAGCAAAACGTTTAACGAACTTTGATGAGCTAATAGATTCTATCGTAGAAAGGAAACCTCTCCGTGTAAGGCTGTCGTAAGATTAGAGAAAAAAATTGCTGAGGCCTAATGACTGAAGAAATGTGTACTGTATTGCATGTCTCTTGTCTTTACTGGTTTTTATGTTTCCTATATTTAATTTTATGTCACACAAAAGAGAAACTAATTAGCTAATAGGCAGTAAACAGTTTAGATTTTCTGAAGAGTTCTTATTCTCCTGGTCACAAATAATCCCACTCAGTATTAATTGTGAGGTTTTTTTTTTTTTTTTTTTTTTTTTTGAAGGAGGCTTGGAAGTCAAATCGGTCGACAGGGAGCATAACAGGCACTACGGAACAGTTTAATATTCGCTGTCCAGAACGTAGCTTTGATGGCTTCTATTACAAAGTATACGCGTTAAATTCCACTTGTCGAAATACAGTAACGTGCGGTAGAAAAATGCTGTGTGAAGAGGCGTGGCACTGCAGTTTGGCACAGACCAAATAACATGTCTTACATTTCCTAGAACATATATATTTTATACACTATACTCTTTAGAAAGATATGCACTACAAAATTATCATGTTTTTGAAAAATCAAATCTTTTTAAACATTTGACGTACTATCTCAAACGGTCGAGGGGGAGGGGAGGGGGAGCACCTGTATCAAGTTTTTGCCCCGATTCGAAAATATCGTAGCTATGGGTTTGCGAAGTCCTACTGTAGTGGATAAGGTCGTGGTTTCTGTAGTCGAACATACCACTACACAGAAACATTTTCTTTTCATTTTTGCGTTGTTAACACGTTCTGGGACTTCCTTGTGAATGTAATACAGATATGCCCTGCAATATTCGATGATATTTATATTTTAATCTGATTAGAGAAAGAAGGATCAGTGTGTTCGTTAGGCAGGAACCTAAGAGGGCAGCTAAAATAGCAAACTGTTGCTAGTGGAACGAGGAGCATTAACATTTGTATTCTTCCTTGCCACAAATATTTCACTGTTTGTTTTCGAATATATGGCGATTTGCGAATGTATGGTCAAGCAGAAATCTAAGATGACAGTTTTAATTGCTGTCATTGAAACGAGTAGCAATAAAATTCATATTCTTCCTTCTCACAAATAATTGGCCCTTAATTTCTGAATATGTGGTGATTTCCGAGTGGACGGTTAGGTAGGAATCTCAGAGGACTGCTTAAATTGCTGCGAGTGAAACAAGGAGCAATAACGTTCATATTGATCCTTTTCACAAATATGTGGCTATTTGAATACAAAAATGTGGCGGTTTCCGAGTGCGTGGTTAAGCGGGAACCTAAGAGGATAGCTTAAATTGCTGCGAGTGAAAGGAGGAGAAATAACATTCATATTCATCGTTATCACAAAGTCGATAGCAGTTCTTGCGGTGGTTGGTGGCATTGTGCTAGACGTCGAAATGACGTCACAGTCGCAGAGTGTTGTGAAACGAGTGTTACGTTTTGTTACCCGCTTATGCACCTGATCAGTCCAAACTTAAACTAAACAATATATTTGGTTGTCCTCCCAATGAATATAAACAGTGCTTACAATTTACATAAACTTGGAACGTATTATGAGTACATCTTCCTTTCGAATACAAACTTCTTGGCTTGCACATTACTAGATTTGAGAGATCGAGGCTCAGCTTGTGTGGTATATTGATTTTAAGCTATTATTCCTTTGTTTTATTTGTCTTTGGTACCGTGTTTCTTTAACGGCTGCGATATATTGTTGTCTGTACGGGTATGGTTTTTTATGTTAGTTTTGGGATATTCTTTGGAGCCATGCAGTCACGAAAACTAGCTGTGCTATATTAACTATTTATTGCAATGTGTCTTGATATATTTCAGTTCATAAAGCAGCTCTTACTATTATGACAACGATAATTACACCATTGTGGTACATATATAAGGAAACTATTTTTTCGTCCTCTGACGCGCTATTGCAAACATAAACGCCATTGCTGTTAATATCAAATGTTAAATGCAGGGCAAATAGGTGTGATATTAAAGTTTCGAGCTCAACGAAAAATATGAATGAACTGTGTTATACGGAAGTCACGTAACAATACCAGCTGGATGCTGCACTCACCCTACGTACTGGACTAACAGTATACTAGTTCAAAGAGAGAGTACTTGTCTACAAAAAAGATCTTAATACGGTGGTATAATAACTCAAGAAACTCAAAGAAAAGATCACTATCATTGGGGGGGGGGGGGGGAGGGGGGAGGGCAATTAAGAAACTATATTACCACAATTAATCAGTTCGTTCCAGAGGCCAACTTAATAATGCCAGGCATGGAGTGTAGTGACCGTGGGAACATTTATGTCAGGACGTTGCAGCTACAGCAATACTGCCGCCTATTATTTCTGGTTGCTGCGCTGCATCTCTGGCGAGAATTGTTTACACTACACGGAGCATGTGCGCTGATTCTGTAGACAAACTGGTGGTCAACGTTGTCACGGGCCCGTAACGTTGGAAATGTCCCATGAAATTTGAAATGCTCTCCCACTGGGCCCTTTACTCCAGGCGACGTCGTGCATTTTTTACGCATATTACACACAGCACGTTACTGTTAGCCCTTCGCCAGTGACGTGTAACGCTACGTCGTCAGACGCACATGTAGCGTATTGTTATGTCAGGGGCTCCACACTAAATTGCTTTTTTTATGGGGAAAATTACCGTAAGCAGTTCTGAATTGATAATAATATCGTCGCACGTTTATATGCAGATAATATTGCACTATTTTTAAATCACTGCAAATGACAGAGCGTGTGTGTTTTTAGTTTCTGAATAATAAAATTGAGGTTATTCTAACTTGTGATACTCTTCTTGCGTTTGCAGCCTGATATTCGTGTCAAGCTGATAAAATATTTTGCCGGTCTGTCTAACAATTATCTTCAGATGTGACGCCGCTGTTGCTGAGAAACAATTGAAGGCATGAACTTCATGTAATGAATTTTATTAATAAAAAGTCATCTGCATACCTCCATAAACACATTGGATTTAAGGATGCTGCCCTGAGTGCTCCATCCTGAAAACACTCCGCAAATAAGTTAAGAACTATGGGTGATACGGGACTATTCACACCCTCTCTGCCGTTTATCTGCCTTTCACTAATTTTGTGATTGGAGTAAGTATAACTTTACAACACGTTTTCTGCCATAATTCAACTCATTTCGTTGAAGTTTTGGTGAATATTAAATATTCAACCCATTGACGTACACTAGTGTTTGCAGTCTCTCGTAGCAGTATCATGTTTCTGGCAGACAACGTTAATTACAACGAGGATTAGGCTCTCCCAGACAATATGTCGCGACCTTTGTGCTGCATGGTATAGCCGTATGAGGCATGTTTCGGGGGCTGGTGAGGGGGGGGGGGGGAGGGGATTGTATTCTATACACAGAGATCACTACAGCACATGTCGTTCAGATATTTTGCGTACAACAGAGATACAAAGATAAATGGAGGTAAGAAATCAAACAGAATGCAATTACTATATAACGAGCAATCAAAGTTTTGTCGGTGTTGTTATGGTTCAGCCTGTATAATGTCACTGGCAGGGAATTAGTGGGAGACTGCCGAAATACGAAAAGAAAGTGTGGAGGTACTGTTCAATGCGTACACCAATAGTTTCAGGCCATTGTCACTTATATTTATCTCGCCATCACCGGAACATTGTTCGTCAAGGTTCTAGGAGGAGGACGTGTTTGAACGTCTGTGTAACACGTACATTTAGATAAAATCTAAATATCATTAGTGTTAATGCACACATCTACTTACATATTTCGCAAGTCAATATTTATCTTGTCTTCGCGATCCTTACACGAGATATATGTAAGTGATAGTAGGATCGTTCTTCAATAGGTCGCAAATGCCAGTTCTCTGAACAATTTCAAAGAAAAGAATGTCATCTTTCCTCTACGTTTTCATATTTGAGTTCACGACGCATCTTAGTAATATTTGCCACCTAATCGAATTACCGGTAACAAATCTAGCAGTACTCCTTCGGATTACTTCGATATCTTTCTTTAATCTGGTCTAGTGACGATACCAAACACTCCAGCAATACTCAATAAAGGGCTGTGCAAGTGTTCTGTACGCGGTCTCCTGTGTAGGTGAACCGTGCTTTCCTAGAATTCTTCCAATAATCCGAAGTCGACCATTCACCTTTTCTGCAACCGCCCGTGCTTGCGCGTTGCATTTTTTGTCGCTCTGCAACATTACGCCAAGATATTTAATGGATGTAAGCGTGTCAGACATCAACTAACTCGACCATTATAAGGTTGTTTTTCCTACTTGACGTGTCTGCTCTCGCAAGACTGCTAAAATGAATGATAATCTGACTTTAAATCGGAACTGGAATCAAGCACCTGGAGCAGACGGCCGTTGTTGATGGTGGGTGCTTCTTTGTCAGTGGCCAAATAGATTTCTAGAAAATTGCTGTAAAATTTAGAATGGATTTCATCTTTTAATAGCACCATCAGTTTTACGGGGCCGGTACTTTATTTACGGGCGAAACGGAATTATAGCTTGGAGACTGCGGCCAAATCATTTAAGGTTCCGCGCTTTCATTCAAATTTGCAAAACGCTTCGTGATGATCGGCAATAAATGTGAGGCACGCTGTAGCAAGTTGCAACGTTCTGACGTTGTATACGAACGTATGTCAACACTGAGCAAACTACTGTTGCTGTCTGTAGTTGTTGAATGCAATTTACAATGAGTTACTTAGGTCTGCCCATTTAATACTTCATGCTCGCCTGTGTTACTTTGAAATATACATACATATACAACATCCATATGATATACTAACCAAACCAACTGTACGGACATACAGTTTAAAAAAATTATTGAAATTTTATTTAGGAATGAAGGATAACCAAAACACCAGAAATTACAAACATATCACTAACAGTGCCACTGATACACGACCCGCAACAACGTATCTTTGAGTAAACAACTAGCTATCAAACTTGAATTTCTACAACCATCAAATAATAAAAAAAACGTATTATAATAAGCGTGCAACAGCAAGTTATCGAACAACTTTAAAATTTTTTTGAACTGTATGTCTGTAAAAGTTAGTATATCGAAGGGATATTGTATATGTACGTATATTTCAAAGTAAAGCATCTTCATCATGAAGCATTACACGGACAGACCTAAGTAACTTAATGTAAATTGCACCCAGCAACTACAGACAGCAACAGTAGTTTGCTCAGTGTTGAAATACATTCATATACAATGTCAGAACGTGAGTACAATATTAAATTTTTAAAAAATCTTTATAAATGGTATTCTAATTAATTTATAAATAAGTCCAATTGTGTGCAGATGTACTGAAGAAGGCAATAAACCTGACATAAGCTTATGTACTACAGTAAAATATCAAGCAGCATACTGTCTACCTGCTGCAGAACATTCAGTTATTTGATTTTATTTAATGTTCTTGATTTATTTTAAAAGCATGTATGAATACAATTAAATCTGACAGTTAAGTGTTTTGCGAAGGGCAAAAGGACCCTGTCCACCTAAGTTTGTTTCGCTTATTGGAGGAAACTTAACTTTCACTTTAAATGATTCTGCCTCATTAGCCCTCATTGTTCCATAGGTATTGTCGCATGCAGGTAAGATGCAGATCACGAGGCCTCCTCATAAAATATTATCGTTATGTAGATGACATCATATGACTTCTCAATGAAACACACACTTGCATCCAACAACTCCACAGTGATATAAACAAAGTGCACCCGAAAATAAAATCCACCATAGGAATAGAAAACGGCAAAACGTTAAATTTCCTTGACATCACAATACACAGAAACAACAAACAACACCAATTCTCCATATTCAGAAAAGTAACCATCACCAGCACAGTCATTCACAAACATTCTGATCATTCGATTGCACACAAACTAGACGGTTTCCAATATATGCTACAAAGACTGAACAAAACTCCACTCACTGAAAACAACTGTAGCAATGAATTACAGACAATCAGACAATAGCTGTAGAAAATGGATATGATACAAATACTATAGATAAACTGAACCACAAAATTAAAAATAACACACATAAACTAAAGCCTTCTCACCAACTTACAAACACATAGAACACACACATAGAACACACACATGAGCACAAATGAACAAGAAACACCCACAACAACAAACAAGTGGTTTACTCTCGCCTACAACAACAAAGCAGCCCACAGAATAGGCAACATACTCAAAAAACAAGAGCTAAAAATAGCCTACAGGACGGACAACTCAACACAGAGAAAACTAAGGACAACCAACAAAAGCACAGACAAACACAACACATCTGGTCTTTACCAACTAACGTGTCAGGACTGCAAATCAGTTTATATAGGACAGACAAGCAGAAACATTTGTACCAGATACACAGAACACAGAAGAGCATTAAAAAGTAACACCTTTCATCCCACATTTGCTGAACACCTTATGGACAAGAAACATTGCCCAACAGATATCAATACTGACTTCAAAATTCTCAAATGCAGCATCAGGCCACCACAAAACCAATAATTGAATAAAACTATCACATACAAAAAGCCATAGCTGAAGGAAAACAAATAATAAATGAATACACAGCTCTCTGTATTGGAACTCTGTTCTCTGGCCGCAGAGAATTATTAGATAACACCAATCTAAAGAACACCCCCCCCCCCCGACACACACATACATACAGACAAAACTGAAAAAGTATATATATATATATATATATATATATATATATATATAATGAAGAATCCTCAAACACACACTCACACACACACACAAACAAAATGGCACATGCACCTCTGAAGGATGCAAAAGAACTGCTAGTAACACCTTCAAATGTTCCACTGACCGCTATCTTGTTTCCACACCTTCAACTGTTCCATTGTCCGCCATCTTGTTTTTACAGCTGGCAGACAGTGAAACAGTGACAGTGACACCTCAATACACAGAGCTCCACAGTGAAGAAGATGAGGAGAAAAGAAAATATAAGCGAAACATAATGTAAATAGACACACACACACACATAAAACCTTTTACATAAAATTAATTAATTTCAAGCATAGTCATAACAATTTTGAAATTGTAATATTTTGTCTACATTAAGTTGTATATGGTTGCAGATGACAAACTGTATAAGAAAGCAGACACTGTGAAAACATAATACAGCAGGAAAACCACGCCATGTGGTAAAAAGGTATGAATACACAATTTTATATGCTCTTCAAAAATCTGTAATTATGATTAAAAGCTAATATTTACATGTATATAAACAGTAAAGAACATTCTTTTTGTCTAAAACCCCCTGATGATGCTGCAACCACAATGAAACATGTTTGGGATAAAAAACAAAATTGTGTTTTGCTAAATGCGGACTCCATACAAAAAACATATGTACTATTAACGCAAACACAGACAAAAGAACTTCAACCTGTAGATGATTATCTCGCCCTCCTGTCAGGCATTTCCGAGCAAGCTTTACAACAAATTGCGGAACACCTCATGAAAGTTACATCAAACTGTTTTAAATATAAAATTCAACAGAATTTGTCTTTCACATAACAGCCTACTAAAGCTCCCCAAGGAGGGCATTCAGAGACGCCCCGTTGTCAGTTTAGAAGTGCACCCATATATCTGTTAGCCAGAGAAATGCACACATACTTACAGAAAAGTCGGAGAAAGAAGTCTCGGGTACGGCGTTTCTGCCATACGTTCCCAAGGTGACGGACAGAATCGGTCTTATATTACGCAAACACAACGTAAAGACTATTTACAAACTGACAAAGAAGATCAAAGAGTGTTTCAGATCGGCAAAGGATAAAAGGGAACCACTTGCAATGTTGGGAATTTACCACATACAATGCACATACGGAAAAGTTTATATTGGAGTGACTCGACGATCAATGAACACCAGGATCACAGAACATAAGTGACATTGCAGGATGGGGCAGGTGGAGAAATCGTCGGTGGCAGAGCACGCCCTGTGTGAAGCCGACCACATAGTAAAACTCCCCGAGACGGGAGTTCTTGCTGTAGAGAAGAGGAATCACACTCGTTTGTTCAGAGAAGCTGAAGAAATACGTAAACACGAGAATAACTTCAACAGGAAAGACGACCGCCTAAAGATAAACTGATCCTATATTCTCCTGCTACAACGAACGATCGTTGCGGGCAGCAAGAGGAGAACCGCGCCGGAAATGACCGCAGAGAAGCCCTTGGACGTCGGCGCGCCAGGTACATATAGTCTGCGGCCGCGAGTTGGCC
Organism: Schistocerca americana; assembly: GCF_021461395.2. NCBI lineage: Eukaryota > Metazoa > Arthropoda > Insecta > Orthoptera > Acrididae > Schistocerca > Schistocerca americana. The sequence continues at coordinate 621,805,665 of NC_060122.1, forward strand.
TCCAGTCCACCACCAGCAATGGAGGGTGAAGCTCTGACATTGCCAAGCGCTCATGCTGGCGAACGTTAGGAAAATCATTAGACCAACGTCGGCCGAAGAACCAGAGACAGAACCCAACAGGCAGTTTGTTTAAATTATTTATTTACTTATGTTTTGTAGCAGGACACAAACCAACGCTTTTCGTCAACTCTAGTTGTACACCTGATGTATATCTAGATTATATATAAAGATGGAAAATCTTGAAAGATTCTTAAACGATTTACTTCAAATGTTTGCACAAAACTCTGATAAATATTTTAGTGGACATAAAATATATATATAAAAGATGTGAACATATATTCAATCAATATATTGTTAGCAAAAATTTGAAAAGTTCTCGATAGATTTACTTAAAATTTTTACAGGATGCTGTAGTAAATGTTCAGACAGACAGAGCTGCACATTTTAATATATATATATATATATATATATATATATATATATATATATATATATATATATAGCGATAATCTTCAAAAGTTCTTGACCGATTGTCTTCAAATATTGATGTAATACCAGATATCTATATAAAACTAAAGATGTACATTTGGTCAAAAAAATTTCTCTGAAACAACTTTTTGAAGTGTTTATGATGGGATTATTGAAATATTTAGAAACTGTGAAACACTGCTTGTAGAAGAAAGTTGAAACCATATTGATGGTAGTCATCCCTATTTCCATTGTGTCTATTATACATTTACTGTTATAATTATCATATAACTCTTCTTAAACTCTTTTACATGTAATAAGATAAGATTCTGATTATCTTTTGATAAATATTGTCATAGTGTGAAAGTCAATATCACTTTTGTATTTAGCTTTAATTGCTTTATTTATTTCTTCCTAAAAATAACTCCATCATACTGGCTAAAAAATAAGGTTAAAGTATTGTAATATACAATAAAATGAAATGAATGTGCTTAATTTCCTGACTTTGGGACTCACATCAAGTTTTGAAAAACTGGCAAAAATGGGAATTGAAAACAATGAATATTGTTGCAAAGCACCAATGCCAATCACTACTGGGATGTGTAAGATTCCAATACTGGTCCAGCTGCACAGTAGCTGCTTTTCATTGTGATGTCAGAGCAGTAGCTAGGGGTGTTCTGTCACACCTCCTGCTCCCTCACGGTGACCTTGAGGGTGAGTGGTGTCACTGGTGCATGCAGCACCGTAGTCCTCCATCGCATCTCGCCATCAAAGTGCAGCTGAAAGCGGCGCACAACCTGGAAACACAGGCGAGCAAACAATCTTGTCACAGCCCCTATTATCACCCAGCCTCTCCAATCTTTCCAAGTTCTAACGACCTCATAACATCAGGTGTTAAACTTTTCATTGGTGCATTGTTTCACACCCAATATTTATGTAATCCAGTCTTGTTTAACTTCATATCTGTAAGAAGTGATCAGAAAATACAGGGAGAATGAGCAGAATCAATCATCAAAAGCAGAATATAACTAGGTGGAAATCCCGAGTAGTTTCTAGGGTCCTTTGTTTACGTTTTAGTCAGTACTTAAATCAGTTTATACGATTTCTGTTTTTACCATGAGTGAGAAGTGTGTAGCCGGCCGCTGTGGCCGTGCAGTTCTAGGCGGTATAGTCTGGAACCGCGTGACCGCTACGGTCGCAGGTTCGAATCCTGCCTCGGGCATGGATGTGTGTGATGTCCTTAGGTTAGTTAGGTTTAAGTAGTTTCAAGTTCTAGGGGACTGATGACCTCAGATGTTAAGTCCCATAGTGCTCAGAGCCATTTGAACCATTTGAGAAGTGTGTGACGTGCCGTAGGATCGATACTTCTTGGGTATGGTGTGATGGGTGCTGTAGTTTCTTTCATTGGGGCGAATGTAGTGGCGTGGGAAATGGAGACATAAATGAGGTTCACCAGTGGTATTGTAGAACCTGAAGTAGAGACAGGAAAATACTAGAACAGGAAGGGAAAATTGCAGCTCTTCAAGCTGACCTAGACAAGGCAAGGGAGGATCATGACAGGTTAAAGAGGGAGAAGGGTGAACAGAGATGGGAAGTGGCACCAGGCAGGTAATAGGGGGAACAGGCAAAGGAGAGCATCAGACAGCTTTGTCATTAATCTTGAAAATAGATTTGACCTGTTGCCTCAGTCAGAATCGAATGAGCCTCATGTTGCTGAAGCTGTAGAAAGGACACAACAAGCTTTAAAGGACTTGAAAAAGGTAGGGAAATTTGTAAAGAGAAAGAAAGTTTTGTTGTTAGGTAGTCCCCGTGGTAGAGGTGTTGACCAACTACTGCAGGAAAATCTAGGTCCAGAGTACCTGGTCACAAAATTTTTCAAGCCTAGTGCAGATCTGGGTCAGGTAACAGAGGATTTAGGTTCTTTATGCAAGAATTTCACAAAGGAGGATGCCGTGGTTATAGTGGGTGGTTCGGGAAATAGCATTGACAGAGACTCTAAATATTCCATAGAGAGTGACTTGGTGAAGAAAGCATCAGAAACGAAGCATACGAGTGTGGGATTTGTGTCTGTGTTGAGACACCATGATCAGACTCATTTGAACTCTTCAATTGTGAGGGTGAACTTGAAGATGGAGTGGCTGCTTAGGACGGATATAGGGTCCCATATTGGTTTGATTCCTGTGGATGTTATCGATCGGTGGGACTACCATAGACATGGCCTTCACCTCAATAGGAAAGGGAAGGGAAAACTGTCTGGGTTGATTGCAGAAAACTTAAGGGAGGACACTGCCACAAGTGCTAAAATATCAGTGGTCACAGATGTCAGAGGGATGCCTTTTTTAGGATAGGGAAGGGGGAAAGAAAACGAGTTTTAAGAGAGATTGGCGGGCACACTCAGTTTGAGAAAACAGATGAACAGGAGTCAGATTTTAGCATACAGCCTCCATTTAAACAATGTTTAACAGAAAGTAATCAGAAACTGCCAGTTCATCTTCGCTAAAGCAGTTATAATCCCATTAGTATGCAGTATCCGTTATGTTTATTACACCAGAACATTCCGGGACTCAGAAATAAAGTTGATGAACTACCCATTTGTATCGATGAAATGAATTCATCTAACTAAATTGACACAATCTGCCTCTCTGAACATCAAGTGACCACTGGTATAGATATGTTAGACATTTCAGGATTTAAGCTAGCTTCCTACTTCTGCAGAGTAGATATGGATGGAGGAGGAGTTGCCACATTTATTAAAAACTGCCATAAATTGAAGAACATTGACATTAATAAATTCTGTTTAGAGCAGCATCTAGAAGCATGTGCAACAGAAGTAGAGTTCCATAACAGATCCTATATAATAGTAACTATTTACCGAGCATCTGCAGGAAATTATAATCTATTCATAAATCATCTAGAAGCTCTTTTGGGTTATTTAACAGGAAGAAACAAAGAAATTCTGATTGCTGGTGACTTTACTACAGATTTTCTAATGCAATCTTCCAGTAAACATTTACTGCAGTTAGTAATGTTGTCTTTCAGTCTAATTCACACTGTAAACTTTCCAACTAGGATCACTAAATCCTCAAGGACAGCCACTGATAAAATTTTTATAGACAAATCAAAGGAACAAAATCATATCATAAAACCTGTAATAGATAGATATCAGATCATGACATGCAGCTCCTTGTTTTAGATGTAAATTCTAAGCAGATTATCAAGACTGCTAAATCCAAGTACAGGAAAGTAGTCAATCAACCAAAAATTACATATTTTAGAAAACTGCTCAAAGATATGAACTGGAAGGATTTTATGGTGCTCATGACATGAATGAAAAATATAACACATTCATGAACAATGTCAGTACCACGTTTGAAAACTGTTTTCCTCTAAAAGTTACTCAAATTAAGTAGAAGTCTATAATAAAACCATGGATTACACAAGGAATAAAGATTTCCTTAAGACAAAAGGAAAATTTATCTGTCGACCAAGAATAGCGCCAATACTGACGATTTAGCTACATACAAGGATTACTGTAAAATATTAAAAACAGTAATTCAGACATCTAAACAAATGCACTACGAGAAGAAGATAGCAATGTCAGGGAACAAAATAAAAACAATATGGGATATAGTGAAAGAGGAGACTGGTAGAACCAGAAAGGAACAGGAGCAAATAGTACCAAGGGTAGATGATACATTAGTAACCGATGGGCATAGTGTGGCAAATCTATTTAACAAGTACTTTATATCCGTTACTGATAGAATTGGATTGTCAGGATCGGTAAATAATGCCCTTGAATATCTGAAACTAGCCTTTACAAATAGCTTCAGGTACATGAATATGTCACTCACTTCACCAAAAGAAATAACTTCCATAATAAAATCTTTAAAAACAAAGCATTCTAGTGGTTATGATGAAATATCAACAAAGTTAATTAGGGCATGTTCTTGCGAGTTTAGTACAATTCTAAGTTACTTGTGTAACCAGTCAATTATAACTGGGACATTTCCTGACTGGCTAAAATATGCAGATGTTAAGCCTCTATTCAAGAAAGGGGATAAAGAGATACCATCAAACTACAGACCGATTTCACTTTTGACAGCATTCTCTAAAATTTTAGAAAAAGTAATGTACAGGCAGCTTCTCAACCATCTGACCACAAATAACATATTATCAAGAACACAGTTTGGATTTCTGAAGGGTTCTGATATCGAGAAAGCTATTTACAGCTACAGTAAAAATGTACTTAATTCATTAAGTTACAAGCAGCAGGTATTTTCTGTGATTTTTCAAAGGCATTCGATTGTGTGAACCACAATATCCTTTTAAATAAATTAGAATTCTATGGTGTCAGGGGCAGTGCTGCAAAATGGTTCAAGTCATACCTCACTAACAGGAAACAAAGGTTGTCAGTGCAAGGGGCTAGTGAAGTAAGTCATCAGTCATCATCAGAATGGGAAGAAATTACATGTGGTGTCCCACAAGGATCCATCTTAGGGCCATTGCTTTTTCTTGTGTACATTAATGATCTCTCATCAGTTACACTGCCAGAAGCAGAGTTCGTTTTGTTTGCAGATGACACAAGTATTGCAATAAATAGTATGTCGAGTGTAGTTCTAGAAAGATCTGCTATTGATATTTTAATGGATATTAATAAATGGTTTAAAGCCAACTCACTGATATTAAACTTCGAAAAGACTCACTATATGTAATTCAGAACCTGTAAGAGGTTTCCTCCCAGCATATGCATAAAGTATGAAGAAGAGCAGATAGAAGAGGTCGACAGTCTTAAATTCCTGGCATTGCAACTTGATAATAAATTCAGTTGGAAGGAGCACATCACAGAACTGCAGAAACGCCTTAACAAATCTGTATTTGCAATTCGAGTGTTAGCAGACATAGGCGACATAAAAATGAAAAAGCTTGCATACTTTGGCTACTTTCATTCCATAATGTCATATGGTATAATATTTCGAGGTAACTCTTCAAGTCAAACAAAAGTTTTCACAGTCCAAAAGCGTGTAATACGTATTATTTGTGGAGTAAATTCACGGACGTCCTGTAGAAACCTCTCAAAGAACTGGGTATACTAACTACTGCCTCTCAGTATATTTACTCCTTAATGAAATTTGTCTTAAATAACATATCTCTTTTTCCAACAAACAGCTCAGTTCATACATACAATACCAGGAACAAAAATTATCTGCACAAGGACTTAAAAGCACTTACTTTAGTTCAAAAAGGGTCCCTACTCAGGAACACTCATCTTCAATAATTTTCCAGCTAACACAAAAAATTTAGTTACAAATAAAGATCAGTATAAAAGGAGCCTGAAAGACTTACTAGTGGCCAACTCCTTCTACTCCATCGACGAATTTTTTAATACAAACAAATTATGTATTGTATATATTCATACTATTAGTATTGTTATTTCAGCTTAAAAAAAATTGACATGTTCCACATCCACGAGGTTCTCCTCAGCACGGATCTATGGAACGAAAAACTAATCTAATCACAAGGTTATGGTCAAGAATGCTCCAGTGAAGTGTGATAGGGTCACTCTTGTTCTCTGTACACAGCAATCTAAGACTGTTTGCTGATGAATCTGTAGTATGTGGGTAAATATCGCCGTTGAGTGACTGTAGAAAAATATAGGATGACTCTGATGGAATTTCTATTTGGTATGCTGAATGGTAGCTTGGACTAAATGTATCAAAATGTAGGATAATGCAGATAAGAAGAAATAAACAACCCTGTAGTGTTCGAATTTAGCATTAATAGTGTACTGTCCATCATTTTGATTTGCAGCTCCTTGTATTGGCTGTGTTTGCAATTAAAATTGGTTGGATGTTTTTCTCAGTACCCAAACATGTTTCGGCACCACTGTGCCATCATCAGTAGGTTTCCGTTTTTATTTATTCTTTACATTTAGTGTGCATGAATTTTCTGAATCACTTGTGTGTTAATTACTACAGGTAGCTTGTCATGTTTTCGTGTGGCAAGTACTTCCATTCTCCGCATAATGCTGAGGTGTTGTGATGCACGTATAACTATAACAAGTATTTTTTACAAATAACGTAGTAAAACACTTTTCACTTCACCAGAACACAGTGTAATTCACGTAACTATAACAAGTATGTTATGTGTGATTCACACTGTGTTCTGCTGAAGTGAAAAGTGTTTTACTACGCCGTTTGTGAAAAATATTTGTTATAGTTACATGTGCATCACAACACCTCAACATTATGCGGAGAATGGAAGTACTTGCCACACGAAAGCATGACAAGCTACCTGTAGTAATTAACACGCGGCCCCTACAATTCAGAAGTGTGCTGCTCGATTTGTAAGTGGTAGGGTCTATCACCACACTTTGTCAACCCAAATGGGATTCTTTTCTGGGCCAATGTAGAGGCTGGCCAATGGCATCTTCTGTTCACCCTGTGAGTGAACAGGTGGCTGTCCCTTCAGCAGCGTCTGAGCAGGAACACATGGTCAGGGGTTTGCTAGTTATTATGGAGCCCCTTAGGAAGATAGCTTTGAGGGCTGGAAAGAAAGCCAGTGTTCACTCAATGTGTCCGCTGGGGGCCTCATCCGAGATGTGGAAGGGACCTTGACTGCAGCTGTCAAGTGTACAGGGTCCAGTCGTCGCGGTTCGGGCACCAAGTGGTGTAAGTTCGCGAACCTCTTGTCGACCCCTGATCACTAGTCTGGATATTTTGTCATTGGCCTCTAAATATGTATATTCTTTACTGTCGTTTCTTGTTAACAATATCAGCTTATTCCCAAGAATAAGCAGCTTTCACTTAGTTAATACTCGGCATAAATCCAACCTCCATTTGTATCAGACTTCCTTAACTCTTGAGCAGAAAGTTGTGCAGTATACTGCTATATCCATTTTCAATAAACTACCAAAATAGTTAAAGAATCTTAGCAATAGTCCACGCTCTTTCAAATCGAAAATGAAGAGTTTTTTGCAAAATTAAGCTGATTCTTATGTTATAATATTAACTGCGTTTACATAAACTTAAGGCTTAAATTTTGTTGGCTTCATAAACATTTTATTTTATCAGTTATTACTTTTATGTTGTAATTTCATCTACTGACACGTTTAACGACCTTGGAGATTTGCTCCTCAATTTTGATCTACGGAATTTGACGTGTAAATAAATAAAATAACTAAAAATAGCTGTGCTGTTGGTAGAGGACGTTGACCAAGTGAAGGAGATGGGACCTGCTCCACCAGCTGACGACAGATGTGCCGCCTTCCCTCCCTTTCCTCCACCCTCCCCCCCCCCCCCCCGCCCCCGCGCGAGTGAGAGTGCAGACTACTTACCCTGGCCAGCAAGGTGTAGATCTCGAGCTCAGCGAATCTGCGGCCGATGCACATCCTGGGGCCGAAGCCGAAGGGCATGAAGGCGAAGGGGTGCGCTGTCTGGGCAAAGTGATCGTCCTTGAGCCATCGCTCAGGAATGAACTCGGAGGCTCGTGAGAAGTGTTCATCCGAGTTGGTGAGCACTATGTTGGCCAGCACCATATCCACCTGTCGACAAAGACATCAAACAGTCCAGACTGTGTTCACGTGTGTTAAGCAACAGACAAAATGTTAGTCTACCCCGCCCCCCAGCCCCAAAACAGCAAAGTGGTTCCCTTGGAGCGCTGTAGATGGTGTAGAAACCACAGCTGTGCAAGAGATTAAGCTGATAATAAAGACTATGCCATTTTCCACCAGGATTGTGAATCAACCAGTATTACTTGTGAATGGGGTGGGTGGTGGAACAAGGGGGACTGAAATACCAGCACCAATGTGCGATCGGCAGCTCATCATCACCACAGGGCAGAGTACAAGCTTACAACGGTACTGCAGCAGAACATGGACAAGTCTAGTTATTAATTACAACAGCATAGTTGCTAAAAGTTAAATGTACAACCAACTTTACTTTTAAGGTGGCAATGTTTTGCACCTTACAATGATTCAGTTTCTACTCCTTGCTGCGTGATTAATCTGAAATTAGGAACTATCTGATAGATTCTCTATTCTTATGAAGACGTTTAAATGTGACTGACACCACAGAGTGCACTTTCCCACTAATTCTTGATGCTCATTGCACCATAGGTGATTGGTTTTTGTTATCAAAGATTGTGTGCCGAGAGGAACAAAATGCAGAAATGGGACATAGGTCTCACAGTGTGTGTGCAGACAGAGCTGTCCAGCCCAGAACTGCCGAGCAGTGTGGGGATGCGGTATCCCAGCTTTCAAAGGTGGTCTCCCAGTCCAGTTTACTGTGGGAGGTCCCTCAACGACACGCTGATGAATTCAAGGTCCTTTCATGTTAGAGTGGTTGGCGACCTCACAGATTGCATCACGAGAGAGCAGACACAGTGTATTCCTGAGCTCGATCGGCCCCTTGCAGTCACGTCTAGAAATCTTGTTGAACAATACAGAGAAAGTCTGGAATGTCCTAAGCGACATTGGTTGCGCCATCAGCCGTCAGGCGGTAGTCACGGGCGCCAGGCTGCTTACCGCGAATTTTTCGATGAGTGACCGCCAGTTGGTGGAATTTTGTTTAGACGACAAAGTGGATATGAATTCTAGAAGTTTCGAAGCCAAAAACCAAACTAAAGTTGCTGGTCGGTCAGCAGTTGGAAGAGTGAGCAGAGAGGGAGACTAGTCAGGGAATTCTATGATTATGATTCACTGTGCACGCTTAAGAGGGAGGAAATCAGAGGTTTGCGGCAGAGCCGGTAGTTTTGAGGAAGGGTCTTCGATCTGGACGCCCGTGGGGAACAGACGTCTTCCGTGTCAGCTCTTTTCGACGACGGCCAGACTTACTATTTTTTGCTCTCAGGCAAGCTTGTAATTTAGCACGTAGTTAGGCCGCTGTACCTGTTGCAAACTTAGACGATTCTGAACTTCGCCTTCTCGCTGGGAATTGTCGTTCATTATGCAGCATACGGTGGTCTTGAGAGCACTTCTCGTATTACACTGTCATATTGAGACGTTTCTGAATTTCGCCTTTATGGCTGGGATTTCATATCTCTCGTCTGCTGTGTGCAGAGAAGCTACAAGCCAGTATTCAGATTTAGTATTTTGTGGGCCGCAGTCTACTGTCCATGGTCTTGTATTTTATCGTTCAGAATAGTCTGAAGGACTGAAGCGTTGCCGACGGCGCAGATTTCTTCGAGAATCGTCACTCCGTTTCGCCACCACGTTATATTCACGGTCATATTGCAATTCGCTCCGGCATTATAGGGGTGTAAAAGTAAATTGCTGTGATCACTGTTAACGTATTTTTTATCTCCACTTAGGGTTTGCACCTAGTGTTCAGGAGTAGTTTCTTCTAGAGTTTCGTGCTGCGGCAATGTCAGTCATTTCACAGATCACGTTCCAACAAACGGGGCAGAAGTAGGCAGTTGATTGCTAGTATTAGTTTAGAGGGTCTTTTATTTTGTTTTATATGTCCATTGGACAATTATGTCATTGTTTAATCTTGATTTAAATGGGTTCTTACTTAAGATACATTTGTATAGTGCAGAATGGCATTTATTCTTTGAACAGAGATTAATTTCCCATGATCAATGATGTTTATTATTTTGTGTTTTTTATTAATAATGTTTTGATCTAATAGTGAATTTTGATTAGCTTGAGGACAAGAATATAGTCTGAATATCCTAGAAAATCTCAGAGAAATCCATAGGATATGCTCTAGTTGTAGGATATTCATTGTGATGTAACTTTATAAATGACAGGGCCACTCTTCATATCGCATTAGTTAAGTCAGTTACGTAACTTTACACACTTGTAAGTACCCTTGGTCTTTCTTCCTCCATACACCGAGAATTAAGACGTGTTAGAAATATCCTAGAACCACTGATCCTGGACCTGTAGCATAAGGAGATCAATATTTATGTCAAGCACAATCAAATTAGAAAAATATGCTTTAATATTCTGAACAGTTCACATTATTGCGATTTGGATAATACACACATTAAAAAAAAAGTTTTGCATCACCTCACTTCCGAGCGTTCCGGAACCTGTACAGAAAACTGGAATGGAAATCAATATAAAAATCATTTTTATTGTTCATTAAAACCACACATTCCATGTTGTACCACCACACAGCGAGACGTTCAAAGGTGGTGGTCCAGACTGCTGTACACACCAGCACCTCTAATATCCAGTAGCACGTCCTCTTGCATTGATTCATGACTGTATTCATCGTGGCATACTATCCACAAGTTCATCAAGGCACTGTCGGTCCAGATTGTCCCACTCCTCAACGGCGATTCGGCGTAGATCCCTCAGAGTAGCTGGTGGGTCGCGTCGTCGATAAACAGCCCTTTTCATTCGATCTCAGGCATGTTCGTTAGAGTTCATGTCTGGAGAACATCCTGGCCGCTAAGGTCGAGCGATATCGTTATCCTGAAGGAAGTCATTCACAAGATGTGCATGATGGGGACGCGAATTGTCGTGTATAAAGACGAATGCCTCGCCAATATGCTGCCCATATGGTTGCACTAACGATCGAAGAATGGCATTCACGTATCGTACAGCCGTTACGGCGCCTTCCGTGACCACCAGCGGCGTACGTCGGCCCCACATAATGATACCCCAAAACAGCAGGGAACCTCCACCTTGCTGCACTCGCTGCACAGTGTGTCTAAGGCGTTCAGCCTGACCAGGTTACCTCCAAACACGTCTCCGACGATTGTCTGGTTGAAGGCATATGTGACACTCATCGGTGAAGAGAACGTGATGTCAATCCTGAGCGGTCCGTTCGGCATGTTGTTGGGCCCATGTGTACCGCGCTGCATGGTGTCGTGGTTGCAAAGATGGACCTCGCCATGGACGTCGGGAGTGAAACTGCGCATCATGCAGCCTATTGCATACAGTTTGAGTCGTAACTCGACGTTCTTTGGCTGCATGAAAAGAATTATTGAACATGGTGGCGTTGCTCTCAGTGTTCCTCCGAGCCATAATCCGTAGGTAGCGGTCATCCACTGCAGTAGTAGGCCTTGGGCGGCTTGAGCGAGGCATGTCATCGACAATTCCTGTCTCTCTGTATCTGCTCCATGTCCGAACAACATCGCTTTGGTTCACTCCGAGACGAGTGGACAATTCCCTTGTTGGGAGCCCTTCCTAGCACAAAGTAACAATGTGGACGCTATCTAACCGCGCTATTGACCGTCTAGGCATGGTTGAACTATAGACAACACGAGCCGTGTACCTGTTTCCTGGTTGAATGACTGGAAATGATCGGTTGTAGTACCCCCTCCATCTAATAGGCGCAGCTTATGCATGGTGGTTTACATCTTTTGGTTTACATCTTCTCTGAACAGTCAAAGACATTGTGCCTGTGATACAATATTCAAAGTCAACGTCTAAGTTTAGGGGTTCTGGGAACCGGGGTGATGTAAAACTTTTTGTGATGTGTGTATAACTTAAACATAGTGTTATTCTAAATATACAAAATTTGAACTCCTGCATTAATTACAATATTTTCTGGTGTTGAGTCTTAAACTGAATACCCTTCTTGTTCGCTATGTCGATAGAAACGGCATTATATGTTTATTGTCCGGTTTATTCCTAAGGTAGCCTAGTTGTTATTCAAATACCGGTCACAAAATTCATGAAAAAAGTAAGTTATGTTCACTCAAAGGTGAAGCATTTACAGAAGTGTACACGCCGCCCCGTCAACTAAAAAAGAATCGAGACTGGATTTGCAAAATAAGGAAAATTTAAGACTGTGGTTTCATTGTGCAAGATGTTGTACATAGCTTCCTCCCCTCTTAAGAACACTGCACAGAATGTGTATACAGCAATGTGCAACTGTGATAAAAATCCTTGTTTGAGATGTTGTTCAACTTTCGTATCAATTTCGGACTTTCTTCTCTGTCTTGGCGAATCATCAGAATCTATTGTGCAGTTTGTCGTTCTCTGTTAGTTTTTTATTGCTTAAGTCAAATCTCGGCAACTGTGATCATTTTACCCTTAAAAGAATTGTCCTCGTTTTTAGTTTCAATCAAGTAGCAGCGAGAATCGATACATTCTTGTTTTTGCGCGGGATTCAAGGTGTTCGAGACGAACTTCGCAGACATTTTTCTCTTCTTCGAAACATTCTGAAGAATACATGGTTGTAGCTCTGCCACAAGTTGGGTTAAGAAGTATCTTTTTTCTTTCTTGATGGTGACTAGTTTCAGACACCTATGTCCAATTTTAAACCACCCGTATCGAAAGTGTAACAATGCAGGCGAGAGCCCATGTAGACTGACCCTGCAGTGACGATAAAAGCGGCACTATGGCCGAGTCAACGGCAGTGGTCTATTTACTGTTACTGACTCGGCTATAGCGTCCCATTGATTGTCACTGCAGGTTCAGTTTTTGTACATAGGCTTTCACCTGTATTGTTACACTTACAGTACGGATGGTTTGTAAATGGACATAGATGTCTGAAAGTAGTCACCATCGAGAAATAAAAAAAGGTACTTCCTAATGCAATTTTTGACGGAGATACAACCATTTATTTTTCAATTATAAAACAAGTTGCGACCTAGTTTTCATCTGCAGCATGTTGCAAAGTCATAAATTCTGGAGAATGTCTTCCACACTTGAGTTAGAGATGCACATTTCATTGTTCCATTGCGATTTTAGACACAACAACGTTGACACACTACGACCGCACGTCGACTAGTTAACACTGCCCGCTCAAAACTGACTGGTCGAATGCGTATCTGGTCCAGCTGCTACCGCAGTTACTGCACTGACGTCGCTGATACGTCAGGAATAAAATTTATCGGCAAACTTTTGGGATGGGCAGTGTATTTATGTCAGGTAAAATTGTAAGGATGGTTAATTTCTGTCCACTCATAATTCATAGCTCCACAAACTTCATATATTGATAGGAAAACCTAGTTCCATTGGTACTGTATTAATCAACCACGATAGTCGCTTATAATTAATTGTAATGACTTACCCATAATGTGTTCTTTGGTTCAGGCGACTATTTGTACATCACCTAATCTTAAACCACAAAATGAAGTAGCATTACAGACATCTAGCTCACAAACATACAGGGTGATCGGAAATTCCCGTTACAAACTTCTAGGTCATGTAGAGGGTAGTTCGTACATAATATTTTGAATAGTAACCCACGCCCGGAAACATATCGTTTCCGTTCTACGACGGTTTCAATGCAGATCTCCACACCCACGTGAGGAATGTACTAAGACGTGACCCAGTACAATTGTTGCAATCCATTTGAAAAGAATACTGACTCGTTTCGTTATTACTTACGCATTTGCATTACAGATTACACCTTATGGTTTATATTAGTCGACAACAATAAGAACTCAGCATCTACGGCACCAGCCGCAACGTACCGATGCATTACAACACCGTTCGATGTGGAGAACATCAACATTATTACACACAGTGTGTCTCCGAAGCATGTTCTGATACACTCTCTCAATCCCACCTGGTGTCACTTCAATGTCTTGTGCAGCGGCCAGAACTCATGCCAGCAGATCTTCCTTAGTCTCTTCAGGTGTCTCATAAATTAGGCTCTTCATATGACCCCACAAGAAGTCGTCCATAGGGGTTAAATCTGGCGATAGTGGCGGCCACGCGGCTGGACCACCATGGTCTATCCATCTTTCACGATACCGTCTGTTGAGATGTCTCCGGACAGCCCGTGAAAAGTGAGGTGGTGTTCCATCATGCTGAAGCCACATGTCCTGACGGACATTCAATGGTACAGCTTCCAAGAACGGGTCCAGTATATGTCGTAGGAGGACTAAGTATGCGGGACCCGTGAGCTTGGGTGGAAGAAAGTATGGTCCAATCACATGACCGTCCAGAATACCTGCCCACACGTTAATTCCAAACCTGTCTTGAAATCCCTGAACATGCGTGGCATAAGGGTTTTCGTCCGCCCAGACATGGCTATTTCGAGCATTCAGAACACAATCCCTTGTGAACCTATATTCATCTGTGAAGAGAACTCGACATGGAAACAGGGGCGCGTCGATGCAACGGTGCAGGAATCATGTGCAGAAGGCGACAAGTTGTGGAAAGGCAGCTGGACCCATAGCGTGTACCCTTTGTAAGTGGTATGGATGTAATTGTTGCTCATGCAGGATGTCCAAGACGGTGCTGTGACCAACAGCCATTGCACGCGCAATTGTTCGCGAACTCGTTGACGGGTTATCTTCAATGCGACACAGTACACCTTCTCCAAATTCGGGAATGCGGCGTCGCCGTGGAGCACCACAGTCTGTAAAGACATTACTTTCCCCGAAAGTCGATAATATTTTTTTTCTTTTGTGTATTACCTTGTCATACTACGTATGTATCATTTATTTCAACTATTCTTTATTTGTTAATACGTCGCTTTGTTTCTTCATTCATTTTGCTAGTGTTTTATATTTTATATTGTACGAATATGAACGTTCTGGTTTTATATGCTTTGTAAATCTTTGGTTAGGCTAGGAGAAGTACTGTGTCAGAGAGAGAGAGCGAACGAGTATGGATAGAGAGCGTGCGAGTTGTTGTGGTATCGTGGCTGGTTCACGGGTGGTGAAACGTTGCAAAGTTGGGCGTGAAAGACGGTGATACGCGGAGGAACAATTGATTACAGGGCGTCCACTGTGTTAATAGGAGATCGTGCATTATTAAGTGAACAGTAAAACCTGAAAAGTATATCGACTGTTTGCGGTGAAGATTTTACATACTGTGTGAACTTGCGACAATTAGCCGTGGACCAGACACCATTGTCGTGTGGAGACATTAACTGTTAGAATTGCGTGAAACTGGAACAAACCAAAATGTTAAGTAAAAGAACAGTGCTGTGATTTGATCAAGAAACATTTATTATATCATCCAAACTGACTTAAAGACGACGACGTAAATTGAACTGATGTTTGACGGACTGTTATAGTGATAAACACATGTGACTCTTTTCCTGTGGCAACACGGTGAAAGAACTGTGCGAAGTATTGGCATTAACCGGCTATATATCGTAAATACTAAAGACATTGCATAATTCCGACCTACCCGCACCGCGTGATTAATAAGCTTTTAATAATAAAACGTCGCGCGCGTAACGACAACGCACACACTGGAACTATTATTATCGAGCCAGTGCTGCCAGCTGATTCGACTACAACGGAGATGTGGACCACCGCCGTAACTGGAATATTAATGAAACAGGAGGATCCATCATTATCTTCACGCCACGAACCAGGATTAAGTTCACACATCGTCCGCGTGGACCACCGCTGACGTCATCGCACTGCCTGCAGCAACAGTTAAGGTTCAAAATGATTCAAATGGCTCTGAGCACTATGCGACTTAACTTCTGTGGTCATCAGTCGCCTAGAACTTAGAACTAATTAAACCTAACTAATCTAAGGTGTCCGCAGCTCGTGGTCGTGCGATAGCGTTCTTGCTTCCCACGCCCGGGTTCCCGGGCTCGATTCCCGGCGGGGTCAGGGATTTTCTCTGCCTCGTGATGACTGGGTGTTGTGTGATGTCCTTAGGTTAGTTAGGTTTAAGTAGTTCTAAGTTATAGGGGACTGATGACCATAGATGTTAAGTCCCATAGTGCTCAGAGCCATTTTTAACCTAAGGTTCAAATGGCTCTGAGCACTACGGGACTTAACTTCTGAGGTCATCAGTCCCCTAGAACTTAGAACTACTTAAACCTAACTAACCTAAGGACATCACACACATCCTTGCCCGAGGCAGGATTTGAACCTGCGACCGTAGCGGTCGCTCGGTTCCAGACTGTAGCACCTAGAACCGCACGGCCACTCCGGCCGGCAACAGTTAAGGCATTAAAAGAAAATTATTACGCTCTCTCTCATTTCAATATTAAAGACAATTGCAGTTAAATTATCTATTTTAAAATAGTCACAATATCAAGGTTCAATTTTGTTTGGTTCCAATAAATATTCTTTTCATTATTTCGTCTTGTTGACAGTGTTGAAAACCCGACAAATTTAAGTTCAATTAATAATTTTCTTTCAAAATTCTTCTCAGACATTTTGCTGCTCATCACAAGTTTATTTTAATGTTTGTGTGTAACTTCTTTTGGAGGGAATATATATTTTATTTTTGGTGCAGTAAAATTATCTACCATAAAATTATGTATATTACCAGCTGATGATGTCCGCCATTATTGCTTGAAAACTGACCAATAGTAATTTTGCACCTATTTTCTCATTTGCTGTCAGCTTCAAAACAAAATTACGTATTTCGTGGGCATTTTTTTTACTGGAATTACATTGACTTTAATTGTTCATTTGGCCCCCGCTAAAGTGATTTATCGCATCTATATAATAATTGTACTGAATTACTTAATTTATTGTTTATTACGTAAACATTGGCATACCACATTTAGATTAAAATTGACGTCTTATTCTGCACGTTCTGACAAAGACTATGCCAATTTTCTTTTTCTTTCGTCCATGACTAACAGGGGTTGTCAGATTCCTTGCATAGGTCATGTTTTATTATTTAAAAGGTTTTTTTTTCAGAAGTAGAGAACCAGTTTCTTTACAAGTCCTGCCTCCTCACGGTGAAGGTACCCATTTGGGCAAACAGTTTGTGCGCTGGAGTGCGACGGTGTGGAAAACGTTCGTGATACAGCCGACTAACAGCTCTTGCGTTACCTCCAGTTTGGCCATTCACAAGGAGCATGTCTGTGTATTCCGCAAACGTGTACTACACCGTGTTTTCTCTATCGGTGATGCAGAGGTATTGACTCGGTCTCACAGCAAAGCGGACAATAAGTGACATCTGGGGATCATTTGACGTAGTACACGTCATCGTGTCTACCCTGTTGCATACCAGGACAGGGAACTCTGAGACGTTTCTCTTGCCCTAAGCAGACGTTGACGAGGTACACATCTGAATTTTGAAACTGTCGTAGAACTGAAACGATACGATTCCGGACATGGGTTGCTATTCAAAATGTTCTATACTCACTACGCTCTACATGTCCTAGAAGTTCGTAACGGGAATTTACGACCACCCTGTATATCTCTATCCTTCTGTTCTGTAATGACACAGTTCAATGGCACTTATTCAATACCAGAAGCAAAACACACACGCACACAGTGAATTCCACCAGAAAAAGAGATGTAACCTTCGTGAGGTGTGCCAGAATTTCATGACAAAATGGTTCAAATGGCTCTGAGCACTATGGGTCTTAACTTCTAAGGTCATCAGTCCCCTAGAACTTAGAACTACTTAAACCTAACTAACCTAAGGACATCACACACATCCATGCCCGAGGCAGGATTCGAACCTGCGACCGTAGGGGAAACGCGGTTTCAGACTGTAGCGCCTAGAACCGCACGGCCACCCCGGCCGGCAATTTCATGACATTTTCGACTTCTGATAGGAGATAAGATAGAAGCTTATGCACATAGCAAAAGAAGTGTTGGCCCAGGGAATATTCTTAACAAAGAAGATCGCTGGTACTCCTTCTAGATGTAGTCAGTTTGAATCCTAGTGGTGTTTTCTCTTACTATAATTTACTAAGACATTGATATCTTCATTCACGAAATTCTAATTTATCAGAATTTGATTGATGATCATCAAGAATAAATCACACTTATTCCTAACTCACAGATGAAGTAAAATTTGAACATATAGAATTTGAATGTGTCGATCGATAGAGAATATAGACTTTTTTTTAGACATCATGGTGCCGGTATTAAACCTCAAAGTTCTCCAGTGTATAATAAATTTTACTGCAGGTTTTGAGAGACGGTGCCAATATGAAGAGCAGCAACCGATCGTAGATCTGTCTACTCACCCCTCGCGGTATACGGTAGTTGCTGAGCACCAGGTTGTCCACCACGACCCTTCGGCCGCCCCCCACCGCCACCGGATGTAGTCTGCCAACATAGCAGCACGTACAACTCACTGCACTACTGTGAAGAAGTGCAGCCGATTCAAACAAGCTCTTAGCAGCGGATGCTGCGTTTAAGAACTATTAAAACCTTTAAAATATACATAGTTTTAGGGAAGACATTACAGAATTGATGGTAATAGTTTAAGATTCAACATAGAAGACTGTGTATGTGGAAGAGATCTGGTGGCAGCAAGAAGTTTCAGACAAATTGTACAACGGCAAGAAAAAGATCTCAAAACCTGATTTTAAACTGGAAAGCATTTCAAGCACAGAAATGCACTCTGTCTATAGTTCATTTTTTATGAGCTGCAGGCTAAACTACTGAGATTGGGGAAAGAAATGAAATTAAGGAGATGTGATACGAATACAGATATGGTTGAGAGGCCACAATTGACCAAAACGGCAGATAGGAACACTACAGATAACGTACAGATAGGTTTGAGAAATGAAATAATAAAGGCAGTACAGGATGAAATAGGATACCACGCAATAATAATGGATTTAGTTTGTGGAAAGAGAATGTATAAAAATTCAGTAAATAAATCAGGTAAGAGGGAATACTGACGACTAAAAGTGCGAAGTGTAAAATATCTATACCGAAACAGTTAGAAGACAAATAAAAGGCTGCCTAAGCATGTATGACTATGGGGAATATAGATGCTACATATAGGAAAATTAAAGAATCGGCTGTACAGAGGCTTAACGCCTGCGATGTCAGCAACCAACACCACATCAGTACTTTAAAGATACCTAACCCACAGGGGAGAGTTTTCCAGAAGACAGACAGCCATGCTTCGACCGTCCACCAGGGGGCGACCCAATTGGCGCTAGAGGCTGTGGGCTACATGGATCTATTCCCTTTCGCAAGACACATGACCGAAAATAGGCCTGACTGTATCCTAGGGACGAGTGATATTTAGGGCAATAATCAGCAGATCAGGCCAGTTTGTTACAAGTGAATTTCCTGAGCCAAGCACCGATTATGCAAGGATTCCATCAATCAGGATTCTCACTCGAAAGGGGCCTCCATGACGTCACTGCCTTTCAGTACTGTCTTCGTGACCCTAGAGCTACCAGCTTTGGACTTGACAGCATTATCGGTCTTCTCGCCGAAGAAGACGGGGTATCTGTCTTTGTAGCAGACTTGTGGACTTGTACATTTATTCCTGTTTTACTTTCAAACGGCTACACACCGAACTTAGACAACTGTGCTCCCTAAAGGACTTAGACTTCTATAACGTATGTGGTTAATGAACGTAGTCTCATTGACAACCTTGCCAGCCTTCAGCCACCAGAAGTACTATTATTCTATTTCAATAAGTAACTTACTTTTTGTTTCAGTCCACACTGGAGCAGACCTACTACTGATCTTTGATGAGTTATTGCTGCCTGCAAATTTTTTATATCGTCGTCGTCGGACACATGAGAATCGTTTGGAAAAATTAGAACTATGTGAATGAATATCAAGGGCTCTGATGGGATCCATTAATAAGCAAAGATGGCAACACTGAACGGTGGGAGTTATGTACCGAAGGGCTAAACAAGGAAAATTAACTTGTGCAATGTCTTAGAACGGGGAAAGAATTAGATGATATTGCAAGAAGAAAGATTTATGTCGAAACAAACCTGTTAGGTTAGGTTAGTGGTGTTTAGCGTCCCGTCGACAACGAGGTCATTAAAGACGGAGCGCAAGCTCGGGTTAGGGAAGGATGGGGAAGGAAATCGGCCGTGCCCTTTCAAAGGAACCATCCCGGCATTTGCCTGAAACGATTTAGGGAAATCACGGAAAACCTAAATCAGGATGGCCGCAGACGGGATTGAACCGTCGTCCTCCCGAATGCGACAAACCTGTTGAGAATGATTAAGGTTCTTGAGACCACTAGAGATGACAAAACCATTTCACATGGTGTGCAAGATCTACGAAAGTGGTAAAATAGACTCAGGCTTCAAGAAGAATGTAATAATTCCTACTCCAAAGAAGACAGGTGTGAATATTATCGAACTATCAGCCTAACACATCATGGCTGCAAATAATGCAACGAATTATTTACTGTAGAAGCTGACCTAGTGACAGATCAATTGGGTTCCAGACAATTGTAGGAATGTGCGGAGCCATACTAAGCCTATTGCTTATTGCTTATTTTAGAAGTTAGGCTGAATAAAGGCAAACCTGCATTTTTTAGTTTTTATTTAGAGAAAGACATGGACGACATTTACTGGAATGCAGTAGCAGAGATGAAATACAGGAACCGGAAAGTTACCTATAACTTTTACAGAAATGGGACTATGGTTATATGAGTCGAAGAAAACGAAAGGGAAGCAATATTTGAGAAGGGAGTGAGACTGGGTTGTAGACTATCTCCAGAGTTATTCAGCAAACAGTCCAGAACACCAAGGACAAATTTGGATAGAAGATTAAAGTTGAGGGAGAAGAAATAAAAACCTGAAAGTTGTAATTCTCTGAGAAGCGGTAGAGGACTTGGAAAAGTAGGTAAGTGAAGTGGATAGAGTCCTGGAAACACGTTCTAACGAGAAGATAAACAATAGTAAAGGTATGGTAATGGAAAGTAGTCGAATTTAATCAGGTGATACTGAGCAAATGAGACACTAGACGGTAGTAAGTGAGTTACGATACTTGGATAGCAAAATAATTGATTACACAGAAGTAGGGGATATAAAGGAAGACTGGGAATAAGAAGAAAAACGTTCGTAAAAAAGGGAAATTTTTTAAGACTGAACATAAATGCAAATGTTAAGAAGTCATTTATGAAGGTACTGTATTTATGTGGAGTAAAAATAATTACGGATGTGAAAAGTGAACGATAAGCAGTTCAGACAAGAAGGGAGTAGATGCGTTTGAAACGTCGTGATACAGAAAAATCTTGAAGGTTAGAGGGGTAAATAGAATAACTAATGAGGAGGTACGGAATGGAAATTGGGAAAAAAGAAATTTTCTGGCATAACCAGACCAGACGAAGGGAACGGTTCATAGGACAAATCCTGAGTTATCATGGAATCGTCAGTTTGCTAATGCAAGGAAACAAGGGAGATAAAAACTGTCGAGGATGACCTAGGGATGTGTATAGCAAACAAGTTCCTAGGGGTGTAGGTTACAGTAATTGAAATGAAGAGGCTTGTACAGTATAGGCTAGCGTAGATAGCTGGATCGGAATACAGGACTAAAGGCCACAACAACAACACTGATCTGACAGAACTATGGGGCCATCCACGTAACTCTAGTGTTGTACCGACAGTAGGAGGAACACTATCAATTTTTTTCATTTGGTGCGATTCTTACCTAACCTCTTTTAGCGTCATTAAGACTGCATAGACTGCATAGTTGTATGATGGAATAACAGACAGCATTTATTTTTCTGCTAACCAGTTTCACATTTACAAATAAATCATCATACTTCTGGAAGTATCCAAATGGTGACCAATTTTCTAATTTTTATGGATCTTGTACAGTAAGGATATGGTTACTTTTAGCAGCAGGACTTGTCACAACTTACAGCAACCATATCGATAGAAATGTTACAAGGACTGCTCAACCCACACAGTATGTGCACACACACTGCAACCCTGCGTGCTCACCTCATGGACTCCTTGACGCAGGCCTTGAGATACTTGCAGGCCTCCAAAGCGTCCGCAGTGAACGGCTGAGAGGCGGCGTCCGGCAGCTGCGCCCTCAGCTCCTGGTACAGCTTCTCCTGGACCCTCTGGTCTTTGCTCAGGAAGTACAGCGCCGTGGCAACGGAGGTCGCCGTCTGAAAATGTCGAGTACTAAGGTGAACCAATATGCAGTCACACACTCACTCCCAGACACACGTAAACTATAACAGGTCTGAGGACTTTTGAGTCACAATATGTAGACGCGGTGTTACTCATAAACACACAAGCAAAGGCAGGCATTTTTATAATCTACTTATTATGGGGAGTACATATTGATAAAAACTAATATTGAAAAAGAAACCATATAGTACAACTACTAAAGCGTTTAGGTACAGCCACTTTTGCCATAAGAGTAATATAAATCAGGAAGTTATTAGATTTTTCGTTCACTGGTGTCCTTTGGGATAATACTCTGTGTAACTCCTCCCTAAGATGAAAAAGCATTCACTGCAGATAAGAGAGTAATTAGAATTATTTACACTCCTGGAAATTGAAATAAGAACACCGTGAATTCATTGTCCCAGGAAGGGGAAACTTTATTGACACATTCCTGGGGTCAGATACATCACATGATCACACTGACAGAACCACAGGCACATAGACACAGGCAACAGAGCATGCACAATGTCGGCACTAGTACAGTGTATATCCACCTTTCGCAGCAATGCAGGCTGCTATTCTCCCATGGAGACGATCGTAGAGATGCTGGATGTAGTCCTGTGGAACGGCTTGCCATGCCATTTCCACGTGGCGCCTCAGTTGGACCAGCGTTCGTGCTGGACGTGCAGACCTCGTGAGACGACGCTTCATCCAGTCCCAAACATGCTCAATGGGGGACAGATCCGGAGATCTTGCTGGCCAGGGTAGTTGACTTACACCTTCTAGAGCACGTTGAGTGGCGCGGGATACATGCGGACGTGCATTGTCCTGTTGGAACAGCAAGTTTCCTTGCCGGTCTAGGAATGGTAGAACGATGGGTTCGATGACGGTTTGGATGTACCGTGCACTATTCAGTGTCCCCTCGACGATCACCAGTGGTGTACGGCCAGTGTAGGAGATCGCTCCCCACACCATGATGCCGGGTGTTGGCCCTGTGTGCCTCGGTCGTATGCAGTCCTGATTGTGGCGCGCACCTGCACGGCGCCAAACACGCATACGACCATCATTGGCACCAAGGCAGAAGCGACTCTCATCGCTGAAGACGACACGTCTCCATTCGTCCCTCCATTCACGCCTGTCGCGACACCACTGGAGGCGGGCTGCACGATGTTGGGGCGTGAGCGGAAGACGGCCTAACGGTGTGCGGGACCGTAGCCCAGCTTCATGGAGACGGTAGCGAATGGTCCTCGCCGATACCCCAGGAGCAACAGTGTCCCTAATTTGCTGGGAAGTGGCGGTGCGGTCCCCTACGGCACTGCGTAGGATCCTACGGTCTTGGCGTGCATCCGTGCGTCGCTGCGGTCCGGTCCCAGGTCGACGGGCACGTGCACCTTCCGCCGACCACTGGCGACAACATCGATGTACTGTGGAGACCTCACGCCCCACGTGTTGAGCAATTCGGCGGTACGTCCACCCGGCCTCCCGCATGCCCACTATACGCCCTCGCTCAAAGTCCGTCAACTGCACATACGGTTCACGTCCACGCTGTCGCGGCATGCTACCAGTGTTAAAGACTGCGATGGAGCTCCGTATGCCACGGCAAACTGGCTGACACTGACGGCGGCGGTGCACAAATGCTGCGCAGCTAGCGCCATTCGACGGCCAACACCGTGGTTCCTGGTGTGTCCGCTGTGCCGTGCGTGTGATCATTGCTTGTACAGCCCTCTCGCAGTGTCCGGAGCAAGTATGGTGGGTCTGACACACCGGTGTCAATGTGTTCTTTTTTCCATTTCCAGGAGTGTATGTGGAATAGACTTGTGTAAATTTTACGTGGATCTCTTCCATCAATTGGAAATATTAACCGTAGCCTAACAGTGCAGTTACCCATTCATGAAATTTGTTGCCAACAATAGGTTGTTGTTTGAGAGTAAGAGATAGTCATCAGTAAAGTACTACAAGGGAAGATAACCTAACTTTCGTAAAACTATTTGATAATTTGATAATTTGTCCATTGAAAACAAAGTCAGACAGACAGAAGTTCTTTTAGATGTAGATTGCCGGTCTAGGAATGGTAGAACGATGGGTTCGATGACGGTTTGGATGTACCGTGCACTATTCAGTGTCCCCTCGACGATCACCAGTGGTGTACGGCCAGTGTAGGAGATCGCTCCCCACACCATGATGCCGGGTGTTGGCCCTGTGTGCCTCGGTCGTATGCAGTCCTGATTGTGGCGCGCACCTGCACGGCGCCAAACACGCATACGACCATCATTGGCACCAAGGCAGAAGCGACTCTCATCGCTGAAGACGACACGTCTCCATTCGTCCCTCCATTCACGCCTGTCGCGACACCTCTGGAGGCGGGCTGCACGATGTTGGGGCGTGAGCGGAAGACGGCCTAACGGTGTGCGGGACCGTAGCCCAGCTTCATGGAGACGGTTGCGAATGGTCCTCGCCGATACCCCAGGAGCAACAGTGTCCCTAATTTGCTGGGAAGTGGCGGTGCGGTCCCCTACGGTACTGCGTAGGATCCTACGGTCTTGGCGTGCATCCGTGCGTCGCTGCGGTCCGGTCCCAGGTCGACGGGCACGTGCACCTTCCGCCGACCACTGGCGACAACATCGATGTACTGTGGAGACCTCACGCCCCACGTGTTGAGCAATTCGGCGGTACGTCCACCCGGCCTCCCGCATGCCCACTGTACGCCCTCGCTCAAAGTCCGTCAACTGCACATACGGTTCACGTCCACGCTGTCGCGGCATGCTACCAGTGTTAAAGACTGCGATGGAGCTCCGTATGCCACGGCAAACTGGCTGACACTGACGGCGGCGGTGCACAAATGCTGCGCAGCTAGCGCCATTCGACGGCCAACGTCGCGGTTCCTGGTGTGTCCGCTGTGCCGTGCGTGTGATCATTGCTTGTACAGCCCTCTCGCAGTGTCCGGAGCAAGTATGGTGGGTCTGACACACCGGTGTCAATGTGTTCTTTTTTCCATTTCCAGGAGTGTATGTGGAATAGACTTGTGTAAATTTTACGTGGATCTCTTCCATCAATTGGAAATATTAACCGTAGCCTAACAGTGCAGTTACCCATTCATGAAATTTGTTGCCAACAATAGGTTGTTGTTTGAGAGTAAGAGATAGTCATCAGTAAAGTGCTACAAGGGAAGATAACCTAACTTTCGTAAAACTATTTGATAATTTGATAATTTGTCCATTGAAAACAAAGTCAGACAGACAGAAGTTCTTTTAGATGTAGATTATAATTTTTTTCTCCTTACAATCTCTTCTGTACTGTATATATGCGTCACCGCAGTAATTTCTTCAACTGACATCTTCCACATCATCCTGAATATGTAATGTGGAACTTACTAACTTTACATTCCGCCAGAGGAGTGGGTTGGTAGACAATGACCACGATGGTTAAAACAATCAGAAAACCATAATGTATGTTGATAACAACAGAGAACGGTAACCTGAAGCTTGATGGGTTGTTGGTCAAGTGTGGAATCTTGATTACTCTGAGGAGCTTTGTGAGCTCCTAGTAATTTTTCCCAGATAAGAGATTTGGATGCAGCCGAGACTAGAGAGGATTTGATGTGAAAGAGGATGGGAGACGAGTATTGGTTCGGGTCAAGGGATGGGATGTACATAGAAGAAGGCAGTAGAGTTGGAGCCACTCGTCGAGAAGAAAGTCACATTTGTCGAATAGTAGAGTATGTTCGTGAAGTAGTAAAATATATTGCATTTGCCGGCCGGTGTGGCCGAGCGGTTCTAGGCGCTTCAGTCTGGAACCGCGCGACCGCTACGGTCGCAGGTTCGGATCCTGTCTCGGTCATGGATGTCTGTTAGGTTTAAGTAGTTCTAAGTTCTAGGGGACTGATGACCATAGCGCTCAGATTCATTTGAACCCTTTTATTGTTGCATTTGATAGGATGGGCAGGTCTCAGAACTGAATTCATGGTCCGACAAGCGAAGGCAAAAGAATTGCTAAGGGAAAAGACATGGATTGTGTGAAGATGTAAGGTACTTGCATGTGCTAATAGAGGCATGACATCAGGTCAGGTTCTTGAGGAGGGAGTACAATGGGAATGGGGGTGGGGGGAGGGGGGATTAGAATTCGTATTCCAGGTGTTTGATCAAATGTGAGGGCTTTGTCAGGCGATGCAGAATATAGTTGGAAGAGGCTGAATGGATATAGAAAAGGAGGAAGAGTGTATGATGTTCAAAAATATGGAAATATGGATACTGCGAGGAGGAAGATACATACGTGATATGAATAGAATTAATACAGACGAGGGTGTTGTGTATAAGTGTGATAACGGTGGGACTAAATCCTCATGTACAGTCAGTAGTTTTAGTTTATTGCGATTTTTCATTCAGATACTTGATCAGTGTGTGTCCAATGTAACCTTTTTATCGAGTATTAGTCCATGGTAATTCTCGCAGGAATTGAGCCACTTGTTGATGCAAATGAAGACATTGAAATCAGTTGCAACCACATCTAGGCTGTGTGGCACATCTTAAAAAATTTCCCAATTGAACCAGAGCAACTTTGTTGTCTTTTCCGTGCAGAGTGTGGCAGAGCATAATCATGTTACTTATTTGAATGGCACTACTCAGTATTATTAATACACTGAGCTCCAAAGAAATTGGGATAGACATTCGTATTCAAATACAGAAATATGTAAACAAGCACAATACGGCGCTGCGGTAGGCAACGCATAAATACGACAAGTGTCTGACGCCGTTGTTAGATCGGTTACTGCTGTTACAATGGCAGGGTATCAAGATTTAAGTGAGCTTGAACATGGTGTTATAGTCGGTGCATGAGCTATGGGACACAACATCTCAGAAGTAGCAATGAAGTGGGATTTTCCCTTACGACCATTTCACGAACATCAAATCTCCGACATCGCTGGGGCCAGAAAAAAATCCTGCAAGAACGGGACCAACGACGACTCAAGAGAATCGTTCAACACGACAGAAGAGCAACCCTTCGGCAAATTGCTGCAGATTTCAATGCTGGGCCTTCAGCAAGTGTCAGATTGCAAGCCATTCAACGTAACATCATCGATATGAGCTTTCGGAGCCGAAGGCCCACTCGTGTAGCCTTGGTTACTATACGACACAAAGCTTTTCGCCTCGCATTGTCCCGTCAACACCGATATTGGACTGCTGGTGACTGGTAACACGATCCCTGGTGAGACGAGTCTCGTTTCAAATCGTATCGAGCGGATGGACGTGTACGGGTATGGAGACAACCTCTTGAATCTATGGACCCTGCATGTCAGCAGAGGACTGTTCGAGCTGGTCGAGGCTCTGTAATGGTGTGAGGCGTGTGCAGTTGGAGTGATATGGGGCCCCTGATACGTCTAGATACGACACTGACAGGTGACACATACGTAAGCATCCTGTCTGGTCACCTACATCCATTCATGTCCGTTGGGCATTCCGACGGACTTTAGAAACTCCAGCAGGACAATACGACATCCCACACGTCCTGAATTGCTATAAAGAGGCTCCAGGAACACTCTTCTGAGTTTAAACACTTCCACTGGCCACCAAACTTCCCAGACGTTAACATTATTCAGTACATCTGGGATACCTTGCAACGTGCTGTTCAGAAGAGATCTCCATCCTCTCCTACTCTTACGGACTTATGGACAGCCCTGCAGAATTCATGGTGTCAATGCCCTGCAGCACTACTTCAGACATTAGTCGAGTCCATAACACGTCGTGTTGCGGCACTTCTGTGTGCTTGCAGGGGCCCTATGCAATATTCGGCAGGTGTGCCAGTTTCTTTGGCTCTTCAATGTATATGCCACATGTATATATCACATTTCCCAAAACCTGCAAACATGATTCCTTTAGCGTCCCGAGGAACGGTAGTCACAACTTTTCTGTCTGACAAAATTTTTTGTAACTTCTTATGTTCTTCCGGTGCTGATGATAACTTAATTCTTCCGAAGTTTTCAGGCGGCTGAATGTCTGTGACTGACACAATATTTCGTCGACGTCCCTCGCCGCCTTTATCAGATGTCCCTTCTGCACTGAGCTCTCGCGGAAACTGCTCCTGTCTTGCTGTTCCCTACCCCTACCACTCGTCCCAGTGTGCCAGCCGCCATGTTCCGTCATGCCGCCCGTGCCTTCGTCCACGTCCGCTATTGCTCGCGGCTGGATTACTGGTGTCCAGTGTCTCCTCCGCCAATGGGGGGTGCTCCACGTGACTTGCTGAGTTCATCATGTTTCCTGCCAGCTTGATTTCAATCGTCTCTTTCATGAAGCCATTGTTGCAGCTGGGAATCTGCGACAGGATTTTCGTCTCTTCCTGACAGTGTTCAGATACTGCGGGTATACTGGGTTGCTTTAGCCTAGTGAGGCTTTGGTGCTCCATACATCGAACTTCCATCGTTCTGGTTGTTCGATCAATGTATGAAACGCCAAACTCACAACAGACGTTGTAGATACCTGGTTTATGTAAGCCTAAGTTGTCGTTTGGACTGCCAAGTAGGCTGCTCCACAGAGATTTGAAATATTATACTTAAAAATTCCTATAGGAACTTAAACCATCAGACCAAGTGGTGCGACAACAACTTAATAAAATGGAAAAATTAATGAAAACTGAAGTGTTGTTGACAATCTGTTCTATCGGATGAAGCTCATTATCATATCAGCCAGCGGCTATGTAAACAATCACTATTTCAGATATTAGGCGCCTGGAAACCCTAGCGGACGGCACTAACGACCGTTACACGGCGTAAAAGTTACGTATTCTGCGCCATAATAACACAAGGTGCGATGGACCCTTACTTTAGGACGAGAGGGAGAATGCAATGTCTGCAGCATGTGAACGATATGTGGATATGATTGAGTCTTTTATAGCAGATGAAGTTCAGTCTCCGTAGTTTTAGCGAGAGCGCCAGTGGGAGCCGCTCCACAGGTGTTAGGTGACGACATAATTTAACAATTTGACGGCATTCACTGACCATCTAGGTCATCTTGTTGGACGGTACGCCACTGTTTTCCTTGTGAGGCTAATTAAACAGCGAAGTGCACACCAATCCCCCAAAAACAGGAATTAGAGAAGCAGTCGTTGCAATCAGAAGGAAATGCTTCAAAGTTCCACAAAAAACTCCGCATTTACTTCCAGGAATGCATCCATTCGAATGGCCATTATTTTACATTTAATGTTTAGAGAGAAACTTTCTGTTATTGCTTCAATTAATGGAATTTGATTTGCTTTTTAGTTTAAACAATAAAACTATCAAAATTTTTCTTCATTTTTATGAGAGTTACTTTAAAAATTTCCGCAACCTCCAGCCGCCCTGTACTTCCGACGCCACATGAAAACAGACTTACTTTCATTACACCCAACGTACGAATGGTTTTACTAAAATTTTAATTATCATTTAGAAATAATTACGATTACGAAAGTTGATGACAGTCTTAGTTCTCCTTTATATACTGATCCTCCAGTTTCCCCACCTATGGATGACTAGGTAGAGACCTCGGTTGTAGAAGTCTTCACTTTGGCTGTTCGCCTCTAAATCCACCTTTCATCATCCTGGAGATGTCAACCACGCAGTGGTTTCTTCATCCGAGGGAAAAGGAAGATGGGGCTGTGTGCCATGTTAAGAGAATGCGACGGTGAGGCAAAATTTGATAATCCAAAGAAGCACTATGATTGACTGTTTATTGAGCAGAATGTACACTCCTGGAAATGGAAAAAAGAACACATTGACACCGGTGTGTCAGACCCACCATACTTGCTCCGGACACTGCGAGAGGGCTGTACAAGCAATGATCACACGCACGGCACAGCGGACACACCAGGAACCGCGGTGTTGGCCGTCGAATGGCGCTAGCTGCACAGCATTTGTGCACCGCCGCCGTCAGTGTCAGCCAGTTTGCCGTGGCATACAGAGCTCCATCGCAGTCTTTAACCCTGGTAGCATGCCGCGACAGCGTGGACGTGAACCGTATGTGCAGTTGACGGACTTTGAGCGAGGGCGTATAGTGGGCATGCGGGAGGCCGGGTGGACGTACCGCCGAATTGCTCAACACGTGGGGCGTGAGGTCTCCACAGTACATCGATGTTGTCGCCAGTGGTCGGCGGAAGGTGCACGTGCCCGTCGACCTGGGACCGGACCGCAGCGACCCACGGATGCACGTCAAGACCGTAGGATCCTACGCAGTGCCGTAGGGGACCGCACCGCCACTTCCCAGCAAATTAGGGACACTGTTGCTCCTGGGGTATCGGCGAGGACCATTCGCAACCGTCTCCACGAAGCTGGGCTACGGTCCCGCACACCGTTAGGCCGTCTTCCGCTCACGCCCCAACATCGTGCAGCCCGCCTCCAGTGGTGTCGCGACAGGCGTGAATGGAGGGACGAATGGAGACGTGTCGTCTTCAGCGATGAGAGTCGCTTCTGCCTTGGTGCCAATGATGGTCGTATGCGTGTTTGGCGCCGTGCAGGTGAGCGCCACAATCAGGACTGCATACGACCGAGGCACACAGGGCCAACACCCGGCATCATGGTGTGGGGAGCGATCTCCTACACTGGCCGTACACCACTGGTGATCGCCGAGGGGACACTGAATAGTGCACGGTACATCCAAACCGTCATCGAACCCATCGTTCTACCATTCCTAGACCGGCAAGGGAACTTGCTGTTCCAACAGGACAATGCACGTCCGCATTTATCCCGTGCCACCCAACGTGCTCTAGAAGGTGTAAGTCAACTACCCTGGCCAGCAAGATCTCCGGATCTGTCCCCCATTGAGCATGTTTGGGACTGGATGAAGCGTCGTCTCACGCGGTCTGCACGTCCAGCACGAACGCTGGTCCAACTGAGGCGCCAGGTGGAAATGGCATGCAAGCCGTTCCACAGGACTACATCCAGCATCTCTACGATCGTCTCCATGGGAGAATAGCAGCCTGCATTGCTGCGAAAGGTGGATATACACTGTACTAGTGCCGACATTGTGCATGCTCTGTTGCCTGTGTCTATGTGCCTGTGGTTCTGTCAGTGTGATCATGTGATGTATCTGACCCCAGGAATGTGTCAATAAAGTTTCCCCTTCCTGGGACAATGAATTCACGGTGTTCTTATTTCAATTTCCAGGAGTGTATATATCGTTGAGCAAAAACAGCACGTTAGTCAGCTTTCTGCAAAGTTTAATCTTGACACTTTACTGTAACCTCATCAAGAGATTTTGTTAGTGTGTTGTTACAGTTTGCCCCTTACGAGCACATCCTGGTAGTCCCAGAAGAAAGCGTTACGTGGCCATGTGATGGATGGGTCCTTCCCTTTATCGGTAGTGATGAACCCACATATTTCCATTACTTACTTTCCCTCTTTGTTGACGATCATGGTGATATAGCCAGCTGACGTCCATGAATTTTTGGTGGCAAAAAAAGTCACCTAGATTGCCATAACACTGCTGCAACATTTGCAACATTTCGGTGTGGAAAGCTTTCTTAATACATGTTTAGCAGTAATGGAAAAACAACAAGAGGTGAATTTGTCATTTTCAAAATTTCGTACAAGATTTTGAAAACTGGTCTTGATTGATTTCCACCTTTTTTGCACAATCACTTCGATTGTCAACATCAGTCTTCGTGCATCTAGAACTACGATTCTCTTGCAATTTCTGGTTCTTTACACGTACATTGCCTGCCATGTCGTTCTTCACGTTTTGTTTAACCACACTGCAAGTGTCTGCACCACCTAACCATTACGCCATATAATAGTACATTGTTGGCGTACGTTCCACTACCTCAGCATGGATTGTTTAGCGTTGTTCCCCTTCAAATACAGAAAACCAGTTGCCGCACGGTTATCAACCGAGGGGGTCATTTTGTTTCGTTCCTCTAGCGATGTGCTATGGAACTGCAGCGTGAGAATTGCAATATCTTCCATTACAAGCAGACATATACTTGAAAACAACTGGAAAACTTAATTATGTAAGTTCAATTTTTTTGAAGAGATAATAATTATATTATGATTAAGTCTTGTGTATGATTCATAACGATTATTATGCGGTGACATATTTTCAGCAAAGGTTGCGAACAACAAGAAAGGGAGCCACCCACCCAGACACGGATGCACATGCAGCGTGGGCGCACTGTACCGTGTCGATGCCGGCGAACATCATGTCCAGCGCCATCACGATGGCGACGCGCGGGTCGTCGTTGGACACGAGCAGCTTTTCCAGCACGCTGAGTTCTCCAGCTGACAAGTCTGCTGCTCCCCGCTTTTTTATTCTGTCCATCGCCTCGTTGATATGTCGCATCGCCACCCTGCGCACAAAGACAAAAGCTCTAAGTTGGCGCCTGCTACCTAACTACACAAACTGTGAGTTGCTGTCCACTAAGAAACAACACAGTCTGTAAGTTGACGACTACTACACAACATAGGCTGTAAATTGACGCCCACTGCACAACAACAAGGGGTATAAGTTGATGTTCACTACACAACAACAGAGGCTTTGAATTGGCATGCACTGCACGACGACACAGGGTGTAAGTTGATGTCCACCAAACAACAACACAGGCTGTAAGCAGATGCCTATTACATGGTGA
The DNA here is from genome assembly GCF_021461395.2 of Schistocerca americana. Classification (NCBI taxonomy): domain Eukaryota; kingdom Metazoa; phylum Arthropoda; class Insecta; order Orthoptera; family Acrididae; genus Schistocerca; species Schistocerca americana. The sequence goes on from NC_060122.1 coordinate 621,838,409, forward strand.
CGTAAGCTGTGGGTGAACATCCACCACACAGCGATGCAGACTGTAAGTTGAATCCCAGAGACAGGGACAAAGGCTGTGAGTCGACACCTACTATACAACGATTTAGGGTATAAGTTGACGCCCAGAACACGACAACACGGGCTCTGAGTTGATGCTCAAGTGACAGCGACACAGGCTGTAAGATGATGCCTGCTTCACTGCTACACTGCTTGTAAATTGACGGCCGCTACAGTAGATATCGCCATAATGGTTCCCTTCAGGAATAGGGTCAAAACCACTCATTCACTGCAATGAACTAGCTATTTTTCATGACTCATCACAATTCACTTACATAAATTAAAAGAGGGCGACTTGCATTTCGAACACAAGATCAAGGGACGTATATTTTTGCTTTATTTTAACCTGGTTTGAAAGAACACAGGGTATTAATATATTCCCGTTACATTCAATCTAGTTCTAAAATTTCCGAAAATTCTTACATTTCGTTGTCAGTGAAACTTGAAAATATCACGACAAAATTCTGAATGTTTTTATCAACTTTGAAAAACGCAAAAATAAAGCTCATTCTTCTTACTGTTTTATAACTGCACTGAAAACAAAATATGATACGAAATCTACGATACAACTGAAAGTAATTTTCTACCTCCTGAAGTTATCTACTGTTATTTTTCACAATCAATATGACAATATATGTGTCTAAGACAAAGAAACTAATCAGTGTAATGATTTATAAACAAAATACGACCAATTTTACTCGAAGCGAATCGTTTCTTTTCTCGGTGCATGTGAGTCCTTCTTGTGAAAAGCTACACTGACAAGTCACTAATGTAGCTGGAATGCATAATCTTTACAGAGGCATCTGCTGAAGTGTCGTTTAGAGCAGTTATCTGGTTTCCCAAAAGATTAAGGGATCACTGCTTCTAGGCAAAAATACCCCAGAAAAATATTGGTCTAGTTCGACACTCGGGATCATGGCTTCCTTGGAGCAGACTGATTATATCACTGAACTCGCCTGAAATTGACGAATTCGCTCCCGTAATGTCACTAGTGGGTTAGTAATGGTTGTGTTTTTAATTTTTTTGTACTTCAGCAAGTATTCTTGAGGGAAATCTACACTTCTTGAAAAATGTAACTGCACCTTTGACGTCGTGACAACACTGACTTACAAGGGGAGGCCACGACGTGTGGAACGCGGATTTACTGTAAACTTCGTACACTCGCAGTAATCCACGAGGACAACAAAATATGTAAGCAGTAGCGCGTACTTCTCAAGCGTTACTGAGAAAATGGCAAGATAATTTCGATCGTCAAATATATATCTGTGCGTGGCCGTTTTAACCATAAAGCGGATGCAGCCGAGTGGTGGCGGCACGGTAGCTCAGCGTGTTCGGTCAGAGGTTCAAAATGGTTCAAATGGCTCTGAGCACTATGGGACTTAACATCTGTGGTCATCAGTCCCCTAGAACTTAGAACTACTTAAACCTAACAAACCTAAGGTCATCACACACATCCATGCCCGAGGCAGGATTCGAACCTGCGACCGTAGCGGTCACGCGGCTCCACACTGAAGCGCCTAGAACCGCACGGCCACACCGGCCGGCTCCGGTCAGAGGGTTGGCAGCCCTCTGAAATAAAAAAACTGAGTTAATCGATAAACAACGAACTTAAATGGATGTCTTACGACGTCCGCCCCGAGCAGATGCAACGAACGAAAGCGAACAAAATGAGACTAAAAAAAAAAAAGCGTGTTCGGTCAGAGCGTTAGCTCTCCTTTCTAATAATAAAACTGAGCGAACGGATGAACGAGAAAACTGAACGGTTGTCATCGGACGTCCGCCTTGAACAAATTCGACGAACAATATAGAACAAGATCCTTCTTTTTTTTTTTTTTTTAAAAAAAAGTGTTTGGCGTTCAAGTCACTAGATCGCTGGATCGAGTTCCTTTCGTCAGTTTTTTTTATTTTCAACTTAGTCCTTTTCTTTACTATTTATATTACAATTGATATAATGGCGAAAATACACGTAATCGGATGAACTTTTATTAAATTTATAATGTTATTTGGCAGTCTACTAATTTTTATTATAACAAAGAATATAATATTCACAACTATCGACTACTAAAGGACCAAACGCATAAAGTGATACTGAAAATGTATGCTTGTCCGTGTCTTCAAAACTGTTCGTATTTAATCGAAAGAGAACGAGAAATTGATTCTCGGAAGACGCTATTAAAATACGCTCGATACCGCATAACCAATTATCAGCGGCGATTTTTAAGGAAATACTGCGTTATGCATGGTTTGCTTCCAAATTATCGTCTGAAAGAGAGGTTTTTGAAAATGTTAACGAGGTTTGTTTTTCCACGGAAAACGTCAAAAGACCTTGCGTATGCGGAAACATAGCATTTATTCAATGCAGCTGGTGTCGTTTAACTTTATGTTTTCCATGTTTTTACGAAAAATACCATCCTGCAACTTCTACTCGTAAAATCGAAAGCGACGATTAATTGTAAATCTTTCGAAAGCCGTCTGTGCCGGTCAAAACTTGGAGGTAACAAGTCGTTTCGGGCTCCTTCCAGGTGTAAGGGATTTCTCAAATCAAGGACAAGCATACATTTTCAATATCACTTTATGCGTTTGGCCGTTTACTAGTCGATAGTTATGAATATTACATTAATTGTGATAAAAAATTAGTAGACTGCAAAATAACATTGTAAATTTAATAAAAGTTCATCCGATTACGCGTATTTTCCCCATTATATCAATTGTAATATAAATAATAAAGAAAATTACTGTGTTGAAAATAAAAAGAAATTGATGAACCGAACTCGATCCAGCGATCCACCGGCTTGAACGCCAACCACTTTTTTTTAAGTATTTTGTTCTATATTACTCGTTGAATTTGTTCATGGCAGACGTCCGATGATACACGTTCAGTTTTTTCGATGGCCCGTTCGCTCAGTTCTTTTATTAGAAAGGAAAGCTAACGCTCTGACCGAACACGTTGAGCGACCGTGCCGCCATCACGCGGTTGCAGCCGCTTCATGGTTAAACAGGCCACGCACAGATATATATTTGACGACCGAAATTATCTTGCGATTTTCTCAGTAACGCTTGAGAAGTACGCACTACTGCTTACACATTTTGTTGTCCTCATGGAGTACTATGAGCGTACCAAGTTTGCAGTAAATCCGCGTTCCAAACGTCGTGGCCTCCCCTTGTTGGTTATTTATTTAACCTGACCAGATTAGGGCCCTGGGCCTTCTGTTACACTAGACCGGGGTTTCACATATACTGTACTTTTTACTTCATGGTAACCTAAGAAATAACAATAATTTTAATATGACATATAGTAATAAACTAGTACTAATATAATTAAAAAATGATTTGACCATATGTAGCGAGAATGTCAATAAATACTACTGACTATGAACTAACAAAGTCAATACGATCAGTACCACTGTTACTGCTTCTACTGCTGCCGCTATAATAATGGTAATAATAACCAGTGGAAAAATACTCCCGTCTTATCACAAAAAGGCGAATATCTCCCTTTAAAACACTGACAGAAAAGTGGGGAATCAGTTACCGCAGTCCACATTCCAGCTTCTTTACCTCACCTTAGACAACACATAATGCAAAGGAACCGACCGATTTGCTCAGTTTGCATGGACTAGACGAAATGCATAATGTTTAAATTTTGAACCTGTACTGTAGTATAGCTACAGTATGCCTGTTATTCCGATAGGCATACAAATGGTCATAGACCAAAGGTTATCCAAAGTACTTGTCATATTATCTCTGAAATGAATAGAGCCCGAGATATTATCCCCTGTAAATTCGCATTTTCGACGCGGCTTTTCGGAACATATTGGTGCCAAGTAACAATAGTGACAATGGAAGATACAAAATTTAATAGTGGATTCAGTTATTACGATGCCATTTCCATATTCTATGCTGCGAATACGATGATATCAGTTCATGCGGGTGAAAACAGTAGTGTGTATGATATGCTGTGCATAATACACATTATTATGGAATTTAAAATGTTTCATAAGAATGTGCGTACAAGTACTACGTAGTTAAATGAGTATGTTATCAACAGTCATGTCGCAAAATAACTGTGATATATATTTTCAGTTTTGCTTCCTTTTTCAATTTTGTTCTTTTTGCTTAAGAAGAAGTATGTTAACCATGTGCCAAGTTGGAACTTTAATTTTTCTTTGAGTTACTTCCTTCTTGTTGACATGATTTTTCTAGGATTATATGCATATGTCTTATCGTAACTTTTACCATAAAACATGATGCAATATTGTTTGTATAATATAATAATAATAATAATAATAATAATGTAATAATAATACAGCAGTGGTATAGTGATGTTAGGCGTTCCACTATACCCGCACCCTCCCCCGCATATAAAAACTTTATATATATATATATATATATATATATATATATATATATATAAAGTTTTTACTTTTGTCGGCTCACATTAGACAGAAGCACAACATTCTGTTTCTGAGAGATTACCACAGTTCAGTCGCGGTCTTTTCTATGTTAGTGACATGTTTCTTTACTGAGTTAGGTACAAGAATTTTAGCTCATTTTTGTGTACATTTTCTCGTTCTGATACGTCTCTATTACTTGTGACGCATTATGTGCAGATGTATTACTGTTATATACTACAAGCAGTATGCTAAAATATTTTTCGTTGTTTTATTTCACATAATTTCATGCTATAATCACATAAAATAATTTTATATCTCGTCTTGCATCACAGCCATTCAAGCTGTAAGGGATGAGGATACACATATTATGTTGCATTAGGCCATTATAGAACTAAACGGCTAGGCACGCACATACGAGAAATGTAATACAGTCTTGCTAATTTTTTATTTTTTATGATTTTTAATTTTCAGTGCCATATTTCCCTGGTACTTTAAATATGATGCTGGCAACAATCAGAGCAAAATGCCTCGGACCTTTGGAGGTGACGGAGTCTCACCTCTAACTGACAAACCAGGGACTCCTAAGATACGACTTGGCAAACAAATGGTACTGAGATGGGGAGCTATTAATATCAATGGGGGCTACTCTGGGAAGAAGGTAGAACTGGCAGAGGCTGCAAGTAAAATGGGACTGGACGTTTTAGCTGTTAGTGACATTCGGGTAAGGGGTGAGAAAGAAGAGGAAGTGGGAGAATACAAGGTCTACCCGTCAGGAGTCAAAGCAGGAATAGCACAATGGGGTGTAGGGCTTTACATCAGGAAAGAAATGGAACCCAGCGTAGTTGCAATAAGGTATGTAAACGAACGACTGATGTGGATAGATTTGACAGTGTCTAGCAAGAAAATTAGGATTGTGTCAGTATATTCGCATTGTGAAGGGACAGATCAAGATAAGATGGATAGTTTTTGTGAGGCACTCAGTGATGTAGTTGTTAGAGTAAAGGACAAGGACAGTGTTCTGCTCATGGGTGATTTTAACGCCAGGATTGGAAATCGAACAGAAGGGTATGAAAAGGTTATGGGTAAATTTGGAGAGGATATGGAGGCCAACAGGAACGGGAAACAACTCTTGGATTTCTGTGCCAGTATGGGCTTAGTAATCACAAACTCTTTTTTTAAACATAAGAACATTCACCGGTATACTTAGGAAGGCAGGGGAACCAGATCTGTCATTGACTATATAATAACAGATCAGGAGTTCAGGAAGGCTGTGAGGGACACACGTGTATTCAGGGGATTCTTTGATGACACTGATCATTATTTAATCTGCAGTGAAATTGGGATTGTGAGGCCGAAAGTGCAGGAGGTCAGGTCCATATGTAGGAGGATAAGAGTGGAGAAACTTCAGGATAAGGAAATCAGGCAGAAGTACATAACAGCGATCTCAGAAAGGTACCAGTTAGTTGAATGCAGTCAATTACAGTCATTGGAAAAGGAATGGACAAGCTACAGGGACACAGTACTAGAAGTGGCTAAAGAATGTCTTGGAACAGTGGTGTGTAAAAGTAGGATGAAGCAAACAGCTTGGTGGAATGATACAGTCAAGGCAGCCTGTAAAAGGAAAAAGAAGGCGTATAAAAAATGGCTACATACCAGAACCCAGGTAGACAGAGAAAGTTATGTTGAAGAAAGAAACAAAGCCAAACAGATAACTGCAGCATCCAAGAAGAAATCGTGGGAAGACTTTGGAAACAGGTTGGAGACTATGGGTCAAGCTGCTGGAAAACCATTCTGGAGTGTAATTAGCAGTCTTCGAAAGGGAGGTAAGAAGGAAATGACAAGTATTTTGGACAGGTCAGGAAAACTGTTGGTTAATCCTGTGGATTCCTTGGGCAGAAGGAGGGAATATTTTGAAGAGTTGCTCAATGTGGGTGAAAACGCGATCAGTAATGTTTCAGATTTCGAGGTAGAATGGGATAGGAATGATGATGGAAATAGGATCACATTTGAGGAAGTGGAAAAAATGGTCAATAGATTGCAGTGCAATAAAGCGGCTGGGGTCGATGAAATTAAGTCGGAACTCATCAAATACAGTGGAATGTCAGGTCTTAAATGGCTACACAGGATAATTGAAATGGCCTGGGAGTTGGGACAGGTTCCATCAGACTGGACAAAAGCAGTAATCACACCAATCTTTAAACATGGAAACAGAAAAGATTGTAACAACTACAGAGGTATCTCTTTAATCAGCGTTGTGGGTAAAATCTTCTCAGGTATTGTTGAAAGGAAAGTGCGAGTATTAGTTGAGGACCAATTGGATGAAAATCAGTGTGGGTTTAGGCCTCTTAGAGGTTGTCAGGAGCAGATCTTTAACTTACGGCAAATAATGGAGAAGTGTTATGAATGGAACAGGCAATTGTATCTATGCTTTATAGATCTAGAAAAGGCATATGACCAGGTTCCTAGGAGGAAGTTATTGTCTGTTCTACAAGATTATGGAATAGGAGGCAAACTTTTGCAAGCAATTAAAGGTCTTTACATAGATAGTCAGGCAGCAGTTAGAGTTGACGGTAAATTGAGTTCATGGTTCAGAGTAGTTTCAGGGGTAAGACAAGGCTGCAACCTGTCTCCACTGTTGTTCATATTATTTATGGATCATATGTTGAAAACAATAGACTGGCTGGGTGAGATTAAGATATGTGAACACAAAATAAGCAGTCTTGCATATGCGGATGACTTAGTTGTGATGGCAGATTCGATTGAAAGTTTGCAAAGTAATATTTCAGAGCTAGATCAGAAATGTAAGGACTATGGTATGAAGATTAGCATCTCCAAAATGAAAGTAATGTCAGTGGGAAAGAAATATAAACGGATCGAGTGCCAAATAGGAGGAACAAAGTTAGAACAGGTGGACGGTTTCAAGTACTTAGGATGCATATTCTCACAGGATGGCAACATAGTGAAAGAACTGGAAGCGAGGTGTAGCAAAGCTAATGCAGTGAGCGCTCAGCTACGATCTACTCTCTTCTGCAAGAAGGAAGTCAGTACCAAGACTAAGTTATCTGTGCACCGTTCAATCTTTCCACCAACTTTGTTGTATGGGAGCGAAAGCTGGGTGGATTCAGGTTACCTTATCAACAAGGTTGAGGTTACGGATATGAAAGTAGCTAGGATGATTGCAGGTACTAGTAGATGGGAACAATGGCAGGAGGGTGTCCACAATGAGGAAATCAAAGAAAAACTGGGAATGAACTCTATAGATGTAGCAGTCAGGGCGAACAGGCTTAGATGGTGGGGTCATGTTATACGCATGGGAGAAGCAAGGTTACCCAAGAGACTCATGGAGTCAGCAGTAGAGGGTAGGAGGAGTCGGGGCAGACCGAGGAGATGGTACCTGAATTCGGTTAAGAATGATTTTGAAGTAATAGGTTTAACATCAGAAGAGGCACCAATGTTAGCACTGAATAGGGGATCATGGAGGAACTGTATAAGGGGTGCTATGCTCCAGACTGAACGCTGAAAGGCATAATCAGTCTTAAATGATGATGATGATGATGATGACGATGATATTTCATGTATTGTTGCACCGATTTACTGATGTTATTGAGATGTATGTTTCAATATTTTGACATTTTTAACATTTATTAGACAGATCATAGGTTTATTTTGTACATATGCATTTACATAATTTATCTACATCGTTGTAAATACTTTATGTAAATATATATGTATAAAATTATTACTTAGGTCTAAAGTTTATATCCTCCCCCCATGAACCATGGACCTTGCCGTTGGTGGGGAGGCTTGCGTGCCTCAGCGATACAGATAGCCGTACCGTAGGTGCAACCACAACGGAGGGGTATCTGTTGAGAGGCCAGACAAACGTGTGGTTCCTGAAGAGGGGTAACAGCCTTTTCAGTAGTTGCAAGGGCAACAGTCTGGATGATTGACTGATCTGGCCTTGTAACAATAACCAAAACGGCCTTGCTACGCTGATACTGCGAACGGCTGAAAGCAAGGGGAAACGACGGCCGTAATTTTTCCCGAGGGCATGCAGCTTTACTGTATGATTAAATGATGATGTCGTCCTCTTGGGTAAAATATTCCGGAGGTAAAATAGTCCCCCATTCGGATCTCCGGGCGGGGACTACTCAAGAGGATGTCATTATGCACGGAACAAGACTTCTGGTCAGGTGACTACAGGGTTATAAACACAAAATCAAATAGGGGTAAAGCAGGAGTAGGTTTAATAATGAATAGGATAATAGGAATGTGGGTAAGCTACTACAAACAGCATAGTGAACGCATTGTTGTGGCCAAGATAGATACCAAGCCCACACCTACTACAGTAGTGCAAGTTTATATGCCAACTAGCTCTGCAGATGACGATGAAATTGAAGAAATGTATGATGAAATAAAAGAAATTATTCAGATAGTGAAGGGTGGCGAAAATTTTATGGTCATGGGTGACTGGAATTCGGTAGTAGGAAAAGGGAGAGAAGGAAACGTAGTAGGTGAATATGGATTGGGGCTAAGAAATGAAAGAGGAAGCCGCCTGGTAGAATTTTGCACAGAGCACAACTTAATCATAGCTAACACTTGGTTTAAGAATCATGAAAGAAAGTTGTATACATGGAAGAACCCTGGAGATACTAAAAGGTATCAGATAGATTATGTAATGGTAAGACAGAGATTTAGGAACCAGGTTTTAAACTGTAAGACATTTCCAGGGGCAGATGTGGACTCTGACCACTATCTATTGGTTATGACCTGTAGATTAAAACTGAAGAAACTGCAAAAAGGTGGAAATTTAAAGAGATGGGACCTGGATAAACTGAAAGAACCAGAGGTTGTACCGAGTTTCAGGGAGAGCATAAGGGAACAATTGACCGGAATGGGGGAAAGAAATACAGTAGAAGAAGAATGGGTAGCTTTGAGGGATGAAGTAGTGAAGGCAGCAGAGGATCAAGTAGGTAAAAAGACGAGGGCTAGTAGAAATCCTTGGGTAACAGGAGAAATATTGAACTTAATTGATGAAAGGAGAAAATATAAAAATGCAGTAAATGAAGGGGGCAAATAGGAATGCAAACGTCTCAAAAATGAGATCGACAGGAAGTGCAAAATGGCTAAGCAGGGATGGCTAGAGGACAAATGCAAGGATGTAGAGGCTTATCTCACGAGGGGTAAGATAGATACTGCCTACAGGAAAATTAAAGCGACCTTTGGAGATAAGAGAACCACTTGTATGAACATGAAGAGCTCAGATGGAAACCCAGTTCTAAGCAAAGAAAGGAAAGCAGAAAGATGGAAGGAGTATATAGTGGGTCTATACAAGGGCGATGTACTTGAGGACAATATTATAGAAATGGAAGAGGGTGTAGATGATGATGAAATGGGAGATACGATACTGCGTGAAGAGTTTGACAGAGCACTGAAAGACCTGAGTCGAAACAAGGCCCCCGGAGTAGACAACATTCCATTAGAACTACTGACAGCCTTGGGAGCGCCAGTCCTGACAAAACTCTACCATCTGGTGAGCAAGATGTATGAAACAGGCGAAATACCCTCAGACTTCAAGAAGAATATAATAATTCCAATCCCAAAGAAAGCAGGTGTTGACAGATGTGAAAATTACCGAACAATCAGTTTAATAAGCCACAGCTGCAAAATACTAACACAAATTCTTTACAGACGAATGGAAAAACTAGTAGAAGCCGACCCCGGGGAAGATCAGTTTGGATTCCGTAGAAATACTGGAACACGTGAGGCAATACTGACCTTACGACTTATCTTAGAAGAAAGATTAAGGAAAGGCAAAACTACGTTTATAGCATTTGTAGACTTAGAGAAAGCTTTTGACAATGTTGATTGGAATACTCTCTTTCAAATTCGAAAGGTGGCAGGGGTAAAATACAGGGAGCGAAAGGCTATTTACAATTTGTACAGAAACCAGATGGCAGTTATAAGAGTCGAGGGACATGAAAGGGAAGCAGTGGTTGGGAAGGGATTAAGACAGGGTTGTAGCCTCTCTCCGATGTTATTCAATCTGTATATTGAGCAAGCAGTAAAGGAAACAAAAGAAAAATTCGGAGTAGGTATTAAAATCCGTGGAGAAGAAATAAAAACTTTGAGGTTCGCCGATGACATTGTAATTCTGCCAGAGACAGCAAAGGACTTGGAAGAGCAGTTGAATGGAATGGACAGTGTCTTGAAAGGAGGATATAAGATGAACATCAACAAAAGCAAAACGAGGATAATGGAATGTAGTCGGATTAAGTCGGGTGATACTGAGGGAATTAGATTAGGAAATGAGACACTTAAAGTAGTGAATGAGTTTTGCTATTTGGGGAGCAAAATAACTGATGATGGTCGAAGTAGAGAGGATATAAAATGTAGACTGGCAATGGCGAGGAAAGCGTTTCTGAAGAAGAGAAGTTTGTTAACATCGAATATAGATTTAAGTGTTAGGAAGTCATTTCTGATAGTATTTGTATGGAGTGTAGCCATGTATGGAAGCGAAACATGGGCGATAAATAGTTTGGACAAGAAGGGAATAGAAGCTTTCGAAATGTGGTGCTACAGAAGAATGCTGAAGATTAGATGGGTAGATCACATAACTAATGAGTTAGTATTGAATAGGATTGGGGAGAAGAGAAGTTTGTGGCCCAACTTGACCAGAAGAAGCGATCGGTTGGTAGGACATGTTCTGAGGCATCAAGGATCACCAATTTAGTATTGGAGGGCAGCGTGGGGGTAAAAATCGTAGAGGGAGACCAAGAGATGAATACACTAAGCAGATTCAGAAGGATGTAGGTTTTAGTAGGCACTGGGAGATGAAGAAGCTTGCACAGGATGGAGTAGGATGGAGAGCTGCATCAAACCAGTCTCAGGACTGAAGACCACAACAACAACAACAAAGTTTATATCAGTCTCAAGCAGATAATTTCTTCAAAAATCTGTCAATTAATACCAAACTTAAAGTCTATAGTGCAGTGACAGAACCGGTGTTATTATGTGGGACAGTAACTTTAAGCACCACAAAAAAGGTGAACAGGACCTGCTGATCTTTGAACGGAAAATCATGAGAAAGATCTTTGGACCAATCTGTGATTGAGAGAAGAACCAAAAACTGTACAACCTTATGAAACAACCGAACACTGTGCAGGAAATGAAAGGGCGGAGAATAAGCCTGGCAGGGCACATTGTAAATAGGCCAGAAATGTGCCGGCCTAAAGTTATGCTTCTAGAAAACCTGATGGAACTAGTCCGGTTGAAGACCAAGGAAGTGATGGGAAGTTGAACCGCGGGAGCACCTTCAGCAGTTGGGTGTTCATGAGGATAGTGGATACAAAGCGTACAAGATCACCATCTATGGAGGAACGTGTAATGTCGGCGCATGGTCTTCAGGGTCTGTGTGCGCCGATAAGTATGTATGTATATATGTATTTGCATCTTTATGAGATACTTGTGGTTTTCTTTTACTATAAGGGGATCTTCTTCTTTTGATTTTTTTTGTATTAGTAGTTTTATTTTCATTCAAATACCGGTACATATAAAAACACAATTTTCCCATTTCTACTCGTATGTACAGGGTGGCTCATTTGAACGTTTCAGCACAATTATCTCTGAAACAAAAATAGGTACTGAGAATGTAAGACAGAGGCTTATGAAAGTAAATACTACGAGACATTATGAAGCGTAATCAAATATTAGTTTCAACCAAAACTTTTATTTTTCATATGGACACCCTGTACTATTACCTACATACTCAATAATATGAAAAATCACAAAAAGAATAGCATTAGTTGCATCACCATACCTCAATTACATCCCGAAAAATTGCAAAGCGAAGTTGACGCTTGAAACAAACGAAACGCGTCGCTATTGCACAATTCGAGATTCAATCGTGAACCCTATGTTGCTCATAATCGCGATGTGATTGATGTACGTAATCTTACTTTAACTGTTATCACGAGGGTCGAAAGCAGTATTAGGGTTTCCTGCCACAAGCAATGATATGTGGGGATCACGCTTGCATCTGCGGATGTGCAATAGCGGCGATTTCGTTTGTTTCAGGCGTCAAATTCGCTCTGCTATTTCTCCGTATGTAATTGACGTATTGCGATGAAACTAACTCCATCATTTTTGTGATTCTTCATGTCACTGATTGCATAACAAATAAGGGGCGTCCATTTAAAAAAACCGCAAGTTTGTATTGGAACTTATATTTCCTTACGGTTTAGAATGTCTCAAGGTACTTACTTTTGTGACCCTCCGCCTTGCACTCATACAACTGAAAGTCGCTATCCAATATCTACCTTTGTACAAGAGACATTTTCGATCAAACGTTTTAAGTGGACCAACCTGTATTTATGTTCATTTTAACCGGAGACATTGAAATATTTCGAAAACTACACATCAGATGAAAAAGTTATAATTTAAGTTTGTTTGTCTCGGAGGGGGACATCCAATGATAACACACTGAACTCCCCAGCAGAAGCCGTGCGTGGGTGACGGGGAGCAACTTTGTAATCTTCAATGGAAATCCCATTTCTTATTGCAGATTACGACTCTACGGCAAAATCTATATACATTTTGTCTGAAGAATTTTCTTCGTTTCGCGAGAGATGGCGCTGTAATCGGAGGAACAGAAATGGGTACACAGTCGTAATTTACGACTTGCTAATCAATGGCCCTTGGATATTCAATGGGACTTGTGTCCACACCTCCATACTGCGAAGGTAGGACAGGCCAGTATTTCATAAATTCTAATTGGAAACCCCATTCGTAACGTTGTATTCCTCCGACATTTCGACGCACCACTGTGGCCGTGGCTCGAGGCGAACGGTACTCTACATGTCCAATTAGAGTGAGTATTCAAACGTAGTACCGCCAACTTCAGTACATTTAGTGATCCCCGGTTCAAATGAGTGCACTCAGGACATGAGCATATCTGTGGGAATGTCAGCACAGGAGTTTCTGATGCGGTTGACCATGTCTCAATGGCCTGTTGGCACTTGCTGCTACACCTTATCTTTTAAATACCCTCACAGAAAGAAATCCGGCGACATAGCGGGCGAATTAATAGGGCTACCTCTGCCGATCCACCGACAGGAGTAAACGCGGTGTAATACTTCCTGTGCTTCAATTGTGTAATGCGCTGGGGAACCGTCATGCTGAAACCACGTACGTTGTCGAACGTCCAGGACAGCATCCTGCGGCAGTACCGATAGTTTCTTTTACAAAAACGTTCGATATTTTCGTCCATTCAACGTGCCATCATTAAATATGGATCAATGAGTTTGTTCCGCATGATGCCAGACTACACGTAACCGACAAGGACGTAGGTGGTCAACTTGCCATAACTGATGGGGACTGTCTACACTCCAGCAATGCATGTTATGCCGGTTAACGCTGTTATGGTTTGTGAATGTAGACTCATCGGAAAATAGTACCTTTGAAATTTGTGGTAAGTTCCTATGGAACCAAACTGCAAAAGGTCATCGGCCCCTAGGCTTAAACACTACTTAATCGAACTTACACTAACTCACGCTAAGAGCAACGCACACACCTATGCCCGAGGGAGGACCCGAACCTCCGACGGGAGGAGCCGCGCGAACCTTGGCAAGGCGCTTTAAACCGCACGGCTACCACGCGCAGCTAGTACCTCGGCAAAGAACGAGGAATCGTTTGCCTTTGTTGAAGTGTCCATTCACAAAACACTACCGAGTTATGACAATCGGCGTCACGAAGTTCTTCACGCAGCGATGCGTGGTATGGAGGATACTTATGACAATACAGTATTGTGACAATGCTACCTACTGACATACCGGAATCACTGTGTAATTACCGTGCTCTTATACGCTGCCATTAACCATAAAAAGGTTAAAAACCTCTTAGAAGAGCGAACGAGAGCTAGCTTTCTCTGAAAAACGTTCGACGTACAAGACAACATTAGCCTCAACATTTCTTCTACATTCTCCGTAAATCAGGATCATTTCAATTTTTTGTTTTGTGGTTGCAACATTCATCGTCCACTTGCACATCTGTTGTCTAGATGATATGTACGTATATAGGCGATAAATACTGCGCAAGTATTGCAATGTTTAGAGCCGCTCTCTGTTCTACGTCTGCGCTATAGGTGATCTCCCGTCGCGGTGTACTGCCTGTTATGATATGCCGTAGTTCGCTGCATGGCCACGGTGCCGCGTCGGGTAGTCCCCTGTTCGGTAAGTCGAAGGAATACAACGTTGCGATAGGGTTTCCCAATTAGAAGTTACGAAATACTGGCCTGTCCTATCCTCTCAGCGTGAAGATGGGGTCCCACGACCTATTGGATATTCAAGGGCCGTTGAGTAGCACGTAAATTACGATTGTGTACCAGTTTTAGTTCCTCCGATTACCGTGCCATATGAGGTGAAACGAAGAAAATTCTTCAGACGACACGTATGTGGATTTTGCCGAAGAACCGCAATCTGCTTCAAAAACGGGAACTTCCACTGAAGATTTCAAAGTTGCAGTGCCGCGCCACTCTCGTACGGGGTTGTTGGCGAATCGAGTGTGGTGTCATTGGCTGTCCCCCTCCTAGACAAACAAATTGGAATTATAATTTTTTTTGGATCCGATGTATAGTTTTCGATATATTTCATTGTCTTCAGTTAAAATGAACAGACTTATGACCACAGCAGTTGAGTCCCATAGTGCTCAGAGCCATTTTTTTAAAAATGAACACCCTGTTCATAAATGACTGGTTATCAATTAGTCTTTGAGTTTTCAGTTACATCGTTGTGAGAGTGCTTTGTTCTTTGTTTATCTCTTCGTACGGCCGGATTATCGGCGTGCGCTAGCATGCTTAGTAACATGTGTGTGTGTGTGTGTGTGTGTGTGTGTGTACGGATGCGTGGACTCGTCGACCATGTGCATTGAGTCATAGAATTATATTTTATGTATATAAAGTGGTATGTGGTTATACAAGTTGCAATAAATGTTGCAATGTACTGTATATGTCATGTGGAATTGATGAACAAATGTAGTCATTGTTCAGCATTGATCGATTTACGTGTTCATCTGAATCCTACCAAATAAAGTTTGTGAGCTCCTTCTATAACACAGAAGGAAATTCGCAATCTAGGAGAGTGATGTCAAACGAACAGAGGCGGGCCATCAACCAACCCATGAAGAATTTCTGGTAAGATACGGCCAAAAAAATTGTACCTTTGTCTTAGTTTTTAAGCTGCCTATAATTGAGAAAGTTCTGTAACAAAATAAAGAAAAGGAATTTACAACTTTTCGCTCCTCGGTCCATAGTAGGAGGATGTTCAAGGGCCGGCCGCGGTGGTCGTGCGGTTCTAGCGCTGCTGTCCGGAACCGCGGGACTGCTACGGTCGCAGGTTCGAATCCTGCCTCGGGCATGGATGTGTGTGATGTCCTTAGGTTAGTTAGGTTTAAGTAGCTCTAAGTTCTGGGGGGTTGCTGACCTAAGTGCTCAGAGCGATTTGAACCATTTGATGTTCAAGGTTGTAGAATATGTCATAAAAGAAAAAGACATATCAAATATTTACAAAAAAAAGATACAGATATGCTAATGTCAATGCCTCAGATCCTAAATGAAGTGGTCCTTACATATTGTCGCAGAAGAAATCGAATAGCACTGTGGTGGTTATGATACTAAAATGTTGCATGAAGGGTTGTGAGATCAAAACTCGCCTGAACTGTCCAATTTTACTTTCTGTATTCGGTTCGAGTACATTCTAGACGTATCCACAAATATCAGGAATCATTGTACTGGAAAGGTCTGTAGCTGTATAATGTATGTGTTCTGGCCGGAGGCAGTTCGCTCCGCGCTCTTGTATGTGCAAGTGCTGACTAAACCTTCGTTAAGTGAGGTTAGTGTTTGTCATTCATCTAATTACACCTTCCTCTTCTTCTTCTAATTCTGCTAACTTTGCTACCGTCCTTGGGTCTGCATGGCCGAGGGATTGGGTAGGTACTGACAGAGTAACACTGATCGCAGAAGGCGACTATACTTAAGGAAGGCAGGCATTATAACCTCTAGTCTACAGTAATAAGTCATAACATCTTAAACATATTTTCTTTTAAGATGTAATAACAAACTTGGCACAATACTTTAGTTCCGTCACTCGCTCTATCACATTGTCTAGGAGAGTCTTTTTCTCTACGGAAGACCCTGCAACACTATTTCTTGTATGCCCTTATGTTTTTTTATTGACTTAGTCCTCTACTTTCTCGACGGGAACATGTTAATGGGTGCACGATCCTAGAGATATGACAATGTAGTGTTGGCAGAAGAGCCAACACCGTGTTACGAGAGGAGGCCGAAATGCACGCGTTTTAGCTCACGCAGGCTGGCGTGAGGAGGGAAGAACTATACTGACGTGAGGCCTGGAACATGACAAGGAATTAGAATTCAGAAAGCGGACGTAATTAGTTTGATAATTAACTTTAATCCATTAATGATGAACGTCGCTCTTGTCGTTACATGATTCACAATATTATCTGTTCATAATACATTCGTGGTAACTGAATATGGCGCCTTGCTAGGTCGTAGCAAATGACGTAGCTGAAGGCTATGCTAAACTGTCGTCTCTGCAATTGAGAGCGTCTGTATACAGTGAACCATCGCTAGCAAAGTCGGTTGTACAACTGTGGCGAGTGCTAGGGAGTCTCTCTAGACCTGCCGTGTGGCGGCGCTCGGTCTGCCATCACTGATAGTGGCGACACGCGGGTCCGACGTATACTAACGGACCGCGGCCGATTTAAAGGCTACCACCTAGCAAGTGTGGTGTCTGGCGGTGACACCACAGACAACATCAAGCATGCATATCCTCTGCTGATGCCGGCCAGTGTGGCCGAGCGAGTTTAGGCGTTTCAGTCGGGAGCCGCGCGACCGCTGCGGTCGCAGGTTCGAATCCTGCCTCGGCATGGATGTATGTGATGTCCTTAGGTTAGTTAGGTTTAAGTAATTGTAAGTCTAGGGGACTGATGACCTCAGATGTTAAGTCCCATAGTGCTCAGAGCCATTTGAACCTGTGCTGATCCTATAGTAGATCAGGGCCTATGCATGGCAGAGGCAACAGTAATTTTTTTAACGGTCACCATGCACCAGCATGCACGGAAAAGCCTCACTAGAGATGGTATACAGGAGACGAAGCACTGGACTGGGCGTTAATTGCCCACTTGACTGTTCCGTTTGCCCCCCCCCCCTCCCCCGACCCTCTCCATCGCCACCCCTACTTCCCACTCACACGCGTAGCGTTAATGTCTCCCTTTGAGTCTATACTAGAAGCAGTTGCTGTGACCGAATAATTCACTAACTTTGCTACCGTCCTTGGCTCTACATGACTGAGGGATTGGTTAGGTACTGACACAGGAACACTGATCTCAGCAGGCGACTATACTTAAGGCAGGCTGGCATTATAACCTCTAGTCTAGAGTAATTGTAACATGTTTCCCATGTCGAACTTGAGTGCTGGTACAAAGCGCGCAGTTTAGGCCTACTCACTTACAGATAGAAGTAGTCCTGCGCCTTGACCATGCGTCTCCAGGCGGGCGTGCTGATGTACTTCCAGGGCGAGGGCCTCACGTCCAGTTTGTGCATGCAGTCGAACGCGGTGTGCGCCGCCTCGATCATCCGCTGAGGTTCTGAATCTGGGGCCAGGTTGCCATCCAGGCAGCCGAGGCGCGTGTCCAGGGCCACCAGGGAAATGGCTGCAAGGAAATGGCTGTTGTTACGTAAGTCAAGCAGCACGATGGTAATCGAGTGCCGGCAACATGAAGGTAAAACCACAAACATTCAGTTCCGAACATGTGCAGGTATTAAAGGAAACATTATTCCAGTCTTACATGACGCTTGCCTTTCGCAAACCAACCAAAAATCGTTCTTGGGGAAAGCCTTAAATTTATGGTGCATTGGCGAGATAAGTGTTCCTATGGTTACACCTACACTCCTGGAAATGGAAAAAAGAACACATTGACACCGGTGTGTCAGACCCACCATACTTGCTCCGGACACTGCGAGAGGGCTGTACAAGCAATGATCACACGCACGGCACAGCGGACACACCAGGAACCGCGGTGTTGGCCGTCGAATGGCGCTAGCTGCGCAGCATTTGTGCACCGCCGCCGTCAGTGTCAGCCAGTTTGCCGTGGCATACGGAGCTCCATCGCAGTCTTTAACACTGGTAGCATGCCGCGACAGCGTGGACGTGAACCGTATGTGCAGTTGACGGACTTTGAGCGAGGGCGTATAGTGGGCATGCGGGAGGCCGGGTGGACGTACCTCCGAATTGCTCAACACGTGGGGCGTGAGGTCTCCACAGTACATCGATGTTGTCGCCAGTGGTCGGCGGAAGGTGCACGTGCCCGTCGACCTGGGACCGGACCGCAGCGACGCACAGATGCACGCCAAGACCGTAGGACCCTACGCTGTGCCGTAGGGGACCGCACCGCCACTTCCCAGCAAATTAGGGACACTGTTGCTCCTGGGGTATCGGCGAGGACCATTCGCAACCGTCTCCATGAAGCTGGGCTACGGTCCCGCACACCGTTAGGCCGTCTTCCGCTCACGCCCCAACATCGTGCAGCCCGCCTCCAGTGGTGTCGCGACAGGCGTGAATGGAGGGACGAATGGAGACGTGTCGTCTTCAGCGATGAGAGTCGCTTCTGCCTTGGTGCCAATAATGGTCGTATGTGTGTTTGGCGCCGTGCAGGTGAGCGCCACAATCAGGACTGCATACGACCGAGGCACACAGGGCCAACACCCGGCATCATGGTGTGGGGAGCGATCTCCTACACTTGCCGTACACCACTGGTGATCGTCGAGGGGACACTGAATAGTGCACGGTACATCCAAACCGTCATCGAACCCATCGTTCTACCATTCCTAGACCGGCAAGGGAACTTGCTGTTCCAACAGGACAATGCACGTCCGCATGTATCCCGTGCCACCCAACGTGCTCTAGAAGGTGTAAGTCAACTACCCTGGCCAGCAAGATCTCCGGATCTGTCCCCCATTGAGCATGTTTGGGACTGGATGAAGCGTCGTCTCACGCGGTCTGCACGTCCAGCACGAACGCTGGTCCAACTGAGGCGCCAGGTGGAAATGGCATGGCAAGCCGTTCCACAGGACTACATCCAGCATCTCTACGATCGTCTCCATGGGAGAATAGCAGCCTGCATTGCTGCGAAAGGTGGATATACACTGTACTAGTGCCGACATTGTGCATGCTCTGTTGCCTGTGTCTATGTGCCTGTGGTTCTGTCAGTGTGATCATGTGATGTATCTGACCCCAGGAATGTGTCAATAAAGTTTCCCCTTCCTGGGACAATGAATTCACGGTGTTCTTATTTCAGTTTCCAGGAGTGTTCAAATGGTTCAAATGGCTCTGAGCACTACGGGACTCAACTGCTGAGGTCATTAGTCCCCTAGAACTTAGAACTAGTTAAACCTAACTAACCTAAGGACATCACACACATCCATGCCCGAGGCAGGATTCGAACCTGCGACCGTAGCGGTCTCGCGGTTCCAGACTGCAGCGCCAGAACCGCGCGGCCACTTCGGCCGGCTTCCAGGAGTGTATCATCATAGCTTTAATAGCAATTTTTATGTAGTTTCCAGTTTATAGCGCAGCACGTACAGTAATATCGATCTCGACATATACCATCATTTGATTCTGGTTAAAAAAAAGGAAAGGAAAAACGCTAACGAGACAAGAATCTAACGTCACACAACACATAAAATGAAACTAACAGCACACCACTCAAGACGGCTCTACTGATGTAAGCATTGACAGCAGTGTCGACATGGGCACCATGAACAAGTGCTGAACGTAGCCTTACAGGATCCCATGTTTATGTGGACACCAGTTATCCCCAGTACAGCCTAATATTCGCGAGCTAACATACGAATGTCCAGCGCCACAAAGTAAATTGTGGAATGTAAGTAAATACTGCGCCAAGCACCAAAAATCTGGTTTAGAGATAATCAACAAAATGTGTACAGCAGCTATACAACAGCAGTGTAAAAGTTGGAGATCATAATACAAACACAAAAACTGTACAATTTTCATATCATATATGTGTTTTTATTCTACGTCAATAGGTTTAAGATCAAAATGCCACAAAATTTGAAGAAAATGAGATGGCTTCAACCAAAATAACGGTACAAGTGCTCCATTTTCACTCATTTCACAAGGTTATTGTAAAACCATTTACTCCCTTTTTTTTTTTTTTTTTTTACAAATGGAATCATTTTAACTTCTCCTTTCTTGAGACAACCTAAGTTCACCGTGTAGTGGTTTCAGCTGTGTCTGTTGAACATCAGAAGATTTCACAGTCCTCTTCAAGATGCAAATTTGTTTGACTTCTTCAATTGCATCGAGAGTTGACCGAACTTGCAAAACCCCTAACTGTTCAGCAGTAAGTCTGATGCACTGCGCTCTATGCACACGTGAAATTCATATATTTTTCAGCAGCTGACTTAAAATCGTAGTAATCTCTTTCTAGGTACCAGTCACTGTGAATGGTAAGGCATGCGTGGATTTAGAGATGAAGGTAACTCAATCTTTTGGAACTTTACTCACCGTTAGCCTCTTTTGTCTCTGAATGCGAGCAAAATCACGATCTGATTCAATGCAAGTAGTTAACTATGACCTCATAATCACAACGATGATTTTTGTCGATATGAAAATCGTTTCAATAATAAATTAAACACATTTAAATACATTATAATTCCCTATGTCGATTCCAAACTTTATAATAATTGTTAAAATGACAGTTAATGTCTACCAGGTGCTCGGGAGCCTCTTTAGCTGGTACCACAGAATTGCTCTTTCGAGTATATTCCTTTCCTTCGCTGCCTAGTTTCTCGCTCTTACTGTGAACACTACCTTCACCTCTCTTCCTCCGTTCTAGTGCGGATTTTTCTTTCCATTATGCAATATTATGTATTATATGCATTTAATAATTACTTCAGCAATGTCCTATTGTTGCAAATAAACCACAGAACTACTTCAACTGTCAACAATTCATCCAAGCGCACGTCGCCAAGACACTAACAGAGATGGCTGAGTGGTTCTAGGCACTTCAGTCTGGACTGCGCGACCGCAGGTTCGAATCCTGCCTCAGGCATGGATGTGTGCGAAGTCCTTAGGTTAGTTAGGTTTAAGTTGGTTGGTTGGTTGGTTTGGGGAAGGAGACCAGACAGCGTGGTCATCGGTCTCATCGGATTAGGGAAGGATGGGGAAGGAAGTCGGCCGTGCCCTTTCAGAGGAACCACCCCGGCATTTGCCTGGAGTGATTTAGGGAAATCACGGAAAACCTAAATCAGGATGGCCGGACGCGGGATTGAACCGTCGTCCTCCCGAATGCGAGTCCAGTGTCTAACCACTGCGCCACCTCGCTCGGTTAGGTTTAAGTAGTTCTAAGTTCTACGGGACTGATGAACTCAGGTGTTGAGTCCCATAGTGCTTAGAGCCATTTGAACCACTGACAGAGAATTGGCAAACAATCCTTTATTGAACATTAAGTCTGATCTTAAACACGAATGCTATCTTTAGACAACTATAAACACTTTCTCCCGCTATTGTGGCGCTCGTGTCAGAATATGTTTTATTGACCTTGGCATTTACTGCGGAATTTTGCCGATAACTCTAATTTTCCCCTTTTTTGGCACCTGACCCGTTATTTCCTTACATGCCACAATTACTTATAATAATCACACTTGTCAATGTTTTCAGAATGATTTTAACGTAGGGTGAAGTGAGTGCCTAATAATACAACATAAGATATGCGCAGAGATTGTACAGTGTATGTGTTTTATTTTTATCAAGTTGCGCAATGGCTCCTGCATGAAACAATTTCCACCTCACACTCCTACAGAAGTCAGACAGACGCTCCTAATGTACGAACAAGAAATGCTTGAAAAACATTCAGCAACAAATATCTTCCCGAGTCGCCCGCTGAAAGGAAAAGACGCAAAAATATTCTACACTACTGGCCATTAAAATTGCTACACCAAGAAGAAATGCAGATGATAAACGGGTATCAATTGGACAAATATATAATACTAGAACTGACATGTGACTACATTTTCACGCAGTTTGGGTGCATAGATCCTGACAAATCAGTACCCAGAAGAACCACCACTACCCGTAATAGCGGCCTTGATACGCCTGGGCATTGAGTCAGACAGCGCTTGGATGGCGTGTGCAGGTACAGCTGCCCATGCAGCTTCAACACGATACCACATTTCACCAAGAGTAGTGACTGGCGTATTGTGACGAGCCAGTTGCTCGGCCACCATTGACCAGACGTTTTTAATTGGTGAGAGATCTGGAGAATGTGCGGGCCAGGGCAGCAGTCGAACATTTTCTGTATCCAGAAGGGCCCGTACAGGACCTGCAACATGCAGTCGTGCATTATCCTGCTGAAATGTAGGGTTTCGCAGCGATCGAATGAAGGGTGGAGCCACGGATCGTAACACATCTGAAATGTAACGTCCACTGTTCAAAGTGCCGTCAATGCAAACAAGAGGTGACCGAGACGTGTAACCAATGGCATCCCATACCATCACGCTGGGCGATACGCCAGTGTGGCGATGTCGAATACACGCTTCCAATGTGCGTTCATCGCGATGTCGCCAAATACGGATGCGAACATCATGATGCTGTAAACAGAACCTGGATTCATCCGAAAAAATGACGTTTTGCCATTCGTGCACCCAGGTTCGTCGTTGAGTACACCATCGCACGCGCTCCTGTCTGTGATGCAGCGTCAAGGGTAACCGCAGCCATGGTCTTCGAGCTGATAGTCCATGCTGCTGCAAACGTCGTCGAACTGTTCGTGCAGATGGTTGTCGTCTTGCAAACGTCCCCATCTGTTTACTCAGGGATCGAGATGTGGCTGCACGATCCGTTACAGCCATGCGGATAAGATGCCTGGCACCTCGACTGCTAGTGATACGAGGCCGTTGGGATCCAGCACGGCGTTCCGTATTACACCCCTGGACCCACCGATTCCATATTCTGCTAACAGTCATTGGATCTCGACCAACGCGAGGAGCAATATCGCGATACGATAAACCGTAATCGCGATAGGCTACAATCCGACCTTGATCAAAGTCGGAAACGTGATGGTACGCATTTCTCCTCCTTACACGAGGCATCACAACAACGTTTCACCAGGCAACGCCGGTCGACTGCTGTTTGTGTATGAGATATCGGTTGGAATCATCTCAGCACGTTGTAGGTGTCGCCACCGGCGCCAACCTTGTGTGAATGCTCTGAAAAGCTAATCATTTGCGTATGACATCATCTTCTTCCTGTCGGTTAAATTTCGCGTCTGTAGCATGTTATCTTCGTGGTGTAGCAATTTTAATAGCCAGTAGTGTATATTCTTACGTAGATAGTGGAATACTTGGGCACTGGAGTATTGCTAGTTAGTGTAAGAAAAACATTAAACGAACGAACAATATTATTTATTGCAAAAAATTCTGAGAAATCTAGTGAAACTTTTTCTTATAAATTAATAAAATTCCAGATTCTTTAAGGAACAGTAGATTGCCTCTTATGGATAGGAATGCTATTATTTACAAAGTATGGAAAGGTTCTTTTCTCCATTTTCTTTAAGAATGTTATTTACTCGGCAGAGTGGCTGTGAGCCAGCGTACGCAACTTGAATAACTTTTCTAGGTACGGCCAAGGCCGTCGCGTGAGAAATGTAATGGAGTGTACTGTTATGGAGGACAGATGGGGCTCGCATACGCTGTAGAGCACAATACCGTGAGCTGCGACGACTGCTGCCTGCGTCGCTCGCTGTTGACAAATAACTGAATTATCTCTTTCTATCTGGATTGATCACCAATCAAACTCTCCCTACGCCTTGATGAAGTCAAGGACTCCTCTCCGCCCCTTGTCGTGGCGTGGTACACCGGTCAGATAACCAGTCCACCACGATGCCACTCAATATTCGCTCGAGGGCGTTTAATTAGTACTCTGTCTGTGTTCACACTGCACAATAAGTGTGGCGGCCAAGACAGCGAACAATGCTTAATCGCGAGCGACTCAGTATAGAGTATCACTCCGATTTGCTAATGACAGAGGTGCTCTCCCAGTGAAGTAGTGAGGAGAGACTTTGTTCCTCGCTCTTTGCTTACATATACGAGCGCACTCGCTGTCGTTACGTGTTCCCACTCCAAGATCGACAACAGAATGGCTCCTTTTTCTGGAAAAGTTGCAAGGGTATATCATTCACTGTCTTCCCTCCTCCTCTGGCTCTTTGCATCAGAAATATTCCGCCAAATAGCATTGCTCTATTAAACAGGAGAGCGACGTTTCGTTTAAGTCGACCAATGCGGAAATCTGTAGCATCTCCGTTAGTCGTATACCGTCCTGTGAGAACTCCCCATAATTATGTAGTCTGTCCATGAAAAAAATGCGTCTTCTGGGCGCTCCCACACAATGTAGCAGAATTTGCTTTTAAGTCGAACATGGGAGTCGTTACCCCTTCGCTCTGGCAAAAGCTGTCATCTCTCTGGGTGGTCGCTTCAGCCGAAATAGGTGTGCGCCGACCCACCCCTCTAAAGGGACGGAACTTCCAGGGCCTGGCCGCCTCCCTAGAATGAAAATTCCTGTGGCCATCATGTTGTGTACGCCAGCCTCGACTTTTTCAACCTCAGCGGGCACTTGCGATTTACTTATTAGATTTGCATATCGCTTACATGAATTCATACAAAATTGACTCTACCTTATCGAGTTTGGGTTCGAATGAAGCGTCTTGATGTGCTGAATGCGATTGTGAGGATGGAATATGTAAGAAATGAAGGTCAGGACACCACGGCTACTTACGAGTGGAACATTGACAGTATAGATTAGAAAAATGGGGACATAAATAGTCAAAATAGAAAACAAAAAGCTGAAGATATGAGCATGGGGATGTAGATGAAAATGAATTGTGAGGGATTTATAACGCAATGCGTGAAAGACGTGCGTCTATGAGGCTCGAACCAATGAAATGTGTGTAACATGATATGCTTGTTAAGGTGAAATTCCATACATTAAAATGAAATTTTTGGTGAAAGATGTGTAAACTTGATGTGAGGGAGGCTGATGGGAGACACAGAGTTATGGTCGAAGTAGTGTGCTGAGGTGGTTGAAAAGGGTGGAGACGGGTGATACTTGTACTCTACTTGGAAATCAACGAAGATATGGAAAATTGTCGTCCCCTGGTTTCCAATGCGTATATACAGGGTGGGACAAATAAAAGTGGCCCAGACGAGTGTGCATGATTGGAAATGAATTTGTGGCAGCGTTAATGGAGGAGGAAAAGACCTGCAGTTACTTTCAACAGGATGGAGGAACTGCCCATACAGCCGTCAGAACTTTGGAACACATTTACACAGTCTTCATTCCTGACAGAGTTTATAGCAGAGGTCAGACTCGTCATGGCCCTAGCTGGCCACCCAGGTCACTTGAACTGTCAGTTTGCGATTACTTTTTGTGTGGAGCCCTGAGGTCTAAGCTGTATTGCTACAACCCTCACAGTCTTCAAGAACTGCAGCAGAACGATCCGAATGAGACTACAGCAATTCCAGCAGTCCAGCTTCGACCCAACTTCAGCAACTTCCTGGAATTGGAATTTATGGTAAGGACTATGGGACCAAACTGCTGACGTCCTCAGTCCCCAGGCTTACGCACTACTTAATCTAACTTAAACTAACTTACGCTAAGGACAACATAAACACTCACATTCGAAGGAGGAGCAACTTCCTGATAAAATCCCAAAAGTGCCAAGAGATGAATGGTAGTCACTTCCAACATCTTCTATGGTCAGATCAGTATTGTATTTCCTTTCCTCTGCTGTATTTCATTGTACCCTGGAACTCTGTTCTCCGCGCCACTTTTATTTGCCCCACCTTGTATTATTCAGGCTAGTTGGGGTACCTGCAGAGCGAGAAAAATGACGATACTTCTCCCTAGTGTGACCCAGACACGAGCAGAATGTCAGTCGGTACACGTTAAACAATGGAAAATTCGCGAAAACTTTGAAAGACACTTCATTGCATGAGTCGAGCCAGCGGCCTCTGAGATACAAACCCGCCCATATGGGAGTAGAGAGAGAACAATTGTATGTATTTTTCCGGATGGAAGAATGCTTAAAAACTTTATAATTGACTATTTTGGATAAACATAGCCGTCATGTATCCTACCTGAGACTTGTCGGACATTCAAGTTCATTTAACTGAGAGAGTGTTAAGCCGCTCAGCTTCAGTTGTCTCCTTAGGGACCATTGTGAGTGTCCCTACGACCATATCCTATCCCCCCCTCCACCCAAACATTTTCCCGAAGTGACGCTCCCTTAATTCCTAATTATGTTTCCTATCAACCAACTCCTTCTTTTAAACAAGTTATACTATAAATTTCTTTTACCTTCCAATTCGAATCAGTACCTTCTCATTTGTTATTTGATCTACCCATCCAATGATTAGCATTCTTTTGTAGCACCATG
The DNA here is from genome assembly GCF_021461395.2 of Schistocerca americana. Taxonomy (NCBI): domain Eukaryota; kingdom Metazoa; phylum Arthropoda; class Insecta; order Orthoptera; family Acrididae; genus Schistocerca; species Schistocerca americana. Next base: position 621,865,383 of record NC_060122.1, read on the forward strand.
CAACAAAACTTCTATTTTTTTCTAGTCCGAAGTGCTTATCGTCCACGTTTCGCGTCCGTAAAAGGCTAGGATTCATTTTGTATATTTTCTACTTCGGTCATTACCAGTCTTTTGCTACGTAAACAACAAAACTCATCTACCACTTTGGCATCACATTCCGTATTCTGATTCCTTCAGAATCACATGATTTAATTAGATCACATTCCGTCGTCTGCTTTACTTTTTTTAATATTAATCTTATAATCTCTTTTCAAGACACTATTCATTCCATTCAACTACTGGCCCAAGTCCTTTGCTTTCTCTGATTTAATTACAATACCATTAACAAGTCTCAAAATTTTTATTTCTTCTCTCTGAACTTTATTTCCCTCTCCGAATTTCCTTTGCTGACTGCTTAATGAACAGGTCGAATAACATCGTGGATGGGCTACAATCCTTTCTCATTCTGTCTTCAACCACTGGAAGTGCTTCTTCCAATGAAGAAACAATAACCGAAATATTAGTTCTAAGAACACGACATGTAGTTTACCTTCGCTTTCTTACAGACACAAGAACAGAAATTTGTCACTCACATTCTAATGCCCACTTGTTCAGTTCATTCACGAAGTCTGCAGGCATCTTCATATTCTCGTCCCTGATAGCGAGCATTCTGAAAAAGTGAAGATCAAAGATAATGAAGACCTTGCCTAGTAAAGCGCTGTTACTCTATTCCTAGGACTCGTGTCACCAAATACCCTCACCTGTCGGTGAAGTCCTGGGCGACCTGGTTGATGGACGGGATATACAGTTTGGTGGAACGCGGCTGCATCATGGGCTGGTTCACTCTCTTCCTAAATTCGTACCACTGCTCCCCCTGACTGCAACAAGACCACACCACACTGTTCGTCACAATATGAACCCCATCTGAAATAACGGAGATCATCATGACTCTAAAAAGTAATATTCGTATTGGGCGGACAATATCTCACATAACACACTAAAATGTTGTTGGGCTATAATAAGTTATGTTGTTAGTACATATGAAATTCATGATCAACTCAGGGTGATTTCCCAGATAAACTGAAATATGTCATTATTAGGCCTCTCTATGAAAAGTGTGATACAGTAGACGTCAATAACATATGCCCATTGACACGCCTTACTCCTTTTAAAATTTCTGGGAAGGTAATGTACTCCAGGGCCCGTCATACACCTGTCTAGTAATACGGTCATTAGCCAGTCACAGTTTGAACATCAAAACGGCCGTATTACTAAGTCAGCTATTCATAAATTTATTGAGCACATAATAAAAACCTTAAATGATAAACTATCAACAAGTGGGGATCTTCTGTGACTTATTGAAAACTTTGGAGAGGGTCAGTCATAATATTATGTTAGAGAAGTAAAGTTTTTACGGAATATGTAGTTCAGAAAATGCCTGGCTTAGTTCTTATTTCAGAAATAAGGCTATCTGAGAAATACAAAGAGGGACATCACATCATTTGCATTGGAAGAATTTACAATGGACGTCCAAGCGAGTTGCCGCCGTTGTTAGCACAGTGGACTCGCATTCGGGAGGACGACGGTTCAAACCCGCGCCCGGCCACCCTCATTTAGGGTTTCCTTGATTTTCATTAATCGTTTCAGGTAAATGCCAGGACAGTTCCTGTGAAGGGGCACGGTCGATTTTGTTCGCCAAATGTGTGTTAATGTTCAAATGTGTTTGAAATCTTATGGGACTTAACTGCTAAGGTCATCAGTCCCTAAGCTTACACACTACTTAACCTAAATTATCCTAAGGACAAACACACACACCCATGCCTGACGGAGGACTGGAACCTCTGCCGTGACCAGCCGCATAGTCCGTGACTGCAGCGCCTTAGACCGCTTGGCTAATCCTATGACGGCGCCTTCCTTCGCCGTACTTCCCTAATCCGATGGGACGATGAGCTCGCTGTTCAGTCCCCCCCAATGGACATCCCACATGGTTCGATAATTGGTCCGCTACTGTTCTTGCTTTATATTACACAAATGGACTAGCTCTAAACTTTGACATCCAGTTTTGCACTATCAGAAATATTCCACCTTCTGTTAACCTAATGTACCAACAAGAAATAATAAACACAGTAGAAAATTTACTATCTTAATTGTGCACATTGATGAAAACTAAAACAGGAAAAAACATATTGTATACTTGCTAAAGAGTTAGTTTGAGTTACATCTTCCATAAGAATAATTGCCAACTTTTAGGGTATAGAAGTCAATGAGTTATCGTATTTTGCATTTTTTCATTCACTGATGTCTTATGGAATAATATTCTAGGGTAACTCCTCACTTACGCAAAAATTAACTGCACAGAAGAAAGTAATCAGAATTATGTGTGAATTCAGACATGTACATCTTGCAGGTATCTCTTTACGTAGCTTCACAATTAATTTACACATTTTTGAATTTTATTATCAATAATTTACCTAAGTTTGAGAGTAACAAAAATGCTGATGAAGGAAAAAATGATCTGCATTACCCTTCAATGAATCTAACTTTGATACGGAAAGAAGTGATATATGCACTATTAAACGTTTTGACAATCTATCCATGAAATAAAATATCTGACAGGTAGCAAAAGTGCTTTCAAATGTGGACTAAGCATGTTTCTTCTTGACAACGTCTCCTATACCATAGAAGAATTATTGAGTGGAATCACTTAGTTAATAAAAAGAAATCTAGAAAACCTGTAAATGGCCAGCATGTAGACAAGCTTCTTGACAACTCCTTCTATACCTCAGAGGAAGTCTTAAGGAGAAACAATTAGGTAATAAAAGAAACAAAAAAAATCCGAAGACCTGTGGATGTCCAGCATGTAACCATATAAATATCACTTTTATTTTTTTAGTTGTATATAAATATTCTATGTTTGCTCCACTAACACATTCCACATAATAACGTTTACCGTGAATTTGATCTATGGAACAAGTAACTATCACATCAATATCGTTTTACTGCAGGAAGCGAATCATGGTCTATGGGGAAGCACGAAAAGATTAGAACCAAAGTGACTGAGAAGCAGTATTACAAAAGGATGCCCAAGAAACGAGGAGATTTTTCGTAGCATCGACGAGTACGAGTACCTCGATCGCTGACCGACCTCTGGTAAGACAAGGGACATTCAGTGACAGAATTCGCGAGGCCACTCGTCCTTTTGTTTCGCTAATCTGCAGGCATTACTATTTGTTACACAGCGTAAGATGCAAGGAGACCACGTACTGCCAACAACATACTGTGAACTCACATTTTTAGCTTTCTACCTATGTGAAGTCCAAAACTATCCGAGCATTGTCAAAATGTTTTAGATAATGTGAGAGACTGTATTGCTGCTTATTAATTTATCTATGATGTTCATCTGTCGTGTTCAGTGAACTAACGAAACAACGCTATGAAGAAAGCATTCTGCTAATACACATGAGGTACAACTTATCACGATAACAATACGACAAAAGTCTTATTTTTTTAATAAAACGAAGTTATTCCAAATCATCACGAATATTAACAAGACAGTACGCATCTTCGGCCCCGAAACGGTCATGCCTACAGTCATACTGTGTTGGTTCAAGTGTCTCTGAGCACTATCGGACTTAACATCTGAGGTCATCAGTCTCTTAGAACTTAGAACTACTTAAACCTAAATAACCTAAGGACATCACACACATCCATGCCCGTGGCAGGATTCGAGCAATACGACCGTGGCGGTCGCGCGGTTCCAGACTGAAGCGCCTAGAACCGCTCGGCCACAACGGCCGGCCACATACTGTGTCACAGGACTACTACGAAAGTATGAAAATATAGCAGAGCAGATAGGTACGTTAAGGATATTGAAATAAATAAGGGAAATAACGTAACTGGCCTGTCACTAACCAGACTGTCCACTTTCGATGGGTAATACGTGAATTCAAGGAAGGACACTCCTTTACCACTCCTTGAATGTTTATTAAGGGTATTGTAACTGTTTTGGTGTCGCAAATGAGGACTGTGCACGTTCTTCTAGATTTTTCGCTGGATTCGCCAACTGACATCCAAACTGTCACATTCCAAATTAACCAGACCTCGGGCTAAGTTACAGGTCAGTCTGTCGCTACAGTCAGGTTATTTGCTTTCAAATTCGTTTGCCTCTCTAACTCACAGCCAAACTATTATGTTCCAACCTAAGGTAAACCTCCGGCTATGATTCAAGTCTGTCACCACAACCAATTTTTGCTTCCATATTCGATGGCTCCATCATCTCACAAACAGACTGTACCTCCCATCCTTAATTAGGTGTCAGGCTAAGCATCGTATCATTCGGTCACCGCAACGAAGTTTTTTAGTTGCGTATTCCTTTATTAAAGCCACTCCATGCACTGTCGTCGAAAAGAATCATTCCTTACTCATCAATCAATAGACTCAAAAATTGCGAAAATGCATGAGAAATATTACTTTATACATCTTCGCCAGGGTAGCTAGGACATGGTCGTTAACCTTACTTAATTCACGTGATTGCCCAACCACAGTGGACAAGGTCGTGAATGACCGACTAAAAAAGGTTTTTCCCGTATTTACTGCATTGTCGACAGCAAGTTCATAACGAAATTCAGTCAACAAATTACGAACGCTGATGAACAAAGACTGAGGCATTTTTTTCCTTTAGCTTCCATGATATTTTCTTATCTGTATCATGAATATTTGAAAGGAGCGGGTTTTTATGTATAATGTCAATAGGTGGTAGCACTCTCGTACAGGTAAGTTGAAAGTAATGCTCTATCTTGCAGACGCTCTTTGCATTTCGCATACTACACAGTGACAGTGATGAGAGGAGCAATACGGCGTAATAAAAATGTGTGTCCACTTAAACCACACGATCACTGAAACTTTCGAAAAGCACCTCGTTGAACAGTGTTTAGGTGCTTCAAGGACTTCAAAGAAGGCCGACTTGTCTTTCCTGTGCAAAGTGGACATGGTGTTTCTGCTGTGATAGTGATCACATTTTTGGATTGTCATGGAATGATTTACCAGCACGCAGTTCCTGCTCACATTGCTTCACGGCAGCGTACTATACATCAGTGCTGGCTAAACTAAGGAAGCATACTGCAAGGAGAGGATCAGTAGTTTCTCAGACTGGGTGGCAACTTCACCATGACAATGTGCGGCTTTACATCGCAAATCAAATCGTGCAGTTACTGGCTCAGTTCGATATTACATGTGTACCGCATCTGCCTTAGATCCCTGATCTTGCTTCCTGTGATTTTATTTATTCTAGTCACTAAAGGCAAAGCTTCAGAACATTTGATATGAGAACTCTGACGCAGTGGCGAAGAAAAGAAGGGCGATTTTCAAGGACCTAACAAAGAATGACCTACACGACGTTTTAGAGGACTGACAGAGACTATATAAAAAGTGGATGCAGGTAGGAGAGGAGTACTTTGAAAAAGGTCATGTAAACATTGAAATGGAGTAATAAACATCTGAGAAGAAAATTAATCTGAGTCTTTGTTGATCAGCTCTCATATTCAGTGCCACAATAAGATCAATAAATCGTTTAATGACAAAAAATTAAAAATTATCATGGAAGATTGCCTAGCGTGCAATTCTCCAAAGTTTTCACCTTTAGAATTACACGGTACTGAGTCAAGCTAGCGAGGAAACTGATGGCAGTGAGGTTTTCTTAAGATTTCTTTACCAATCGCCGAGTTGCCTGGTTGTAGCTCTGTCACAGAAGAGGTAAAAACATTGGCTTTAGCAAGAATGGAACTGACAGCTAATGCAGTCATCCCTTTGAAGGGCAAACACCTTATTGCTGAGTTAACTGGGAACTGTAACAAACATCATTATCTTGTTGTCCCAAAGACGGATAACAGACAAGTAATTTGCAACATAAAAGACGAGATTAGCTGTATTTTTGCTTGGAACAAGCTACCTAAACTCAGGAACACAAATTTGCTAGCTGTAAGTCATCAGTTAAGTGAGAACCATTTAACATTTTTTACCAGACTCACGAGAAAATATCAAATGGATATAGCGGGATAATTCTAAGTCACTTCCGGAAGTAAATCGACAGTAACAATGGAGGGAAGATTAGGAAGGGTTTAACATCCCATCGACGTCGAGGTCAACGAGGAAAACCTAAATCTCGATGGCCGAACGCGAATTTCAACAGCCGTCCTACCGAATGCGAGTCAAATGAAAATATAATTGTGCAGAAAACTGTCAAAGGTGAAATATCCCGTGTAAAAGTATTAGAACGAGCCATTCCCACAGAAGAATGTAGATGTGTATTTAGTTCTGTAAAAGAATGAGGAGCAGCCATCATCACAGCTTTCGGCAATTTTTTTGAGATTTTGCTAAGAGGCTATAACTTACGAAGCAGAGGTAGTGTTTGAAAGCGGAGGTAGTGTTTCGAAAGTTAGATGTAGACAGGAAGCAGACTACAAAAAGTATTACACTCTTGGGAACTATCATACAGAACGTACTAACGCTCACTAGAGTTATGAACAGATAAAGTTAGGTGACAGTGTACCGATTATTTAACAAATTGTGACATGTGAAATATGTGCAGTGACCATCATTTCATTTGTATACTAGACTACAAGATTTGTTATGCAAACTGTCTTTGAAATTAACACAATAACTGTACACTAGTAAGTAACAAATTATAATAGTTACTAAAAATAGATAATCCCGTACAACCGCCAACGTCTTTGCATGTGTATGTAGCCTGCTCTGACTTCCAACCAATATAATACTGTCTTGCCGACTTTAACAACGCAGGCAACATAACTTTCAGAGCAGCTAGGGACTCATTCTGCATATCACCAGCAGATGAAATGATGTTAAAGTTAGCATCAAAGACCGAATTAAATTTAGCCACAAATAAAGTTACTATTTAAAGTAGAAAGCTGTTCTAAGATTCTGACAATTATCTATGAAGATTCCAGTAGCCTAGAGGCTTCGCTAGTGTGATACCACCAGGAACTAACTGAAGTGCAAACATCATCAAATGCGAATTGGTGCATAGAAATTCCAACCCATGCTCAGCTTAATGAACCTCTAACTGAAATTTCGGTTTCTCTCCATCTGCAGATCGACACGTCTATTGTTCAGACAAAGTTCGCTTTTACTGACAAAGCAGTATCGGCAGTTATGTTGTAATTGTGGTGTCACCGCCAGACACCACACTTACTAGGTGGTAGTTTTAAATCGGCCGCGGTCCATTAGTACTTGTCGGACCTGCGTGTCGCCACTGTGTGATCGCAGACCGAGCGCCACCACAAGGCAGGTCTCGAGATATGGACTAGCACTCGACCCAGTTGTACGGACGACGTAGCTAGCGATGCACACTGACGGAGCCTCGCTCATTTGCAGAGCAGATAGTTAGAATAGCCTTCAGCTAAGTCAATGGCTACGACCTAGCAAGGCGCCATTAGTAACATTGCATGTATCTACAGAGTATCACTTGTATCGTCAAGAGCGATGTACCACAAGTATGGATTTAAGTTAAGTATTCCAGAAGCTACGTACTTTTCTTTATAGCATACTTTACGTATCCTGTTTCAGACCTCACGCCCATCTGCGTGAGCTTAACGCGTGCCTTTCGGCTACTTCCGTGGCGTGGCTGTCTTGCTACGCCACAACAGTAATCATTGCAAGTAGATATGAAACCGAACGTCATTTGTAGCTTTCAAGATAGTGTGTATGAAAATATTCCTAAACGAATTGTTTTCAACTTTATAATGACCAAATGAACAAAAATTGTTATATCTTCATAATGTTTACAGTATAACTCCTGGTAACGCAGAAAATTTAAGAAAAGTTACAGAAAAACAAAAATAATTACAACTACTGAAGATTATGGCCACTCAGATAATTTCTCCTGATCTTAATTTTTGGTGTTCATGCTGCAGTTGGTGAATATGAAAACTACTCATAACTACGCTTTAGCTCTGATCGCTAGTTACAGAAACAGAAATAAATTCATTAGACAATTCGTTTGATCTAGTCGACGGCTAGCTGCTCCGTTCTCTCAAACGCAAGTACAAGGTGCTCAAGAAAAAACTCAGCTGTGGAGACGTATTATTCCTACTGTTGGACTGACACATGGCAACATCACAGTGTATGTTCGGCAACTGTGTGACCATCGATTTGCTTCCTGGAGTGACAAAGAATCATCCTGCTATATTCACTTAACATTTTCTTCTCATTTCTGAATTATTCTGAATTACGGGAAGACGCACAGGCAGCAAATTTATATTTTTGATTCCAGAAACTTGTTACAAGCATAAACTACAGCTAACCTCATCTTTCAAGTTGTGAATTATCCGTCTTATCCCCTATTGGGACTACAAGGTAGCTATGTCTGTTACAGTTGTCCATTAGCTGAGTAGTAGACTATTTACCCTTCAAAGGTAAAACATTGCGTTAGCTGTCCGTTCCAGTCTCGCTGAAGACAAGATTTTTTCCTCTTCTGTGACAAAGCTACAAGCAGATCGGCTGTCAGTAAAGAAATCTTAAGAGAACTTTCCCCCAACAATTTTCTTCCTACCTCGATTCCATACGATGTAGGTGTAAAGGTGTAAAACTTGGAAAATTGTTCACTTGCTAAAGCCTGCTTTTTGTGTTTCTGCAGAGGTATTTATTACTTTTTGTGAACAGACAATTGTACGACTGAATAATGGCACTGAGTAATTTGTTAACAGCATTTCGTTATGTAACCACCTCCACAGCTACTATTCCAATTTCTTTCCTCCTGTGCACCGAAAAACAGTGAAGATTTTAGAGGGTTCCAGGAGAAAAATAAACTGCACATGGGAATCCGTGTCCGAAACTATCATCCACCAAGGCAACAGAGCATTGCATTCATAGGAGACAAGACCTTTCTACGCAAGTGGCACGATCACCACCGGCGATCGTGCCAGTCAGTCACGATCACTGAATAACAAGTAACATTTTCGAGACGTTCTGCGTACGGTCTGTCATCATTCGAAGTCACGTTTGCTGCCAACGGGGTGGCCTAGTAGCAGGCGCCAGTGCCTAGAGTTTCGACGCTCTGTAGCGTCGTTGGATGACGTTTCCAGTCACGAATTCCTGTGAAATGCTCTACAACCACTCGAAGTTTGTCGCAACATTACTGGGACACCACGCACAGGGTATTTCACAATACCTATTGCAGGCTTCTGTAATGGGACTTTATAGATAAAGTATTGATAAGGAACCCATGGGCAGAAATGTACCGTTTGGATATAAAATAAGCTCGCAGATCATATCACTTTCAAATCTCTCTTTTTCTGCTGGACACATACAAAGTGAGAAGAGAACGCCGTCGTCAGGCGCTTTCGGCATTGTGACAACATGTACCACTTGCGTTTGACTACATAGGAGGCTACGAGAATTTGGTACGTTAGCAGCTAGGAAGGTTGACTGCGGTGCACCACAGACGCCCCGCACTCTCAGCTTTTAACGGGGCATCTTTCATCATGCAGAAGAGAACGCAGCGACAAGTACTCGCAACATTGTCCAGGACGTGGGCTCCTGTAGAGCACAAACGCCAGAGCTCATTGTCTCCGCTGTGTGCCATGCTGGCTGATGTTACAAGGCCAGGACAGCCAATCATCCAGGCTGTTGCCCCTGCTGAAACTGATGAAGAGGCTGCTGTCCCATTTCAGGAACCATGGGTTAGTCTGTCATCTCCACAGACACGCCTCCGCTGTGGTTGCATTTACAGAGCGGCTATCTGTATTTTTCAGACACTCAAACCATCCCACTTCGTTAAAGGCCATCGTTCATGAAGGGATAGGAGAGTTATTTAGCTGATCTTCCGTCCTGAATTTTCCTCCAGAATATCAGACTTCATTTAGGCAAATTCAGTTACTCGATTCAGTCAAAATATTTATGTAACTGAATTTGTCTCGTGGAAATCTGATATTCTAGTGGCATAGTTCCTCTTAAAAAAATAAAAAAATATATTGATCGCTGAATTTCTGTTGTTAATAACGTTACAACAAAGCATTTCTGTTTGTTTCATGGGTTTCTGGCCACTGTTCGTCCTGGCGAAAACAGATTACAAAATCTGAGGTGGAAAAGGTTAAGCTGCCTATTGTGAGTGTGTGTGTGTGTGTGTGTGTGTGTGTGTGTGTGTGTGTGTGTGTGTGTGTCTGTGTCTGTGTGTGTTTAATGGATAGAGGTATACAGGACGAGTCGCGTAGGACTAAAATTCAAGATATCGAAACGTGGTTTTCGATCAAATGTAGTATACAGAGTCACACGTAAATTTGTTGCGTAGTTAGTACGCTAACGCTGTTATCAATGGTTTGTCAAATGGAGAGATATATTTTTTTAACCGGATTGAGAAGCTTCTAAAATGACGAACGTAATGTTCTAACGCTTATTAATGTCATCTTCGAAACTTTTCGCAAGAGTGTCCAAGTAACGTAGCTAAACTTGAAAGGCAATGCGGTCAGAACCAGCTACTGCGATGTAAACGCCGCCAGGTCTAGCTCACGTGCAATGTTCCATCGTTGTATCAAGCTTGTGCCCATGAAAGCTGTTCGCTTTAACTTGAGTACGTAAATTCATCTGAAATAGTTTTCTCAAACACTTTCTGATGCGCTAGAAGTTAGGAGACAGTGCCACCTAACAACAGTCATAGCAGAAACTGTACATAACGACGTATTAAGTAGGACTAAGAGCAAATGAGTTCAATTTTACTTGTTTGTAGCTTTGGCGCAATGCATCGCGGTTTGTTTCACAAGCCCCTAGTCACTGTTCGCCTATCTGAAAACAAACCGGGTTCAGTGGGTTGGATGTAATTTGAGGTGAAGACTTTGTGCACCTCAACCACACATCGGATCAAAAAAAGTCATAATTGCAATTTGTCTCGAAGGGTACATCCAGTGATACCACACTCGACTCACCACACAACCTCGAGCGTGGGTGGCGGGAGGCATCTCCGAAATCTCCAATGAGACGCCCAGTTTTTATAGGAAATTAAGATTCTACGGCAAAATCTACATGCGTTTCGCCTGAAGCATTTTCTTCGTTTCGCCACAGGTGGCCCTGTAATCGGAGGGATAGAAAAAAAAAATGGTTCAAATGGCTGTGAGCACTATGGGACTTAGCATCTGAGGTCATCAGTCCCCTAGAACTTAGAACTACTTAAGCCTAACTAACCTAAGGACATCACACACATCCATGCCCGAGGCAGGATTCGAACCTGCGACCGTAGCGGTCGCGCGGTTCCAGACTGAAGCGCCTAGAACCGCTCGGCCACACTGGCCGGCGGAGGGATAGAAATGGGCACACAATCCTAATGTACGACATGCTTCTCAACGGCCTTTGATTATCTAGAAGGACGTGGAACCACCTCCGCCATGCTGCGAGGGTAGGACAGGTCAGTATTTCATAACTTCTAATTGGAAACCCCATTCGCAACGTTGTATTCCTTCGACTTTTTGAACAGGAGACTACGTGACGCGCCATCGTGACTATGCAGCGAACTACGACGTATCATAACAGACAGTACCCTGCGACCGCAGTTCACTTACAGTGCAGACGTACAACAGAGAGGGGATCTAAACATTGCATTACTTGAGCAGCGTTTATCTCCCACAAACCTATATATCATTTGGACAATAGACGCTCAAGTGGAGGATGAATGTTGCAACCACAGAAGAAAAATTGAAATGCTCCTGATTTACGGAGAATGGAGGAGAAATGTATAGGCTACTGTTGCCTTATATGCCGAGCGTTTTCCAAAGAAAGCTCGCTCTCACTCTTTCTTTTAGAATGCTGTAAACGCCTGTATGTCTGAGGCAGCGTATAAGGGCCCGGCAATTACACTTCGATTCCGGCATGTCTGTAGGTAGTATAGTCACAATGCTGCATCTTCATAAATGTCATCCATACCACGTGTCACTGCAACAATAACTTCATGGCTTCGTTTACCATAACTGGATAATGTTCTGTGAATGGGCACATCAACAAATGTGAACGACCCCCACGTTCTTGGCCAAGGCACTATTTCCCGACGAGCCTAGACTCACAAACCATGGTAGCGTTAAACCTGCCTAACATGCATCACTGGAGTGTAGACAATCCCCAATGGTTGCGGCAAGTTGACAATCAACATCCTTGGTCGGCTAACGTATGGTGTGGCATCATGGGGAACAAACTCATTGGTCCGTATTTTATCGACGGCACGTTGAATGGACGACAATATCGAACGTTTTTGGAACAGGAACTATCGTTACTACTGCAGGTTGTTGCCCTGGACGTTGGACAAGGTATGTGGTTTCAGAGCGACGGCTGCCCAGCAGATTACACAATTGAAGCATGGGAGGAATTAGACCGTGTTTACACTGGTCGGTGGCTCGGCACAGATGGACCTATTAATATGTCCCCTAAGTCGCCGGATTTGGCGTCGCCGGATTTCTTTCTCTGGGTTTATTAAAAAGGTATGGTACACCGGCAAGTGCCAATAGGCCGTGACGACATGACTGACAGCATCAGAAACGCCTGTGCTGTCGTTCCCGCAGATATAATTCTGTCCCATGAAAAGTGGGCCACTAAGTGTACTGATGTTGGCGGTACTACGTCTGAACACCTACTCTAATTGGAAAAGCAGAGTAGCGTTCTCCTCGAGCCATGGCCACAGTGGCGCGCCGAGTAATCCCCTGTTCGATATATCGAAGGAATACAACTTTACGAATGGGGTTTGCTATTGGAAGTTATGAAATACTAGCCTGTCCTATCCTTGCAGCATGGAGGTGGAGACCCACGAGCCATTGGATAATCATTGTTCACTGAGTAGCATGTCGTTATTTACATGGTGTACCCATTTCCATTTCTCCGTTTACAGCGCCATTTATAGCGAAACGAGGGAAATGTTTCAGACAAAACGTATATTCTGCCGTAGAATCTTAATCTGCAATAAAAACCGTGGTTTCCCATTGAAGATTTCAAATTTGCCCCCCAATTTGCATCGCTGGATGTCCTCCTCCGAGACAAATTGTAATTATAACATTTTTTGATACGATGTCTAGTTTTCGAGAGAGTTCAGTGTCTTCAGTTAAAATGAACACCCTATAAGAGCAGGCTGCTTCTTGCTGGTTTCCCGCGCCCTGGTGTGACGTTCAGTGGTTGGACTCACGTGATAGCGACGCCCAGGACATCACCAAACCAATCCTTCCTGGTGACTCCCCGGTAGTATTTGATGGACTGCACCGTGTCGCGCACCGGCCTTGGGCCCTCATTGCGGTACACCTGAAACAGGAAACCTGTAGGCTGTTCATCGTCTGCCAATAAACTAGACTGGTGAGTGCATCAATCGCTTACCGTATTGAAATAAAAAAGCTTTAGTTTAGTCTGTTTTATTTTTAGATAGTCAGTCGGTTTAATATTCCATGGATCACTTCCACGATAAATCCTAATACCTACAACGAGTTATTTTATATTCACGTCATAAACTATTTTTTAAACATCACAAATTATTTTGGACATATGGCTACAAGATTATCACATATGTGTGTCTTTTGTAAGGCGAAGAGGTGTGAGGTAGTAATTCCTACCCGCCACTTTTTACACAAACAGCAATAGAAGTTCTTGTACGGAGTAGAAGGAATTGTAAAGAAAAAATTTTTCAATTTATTTTCTAGTTTTACTTAGTTGTGTTTGTCAGACATATTATATCAGTCAGCAAGTGTCAAAAATTTTTGGTTGCAATATTGTGCATTCCTTTTTGTGCTAAAGACGACGTTAATGTGCTGTAATGAAAGTCATTTATTCTTCTAGTCAGTTAATAAAAACAGATCGCACATTATCTTATTTATTATAATGACCAGTTTTGGCACGTTTCATCGGTCATCGTAATGTTATGAGCGCTGTAAAGATATGAAAGTGTTTGTTAATTTGGGAAGTCAGCTGTCATAACAAGAGATGAGAAATACAGTAGTATGAGATTTGGCTGGAGCTTTACACAATGTAGACGAAAGGTCAGAAATACTACAGCGCGGTGTTTATCAACTGGCTGGAGCTGACAGTGTGCTGCGTGTGATCAGAACATTAACTGCTGCTATTTGCTATTCCCCCACGGGTTAAATACTGTACGAAGGCCGGCGTATTTGCTGCATTACGTCATCTACAGCCAGTAGAAACTTATCTTACGTAAAATGAATTATAATTTTGAATAAAATGTGAAAGCAGTAGGAAAATTGTATGTATAGCGTTACGTAAAAACAAACTGATAAAACTGATAATACAATTGTTTAATAATCTTCTTATAAATTTATGAAAGATTTTAAAATGAACGCCAGATGATGACGACTTTTGATACTTCTAGCGTCGCCGTGTGCATGGAAATATTAACACAACGACAAATCGTAGCCAAAAATTATGCTGTAATACGCCATTGGCTTGAAGACTCTTTAAACGGCCGCGGATGATCAAAAATGAAGGTAGAGGACGCTGTTACCATGGAGACGTCTTTCAGATGGCCGTTAATAGTTAAATATGTATTTATTGGACCCTGTTGCCGTGATGATGTTGTGGTTGCAACAGCCGTTAGCTGCTGAAGACGTATGTAAGAAAGGAAGTGAGTACTATGATGAACTCCTGACATGTGTTCCTTAAAACGCGTTTTAAAGTTATGTCCGGTGTCTCCAATATATACTCTTTCGAAATCACTACTTGTCAATTCATACACCATGAGCGAGAATAACGGTCAACATCATTTCCAGTCGAATGCTTTAATTTATTTAGAAGGGTATTGATGGCTGGAACGGCAATGAAGATGTCAGTATTTCTAAAAAGTCTGTTGATTTTATGGGATACTGTTTCCATGTAAATGATTTTAGAAAATGTTTGTTCTGGCAGCAATTTAGGGTTTTTTGGATGTACTTTTTAATATAGAACAACTACAATATTTGAATCATAGTCATTAGCAATAGCGATTTGCTTCAGAATCTCTATTTTTTTCAGCTGATCAAGTGTAAGTGGAAATCTCAACATTCTGTTGAGCATGGTTAGAAAAAAGACTTTTTGTGTCTTATTGGGTGGCAAGAACTGGCATAAATGATGATGTCAGTCAGTGCTGGTTTTCTCAAAATAGCATGAAAATGTTTAACGTTATTTTTAAAGGTAGCCAAATCCAGATAATTTATGGTTACTCATTTTCATGTTCGATTGTGAAAGAATTAGGTGTACATAATTCAAAGCAGTGGTCAAATTATTTAACTTCCCTTTAGACTCATTACATAATAAAAGTGTGTCATCTATGTAGCATTTGTAGTACATACTTTTCCTGAAAATTTGCCAATTATCTCTAAACAGATCATCAAGAACAGGTTGCTGTTATTTCCTTACCAAGTTGTTAAAATTATAAATCCCTTACCTAATCAGGTTTTGACAGATCTTAAAATATTTAAAGAAGTTAGAACAAAAATAATGAAATTAAATTCCTAAATTGGCTTCAACAAGTATTGTTTAGAGTTGATGACCATAAATGAATATGCAGCAGTGAATATTGATATTAATTTCCGCGTTAGCTCCTTTGTACAACGAAACAGCAGCATCTTATGGATGAAATACGAAATTAGGGATGCCAAAAAAAGGTGCTTTGAACCATATGATGTAATATTTACATTTCTGTCTCAGTAATCGAATGGCCTCCTTGTACTTTTATATACTACTTATAACAGTTGAAAAAATAACTTACATATGATAATCTATTAATGAGAAACACACAAACAAAATTAACAGTCTCTCAATCATCAACCAGAAGTTCCATTTGACCCATCCCACAGACACATCAATTTTACCTGCGAGTGGTAATGGATATCCAGTTTTCGTCTTCTGATCTGATATTACTCAATAAGGGACTAAAATATAATTTACTCCCACCTTAAATTATTCAAATGTAGAATATTTTATTACTGGTGTCAGAGTCGCCACTAAATGTACAAAATTAAATAAACATGACACATGCAAAACTGCTTTTAAAAGCAAAGACATAACAGATAAAATAGGAACTGAAATCCAAAATTAAAAATCTTCAAGAAATAAAGTTATTCAAAGAGATTAATAAGGAACTTGAATCACATCATTCCATAATTACAAAAACAGATGGAGGTAATACTCTGTTTATTATTAAACAAGAAGACTACATTTCTAACACAACTAGTTTCTCCAATGAAAACGAGATGTAGTTAAAGATCCAATTATTAAGTTTCATTCCAGAATGAGAAAATTAATTGATGACAATAATTTTTTATTTTCACTGAAAGATTAACTACAATTAAAAAATATTAACTCACAATTGCCTAAAATTATGTCGCAAACTAAATTACACAAGACTGACCATCACAGCTTCCTAGAGCTAATAATGTTAATTGCCCTTCACATGCCCTCAACAAATAACTAAACTAATTTTTTTCGAAAAATACATCTTTGAAAATAACTTCTACATCAAAAATAGTTATCATTACTTTATGATGTAACTATTGGACCAGGAGCTAGAATTTCTTCACTAGACATCAAGAACCTATAACAAATATTCCATACTTGAAACTACTAATATTTTTAAAATCAATTTGCTGAAACAGAAAATTATAAACTGTGAAGAAATTATGGAATTCATTGAACTCATTGAAGCTACATTAAGCTTTACCAATTTTCTTTCGAGTACAACACCTATACACAGAATGATAGCCTAGCAATAGGAAATTTCCTTGCCAGTACCATTGCCGATTTTTTTATAAATCACATACAAAGGGCATTTTTTACACATAACCCACAAATTTTCAGGAAAATTACCCCCTACAAACACTACATAAATGACATTCCTTTATTATGTAATGGATCTAAAGAATAGTTAAGGAAATTAACCACTGCTTTTAATGATGTACTTTCAAATCTAACTCTCACAATCGAACTTGAACATCAAGGAATTTTTTGGTCTTGACTATCTCTAATAATAATGGTAAACACTTTTTGCTACTTGTGATTGCAGGCTTTATTGACGTATTTATTATTTCCTCACCATGCATTACACTTATCATTGAGGGTGAGACCATTTCCAAAAAAACAGTCTTTGATAGTTTTAAGAACATTGTTTACCAATTCTTCATTTGCTGTATGTATTATTGGATTGATTACAACACTGGTGTCATCTGGAAAAAGAACCAATTCTGTTCATCGTATATTAGGCCTGTATATTAGGTGCAAAATCGTTTATATATGTGAGGAACGATAATGGAACTAAGACTGATCCTTGAGGAATCCCCTATAAGCTCTTCCACCAATCAGAAGTACTGTAATTCACAAATTAAAATGCCTTAGATAGGTCACAGAACAAACCAATGGTGCCATTTTGTTATTTAATACTTGCAAAATTTGGTGAATGAATATGTAAATGTCTTTCTCAGCAGAGTAACCTTTAAATTGTGATTTACTGGGGATTTTATTGTTGCTTAGGTGAGGTACTATTCTGGAATAGATTATCTTCTCTGAAATTTTAGAAAACATGTCAGCAGTGAAACAGGTCTGTAGTTATTGACATCTCTCTTCTCACCTTTCTTATAGAGTGGTTTACCATTGGGATATTTCAATATCTCTGGAAAGCTGCTTTGAGTTAATGATATATTACATATTTCAGGTAAGACAGGGCTTATTATTTAGGGACAAATATTTAGTGCTCTATTGGAAACGCCACAAACTCCAGATGAGATTTTACTTTTGAGAGAGTACATAATTTTCTTAATGTTGAAGGAGAAATTGGTGAGACATTCATTTCATACTCTTCATTTTTCTCTTGAATTGTTCGTCCCTAGATTTTCTACAACATTTAACAGTGATTGTTAAATATTTTTACTACCAGTCATTCACAATTTATAACCATTCCATCCAAATCAGTTCTGACATTATCTTGTTTTGTGGCTGGTCATCCTGTCTCTTGTTTCACTACATTCCATATAGTCATAAGTCTTTTATCTGAATTACTGATTTCTGGCAAAATGTGCATTTTTCTTAACTGTTAATGACTTTTCCTAGTAATTTTGAGTAGTTTTTGAAGTGTGCAACTATTGCTGGATCTCTAATTGTTCTTGTAACAGATATATTTCCTTTTTCGCTTCGGGATACTTTAATCCCTTTAATTATCGATTGTTAGTTAACTTGGCTATTTAATGTCCTTTCTGTTTTGCTTACACAGAAAGCTATTTTCAACAATGATGTGGTTTTATCATGGAACAGATTTAAGTTTATATCACCATTTGGTTTATTATAATTTCATCCCATATCATTTCTTATAAGCTATTCTTAAAGACATTTGTTCTGGTGTCATTGATTACTCTAATCGAGTTTCACTGAGGAGTATCAGTACTGTAAGGCACTATGTTGTTTGTCCCAAATAACTGTGCATGATGATCAGAGAGAACATTTGTTACTGGGCATACAGATATTTTATTGCTTTGAGTATCATCAAAGGAAACATTATCAATTAGCGTCTTACTGCCTTTGTCCACCTGTGTTGCACAGTTAAGTACCAAGATCAAATCGTAGGATCCACATCATTTTCCCTTTCAAAATCCTTTAGAAAATACCCACAGACTATTGACTGCTTGCTCCTGTCTGATAGAGAGCACAATATGGAATCTAAATTCCTCACAAACAGTTCCAAATTTCCCAGTGGGGTTCTGTATACAGTTACAACTGCAAGTGAAAAATTTTTCACTACTAATTTCCAAGCAAGTACATACTTTTCTCTACTGATCGGTACAAAGTCTATTTGTCTGCAGTTTTGAACTTCTGTTCTGTCTTAGTATGTGTAACAACTCCTCCTTTTCACATATTTGTTCCAGTAGCTATGTATCACAAGCTCACTGTAGAAAATATCTTTGTTCTGTATTTTCCTAAATGGCTACACATGTAAAGTACAAGGGGCCCCATTTTTTGCTATACCCTCTTCGATTTTTTTCACTTTTATAGCGTTCAAAGGACAGTGCTTGTAACTGATTCAGACGCAGGTCTCAAAGATTCGAAATAATCACCGTTTAATACTACTAGACTTCCAAGCACTTTAAGGAAAAAACATTCCAAGCTATTCAGAAAGTCACACGTGGCTGACTGGGTAGCCGTAAAGACTTGTTACTGTAAAGTCAGTGGTTTGAATCTCACTAGTAATGTTTTGTTTTTACTTTTATTTAAATTCCATCTTTATTAAGGAATGAAATATTAACTGACAAATATGAAATCACAGCTTTTTAATAAAAATAAAATCTTTAAATTTCTAATTACTTATCACATAAAAATGTGAATATGCACATAACATTAAAATTTATTGTAAAAACATCGAATAGAAATAAAAAACTTCTGGGTCTTCCTCTGTTCCACAAGTACAGAACGGCGTTTCTACCATGTGATGACTGTGAAGATGTTTACTTAAACATCTATGGTCAAATCTGAGTTTGGCTATTAAGAAGGCAAAGTGCCTAGGCAATACCTTTCTATGAGATTTTGTGGAATAGAGGACAAGCAGGTGAATTGCTGTGTACTTCTTGCTTTTGTGCCTTATACTTAGCAGCACTCGGAAAATTTCAATGGCAATTGTTTCGAGTTTTTTGGAAATGGTGTCATACTGTTTTGGGATATTGACGTAAGGTACAGATCTTCTGTAAGTATGAATAAAACCTAAAAGAGCGTCTCTGAAGTATCCCTTGGTGTCAGAAGTCAATCACTCTGGTTACGAGGCAAGTCCTATCTGTGGGGCTGGGTCTTGACGGGGTACTTTCTGTCTTTCACAGGTACTACTCGTTCTGATGGGTCTCACTTTCAACATTGTGAATTCTCGATTTCCAGTGAGACGTCGCTCTCGATTATGAACAGTAGATAATGGAGTCAGATCATTACTTGCTATGGAGTGGATAAGAATCACCATGGTTTTCCTATGGGGACTTCATGTTGTTGGCTCAAGAGTGGGATCACACAAGAATTGTTCTGTTCTTCAAATTGGAGGGGAAACTCTAAGTTAGTATTACATTGAATTTCTGTATCATTTTATTGTGTATATTTTGTACTGTATTTATACTTTTAAAATATGTAGCCAAACTCAGTTTGCTTTATATTACAAACTCATTTGATTCCTCTTCTTCTCATATAACACTAAGAAACGTAAGTGGGCAAAACCTTCACGTTCCCTAATAGCATCCACAAATGAATTGTTTCATCGCTGTGAGGGCGACAATTGCAAAACTCTGCCTGAAGGACACAAGAATCGTATTGGTTATAAATTTCGTTGTTAAACTTGAAGTAATTTTGGTATAATATTAGATTTAGTAGTTCAGTAATGTGTAGTTTTCTTTATGGTAATAAGTTGTTTTCTATTATATCATTTTCTCCTTGTATGGGAATGTTGGTGTACAGATTTGTGATATCGAAGGATATGAATTTTCCTTGTTCTGTGATGTAGATGTTTTTAATGGTGTTTGCTAATTGTCGAATTTTTCATTCTAAACTGTTGCTGGTATGTCTAATACTGTGTACATAGATGATTCTCTTTTTTGCTAATTTTGTTTGTTGGGCTGTCTATGTACTTCACTGTTGGGTTAATTGGGATTTGAGTTTTGTGGCTCTTTCACTGTTGATAAAATTTAGGTGTCTGTGGGTTCATTAGCATATATTTCACTCAAAATTGTGTTACAGCTTTTTACTACTGTTTTGGTCAATGCTGCAGATTTGTTGGTGGGGTTACGCTTAATTTTGGTGATGATATTTACTTTGAAGAAACCATGCATCATATTTGTGTAGTCATTTTCATACATTGGGACTAAACTATTCCCTTTGTCTGCTTTCAATGCTAATGCATTTCTTGAGATAAGCTTTTAGTTTATGTTATTTAGTGTAGCGTGTTCTAATTTTATTTGGTGATTATATTTGGTATGAGTTAATGCATTTTAAATAATATTCTGTACAAGAACGGTTGACTGAACACTGGATAGACATGTGTCTAATAGGATAAGGGAGACTGCTCATTGCATACAGCTCCGCAAACAAATTTCTAAATAAATTGCCACTATTACATAACTAGAGTAAAACATAGCTTGTAAAATACGAGAGTAACAAGGAAAACACTAAATTAATGGCATTTAGCTGTTAAAATGGCCAAGCCTGAATCTCCAACTACTACCGCATCAGGATACCATTGAAAGGCCTCTTACAAAACATGCAGAAATTCTGGTCTAATGAAAAGGCTATCAGTGGCATCAGAGTTAGTGTGCAGATACTCATGATGACACAGAAACTGAAATTCAGTGTTCCAAAAGAAAAAAAGTAAGGCTGAAGCCCTGAAATGCTGAATCCGTGAATTTTACAAAATAAAATCCAGTAGTACTGCCTCAATTTAATTCTCGCGCCCACACAAAGATTGGAGATATACTTATTGGTATCAGAGCTGTTGAGAAACCGCTGGAAGCGCTAAAGGTGAAAGAATCTCCAGGCTTCCTTTCTGTCGTATACAATTCATAAACTGATAAATGGCAACACAGTTGGCCCCTTTTTTAACCGTAATTTTTCGTAGGTCTCAAGAACAAAAATTGCATCCAGCAGTTTGCAGGAAAACAAAGGTCACACCCATCTACAAGAAGGGTAGAAATGATCCATATATCTTTCATACTTTTTTTTCGTACAATCTGAAAATATTCTATGGTTAAATGTAATGAGGTGTTTCGAAGTGAATGACCTCCTTCATACCAACCAGCATGAATTCCGAAACAATCGAACACGTGAAAAGCCTTAGCCAATGACATTCGGGAAGATGCAAATTTCTTGATATCCGAAGTGCGTTTGCATAAGCCCATAACAATACTTGTTAATAAAAGTGCTATTATATGGGGAATCAAACGAATTTTGTGCCTGCATGAAGGATTATTGTGAGAGAGAACGCAGCTTGGAGAGTGACCTATAGAAACAGAAAAGTGCAGTCATACTCAAGGAATATGTTATGGGACCTTTATTGTCCATGTTTAGGACATGGCAGACAATATTCTTCTTTATAATTTCATGAAGCTGTATCTAGTCAGGAATCTAAACTGCAAACCCATACGCAACGTTCCCTTGGGGACCGCGAAGACAAGGTTACACTAATTACAGGACACCCAGAGCCGTCTAAGCCATCAGTCTTCTCGTGCGCCATACGCAAATGGAGTGGAAAGAATCTATGACAGTACAAAATATTCTGTGCCATGTACTTCACAGTGTTCTACAGGGGACAGATTTATACATTGATGTAGACTGCCCTCTAGCGAGATGGACATGGCATTATTAAGGCGACTTTACAGAAGGCGGAATTGATGGATGAGTACCTTTCACATCAAGTTACTCGCTTACTTCTATGTAGTTAAAATATGTCCAGGGAGATAAGTACAGCTTGCAGCACCACTTTCAGCCAACGATGTACTTTCAGTGACTTGCTGACAATGATGTATGCCTGCTTGTCGTTGTTTCGTCGCGTTCATTTGATGCAGTTATCTATTCCTGCTCCTCTTTATTTCATCTTACCTACTACTCTCCACTTAGCAACGTTTCTTCCCAATATTCTCACATCTAGGCCTTTTCGGTTCATTTCTGGGATGGTTCAAAAATGGCTCTGAGCACTATGGGACTTAACATCTGAGGTCAGCAGTCCCATAGAACTTAGAAGTACTTAAACCTAACTAACCTAAGGACATCACAAACGTCCATGCCCGAGGCAGGATTCGAACCCGTGACGTAGCGGTCGCGCGGTTCCAGACTGAAGCGCATAGAACCGCTTGGCCACACCGGCCGGCTTTTCTGGGATGTATGAGTACTTTCTCGCATATCTCTCTGGCATGAACGTTCTCTATGTACCTGCTGCGTATCTTCTTTATCTCTCTGCGATGAACCTTCTGTATGTCTCTGATGTGTATGTTTTATGTTTTTCTGGCGCATACCTTCTCTACATCTCTGTTTATTTACCTCTGACTGTCCCTGGTATGTATTTTCTCGATGTCTGTGAGATGTACCTTTCCCGCCTCTCTCGTGCGTATCTCTGCTATGTACCTTCTGTATCTCTCTGGAATGAACCTTCCCTGCGTCTTTGCTATGTACTTTCATATTTCGATGGAATGTACGGTCTCTACAATTCTGTTTATATCTGGTGTGTATCTAGTACGTACTTCCTCCATGTTCGTTGTGTGTACCTTCTGAACATTTCTTACGCGTACCTTCTCTATACAGGAAGATCAGAAACAGTCTGAAAAGTTTGTAAGGGTGTTGCAGGGTGGGTTGGACTAAGAAATAATTGTTAAGAAAAAAATTTGATATGTTGCTCCGTTTCCGAGTTAATTAGCACTGAATTTATCCTATCAAGCCGTTGCGTGCGCTAATTCGAGCTGTCTGCCAGACACTGTTAGTGTCAATTGTTCCCATAGCGTAGATCGGAGCGCACGAGACTGCTTAGTCTTTGGGTCGGGTTCAATCCTCACCACCGTCCTATGCCCAATTTTTGTATCGCCCTCTTGCTCGGCTTTAGGAAATCAAACGAAAGACACGTTGACGAGATCGTCCTTGGCGGGATGATTGAATTTGCGTGCGCAATAGCCGGATTGGCTAACTTCAGTGCTAATTAACTAGGAAACAGCACACGTATCGAATTTTTTTCAAAACAGTTATTTCTCAGTACAACCCAACGTGCAACAACTGTGCAAAATTTTCAGACTGTTTCTGACCACCCCGCATATCTCACATGTACCTTCTCTATATCTCTTGTATATACCCTCCCCGCGTCTCTCGTATGTATCTGGTATATTTCGATGCTACGCATCCTCTCTACATCTCTGGTACGAACCTTCTCTTCGTCGTTGGCGTTGAAGCAGAAGACCATCGGTGGCCTCCCTGGGAGGCCCACCAGCTTGGCGATGTCCCCGTACTGCTGGTGCATTTGGAACATCATCTCGGCCATGTCCGTCGTCTTGTAGTCTCCTGCAAGTAAACGAGCAATTCCGGAAATCTAAAATTTTTGAGTATGCTTTACAATTCCGACTGGCTAATCTAAGATGAAGGTAAGCAACGTATATAGGGAGCGTCTTATAAGACGTAACACTCTTTTCATTTGGTGAATGATTTAAAATATCATAAAAAAGATTTTCGGGAAAACAGTAGTACGCCCTATTGCAAGTAACTTTGTTATAGGTATAATGTTATTAACCGTTATATTAACCGAGATACTGGAACCAGTGCGAAAATTTTCAATGAAACGGTATATTCTTTAACGACATTCGAAAACCCTTGAGAAGACGAATATAGTGATATTACGCTTGCTATGCTGGCGTCGAAATAATTCAAAAAAGTGTCTAAGACAAGTGTTAAAATTCGGAGGCAAGGCAGCCAGATTCCGCTATGCAGACTAAAGAGCGGTGTAGTTTTCTACTGGCACGTAATAACGGCGGAGCCTAGCATAATAACCCGCACTGGTGGTCTTCACACCACAACAGAGGATTCTTGCCGCTCGATATCAGGACGTTTCTCAGATTACTTTGCTAATTATCTCGAAGCCAAAATTAACAACTGTCGTGTTATTGTGCTTGTATTTCTGTGAGCTTTGGAATGCTGCTATAAGAATACAGTGCTCCATGTAAGCCTGTGCTTAGGAAAATATCTGTATAAAGTTACGTACCAATCGGACCTCTCGCATCCGTACGGCTTAAATTTACATAAACTGACGGTATTTTGACTATTTATAACGTCAACCACCTTTGAGGTATAAATACATTTAAACTAATTTTATTTATTTAAAGTTTACATTTAGAAACACAATTTTTATACTTTTATTGGTGAATTCTTAAGGAAATACAGTTTATTCTCACTCTACATCAAGTGTTCTTATAGTATAATTCTCATAGCAAATTTGCGTAGAGTCCACAGAAAATAGCAGAATGTTTTGAGCATACACGTTTGGTGCACTTATGCGTGTAATATGATGTTTTCTATCTTTCTTCGCTACACAATATGCCCATTTTCTCCTTTTCTTAGCTAGATCTTACGCTGCCCTTCCAAGATCCGGTGCTACTAATGAATTCCTTGACTTCTTACCTCTGCTAGTTGCTTTCACAAATTGACGACGAAAGTACGACGGCCCATTTTTTTTATTGATAGTCAGTTTCATTCAAATTACGTGTGTATTCGTTACACGTACGTCGACGACGTTCAAGAGAACCACCAACGGACAGCACCTTGTTTTTCTCTTCATACTGTAGCATCGCATCTTCTGGTCCACGGTGTCAAAGCCCCGTTTTGTGGTACTGTATGTCATTATAACTTCAGGCTTCTTTTATTCTGATGCAGATACTGTTGCCTGGTCATGAAGAGAGCTGATAACGGCAACAACTTTGTTTTTTTGTAAGTCTGAAAGCTTTCGTGGCCCTTGTCACTGAAGTTAAAATCTTCTGGTTATTAGGCCGCGTCATGTTTCTTAGGGACGTAAGAGGCTTTCATCGAACCTGTTTGAAAACAAAATAATGTGAAGTATACCTGACGTCCTTTAGGTGTAGTAAAATCAGCAGGCAGTTAACCTTTTTTCCGGATAGTACCTATCAGATCTTTCGGCAACAAATAATGAACTAAATCGAGATCCGTAAAAGAAATTAAGTCCATAATTTTCAACTTCAGTCACCAGGATTTTCACAACATCCTCTCCAAGATGCAAGGCTCTGGTTTCTTCCTCTTTCCTCACCTTCAGCTTCCAGCAACAGCTTGTTACACTGTCATAAATTGACCAGAACTTTATTCCGAATCTACCAGATTCAGATGGCATGTTTGTCGAAATGGACTGCGACCTGGAAATGTGACCAACTGTTCATGGACAAGTACCATCCTGGAATGTGAACATCCTTCAGGGTACTTTCCCACATCTCAAAAACTTCTGTGATTGGTCTGTTGACCTATGATCACATCGCGCAGCTGCGTTGTCAGAGCACATCACCCTCAGAATAGCATGTAAGCGGTTGAAAGACATAACTTCATTGTGCAGCGGTCGGCCGTTCTCAACATTCCAAAGCTGATTTATGTCTTCACTTCTAGACTCGCAAACGTCAGTCAGAACCAGAACACCAAGAAACTTTTCATGTTACAGAAATCTATATTCATCCAGTCCTTGCAAACGATTCAACCTTCCTTGTTGGTCCACTTTCTCAATAAGGGGTACACGAAAGAACAACATGAAACAAGACTCTTCTTTATCTTAGATCCTAATCGAATATATTGTAAGTCCCTAGTCTTCTTTCAATACATTAAATTCGGTCTGTCTACCAAAAATTCCAGCCTGAGGGGCTGTAGCCATATTTCGTTACCATTACATGAAAACAATAAGTCACATTCAGCAGAATTTGCTTTAAACTGTTCTTCTCCTTTGTCGTAATGGGATTCTTCGTGGTCATCATCACCTTCGCCTTGTTCTGAGCTTTCAGCGACCTTTGCGTCGTTATCATCATCATTGAAAATTTCAAATCCAATAGGTGGGTCTTCAGACTCAGCGAACTGCTCAATCAGTTCCCCTACCTCCTCATCTGATAGTCCCTTTCTCCGTAATATTTTCAGTTTGTACAATAGACAACTGTTACGAAACAGTGCACCACAATAAGCATATGCTTGTTACGAGAAGAACTGTTGAACACTGAAAAAAGACCAAAGTGAATCAACAATAACAAGTGATTTATCAGGCTTGCGCAGACAATCATCTAATTGTTCAGAAACTGCTTCCAACCGCACGGGTTCGCGATGTCCATATAGGAAGAAACGTGAACCAACACACAACACAAAGCCATATGTTCATCTTTATAATGTGTGTGCATGTGTGCTTGTGAGTATTTGTTTCACGTGTGGACTGTACACGACCATACCGTCTGCAGTTGAGAAGGCTGTGTGAAACAACTATTCACCTTCGAGAGAGGTGCGCATTGTGACATAGTCAAGCCCAGAACAGTGTGTGCCGTTCTAGAAAACATGATCCTGAATTGCAAGTACATCCACATTGTAACTGTGACTGACTTGATGAGGTTTAAATATCATACATATTTTAAGTCGCCTCACCTCTTCGGTGTTTTAACGCTTCCAAAATAATATTGGTCAATTTCGCTACCTGTTTCTACACATCAACAGCTGCTAGAACAGTAATAAACCAGTAAACCTCTTATTCTTTAAGCAATCGAACTCCCATGTATGAAACAGCTCTTTACAAGTGAGTTAATTTGTTAAATATTTCTCGTTAAGCATGTAAGAGAGAAAAAAAATCTGGAAAAGGCCTGAAATAATGTTTGAAATTTGTTGGTGGTCGCTAAGTGCTCACATTGTCAAACACTGGATGCGTATGATGTGTGTGATTTGTGCTCCGTTTTAAGCAAAAGCTGGTTTTTCCAGCATCTAATTGATTATGGTGTCATATCTCCTGAACCTGTCCGTAGCTAGGAAGAGGAGGTATTCAGACAGTTCTACTTTGCATACATGCAATAGATACAACCAACTGTCAGAGTTGAGTGGAGAGGAGCCTCGTGTAGCCGTAGATGTAGGTAACTTGCAGCAGTCCTCAGCAATTAGGAGGCCTAGGTTAGTTGCAAAGTCTAGCAGAAAGAAGGTTCTGCTGCTAGGTAGTTCCCACGGT
Source organism: Schistocerca americana (assembly GCF_021461395.2). NCBI lineage: Eukaryota > Metazoa > Arthropoda > Insecta > Orthoptera > Acrididae > Schistocerca > Schistocerca americana. The sequence continues at coordinate 621,893,047 of NC_060122.1, forward strand.
AGAGGTGTGGGCCAGCAGTTGCAGGAAGTGTTGGGGAGTGAGTACCAGGTCACCAGCATTGTGAAGCCCAGTAAAGGATGTGTGCAACATTGACTCGTTTTGAAGTAGTGCAGTACATGACCTCAGTTCATGGCTTGTAGAAAATAAACTATCGTTAAATCACGGTAAGACTATAACACACAATTCAACAAAACCTGACGTTTTAATCTCACAGAACGGGCATATGATTAGTGAAACTGAACAGTTCAAATTCCTAGGTGTTCAGATAGATAGTAAGCTGTCGTGGAAAGCCCACGTTCAGGATCTTGTTCAAAGACTTAATACTGCCATTTTCAGTATTCGAACGGTATCAAAAGTGAGTGATACTTCGACACGTAAATTAGTCTACTTTGCTTATTTTCATTCACTTACGTCGTATGGTATTATGTTTTGGGGTAACTCTTCCCATTCTAGAAGGATATTTTTGGCTCAGAAACGGGCGGTTCGGGCAATAAGTGGCGTGAGTTCACGAACCTCTTGTCGACCTCTGTTCACGAGTCTGGGTATTTTGACATTGGCCTCTCAATATGTATATTCCTTATTGTCGTTTCTTGTTACCAATATCAGTTTATTTCCAAGAATAAGCAGCTTTCACTCCCTTAATACTCGGCAGAAATCAAACCTCCATTTGGATCAGACTTCCTTAACTCTTGTGCATAAATGTGTGCAGTGTACTGCTGCATCCATTTTCAATAAGTTGTCAGTCGAATTCAAAAATCTTAGCAGTAATCCACGCGCTTTCAAATCGAAAATGAAGAGTTTCCTCATGGGTCACTCCTTCTATTCTGTCGAGAAGTTCCTTGAAAAATTAAGCTGATTCTCATTGTATTGCTGATAGCGTTTGCTTAAACTTATGGACTGACTTTTTTTCAGGTTCATGAACATTTATTTTTATCTGTTATTACTTTTATGTTGTAAGTTCATGTACTGACACGTTCCATGACCTTGGAGATTTGCTCCTCAATTTGGTCCTACGGAACTTGACATGTAAATAAATAAATAAAAACAATGGTACAATTTCACAGAATCATTCAGAGCTATGTGCAGACACTGTCTGCAAACTGTGTTGCGAATACGGGTAGCAGTAAAGAAGAATGAAATTAAAACGTCATGTCTGATGCTGCAGTTTTATTGCATGAGACCCGAAAATGCAGTGTAAACTGTTTTCCTGTGTCATCATAGTCTTTCATGGTAGCATGCTTTAAACAAAATTTTCTCGGTTTTACCTGCCCCGCCACTTTGAATAACACACTCGAGCTTTCCGTAGCTGTCTCTGCCATCGTCATCAAGAGTTAAAACCACCGACTTGCTGGAGTTGGTACGATGTCCTGCTTATAAAGAGTGGTCAAAAAAATGTTCAATTGTGTGTGAACTCCTAAGGGACCAAACTGCTGACATCATAGGTCCCTAGACTTACACACTACTTGAACTAACTTACGCTAAGAACAGCACACACACACCCATGCCCCAAGGAGGACTCGAACCTCCAGCGGACAGGGCCGCGCAATCCGTGCCATGGCGCCTCTAACCGTGCGGCCACACTGCGCGGTAAAGAGCGGTCAGAAAGAGTTTTAAAAAACTTACAAATACGTTTCCGAGTTATTTAGCGTTGAAGTTAACCAATCAGGTCGTTGTGTAAGCAAATTCAAGCACTTGCACGCGCTAAAATGGCGAGACATCTGTGAGCCCGTGAGTTACCGCTTGTTCAGATGTTCCTTACCAGCTAAAGTGTGAAGTTTTCGGACCTGATAAATTTAAGCTAGGTGAGCAAAAGCTGCGTTTGCTCGTATTGAGGAAACCAAACGAAGAACACGTTTGGTGACACCACTTGTGGCAGTCTAGTTGAGATTATGCGCAGAATACCTGACTGACTAACCTCAATGTTAGATAACTTCGTTTCTTTTTATTAAACATTATTTCTCAACATAGTCTCCATTGCAACACCGTTGCAAGCTTTTCAAACTGTTCCTGACCGCTCCGTGCAGATATAAAAGTAGCCGCTGGAACTTTCCAGAGAGGGCCGAAGTGACGGCACAGAGGAAAGTTGGCCTCCTCATTGCGTCTCCGTCCCGCCACCGGAACGAATGGCGTTATTTTCTGCCTGTTTTCTAGGCGGTGTTCAGCTCTTGCCGACTTTTCAAGTTCCCTTTGTTTAATGGTAGTGAATGCTCTGCACAACGTTGAGCAGCAGTGCGAACAGTTTGTCCCATGTAAATGCTGCCACTTTCACAGGGGACATCATACATGCCAATAACTTGGAGACCTACGTTGTCTTTAACAGGGCGTAACATTCAGGGTACAATTATTTAGCTACATGAAAAAAACGTCATAACTTCTCAACGGTTTGCTTTTGGGCGTTCAAACTGCACGGTTGGCCGCGGGGCACGATGGGAATTAGTATGCGCATGCATGGTTTGGTTAAGCGACGAAGTCCACATTAATTTGGATAGGTTCGTCAATAAGGAAAATTGGCGCTTTTGAGGGGACTGAGAATCCAGATTTCCCGACCGAAAAGTCTCTTCACTCTCAACGGGTGACTGTGTGATGTGCAACGCTCAGGTTTTGAAAGATAAATTCATCCCCATTATCCAAAGCGACCTAGATTTCACAAGTTGTGGTTCACGCAAGACGAAGCTCGACCTTACCGAAGCAAGGGAGTGTTTGATGTCCTGGAGGAGCACTTCGGGAACCGCATTCTAGCTCTGGGGTAGCCAGAGGGCACTAGAGTGGACCTCGATTGGCCACCACATTCTCCAGATCCGAACACATGTGACTCCTTTTTGTGGGACTACATTAAGGACAGGGTGTACAGGAATAACTCCAAAACCATTGCCGAGCTGAAAACAGATATTCCGGAGGTCATTGACAGTATTGATATTCTGACACTTCAGCAGGTCAGGCAGAATCTTGTTATTCGTCTGCGCCACATCATAACCAATGATGGCAGGCATATCGAATATGTCATAACCAACACCCGAGTATCTGTTACATGTTGGATAAAGTGAGTGCGCGCCATAGTTTGTAACTAATTTACGTTTTTTTCACATAGTTTAATAATTATCAACCTGTACCTCTTATCTTGGGGGCAGGTCGGAACACTGGTCTCAGTCCATGTGTCTTCAGTACACGTCATATCTTGCCAGCAGTTGCTTCATAGCATGGAAGGAATGCAGCCGGCTTGGCCACTTCCGCCAATTCAAGAGACGTCTTTCGTCGGTGGCACCTGAATGCTATCGCAGTTCTTCCCTTGCTGTAACCACTTTCCCTGAAAGTGCATTTGAAACGCTGAAATTCAGGCTCTAGGTGGTCGTCGTCAGAAACAATATTTTACCTGTGTGCTAACATTTTCAGGACCGCATTCTTGTGTACAGGGTGGTGAAAATTGTTGTTTAAGTACCGGTTAGTATGCATAGATTTCCTACCTTCCGCTCAACTAAAACATCCAACAACGGAACCTTGCAATGACTCTCCATCTCGACAGTAAATTTAATGTTAGGTTGGACACTGTTCATGTGATCAACGAATTGTAGCAGCCCCAGCAGCCAAGTGATTTTAACTTCTGATGACGAAGGTCGAGATAGCTATCGAAAGCTCGAATATTTTATTCGAAGTGGTGCGGATTGTAAACCGGGAATATTCTGTTAAAACTTTTTTTCCTTCATCACTTTGCAGATGGAGTCGGCGAGCAAAAGTTTCGTAAAAGTTTGAAATTATATTTAAAGTTTGTTGCAAGTCAATACGTGCTCTCATTCTCAGATACTGGATGAACGTAGTTTGGATATTTGCCCCAAGATATATACAATTCACAGTTTGTAAGTGTAAAAGCTAGTTTTTTACGTATCTCAATGTTTATGACGTCATATCTGATCAAGCAAGTGTCGTAGAGTAATATAATTCTACAGGTACATTCACTGGGATATGTGCAAACAGTTTGCAAAATACATTGCGCATACGGTCAGTAGCAAAGAATTAATAAATTAAAGCGTCAGCCCCGATGGGGTAGCTTTATTGCATGAACAGTGAAAATAAAGTAAGCGATACACTTTTTTCCTTTCATTTTATGGGCGTATCGGACAGAAAATGTGTCTCAAAGGTCCGATATTATGTGTGAAACAAGTTGCAAGTCGCTAAGTGCTTTCATTCTAATTTACTGGCGGAATATAGTCCTATCAGCGCCGCGAACTGCTAAACGAAGGGGCCTGGGTTCGATTTCCTGCTGGTTCGGAGATATTCTCTGCTCGGGGACTGGGTGTTGTGTTGTCCTTATATATGTATCGTCATAAATGACATTACTAATTAGATGGCTGAATGGATATATATATATATATATATATATATATATATATATATATATATATATATATATGTGTGTGTGTGTATGTGTGTGTGTGTGTGTGTGTGTGTGTGTGTGTGAGTATGTGTGTGTCTGGGCTTTTCCGTGCTGTGAGTTACGCTGCCTCAGTACATACCATATGTAATTTACAACAGTAATACTTGTCTTACTGTGTTGAGCCATTCATATAAGATTATACCTCTTAATTACGAGGGCTATTCGGAAAGTAAGGAACCGTATGTAATTTACAACAGTAATACTTGTCTTACTGCGTTGAGCCATTCATATAAGATTATACCTCTTAATTACGAGGGCTATTCGGAAAGTAAGGAACGATAGGCCGCGAAATGGAAACCACAGTGAAAATCAAAACTGTCTTATTTCCAAGAGTTAGCTAGACTTTCCAGATTCTTCTCTATATAGTCGCCGTTCCTGCTTACACATTTGTCGTAGCGCTGTACCAGCTTTCCAGTACCCTTGTCACAGAAGGCGGCCGCCTGTGCTTCCCGCCAATTCTCTAGGCTGCCCTACAGCTCGTTGTCTGTGCCAAAATGTTGTCTTCATAGCCAGCGGTTCATGTGAGCAGAGATGCAACTCAGAGGGAGACAATTACGGGCTGTTTTATGGGTAATCAAACATTTCCAATTGAAAACGATGCAGGAGCATTGTCATTACCCCTGCAGATTGCGGCTGAGAATTGTCTTGAAGAAGAAAATACACGACAGTTATGTAATGTTGTCTGCATAGCTTCAGACGAAATTTCTCACCAGGCCATCGTACTTGGCGGGAGACACTATTGTTCTAGGTATGTTTATGTGCTCCCTGTGTGCTCAGAACTATAAAGAACGACGTAACGCGATCGACGGGCATACTGGAGACACTGCCCAACACATCTGTGCGAAGTCCGCCCCTTGGTAGCTGAGTGGTCAACCCGACGGAATGTCGTACCTAAGGGCCCGGGTTCGATTCCCGGCTGGGTCGGAGATTTTCTCCGCTCAGGGACTGGGTGTTGTCATTCCATCGAAAGACTTGCACCAGGTGAACGGTCTGCCCGACGGGAGGCCCTAGCCACACGGCGTTTGTACCTGTGCAAAACTTTATCGGATTTTCACTGTCGTTTCCATTTCGCGACCGATCGTTCCTTACTTTCCGAACAGTCCTCGTAATTAAGACGTAGTAGATTATGCCAGCATTTTAAATTGATTATGTTTATATGAAATACTGAAAATTAAATTTTTGTTGCCCCTGAAAGCCTTTATAGGCAACCTGCAACTGAGTTCGGGTTCCGTGTCCCGGATTAGTCGCTTACATATTCATTAATAGTGGTGTTGTGTATGCAGCTACTGAAATCCGTTTTTTCGTCAGGATGTACGTTTCGTTTTATTCTGTTAAGATACCGCCTGTAGCAGAAGTATGCGCTCCGTTTACTGCTTGCAGTGTGGATGTGCTGTCTACATGCACGTTTCACTAGAAGTTGTCTCTTTCAGACTTGTGCTGCACATAAAACCTAAAATTGTGACACCGCAAACAATGAATGCAACAAGGCTGATAGCGGTCTCTGCTGGTTAGGCAGTCCTACCAGGTGATCCGAATTTCGCGGCATGTGCAGAGTTTTTGAGGTGTCATCAGCCGCCCCGCATAATCCTTACCCGTGTTGCCTTGTGTCCCGCTTTTTGGGCACTGCTAATTCGAAATACAAAACGTATCACGTCATAAGCGGCCAAGTACATTAATGTTCTGAATCGGGATTCTGAAAGTATCGATGGCGGTAACTAAGAAAGCTAGAAAACGGCGCACCAGGAGTTCGCAATCAGCCGATGATCTAAAGGGACGCCTGAGCGCATTACTCATCTGTAGTTCCTAAAACACTCAGCCGCTGTGTACTATTACGACAAAGTCTTCTGGGAAGTGTTCCACCTACTCCCCCCCTCCCCCCCCCCCCCCACACACACACCCCTTTCCCATCACACTCCCTTGGAGGTGATTCCTCACGGCGCCCGCCAACTTTTTCGTTTAGTGATTTAGTTTGTAGTGAGAACCATGACACAGGAGGTAGGTGACTTTTAGATGTGTGCACAACGCCCGTCGACGTTCCCAGATCGTTCAGCCGCTGTGAATACGGATGCTAAGTGATTTATACAAACTGTGTTTATTCAGCAGCTCGTGGTCTTGCGGTAGAGTTCTCACTTCCCGCGCACGTGGTTCCGGGTTCGATTCCCGGCGGGGTCATGGATTTCTCCTGCCTCGCGATGACTGGGTGTTCTACCGTTTGCATCAGCATCATTCATCCCCATTACGGTCGGAGGAAGGCAATGGCAAACCACCTCCACTAGGACCTTGCCTAGTACGGCGGTGCGGGTCTCCCGCGTCCCCTACGATCCTCGGAGTATGGGACCTCCTCATCATTTCGAAACACAGTAAAACCAAACAAAGTGAATAAAACTGCATGCACTTTAGGTGTATTAAGTAACAACACTAAGGAGGTTCAAAACAGACCAAATTTACGTTTTAAAGTTTCACTAATTTTCTTAAGAAAGGAAAAACATACAGTTCTTCTTTTGTGTAGATATTCCTTCACATTTAAACGATTGATGAGCGTGTTTTTTTGTTTTCTTTTCGTATTTTTTTGTAGATAAGTCGCGAAGACATTTTTATTTTACTTTTGCAAAATATATTTAATTAAAAACCTAAAGTTTGTACTTTAGATGAATAGAACAGTACTTGTGAGCACAGCTGCACTAACGTACCAGTTGTAATGTATTAAAAGACAATATTATATAATAACTGAAAATTTACGTACTCTTCTTTCCGTCGCGAAACTTAGGTTCTCGTCCCGCCGATTTCCGAAACCACTATTCCCTAAGTCCCGACTTTTTGCAGACTGGATCTCTGGATCTGGCGGCATCTTTTGGAAGGCCGATAATACAGACCATGAGAACCATCTTCCCCCCCCCACACAGGCATCCTTCGCAGCGTTACATCGCGCTCACTTATTGACTACAGCCATTTCCTGCTTTTCTTCTTCGTAGAAACCTAGGAAACTCTAGATAAAGTCCTTGCACGTCTCCTGGTTTGACATAGCTTTCACTATTAAATGAAAAGAGCACAAGCTTTTTCCACCTTCCAGGAACATTTGCGTTGAAGACTGATCTTCTCGATAGTGAAACTACATGCTGTTTTAAGTCAAAATAAAGTCGTTTACTTTCTGCCACATTACTAGTTACAATTGGATGTGACTACAGTGGCCACCGTATTATAGAGTTTTGAGCGCGTGGGCGATAATATAGCCTTATAACGTAATAACGCTCTTATGTTCATTGTTCAGCTACTAATGGAATTCTATCGTTTTAATAAATTTTACAATTCATGATAAAGGTTTAGATGAATTACAAGTTTAATGTTTAGTAACCCTCGCCTTTTGATAGCACTGACTCAATAACAGGCACGTCAAAGCATGATTATCCGAAACGTAACACATTCGAAGATACCGTACCATCATTATCGTTATCAACAATGAGAATTAAACCGTCACTGGCTTGTTTCGCCCTCAAGTTTTTTTGTCTGTCCATCTGTTCTTTGTACCGCTTTCATATGGTTCATGTTAACCCAAGTTTAGTTAATAACATTAAGATAATTGACATACAAATTTCATTTTGACTCTCAGTAATTAATATGCCTTTCTAGATATTAATTAATTTGGTCTTGCTTTTACGAAGAGGGGTTTCAGTGGTATTCATTATTATGTTCTTATATATGAAGTTAAGAAGTAAATTCAAATAATTTCGAAATCATTGAATATTAGGAGAAAGTGGTATTTTAAATTAGAAGCCGCGAAAGTTTTTGAAGAAAAAAGTAGTACACACAAGTTCCGTAAAATAAAAATTTTGAGCAAAATATAAATTACTACCTCAATAATATGTTTACTGTACGAGGGATAAGAGACCATGTGGATATGCTCCACCTTGCTGCGTTACCAGTGGTTTCAATACTCTACATTAGACTACGCCATCTTTAGACAAACCTTGGCACTGGCTATTGGTCATAAAATATTTAAAAAAAAATGTGTTTATGAGTAAAGGGTATGACAGCCTTCCCGGTTAGCCGTGCGGTCTAACGCACTGCTATCCGGGCGAGAAGGCGTGCCGGTCCCTGGCAAGAATCCGCTCAGCAGATTAGTGTCGAGGTCCGGTGTGCCGGCCAGTCTGTGGATGGTTTATAAGACGGTTTTCCATCTGCATGTAAGTACGCTGTTTAGGTTTTTATATTGGTAACGCCACGTAGCGCTCTGTATGAAAATCACTGGCTGTGCTGTGTGCAGTCTGTGGCTGGGTGGCATTGTTGTAATATTCGCTATTGTAGTGTTGGGCTGTCGGCTGTTAACAGCGCGTAGCGTTGCGCAGTTGGAGGTGAGCCGCCAGCAGTGGTGGATGTGGGGAGAGAGATGGCGGAGTTTTGAAATTTGTAAGACTGGATGTCATGAACTGCTATATATATTATGACTATTAAGGTAAATACATTGTTTGTTCTCTATTGAAATCTTTCATTTGCTAACTATCCCTATCAGTAGTTAGTGCCTTCCGTAGTTTGAATCTTTTATTTAGCTGGCAGTAGTGGCGCTCGCTGTATTGCAGTAGTTCGAGTAACGAAGATTTTTGTGAGGTAAGTGATTTATGAAAGGTATAGATTAATGTTAGTCAGGGCCATTCTTTTGTAGGGATTACTGAAAGTCAGATTGCGTTGCGCTAAAAAAAATATTGTGTATCAGTTTAAGCACAGTCATGTATAATTGTTCAAAGGGGACGTTTCACCCGGCAAGAATCCGCTCGGCAGATTAGTGTCGAGGTCCGGTGTGCCGGCCAGCCTGTGGATGGTTTTTAAGACGGTTTTCCATCTGCTTCGGCGAATGCAGGCTGTTTCCCCTTATTCCGCCTGAGTTACGTCGGTGATTGCTGCGCAAACACTTTCTCCACGTACGCGTACACCATAATTACTCTACCACGCAAACATAGGGGTTACACTTGTCTGATGTAAGACGTTCAAGGGGAGGGGGGGGGGGGGGGGCCGAAGCGCGCAATAGACCTGGGTTCTGTGTGGGGCGGCGGTGGTGGGGTGAGTGGACTACTGTAGCCTATTTTGGGGTTGTGTACCACTGCGGGCTACGGCGGAGACGAAGCCTCTGCGTCGTTTTTACGTCCTCAATTCCATACAATACAATACAAAGGGTATGGCTGTGACTGTCCTTCAGTCTGTACGGTTTATTTGAAACATAAGTTCTAACATAAAGGATTTTATATGTTTAACCGGTTAGACGCTTCTTAGCTATTAGATAAAACTACCAAAATTTTTAGCTTCCGTTTCTTTTCAATCTGAACACCAAGCATTACTCTGAGAAGATTGTTTTCTTCCTCTTCAGCTACAGTGATCTAGACATTCTTATAACTCATTATGCTGTAAAAGGTCTTTCTTTCGATCTTCCCTCTGCCCTCATTCCTAACTTTTCCGTTATTCGAAGGCCTCCACTGGTGCACAGACCACACGTTTTAAAAACGTCTCGTAGCACCTGAGTTCATCTGGCCTTGGACTTTTTGATGTACATGTTACACAATCCACAAAAAGCGTCGGCCACCTGACCTCCTCTGAGGCTACTCATCCACATCCAGAGCTCTACAACTGTTGTGAAGAGTATTTCTTGTACTTCTACCACTTCTCTCTTTTCTATTACATTCGCGAATCTAGCGCGATAATGTCTTGAACTCTCCACACGAGCTCTAATTTATGTGATTTTCACGCCATCATTTTGCGATAAGTGAATGTGAGGAAATAACAAGTTAGTTAACTCGTCTTGGAACATACGCTCTCATAATTCTAACATTAACACTTCCCATCAAGCGCAATATTTTTTCTAATAGCGTCTATCATTGGCATTTTGGCGAGCATCTCCATAACGCCCTTAAAACGAACCCGTGATGGTGTGGTTCATCTGTGAAAAATACCGCATACAGCACGATGGCGCGACCTATTCTTGAGTACTGTTCGAGTGTTTACGATCCACACCAGATCGGATTAAGCAAAAACATCGAAGCAATTCAGAGGCGGGATGCTGGACGCGTTACCGGTGGGCTCGAAAAACAAAAGTATTGCGGAGGGGAATCGCTGGAGGGAAGGCGATGTTCTTTTCGAGGAACGCTACTGAGCAAATTTAGAGAACTGGAACTTAAAGATGATTCCACAATGAGTGTACTGCCACCTACATATATTTCGCATAAGGATCACGAAGATACGAGAAATTAAGGCTCGTACAGAGGCATATAGATAGTCGATTTTCCCTCGCTGTATTTGCGAGTGGAACAGGAAAGGAAACGATCAGTAGTGTTACAGGTTACCTTCCGCCACGCATCTTACGGTAGTTCGCGGAGTATCTGTATGTAGATGTAGGTCTTTCTGAACTCCCCTATAAAGCTTATCTGAGTATGGCCCCCAGACCGAAGATTAACACTCAAGAATTGCTTTAACGGCTATTGGTAAGCCACTTCTTCAGTTCATTAATTACTTTTTGTCAGAATCCTTCCAATGCACTTCAGTCTGGTGCCTGCTTTTCATGCAAGCAGATCGGCCGTACTCTGTCCAGTTGGTGTCTCCCAGAACTCTTTGACAGATGTGATTGTAGTGATTTATTGCCAATAGTGTAATCGCCCAATAATGGATCTCTCTACCTATTTATGCAACAACACATTTATTTACGTCGATCGTCAGCTGTCAGTCAACCGCACCAGATGTCGAGCTTCTGAACCTCTCCCCGGATTATGCGTTAACAATATCCATGTCTGCAGTAGCATCTTCCGTCACGGGATACTACTCTTGTAACCAGACTGTCGTTGGGTGCACCGCTCTTTGCTTCCACTTGTAGGGAAGCAAAAACAGTGGTAGTCGTGCATACAGTTCAAGGTGATCCACGCGCCGTGCGCGTGGATACTTGTCCTGGTGCAAACAAGCTCATCTTCTGATTCAGGGTGGCTGTACGATCCTCTCCAATCGAGCGAACAGTATGTCTGTCCTCTTCGGCACTATAGACCGATTAAAATTACTTGCCAGTTGACACCTCATGCGGGGGAACTGATTTGCTTCAATCTGAGTGCTCAGTGTCGCGCCTGAACACCTTGAAGCCTACGAGACAAACGGGCCGTGGCGCATATGCCACAGGCCTTTACCCTGCAGATCTTAAGACTGTCAACAGCCGTCACCTGCGGGCAGCGAGTAATTACACTGAAGCGCCGAAGAAACTGATATAGGCATGTGTATTCAAATACAGAGAAATGTAAACAGACAGAATAAGACGTTGTGGTCGGCAAACCCTATATAACACAACAAGTGTCTGACGCAGTTGTTAGATCGTTTACTGCTGCTATAATGGCAGGTTATCAATACTTAAATGAGTCTGAACGTGGAGCTATACTGCACAAACGATGGGACACAGCATCTCCCAGGTAGCGACGAAGTGGGGATTTTCCCGTACGACAATTTCACGACTGGACCGTAAATATCAGGAATCCGGTAAAACATTACATCTCCGACATCGCTGCAGCCGGAAAAAGGTCCTGCAAGAACGGGACCAACGACGACTGAAGAGAATCGTTCAATGTGTCAGAAGTGCAACCCTTCCGCAAAATGCTGCACATTTTAACGCTGGGCCAAAACAATTGTCAGCGTGGGAACCATTGAACGAAACCTCATCGATATGGGCCTTCGGAGCCGAAGGCCCACTAGTGTACCCTTGATGACTGCACGACACAAAGCTTTAGGCCTCTCCTAGATCCGTCAACACCAACATTGGAGTGTTGATGACTGGAAACATTTTGGCTGGTCGGACGAGTCTTGTTTCAAATTGTATCGAGCGGATGGACGTGTACGGGTATGGGAGACAGCCTCATGAATCCAAGGACACTGTATGTCAGCAGGGGACTGTTCAAGAGGGGGAGGCTCTGTGACGGTGTGGGATGTGTACAGTTGGAGTGGTATGGGACCCTTGATACATCTAGATACGACTCTAACAGGTGACACGTACGTAAGAAACCTGTCTACAAACCTGCATCCATTCGTGTTCATTCTGCATTCCGAAGGACTTAGTCAACCCCAGCAGGAAAATGCGACACCCCCAAGTCCAGAATTGTTACAGAGTGGCTCCAGGAACACTCTTTTGAATTTAAACACTTCCGATGGCCACCAGATTCCCCAAACACGAACATTATTGAGCATATCTGGGGTGCCTTGCAACGTGCTGTTCAGAAGATGTCTCCACCCCACGTTCCTGTAGGATTCATGGTGTCATTTCACTCGACCACTACTTCAGGCATTAGTCGAGACCATGCCACGTCGTATTGCGGCACTTCTGCGTGCTCGCGGGGGCCCTACACGATATTAGGCAGGTGTATCAGTATCTTTGGCTCTTCAGTGTATTTCAGAGGGGGTTAATAATCCTTGACTGGGCGTTTAAGTTCATGCAAACTTTCGGTAGCAGACGAAAAACCTAGAGATTTTCAGTGGGTGTCATTTCAATTACATATTGAATTCCCTTCGGCCTGCACGGAGCAGGCCGTTTGCGAAGTAGTGACGTCACAAATTCGTAGCGTGGTCCGTATTTCTCATGCCCCCCGCCCCAGAACTGTTCGCCAGTGCCGAACTGCCACAACAAATGGACAGTTCATTTCCAATTCCTTGTCTGGCTTTCTTTCTTGATGTGTTTTGATTCCGAATCCTGGGTCTGGCCCTTTTGTTTCGCATTTCATCAGACACGATAACCACATGAAAAATAGCACAAAGACAACGATGGTAACGAAATACTCACGTCTCATATACTGCACTATCCAAACACAACTGGATCGTTTAGCACAAGGTACGATTCGACCTACAGGAGATAAGCCTCATACGGCATTGCATGAGAAACAACTTTTTGAAAGTAGCGAATCATTGTTGCGATTAGATGTTTAGGGGAAGAAAAATACAGAGACAAAAATGTATGTAGTGCTGTAGAATAGTGGGTAAATTACTGTTATGATGTGCAGAAGGCTATTACTTCGAATCTTGTTACATGACAACTTTTTTATTTTTAATTGTTTATGAAAACGACTTTGACTATTATTTTTAGTCAGTTAATTGTTTAAATGTGGTTATTTTAGTTCTTATCCTTTGCCTCCTCATTTTCATAATCGTAGGGACTTTCTCATTTGTGTTTACATTTTTCTTCCTATGACTTTTATTTTTCGTCCGGAACCTGCCTGTGTCGCTTATAACCTGCAACCCAGTGACAACCAGGACTGCTCATCGACTGATATCGCGTCGGCTCGTGTAACCAGTATGACGATTGTTTCCGCTAACAGACTAAAATGAGAAATTACATTTTACTTTTAGAGCTGAAACTGAACTTTCTCTGTCTTGAGTTTGCTCTTAGAGGTCAGCTTTAAGAACTTCGAACAAAGCGAACGCGGTTGATAGTTCTGCCGTAGATTGTTCATAGGCGTTTTCTTGGATAAATTGCACATTACGATGTTCTGCCTGTGGCCAGAAAAAACTGGAGTTCTTGTCATACCCGTCGGCAGCTGCTTCCAACACTGCTCCACGTTGCACGTAACAGCACTTCTGCAGTATTATGAAGTGACCTGCTGTGTTTCCGTTTCGCGGTTAACCGAGCGGCAGCCGATGTGGTAACACTGTAGCGGCAATTGACAGCCATCAACTAGTAAGAAATTTTAATAGGGCTATAGCCGAGTGGTGCCATTGAGACCTGTCATGGCGCTGACTATCGCCCTCCTGAACCCAATGCGTGGTGGCCGAGCGGTCCTAGGCGCTTCAGTCAGGAACCACGCGACTGCTACGGTCGCAGGTTCGAATCCTGTCTTGGGCATGGATGTGTTTGATGTCCGTAGGTTAGTTAGGTTTAATTAATTCTAAGTTCTAAGGGGCTGATGACCTCAGCAGTTAAGTCCCATAGTGCTCAGAGCCATTTGAACCATTTGAACCCATTGATCAGGTATTTGCATGACTTCCCATCCAGCACAAGCAGTAATATCGTGGACCTATAAACTGCAGTCTGGACAGGGTACGCTGGTATAAGGAATAATGCTGTCTTCTCACATACAACCACTTTCTTTATACACAGATCATTGTTCGCATAATTTCTGCTTCCTGTGCGCAGTCTCGCTGAAATGCTGATCATTTGTGTATCAAGTGATGTAGTATACTCTATATAAATTTGACGTTGATTGAATGTTACCTTCATGGAGCTGAAATTTTAATATTTAATAGCATACGTATAAGCCTCTTGGAAAGGGCGTGGGATAGAAATGATGGAAGATCCCAGACCAAGCTGTTGAGAAAGGTAAGTAGCGTGGTGAGAAAATAAGCCCTGACATGGAGAAAGAAGTAGAGTGTTAAAATTTGGCAGGCTGGGCAGCTCTATGGGCGGATTTTGTGGTCAGGTAGGATGAAGTGGTTAAGATCTCATTGTGGGAAGTGTGTGCAGAAAGACCACGAAAGGTGACAATCAGGGATGGAACGATGGGGTGGCTACTATCAAGTTTGCATGAAGTGTAGGAATTCCAGGGGCATTCAGTGTGTGAGATAAGATGAAAATAAACATCATACAGGAATCAGCCATGACCAAGATAAATCTGCTAGACATGTCTTAATTTGGGAAAGAAATTTTTGAGAATGTAAGTTTACAGCACAGAGCTATAAGCTAGTGAGAGATGGACTGTAGGAAAACCGAATCAGAAGAGAATCGAAGCCTTTGAGATGTGATGCTTCAGATAATTGTTGAAAGTTAGGAGGACTGATAAGGGAAGGAATGAGGAGGCTCTCCACAGAGTCGGCAAGGAAAGAATATAAAGGAAAAGAAGATGACACAGGAGGATAGGACAAGTGTTAAGACTTCCATGGTACTAGAGGGAGCTGTAGACGGTAAAAGACACAGAGGAAAACAGAGATTGGTGTATATCCAGCTAATAATTGCGGAGGTAGTTTGCAATTGCTACTCTTGGTGGGTCCTGCAACAAACGATTCACAATACTGATGGAAAAATTGGTCTCAAGACGGACAGATGACAGATAGATGTGAAATGTCAGACAGAATAAATGGCATCTAAGAACGTGGTATGTGGGACAAACTTTTGGTGTAGTTGAAATTCAAGCGACATTGGCATGAGAGAGAATAAACTTTGTAGAAGATGAGTATGGTGGAGGAATGTAATCCTAGTATTCGGATAGTTTGTAGTATTAGTCTATTATACAGGGTGGTCCATTGATAGTGACCGGGCCAAATATCTCACGAAATAAGCATCAAACGAAAAAACTATAAAGAACGAAACTCGTCTAGCTTGAAGAGGGAAACCAGATGGCGCTATGGCTGGCACGCTAGATGGCGCTGCCATAGGTCAAACGGATATCAACTGCGTTTTCTCAAATAGGAACCCCCATTTTTATTACATATTCGTGTAGTACGTAAGGAAATATGAATGTTTTAGTTGGACCACTTTTTTCGCTTTGTGATAGATGGCGCTGTAATAGTCACAAACGTATAAGTACGTGGTCTCACGTAACATTCCGCCAGTGCGGACGGTATTTGCTTCGTGATACATTACCCGTGTTAAAATGGACCGTTTACCAATTGCGCAAAAGGTCGATATCGTGTTGATGTATGGCTATTGTGATCAATATGCCCAACGGGCGTGTGCTATGTATGCTGCTCGGTATCCTGGACGATATCATCCATGTGTCCGGACCGTTAGCCGGATAGTTACGTTATTTAAGGCAACAGGAAGTGTTCAGCCACATGTGAAACGTTAACCACGACCTGCAACAAATGATGATGACCAAGCAGGTGTTTTAGCTGCTGTCGCGGCTAATCTGCACATCAGTAGCAAACAAATTTCACGAGAATCGGGAATCTAAAAAACGTCGGTGTTGAGAATGCTACATCAACATCGATTGCATTTCTATGCTCCAGGAATTGCATGGCGACGACTTTGAACGTCGTGTACAGTTCTGCCACTGGGCACAAGAGAAATTACGGGACGATGAAAAATATTTTGCACGCGTTCTATTTAGCGACGAGGCGTTATTCACCAACAGCGGTAACGTAAACCGGCATAATATGCACTATTGGGCAACGGAAAATCCACGATGGCTGCGACAAGTGGAATATCAGCGACCTTGGCGGGTTAATGTCTAGTGCGGCATTATGGGAGGAAGGATAATTGGCCCCCATTTTATCGATGGCAATCTAAATGGTGCAATGTATGCTGATTTCCTACGTAATGTTCTACCGATGTTACTACAAGATGTTTGACTGCATGACAGAATGGCGATGTACTTCCAACATGATGGATGTCCGGCACACAGCTCGCGTGCGGTTGAAGCGGTATTGAATAGCATATTTCATGACAGGTGGATTGGTCGTCGAAGCACCATACCATGGCCCACACGTTCACCGGATCTGACGTCCCCGGATTTATTTCTTTGGGGAATGTTGATGGTTATTTGCTATCGTGATTACCGACAACGCCTGACAACATGCGTCAGTGCATTGTCAATGGATGTGTGAACATTACGGAAGGCGAACTACTCGCTGCTGAGAGGATTGCCGTTACACGTATTGCCAAATGCATTGAGGTTGATGGACATCATTTCGTGCATTTATTGCATTAATGTAGTATTTACAGGTAATCATCCTGTAACAGCATGCGTTCTCAGAAATGATAAGTTCTCAAAGGTACATGTATCACATTGGTACAACCGAAATAAAATGTTCAAACGAACCTACGTTCTATATTTTAATTTAAAGAACCTACCTGTTACCATCCGTTCGTCTAAAATTGTGAGCCATATGTTTGTGACTATTACAGCGCCATCTATCACAAAACGAAAAAATTGGTTGGACTAAAACATTCATATTTCTTTACCTACTACACGAATATGCAATAAAAATGGGGGTTCCTATTTAAGAAAACACAGTTGATATCCGTTTGACCTATGGCAGGGCCATCTAGTGGGCCAACCATAGCGCCATCTGGTTTCCCCCTTCAAGCTAGGCAAGTTTCGTTCTTTGTAGTATTTTCGTTTGACGCTTATTTCGTGAGATATTTGGCCTGGTTACGATCAAAGGACTACCCTGTATAAGGTTTTTTATATGATTAGTAAAAGGAGTTAGTTTATAGTCAGGGTTAGTGTGAGGTGTTCGGCGGATTAGTTAAGTGGATAGGATGAATGTAAATGATGTGGTAGCATTCTTTGAGCAGAAGTTATTGGTTGGGTTAATTTTAGAAAACACTGCTCTCACCTGGAGGCAAACTGGTTGACCTAGAGCCAAAGGGTCAGTGAGGGTTCTGGAAGGTGGAATACGGTGTCGTCAGTGTAGTGGCTGAGGACAGGTTTCAGGCACATCAGAAGAGGATATAAATGAAAGGATAAGGGACTGATCTTTGGGAACACGTTCAATATGGTGGCAGATACATGAAAGAGTACTGATTATGGGTACATGCAATGGAATGGTGGATAGAAAGGATGCAATAATGTGAACATACTTAACTGGAAGTGTGTATGAGTGAGGTTTGAAAAAAGACTGAAGTACTATTATTTCCTGCCCTGTAATCTCTATTATGGGTGCATCCCTAGTAACCTTAAATTTGAAGAGATCTGTCAATGTTATGAAGATTATTTAAGATGTAGGCTGCGGGATCCAAGTAGTGTTAAAGAGATTGTTGGATTAGCTGCCATGTAGAAGTGGAGACGTTGCTTCTTCACAAGGTAGAGAGAACAGACCTCGCCCTTACCTGAAGGCATCAGGAATCTCCAGGTGTTTCCTATGATAGGCAGTGGTTTGGGCCCTGGCATTTCCTCAAAAGGTTTCGCCCTCAGCCACTCCTCCGTCGGTTCCGCCATAGTTCCCTTAACTGCCGCAGCCGTAGTGGCGCGGCCTCTGCTCAGCACTACCGCCAGCTGCCTGCTGCACCGCGAACTTGCTGACAACATGGCCGCCGTTGATCCAGTCTGCAGCAAGCGTCAGAATTAGCACGTGTCCAGTCCCTTTGTTGCTGCCTACCAACGACTAAACAAAATTTTACTGCTTCTTTCGTGTTACTAATTCTGCTCTAAGATCGCAGTTACATCAAGTATAAGATGGGTAGATCATTGAGCTGTAACCTATTTCATTTAAGTGTGCTAAAACTATAGCACTGTCACTAACAATAATCTTTAGAGAATATTTTAAAACAGTTGTAACATATCAATGAATTGCGTTAAGCATGAATGAAGCCTGTAATACTGAGAGCAAAGTGTGAGATGATTGTGTGAGTGGACTTGGTGCCAATATTAAGATTGACTCGCCAATTATTGCCAGAGACAAAGAGTGACTGCTGGAAAAGAATCTACTTTCTTTTGACATACAATTATTTTGATATGTTGGTAAAGGGTTCAAAGATCAGTTTTGTATTTTAAGTCATGTGAATGCTTTAAGACAACTGAACATTTTTATTTGATTTGTAAAGGATAATATGTGGTGATAAATTTGAAAACGTTAATTTTTATGAGAAATTCTGTTTAATTTATATGTCCTGTGAGAGAGAAAGTACATTTGAAAAGCTTTGTTTTATTACATTCAATCATAGAGACAGCATTCATTGCGCAAGGTTGTCAGGTCATTTCAACACAACAGAGCATTTAAAACTTTGGAGTAAGATTTTCGCACAGGAATCACACGAACTTCATGAGAAAACACTTTAAGATACCGGTAGTGGTTAGGCACTGATACTAAAGATCTGAGGTCTGAGCAATTAATGTGTTTTTTCTGAAGTTTGAGTGGTTTGCTGAAGAAAACTTAGACCACACAGCAAGATTGTAATTACAAAAGCTCAGATACTTACTTTCCAAGTCGCCAATGGACTTAGTTGTTCATTTGCTACATGTGTGACATGATCAAGAGTTTGAGGCTTGCCAGTTGTGCCATAGCTGAAAACCGTGGTTTGAACTGAAAATTTTTGTCATTTTGCTCTGAAAATTAATGATATTTGTTCTTGTGATCCAACTGGAAGGACGACGACGTCTGAGTGAAAGACAGAGTGCTGGAAAAGAAAGGTACTTTCTTTTGACGTAAAATTATTTGGAAACTAATGAAATATCACATAAATGTTGATGTAGCAAATTTTCTCAAGAGTCATTTAGCAGAAAGTGTTATTAAATATTCATGTTTACCAATTTGATTTCAAAAGACAGTAACTAGATATAAACAGTTCTCCCAGACAATTATCCAAGGAAGAGCTGCTTAATAGTTAATACTCAAAGTTCATTCGTTTTACAGAGTATTGCACTTGACTGCTAGAATTAACTGCATGTATTCAGTATCCAACCATGTGGACTAACCAAAACAGTGGTTTACTATTTTATCAATAGTTACATGTGACATAATTATTATATCAGTATGCTTTATGCTCAGAGTCAATCTAGTAATCAGAGATCAATGTTGTATGGGAAAATTGAAATTATTTGTTATTATTTTGACTTCACGGAGATATGTTGTTCTGGTGCTACTTTCTAAAAACTGTTTTCACTTAAGGGTGCTTGTACACTAATTGGCTTTGTTTTGTGAGTGCTGAAAAGATGCTATTAGTGTTACACACTAAGCTGAACCGGTTATACTACCGACAATTTCTAATCTAAATTAAATATTCATTAACTTAGTGTGTGGATGGACAATAATTCCATCCTTTTGAATCTGACACCTTAATTTTACACGGTTCATTATTAATATCTGAATTATTCTAAATGTGGCAGGACTATATCCAATTATTCCAGTTTTTCCTGTATCATCTCAATCTCACTTTGTGTATGCAGTGGCATGAAAATTAGTTAATAGTACAGTAAATCTTACCAAGTTCAGAAAACGACTGCTTACATATGATACTTACAAAGCAACCAATAAAAATTTTGTGCTCGCCTCTCTATTGTAGGGGACAGCTGGGCAACGTGGCCATGGCGGGCGAAGTGGCCATTGTGAGCTGTGTTGAAAGTGTCATACTTTGACTCCACAATCCTACATTAATAACAGAAAGTTCGGTCATACTATTAAAAGATATACAGCTTTCGTGTAAAGGCGTCGATGCAGGCAAACTGGCCGTATCAGCAGTGGTCTCTGGCAACTTTTGTGTAGGGGGAAACATAAAAGTACCAGCCGAAAGAAGGGCTCTGTGGAGATACTTGCAGCAAGCACTTACAATGGTGATGTAGAAGCGACAAACACACAGAGCGAAGAAAAAGAAAAGAAAATGAAGGAAAAACGGAAAGCAGCTGAAGAGCAGAAAAGCAGGAAAAAGAAACTTGCGAACAGCAGGAAACCCAGCCTAGAGGATTTTTTGTCAACAAGGATAAAATCACAGAGTGCATGTACTGTGAAGAAAAGTCTTCAGATTCGAGACTGGATGAGCACTGGATTAAGTACCAATTGAGCTCTCTCCGGGCTCATGAAGGATTTGAGGAACAAAGTTTTGATTTCCATTTGTGAAACGTGTTATTTGAATCAAGTTTCACGATAAACTGTATTGAGTTCTTTGTTAAAACAGTTTTCTTTATTTCTTATTTTTGAATTTAAAACCAAATGGCCACTTAGCCCACTTCTGTCCGACAAAGTGACTATATGCCACTTTATGAAAAATGATTTGTTTTAAGTATTTAATTTCATCCTAAGATGATTAAATTATTCTATATTAATCAATACACAAGGGAATGAATGACATTAGTTGCCAGTGGGTGTTGATTTAAATCTGTGGGGAAAGTTGAAAATTTGCGCCAAACCAGGACTCAAACCCATGTGTCCTGCTTACTACTACCACTGCGCCATCCACGCATAGTGGCCATCACAACTGCATGGACTAGCCTGGCACGACTCCTGTCAGACCCAAATTTTCAACTTGTCCACACACTACTAATGTAGTGACCCATACCTATTATCCTCTCTACTCGTGGAATTCTGCTGATTCCCGTAAGAGTTCAACCGTGGTACACATCCGTACTGAAGTGATCAGTTGGTCGTCCTCATTTTAATTATATGTGATGTCTCTTCTTTCAGACATCTGTGAAAGAACGGACATCACACATATATTCTATATCATGCGTCAGTAGTTGTAGATTATAATCACTGGCCCATCTGCATTTCTGCCTATTGCTAATCAGCTTAAAAAATATGAATACCTTAGCCTGGCTACTTTGCCCGGCTCTCCCTTACTCCGCTTATAGACATCTCATGCGTTACCCAGTGTTGTATCCTACTCGTAAACAACTTGTAATTTTCCCCAATATTATACTCTGTTTGTAAATAATTTGTGCCATACTTAGTAGTATACGCCATTTGTAAGCATATAGTGTTTCACCCAAAATTGTACTCCGCTTGTAAACTGTTCATGTTTTCCATGTAGTTGTACAACATCTGAAAACAACTTGCGCTTTCGCTTGGACTGTAGTTCACTTGTAAACAACTTGTGCTGCCTCCAGTATTGTTCTCTGCCTGCAAACAGCTTGTGTCTTCCCTGTTACTGTGTGCAGCTAGCAGATGTGCAGCTTCAGCACTAGTACACTCAGCTTACCCATTGATGAAATTTAATTCCATGGAACTAAATTCCCGACGCTTAGTAGGTCTAAATGTTGTTGTTGTTGTGGTCTTCAGTCCTGAGACTGGTTTGATGCAGCTCTCCATACTACTCTATCCTGTGCAAGCTGCTTCATCTCCCAGTACCTACTGCAGCCTACATCTTTCTGAATCTGTTTAGTGTATTCATCTCTTGGTCTCCCTCTACGATTTTTACTCTCCACGCTGCCCTCCAATACTAAATTGGTGATCCCTTGATGCCCCAGAACATGTCCTACCAACCGATCCCTTCTTCTTGTCAAGTTTTGCCACAAACTCCTCTTCTCCCGAATACGTTTCAGTACCTCATCATTAGTTATGTGATCTACCCATCTAATCTTCAGCATTCTTCTGTAGCACCACATTTCAAAAGCTTCTATTCTCTTCTTGTCTAAACTATTTATCGTCCATGTTTCACTTCCATACATGGCTACACTCCATAAAAATACTTTCAGAAACGACTTCCTGACATTTAAATCTATACTCGATGTTAACAAATTTCTCTTCTTCAGAAACGCTTTCCTTGCCATTGCCAGTCTACATTTTATATCCTCTCTACTTCGACCATCATCAGTTATTTTGCTCCCCAAATAGCAAAACTCCTTTACTACGTTAAGTGTCTCATTTCCTAATCTAATTCCCTCAGCTTTGCCCGACTTAATTCGACTACATTCCATTATCCTCGTTTTGCTTTTGTTGATGTTCATCTTATATCCTCCCTTCAAGACACTGTCTATTCCGTTCAACTGCTCTTCCAAGTCCTTTGCTGTCTCAGACAGAATTACAATGTCATCGGCGAACCTCAAAGCTTTTATTTCTTCTCCATGGATTTTAATACCTATTCCGAATTTTCCTTTTGTTTCCTATACTGCTTGCTCAATATACAGATTGAATAACATCGGGGAGAGGCTACAACCTTGTCTCACTCCCTTCCCAACCACTGCTTCCCTTTCATGCCCTCGACTCGTATAACTGCCATCTGGTTTCTGTACAAATTGTAAATAGCCTTTCGCTCCCTGTATTTTACCCCTGCCACCCTCAGAATTTGAAAGAGATTATTCCAGTCAACATTGTCAAAAGCTTTCTCCAAGTCTACAAATGCTAGAAACGTAGGTTTGCCTTTTCTTAATCTAGCTTCTAAGGTAAGTCGTAGGGTCAGTATTGCCTCACGTGTTCCCATATTTCTACGGAACCCAAACTGATCTTCCCCGAGGTCGGCTTCTACCAGTTTTTCCATTCGCCTGTACAGAATTCGTGTTAGTATTTTGCAGCTGTGACTTATTCAACTGATAGTTCGGTAATTTTCACATCTGTCAACGACTGCTTTCTTTGGGATTGGAATTATTATATTCTTCTTGAAGTCTGAGGGTATTTCGCCTGTTTCATACATCTTGCTCACCAGATGGTAGAGTTTTGTCAGGACTGGCTCTCCCAAGGCCATCAGTAGTTCCAATGGAATGTTGTCTACTCCGGGGGCCTTGTTTCGACTCAGGTCTTTCAGTGCTCTGTCAAACTCTTCACGCAGTATCATATCTCCCATTTCATCTTCATCTACATCTTCTTCCATTTCCATAATATTGTCCTCAAGTACATCGCCCTTCTATAGACCCTCTATATACTCCTTCCACCTTTCTGCTTTCCCTTCTTTGCTTAGAACTGGGTTTCCACCTGAGCTCTTGATATTCATACAAGTCGTTCTCTTATCTCCAAAGGTCTCTTTAATTTTCCTGTAGGCAGTATCTATCTTACCCCTAGTGAGATAAGCCTCTACATCCTTACATTTGTCCTCTAGCCATGCCTGCTTAGCCATTTTGCACTTCCTGTCGATCTCATTTTTGAGACGTTTGTATTCCTTTTTGCCTGCTTCATTTACTGCATTTTTATATTTTCTCCTTTCATCAATTAAATTCAGTATTTCTTCTGTCACCCAAGGATTTCTACTAGCCCTCGTCTTTTTACCTACTTGATCCTCTGCTGCCTTCACCACTTCATCCCTCAAAGCTATCCATTCTTCTTCTACTGTATTTCTTTCCCCCATTCTTGTCAATTGTTCCTCCATGCTCTTCCTGAAGCTCTCTAAAACCTCTGGTTCTTTCAGTTTATCCAGGTCCCATCTCCTCAAATTCCCACCTTTTCGCAGTTTCTTCAGTTTTAATCTACAATTCATAACCAATAGATTGTGGTCAGAGTCCACATCTGCCCCTGGAAATGTCTTACAATTTAAATCCTAGTTCCTATATCTCTGTCTTACCATTATATAATCTATCTGAAACCTGTCAGTATCTCCAGGTTTCTTCCATGTATACAACCTCGTTTTATGATTCTTGAACCAAGTGTTAGTTATGATGAAGTTGTGCTCTGTGCAAAATTCTACCAGGCGGCTTCCTCTTATTTTTATATTTCTTACCCCCAATCCATATTCACCTACTACGTTTCCTTCTCTTCGTATTCCTACTATCGAGTTTCAGTCACCCATGACTATTAAATTTTCGTCTCCCTTCGCTATCTGAATGACTCTGAGCACTATGGGACTCAACTGCTGAGGTCATAAGTCCCCTAGAACTTAGAACTACTTAAACCTTCCTAACCTAAGGACATCACACACATCCATGCCCGAGGCAGGATTCGAACCTGCGGTCGTAGTGGTCGCGCGGTTCCAGACTGTAGCGCCTAGAACCCCTCGGCTACTCCGGCCAGCCCTTCCGCTATCTGAATAATTTCTTTTATCTCGTCATACATTTCTTCAATTTCTTCGTCATCTGCAGAGCTAGTTGGCATATAGACTTGTACTACTGTTGTAGGCGTGGGCTTCGTGTCTATCTGGGCCACAATAATGCGTTCACTATGTTGTTTGTAATACCTTACCCGAACTCCTATTTTTTTATTCATTATTAAACCTACTCCTGCATTACCCCTATTTGACTTTGTATGTATAAACCTGTATTCACCTGACCAAAAGTCTTGTTCCTCCTGCCACCGAACTTCGCTAATTCCCACTATATCTAACTTTAACCTATCCACTTCCCTTTTTACATTTTCTAATCTACCTTCCCGATTAAGGGATCTGACATCCGATCCGTAGAACGCCAGTTTTCTTTCTCCTGATAGGTCTAAATATTGTTGATCAATAATGCCAGATGAAAGAGCTATAGACGCAGATGTTGCACATATAATATCCACTTGTTGGATAAATGATACACGCTCACTGGAGTTTCGTGGGACAGAGAAATGGTAGTTCGAACAAAAGAACCGTAGGCAAAACAGTCATTAGAGAAGAAATGATCTATAGCAGTTAGGTAAGGGCTGCGAAGAAGACACGTGAGCAAGAAATACATTCAGTAGGTACGAGCATGTCACGATGGTCATGCAGAGTTGCCAAATGTCAGGCCCTCACTGGCCTGTCGCATTCCATTTCTTTTTTTTTCATTTTTCCAATTTGACACCCACTCGAAATGTTCTCGGTGAGGCTGGGTTGTTTAAGGCCAAGCAATAACGTGTGATCAGATAAAGAGTAATATCCTTTGCTCTTATTAAATTGTTGGGGTGATGGCATTGGTTTATTCTCTATATTTACGGCTGTGGGTGCTTGAGGTGACTCTCCGCGCAGCGGTGCGCTGCAAGGGTCACGGCAGATCAGGCACTGCGTTCCTGGAACGGCCTGGCACTGTGAATAGCGAGTCGCCGACAAAGGCAGCCTTTCGCGACCCTACCTCGGCACGCCTTTGTATCTGTTGGTATGGAGATGACACACACAGTCGGTACAAGTTAGAGACGACTAGCTGGCCCCTCGCAGAATTGCTTTACTACCGAGAACAATCAGCCAGTCCCGGTTGGGCGCCTGGTAGTTGTATTTTGGGGGCAGCTTTCTCAGACTTAGATGTCTGACTCTGCGGGAGCGGCGTCCACGCCCACACGCCGTTTTCACATTTCTCGGGTGCAGTTCTCACGCGTCAGTCTTTCCGCACACGCCTTAAAAACCGCAAGTTGATTGGAGTTGATGGGCTGACGTAAAAGCACGTTACTAAATTTTGGCTGCAAAGCCCACCATTGGTGCAGCATTGTTCGTGCTGTTTTGGCGGGATTGTCTGTGGCGAACTGCACGAAATCATTGGGGTACGATTCCGTGCAGAACTGCAACTGGAAGTATCGAAGCGTGGAGGTGATATGGCGCACTCATTTTCTATGTAGGTGCGCAGAGCGGAGTTTTCCGGTGAGTCTCATCTGGGCTGCAAGAGAGATAGAGGTCGTGGAAGTCACCTCTGGTCCACCAGGGGACGAGGTAGAGGTTGTGATGTAACAAAATAAAAGTGATGTTGTTATTCAATGGAAAAGTTGGAATTTGAGATTTCGCTTACTGTTTTATCAATCACAATCGTCGTATGAATCGTGGATTGACCATTGCCATAAAATATTGCATTATGTGAATAGTCTTTTTTTGCAGTTTCGCGTGGCTTGAAGCAGTCACAGCTAGCGTGCTGTTGATTAAGAAATATCGTCTTTCTAATTACTTCATGATCGTAGATACTATCATACCCGGTCGTGAAGTTATTCTTATGACAAAACAATTTCCTAAGGGACCATAAAGTTCTTAAGGGCGCAAAAGCAACTATAACATCACACAAAAGGGAAATTCAATATTAAAGCTGATAAAAGAAGACGATAAAACAGTTTTCTTTTTGTCAATATAACACGCACATTGGACTGCTGATTTTGGTGTCTGTAATCTTAGCAAAATGCATAATTAAAATGAAAATAATACTGAGGAGATGATAGGAATGAGCACTGCTAAATGATCCAATATTTCCAGAGCAAATATTTATTATAACTAAAACATATATCGTACCTTAAGCTTAGTACTACAATGCCATTGTTCTCTTGAGTCGCTCGTGCGTCGTCACGATAAGTTATAACAGTTCTTCTTTTCACACTTCACTCAAACTTAGACGGAACACGTTTTTATTTATTTAGTAAAAAATTAGATCAGACCGCCAGAAATCTGCGTCCGTCTTACTTAAGAAAAACAGTACAAGCGTTTGGCGTTCAAGGCTTCACTTGTTCTCCAGCGAACAAAATAGTGAAGGATCGCATATCTATCCGTATTCTTCTGTTTATGTTGCCGCCCAAAGACAACGAATTACATAATTTAGGAAATTCCACCGTCGCTATGCGACGCCTTATTATATACATTAATCATTCTATATAAACAAGTGCCTGCCTTCTGGCTGAAAGTGTTAACTATTTGCTGTTTTAATGAAGCGAAAAATAGCGAATATCACAAGGTGTAATTAGAAGTGATCATTATATCGGTGGAATGGACAGAGGTTGATAGATTCCATTTGGAATCAACGGTCGGGAGTGTTAACTTGCTTAACTATCTCGCGTTTCATTGGGTCACGATCGCAGGCGGAGATCATCATGGAGGTCAGCATTCGTGAGGACAGCATGCAGTACAACCCTGTGCAGAAAGCTGCCTACCACGAGTCGATCTCACTGCACCGGCAAAGTAGGGACTTGTTTATTTATTCTGACGTACTGGAATGAGATTTTCACTCTGCAGCGGAGTGTGCGCTGATATGAAACTTCCTGGAAGGTAGGAGACGAGGTACTGGCAGAAGTAAAGCTGTTAGGACGGGGCGTGAGCCGTGCTTGGGTAGCTCAGTCGGTAGAGCACGTGCCCGCGGAAGGCAAAGGTCCCGAGTTCGAGTCTCGGTCCGGTCACAGTTTTAATCTGCCAGGAAGTTTCTATTCTGACGTACTCACTGCTTCGCTCCCGTGGCAGACACACTTGCATGTGGGTTTCTAAGATGAGTTATCCTATTTGATCACTGTTGTGTGATAGAATAGTTGTTTATTCTCTTGGCAAATTTGCACACACTCATAGCAGATCATCGTGTGCTGTAATTACTCTGACCAGGCAGAACGCTATGACCACCTGCCAAATAGCCGGTACAGACAACAGCGACGACCCGTCATGACATGGAAGCAATGAGGCTTGGTAGGTCGCTGGAGGGAGTCGGCACCCTATCTGCACACAGAAGTCCTCTAATTTGCGTAAATTCCTGGGAGATGGTGAGGAGAGGTCGGGGGGAGGGGCGATGACCTTTGATGCCTCATTCAATCACATACTGGTACCAGATGTGTTCAGTCGGGTTCAAATCTGGCGAGCCAGAGGTCAGCACATCAATCGCCATTATGTTCCTCGAACCAGTCCATCACACTCCTGGCCTTTTGAAATGGCGCATTATCATGCTGAAAAATGCCACTGCTTTCGAGAAACGTGATCATCATGAAGGGATGTACGTGGTTTGCAAACAGTGTACGGTAGTCATTGGCCGTCACCGAGCCTTGCATGAGCTCCAATGGACCCATGGATGTCCACGTGAGTGTTCCCTAGGGAGTAATGGAGCCGCTGTCAGCTTGTCTCCGTCCCGCAGTACGGGTGCGAAGGAAGCTGTACCCCTGGAAGACGATGGATTCTCGCCCTCCCATCGGGTTGGTGAAGAAGGTATCGGAATTCGTTAAACCACACAACGCTCTGCCACTGCGACAATGTCCACTTCCGATGGTCACATGCCCATTTCAGCCGTAGTTGCCGACGTCGTGGTGTTACCATTGGCACATACATGGGTCGTCGAATGCTGAGGCTCATTATGAGGATAGTTCGGAGCGCTGTGTGTTTAGGCGCACTTGTACTCCTCTCAGCACTAAGGTCTGACGTAAATTCAGCGATAGTTCATCGCCTGTTCTGTTTTACCTGTATGCCAAGCGTACGACATCCGTGATAAGGTGGCTGCCCAAGGCCACGATTCTGGACATGGTTTGACCTTGGCTTCGGCACATATTAAAGACATATACCACAGCTAGCTTCGAACACCTTACAAGTCGTGCTGTTTCCGAAATGATGCTCGTGCCGAGCTTCCAGGCCATCACAAGCTGCCCTCGGTCAAACTCAGATGGATCGTGCTCCTTCCGCATTCTACACACGGAGAGCACGCTCGCTGATACTCCATGCGTCCTCGCCAGGTGACGCTGCTATCTCCTGGACGAGTTGTTACTGATAGCAGGTTGGTAGTCTTAATGTTCTGGCTGACCATTATACACCGCTGGACTCCAATTTTAATTAGCCATCAGTTCATTCTGTTACACCCCTGTGCCTGTATTTTGTATTCAATTACTGGGTCACATGTTGAAGTATTTCAGAATGTTCAAGTTAATAAATATAATTGTTATACTAATTTTGTCTACCATTTCTATGTTTACAACACCATCTAGTCACTTTTCAGACACTATTGACACATATTAATTATTCATGCCATTATTAAATTATGGCGAGAGTGCCAACTCTTGAATAGAACACCAGCAGAGCGAAATAGTTTTTATCTGTTGCGGTGATAAAAAAAGTGCCAACTCGAGGGGGAGGGGAGGCAGTAATGTGTATCCGTATTATGATACATATTCTTTCGAAATTTGGTGAACTTTACAGCTCTCCATCCCGGCACCTCGCAGAGTCCTAGTATTACGGTCCGCGATGAATATGTAAGCACAGGATTTTCACGAAGCGCACCAACTGATGCCAGTGGTTGCCGTCATCCTCTTCACAATTTAAACCTGAAGATGGCCAAAATCGGACGAGGCAGAGAACATCAGTGAAAATAGGCGATGCAGACTGTGCTTACTCGTATAACTATAAAGCAATGTTATTAATCTCTTAGCAATAAAACGCCGCCTTTCTTTAAATAAGAACGATTTATTGCCAGAAAACCTGAAGATGCAATAAATTTACTAAAGGGACTGCCTACACTGCATTTGTCCTTCCTCTACTGGAGTAGTCCTTCGCGGTACGGGATGCTTACTAGACAGGACTGATAGAGGAAATCGAAAGAGTTCAAAAAAGCGCGGCTCGTTTCGTATCATTACGCAAGTGGGGAGAGAGTATCATGGATGTGAGCAGCAACTTGGTACGGCAATCATTAAAACAAATGCGCTTTAAATGCCAAGTCCGCTCCGACAGCTGAGTGGTCAGCGCAGCGGTCTGTCACCCCAAGGGGCCCGGGTTCGATACCCGAATGGGTGGGAGATTTTCTCCGCTCAGGGACTGGGTATTGTATTGTCCTCATTATCGTTTCATCATCACCAGTGGAAGGCAACGGGAAACCACCCCTGGAATTACTTCCCTAGACGCTCATGTGGTGGACCTCTCTGACGAGGCTTTCCCCATGACAAGACCTGCCGTAAGGCAGAACACAAAGTTTTTCTTTAAATGCCAAAATATTTAGTTGGCCCCCACATAAATGTAGAGCTTCGTGATAAAGCAAGAGAAATCAAAGCTCGCACAGCAAGATTTAGTTCATTTTTCGCATGGGTTATAGGAGAGTGATACGCCAGAGATACAGTTTCTGTGTGGGGTCTCGAACACTGTACCAAAGACTTACGTGTGAACTGCTGATTATTGATGTAAGTGTAGCTGAACGTGTGTGTGTCCTCCTCCAGCAAGCACGCTTTCGTGTACTGTTCAGTAAATAGCGCCAAGGTCAGAACGCAGCAGTTTTTGGCAACCTTTGAGACTAGCTAAAGCAACCAATTATCATTTCGCAGAGTTACGGGGAGCCAAATCAGCAGCTAATCAAATGCCTGCTCTCGTAAAGACAATCACTGGAGAAGGAAATAAGTATTACCTTGAAATGCCTTCTGGTAATGAAAAGCTAGTAATGAAACTCAGTTTAGTCTGTTCGTTGTTCAGACCCAGAGCGTCATAGACAATGGTCTCCACGCTGATGCCGAATTGCTTATCTTGCAGAATTCCCTGGATACAGTTAAACACTGCATCTTAGTGAGCAAAATATGAGTTTATCATATATCGAACCAGATTTGTGACTGGATGTAGAAGTCTCTGACAAATAGAATTCAACATGTTCTTAAGGGAGCGAAACCGACAAGTGTAAAATTAACCTCGGGAGCACCATAACGGTCTATTATAAGGACCTTAGAAAATTATCTGCGCGTATTGTCTCAAATATTTATGTTTATCTTGAAGACCCTAAATAATGTAAAATAAAAAAAAATACGAAGCAAATGTTGTCTAGCTACGAGCGGGACATTAATCAGTGCAGTTACCTGACTTGTAATTTTCTTCGTTAAGACGATATGAAGAGCAGTATGTCTTTTTTAAACAACAGCCCACATGTTTTTGGTTCGGTAATCCACATCCTGTCGTTAAGACCTTTCCAAAAACGCATCACAGTGTAACATTCACGCAAATGCGAGGTTTTTAAAAACAGAACCCAAAACTGATTTTCATTCTACTATACTAGAACACAGTGCATGTATTAGGGGGTACGTAACATATCCATATGTTGCAGTAAACAAAAGGAGACACAAGGAAAATACACACTGGTCAAACCTAGCAAGATCACGATTTACGTTACTACCGTCTCAGTACCCGGACGGAAGTCTCCGCACACGCTTCGTCAGTGCACTGGACGCTGGAAGCTTGTGTTGGCAGCTGCTGTGTTGGTGTCACTGGGTTGTACGGTGTACCCTGGAGTGGATATAGACTCAGATCACAACTTAGCAGTGATGAAGAGTAGGCTGAAGTTTAAGAGACTTCCCAGGAGGAATCAATGGGCAAAGAAGTGGGATATGGAAGTATAAAGAACGAAGAGATGTGCTTGAAGTTCTCTAACGCTATAGATACTGCGACAAAGAATAGCTCACTAGGCAATTCGGTTGGAGAGGAATGTACATCTCTAAAAGGGCAATCACAGAACTTGGAAAAAAACATAGGTACAAAGAAGCTAACTGTGAAGAAACCATGTGGAACAGAAAAAAATACTTCAGTTGATCAATGAAAGAAAGAGGAACAAAAATGCTCAGGGAAATTTAGGAAGATCGAAATGCATGTCACTTAGCATTGAAATAAATAAGAAGTGTAGGGAAGATAAAAGGAAATGGCTGCATGAAAAAAGTGAAGAAACTGAAAAATAAAAAACTGTCGGAAGAACTGATTCACCTACGGTGAAAATAAAAGCAAGGGTGGTAACATTAAGAGTGCAATGGGAATTCCGCTGTTAAATGCAGAGGAGAGAGCGGATTGGTGGAAAGAGAACACTGAAGGCCTCTATGAGGGGACGATTTGTCTGATGAGATAGGAGACGAAACAGGAGTCAATTCAGAAGAGACAGGGGGATCCAGTACTAGAATCAGAATTTAAAAAAGCTTTGCGAGAATTAACTGAGCGAGGTGGCGCAGTGGTTAGTACACTGGACTCGCATTCGGGAGGACGACGGTTCAATCCCGCGTCCAGCCATCCTGATTTAGGTTTTCCGTGATTTCCCTAAATCGCTTCAGGCAATCTCCGGGATGGTTCCTTTGAAAGAAAGGGCATGGCCGACTTCCTTCCCCGTCCTTCCCTAATCCGATGAGACCGATGACCTCGCAGTTTGGTTTCTTCCCCCAAATAACCCCCCCCCCCCCCCCCCAACCCAGGAATCAGGATTTTGCGAGAATTGAGATCAAATGAGGCAGAAGGGATAGACAACATTCCATCAGAATTTGTAAAAGAAAAGGAACGTCACTAACCTAGCTACAGTGTAAATGAATTCCCTGTTAAAGTTTGGTAAACTCAAAAACACTCTTGATGTGTTGGAAAAGTATAACATCAAGATAGCAGCATTACAAGAAACTCGGTTCCCAGATGATGATGCAATGGAATCCCAAGGATACCGGATCTATGAAGGAAAACCAGGTGAAAGAATGATGAAGACAGTTCCACACCTGGGTACTGGCTTTTCTGTACATCACAGACTGGTCGACCATGTTTTAGAATTCACATCCCCCTGGCAGAACCTCCTCATTATCCTTGAATCGTTAACCTTGAAGTCCTGCAATAGAGCATACAGAATAGTTAACTTCCATGCACCTACAAGTGACACCAATAGGAAAGACCTGAAGGCAGTAGAATACTACTGGAACCCCCTCAAAGAGACCCTAGACAAGATCCCTTACCCCACACCATCACACTCATAGGTCACTTCAATGCACACGTTGGCAAGGAAAAGAAGTACTGCAGGATGTAGGCTGTTACCCAGCCCACAAGAGGAGCAACAGAAATGGTGAAAGATATGTGCTAAGGTCTGATCAGGGTAGCTCCAGAATATAGTATGTAGTTGCCAACCGCAAGGTGGAACGAGTATAATATATTTGAGTAGGAGGTTCTTTGATGGTTAAGAGAGCTGGGCATGTGCAGTAAAAAACCGAGGAGTTGCAGCTAGGTGCCCAGAGGAAGCAGACGTGTGGTGACACCTGTAAGGTAACTCGCGCTCACTGCCCCAGACCAAACCTTAGCACGTAAATGAGAGAAGATATATAATGATTTCAAATTGGTTTTGTTAGATAATATTCAGGCTTAGGATTTGTATGTCCAACGTTTGACACAGTACGCGTTTGACACAATTTTTTGCAAGAGTGTTTCGTGCTACGGTAGGTTTTGGGGCAGCAAGCGCGACCTACCTTACAGCTGTAACCACACGTCTGCTACCTCTGGGCACCTACCTGCGACTCTTCGGTTTTTTACTGCACGCGCCCGGCTCTCTTAACCATCAAAGAACCTCCTACTCAAAGATATTATACTCGTTCCACCTTGCGGTTGGCAACTACATACTATATTCTGGAGCCACCCTGATCAGACCTTAGCACATACCTTTCAATGGCGAGCGCCTCATAGACCTTTGTGACAACTACAACCTGGTCCTAAAATCAACTGCATTCAAGCGACTACCAAGGAAGGCCATGTCCTGGATCCAAATCACATGCTGGGTGAATTTCAGATAGACCATGTGGCTATTGACAGGAGATGCCACAAGGAAATACAAAACGTCAAGGTATTGAGGGGAGGAAACCTCGACTATGACCACTATCTCTCCCTAGTTAATACCAGCCTACAACCTTTGAGAAGAGCTGACAATACCCCAAAGGTTTCGAGAATACGAAGCTTTAACACCCACCGGCTGAGCGATAAGGATTGCGACTTCCAGACCACCCTTTAGAAGAACACACAGAAACAAGGATGACCTACTCTTCAAAAGGCTGTAATGGATGCCGCTCATGAAACTATACCTACTTCAACAAACAAAGGCAAGCACCCCTGGTGGACCACAGAATGTGATCAAGCTATAGAGGAAAGGCGTAGAGCATGGATCAGGTGGAATCAGTGCAAAGATGAGCCCAACCATCAGGCTTTCATGGCGCAAAGAGAAACAACAGCGAGCATCATCTATAAGGTCTCGAATACTACAGGCAGAAGAAGACTTCAAGAAAATCAATTCAAGAGATCCCTACAAGCGACTCAAGAAACAGACTACTTCATACAAGGCCCCAACCATACACCTCAGAGGCCATCTTGTCGGGAGTCTTCCCACTGTCTCTCACAAGCAAGAAGTGTACAGGCACCACCAGACCTAAGTGAACGGATGAGAGGAAGCAGGCTCACAGCCAGAAGATGAAGGCATACTGGGCCAAGAAAAAGCAGAAGATTCTAGCTGAGAGTTAAGACGAGCCCCGTGGTCCCTAGTAGGCCGAAACGAATTGTAAAAAAAAAAAAAAAAAGAAGAAGAATGGAAAATAAAATTGAGGATGTGTAAGATGACGATCAGTTTGGCTTTAGGAAAGGTAAAGGCATCAGAGAGACCGTTCTGACATTGCGGTTGATATGGTAAGCAAGACTAAAGAACATTAAAGACACGCTCATAGGATTGGTGACGAACACACATAAGCTTGTCAGCATTCGGCAAGTTTGACCGGCAGCGTAAGCTTCGTTGGTGGCACTCAAAAGAGTTAAAATAATTTTCAGAAGATCTCAATGCATTAATTTTATTACTTTTCATCACTTACTTTATTTTATCTTTCAATCGCGATGGGACCCAATACCTTCCTGGACAACATTTACGTGGGACCTTGTCTGTTGCTCGGCAGTTGTTCCACGTTACATGGTGACAGTCGTTCCACGTTACATGGTGACACTCCCCATTCCTTTTTCACCTGAGTTACTGCTTCAATGCTTTTTAATCAAGGATCAGTTTATAATCCCTAACTCTATTCTTTCGCTTTTGGACATGACACTAATGATTGATGATGGTTCTTATCAATTGAGGAAGGCTGACAACTTCGCCTAGTCACGCCAACTGTACTCTCTGTCTTTCTGTAACTACTTCCTGTACCTTATGACATAACATTCTTAAGTAACATTCTTTTGGTATGACGTTATAAATCTTATTTTTTAAATGTATATAGGCTCATTCTTTGTGGGGCTTATGTAATCCACGCCTAATTTCCTAAACAGATGCGTGATACTTTCTTCCACGTTTAAGCCTATTCATTCAGTACTTTAAGATATCTAAGATGACTTCAATTCCCCATTATCAAAGTATTAATTTAAAAAGTGTTTTCTGTAGAGGTTTACACCAGAAGATGCAACTTAAAAGTGGCGAGATCCGTTGTGTGGGTCTCTAATGGTCTTAAAAAATACAGCTACAGAGAACTATACGAGTTTCCATTCAGTTTTATACTTCAATAATTTTAATACCTGTATTTAAACACTAGTTGTACTGTATGAATTGTCAATCATGTTACCACAGGTACCTGCACTGACCCGTAGTTGAAGAGAGTTGACGTCAGTTTAATGTTAAGTTTTTCATGCCATCAAGTTTATGGGAATGGTACAATGTAATATGTTTTTGAATAGTTCTTGTGGAGAGAAAGTCGATTACCAAATAAGAAATACAGAGAGATAACTAAAAAAGTACTGCTGTTCATATCTTCGTAAAGAACAATGTTACAAGAAAAGTAGTCATGCTGGTTGATGTCCTCCAGGTAGCTAAAAGCATTTGCTTCGTACATTCATTTCATTTTACGTCTATAGAGAAAAAGTTCTCTGAGGTAGTCAAGATAAATGGTACATTCTGTATATTGTTTCTTCATAAGTCTTTATAACATGTGGCTTCTTAAATCAATGATTACATACAAATAATAAGGTGCCTTAATTGTGTAAGGGAATAAGCCCCCAACTTTTCCAGTTTTTATATTTTTGTTCGGAGGTTCTTTCATGCCTGTGAAGAACATAGAAGACTGGCCAATCTACTATAGCAGATCGTGTGAAACAAAATTTATCACCAAAAATATTGTTGAATTTAATTATTGTTGTGACAACTTGTAATTTCGATACTGTCAGGTACTTCTATTTAAGACCATTCCTACCATTCAGACACTGCTGTACGTTACCTCCATAGAGTAACACACAGCATATCTTGCACCTGAAGTTTATCTCTGACCAACGGACAGTAGAATTTCAAGCTCTTATAATCCTAATTATTTATGAAACATTTGGCGTCATGTTTGTAATTGCCAAGTCTGGGGATTTAGTAAAATATTATGTACGACGTTTTTATGTCTATTACCACATGATCTAATTTCTCATGCAGTTAAAGTCTTGCTGAGAGTGTTGAATAGGAGGCTACATGGCAAGCTTGATAGAGGGATTTCAGAGGAGCAGTTCGCATTTAGAAGAGGAAAAGGGACAAGAGATGCTATTGGCCTGTTGCGAACTATAAGGGAAAGATGTATGAAAAAAGTAGAGAAATCTTTGCTGTTTTTATAGATTTAGAAAAGGCTTTTGACAGAGTTCAGTGGGACAAGCTGATGGATATTTTGAAGAGGAAAGGAGTAGATTGGAAAGAGAGACGACTGATACAGAATCTATATTTACACCAGAAAGTAAGGATAAGGATTGGAAATGAAATGTCAGAAGGAAGCAGCACTGGACGAGGTGTTAGACAAGGTTGTTGGCCTTTCTCCACTATTGTTTAACGCATACCTTGAAGAGATTATTGTGAAAGGCTTAGATGGGAAAAGAGGAATATGTATTGGTCGAAAGAGAATGGAATGTATAAGATTTGCTGATGACATGTTATTAGTGGTAGAAAGTTAGCGGACAGTGAATAACATGCTGAAAGATCTGAATGAAGCTTGTGTGGAATATGGGATGCAAATAAACACAGCAAAAACAAAGAGTATGGCTATCAGTACAAGACGCAGACTGCCCAATATTAAAGTAGGACAATCTACCATTAGCCAAGTAAGTGCATTTAAATATCTTGGAAGCACAGTAACTGAAGACTTGAGAGTCATCAGGAGGTGAAAACTCGAATTCCCATAGCGAAGGAGGCATTCAACAGAAAGAGGAGACTCTTATGTGGCAAATTAGATAAAGGTGTAAGGAAAAGGCTTGGCAAATGTTTTGTCTGGAGTGTGGCACTATATGGGGCAGAAAAATGCACGCTGAGACGAGAAGATGAAAAAAGATTAGAAGCATCTGAGATGTGGATGTGGAGGAGAATAGAGAGAATAAGCTGAATGGAAAGAGTGAGTAATGAAAGAGTATTGCAAAGGGTTGGTGAGAGAAGATGTCTGCTGAAGGTTGTAAGGGAAAGGAAAAAGAACAGGTAGGAACATTCATTGAGAAGGGAGTGCTTGCTAGCTGATGCTTTGGAAGGATTGGTTTCTGGGAGAAGACTGAGAGGAAGAAGGAGATACAAGATGATAGACGACATAATAGTTGTTGTGGTCTTCAGTCCAGAGACTGGTTTGATGCAGCTCTCCATGCTACTCTATCCTGCGCAAGCTTCTACATCTCCCAGTACTTACTGCAATCTACGTCCTTCTGAATCTGCTTAGTGTATTCATCTCTTGGTCTCCCTCTATGGTTTTTACCCTTCACACTACCCTCCAATGCTAAATTTGTGATCCCTTGATGCCTCCAAACACGCCCTACCAACCGGTCCCTTCTTCTTGTCAAGTTGTGCCACAAACTCCTCTTCTCCCCAATTCTATTCAATACCTCCTCATTAGTTATGTGATCTACCCATCTAATCTTCAGCATTCTTCTGTAGCACCACATTTCAAAAGCTTCTATTCTCTTCTTGTCCAAACTATTTATCGTCGATGTTTCACTTCCATACATGGCTACACTCCATACAAATACTTTCAGAAACGACTTTCTGACACTTAAAAATCTGTACTCGATATTAACAAATTTCTCTTCTTCAGAAACGCTTTCTTTGCCATTGCCAGTCTACATTTTATATCCTCTCTACTTCGACCATCATCAGTTATTTTGCTCCCCAAATAGCAAAACTCCTTTACTACTTTAAGTGTCTCATTTCCTAATCTAATTCCCTCAGCATCACCTGACTTAGTTCGACTACATTCCATTATCCTCGTTTTGCTTTTGTTGATGTTCATCCCCCCCCCCCCCCCCCCCATGAACCATGGACCTTGCCGTTGGTGGGGAGGCTTGCGTGCCTCAGCGATACAGATAGCCGTACCGTAGGTGCAACCACAAGGAGGGGTATCTGTTGAGAGGCCAGACAAACGTGTGGTTCCTGAAGAGGGGCAGCAGCCTTTTCAGTAGTTGCAAGGGCAACAGTCTGGATGATTGACTGATCTGGCCTTGTAACAATAACCAAAACGCCCTTGCTGTGCTGGTACTGCGAACGGCTGAAAGCAGGGGGAAACTACAGCCGTAATTTTTCCTGAGGGCATGCAGCTTTATTGTATGATTAAATGATGATGGCGTCCTCTTGGGTAAAATATTCCAGAGGTAAAATAGTCCCCCATTCGGATCTTCGGGCGGGCACTACTCGAGAGGATGTCATTATCAGGAGAAAGAAAACTGGCGTTCTATGGATAGGAGCGTGGAATGCCAGATCACTTAACCAGGCAGGTAGGTTAGAATATTTAAAAAGGGAAATGGATAGGTTAAAGTTAGATATAGTGGGAATTAGTGAAGTTCGGTGGCGGGAGGAACAAGACTTCTGGTCAGGTGACAGGTGACTACAGGGTTATAAACACAAAATCAAATAGGGCTAATGCAGGAGTAGGTTTGATAATGAATAGGATAATAGAAATGCGGGTAAGCTACTACAAACAGCATAGTGAACGCCTTATTGTGGCCAAGATAGATACGAAAACCACACCTACTACAGTAGTACAAGTTTATATGCCAACTAGTTCTGCAGATGACGAAGAAATTGAAGATATGTATGATGAAATAAAAGAAATTATTCAGATTGTGAAGGGAGACGAAAATTTAATAGTCATGGGTGACTGGAATTCGAGTGTAGGAAAAGGGAGAGAAGGAAACATAGTAGGTGAATATGGATTGGGGCTAAGAAACGAAAGAGGAAGCCGCCTGGTAGAATTTTGCACAGAGCACAACATAATCATAACTAACACTTGGTTTAAGAATCATGAAAGAAGGTTGTATACATGGAAGAACCATGGAAATACTAAAAGGTATCAAATAGATTATATAATGGTAAGACAGAGATTTAGGAACCAGGTTTTAAATTGTAAGACATTTCCAGGGGCAGATGTGGATTCTGACCACAATCTATTGGTTATGACCTGTAGATTAAAACTGAAGAAACTGCAAAAAGGTGGGAATTTAAGGAGATGGGACCTGGATAAGCTGAAAGAACCAGAGGGTTTACAGAGTTTCAGGGAGAGCATAAGGGAACAATTGACAGGAATGGGGGAAAGAAATACAGTAGAAGAAGAATGGGTAGCTTTGAGGGACGAAGTAGCGAAGGCAGCAGAGGATCAAGTAGGTAAAAAGACGAGGCCTAGTTGAAATCCTCGAGTAACAGAAGAAATATTGAATTTAATTGATGAAAGGAGAAAAT
The DNA here is from genome assembly GCF_021461395.2 of Schistocerca americana. Taxonomy (NCBI): domain Eukaryota; kingdom Metazoa; phylum Arthropoda; class Insecta; order Orthoptera; family Acrididae; genus Schistocerca; species Schistocerca americana. The sequence continues at coordinate 621,932,818 of NC_060122.1, forward strand.
ACAAAACGCAGTAAATGAAGAAGGCAAAAAGGAATACAAACGTCTCAAAAATGAGATCGACAGGAAGTGCAAAACGGCTAAGCAGGGATGGCTAGAGGACAAATGTAAGGATGTAGAGGCCTATCTCACTAGGGGTATGATAGATACTGCCTACAGGAAAATTAAAGAGACCTTTGGAGATAAGAGAACGACTTGTATGAATATCAAGAGCTCAGATGGAAACCCAGTTCTAAGCAAAGAAGGGAAAGCAGAAAGGTGGAAGGAGTATATAGAGGGTCTATAGAAGGGCGATGTACTTGAGGACAATATTATGGAAATGGAAGAGGATGTAGATGAAGATGAAATGGGAGATATGATACTGCGTGAAGAGTTTGACAGAGCACTGAAAGACCTGAGTCGAAACAAGGCCCCCGGAGTAGACAACATTCCATTGGAACTACTGACGGCCTTGGGAGAGCCAGTCCTGACAAAACTCTACCATCTGGTGAGCAAGATGTATGAAACAGGCGAAATACCCTCAGACTTCAAGAAGAATACAATAATTCCAATCCCAAAGAAAGCAGTTGTTGACAGATGTGAAAATTACCGAACTATCAGTTTAATAAGTCACAGCTGCAAAATACTAACACGAATTCTTTACAGACGAATGGAAAAACTAGTAGAAGCTGACCTCGGGGAAGATCAGTTTGGATTCCGTAGAAACACTGGAACACGTGAGGCAATACTGACCTTACGACTTATCTTAGAAGAAAGATTAAGGAAAGGCAAACCTACGTTTCTAGCATTTGTTGACTTAGAGAAAGCTTTTGACAATGTTGACTGGAATACTCTCTTTCAAATTCTAAAGGTGGCAGGGTAAAATACAGGGAGCGAAAGGCTATTTATAATTTGTACAGAAACCAGATGGCAGTTATAAGAGTCGAGGGCATGAAAGGGAAGCAGTGGTTGGGAAGGGAGTAAGACAGGGTTGTAGCCTCTCCCCGATGTTGTTCAATCTGTATATTGAGCAAGCAGTAAAGGAAACAAAAGAAAAATTCGGAGTAGGTATTAAAATTCATGGAGAAGAAATAAAAACTTTGAGGTTCGCCGATGACATTGTAATTCTTTCAGAGACAGCAAAGGACTTGGTAGAGCAGTTGAATGGAATGGACAGTGTCTTGAAAGGAGGATATAAGATGAACATCAACAAGAGCAAAACAAGGATAATGGAATGTAGTCTAATTAAGTCGGGTAAAGGAGTTTTGCTATTTGGGGAGCAAAAGAACTGATGATGGTCGAAGTAGAGAGGATATAAAATGTAGACTGGCAATGGCAAAGAAAGCGTTTCTGAAGAAGAGAAATTTGTTAATATCGAGTACAGATTTTTAAGTGTCAGAAAGTCGTTTCTGAAAGTATTTGTATGGAGTGTAGCCATGTATGGAAGTGAAACATGGACGATAAATAGTTTGGACAAGAAGAGAATAGAAGCTTTCGAAATGTGGTGCTACAGAAGAATGCTGAAGATTAGATGGGTAGATCACATAACTAATGAGGAAGTATTGAATAGAATTGGGGAGAAGAGAAGTTTGTGGCACAACTTGACCAGAAGAAGGGATCTGTTGGTAGGACATGTTCTGAGGCATCAAGGGATCACCAATTTAGTATTGGAGGGTAGTGTGAAGGGTAAAAACCATAGAGGGAGACCAAGAGATGAATACACTAAGCAGATTCAGAAGGACGTAGATTGCAGTAAGTACTGGGAGATGTTGAAGCTTGCACAGGATACAGTAGCATGGAGAGCTGCATCAAACCAGTCTTAGGACTGAAGACCACAACAACAACAACAAAGATGTTCATCTTATATCCTCCTTTCAAGACACTGTCCATTCCGTTCAACTGCTCTTCCAAGTCCTTTGCTGTCTCTGACAGAATTACAATGTCATCGGCGAACCTTAAAGTTTTATTTCTTCTCCATGGATTTTAATACCTACTCCAAATTTTTCTTTCGTTTCCTTTACTGCTTGCTCAATATACAGATTGAATAACATCGGGGAGAGGCTACAACCCTGTCTTACACCCATCCCAACCACTGCTTCCGTTTCATGCCCCTCGACTCTTATAACTGCCATCTGGTTTCTGTACAAATTGTAAATAGCCTTTCGCTCCCTGTATCTTACCCTGCCACCTTTAGAATTTGAAAGAGAGTATTCCAGTCAACATTGTCAAAAGCTTTCTCTAAGTCTACAAATGCTAGAAATGTAGGTTTGCCTTTCCTTAATCTTTCTTCTAAGATAAGTCGTAAGGTCAGTATTGCCTCACATGTTCCAACATTTCTATGGAATCCAAACAGGTCTTCCCCGAGGTTGGCTTCTACCAGTTTTTCCATTCCTCTGTAAAGAATTCGCGTTAGTATTTTGCAGCTGTGACTTATTAAACTGATAGTTCGGTAATTTTCACATCTGTCAACGACTGCTTTCTTTGGGATTTGAATTATTATATTCTTCTTGAAGTCTGAGGGTATTTCGCCTGTCTTGTACATCTTGCTCACCAGACGGTAGAGATTTGTCAGGACTGGCTCTCTCAAGGCCGTCAGTAGTTCTAATGGAATGTTGTCTACTCTGGGGGCCTTGTTTCGACTCAAGTCTTTCAGTGCTCTGTCAAACTCTTCATGCAGTATCGTATTTCCCATTTTATCTTTATCTACATCCTCTTCCATTTCCATAATATTGTCCTCTAGTACATCGCCATTGTATAGACCCTCTATATACTCCTTCCACCTTTCTGCTTTCCCTTCTTAGCTTAGAACTGGGTTTCCATCTGAGCTCTTGATATTCATACAAGTGGTTCTGTTTTCTCCAAAGGTGTCTCTAATTTTCCTGTAGGCAGTATCTAACTTACCGCTAGTGACATAAGCTTCTACATCCTTACATTTGTCCTCTAACCATGCCTGCTTAGCCATTTTGCACTTCCTGTCGATCTCATTTTTGAGACGTATGCAATCCTTTTTGCCTGCTTCATTTACTGCATTTTTGTATTTTCTCCTTTCATCAATTTAATTCAATATTTCTTCTGTTACCCAAGGATTTCTACTAGCCCTTGTCTTTTTATCCACTTGATCCTTTGCTGCCTTCACTATTTCATTCCTCAAAGCTACCCATTCGTCTTCTACTGTATTTCTTTCCCCCATTCCTGTCAATTGTTCCCTTATGCTCTCCCTGAAACTCTGTACAACCTCTGGTTTAGTCAGACGACATAAAGGAAAGAGGAAATTATGCAGACCTGAAGAGGATGACAGGAGACCGGACATCTTGGAGAACTACCATGTGAAAACCTGCCTTTTGGTAGAACACTGATGATGACCACATATCTACTAAAATATTTTATGCTACAAGTAGTTTCGACCTTGTTAATTTCATCATCTGGAATATTTCTGAATTTAAACTGTATTCCACAAGTACTAAGCTGAAATATGTTACATATCCCATGGTTTGTAAGCAAGTGGACCGGGAGTATGAAACGGTATTGTCTAGCTCAGAACAGTATTTTGTATATTTATTGTGTTGGCGTATTATTTATTTACTACAAGATGTCCCCTTTTTTTATGGCTACTATTTGTAATTTTACCACATTCGTATGGAGTTCAGTAAACAAAAAAGTGCTAGGTACCAGCTTCATCAGTCTAAACGAAGACGTGCCTGTCCTCTCAATAACGCGAGCACATTCTAATCGAGATTATGAACATAACCAAATAACTGAAGTAGCCAACGTCCATAATGCCCAACAAAAACATTCGTCGGTACTCAGCAGCTACGAGCAGACTGCATTGCTGATAATTCCTAAGAGAATTTCAACGTATACAAGAAATAACAAACAATGGTACTTTGGTTTGCGTATTTCTGCGTCCAGTTTCCATTTGCAGCGAACTGATTTCGCTTTCCAGTGAGACTTTGGTTTTTACACCATTACCACAACTATACCTACAGCTTTGCAGTACATATAGAATCAAACAGCAAAATCTTGATTGTGACACAGTGCAGAAACTTGATCCAAGATATCCAGACATCAGCAGCGATAAAAAAATTAATGCACTTTTAACTGACAGCAGCGAAGACACCATTGAAACAAACATCTCAGAATGAAAGTAAAAGAACAAGGGATGTGGTGACATCAAATTTAATCAGAGACTGGCTAAGATGATCACCCAAATGAGCGAACATAAAAACACTAAACTACAGCAATGAGGTATAATGACTAAATTGTACACAAGAGCAAGACACATCAATGGCAGGTGAGAGTCAGGCATTGAAACGCAGTGAAGGGAGCAATGTAAATAAATACAGCCAAATATTCCTTCGAAATCCTGGTTCCACATACAATAATAAAGCGATAAGTAGCGCCCCCTTTTGGTCATATGCGTGGAAGCTGGAGGTGAGTTGTAGCAGTGACTGCAGCAGGAAATTGTGGGTGTTGTGCTTTACACAATATAGCACAGTCTTTGCAGTGTTGTGAGGCAAGTCAGCCTGGTAGGGTGTGGGAATAGTTGATACAGCAGTATCCAGGTGGTAGATGGCCTAACCCTTTCCACACCCACAGCTGCTGAAGTGTTAAGTACATATACCGCAAGGCATGACAAAGCCCAAAAAGCGCAGTTCAAAAGCGTACAAATAACTACTCATTTTACACTAAAGTCACTTCTGTTAGTATTGCAGTTCTTTTACCACAGGGTTGCATCACTCGGCTATCATCTGGAATGTGTTCATGGACCACAGTTCGACTCTGAATAAGGACAATCTGCCCTGAGACCATGAAATCTGGAGCTGCCGCCTCAATGGGCCAGCACTGGCCCATGGAAGCAACTCGCCAGCCACCGATTCGGGGCGGTGGGTTGCTACCATTATGTCAATGGGCTGCCGCCTTTCTGACGGCGCCACAATGTATGCGGTGGCCGCTAGCTCAGACTGCCTGGACTTGGGATCACTACTGACTGGAGCAGTTGCGTCACGTGCTATTGCCTGACCGACGCTGCGCTCTGTCAGCATAGTGGGGCGACAATACACACAAGAGACGCAGAATACCATAGTCAAGCTGCCGCTTTTAAGTTTCGCAGTCTGCATGCGTTTTAATCATGAATCATTTCACACTCAGTTCTAACAAGTACTCATAACAAATAATCCTCACTCTGAATGTAGCAAAGTAATAACATGATGTATTAACCACATTTTCTACACATGTAAGCCTGTATGAGAAACAGCAAATACAGTTCCCATGACAATTAATCTGATATTATCGATCACTGCCTATTAATAAGGTAATCCTCCTCCATATGAAGAAAATATTAATTTTAAAAATAATAATAATGAACTGAAAAATCCTTACGCTATAAAGTTTTAAAAAAAATCTAAAACGCTGACACATATATGCATTTGGAAAAAAATGGCACGTTAACAGTAAAAAAGGTATGTTAATAGTAGTTGGTTAAGTTAGTAGTATATCTAAGATGCTTATGGATCACGATATAACCCATCAGTCCAAAAAGTTTCAAAACGAGATAAATGAAAAAAGTGCAAAGTTATGATGCGGTTTCCATGAGTAAAATGAACAGAACATTCATAAAATAAAATGAAACTCTCAGAAAAAACTACATTTAAAAACAAATTTTTTATGTGCAGGCTAAGAGGTTTCAAACAGAAATTCGTCTGTGGAATAGAAGGACTTGTCCAAGAGAAATGGTTTTAGGTTGGATTTAAGACTTTCTTTGGTACCTGTCAGACTTTCTTGTTGTTGGGTATGCGTTTAAAGATGATAAATTATTGTTGGTGCATATGCAACTCCTTTCTGAGCCACTGGCAGCTCCAGTAGTGGATAATAAATGTAGTTTTTTCTCTAGTGCTGTAGCTGTGGACATCACTATTATTCTCAGATTGTGATGGGTTATTTACAACTAATTCCATTTGGGAGTGTATGCATTGTGATGGTGCAATTGAAATGTTGAACTCATTCAACATGATGATCACAGGCAACACCACCTGTTACACTTGTTGCTCACTTTCGTGCAGTCAATACTTTCTTTCTAAGTAGTGAGGTCCCCCAGAAAATTCGTACATAAGACATTATTGATTGCAAATATGTCAGGAGGTTCATTCATTCGCGTTCAAGACTAGAGATTACGTGTACAGTAAAAATAGCAGACCTTATTTCTGATAAATTCAGTATATGATTCTTGCAGTTGAAGTTTTCATCAATATGTGCAACCAAAAATTTGGAACATTCGGCCCTATTAAGAGACGCCTGTTAATGTGCTACATGAATCGTTGGTTTGACTCTATTTGTTGTACAGCGTTGATCGTAGTGTGTTTTCTCAATGTCTAGGAAGTTTCAGAGAACTACTTAATAATTATTTGAAAAATATCATTAACAATCTCTTCTGGTTATTTCTCACTAACGTGATTTATGATAACACTAATATTATCTGCAACAAGTAACAATTCAGCTTGTTGAATGTTAAATGAAAGGTCGTTCATATACAAAAAATAGGACCCAAAATTGAACCCTGTAAGACTCCTTTTGTGTAAAGCCATCAATTCCTTAAAAATTAATTTTTTGTGATAGTGTAACATGAACTACGTGAAATGGAGGAGATGGTTAATGATGTTTCTTACCTTGGACAGATTATTTAATTTTTGTAATGTCTGATAGGTGAATTTATGAACAGACTTCTCTGTTGAGTATTCCTAGTGGAATCCAAAGCGTGCTATTCTAAGTAAATGACTTCTCCTTGAATGGGAGACTGTTCTTGAGTACATTACTTTTCCGAATATTTTGGAACTAGATGTCATTAACGAATTTGGACGATAAATATTTACACCTTCTTCATCACCTTTCTTATGAAGAGGTTTAATAATTGCATATTTTATTTGGAAAATAATATATAAAATGAATAGAAATACGGCTTGCGTTTCTCAATACATCGCTTGATAAAAGTATCGTTTTCCCAAAAGTTACGAGTCTCCGTTATTTGACAATATTTTGCCAGTCGTTCGTAATCAGGTGTTGCAGACGCATTTTATGAGCAATATCCATATGCCAGAGTGCCGAACAGCTGAACAATAACTAGATTAATCACCCTGTCCGGGAAATTGTATCAACTACTACTACTACTACTACTACTACTACTACCACCACTACATATTTGCAGACAAGAAGTGAACTGGGAGGTCGGACGTTCTGAAGAACGCTAAACTGACTGATGTGATGCTGAGGTAGCCCAAAGTTTGAGGAAACTGTTCACTCTCAGATTTCATATGGTAGTGCTCAGAAAGAATGCAGAAGTTAAAATTTAGTGCATGTCTTGTTCATAGTCTACATGGCAACTAAAAGATGCGTAGGATAAAGAAAAGCGTCTAGCGTTCTGGAAAATGGTTTCGTCATTTGTTGACCTGCTTAGAATTGCAGAACTGGAGCGTGTTTCCTCAACTACTTAGTGCGTACGGGAATAGACAGAATACAATAATTTGATAAACTGGAAATTCACGTTACGTTCATGATAACACCTCCCAATGTCAGAATAGGGAGTGTGGTGTGCTATAACAAGTGATCGAATGGTGGCGCCTGCTTTCATTGGAAGCTACAGAGCACAGTGTCATGTACCCGAGACGTCATTACACATTTCGCTTCTTGAAGCTGTAAACGGTGTTTTTGATTCTAAGCAGGCTGGTGCCACTTTTCACAAATCTGTTGAAACAACTCATTTTTTAAGCGAACCGTTTGTTGATCACATCGTGTTAAAGCACTATGACCTCTATGTTTCCCCCGAGTTGACGTCTCTGCACTTTTTCCAATGGGGCTAGGAAGGGTTCATAAAAACAGGCCACGCACACTGGCGGAATTAAAGATTAACTTAACAGCTGAGATTAATACCATTAGTGTCAACGTGATCCGCAAAGCGGCCACAGACAAGCTAAAACGGTTTCGTGCATGCGTTACTGAACGGGGCACCTATTTTGAACATACATTATTAACAGTGTGCATGACATAATGAAACGAAGCACATACTGTGAACACTTATATACTTAACAATTTTGTTTGTGTGGCCATCATCTGCAGGAAGCACAGAAATGTTGGTTTCGTAAATAAAAACTTCCTTTTTCTTGCTGCAGTTTATTTAGAAAAGACCAGACGTTAATTTTCAGCGTGTACTTCGTTACGTTGGCAAGAGCACACAGTAGTTACAACTTTAAATCCCAGTTTTCGGTCAAATATCTACAACTCCAGACAGAAGAATAATAGTGCTGCACAGAGATCGGCGCAAAGAACATAACAGTTGTGTAGAAAAAAGTTCGTACCGGGAAAACGTCCTTAAGTTTCGTAAGTGAAGTTATGGTGCGACCTCCAGTGTGAGACCAGAAGCGAGGAAACGCAGATGCCTGTCAAAAACTCAATCTGCTGAAGACACCTTGATGTGCGGAACTTTTCAATCACCCTGCAGAAGCCAAATAAGTATTATTACTGTTTTGTACTCTGTCTGCACACATATGACGTCACATCCAACGTTCGGTATCGGTATGTTCAACACACCGGTGCTTACATACGAACAGAGGAATCGTCGTTTAACGTTGCACACTCAGTGCAACTAAGCACACGGCACATGCAGACACAGTACCTTGTCGGTAGGAGGTGGACGCCTGCTATTCAGTAGCCAAGTCAGACGGCCGCGCCAGCCACCACACTCAATTAATATATAAATTAGACTCGCTACTACCCGGCTGTTAAAGTGACTCACCTCCGTTACAGCAGCGGCAAGGATCTCCCGCGGCGCTCCGACGTTAGCCGGTCACTGGGCTGCGTCGCTGTTCGCGCATGGCCTAAAATAACCGGAGATAGATGACGTCACTGGACCTCATCACTGTGATGTCAGCGCAACCGCTGCCAAGGCCATCTCATTTGTGCTTTGCAAACTGCATGGACATCTCTGATACTTCGTGAACGTTCAAAAGATACAAAAAATGTTTGCTGCTAGTAACAGAGCGCAGTGGCGAGTACTTAACTCTGAGAATAGTGCTTGTAACTTTGCTTATGTCTACACCTGCGCAAGTGGTGGCGGGTTCTTTTGCTACGAGTATCGTTTCTCCCTGTCCTGTTCCATTCCAAAATGGTGCGTGGGAATGACGACTGCCTGTCAACCTTCGTATGCACTCTGATTTCTCTAATTTTCTCGTCGTGGTCACTTCACGAGACGTACACGTATTATTTATTGTTTACTGCAATGGTGCCAAATATTGCTGCTACAAATTTAAAGTAGTAACCGCGAAGATATAATAATAGTTATAACATTTTTGATTACCACCGAGGCACAGTGTGCTGAAGAGTTAATATATCTACATCTACAAAGATATTGCGCAAACCGCCGCAAGGTGCTTGTGATTTCCCCTCCTGTTCCACTCGCAAACAGAGCGAGGGAAAAGCGACTGTCTGTATGTCTCCGCGTGAGCCCTAATTTCTCGTATCTTACCTTCGTGGTCCTTATGTACATTGGCGGGAGCAGAATCTTACGGCGGTCAGCTTCAAATGCCGGTTCTCTAAATATTATTAATATTGTTTCCCGAAAAGAATGCCACCTTCCCTCCGTGGTTCCCATTTGAGTTCCCGAAGCATGACTAATTTATACGACTGTCTTATGGCGTAAAGTTAAGCGCTTGCACGCCAGTCGGGAAGGATAGAACAGAGAGGCTGTGACTATACATCAGCCAATCGTACGTTGACCGCCTCTCTTCAGGACGACAACGCGACCGCAGTGGCCTCTATGGGAACAGAACATATGACCCGCGCCCCACTGCCCCCGGCCAAGTTCTAAGAGAAGCTTCAAGACCAGCGACCTGAATAGAAACGTCAAACCTCATTACTTTGCTCGTACATTCTCTGTAGCTCAACTTGGAATTGTTATACTGAAGAGCCTTGTTTATTTTGTATGTCGCCCTTTGCTTACGACACGTTTATGTAATTCTCAAAGTTAAGTATTGTCATTTACCTTATTGTTATAAAAACTCATTAATAAGATTTGTTTGAATTGTTGTCTAGCGATCCGAGACAGCAGGTTCCCTAGACACCCCATATTGGACGACTAGGCAGGATTCAACAGATTGTATGGCTATATACCAGTGGAAATAAGTGTAGCTACTCGCAGAGGTTCAGTGTGGGCTGTAATTATCGTATGTAGGCGAAACTTGGTTGATATTCTAATGCGTTAATGGTGCAAAAAAATTAGTTCGAAGTATGGCCACCAGGTGCAAGTCTGGTGCTGTGAATGCAAGAAGGACGTATAGAAATGTATCCATGTCTAATGTATTAGCAACGGGACGTGGGCAGGAAACGTCAAACAACTCAGAAAGGCATAATGTTGATTTTATTATTAAACGCCGCTTACGCTATTTATTCAATATGAGCACAGGAGACGTTGGTGAATTCCTGAGTCCGTAAAACGTTGTGATCAACAGCTGCTCGCAGCAATTTGGATGGAATCTGAGCAACGTGTCCCTGTTTACTGGCTTTCAGGTCACGTAGAAACCGAACATGTCCTCGGTAAACCGTTCTGTTAGATATCCCCAGGGCCAAAATTCACATGGATTCAGGTCGGGTGATTTTGTAGGTCGTGCATCTGGAAAGCCTGTGGAGATAGCATGTTCGTGGGGGATTGCATTAAGCAGATCTTTCACTAGGTGAGCGACATGTGTTGTCCCATCTTGCATGAAAACAATGGTTTACATAGATCAGCCAGAACATCGTGACCACCGACCTGCTATCGCTATAAACTCGTTCAGGTGATGGCAGCGTCACCTGGCGACGAATGACTGCTACTCAGACACACGCACGGTGCTTGTAGTATCAGTGAGTGTGCTGCCCTTCTTTGGAATGGCAAAGGCGTGCGATCAGTCTGAGTTTGACCGAGGGTGGATTGTGACGACCGGGAGTCTCAGCACAAGCATTTCGTAAACTGCACGACTTGTCGGGTGTTCGAGGAGTACTGTGGCGAGTTTCTTCAAAAAATGGCAAACCGAGGTGAAACCGCGTCCAGAAGTCGTGGGGTTGGACGGCCACCCGTCATTACAGATGTCGGACATCGCAGGCTGGGCAGACTGGTGAAACAGGACAGGAGGCGAACTGTGGCGGAACTAACACAAGAGTTTAACGCTGGGCGGAGTACAAGCCAGTCTAAACACACAGTGCAGCGGACGCTCTTAAAGATGGGCCTCCGCAGCCGACTATCAACGCGCGTGCCAATCTTAACATCACGACTGCGGCAACTACTACTGAAATGGTCATGTGAGCATCGGCACAGGACGTTGGCGCAGTGTCAGAGCGTGGTCTGATGAATCCCAATACCTCCTTCATAACGCTGATGGGAGGGAGCGAGTTCGTCGTCTTTTAGGGGAACAGGACACCTGTGTTGCAGGACTGAGACAAGTTGGCGGCCGCTCCATTATGCTCTGGGGAACATTCAAGTGGGCATCCATGGGTCCAGTAGAGTTCGTGCAAGACATCCTGACGGCCAACGAATAACTTACACTGGTCGCAGACCAAGACAACCCTTTCATGGCACCGATGGCAGTGGCATATTTTAACAAATAATGCTCCATGTCACAGGGGCAGGAGAGTGAAAGATTGATTCGAGGAACACAGCGGACTGTTCCATTTGAAGTTATGGCCCCCAGCTCACCCAAATCTGAAGCCGATCGGACACTGAAATGTGACTGAACGTGGCGTCAGTGCTCATCAGCCCCCTCCTCCCTCCCCGTAATTTACGGGAATTAGGTTACTTTTGTGTGGTGCCAACTCCCTCCAGCGAGCTACCAAGGTCTCATTGCTTCCATGCCTTGACGCGTCTCCGCTGTTATACGTGCCAAAGGTAGACATACCGACTATTAGGTAAGTAGTCATAATGTTCTGGCTGATCAGCGTACACAGCTGTGCTGTTCCAAAGGAGGTATCATATGCTGTGTAAGGAGGTCTCGATAACTTGCGTATGTCACGGTACACCTGGCAGGCCCTCTGGATGTATTTTCTTCAAAGAAGGATGAACGAGGCTGCTTGCAAATCCATACCAGGCAGTCACACACTGCGAGTACAACAGCTCTTCGTAAACAACACGAGGTATAACAGTACCCCAAATTGGCACTTCTGTGTACTCACTGCAACCTGTACTGCAACATGTGTCTCGCGACCCGATGTCACCACATGGCATCAATTTCATTCCGTACCAGAAGCCGAAAAGAAAATTCCGAACTTTGCCGCGGATCATGAGGCTTCCGCTGCTGCACCGTCTGGATCTTGTACGGGTACAAATGTAAAATAGATCGCAAAACTTTCCGTACTGTTGACTATAGGATGGACAATTCTCGTGACACTGCACTATCACTAACACTACGGGGGACATGTGTTCCACGGTCAATTACAGTAACGGCAGCCTCGTACCAATAACTTCCACCAGGATAGGGCGCCTTCCTCTTCCAGGTGTACACCAAGTTCACCCGTGCTTTCGAATTACATAACTATCTTTTTTTAAACCATTTAATGACATCAGATCTCTCCCCAGACTTTTCACTCGGCTACACTTTTTCAATGCAGCTCTATAATTGTTGCCGTTCTCATATAACGTTTTCACTATCAGCACACGGTCTCTCTTGTCGGTGGCCACACTGTTCGCTAGCGTTATAGCTAGTAAAATGACAGCATGGATGTCATATCGTCTTAAAACGGTGTACAGCGTCAGATCAGCGCCTGGTGATCGTAGGGGTAAATTGGTTCTGCATTATCGCATCACCATATCTACCAAGTTTTCGCTGCTATGAGGTAAATACAACCCATACTGTACGTCCGTAAGCAGTTGCGCTTTAATTATAACATCACGGTATTTACGAGACAAGAGGTGCACAAATTTGGCAGTGAGAGTGCGTGCTGCCAGTCATCTCGTTCAGTATATACACATTTTGAGCAATTTTCAGCTACAGGTAATAATCTTCACGACAGTGAATCATTTTCTCCAGGCAACGCCTCCGAGTCAGGATAGTTATTTTCATAAAGTCAGGGTATGAAACTCTTCAACCAGTATCTATCAAATGGCTAGTTGATTATGTGCGATTTTATTTATTTATTTTGTGTTTGAGGTTCCAGGACAACAATAAATACACTAATTACTACAAAGGAAGAAACTGTGAACAAGTGTTTTAAAAAAAAGTAAACAAATCTAAGATAAGCGCCCAGGGCTTTCAAGCATTCAACTGCATTAGAACCAGCTTGATGCAGTTACCAGGGATCCAGCGTAAGGTCGTATGGAGCAGGCCTGAACGATTTGTAGTACCGTCTGCTGCGGTCACAGTTTGGGGAGTCTTAACATCCCCAGCTTTGAAGAGCGGCAGCTGTACTCCCCGTCCCACATCTGATTCGATTCAGTTTGCTGCAGATAACGCGAGGGAGAGGGGGCCCAGGGCATTCGATGCTCGTTTTCTCGACTTGTAGCGTCTTTGATTCATAATCAAAACGTCTTCGGTCCCGGGTTCGATCCCCGCCACTGCCTAAATTTTGATAAATAATCAGCATTGGCGGCCGAAGACTTCCGGCATAAGAAGTCAGCCTCATTCTGCCAACGGCCTTGTCAAAGAGGGCGGAGGAGCGGATAGAGGTTCAGGGCACTCTCTTCTCCTAGGTGGGAAATTGTCCCTAAAGGCGGAAGCATCAGCAATGATCAACGACATGAGGATGCAGAAGGCAATGGAAACCACTGCATTAAAGACAAGTAACGTGTATCCACAGGACATGTGGCCTGTAAGCCTGCCGGAGTGGTCGAGCGGTTCTAGGCGCTACAGTCTGGAACCGTGTGACCGCTACGGTCGCAGGTTCGAATCCTGCCTCGGGCATGGATGTGTGTGATGTCCTTAGGTTAGTTAGGTTTAAGTAGTTCTAAGTTCTAGGGGACTGATGACCTCAGGAGTTAAGTCCCATAGTGCTCAGAGCCATTTTTGTGGCCTGTAATTGAAGAAGTGTCATGATGATCTCTCCATTGGCAAAAGATTCCGGAATAGTCCCCCATTCGGATCTCTGGGAGGGGACTGCCAAGGGGGAGGTTACCATGAGAAAAAGATTGAATAATCAACGAAAGGATAACGTTCTACGAGTCGGGGCGTGGAATGTCAGAAGCTTGAACGTGGTAGGGAAACTAGAAAATCTGAAAAGGGAAATGCAAAGGCTCAATCTAGATATAGTAGAGGTCAGTGAAGTGGAAGGAAGACAAGGATTTCTGGTCAGATGAGTATCGGGTAATATCAACAGCAGTAGAAAATGGTATAACAGGTGTAGGATTCATTATGAATAGGAAGGTAGGGCAGAGGGTGTGTTACTGTGAACAGTTCAGTGACCGGGTTGTTCTAATCAGAATCGACAGCAGACCAACACCGACAACGATAGTTCAGGTATACATGCCGACGTCGCAAGCTGAAGATGAACAGATAGAGAAAGTGTATGAGGATATTGAAAGGGTAATGCAGTATGTAAAGGGGGACGAAAATCTAATAGTCATGGGCGACTGGAACGCAGTTGTAGGGGAAGAAGTAGAAGAAAAGGTTACAGGAGAATATGGGCTTGGGACTAGGAATGAAAGAGGAGAAAGACTAATTGAGTTCTGTAACAAGTTTCAGCTAGTAATAGCGAATACCCTGTTCAAGAATCACAAGAGGAGGAGGTATACTTGGAAAAGGCCTGGAGATACGGGAAGATTTCAATTAGATTACAGACAGACAGAGATTCCGAAATCAGATACTGGATTGTAAGGCGTACCCAGGAGCAGATATAGACTCAGATCACAATATAGTAGTGATGAAGAGTAGGCTGAAGTTCAAGACATTAGTCAGGAAGAATCAATATGCAAAGAAGTGGGATACGGAATTACTAAGGAATGACGAGATACGTTTGAAGTTCTCTAACTCTATAGATACAGCAATAAGGAATAGCGCAGTAGGCAGTACAGTTGAAGAGGAATTCACATCTCTAAAAAGGGCCATCACAGAAGTTCGGAAGGAAAACATAGGCACAAAGAAGGTAGCTGCGAAGAAACCATGGGTAACAGAAGAAATACTTCAGTTGATTGATGAAAGTAGGAAGTACAAACATGTTCCGGGAAAATCAGGAATACAGAAATACAAGTCGCTGAGGAATGCAATAAATAGGAAGTGCAGGGAAGCTAAGACGAAATGGCTGCAGGAAAAATGTGAAGACATCGAAAATGATATGATTGTCGGAAGGACAGACTCAGCATACAGGAAAGTCAAAACAACCTTTGGTGACATTACAAGCAACGGTGGTAACATTAAGAGTGCAACGGGAATTCCACTGTTAATGCAGAGGAGAGAGCAGATAGGTGGAAAGAATACATTGAAAGCCTCTATGAGGGTGAAGATTTGTCTGATGTGACAGAAGAAGAAACAGGAGTCGATTTGGAAGAGATAGGTGATCCAGTATTAGAATCGGAATTTAAAAGAGCTTTGGAGGACTTACGGTCAAATAAGGCAGAAGGGATAGATAACATTCCATCAGAATTTCTAAAATCATTGGGGGAAGTGGCAACAAAACGACTATTCACCTTGGTGTGTAGAATATATGAGTCTGGCGATATACCATCTGACTTTCGGAAAAGCATCATCCACACAATTCCGAAGACTGCAAGAGCTGACAAGAGCGAGAATTATTGCACAATCAACTTAACAGCTCATGCATCGAAGCTGCTTCCAAGAATAATATACAGAAGAATGGAAGAGAAAATTGAGAATGCGCTAGGTGACGATCAGTTTGGCTTTAGGAAAAGTAAAGGGACGAGAGAGGCAATTCTGACGTTACGGCTAATAATGGAAGCAAGGCTAAAGAAAAATCAAGACACTTTCATAGGATTTGTCGACATGGAAAAAGCATTCGACAATATAAAATGGTGCAAGCTGTTCGAGATTCTGAAAAAAGGAGGGGTAAGCTATAGGGAGAGACGGGTCATATACAATATGTACAACAACCAAGAGGGAATAATAAGAGTGGATGATCAAGAACGAAGTGCTAGTATTAAGAAGGGTGTAAGACAAGGCTGTAGCCTTTCGCCCCTACTCTTCAATCTGTACATCGAGGAAGCAATGATGGAAATAAAAGAAAGGTTCAGGAGTGGAATTACAATACAAGGTGAAAGGATATCAATGATACGATTCGCTGATGACATTGCTATCCTGAGTGAAAGTGAAGAAGAATTAAATGATCTGCTGAACGGAATGAACAGTCTAATGAGTACACAGTATGGTTTGAGAGTAAATCGGAGAAAGACGAAGGTAATGAGAAGTAGTAGAAATGAGAACAGCGAGAAACTTGACATCAGGATTGATGGTCACGAAGTCAATGAAGTTAAGGAATTCTGCTACCTAGGCAGTAAAATAACCAATGACGGACGGAGCAAGGAGGACATCAAAAGCATACTCGCTATGACAAAAGTGGCATATCTGGCCAAGAGAAGTCTACTAATAGCAAATACCGGCCTTAATTTGAGGAAGAAATTTCTGAGGATGTACGTCTGGAGTACAGCATTGTGTGGTAGTGAAACATGGACTGTGGGAAAACCGGAACAGAAGAGAATCGAAACATTTGAGATGTGGTGCTATAGACGAATGTTGAAAATTAGGTGGACTGATAAGGTAAGGAATGAGGAGGTTCTACGCAGAATCGGAGAGGAAAGGAATATGTGGAAAACACTGATAAGGAGAAGGGACAGGATGATAGGACATCTACTAAGATATGAGGGAATGACTTCCATGGTACTCGAGAGAGCTGTAGAGGGCAAAAACTGTAGAGGAAGACAGAGATTGGAATACGTCAAGCAAATAATTGAGGACGTAGGTTGCATGTGCTACTCTGAGATGAAGAGGTTAGCACAGGAAAGGAATTCGTGGCGGGCCGCATCAAACCAGTCAGTAGACTGATGACCAAAAAAAAGGATGTTTTTTCTGGGACCTGGATGACCACTTCGATTTGCAAGCAGCCACAGGATTGAAATCGCTGGCTGACAGGGTCATGGCGGTTCTCCAAGCCTGTTCACAACGTTTCAGTCGTATTACAGAAGCTTGCTGTATCGTAAGATTTAAATATAGCTCTCTGAGTCATTATCTCCCGCTTTTACAGATCTCCAAACCAATCTAGTTATTTAAATTGCCACAGTACGAATCTCTTCTAGCGGTACCTTCCCGCCAAAGGCAAAGGTCCCCAGTTCCAGTCTCGGTCCGGCATACGGTTTTAATCTGCCAGGAAGTTTCAATGTGTATGTGTGTTTAATATTTTAGTTTTGAAACGCCCCCTTACAAAAAATAATGAATTACTGTGCTGATAAACCTCTTACATTATTCGATTTTCAAACAGCTGAGCGGAACTGAACGTACTCAGACATTTCGCTCTTTACCTATTCTGATCAACACTAAACTGACACACAATATTTTTAGCGCAACGCAATCTGACTTTCAATAATCCCTACAAAAGAATGGCCCTGACTAACATTAACCTATACCTTTCACAAATCACTTACCTCACAAAAATCTTCGTTACTCGGACAACTGCAATACAGTGAGCGCCACTACTGCCAGCTAAATAAAATATTCTAACTACTGAAGGCACTAACTACTGATAGGCATAGTTAGCAAATGAGAGATTTTGATAGAGAACAAACAATGTATTTACCTTAATAGTGTTCAAAAGTCATAATATATATAGCAGTTCATGACATCCAGTCTTAAAAATTTACTGTCTCTGATGGACACACGTCCAGATCATCTGCTCTCAAAACTCCGCCATTTCTCTCCCCACATCCACCACTGCTGGCGGCTCACCTCCAACTACGCAACGCTACGCGCTGTTAACAGCCAACTTCCCAACACTACAATAGCGAATATTTCAACAATGACCATCAGCCACAGAGTGCACACAGCACAGCCAGTGATTTTCATACAGAGCGCTAGGTGACGTTACCAATATAAAAACCTAAACAGCCTACTTACATACCCCCATGCCCCCACAAAAAAAATTACAAATTCTTTTGGGCAGTGGCCAATACAGATTTCAAAAATTTTTTCATAATTACAGTAACAAAGAAATCAAATGCACATACTTATTGATACACTGTTTGTCAAAAGCAAAAATTGTTCTCATAAAGACAGTCCTGATCATTCATCACAGTATAATTTCATTGCACGAAGTCTGATCAGTAAAAGAAAATTAACACGGAAGTAGTGGATTTCCATGCTGCCTTGAAGAAGTAGTGTTGTCCATCCAATGGAAAGACAGTGCTGACTCTTGACATGCAGACAGGTAATGGGCCACAACAGAGCAATCCCACTGCAGAGTCAGTCAAAGTTTTGAACAATATTGGTAGGTAGGTCATCACAGAGCAGACCCACTGTAGTCCTAGTAGAGATTATGGTATTGATAGGCCACCAGAGGTGCAGACCCACTGCAGTCCTTGTAGAAATAATGGTATTGGCGGGCCATCAAAGATGCAGACCCACGGCCAGCAGACATCTGTTGCAACTGTGGAGGTGCACAATCACCATCAAAGAGTCTTGCGGATAATATAGCAAGTCCATAAGCCACCACTTGTGCACTCACAAAGTTTTTGGTATGTCCTTAGAACCAGCAATGCTGTTAACCAGTCCCTTGCTGAATTATTAACACACGTGCAAGCACTAACAGTCCGAACTTCTCATATACTGTGCGTATATTATGACCAACAGAAGTGTGTGCAGTGAAATGTAACTTAATTTGAAGAACTGGTGTCTATACAATTATAAATTTACACCATAAGAATACAATTACAAAGGTAAAAAGTACATCATTAAAGAACATAACAATACAGATAACATTTGTAGTAATACGGGATTTACAAAAGAATAGAAATAAACATACACATCAGTGTTACAGGAATTATGACATAAGTAAATACATCAAAGATCAGAATAGCTTTCGAAAATAATGTATAAACATCTTTACAAAGTAAATAACATGTTATTAATGCAAATTATATTTGAGGATAACAGTATCCTCATCATAGTGAATGTAGTTTAGTATTAGAAAAATTCTACAACATAAATTTTATTAGCTAAACACATAAAGACAGGAAAAACACAAATACTCGTACACAAGTGTACACAAACACATAGCGGAATAACACAAAAGGAAAGGACAGGGTTCGTTTTCAATGTAACATTTGGTACTGCAGTCCAACCCAAAACTTCATTCCATAGATCTTTCCTCTTATTTCAACATCTGCTCCTGCACAAAAAAAAAAAAAAAAAAAAAAAAAAAAAAAAAAAAAAAAAAAAAAAAAAAAAATCCTATCTAACCCTGTTAAATAAATATTTCTCATTGTACAATACTCATTTCTCCCCAAATCTTTTTTATATAACTTCTCAATACTTTCTTTCCCTATTCTTCATAGTTAGTTTCTTATATGGTCTACCCCCTCTTAAGCTAACTTAAATCTACTGAGCTCAGATATATATACTAAGGGACGAGGCAATGCAGCAACACACGACAAACACAAACAAAAATGACAAAAAAATGCAAATTGGCAAAGCAAGCAGCAGTATATCTAAATTAACAAAGCAAATGCAACATTACCACTAATATGAGCCAATGTGCAGCAAAAACAAAAATGAATCAGTAGTAGAACCGGATTAATACAATGTAAAATTCAGTAGAACTATGCCTGGCAAACAACAGCAGCAAATGCTATAACTTATACCTAAACATGACAAAGCTCAAGCAGAAAAAGATAGGAAATGTCTAATAACTATGTCACATTTTAACACTAGAGTGATGCATAACGATAAGTTACTCTTCGAAACAAGTTACGCAGTCACTGAAAAAAACTATGTATGCAATTCCTGTGAAGGGAAATGTCTTTTTGTGCTCCCTGGGTTTTTTTAAAGTAGATCATAAAATTATTATTTACTGGATCTGTAGGCATAAAGTATCTATATTAGTACATCTATTAAATTTTATTTTAACCAATGCTGCAGTGCAGCTAGAAACTAAAAATTAAAGCAAATAAGCAAATATATATATATATATATATATATATATATATATATATATATAAAAAGCAACATATGAAACGTCATTCACTAGGCAAATGGCGTCTCCAAAGGCAAAAAAAATTTCTCAGCTAGAAAGACAATAGATGTAAAATGTTTCTCATCATTTCATTAGGAATTTTAGTAAATATCATAAATTAAGAGCTCCACAGTGTAATCATATGTTTTCAAGTTTGAGCGTGTCGTATTTGCGATGCTTTCTACAAAGAAATGTCAATAGCGAGGATAATGACCTCTTTTTTTCTCCACCTAATGGCTTTCTTTTTTCAGATGACTATCTCTCAGCTGGGCGCCCAAAACGCATTACGTCAAGGTCACTTACCTTTCTTACCAAAATATTTACGACAACAGTTTCCGCTACAGTGACAGTCTCATATAAAAATTTCACAGGTCGAGAATTTCCGTTACAAATGTGGAGAAACAAAGTCCTGTAAATATAACAGTGTGCAAAAAATTTTCGGTGGCATTGTGATATATTCATGCATGTACACACATTTCATAATTCTTAAAGTACGATTCTTGGCTTCCAACATACTTTTTTACATATCAGGGATCCTAACCACTATACATTACTCCTTACCTTATTACACATATTCATATTCGTCGACACTTCTTCAATATTTCGTCATAATAAATACGTAGCATAATCAAATTCCTCATATAGTATCAACTTATTGATCATAAACATACCACAACAGCATAATACACATCGTCATCGTAATAATAACATCACAACACCTCAGTCAAATCTCAAAAACGTCGTAGCTTTCTGCAATAATTTCAAAACCTTCAGTAATGTCGTCTACCTTAAACGTACTTCAAAAATCATGCTCCCTTACCAAATACATCATTCAAAGCTCACATAGTATCACAATGGTTCCGAAAAAACATGAAGAGTTCACAAAGTACAGACAAAATACAATTTCATAAGTGTGAAGTTATCCAACTGTGTAATTGCGTAAACATGTGTCACTGACATAGTAAAAAAAATAAGTTTGTTTCTCTGTTAAATAATCAGATAGCTGTTTAATTCTGTGTTAGAGAAATATGGTACCGATGTGTAAAGTTGTATAAGCAAATACCATATTAGCTATGCCTGCTAGCGCTCGCTACACGCTTAGCACACAAAGTAGGCGTGTACCCCCTGAGGATTAATGTAACTATACCCTCAGGTGTTACAGATTACAAAAATGGAATGAAATGTATCACGGAAAACCTTAGTATCTTTGTAATTCAAAAATCCTTAAACATAAATGTTTTAAGTACAAAATCAGTCACTCAGATACGTGTACTGCAGCGCTAAACTGTGCGTCTTGTTGTAAGACAATCTCTGTCATTACTTAAGGGTAAGAAATGTGCCAAGTGTCGTCATTATCGTCGTCCGTAAGCAAAGATCTGTAGAAGCCAATGTACTTACCTCGTAATAAACAAAGTGAATTGCTATGCATATAGATATCGTAGTTGTTACGCTTATTGCCGTGATGAAGTAATTACTGTACTGTAACGTATTGTTGTGCTACAGAAAAGGCTGTAGCTATACCACAAAAGTTACTACTAAAACATGTTTTCCTTTCCATAAGAATTCAGAAAAACTGTGCAGATATAAAACAGATACACCACAAAAGCAACAATGTAAATTGTGTCACACATTAGTAGCGTAGTGATATAGTCGTGTAGCTGTCACATAAACTAACCACTATGTCATCTGGTATCTCTCAGAAAGCACTTTAAATCCATAATGTATTTTCAAGTAAACCAAAATGTTGCAGTAAAATCTCATTAGCAGTACTGGTATATGTTCTAAGTATGTAAGCCTTATGGTCATTACATAATCATGCAACTATCAAGAAAGAATGCACACACACAATAACACTGTGTCGTCTGTTCACTATAACAATGCACTCGTAATTACTGTCTTAATATGTTCCCTAGGTTCTAGACTGGATAGTTAATTTTAAAACATAGTTGCATGTTAACAGTTTCTAAGTGTGACGAAGAGTACTAGTAACGTGAAGTGAAAAATTTTGTAGCAAAGACTAAGTTAAAAAACAGATTATCTCTCAATAAACGGTTTTACATGTGAAATGTGGTGCAATCTTTTACCCTTTCTAGTCCGCAGAGCTTCAATTTCAAAGCAATTATCATGTTGTATATGTCGGTAAGGAATGCTAAAATTTTTCTCAAGGTTAGTGTCTATGTTATTTTTCTCTGAGCCAGCCGGCGCACGTAGCTGCCTGCGGTGCGAGTCATTGTCTGTCTCTTTGTTGGCGCGCGCCGTTATTGGGATTTTGGAGGTCTAACTTCTATAAATTCACCTTGCCGAGAGGGCCCTGCCCTGTTTGAATCCCTCCAGTTCTGATGAAATTCAGGTGTGTCGTTTTGTCGGTAGTTTACATAGTTTCTTTTTTGTCGGTCATGTGGTGGAGAATTTCTCCCAGAATCGTAACTGCGCGCTGGACCGTTGCGTCTGAAGTTATTCTGTCTCCCTCATCATCATCATCATCATCATCATCATCATTTGAGACTGATTATGCCTTTCAGCGTTCAGTCTGGAGCATAGCCCCCCTTATACAGTTCCTCCATGATCCCCTATTCAGTGCTAACATTGGTGCCTCTTCTGATGTTAAACCTATTACTTCAAAATCATTCTTAACCGAATCCAGGAACCTTCTCCTCGGTCTGCCCCGACTCCTCCTACCCTCTACTGCTGAATTCATGAGTCTGTTGGGTAACCTTGCTTCTCCCATGCGTGTAACATGACCCCACCATCCAAGCCTGTTCGCCCTGACTGCTACATCTATAGAGTTCATTCCCAGTTTTTCTTTGATTTCCTCATTGTGGACACCCTCCTGCCATTGTTCCCATCTACTAGTACCTGCAATCATCCTAGCTACTTTCATATCCGTAACCTCAACCTTGTTGATAAGGTAACCTGAATCCACCCAGCTTTCGCTCCCATACAACAAAGTTGGTCGAAAGATTGAACGGTGCACAGATAACTTAGTCTTGGTACTGACTTCCTTCTTGCAGAAGAGAGTAGATCGTAGCTGGGCGCTCACTGCATTAGCTTTGCTACACCTCGCTTCCAGTTCTTTCACTATGTTGCCATCCTGTGAGAATATGCATCCTAAGTACTTGAAACCGTCCACCTGTTCTAACTTTGTTCCTCCTATTTGGCACTCAATCCGTTTATATTTCTTTCCCACTGACATTACTTTCGTTTTGGAGATGCTAATCTTCATACCATAGTCCTTACATTTCTGATCTAGCTCTGAAATATTACTTTGCAAACTTTCAATCGAATCTGCCATCACAACTAAGTCATCCGCATATGCAAGACTGCTTATTTTGTGTTCACATATCTTAATCTCACCCAGCCAGTCTATTGTTTTCAACATATGATCCATAAATAATATGAATAACAGTGGTGACAGGTTGCAGCCTTGTCTTACCCCTGAAACTACTCTGAACCATGAACTCAATTTACCGTCAACTCTAACTGCTGCCTGACTATCTATGTAAAGACCTTTAATTGCTTGCAAAAGTTTGCCTCCTATTCCATAATCTCGTAGAACAGACAATAACTTACTCCTTGGAACCCGGTCATATGCCTTTTCTAGATCTATAAAGCATAGATACAATTCCCTGTTCCACTCATAACACTTCTCCATTATTTGCCGTAAGCTAAAGATCTGGTCCTGACAACCTCTAAGAGGCCTAAACCCACACTGATTTTCGTCCAATTGGTCCTCAACTAATACTCGCACTTTCCTTTCAACAATACCTGAGAAGATTTTACCCACAATGCTGATTAAAGAGATACCTCTATAGTTGTTACAATCTTTTCTGTTTCCATGTTTAAAGATTGGTGTGATTACTGCTTTTGTCCAGTCTGATGGAACCTGTCCCGACTCCCAGGCCATTTAAATTATCCTGTGTAGCCATTTAAGACCTGACATTCCACTGTATTTGATGAGTTCCGACTTAATTTCATCGACCCCAGCCGCTTTATTGCACTGCAATCTATTGACCATTTTTTCCACTTCCTCAAATGTGATCCTATTTCCATCATCATTCCTATCCCATTCTACCTCGAAATCTGAAACATTGCTGATCGCATTTCCACCTACATTGAGCAACTCTTCAAAATATTCCCTCCATCTGCCCAAGGCATCCACAGGATTCACCAGCAGTTTTCCTGACCTGTCCAAAATACTTGTCACTTCCTTCTTACCTCCCTTTCGAAGACTGCTAATTACACTCCAGAACGGTTTTCCAGCAGCTTGACCCATAGTCTCCAACCTGTTTCCAAAGTCTTCCCACGATTTCTTCTTGGACGCTGCAATTATCTGTTTGGCTTTGTTTCTTTCTTCAACATAACTTTCTCTGTCTACCTGGGTTCTGGTTTGTAGCCATTTTTGATACGCCTTCTTTTTCCTTTTACAGGCTGCCTTGACTGTATGATTCCACCAAGCTGTTTGCTTCATCCTACTTTTACACACTACTGTTCTAAGACATTCTTTAGCCACTGCCCGCATCCCGTGGTCGTGCGGTAGCGATCTCGCTTCCCACGCCCGGGTTCCCGGGTTCGATTCCCTGCGGGGTCAGGGATTTTCCCTGCCTCGTGATGGCTGGGTGTTGTGTGCTGTCCTTAGGTTAGTTAGGTTTAAGTAGTTCTATGTTCTAGGGGACTGATGACCATAGATGTTAAGTCCCATAGTGCTCAGAGCCATTTTAGCGACTTCTAGTACTGTGTCCCTGTACCTTATCCATTCCTTTTCTGTCTCCCTTGATAATGATTATTTTGGTTCCCATATAGTCTGTTTCTCTGATTATCTCTGTGATAGTCATTACTGTGGAGAGGTGATCTTTCCCTGTAATTCTTACTACTGTGCCAACGGTTGTCATATGGGTGGTGTCTGTTTTGCTCATGATTTACATTGTAAGAATAGCCTTGTGTCCAGTTATTATTTCTGTCATTGCAAAATTGTGACGGATGTGACCTGTAATCGTTGTACTCCTGTTTTCGAGTTACGCGATTGTCAGTGTCAATTTCCAATTATTGTAACAGTCCCTGAAAAGCTTCAATGTCGTCTTTGCTACGTCCCGCCAAAATAATATGTCGTGAATGTTCAGGCAATTTGATTAAGCAAATGCGGTTGAGTTCAGAGGGACTGTATGGGTTTGAAAGATACTGATTCCTATGTAACATGTCTTCGAATTATTTGACAAGACTGGAAAATTCAGATTGTTCGAAATGTTTCATCATTATGATGTTATGTTTTACTCCGTCTTGAGTAGCTTGAGACCAATATGCTGAGAGGAAGGCATGATAAAATTCTCCTTCACTGTGACAATCGTGCATGACCGATCGCATTGTTACAGCAGGTTCATTCTCTAAGTAGTCACACATAAATCGTAATCTGTGCTCTCATGACCAGTTGGGAGGAAAACAATGAGAGTATTGATAGAGCCATGCTTGTGGATGAATGTCGTTGCCAGAATTCGTAAATGTTTTGAATTTATGTGTAGTAGTGAACAGCTTATAGTCAAAATCATCATATCGGCGATTCGCACATCGGTCATTCTTACTTCTCTTCGGCGGTTCCATCTCAAAATTCGGTGTACCTTACCAATTTCTTTCATAGTTTCCGAAGTGCTCTGTGTTATTATTTTGTGGCTGTTCCGTATTTCTATGTCCCTCGTCCCGTATTGGAGCGCGAGTGTCCTCTGAAATATGTAATTCTTGTATTACCTGTACCAACTGATCTTGTACTTCCCGGATTTCTCTTTTATACTGTGTATTGATTTGATTTTGATTTTGTTTGAATTTTCTAATTTGTTCATACTCTTCAGTGTCCGTGAAGGCTACAGGTCTTGTGTCATTCGGATCATCATCCACCTTTGTAGATGAGTTAGTGAACTGATCCGAAAGTTCGGCCACTTTCTCCGATAGTGAACTTATTTCCTCAGTGTGTTTTCCTGACCCAAGTTTCAGAGTGTCCATTTGTGTTGAAAACGTATCTACCATGTTCTTTAAGTTTCTTTGAGTTTTTGCAAGTTGCGTAACCGAATCGGTAGATGCAACAGAGTCAATTTTAGTTTGCAAGGTGTCGTGATTTTCATGAGCAATAGTTTGCAGATCTTTTATGGCTGCTTCGTGATTCTGTAATGCATTTTCATGACGCGAAAAAATAGGTTGAAAATGCTCACAAATTTGTGTCTTGACTTATTTGAGAAAATGGTGAGGACCCAAACCCTGAATCTACAGTATTTGCGAGATTGTTTCCTGTCATTCCGGATTCCTGAGGTGAGCTGTTGCCGACCGATCGATCGATAATGCTTCCCAGTTCACTAATTGTTTCACTGTCAACACCATTATATGCCGCCCGCTCCATTTCCCTATGCACAATTACCAAATTACTATGTAGAACATTAGTTAATTCATTACACGGTGGCGCTAACACTGCTTTCGTCTTCACTGTCATTTCCCATTTTACTTTGGAGCCTAGTATTACGTTTTTCAGACGCTATAATTATCACAATATTTCACACGATAACACAGAAAAGCACAATTTGATGAGTGAAAATAAGAAAACACATCAGCATAGCACTGAAAATAATATCTAGTTAATTGCAGGCGCAGCTGCGAAATACTTGGTGCAAATCTACATGCATGCCACAACTGTTTTACTGTACAACAATGAAAGACTACAACTACAAAGGAGATTCTCTCTACAATTACGTGCTAGCAGTAAACAAAAGCTACACTAATTACACAAACTACAAGAAAAAATCAGTAGATTCCAGTGAGGTATCCTCGGCTAAGGGTCGACATGAAACATCCCCTTAAAAAAATTAGTGAATTACTGTGCTGGTAAACCCCTTCGGTTATTTGATTTTGAAACAGCTGAACAGAACTGAACATTTCGCTCTTTACCTATTCTGATCAACACTAAACTGACACACAATATTTTTAGCGTAACGCAATCTGACTTTCAATAATCCCTACAAAAGAATGGCCCTGACTAACATTAACCTATACCATTAACCTATACCTTTCACAAATCACTTACCTCACAAAAATCTTCGTTACTCGAACTACTGCAATACAGCGAGCACCACTACTGCCAGCTAAATAAAACTGAAGGCACTAACTACTGATAGGCATAGTTAGCAAATGAAAGATTTTGATAAAGCACAAACAATGTATTTACCTTAATAGTGTTCAAAAGTCATAATATATATAGCAGTGCATGACATCCAGTCTTACAAATTTACTGTCTCTGATGGACACACGTCCAGATCATCCGCTCTCAAAACTCCGCCATTTCTCTCCCCACACCCACCACTGCTGGCGGCTCATCTCCAACTGCGCAACGCTACGCGCTGTTAACAGCCAACTGCCCAACATTACAGTAGCGACTATTTCAACAATGCCCACCAGCCACAGACTGCACACAGCACAGCCAGTGATTTCCATACAGAGCGTTAGGTGACGTTACCAATGTAAAAACCTAAACAGCCTACTTACAGTTTCTCTAAAGTTCAACAGCTAGGATTAAACACATACTACCAGGAAGTAAAATACAAAAGAAATTCATCCGTAAAAATCAAAGTTGGATAAACAGCTGATGTCATAGCTCCAAATTATATGTTTGTTGGCACACGCATTTGACACACTATGAAAGGTTTTCCAAAATTAGCATAATTTATTACAACAGAAAAAAACAAGCGAAATACCCTTGCGTTTATCTCTTCAAAGCCTTAAACAAAGTAAATTCCCGATATCGAATGCGAATTATTGAGTTGCACATGAACGCACGTACAAATTGTACAGTACTTTTAAACGATGTCTCTCTGTCTAGCGATGTAATATCGTTCAGAATCTGCAGAATGATTACGCCGCACCGTAGTCACGTAAATTTGGAGTCCACATATCTTGGCGACAAACATTCTGTCCTGCACATCTGAACGCTTACTCCACGGATATATTCCTACTCTGAGATAGGACATGTGTTAAAACATCGGGGAATAATTGAAACAAAGGCGCTTTCCGTTGCGGCGAGATCATCAACTTTCTCTTCTGAATGTGAAAATAGTTTATTGTCGCCAAACTACACAAGGGGAAATGATAATCTTAATAAAGTAAATCGGGGCTCGTATAGAAAGAATTAAGTGTTCATTTATCCCATGCGCTGTTAGAGAGTGGAACGGTACAGAAATAAGTCTGAGGATGTTTCGAAGAATCCTCTGCCACGAATTTAAGTATGAATTCCAGAGCAGTAATGTAGGTGTATTGCAGATCTAAAATATCTCCATAGTCATAGAAAGAACTGCAGAGAGTAAAAAATTCTAGCGGAAGACAGTAATTTGAATACATCTCACAAATAGATGAGGATGGACAACATATGGTACAAAGTCTACTCTGGGAAGAAGAAGTTGGCACAGGAGAGGAATTGGTGGCGGGTTACAGCGAACCGGTGACATGACTGATGAAGCATACTAATAATAATAATAATAACAAGAATGGCTGAGAGTGTTGTAGGTTGTTACCACTTTTATTCTGTTTGTACGTCAAAGAAGCGACTAAGAAGGTGAAAGAAATGTTGGGAATGGGAACAAAAATGCAAGAGGTACAGGTAGCAGTGTTTAATTTCGCACACGGGACAGCCCTTCTGGTCAGGAGCGAAGAAGACTTGGATGAAGTTGGGATAGGCTGTTTGGAGCAGAAGATGGCTCAAGAATAAACAGAACAAAGACGAAGGTGATGAAGAATAGCAGAGAGGGGAAAAGCGGCTGGATTAACGCCAAAATTGAAGAAGATATGTCTTTCGTGTTATCTGCGATACAAGACTGCGACCGTTGGCACCACACTTCTTGTTATACGGTCATATACTGTTAGGGGTCCCATACATCACAGCAGTATTAAGGTATGCGCTGTTGTGCACTACGAGCGAGATAATAGAAGTTCTTACAAAGATAGACAAAATAAAGCTACATTTTGCTCAAGACAGTTATTATTAGCCTCTGACAGACAACGCGTAATGAGCACTGCAGTTAGAATAATAATTGCACCTTAAGAGATACGCAAGAAAGAACGTGCAAACTGAATGTGAGTTCTACATTATGACGCAATAGTGTCTGGGCACCAACGAACTGACAAGGAACCCCTTGAATGCAAGGTCGCAAAAGGCCAATGATGTTTATGGCATTCGAAGTCCCACATGCAGGTATGTACAATGCAACCACAGTATTGGCTGCTAACGGCAACAGGGAGTGGGATTGGTCTGGAGGTATCCAATGGTGAGCACAGCATGAGGCTACGGAGCGTAGATAAACTGCTTAGGAACTCACAACAGTGCTACAGTGCTAGTGGTGTTGAAACAATGCAGAGCAATGCCAACGACAAACGAAGCAAACATAGCATTATGTGGTAGATGTAATATTAGCGTTTCTGCACGTGGTGTCGAACAAGCTCGATTGTGCGGACAGTGCATATGGCGACTACTGCCGCGCGGGGTAGCCACGTGGTCCGAGGCGTCCTGTCACTGTCCGCGCGCCGGCCGGTGCTGCCGTGCGGTTCTAGGCGCTTCGGTCTGGAATCGCGTGACCGCTACGGTCACAGGTTCGAATCCTGCCTCGGGCATGGAAGTGTGTGATGTCCTTAGGTTAGTTAGGTTTAAGTAGCTCTAAGTTGTAGGGGACTGATGACCACAGATGTTAAGTCCCATAGTGCTCAGAGCCATTTGAACCACCACTGTCCGCGCGGCTCCCCCCCCCCTCCCCCTCCCCCACTCGGAGATTCGAGTCCTCCCTCGGGCACGGGTGTATGTGTTGTCCTTAGCGTAAGTTAGTTTAATTTATATTAAGTGCATGCTTAGGGACCGATGACCTCAATAGTTTGGTCCCATAAGATCCCAAGATGCTACTCCAGGCAGGTGTAAAATGAATGTGCGCAACGGAGAATAATAAACGCTAAAATAAAGATTTGGCCCTGTCTGACTACCCTCTGAAGCAGACCTTAGGATCTCTTAATTCTATAAATTACAATCTAAACATAAATGAATGATGAAGGCAACTAATCCTACTAAATGATAAACGTTGTTCATGCTTATATATTTATTGTAGTTTAAAAAAAATTTTTATATTACAAAGTTTACATTTCCTAAGAAAAATTACTAATCAATTGACCAACTGTGCCCCTTATTATGACTGCGCAGTCTAATATCAATAACCCGAAATGATTGACATCATCTACGTGCCAAACACTAGAAGACACTACTTTCAAAGATGATCTACGGTGGTGTGGAACGTGATCACAGCTGCTTAGCTTTTATAGCCCTAATAAGCCGAAGCAATTTGCGATATCACTGTATGTACTGAGTCCGCTGCGTCAAAATGATGGTTCTCGTACTCGTCTGTGACGATGGAAGAACTCCAGCCATAAATAAACTCTTTCAAACACTAGGACGGAGAAGGCGGTCCTCTGACTAATATACTCTAATACTGTCTTCTCCTCTCTGTGTTCTACAGACGAGAAACGCGAACTCCCAGCCACAAGGACGGAATTCAGATAACGTCTCAACGTAAATATAGGCAGAGGAAGTGCTCTCAGTTACTGAACACTGCGTGCTCAACGACAACTTCCAACCTCGAGGAGAAGTCCGGAATCGTATAGGTTCGCAACAGTACAGTGCCTAACTGTTCGAACTATAAACTCTCCTGAGAACAAAGACAGCAAGTCCGTCCCTAGCAACAAAGCTGATATCAACCGACCATCGCACATGGGCGCTCACAACGGAAGACCTCGTCTCTCCACCGCTGGCATCCCAGCAAGGTTCAGCTCCCCATCATCGTAATTCCGAAAACGAATCATATTCCCTCTCTACAGATTCTTCTGAACTCCGACCAACCATATTTTAGTCTTTTGTCGTCCAGCGCGGAAAGTTTGCGAGGAAAAACCTATACTCGTACAATGGTACGCATCTGACTAAAAATCCTTGGAAATAACCCAGTCTGCTTGGTTTCCGAGGTGCCACTACTCCGTTCCTCTCACCTGCGTCCAAGATTTGCAAAGTTTGGAAGTATTATCGGTTATCCTTCCCGCCCTACTACAATAGCGGTCGATAGCGGCCGGCCACCTCTGTATTGTCTCTTCGCACTCAGGTGTCCAGACTGTCCATCTTGGCACTTCCTTTGTGTAGCTGAACCACCACACCTGTGTGGGCCTTCCACCCAGGGCTTGAGTTCCGCCTGCCGTTTCATTTCCACTGGCGTTCCAACCTCTGCTAGTATAGGCAATCATTCATTACACCGTTTTTATAATAAAGACACTTTCATGCAATAAGCATTAACAGTTATTTATAAGGCGTACCTGACAATGTCAGTCTCCTTTAAATATTCATATATACGATGTACAACCTATCAAATGATATCTAATTATATTTATAGATCACAGAAAAGTATGTGGATGAGTTCTTGTAAGGTGCGAAATTATAGCCACCTTACAAGATCTTACCACAAATTTCCTAATGGCGACTACAAGGTTGACGATACGTGCTTAACAAATGAAAGTGATATTGAAAAGGGTGTCGAGCCGTGTAGTCTATCCTCCAAGCAGCCACAAATTCTGTCCGTGGTGAAGCGTATTAAAGGACATCAGTTGTTCAAGGAGCGGGTACTAAACATAATTACGTTCAAAGGAGATCATAAACAGCGTAATTAAAAAAGCAATTATGAACAGACTTCGAATAAATACGCGGCAATATGACTGCGTAGTGCATAAGAAAAACTACGGATATTCAAGGGACAATAAGAAGCACTTGTTACAAAAACTGGTGTTGGCTCGTTTCAAGGATGCTAAACGTAATTTACGGGAAGCGCATGATAGTGACCTACTACGTCATGCACATCAATCTACGCACAAAATAGATTACTGTGGTTGCAATGGAAGCGGTAGATGCTTACATAACTTCAAACAGTGCTCCAGAGTTGAAAGACGTAAGATAACGCAATTTCAAGCAATGCGTCAACTTGACGATGCACACCAAACTGAGGAATTTCTAGATGAGATAAAGAAACTTATCACGTAGTTAAATAGGGAATTTGTTTTCAACTCCAACCAATCAGGTTTCGAAGAAGAAATGCATATGAAAGGAACTCTGGAAATTAGAGATACCACTAGAGATGGATGAAGCTCAACTAACATCAGCGCCTTGACGCATTCTTATACAATTATGCCGACTGTTAATCTGGAGAGTAAATTCGCTGGGAAGTTATTTATTGTACTGCGAGAAGTTGGAGGTGCTCTGCCCCCTATGATTCTTTCTTGTGTGCGTGATCTTGCAAGTGCAGTAGGGTATATTTATGGCACAGCAGAGCAAGACTAGGAAAATGGGCGTCAAAGAACTACAACTGGGGTATGAGCACCGCTTTTGGCCAATAGCTGGTCAAAACAATTTACTTTTGCTTAATTCCTGGTGTGTGTGTAAAAATTATACTCCTTTGGAGAAAACTGTCCCTACTGAAGGGTGTGTGACATTGCAGTTCATACCACGTGCAGCCATTGGGTAAATTCAGCCATTGGTTGTTTGTTTTTCCTGTGTCTATACAACATATTATGGCACTACCTGGAGCCACGCATTAAAGGATAGCCAATTTCACGATAAGGCACACGTCAGGCTGTCTCACATTCGGTTTCATGCCATCACATTCCATCAGTTCTCATCACCCCGTTACATCAATATCATGCTATGTGCTTTCTTCACGAGTGGATACCTAGCTGAACGATTTGTAACTCCCAAGCAAACGCGTTCGATCTGTGTGGTGCGAATCTTTGTGGTCAATGTGGCGCGTCATTTTTCATTCGGTGTTCATGGTGCAAGTTAAAGGTTTGTTTTGAACATTTCTTGAATGTCGACGACGTCCATTTTGTGAACTGTAATACATACATCCCGTAGAAGGTTGGTCTCTGCACTAGCCGGACACTACTTTCTGTCGCCTTTCTGATGCACATGGTGAGTTATTAGCAGCTAATATTTTTTTTATGTCATAATTACTAGCAGAAAACTTTCGAATGAGTCTTACTAAAGATTGAACTTGCGACCTCTCACTCAAGAGGTTCCTTCTGAGTATAAATCACTGCCGGCCGGTGTGGCCGTGCGGTTCTAGGCGCTTCAGTCTGGAACCACGTGACCGCTACGGTCGCAGATTCGAATCCTGCCACGGGCATGGATGTGTGTGATGTCCTTAGGTTAGTTAGGTTTAAGTAGTTCTAAGTTTTAGGGGACTGATGACCACAGATGTTGAGTCCCATAGTGCTCAGAGCCATTTGAACAATTTTTTATAAATCACTCCATCACTGACCATAAAAGGTAACAGCTGTAATTTGCTCCACTTCATTTTTGCAACAGTGTGACGGTAAGTGTTTTTAGCATTCGATAATGAATGTGTAAAAAAATGGTTCAAATGGTTCTGAGCACTATGGGACTCAACTGCTGAGGTCATTAGTCCCCTAGAACTTAGAACTAGTTAAACCTAACTAACCTAAGGACACCACAAACATCCATGCCCGAGGCAGGATTCGAACCTGCGACCGTAGCGGTCTTGCGGTTCCAGACTGTAGCGCCTTTAACCGCACGGCCACTTCGGCCGGCAATGAATGTGTACCAGATAACTTCAACGTGTTTAATTGACTGCAAACTACCCAGTCATTAATATTATAATTTGTATCCTACTGGGTAAGAACATCTTTTATTAAGCATTTATTTCATTAAGAGTACAGAGATCTGCAAAATCATCAGTGTTACTTCACAACTATGAAATTTAATGTGCATTACTTAAGTTTCTAACTACTGTAATTCTTAATGGCTGAGTAAAACATTAACGTGTTCACCCATCCATTGTTCTAACATCTTACTTAAATTCAGTGAAGTATAAGGAATCAAATGCACATGATGAAAGCCTTGCAATCAATACTGTCAGTAAGTAAAGTGTTTCTCCTTTCATAAGGTTTAATTAAAAAGGACAGCAGTCAAACTCAAAATATCTTGAACTTTTCAATACAAAGATTCTACAGAATTTTCAAAAATACAAAACTATCATATCAGCTGTATCGTGGTAATTACTAACTTCTGTCTTAGTCTATGTTTGCTAGACTACCACAAAACTGTGACGATGTTAAAGAGTAGGTCGTGATGAAAAAATTTAACGACTCTTGTTCAGTGTGTCGTTGTTTCTTTGGAATTCGATTGTCTTACCACTGCATTATGAGTTGTGAACAGAATATGGCACAGACACGCTGTGACTCATTCGGTAGCTTGTTAGAGAGTGTGATTAAGTGGGGACAGATTGCAGGTGTGTCATTCTAAAAGTAATGTAAATTTATTCTAAAAATTTTATTAGTCGACTGTGAAAATAAAATGGAACCACTAAATTAACTAAAAACAATCCTACAGTTTTAATAGCTTAGAAAGTTTGGATAATAATCCCAACTCACTTGACATAAGAAGATGAATAAAAAGGTATAAAAACTACACTGTCCAGTCACATTAAGGTGTTCACCTGTCAAAAGCCTGAATAAGCAGCTTTTGGAGTGCGGACCATTGCAAAACGTGCAGGAAGAGAGTCAGTGAAGTTCTTGAAGGTGCCGACAGGGATGTGAAGGTATGCCGACTCCAGTTCCGTGGCCAGCTGCACGTTTTTTCGGCTGAGTATCCATGGTGCGAACACCGCAATTAAGGTGGGCCCATAGATTGTCAATTGGGTTTAAAGCCGGGCGTTTGGTGGCCAGAGGAGTACAGTAAACTCACTCTGGCGCTCTTCAATCCACGCAAGTACACTGCGAACTGTATGACACGTTGCATTGTCCTGCTGGTAGATGCCATCGTGCCAATGAAAAGGAAACTGCATGTGGGAGTGGACGTGGTCCCCACAGATAGATGCATACTAATGTTGATCCATTGTGCCTTCCAGAATGAGGAGATCACCCAAGGAATTACACAAAACCATTCCTCAGACCATAACGCTCCGACGATGGTTGCAGGGTGTTTGCTTTCAAACGTTCGCGCCATACACGCCAACGGACATCTGTCCGATGGAGTACAAAACGTGACTCATCTGGAAAGGCCACCTGCCACCATTCAGTGACGCCGAGCTGCGGTATTGGAGTGCAAATTCCAGCCTTCATCGCCGTCGAAAAACTGTCACCCTGGGTGGATGCATCGGGCACCCGCAGCGGAGGCGCACACGCAGCAACATTCGCTGAACGGTTGTTGAAGAGGCACTCCACTTGGTTCACCTGGGTGGTCAGTTGCTCGACAGTTGCACGTCTGTTCGGCCGTACACATCTCCGCAGCCCTCGCTGACCCCTCTCATCTATGGCACGTGGTGCACCACAGTCACCTCAATGCTGGTTTAAGATAGCGCATTTTTTTAATGCACTGTACACTTTTAATCACGGCGGCATGGGAATAGTTTACCAACTTCGCTGTTTCATAAACGCTTCCACCTCTTGCCCTAAAGTCAATGATAATGCCCTTTTGGACATCAGATGTGTTGTGCTGTTTCCACCTTAAACGACTACTTCGTTTTTCCGTGTCCTCCCTTCCCCCAGGCGACACACATCATATACCCTCCCTGATAGTGCTGCTGTATGTGAGTGTTTATTGCACGTTAACGTTGAACAGAGGCGGTGGTCACATTAACGTGACTGTACCATGTAGTGGGGACCAACAAGGCTACTTCTGCTGGGAATTTCAATTTTTTTTTCTATTATAGTGACTTTAGTTTTTTCAGCTGTGGTCGACTTACTGTAGGCGATTCCATCATGCACTCTTCACTCCGTCTATCCAAACGCAGCCCCGTAACAGCGCAGTTGAAGTGACGAAACTTTCCACCATCGACGCATACCATCTGCGTTTTCAGGAAGGCCTTTAGGACAGATTCTAACAACTATTTGTCTGTATCTCTGACGCCTTCTTACTACAGAAATATGAAACACGTTTAATTCTCCCCTATTATGACGTTTTTAGAGTGTGTATATGTGCAGTAGGAACCAACGTGGAGTCCGCAAACATCAGGCCTATGAAACGGAGCTCGCTTGGTTCGTCCGTGGCGTACACAGGGCAGTAGACATCGAGGTCCACTGTAATGGCTTCCGGAAGGCATTCGATACAAATCTCTTTTTGAGAGAACTGCAGGCCTGCCGAGTAACAGACCAGCTTTATGAGTGGATTACAGGTTTCCTCATTAAGAACTTAGCACGTCATTCTTAATGCTCAGAAATCTTCACATCTGAAGGTGGGTTACTAAACATATAAAAGGAGTGTTTACGGGGTCGCTGCTGTTCACGATGTGTACCCATGATGTGATTCATAACGTCTGAATGTGTCTGAGGTTGTTCGAAATGACAGAAAATGAGATAACCCATTACGGTATAGAAAAGAAACGGTATAGAAAAGCATCAGGACCAGATGACGTACCTATAATATGCTACAACGATCACGCAAAACAACTTACTCTCTTCTAGCAGCAAACATCAGGCCTATGAAACGGAGCGTATATCGTTGGAGCGACGAAGCGTACCAACCGACTGAAAAAAGCCTCTATCGTTGGCGTCATTCTTTTGTAGAATTATGGAATATGTTTCACGCTCATGTAATTTGACGTTTTTGGAGAACGAAAATCTCTTCTGTAAAAATCAGAATGGATTCGGCAAACAGAGATCATGCGCAACAGCTCGTTCTGTTCCTCCATGATTGATCTATCCGTAGTGCTGTAGAGGTAGATGCCGTGTTCCTTGACTTCAAAAAGATATTGGACACCGTCCAGCACTGCCGGTTAGTGAAGAAAATACGAGTTTATCGCGCATCGGAGCAGTTTTGCAACTGGATTCAAGGCATCCTTGCGGATAAAAATCAACACGTTGTCCCTAACGGGACAAAATCGATAGATGTAAAGGTAACTTCCAGAGTACCCCATGAAGGTGTGATAGGACCTTTTTTGTTTACAATGTATATAAATGACCCGGTAGAAAGCGATGGAAGCCCTTTAAGACCGTTCGCAGGTGAGGCGGTTGTCTATAACACAATAGGCAGACGACAGTACCGATTTGCAGAATTAGCTGCCCTGAAAATGAATAAATGTGACATATTGCGCATACATAGGAAAAGAAAGCAACTGCTGTACAACTACATCACTGATGAGAACCTGCAGCCGTGCGGTCTAAGGCGCCTTACCACGGTTCTCGCGGCTCTCCCCGTCGGAGGTTCGAGTCCTCCTTCGGGCATGGGTGTGTGTCTTGTCTTTAGCGTAAGTTAGTAAGTTAGATTAAGTAGTGCGTAAGCCTAGCGACCGATGACAACAGCAGTTTGGTCCCATAGGACATAACCACAGATTTCCAAAAAAATTGATGAGAAATCGCTGGAAACAGTATCTACTGTAAAATTATTAAGAGTACCTATCCAGAGTGACCTTAAGTGGAATGAACACATAAAACAAATAGAGGGAAAAGCGTATACCACTCTGAGATTCACAGGAAAATCTTAAGGTTCAAATGGCTCTGAGCACTATGGGTTCAAAATGGTTCAAATGGCTCTGTGCACTATGGGACTTAACTTCTGAGATCATCAGTCCCCTAGAACTTAGAACTACTTAAACCTAACTAACCTAAGGACATCACACACATCCATGCCCGAGGCAGGATTCGAACCTGCGACTGTAGCGGTCGCGCGGTTTCAGGTGAGCACTATGCGACTTAACATCTGAGGTCATCAGTCCCCTAGAACTTAGAACTACGTAAACCTAACTAACCTAAGGACATCACACACATCCATGCCCGAGAAGGGATTGGACCTGAGACCGTAGCAGTCGCGCGGTCCCGAACTGAAGTGCCTAGAACCGCTCGGCCACCGCGGCTGGCGAAAACCTTAAGGAAATGTAACTCATCCACTAAGGAAATGGCTGATAAAGCGCTTGTTTGATGGATTCTTGGGTACTGGTCGTCAATATGGGACGCTGCCAGGTAGGAGTGACAGAAGAGGTAGAGATGATCCAGCCAAGAGCGACGCGTCTCGTCACAGGATCGTTTAGTCAGCGCTCAACAAATTTTATCACAAGAAAGGAGATGTGATGTTCATCACGGAGAAGTTTATTATTAAAATTTCGGGTAAGCACTTTCCGGGAAGACTTGGATAACATTGCTTCCTCCCACATACGTGTAACGAAATGACCATGACGAGAACATTCGAGAAATTAGAGCTAATACGGAGGCTTGCTGACAATCATTCTTCCCCCGGCATTGGTTAGTGGTACCAGAAGTACCTTCTGCTACACACTGTTGGGTGACTTGCAGAATATGATGCAGATGTAGATGATGTTGTCGTATAATATAGGGAAACAACAATTGTAATGAAATGTAAAACCTGCAGAGGACCAGCGCTTGATACAGTAAAATGTTAACAAGTTTGTACAAATACGTAAAGGATCCATTACTGATTAACGAGTGTTGATTAGTTACTCGAAAGTACAAGCGTAAAATATAAAGAAGTCTGGAGTGACGTGAAGTGGAAATACAGGAGATAAAGAAGATCCAAGGAATAGCAGCATGTGTCATCGCCGAATTGCTCACAAAGCACGGAACATTAAGGAGGTACTCTTCAAGCTACAGTATCAGACGCTACAAGCTTGATATTGTGCATCGCGAAGAAGTTACCATTATAATTATGAGAGCGTACGCGTAAAGATCAGTTCGGTGATAAATTACGTCTTCCCGTATAATTCTCATGATGTGTCCACAAAAATGGCTGGGATAAGGAAGCAACGTTCTCAGGATCATTGAAATATGACAAAATACCTATGTACCATCAGGACGTAAACTCGCAGTCAGTGGACGGACAACCTACGCCTGCCATACGAAAGAAAGCAAGAGAAAATACTATGTAGCAGCTGTCTCCAGTCAGTCCCCGTTGTTACGATAGAAGTAACTGCAACACAAACTTACAAGCGACAATACCAGCCAAACATTTAATCACGACAGGCTCAATCAACATCAGTATCGACCCAACATCGCCCTATTTCCCTGCTGTGACAGTTGCTCCGAAGAAGACTTGAAGCGTATTTTCCTCTGCTGCCCTCGATGGCACCATAAGACCACGAAGTTGCTGCAAGAATGGATGTTGTCGGGAAACGAAGTCCCAACGAACGTGGAAACCCTATTCTAACCTTATACAGAACCGTACACAACTTCATAGTAGGGTGTCAGACGAAGAGGTAGATAAAGTTTCAACTTCCTCAATAACAAGTGGTTAATATACGAGGTGTGGCTAGAAAAAAACCGGACTAGTACTGGTGAAACAATAAAATGAATGCAATAAGGCTGAGAGTCGCGTGGCCTGTCAGGTGACTCTCGCTCCGCCTACTGCTCGAGTTTCATCTGCCTCCTGCACTCAGTCTGCCCATGGCGTCTGTTTTAAGTAGTTGACGTTTGTCTGTGCGTCGGAAAATGTTGAGTGTGCAGAAAGAACAGCGTGTTAACATCAAATTTTGTTTCAAACTAGGAAAATCTGCAAGTGAAACGTTTGTAATGTTACAACAAGTGTACGGCGATGATTGTTTATCGCGAACACAAGTGTTTGAGTGGTTTAAACGATTTAAAGATGGCCGCGAAGACACCAGTGATGACACTCGCACTGGCAGACCATTGTCAGCAAAAACTGATGCAAACATTGAAAAAATCGGTAAACTTGTTCGACAAGATCGCCGTTTAACAATCAGAGCAGTGTCTGAGTTAACAGGAGTTGACAAGGAAAGTGTTAGGCAGATTCTTCATGAAAGTTTCAACATGAACAAAGTGTGTTCAAAAATGGTTCCAAAGTGTCTCACAATTGAACAGAAGGAACGCCGAAGAATGATTTGTTCTGACATCCTGGAAAACATTGAAAGTGGTCCCACCTTCTTACAAAATGTTATTACTTGCGATGAATCGTGGATTTTTACTTACGATCCCGAAACTAAACGCCAATCGATGCATTGGAAAACTCCTGGTTCTCCACGACAAAAAAAATTCAAGGCAATGATGATTTTTTTTTTTGACATCAAAGGGATTGTGCACATTGATTGGGTACCAGAGGGACAAACAATGAATCAGCATTACTACATTAGCGTCCTGGCTACCCTACGTGAGCGAGTACGGAGAAAACGGAACGATTTGTGGAGAAAAAAGTCATGGATCCTTCACAAAGACAATGCCCCAGCTCACAGTGCGTTGTCAGTGAAGACGTTTTTGGCAAAACACAACATTCCCATCTTAAATCATCCACACTACTCACCTGATTTGGCCCCCTGTGACTCTTTTCTTTTCCCTAAAGTCAAGTCAGCTTTGAAAGGAACTAGATTTGAGACTGTTGAAGCAGTAAAAGAAAAAGCGACGGAAGTAATTTGTGGACTTACCGAAAATGATCTGCAGCATTGCTATGAACAGTGGAAAATTCGTATGGAGCGGTGTACAGACCGAGGAGGAGAGTACATTGAAGGAGATAACATGAAATTGTACATAATTGTAAATAAATGTTTTTTCCAGCATCAGTCTGGTTTTTTTCTAGCCGCACCTCGTATAACAAAAGAATTCGTACTAAACTGTGACTATTTTATGTATTAATTGTTTTACGTGTAATTATGCCACTTTTAGTTTATATGAGTCCGGAGGGTGATAAAAAAGTTACGGTGACGGAAAAATCAGAGAAATTTCTCATACGAAGATTTATCACCAGTCTTTCTTCCCGAACACTTTTGGCGAATGAAGTAGAACAGTAGGGGAGGAGGGGAGGGAGGAGGGAGATAACAGTGGTACCACAACTACCCTCTGCCAAACACCGAAATGTGGTTTGTCGAGTGTAGTTGCAGATTTAGATTGAGGAAGAGGTGGACGTTATACCAGCCGAGGGCGTAGTATATGAAGTGCAGAAGAAGGAGAAGAAGAAGAAGAAGGAGAACGCAGTACTTATATCACTGTGTCCACAGAGAGTACGTAGAAACAGATAATAGGGAGACTTAGAGATATCAGCTTGAGAAGACGGGATGGCTTGTGCTTTTGTCTACCTCCAAATAATTTCAGACCACGAGTGATTCTCCACAACCATATGGGAATAAGGCAAGGAATTTTCCTATGTATTTACGGTATCAAATAACGACCGCCAGGTTAGCCGAGAGCGCTAATGCGCTGCTTCCTGGACTCGGGTAGGAGCGCCGGCCCCAGTCGGATTAACGACGGGAGCCGGTGTGCCGGCCAGCCTGGATATGGTTTCTAGGCTGTTCTCCACATACCACTAGGTGAATACCAGGCTGGTCCCCACGTCCCGCCTCAGTAACACGACTCGCAGCCATTTGACACAAGTTCACACTATTTCAAGAATCACATGAGACACAGACAGCTGGGGTACACTGATCTGTCCCAGGGGGAACGGGGTGGAAGCAGGAAGCGCATCCGACCACCACCACCACCCCCCCCCCCACGCCAACCATGCCAAATCCGATAGTAGCCACGCCAAACCTACGAAAATCAAGTGGGAAAAAGGCGACAGCAAAATAAGAAGAAGAATTTACGCAAATGCCCCACATTTTCACAAACAGAAATATTACTGACACGTACCAGCTTATAAATCCCATTTATTCTCATATTCTACACCCATCCTCATCATTTCATTACTTTTGGAGATATTCGATTCTCTATTGGGGAATAAACTTCAGTTCGAAATCTTTTACTTCCAATATGTATTCAGTAGAAATAACGACGTGTTACTCGTAATAAGAGGTAGTTTCAATAGAGAAGAAGAAGACAATGACGACTTGCGAAATGTTAGTAATATACAGGGCTTTTCAAAATTACACTGACAAACATCGTGGGGGTGTACAAGGTGTCTCCAGGAACAAAATGAAGATAGAAACCCGTGTCCTAAATGTCGTCCAACGACGCTACAGAGTGTCGAAGTTATAGGCCCCAGCACCTATACAGGGTGAGTCACCTAACATTACCGCTGGATGTATTTCGTAAACCACATCAAATACTGACGAATCGATTCCACAGACCGAACGTGAGGAGAGGGGCTAGAGTAGTTGGTTAATACAAACCATAAAAAAGTGCACGGAAGTATGTTTTTTAACACAAACCTACGTTTTTTAAATGGAACCCCGTTAGTTTTGTTAGCACATCTGAACATATAAACAAATACGTAATCAGTGCCGTTTGTTGCATTGTAAAATGTTAATTACATCCGGAGATATTGTAACCTAAAGTTGACGGTTGAGTACCACTCCTCCGCTGTTCGATCGTGTGTATCGGAGAGCACCGAATTACGTAGGGATCCAAAGGGAACGGTGATGGACCTTAGGTACAGAAGAGACTGGAACAGCACATTACGTCCACATGCTAACACCCTTTTATTGGTCTTTTTCACTGACGCACATGTACATTACCATGAGGGGTGAGGTACACGTTCGACGGGCGTTCCATAGGACGTGGAGGACGCATAAATTGGCCAGCCCGTTCTCCTGATCTTACACCTCTGGACTTCTTTCTGTGGGGTACGTTAAAGGAGAATGTGTACCGTGATGTGCCTACAACCCCAGAGGATATGAAACAACGTATTGTGGCAGCCTGCGGCGACATTACACCAAATGTACTGCGGCGTGTACGACATTCATTACGCCAGAGATTGCAATTGTGTGCAGCAAATGATGGCCACCACATTGAACATCTATTGGCCTGACATGTCGGGACACACTCTATTCCACTCCGTAATTGAAAACGGAAACCACGTGTGTACGTGTACCTCACCCCTCATGGTAATGTACATGTGCGTCAGTGAAAAAGACCAATAAAAAGGTGTTAGCATGTGGACGTAATGTGCTGTTCCAGACTCTTCTGTACCTAAGGTCCATCACCGTTCCCTTTGGATCCCTACGTAATTCGGTGCTCTCCGATACACACGATCGAACTGCGGAGGAGTGGTACTCAACCGTCAACTTTAAGTTACAATATCTCCGGATGTAATTAACATTTTACAATGCAAAAAACGGCACTGATTACGTATTTGTTTATATGTTCAGATGTGCTAACAAAACTAACGGGGTTCCATTTTAAAAAACGTAGGTTTGTGTTAAAAAACACACTTCCGTGCATTTTTTTATGGTTTGTATTAACCAATTACACTAGCCCCTCTCCTCACGTTCGGTCTGTGGAATCGATTCGTCAGTATTTGATGTGGTTTACGAAATATATCCAGCGGTAACGTTAGGTGACTCACCCTGTATATGTATGTATA
The DNA here is from genome assembly GCF_021461395.2 of Schistocerca americana. NCBI lineage: Eukaryota > Metazoa > Arthropoda > Insecta > Orthoptera > Acrididae > Schistocerca > Schistocerca americana. The sequence continues at coordinate 621,976,271 of NC_060122.1, forward strand.
CACAGAGAGATTCCGTGGTATATGTATCAGTTTGAGGTAAGGAACTCTGGTCCAGAAGCGAATGAGTCGAAAGTTATAAGCAGAAATCGTTCTAATAACTCTGACAGTGAAATTTATGTACCAACAGTGTTGTTACTAAGACGGTAGGGTAAGAAACTTTCAGAGGTGGTAGTATAGACCAAAAAAGAAAAATTTCTAGTAAACAGGGGCTCTAAAATGCATACCTTCAGAGCTATGAGCGCTTATTCATTGGAGGAGACGTGTTTCACAGTAGCGAAGACGAACGAGTGCTCAAAGCTCCTCAGGTATTCATTTTAGAGCCCTTGTTTACTGGAAATTTTTGTTTTGGACCATACTACCACCTCTGGAAGTTGCATACCGTGCAATGTTATGAATTGCAGAACAGGTACACGTTTCCCACTGTCACAAGTATCAGAACGATTTTCGCTTGTAACTTTCGACTCGTCCGTTTTCCGACTAGAGTCCCTTAACTCTAATTGATACTTCTATGGTTCTCCATAATCCTGGAGAGCTTGTAACATCATCAATGAAGCACTCTGTATATATTTACTTATATAGGTGCTCTGTCCTGTAACTTCGACGCTCTGTAGCGTCGTTGGATGACGTTTTCCGATTCTAGTTCCTATCTTCATTTTGTTCCTCAAGGTACCTACATCCCCTCGAAGTTTGTCGGTGCAATTTTGAAACACCGTGTATATCCATATCCCACTCGCAGTTGGTATTTGCCCAAATATCTTTTTATAATCAACATAATGCTTCCGCAGCGCGTGACATGTGCACAGTATATTTACATATAGGAACTATGGATGAAATTAGCAGATCTATCACGCTGTGAATTGGCTGAATTTGTATCTACGAAGTTCCATTGTGTACATACATGTCACGAGGGCCTCACAATTCACGTAATATTTGTGAAGTTTGAATGTTATGTACCTACTACAAAGACCGTACAGTTCACGTAGGAGTTATAATCTGAATTATTTCCGTGACAAATTGTGCTCATTTCTTTTGGTACAACTGAAATTGACAAATCAATGTTGAAGAAGTAGGGCTTATATATTTAAAGCCATGAAATGAATGTTTGTCCGTTGTTTATAGAGATAACTCTAATGGCACTTATGTATTCTACGAACCTCTGAAAATTCAGCTACAGACTACAGTCTCGGGGAAGGAAACGGTAATTTCGCGCGAAGTGTTGAAAGAAAGATGTTAGTGTTCTAGCTGAATCATGGAGTGCAACAGTAACGTTTAAGGCCACCATGTCTGTGATGCTCAGAATTTTCACATCTGTGCCACGTCTGTCCTTTCTTATCGAAAAAAACTATCACGAAATGAATCAGCTAGCTTGATTAAGATAAGCATTTACCTTTTTACTTCGAATAAGGTGATTTAATAGGAACTTCCGTACGTGAAGTTCAACAATATTACTCGTTATATAATTTTGCATATCTTTTTGACTATGTACTACTAATGATTAGCAAGAAAACATTATAAGAAAAGAGAGAGAACATTCAATTCAACCTCTTGGTCATTATCGACTGAGAAAAATATCGGGCTGAAGAAAGGTGAAAAGGTAATCATTCAGCCGCGGTATTCACTAAGAGAACATCTTGGAAAGTTATTTTTGGGTGAAAATTGGTAACCATTCAGGACTGTGCTCAGTTACAATCCCTGTCAGCGTATCGTTTATACAATATTGACAATTACAACTGAAGACATGCGCCGAGAAACGGGCTAACCCCTCAAATATAAAAGATAAGTGTTGCCATCTGTTTCTGGGTACCACCCGTAGTATCCTAACGTGATACTTACGGGTGAGACCAATGTCAGTTTTGATAGTTCCCATGCCCAGCATTTCTTAGCTTTTACGTTTGAGGGTTAGCCCCTTTTTCCGCGCATGTCTTCAATTGCGACATTAGAACTAATAGCAAATAACTAAGTTTCACTTGTTACGGATATACCGTATAATATGAAAATATAATTAAATTTGTGGGTGAGGTATTTAGTACACAGGGCTGCGATCTCTGGCAGCAACAAAGGCGTCAATTCAGATCTGCATCGAGTGGAAACGAGTATGGATAACAGATATGGATTCGTCATTCTATGGTCCTGAAATTCTACTCAAGAGTTCGTCAAACGTAGTGACTGACGAGTGATGGTCTGCGAGTCTCTCGGCAACACGTGACCAGTCGTTTTCAGTGGGTGAATGATCCATGCAACAGTCGAACACCCTCTGTATCGAGGCAGGTCAGGACGGCATGGGCTGAAAGATGACGCCGTGCGGAACTCGAAGACAGGACACAGCCACCGGTCTCCATGAACTGACAATAACTGCTTAACTTCTCCACACAAACAGAATCATTCGTCAGCTTAATTTGTAACTGATTTTATCCTGTTTTGGAAGGACGTAGTAAGAGGAGTAATAAGTCTCTGTTACATCCATTGTAGGTTTGAAATTTTCGAAAAAGTACTACATTTCGTCTTCACTAAAAGTTAAAAGTATCAAAACAAAATTCTGCAAATGTTTTATCAATTTGGGAAGTTTTAGCTCTTTAATGGTTGATGGGCTGCATATATCCCACTAAAGTAATACGCAGTGTTGAGCGTCGGGACATTGTATGTGTCTAGTGTTACCATATAGCGAGATGCTTCCAGAACTTGGAGAAGAAAAAAATAAAAAAATAAAATAATAAAGTTGTTATATTAACTTAATTATGTTGTTAAATTATCTTAATTATGTCATGTATTGGAAAATTTGACTCGTTCCACTTCATTACGAAATATCATATTCATGATCCATGCAACTAGTATTAATCTAATTTAATCTACGTCCTGTCAGAGAGACCACAGTTCGTGGTAGTTGATGGAAGGTCATCGAATAAAGCGGAAGTGATTTCTGGCGATCCCCATGGTATTGTTATAAGCCCATTGCTGTTCCTTATCTACATAAACGTTTTAGGAGACAATCTGAGCTGTCTTAAGTTGTTTACAGATGACGCTGTCGTTTATCGACTAGCAAAGTCATCAAAAGATTAAAACAATTTGAAAAATCATTCAGAAAAGATATCTGTGTGGTGCAAAAATTGGATATTGACCCTAAATAACGAAAAGTGTAAGGTCATCCACTTGAGAGCTAAAAGGAATCCGTTAAATTTCAGTTACACGATAAATCAATCAAATCAAAAGGCCGCAAATTCAGCTAAATACCTAGGTATTACAATTACAAACAAGTTAAATTGGAAAGAACACATAGAAAATGTTGTGGGGAAAGCAAACCAAAGACTACGTTTTATTGGCAGAACACTTAGAAAATGTAAGAGATCTACAGGAGACTCCCTACACTACGTTTGTCCAATCTCTTTTAGAATATTGCTGCGCGGTGTGGGATATTTACCAGATAGGATTAACGGAGTTCATCGAAAAAGTTCAAAGATGGGCAGCACGTTTTGTATTATCACCAAATATGGGAGAGAGTGTCACTGAAATGACACAGGATTTGGGCTGGACATCATTTAAATAAGGGCGTTTTAAGTTGAGATGAAATCTTCTCCGAAATTTCAATCACCAACTTTCTCCTTCAAATGCGAAAATATTTTGTTGACGCCGACCTACATAGGGAGAAACGATCACTATCATAAAATGTGGGAAATGAGAGCTTGCACCGAAAGATATAAGTGTTTTTCCGGGCGCTGTTCGAGATTGGAATAATAGAGATTTATTTTGACGTGTGTTCGATGATCCCTCTGCCAGGCACTTAAATGTGATTTGCAGAGTATACATGTAGAAGTAGGTGTAGAAATTACTTTAATTAGTGGAGTCTTTATTTACAGTCAGTATTACAATACATGTATCCAAGAAGGGAAAATTAATCCGTCCGTGTTATGACTGAGAAATAAAATTTGTCGGGTTTTATCCGATTCTTTCCTCTGTGCATAGTTGTCCCGTTTTTGAACAGGTGCGTTCAAAGGGCACAGTTGTAGCTCGGGTACATAATAGTTTCTGAATCAACTGTTTAGCGACGGGTGCAGCAGTCTCTTGGTTTCACATCTACTTAAGAAACCACTGCTTCTAAACAACTATGCCTCAGACAAAGATTTGTCTAGTTGGACAGTCGCCTGATATTCCGGGTCGTAACAGCCTCCGAGCTCACCGATGGTTTCGTCGCAATCGTATCGCATTGAAGGAACCTCACCAGTTACGGTGTTAACTGGTTGAAGAATTAGGTGTTTTTCTTCTTCTAGAATAAAAAAATGCCTTCATTCTCGTTATAAACCTCGCATAGCAATCCTGGAAGCGAACTTTTCTGCAAACTCTTGCTTTTTGAATCGGCATCCAGCAGAATTATCTGTATAATCAATTCTTTGTCGGGGGTAACCGGAAACTACTCTTACAAACCGTCAGGCAGACAAGTTGACTATTCATCTATTTCCTGATGAAATTCTTTATTTTTGTCCTTGAAGGGTAGTGATTGTCGCGTCTTCATTAATCTCGCAAGAACCTCATTTCTGACAGTGCAACTGCTTTTTTTAATAATAACTCTTCAGTTACCTGACCTAAAACTTTCAAAATCTGTATCGCCTGTTGCATTATCTCCTAGTCTGCATCATTTAAGCTTAAAATGATCGACTTTCTTTACACAATACCAGGATCAGAAATTTTGGGAACTTTATTTAAAAGAAATCTTCGGAAAATGTCGTAATTAGAGTTCCATGCCGTTGGGATATCATGTTGCAGTTTCAGTTGACCTTTTTTTAAAAACTGACGTCGTGGACCAACGAGCAGAGTCGCTGCCGAGTGACGGAGCGTGGGCAGGAGTGTGCCTCTATGCATCGTGTTACTGAAGAACCTGTACAATACACAACGTGTGCATTATGCAAAAAATTTAGCAATTTTTAACACGGTTTTTGTTCAAAAATGTAAGAAAGGTGTTCCATTTCCTAGTTCACAATCTTAGAGATCTTTTCTTTTTTTTCTTTTCTTTTTTTTTTTTTTTAAAAAAAAGCTTATGTCCTTCCTCAGGGATTAAATTACCCCGCCATAAAAGTTCATCGATGTCAGTTAAGCAGTTTAGCCGTGAAAAGATAACAGACAGGGTTGCGTTTGTATTTAATAATATTATTTTAAAAATGCATGGTACTGTACTGCCTTTAATAATGTTATTTTATTTTGCTACAGGTTTCGATTCTGAACCATCATCAACGGCAGCTGCACAAGAAACAGAAGTGTACAATGTGACAATGCCAAACGAAATAAGAAATACCCAAAAAGTATAAAGTCGATCAAAATATTCACAAAAATTATCACAGATGTATCATAGGTCACACGGGCTTTAAAAATAAGTTACCAACAAAAAATCATAACAGTTAAAATAATGTAAAGTCTAAAATAGTAACAAGATTAAAATATAGCACATTGACACAAGGGCAGCAAGTGATGTATAGTAGCACAAGTCAAGGAACTTCGTGCTCAAAGATGACCGTCTTGACCGAATCACAAGAAGTTACCATTAAATAATTATGTGATAATCAAATTACAAAATTCCAGTATTAACAGTTCTACACTTGATTGAGATTACATACAAACACCAATAAAATAAAATATAAAGTAACAGATAAGCAAGATTTATCAATGTAAGAATATAAAATATTTCTTCATAAAAATTTTTACTTAGATTTTGTCGTATGCACAAAATGCTAAATCTTTTGCATCTACATATTCTACATCCATTTTATATTTCCCTTCCCTCTTAAAAATTGTATTTTCTTCCTACGATTTTAATTTAATGTTTGCTTTCGTCTGACATGGCTTCAGTGATTTTAATTTCATAGACAGATCTGTAGCTTGTAGTTCACATGCTTATGTTTTTTTTTAATCGGTTGTAAAATATTTTGTATTCTTACATTAAACAGTCTTGCTTATCTGTTACTTTATATTTTATTTTATTGGCCGGCCAGGGTGGACGAGCGGTTCTAGGCGCTACAGTCTGGAACCGCGCGACCGTACGGTCGCAGGTTCGAATCCTGCCTAGGGCATGGAGGTGTGTGGTGTCCTTAGGTTAGTTAGATTTAAATAGTTCTAAGTTCTAGGGGACTGATGACCTCAGAAGTTAAGTCCCATAGAGGTCAGAGCCATTTGAACATTTTTTTAATTTTATTGGTGTTTTTATGTAATCTCAGGCAACCGTAGAACTATTAAGACTTCAGTTTTGTAATCTGACTATCACTTAATTATTTAGTGGCGACTTCTTTGGATTCTGTCATCTTGACCTCGAAAATGTTTGACTTGCATTGTTGTATACCACCTGTCGCCCTTATATCAATGATCCATTATATTTTTATCCTGTTACAACTTTAGATTTTATATGATTTTGGCAATTATAGTTTTCTGTTGATAACGTATTCTTAAAGCAGGTATGGCATTTGATACAAATACGATAATTTTAATAAGTAGTTTAATCGGTTTTATACTTTTTCGGTTTTTCGTATTTCATTTACCATTGTCACATTGTCCACTTTTCTATGTTGTGCAGCTGCCGTTGATGATGGTTCAGAACCGAAACCGGTAGCAAAATAAAATAACAACATTACGGACAGCATAGTGTCACACATTTCTTAAAGTTACTGAACGCTGTTGAACATCGCCTAAGCAAGCTGTTTAATAATATTAATACGGAAACATAGATCAAACACCTTGAGGATTAGTTTACTCATCTTGAGTAGGAAGGGGTGGTCTGTAGTAATTATTTGAGAGAAAGTGAAGTTCTTAGCTTAGATCGATGGTAAACAACCTTTATTGTCGATTACCTGTTTCGGTAACCGTGGTTGCCATCTTCAGATCTGTGAATGCATTCATACAGTGTGAAATTATACAGAGACAAAATTGAGTATGAAAGAGCAGGCGCATAGTAATAGCAAGACCGTGTTACTACAAACCACGATGAAAGGTTGTTAGATATCTCGTCTACCAGCTGTGCAAGTACTCTTTCTAAACCATTACCAGGTATCTGAGGGACGAGATGAACGATGTATCGGCAAATAAAGGTTAAAACCACAATATACAGAGCAATTTTCCAGATACTCGTGTCCCATACCACGCACTGCTGGGCACTTCACTGGAACCAGGGCACAGCAATATTGGCAGGCGGTGGCCAGTTCTGATCGGAAAACTGACAACTGGCACCGACAGGCGTCGCTACTGTACTCGCGTACTTCTCACTTATAATTATTTATGTATTTTAATTACAGCATGTTCTTCAGCACCAACAAACGATGAGGGCAATCGCGGGCAGTGAACATAAAGACTGTTCATGGGAAGAGCATTTTGTGGGGGCGTCATGTGTCTTATATGTGAATTGAATTTGTTCACTATCTATAGTATTTTATGCATTTTATATTGGTTTTACTTTATTGAATTGATTTTAGTCTATCCATCATTGTCATTGTGGTCAGTCTATATTGTCTGCAACACATTGTAGCCACAGATCGTGACTATGATAAGGGCGGTCACATTGCTTAACTGTTGTTTCTGCGTTGATTAAGCGTGTTATCCGCTATTACTGTATTGATTGCATAATTCGCATAAGTGGTAATTACTTAGATTGTCATCATCAGTGGAGATTGCTATCCAAATGACACAGCGGAAGTCTTCTTTTTAACTCTGAGTGTTATAATGTCATAAGTGTCTTGCTGGTGATACTGTGAAATTCCACATTCCCGCATGCACGTGTCGTCTTACCTTGCAGCACTGAAGTTGAAGGCACGCACGAGTCCACTCCCTGGCGTTCTTTTTAATTGATGGTCACACAAAAGTGCTGCCAGTAACTTGATCGTCCGCAGCTCGTGGTCGTGCGGTAGCGTTCTCGCTTCCCGCGCCCGGGTTCCCGGGTTCGATTCCCGGCGGGGTCAGGGATTTACTCTGCCTCGTGATGACTGGGTGTTGTGTGATGTCCTTAAGTAGTTCTAAGTTCTAGGGGACTGATGACCATAGATGTTGAAAGGTGGCTACACTGAGCCACTGCGCCAGAGATTGCGCCAAAGAGTATTATTAAGCCGCCTCCACAGTGCTTGGAGTGAGCTCGTGGTAGTCAGTGTCTGTCGAGGACTCGGGGTAGTCTGTGCTGAGATGTTGTAGCAGAGAGTGTTTGTTGAGATGTGCTAGTAGGCAGTGCTTGCTGAGATGTGATACTGAAGAGTCTTGTTGAGATGTGGTAGTAGAGAATCGGTGTAGAGATATATTGTAAGGATTAGAGTGGTTTTCATCAATATAAATGAGGTAACTAAGTCCGTTTCTTTTTATTTCAGTGTCCTAAATAATGCGTCATTACAGGTTCAGTCAACAAAGCATCTGGCGTGTGTTCTTGTATTAGAGTTTAATTCTGCTTTCCTTACGCAATTATAGTATTTGTAATTTTCTTTTATCACGTCAGTATAAATGGTATTTGAAATTTCTTGTCTTGTTGAAGAAGAACCGTGCCAGATGTGTACGTTGAGTCACAGTCCCACACACAGAACAATTACATTTGTGCTTTGGTTTTGTAGGTTTTATAGTTGCTGGGGACTTAATTAATTAACTGTGTTTACGAAAATTTTCTTTCATTGTTTGTTGTTATTCTATGCAGTCAGACTGCGTAATAATACAAGTCAGGGCCAACCGATTACGAGACACAGCGTAATCGGACATACAGCTACTAAAAAACTAAAAGTATTTTCAATCATATTTAATTAAGCCCCCATGCACGTGGCGACCGCTGCTTTGGATCTTCCCTTGGAATTCTTCTGATTGTAAAAATAGTAGACAGTAGTATTGTTATAGTAATTTGTAGTTTAGTAATTGTAGTCTATTTTGCATGTGTAGATCTGGTAATTGTCATTCTTCTAATGGTATTTTTTCTCAGAATTAAATTTGTTGTCTTGTCTATGGGTTTGACAATTTAGTGCAATTATTTCAATTGTTCGATTAATCGTGTTTGAGGGAAACATTTCATGTAAATGGTATTGTTGGAGATAAAGAGTCATTGTGTGTAATTTTCGTACAGTGACGAATTTTTATGTTTTGTAAATGATTACACGGTCGATGGAAAAGGCGAAAATGATGAATAGTGAGAATGACGAAATTGTTGACATGGCGAACTCGCCAACACAGGACAACAGTATGATGAATAATGAAGTGGAAAACAATTTAATAAGTCGGGAAAATAGTCCGAAACCACTTCAAAATTTTTCCCAATCAAAAAATTGACAGAATAAGAGATTAACGATAGAAGATTCTGAAATGGTATCGAACACAGATAGCTTTATGGCTATGCAGAAGGAAGTTAGTTTTGTGGGAAATGTTCGGGGCGAAAAGAATTTTGAAACAGTTAACATGGAGCAGTTGATGAGTGCAATATTAAATTTGGGATCACAAATGGGAACAATGGAAAAACGGTTAGACTCACTGGGATCACAAATGGGAACAATGGAAACACGGTTTGGATCTGAATTAAAAACAGAGATTGGAACAATTAAAACCGAGATGGGAACTTTGGGATCTGAATTAAAAACTGATATGGGAACAATGGAAACACGGTTGGACTCACAAATAGTAACAATCAGAACTGAGATGGGAACACTGGAAACACGGTTAGACTCATGTATAGGGACATGTTTCAAAAATATGAAAGATGAGTTAAAGAAAGAAAACAGAGAAGAAGTACAACCGATTTTGAATTCTCACAATAATAGATTAATTGCAGTAGAGATTAGACAAAGGGAACAGGATAGAGAACAGGAAGAAAGAGATCGCGTGATAGTACAAAAATTTTCAGAGTTAAATTTACAACGTGCGCACGATAAGAAAGAAATAGTTGAGAGAATCGAGGAATCCATACCAAATGACAGAATAAATAATCTAACACAACAATCTGAACAGTTAACTACCAAATGTGTCAATACTGAAACCCAAGTCGCGACACTTACGGAAGACGTAAATAAACAGAAAGAAAAAATAGGTGATTTAGCGGAAAGAGTTGAGGAGATATCAGATAAATTGACAAATCTTAGTTTACATGGGGACAGAGATTCGGATGATACAGCTCCATTACCATTCGCAGAAACCGAAGAGTACCATAACATAAATAAACATGTTGAAAATCAGGGAAAATTTAATGAACGCGTGAAAAGGGAATTTGAGGCTTTAAAAAAGCAAGTCAAACAGATCGAAGGCGAAATCGTAGGAAAAGACAGCAGAAGAAATCTAGAATCACAGATAGCAGAGGGCCTTGAAGAAAATAATTTGTTTCATTTACGGGATGCAACACGAGAGCGCCAGGCGCGTGAATTTAACAATAATCGTCATTGGGACTGGGACAGACGCGGTAGGTCTTTGTCGCCATGAGGCGAAAATTTTGACTATAAACACTTTTTGACTGTTCGGAAATTTAAGATCTTCCGCAACTCTAAGAATGACATACATCCATGTGCATGGTTAGATCAATTTATGTACGCACTTCCACTAAATTGGCCATTAAGACACAAACTGGAAATTACGTGCGGCTATTAATGTCCTCAGGGGATTCACTACTCTAAGTGAATATGTGCCGTAGCGAGCATAGGGCCCCGAGCTGTAGTGGTGCTATTTCCCTTTTAGTTTTCTGCACCGCTGCCTACTCTTTTACTATTCTTTGCATCTGTCAAAACAACTCTTCGACTATCAATCTATCTAGTGAGTAAGTAAACAATAACCGGATATGACTGTTTTACCCAAAAGTGACTTTGGAATTTACCGTTTGGACTTACTATATTTTCTGCAGCATTCATTTGTAGTTTAAACGAAATTTTACCTGTTTATCTTCGTAACAATATTACTTCATATGTCGACGATATTCTTATTGCTAAACGTTCTTGGAGTGAGCATAACAAAATTTTGGATTCATTATTACGTATTTTTGCAAGAGTTGGCATTACAGTAAACTTGGAAAAATCTGAATTTGGTCGTTCTCAGGTGAAATTTCTCGGTCATATTATTTCTACAGAAGGTATTCTTCCTGATCCAGAGAAACTAGATGCTATTCAGTTCGCAATGACATTCTTTTTAAACGAAAATCGGTCGACAACTCTGTTTGGTTAGTTTGTATTCCTGATGAGTGGGTCAATAAATTGATTTGGTATACGCATTTCAGTTATGCACACTTTGGTCCCAGAAAATGCTTTCACAAATTACGAGAAAATTGTTATTTCAGTAATATGGAAAAACGTATTCGATCTGTTCTGGCCAAATGCAAATTATGTCAAAAGGCTAAGCCGCCAACAGTTTCTCACAGAGCACCGTTGTTTCCTATCATTCCAGCGAAACTAAAGGAGATGGCTGCAGTCGATTTGTTCGGTCCAGTGGTTCGTTCTACTAATGGCTTTGCGTACATTTTTGTAGCAGTGGAGTTGACGTCAAAATATGTGTGTTTTACACCTTTACGCAAAGCAACAGCTCGTTCAGTATCTAACGCTTTCATCAAACATTTTCTTAAAGAAGTTGGTCATGTTGATAAGGTTATATCAGATAATGGATTACAGTTTCGTTCTAAAATTTGGCTTCGTACTCTACAGCGTCGTACAATTAAACCAATCTTCATTTCGCTTTTTCACCCTCAATCTAACGCTTCAGAGAGATGGATGAAGGAAATCAATAAATTGTGTCGTCTTTATTGTCATCAGAATCACAGAACTTGGGATCAGTATCTTCATATTGTTCAAAACATTCTGAATGAACTCCCTAATGATTCAACTTCTTTACTGCCTTTACTGATATTAAAAAACAAAGCACCGGCAAATCGCATATCTGAAATAGTTCCTTTTCCGCCTTCACGGAAACTACGGCATTCTGAAGTTGTGAACATGGCTCTGCAAAATATTGCATCTGCGGCTGCGAGAAGAGAGAAATCAGCTAAGCGTCCTGGTCGTTCAAAAATCTTGTCAGTTGGTCAAAAGGTGTTAATTAGGTCTCATCGTTTGTCGCATAAAGGAAAAGGCTTGTGTCGCAAATTTTTTCTGCTTTATAACGGTCCATATAGAATTCGTAAAATTATTCATGATAACACTGTCGAGGTAGAAACTCTTAAATCTCGACGCTCTAAAGGAATACATCATATATCTAACATAAAAATTTTTGTGGAATGATATACTTTTAAAAAAATTTTTTGTGGAATGACATACTTGTGAGAAACTAACAGCTACATGTAAACACACGGAGAGTACAAGGATACCGCGCTGTGTTTTGGCGGCGGCACATACTCAAAGCAACAGTCAAGTCTGCGCGCCGCACAAGGCAGTCGTTGACCGCAAACAATTGCTTCCTACGTCACGCGCCTACAGCTGATCGAGCGCTCAGTGCGAATGCACTGACAGCCGTAAACAAATACAGTTTAATTTCTCCGATTAAATTCAGTATAAAGCTATAGTGACTTGATGAATTATGTTATTAACATTCAGTATTTTTCAGGATACGGTTCTATAAAATATTTAAGAACTTCAGGTAAATTCTGTGTGTCTCCGACGTTAAGAGGACTTGCTATCGAGAAATTTCCAGGAAGAATGTAATTTCGAAGAAGAAACTAATAAACTAAAAAGGGTAACTATTAATTGAGTTTATTTTTCAGGTAACATATTTCCACTTAGGTACGTACTTTAGACGTAATTTGCTGCTCGCGATTACGTGATTCATACTTTGTGCTAATTTCATGTTCTATGAATTTACGTGTGAAGCGACGTGCTTGCGTACATTTGCTGATTTTTGTCAATGTTTTATTAATGAACAGGATTGTTATTTGTATATATTATGTATCGCTTGGCTGCACTGCTTTTTCACTGATGTCGTATTTTTTAATTATGTGCCTGCTGTGCTTATTTATTTAAAAATGCTTATTTATTTAAATTATAATTGTCACCTGAGTAATTGTGCTGACTGTGGTTATGTATGTAGGTTACACTTTGTCATTTATCAGCTTGCGCCTTCATGTTTACTTATTAAGATGACATATGAACATTTATTTGCTTATGCTGATATGATGCTAATGACCTGTTTATTATGTTAGATAACATATGTTTGCTGCCATGCGTATGGATTGCATATTTATACATATCTGTTGTTGTCATAACTACTCTTTAATTTGGTGTATAAAATGCTGATATACTGCGTACAAACAGAGAGTTTAGGTCACACTATTGGATTAATTATAGATTGTTCGCTTGGCAGAGCCTCGTTGTAAGAATTGTGCTGCATCCACTTGTTGACATTCTGTTCTCTACTGGTGTATTTACTCGCTATTGCTTGTTTTGCTTACGCTCAGTGCCTTATATTTTTAAGATAAGAAAATGAACTGCTATAATTCGACGAACGACATTGGTACAAAGAACTTCGTCGAAGTCACATGAGCTGGAGGTTTTATGGAAACTGTATAAATTTATGCTAATAGGAAGGAAGCTAACGACATGACATTCCATTACTAGGTTTAGACCATTGACAGTTATTACACTGCATTTTTCGTGAGCAATTGGAATAGGAAGTGACACTTGACACAAAGAAATACTCCACATGTTTGCTTCTGTTTGCCATAATTCTTGAAGTGGTGTACACACTGTGAAATATTATGATCATTCACACTCCGTAATCGTACTTAATTACTGAGAGTTATTCGAACTAAGTCTGTTAGAGGTCATGTATGCATTTCTTTTGTTTATAATTCATAATGAGTAGAAGATTTGGGTCAGACGGATTACACAGAGGTTGTGTGTTGACAATGTGTCTTCAGATTGTATGGGATGATGAACTGAAGTTTGCACTAGGATTTTATCTGTACTTGTTCGAGGAGACTGACTAGAGGAAAGAGTTGTTATGGAACTGAAATGATATTGGCAATAAGGTTTATATGTATCGACGTATTGAAGATGTATTATTGAGGTATTATTGAGATTGTGTGAAGTTGATGATTATTGGAGTTTTTGTGGACAAGAGGTAAGGTAAATGATATTGATGATAAGATTTATATGTATCGACATAAGAGGTATTATTGAAGTATTGAGATTATGTGATGCTGATGATTATTGGAGTTTTCGTATATAAGAGGTAAAGTAAGCGAGGAGCATATTTTTTTTTTTGGTCTTATGGAACAAGGAGGATGAAGATAGCAGACTAGAACACTAAAGTAGAAGGAAGATAGTCTATACACACACTTTGTTAAATCAATAAGCAGTATATACTTTTTTTTGGAGAGAGGAAGTATTTGCATATCTTGGTTCACTGACAGTTGTTCAACAACAGTACAGTTGATCTGGCTTGGCAAACATTGGTCTTGACATGATGACTATGACGTTGACTTAACTATTATTGACTGTTATACATTGCTGCCACTACTACTTGATACACATGATAAACATCAAATTTTGACAGAATTACATTTACACAGTTAACACTATTCAATTACACAGTAGTACTTAATGTGGATGAGAGATGAGTGAGTGTGTTTTGTGTGTTTTCCTTTCCTAATCCTACCCACCTATCTCGTAAATATTATTTTATTTGTTTGTTGTGGCTTGCACTGACACCCATAAATATTATAGGTTTACTGATATTTCAGTATTTGTAATAGTTAATATGAAAATTATCTCACATCATTTGTGTGTTTGTTATGATTTGTATGTTTAGTGTAAAAGCATTTGTATGTGCATTCAAACTATTGTTCATGCTTGAACTGTCTGATTAGTGATGGTAAATATTATGAACTGTTACCTGCACTTTTTGAACATAATGTGTGACACTTAGGAATGATTAATTTCTGCTGATGAACAGTGTGATTAGTATGTGTATTCAAACTATTGTTCATGCTTGAACTGTCTGATTAGTGATAGTGAATATTATGGACTGTTACTTGTATTTTTTCTACATGATTGGTGCCACTAGGACCTGTTTAATTTCTGCTGATGAACTGTGTGATCAGTGATAGTGAATATTATGGACTGTTACTTGTACTTTTTCTACATAATTGGTGCCACTAGGACATGTTTAATTTCTGTTGATGAACTGTGTGATCAGTGATAGTGAATATTATGGACTGTTACTTGTACTTTTTCTACATGATTGGTGCCACTAGGACATGTTTAATTTCTGCTTATAAAAACTGATGAACAGTTTGATCAGTGATAGTGAATATCATGGACTGCTCTCTGGACCTGCTCATTATTGCTAGGTGCAACTGATGGACTACTTGTATGGAAATGAGGTCACTTGTTGGTGTCTGCACCTGCTCAACATTACTGGATGCACAGATGAAGCTACTTCTATGGAAATGATGTCACTTGCCGGAGTCTGCACCTACTCAACATTGCTGGGTGCCACTGTTAGAACTGTTTCTACTGAAATGAAGTCACTTGTTGCTGTCTGCACCTACTCAACATTGCTGGGTGCCACTGATGGATTGCTTCTACTGAACTAATGTGACTTGTTGCTGGGTGTACCTGCTAAACTTTACTGGGTGCCACTGATGGACTGCTTCTACTGAAAAAATGTCACCTGTTGGTGTTTTTTTGTATAAACTAATCATTGAAAGCATTTTATGTAAACATTTGTATAAACTGATTTTTTGTGTATTGTGTGAACTCTTATGTAAAGTCACATGTATGAAAAGAAGTTGTATTGCTTACTGTATTTCATGTATTAGGTTATTGAAAGGTCAGTGCAAAGCCAAAATTTTAACTAATTATGTGATATTTAGGTATTAATATTATCTTTTATTTTTGTCTGTATTTTTCTGGACGAATTTGGTGGTATTTTCACCACCAATGCTGGCAAAAATACCATCAAATTCTGGCCTGTGGAGTAGGGGCATATGAAAGGTGGCTACACTGAGCCACTGCGCCAGAGATTGCGCCAAAGAGTATTATTAAGCCGCCTCCACAGTGCTTGGAGAGAGCTCGTGGTAGTCAGTGCCTGTCGAGGACTCGGGGTAGTCTGTGCTGAGATGTTGTAGCAGAGAGTGTTTGTTGAGATGTGCTAGTAGGCAGTGCTTGCTGAGATGTGATACTGAAGAGTCTTGTTGAGATGTGGTAGTAGAGAATCGGTGTAGAGATATATTGTAAGGATTAGAGTGGTTTTCATCAATATAAATGAGGTAACTAAGTCCGTTTCTTTTTATTTCAGTGTCCTAAATAATGCGTCATTACAGGTTCAGTCAACAAAGCATCTGGCGTGTGTTCTTGTATTAGAGTTTAATTCTGCTTTCCTTACGCAATTATAGTATTTGTAATTTTCTTTTATCACGTCAGTATAAATGGTATTTGAAATTTCTTGTCTTGTTGAAGAAGAACCGTGCCAGATGTGTACGTTGAGTCACAGTCCCACACACAGAACAATTACATTTGTGCTTTGGTTTTGTAGGTTTTATAGTTGCTGGGGACTTAATTAATTAACTGTGTTTACGAAAATTTTCTTTCATTGTTTGTTGTTATTCTATGCAGTCAGATTGCGTAATAATACTAGTCAGGGTCAACCGATTACGAGACACAGCCTAATCGGACATACAGCTACTAAAAAACTAAAAGTATTTTCAATCATATTTAATTAAGCCCCCATGCAATGTTAAGTCCCATAGTGCTCAGAGCGATTTGATTTTTTGAGTAACTTGATCGTGGGATATGCGGGCACTGGCGGGCTTGGTGTTGTGCGTATATAATGCACTGTGTTGTGGTTCACTACTGGACTCTTGGTGGCTTCTTGCTGCAGAGACCGTATACCTGAGCTACTGACTACTTCTATTACAACCTCTGCTCCACTGCACCGAGGATCTTTATCACGCTCCTATGTGATCCGGTAGTAAGACAGTTATTTGCCAAGTCCACGGTGAGTGCAGAAGGAGACAAGAAATCTGCACCTAAATTGGGCTGTAAAATATCTACCACTACAAAGCTCTAGTTATAACCGGTAGATAAACCGACATCAATTGTGAGCTCTTTAGAACCATACATGTTTATGCTTGAATTGTTAACTGCTAGCAATTTCAAAGGCTCACTCTTGTCCTTTGTAAACAAGTTCGAGGCCGGCAGGGTATTCACTTCGGAACGTGTGTCTATCGGGAAGTTGTGGCCATTTGTAATCTGTGCAGTGTTAGCTTATTCTTCCAGAATGTCACTGAATGGCATAAAGGAATAGTGTAAAGCACGTTTCCACGGGCCTTACCTTTAATGCGCATATTGAAGCCTACGAATGTCGCTTGGTTGTTCGTTCTTTTACGGCTCCGTTCGTGAGTGCCGCAGCCCGTGACGCCTGCAGCACGCTAACCTCGTCATCTGGGAACCCACAACGTTTTGTGCATCTCGTAGCTCGTGGGCCGAAACGCCTGTGGCAACAGCAAAAATTGTTGGTGTTAGCTTCATCCTGTTTGGAGTGTGACTGCGTCTTATTACTGGTGGAAGTTTGTCGTCCTAGTTACGGAGCCGAGTAGCCATCTTTTCCATCGTGGCTTGCAGCTCTCGCATCCCCTCAGCGTTCTCTGGCTTTAGCCTACAACTCGTGGCTGCACAGCTTAGCTTCTGTAACACGCCCGGGAGTACTAATGGGTAGGGTACTTTAAACTGCTTGTCGTTTCTGCTTTTATTGGCCGTGCGCCCTGTCCACACCACATACCTGGTAATCCAGCGCCGGTCGTACTGTTCTGCTCCACACTGCTACTGGCTTGCCTGAAATTATGTACCCACATATGCAAGCGGGTTTAGGGGAACCCCTCAACGTAAAAACCCAACACTGTCCTACGTCTGGTATGAACATCTATATATATTCTGAGACGATATGGAAACCATAGGTTGCACTGTTTACACTCTAAATCGTAAATGTTTATCCCTTTTGACAGTCTTCATGATTATCTGTCCACAATATCACTTGCACCAGAGTGCGCCTACCGAACACGGCGCGGATGATTGTTGATGATGCGAAAGCCGAATAATCCAACGAAAGTTATTACGCTCGCCACGCATACACAGATATTTGGTACCAGTCCTCCTTGACACTAGTAATGTTATTTTAACACTGTTCGTAAAATTAATTTTTCAGTTCTCAGTTCTCACTTGTACGAGCGTGCGCGTAACCATCTCGGCGCTGCTGATTGTAGATAATGCGGGAACGCGATGATCGAATGCACGTCCTCACGATCGCTACAAGTCACTGGCACTTGACTGCACTCTTTTATGGTAACTAATTTTTACTGATTCACATCAGTTCATTCTGGGAGACCGAACACGGCGTGGATGATTGACACTGTACGGTACGACACGCAACGAGAGGATACACAACACGTTATCGGCGGCACTGCTCATTTTTAATTACTTCTTGACGCACTTTCCTCTCAACCAATTCCAGATTTCATCACTTTACTATAATAGCACTTGTAGCAACACTTCAACTTCCATACTAACAATACCTCTCACATGCAGAGCTACACACTACACAACATAACAGTTCCGTGACGCGCGCTCGACTCTACAGACGTAGTTGCCCGCAAAGATACTCCGCAACCAAGCCAGCGATATGACAGTACGCTTGCACTTCGATTCTTCTAACCTGTCTGATGAGTCACCATCGGCTTCCGTTGCAGAGATGGCCGATGATGTTTAACGGACGCTACAACTGCATGACAGTAAAAGCTCTGTCAGCTGTTAACGGTAGCATGTCAAGAGGCTGTCCTTGTTACCCGGTTAACGTTAGCTGAACATGGCGAGGAAACTGTTATCACCAGAGCCGACTTCAGAGCTTAAACGTCTCCAAAATTCAGATGGAGCTCTGCCTCCACGTTTTTCCTGGTACATCACCAGGGAAAGTCGATGGCCAGGTAATTTCACGCAGCGAACGACGAACGACGTTTTAAGTGTGCTGTATGCTGTCGGAGCGGCGGATGTAGGATACATCAGAGTCTATCGCTGTTGTCCTCTGATCCAGGTTGCTAACAGAATGATTTTTCACGGTCCTCGTTTATGCGTTATTGCTCGAAGATATTCTGTATAACTGCAAACCATATGTCTGGTTGCGTAGATGCGAATGGGGGCGTTCTTAACTACAGCCGTGACGTGGTCAGTAATGAGCACGATTACGCGCATTGCGTGGCTGCTAGTAGCGGGACTCGCAAATTCATGCGATTCATTCTGCGATAATCCTTCGGCGTTGTAAGCTCCAAAACTTCAGTCTCTTACTTTAGCCATTGTATCTCTTCGCTTGTGATTTGTAGAAGTTTGTTTGCTTCTTCCATATTTAGCGTATCAGAAAGCAGATGGCAGTTATATGAGTCTAGGGGTATTAAAGGGAAGCAGTGGTTGGGAAGGGAGTGGACAGGGTTGTAGCCTATCCCTGATGCTATTCAATCTGTATATTGAGCAAAAAATGAAGGAAACAAAAGAAAAGTTCGGAGTAGGTATTAAAATCCATGGAGTAGAAATAAAAACTTTGAGGTTCACCGATGACATTGTAATTCTGTCAGATACAGCAAAGGAGTTGGAAGAGCAGCTGAACGGAATGGACAGTGTCTTGAAAGGAGGGTATAAGATGAACATCAACAAAACCAAAACGAGGATAAGGGAATGTAGTCGAACTAAATCGGGTGATGCTGAGGGAATTAGATTAGGAAATGAGACACTTAAAGTAGTAAAGGAGTTTTGCTATTTGGGGCGCAAAATAACTGATGATGGTCGAAGTAGAGAGGATATAAAATGTAGAATGGCAATGGCAAGGAAAGCGTTTCTGAAGAAGAGAAATTTGTTAACATTGAGTATAGATTTAAATGTCAGGAAGTCGTTTCTGAAAGTATTTGTGTGGAGTGTAGCCATGTATGGAAGTGAAACGTGGACGATAAACAGTTTGGACAAGAAGAGAATAGAAGCTTTCGAAATGTGGTGCTACAGAAGAATGCTGAAGATTAGATGAGTAGATCACATAACTAAAGAGGACAGGTATTGAATAGAGTTGGGGAGAAGAGGAGTTGTGGCACAACTTGGCAAGAAGAAGGGATCGGTTGGTAGGACATGTTCTGAGGCATCAAGGGATCACCAGTTTAGTATTGGAGGGCAGTGTGGAGGGTAAAAATCGTAGAGGGAGACCAAGAGATGAATACACTAAGCAGATTCAGAAGCATGTAGGCTGCAGTAGGTACTGGGAGATGAAGAAGCTTGCACAGGATAGAGTAGCATGCAGAGCTGCATCAAACCAGTCTCAGGACTGAAGTCCACTACAACAACAACCCCACAATATTGCCGTTACGAGAGCTGTACTTGTTTCTCGGGGATCACCAGTTACGTAGGCAACAAATTAAAGCTACTTATAAAGTTGCATAAGGTATTGTAAGATGTCGTGGTCTCCTGACCTTCATTGCTTACGTATTCCGCCCTCACAATCATATTCCGCACATCAAGACACTTCATTCGAACCCAAACTCGATAAGATAAAGTCAATGTTGTATGAATTCATGTAAACGATATGCAATTAACAAGTATGTGCACCATTGTTGAAATACTCGAGGCTGGCGTACACACATACATTCCAGACACGACAGTCACAGAATCTTTTAGTTCGGGAGAGAAACTGCACAACGGGACCCCGATCCCTTCAGAGGACGACAAAGCCTATGATGGGGGTTGACCGCCTGTGTAGCGGACAGCGTGGGCCCGAGTGAAAGGGAGGAACGACCCCATGTTCGGCTTAAAAGCAAATTCCGCTACATTGTGAGGGAGTGGCCAGCCTCGCATTCTTTACACATAGCATGCAGTTTCAGAGATATTCACAGGCAGACAGCAAACGCCAAACGCCAATGCTACAGGTTTCCGGATTGGTTGCCCTAAACGAAACGTCATTCTCCCGTTTTAGAAGAGCAATGCTGATTGGCAGACGATATTTCTGACGCCTTGAGATGAAGGAATAATGGAAGAGACCGAAAGATATCCCTCTTCACGTCTGGCGCGGAGAGGCGCCATTCCGTTGTCACTCTTGGAGTGAGGAACAAGTCTCTCTTCAGTACTTCACTGGGAGAGCACCTCTGTCGAGAGCGAATCGAAGGGCGACTCTATATTGAGCCCTTGCGATTAAGCGTTGTTCACTGTGTTGGCCGACAGTCTTATTGTGCGGTGTGAACGGACAGAGTTATAGTTAAACGCCTGCGGGCGAATTTTTGAGTGGCATCGCAGTGGACTGGTTATCTGACCGGTGTACCACACCAATAGCTAGACTAGGGGCGAATAGGAATCCTTGACTTCATCAAGGCATAGGGAGAGTTTGATTGGCGAAGGTCAATCCTGATAGAACGAGAGTTATCTTATTTGTCAGCAGGGAGCGGCGCAGACAGCAGTCATTGCAGCTTACGGTATTATGTGCTACAGCTATTGCGAGCCCCATATTTCCTTCACAACAGTACACTTCACTGCATTTCACACGCGACAGCCTCGACCATACCTAGCAACATTCTAAAGGATAATTATTCAAGTTGAGTAGGCGTGCCTCTCAGCCATTCTGCCAAGTCAACAACCATCTTAAACTTTGTATAGAAATTTCATTAGCGAATCCTTTCCTTCAGAGGTAACTTCACATTCCGAAAAGAACCAGGATATAGCTTGTTCAATTCATAACTAAAAGTGCCAGGGTGATTTTTTTAGAATTTTTGCAAAATAAATAATAACTTTCGTTAGTTTTATGTTTTTCTTACACTAACTAGCACTACTACAGTACCCCAGTATCCCACTAGGTACGTAAGAAATTTTGTGAATTTTTGTGTCATTTCCTTACAGCAGACAACTCCAGAAGATATTTATTGCTGAAAGTTTTTCAGGCATTTCACTTTAGAACGTTAGGAGCGTCTGTCTGACTTCTGTAGTAGTGTGCGGGTGGAAATTGCATCTTTCAGGAGCCACAGGGTAAAGGGTACATCTCACATTAATCCGTTGCACACAATAACAGAATAACAGATCAACCCCACACCTCATAATATTTTATTTTTCCAACTCAAAACAAAATACTCAGTAGAACGTGAGTCAAAGAATAAAAACTTAACTTTGTAACATCCGCTAGACTTGCACGGAGTAAGCACAGCACATATCAATTGTTACTTACGTGTTCCCTAAAAATTACCATTGATATACGCCATAAGTGCTAGGTTTCCTTGATCGACTGACGAAATATTATATTTTGCGTCAGACCAGTATTTTATTGAATTAATGTTGAATTTGGATTACTTTAAAATACTTCAAGATAGTTAGGGGCATACGGCGAATTTCATATGAAGGTGTCTTCAGAAAATATGAAAAAATTGGTTACAGTGTTGGTACGCTTGTGATTGGTAGTTTGTGCTACTGAAGTGATAGTAGGGTGCAGTGATTATTGATCTGAAGTTTGGAATTGATGAGTATTAATAACTGAGTGTGGGGAAATATTTACGAACAGCTTTACATGTTAATTCTTTGGAAACTCTAACAACTCTTAGAGAACTGAAGCTTTTAAATTATGTGCAGGGGGGGGAACATTAATGGAATGCAGTCCGATGCAATTTATTATTCAGAACCGTTATTTCAATCAACCATTGCACATTCACAGAAGATTTATGTTAGGCCCCTATAGCGTGTGATCTCACTTGGACAGAATTAACATTCTTTAAGTGTCCAGGAACGGGAGTGTGAAAATAGATAGACACTGCAAGAACATGTAATATTGATTTCCCGATAAAACTAAAATTAACACCCTAATATACTCTGAACTTGAGTCAATTGAGAGGCTGATGCGAACATCTGCGAGAGAAGGAGATAGCTGGGGAAAAAAAGAAGGTTGGGTTGTTTGGGGGAAGAGACCAAATAACGAGGTCTTCGGTCTCATCGGATTAGGGAAGGATGGGAAAGGAAGTCAGCCGCGCCCTTTCAAAGGAACCATCCTGGCATTTGCCTAGAGCGATTTAAGGAAATCGAGGAAAACCTAAATCAGGATGGCCAGACGCGAGATTGAGCCGTCGTCCTCCCGAAAAAAGGAAGGAGGTTTGGGTTTAGCGTCCCGTCGACATCGAGATCATTAGAGGCGGAGCTCAAGCTCGGATTGTCTCAAGGATGGTGAAGGAAATCGGCCGTTCCATTTCAGAGAAACTATCCAGGCACCAACCTGGAACAATTTTGAGGAAATCACTGGAAACCTAAATCTGGACGGTCGGACGCGTGTCAGAACTGACATACTCCCTAATGCGAGGCCACCTCTATCGGTATGGAGGAAGAAGAGTGGTACCATAATGCTGCGCAATAGCTGTCTGTCGGTTACAGCTAAAAGAGATGTCAGATTATGGAAGCTAGCGTCATATATTACCCAAACTGTACGTATATTTATTTTGCTCCGTTAAGTTCTTGTCAGCTGACATCGCTGCTATTTCACATCACTATGGAAGCTGCAAGATAAATATGTGTGGTTTCTCTGATTGGAATGCGTAATTTCAACTGCCTCTCTTTTGTCACGGATAATGTAGTGTAGATCTTGAAATTAAAGATCCAGAGTTTTGAATTCGGACACAAACCATTGCACCAAAACGTGTTAAAGTTACAGTGAAGCAAGAGTATCGAAATACGCCAGGAATTTGCATGGTGCAGTGTATCTTGGGACTGTTTTTCGTTAGGACGTTACTTGTTGTTGGGTCAAAGTGCGCCACCTCACATATTACCATCATATTGCCTGCGTCTGTCGTTTTGGTTTCTGAATTCCGCACTATTTAGTAACAGAATAATTTGTAAAACCAGATACATTAGCATATGGTAACACTAGGGGGTCGCCACTGGACGTTGACAGGAAACGTCATCAGATAACATTGATAAGACTGCTGTTGACGCCACATTTACGAACTAAATGCATGTTTATAATCAGTAGTTAGTTTATTCTACCCACTGAATTGGTCGAATCGTAGTGCCGACTTAACATGTAACAAGGTAACAAAAAGTGATCTTATACTTGCGGTTCTAAGCCTAGGAAGCTGAGGAGTCAGGTATGCATAATATTATCAACACTTAATGCAACTTTCCTGATCAATGCCCCACTAACGGCATGCATTACCCATGTGTGCTACTACAACAAGTCTGTCTCCCAGCTTGGTCCTCACGCGGTGGCCAGTTTTTGACGGTGCAAACGCTCCTCCAGCACTGGGAAAAGATGGTGTCCTGGTCAATGACCATCCTCGCTCTATGGCGGTCGTTTAAACTTCGAAAATACGAAGTTCTGATTCGCACGGAATTTAGAGCGCATTGAACGTTCGAGAGCTGTTTGAACAGCCTGCAGACACATATTTATCATTGAATCGTTTTTCTGCTGCCGTCAATTAATTATGATAAATTTTCAGGGACGCCAAACCCTCTGGCCTGTAAGAAATCACTAGCGCTTTTTCTGTACCATTCCCGATTCATCATATTGCCGTTCGCTCCTCTTACACTTCACTAACTCCCAAATTAAATACTAGGTGTTGCCTCTCGGTGGGTGCAGTTGCAGCTGCGTTTACAGCTCCAAAGACCTTTTTTCCTTTTCTGTAGTTACTACCCCTTCTAGCGAGTGGTCCACTTTTCCAAAATCTGTCGAATTTTATTCTAGTTTTTAACTTTTGTAAGCGTGTTGTCATATCGCTGGCTTAGTTGTGGAGTATCTTTGCGGTCAGCCGCGTCTGTCGAGTCGAGCACGGGACACCGAACTGTTATGTTGTTCTGTGGACAGCTCTGCATATGAGAGGCATTGTTAGTATGGAAGTTGAAGTCTTGCTACAAGTGCTATTACAGTAAAGTGATGGAATATGGAAATGATTCAGAGGAAAGTGCGTGAAGAAGTAATTAAACACGAGCAGTGCCGCCGATAACGTATTTGTGAATCCTCTCGGTGCGTGTCATACCACAATCATTCGCGACGTGTTCGGTCTCCAAGAATGAGCTAAAGTGAATCAGTAATACTATTTACCACAAAAGAGACCATTTAAGTGCCAGTGTCTTTTAGAGAGTGTGAGTACGTGCGTTCGATCACCGTGTTTCCGCATTATCAACAATCAGCAGCGCCGCGACGGTTACGCGGACGCTCGTACAACTGAGAATTGACAACTGAATAATTAACTCTATAATCAGTGTGAAACGTCCCCTTAGAAAAATATTACAAGACTGTGCTTAAACTGACATACAATATTTTTTAGCGCAACGCAATCTGACTTTCAATAATCCCTACAAAAGAATGGCCCTGACTAACATTAACCTATACCTTTCACAAATCACTTACCTCACAAAAATCTTCGTTACTCGAACTACTGCAATACAGCGAGCGCCACTACTGCCAGCTAAATAAAAGATTCAAACTACTGAAGGCACTAACTACTGACAGGCATAGTTAGCAAATGAAAGATTTTGATAGAGAACAAACAATGTATTTACCTTAATAGTGTTGAAAAATCATAATATACATAGCAGTTCATGATATCCAGTATTACAAATTTCAAAACTCCGCCATCTCTCACCCCGCATCCACCACTGCTGGCGGCTCACCTCCAACTGCGCAACGCTATGCACCGTTAACATCCAGCTGCCACTGCCCAACACTACAATGTCAGACAACAAAGAGCTACGTGGCGTTACCAATATAAGACCCTAAACAGCCTACTTACATAGCCCCCATGCTCCCCACAAAAAATTTTACAAATTGTTTTGGGCAGTGGCCAAAAATGATTTGAAGAAATTTTTCATAATTACAATAACAAAGATATCAAATGCACACACTTATTGATACAATGTTGGTCAAAAGCTAAAATTTTCTCACGGTCCATAAAGACTGTCCTGATCATTCATCACAGTAAAATTGCAGATTTTTTTCAAAATCTGAGCAGCAAAAGAAAATGCACACGGATGTAGTGGATTTCCATGCAATCTTGAAGAAGTAGTGTTTTCCTTCCAACGGAAAGACAGAGCTGACTCTTGACATGCAGACAGGTAATCGGCCACAACAGAGCAGACCCACAGCAGAGTCAGTCGAAGTTTTACGAATACTGGTAGGTAGTTCATCACAGAGCAGACCCACTATAGTCTTGGTAGAGAGTATGGGATTGGTGGGCCATCAAATGTGCAGACCCACTGTAGTCCTTGTAGAGACGGCCAGCAGCCATCTGTTGTGACTTTGCAGGTGCACAATCACCATCAAAGAGTCTTGCGGTGAATATAGCAAGTTCATAAACCACCATATGTCCACTCACAAAAAATTTGTTTGAAATGTCCTTAGAACCAGCAATGCTGTTATCCAGTCCCTTGCTGAATTATTAATACACGTGCAAACACTATCAGTCCCTACATTGTCCATATACTATGACCAACAGAAACGTGTGCAGTGAAATGTAACTTACAAGTTACTTAATTTGATGAACTGGTGTCAATTACAATTTTATAACATAAGAATACAATAACAAAGGTGCAAAATACATCATTAAAGAACGTAACAATACAGATAATATTTGTAGTAAAACAGGCTTTACAAAAGAATAGAATAAACGTGTACATCAGTGTTACAAGAATTATGACATAAGTACATACATAAAAGATCAGAATAACTTTTGAAACATCAGCTTCACACATGAGCATTAAAACAAAACAGAATAAATAATGTCTATGCATCTTTACAAAGAAAAAAACATAATATTGAATAATTCCACAACATAACTCATATCAGCTAAACACATAAAGACAGGAAAAACACAAATATACAAGAGTACACAAACACATAGCAGAATAACACAAGAGGAAAGGGCAGGGTTTGTTTTCAGTGTAACATTTGGTACTGCAGTCCAACCTAAAACTTCATTCCATAGATCTTTCGTCTTATTTCAACATTTGATTCCACCAAAAAAATCCTATCCAAGCATGCTTTCTGTATTTATATGTTCACATATTTCTTACCTCATTATTTATTTTCCATTATCTTACCTCATCATTTATTTCCAAGAAAATCCTACCTAAACCTGATGTCCCTAAACCCTACTTTTTTGCTCATATCATCTTTCAGAATACTTTTTTTTTTGGCCAAACCATATTCTTATAGCTTCTCAATGCATTTCTTCCAATTCATCACAACTCGTTCTCTTATATAGCCTACCCCATTTTAAGCTAACATAAATCTACTGAGCTCAGATGCTAAACTAAGGGACGAGGCAATGCGGCTGCATAAAACAATTAATACAAATAGAAAGGACAAAAAAAATACAAATTGGCAAAGTAAGCAACAATATTACAACTAATATAAGGCAATGTGCAGCAAACAAGAAAAATAAATCAGTAGTAAACTGGCTTAGAAGAGTAACACAAAGTGAAATTTAGTAGCACTATGCCTGCCAAACAGCAGCAGCAAGTGCAAAAACTTATAGCTGAACATGACAAAGCTCAAGCAGAAAAAATATTACACTAAAGACAACAATGCAGATAAGGGAAATGTCTATTCACATCTTAATGTCTATGTAATTAAAGTGGTGCACCACAACTTATTCTACAAAATAAATTACCAAGTACTTGAAAAGAAAATTATGAATGCAGTTCCTGTGAAGGTAAATGTCTTTTTTGTGCTCCCTCATTTTTTTTGAAAAAAATTATTATTTACTCGATCTGTAGACAGAAAATATTTATATTAGTACATCTATAAAATTTTATTTTAACCAATGCTGCAGTGCAGCTAGAAACTAGATATTAAACGAAATGAGCAAATAAATACATAAAGCAAGCCATATGGTATTTCTCTCAACTAGCAAGACAATAGCCGTGAAATGTTTCTCACCGTTTCATTAGGCATTTCAGTAAATATCATAAATTAAGAGCTCCACAGTGTTATCATATGTTTTCAAGTTTGAGCGTGTCATATTTGCGATGCTTTCTACAAAGAAATGTCAATAGCGTGGATAGTGGCCTCTTTTTTTTCTCCACCTGTGCCTCTGAAAGGCACACACTAATGGCTTTTTTCCAGGCGACTGTCGGGAAGCTGGGTGCCCACGACGCATTACGTGCAGGTGGTCACTTAACTTTCGTACCGAAATATTTATGACACCAGTTTTCACTACAGTGACAGTCTCATATAAAAATTTCACAGGTCGAGAATTTGCGTTTCAAAACTGTAGAAACAAAATCCTATTGATATAACAGTGTCCAAAAAATTTTCGTCGGCATTGTAATACATTCACGCATTTACATACATTTCATAACTCTTAAAGTACGATTCTTGGTTTCCAACAACCTTTTTTACAAACCAGAGTCACTAACCACTACTCATTATTCCTTACCTTATTCGTCGACACTTCTTCAATATTTCATTATAACAGATACGTAGCATAATCAAATAACTCATATAGCATTAGCATATTGATCATAAACATACCACAACAGCATAATACACATAGTCATCGAAATAATAACATCATAACACCTCAGTCAACTCTCAAAATCGTCGTAGCTTCCTCCAATAATTTAAAAACCTAAAAAAAAATTATCTGCTCATGTCAAAAGTGTCATCTGCCTCAAACGTACTTTAAAAATCGTGATCCCATAAAAAATATATCATTCAAAGCTCTCATAATATCACAGTGGGTCTAGAAAAATATGAACAGTTCACAAAGTACAGACAAAATACAGTTTCGTAAGTGTGAAGTAATCCAACTCTGTAATTGCGTAAACATGTGTCACTGACGTAGTAAAAAAGTTTGTATCTCTCAGTTAAATGATCAGATAGCTGTGTAATTTGTGTGTTAGAGAAATATGGTACTGATGCGTAAAGTTGTATAAGCAAATACCATATTAGCTAGGGCTCCTTGTGCTTGCCAAACACATGGTACACAAAGTAGGCGTGTACCCCCCTGAGGATTAATGTAATTATACCCTCAGGTGTTACAGATTACAGCAATGGAATGAAACATACCACGAAAAACCCTTGTATCATTGTACTTCAAATATCTTAAAAAAATAAATGTTTTAAGTGCGAAATTAATCACTCAAATACGTGTACTGTAGCGCTAAACTGTGCGTCATGTTGTAAGATAATCTCTGTGGAAGTCTCGTAGTTATCCTCCTCCAAAAGCTAAGTTCTGCAGAAGTCGATGTACTTACCTCATGATAAACAAAAGTGAAATGCTTTGTGTATAGATATCGTAGTTATTACGCTTATTGTTGTGATGAAGAAAGTACTGTACTGTAACGTATTGTTGTGCTACGGAAAAGGCTGTCTCATTGTAGCTATACCACAAAAGTTACTACTAAAACATGTTTTACTTTCCAGAATAAAACAGAAAAACTGTGCAGATATAAAACAGAAACACCACAAAAGCAACATTGTAAATTGTCACTCATTAGTAGCGTCGTGATAAAATCGTGTAGCTGTCACATAAACTAACCACTATGTCATCTGGTATCTCACTGAAAGTACTTTAAATCCAGAATGTATTTTCAAGTAAACCAGAATGTTGCATTAAAATCTCATTAGCAGTATCAGCATGTGTCCTAAGTATGTAAGCCTGATAGTCATTACGTAATCGTGCAACTAACAAGCAAGAATGTACAAATACAACACAGTGTCGTCTGTTCACCATAACAATGCAATCGTAATTTCTGTTTAAAAATGTTCCCTAGGTTCTAGACTGGATATTTATCTTCAAACATTGTTGCATGTTAACAGTTTCTTAAGTCTGACAAAGCATACTAGAAATGTGAAGTGAAAAGTTTTATGGCAAAGACAAAGTTAAAAAGCAGATTATCTTTCAATAAACGGTTTTACATGTGAAATGTGGTGCAATCCTTTACTCTTCATAGTACTCAGAATTTGAACTTGAATGCAATTATCATGCGGTATACGTCGGTAAAGAATACTGGAATTTATCTCAAGGTTAGCGTCTATGTTATTTTTCTCTGAGCCAGCCGGCGCACGCGGCTGCCTGCTGTGCGAGTCATTGTCTGACTCTTTGTTGGCGTGCGTCGTTATTGGGATTAGGAGACCTAACTTCTACAAATTCGCCTTGCCGAGAGGGCCCAGCTCTGTTAGAATCCCGCCAGTTCTGATGAAATTCAGGTCTGTCGTTATGTCGGTAGTTTACATAGTTTCTTTTCTCTCTGTCATGTGGTGGAGAATTTCTCCTGGAATCGTAACTGCGCGGTGGACCGTTGCGTCTGAAGTTATTCTGTCTCCCTTGATAATAATTGTTTTGGTACCCATATTGTCTGTTTCTATGGTTATCTCTGTCATATTCATTACTACGGAAATGCGAGCTTTCTCTGTAACTGTTATTACTCTGCCAGTGGTTGTCATATGGGTGGCGTCTGTTTTGGTCACGATTTGTGTGGTGAGAATAGCCCTGTCGTGTCCAGTTATTATTTCTTTCATCGCGGAATTGCGACGGATGTGACCTGTAATTGTTGTGTTCCTGTTTTCGCGTTCCGTGATTATCAGTGTCAATTTCTAATTCTTGTAAGAGTCCCTGAAAAGCTTCAATGTCGTCTTTGCAACGTCCTGCTAAAATAGTATGTCGCAAATATTCAGGCAATTTGATTAAGCAAATGCGGATGAGTTCTGAGGGGCTGTAAGGGTTTGAAAGGGTTTCTTATGCAACATGTCTTCAAAATATTTGACAAGACTGGAAAATTCAGATTGTTCAAAGTGTTTCATCATCATGATGCTATGTTTTACTCGGTCTTGTGTAGCATGAGACCAATATGCTGAGTGGAAGGCATGGTAAAATTCTCCTTCACTGTGACAATCGTGAATGACCGATCGCATTCTTACAGCTGGTTTATTCTCTAAATAGCCACACATAGATTATAATCTGTGTTCTAACGACCAGTTGGGAGGAAAACAATGAGAGAATTGATGGAGCCATGCTTGTGGATGAATGTCGTCAGAATTCTTAAATGTTTTGAATTTACGTGTAATAATGAACAGCTTATAGTCAAAGTCATCATGTCGGCGAGTCGCATATCGGTCATTGTTACGTCGTTTCGGCGGTTCCATTTCAAAATTCGGTGCACCTTGCCAATTTCTTTCATAATTTCCGAAATGCACTGTGTTATTATTTTGTGGCTGTTCCGTATTTCTATGTCCCTCTTCCCGTATTGGGGCGCGAGTGTTCTCTGAAATACGTAATTCTTGTATTACCTGTGTAAGCTGATCTTGTTCTTCGCGGATTTCTCTTTGGTGTTGCGTATTAATTTGATTCTGATTTTGTTTGAATTTCCTAATTTGTTCGCACTCTTCTGTGTCATTAAAGACTACCGGTTATGTGTCATTCAGATTATCATCTACCTTCGTAGATAAATTATTTAGCTGATCCGAAATTTCAACTACTTTCTCTGATAATGTACTAATTTCCTCCATGTGTCTTTCTACTGTGTCCTTTAAGTTTTCCTGAGTTTTTGCAAGTTGCGTAACCGAATCGGTAGATGCAACTGAGTCAATTTTAGCTTGCAAGGTCTCATGATTTTCATGAACAATAATTTGCAGTTCTTTTATGGCTGCTTCGTGATTCTGTAATGCATTTTCATGCCGCGAAAAAATAGTTTGAAAATGCTCACTAATTTGTGTTTTTACGTCGTTACAGACTTTTTGACATTTCGATTCGATTTTATGTAACTCAGTAGTCAAATCTTCACGTGTTTGTTCAAGCGTGGTGTGAAGATTTTGTTCCATTGCGTCTAACTGTTGCTGTGTTTGTCTCTGGTGTTGTTCCATTGTGTCTAACTTTTGAAGATTTTGTTCCATTGTGTCTAACTTTTGAAGATTTTGTTCCATTGTGTCTAACTTTTGTAGCTTTTGCTGTGTTTGACTCTGATTTTGTTCCATTGTGTCTAACTGTTGCCATGTTTGTCTCTGATTTTGTTGCATTTGTTGCATTAATTGCAATAATAATGTATTAGTGTCTGGAATCTGTTCCTCTATGCTTTTCGGCAGTGCATTTTCACCGGCAACATTCACATTTTGACAAGCAGAAAATGTGTCTTGACTTATTTGAGAAAACGGTGAGGACCCAAAACCTGAATCTACAGTATTTGCGAGATTGTTTCCTGTCATTTCGGATTCCTCAGGCGAGCTGTTGCCGACCGATCGATCGATAATGCTTCCCTGTTCACTAATTGTTTCACTGTGTACACCATTATTTGCAACCCGCTCCATTTCCCTATGCGCAATTACCAAATTACTACTTTGAACATTAGTTAATTCATTACTCTGCGGCGCTAACACACTGCTTTCCTCTTCACTGTCATTTCTCAGTTTACTTTGGAGCCTAGTATTACGTTTTTCACACGCCATAATTGTCACAATATTTCACACGATAACACAGAAAAGCACAATTTGAAGAACAAAATAAAATAACATAGCAATGGAAATAATGTCTACTTAATTGCAAGCGCAGCTGCGAAATACTTGGTGCAAATCTACATGCATGCCACAACTGTTTTACTGTACAACAATGAAAAACTACAACTACAATGGAAATTCTCTCTATAATTACGCGCTGGCAATAAACAAAAGCTACACTATTTACACAAACTACAAGAAAAAATCAGAAGATTCCAGTGAGGTATCCTCGGCGAAGGGTCGACATATGAAACGTCCCCTTTGAACAAATATACATGACTGTGCTTAAACTGACACACAATATTTTTTAGCGCAACGCAATCTGACTTTCAATAATCCCTACAAAAGAATGGCCCTGGCTAACATTAACCTATACCTTTCACAAATCACTTACTCCACAAAAATCTTCGTTACTCGAACTACTGCAATACAGCGAGCGCCACTACTGCCAGCTAAATAAAAGATTCAAACTACTGAAGGCACTAACTACTGATAGGCATAGTTAGCAAATGAAAGATTTTGATAGAGAACAAACAATGTATTTACCTTAGTAGTGTTGAAAAATCATAATATACATAGCAGTTCATGATATCCAGTATTACAAATTTCAAAACTCCGCCATCTCTCTCCCCACATCCACCACTGCTGGCGGCTCACCTCCAACTGCGCAACGCTACGCGCTGTTAACATCCAGCTGCCGCTGCCCAACACTACAATGGCGGACAACAATGCAAACTAGCCACAGACTGCACACAGCACAGCCAGTGATTTTCATACAGAGCTACGTGGCGTTACCAATATAAGACCCTAAACAGCCAACTTACAAGTGTTATATCATCTCTAGTGTCAAGGAGGACTGGTACCAAATATTTGTGTAGGCGTGACGAGCGTAAGAACTTTCGTTCGATTATTCGGCTTTTGCATCACCAACAAACATCCGCGCCGTGTTCGGTACGCGTACGCTCGTGTGAGTGATATTGTGGACAGATAATTATCAAGACCGTCAATTGGGATAAACATTTACGACTTAGAGTGTAATTAGTGCAACCTGTGATTTCCATATCGTCTCCGAATATAGATGTTCATACCAGACGTAGAGCAGTGTTGTGCTTAACGTTGAGTGGCTTCCCTTACTCTCATACATATTTCGATACATAATTTCAGGCAAGCCGGCAGCTGTGTGAAGCAGAACAATACGACCGCCGCGGGATTACCAGGTACGTGTTGTGGACAGGGCGCACGATCTAGAAACGGTCGAAACGACAACCAGTGAAGGAAGGTACCACCCCACCCTTTGGTACACCAGGGCGTGTTAGGCATACTAGGCAGGGTAATATAAGGGAGGGAAGTTGTATGAGCCATCTGTTTGTGAATTATGTAAACTTTGTTCTGTGGTATCGTAGTTTAACTGTTTGTTTATCGCATTTCTGAGAAGAATTCAGGAACGAGCCAAACATGAATCCGCGCGAGCGTGAAAAACCACATAAACACCACATTCATGCTGGCCTCTTGCGTGGTTACCATTGCTGCTTCTCGATCGATACTAACCTCTCTAGAAAGTGAAGCTGCAACCGGAGTTGTTATTTAGCTTAAGAAGTAACATAAAATACATCCTCGGATTTTTTGCGGTGATTAGCATTTTGTACCTTGTCCTGTAGAAGTGATACTGATGGGAAGTTCATTGTAGTAGTCGCGATAAGCTGGTTGGTCTCAATCTGACGATTTTGGGTTATTTATAAGACAATTACAGACATTATTAAAGTTTTTAGCTTTTAAACAGAATAAAGTACCGTGATGTTAAGCGGATGTTCTAATTTATTCTTCAGGGCAAATCTCTTATACAGCTATACTCTAATGCAGGGGTGCTGAACCCGTCGATCGCGATTGACCAGTCGACTGTCGTGGCTTTATGAGTCAATCTTTCAAAATCTTTGTCCGAAACCTGTTTAAGTGAGCTCTTTTTGTGGAATACTAGTTAGATGACAATGAGTGTTTCACATGGAAGTTGTATGTAGAAAATCTTACAACATGGCCTCCGCCTGTTTCTCCTTCACCTGCATTACACGCCTTTAACGCTTGCTCCAAGCAACGGTCTTACGTCCTGCGTGGTGAAGTTACTATTAGTGAACTATAACTTGCGTCGTGAGCGGGGTTACTGTGAGCAGGAAGAGCACTCAGTGTTTGCAGCCGGATGAGGTACGGTGTGCTGTGCGGAGGGGAGGGGTAGGGGGGGGGGGGGGGGGGTGGAGGAACAAGTCTTTGTTTTCGTGCTTCGAAGAAACAACAATGTTCACGACGAAGGTAATGTTCAATTAAATACTTCACCTTATCGAAACACTTTCCTCACATACAGTCAGAACAGACGGCATTGGATCAAGAAGCTGCATAGATGGATAAAGCCAACGTGACAGCACTGAAGACAGAGTTTGAAAACCGATTTCAAGATTTCGAGGCAATGGAACCCGTTTTAGTTGTCATAGTTCAACTTTTTCACATACAGGATGTGGAAGGTATTTCAAGCAAAGTGGGTACTACTCACCTCTCTTTTAGTGAGACTGAATTTCAAGAGGAAATAACTCCATTTCAAAATAACATATCCTTAAAGTTAGAATACAATGAAGATAGCTTTTGGAAATTAGTGACTGTAAAAATCCATCCCAACATTGTAAAAGTCACATGTTATGTTTTATCTGTTTTGGATCAACTTGCCTACGTGAGACAGCGTTTTCAAAGATGAATATAGCGAGATATAAGTGTGGAAATAAACTGACTGATCCTAGTCTTTCAGAATGTGTAAATTTGAGCCTGACACATTTATTCACCACATTAAAATAAAATGGCCAATGACGTGCAAAACCAAGTAACGCACTAAACTGTTTTCAACATTAATGTTAGTGTATATTTTAATATTTTTCACATATACAATCTTGAAAATCGAGTAGTAGGCCTACAATTTTTCGGAGAGAGATAATTAAGTTTTATTTATCTTGTGTAATTAAAATGATTAATTTTGGCTAGTGTTGTTTTCTGCTTGAACCTCGATGAATTTTTATATCAGTAGATCTCTAAATGCCTGTAGTAGATATCTAGCTTGAAAAGGTTGAGGATCCCTGTAGCCCCTTGTAATTTCATACAGTCTAACTCTTCCTCAGACAGTATATAATAAGAATTATGGTAACCATCAGGGCTGCTATTGACAACATTTCTCTAGACACATCGATCTTGCAAAACAAATAGTGTAACAACTTGCAGTTAAACTATAGGATTAATAAATGAAAAAGGGTAATAAATTCGAAGCGGAACTCATCACTGAAGACCATTCTACTGCGATCTGATTCCAGGCTGAAGACGAGTCTGGAGACGCCCAGGACGGATGTGGGATCCCAACTCGAATTCCGCTTGCCATATGGCCCGAGAACCATGAGTGATGGTCTGGGCTGCCATTTCATTTCATAGCAGAAACTCTTTGGCCATTGTCCGTAGCGCCTTTGAGGCTGTGACGGTACAAACCCCCGTTACTAGATGAACAGGTCTAGTATGCTAGGATTGCTTTGTGGAGAGCGAGGGCGCGACATGATGCGCGATTCGCGGAAGCGCGTGGCGTGCCCGCGCGAGATTTGCAACGGTCGCTGGGATGTCTCCGCCTCCGGGCGGCCACGTGGCCCGCAGCTTGGGGCATTGTTTGGTTTTTCGCGCATTACGCGAAGACTGTGTAACTTACGGCGAAGAGAGATGCGGCAGTGGATTGTGGTCAGCAATATGCACCTTCTGAAAGATCGATCTTTATTTCAAGTCACGAGACGCAAAAGTTATAGTAACCTCAAAATCGGTTAATATCACGAATACTGAAAGATTAATAAAAATAGTAAATAACAATTTACAGGATTGAGCGAGCACTCATTAAAAACGTTTCGTCATAGCAGATCAAGTGCCATAGTCATATGTTAAGATTCATAAATATTTAAGCCCGTAAAGAGCAATAAGCAAAGTTTGAGGGAAAATTGTTTATAAAATTCAATAGAAAATTCATGACGTAAAGAACGGCACTACATAATATTTTGGGTGCAATCACACGTATTTTAAACTAGTAAAGTTATACTATACACTTAACTTCCAATAGTTTTCATTATTTGCAAAATATTATTAACATTTATCGCCCATAGTTAATTAATTATTATTGATATGAAGATTTTGAGCAGCACATTGTATGGATCGCTGTAGATTACGTCTAAAAACGGTGCTATATACAGTTCTATGTTAAAAATTTACAGCATTGATATAAACAAACAAATTTGCGCTAAGTGGCGAAATTTTGCAAAAGCTAAAACTTGATTTACGGGCGACAGAATAATCCTAGAAAATAATGTAACATAGTAAATAAGGTGCACTTTTTAGCGCGGTGTCGATGGTGTACTTATTTCTGTCGAGCGATGTATGTATCAAAATTTATAACCTTAACTGGTGAGATTAGTACTTGTATAAGAAGGGGGTTGACGACCGAGCCTATATAAGCGAGCGGCTATCTTGGCCAGGGGGTGAGTCATTGGTCAGTCGTTCGGCAGTCAGGGAGCTGATGGGTGGCGAGCAATCCCCACTTTTGAGTGGCCCATGTGGTCGTTTGAATAAGAATTGTTTAATAAGTATTGTTTAATAGTGCAAGTGTGCAAGCATATATTTGGTGAACTGGAAGTGCTACGATTACTTGTGTGAGTACGAATTACGAGGTATACATCGTCGTAAGTGAACATGTGGCGATCTGTGATTTCGCGCCAAAACTGCTAGAACAAAGAGGACAGTGGGACTTCTCATTCTGTTCGAACTGAACGTGTAATTTTCGTTTATAGCAGCCTGCATTACTGCTATTGAGGACTCCGAGTCAAATTATTATTAAAGTAAAACTGTAAACCGTCTCACCAGTGCTAATTTCATTGCGTAAAAGAAAAGGAGGACGCCAATAAATAGTGTTTGAACTGTGTCGTGAAAAATGATTTTGCTATAATAATCGTCTAATTTTTGTTCCCTAGCATAAACTGTACTCATGTCTGAATGAATAATTGATTCAAAAACTATAACTAATGCAGGGGTGTGGAACAGTGTACTAATGCACCAAGTGTGGAAAGCATCCCCTGAGACTTGCGCGAGAGCCAAAATTTTCAATAACATCTTTTAACCAGCGTTTGCATATGTACATTCGTGAGAACTCTTCAACTGCACTTTTATTTTACCGCCCAGTCGCGAGGCACAGCGATACATTCACGACATTTTACGTCCCATTTTCTTGGCCTTCATGACAAGCCATCCTGGGCTTACATTTCAGTAAGATAATGCCCACTTTCACATGGCGAGTCTTTGTTTTGTGCTTGTCAAACCATCCCTTGGCCAGCAAAATCACCAGATTTCTTCTGTAGTGTCAAATCTGTAGGCGCCCCGGTGGTCCCAGTCGCCTATGGTGGACTGGAAGCCGAGCGGTGACCTCTCCAGTTGACAGGATGCTAGGAAATGACTGTGGACGCGTCAGAAACGCCAAAGAAACATTATTAATTCGTGACACCTTTATTCCTGCCGAGTACAATGTGGCCGCGTAACACAGGCTGGCTGAGCTTCGTGATATCAACGACCTTCCCCGAGTCCTCACTGACTCGGAGCCATAACGCCAGCTCTGGGCTGCACCAGTCTTGCTAACGCAGCGCCGCATGCTGTGATGTAGCGGTGGAACACCCTTACTCCGGCCGCGCGTGGCTGGCGACGCCCGGCTGGCCGGCCGGCTCAGTGGCGGACAGCAGGCCTCTGTGCGTAGGAGGCTCCGGGTTGGAGTACCGGCGCTGTCAGCACGAGAAGCGTTCTTGTAGTGTGGAGTGTACTCTGTCCCAACCCGTCTTCTTCCCTGCTCCTCCTGGTGGCTCGTCCACAGTGGACAGGCGGAACGGGTTGCAGTCCCCCAGCGTCGTCAGCTCACCCGGTTGTGACGGCGGATGCACAGGGCCTAGGCCCCGCACGATCTCGACGACGGCTCACTGATGTGGTCAGCATTGGCGGCGAACGAGTCTGCCACGATGTCTGCTAATCCTGGGTTGATGACTGACAGCGGCAGCAGAGAGGACCAGAGCTGGTACTGTCCCTTCATGTCTGCTGCTGGATGGTCCGCCCTTACTGGAACATCTCCTTACTAAAGATTAACATGTCGATCACCGAGGTGAATGCTACCCAGCGTCCCAGTACACATCTAACCGCAAGTCTAACTGCGAGTGCCTTGTTGCTATCAAAGCTGGCGTGTTTAAAGGAAGCACGAGCGACGTCCTGACGTCATGCTCGTTTGTAATGAACGCATTCGTTCCACTTATACTGCTGATTTATCTGTCGTACTAGATTTACGTGTTGTTACGGCAGACTTAAGTCAAGTTATGAAATGCAGTACAGCTGACGATATACCTCTGTCTTACACTCTACGAAAGTCTCCATCTAACACAAACCCGCGTGCTAAGCAGTTCTCTCTCGCCTGTTGTGTGTAACCAGGCCACTGCCCCTGCGTGACGACACATTCCGATACATGTGCAATCCTCTTACCTCTTGGCTAACCTACTGCCTCTGGCTCTCGGCATAGGCAACGAAGCTTTGACAATATTCCACGTTTCCAACTCTTTACTATTCCACGACACTACACTTCCCAGTTGTGAACGTTTGGAACAATGTAGGCAGTGCCCTCCAACCAGCTCGGAATTTTGACCATCTAAAGTGCCAATTGGACAGAATCTGACACAATATCCCTCACTAGGGCATTGAACAACTCTATCGACCCATGTTAAGCCGATTAACTGCTTGGGTATAGGCGCTAGAGGTGGACCAGCGCGTTACTGACGTGCTCAATTTGTGAAGCCGCGCGGGATTAGTCGAGCGGTCAAAGGCGCTGCAGTCACGTACTGTGCGGCTGGTCCCGGCGGAGGTTCGAGTCCTCCCTCGAGCGTGGGTGTGTGTGTTTGTCCTTAGGATAATTTAGGTTAAGTAGTGTGTAAGCTTAGGGACTGATGACCTTAGCAGTTAAGTCCCATAAGATTTCACACACATTTGAACACAATTTGTGAAGCTCTTTCTCTTGAACTATCATCCAGTTTTTATGGAATTGCAATCACTTGTTTGTCTGCACATGTGCATCACATTTACTGGTTTCCATCGTATTCAGCTCATTTTCTTCCTGTCTTAGACTGTATTGCCAAAGATGAAACAATTCATTGTCTATACGGAGAGGAGAAGTTCTCAGCGAAGTGAACAACGAGAAGAAACTACACATAGTGTACCGTACCGCAGTCGATATTAATACGCTGCGTGCACTCGATCTAGGTCCGGCTCACCTACCTGTCTTGCAAGCCAGCATGCTGTGCGTTATGCTATACGAGTAGGTCCCATCTATAATGACGTGTATAGTCCACATACCGCTGTACAGTTCATTGGAGAGGATGAGTCATAGCGGTGTTAGCGATTTTCCATTCTTTGCGAGTGATTTAAGGAGAAAAAGTTTGTAAGCACTCTAATATCTCTTACTCTATATTCATGACTCTTGCCCAACGAAGTTTCGCGAGGGCAAATACGTCCTTTTTTTCCGAAGGACTGCCATTTAAATTCTTCGAGCATCTCTGTTACTATCCTTGCAGTGTGTCCCTGAATTACTTCAACGCCTGCTGTTAATCGTATTTTGATAAGAATTCTAAGCGCTGAAGCATTACTTTAAAATTAATTGTACTAGCGTCTTGCATCAGATTTTCTTTACAAATGCACGCAGGTTATTGGAATTATTCCAACAAATCGCTGCCTTGTGTTTACATTCCCGAATTCCGATTTAACGTCTTCGTGTTATTTCATATCGGTTCTTATTATTTCACCTAAATCTGTATATGCTATGACATGACACAGCTGACCATCGCCAATCTTGTAATCGTTTAGATAACTCACAATATCAGAAGACTTTTTTCGTTTCTTACATGCACACTCCGTGGAACGTTTCATTGAAAATTCACTGCACAATATAACAATATACAATTTTAATGGGGAAAGACAAAAAATAGGGATCTGTAAGGAATTCAAATAGCTTGAAGAATGGATCAGTTGGAATGCCCTACAAAGGCAATGGAATCTAGAAGAAGCAGAGTTGAACTGACGTTCTAACTTACCAAAAACACATACAACACAAAGTTCTCCTCGTGGAACGCAAACATAAGACATTACAATACAGCAATCAAACTGGGGTCTCTGTATGCAGCCGAAACATTGGCCGTCACCAACCACGGTCCTGTTGAAAGCTGGAGATATAAAAAATTGGTTTAAGGAAACAGAGGATTTAAGAGAATTCCAAATCACAGAAATATGCTCATAGGTAAATTTGCAAAAAAAAAAAAAAAAAAAAACAAACAAAAAAACAAAGACAAGACAGAGAGGTTACAAGTCAAAATGAAAGCCAAACGAACAATGCAAATCTTTGAAGAAAGAAAGAATGTAAGATCAGAAAGAACGAAACAATACTGGACTAATAGAAGGGCACAGAACATTAAAAATTGATTGATTTTACATACTGCTTAGTACGGTGAAACGAAAGAAGAAGAAGAAGATAACGTATTAATTCTTCCCGTCAACAATTCATCATTCATATCAGTAGCATATGATTGACATGACTCTCTGCGATCTTTTCACGGTTATAAGTCGAAAATGTGGTAATTTCCGAACATCCTGTATTATGCGCACATAAAAAATTGGCGTGGTAAGTTAGTCAATTTCGGCCTCGGATGCAAAACTCTATTCTAGTTGCTGCTATTTAAAAAGAATTTTTTAGTTCGTCGAGTGTCAATGTAGCAGCTAGAACTGTCGCTGAGCTTTGAGGAGGAACTGCTTATTAGGAGTTTAGGCAGGCCACAGAGAGCAACGGCCACGTCTGAAAAACGAGCAGAGGAAGTAAGTCAATTGTTACGAAGAATTTCAGGCCTTTACTTGCGGCGAGAGACACATAATATTCGCCTTCCATAAGATGAAACGCAATACGTGATGCTTTTCAGGTCCTTGCAGACGTTGTGATTCCCTTTACGAAACTTCAAGGCATTAACTGATGGTTGAAGAATCAAAGTGTTACGAATGTACAAAAGAGATTCGCTTAACAGCTGTTTCGCTAGTGTTAGCACGATTTTGGTCTGCATCAATAATCAAAAGAATAAATGTACAGTACAACGGATTCCTGATTTTTAATAACTCACCTGTTGTTTATAGAATTGCTATCGAGCCTTTTCTAGCCCAGCTTAGATCACATGTGTATGATTATTAGTATATTTTCAGAACGTTTTCCCAAAACTGTTTCTCCTCCAGAATTAACCAAGAAGTTTTCAGTGTATACCCAGATTTCACACAGCCAGAGACAGGGCTCATGTGTGTGTGTGTGTGTGTGTGTGTGTGTGTGTGTGTGTGTGTGTGTGTGTGAATAGCGAGCTATCTTTTTCATAATATACCAAGATTTCATTATTTTTCCCAAATTGAGGCCTATTTACTAATCATTATGAAGCAAATTTACAGTGTAGTTAAGAGGTAGGTGCATTCAAGTGGCGACCCAAATTAAATTCACATAATAATGTACCAAATTCGATTCACATAATGGTGTTCTGCAGATCAGTCTAGCAATTATTTCTCCAGCAGAGTTCCACAACACAAGTAGCAGTAACTGACTGCATAAAAATTACT
This sequence comes from Schistocerca americana, assembly GCF_021461395.2. NCBI lineage: Eukaryota > Metazoa > Arthropoda > Insecta > Orthoptera > Acrididae > Schistocerca > Schistocerca americana. The sequence continues at coordinate 622,018,346 of NC_060122.1, forward strand.
TAACTGAATGAAATGTTAGGTGTCCCTACCCTCCACTGCCCCCCTCCACCCCCCCCCCCCCCCTCTCTCTCTCGGGCACTCAGAGATCCTGATGGATGGTTGGTACGGGGAGCGGAGTAAGCCAAATTCACCGACCGCCGTCCTCCATAAGAATCTCGCCTAAAGCTGACGTTTAATTTCCTCAAATCCGAGACTCTCCTCAGATGTCCGTGTGCATTCACGAGCGGTGTAATATTTCATGAGATACCAACGTAGAAAGGAATTTGCGAAGGCTGAATATTCATGAGAGTAAGCAAACCGAAGACGTAAGCTGTGGTGGCGCTAGTAACGTCTGCCGACATTTCATGGAAGCCACACTCACCATTCTCATCTGAAATAATTTCTCGCCATTTTGTTCTCTCCTCGTTCTATTTTTCAAGGACATTACAATCCAGTAAACAATGAAATATGGGATGAAAAGGGCATTGATCCAAAAATGAGGAACAACACCAATATTATATTTCTGTCTGCTCTGACCTTAGGGCAGCGTTGAGTTACTTAGTCATGGTCGCGAAACACTCTAGACATTCGCTTTGCACAGACAGCATTGGATACGTGGAGCGAAATTAAAGTGAGAAGAAATAATTCTCCTCAATTGTTAGACCACTCTTACAAACAACATCGGTCGCAGAGGATGTCAAGGTATCCAATACGTAATGAAGATCACGATGGATCAAAAATATTTTGAGTCTAATTTTCAATCGCAGATGTTAACACAAAATATCTTGTATATTCAAATTCCAGTAAAGTAGAAACACCGTGAAAATGGTACAATTGGGCTGATACATGGTTTGGCAAGAAAACTAGCATAAGTATATTTTTCCGGAATGAAATTGCACTCCACAGCGGAGTATTTGACGATCTGAAACCTGGAAATAACACTAAAGACTGTGGTTAATACTTTACTCCGTAACATACATCTTTACAGGCATGATAGCCCTGCAGTGTATGCAGAAGGAGTTCTGTAAGGTTTGGAAGGTAGGAGAAGAGGTGTTGGGGGAAGTGGAGTGGTGTGGGAGGGCCGTTAGTCGCGCCCAAAAAAGGCAGAACTGCAGGGTTCGATTCCCGGTACGGCACACAATTTTAACCTCAGAAGAAATTTCTGACTCAACGAGAATGTGGGTTTTACGAAAACATGTCAAACTCACTCTCGTTCAGTGTGGTGATAAGTAATGGGATTGCGGTATGCACATCTACAGATGGCGGCAATATCGCGTACACAAGGTATAAAAGGGCTGTGCATTGGCGGAGCCGTCTTTTGTAATCAGGAGATGTGAAAAGGTTTTCCGACGAGATTATGGCCGCACGAAGGGAATTAACAAACTATGAGGCGGAAAGGTTCAAAAATGGTTCAAATGGCTCTGAGCACTATGGGACTTGGCATCTGAGGTCATCCGTCCCCTGGAACTTAGAACTACTTAAACCTGACGAACCTAAGGACATCACACACATCCATGCCCGAGGCAGCATTCGAAACTGCGACCGTAGCGGTCGCGCGGTTCCAGGATGTAGCGCCTAGAACCGCTCGGCCATTCCCGCCGGCGGCGGATAGGTATTTGGAGCTAGACGCATTAGACACTCTATTTCAGAAATCCTTAGAAAATTCAGCATTCCAAGGTCCACAGTGTCGAGAGTGTGCCGAGAATACCACATTTAAAGCGTTGCCACTCACCGCAGACAATGCAGTGGCCGACAGCCTTCACTGAATGACCATGAGCAGCGCCGTTTACCCCAGATCTGTCAGTGCTAACAGACAAGCAACACTGCAGAAACCATTGTGGGATGTACGACGTACCTGTTAGGACAGTGGGGCGAAATATGGCGTTCATGAGCTGCGATGGCACATGACCGACGCGAATGACTTTGCTAACAGCACGAAATCGTCTGCTGCGCCTCTTCTGGGCTCGTGACCGTATCGGTCAGACCTTAGACAACTGGAAACCCGTGGCGTGGTCGGATGAATCCAGATGTCAGTTGGCGAGTGCTGACGGTAGGGTTCGGGTATGGTGCAGACCCCACGAAGCCATGGACCGAAGCTGTCAACAGGACACTGTGCAAGCTGGTGGTGGGGCCCTTGATGGCGTTGGTTGTGTTTACATGGAATCGACTGGGTCCTCTGATCCAAATGAACCGATCATCGACTGGAAAAGGTTACGTTCAGCTACTTGGTGAACGTTTGCAGTCATTCATGGGTTTGACGTTTTCAAACAATAATTGCATTTTTATGGCTGACGTTGCGCCCTATCACCGGAGCACAATTGTTCGGGATTCGTTTGAAGAACATTCTGGACAATTCGAGAGAGTGATCTGGCTACTCAGATCGCACGACATGAATACCATCGAACATTTATGGTACGTAATAGATAGATCAGTTCGTGAACAAAAATCTACACCGCCAACATCTTCAGAATTGTGGACGGGTATAGATGCAGCATGACATGTTGAGTGCAAGACACGTCGAATTGTTACACTACGCCGAACAAAAGGAGATCCGACACATTATTAGGAAGTAACCCAAGACTTTCGTCGCTTCATTGTGTCTTTGTAATACAAGCAGAGTCTTCCACAAAACGTAAACCCCCAGAAGGACTTTAGTAAAACAGATACCAACTACAAAAGTGTATGCGGATATATTCTCCAACATTAAACGCTAAAGATTTTTGTGTCTAGCGTTGAAAGCAACATAATTGTGTTCCAGTATATTAGGCCGCCTACATCTAACAAACACGCGTTACGTGAACTGTTCCCATTTCACTGCTCTACCAGCAAGATATGGAACAATCTATTAAATAAGGCAGTATCCTTTGAACATAATGCAACGAACTGCCTTTTGGACCAGCTTTGTGTCTGAATTCAGAACACCCTATCAGACAGAAATGAACAAATGGTGCTTAACAAAGCGACTTGGTCAGATGTAAAAGTAACTTCGAGAGTGCCCCAAAAGAGCAATCGGACCGTTACTGTTCACAACATAGCGGAATTCGGACTAGGACGGTAATGATAACATTAAAATGGCCACAGGTCAATTAAAGTGGCAAAGAAAAGAAGCTAAAACAATTGCATGACATTTAGTACATACTTTAAACAACGAAGCAAACAAATCTGATGTAAAGACACACAGACGAGCACCATAAAAATATTAAGAAAAGCTTGACAACAGGTCCGTTGTGCCTCAGACCTGGGACAGAACGGAAACATATGAGATATTGTAAGAGTTATTGTTAATTTATGTTTCCTTATAAGTTTAATTTCGAAATCTAATAATATTTCCTAAAAATCTATAAAAACACAATAAGCATATGAGAGTTTACAAGTGGCAGAATGTCAATGAATTAGGGCACAAATTCGAATTTTCGATGTACCTTTTCCTTTTATCAGGGATCAATTTCTGTCTCTTTTTGGTCTTTTGATTTTGTTCCTGCTTTTCCTGTTATAGTTTCAACAGCTGCCTGAAGGTCATTCTTTTAGGGAATCGAACCTTTCTTTTTGTTGGTCTCCTTACTTTCGCATCAACTTCTGGAATGGAAACAACGTGCTGTGGAGAAACACTGGGAAATGTTGTGGAACTAGAAGGGTGAGCTGTTTCTTGAACAGGCCTACCTTGTCTAGTGGCGCAGTCTGTTCCGGCAAATTATGAGACAGGAGTCACTACTGGTTCTACGACAGTCTCAGACAAAGTTGGTAGGTTGGTGTCTTGTCGTACATAGGTTTATCAGTTGGTGCTGGTGCTAACAAATCTACACCAATGAAAATACTCGTATTGACAGACCAAATTGCAGTCGCTTCAGATATCATGGTAGCAGCATTTAGACGTATAGAGTCAAAAAGATATGCTGCTTGCCATGGAGTGATAACTTTTCCAAGAAGTGTTCTGAGCCCCTTTCGAATTTCTTGCTCGAACTGTGAACTAAGTAGCTTCAGTAGGGAATCATGAACGGGATGGGGCTTATGAGAAGAATGGGGCGGAAAACATAACATAACCACACCAAGTTCTCTTGCCATGTCAATGACATGAAGATTCATCACGTAGATTGACTACCCATCTACAATCAATAGTACCATATTTTGTTTGGTTGACCTGGAAACTTCTACGAGTTTCTTGAACCACTTGATAAAAATCTCGATGCTCATCCAGCCTGATTCAATGCTTTCCGCCCAATCGCTAACTGCTTCTGCATCCTTTATCAAGTGAAGATCAACTTAGGAGACACGTAGACACCGGAAGAACAAATGCATATTGCTGCTGTTACGTTTCCTCCACTCTCTGTGATGACGTAAGAACGCCTACTTGACGCTTTCCTTGGGGAGCAATTATCTTCCAATGATCCTTCGACTTCACACATAAGCCAGTCTCGTCGCAGTTATGAAGGCGACCATCAGAGAGCTTGTACTTGTCACCAATTTTTATCAAAAGCTCAAAAAACTTGAACACGTTTGCACGATTGAATCCCATTGCACAAGCACCGTAGGTAGCCTGCTGCTTCCTAATTAATGTCAAGCCAGTTTTCACCTGCCCTTTCAATTCCGTACTAAACAAGCGCTTCAGTTTGTTTTTCTCTGGAAACTGAAAAGCTAAAGCTCTGAACTCTTTCATTGTCAGTCCAAACAATTTGCCTTCCATTCCTTTTAAATAGCCGACAATCTGTAACTCCTAGTTCTTCGAGAAACCACGACAAAATTGTCCCTTTGATTTGACAATTTGAAAACTCTTATTTTGAAATCTATTCTGAAGTGCTCTCTGAAGACGTGGTTTAGGAATGTTGAACTGAATAATAGCTTTCCTACGTCGTATTTTCTTTCACACCCAGCTGTCAGTGTCTCTTTCATGATTTCTGTAGAACAGCTTTCACGATTCGTCTTGCGTCTCGTGTCTTCTAACTATCTACACACGTAAAATAAAGTTTTGCATCACCTTGGTTGCGAGAGTTCCGGAACCTGTACAGAAAATTGGAATAGAGATCAACATAGACATCATTTCCGCCCTTTTTATTACTCATGGAAACCACACATTGTATGTTGTACCACCATATAGCGAGACCTTCAGAGGTGGTTGCTGTACACACCGGTACCTTTAATACCCAGTAGCCGAGCGGTCTAAGGCGCTGCAGTCATGGACTGTGCGGCTGGTCCCGGCGGAGGTTCGAGTCCTTCCTCGGGCATGGGTGTGTGTGTTTGTCCTTAAGATAATTTAGGTTAAGTAGTGTGTAAGCTTAGGGACTGATGACCTTAGCAGTTAAGTCCCATAAGATTTCACACACATTTGAACAATACCCAGTAGCACATCCTCTTGCATTGATGCATGCCTCTATTCGTCGTGGCATACTATCCACAAGTTCATTAAGGCACTATTGGTCCAGATTGTCCCACCCCTCATCAACGATTTTGCGTAGATCCCTCAGAGTGGTTGGTGGGTCACGTCGTCGATAAACAGCCCTTTTCAATCTATCCCAGGCATGTTGATAGGGTTCATGTCTGGAGAACATGCTGGCCACACTAGACGAGCGATGTCGTTATCCTGAAGGACGAAATTCACAAAATGTACACGATGGGGGCGCGAATTGGCCAATATGCTGCTGATATGCTTGCACTATCGGTCGGAGGATGGCATTCACGTATCGTACAGCCGTTACGGCGCCTTCCATGACCACCAGCGGCGTACGTCGGCCCCACATAATGCCACCCCAAAACAGCAGGGAACCTCCACTTTGCTGCATTCGCTGGACAGTGTGTCTAAGGCGTTCAGCCTGACATGGTTGCCTCCAAATACGTCTCCGACGATTGTCTGGTTGAAGGCATATGCGACACTCATCGGTTAAGAGAACGTGATGCCAGTCCTGAGCGGTGGATCCGGCATGTTGTTGGGCCCATCTGTACCGTACTGCATGGTGTCGTGTTTGCAAACATGGACCTCGCCATAGACGCGGGGAGTGAAGCTGCGCATCATGCAGCCTATTGCGCACAGTTTGAGTCGTAAGGCGACGTCGTGTGGCTGCACGAAAAGCATTATTGAACATGGTGGCGATTGCTGTCAGGGTTCCTCCGAGCCACAAGCCGTAGGTATCGGGCATCCACTGCTATAGTAGGGCTTCGGCGGCCTCAGCGAAGCGTGTCATCGACAGTTTCTACCTCTCTCTATCTCCTCCATGTCCGAACGACATCGCTTTGTTTCACTCCGAGACGCCTGGACACTTCCCTTGTAGAGAGCCCTTCCTGGCAGAAAATAACAATGCGGACGCGAACGAACCGCGCTATTGACAGTCTAGGCACTGTTGAACTACAGACAACATGAGCCGTGTACCTCCATGCTGGTGGAATGACTGGAACTGATCGGCTGTTGGACCCCCTCCGTCTAATAGGCGCTGGTCATGCATGCTTGTTTACATCTTTGGGTGGGTTTAGTGACATCTCTGAACAGTCAAAGGGACTGTGTCTGTGACACAACATCCACAGTCAACGTCTATCTTCAGGAGTTCTGGGAACCAGGGTGATGCAAAACTTTTTTGATGTGTGTATAAAAAAAAGGATTGTTATTAACTACAGTACGACAAACCTGAAAATATGGTGTTAGACTAAGCCTGTCGTCACATTCCCATTCAGTTCAGCATTGGGTCACTGTCAACAGCCGAATGCCCGAAAAATCTAGATATTGCGCAGTTCGATCTGTTGGCCAAACGTATACCCACAATGAGGGTCCTTTCAGACTCTGTTAGATGCTGACAACGCTTTCTCATGCGACGTCTTCGTATTTTTCACAGTGATCACGCAACATCTGACGACGTTCGTGTCCGTTGCATAATCTACTAGGTCTGGCAAAAGCTCTAAATGACGATTTTTGGAAATGACAGCACGCAGAAAGGACTATTTTGTCATATGATTAACACTCGATACGTTTTTGTAAACGTTTGAGCAGAGCGAAAAAAAGACTCCCTATAAAAATTAAACCATGAGGTTTTGTCCGAATTTTCATATCCAAACAAAGAGAGAGAAATAGGTAAACGGGGCATCAAAGAGACAAACGTGAGGTCTAGTTTTGCATGAAAATATTTAATTGCTTAAAAGTAATCATGGTTATTTATGAAAACTTAATTAGTGAGTTGAGGAAAAATTGAAATATTTCATGAAAAGCTGCTACCAAGCTATGTAAATGAAGTGTCAAAAATTTCATCTGTTCGAGGCCTAGCTATTTTTCACATGAAAAGATACGTTGGTGCGGTATTTAAATGTCAGAAAGACTTCCTTCAAATCAAGTACCAAAGTTAGGATTTTCGAGAACAGAAAACGTTTGGAAGGCAAACGAAGAGTCAGTAAGATCATGCATTCTGCATAAAGCTTGAAAATAAAAAAATGAAAGAAACCGGTCAAATATTTTATGAAATGATTTGTATAAAAGAAATAAGTAGATCACAGAAACGTTCTACGTGCTTTTGAATGATGCTCGAAATCATGAACAGAAAATGAGGTGCACCATACGTTTCCCTAATATTTTTTATTTCATACTTTAAGACAAATTATTACACAAAACGTTTGACTTTCTTTTCAAAAATTTTGTGTGCCTTACTTTTACATACTACTTAGATGAATTAAAATGCTTGACCTTAACACTGACTGCTGATGAATTACGTTCGCAACATCAAATACCTGTAAAATTTCATGGTTCATTATAACCTATTAGGAATTTAATGTGTGTGATATACTGGGATGGATAAAGATCGATTTCTTTGGTAAGACCTCAAGAATATACTTAGCGATGCAGTGTAAACAGTATACATAAAACTTAGTATACAGAACTGTAACTGAGTCAGTTAAAATATAATAAGAAACCGGAATAGAACTGAGGACGATGCAGTGTAAAGAGTATACATAAAACTTAGTATACAGAATTGTAACTGAGTCAGTTAAAATATAATAAGAACGCGGAATCGAACCCAGGATCATTTCGAAACACATAATCACGAGCCGCATCGCAACCGCTGCACCACAACCAGAAATTAATCTTGGTTATTAATCTGTGTATTTACGTGCGTTTCTAGGGTAGTTAGTCATGTAGGCAGTCATTCTTTCGCATTTATTGGCTGTTAGAAGTTCTTGATCATGTAAAAAACAGCCGTATTTAATTTATTGATGAAATAGTCGAATGCTCCTCTGCTCATTCACATGTATTCGAAGAATTTGTCTGGTTACCTTCGTAGTTGATAACTTTTATGAAATTCTCCATGGAGATTCCTCCCTTTGTAAATTTCATGCACAGCATTCCTTTTCGCTTTATTTTCTTAAGTAAACTTAATTTTGTAGCCTTACTCTCCAGATGGCAATTATAAGAGTCGAGGGACATGAAAGGCAAGCAGTGGTTGGGAAGGGAGTGAGACAGAGTTGTAGCCTCTCCCCGATGGTATTCAATCTGTATATTGAGCAAGCAGCAACGGAAACGAAAGAAAAATTCGGAGTCGATATTAAAATGCATGGAGAAGAAATAAAAACTTTGAGGTTCGCCGATGACATTGTAATTCTGTCAGAAACAGCAAAGGACCTGGAAGAGCAGATGAACGGAATGGACTGTGTCTTGAAAGGAGCATATAAGATGAACATCAACAAAAGCAAAACGAGGATAATGGAATGTAGTCGATTTAAATCGGGTGATGCTGAGGGTATTGGATTATGAAATGAGACGCTTAAAGTAGTAAAGGAGTTTTGCTATTTGGGGAGCAAAATATCTGATTATGGTCGAAGTAGATTGGTTGGTTGGTTTGTTGGGGGAAGGAGAACAGACAGCGAGGTCATCGGTCTCATCAGATTAGGGAAGGATGGGGAAGGAAGTCGGCCGTGTCCTTTGAAAGGAACCATCCCGGCATTTGCCTGGAGCGAGTTAGGGAAATCACGGAAAACCTAAATCAGGATGGCAGGACGCGGGATTGAACCGTCGTCCTTCCGAATGCGAGTCCAGTGTCTAACCACTGCGCCACCTCGCTCGGTATCGAAGTAGAGAGGATATAAATGTAGACTGGCTATGGTAAGGAAAGCCTTTCTGAAGAAGAGAAATTTGTTAACATCGAGTATAGATTTAAGTGTAAGGAAGTCGTTTCTGAAAGTATTTGTATAGAGTGTAGCCATATATGGAAGTGAAACATGGACGATAAATAGCTTGAGGAAGAAGAGAATAGAAGCTTTCGAAATGTGGTGCTACAGAAGAATGCTGAAGATTAGATGGGTAGATCACGTAACTAATGAGGAGGTACTGAATAGAATTGGGGAGAAGAGTAGTTTGTGGCACAACTTGACTAGGAGACGGGATCGGTTGGTAGGACATGTCCTGAGGCATCAAGGGATCACCAATTTAGTATTGGAGGGCAGCGTGGAGGGTAAAAATCGTAGAGGGAGACCAAGAGATGTAGGTTGCAGTAGGTACTGGGAGACGAAGAAGCTTGCACAGGATAGAGTAGCATGGAGAGCTGCATCAAACCAGTCTCAGGACTGAAGATCACAACAAGATCACTCTCCAGCTACAGTATTCTACAGTTTAGCGGTACCGTTTTATAGAATCAGCTGGTTGGCTCTAAGCAGCCATCTTGTAGCGCGACATGGTCGCTCGCACGCAGAACACCCGAGCTTTTCGCCCGATACTGCTGCTTGTCGCTGGAGAGTCGCGTATCCAGACGTCGCTCGCTGTCGGTCGCTTCTGTCGCTCACGTAGGCCACGGCCTGCGGGTGCTTCACTTCTTTCCTCAGGCAGTCTCTTGGCCTCGGTAGCCTTTGTGCCATGGCGGCAACGTTCAATGTAATTTATGTCCTTTATGTGTCCTCCACATGTTATTGATCCTGGTGTGTTTTTGTGTATGTCGTATAACGGTTGTAATGACTTATTAAGTGTGTTAATTGTTGACTGGGATATAGACGCTCTAGGTGCAAGCGATAAAAATGTCTAATACGCAGAAAAACCACTAAGCTTGCTAGTGAAGTGCATCATTTTGTTAAAATTAAGAAGTGAATGTTTTCTTATGAACACTAAGTATGTGAGACAGACCTAATGAGCACAGATGGGGCACATTACCATGACTCTCAGTCTTCTGTACAAAAAGTTCCTCGGCTGATTCCTGCCTGCTGCAGGAAGCCTTCCGCCACGTGGACGCGGTGCACTCGTGCATTACCATCTCGAATGACGAACTCATTGCAGAAATGTTGACTGTAGGGGTAGTCGAAAGGTTGGACGATCCACTGCACAACCTTCAACCTGCGCTCGATAGCGACGACAGGGATCCGACATTAGTATGTGACACCGGCCCAAGGTATGACTGACACACTTCCCTGCTGAACTTACCGGACTCCATGCCAGAGATGTTCGTTTGTACCTGGCTGCCTCCATACCCTTCTAAGACGATCACCAGGCGTCAGACAAATGCTGCACTCGTCGGTAAAGAGAACCTGACATTATTCAGACAGTTTCCATTCCACCTGTTGCTTTACCCAGTTTCTCTGCGGACAATAAAAGGAGACTCTCAGTGGCCTCCAAAAGAGAACACTCGGTTCTGTCGCGTTCTCCTCGAGGTACTTACGAGACATAATTTATAGGTAGCGGTCATCCAGTGATGTTGGTGACTTTACGGACATACTAGGAAACAGATTTTCGCTGTTATATGCGGGCTGGAGTGGCAACAGGGAGGGCACTCTACATCACTAACATCGCCAAACGCAGTAAACAACATACAAACCCCGTGGAGATACGGCAAAAAGGCAAGAAGAAAGAAGAGATGAACATTAAAACAGTCTGTACAAATCATGAGGGTCGTACAGAACTTACACTAAAAAAAAAGCTACGATAACCGCAAGTGAACTGTGTCATTAATAACGAAAAAAACTATGCGTGTTTATGTACGTATATGTGCTATCAGTAATAGAATATTATTTTCGAACGAGAAAAACTCTCCACATTTACGTGTTTTGAACATAAAAGCATTAATAATAAATATATTTCTGTGTAACAAATACTAAGAATAACAAAAGCTATGTGATCAGTCATGGAATTTTTATATAACTGCGTGATGAAGACTTGGATGAATAAAGTGATCTGTGGTGTCACTGCCAGACACCACACTTGCTAGGTGGTAGCCTTTAAATCGGCCGCGGTCCGTTAGTATACGCCGGACCGCGTGTCGCCACTATCAGTGATTGCAGACCGAGCGCCGCCACACGGCAGGTCTAGAGACACGTACTAGCACTCGCCCCAGTTGTACAGTCGACTTTGCCAGCGATGGTTCAGTGTCTATATACGCTCTCATTTGCCGAGACGACAGTTTAGCATAGCCTTCAGCTACGTCATTTGCTACGACCTAGCAAGGCGTCATATTCAATTACTATTCTGAACAGATAATATTGTGAATCATGTACCGTCAAGAGCGACGTTCATCATTAATGGATTAAAGTTAAGTATCAAACTAATTACGCCCGCTTTCTGTGTTCTAATTCCTTGTCATGTTCCAGACCTCACGTCGGTACAGTTCTTCCCTCCTCACGCCAGCCTGCGTGAGCTAAAGCGCGTGCATTTCGGTATCCACTAGTAACACGGTGTTGGCTCTTCTGCCAACACAACATGATCAATCTGGTGTCAGATCTCGAGCCTACGAGACGGTTTTGTACGACGTTGCTTCTGAACGCACAGTTTTGTTAACTGTATGTAACGTTTTTCAGGATGTGAGTATAAAAAGAGTTTGACCTTGAAATCTCATTTCATACCTCTCCCTCCAGGTGAATGTAAGTAAGTATAATATAATTGATTATCGCTAGAACTCAAGTTTTATCATTGACCATCTGCCATTCTTTTGTCGTAATAGCGCATTAGCAGCCATTACGTAAAATGTAATTCGTCACATGATTTTCGGACTTCACGCACAAAAAAACAGAGAAAAAATACTTTAAATATTTTCGCTCTCACGAAAAGAAAATGTTTTTTGCAGGAAAGTTTTCATTAAATAGACACGACGAAGGCAAAGATAATAAATAATATGAGGCTCCGGTTTGCTTATGAGTAAATCACTGACTGGTAAAAAATCTTGTTTTCACTACCGTAAATATTTTTCAAATCACAATTAACAGTATAAAAGTTCAGTGTTTAACAAAGAATTTATGTAACATTGAGAATAACAACGCAGCTATGTAGGTCATTATATCGGCTCCCTCTCTCGATTAATATTTGTTTATTGGGCATTAAATTCTACGGTTTTAAACAAATCACGCTTATTTTTGAGCTAGCCGTGTGTGTTACATAAGTAAATTGTTAAAACCCTACCTAGTACCTTTACTCAGAATTATGTGCCTACGAAGCAACATTGATGTTTGTTAGTATATATTTTAGCGGCTAGTACGAGTGTGCGAAATATATGCGACGTCGTGACTTTACTATCATCCACGATTCCAAACGTAACAAACTGATAGCTTTTATAACAAGAGAGAGAGAAGACATGGAGGGAATTAATTGACTGGGACAGCAATCGGTATTTGTGCTGTACATCTACAGACAAAGAAATGATTAAAATTTCAGCAAAAAATGGATGATATATTCAAAAGAACGAATTTCACAAACTGAGCAAGTCAGTAACGTGTTGGTCCACTTTTAGGCTTCATGAAAGCTGTTATTCGGGGTGGCATTCATTGATAGAGTTGTTGGGTGTCCTTTTGAAGGATATCGAACCAAATTCTGTCCAACTGGCGCATCAGTTCGTCAAAATACCGTTCTGGTTGCAAGGCCCTGCCAATAATGGTTCAAATGGCTCTGAACACTATAGGACATCTGAGGTCATCAGTCCCCTAGAACTTAGAACTACTTAAACCTAACTAACCTAAGGACATCACACACATCCATTCCCGAGGCAGGATTCGAACCTGCGACCGTAGTGGTCGCGCGGTTCTGCCAATAATGTTCCTCGCGTTCTCTACTAGGAGATATCTGGCAACCTTACTGACTAAGGTAGGATTTGGAGGTAGGATTTGGCAAGCACGAAGATAAGCAGTAGAAACTTTCGTCGACGTACCGCTGTGCTGTACAGGTGCCGCGGGTGGAGACCAAAGCGGTCTTGCTATGAAGAGAAACGGCACGCTAGGCAATCACTCCTGGATCTCAGGCTGTATGGCGGACCACAGTGAGGTTGATATCCCACTGTTGTGCAAGGTGTATCCAGACACGTCTTCGCCATGGAATCTCTTTGATTAGAGTAGAATTGTCTCCAGTGCTGAGTCCCGATTCGAACTGAGCCCCGATGACTAGAGAAGATTTGTCTACAAACGTCCCAGACATTGGTGGGATACCAACCTCACAGTCTCTCACTAAACAGCCAGACAACTGGGAATAATGGCCATGGGTGCAATTTCATTTCGCGGAAAGATAACTATGTTTGCCATCTGCGGTACACTTACAGCACAGAGATTCGTCTACGATATTTTATGTCCCATTCTGCTGCCCTTCATGGCGAGCTATCCTGGGCTAACATTTGCACCAAGTGCCTGTTCACACATGGGGAGAATTTCTACTGCCTGTTTTCATGCTTGCCAAACCTCAACTTTGGCAGCATGGTCGCCGGATCTCCCCTAATTGAGAATGTTTGGAGCTTTTTGGGAAGTTCCCTCCAACCAACCCTGTATTTTGGCGATCTAACTCGCCAATTGGTTAGAATTTGGCACGATATCCCTCAGGAGGACACCCAACAACTCTATAAATCAAAGCCAAGCGCAATGACTGCTTTCACAAGGGCCACAGTCGGACCAACGCGTTACCGACTTGCTCAATTTACGAAGCTCTTTATCTTGAGTAGATCATCCAATTGATCTGAAACTGTAGACACAACACATCTACCGATTTCCTTCCCATCAGGATAATTTCTTCGTCCTTTATTTGCCTTAGACTGTACTTTGAGCTGTGTACAACATACCCGAATTTTCTATTACAAACGGAAGTTGTAACATACTCTTTTTCTGCATAATTACAACGGCAACCGCCTCCTGTCGATATTAATACTGTTAATTCCTAGTCTACCTTATGTAGACTTGTTATTGTTGTAGTTGATGTAGTCTTCTGTCCGAAGATGGATTTGACGCAGCAGCCGGCCGTTGTAACCGAGCGGTTCCAGGCGCTTCAGTCCGGAACCGCGCTGCTGCCACGGTCGCAGGTTCGAATCCTGCCTCGGGCATGGATGTGTGTGATGTCCTTAGGTTAGTTAGGTTTAATTAGTTCTAAGTCTAGGGGACTGATGAACTCAGATGTTAAGTCCCATAGTGCGTAGAGCCAACTGAACCATTTTTTTGACGCAGCTCTCCACTCTAGTCCAACCTATGCAAGCCTTTTCGTCTCTACGTACCTTCTGCAACCTACATCCTTTTGTACCTGTTTACTGTATTCAAGCCTTGCTCTGCATTTACAATCTTTATCCCCCTCCCCACAAACAATACACTTCTCTCGGTTGGAAAACTCACTATTCGTATGTCTTAGATATCCTCTCCCTTGTTTCAGTCAAGTTGTGGCATCTCCCCCATTCGATTCACTATGTCCTCATTAGTTACCAGATCTTTCGATTTACTCTTCAGCCTTCTTCTGTAGCACCTCATTTCAAAAGCTTCTCGCCAAGACGGAATGTTTATCATCCACGTTTCACTTCCGTATAACTATAATTTGAGACAAACACTTTCAGAAGAGACTTACTAACTCTATATTTCTATTCCATGTTAAAATATTTCTCCTTTTCAGAACAGATTTTCATATTGTTTTAGTTTCCATTTTACATCATCTTTAAATCTACCGTCATCAACTATTTTGCTGGTCTGTATTACTGTTAGCGTCCAATTTGTTAATATAATTCTGCGAGCATCGCCTGATTAAGTTCTACTGCATTCTATAACCATAGTCTCCTTTTACTCATGTTTCTCTTACAACCTATCTTTAAGTCGATATGTATTGTGTTCAGATGATCTTCCACGTTCTTGGCCGTCTCCTACAGAAATACTTTTCAGCAAATCTTAAGGTTTTATTTCATTTCTTAATTCTTTTCCAAAATTACTCCTTACATTCTACTACTTTTTGCTTAATATATAAACTGAGTAATATCGGGAATTAGCTACCACTCTGTCTCATTCCCATCTCAACTCTTGTGTTGCCTACATATCCTTTGACTCTAATAGTAATACTCTGATTTCTGTACCTTTCACGCCATGTATTTTAAGCTGTTTGAAGATGTGTGTGTTATCTTCTTCTGGGTTTTTGCTAAAGAACAAAACTATGTCACGGCTTGAGCTGTTGCTAAACGCTTTACGCCATATGAATTAGTCAATAATAATACAGATTTGCGTGATTAGAGAAAGGAAGGAAAAAGAAATCTCACTGATAACTGTTAGATTTCCTAGGAAGGATGAATTGACTATTTGGTTGGTGCGTAAGTTCGTAGAGTTTTTGTATTGCGTGTTAGTATTCCGGTTGCTATGGACTGATTTATCAATTGTTATTTTTTATTTGTAGTCCACTGTTCCAATTTGAGTTTACATATTGTCAAATTGTCATTTAGAGATAGTGAGCAGATGTGTGGACGTTAGAAAGTAGAGTGCCAAGTGGAGAAATCGGAACATTTCCGATGTATTCTTCTGTTTGAGTTCAATGGAGGGGTGACAGCAGCGGAGGCAGCCAGGAACATTTGGACGGTGTGTGGGGATAATGCAATTGGACAGGGCACGACAAGAAGACGGTTTTCTCGTTTTAAGGAGGATCATTTTGACGTTAGTAACTCTCTACGTTCAGGAAGACTTTCACGGTTTGAAGAAAATCGTTTAAACGCATAAATCCACAATGATCCCAGCCAGTGTACTGGACAACTGGCAGAACTTTGATAATCCCACAATCGTGCGACATTCGCATGCAGTGGGAAAGGTTCACGACTCAGATGCATGGGTACCGCGTGCTCCAAGCCAAAATCACAAAAATCAGCGAGTGGCGACTCTGCTTGCTCGTAATCAACAGGCTCATAAACAACACCGAGCATTCCTATCCTGCGTCGTTACTGGTGACCAGAAATGGTGTCTTTATGTTAACCTAAGGAAAAGAAGAATGATTGAGCCCCAACAAAATAGCAACTCCCCATACAAAGACTTGCGCGCATCCGTAGAAGATGTTATGAATCTGGTGGAACGGTGTGTGGTGTACTACTAATAGCTTCCTCGAGGTGTAACCATCACTGCTGACATTTGTTGTCAACACCTGAGACGTCTTGAAGACGCAATTTGAGATCAACGACCAGGAAGACTGTGTGAATTGATGCAACTCCACGATAACTCCCGTCCGCATTCTGCTAGACTGACAGAAAAAAACTACACGGGAGATGGGTCGAGAAGACACTCACACCCACCTTATTAACATGATCTTGCACCCTCAGATTCTCAGCTTTTGCGCTCTATCGAACAACCGTCA
Source organism: Schistocerca americana (assembly GCF_021461395.2). NCBI lineage: Eukaryota > Metazoa > Arthropoda > Insecta > Orthoptera > Acrididae > Schistocerca > Schistocerca americana. The sequence goes on from NC_060122.1 coordinate 622,034,817, forward strand.
AGGAATTTTGTTTCTGGATGATAATGCACTCCGAACATGGCGCGACGAGTTCTTCGCCTGAAAACCACGTGATTTCTACAGTCACGGAATCGAAAAGTTACCCCAGCGTTGCAGACTACTGTAAGCAGTGCAGGAGACTGTATCACTGACGAATAAAGTATGTGTTATGTGGATCTGTTGTGTTTATTATGCTTTTGGGAAAATACTACAAATTTACGCACCAAACTGATAGGTAGCTCTTTAGCGGATTAAAAAAAATAAAGAAAAACGCCAGTGAACAGTACTTCATCATAAAAACTGCTGGACACGAATATAGATAACTAACTTTCAATTTAATGATTGAGTCTTAATCCCAACAAATATTGGACGAATAGAAAGACACTAGGAAGCCAATATACTGTATTTCAGTATTACGAGAAGGAAAAATGGAGTAGAAATACAGGTTCAGGAACAAAAGACTGAGATATAACAAATGTATAGAAATAGGGATTGAAGAGAAGTGAGTGAAAGGAACAGAAGAAAGGAGTTTAATAACAAGTTTGATGAGGACAGCTACGGCTAACGGGATACGCACCGTAGACATTGATTAAGTGATTCTTCGAAAATGCACGCGTTAGACGCTACGGTCAACATTATTAACCGTGTCAAAGACCGCAGCAAAGAAGTGAATCAGCGGGAACAGTGACCGAAAACCACAGAAGGAATTCAGACAGACATATAGAGCGTCATGTCCGCTGCAGTTGGTCTGTAAAGTACTTCTAAAGGCTTTCCTACATGTTTCTGAAGAGCACAGTCGGTGGAGCCAACGAAATTACTGGTCACGGCTGAATTTGTGCTTTCACTCACCAACAATGTCACCATATCGAGTGCGGAACACCGTGAATTTTGAAAGTAACTGAGAATGTTGATTTACAGACGTTTTGACCAGTTCGAGGGGAAATACTTTTAAGTAAAATCGGCTTACATTTCAGCACAAATTTGTTTTTGTTTTTTAGTATTTTGTTTTTAAAGGTAATCTGTGGCATTATTACAGAATCTGCTTTAGCACAAAATGAGTGTTTGCATTGCCTCGCGATAGAAGGCACAGAGCCCTATCGTGTGATCCTGCGCCCATGAGAGAAATCCCAAAGCTGTGCCCCCCTTCTCTCCCTCCTCCCTCTTTACCGATAAAACTTCCTACAGAAAATTTTGCAAATTTTATAATTTTTTGTAGGCTGAATAGTAGTGAACATTATCGGAAAATATTAGTTAAATAATATAATGAAACAAAGGAAAACTTAATATAATTAGGAGTTGGAGTAATACAACTTTCCACGCACGTGTGTTCTTTTTCAAGTTTAGAGCAATTGGATACCAAGTTAAGTAACTAAAAGTCATATCGGGAAGCTTTTGTGTATCCCAAAAAGTTGTATTATCTCCTCAGCCCAGTCTCTTTGTCTGGTAATGTTGATCGTGGAAGCCCTTAAAGTTGTTGATCAATCATCTGTACTCCGATCGGTTAGAGATGTCTTCTCCAATCAGTCAAGTGCTCTTGAGTCCCCTCTTTACTTCCTTGAACAATTTATCGCAGACTTTAGGTGTTGTCGTGTAATGTCTGAATTCAGCTTTTCATGAGATTGCACGTGTTTTGTACCGAAGACGCTTCCGATGAAGACCACCGGCCATCTTCAGTTTCCTGTTGTGTTGGCTTCTTTCTCTTTAATTTTTTGTCTGTATCTGAGATCTTCCACTTTTTCTGTTTTACCGTACACTGCTGTTAGGTGAGGATGTCATGTCCAGATGTACGTCGTGTACACTGCGCAAAACATTTAAACGGTCACTCTTCTGAAACCCCATCATTTTCTCCTGTTGCGACGCAGAAGTTTGAAATTTGTCTCAAAGGAGCGCACAACCTCCCTCTGTGCTGCTGCAAAAGCTTAGCACCTTATGACGTCACCAGAGAAGTGTCGATCCATGAAGTAAAAAGAGAAAAAAAAGCAGCTCAGAAGCTCGTTTGAGGGGGGATCGTGAGTTAATGATGTCGCATTGGCACCGCAATTCTGCCGAACGCCACCGTAGGCGTGTCACACGGTGGGAAGGTCTTCACTCGTCACCTACGCACATTTCACCCCTTTTCATGACGCCTCTGCGATCGAAGTCAGAACTGCTACGCCCAGCGTTGAAATCATGCAGTTTTCCCATGGGTAAGCGGGAGAAACATTTCAAATCCGCCGCTGCTAGGAAACGATACAAAAAGACTTCAGGAGGTGGCATAAATGACATCAACGCGGCTATCCTTCCCTCTGGGGCCTTCATCTACACTGGTTTTGCGGTGGAAAACGACAGTTCGCAGTGTAGGGTGCAACAAGGCGATGTCCTTGACAACCGTCGTCGCTGCTGACACCCGCAGATGATTCAACCCTTTTCTAAGGGGATCGTGGGATTGCAACCGCACTGAATGTGAGCTGACTCGTTTGGAGTGTAGCGCGACTGCCATTTTTACACTGGTAACAGGATGAAATCACTGGGGACCATTCAAAACCACGGCTTAAAATATGAATATGATCCGGAACAGCAAAGGGTATTTACGCTTCTGCAGCCGTCCTGTTTCGCAGTCTACTGTGGCGTGATCATGCGGTGTGCACCACTGACAGAAGCGTCAATAAAACGACAGAGAGGTCCTCTAAGACGTCATTAGTGCCACCCGCGCACCTTTGTCAAGCACTAGAAAAGTATGCCTGTACAGGGACAACCGTTCACGGATTCCTAGGTGTCTACAGGACAGGCAACCCCATCGACACAATTAAGCTGAATGACGCTACGCCGCTGCTTTAGCAACTGCCTGCGAAATCTAAGACGGTAAAATTTATTATAACTAAATCCTAAAATCAAGCCACTTAAAAGAAAAATTCCAAGAGGAATGAAGTAAAGGAAAAGAAATACGGATCGAAACATTAACCTAACAATTTTTGTTAAGGGCAGACCCTCCACGCCCGTTCTAGCGTGGTGATCATCGCAAAAAGTTCTATTATCACCTATTAAAACTAGGAATCACGGAGTGCAGAACTGAATCAAATGGTTCAAATGGCTCTGAGCACTATGGGACTTAACATCTGAGGTCATCAGTCCCCTAGAAATTAGAACTACTTAAACCTAACTAACCTAAGGACATCACACACATCTATGCCCGAGAGCCAGATTCGAACCTGCGACCGTAGCGCGGTTCCAGACTGATGCACCTAGAACCGCTTGACCACAACGGCCGGCTGATGCAGACCTGAGACTGTCTGTCGTCTGGGTACGATCACTCACTAATACGATCCCATCTAGCAGATACTTGCCGGCCGGAGTGGCCGAGTGGTTAAAGGCGCTACAGTCTGGAACCGCACGACCGCTACGGTCGCAGATTCGAATCCTGCCTCGGGCATGGATGTGTGTGATGTCCTTAGGTTAGTTAGGTTTAAGTAGTTCTAAGTTCTAGGGGACTGATGACCTCTTTGAACCATTCTGCGATATATGAGTGAACAGTAGGAGGAAAAGACTACATCCTTGTCTTACATTGTTTTTAATCCGAGCACTTCGTTTCTGTTTTTCTAGTCTTCTTCCCTCTCAATTCCTGCACATATTGTGTATAGTGAGATTTCTTTGTGTCTTGTGTGTTCGGCTTCCCCGCTGAAGTCGACTAGTAGACTCTATGAGTGTACTTGGCGGTTCCGGTCAGACATGCTGCAATGCAGGGGATCGCCGTTATAGCGTTGTTTGGGAGCTTGTTTTAATCGTTTCATAGATGGTTAATTTTCGATAAGGGAAAGTGTGTTTGGGCGGTTATGCTTCGAATTGTGGCTATGGTCGTCGTACCTCAGATTCAGGCTGAAGGGGTTGTTAGGGTGTCTCAAGTTCTTGTATAAACCTACAAGGTGTACAACTTTGCTTCCACAGTTTTTTCCCCAACATTTGAGGCTTTAATGAAACAAATTGGTTACACGTGTATCATTCAAAGTATTTTCCATCACTGGCCACTACTTTCTCCCATCTTTCTGGCAGTGTACGAATCCCGCGTCGACAAAACTTTTCTTCTTTTGAAGCGATCCACGAATCGATCCAATTTGTGACTTCTTGATGAAATAGGAAGTGTTGGCCAGGCAGGCTATGCGCCATTGATCTAAACAGATGATAATCAGAGGGAGCAATGTGTGGGGAATACGGCGGGTGGAGTAGGACTTCCCATTCTAATGTTTCCAAATACGTTTTGACGTCTTTTGCAACGTGGGGTCGAGCGTTGTCGTGCTGCAAGATCACTTTATCGTGCCTCTCGGTGTACTGCGGCCGTTTGTCTTTTAACGCTCTGCTCAAACGCATTAATTTCGTTCGATAACGAGCACCTGTGATTGTTTCATTTGGTTTTAACATCTCATAGTCCACGACGCCGAGCTGGTCCCATCAAATGCACTGCATGATCTTGGTGCCATGAATATTCGGTTTGGCCGTCGACGTGGAAGCATGGCCGGGATATCCCCACGATTTTTTGCGTGTAGGGTTATCGTAATGAACCCATTTTTTGTCCCCGGTCACAGTGCGATGCAGAAATCTCTTCCGTTTTTGCCTCTGAAGCAACTGTTCACAAACACACAAACGCTGTTCAACGTCTCTTGGTTTTAGCTCACACAGGACCCAAGTTCCTTCTTTCTGAATCATGCCCATAGCCTTGAGACGATTTGAAATGGCTTGCTGTGTCACTCCCACTAAGCGTGCCAATTCTTCTTGAGTTTGATGCGAGTCTTCACTCCGTAATGTCTCCAATTCTGCATCTTCGAAAACATTCTCTCTTCCACCACTATGCCGGCCTACGACGTTAAAATCACCGTTCTTGAAGCATTGAAACGACTCATGACATGTTCTTTCACTAATAGCGTCCTTACCATACGTACTTGAGAGCATTCGATGAGACTCATCCGCTGTTTTCTTCATACTGAAACAAAACACTGACACCTCCCGCAAATGACGAGAATTAGGCTCGTAAACTGACATTTTCAGTGAAGAACAACTTGATGATGCAGACACAAATCGACTAATGTTTGAACGAGGTTATGTTGACCGAGGTACAAGCTAACTGCCTGACGTCTGCGAACTGTTTCTTTCGACCGCTACTTACCGATCTCGCCACCTATCGGCAGACGGCGGAAGCAAAGTTGTACGCCTTGTAATATGGTCCTTGGCAATCAAAAAAATGTTGAAATGTGTTTGAAATCTTATGGGCCTTAACTGCTAAGGTCATCAGTCCCTAAGCTTACACACTACTTAACCTAAATTATCCTAAGGACAAACACACACACCCATGCCCGAGGGAGGACTCGGACCTCCGCCGGGACCAGCCGCACAGTCCATGACTGCAGCGCCTCAGACCGCTCGGCTAATCTCGCGCGGCCCTTGGCAATCGAGAAGCGCTGAAAAGTGGCTCGAGTCGGTATAAACAAACCTGAGAGGACTGTGTTAGCCGCTGGTGTTATTCAAAACCGGTCCTCGCCCTCAAAGGAAATGAGCGCTCGCAACAAACTCACATTAATCTTATTTTACCGTAATTTACAAAAAAAAAAAAAAATGGATCTGAGCACTATGGGACTTAACATCTGTGGTCATCAGTCCCCTAGAACTTAGAACTACTTAAACCTAACTAACCTAAAGACTTCACACACATCCATGCCCGAGGCAGGATTCGAACCTACGACCGTAGCACGTAATTTACATTTTAATCTTAGTATTATATGCTGGTTATTTATCAGGGGGTATTTGGGTACATCGGTAAGCACAGTAACTAGAAAATTCGCCATCCCTTTACATATTGTGAAAATAATTTAAGTGTTATGATTAAATGTACTAAAAGCAACGTTAATCTTGAGTGAAGTCATTTCTCTGAATAAGCTGTTGTCACATTTTGCAATAATTTTATTTCATAATTTAGCAATTAGATTATTTTCAGTTATTGGCCTTTAAGAAGCTACTATCTCAGACGTGAAGACCATACGTAAAACAGAAGAAAACTTAACCATTATACCGGTTTTATCACTCTGCCAGAAAACAGCACATTAAAATGTTAGTGCAACTGTTAGAGTGAAAACACATTTGGCGTAGCCAATGTCGTTTTTACTCGCCCTAGCGTATGTTACAGTGTTGTATGTTGTCACAATGATAAAGACGGCTTAAGGGTTGTGTTTCTTCTATTTTACGTACCGAGGAGTAAGCCATTAAATTAAGGGCCCTTATCACCATCGTTGATATGCAGCAGGATTTTGGAAGATATTCAGTATTATCATGATGTCGAAGAGAACATACTATTTACACATAGTCAACGCTGATTCATAAAACATCTTTCTTGTGAAACACAACTGGCTCTTTACACATTCGAAGTACTGAGTGTTATCGACAAGAAATTTCAAATTGTTCCCGTATTTCTAGATTTACAGAAGGCTTTTAACATTGTACCTTACAACCGGCTTGTAATCAAACTTTGTGCTTATGGAATGTAGTCTCAGTCATGCGACTGGATTCGTGATTTCCAGCCAGAGAGGTCACAGTTTGTAGAAATTGACTGAAAGCTATCGAGTAAAACAGAAATGATTTCTGGCGTTCGCCAAGGTAGTGTTATAGGCCCTCTGCTGTTGTGTTTATCTGTGTAAACGATTTAATAGACAATCTGAGCAGCCATCTTAACGTTGTCTGCAGATGATGGTGTCGTTTATTGTCTACTGAAGTCATCAGAACATGAAAACAAATTGAGAACGATATAGAATAGATATCTGTATGGTGCGGAAACTGGCAATTGTGGGGTCATTCACATGAGTGCTAAAAGAAATCCGTGAAACTTCGGTTACACGATACATCAGTCAAACCAAAAGGCCACAAATTCAACTAAATACCTAAAAGTTACAATTACGAGTAACTTAAATTGGAAAGAACACAAGCCGGCCGAAGTGGCCGTGCGGTTAAAGGCGCTGCAGTCTGGAACCGCAAGACCGCTACGGTCGCAGGTCCGAATCCTGCCTCGGGCATGGATGTTTGTGATGTCCTTAGGTTAGTTAGGTTTAACTAGTTCTAAGTTCTAGGGGACTAATGACCTCAGCAGTTGAGTCCCATAGTGCTCAGAGCCATTTGAACCATTTTGGGAAGAACACATAGAATATGTTGTGTGGAAGGCGAAACAAAAGCTGCGTTTTATTGACAGAACTGTTAGATGATGCAACAGGTCTACTAAAGGGACTGCCTACACTACGCTTATCCGTCCTCTTTTGGAGTACTGCTGCACGATGCGGGATCCTAACCAGGTAGGATCAACGGAGTACTGCGAGAAAGTTCAAAGAAGGGCAGCAGGTGCCGTGTTACCGAGAAACACGAAGAGAGTGTCACGGACGTGACAGGATTTGGGCTGGACGTAATTAAAACAAAGGCATTTGTCGTCGTGGCGGGGTCTTCTCACGAAATTTCAATCATCAATTTTCTTCTTCGAATGCGAAAATATTTTGTTGACGCCGACCTACGAAGGGAGAAACGATCATCATAATAAAATAAGGGAAACCAGAGCTAGCACAGAGAGATACAGGTGTTCGTTTGTTGCGCTCGCTGTTAAGGGTGAATAATAGGGAATTATTTTCAGGGACTTAAGTGTGATTTGCAGAGTAGCCATAAAGATGTGGTTGTAGATGTAGGCTCCACGACTGTGTAGTGGCTTGATAATGCCCAAATTACGAAATTAGGTAACTTCTAAACTCTGAAATAAAATACTAATTTCAAAATAAAATAACAAGCTACAACAACCTACACAGAATTATTACTTCTATAAGAAATTCACAGTGTCTGTGGACACATGCGTACAAAAGACCAATACAGATACTGAAATAATATGAAGATGAGAAGGAAGCTACATTAAGAAACGTTGATTATTAAGAAAACCTTTGTACTGAGTCAAACAATAGTAACTTTCTGTAACCATAGAATCTCCGTCAATTTTCTTTACAGTCATAATGATAAAAGAGTAAAAAATGCTTCTTCAGTCGAACTGCACATCTCTTTCCGACAGCAGAGGCCTTCGTATCTTTGAATGCGCGAAAAATTAGAAGAACTGTGTTATCTGACCAAACGATTTAATTCCATTGAGCGGAAAAGGCGGAAACAATCTTACGGGCATGTGGTACTAATGTACGACTCTCGCTTGAACAAGAAAACTTCGCTCGTCTTAAATGAGGCCCGGCAAAGAAAACTACGATGACTATCCGGTACCCACAAGATTAGAACGTAAGTCACTGTTAACCCACTGGCGACCGCATGGACCACAAACTGGCGGGAGATCGAACACCATTTTATATATTTATTTATTTAATCTGATCATATATTTATTTATTTAATCTGATCATATATTTATTTATTTAATCTGATCTGATTAGGGCCCTCAGGCCCTGTCTTATATCGGGCCAGGTTTTCACACATATAGCACCGTTTTTATATCGTAGTTTCCCAACAATTTCAATATGACAAATACTATTCAGTGCCTGAAGTGGCGGGTGTCAGTAAATAATACTGACTATGAAGTAAGAAAGTTAATGTTGTACTACTACAGCTGTTGCCGATAACAGTAATAACAACAATAACGAGAATAATAACAATAATAATAGTAGCAAATATAAAAAGAATCTGTAGATGTACAAGGTAGATGTTTTCTGACATGGCGAGTTCTGGCTGTAGAAAATGTAAGGAGACCTCGCCGCCGGCCGAAGTGGCCGAGCGGTTCTAGGCGCTACAGTCTGGAACCGCGCGACCGATACGGTCGCAGGTTCGAACCCTGCCTCGGGCATGGATGTGTGTGATGTCCTTAGGTTAGTTAGGTTTAAGTAGTTCTAACTTCTAGGGGACTGATGACCTTAGAAGTTAAGTCCCATAGTACTCAGAGCCATTTGAACAATTTTTTTTGAGACTGCGCCAGCTAAGAATACTGAGAAACGAGGAAGATTTGGTTGGGAAGAAGAATTTACAAGGCTAACGAGTGCGTACAGGGGCAATGGTAATCCATATTGTAGCTTTAGGAAATATGTGATTAACTGTCTTAAGAAGTTGGAGACGTTATTCAGTTCTCTAATATAATGCAGTTTCCTGCTACTGAAAGGACTTCAAGAAAATGTTTGAACGGTAGAGGATGACAGTTAGGATTTTGCTCTGAAGGGAGCGGGTGTTCCTCCCCTGTTGTTCAGGTAAGAACGTTAAGGTCGAGGAGAGATACGAAGAAAAGTGTTCGTTCGGAAGACACAGGGTATGAGAATCTCTGCGCGTGTCTGTATGCAGCCAGGATAGCTGTATATATAACGGTGAAATAACGATCAAAGAGTCGAACATCACTGATGTAACGAACACATTCTTAGCCAGAGACAGATGCCGTGAGCTTCCTGAGAAACGTCTAGCAGGATAACATCGGTGTAATCAATAACTGGAAGTATAGGCGTTTGTACAAGCTTCTTTTCCAGGTAAAGAGGGAAGAGAATTTTGTATTTATGTAGGGCATGGAGAGATGCTCATGCCTTCTTGTACATTGCAGTTATGTGGCTAGTCAAATTTACATTTGCATCTATTATTACTCATAGACTCTTTTCTGAAGGAGAGATATTGGTATTTGTCTCCGATATTTCGGGCTGCTGACCCTTGGACTATCAATCTGTACTGCGTGGGTTTTGGATGGGTTGAGCTTTAATCTTGTATCGTGAACCTATTTGATAATGCACACATTCGGAATTGAGATTCTCGGGAGCTGCCTTCAGGATTATTGGTTTTGCACATAGATACAACTAGAGGTCATTTTGTTTACATCTGGTATTAACGCTAGGACACAACTGATGAACATCATTTACGTACATTTACGTTCAGACAACTGACAGAGAGCAGTCTGAAGCTCAGGAACGCAGGGACACTAGGAATGCGACAGAGCCCAAGTGTTGGGATGAAGAAGGGAAGCTGGCCGCGGTGGCAGAGCTGTTCTAGGCTCTTCAGTCCGGAACCGCGCGACTGCTACGGTCGCAGGTTCGAATCCTGCCTCGGGCAATAATGTGTGTGATGTCCTTGGGTTAGTTAGCTTTATGTAGTTCTAAGTTCTAGGGGACTGATGACCTCAGATGTTAAGTTGCATAGTGCTCAAAGCCATTTTTTGAAGAAGGGAAGACAAGAGAAAATGCGCACGGGGGTCCTGAAATGGAACTCTTTTGTGAAGCGTGTTGGCAATGAGCCACTCCGGAGTGCCGCACACGCTGATTCCAGTTAGGAGCCCTTCAATTAGCTACTAGACCCAGGTGACCGACCGTACGGTTCGCGATTGACGAGTTCACCAGCCTCGAATGATCAGGAACATTTTTACGATTGAGCAAGTTTGTAATAATAAGCTTCTTTTATGCCGTTAATCTTATTCGTCTGCTCCTAATTAGGAACGACCTTATATTGACCGTGGGGCGTCAGACAGATACGACAGAAATCGCTGTGGGAACTAATTATGCAAGATGTATCTGATGATAAGATAATGCCCTCAAGCTAGTGCACTTTCAATGTTAAATCAAAACACAATAGGAGAGGAGTAAACAAGTCGTTACCTTCACTCTAACCTACACTCTAATGACAATATGGCTGGGGCTAGGATGAATCTCGGAAATGTGACACCTTAATGTGAATAACATTACGTAATGCCATATACACTACCACACAATATCAACATACACAGAACTATACATTAAACAACAGTTACGTAAAAGAAGAAACAGTAAAGTAATGTATGAATAATCTGCGCTGTACTGAAGGTGCAGTGCGCACTGTGGTGACTGGCTATCTGTGTAATTTTATAATTAACACTCAGTATCACAATAATGTATTTGACTTTAACACTTTCGAATAGTTATCGTACTAAACGTAAATTAACTGAAACGTCTCACTCAAATCAAGACTTTACCTATTGAATGTATAACACTCGCTTGCTGTGACATAAACCAACATTAATTTTTGACCGTGCGTGTATCTAATTGACAGTAATTTTGAATACATTGTAATTAATAGACAAACTAAACAGGCTTTTACTTTGGGGATAACGAAAGTAGTAAAGTTCATATACGAATGAAAAGTCGAACGGTCGCCAGCCCAATTAGGCACATTAATTTGAAATATTATGTTCAAGAAAAATTAATATTAGTTGTTGTAGTGAGTATCATTAAGGGTCCCTTTGTATACGACACTGGATACACACAAATACGGGGCAGTCTTAAGTTGTGAGTAGCAGTAGTTATCATTACTGCACAAACCAGTACTCACAGAAAGCAAAATTGTACCTCACTCGTAATAATAACAGTTACAATCACGATCATTACGTGGCTCAGTACTGAGATGTTACTGCAGGAAACACTGAACTAAAGTTGGATGTGAAAAAGTTTCTAACTAAACTAACATAAAATTACCACAAACAAAATTAAATAATACCACAATTACACTGCTTATACACCCATTTATAGAACTGTATCAGATTTCTTTAGTAGCAATAATATTCTAATTACAATTCTAATACGAGAAAATTATAGTGGGGACCCATAAACTGATACTGTATCGCTAGTGTATGATTATTTCAGTAGTAAGATTCAATTCAACTAAATTTAATTCTTAGCCCCACTTGGAATAGTTTATGTTTTCATCCGCCAAAGCAAGTTACTCATCACTGAGCTCGATTGACCTCAAAAAAAGAAAAAAAAATCGTTCATGATATCAGTCAAGGCTAAATTACTTTTCAACTAAGTTTAACTTGTGTGCCTTTTTCATCACCTGTGAAGCGGGTATTTGAGATAGTAACATTTACACAGTTTGGCACTGAATTTTAGCGCATTTAATACACAGAAAGAAATCACCAATTCGTTAGAAACAGGATACTCGGTTTTCTGAACACTTAGGAGGGGATCCTGCATAGGTTCATGATTAGGATAAAAGTTATGGTTCTAAACACAGGTGTATAACACTTGGATTATTATTGAAAACACTCCCACAAATTAACTGGCCCATGCTCTGATACATCATATCTGTATGCGTGAAGTTGGTTGGGCAGTGGCGGCGTTGTGGTGGCTAGTGACATGGTGGCTAACTGTACTCACGGCTCTTGATGTTTGAATGCTCTTTACAATTTCTTCTTGGCACCGGATTTTTTACGTGTTAGAGCCATTCATTGCTGGCGAGAGTACTATGCAACAGCCAAATCCACATCCGGGACAAAACTCCTTGCAAAACGGCTTCTAAATGCCTCCCTTGGCACCCTCGCTGTATAATGTGCAACGGCTAGCCACCGACTGCGCACCGTTCCCACCAAGGAGCCGCACAGCTCGACCGCCAAAACCACCTTTTACATCGCTCCAAGCCACTTCCGTTGCGGAGGGACTTCCCTACATCTTTTAATGTTATGCAAGCGTCCTAAGCATGAACCAGCTTCCAATATACAATGTTTTCTTTATAAACATACATATATTACAAACTTTCATTATTTTAAACATTATTTAGTTTTTTCCATCAATACATTACAAACTTTAAATTTCCTGTCACAAATAAATGATCGATATAGGTGTTACAAGTGGTGTATCTTGAACATACGCAACGAAGAAAAACAAAAAAACTGCCGCTGCTGTAATCAGTGCATCCTCTGAATGATAATTAACGCAATCTGCTCACTGAAATAGTTGGAATCCTGCTTTTCACTGCACGTCGTACAAATTTTGACATAAAGCTATTTTTTGAAGTACGTGGTTGAATGCATTTGTTTAACTACGAATACGTGTCTAAATTTACCTTGCTCTAGCATTAATATACAGAGTTGTGAAATTTTAAAACAGGAAGGTAATTACTTCACTGCTTACGAAATGTGAACGCAAGTAACAACGGAAGTATTTTTCACATATACGAGACAGAGCTTGGCTATATAAATTAAGGCACTTTTGTAGCATCCTGTGACACTTTCTTCGTTTGTCACAACACTTGGTATAAAAATATTTGAATGCGATAGTCACTTTCACGAGCAGTCTCACACCTCCACAGTCATTGCTACCTATCTACCTAATACCGTCAACTGCAGCAATTTTGTCGCTTATCTACGTTCACTAGATATGATTCTGTGTATGACACCAGTTCTTTTGTATAATTGCAAAAGGCTGCTGTTCAATAACTGTGGATTCCTCGGCCAACATTATACGAACGACGGCTTCGTTTTACAACACACTTGGCAGCTCCGAAGTAACATTTCATACGACTGTAGATTAGAGGCTTTCTTGCTGCACTATGTCTATGACTGCTCACTTTGCATTCTCACAATGAAGTCACTGAAAGAGACGGGCTATCGAGACACTTCTATCTTTTGATACTTTTCCTAACTACTACACATATCTGGTTTACCTACGAGCGCTACTCTATATCCGAATACATTTAGGCAATTTGACAATATTTGTTCATTTATTCTACACACACTTCTATTTAACTACTAAATACTGTCACAATTAATAGAAAGAGTTTTCGACATAATAATGTGTGTGAAACAGCACTCATCGATACACTTATGCAGAGAACTTAAATCGGAAGTCAGCTAGTTAGTCACAATTATTGCCGCTAGATGGCATTAGTTTGCAAGATGGCAACTTCAGGTGCGTCTTAGGGGCCACACACACGAGCGACTGATCGCAGCGATGCATCGTAAGCGATATCCCCTGCAATCAGTCGCTCGCCTCTACATCTGACACACGAGCGATTTGCCAAGCAATTTCGATCAGTATTATCAAAATCAGTGTTTCGAAAAATTCTGCTATGTAAAACGAACTGCCATGTTTAGCAACACTTGCAGTTGATTTTCTGATCCTCGTGAATACTTCGAACATATAAAATTAAAATAAACGAGGTTTATAATTTATTAAGCTTGTTTTGAAACGGTTTTTCTTGAAACTGTATGTTACTGTACAGAATACAGTATACCAATAGAATTCGTTTTACGTTTATTAGTCCTCAATTCCTTTAGTATTTTTAGTCTTATAGTTTAACTGCAAGTATTTACACAATTTTCTCGATGTTTCTATAGCGATTTTGTTAGTAGCAGCACTACTGATTGACCTAAGTCTTGTTATAAATTGTATGAAGGAGAATTACATTATATGAAATAACAAAGGATTTGAGTATTACTATATAACAAATTTGCCCTGAACCTTTAAATCAAATTGACATTACAGTAGGTACCACCAAAGAGAGCGCAGCTTTTATTCCTGACAGTTAACTGAACTGATCAGCTCGCCAATGATGTAGTTGTGTTCAGACTGGTATCACAAACACCTCGTAGAAGTTGGGTGAAGAAAACCTTTTTCTCCGAAGTGAAGCAGGTAAGAATCACTTTTGAGCTTACTTGGTGTAGTTCTAGTTATGTGTTGCATTATGTAAAGAATATACAAGCAATAGCCTCTGATTCTTGATTGCAATCTACCATACTGCATCCACATGTTTTGCAAATGTGGCGTATGCGGCCATCTGTTGACTTCTCTTGGAACCCTTGTTTCTGAACGAAAGAGCGCGCATACAACGAACCCAAAGAGTGCGTGCGTCCTCTTTAGGGTTGGCTGGTTGGTTGGTTTGGGGGTGGGGAGCAAACAGCGAGGTCATCCGTTCCATCGGTATAGGGAAGAGTGAGAAAGGAAGTCAGTCGTGCCCTTTCCAACGAACCATTCCGGCATTTGCCCGAAGCGATTTAGGGAAATCATGGAAGACCTAAATCAGGATGGGCGGACGCGGGTTTGAACCGTCGTCCTCCCGAATGCGTGTCCAGTGTGTTGATCAGTGTGCCACCTCGCTTGGTCTCTCTTTAGGGCACAACTGCAAATTTGTACCTCTTGAATGCGTTGTGGAGTCCGAGTTGTTTCTGAATGACTTCAAATTAACTAAGAAATTCGGACAGGAAGCTCATCTAAACTGAAGAGCTTGTCAGTGAGGTCAGACAACGAATATAAAATGGAGAGAGCAAACAAAGGGTGCCGCAGCCCTTGTTTCGGAGTCTGCTTTTAGAAAAAGACTGAAAGTTGGGACTAGAGGACACAGATTTTGGCGTTTCCAGAGGACTGGATCCAGTGCATTAAGTGTGGGAGGTGGTGGCACGAACAGTGTTCTTCATTTGAGGATGATGTTGCGTTCATTTGTCACATTTGCTAAATGCGTACCCTGTGTGCATGTTTTGCAATTTCCCGTTTTTTGTGTTTTTGAAAAGTTCAGTGGCAGTATTACCGCTCTGCTGCTGTAGTTTCCTGATCATGTAAATTTCGTGTTGATAAATATAAACCTAAAATGATTTTGTTATCATATTGGTAATAACCCAGATATTTACGGTTATTCCTTAACTGCGCAATCTTTAAGGTATGATTCCCCAGTGTAATTCTATTTAGAAGTTAAAAACTTCAATAATGCGTATAACTATTTCATAAATAACTCAAAATCATAAGACGGAGCCCATTATACTATGAACTTCTCACCAATTCTACTTCTATAGCACAAGCTTCAAAATGCTAATCAATGCAAAATCGGTCCGTGTCTTCTATATTTCTTTTTAATATAAATGGCAACTCCGGTTTCCACTTCGCTTCTCAGAATAGTTCGTGGTCCCTAGGTAACTAAATTCTAACGTAAATTTCTTGCTCAACGTGGGCAAAGCAAAATTTAACCAAACTGCACGACCGCACTGGGTAAACAGAGAAACGAGTCGCAACCATATTCCAACACACCGGTGCTAACCAGCCAGGCAGCCATATTGCGTGCACGAATCGCATCAGATTGCCTGGAATTTCCATGCGACCAGCGATCAGCGACCGATCGCTGCTACTTGCACACACACTTGCGACCTGCGAAGCGATCGGTCGCTCGTGTGTGGGTCCCTTTATGCAGCTAGTTAGTATTACTGTGAGAATACTCAAATCAGATATCCACAACAGAGTCTGCTCTGAGACAAAAATAGCTCGCTGTTTATGTAAAAAAAAAAAAAGAAAATTAACTTTGATACATTTCTGGGGGGATAGTAGGTAGGCGAATCATTCAACAATGCCCATCAAATTGTTCTTCTTTTTCTGGTTAACTGCATGAAAACCATTTCACATTATCCAGGATGTATTAGGAGAATAGTTTCTTATTAAAGTGATAAATAGAACGCCACATACTCTGCAAAAGATGTGGGAAAGAGCTATAATTCTCATTGTACATTAATATCCATAAGAATGAAATACTGAGGCTAGCTTACGTTGTCCAGTGTTTGATTGTTAAAGTGGGATATATTTATTTATCTCTGTACGTTCCAGCATAACATAACAGTAAATAATACATCAGCTGTCGCATCAAGCCATTAACACAACAGATTGGTATTATTGGTAATTGAAATATGTTGAATCACAGCTCTCCAGATCACTATCCTCCACTTTATAGATTCAGACTTGTTGCCTCTCAGTACACTGACCAAAACGTTCGGCTGCCTCTATCCAGTTCTCTCCTCACGCTATGGTTATACCCACTTCCCCGAGTGTATACAAAAATTACATATTTTTGTTTTCTACTCATCGACGCATTCAGTAGAGGTGTCTCCTCGTACGTGATGCTAAGAAAATAAAAAAATGGGCTGCACATAGCCACGTATCTGTAAACAAAACAATTTCGAATAACCTAATACTATTTCTTTATGTCTTGATTCCGCTTTCTTCCTATTACTAGCTACTAGATGTGACTTCATAATATTGCCTAAATTCGAGGAAAATGGAAATATTTGCGAGCTCTCTTTATTTGAGAGTATTATTCTACTCACATAATAACTTTCTTACGTCATAGTGATAAATGCCAGCTCTTTTGCAATTATATTTTTTCTCATACTCGCATTACGGTGTGTTATGGCTGGGGAAACTGTTATCACTTTTGGTAACTATGAATTTCCTAACTGTCTCTTGCAACGCCTGCAACTTACATTTTTGTCGACACATGTATAAATCCAAAATCTTATTAGTTTTCCTTATGTCTGCAGTAATAATACAATAGCATATCTCCCTCTGTGGCTGAATCTGACTCAACATAATGAGTGTAATAAGAAGGTCCTTGAGTGTAATAAGAAGCAGTACCCTACGTCCTCGAAGATCGCACACCTCGACTCCAAGTTCCTTCCGTCCCTTCGGACTATTGACGTATACAGAATTGTATTGCCATCCGATCGCTAACTAGTCAGCGATTTAAATCAACCACTTTTGAACATATTCGTGTGGGGCGGTCGGAAGCTAAGTGATGGTTATACGTGCTCTTTAAGGAGCCAGACGGAATATTAACAGCAATAGCTCACAGTAATACAGGGTGAGTCAAAAAGGGCTTTACAATTTTGGAATTATATAGAAATTTATTCAGATAACTTACAGAATCTATAGATATGTCATTTTGAAACACACAACCTCAAGTTTGATTGACATAGTCCATCAGTACCCTACTCTACCACCAGGAGCGCCAGCATAGTGCACAGTTAAAATGGCTACTTTAACTGGTGCGAAGCGTGCTCGCTGTGCTTTGTTTTCATTCTGAAACAACTGTTCGGCGTAAATTTCACACCGAATATGCCTGAGAACCTGCAAGCAGGTCTACAATTTACTCTTGGCACAAGAACTTGGTTTAGTCAGGTTGTTCACTGCGACGTGATAAATCACCAGGGCGCCCGTGTGTTGCTGTTTATGTCGACAGCTTAAGGACAGATTTGCCCGCAATCCACAAAAATCAACACGACGATTATTTGGCGAGCGCTACGAAGACGTTTACACTTGAAACCATACAGACTCACAATGGCACACCACATTAGTGATGCAGATAAGATTGCTCGTGGGGAATTCTGTACGGAAATGTTGCTTCCGATAGAGGACGGCGAGACATTCCTGAACATAATAATCTTCAACGATGAGTCAACATTTCATGTTGTGGCATGGTGAAGACCCACAACTGCAGAATGTGGGGTAGCGAAAATCAGCAAGAAACCCTGGAAGACGTTCGTGTTAGCGCCAAAGTTAATGCGTTTCGTGCCTTTAGCAAATTGAAAGTGTACGTCCCTTTCTTCTTCATGCAGAAAACTGTCACTGGTATTGTGTATCTGGATATGATTGAAAACTTTTTAATTCC
Source organism: Schistocerca americana (assembly GCF_021461395.2). Taxonomy (NCBI): domain Eukaryota; kingdom Metazoa; phylum Arthropoda; class Insecta; order Orthoptera; family Acrididae; genus Schistocerca; species Schistocerca americana. The sequence goes on from NC_060122.1 coordinate 622,052,988, forward strand.
ACTGATCGATGAAGATGACCGAGATGGGATGGTTTACTTCCAGCAAGACGGTGCACCACCTCGTGAGGAAGTTCGAGGTTTCCTCGTTAATCGCTTTCCAGGTCGGTGGATTGGGCGTGAAGAGCCAATCGCAGGGCCGCCTCGCTCCCCAGACGTGACATCACCGGATTTATTTCTCTGGGGTTCAACTAAAGACCGTTTATGTTCCTCCCCTACCAAACAACTTAGCCGCACTGAAAAATCGAATCTGCGCTGTCTCTGCACAAGTTACGCCCTATTTGCTGCAACGAATGTGGGAAAAAAATTATTACCAGTGAAATGTTTGCCGCATCACAAACGGTAGTCACATCACACCAAAATAACAATCGACACTTTATGTGAAACTTGAGGTTGTTTGCTACAAGATGACACATCTACCGAAGCTGTAAGTTATCTCAATAAATTTCTATATCATTCCAAAGCTATAATATCCTTTTTGACTCACTCTGTATAGGAGATAAAGGGGGCTGGAGCTTACGAGACCACCCTTCAGTAGCACATCTGCCCATTAGGGTTAAGTGCTGCTTCCTTTCGGATTCGGAGTGGTGTCGCCAACCGGTGGGCAATAAAAAGACTCGGTCAGCTTAAATTGATTAGAAGATCGGTCGTGCAGGGTACAGAACACGTCGGGAATCCTTGTGTTGAGTTACAAAGACATGAGTGAATGGTGTTTCTTGAGTTAAATAACAGCCAGGAAAAGAAGCTGACGAATCACACAACAGGCATAATTTCAATAAACTATTCCTATTTCGTAATAGCCCCGAAATCCACGATTTGCTCGACGGGAAATTAATGGCAGTTAGAGAGCGATTAAAGCGCGCCCTAGCGGCGTTTTAACAGTTTCACGGAAGGCGTGTGGGCCCGATAAAACTGCAGAGCCGGGAAAAATAAGGGCCGCTTTTATTTCATTCCACGACAGTCGTTTTATACGCCGCGGATCGAAACGACCCTTTTTTAATTTCATTTGAGAAGAGGAACGTAATTAGGCCCTGTGGTAATTAGTCGGTGCCCCACTCGTCCACGCAATCCGAAATAAATAAAGCGTTGGGCTGGTAGGCAGAGACAGGGCGTTAATAGATTTAGTCCCGTGTGGTGGGGGTTTGGAGTAGGGTGAGGTGAGGTGTTGGCTGAAATATTCGCCCCCGGGGGGCTAGCAGCAGTGCGCCACCTAACCTAACGAATGTGACCATTAGGGACTGTTACAGCTCTTAAGCTGGCAGACCTGGGTCGCGTTCACGCCGTACAGCATCCTATCTTGGACAGGAGAAAGAAAAAACCACTACGATAGCGCCGAAGACTTTTATATTGATAGTGGTCGTTCATTCACTCATTACTGCTACTATCTTTCTGTTTTGGTTGGACTGGAAAAGGAGAGAGGGCTTTTTGTTCTGTATCACAACTGTTTCCTTCATTCGTATTACGCAGTTGGTGTGATTTCAGTTACACGCTGTTAACCCTCTCTAAACTTTCGTTTCTGGTATTCAAACTTTCTTTAGAATCCATGTCATGCAAACAGTATGACAATCCCTCCGCAGCAAACGTTTTTAAATGCTTTTTGTGTTGACTTTGAGTGTCTGAGCCAGATAATGTTCGTGTAGTTCTAATTTTTGAACCTGTACGCTAATGTTCTGGTTGAGTTGATTTCTCTTCTCTCTGTTGCAGTATGCAGAATGTAATAATCGTAGATCACTAATCCAGTTTCAAATTAATAAAAATCGTTTCTGAGCTATAGAAATTTATTAAAACACGAAGTTTCCTTATCACACTAATTATAGCTTCCTGATATACTGTAATGAAATTATACACATATCATAGAAGAAATCTAGGGAAACTTCTTATTATGAAATAGTAAAAAATCGATCTTTAACAACGAAAGTAAGGTGTAAGCTGTAGCAAATATTTTCGAAAAATTTTCCTCATTTCACGTTGTTTCTAATTAAAACTATATAGATCCCTGTTATCAGAACGTGATAAGGAGTGACAGAAACGCATACGTTGAAAACGAACCGTAAAATTGTAAGCGAATAAGTATGTATGAGGGTGCATCTAAGGTTGTGCAATTATGTAGATGATCGCTGTTTGACAGAAGAGAAAAAAAAAGAACATCGGTACTTTAGCCCTTCACAAAGGTATGGACATTGTTAGTTATACTCTGTCTTGCATTTTTAAAGGATATATTTTGGCAGACTATGCAAACCCATTAAAGACTTATGATTGGTAAAATAGCTGATTTGGATGAAGAACTCACTTATACCTGAGCAGTTACAAAGCTGTAGTTCGTTTTCTTTGTTTATTTACTAATTTATTTATTCATCCAGGAATCATTTCACAATGATACATGTATGTGTCGTCATAATACAATGAAAATAGATAGCTCAAAATATGCGTACACATAACATATGAGGGGCGGTCAAAAAGTTACCGGAGTTTCAATGAAGCTATTTATAACCAGAATATGGGTACAAATTTCTTAATTGCCTTCAAAATAGGCTCCTTCAGCGGTGGAACACGCACATGTTCCACCGCTAATGCCATTGCTGCGAACAACGATTAAGGTTCAGTTTTGGGATCTTCCGAGATTCAGCCGTCGCGTTGGTTTTGATGTCTTCCACGGCGGTAAAACAGTTACCTCTAAGGCCCTTTTCGATATAGACGACGAGCCGAAAATCCGTCGGTGCTAAATCCTATGAGCTGGGAGACTGGTAGAGGAGTGTAATGTTCGTTTCTGCCAGGATATGTCCCCACAACAAGCGATGTGTGGGAGGGTGGGAGGGAGAATTGTCGTGATGCAGTGTCATCCTCCTTGCCATTTCGCGGGACGTTTTCTTCGGATTGTCTCCCTCAGACGCTTCAAACCCTGCACGTAGAAAGAGCCGTTAACTGTTTTTGCAGCTGGTACAAATTCATGGTGCACTGCACTTTCGATGCCGAAAAACGTAATGTTCATCACTTTTGTTTTGGATTTGACAAGACGTGCTTTCTTTGATCGAGGAGAGAACTTTGTCTGCCTTTCTGTTGTACTCCAGGTCACACGTGTACACTCAGCTATTATCACCAGTAACGACTGTCTCAAGAAATGTCTTGTTCCCTGCGCGATTTTGAACACATTCGGCCGCAGTCAACAAACGAGATTCAATTTGATGCGAAAACTGCATCCGTAGGACAAACTTTACGCTGGCACGTTTCATCTTCAAACCATCTTACAGGCTTGCGTGAATGGTTCCATGACAGATCTGCAATTCTTGTGCAACTGATCAATCATCAGTCTGATCTGAGTAGCTGTTTCACTTGCTAGAATATTTCCTCATTTCTGGTGGTTGATGGTCTTCCACTGCAGTGCTCGTTTTCCAGCGTTTTCTGTCCATCCAGAAATCTTGAAAAGCAATCGTAAACAACTATTTTCTTTAATGCAGCGTCCTCATAAGCTGTCTATAAGGTTAACAAAATCTATGGCATATAATGTTGAGATGGCTGTGGTGGAGGAGTAAACCGTCTGATTCCCCTAGATAATATTGATTAAACCTTTATGTATACAGCGAATAGGAACTTTCCTAAACTGTAGGTTTTCATTTTGTTGCAGTTTTTTTGGACGCGCCTGTAGCGCTTTCTCAGGATTTCCATTTCTGATTTGGAACGAATCCATGCCATCGCTGTGCAGACACATATCTAGAGAGTGGAGATTTAGATTTTGTATTGTAGTGTGATGCCAGCGAGCATCGGCAATTACCACCCATAAATAATGAAGTTTGTCTCTCACGTAGATCAACAGAGTGTACAGCATTGTATGTGAGAAGATGCGGCGTCCGACAAGAAACAATATACTAACTTTTTCATCTGCTTTCGTTCCAGGAACAGGCCACCCTTAGACACAACAGCCAAGATTAAGAATTTCCTAACATTGTTTCCAAAGTATGATCCAAATAGCTTTCTGCTCAATAATCACTGAACTAAACACAAGGCGCCAACGATGTAGAAGAAATAAACGTACATTTTTTTGTCTTTAAAATTTTCTATTTTTGCAATTTTGATCTCACTGCTAAATAGCATCCTAATGATATGAACATGTTGAGCGTGTGGACATTAACATGTCTTAGATAGCCATGGATTAGTTAAGGACGTAGCTGTAGAATTAGTAATAAAAAGTTGCCAGAATGAGAGTTTCACTCTGCAGCGGAGTGTGCACTGATATGAAACTTCCTGGCAGATTAAAACTGTGTGCCGGACCGAGACTCGAACTCGGGACCTTTACCTTTAGCGGGCAAGTGCTCTACCACCTGAGCTACCCAAGCACGACTCACGCCCCGTCCTCACAGCTTTACTCCTGGCAGTACCTCGTCTCCTACCTTCCAAACTTGCCCGCGAAAGGCGAAGGTCCCGTGTTAGAGTCTCGGTCCGGCACGAAGTTTTAATCTGCGAGGAAATTTCAATAAAAAGTTTGTTTATGTTAGTTATTGTGTCTCGTGTCATGTTGACCAGCTGTGCAGAATGTGAATGCGTAGCTGTACTACTGTGCAGGGTTGCCCGGATATAACCATGACAAGAGTAGCAGTCTGAAAGGTGCCTTGATCCGGGTTTTACACGGTGGTGGCGACCTGACAGTGGACAGAGGTCTGGTCGCACCCTGATGCAGCGTCAGCGTAAACACAAGTGACGGAGCGGACAACGCCATCGGCGGCCAACTAGTCCAGGTCATGCGGCATACTGCTTGCTGTCAAGGGCAGCGTATCTCAATTGCAGGCATTGAGGTATGATGCTGGGATTTGCACCGTTGTCTTTCTTCCTTTGGAGAGCATCATTATAGCCAGGTTGTCGCTCTGGAACTTTGGGCTTTCCAGTGAATCCACATATACGTCTGTACGAGACCCCCTAGGCCATTGATACTTCCAATGACAGTTCCTTAAATAGAGTACACAGATGTGGACCCTACTTTACTTCATTTTACATGTTATTGCTCATGAATTCTCAGCAATTGGTTCAAATGGCTGTAAGCACTATGGGACTTAACATCTGAGGTCATGAGTCCCCTAGAACTTATAACTACTTAAACCTAACTAACCTAAGGCCATCACACACCGTAGCAGCCGCGTCGTTACGGGCTGAAGCACAGAGAACCGTTCGGCCACAACGGCCGGCCCCTCAGCAATTCTATGTCTCAGTGCACACGAGGCTTTGCCGACTTGGGTGAGACTCGATGTGCCAAGAGCACAGCGACCAGTGGATAATCCTGATGTCCATGCTGGCTGCTGCGACCAATGGATGCAGTTGCGCAGTTGCTACTGCTGCCTTTGACAGCACTGACCTGCCAATGGCTGTCCAGCCATTTGCACCTATAGCAACAGCAATGGTGACTATCGTCTTCACACACAGAGTAGAGCACAGCCCTCTGACTTACCACACTATCTGAAAAGACACACTGCCCTAAGTGTAGTGAACCACACGTTTTTGTGTGGCCATGTGACAGTCACATGCACTTGTAATCTCATCGATATATTCGACGAAAGTCTCAGTGTACATTAGTACTTTCGCTGTTTTCTTTACAGCAGATTCTATGCAATGTCCGCTTTATTAAGAGTACTAAAATCGTTTTCACTGTATTGTTAATAAATGTAGCACACTAGGATGAAAATGCTCATGTCTACAACAAGAATCTTCCCAAAATCAAGTCCGCAGCTCGTGGTCGTGCGGTAGCGTTCTCGCTTCCCACGCCCGGGTTCCCGGGTTCGATTCCCGGCGGGGTCAGGGATTTTCTCTGCCTCGTGATGACTGGGTGTTGTGTGATGTCCTTAGGTTAGTTAGGTTTAAGTTGTTCTAAGTTCTAGTGGACTGATGACCATAGATGTTAAGTCCCATAGTGCTCAGAGCCATTTGAACCCAAAATCAACTCTAACGAATGGCCATGATCGATACAGTGTGACCATTTCATATCAGCATTGTAAACCAACAATTTGCTTTAGTATGATGCTGTTCTCTGTGTGTTTGGATGTAACCTAAGATCTCTTTACAATATTAGTTTAATAATGGCTTATGTACCTAAATCATACCATATGCACGTCAGTCTACATCATTGTCACGCTTGTGACATTTCACTGTTACAAGCCGGATAATGTGCATAATGTCAGTGGTATGCCCACAACTTAACCCTCCATGATGTTGGCTGTAGCGCATAACGTACTTAACACAAACCCGGTTTGTTCGCCTCTAACTTCAATTTTCAAGTCTTACTCTTGATCATGTTTCTGTATTCACAATAATGGCTAAATTATTCTTTATGCCTATCATTCCATCCAATGGCATGAGAATGTGTGTATCACGTCCTTCAGTAAGTAATAGATCCTACAGCATATCAGAAAATTTTTCGGTCGCTCTTCTACTTCAAAGAGGCAGAAATTGTAACTTAATTAAACAAGAATAGCTTGGATTGTAAAGTCGTATGAACAGATCTGCTGCCACCTCTGTATCGTACACACACATTTGAAAAACAGTGAACACACTATGAGGCCTGATTCCTAGCTGTTAACTTTGTAAGAAACTGTAACTCTAAGCATTTAGTAATTGTGCTAGCAGCCATTCCTTCTTATGCGCCGGCCGGGGTGGCCGAGCGGTTCTAGGCGCTACAGTCTGGAACCGTGCGACCGCTACGGTCGCAGGTTCGAATCCTGCCTTGGGCATGGATGTGTGTGACGTTCTTAGGTTATAAAATTATAAACAGCCGATCAGTTGCAATGGATAAAGAATTCTTTACCTGGGTTTCAACAAATTTAAATTTGTCTTCTTCAGAAGGTGGCCTAAGGACAATGAACATCATAGCTTACATTAGAAAGGTATGAAACTTAAGTCAAGAATATATTTTAACACAAATTAGAGTGCTCTTGCATTACAGAAATATGAGAACGACGACTGGTACTTACAATTTTACATTAGTATGGACTAATGTACCATCGCCGTTTTACAAATGTCGGCATAGATCCATTTGTCAAAATTAAAATATATCCCTAGAAATAGGGTTTGTCACGTAAATATAAGTTAGTACATGGATGTTGCAGAGCTCACAACCGACTGAATGTAATCGGCCAGCGTAGTTACTCTGAGGCCAGGGCAGGTGGCGCTCATGGCGCGAACCATGTGCCAATTGGCGTACAAAAGCAACGTGTAAATTATCAGTATTAATAACGTTCTTATATAAAGTAACAATAAAAAGAAGGAAAGTGTTTAACACTCCCGTTATAACAGTATGGGAGCCTTGGTACAATTAATGTAGTTATACATCAAAAAGGCAGGTGGCGCTTACTCCGAGAGAGTTACGCACAGTGGCATATACAGCCAAAATATAAAAATTACATTACTATATTAGTGAGGCCCACAAACGGTATATATGTCAGAACTTTAAAATTGACAATAATGGCTCATGAGACAGAATTACGAACCCTGGTCCACAATCCAGTTAATACACATTCGCAGGGAACCAACGTTTTAGAGCCAGACAGAATCACATAAGGGCCGATGTAGTGGCAGCCATACATCGTGAGAAGACCACATTACATAAAGGGTAGTGAGCTTAAAGATTTGAAAGTGCATCATAGCTTCCTGAGAAAATAGACCACTGAGGTTATCAGCATTAATGTTATACCATAAACAGTACAGGTTTAAAGCCTTCGAAAAATTGTCTACAAGCAAGGTTCAACTGGTCGTTCAGTATATTACCGTGTTTGAGCTCTAGATGTTTAAAATTTTGTAACTCTTCCCACAGATATAGTCTACGCCCTTTGACTTGTCTGTGTAGGATAACAGTGTCTTCTAACTGTTTAGACGTATGGCTGGCTATCAAGAGGTGTTCAGCAAAAGTAGAGCTGTGTATATTCGCTCCTTTTTTACCTAATAGGTGTTCTTTATATCTTGTTTTCACAGCTCTGCCTGTTTGACCAATATAATATGAAGGACGGTTATTACAGGTTAGTTTGTAAACACCTTAATTGGAAAACCAATCGCTGGCAATCTGTAGAGAAGGAGACGTTACAGTTATATTTTTTCCTTAGAAGACGTTTAATCCTATACGATATATTACCCAAGAAAGGAATGGAAATAAATTTTTTAGCTGGCCGATTACACTCAGTCGGTTGTGAGCTCTGCAACATCCATGTACTAACTTATATTTACGTGACAAACCCTATTTCTAGGGATATATTTTAATTTTGACAAATGGATCTATGCAGACATTTGTAAAAACGGCGATGGTACATTAGTCCATACTAATGTAAAATTGTAAGTACCAGTCGTCGTTCTCATATTTCTGTAATGCAAGAGCACTCTAATTTGTGTTAAAATATATTCTTGACTTAAGTTTCATACCTTTCTAATGTAAGCTATGATGTTCATTGTCCTTAGGCCACCTTCTGAAGAAGACAAATTTAAATTTGTTGAAACCTAGGTAAAGAATTCTTCATCCATTGCAACTGGTCGGCTGTTTATAATTTTATTACGTGGAACCGTTGCTGTTGTGCAGCTATGTTTAAAATACTGAAGTTCTTAGGTTAGTTAGGTTTAAGTAGTTCTAAGATCTAGGGGACTGATGACCTCAGAAGTTAAGTCCCATAGTACTCAGTGCCATTTGAAGCATTTGAACCTTCTTATGCTGGTATTGTTGTTAAGTCTGCTGGCACAGATAGTGTGTACCATAAACATTATGCCAGTCTATATTTATTCAAATTGTGTGCAGGAGAGAGCTATCGTGTTACACCATTCCATGCTGCACTTTTCAGTGTTTCATGTCGGTGCCATGACCATTCTTGGTAGGAGGTAGTTTTTTTAGAAATTTTTCTTGGAGTTGCTCCACTACTTTGCTTCAGTAGAGCAATTCCCACTCAAAATTCTATCGTAAGGGGGGCTTTATGGAAGGTTACAAGCCGTCTGGCTTGCCTCCTTCCATTTCTACTAAATTTTTCTGCCCCTTGTCATGACTGATTGGCAGCACACTTAAGTTGCATCTACTTAAACTCACATTACATTGATTTCTTACTGGAAAATGCATTTTATAATACTTCAGTGGTCATCATAATTCCCGTCAGCGAGTATCTGAGAAATGTACAGCCCGCACATTGCTCTGAATGTGGCAGGTCGCGTGGGCACTCAAAGCTTCGTGGTGACTTGCTCGTGTCAAGTGGCCCCCGACGGAACCCACCGGTTCTTTTCACTAAGTCAGGGTTAGTGGCCTGTGGCACGACTCGCTTCTTGAGATGGCCAAGGACAAAAGTTTCAAGTGCTTGCTGGGACATCGCAGTTTGTGACGAAAAAGTACAAATCTGGAATTGACACGCTATTGGCGGAGAAGAGCAACAATTTTCCTGATTGGCATTTGCAGCCAGATCGGTCCGAACTAAGTCAGGAGCTGGTGGAAGAGAAAGGGACACTCTTGGTTTGATTGTGGACGGAGACAGCTCGCTGGTTCGAGATGTGGTGCTTGGAGGTGTCCGAGTGCTGACGAGAGAGATTCTGATTCTTCACTACAACCAAGGTCCTTCGACTTACCGACACAGCAGATTGGTGAGAGTATACAGCAGCTCGAGTCACTAGGTTTGGGTTAATGTTTAGATAGGAAACGTACCGTTACCACAGCGCCGCTAAACCAGATTCATGGCGTAGTATCGCTTCATGTGATATTCAGTCGACCACTGGAGTTTCTGAATTAAACGTTGAGTTTTATTGGATTAATTATTTAATGTGCAGCTAGCATATGGTAGCCATTCTTCCAATTGCCTATCTTGTTAGTTGTCATCAGCAATTAATTTTGTTTTTCGTAGAACGTTCTGGCCAATATTTTGTAACTGTTTAATCTGAAAAATAATCGATTTATGTTTCATTTGCATTTTTAATTGAAGGAGCACATAGTTCCCTTTAATTCACTGAATTATTTTGTTGATTGAATGAATAGTGATATAATAGGATTATTGAACTTTCTCACCTTTTGATTCTATGTCAGGGCATTTCAAGACAGCAATTCCGATCCGTAATTTACTGTTAACATGGAGTCTTAAGGTGAATGTGACGGAATCTGGGTAGTTCCATTGTTCTCATAGGATTCACCGTCTCACAAACAATACTGGATAAGGTATAACAAATATGATGTACATTGTACTGTATTGTTTGTATGTTAACCGGGGAACTAGAAACGACGGAGAGGCTCCGCCCCCGCCGCAGCTGCAGTGGTCCACAACCCCACGACGCCTACCGCAGTCCACTTCACCCCTCCGCCGCCCCACACTGAACCCAGGGATATTGTGCGGTTCTGCCCCAGGTGGACCCCCCCCCCCCCCAGGGAACGTCTCACACCAGACGAGTGTAACCCCTATGTTTGCGTGGTAGAGTAATGGTGGTGTACGCGTAAGTGGAGAACTTGTTTGCGCAGCAATCACCGACATAGTGTAACTGAGGCGCAATAACGGAACCAGTCCGCATTCGCCGAGGCAGATGGAAAATCGCCTAAAAACCATCCACAGACTGGCCGGTTCACCGGACCTCGACACAAATCCGCCCTGCGGTGTCTAACGTAACGATGTAGACACGCGAGAAACAATGTGCTGTAATTGAGTTTCTAACCACAGAAAACGTGCCTCCAATTGAAATCCATAGAAGCATGGAAATTGTGTACAGTGAAGGCTGTATTGACAACAGCAATGTTGTGGTGTTCGTGCTCATAATGGAAGAAACTGTAGTGCTAACTTCAGTTCAGACCACACACGAGCGCTACGACATCTGCAACAATCCGACAGCTTGGTTACATTGTAATCGATCATCCTCCATACAGTCCCAGCTTGGCCCCATCTGATATTTATCTGTTTCCAAAACTTAAAGAACACATACAAGAACTGATAGTGATAAAGATATACAAGCAGAAATGAGGTTGTGACTCCACCGAAAAGTCAAACATTCTACAGTGATGGTATCAAGAAACTGGTCTCTCGTTGGGACAAATGTCTTCATGCTAGGGTGACTATGTTGAGAAACAAATATGTGGACATGAAGAATAAAGATGTAGAATGTTGGTAAAGAACTGTTTGGCCACGATAACTTGTCGATTTCGCTAGTGCTGCCAGAAGCGGAGGAACTCAGCTCTACTGAAAGGTATTCATTGTCCCCGAGCACTGCTAACGTCAAACTGGCCCTAGACGCTGAATATTACGTAGACATGTGTTTACTAGCAAGTAACTTCTGTAAACACTAGCTGAGGTGTTTACTTACAAAATTTAAATTCTTCAAGTCGCTAGGGCAAGCTTATTTGAGGAACTTTCTTCAAATACTTGCTACAGAAGTACAGTTTTCTTAAAAACCAGATCAGTCGCTCTGTTGTTATATTGTCATTAATGGATAAAAATATGACGAAAGAGAAAAATTAAAAAAAAACATAAAATTTCTTTTTGAGTGGGCATATTTACTACCAAGAAACACTATTCATTTAACTAACATGACTAAACTTCACTTATATTAAATACTTTGAGGATGTCGTATACAAATTTCGAATCAAATATTTGATAGTAGGAAACAAAAGTGCGGCCCGATATGTCACCAAGAGACTGTGTTTTAATTATTCTTCGATTTTTGCAAGCCGTATTTACTACTTTTATCGAAAATGTAATGCATTTATGTTTACGGTAATATAAAAGAATAACTGAAATTTAAGGACGTCTGTACCACCATTCTACTTTCTCTTCTGGTGAAACAAATTGTTTGGTAAACATATTTCGCATTTCCTTGACTGGTGGTGCCAATTAAGTGTATTTAGGGGTCCCAGTGGTACATTTGTTTTTTGGCCCACATGCTTTTGTGCTATTCTCCTTTTGGACGCTAATATTTTCACACCGGTACTGGACGCACACAACTTCTGCAAATTTGAGAAAACCTTCCACGAAATGGTGAATTCGCCAAGTACTTGCAGGAAGATGCAAGAAACTAGAACGACTTTTCACCCTGCAGCGGAGTGTGCGTTGATTTGAAACTACCTGACAAATTAAAACTTTCTGCCGGAGCGGGACTCGAACGTGGAAACCCGGTAAGGCACACAGTTTTAATCTGATAGGAAGTTTCATGCAAGAAACTATTTCCACTAACTTGTGAAATTCTTGAAGTTGACGAAACTAGCGGGCGTCGAAGGGATGGGTAGGGGGCGGGGTTGCAGATATTGTGGTTCGTTGCAGTTCACCCAATTCTGTTCTTGTGTGGATAATGCAGGAAGTTCAACAGAATGCTTAATAAATATGATTTTGGAATTATGATGTTGGAGTGGTTGCGAGACAGACAAACTGCAACGACTCTGTTAGAAAGGCTAAACTATTATCTTAAATACAGGAAAACAAATCAGCCGTTAAAGTGTACGTCGTGGATAAAATCGCTGAGAGCGGAGGCCACAAAGTAGTCCCAGAACTGCGATCTAAATCCGATAGAATTGGCATGGGCCAAAATAAAACTTAATTTCAGGAAGATGAATGTCACTGGTGATATGTCGAAGAAATACTGCAGAATCTCGTTAATGCTGCTTTCCTTTCAGTTACTGCACAGGATTGGCAATGTTAGTGCAGGAGAGTGTAGCAGTTGGACCAAGAGTATTTGTCACGAGATGGAATAATGACAATGAAGTTATCATCAATAGCATGCCCTCAAGCGACGATGATGATCTTGAATCCAACACAAACGACAGTGATCTTTAGTGAATACCATTTTGACAATCTTTTCAGGCACAGTTAAGTTCACTTTGTAAACATTACTGCTGTCCTGTGTTTAATGGATGCAATGGCCAAACAGATTCCAAATACTAATTTTTGACTTTGGATTCATAGTGTAGTAAGTTGTACATTTATCTACTTTCATTTTTCCTTACTCTTGATAAATAAATAAAATACTACAAGTAAAACTCCTGAGCATGATTATGTGAACAAATTAGCTGATTTCCGATCCGACGGAAGTGTCACTTCAGCGGCTAATATTTCCCCGAGTGTCGCTTCTCATTTCGTGCTATGCACAAAACACTGGTAGTGGTGGCAGCACTGCTGAATGTGTCCGACGCTGCCCCCCTACTCTTCTTCCTACGGCAGCCGTAATGCGGAGACACGGCCGTTGCCGACACCTCCCCACGCCAGTCGTCAACTTACCGTAGACAAACAGAACCTTTTATTTAAAAAGCTGTAAGAATCTTCACATAAAAAATTAGGTGGCATTACTTTTCAGCAGGCCCTCTTAGTTTATCAACGCAAACGCTACAGACACATGTCAGCGACTCTTGGATCACAAACATGTTGCTATTCCCTTGCAATATCTCCAGTCTGTTTGGAAAACTTTGTAATATTTCACTTACATACTTTTGTACTTTCTGTAAGAGTATTAGTTTCAGTTATAAGCAAGGAAAAATATTAATTCCGAAGGGTTGCTGATTAATGCAGGGCTGGATATAGGAGTTTTACGAAGGGGGGAAGCTTAAATTTGCTTTTACCCCCACTCATAAAAATCAAAAGTTTTTGAGAGTAATTTGGGTATTATATTTCGAAATAAATGTCAGTATCTGACATCATTAACTTATTTTGTTAAATGAATTAAGGTGAAAGAAAATAAACATAAACAACTTTAAAATATACAAGAATATACCACCAATCTCATACAATAATCAATTTAAAACTTCGCTTTCCGAGCTTTTTTGGCTGCAAAGACGCTTATGATGTCATCATAGTTTATGGAAGCAGTTTGTTTGTACTCTGTGGAGATTATACTGAGATTTGTTAATCTTCGTTGAGCAGTCACCCTCCTCAAATGATTTTTAATTAGTTTCAGCTTGCTGAAACTTCTTTCTCCAGAGGAAACAGAAACTGGTATGGTAAGCAATATTCTTAAGACTACAGTAATGTTGGGATACCCCTTTACTAATTTATTTTTATAAATCAAACTTAATGTGGATGATGCAGTGGAATTTTGCAAGTCTCTCTCTATTACCAGATCATGGTGTTTGAAACTTTCAATTTCAAAAATAAAATCTTCCTTTTTTAGATCTTCTGTGTAGGTATCAGACACTTCTGCTGCTTTGGTCTTTATGTCCTCCGCTTCCATTTCTTGAATTTGAACATCATACAGAAAAGTAAATTTTCCACTAATGTTCTCTAGTGCAGTAAACCGGGTACACAGCTCCATTATCACTCTGTCTAATATTTCTAACAGGGACATACTGAACAAATCTTCCTGTGAATGATTGGATGCTTCATCCTCACAAAGCTCATCGGTCATATTTTTCTTTCTTCTGATCCTTTTTTCTGAGAATACCATTGATACCTCATTATCTTCTGCTAGCACTTTGGCCTCGGAAATAGCTTCAGAGGTACAAGAGTCTCCGGAAGTTTTCAGAAAGTTCAAAAGGCCTTGAATGTTTCGAACAGCTTTACTAATTGTAAGGTCTTCTCTTTGCAGAAACCGATTAACATGATCTATTTTTTTAATATTGCATACCAGAAGCAAGTTAAGGCAATAAATTTGAGTTTTCTCATTTTTTTAAAAAATAGACCTTGCCTCTGTTTTGTTTCTGATGTTGAGATATTAATAGTTTCAGTTTCTTCCAGAACCTTTAAAGCTTTATGAAAATGCCTCTACTCTTGTAGACCACCTAGTTTTGCTCTGGGGTTTTAATGTTGTGGGTACATGTTTTTTGTAAGATTTCCCATCTCATTGTGGAACCCACAAAGAATAGATACAAACGGTGGACGTTTCCAAAATACGTTTGGGCTTCAGCAGATGTGTCGGCTGCATGTGCTCCTACTAAATTTAAAGAGTGAGCAACACATCATATGATATAGGCAAGGTTATTCTTCTCAAATATTCTTGACTGGAGCCCTTTGTACTTTCCAGCCATGTTTGCCCCATTGTCATAAGACTGAGTACTGCAGTATTTAATGTTCAGCCCATCTTGTTCTATTTTTTTCAGTATTTCTTAACTAAGATCTTCTCCTGTTTTGTCTGTAACTATAAAAGAGTCAAGAGAACTTTCCGCAACCTCTGAGTCATTTGCCTTGATGTAGCGAACTACTTGAGTCACCTGCTCATTGTGGCTGACATCTGGGGTGCAGTCAAACATCAATGAAAAGTATTTAGCATCTAAAAATCTTTAATTATGTCTTGTCTTATTTAGTCGGCAATCAAGTCAAGGAACTCATCTTGTATATGTTTGGAAAAATAGATGAACTGCCCTTTATTGTAGCTTTCAATATGCTGACGGAGGGTGGTACTATAGTGCGATATAAGATCAATGGTATTTAGAAATTTCCCACTCTGTGGATTACCAAAATCACCAACTTCTGTTGTTCCTCCAAACAGATTTCCTTGCTTTGCTAGAAAAACGACAGCACCAATCATACAGTGCAACACTGCTTTCCAGTGATATTCCTTTTTTTTTTTTTTAATCTGGTCTTGCAGCTCGCTACCAATGCCTCTGCTTCTGAGAGAAGACTCTACAGCCTTCCAAGAGCAAAAACAAAATTTATGGTTTGGTGAATTTTCATCGGCAGGCAATTTTTCACTAAGATTTTTCCAATTAACAGTCCCTTCCTCTTTAGCTAAGAATGATTTTGACTCAGAATCTGAGCTTAAGTGACAAGATAATCTGCAGGGAATACAGTATAAAGCGTTTTTGCTCTCACTATAACCTAGCCATGTTCTTTTAACTTTTGTCCCGTTTTAACTGCTTTAAAAGCAATCTTTACTTAAAATGCGACCTTCTGTACAGCTCTTACAGGATCACGTTCGTTTTCTGCTCTCATGTTTATAATGTTACATCTTTCAGAGTCAGTAAACCTCTTCGGCCATGTACCAGGATCGTTAAAATCATACCGAAACGCGGAAGTTTCAGTCTTTTGCTGAACACCTCCTCATGTTCCAGGAAGTAGTGTTTTACATTCCTTCACAGTGTCGTCTGTTACCTTCATATTCGGGCCATCTTCGGTTTCACCTGAAACCAAAAAATATATAATCCATACTGAACTTGAGAGATTTACTGTCTTTGAGTAACTTGTGTACGTCTTTCTCTGTTGTGGTAGTGTCACAGTAATTGTAAGGGATTGATCCCTGAGTCAAACCATATGAAGTGGTCCAGTGAGGATTGATTGGCCATTTTTAAATATTTTGATTTTTTTATGTGCTTACCCTATAATTGAGAAGTTCAAAACAGCTTTAAAAATTACCTTGCACCGTTACTGAATGGCGGCCATTTTTATTTGTAAGTGCAAGACGATTTCCCATTTTGGAGATGTTAGCAATAATTTGAAGATCTCTGATTGGGATTAAGTTACAAATTTGCAATTCGTATGCTTGTTTTTAGAGAAGTTTCCTTTAAAACGCTGTGCATTGCACTAAATACCCTAAATTTAATTTATATTATATAATCTTACATGATGTTTATGTTTTCTTTACTGATAGCAGGCTTTGTGAAAAAGGAATCTAATTTTCGTGTCTGAGACAACACCTCACTTATTTTTTTCTTCTTCTCATCTGTTATTTTTCTATACGTCGCCCCACTACTCCGTTTTCGATCATCCATTACTATACAAGTTTTTAAACAAATTTAAACATGCAACAGAAGAACGATAGAGCTCAATACAACAGAAAACAATGATACTCCATGTAACGCCGTCGCGCCCCAACAATAAATGGCGATGGCAGAGGGTGGCCTGCGCACGCATGATGTCTGAGAGTTTTAGTGTGAAACTACTCCCTGTCAGCCGATGTTGATACTTTAGCTGATGCTCACCGATTTAAGGAATACAAAGCCGGAAAATGTTTTTGGTAGTCGACAGCCGTAATTCTGGCAGTTTTCTTCTATTGCTGCAAATACAAGTAAATAATTTAATTTAAATTGCTTGATGCACATTGTTATTAAAATATTTACGTTCAATCAAGAAGTTTCAATAAGTTAATAATGGTATTAATATTTTGAATGGACCTTTAGAACAGAAAGCTTAATACACTGTTTGAGTCAGTATTCCGATTATTGCTACCAACTGCGTGACGTCGGGTGTAATAAGGCTACAGCGCGACAACGGTGGCTTCTGGAATAACTATCGCCCTTAAAAGGCGCAGCCAGGATTTGATTATGGGACGTTTTTTTTTTTAACAAACTGGCGTTATAACAACATAGACTTGTAATAGAACTCAAAAAGGCACTAGTACTGTATGTATTGCGTCTTAATCTGAACACTTCAAAACAAAGAACTGTTTGCTACATAGCCACAATATCATGAATGCAACATTAAGGAGCTTCCTAATAATTTCTTCCTAAGAAAATAAAAAATAAAAAAAACTCCTAAAATTTGCCGTCCCCCAAATTCTGCCGCCAGGGACAACTGCTCCCTTTCGCCCTCTCCCCCCCTCCCTAGATTCGGGGCTGGATTAATGGGAGGAGGGTGGAAAGTGGGGAAGACCCTTATATTAATGTTTTTGGAAACAATCTACTTCACGCAAAGAACTCACGAGGTATCAACAGCTTCGATTTCCAGGAAATGCAGTACCCTGATGTAGGGTGGGTGGAAGTGCGGAGTACTCACCGACGTTCTGTCCAGACAGAACGCGGCCTGAGACCTTGACTCGCAGCGGCCTGCCTGCACCGTTGAATTGCTTATTACGATCGTGTCAGTCAATCGCAGTACAGCTTTCTGCTGCTGCAGTCATTTCTCGGCTGTCTCAACATAAAGACTCTCGCCGCCACGGTCGGCGGATCTGTGTGCTTGTAGGCGAATTTCTGCTGTGTTCTCACACTGAAAATGGCGGGAGCCAGATCAGGCATATCGGTGACCGCGTAATGCTCACAGTACAGTCAACGGAGAAAAATTGCAGGAAGAAAAGTCAGTTAGTCATACATTTTTGTATAATGGTAATAGGGACTCTCATGAAAAAAACATTAAAATCCTGACTAGTAGAACGTAGGCATGGAGGTAGTGCGGGGTGGGGCCTTTAAAGATAATTTTTTATATTTTTGTTGAAAAACTCGAAAATAGTGGCTTCTTTCGGAAATGTTTCCTAGTACAACATTAAACTACGTTAAATTTCCTAAAAAAAGGGTACTCTTCATTTTTTCTCTAAGAATAATGCTTTCTACGTTGCAGTGAATAGAAAAATTCTGTCATATGAACATGAGCTGAGTGAAGACATTTTGTCTACTCGCACAAGAGAAATGAACAGGAAACGCTGGGAAGGCATAGTTTGTCTGAAAAATGAAAAGCGTGCAGCTTCCTTCCCGGAGGAATTGCATTTTCTGGAAGAACGTTATGAGAATTAGTTTCTCTTCTGGCCGTGTAGAAAGAACAGTGTGCATAGGTTTACTTAATTTCTGTCCATTTACGTTTCATGCGTTGGTATTATTAGTAACTCGTGTATGTATTCCATGTAGTGTTAATGCACTCTGAAGAAAATAAATAATCCCTGGGCATTTCTGAGCACTGCATCACCAATGATTCTGAAAAGGCATTGCTGAGGGTCGGTATAACTTTGTGAAACACCCTGTAGTAGCTTATTGTGATGTACTGAGGTGGACAGCTTTAGGAATCAACTGCTCTCTCAGTTTAGAGATCTATGAACGACCGAAGTGCGTGGCCATCTAGATTGCCTCGCGGTTCTACCGTCTACCCGCACACCCCACCCTGTTCCACCCAGAGAACTAATTTTTGCCTTAATACTGCTCTACGGCACTTAGAGGTAACACGCACGTTTAATATTTGTTCTTAACCCACTTCATTCAACGGTAAACATTAATTTTATACCATTAAACGACTATTTTTAATAATCTGCGGTTTTTCCATCCCCCTCAATGCGGAAACTACCAATCTTAGAGAAAAAATGAAAAGAAACATTGTTGTAGGAAATTTAATGTATTTTAGTTTTCTAGTTGTAAACATTTTTGCAAGAAGCCACGACTTTCGAGTTATTAAAGAAAAACACAAAAACTGATCTTTAAACGCCTGCCCAATCTCCCCCTCCCCCCCCTCCCCCCACGCTTAAACCCCACCGGTCGACATTTTTTATATGTTGTTCTTTACACTCCACGCCCCCTCCTTCCACTGTACAAAACCTGCGACTACACGATTTTTTTCCTCTGTTCGACCTTTTGCTGTTATCTTTACCTGGGCTAGTGAAAATGATAGAGACGCAAAAATTTTTCGAAAAGGTGAGGAGCTACAACTTCTTTTACGATGTAGGCGATGCTGATTATAAGAATATTTTGGAGAAGTCCGGAGCATGGAGGGTGCTAAACTGGATCAAAATGGTAAATATTTTTCAAAAAGAAATCAATTTTCACACATGTAGTAACGCCACATAAAGTGTGAAGTACAGCACCGTATTAACCGTTCCATCAACAAAGGAGGTGGCTTACAAAACACTCGTTCGACCTATACTTGAGTATTGCTCATCAGTGTGGGATCCGTACCAGATCGGTTTGACGGAGGAGATAGAGAAGATCCAAAGAAGAGCGGCGCGTTTCGTCACAGGGTTATTTGGTAACCGTGATAGCGTTACGGAGATGTTTAATAAACTCAAGTGGCAGACTCTGCAAGAGAGGCGCTCTGCATCGCGGTGTAGATTGTTCGCCAGGTTTCGAGAGGGTGCGTTTCTGGATGAGGTATCGAATATATTGCTTCCCCCTACTTATACCTCCCGAGGAGATCACGAATATAAAATTAGAGAGATTAGAGCGCGCAAGGAGGCTTTCAGACAGTCGTTCTTCCCGCGAACGATACGCGACTGGATCAGGAAAGGGAGGTAATGACAGTGGCACGTAAAGTGCCCTCCGCCACACACCGTTGGGTGGCTTGCGGAGTATAAATGTAGATGTAGATGTAGATGTAGACATGGGCGACACTAAAATGTGCGTTCAGCTCTTTCCGGACAATTTTGTGTCTGACATAATTTCTGCACTGTTTGCACGTCGGAAGTAAGTATTTTCCCTCCGAATACTTTTCTGTTGCTCCGGATCATCGTAGCGTCAAATCTTTTTCTGCTGCTCCAGAACATTGTAGATCGCTATTTTCCCGTCGTATCTATTTCTTTTGGTCTGAAATATCAGAGGTCGCGTTTTACTAGTTCTCCAGTTACACTGAAGTATTTACACACGTACCGTCTTGTCCCAGTAATTTCGTAACTATATTTCTGAGCTTGTGTATGGAACTATGCTTCAACATATACAACACTCATAAAAATTATCGTTAGTTTGTTCTGATTTTATAATGTTGTTTCTTCTCAGCTGTTTTAACAAAAAATTATCAGCAGACTTGTGAAGTATCTCTATCTTTAGCACTCTGTTTTCCGGATAAGAAAGGAACCACTGATTTGTTGCTCCTGGAACACCTAGTTTTTCTAGCGTTTTCAGTATTGTTTTATGGCCGATAATGTCGGAAGCCTTGGACAAGTCTAAAAATATGCCTGTGACACGAACATTCTCCTCAAGAGCTTCAAATGATACTTTTGTGAACTCTGTAATGGCTGACAGCGTGTTTCTCGCACTCCGGAAACAAGACTGGGCTTTTTCAAAAAGGCTGTAGTTATTTATGTAATTGATTCGTTTATCTTTCATGATTGATTCAATAATTATCGAGAATCTCCACATTAGTGAAACTGGCATGTAGTTTTCTATAATCTCCACATTAATTCTTTTTAGTAAGGACGCAACTCATGCGCGCTTTAGGTATTCTGCAAAAATACCTGATGAAAAGAAAAAAGGATTATATTATGCCGACATATTCATTAATATCCTATCTAGTTGATTTTATAAGAATGTTGTTACTCCAGGCGACAATTTTTTTAATAAGTGTCATAACACCTCTACGTTTGTTAATAAGGTTTGCTTGCTGTCAAACCACGAATTCAGAATAGCGACTGGAACAACTATTTCTGCCGACTTCTTGTTTTTCAACTTCTGTATTTTCGTTCTGATTTCAAGCTCTGTTGTGAGAAACAACAGCATTTTGTTTGCAGTGTAATTTATTGAGAGTGCCACAGGCGTTTTGGGAAGATTTAGCTCCAAGTACCAGAGAAACAGTCAGTTACAAAGTTTGCCAATTCCTGAGGATTTTCTATTACCCTACTCCTATCTTTGATTTGACAGCCAATAAGAGAAAAGAGTGGTCCCTCGTTGTGGAGCCTATAGACTGACTGCGCAGACTAAATTATCGACCGGTCGGGATCTAGCTCTAGTACAGGAAGGGTATGTCTCCAATAGCTCTGAAAATTTCGGTAACGTGTCCATGTATGCATTTTGTTGATAAAGATTATATTACACCGACATATTCGTTAATATAGGATCTGGCTGATTTTATAAGAATGTTATTACCTGAGACGAACATTTACTTAATTCGTGTCATAATACCATCTGTCATATTATGCAGACTTTGCTTAGAGATACTAGCTCGCTTAGAACGGAAGCGCATAATATTTTGCCCACCGTAAACCGAACATTAATTGCACCAGTTACTACGTGAACATTTGAATGTTAGTAAGTTGAAGTTGAAATGGGAGACGTAATGTATCCAGTACTTGATTCACAATTGAAAAGAGCGCTGGAAGACTTGAGATCAAATAAAGCAAAAAGGGTAGATAACATTCCATTGGAATTTCTGAAATAATTGGGGGAAGTGACAACCAAACGACTATTCAAGCTGGAGTGTGGAACCTATAAGACTAGCGACGTACCATCAGACATTCGGAAAAAATATCATCCACACAATTCCGAAGATAGCAAAGGCAGTTAAAAGCGAGAACTGCCGCACAACCATCTTAGATGCTCAACCATCCAAGCTGCTGACAAGAATAATGTACAAAAGAATGTAAAAGAAAATTGGTAATATATTAGATAACTATCAGTTTGGCTTTAGAAAGGGTAAAGGCATCAGAGAAGCAATTCTGACGTTGCGCTTGATGATGGAAGCAAGACAGAAAAGTCAAGACACACTCATAGAGTTTGTCGACCTAGGAAAAAGTAAAGTATGCAAGAATTTTAGAATTCTGCGAAAAACAAGAGTATGCTATAGGGAAGTACGGGTGATATACAATATGTACAACAACCAAAAGGGAAGAAGAAGACTGGAAGACGAATTTACTTTTCCATTCTTCTGTGTGTTATTCTTGTGAGCAATTTGGCTGAATGAACTGTTCAGCTGATTGTGCGATGATTTTTGCACTTGTCGGTTCTTGAAATCTGCGGAAAAGTAGAATGATATTTTTTTCTGAAAGTCCGCTGGTATATCGACAGTCTCAAACATTCTACACACCACTGTCAACAGGCGTTTCGTTACCACTTTCCCAACTGATTTTAGAAATCCCGATGGAATATTATTTATCCCCTCTGCCTTATTTGATGATAAGTCTTCCGAAGCTCTTTTAAATTCTGATTCTAATAGTGGCTCCCCTGTCTCTTCACTATCGACTACTATTTTTTCTCATGTTCCATCCGCTCCTCATAGAAGCCTTCAATGTACTCTGCCCACCTATCTGCTCTCTCCTCTGCATTTAACAGTGAAATTCCCAGTGAACTCTTTGTGTTTAATTTCATCGAAGGTGGTTTTGACTTTTCCGTGTGCTGACTCAGTCCTTCCTACAATCATTTCTCCACCTCTTTCATGCAGCCGTTTCGGCTTAGCTACTCTTCACTTCTTATTTATTTCATTCCCAAGTGACCTGAATTTCCCTGACCATTTTTGCACTTCCCTCTTGCGTCGATCAACTGAAGTATCCCTTCTATTACCCATAGTTTCTTCGCAGTTACATTCCTTGCACTCATATTTGTCTTCTCGACATCAATGATTGCCCTTTTCGGAGATGTCCATTCGTGTTCAACTAAACTGCCTACTGAGCTAATCCTTATCGCGGTATCTATAGCCTCAGAGAACTTCCAGCGTATGTCTTTATTTCTTAATACTTCTGTATCCCACTTATTTGCGCACTGATTCTTCCTAGTCTCTTAAGCTTCACCCTAGTCTACATCATTGTGATCTGAGACGATATCTGCTCCTGGGTGCGCCTTACAACTTATTGTCTGATTTCGGAATCTCTGCCGGACCAAGATTTAATCTAACTTAAATATTCCCGTATCTCCTGGTTTCTTCCAAGTGTGCCTCCTGCTCCTCCAGTGGTTCTTAAACACAGTATTCGCTTTTACTATCTGAAATTTATTGTAGAACTCAATTAGTCTTTCTCCTTTCTCAGTCCTGCTACCATGCTCGTTTCCCCCGGCACCCTTTCTTCTACTCCTTCTCCTAAAACGGCACCCCACTCCCTCATAAGATTTTCATCTCCCTTTACGTAATGAATTACCCGTACAATACCCTCTTACATTTTCTCTCTCTCTTGTTTTGCTTGCGACGCTGCCATGTATGACTGAAACGTTGTTGTCGGTGTTGGTTTGCTTTTAGTTCTCATCAGAACAAACCTGTCACTGATATGTTCACAGAAACTCACTCTCTGCCCGTTATGCCATTCTCTGCTGCTGTTGATATTACCCTATACTCCTCTGACCACAAATCGTTGTCTTCTTTTCCATTTCACTTCACTGACGCCCACTACATCTAGACTGAGCCTTAGCATCTCCTTTTCGGGTTTTCGACCTACCTGAACACGTTCAGACGCCTGACATTCCATGTCCCCAGTTGTAAAACGTTATCATTTCGTTGGTTATTCAATCCTCTTCTCGTGGTCACCCGCAGATCCGAATGGGGCACTAGTTCAGACCGTCATGACACTTTCTTTTCAATTACTGGTCACATTTCCTGTGGGCAAACATTATGTGTCTTTAATGCAGTGATTTCCATTACCTTCTGCATCGTCATGCCGTTGAACAATGTACTTTTATCTATGTGGCCAAATATAATTGACGAAGACTTTCAGGTTAGAATATGCTAGTATTTTATACAATTTGTTTCGTATACAGACTGCTTAAAATCTGAATTTTAAATTAGATTCGATGCTGTCTATACACTGCGAAAATTTTATACACTACAGCATACCTTCCACCTTTAGCAACAACATCATAAGAGATGAATGCCTAGTATTGGACGTTGTAAAGTAATCCGGTTATAATTTGTGTTTCATTTATCCACATATTCTTGACAAATCGTCCGGAAACGACTGCTTTCTACCAAAATGGTTCACTGCGTTCCAGTTGTGTGTAAATGGTGATTTAAATGCATGGTGTAAAAATTACGTGAATTTATGGGAGGGAAGATAACTCATGCGCTTGTAACAAGTACCTGCAGAAGGAATTGTAAAGATAATAATTTATAATTTGTCTCTTGTGAAAGCCATCGTACAACAGCTTAATGAATCAGTCCTGAGAATGTTACGCATCAGTTAGTAAACTTGTGACATATTTACCACAACATGTTTCGCGACAATGTTATCCAACCGTCACGTGCTATAAAACAAGGAACCAAATCAGTACTTCGCGATACTACACGTCCTGCCAACTAAGTACACACTTGCATCCTCCTGTAATATAACCTACCTTAAATCTTCTATGACATTAGACGCTGTTAGAAGTAAAAGTTCAAGAGTAAACATGCATTGTCAAACATAAAACTGTTCTTGAACATCTCATGTTGATGCATCATACTTTCACAAGGTCCGTTGTAAACTAAAGTAGGGCTAGTCAAACGATACCACGATCGAAGCAGCTTGAGCTTTTCCGATACGCCGCAGCGTTCGACACAGTATGGAGCCTGTTCGAAAAATCGTGTGGCATTTGACCCCGCGGCGCGAGTGCAAGGGGTACATCAGAAACTATGAACTAGCCGTAACAAAAAGCTACCGTTCTGCTAATAATTTGACAAAGTCTTGAAATTCAGAAAGAAATAGCATTAAATCTTACTACTGCACAAACTGCTGTTGTATTTGAACAAATTTGCAATAAGAGTTCTCGTACAATACCGGATATATCAACATTTATGCTGTTTTTAAGTAAAAGTAGCAGGCAAAGGCGAAATTGTTGTCCTCCAAAAAAATTACTTTACTGAACCTTTATCATTTGGTCAAGAGAGAATAAAGATTTACCAAGTGGGTTGGAAAATAGCATTACAAACTCTGTTTACATGTTGCAATGACTGGTAAAAACGTTATCAAATTTTAATCAGTTGGAAAACAAGATGGCAACATTCAGATGAAACAAGGAATAAAGTTAATCAAGAATTAAAGGCCTAACAAACGAAATATATCGTGGTAAACTGTCTGTAATTGCTGTTGTCATCATCAATTACAAGACCAGTCTTGGAGATAGTACCGCCAGGCGTCACTAGCAAAAGCTCGAGAATTGAAGAGAAACATGATTTAAATGTCTTATTTATTTATTAATTGTCATTTTACATGTAACCTGTGACCTAGAAGGCATTTTAGTCTGTGTTTTACAGCTATTTTAATTATCAAGATCCACAGTGAATTAAAACACGGTAACAGAAGTAATGGGCATAGCACCAACAACGGCTACTAGATCGCGGGACTGCGCGCCCACACCCGCCGGAGGTTCGGAACCTCCCTCGGGTATGGGTGTGTGTGTTGTTCTTAGCATAAGTTAGTTTAAGTAGTGTGTAAGTCTAGGGATCGATGACCTAAGCAGTTTGGTCCCTTAGGAACTCACACACATTTGAACATTTTTGAGATTGCGGGCCAATCGAAAGATCGAACAGAACCCGAGGTTTCCCGAACAGTGCTATATACTAAAATAGAGGAAGCTGCCTTTACCTACCAAAGGTGACACTTCCCTTAACGCCAGCGATCTCTGTAGTATAGATGATGATGATGATGATGAGGTTTGATTTGTGGGACGCTCCACTGCGTGGTTGTCAGCATCCGTACAAATTCCCAACCTTTGCTCAGTCCAAACTCGTCACTTTCATGAATAATGATGAAATGATGAGGACAACACAAACACCTAGTCATCGCGAGGCAGGTGAAAATCCCTGACCCTACCGGGAATCGAACCCGTGACCCCGCGCTCGGGAAGCGAGAACGTGACCGCGAGACCACGAGCTGCGGATTCTATAGTACAGAGATCACTGTATAACGCATACAGGGCAGCCCTCAAAGTTGTTACTGTCTGTCGTAAAACCTTTATGTTTGCTGCTGGATTTTTATTTTTAACGATGTCTAAAGGCATAGAAGCTTTCAGGTACATTATACGATGTAAATACGTACGTAGTTGCCAGTATGTATAGTATGATGGTGAATTGGTTTGTCTGCTTATTTTACAGCATTTGATAAAGGGATAACGTAGTCTAGAAACATATTTTGGTAAATATTTCACGAGTTTGACATCTGGTGTGTAACATTGTCAGCACTAATTTAAACTGAGGTGACGAAAGTCATGGGGTACCTCCTAATCATGCCGTACCTTCTTTTGCCCGGCGGAGTGCAACAAGCCGACCTGGCATGGATCCCACAAATCGTTGAAATCCGCTGCAGAAGTATTGAAACATGCCGCCTCTATAGCCGTCCATAATTGCGAAAGTGTTGCCGGTGAAGGTTTTTTATGTCCCATAAATGTTCGATGGGATTCATATTGGGCGATCTGAGCGACAAAATCATTCGATCGAACTGTCCAGAGTGTTTTTCAAACCATTTGCGGATAGTTGTGGCCCGGTGACATGGTACACTGTTATCCATGAAAATTCCTTCGTCATTTGGGAACATGAAGTCCATGAATAGCTGCAAATGGTCTCCAAGCAGCCGAACATAACCATTTCCGGTCAATGATAGGTTAACTTGGACCAGAGGACCCTGTCCACTCCACGTTAACATAGCCAGCAACACTATGGAGTCACCACCAGCTTGACTGTGCCTTGTTGGCAACTTGGGTTCATGGCTTCGTGTGATCTTCTACACACTCGAACCCTAGTATCAGCTCTTACCAATTGAAACAGGGACTCATCTGACCAGGCAACGGTTTACCAGTCCAACCGGAATGGTCACGAGCCGAGGAGAGGCGCTGCAGGCGATGTCATGCTGTTAAGCGTCGTTCGTCTGCTGCCATACTCCATTAACGCCAAATTTCGTCCTATTGTTCTAATGGGTACGTTCATCATACGTGTCAAATTGATTTTTGCTCTTATTTCACTCAGTGTTGCTTGTCTATTAGCACTGACAGCTCTACGCAAAGGCCATCGCTTTGGGTCATTAATTGAAAACCGTCTGCCACTGCGTTGTCCGTGGTGACAGGTACGGCCTGAAATTCGATATTCTCGTTACATTCTTAACACTGTGGATCTCGGAATACAGAATTCCCAAACTATTTCCGAAATTGAATGTCCCATGCGTCTAGCTCGAACTACCATTCCGCTTTGAGAGTTTATTAATTCCCGTCTGCTGCCATATGCTTGACGGAAACCTTTTCACATGAATCGCCTGCTCCCCCAATGCACTGCCATTTTATACCTTGTGTATGCGACACTACCGCTGTCTGTATAAGTGCATATCGCTTTCCCATAACGTTTGTCACGTCTGGTAATGCTGAATTAACTGAGGCAATCTCGACATGCAAGGATAGTTGAGTGGATACTTCCCACCTATCGTTGACGCTTCTATTCATAACCTGATCACTGAGATGGTTCGTACCACAGCTGATGTCGCGTGCACCTTATTCTTGGACTCGTCGCACCTGGTCATCGCTTTTTACAGCATTCAACCGCTCCTACAACCCTGAATCTAATACACTGTCAACAAACTAGAGCAACAATAACCTTCCTTTTTTTTGCGACCAATTTGTGTATAATAACTCAGTTACTATGTTGCTTAGAGAAACCGTATAACTGATTAATACTCAGTGTGATATCGAAGGACATAAAACATTTGCTGTAAACAAAGCGCCAGAACAAGAAATGAAGCTACTAAAATGTAGTGTTAATTTATATCAATAATTGTAAATCGCATAATACAGCAACTTGACATCCAAATTTTTAGCTTAACAGATTTGTGCTCAGTTAAAATTCCAGATGTTCGTACTAAGCCATGACACTTTGTTTTCTATTAACAATTTTTTTGAGTTATCAGTCTTCTGACTGGTTTGATGCTGCCCGCCACTAATTCCTCTCGTGTGCCAACCTCTACATCTCAGAGTAGCACTTGCAACCTACGCCCTCAAACATTTGGTGTAAGTATTTCAATCTCTGTCTCCCTCTACAGTTTTAGCCCTCCACACCTCTCCCTCTAGTACTATGGAAGTCATTCCCTGATGTTTTAACAGATTCCTATCATCCTGTTCCTTCTCCTTGTCAGTGTTTTCTACATATTCCTTTTCTCTTAAGTTCAGACATCGATGCACGGAGACCATTTTGTGTGCTTGCCATTTGATAACACTTATAGACTTACATAGAGGTCAGGGCTTGTCATCTACGGAATAATCGATATACTGAAGGCTGACCTAAATGTAAACCTTCGTATCTGTATATACTTCAATATTCAGATCTACCCTTAGCAACTAAAGCAAAGTTGCTGTATGTATTACTTTTACTATTTGATATTAGATGTGGAATAAATTGATATCTGAATTTTCTGTCCAGGAACCATTTTAATGTGCTCTGTTATCTCGCACCTGAATCCACCAAATACCCACAATGTCCAAAGGAGGTACAACAATCTCATGGCAAGAGAATAACACCTCCCATATTAACTGTCTGAAACTACATACATAAAAGAGGAACTGTTATGTGCTAACTTCCGAACATTTGTTGTCAAAGTAACTTCGTAATTGATTACGTGTAACTGTGTAGTTACTATTACAATGTAACAACTCTGTAATTAAAGAACTGTCCCGGGTTAATGCCGCTAAATCGCTCTGCCGAGATCTGTAACTGACATTGTCTTAGCCATTAAATGGAGCATAGTAACAAATTAAAACATCTCGCTATGTCAGAGATCAATTTGTTATCTGTATCGTTACAAATGATTATCACGCTTCTGTAATTTCTTGTTTCATATTTGTCAAATTAACTGAAACACAAAAGGTTTCTTCGTATTACCTTTTGTCTTGCGACTGTCCTTAGGTAAGGACGCCTTCCCTTATTCCCTGTAATTTTGGCCTCTAATAACGATGTTACTAAGTTCAGTTATATAGAAGCAATTGGTCCATATTTCCTTACTAATGATGTGTGGAGAGTTAGTTTGGATTTCAGCTATTCAGCTACGTTGGGAAGCGGTTGGTTTGGTGTCATGTTGATTGCGCGCCATCATATACACATTTGTTTTTTATAGGTGGAATCTTGTAACCCAAATCTCTTATTACGAAGTCTGATAACTGTTTGTGCAATGAAAATGATTTGTTGCATTGTCTCTCATATTATCATGATCCACCGTTACCTGCTCCCCAGGGACGATTTTGTACCTGACTAAAAGAAATCAGAAAATAGCAGGTAAAGGAGCCGTTTTCTACTAAGAAGAAGTTTTAATTCCGATTATCCATGATTTTCAATGTGCTCCTGCTGTGGTCACTGTGATGTATCCCACCTCCGAAAACAATTAGCTTTCGGAGCATTAAAGTTCAGTCATTTTATTACACATTCATTCTTTGAGAGATACATTACAGTACGAACATTCGTTTCTGCGTTATTCCATTCTTGCACGTATCTTTTTCTGTTAAACACAATTTCTGATAGAGCTATGGAGTCGTTTCATGTTCCTGTTTGCCTTCGAGATGCATTTTGTTTCAATACAGTAACATGAAACATTGCTGCTTGTGACTTGTGGATCACCCTGCATGGATTTTTTTACTTGTTTTATAACACTTGATAATGGGATAACTTCCGAATGTTAAAAATCACGACTACTTAATGAGGTCACGTGACTCTGATGTTGATTTCTGCATGGCAGATACAGAAGCATGGGCATTCTACATATTTTTATGGTGTAAGAGAACGAGATTACTAACACACTCTAATACGTACAGTCGCTACACTCACTAGTCTGAAAACTGTTGCCGTTTGACAGCTCCAGCGATACTAGCACTCCAAGTGCTGAGAAAGCAGTGACATGCGCCATATGGATAAAGTATGTTTGATTCATTGTCTACTTAATTAACTAAATAATTGATGTATTTTTGCGTTCCCTGCATTAGTGAATCACCAAAGAAAAAGAATGATCATTAAATAAATGTAAAATCAACTGAATTTCACTTATTCAGTGGCATAAGCTACAACTTATTCATAAAGAAATACTTCCGAAAATGTATGTAATTGCAGCCTACTCTGCTGGCAGTAAGAGGACATAAATACGTATTTCATGCATGAGAAGCATATATTTCTCTTGTTGTCTGTTGATATTATGACAGGTACTTTCTTTGCGAGTAAAATTTTTTATGGAATCTTATGATTCGTCCATTCTTACGTATTCACTCGACTTTCTGATACGAGAACATTTTTGTAAATAAAATTAGGTTTCGTTCAAAAGCAAATATTTTGATTCTTGCTGTTTGTGGCTCAGCAGCAACAATTGTCGAAGTGGTTTCGTCTCCGTTAAGGAAACAGCTTTATTGCTTTTTGGAGTTTTATTATGACGTCTCTGCGTTTATTTCTTCAGCTACATGTGTCGTGGATTATTTGGTACGTTAAATAACGCAGGTGTTATATTCCATATAGTTTTCCTAGGCTCCACATTCACTGATTTAGCTGCAAGGAGTTGTTGGGTAGATATATGAATTTTTCCTACAAAAGATAGGGTCTTCTGTGATTTGCTAGGCATTTTCAGTCCTTAAAAGT
This sequence comes from Schistocerca americana, assembly GCF_021461395.2. Taxonomy (NCBI): domain Eukaryota; kingdom Metazoa; phylum Arthropoda; class Insecta; order Orthoptera; family Acrididae; genus Schistocerca; species Schistocerca americana. The sequence goes on from NC_060122.1 coordinate 622,083,758, forward strand.
AAACGATACTCTTCCGTAAGCATCTGTATGTTGCAAGAGAACCGTAAAAAAGCAGTTCTGCGATCTATCGTTTCATACCACCCAGGGACCTCAGGCAGTAAAGAATGACAAATGTGGTGTCATTTTTTAGTTAATGTACGTTTCTATGGCGCTATATACTCTCGCTGTTCTAAAAACTATGTTACAAATCAATATAAACGATTGTATTCGCACACACCCGATATCGTACTCAGAAATGTCAGTTTCTGGCCGCTTGGTGCACTGCTGTCGCAGTGGGTAATAAAACGAGACTGATATGTTAGATTGTGCTGCTGTTATTTTTGTACTAGTGGAATCTTTTGTCTTACATTTCCATCAAACATAAAGGCTTTAAGTACTGCCAGGGCCTCACACCGTAGTTTGTACATTGGCGTGGTTCGCTCGCAAACCACGGGACGCATGTTTCGTGTATAAAGAGATAGGTGGCCGCCACGTGCGACGTAAAATATACGGTCGTTCCTTGTCCCTGCAGCAACCATTAAGTCATTTCGCCCCGGAAAGGAAGCGAAGCGCGGCAGGAGAAAGTTTTATCTCTGCCGGAAACAGTTGCGCGTCGCACGTGCGAAGATTAGTGTATGCGCCATTTGTATGCAGGAAACAGCGGAATCTCAAAGTTCAATCTCCTTAAGCGTTTTCCCATAACAATAAATTACTATGCGGAAAGCTACTGAATAAAATAAAACGCGACGGCAGGCAGCGTTCTGAATCCAGGCGCGCTATCTGGCTCGCCATTAGGCTGCGCGCAACTTTTACCGACTCCTTCAGTCGCTACGTTCCAGCCAGCTCTCCGAAAACTGTTTACAAATCACGAACAACTGATAACTGCAGTAAAGGTTTTGTTACTCCAAGAATGTTATGCAGAATATGTTTATGTTTTGGATGCAAAAGCTAGCGCCTTTTGCCTCGATTTCGTGAGTTCAGGTTGTTCTCGAAAGTGATATGTTTCCATAGGTGAGAAGCTTCAGCGTATTGGAAATACCGGCTTTGTTATCTATGAAACCACACGGCGATTGCAGTAAGATAAAAGCACAAGTTAAGTAAAAAAAGAAAGAAACCATCACTAATGTAAAGAAATCAAACGGTATATTTCAGGAACTATGTCAGTCTCTCCATACAGCTCTATGAAATAATTTATTTTTATAACCAATTTGATTTCAACCCTGTATAGTCTGTTATCAGGCTCTAAGTTGCCTCAACAATCTTGAAACCTGTTACATGTGAACTGGACATCGAAGTAAATAGTGTTATAAAACTGTATGGGGAAGGAGACATTTTTCCTGGAATAAATTAAACAGTAGTTTAAAAAAGGGCATAGGAATCTCCCATTCACAATGGACTCCGCGAAAAAGAAAAAAAAACTGGCATGTTCACTATCCAAGCTTGTCATACAAATCAACAGAAAGTTGTTTTTCTAGTGCTTTCAGCTTAGGATCTGACTTACCACTGCAGCCTCATTTCGTTTCTCTTTAAATTGATGCATACTTTGCGAAACCAATTCTAAATTTAAGCGTTTGGAGCCGTGTCGTATGCGATTTGTACATTTCTTATGTTTGATAATTTGGTTCACAATTTTTTCTTTTGTGTCATTAGTCTTCTGACTGATTTGCTGCGGACCGCCACGACTTCTCCTCAGCCAAACTCTCCATCTCAGAGCAGCACTTGCAACCAACGTCCTCAATAATTTGTCGGATGTTTTCCTATCTCTCTCGTTCCTTACAGTTTGCACTCTCTGCACCATCCTGAAGTACGCGGGAAGTTATTCCTTGATGTCGTAACACGTGTCCTGTCATCCTGTTACTTCTTGTCAATTTTTCCCGTATTTTCCTTTTTTCACCGATCTGAGGAAACACTCCTCATTTCGTATCTTATCAGCATACCTAATCTGTGACAGCATTCGACAGAAACACATCTCAAACGTTTCGATTCACTTATTTTCCAGTTTTCCCAGTCTATGATTCACTTCCAAACAATGCTGTGCTCCAAACATATATTCTCAGAAATTTCTTCCTCACATTAAGGCCTTTGTTTGATTTCTTTTGGCCAGGAAATCCCTCTTGCCCTATGCTAGTCTGCTTTTCATATCCTCCTTGTTTCGTCCGTCACGTTATTTCCTTAACTTCGTCTACTTTGTGGTCGCTAATTATGATAAATTTATTGGTAATACTTTCTCTAAATTCCTTATTACTTCCTTCTTTCTTCGGTTTACTCTTAATACATATGCTGCACTCATTAGACTATTCATTCCATTCAACACGTCCTGTATTTATTCTCCACCTTCATTAAGGGTTGCAGTGTCACCATCTGATCTCATCATTGATACACAGGTTGTACATGAAGTCCGGGAACACTTCCAGTTATTTATTGCACGTGAACTAAACATTGTACAGATGTCATACACAGTGCATTTTGAAGAGAAACTCTGAAAGTTTATTTACAAACATCCGATATGCGAACCATGAGTGACCCGGTAATCGAATTCTTACCATACCCGTCCCAGGATGGCATCGTCGACTGTGGCAGTCGCTTCCGATATTCTCTCCTGAAGCTCTGCTACATTACGTGGTAAAGGGGGTACGTACACCAGATCTTTAATGTGTCTCCACAGAAAAAAGTCACACGGAGTGAGATCTGGTGATCGGGGAGGCCATTTCATGAAACAGCTGCCCCCTTCTGTAGCACGGCCGATCCATCGATGCCGTAGCTCCGTGTACAGGTACCCACGAACTTCACGATGAAAATGGGGTGGAGCCCCATCCTGCTGAAAGATGAATAGAGAATACGATTGCATTTGAGGCATCAGCCATTGCTGCAACATGTCCAAGTAGGAATACCCTGTGTCAGTCTCGGCGATGAAGAATGGCCTGTACAGTTTTCGAAGTGACAAGGCACAAAAAACCTTTACCTTTGGGTTATCACGCTCAAATACAATGCATTCGTGTGGTTGCTTTGTACCCCAGATTTGACAATTAAGCCTGTTCACTTTCAAATTAGTGTGAAAAATGGCTTCGTCGCTAAATATTAGGCGATCAACAATGTCATCCCCATCCTCATTCAATTGTTGCAACTTGCGAACAAAACTCAAAACACTTGTCTTTGTCGTTGTCATTGAATTTGTGCACTATCTCGAATCTGAATGGTTTCTTAGGCAGCTTCTGTTGCAGGACTTCCCATGCTGTCATTGGAGCCATTTCGAGTTCACAGGATGCACGACGCACCGATTTCTTTGGACTCCTTATGAATGTCTCGTACGCGTTCCAGATTCACTTCACTCACATTGGGACGTCCGCTTCTCTTTGCCGTGCACGAGCAACCCGTCGTAACAAATTTGTTGTGTCATTGGTAAATGGCCTTCCTTGTTGGTGGCTTCTTACCGTACTTGGTTCTAAACACCCGTTGAGCAGCTGTAGCACACTCGTTTTTGTCGAACTCCAACACACAGAAATATCGCTCCACACTTGAACTCGCCATGTTTGCGACTAGCGCTGACTATCGGCAAATTATCAAACTAACCTGTGTCGATATACACTAAAAAAAACTTTCAGGGTTTCTCTTCAAAATGACATATGTATAATGTCTGTAAAATGTTTGGTTGTTGTGCAGTAAATAATTGAATGTGTTCCCGGACTTTATGTACACCCTTTACTTTTATTTCTGTCATCGCTTCTTGATCAATAGATTCAACAGTACGAGCGAAAAACTGAAGTTTTGTCTTACAACTTTTCTATTCCGAGAACGTAATTTTTGGTCTACCATTCTTGTACATACTGTGTATCATCCAGCATTCCTTACAATTTACTCCTTCTCCCCCTAGAATTTCGAACAATATGCATCATTTTACATCGTCGATCACATTTTCTAGACCTACAAATCGCATGAACGTGTCTTGATTTTTCGTAAAACAGAGCATCCACTATAAAGTAAAACTAGCCTTTTTCTGACAGATCCTCAAATTTATTCTCAATTTTTCTGTGTACTGCTCTGTTCTGCAACTCGGATACATGAGCTGTTAAGATGAATGTTCGACAGTTTTCGGTCTTATCTGTCCTTAGTGTGACATTTTTCCAAATGTCTGATGATATGTCTACAGACTCATAGAATCTACAAACTAACTTGAAGAGTAATTTGATTGCCACTTCCAGCAGTGATTTTAGAAATTCACAAGGTATGTTGTCTGTCTCCTCGGTCTTATTTCATCTCAAGCTTTCGAAAGGTCTGTTAAACTCTAATACTAGAAACACTGTGTTTTCCCCATCGTTCTTTTTCTATCGTGACATCAGACAAGTTCTGCCCCTCTATTCCTTCTCTTCCTACCGCGTACCGATTCCCTATGATTACTAGATTATAATACCCGTTTACATACTCAGTTACTCTCTCAATGTCCTCATATAATTTGTCCGTCTCTGTACTTCCTCCAAAAAGACGTTTAACCTTAACTACGAGTAAGAGTTTTATATTGCTCCTCAACAGATGCCTCCGCATTTTTCGTGCTTTGTCAGAAAACATGAAAGTGCTCTTCGCTGGTTGTGTTAAACGCAAGTGATGTAATCAGAAGCTCAAGGGTAGTCGCCAATTGTAATTAGAGCCACAGCGAAACTGCTAAATACTGAAGCCATTGATTTGTGTGGAGTAATTTTCTCCATATGCTTCACAACCGTGAGATAACAGAGATTGTCTACACGAGGACCATCAAATGATTTAATTATGCGATCTTATGATGCATATGGCTACCAATAACAGCCCGATTCCGGTTACAGGCATTCGCTCCTGCTTTGGGTGTAATCATAGCTCAGCTGAATTGCGGCACAGTGGTGTAACAACTGGCGCTCGTCATATTTTTTGCGATTCTCGTGGTTATAACTGGCGTCAGCAAGAGACAAAACTCTGGAGGTTAGATTACATTTACTGTTCGTTCCGTACACCACAGTGAGAGGATCGTTGAGGATGTATGACATGTCATAAAAACAGAAGTACATGATACATATTGATGAAAGAACAGTTATGCTAAGGTCCCTTAAATGAGGTAGTCCTCATTCAAATCGAAAAAGAGGATAAGTAAGTAATACAACTTTTCATAACCATTTTAATGGAAAAGTTTACTACAAAAATTTATGTCTTTAAATACTGAATTGCGTAGCATAAGCAGTATGCTGCTGTTGCTAAGCATCCCCAAAATAAAAAATAGTTTACTAGACTTGCTTAAACAAATATCACTGTTGCGCTTTAGCCTTATGATGCGGCATTTGCTTCATGAAATGTACTTAACTAGTTGACCCGTACGAGTAATTCACGCTCTGTCTTGGTAAGTCATCGAAAGGTCATAAAGTAAAGGAACAGTAGGTAAATGCAAATACTTATTAATGAAAGGTATTGGTAGATAAATGCAAGTATTTTTTAATAAAAGGTATGTTTTGAACAGCAGGAACAAATATTAGTCTCACTGTAAAAAAACGATATCATTATATCCAATATAATTAATTGTAAAACACACAAAAAACATACTTTGTCTTTGTCAGATTAATTTTATTTTTTTAACCTTCTTTATTTTACAAAACTTTTTTGAAAAAAATGTTAACTGTTAGAATGTGACGATCGATTGGTTTCTGGCTGTTCGTGTCTTTAGCACAAACATAAATATCACTGAATGTCCGAACTCGTGAAAAAGCTACGCATAACTGTCCATGCGAAAAGACAGGTTCTGGTAAATATAATCCTGACTTAGCGCTTTATTAATTGTCATAGCGAAGGCTACTTCTTTTGGGAATGTAGAGAGGCGTGGTTGGATCAGAAGGTTTGTGAGGGATATTTGCACAGTATTATCGGAAGGAATGAATTTAGCGATGAGAATGTGTTCGCCTGCGGAGGTACCACTAATCTTGCACCGTTAATTAATCTCTGATTAACATTAAGATGTCTAATTAACAAAACAATAGCATTTTAAATGCAACTGATGAGGTGGTGAAAAGGATGGAATTAAAGATTTCATGAAGTCTGGGGGGTACAATTGAACATTGTTTATTTCTTTAAGGTGGGCAGAAGCGGAAGTGGGGTAACCTTTATCTCTTCCGATAACAAATTGGAAATCACATTTTGATTCATTACTGTACAATAATCATTTTCTGAACATAGAATCGCCGCTGAATAGAACTGCAAAACATCGTGCTCATTGATTTCTGTGGCACTGAATATGGTCTGCACGTTGTGCCCTGTGGCATCATAGAAACATGAAATGTAAAAGAAAAAAATTAGCAGATTTTCTTTACAGTTTTTGTTTTTTTGTAATCTACATCTACGTGATTACTCTGCTATTCACAATAAAGTGCCTCGCAGAGGTTCAATGACCCACCTTGAAGCTGTCTCTCGACCGTTCCAGTCTCGAACGCCGTGCGGGAAAAACGAGAGCTTAATTTTTTCTGCGCGAACCCTGATTTTACTTATTTTACCGTGACTTTCATTTCTCCCTATGTAGATGGATGGCAACAGAATGTTTTCACTATCAGAGGAGAAAACTGGTGATTGAAATTTCATGAGAAGATCCCGTCACAACGAGAAACGCCTTTGTTTTAATGATGGCCACTTCAATTCACGTATCATTCCTGTGGCACTATCTAACCTATTTCGCGATAGTACAAAACGAACCGCCCTTCTTTGAACTTTTTCGATGTCATCCGTCAGTCCCACCTGATGCGGTTCCCACACCACACAGCAATACTCCAGAATAGGGCGGACAAGCGTGGTGTAAGCAGTCTCTTTAGTAGACCTGTTGCACCTTGCAGTGTTTTGCCAATGAATCTCAGTCTTTGGTTTGCTCGACCCACAACATTATCTCTGTGAACGTTCCAATTAGGTTATTTGTAATTGTAATCTCTAAGCATTTAGTTGAATTTACAGCCTTAATATTGATGTTACTTATCGCGTAATCGAAATCTAGCGGATTTCTTTTCGTACTCATGTGAATATCTTCACACTTTTCTTTATTCAGGGTCAATTGCCACTTTTCGCATCATACAGATACCTTATTTAAATCATTTTGCAATTCGTTTCGGTCATCTGATGACTTTACATGACGGTAAACAACAACATAATCTACAATCAATCTAATATAGATGAAAAACAATATAGGGCCTATAACACCTCCGTAGACAAAGCCGGATATTACTTCTGTTTTACTCGATGACTTTCCGTCTATTACTACGAACTGTGACCTTTCCGACACGAAATCACGAATCCAGTCGCACAACTGAGGCGATATTGCATAGGCACGCAGTTTGGTTAGAAGACGCTTGTGAACGATGTCGAAAGCCTTCTGGGAATCAAAAAATCGGGAATCAATTTGACATCCCCTGTCGATAGCATTCGTTACTTCATGAGGATAAAGAGCTTGTTGCGTTTCACAAGAACGATGTTTTCCGAATTCGTGCTGACTATATGTCAATAATTCGTTTTCTTCGAAGTAATTCATAATGTTCGAACACAGTGTATGTTCCAAACCCCACCGCATATCGACATTAGTGATAGGGGCCTGCAATTCAGCGGATTACTTCTATTTCCCTGCAATCGTTCGCTTGTAAAGAAAAATTAGTTACAAATAATTATTCCCGGCAGGAAATGTTTGTTTTTACGTTTTCTGGTGATGCAGATTAATGGCATTGAGGTTAGGAGAAGTCTAACATAATGCTGCGAAGTTATGATGAATTAAAAGTTAAATAAATCTAGTTAAAAAAGTTAAGCAGTACGCACATGCGATGATGAACGTTGATTTAATTCTGTTTATTAGCTTAGTACACATCGCTTGCTTAAAAAAGTAAACAACTCGGACTGCTATTTTGCACAACAGTAAAATTAGGTTGTCAATAGATGGCGACTTCTGAATTCTTTACATTGACTTGTATGACCAAAATCGCGTGGCAGACTGCGCTCGCGTAAGGTATCTAAATAACTGCAACTGCTGTAGTGCATGTTAGTTAAACAGATTGTCAATAGATAGCACCTCCTACAATGTTCTTAAAAATGTTCTCAATTTTAAGTTCTTTAACGAAAATAATAACTGTAAAACTATTTGTCTATTTTTTGTCTTTAGCGGTAAACGAAATCTTGAAAACGATATTTCAATCATTAATTTTGATTAAGTAATATGGGAGAAACGGCGCACCAAAAGAAAAAAGGAAAAGCTGAGAAATTATAAGAATGATAATAAGCATGTCATTTAGTCTTGCTGAGGAATTCATAGTGGAGAGGGAGGAGTTAGCCATAAACTATTCATTACTAATCATTTAGACTCCGCTTGAACTGATCTTTATTTCTGAATAATGCTCTCATGGTTGGTGGCAAGATAATGAATTTCTGTGCTAGTAAAAGTTAGAACCCTAAAGACTTACTCCTACGTCTTTACTACACATCCTGGTAGGAAAAACTAACTGAAAATAAGCCAGTCTGTTATGTAATATGGTTAAAATAGGTGTTAGTGAGGCAGTATAAATGAAATGTTACTACTTGGTCAAAAAGACATCAAAATTAAACTGAGAATCTGCTCATCGCCTCGGCATTCCCCACCAAGTCAACCTCCTGGTTTGCGGACACATATTAAGAATCCAACATCGCACAATGGAAATGTCTTCTACGGAGTAGGTGGTGGAAGGCCACCTGGGGGGAGGGGTGAGTAATGGTTTACTTTTGCATCAGTGATGGGAGATTTGAATCAATCTCAGATCATGTTTAATTCTTAAATCAGGCTTAATTAGCTGAAAAAGCATCTGGTGTTAACACACGTTCACAAACAATGAATGACTGTCAAAGCATTACACAGCATGGAAGAGTTTGAAAGGGGAGTCCCATGACGATTTTCAGGAAGTTTTCACCATAAATGTGAATGGAGTTGCGAACTTGATTAATGCAGTCAACCTCTGTAATATTATATTCTTTGTAAGATACCAGATATGTTGCTCAGAGAGGTTACTTCATCTGAATAGAATAGCGGAGTCAGTGTATGTTGGACAGTCTGTCTTTGCGCTTGGTTGGCAAAGATGGAAGTTGGAGGGAGAATTATTTAAAAATGATTTTGTAATAATATGTTTTGAGGAAAATATTGGGGTAATGAGGTGATATGAATGGAAGAATAACAAAAGCCAATTTTTAAGTTAAGCCAGTCTTTTTATATTTGTAACTGTGTAGTTCCTTATCGTTAGAACATTGCGTATGGCTGAAGTTCGCAGTAGAAACTTTATAATGCAACTTATGGTTTTGTCGTATAGTTGAAACAAGTGTCAAGGTAAGCAATTGTACACAAGGGAGCTATTAAGAAAATTTTTATTAATTTGTCTAGGTGTAAGAACTTTATGAGAGAGGTGTATTGATGGCATAGCTTAATGAAGTATAGTTAGACTTACTGTCGTTCTCTTTTATCCAGCCCCGGATCTACATATTTCCGAACTGGGGCAAAAATTTGATAGTGACGCCCCACTCCCGCTCTTCAAGCTTTTGAGAGAGGAAGTCAAAAATTTAAAAAACGGGTGTTTAAAAATATGTTCATTTTGTAGTGCACATCTTTCTGAAGAGCTTGATATATAAAACATATGTTCGAAGAAAGGTAAGAGATATTATTTGGTTCTAAGGGTGCCAAAGTGCAGTGCCACACCTCTTCACTCAGAATTCTTCTATCGCACGTCACTGTATTTCGCTCTGTGGAATTCAAACGTCAATATTTTGAAATGGAAGCCATCAGACCTATATTCACGACAATCGAAATTAAAATGTTCTGTGGTGCCTCTCATGCTTCCAGTCGGCCGGTTTGACATCCTACCCACCTGAAAAAAGCTCACGATTAATAGTGGGTGGGATTATTTGTAACCGGCAGGGTAAGAATTCTTCAGAGAATTCGCACTGTTTATTGCCTGTTAGCTAATAATTTCCTATTTTGTGTGACATAAAATTAAATATAGGAAACATAAAACCAGTACAGACAAAAAGCTCATATAGCTCCGTCCTCTTTTGTCTGTGGGAAAGTTTTTTGTTTTTACATGCGACGAGGAGTCCCCTGGCGCAGAGAAATGACGTACACTATGCAAGCATTCAAAAATCAACTTATAATTCGTTCAGAAATCAACTTAGAATGTGTTCAAAAATGTTCAAAAATCAACCGAGATGCATTTCAAAATCATATGAACAATCGGCAGACTAACGTGCGCTGTATTTTAGGCGCTTTTCTTTTTTTCTCTCCAAGAATATGAATTTGGCATCCCCTGAAATTGGCGCCCGGGTCAAATACAGCGGTTTGCCCCCTCCCCCTAGACTCGGGCCTGCTTTTATCTGTCGTTAACATCAGATCCGTATTTTACTTTTTACGTCCATGACTCTGTACACTCGCACCGCACATAGTGAGTTGCGTATTGAGAAGCATTTTGTGAAAATGGGTAAGGTACCGTCTCGCATTGCACATTACATGTATGGAAAATGAAATTTAGCTTAGGAAAGTCAGATCAATATTCCTAATAGCAACAGGTTGGAGAGCAGGAGAACGATCAGTGAGCAGCGGTATGCCAATAGATTTAATTACTATCCGATTCCGTGTACACTGTAAGGCACAATTGTCATCAGAGTGTTTTCTTGAAAATATCAGTATCAGTTCTGAGGCTGAATACCAGTAACAGGTTTCAGTAAACTGCTATCTTGTAAATTTTCAAGCAGTTTCATTCGATAGTCAGATGCGTTTTTTTTTTCCATTCAGTTGACATACGTAAATTTCATTGTAAACGGATTGCTTTCTCGCAGACGAATTATTTGATGTACTGGCTGGTCTGGATTTCGCATCGTGTAACGTGATCTCTACTCATTTCCGTCCAAAAATTAAAATTTTACACAGTTCTGTTGTCCTGTACCGAAGTTTATGCATTTAGATATCAAAATAAGTTTTACACGTTTCTTAGATACCAACTTGACACGAACACGGGTTTATATACAAGGAACTTTCACCTGTGGATCTTTTCTTCCAGGATTTATGTGGCAGTTCGCTGATTTTTGCAGTCAAATAAAGATTTTTTCTGCAACCACAAATTAAAATTTCAATTTTAGGATTTGACTTAGCAATTACTTTCAGGGTTTGTGACACAACAGTTGATGTCACTATACACTGTTTTGCACATTTATTACCAGTGAACAATATAGACAAATTTTATGGGGAACTGTCGAAGTTTGCTTGTAAGGAATCGGACTTTTGTATATTTTCTGCAAATCTGAGCACTGCTTTGTCACAAGTATTTTACAGACCGTAGTGCATGTGAGATTCTTTCATTGTATGCATTTTTAGCGTTATGTTTTGCCGAAAAGAAGTGATTCTTGCAATTGATCTTTGCTATTGCTAATAATATACTGTCCATTGAAAGTATTCTTGTATATTGAATTTTGAAGTGTTATATGGTTAGAAAGACAGTGATTTTTTATGCTAGGTACTACTTTGTCTCCTTTACTGAAGTGTAGATATTTCATTGCACACTGATATTATGAGAAGCTTGGATTTACATTTAATCAATGAATTCTGTAAGCGATAATTGAAATATTTTTCTATTTTCATTAACATTTATAGGAAGTGATTGTAGTTGTTATCTGTGTAGTTTTGATCTTCCGTGTACAAGAGATTTCCTTTTGTTTGCTGTGTTACTGTAATTGCACTGTAATTGCACTAAAATCCTCTCATGATATTGACTTAATTAAGACAGGTAGGAGAATGTCTGACAGGACTGATCAAGGTAATTTTTTGGTATCAATCATGTAACAAGAAAGTTGAGTTGGGGACTCTGCATTGGGCAATGATTCTATAGGATTTAATTAGTTACAACAGTAAGCTCGAGTGGTCCAATATTTAGGTTTTGCACCCACAACTTTTAATCAAAATAAGCCAATTTCTTCCCCTCCCTGTAGTAATACCAAGGAAGGGAACAATATTATCTTTTGCAGTTCTGAAGGTATTATCAGAGCACATTAGAACAAAAGAGAAAATTTTTGAAGTTATTATCAGAGCATAATAAAAAACAGGATAGGAAATTTAAAGTACATAACAGAAGACTGGACTAAAAGTTTGGAAATTTTGCCAGCAATGTAGCACAGAATAACAAAAACATAGAGATTCGGCCGATTTAAATTTGAAAAGTAAATAGGTTAAGCAACCATGAAGAGTTCAAACCTCTAATAAATAATCTAAAGTCAAAAGTTGAACGCATTCAATGTGCCTCAATTAAGGTTCAAGAAACAGGTAAGCAAGAACAGTTAAATACAGATACTAAACAGGTAAACGAACTTTATGTAACCGTGGCCCAACTGTCTACCAACACGGACAAAAATTCTGATGTTATACAGCTTGTTTCGTTTGCCGATTCGAAAGAATATCTTGCTGCTCAATGTTTTAAACATCGACAGGTGACCATTAATCGACAGTAAAAGGCTCAAGTAAGGAAACTGGATGCCTAATTATCGCGCATTGAACAGAAAATCAGTCACGCGCATGATGGTACTAATGTTCACACTACGAGTTTTATTAATACTTCTGGCGTAGTTCCTGATTTGTGCCACTTATGTGAACTGATACGCGAACGCAATACCTCACTCAGACAATATAGCGCGGATGCCTCACACATAAATATAATTTGCTCTCTCACCAGAACTATTCATTTGATTACAAACGTTTCCTCACATTTGGAAAGTTTAACGTTTTTCGTCGTTCTGAGTGACATGCACCTCAGAGACAGGCTATAACAAATCGAATTCTGTTTCCTACCTTCATGTCAAATTGGTCACAAACTTGAATATATGTGTGGCTCTTTAGAATCTAAACCAGTCGCTAGAATGAGAGCAATCGTACAAGAATGCCAAACAGGAGGTAAATTTTATTGCACATTTTTGTATGCATACTGCCCTGAAGCAACACAAGGTAGAATGAAAAACGCTATCATTATGCTAAAGAATTCTGAACGATTACACTTTTCCAGCCCTGCAGAAATGACTCTGCAAAATTCTTGTTTAATAGGTAAGGGGTGATGAAAGGGGACTGTCCTATCTGCCTTGACGATTTTCAGGAAATTCTGACCAAAAATCTGATTGAAGTTGCGAACTTCTGTAATATTGTGTTCTTTGTAAGAGACCAGAGATGTTGGTCAGAGAGGTTACTTTGTTTGAATAGAGTAGCACAGTGTATGTTGGACGGTCTGGCTATGTACTTCGTTTGAAAAGGATGGAAACAGTAGTGGAGGGAGCATTATTTAAAAATGATTTTGTTATTATATGTTTTGAATAAAAACATTGAGGAAATGAGATAATATGAATGGAAGAATAGAAAAAACCAATTTTACGACGTGCATTCAAGTTCTAAGGCCTCCGATTTTTTTTCTAATTAACTACTCACCCGAAATCGATGAAACTGGCGTTACTTCTCGACGTAATCGCCCTGCAGACGTACACATTTTTCACAACGCTGACGCCATGATTCCATGGCAGCGGCGAAGGCTTCTTTAGGAGTCTCTTTTGACCACTGGAAAATCGCTGAGCCAATAGCAGCACGGCTGGTGAATGTGCGGCCACGGAGAGTGTCTTTCATTGTTGGAAAAAGCCAAAAGTCACTAGGAGCCAGGTCAGGTGAGTAGGGAGCATGAGGAATCACTTAAAAGTTGTTATCACGAAGAAACTGTTGCGTAGCGTTAGCTCGATGTGCGGGTGCGTTGTCTTGGTGAAACAGCACATGCACAGCCCTTCCCGGACGTTTTTGTTGCAATGCAGGAAGGAATTTGTTCTTCAAAACATTTTCGTAGGATGCACCTGTTACCGTAGTGCCCTTTGGAACGCAATGGGTAAGGATTACGCCCTCGCTGTCCCAGAACATGGACACCATCATTTTTTCAGCACTGGCGGTTACCCGAAATTTTTTTGGTAGCGGTGAATCTGTGTGCTTCCATTGAGCTGACTGGCGCTTTGTTTCTGGATTGAAAAATGGCATCCACGTCTCATCCATTGTCACAACCGACGAAAAGAAAGTCCCATTAACGCTGTCGTTGCGCGTCAACATTGCTTGGCAACATGCCACAAGGGCAGCCATGTGGTCATCCGTCAGCATTCGTCGCACGCACCTGGATGACACTTTTCGCATTTTCAGGTCGTCATGCAGGATTGTGTGCGCAGAACCCATAGAAATGCCAACTCTGGAGGCGATCTGTTCAACAGTCAATCGGTGATCCCCCAAAACAATTCTCTCCACTTTCTCGATCATGTCGTCAGACCGGCTTGTGTGAGCCCGAGGTTGTTTCGGTTTGTTGTAACACAATGTTCTGCCTTCATTAAACTATCGCACCCATGAACGCACTTTCGACACATCCATAACTCCATCACCACATGTCTCCTTCAGCTGTCGATGAATTTCAATTGGCTTCACACCACGCAAATTCAGAAAACGAATGACTGCGCGCTGTTCAAGTAAGGAAAACGTCGCCATTTTAAGTATGTAAAACAGTTCTCATTCTCGCCGCTGGCGGTAAAATTCCATCTGCCGTACGGTGCTGCCATCTCTGGGACATATTGACAATGAACGCGGCCTCATTTTAAAACAATGTGCATGTTTCTATCTCTTTCCAGTCCCGAGAAAAAAAAATCGGAGGCCTTAGAATTTGAATGCACCTCATAAGTGGTGCGGCATTTTTCGCTCTGTGCTCATTTTAACATTTTACGTTTTAAAACAAATGCGCTTACAAACGACAAAATTTTTTAATATTTTTAAACTACTTGCTAGTTTAAATAAGCCTTAAGAACGAAATTCGACAACAGAAGCTTGGAAATATACATAGTTTACTTGGTGACTGAATGGAAATTTGACATTGGGTTTCTGTCTGGTATCATCTTCATGATTGCTCAAAATATTTTGAAGTAAGCTGTCTGGACGGCAATCTACAGTACGTTTGAAATGTTACTATTCTGAGAATGTTGTCGGCTTCTACTTAACCCTACCATATTTTCCCTGTGAAAATACCAGAACCCCTGAAGAGCTTTGATAAACTAATCAGCAGTTTCTTAAATTCAGTGACAAGGGTGGGTCTCAATATGTAAAACCTGACTCTATTTAAATTTCTTGTACAAATTATGGGGAGGTATAAAGTCAGCCCTCCATTACTGTAATTAATGTGAAAGTTTTGTGGTCTTCAATAACTGAGCTTTGATTTAATGACACCCATTTAACAAAACATGTTGATTCTGGGAATGTTTTACATTTTTATACACATGTTTATACGAAAAGAATATAAGCAGAATATCTAGTAATGTGTGAAATACACTTCACAACAGTTTAAAAATTTTACTTACTTCTTTACTTAGTTACCTTTTTGGTGACAAAAGAAGAAGAAACCGACTACCGTTTGTCTCATTTATTGTGCTGCAGCCTGCACGATATCCAAGTTCCGACTCTGTGCAATCGAATAGTATGTGGCATTGCAGATTTTATATTGAGCTTCTTAAGTAAGCTTTTTTTCTTTGAGGAAAGGTCATTTTTATTTTATGTTGGAACAATAGGTACATTTGCGCGTAGACATAACAGCGGTGTTCACACAAATGACAACACACCACATCAACTGCCAACAAGACTATTTAAACTTTGTACTCTGTCTTCTCTGCCCGCAGAAACCGCTAAAATGTTATAAGAATAAGTCGGATACGAATCGATTCAGCATACCTCACTGCTAGAAATTGCAAAAATTATTTGCTTTTTAAATTAGAAAGACAGTGTCATGAATGTTCAGAACACATTTGCATCCTAGCTAAAATTCCAGCGACGCGGAAACAGAAGCCAAAAATGGGACTGTCCTGTTTTCTTTACGAGACGAATGAAAGCCGGCAAGTGTACTTCTACTGTTCACTGACAACAGAGAAACAGGCGACAATGAAATTAAATTAATCTGCATTGTTGTTCTTTCGTAGCGAAGTTACGTCGAGTAATCTGAGTTGGTCAGTTCATCGCTCCACGTTTAAAGGAAAAATCTTTGTGCTCGTGTGACGTCTTTAAAGTAAAAAACTTTGTGCTCATGTGCGATGTAGTAGGATTGGATTGGGATACAGTTTTTCTGTCTTTCATTTTACAATTTTTTTCTTTTGTTTTGGCTATTGGTTGACAATTTTCTAAGTGCCTTAACACAAATAACAGTGAAGAAAGCAAACGTGCAAAATTAAGTGGGGCGGCATTTCGGAAATTATCGAAGGTAAGGCGAGAACTAGTAGCCAATGTTCAAAACGCTTAGCAGAGTAGATACATTTTTCACAAAAAAAAAAAAAATATTACTTGTTCGACTTCCGAGTTCAAGAAGTACGAATGATATTTCTGGTACTGCAGCTCTTGTAAAAGAAGTAAATACAGACGAAACAAAAGTTAAAAATGAAGAAAAGCACATTGTTCCTGATTTCGAGTTTCACGAAGAACTAAGTGTCGAGTCAGACATTACAAAATGAAGTAACCTCGTTAGTGATGATCCTGCAGAATTGTGTGTCAATGAATTAACAATCGACATACTCTCACAACGTGGCATTAATCAGAATTGTAACGGTTATTTTTCAGAATCAAGAAAATCAGTAGGCGATAAAACCAGATATCTGAAGAGAAATGTATTTTACTGTCTATTTTTAATGGTGAATCAACTTTGCGTGATTTTCTAGTGTACGTCTGTAGCACCAGTGCTGTTTTTTGTGCACCGTGTAAATTGTTCGGAAGTAAGGCCGCGATTGCTACTAATGATACTGCAGATTGGAAAAATATTTCTCATATTTTATCTCATCATGTCTGTTCCCGGTAGCTAAGTAGTTAGCGCGACAGACTGTCAATCCTAAGGGCCCGGGTTCGATTCCTGGGTGAGTTGGAGATTTTCTCCGCTCATGGACTGGGTGTTGTATTGTCCTAATCATCTTCGTTTCATCCCCATCGACGCGCAAGTCGCAAAAGTGGCGTCAAATTGGAAGACTTGCACCCGGCGAACGGTGTACCCGACGGGGGGCCATAGTCACATGACATTTTGTTTATCTCATCATGAGAATTCACTTGAACACAAAAATTCTGAGTTATCACTCTTAACAAGAAAAAAGTCACTTGAAACAATAGATAACAGTTTCGAGTCATATGTTGTGACAGAAAAAATGTACTGGCGCAGTGTGTTGAAAAGGGTGTTTGTAGTTGTAAAGAAGCTAACAAGTCATGGACTTCCCCTACGTTGACATGTTGAAAGATTCCATTCACTACATAATGGTCAGTTTATGATGTCTCTTGAACTTATACTGAGTTTGGTCCATTTATCGCAGAGCACATTGAGCGATACGGAAATCAAGGGCAGGGACATACAAGTTATCTTCCTTCAACAATCTGTGATGAAATAATAGAGCTTCTTTCTGAACGAATAAAAAGAATTATCATAAGCGAAATAAAACAAGCCAAATATTTCTCTATAATAATAGATTCCACTGCAAACATTTCGCATATTGATCAACTATCTTTCATATTAAGATATGTGAACGAGAATGGTGAACCTGTTGAACGTTTCCTTCTGTTTTTACCAAACCCGGGACACAAGTCCGAAAACTTAACTGAGGCCGTACTAAAAGACCCGTCTACAAATTCCATTGTATTACTGAAAGCAGAGGCCAGTCATATGACAACACAAGCAATATGTCAGGAACCTGGTCAGGTTTTCAAGCACACATTAAAGAACGAAATCCAAAAGCGCATTATGAGCCTTGTGCAGCACATTCTTTGAATTTAGTCGGCACTAGAGCTGCAAGCTGTTGTCGGGAAGCTGGTTCATTTTTCAATGTAGTGCAAAATCTTTACAATTTTTTTCTTTGCTTCTACACAGCGCTGGGGTAAACTTCTTTCTTTCATGAAACCACGAAGCAAAACGTAAAACGTTTAACAAAAGCATGTTGGTCAGCAAGAGAGGAAGCCTGTGTAAGTCTATATGAAAACTGGGAGGGCGTTATCAATGCCCTCAGAGATATTGCCAATAATACGTTTGAAAAATCACTTGTGCGAAATGAGGCTTCAGCTTTATTGAATCAACTCAGCAGACTAGACATTTTGGAAGGACCTACTCCAGAGATTTAATAGGGTAAATTTGAAATTACAAAGTGTAATTATTGATACTAAAATAGTGCATGAATTATATGAATCACTTATAGGATTTATTGCATCTACTCGTGGCATATTCGACTATTATGGAAATAAATCCATGGAGATTGTGACTGATATAGACTATGAATGCACCTATAAAAGATCACGAAAAGGCAAACTTCATGATGACGAAGAAACAGACACTGAATAAATATTTCTGACTGGAAGGGAAAAATTTAGAGTGGAAACATTTCTCCCAGTGCTCGACAACTTTTACGCCGAATTAGCGAGGAGGAAGGAAAGCTATAGAACACTGTTGTACTCCTTCCCAGTTTTCAGTAACCTTAAGAACAGTTTACCTGACGATATTGCTGCACGTGCAACTAAACTCTAAGCATCATATGGCACAGGTGTAGAGCCTTCCTTCCCAAGTGAATGTATACATTTCACGGAACTTTTGAAATTTTCTGAGATTAGTTATATACCAGTCGAAATGAGTAAATTTTTATGAAAAGAGAGGTTGTTACAGTCCGTGTTTCTGAATGTTGACATTACTCTTAGAATATTTCTATGTATGGCACTTACAAATGGTTGAGCGGAACGCTCGTTTCCGGCTCTTTGAACGGCTGAAGTGGTACCTACGTTCTACGTTGTCTGAGGTCAGATAGAACGCCTCGTCCATTCTTCACATCGAAGCCGACCTCCTAACTGATAAGAGGCGCAAATTTTTTAAATACGCCACTGTTCTGTTGTTAGAACATTGTATGTGGCTGAAGTTTGCAGGAGAAATTTTATAATACACCATATGGATTTGTCTTGTAGTTGAAGCAGGTGTCAACTGAAGCAACTGTACACAAGAAAGTTATTACGAAAAATTTTGTTAATTTGTCTAGATATGAGAACTTTATGAAAATGGTGTATTGTTGCCATGGCTTCGTGAAGTATAGTTAAACTTGCAGTCTTTGTTCTCAGTCGTTAACATTAGATCCATATTGCCAAGACTAAGACAAAGATTAGCTATATTCAGGTCCAACATTTTAATCTGAGTCATCTTCTTTTGCAGTCATTGAAGACGGATTGTTTTCTCGCAGACGATTTATTCAATTGTTGTACTGGCTAGTATGTCTTTCACATCATGTAATGCAACCCCTACACATTTCAGTTCAAAAATTATAGTAGTTCTGTTGACCTGCACCGAGGTTTACACATTTCATTATAAAAATAAGTTTTACACATTTCTTAGATACCAGCTCGACACTTACGAATACGAGTTTAAGTGTAACAAGAAACTTTCTGGTTCTCATAACACAATAACTCTGTCAAGAGATAGGAAATACTCTCGTGAAGTGAGGAAAATACGGAAATCATTGTGCATAAGAAGGGAAAATATTATTTACCTCAGGTACCTTATGTTCTTGTCGAATGTGTGTAGTCACATCTAATAGAAACGAATGACGACAGAACAGAAGGATTCAGTGAGGAGAAGAGGTAGGAGTAGCAGCTGAGGTAGGAAAAAGAAAAGAGAAATAGAAAGGAATTAGGGCAGTATACAGCGGGAAGCTACGCCTATGATAAAAAGTGTGATTTCGTCTTGAAAATAGAATGGCTTTGAATAAGGCACATGTTACAGTGTAATTTGACCTAGACAGCTTCAATCAGAAAAAATCACAATTGCCGCAGGCTCATATACAAGGAATTTTTTTCCTTTATTGATAGGTAATTTATACTCTTGATTTCGTAAGGATAGGTAACGCAGCCTGCAACCGAGTCTTACTACGTGAGTGCGAGTAGGGAAGTGTGCACTGGAAAGACCGTATTGCGGATCAGCGCTCTTACCTGAAAACTTGGACACTCGTGGCTGGGCTGTGAGCGTACTGCAGTTCCGTTTATTTTTTCACATAGTTACGTCACTGCCGTACAACATGACATCACATCATACAGCTGTGAGGACCGCTCGCTGAGTTGGAAATTGGCGTGTCAGACGCAGCGACGAACTCAACAGTGTGCGCCTTGCCTGGAGTGCCGGTAAATCAGTGCTTCTTCACACTAGTGCATCCTGAGGCGATGTCGAGAGGTTTTTCTGTATGTAAAGGTTATCTGCTATAAGGACGGTGCGTGTGGGTACATAAAAAGCTAGCAGACAATTAGTGTAGCAAGTCGCATTCACACAGTAGGGAGAGCTGGTGGGAATGTACCGCAAAGACTGCAGTTTCGAAGAGGATCTATTTATAAGTCTCGTATTTAGAGAAAATGCTAGCAACAGCTGGAGAGGCATTGTTTAGTAGAAATCCATACGGCGATGGGTAGACAAGGAATGGCAACATACGCTAACAAACACGTTCACTGGCAAAAATACGTTAACTTCTGCCAAACGTCAAAGACCTGAGTCCAATGAACTGCTTACTTCGGACAAGAGATGCTGTCCACTTCATCTCTGGCCATGGACCCTACCACTCAACCTTCTACAGATTTCAGTGTAAAAAAGCTGACAACTGAGTGAGTTGTAACATTGGAACCAAAGGCGACGTCTTTCTTGATTCTAGGTGCACATATGCCAATACCGAATGTTACATATATATTGTCCAAGAAAGTTTGGTACTACTACTACTACTACTACTACTACTACTTCTTCTTAGCGTGCCTGTCCGCTTCGGACGTTGGCGATCATCATGGCCTATTCTGTGTTTATCAGTTGCAATGCGAAACAGTTCTTCAGAGCTAATATTAAACCAAGATCTAAGGTTGTCGAGCCAGGAGATTCTTCTTCGTCCCTGAGGTCTCCTTCCCTCGAGTTTTCCTTGCAGGATACGTTGAAGCAGCTCATATTTTTTTTATTCTTCATTAAGTGACCAAGGTATTGTAGCTTGCGACACTTTATGATGTTCATCATCTTTCCTGTTTCCTCTCTGACTTTCCGATGCATACCTACTCTGATAAATCTCAGTCCCTGCCCATAATTCAGGTTTTCCCTCCTCTTTGGCTTCTCTGATTCTCTTTCTGATTAAATCAAACTAAGAACAGCCGACCAGTTGCAAAGGATAAAGCAATCTTTACCTAGGTTTCAATAGATATAAATCTATCTTCTTCAGAAGATGCCTGGGGACAATGAACATCGTAATATATATTAAGGTATGAAACATGAGTCAAGAATAAAGTTTAACATATATTAGGAAAATATTGTATTACAAGATGTGAGAAAGATTCTTGGTACTTACAGTATTATAACAACATGAAGTGATATGTCCTTATCGTTAAGGCAAACATCTGCATAGTTACATTAATCATATAAAATATAGCCCTGACAACAGGGTTTGTCAAACAAATAAAATAGGTACATAGCAGTTGCAGAGCGCCTAAGCGACTGAGTAAAGTCGGCCAGCGTAGTAGCACAGCGGCCAGGGCAGGTGGCGCTCATGTCGCGAACTATGTGCCGATAGGCGTACTGAAGTAACATTTGAAACATCAATTTTAAATGCGTTCTTAAATAGAGTGATAATAAATAAATTGGCAAGCATTTGACACTCCCGTTATGACATTGTGGGAGGTATAGGAACAATAACGTAGATACATACATCAAAAAGACAGGTGGCGCTTCCGCCGTGAGTTACATGCAGTGGTCTATATAGCCAAAATATAAAGTTATATTACCATATTAGTGAAGCCCATAGAACGTATATAAGTCAAACCATCAAGAACAATCAGTAATGGCTTTTAAGAAAATTACGAGAACTGGTCTACAATCCAGTTACTACGTAATATAGAATAAGAGAAAATTACATGGGGGCCGCTGTAGTGGCAGCCATATATCGTGAAAAGAACACATTATATAAACGATAGTAAACTGGAGGATTTGAAAGTGCATTATAGCTTCCTGAGGAAATAGACTACTGAGGTTACTAACATTAATGTTATACATTACACAGTACGGGTTTAAAGCCTTCAAAAAATTGTTTACAAGCAAGGTTCAACTGATCATTCAGAATATTGCCGTCTTTGAGCTCTAGATGTTTAAAAATAAATAGCTCTTCCCACAGATCTAGTCTCCGTCCTTTGACCTGTCTATGTAGGATAACCGTGTCTTCTAACTGTTTAGGCGTATGGCCGGTTATCAAGAGGTGTTCAGCAAAGGTAGAGTTGCGAATATTCGTTCCTTTTTTACCTAACAGATGTTCTTTATATCGTGTTTTCACAGCTCTGCCGGTTTGACCAATATAATAAGAGGGGCAGTTATTACAGGTTAGCTTGTAAATACCTGAATTAGAAAACCAATCGCTGGCAATCTCTACTGACTGTACAAGATTTCTTTTTAAACTGTTATCTGTAGAAAAGGAGACGTTACAGTTATATCTTTTATTCAGAAGACGTTTAATCCTATACGATAAGTTACCCAGGAAAGGGATGGAAATAAATTTTTTAGTTTCTGTGGTATCCGTGGGGAGAATATTTCTCAAAGTCGAACATTTTTGGGAGATTTTCTTATTGAGCAGGTAATCAATCATATTCTGGTTATACCCATTATTAACTGCAATCGCTTTGATGACATTCAATTCCTTTTTTTGATCCGCAGGTGATAAAGGAGTGGTTACCATTCGGTGAATGGCGGAATGAAAAAATGCCAATTTATGAGCTTTTGGATGGGTTGAGTCAGCAGGAATGACATTATCAGAATATGTTTCCTTGCGGAAGATATTAAAATGGAAGGAATTATCTTCTATAGAAATTGTTAAATCGAGAAAATTAAGTTCACGTTTATCATTTTGAAGTTCTTTTGTGAAGGAAATTTTTTCATGTAAACCATTGAAAGTGTTAAAGAGATGCTCTAACTCATGATCAGTGCCATCAAAAGCAATGAAAATGTCATCAACATACCGTGCATAATAGCGGATTTTGTGGCGTAATTCTGAACTTGAATTGAAGAACGTTGTTTCTAGGGCGTTAATGAAAACCTCTGCTAGAATACCGGCGAGGGGGCTACCCATTGCTAGACCATCTGGTTGTACATACATTTTCCCGTTAAATGTGAAGTAATTGTATTTTAAAATGACCTTGAGCAAACCAATGAGTTCGGCAATCTGAGTTTCACTTAATTTTTTGTGTTTAAGAAGATTCTCTTTTACAAGGTCTATGGTTTCATCAACCGGAACATTTGTGTAAAGGCTGACGATGTCAAAGGACACCAGTCTAGTGTCAGGTGTACAACTTATAGATTGAATATTGTTAATTAATTCCTTACTGTTTTTTACAGAAAAATTATTTTCAAAAGTGAAAGCATCTTTAATTTTAAAATGGTGGCGCCTAGCAAGTGTGTGATGTGGACTGCCTATACCATTCACTATAGGGCGGATCGGGTGATTTTGTTTATGCAGTTTAAACTGACTTCTAAGCACTGGTGGTTTAGGGTTCATATTTATAAGCCCTTTCTTTTGGAACTTATTGAACAAGCTGACGGAATTCGTTAAAGTACGCCGGATTTCATTTTGCAGTTCAGTAGTAGGATCTACAGTAACCTCAGTGGTGTCGTTTTCCTCAAAAAACTTTACAGTCTTCTCTATATATTCATTTTTATAAGCCACGACCACGGTGTTCCCTTTGTCACTCTTAGTGATTAATGCGTCGTGCTCTCTAAGTTTATGATTAATGCTTTTTATTATACTATATTCGCCCGATTGCTTATTAGGAGATAATTTAATTTCTTTTTCTATTATGTTGTTACATTCGTAGGCACATTTGACTTGCTCCGTTTTCTCTAATTTCAGAGATTCTAAACCGATTTTTAGATCTACAATGAGATTACAAATAACTGGATATTTATCGAGTTTAGCAGGCAAGTTATATTTAAGGCCTTTACACAACAAGTCCTTTTCGGCCTGCGTAAAAGAAATATTGGTTTTATTTAGTACTCTATCGTAAAATAGGTGCTTAACACTATTGTCTGCTGTATTATCACTTTTACTTGTGGTCCTATTACTAAACTTTAAAAGCTTTCTTTCATGTCTGGCCTTGATTATTTCTTTACGATTAGAGAGCCATTCATTAATACTATTCCACAGGTGGTCAATTTGAAAATTACAAAGATCTTTAAAGGCTTTAGTTAAAAATAGGTGTATACAGTAGGCTTCACTATTAAGGACATCTTTTTTCTTGTACAAATTTACTGTGCTCTCGGAAATGACTAAATGCACTAGCTTCTTTTTAATAGAAGGCACCCTGTTACACTGTTTAAAATTTACGTACGCCTTCACATAATCAGGGATAATGTCTTTCTCTAGGCACTGGTGATTAAAGTCAATAGCCATACCTGCTTTCACAATTTTTAATTTGATGTCCATATACCTGGATGCAGCTTTTGATACCTCGGCAGGCAAGAATTTCAGTACTTTAAACATAGCTGCGCTACAGCAATGGTTCCACGTAAATCAAACTAAGAACAGCCGACCAGTTGCAAAGGATAAAGCAATCTTTACCTAGGTTTCAATAGATATAAATCTATCTTCTTCAGAAGATGCCTGGGGACAATGAACATCGTAATATATATTAAGGTATGAAACATGAGTCAAGATTTTTTTTTTTTTTTTTTTTTTCTTTATTGTATTTCAATTCCCCATCGGGGCGGGCTGGCAGCAGCATATGCGCTGCTCTTCAGCCGAAAGACATAGAACAAAACAAGAGAAGACATTTAAAAACAGCAAAGGAGAGAAGAAGGCGAACATAGATATAAAAAGGGAGAACATCATGGAAGGCAATATACAAAAAAAAAAAAAAAAAAAAAAAAAAAAAAAAAAAAAAAAAAAAAAAAACGGGGTGACTGTAAAATGGAGATAAAAAAACTGTTTAAAAGTAGCACACACAAAAAAATCCACACACTGCGACGATTAAAAGAACACAAGGCACAGTATGACTGGAGCATAAAGGTGTTGACGGATGGCATAGCACACAGCGTAACACTGACGGCGAACCTCAAGGCAGTACACAATTAAAATCACACCTCTTGACGCACATGGGAAACAGCACGAAACACAACACTGACGTGGCACACTGTTGATGAGCAATACAGAGGATCTGCCAGGTTCAAGGAGATGAGGGAGACCTGAAGAAGGGAGGGAGGGGAAGAGATGGTGGAGGGGAATGGGGGGCGCTCGGAAGAGGGCCAGGTAGGGAGGGATGTGGGAAGGAGAGAGGCAAGTATGGGGGGCAGGGTCTCAGGGGAGGGGGGGGGATGGAGGAAAATCCGCTCTGGGAGAAGGAAGAAAGAGGAGAAGGGGGCCCTGGGGAGGGGGGGGGGGAACAAGGCCGGGTTATAGTTGGAAGGAAGGGTATATGTCACGGCGAAGTTCGTCATCCGGGAGGGGAAGGCGTTGGAAATTGCCCTGATGAAGGAGATGGAGGGTGTGGAGGTGGAGAGAGGGAGGGATACAGCGATAGAGGCGCGGCAACGGGCGGGGGGTGGAGAGGAAGGAGGAAACCAGAGGGTGGGGGGGATCAAGCCTGCGAACAATGTAAAGGATGCGGAGATGTTGGAGGAACAAGAGGAGGTGGGGGAAGGGGATCAGTTCATACAGGAGCCGTGTGGGGGAAGGAAGGCGGATACGGAAGGCAAGGCGGAGCGCATGGCGTTCAAGGATTTGGAGAGCCTTGTAAAAGCGGGTGGGGGCGGAGATCCAGGCGACGCTGGCATAACAGAGGATAGGACGGATGAGGGATTTGTAGGTGTGGAGGATGGTAGAAGGATGCAATCCCCATGTCCGGCCGGACAGGAGTTTCAGCAGGCGGAGGCGGGAATGGGCTTTCTGCTGGATGGTCAGGAGATGAGGGGTCCAGGTGAGGTGTCGGTCAAGGGTGAGGCCAAGGTATTTCAGGGTGGGGGTGAGTTGGATAGGACGACCATAAAGGGTGAGGTAGAAATCTTGGAGGCGAAAGGAGCGAGTGGTACGGCCTATGATGATTGCCTGGGTTTTGGAGGGGTTGAGACGGAGGAGCCACTGATTACACCAAGTGGTGAACTGGTTAAGGTGGGTTTGGAGGGTACGTTGAGACCGTTGAAGGGTAGGATAGAGAGCCAGGAAGGCGGTGTCATCAGCATATTGGAGAAGGTGAACTGGTGGGGGTGGCTTGGGCATATCAGCTGTATACAAGAGATAAAGGAGAGGGGAGAGGACAGAACCCTGGGGGACGCCAGCCGTGGGATAAAAGATACGGGAGTTGGTGTTGTGGAGGGTGACATAGGAAGGACGGTGCGAGAGGAAGGAAGCGACCAGACGGACAAAATTGATAGGCAGGGCGTAGGTTTGGAGTTTAAAGAGGAGACCGGGATGCCATACACGGTCATAGGCATTTTGGAGGTCAAAGGGAAACAAAAATGGCAGAGCGACGTGAGTTGAGCTGGAGGGACAGAAGGTGAACAAGGTTGAGGAGTTGGTCGTCAGCAGAGAAGGAGGGTCGGAAGCCACACTGGGTAAGGGGGAGGAGGTGGTGTTGAGCAAGGTGCCGATGGATACGGTGGGAGAGGATGGATTCAAGGACCTTACTGAAGACGGAGGTGAGGCAGATGGGACGATAGGAAGAGGCGGCAGAAGGGGGTTTGTTGGGTTTGAGGAAGAGGAGGACGCGGGAGTTCTTCCACAGGTCAGGGTAGAGGCCAGTAGAGAGGATGACATTATAGAGATGGGCGAGGACAGTTAGGAAGGAATAGGGGCTTTCTCGAAGGTGACGGTAGGTGACACAGTCGTGACCAGGGGCCGTGTTGCGTTTGGACTGGAGGAGAAGTTTAATGTCTTGTGCTGTGATGGGAGTGTTGACGTCGGAGGGGGGCAACTGCCCCAAGTACTGGAGACTAGGAATGAGTCAAGAATAAAGTTTAACATATATTAGGAAAATATTGTATTACAAGATGTGAGAAAGATTCTTGGTACTTACAGTATTATAACAACATGAAGTGATATGTCCTTATCGTTAAGGCAAACATCTGCATAGTTACATTAATCATATAAAATATAGCCCTGACAACAGGGTTTGTCAAACAAATAAAATAGGTACATAGCAGTTGCAGAGCGCCTAAGCGACTGAGTAAAGTCGGCCAGCGTAGTAGCACAGCGGCCAGGGCAGGTGGCGCTCATGTCGCGAACTATGTGCCGATAGGCGTACTGAAGTAACATTTGAAACATCAATTTTAAATGCGTTCTTAAATAGAGTGATAATAAATAAATTGGCAAGCATTTGACACTCCCGTTATGACATTGTGGGAGGTATAGGAACAATAACGTAGATACATACATCAAAAAGACAGGTGGCGCTTCCGCCGTGAGTTACATGCAGTGGTCTATATAGCCAAAATATAAAGTTATATTACCATATTAGTGAAGCCCATAGAACGTATATAAGTCAAACCATCAAGAACAATCAGTAATGGCTTTTAAGAAAATTACGAGAACTGGTCTACAATCCAGTTACTACGTAATATAGAATAAGAGAAAATTACATGGGGGCCGCTGTAGTGGCAGCCATATAACGTGAAAAGAACACATTATATAAACGATAGTAAACTGGAGGATCTGAAAGTGCATTATAGCTTCCTGAGGAAATAGACTACTGAGGTTACTAACATTAATGTTATACATTACACAGTACGGGTTTAAAGCCTTCAAAAAATTGTTTACAAGCAAGGTTCAACTGATCATTCAGAATATTGCCGTCTTTGAGCTCTAGATGTTTAAAAATAAATAGCTCTTCCCACAGATCTAGTCTCCGTCCTTTGACCTGTCTATGTAGGATAACCGTGTCTTCTAACTGTTTAGGCGTATGGCCGGTTATCAAGAGGTGTTCAGCAAAGGTAGAGTTGCGAATATTCGTTCCTTTTTTACCTAACAGATGTTCTTTATATCGTGTTTTCACAGCTCTGCCGGTTTGACCAATATAATAAGAGGGGCAGTTATTACAGGTTAGCTTGTAAATACCTGAATTAGAAAACCAATCGCTGGCAATCTCTACTGACTGTACAAGATTTCTTTTTAAACTGTTATCTGTAGAAAAGGAGACGTTACAGTTATATTTTTTATTCAGAAGACGTTTAATCCTATACGATAAGTTACCCAGGAAAGGGATGGAAATAAATTTTTTAGTTTCTGTGGTATCCGTGGGGAGAATATTTCTCAAAGTCGAACATTTTTGGGAGATTTTCTTATTGAGCAGGTAATCAATCATATTCTGGTTATACCCATTATTAACTGCAATCGCTTTGATGACATTCAATTCCTTTTTTTGATCCGCAGGTGATAAAGGAGTGGTTACCATTCGGTGAATGGCGGAATGAAAAAATGCCAATTTATGAGCTTTTGGATGGGTTGAGTCAGCAGGAATGACATTATCAGAATATGTTTCCTTGCGGAAGATATTAAAATGGAAGGAATTATCTTCTATAGAAATTGTTAAATCGAGAAAAT
This sequence comes from Schistocerca americana, assembly GCF_021461395.2. Lineage (NCBI taxonomy): Eukaryota > Metazoa > Arthropoda > Insecta > Orthoptera > Acrididae > Schistocerca > Schistocerca americana. Next base: position 622,112,342 of record NC_060122.1, read on the forward strand.
TAAGTTCACGTTTATCATTTTGAAGTTCTTTTGTGAAGGAAATTTTTTCATGTAAACCATTGAAAGTGTTAAAGAGATGCTCTAACTCATGATCAGTGCCATCAAAAGCAATGAAAATGTCATCAACATACCGTGCATAATAGCGGATTTTGTGGCGTAATTCTGAACTTGAATTGAAGAACGTTGTTTCTAGGGCGTTAATGAAAACCTCTGCTAGAATACCGGCGAGGGGGCTACCCATTGCTAGACCATCTGGTTGTACATACATTTTCCCGTTAAATGTGAAGTAATTGTATTTTAAAATGACCTTGAGCAAACCAATGAGTTCGGCAATCTGAGTTTCACTTAATTTTTTGTGTTTAAGAAGATTCTCTTTTACAAGGTCTATGGTTTCATCAACCGGAACATTTGTGTAAAGGCTGACGATGTCAAAGGACACCAGTCTAGTGTCAGGTGTACAACTTATAGATTGAATATTGTTAATTAATTCCTTACTGTTTTTTACAGAAAAATTATTTTCAAAAGTGAAAGCATCTTTAATTTTAAAATGGAGGCGCCTAGCATGTGTGTGATGTGGACTGCCTATACCATTCACTATAGGGCGGATCGGGTGATTTTGTTTATGCAGTTTAAACTGACTTCTAAGCACTGGTGGTTTAGGGTTCATATTTATAAGCCCTTTCTTTTGGAACTTATTGAACAAGCTGACGGAATTCGTTAAAGTACGCCGGATTTCATTTTGCAGTTCAGTAGTAGGATCTACAGTAACCTCAGTGATGTCGTTTTCCTCAAAAAACTTTAGTGAATGGTATAGGCAGTCCACATCACACACTTGCTAGGCGCCTCCATTTTAAAATTAAAGATGCTTTCACTTTTGAAAATAATTTTTCTGTAAAAAACAGTAAGGAATTAATTAACAATATTCAATCTATAAGTTGTACACCTGACACTAGACTGGTGTCCTTTGACATCGTCAGCCTTTACACAAATGTTCCGGTTGATGAAACCATAGACCTTGTAAAAGAGAATCTTCTTAAACACAAAAAATTAAGTGAAACTCAGATTGCCGAACTCATTGGTTTGCTCAAGGTCATTTTAAAATACAATTACGTCACATTTAACGGGAAAATGTATGTACAACCAGATGGTCTAGCAATGGGTAGCCCCCTCGCCGGTATTCTAGCAGAGGTTTTCATTAACGCCCTAGAAACAACGTTCTTCAATTCAAGTTCAGAATTACGCCACAAAATCCGCTATTATGCACGGTATGTTGATGACATTTTCATTGCTTTTGATGGCACTGATCATGAGTTAGAGCATCTCTTTAACACTTTCAATGGTTCACATGAAAAAATTTCCTTCACAAAAGAACTTCAAAATGATAAACGTGAACTTAATTTTCTCGATTTAACAATTTCTATAGAAGATAATTCCTTCCATTTTAATATCTTCCGCAAGGAAACATATTCTGATAATGTCATTCCTGCTGACTCAACCCATCCAAAAGCTCATAAATTGGCATTTTTTCATTCCACCATTCACCGAATGGTAACCACTCCTTTATCACCTGCGGATCAAAAAAAGGAATTGAATGTCATCAAAGCGATTGCAGTTAATAATGGGTATAACCAGAATATGATTGATTACCTGCTCAATAAGAAAATCTCCCAAAAATGTTCGACTTTGAGAAATATTCTCCCCACGGATACCACAGAAACTAAAAAATTTATTTCCATCCCTTTCCTGGGTAACTTATCGTATAGGATTAAACGTCTTCTGAATAAAAAATATAACTGTAACGTCTCCTTTTCTACAGATAACAGTTTAAAAAGAAATCTTGTACAGTCAGTAGAGATTGCCAGCGATTGGTTTTCTAATTCAGGTATTTACAAGCTAACCTGTAATAACTGCCCCTCTTATTATATTGGTCAAACCGGCAGAGCTGTGAAAACACGATATAAAGAACATCTGTTAGGTAAAAAAGGAACGAATATTCGCAACTCTACCTTTGCTGAACACCTCTTGATAACTGGCCATACGCCTAAACAGTTAGAAGACACGGTTATCCTACATAGACAGGTCAAAGGACGGAGACTAGATCTGTGGGAAGAGCTATTTATTTTTAAACATCTAGAGCTCAAAGACGGCAATATTCTGAATGATCAGTTGAACCTTGCTTGTAAACAATTTTTTGAAGGCTTTAAACCCGTACTGTGTAATGTATAACATTAATGTTAGTAACCTCAGTAGTCTATTTCCTCAGGAAGCTATAATGCACTTTCAAATCCTCCAGTTTACTATCGTTTATATAATGTGTTCTTTTCACGATATATGGCTGCCACTACAGCGGCCCCCATGTAATTTTCTCTTATTCTATATTACGTAGTAACTGGATTGTAGACCAGTTCTCGTAATTTTCTTAAAAGCCATTACTGATTGTTCTTGATGGTTTGACTTATATACGTTCTATGGGCTTCACTAATATGGTAATATAACTTTATATTTTGGCTATATAGACCACTGCATGTAACTCACGGCGGAAGCGCCACCTGTCTTTTTGATGTATGTATCTACGTTATTGTTCCTATACCTCCCACAATGTCATAACGGGAGTGTCAAATGCTTGCCAATTTATTTATTATCACTCTATTTAAGAACGCATTTAAAATTGATGTTTCAAATGTTACTTCAGTACGCCTATCGGCACATAGTTCGCGACATGAGCGCCACCTGCCCTGGCCGCTGTGCTACTACGCTGGCCGACTTTACTCAGTCGCTTAGGCGCTCTGCAACTGCTATGTACCTATTTTATTTGTTTGACAAACCCTGTTGTCAGGGCTATATTTTATATGATTAATGTAACTATGCAGATGTTTGCCTTAACGATAAGGACATATCACTTCATGTTGTTATAATACTGTAAGTACCAAGAATCTTTCTCACATCTTGTAATACAATATTTTCCTAATATATGTTAAACTTTATTCTTGACTCATGTTTCATACCTTAATATATATTACGATGTTCATTGTCCCCAGGCATCTTCTGAAGAAGATAGATTTATATCTATTGAAACCTAGGTAAAGATTGCTTTATCCTTTGCAACTGGTCGGCTGTTCTTAGTTTGATTTACGTGGAACCATTGCTTTAGCGCAGCTATGTTTAAAGTACTCTTTCTGATTGTATTCTGTATCACGTTGTATTGCAGCAAATTACCTGTTTTCTTCCTCCGTTCTTCCATCAGGTCCAGAATCTCACTTGTCATCCAAGTTTTCTTCTTCTCAAATATTTTTCTTTGACTCCTTGTACCACTTCTTGTAAGTGTGTGAGTTTTTCATTGGTGTCATCCCCACTGTCTCTCCATTTGTTGTTTAGGGCTGTCTTGACTGTCTGCTGTAAGGTAGCATTTTCCAACTTTCTCAAGTCTTATTTTCGTGGCATTTTGGAGACAACATGTTTCATTCTGATTTTGAAATTTCCTATGAGTGGGATATGGTCTGATTGTATGTCTGCTCCCGGATACGTTCTGACATCTGTACAAATATTTCTGTATCTATTGTTCACCCACATGAAATCTTACGTGGTGGAAGTTTAAACCATGTATTCATCACCACTAGTTGATTTGTTTCTGCAAATACTTCCAAGTCCTTGGGTGGTGTTCCTATCCCCTAGAGTAAAGGGTCTAACGGAGCTTGATGTTTTTCCTGATCCAAGTTTTGCGTTAAAGTCACCCACGACTATTCTCAGGTCTTCGCTTTTTAACTTGTTCAGGATATGGTTAAAGCTATTGTAAAAACTTTCGACCTCCTCACCTGCTTTGTCTGCTGTAGTGCGTAGACTTGAATAATCTTCAAGTTAACTGGCCTAGCTTTGATTTGAACTAACGTAATATGTTCTGAGACTGGGATAACATTCTCAACACATTGTACGATTGTTTTGTTCAGTAGGATTTTAACTTCAAGTTGATGCACACCATTGTCCGTACCTGAGTAATAAACTCAGTGATCATCTATGTTATATTTCCACTTTCTGGCCATCGGATTTCGTTTATTCCCAATATATCTGTTTTCATTCTTGTCATCTCCTTTATTGCATTGTGAATCTTTCCTCCCTGGCTCATCTTCCTGACAACATGTTCCAATTTTGATTTTATCTTAATATTTCAATCTTCCTATTTTTGCACTTGTAACTGCCCCTCCCAGAGACCCAATTGAGGGGCTTACTCCAGATGCTAATTTAGCTGCAAGGATAGCCATAGGGATTATTAGGACGTATCCATTCTGGATCTTTAATGAGGTGAATGTCCAGTCTGCTTCCTCATCCTTATGCCGTTGGCCACATTCTGCATTTCATTCGCCTTCGTAGCCAGTTTCCTGACTGCAGGCCAAGAGTGACCTTCTCTTTTTGGCTCATCCATCCGAAGCTGTTAGCCAGCGAGTTTTTTGTTCTCTGTTAATTAAACCCCAGCAGAAAGGGTTGGTGTCTCCTTCGTCTCCTTGACTAGATTACATTTTATTATGCGAATTAAGTAATCAATCAGAATAAAACACATTGCCTGCCATGTTTATATGTATCTTATAGACGAAAGTGAGATGGAAATTACTGATCATCGTTCCTTTGTGCACGAATAAGTTTGGGTCAGGTTCACTTTGATGCAATGCCTTTCAAACAGTAATTATTGGTGGTTTCCAAGATGGCGGTGACCGTTAGACACATTCCTCGGTTCGGTGGAGGACGTCAGTGAGGTTCTGGGAGGTTGTTGGCAGTTAAGACCAACATATAAAGGTCTTCCTGCTATTCGTATGTTCATCACTTTGGAATGACAATGAGAAATAGTGGTTGCACTGACACTTAGCCTTTTTGTTGCTAGAATCGAGTTTTGTAAATAAGACCCAGCAGGGTCACTCAGCCTCACTTTTTCGATTGTGTTCTGGAGCCCACATAGCTTTTCCATGGTCAATGTCCATCACAGAGGTTCTAGTGGTAGGCGCCATGTTGGTGTAAGTCTAGGTCTAGGAGCAGTGAGAGCCTCTGAAAATCATTTATGATGTATACTACTTGCGAGTCGTGAATACCCTGCATGATTCACCCGATCGGATGGCTAGGTAATGCGCCATCATACTCCACTATTACTCGTCATTGCTAGTACACTCCAAGAAAAAAAGACGATAAACCACTGTGGAATTATGCGAATGCGACAGAAATCAGTAGATGTAACAAATGATTAAAATTTCAGAAAAAATGGATGCTTTATTAAAGAAAAAAAGCTTCACAAGTTGAGCAAATCAATAACGTGTTGGTTCAGCTCTGCACCTCTGGGCCTTATGTAATAAGCAGCTATTCGGCTTGGCATTAATTGACAGAGAGGTTGGATGTCCCCCTGAGAGGTATCAAGCCAAGTTCTGTCCAGTTTGCGCTTTAGATCATCAAAATCCCGATCCGGCTAGAAGGGCCTTGCCCGTAATACTCCAAACGTTCTCTGTTGGTGAGAGATACAGCGATCTTGCTGACCAAGGTAGCGTTTGACAAGCACAAAGACAAACAGAAACTCCCGCCATGTGCGGGTGGGCATTATCTTGGTGAAATGTAAGCCCAGGCTTGCCATGAAGGGCAACAAATGGGTCGCAGAATATCGTTGGCGCATTGCTGGTGCAGCATGGGTGCTGTGGATGATAACCAGAAGGATCCTGCTTTGAAATGAAATGGCACCTCAGACCCTCAGTCCTGGATGTGAGGCCACATGAGGGCGACAGGTATCCCACCACTGTCCAGGCCGTCTCCAGACACGCATTCGCTGGTCATCAGGGCTCAGTTCCAAGCGTGACTCATTGCTGAAGACAGTTCTACTCCAGTCCTTCGGATTACAGGCCAAAAGTACCCAATACCACTGCAACGTGCTTGTTGGTGAGCACAGGTCCATGTTAGTTGGCGCAAGGGACGTCAATAGCTCAGCCCAATGTCTGTAAGCCTCCTTTTAATAATCCTTACTGCCACTGAAGCACCAGTTACACGTGGGATCAATTACAATGATGAATTTGGGACTGTGTGTGCCTCTCTGACGACTGCTCCATCCTCACGGTTCAAATGGTTCAAATGACTCTAAGCACTATGGGACTTAAGATCTGAGGGCATCAGTCCCCTAGACTTAGAACTATGTAAACCTAACTAACCTAAGGACATCACACACATCCAAGCCCGAGGCAGGATTCGAACCTGCGACCATAGAAACCGCGTGGTTCCGGACCGAAGCGCCTAGAACCGCTCGACCACAACGGTCGGCCACTCCTCACGGTCTGTCGTATCTCTAGGTGTAAAAATAATGTCGTACAGCTGACTGGCCTGGCCCAAATCTTTCAATTGGACGCCACTTTGGTGACTTCCGTATTCCTAACATACCACAGTATGTAAGTAGGCTGTTTAGGTTTTCTTATTGGTAAAGCCACGTAACGCTCTGTATGAAAAACACTGGCTGTGCTGTGTGCAGTCTGTGGCTAGTTTGCATTGTTGTCTGCCATTGCAGTGTTGGGCAGTTGGATGTTAACAGCGCGTAGCGCTGTGCAATTGGAGGTGAGCCGCCAACAGTGGTGGATGTGGGGAGAGGAATGGCGGAGTTTTGAAATTTGTAAGACTGGATGTCATGAACTGCTATATATATTATGACTTTTGAACACTAGTAAGGTAAATACATTGTTTTTTCTCTATCAAAATCTTTCATTTGCTAACTATGCCTATTAGTAGTTAGTGCCTTCCGTAGTTTGAATCTTTTATTTAGCTGGCAGTAGTGGCGCTCGCTATATTGCAGTACTTCGAGTAACCAAGATTTTTGTGAGGTAAGTGATTTGTGAAACGTATAGGTTAATGTTAGTCAGGGCCATTCTTTTGTAGAGATTTTTGAAAGTCAGATTGCGTTGCGCTAAAAAATATTGTGTGTCAGTTTAAACACAGTCATGTATAATTGTTCAAAGGGGACGTTTCATATGTCGACCCTTTGCCGAGGATACCTCACTGGAATCTTCTGTTTTTTTCCTTGTAGTTTGTGTAATTAGTGTAGATTTTGTTTATTGCGAACGCGTAATTGTAGAGAGAATCTCCTTTCTATTTGCAGTCTTTCATTGTTGTACAGTAAAACAGTTGGGGCATGCATGTAGATTTGCACCAAGTATTTCGCAGCTGCGCTTGCCATTGACTAGATATTATTTTCAATGCTATGTTAATGTGTTTTCTTATTTTGCTCTTCAAATTGTGCTTTTCTGTGTTGTCGTGTGAAATATTGTGATAATAATGGCGTGTGAAGAACGTAATACTAGGCTCCTAAGTAAACTGAGAAATGACAGTGAAGACGTAAGCAGTGTGTTAGCGCCACCGTGTAATGAATTAACTAATGTTGAAAGTAGTAATTTGGTAATTGTGCACAGGGAAATGGAGCGGGCTGCAAATAATGGCGTAGACAGTGAAACAATTAGTGAACAGGGAAGCATTATCTATCGATCGATCGGTCGGCAACAGCTCGCCTCAGGAATCCGAAATGACAGGACACAATCTCGCAAATACTGTAGATTCAGGTTTTGGGTCCTCACCGTTTTCTCAAATAAGTCAAGACACATTTTCAGCTTGTCAAAATGTGAATGTTGCCAGTGCAAATTCACTGCCGAGAAGCACTGAGGAACATGTTTCAGACACCAGTGCATTGTTATTACAATTAATACAACAAATGGGACAAACACAGCAAAAGCTTCAAAAGTTAGACACAATGGAACAAAATCTTCAAAAGTTAGACACAGTGGAACAACACCAGAGACAAACACAGCAACAGTTAGACGCAATGGAACAAAATCTTCACACCACACTTGAGCAAACGCGTGAAGATTTAACTACTGAGTTACATAAAATAGAATCGAAATGTCAAAAAGTCTGTAATGACGTAAAAACACAAATTTGTGAGCATTTCCAACCTATTTTTTCGCGTCATGAAAATGCATTACAGAATCACGAAGCAGCCATAAAAGAACTGCAAACTATTGTTCATGAAAATCATGAGACCTTGCAAGCTAAAATTGACTCAGTTGCATCTACCGATTCGGTTACGCGACTTGCAAAAGCTCAGGAAAACTTAAAGGACCCAGTAGAAAGACACATGGAGGAAATTAGTTCATTATCAGAGAAAGTAGTTGAACTTTCGGATCAGCTAAATAATTTATCTACGAAGGTAGATGATAATCTGAATGACACAAAACCGGTAGTCTTTAATGACACAGAAGAGTGCGAACAAATTAGGAAATTCAAACAAAATCAGAATCAAATTAATACGCAACACCAAAGAGAAATCCGGGAAGTACAAGATCAGCTGACACAGGTAATACAAGAATTACGTATTTCAGAGGCCACTCGCGCTTCAATACGGGAAGAGGGACATAGAAATACGGAACAGCCACAAAATAATAACTCAGGGCACTTCGGAAATTATGAAATAAATTGGCGAGGTACACCGAATTTTGAGATGGAACCGCCGAAACGACGTAACAATGACCGACATGCGACTCGCCGACATGATGATTTTGACTATAAGCTGTTTATTACTACACGTAAATTCAAAACATTTAAGAATTCTGGCAACGACATTCATCCACAAGCATGGCTCCATCAATTCTCTCATTGTTTTCCTCCCAACTGGTCATTAGAGCACAGATTAGAATTTATGTGTGGCTATTTAGAGAATGAACCAGCTGTAAGAATGCGATCGGTCATTCAAGATTGCCACAGTGAAGGAGAATTTTACCATGCCTTCCTCTCAGCATATTGGTCTCAAGCTACACAAGTCCGAGTAAAACATAGCATCATAATGATGAAACATTTCGATCAATCTGAATTTTCCAGTCTTGTGAAATATTTTGAAGACATGTTGCACAAGAATCAGTACCTGTCGAACCCATACAGCTCCTCAGAACTCATCCGCATTTGCTTAATCAAATTACCTGAACATTTACGACTCCTAGCTCACTCATTTGTTACATAGTTTAATTCTTAATTTCTTTGCGTGTTTTTGGTACTTGCATTGTTTAATTCATAATTTTCGGGCGTATTATAGTATTTGAGAGTTGTAGCATCGCGTTTTAGTACCTGAATAGTGTAAATTCGCGTAGTCGTTTGTCTACTGTTTTTGTTTTGAACGGCCTGTGTCGGTTGGTCACAGTCAGTGTGCTCCCTGCCGCCGTTGGATAAGCAGCTGAGCAGCAAGTCGTATACTCCTAGCTCACTCGTTTGTTACATAATTTAATTCTTAACTTCTTTGCGCGTTTTTGGTACTTGCATTGTTTAATTCATAAATTTCGGGCGTATTATAGTATTTGAGAGTTGTAGCATCGCGTTTTAGTACCTGAATAGTGTAAATTCGCGTAGTCGTTTGTCTACTGTTTTTGTTTTGAACGGCCAGTGTCGGTTGGTCAGTCAGTGTGCTCCCTGCCGCCGTTGGATAAGCAGCTGAGCAGCAAGTCGTATACTCCTAGCTCACTCATTTGTTACATAGTTTAATTCTTAATTTCTTTGCGTGTTTTTGGTACTTGCATTGTTTAATTCATAAATTTCGGGCGTATTATAGTATTTGAGAGTGTAGCATCGCGTTTTAGTACCTGAATAGTGTAATTTCGCTTAGTCTCCTTCCGCCGCCGAGCAGTGTCAGCAGTGCGCAAGTAGCAGCATTACTGCATTTAATAGGCAATCTTGTATTTTAATAACCGTTTAAATTTTGTCGATTTGTTTGCGCTCTCTGTAGATTAGTTCAGACATTCTTTGTAAAACAGTTTTTAGCATGGATAGGGACTGCAACTGCTGTGTTCGGATGCAGGCTGAGTTGGCATCCCTTCGCTCCCAGCTTCAGGCAGTGTTGGCTTTGGTCACACAGCTTGAGGCTGTTGCCAATGGGCATCACTGTGGGGGTCCGGATGGGGGTTTGTCGGGGACGGCCAGCTCGTCCCACGCATCCCCTGATCGGACTACGACTGTGGTTGCCCGGGATACTGCCCTCATTGAGGCTGATCCCTCACCTGTGGTAGAGTGGGAGGTCGTTTCAAGGTGTGGCAGGGGGCGAAAGACATTCCGGAGGGCTGAACGGAAAGCCTCTCCAGTTTGTCTGACGAACCGGTTTCAGGCTCTGTCTCAGGCTGATACTGATCTTCGGCCTGACATGGCTGCTTGTCCTGTTCCAGAGGTTGCCCCTCAGTCTGCAAGATCCGGGCAGTTGCAGAGGGTGGGCTTACTGGTAGTTGGGAGCTCCAACGTCAGGCGCGTAATGGGGCCCCTTAGGGAAATGGCAGCAAGAGAGGGGAAGAAAACCAATGTGCACTCCGTGTGCATACCGGGGGGAGTCATTCCAGATGTGGAAAGGGTCCTTCCGGATGCCATGAAGGGTACAGGGTGCACCCATCTGCAGGTGGTCGCTCATGTCGGCACCAATGATGTGTGTCGCTATGGATCGGAGGAAATCCTCTCTGGCTTCCGGCGGCTATCTGATTTGGTGAAGACTGCCAGTCTCGCTAGCGGGATGAAAGCAGAGCTCACCATCTGCAGCATCGTCGACAGGACTGACTGTGGACCTTTGGTACAGAGCCGAGTGGAGGGTCTGAATCTGAGGCTGAGACGGTTCTGCGACCATGTGGGCTGCAGATTCCTCGACTTGCGCCATAGGGTGGTGGGGTTTCGGGTTCCGCTGGATAGGTCAGGAGTCCACTACACGCAACAAGCGGCTACACGGGTAGCAGGGGTTGTGTGGCGTGGGCTGGGCGGTTTTTTTAGGTTAGATGGCCTTGGGCAAGTACAGAAAGGGCAACAGCCTCAACGGGTGCGGGGCAAAGTCAGGACATGCGGGGACCAAGCAGCAATCGGTATTGTAATTGTCAACTGTCAAAGCTGCGTTGGTAAAGTACCGGAACTTCAAGCGCTGATAGAAAGCACCGAAGCTGAAATCGTTATAGGTACAGAAAGCTGGCTTAAGCCAGAGATAAATTCTGCCGAAATTTTTACAAAGGTACAGACGGTGTTTAGAAAGGATAGATTGCATGCAAGCGGTGGTGGAGTGTTCGCTGTTAGTAGTAGTTTATCCTGTAGTGAAGTAGAAGTGGATAGATCCTGTGAATTATTATGGGTGGAGGTTACACTAAACAACTGAACTAGGTTAATAATTGGCTCCTTTTACCGACCTCCCGACTCAGCAGCATTAGTGGCAGAACAACTGAGAGAAAATTTGGAATACATTTCACATAAATTTTCTCAGCATGTTATAGTCTGAGGTGGAGATTTCAATTTACCAGATATAGGCTGGGACACTCAGATGTTTAGGACGGGTGGTAGGGACAGAGCATCGAGTGACATTATACTGAGTGCACTATCCGAAAATTACCTCGAGCAATTAAACAGAGAACCTACTCGTGGAGATAACATCTTGGACCTACTGATAACAAACAGACCCGAACTTTTCGACTCTGTATGTACAGAACAGGGAATCAGTGATCATAAGGCCGTTGCAGCATCCCTGAATATGGAAGTTAAAAGGAATATAAAAAAAGGGAGGAAGGTTTATCTGTTTAGCAAGAGTAATAGAAGGCAGATTTCAGACTACCTAACAGATCAAAACGAAAATTTCTGTTCCGACACTGACAATGTTGAGTGTTTATGGAAAAAGTTCAAGGCAATCGTAAAATGTGTTTTAGACAGGTACGTGCCGAGTAAAACTGTGAGGGACGGGAAAAACCCACCGTGGTACAACAACAAAGTTAGGAAACTACTGCGAAAGCAAAGAGAGTTCCACTCCAAGTTTAAACGCAGCCAAAACCTCTCAGACAAACAGAAGCTAAACGATGTCAAAGTTAGCGTAAGGAGGGCTATGCGTGAAGCGTTCATTGAATTCGAAAGTAAAATTCTATGTACCGACTTGACAGAAAATCCTAGGAAGTTCTGGTCTTACGTTAAATCAGTAAGTGGCTCGAAACAGCATATGCAGACACTACGGGATGATGATGGCATTGAAACAGAGGATGACACGCGTAAAGCTGAAATACTAAACACCTTTTTCCAAAGCTGTTCCACAGAGGAAGACTGCACTGCAGTTCCTTCTCTAAATCCTCGCACAAACGAAAAAATGACTGACATCGAAATAAGTGTCCAAGGAATAGAAAAGCAACAGGAATCACTCAACAGAGGAAAGTCCACTGGACCTGACGGGATACCAATTCGATTCTACACAGAGTACGCGAAACAACTTGCCCCCCTTCTAACAGCCGTGTACCGCAAGTCTCTAGAGGAACGGAGGGTTCCAAATGATTGGAAAAGAGCACAGATAGTCCCAGTCTTCAAGAAGGGTCGTCGAGCAGATGCGCAAAACTATAGACCTATATCTCTTACGTCGATCTCTTGTAGAATTTTAGAACATGTTTTTTGCTCGCGTATCATGTCATTTCTGGAAACCCAGAATCTACTATGTAGGAATCATCATGGATTCCGGAAACAGCGATGGTGTGAGACCCAACTCGCCTTATTTGTTCATGAGACCCAGAAAATATTAGATACAGGCTCCCAGGTAGATGCTATTTTTCTTGACTTCCGGAAGGCGTTCGATACAGTTCCGCACTGTCGCCTGATAAACAAAGTAAGAGCCTACGGAATATCAGACCAGCTGTGTGGCTGGATTGAAGAGTTTTTAGCAAACAGAACACAGCATGTTGTTATCAATGGAGAGACGTCTACAGACGTTAAAGTAACCTCTGGCGTGCCACAGGGGAGTGTTATGGGACCATTGCTTTTCACAATATATATAAATGACTTAGTAGATAGTGTCGGAAGTTCCATGCGGCTTTTCGCGGATGATGCTGTAGTATACAGAGAAGTTGCAGCATTAGAAAATTGTAGCGAGATGCAGGAAGATCTGCAGCGGATAGGCACTTGGTGCAGGGAGTGGCAACTGACCCTTAACATAGACAAATGTAATGTATTGCGAATACATAGAAAGAAGGATCCTTTATTGTATGACTATATGATAGCGGAACAAACACTGGTAGCAGTTACGTCTGTAAAATATCTGGGAGTATGCGTGCGGAGCGATTTGAAGTGGAATGATCATATAAAATTAATTGTTGGTAAGGCGGGTACCAGGTTGAGATTCATTGGGAGAGTGCTTAGAAAATGTAGTCCATCAACAAAGGAGGTGGCTTACAAAACAGTCGTTCGACCTATACTTGAGTATTGCTCATCAGTGTGGGATCCGTACCAGGTCGGGTTGACGGAAGAGATAGAGAAGATCCGAAGAAGAGCGGCGCGTTTCGTTACCGGGTTATTTGGTAACCGTGATAGCGTTACGGAGATGTTTAATAAACTCAAGTGGCAGACTCTGCAAGAGAGGCGCTCTGCATCGCGGTGTAACTTGCTCGCCAGGTTTCGAGAGGGTGCGTTTCTGGATGAGGTATCGAATATATTGCTTCCCCCTACATATACCTCCCGAGGAGATCACGAATGTAAAATTAGAGAGATTAGAGCGCGCACGGAGGCTTTCAGACAGTCGTTCTTCCCGCGAACCATACGCGACTGGAACAGGAAAGGGAGGTAATGACAGTGGCACGTAAAGTGCCCTCCGCCACACACCGTTGGGTGGCTTGCGGAGTATCAATGTAGATGTAGATGTAGATGTAGATTATTTTGGCAGGACGTTGCAAAGACGACATTGAAGCTTTTCAGGGACTCTTACAAGAATTAGAAATTGACACTGACAATCGCGGAACGCGAAAACAGGAACACAAGAATTACAGGTCACATCCGTCGCAATTCCGCGATGAAAGAAACAATAACTGGACACGACAAGGCTATTCTCACAACACAAATCGTGACCAAAACAGACACCACCCGTATGACAACCGTTAGCAGAGTAGTAATAATTACAGGGAAAGATCACCTCTCTGCGGTAGTGACTATCACAGAGACAATCAGAGAAACAGACAATTTGGGAACCAAAATAATTATTATCAAGGGCGACACAATAACTTTAGACGCAACGGTCCAGCGCGCAGTTACGATTCAGGGAGAAATTCTCCACCACGTGACCAACAAGAAAGAAACTATGGAATCTACCGACATGACGACAGACGATATGATCGAAACGACAGAGCTGAAGTGCATCAGAACTGGCGGGATTCAAACAGAGCAGGGCCCTCTCGACAAGGTGAATTTGTAGAAGTTAGGTCTCCAAATCCCAATAACGACGCGCGCCAACAAAGACACAATAGGCAATGACTCATACCGCTGGCAGCCACAAAACGTACTTATGAAACTGACGACGCAGCTGCCACAGCTAGTAATTACGTAAAAATGGAAGACATTAGGGACATCTTACTCCAGGAGCACGACGTAAAACATAACAGCATTGCATATCCTGTCATTCACATTACAGTAAATGACGTAAAATTTACGGCAGTACTTGACTCTGGCAGTCCCATTTCAGTAATTAGTGAAACAGCCTTTAGCAAATGCAACAAATCGAACGATTGTCCCACACTTCCGTTACGTAAGATTAAATTACAAGGTGCAATCTTTGGAAAAAGTGTAGATGTACGCCAATAAACCAACTTAGAATTCTTTTGTGAAAGCCACAGCTTCTCTATGAACTTTCTTATTGTTCCATTATTGTCGACGGAAATTAAATTGGGAGTAGACTTTTTGAATGAATACAAAGCAATCGTAAAATTTCACGATGCTGAAATAAGTTTAGAGAAAGAAGTCAATTGCTTTGAAATTTGAAGATTGGCTCTCAAACCATGACCAGGAAATTAACCGGCTTTACCTTCTGCTAGACAACAGTTCGGAATTTTCGACGAAACTTGACACTAACAATCACTCTGCAAGTACTGACAGGGATGATATCAACGGCATATTTGATACTGATGAGTTAATTCAGAATAAAATTCAGACAATTGAGAACTGTAATGACATTGAGAGGCAGGACATTTTTGAGATTTTACAAGCACATTCGACAGTTTTTACTCACAAAACAGGAACAATCAAGGGATTTCAATACCAATTTCGTGTTCGTGAGCATACTAAATTTTGTGTTAGACCATACGTAATTCCAGCACATTATAGGGACCGTGTTAGAACAGAAATACAATCTATGCTTGACGAAGGCATTATTGAGCCTGCAGTAAGCTCATACAACAATCCATTACATGTTGTTGAGAAGAAAAATGGATCGATCAGACTTGTCTCAAATTCGAGAGAAATCAATACTATCATCATCCCTGAAACAGACAGGCCGCAAACGATGGAAGAACTTCTTCAAAATTTTAGTGGCGTAAGAGTGTTGTCTTCTATTGATCTCAGATCCAGCTTTTATCAGATCGAACTTCATCCAGAATGTAGAAAATACACAGCTTTCCTTTGTTTCGGCGTTTGTTATCAGTTTCGGAAACTTCCTTTTGGTTTGAACATTTCTTTGGCAGCATTCATTCACAGGCTAAATTCCATATTACCTGAGTTCTTAAAACGACACACCACCTTATATGTGGAGGATATTCTGATAGCAGAAGCCTCATGGGAACAACACAATCGCATCCTCAACAGCGTGTTACGTATTTTTGCAGAATCTGGCATTACAGTTAACTTGGAAAAGTCTGGATTCGGTACGACAAAGGTGAAGTTTTTGGGACATATTATTTCTTCTGAAGGCATTCAGCCGGATCCTGAAAAGTTAGAAGCAATAAGAGTCATTCCAGTTCCATCCACAAAAAAAAAACAAGTCCGCAGTTTTCTAGGTCTTGTAAATTTTTACCGTCGTTTTCTGAATATGCAAATTCTATTTACACCAAAACTTTGTTCTCTCACTGGAAAAAATACTATTTGAAACTGGGACGAACAAGCACAGTTGGAATTCAATTCTTTGAAAGAATCGCTACTTAACGCGCCAATACTAGCTCATCCAGATCTGTCACAAGGTTTCTGCCTTAGCACGGATTCTTCTAAAGTCGGTCTTGGTGTCCATTTATTACAAGAAGCCACAGAAAATGACACTACTGTTCAGAAAACCATTGCTTTTGCTAGCCGAGTGCTAACAAAATCTGAAGAAAATTATTCCGTTACTGAATTTGAAGCTTTAGCTATCGTTTGGGCATTTAACAAATTCCGTTTCTTTCTTTCTGGTAAGCACGTAAAAGTATACAGTGATCATCGTGCATTACAATTTATTATGTCCTCAAAATTAAATCATGACAGGTTAAAACGTTGGGCATTGTTTCTGCAAGAATTCCACTTCACAATAGTCTACATTCCCTGCAAGGAGAACATTGTTACGGACTCACTGTCACGCGCACCGGCTGGGCTTGAGAAAAGTAACACAGAAGGCAACCTCGAGAAAAATTTCAGTATTCTTTACATTCAGAAAGTCGCCTTTGAAAACTTCATCACCACATCTTTAAAGGACATTGCTCATGAACAAGATAAAGATCCGATTTGGAAAGACATCAAAAGTAAATGGCATGAAAAGACACACACTCAGATTCGGCATTATTACCTGGTTAGAAACAACATACTCTTCAAACACTGCACTGTTGATGACAAGCTATGGGTACTTTGCATTCCAGACGATTTTGTTAATAAGCTCATTTGGTACATTCATTTCAGCTACGCACATTTTAGTCCACGAAAATGTTATCATATTCTTCGAACGACTTGTTATTTTAACAATATGGAAAAGAGAATTCTAAGAGTCTTGTCTATTTGTAAACTGTGTCAAAAGGCGAAACCATCTACTGTCTCACATCGTGCTCCGTTGTTTCCTATTATTCCTCCTAAATTAAAAGAATTTGCTGCTGTTGATCTCTTGGGACCCCTTGTCAGAACATCAAATGGATTTTCGTACATTCTAGTCACTGTTGAACTTACTTCAAAATTTGTTTCTTTCACTCCGTTACGTAAAGCCATTGGACGGTCTGTATCCGACGCCTTTGTTATAAATTTCTTACGTGAAGTTGGCCACGATTCTAAAGTCATTTCAGATAACGGACCGCAATTCAGATCTGCTGTTTGGTCACGCATGCTTCGGAATCATAAAATCAAACCTGTTTTTATTTCATTGTACTCACCACATTGTAACCCGTCTGAACGGATTATGAAAGAAATCAATAAGCTTTGCAGACTTTATTGTCACAGAAAGCATCAGCATTGGGACAGATATTTACACTTATTTCAAAATGTGCTGAATGAAATGGCTTATGATTCCACTGCTTTACCACCTACTCTTGTACTGAAGAATGAAGAACCACCGAACAGAATCAGAGAGCTTGTACCTTTCCCGAATACACGTAAACTTCGACACAAAGACATAATTGATTTGGCTCTTAAAAATATAAAATCTGCAGCAGACAAAAGGAGAAAACTACACGGTAAAGCAAATGCAAAGAAATTATATATTGGTCAGAAAGTTGTCATTAAAGCTCATTCACTGTCACATAAGAAGAGACACTTGAGTCACAAATTCTTTCTAGTTTACAATGGACCTTACAGAATCCGACGTATACCACATGATAATTGCGTTGAAGTTGAAACTCTGTGTACTAGGAAGAGTAAAGGTTTACACCACATTTCACATGTAAAACCGTTTATTGAAAGATAATCTGCTTTTTAACTTTGTCTTTGCCATATAACTTTTCACTTCACATTACCAGTATGCTTTGTCAGACTTAGAATCTGTTAACATGCAACAATCTTTAAAGTTAAATATCCAGTCAAGAACCAAGAGAACTTATTTAAACAGAAATTACGAATGCATTGTTATAGTGAACAGACGACACAGTGTCGTTATTTGTACATTCTTGGTTGTTAGTTGCACGATCACGTAACGACTAGGCTCACATACTTAGAACATATACTGGCACTGCTAATGAGATTTTCATGCAACATTTTGGTTTACTTGAAAAGACATTCTTTATTTGAAGTACTTTCTGTGGGATTTAAAATGACTTAGCACTTGGTTTCTTTGACAGCTACACAATTATATCACGACGCTACTAATGTGTGACACAATTTACATTGTTGCTTTTGTGCTGTATCTGCTTTATATCTGCACAGTTTTTCTGAATTCTTCTGGAAAGTAAAACATGTTTAATAGTAACTATGTGGTATAGCTACAATAAGACAGTATTTTGTTTATTTTGTAGCACAACAATATGTTACAGTTTAGTACTTTTTTGATCATGGTACTGTACGTAATAACTACGATATCTATACCCAAAGCATTTCACTTTTGTTTATCATGAGGTAAGTACATTGGCTTCTGCAGAACTTAGCTTTCGGAGGAAAATAACTACGACACTTCCACAGAGATTATCTTACAGCAAGACGCACATTTAGCGCTACAGGACACGTATTTGAGTGGTTAATTTTGTACTTAAATCATTTATTTTTAAAGATATTTGAAGTACAATGATACAAAGGTTTTCCGTGATACATTTCATTCCATTGCTGTAATCTGTAACACCTGAGGGTATAATTACATTAATCCTCAGGGGGGTACACGCTTACTTTGTGTACCATGTGTGTGGCAAGCACAAGGAGCCCTAGCTAATATGGTATTTGCTTATACAACTTTACACATCGGTTCCATATTTCTCCAACACAAAATACACAGCTATGAGATCATTTAACTGAGAGAGACAAACATTTATTTTACTACATCAGTGACAGATGTTTACGTAATTGCACCGTTGGATAACTTCACACTTACGAAATTGTATTTTGTCTGTTCTTTGTGAACTGTTCATATTTTTTTGGAGCCATTGTGATACTATGAGAGCTTTGAATGATGTATTTGGTATGGGGTCATGATTTTTCAAGTACGTTGGAGGTAGATGACACTATTTAAATGAGCAGAGAATTTTTTTCTATTTTTTGACATTATTGCAGAAAGCTACGCCTTTTTTGAGATTTGGCTGAGGTTTTATGATATTATGATGACGACGTGTATTATGCTGTTGCGGTATGTTTGTAATCAATAAGCTGATGCTATATGAGGAATTTGATTATGCTACGTATTTATTGTCATGAAATATTGAGAAGTGTTGACGAATATGTATATGTGTAATAAGGTAAGGAATAATGAGTAGTGATTAGGGACTCTGACTTGTGAAAAAGTATGTTGGAAACCAAGAATCGTACTTCAAGAGTTATGAAATGTGTGTAAATGCATGAATGTATCACAATGCCGACAAATTTTTTTTGGACACTGTTATATTTATAGGATTTTGTTTCTGCAGATTTGCAACGCAAATTCTCTAACTGTGAAATTTTATATGAGACTGTCACAGTAGTGCAAACTGGTGTCTTAAATATTTCGGTGAGAAAGCCAAGTGACCTTGACATAATGCGTCTTGAGCGGCCAGCTGTGTCAGATGCCTGGAGAAAAAGCCATTAGTGTGTGCCTTTTCAGAGGCACAGGAAAAAAAAGGGAGGCCATTATCCTCGCTATTGACATATCTTTGTAGAAAGCATCGCAAATACGACACACTCGAACTTGAAAACATATGATTACACTGTGGAGCTCTAAATTTATGATATTTACTGAAATGCCTAATGAAATGATGAGAAACATTTTACGTTTATTGTCTTTCTAGTTGAGAGATTTTTTTCCCTTAGGAGACGCCATTTGCCTAGTGAATGGCGTTCCATGCATTGCTCTATATAGGCTATATATATTTGCTCATTTCGTTTAATATCTAGTTTCTAGCTGCACTGCAGCATTGGTTATTATAAAATTTAATAGATGTACTAATATCACTATTTTCTGTCTACAGACCCAGGAAAGAATACATTTATGATGTACTTTCTTAGAAAAGAGAGCACAAATAGACATTTCCCTTCACAGGAATTGCATAAATAATTTTTTAAACGATTTGGTAATTTGTCTGCTACAGTAACTTATTGTGATGCATCACTCTAGTATTAAGATGTGACATAGGTATTAGACATGTCCATCTTTAGTGTAATATTTTTTCTGATTCAGCTTTGTCATGTTTAGATATAAGTTATTGCATTTGCTGCTGCTGTTTGCCAGGCATAGTGTACTAAATTTCACTTTGTATTACTCTGTTAAGCTAGTTTTACTACTGATTTTTTTTTCTTGTTGCTGCACATTGGCTCATATTAGTTGTAATGTCGCATTGCTTGATAATTTAGATTTATTGCAGCTTGCTTTGACAATTTCCATTTTTTCATTGCTGTTTGTATTAATTGTTTTATGCTGCTGCATTGCCTCGTCCCTTAGTTTAGCATCTGAGCTCAGTAGATTTAAGTTAGCTTAAGAGGGGGTAGACTATATAAGTGAATGAGCTGCGATGAATTGGAAGAAATGCATTGAGAAGTTTTACGGAAAAAGTACAGAAAGCAGGTATAGGTAGCACTTTTTGAAATAATGAAGAACGAAGGGAGATCTCCAAGAAGTAAAGAAAGTTTTGTTTGCAAGATACTGCAGTAAAACAAACCCTGTCCTTTCCCTTTCTGTTATTCTGCTATGTGTTTGTGTACTCTTGTATATTTGTGTTCTTCCTGTCTTTATGTGTTTATCTGATGAGAGTTACATTGTAGAATTTTTCTGATAATATGTTATTTACTTTGAAAAGATGTTTAGACATTATTTATTCTGTTTTGTTGCTCATATGTGAAGGTGATGTTTCAGAAGTTATTCTGATCTTTATGTATGTACTTATGTCACAATTCCTGTAACTCTGATGTATCTGTTTATTTCTATTCTTTTGTAAAGCCTGTACTACTACAGAGTTATCTGTATTGTTATGTTCTTTAATGATGTATTTTGTACCTTTGTAATTGTATTCTTATGTTATAAAATTGTAATTGAGACCAGTTCATCGTATTATTAACTTGTAAGTTCCATTTCACTGTAAACGTTCCTGCTGGTCATAGTATATGGACAATATGTGAGAAGTAGGGACTGTTAGTGTTTGCACGTGTGTTAATAATTCAGCAAGGGACTGGATAACAGCATTGCTGGTTCTAAGGACAATTCCAAAAACCTTTGTCAGTGCACAAGTGGCGGTTATGGACTTGCTATATTGTCTGCAAGAGTCTTTGATGGTGATTGTGCACCTGCACAGTCGCAGCAGATGGCTGCTGGTTGTCTCTGCAAGGACTACAGTGTGTCTACACCTTTGATGACTCACCAACACCATTATTTCTACAAGGACTGCAGTGGGTCCGCACCTCTGGTGGCCCACCAATACCGTAATCTCTACCAGGACTACAGTGGGTCTGCTTTGTGATGACCTACCTACCAATATTCTTCAAAACGTCGAATGACTCTGCTGTGGGTTTGCTCTGTTGTGGCCCATTACCTGTCAGCATGTCAAGAGTCAGCACTGTCTTTCCGTTGGAAGGACAACACTACAAGACTGCATGGAAATCCACTACTTCTGTGTGCATTGTCTTTTACTGCTCAGACTTTGAGAAAAGAAACGGCAGGACTGTCTTTCTGGACTGTGAGAAAATTTTAGCTTCTGACCAACATTTTATTAATAAGTGTGTGCATTTGATATATTTCTTACTGTAATTATGAAAAAATTTTTCAAATCTGTATTGGCCAGTGCCCAAAACAATTTGTAAAATTTTTTGTGGGGAGCATGGGGGCTATGTAAGTAGGCTGTTTAGGTTTTCTTATTGGTAACGCCACGTAGCGCTCTGTATGAAAATCACTGGCTGTGCTGTGTGCAGTCTGTGGCTAGTTTGCATTGTTGTCTACCATTGTAGTGTTGGGCAGTTGGATGTTAACAGCGCGTAGCGCTGTGCAGTTGGAGGTGAGCCGCCAGCAGTGGTGGATGTGGGGAGAGAAATGGCGGAGTTTTGAAATTTGTAAGACTGGATGTCATGAACTGCTATATATATTATGACTTTTAAACACTAGTAAGGTAAATACATTGTTTTTTCTCTAGCAAAATCTTTCATTTGCTAACTATGCCTATTAGTAGTTAGTGCCTTCCGTAGTTTGAATCTTTTATTTAGCTGGCAGTAGTGGCGCTGGCTGTATTGCAGTACTTCGAGTAACGAAGATTTTTGTGAGGTAAGTGATTTGTGAAACGTATAGGTTAATGTTAGTCAGGGCCATTCTTTTGCAGAGTTTTTGAAAGTCAGATTGCGTTGCGCCAAAAGATATTGTATGTCAGTTTAAACACAGTCATGTATAATTGTTCAAAGAGGACGTTTCAAGTTATCTAAATGGGCTAAATGGGGAGAGGAGGCCTGTAGTTTGACGTAGAATCTGAACAACGTATCGTTTGTGGCAGTTCCTCAAATCGCTGAGAGTTGAAGGCTCGGTTACTACAGTCTCTTAGGTCGACACTTCCTTCTTGACTCTCCCTCAATCACAACCATTTGCATGTAGGAAGCAGCAGCATCAAGGCCTTTTCTTTCATCTTACTATTAAAGTTGAGGCTTGTAACTTTTGATTGTGACATATATTTGCACGTTTTGAACAATTTTTTAACTTTCTAGCTGCATTGTTCAGCGCTATTCACTTTTTCTTAAAATAATGTATTTGGCGAAAAACGTTCATGTAATCATTCTGAGGTTTGACAACTTTAACATTAATATACTGAAGTATATATTGATGAATTTTGGAAAAGTTACTTAAACATTTAATTTTATCAGAAGATTAAGGCGGAGGACTTCGTATGCTATGCACAGATGCGTTATGATGACGTGGGTCTAATAGCAATGAACTGGGGTTGTAACCTCCCCACACGACATAATTTTTAAATATTATTTGGTTAATGATTCTAATTTTGTGTAACCTCACAAAAAAACTTAATTAATAATAATAATATGATTCTATTTTTTGTGTAACCTCTGAACAAAATTGGTTCCCATTTAATGTACCCACAAAATTCTTTTCTCATTTAATATAACCTCGAAACAGAAAAATTCCTAAACCTTGTAATAAAAAAATAAATTCAGTAACCTGGTAAAATTTGGACGAGAGCAGTGCTGCGTCATGGCCCTGTAAGATCATTCTGAATAAAAAGTAAAAATTCTCACCTCGATAATGTCGGCAACTATCTGCTCTTACAATAGCTCTTTTCCGGCACAGCTCTGTGCAATGCTGGCCTATACGTTTGTTATTTATGAAAGGAAGCAAATGATTTTTCTTTTGCAGCAATCGGAATGATCATGCATTAAAAAAAATTAAATTTTTAAATTGAAATGAATGCTTGTTAGAAATTAGGCAAAGATTATTATTAGGGCATTTTTAAAGGATTTACATGTGAGTTTACATAATATTACTAGATATGCGCAAGGCTGCTTTTTTACCCTATACAATAATACTCAGGCTCCGCCATCGCTGCACCGTGACCGGCCCAGCCAACATGATACACCAGACAGGACTGACAAGCGCAGACAGGCGACTGCTCGCTAGCAACAACTTACTGCTACTGCTACGCAGTTCGTACTGCAGTCAACACTGCTCTTTGGTCTCAGATTCTCTTATATCTTACATATCGCAGGCAGCACATACCTCTTACATAACCCTCCACTGGGGGGGGGGGGGTGCAAAAATTTGGCAGCAATGGTGAGTCAATTGGAATTGCCATGAGCAACAAATTTTTCTGAAATCTACCTAATTAACTAAGTTGACAGTCACAGAGTATATACATATACATAAGTACAGAACATAAAATGAAATAGAATGCACATGCACTGAGTACAGAACATATCAAGCAATGACAAAATGTATACGCAATGAGTACAAAACATATTAACAAGTGACATAAAGGGCATACACTTTGTAGTTCAGAACATATCAAGCAATGACAAAATGTATATGCAAAGAGTACAAAACATATTAACAAATGACATAAAGTGCATACGCACTGTAGTATTTTTTTGTTACCATTTTACTAGAACTAGGATAAGAAAGGGAAGGATTGCATCATGGTTGTAGCACATTAGGTTGCATGTAGCTGCACTGAAAGTCCATATCTTTCTACAGAAGCACAACACCAAGTGAGACAATCTGAAGTTCTCCTCCCTGAAGTATTAATCAGTGTAGCCAAGACACTGAAATGTCAAATTAATGTTCCATATTATCATTTTGGTAGTCTATTAGGTACACCAAACAGTGGAATCATAATAACATCTCCATCATTCAAGGTGGTGGACACCATGATGTGTCAACATCACACTCATTCAGCAACGTAGAATTAGTGCAGAAACCAAATATAGTGCTCCATGATCATAAGGATAGACAAGACAAACGTATATTGCAGTAATTTCTAGTAATTAGGTCCGAAGGTGAAGGACATTAAGTCTCATGCTAGTCATCGTTGAGAATTACACTTGTTTATCAACCGATTTGACTAATTGTTGGCACTCATCGCCTAGTTACTGAACACTTCTGTACTATGTATGAAGTATTACAAAATAATGTTCATAAATCATCTGATTACAGTGAACATTGGCACTCATTGGCCAGTTACAATCCATTTTTGTACATTATTTAAAAGTGATCATTCAAAGCAAGAGTTAATTAATGGTATACTATTTACATAATTCACCTAGTTATAGTAATCATTGGCACTCATTGGCCAGTTACAAACCATCAGAAATCATCATTCAAAACAGGAGCTAATGAATAGCATAGTATTAACATAATTAACCTAGTTATAGTAATCATTGGCACTCATTGGATAGTTACAAACCATCAGAAGTCATCATTCAAAACAGGAGCTAATGAATGGCATAGTATTAACATAATTCACTTAGTTATAGTAATCATTGGCACTCATTGGCCAGTTACAAACCATCAGAAGTCATCATTCAAAACAGGAGCTAATGAATAAAATAGTATTAACATAATTCACCTAGTTATAGTAATCATTGGCCCTCATTGGCCAGTTACAAACCATCAGATGTCATCATTCAAAACAAGAGCTAATTATGGCATAGTATTAACATAATTCACCTAGTTATAGTAATCATTGGCACTCATTGGCCAGCTACAAACCATCAGAAGTCATCATGCAAAACAGGAGCTAATGAATGTAGCATCAAGCTACTGGTATTCATATATAATAGCATGTAGGTGACATAATACAAAATTAAAATAAGAAACAGGGCATTCATTGGCCAGTTACTAAACATATAGCAAGTATTGAATAGTACAAAACATTTTTCATCATTCAAGTGACATACAACATATTTAAAATAATTATTGGCACTCATTGGCCAGTTACAAAGTATTCTTATATTTTTATAAAACCTTATTCAGTATTATTCAGAAGTTATCATTCAAAATGAGAGTTAATTATTGGCATAGCATTTATAGAGTATAACAATAATATTATTTACAGAAATTATTGGCATAGTATTTATGCATTATTACAAAGCATCATTCAGTATTACTTAGAACTCATCATTCAAGTGACATAGGACATATTGAAAATGTAATACACTGTCTATTACTCAAGGTCTGTGATTATAAAACATCATTCAATACTACTCGGAATTCATCATTCAAGTGACATAGGACATATTGAAAATGTAACACGCTGTAACTATTACTCAAGGTCTGTGATTAGAAAACATCATTCAGTATTACTCAGAATTCATCATTCAAGTGACAGGACATATTGAAAATGTAACACACTGTAACTATTACTCAAGGTCTGTGATTAGAAAAAATCATTCAGTATTACTCAGAACTCTCTTAAACTGGTAGCATTATTTGGGACTGGTAATACTTTTTTTTTTATAGCAATGCATTGCGTTGGGATCGATAATTAATTGCTGGGGCATGAAAATATTTGCTTTTGACTTATTGCTGTAAATGAGGAAAGGTAACATCATTTGTCATGAGTCAGCTATAGCAAGGTTATGAAACACGTAGAGTATATGTGATCACATTCATGAATGACACACACAAATGGGTAAAAAAAATGCAAGTACTAGAACAGGTTTAATGATTAACTGCTTATAGCACATTAATTTCATGAATAGCTTCTTCTAGAAAAAATACAAAATGGATTATTAAGCTGAAAAAAGAAAAGCATATTATGCTGAAAAGTAGTGAACTTCGAATTAACAGGTAATGAAATGTGTACTCAATATATACATACTGTAGCTGTCCTTTCCAAAACCTTCAGTCATTATACCATGCGACATAAGACATACTGTCAAAACGAACTGCAACAAATACTTAAATAACTACACAGCATTTCTTAACTAATATATAAATATATAAACTTCATCATTATCTTCATCTGCAAAGAAAAACTTAAAAGTGGTGCGTTTAGTGGCCATATAAAATTTATCACTATCATCACCTGTAAACAAAAACTTCTTTATTCATATCACCATTACTTCATTATTATCATCACCTGCAAAGAAAAACTTCATTATTCATATTACCATATTCTTCATCACTATTCATCATCATTCATTATCATCTGCAAAAAGACACTTCATTATTCATTATTCATATTACCATTTACTTCATACAACTATTCATAGTATAGAGTTCCTTATTTCTAGCATATTTCATCACTAAAACTAAAATGTGTAGTTCTGTCTGACAGCCTGCATCAATCGCCTCATATCGTGAAAGAAAAAATAAGTTAAGACTGCTATCATACGATGTGTATAGTATATTCATGTTAATGTTTGTTAATTCTGATCCATTTACTCTTCGTGACGAGGTATTGAGTCTTCTTTCGTTCATTCCGAAGGTGAATTTCCCATTTCATAGTAATCCACTGTGGTTTGTTTCATTTAATTCTTTTACACGTTATTGCTTTCTGAAAATGATGAACAATGATTAATGTCTTGCATTTGAATCATATACCCATTAAATAAAAACTGGTTTCTAGTGATGTAATGAACCATACAGCGTAGCATGACGGAAAACATAATATGTCCAAAACGCAAACAGTGTGCAGGTGCAAAAATGTACACAGAGTATCATAATGTAGCAGCAAAAAAATGTAAAATAGTCACGATGTTGAGATATCATAAGGCAAAAATGTAAAAGTCAACTGGTGTTTGCTATATCTTAAAGATTTCATAGTGCATACAAAGAAACAGGAAAACAATCATACATACATAAAAAAATGGAAAATGTGCACGGTCTGATATATAATGACAAGAAATGACTTTCTTTGTGTTCAGCTTGTATGTTGTGTAGTTGATAGAGGCGAGAGTTGAAGACTTTAATGGGGAGAGAATTTGATACAATTAATATGGCACTAGATAGAATTGCATAATTGTTCATAAAATATGTAAGTTTATTTGGAAAAAATGTGCACGGTTTTATGTGTAACGACAAGAAAAGCGACCTGCTAACCTTACCTTGCCGCGCACTTGCCAAGAAAAAATATGATAATCATCAGTAAGTGTACATATAAATATAATTGTATAAGTGGTCATATAAAAATCAGGAAATGGCATTACAGTGTGATAAATCATAGAGTATGTTCATTCAATAAAGGGTTTAATATTGGAGACATGGTGATTGCCTTTACTTTTTCTGGTTCTCAGAGTTTCGACATGTACTACATTGGGGTGAGGAATGCTGCGAATTCGATATGGACCTGCGTATAGAAGCTCAAATTTACTACATCTACTCTTTCCTCTGTTAGATAAATAGTGTGTACGCACTGATATCTTCTGTCCAATGTCAAAGTCACGGCGTGTACAAACCTGTTTTTGCTGTCTTCTCCGGCGCTCTGCGGCACGTTTGATGTTGTTCAGCGCAATGTCAATTATTTCATGGTGTCGTAGTCGACGAGATGTAGGAAAAGATACTAATTTTTTAATTTTGTTCGGTGGTTCAACATTTTTCAGTATAACAGTCGGAGATAGCATAGTAGATTCATTTGGTATGGAATTAATTACATCCTGGAATGAGAGTACTTGTGTGTCCCAATCAATATGTCTTTTATGGCAGTATATTCTACACAGTTTACCAATTTCTTTCATTAATCGTTCTCAAGGGTTCGAAGAAGCATGATACTTGGATATATAGATCGGAGAAATGTTTATTGTTCGTAACATACGTGTCCATATAGCAGATCGAAATTGCGGTCCATTGTCGGAAATTACTTTCAATACATGCCCTACATGAAATAAAAAATGTTCTACCATTGCTTTCGAAACAGATTTAGCAGTAGCTTTGCGTAACGGAGTGAAGGTAATAAATTTTGAAGTGAGTTCAACAGCGACAAAGATGTAGCAAAAACCTATTAGTTCTGGGAATCGGACCGAAAATGTCTACAGCGGCCATGTGTCTCAATTTAACAGGTGCAATAGGATGTAACGGAGGAATATGTCAAGTCGTGTCTGACTTAGCTTTCTCGCAGATTTTACATGACGCTAAAACCCGTCGAATACGTTTCTCCATACTGGTAAAATAACAGTTCTGTCCCAGTATTAGAAAACATTTTCTGGCTCCAAAATGTGCGTAACTTAAATGAGTATATCAAAATAATTTATTAACAAGCTCGTCAGGAATGCATAGTAACCAGTTGTTGCTGCCAGGGCGAGAGCGCGAAACAGAATATTATTGCGTACAGTGTAATGGTTTCTAATGGTAACATTATTCCTATCTTGCCAAAGGTGTTTTATTTCTTTCCATAAGTTGTCTTTACTCTGCTCTTGTGCTATGTCTCGTAATGGCGACGAAATGAAATTTTCAAATGCAACTTGTTGAATATACATGACGCTGAAATTTGCTTTGCAGAAGCTGGTTGCGATGTCTTGCTGATTGTTGCTGAGAGAACGGGATAGTGTGTCTGCTACAATATTTTGTGTACCGGGAATGTGGACAATTGTAAAATTAAATTCTTGTAAATAAAGTTTCCATCTGCTTAATCTGTCGTGTGTAAATTTAGCGGAAAGTAAAAACTGCATAGCTCTATGATCTGTGTAAACGGTAGTGTGTCTTCCACGAAGACAATGCCGAAATCTCGTAAATGCCCATACAACACATAATGTTTCAACTTCTTCGACAGAATAATTCCGTTCAGCAGGTGACAGAATGCGACTCGCAAAGGCGATGTTTTAATTACTGTAGTACCATCTTCTTCAATTTCCTGAAAAATGTGTACGCCTCAAGCGGTGTTAGAACTGTCGGTGGCAATGGAAAAATTTCTAGTAAGATCTTGAAACACGTATGTATTCAGTACCAGCGATGGCGAGCCATGAGAGAATCTCTGACCAGAGAGTTATTTATCGTTGCTAGTCTGCGCTTGACCGCGCGAGAGTGCAGTTCCGAGTCGGACGCAGTTGTGGTACGTAGCGAGTCGCGAGAGCATGTAGTTCAGTTGCGAGTTAGCAGTTGCGAGATGTGCTCGGTCGGAGTCGGCGCGGGTCGACATGGGTCTTTGGTCACGATTCAGGACGAGGTATATTGTTAAATAAGGTAATGAAGCAGCATTGCGCTCAGCTAATAATGTATTGTAATTGTAATTAATTTGTTGAAGAAATCCCCCAATAATAATTCTGTTTTCAAAGCAATCGCTATTAAAAAAAATCATTACAATTGAATGTTCATTTCTCAATTTTTGTGTCGAGTTTACATTGGGCCATTATTTTTCAATATTTTTGTAGCGAAGGTGTAGTCGCTTTTATTTCAATTTAGCGATGTTTTGTGAGAGCTCAACAACATTAGGGTCATTATTATTCAGTAATCTTGTGGTGAAATAACTTTTGGCACGTTTTCATTATCATAGGCTTTTCTTTTTATTTTTTCTTGGGAGGTTACACTTGGCTCCATTTATATTTAATTAATATCATTAATTTCTGCGGGGAGGTTACAATCTGGATGTGATAAAAGTGGTGCATTCAACAAAGCTTGTTTCAGATTGACAAATTCTGAATGTGCTTGGCTATCCCAGGACCAAATAGTGTTTTTACCCGTCAACTTACATAATCTAGGGGTGTCTAAAGCAGAGTAATGAATAAATTTACGAAAAAGTTAATCAAACCCAAAAAGCTGCGTAGTTGTTTCTTCGTCATAGGAACAGTAATGTCACGTAAAGCTTGAAGTTTTTCCAGGTCAGGCGCAATGCCTTCTGCTGAAATTACATCTCCAAGAAATTTTATAGAAGTTTTGCCAAAGTGCGATTTGCTAAGATTAACTGTGATTCCTTGTGCACGCAAAGTTCGTAACAGTTGTTCAAGAATCAGATTGTGTTCAGACCAGTTAGCTTCTGCAATAAGAATGTCGTCTACGTATGTTGTGATTCTGTCGTTAAGTTCTGTCGGAAGTATACTATTCAAACCGCGAATAAATGCTGCTGAAGAAATAGTTAAACCGAACGGTGACTTACAAAACTGATAACAGTCACCAAAACAGAGAAAAGCTGTGTACTTTCTGCTGTTCGGATGGAGCTGAATTTGCCAAAATCCCGATTTCAAATCTAACGTCGAATAAATAGCAGTACCATGAAATTTCTGTAGAAGTTCTTCTAGTGTCTATGGGCGATCTGTTTCATTTATAGTAATGTCGTTGATGTGACGCGAATCAAGTACGAGATGAAGTGAACCATCCTTTTTCTTAACAATATGGAGTGGGTTTATGTACGGACTAACTGCCGGTTCAATAATTCCTTGGTCAAGCATAGCCTGCAATTCTTTCTTAACTTGTTGTCTGTGAATATACGGAATGGGATAATGTTTGGCTTTAAATGTGTCGTGCTGTTTAACTTGAAATTCATACATAAAACCGGACATAGTACCAGGAATGTTGTCAAAAACTGGAGCTTGCTGTAAAAGAATTTTGCGTAGTTGCGTGCGTTCGTCGTCTGTATTTGCACTGCTCTGTTTAACTTTATCAGAAATCATTTGTATATCGTCATAGTCGGCTTCGTCTGGAGTATTATAGTTGTGTACGTACGTATCTGTGAACAATGTGGAATGGCAGTCTACGTTACGTGATGCGGAAATGACCTCTGTAGATTAATTGTTTGTTCTTCTACAGATAAAGAGTGCTGAAATTCTAAAGCCAGTTGTACATTTTCATCCTTCAACATTAAATAGGAGTTATGAAAGTCAATAATTGCGTCCTGTTGTACCAGAAAATTCGTACCTAAAATAACGTCTGTTGTCAATAAGGGAACAATCTAAAAATTTGAGTGAAATTTATGACCTGCAACACAAAATGATAAATGTGTCTGTAATTTTACATCTACTCCTTTACCAGATACTGCTCCTTTTACTTTAGTTTTGCCTAATGGTAACGTAGGATAAGTATTCTCTTTGTTACATTCGTTGAAAGTTTCCTCATTTACAACTGACATAGGTGATCCAGAATCGATTACTGCTGAAAATTTAGATGATCCAATCTTTACTTCAATGACAGGCTGTGAAATGGTTTTTTGAATAACTGGTTTTTCATGCAAAAGTGCGTCTCGGATGTCGTCAAAAGTAATAACATTTTCGTGAACGAGATTCTGCGTGTCAAAAGTATTGCTTGCGTTGCTGGAAGATTCATTCTGCACTGTATCTAGTCAAATTCCTTCTGACGTGCTATTATTTGCGGGAGGATGCTGTCGCATTTCGACTATTTGTGCTGTTCTGTTATTTCGTCCTAACGCATTAGGTTCGGGATGATATCGACTGTCTGGTTCATTCATGATAATTTGTTGTTGCGGATGATTCTGCTGCTGGTAAGACCGACTGTTATTAAACGTACGCTGAAAATTGTGCTCATTACCTTTACGTCTGTCATGATAATCATTGCTATACGGCGCATTACGATATGAGTTGAAATGATGCGTCTTCTGTACGTAGTGATTTCCTTATTGCTGTGCGTTGCTATTTGGTGTGGCCGACGCTATACGTGTAGGCGGCGAAACATTAGAGCTTGGTTGACCTTGCAGACTGCATTGTTGGTTAGGTATGCTAACCGGCTGGTTTTGATGCTGTTGTTGAGAAAAACCTCTATTGTTACCAAAATGCGGTTCCTGATGCTGATAATTTTGACGATATTGATAATTAAAATTTTGTCTGTTATTAAAGTTCTCATGGTTGTCATTTCTGGAGCGTCTAATGAAAACTGTCACTTTCGGTAAAATTTGTCAGATCGGGTTTTCTTTACACGTTTCTAATCCTATATAGATCGATAGTTGAAGAGCTGTTTTGATAGATATAAAGGATAGTAGAAGAGAAGGCAGCAGTGCAGAAAACTAAAGATGAAATAGCACTACTATGGCTCGGGGCCCTGTGCACGCTAAGGCACATATTCATCGAAGTGCAATGAATCCCTTGAGGTCAATTACGCGCTACAATTAAATTTTAGTTTCTGCGTTACAGGCAATGGCAGTGAAAATTCAAAAACAAATTGTCGTATCCAGTCCAATGCTAGTTTCTGCATTACAGGCCAAGCTGATGAAAATACAAAAGCAAATTGTCGTATCCAGTTCAAAGCGTGAATCTGTGTTCTGTCATTATTAAGTACCTTAAATTTTTTCACGGATAAAAATTGCTTATAATCAACGTTATCGTCTCTGAATGTGTGAACAGGTTCAGGATTGCATGAGAATCTATTTGTCCGTGTCTGTTCGGATTCTAAGTCACGTAGTCTCTGTACATTACCTAAGTTACACTGGCTGTGTGAGTGTGACAAATGTTCGGAATGTGGCGTATGCTGTGATGTGTTAAAGGCTGAAACATTTTTCATTTCTGTCGCTTCTTGCTGTAAAGTTGACAATTTTCTACGTAATGTATTATTGGACGAACCTATCTCACTGATCGTCTGCTGTAAATTTTGAAATTAGGGTGTTTGATTAAACGAAACAGGTGACGTATCGTCTGATTTGGTGTCATTATTGCTTTCGATAACATCAACATGACTGGCCAATTCATCATATTTTTCAGTCAGTGCTTTTACCTGATCATCGTTTTTATTATCACAAGCATTAATTTGTTTTTGTATTTTACGTGTGGTTTTGTTCAATTTGTTAACGTCTGCTTTGATGGCATCGGGATCCTGTATTAGTTCTAATTGTTCAAGTCTGTCGGTCATTGTCTGAAACTCTACTGTGTGTGTGTCTGTTTTTGTTTTAAGATCAGAGATTTCATCATGTAATTCAGTGTTCAACTGTTTGATGGCATTAATTTCGTCTGATACTGTAGCAATATTGTTGTCTACGTATGTTTTTGGTTTCGTAAACAATTTACGTTTATCTTCCTGTCTCTGTGCAGTAATTGTTTCCATGACTTGTCGCTTTACTTTATTCTGTTCCTGTATAAATTTACGGTAACGCGTTTCACTGTTTTGTAGGTGGTGATTAAAACGTTCGTCAATTTGGTTATTCTGTTGGTCAAATTTCGCGTCTACTTTCGCATCCAGTGTACGTGAAAGTTCTGCTGACATTGGTTTAAACTCGTCGCGCAACTGTGTTGCGTCTTCAGAGCATTGTTTAGCGACTGCACTAGTTTCATCTCTAAGTATATTAGTAGTGGCTGCATGTGTATTACTTAATTCTTGTGCCATAGATCTAATTTCTTCACTACTGTTCCTAGCACAAGCCTTAATTTCCTCACGTAATTGTTCTTTAATATCATGACATTGCACGGCAACGGCTGTAATCTGTTCACTAACCTGTTTGGAATTGTTGTCTAATTTTTCATTGAGTTGTTTGTAATTTTCATTAAGTTGTTCGAAGTTGTTATCTTGTCTTTCATTCTGTTGTTTGAAATTTTCACTAAGTTGTTTGTGATTGTCGTCTTGTTCTTTCTTCGACTGTTTGGAATTGTTGTCTATTTTTTCATTAAGTTGTAGCAATACTGCCATAATTTGATCCAAGCCAAAATTAGCGACTCTTTACTCTGAGCTATGTGGTGGTGTATCTGAATTTGTCACGTTTTGTGTAACCATTTGGTCATTTTCTGATTCTTGAAAAGGTTCGCCAATTGAATGTGCACTGTTGGTCACTACCTCGGAATCAAATAAATCTGACGTATTTTGCCTACATTGTGCATCTTCGTGAGAAAAATTTATCTGTTCACTATGCAAATTTTGCAAACTGGGTGTGTCAAACTGAGCAGCGTTCATTGTATCAGAACGTGCCGCATCATCAATTGTTACATTTACTCTGGACATAATTGCATTTGTTCGCTCATCATTAGCATTAAAATCATTACTAGTGATCGGTATGCACTGATTGTCTGTAAATGGAGGATTATCGCCATTACACTGAGTGTCGCAAGTATTATCGGTCAAATTAATCGAGTCGGCAATTTCACTCATTGCACATCGCGATGTACTGTTAAGAGTTTTTCGCGGCATTTTTTCACAAACCAAAATTAAGCCCAAATGAAACAAAGACAAAGCGAAATGAAACAAACAATTACAACAAAGAGCAATAAATTGCCGATGATCCGTGAAAGAAAGAGTGACAAATTAGTAAATGCGTTGCGCCAGATGCAAACTACATTTAAGTAAATAAGAGCAGATATATCACTACTTCTCAGAAATTCACAAAGGAAATCCGATCCTGGCCGGTTGTCGCCAAGTGTAACCTCCCCACACGAAATAATTTTATAATTTTATTTGGTTAATGATTCTAATGTTGTGTAACCTCACAAAAAACTTAATTAATAATAATAATATGATTCTATTTTTTGTGTAACCTCTGAACAAAATTGGTTCCCATTTAATGTACCCACAAAATTCTTTTCTCATTTAATATAAGCTCGAAACAGAAAAATTCCTAAACCTCGTAATAAAAAAATAAATCCAGTAACCTGGTAAAATTTGGACGACAGCAGTACTGCGTCATGGCCCTTGAAACACGTATGTAACATAGCAGCGATGGCGAGGCATTGTAGCATCTGTGACCAGAGAGTATGCGCTTGACCGCGCGAGTGTTGCGAGCGGTTCTCAGTCAGTAGTAGTCAGTCGTTGCGAGTCTGTAGCTCTGTCTAGTTGAGAGCAGTACTCAGTCTGTAGTCGTCATGCAGAGCGGTCGGTCAGTAGTAGCAGCCCAGTGCGGTTGTGTGATGTAGGCGGTCGGCAACACTGGTCAAGATGAGGAATAAGGTATACTGTTAATTAATATAATCATTAGATAATGAAAATTTTATTTATTGTAATTATTCTCCAACAAGTCTCCCAATAATAATTTTTTTATTTCAAAAGCATTTTCTCAAAAATTTAATTTTTTATTGAACTCAAGATTTCGTTGCACTTCCCATTTCATTCCACTTCTTTTTGAAGAAAAATTTCACTAGAATTACAAAAAAAAAAAGGAGAATATTATTATTTGCAATGCAGTTCCTCCAAGCGGTGCGCAACAACAAGAGCAGATATGTGACATCCATTTATTCTGAGGTAAGACTTTAATTCTGATTGTTTTACACAGGGCCAAAGACCGATATTTCGGTTTAATTGAATTTTCTTGTCACTGAATGGACTTTACTTTTGAAGGATTTATATTTGAGTCAGATTGCGAATTTCACATTTTTGTTGCCATTGTCAGTACATTTGATTGTGGGGAGGTTACACTTGGCTCCCATTTCTATTAAGTATTGCTTTATTTTCTTAAAAAAAATTGCGGTGGGGAGGTTACACTTGGCGACACCCAGTCCAGGATCGTATTTCGTTGAGAGTCTTTTGAACAACAGTCAGATATCTGCTCTTATTTGCTTAAGTATAATTAGGATTTGGCGCTACGCTTTTATTAATCTTGTGACTTTCTCTCTACAGGTCAACGGCAATTTGTTGCTTTGTTGTATTTGTGTGTTGCTTTTGCATTGTGTTGATTTGTTTTGTGAAAAATTTTGACTATTGTAAAAATGCCGCGAAAGACTGTGAATAGTGTATCGCGAAGTATTGTGAATGAAATTACCGACTTAAACAACGTGACCGATAGTAATTGTGATACGCAACGTAATGATGACAATCCTGCGTTCACTAACAATCAGTGCATTCCAACCACTAAAGATGACTTTCACCTTAATGATGAACAAACGAACTCAATTGTCTCGTCTGTTAACTTGACGACAATTGATGACGCAGAATGCTCTATGGTAATGAGCGCTGCCGAGTTTAACACACCCGATTTAGAAAATCCAAGTAATGTACAGACAAATTTTTCGAATGAAAATGATCAGTGTAGTGAGAGTATGACGCATGCATTTAATTCTGAAATAATGTCTGACAGTGTACATCCGACTGATAATCCTTTTTGTAAGTTGCAAAATGACCAAATGGTCACACAAAGCGCGACAACTGCAGGTACACCATTAAACAGTACTGAGAATGCAACAGCTACTTTAAGTTTGGATCAATTTATGACAATAATGCTACAGTTTAAGAACGATCTTAGGGAAGATATCAAACAAGATAACAAAAAACTCAAACAACAACTTGATGAAATTTTTGACAACCATTACAAACAACTTAGCGAAACAATTGATAAAAGTGTCGATCTCACAAACGGAAAACAAGACGACCGTAAAGAACAGAACAAACAAGTTAGTGTGCAGATTACAGCTGTTACCGTGCAATGTCAGGACAGTAAGGAACAACTACGTGATGATACTAAGACTTGTGCTAATAACAGTAATGAAAAGGTTGGCACTGTTGCACAAGAATTCAGTAGCACACGTGTAGGCACAACCGAATCACATAAAGACGAGATTATTGCAGTCACTGAACAATGTTCAGCAAACGAAACACTGATACACGAAATTAATGCAGTCACTGAAGAATGTCCTAAAAACGAAGTACAGATTCGCGACGAAGTTAATTTAGAGTCAGTGGAAGTTTCATACACTCCGAATACGGAAGTTGACGAGAAAAGTGAACGACACAATAACCAGATTGACGAAAGTATTAAAGTAACAGAATTAACAATTATTTCAGTCACCAATACGTCACAGAATCCGCCACGTTGCGAGCATTTATCAGAGTCACGCAGCGTGTATAATGTGAGCAATTTACAGAGACTACGCGAATTAAAATCTGAAAAGCTACGCAACTTGAAATCCGAAATGACACAGACAAACAGATTCACACACAAACCCGAACGTGTTTTCAAATTCAATGACGAGAATGTAGATTTCGAGCAATTTGCATTTGTAAGAAAATCTAAGGAATTTAATACTGACAGAACACAGGTACACGCTTTGAGCTGTATACGACAATTTGTTTTTATGCTTTCACCGCTATTGCCTGTAATGCAGAAGCTAGCTTTGAACCAGATGCGACAATTTATTTTTGTATTTACAACAGCATTGTCTGTAATGAAGAAATTTGAATTAGCACGGATACAACAATTTGCCTTTGAAATTTTACCGCTATTGCCTGTAACACAAAAGCTAAAATTTATTTGCAGTGCGTAATTGACCTCAGGGGATTCATTACGCTTTAATGAATATGTGCCGTAGCGAGCATAGGGCCCCAGCTGTAGTAGTGCTGTTTCATCTTTAGTTTTCTGCACTGCTGCCTTTTCTTCTACTATCCTTTATATCTATCAAAACTGCTCTTTAACTATTGCTCTACCTAGAATTAAGAAAAATGGCTAATGAAAACCGGATATGACAAATCTTTTACCGAATGTGACAATTTTCAGCAGGCACTCCCGTAATGACAACTACCGCCGTAATTTTAATTACAGATAAAATCGTAATCATCAGTATGTGTAAAATTAAAAGTAACAGAAACGCATTTTTTGGTAACAATAGACGTTTTCCACCACAATAGCATGAAAGTCAACCGCTTAGCATACCTAACCAACAATGAAGTCTACAAGGTCAACCAAACTTTAATGTTTCGCCGCGTGCACGTATAGTACCAGATCCAACAAATAGTAACGCACGGCAGCAAAGAAATAACTACGTACAGACAACACACTATTTCAACTCGTATCGCAATGCGCCGTATAGAAATTACTATCAGGACAGACGCAAAAAGAATGATGAGCACAATTTTCAGCGTACATTTAATAACAGTCGATCTTATGAGCAGCAACAACATCAGCAACAACAAATAATCATGAATGAAACAGACAATAGGTGTCATCCATAGCGTAACACGTCAGTAAGAAATAACAGAACAGTTCATATAGTGGATATGCCACAACATTCTCCCGTAAATAACAGCATGTACGATAGAAATTTTAACCAGATACAGCACAGATTGCATAATACAGTAACGCAAACATTACTTTTGACACGCAGAATTTTGCTCACGAGAATGTTATTTGAAACATGCTTTGTTGAATGCACCACTATTATCGCACCCAGATCTTACCAGAAATTTTTCCATTGCCACCGACAGTTCTAACACCGCTTTAGGCGTACATATTTTCCAGAAAATTGAAGAAGATGGTTCAATAGTAATTAAAAACATCGCATTTGCAAGTCGCATTTTGTCACCTGCTGAACGAAATTACTCCGTTACAGAACTTGAAACATTATGTGTTGTATGGGCTTTCACGAGATTTAGGCATTTTCTTTATGGCAGACACACCACCGTTTACACTGACCATAGAGCCATACAATTTTTGCTTTCAGCCAAATTCACTCACGATAGATTAAGTAGATGGAAGCTGTATTTACAGGAATTTAATTTTACGATTGTTCACATTCCCGGCACACAAAATGTTATAGCAGACGCACTATCGCGTTCTCTCGGTAACAATCAGCAAGACGTAGCAACCAACTTCTGCAAAACAAATTTCAGTGTCATGTACATTCAGCAAGTTGCATTTGAAAATTTTATTTCATCGTCATTACAGGACATAGCACAAGAACAAAACAAAGACAATGTGTGGAAAGAAATTAAACAGCTTTGGCAAGATAAGAATAATGTTACGATTAGAAACCACTACACTGTACGCAATGACATTCTGTTTCGCCGCTCTCATCCTGACAGCAACAATTGGTTATTATGCATTCCTGACGAACTGGTTAACAAACTAATTTGGTACACTCATTTAAGTTACGCACATTACGGAGCAAGAAAATGTTTTCTTATACTGAGACAGAACTGTTATTTTACCAACATGGAGAAACGTATACGACGAGTTTTAGCGTCTTGTAAAATTTGCCAGAAAGCTAAATCAGACACCATTTCACATATTCCTCCTTTATATCCCATTATACCTGTTAAATTAAGACACATGGCCGCAGTAGATATTTTTGGTCCGATTCCCAGAACTAACAGAGGTTTTTGCTACATATTTGTCGCTGTTGAGCTCACTTCAAAATTTGTTACTTTCACTCCATTACGCAAAGCTACTGCTAAAACTGTTTCGAAAGCATTTGTAAAACATTTTCTATCTCATGTAGGGCATGTAATGAAAGTAATTTCCGACAATGGATCACAATTTCGTAGTAGTATATGGACACGCATGTTACGAGCTAGAAACATTTCTCCGATTTATATATCCAAGTACCACGCTTCTTCGAACCCCTGTGAAAGATTAATGAAAGAAATTGGTAAGCTGTGCCGAATATACTGCCACAAAAGACATATTGATTGGGATACACACATACTCTCATTCCAAGATGTAATTAATTCCATTCCAAATGAATCCACTATGCTATCTCCGACTGTTATACTGAAAAACGTTGAACCACCGAACAAAATTAAAGAATTAATAGAATTTCCCAAAAGTCGTCGCCTACGACACCACGAAATAATTGACATTGCGCTGAAGAACATCAAACGTGCCGCAGAGCGCCGGAGAAGACAGCAAAAACAGGTTTGTAAACGCCGAGACTTTCACGTTGGACAGAAAATATTAGTGCGTACACACTATTTATCCAGCAAATTAAAAGGTAAGTGCAGTAAATTTGAACTTCTATACGCAGGTCCGTATCGGATTCGCAGCATCCCTCACCCCAATGTTGTACACGTCGAAACTTTGAGAACCAGAAAATCGAAAGGCAATCACCATATCTCAAACATTAAACCGTTTATTGAGTGAAACCACTGTATGATTCAACACACTATGATGCCATTTACTAATGCAATTATTTCACGTGACTAATTATTGATGATTATCGTGTTTTTTCTTGGCAAGTGCCCGGCAAGGTAAGGTTAGCAGGTCGCTTTTCTTGTCGTTACACATCAGACCGTGCACATTTTCCATTTTTTTGTGTATATGAATGTACTCCAGTTTTGTTTGTATGCACTATGAAATAGTTAAGATATAACACACACCAGTCGACTTTGACATTTTTTTTGCCTTATGACATCTCAACATCGTGACTGTTTCACATTTTTTTTTGCTGCTGCATTGTATTATTCTGTGTATATCTTTGTTTTTGAACACTGTCAATGTTTTTGACATATTACGTTTTCTGTCATGTTATGCTGTAGGGTTAATTATGTTACCATAAACCAGTCATTATCTAGTGGGTATATGATTTAAATGCAGGACATTAATCTTTGTTCATCAATTTCAGAAAGGAATGATGATTCTAAGAAATAAATTTAACATAAATGGAATTTCACCTACGGAATAAACGAAAGGAGATGCAATAACTTTATGAGGAAGAGTAAATGGATCAGGATTAACAAACATTAACAAGAATATACTATACTCATCGAAGAATAGCAGTCTTAACTAATTTTTTGTTTCAGAATACAAGGTGATTGATGCAGGCTGTCAGACTGAACTACATATCTTAGTTTTAGTGATGAAATGTGCTAGAGATAAGGAATAGTTATGTAATGAGTAATGAAGTGATTTTTTGCAGATGATAATGAATACTGATGAATAATGATGAAGGATATGGTATTATGAATAATGAGGTTTTTCTTTACAGGTGATGATAATGGTGAAGTTATGATGATATGGATAATGAAGTTTTTTTCTTTACAGATGAGGATAATGTTGAAGTAATGTATTTATGCTACGTAGTTATTTAAGTATTTGTTGCAGTTTGCTTTGACAGCAGGTGTTACATTGCATAGTAGGATGACTGAAAGTTTTGGAAAGGACAGCTATGGAATACATTTTTATACACACTTCACTGCCTGTTAATTCGAAGTTCACTACTTTTCAGCATAGTGTGCGTTTCTTCTTTCAGGTCAATAATCCGTTTTTGTATTTTTTTTTCCAGGAGAAGTTTTTCATGACACTTACTAAACCTGTTACTTATTGTACCTGTTCTAGTACTTGCATTTTTATATTTTTTACCCATTTGTGTTTATCATTTATAAATGTGATCACATGTACTGCCTTGTTACATAATCTTGCTACAGCTGACTCATGACGAATGACGTTACCTATCCTCATTTGCAGCAATAGGTCAAAAGCAAAAAGTATTATGCCTCAGCAATTAATTATCGATCCCAACGCAATGCATTGCTACCAAAAAAATGTATTACCAGTCCCACATAATGTCACTAGTTTATGATAATTCTGAATAATACTGATCAACTCTGAATAGCATGTCACTTGAGTAATGACCTCTTAATGAGACTATATTCAAAATAATGCTTTGTCACTAGCTAATAACTGCCACTGTTTGTTGTAATGATACTACTTATAATGCTTGTGATTACTAATGATTTGACTGTAATTAACTGATTTTAATAATGCCTTTGTAATGATCTGAATACTACTGAATGAGGAACACTGTTTATTGTAATGAGTACTTGTAATGCCCATGATTATTAATGCTATGACTGTAATTAACTGATTTTTAATAATGACTTCGTAATAATCTGAATAATACTGAATGATGATTTTATTCAATACTTGCTGGCCACTGAGTGCCAATAATTAATGTCACTCCACGAATTGTTATTAATTATGCCATTGATTAGCTCTTGTTTCCAATGTTGATACTTTGTAATTTGAAATGAATGTGACTGTTTAATAATGCTTTGTAATTAGGAGAAGGCTAATAATTCTTAATATATTGGAATTTCAAATGATTAATTAACGATGCCATACTTTGTTGTTGGAAATGAATGTGACTGTTTCATAATGCTTTGTAATTAGGAAAAGACTAATGATTCTTAATAGATTGGAATGACACATAATTAATTAACTATGGTACTGTTTAATAATGCTTTGTAATTAATTAAGGCTAATGATTCTTACTATATTAGAATGACAAATGATTAATTAAAGACAAATGATTAATTAACTGTAATTAGACAAATGATTAATTAACTGTAATTAGACATATGATTAATTAACGACAAATGATTAATTAACTGTAATTAGACAAATGATTAATTAACGACAAATGATTAATTAACTGTAATTAGGCAAAGGCTAATGATTATTGGAATGACAAATGATTAATTAACTGTAATTAGGAGAAGGTTAATGATTCTTAATTATACTCTGTAACTGAAAAGAATGCGATTATTTCATAATGCTTTGTAACCAGGAAAAGAAGGCTACTGATTCTATGTACAACAATTAATGAACATTTTTCTGTAATACTACATACTTGGTACAGAAATGTTCAATAACTGGGCTATGAATGCCACAAACTACTAATTAAGTCTGTAATTGTCAATATTATGTGACTTGATGTCCTTCACCTCATAAGCTGACTACCCTGAATTATTGCAATGTCCATTTGTCCTGTCTATCCCAGTGATCATGGAGCACTATATTTGGTTTTGCACTAATTCTACGTTGGTGTGCCTTGTAAGAGTGTGGTGTTGACACGACATGCTGTCCACCACCATGAGCGATGAAGACATTATTATGGTCCCACTGTTTGGTGTACCTAATGTACTGCCAAAATGAAAACATGGAACATTACTACGACAGTTCAGTGTCTTGGCTACACTGATAAATTCTGATGGGAAAAGAACTTCAAGTTGTGTCACTTGGTGTTGTACTTCTGTGGAAAGATATGGACTTTCAGAGCAGCTGTGTGCAATCTAAAGTGCTACAACCATGATGCAATCCTTCCCTTTCCTATCCTGATTCTTGTCACATAAAGAAAAAATTTTTTTGGTAACATCATTTATGTTCATAGGTTATACATTTTTCAATTCGCTGAACTCCAATGCGAGTACACTTATGTCACTTGTCAACATAATATTTTTTGCCAGTCTGTTTATTTGTTCTGAATATGCTAAAGAATTTTTTCAGTGCCTGTGCACTTTATCTGTCAAATAATTTGTATATACTTTTCTGATTTGCTACTATGTTTTGTACTCACATTTTGTCTTTGTCTGATATATTTTGTACTTAGTGCGTGTGCACAACATATACTTTATGTACTACATCTAATTATTCTTGCCAGTCTGTTTATTTGTTCTGAATATGCTAAAGAATTTTTTCAGTGCCTGTG
This sequence comes from Schistocerca americana, assembly GCF_021461395.2. NCBI lineage: Eukaryota > Metazoa > Arthropoda > Insecta > Orthoptera > Acrididae > Schistocerca > Schistocerca americana. The sequence continues at coordinate 622,155,653 of NC_060122.1, forward strand.
CACTTTATCTGTCAAATAATTTGTATATACTTTTCTGATTTGCTACTATGTTTTGTACTCACATTTTGTCTTTGTCTGATATATTTTGTACTTAGTGCGTGTGCACAACATTTAAATACTCTGTAAGTTATAGAATTTTGTTAATTAAAGAAAAATTTTGCCGCGCTTGGCAAGTCCAAATGACTCACCATCGCTGCCAAATTTTTGCCCCCCCAGTGGAGGGTTATGAAACACGTATGTAACATAGCAGCGATGGCGAGGCATTGTAGCATCTGTGACCAGAGAGTATGCGCTTGACCGCGCGAGTGTTGCGAGCGGTTCTCAGTCAGTAGTAGTCAGTCGTTGCGAGTCTGTAGCTCTGTCTAGTTGAGAGCAGTACTCAGTCTGTAGTCGTCATGCAGAGCGGTCGGTCAGTAGTAGCAGCCCAGTGCGGTTGTGTGATGTAGGCGGTCGGCAACACTGGTCAAGATGAGGAATAAGGTATACTGTTAATTAATATAATCATTAGATAATGAAAATTTTATTTATTGTAATTATTCTCCAACAAGTCTCCCAATAATAATTTTTTTTATTTCAAAAGCATTTTCTCAAAAATTTAATTTTTTATTGAACTCAAGATTTCGTTGCACTTCCCATTTCATTCCACTTCTTTTTGAAGAAAAATTTCACTAGAATTACAAAAAAAAAAGGAGAATATTATTATTTGCAATGCAGTTCCTCCAAGCGGTGCGCAACAACAAGAGCAGATATGTGACATCCATTTATTCTGAGGTAAGACTTTAATTCTGATTGTTTTACACAGGGCCAAAGACCGATATTTCGGTTTAATTGAATTTTCTTGTCACTGAATGGACTTTACTTTTGAAGGATTTATATTTGAGTCAGATTGCGAATTTCACATTTTTGTTGCCATTGTCAGTACATTTGATTGTGGGGAGGTTACACTTGGCTCCCATTTCTATTAAGTATTGCTATATTTTCTTAAAAAAAATTGCGGTGGGGAGGTTACACCCTGTAATATCATTCTGAATAAAAAGCAAAAATTCTCACCTCGATAAAGTCGGCAACTATTTCCTCTTACAATAGTTCTTTTCCGGCACAGCTCTGTGCAATGCTGGCCTATACATTTGTTATTTATGAAAGGAAGCAAATGATTTTTCTTTTGCAACAATCGGAATGATCATGCATTAAAAAAAATTAAATTCTTTAAATTGAAATGAATGCTTGTTAGAAATTAGACAAAGATTATTATTAGGGCATTTTTAAAGGATTTACATGTGAGTTTACATAATATTACTAGATATACGCGAGGCTGCTTTTTTACCTTGTACAATAATACTCAGGCTCCGGCATCGCTGCACCGCGACCGGCCCAGCCAACATGATACACCAGACAGGACTGACAAGCGCAGACAGGCGACTGCTCGCTAGCAACAACTTACTGCTACTGCTACACAGTTCGTACTGCAGCCAACACTGCTCTTTGGTCTCAGATTCTCTTATAGCTTACATATCGCAGGCAGCACATACCTCTTACAGAGTAAGTCCTGGCACACTCGTTCGCCTCTGTATCTCACCAATAACACAGTGCTTGTTTCGCCACATAGTCTGTGGGAGCAATGAAATGAAAATAATTTTTCAGTTGGGCGGACTGTTCATTCAATCTTTTCAATGAAACCAGTTTGTGGAAACAAGCAAATGAAAACATTCGAGTCAAAAGAATTGGTTCAAATGGCTCTAAGCACTATGGTACTTAACTTCTGAGGTCATCAGTCCCCTAGAACTTAGAAGTACGTAAACCTTACTAACCTAAGGACATCACACACATCCATGCCCGATGCAGGATTCGAACCTGCGACCGTAGCGGTCGCGTGGTTCCAGACTGTAGCGCCTAGAACCGCTCGGCCACCACGGCCAGCCATTAGAGTCAGTCGGTTGTAGTTCCATGAGTTGGTTAGATTATTATTCATTTATGTTTTCGAGTGACAGCAGTCTGTGGGAACAACCAATTGAAAACATTCGACACTGTTGTAGCTCTGCATATTGACTGAATTAGTCATCTTTCTTTTCACGTGAAACAATCATTCGTTTGATGTGATGTTTAAAGCTTTCCCGGCGTACTGATTGTTTCATAAAAACACGGGAGAACTGCCGGATATCAGTAACGACCTGGCACGATGTTTCGGCGCAGGAAGTTCCAACTCGACGATCTGTTGTTAATTTGACAGAGAAAACTTTAGATGACGCGACTGTGTCTGTGCTAGCAAAAGGACTGAATTTTGCTGCCAAACCTGTTTCACCGCCACTAGTGGATTTCATCAGTGCCATCGAAGAAGCTGTACGCCGTCTCGATACAGATGGAGCGGAGGAAGTTCGTCGAGAGTCTTGCCGTGTATTGACCAGGGGTGCACCAATGAAGAATAACATCTCGCCCATGGAGAGGATAGCCCTCCATAACTTACTAGCAGATGTGGATACAGTAGTCTTAAAATCTGACAAAGGAAACGCTACTGTCCTCATACCAAGGGATGACTATATTAATAAGATAAATGTTTTATTATGTGATTAAACGTATCGCAAAATCGATAAGGATCCGACGAGCCGAGTGGTGCGAAAAACAGCAGAACTTTTATCAAATAGTTCTCTACCGAAGGAGGTCATCAAGAGACTGAAACCAAACAGTTCAGTTCCACCTAGGGTATATGAACTGCCTAAGATCCACGAGGAAAATGTGCCATTACGTCCAATTGTGTGCAACATTGGAGCAGCCACCTACGACCTAGCAAAATTCTTAGCATCTTTGCTCACACCAATGATAGGCAAGTGTGCACATCACATAAAGAATTCTGGTGATTTTATCAGTCGACTTCAGTCACTACAACTGCAAAGTAATGACTAATTGGTCAGTCTTGATGTGGTTTCACTTTTCACAAAGGTGCCTCTGCTGGACTCACTACACCTCATTGGCAATATGTTTGGTGCAGACATTACAGCGTTGTTTGAGCACACTCTCTCCTCTACATATTTTATATTTAACAACGAATTTTACGAACTATCTGACGGTGTCGCCATGGGGAGTCCTTTGTCTCCCCTGGTGGCCAATCTTTTTATGGAGGATTTTGAGGAGAGAGCACTCGACTCTGCCACTTTTAAACCGACAGCATTTTGGCGGTACGTTGACGACACTTTTATTGTGTGGCCTCATGGTCTGGACCGTCTCCAAGAATTTTTATGTCACATGAACTCCATACATGAAAACATAAAGTTTACCATGGAGATAGAGAAATATGGTTGTCTGCCATTTTTAGACGTCTTGGTGCGACGGAAGAGTGATGGCACACTTGGTCACTCGGTGTACAGAAAGCGCACTCATAAAGACCTGTATCTACAAGCTACTAGTTGCCACCATCCAGCAAAAACAATGGGCATTCTCAAAACGTTGATCCACCGTGCCCATACTATCTCTGACGCCGACAGTCTTCAAGCGGAACTGGAACACCTGCAAAAAGTATTTCTGAAGAATGGCTGTTCACCTAGGCAAGTGAACGGAGTGATGAAGACCTACAAACGACGGAACAAGGAAGAGGAAGAGGCCTTGAGGTCGACTGTTTATCTACCATTTATTGGGAATATTTCTTCACAGATAGGCAGAATATTGAGAAAGTATCAAGTGAGAGTCATCTTTCGCTCTCCTTCCAAAATTTCATCACTGGTGGGATCCGTTAAAGACGACCTGGGCCTGCGTAAACCAGGTGTTTACAAAATTCCGTGTGAATGCGGCAAATCAAATATAGGGCAAACAACACGAACTGTGCAGGAACGCATTGTGGAACACCAACGGCATACTCGTCTTCTCCAACCCACCAAGTCCGCAATCGCCGAACATTGCGTTTCCACAGACCAATCCATGAATTACAACGACACAAAAATTTTGGCCCATACATCAAACTTTTGGAGCTCGATTATCAATGAATCTGTGGAAATAAGATTGACAACGAGACTCTCATCGATCGAGATAACGCTTATCAGCTAAACTCTGCTTGGAATCCTGTTATAGAGAAACTTCATAGTCGACGTAGTTATCTGCATAAAGGTGGAAATCGACCTGATACTAATACGCCAGGCTTTCACAGTAGAGGGCGCGAGGCGCAGCGCACGGGGCCGTTATGAACGCGCACGCTGAGCAGCGCATGCGCAATGTCACCTCAGTACGGCTTCAAATAGCGGAGCTCAGCGCGTACTCGCCAGTACTACTACAGTGGCACTCACATGAAGAAGGCCAGAAGACTCTGCGCCGAAATATCGTGGCAGGACGTTACTGATATCTGGCAGTTCTCCCGTGTTTTTCTGTTAGCTGAACCATGTATTTGTTCTTTCAGCTGAAAGCTCTTTAGTGTTTTATCCGACTGAGCTACAAAATCATTGTTCTGAATGAAACATGATTAGTGCTTTCATTAGTTGAACTAAAGCAGTTCTGCATTATACCACCAGAGGGTAGCCCTACCCCCAGAGATAAGTGAAGACACATCCCAGGGGGCATGCCAAAGTTAAAATAAGCATTTTACTTGCTCGTTTAATTATGTGCTGAATGGAAGTCATTTTTCTTTTCATCATATAGAACTGATTCATACATTGTTGCGAATTAAGTAATTCCAGGTGCCTTTACCATGTAAATAATAAAGCTGACGTATCACTGGGGTAAGCCTCCAATCATTTAAATTGTCGACGCCAGACGAAAACTTTTACGGCGTACAGTCAGCACCGGCACGCCAATCGGGAACGACAGGAAGAGAAGGCTGTGAGAAGAGGTCAGCCAATCGTACGCTGACCGACCCCTTACAGGACGGCAACGCCACAGCAGCGGCCCCCAGGTGAAGAGGACATAAGCGACTTGTAGCAGCCAGTTCGATAGTAGTTTCAATATTAACCATTTCGTTAGCAGACGCATCGATCATTAGTACTCTCTATGCAGCACAGACTTATATTCGTCTGTATGAAGAATGGTTCAAATGGCTTTGGCAATATGGGACTTAACTTCTGAGGTCATCAGTCCCCTAGAACGTTGAACTACTTAAACCTAACTAACCTAAGGACATCCATGCCCGAGGCAGGATTCGAATCTGCGACCGTAGTGGTCGCGCGGTTCCAGACGGTAGTGCCTAGAACCGCTCGGCCACTCTGGCCGGCTGTATGAAGAACGCTAATTATTTTGTATGTCGCTCTTTGCTTGTGTCATATCTCTCAAAGTTAAGTATTATGATTGCCTTTTGTAATAAAACTCATTAATACTAGTTGTTTGTTTGCCTATGAACCGAGTAGGCAGCATTATTAGACACAACAACATTGGCGACGAGGCGAACCCAGGGCAACCAGCTGCCTCAGATTTTGTTTTGTCGTGGGGTTTTTTGTTTTGCTGGTGCCTTAATTCTACCTTTTCTTTTCTCTGCAGGGGCGTATTTACATGTTTTAATAGTGTCTCTTACAGTATTTTCCTCTGTCCAGTGTTTTCAGGTGGGCGTTGTAGAAATTTTCTTCGCTTGTGTGCTTATTTTTATTGCTTGCATTATCTGTTTATTGCATCTGTCTATTCCGAAATGAGCAGTCCACCTCTCAGGCACCTCAGATGCAACACAGCTAACACAGATGTTTCAGTTCCAGACGCAGCAGACTGAAACCCCTCTTAACAAGTTACAGCAGTTACTAACAGACCAAGCAACAAATGCAGACCAATGTGCAAAATTGTAAATCCGAGTGCCGTACTGGTTTTTCGCCAGTATTAGACAGAGAAGAGGAATTGCATGAGTGGTTGGAACAGTAGTTGGAATGTAGTCCATCAACAAAGGAGGTGGCGTACAAAACACTCGTTCAACCTATACTTGAGTATTGCTCATCAGTGTTGGATCCGTACCAGGTCGGGTTAACAAAGGAGATAGAGAAGATCCAAAGAAGAGCGGCCGTTTCGTCACAGGGTTACTTGGTAAGCGTGATAGCGTTACGGAGATGTTTAGCAAACTCAAGTGGCAGACTCTGCAAGAGAGGCGCTCTGCATCGCGGTGTAGCTTGCTTTCCAGGTTTCGAGAGGGTGCGTTTCGAATATATTGCTTCCCCCTACTTATACCTCCCGAGGAGATCACGAATGAGAAATTAGAGAGATTCGAGCGCGCACGGAGGCTTTCCGACAGTCGTTCTTCCCTCGAACCGTACGCGACTGGAACAGGAAATGGAGGTAATGACAGTGGCACGTAAAGTGCCCTCCGCCACACTCCGTTGTGTGGCTTGCGGAGTATAAATGTAGATGTAGATGAACAGTATGAAGCCCACATTATTGCTCACAAACTACCAGGTACTGTGAAACTACATTACTTTTTGTCAACAGTAGGATGTGCAGTCTTTCGCCTCATTCAGAAATAGTACCCTAACTCCACTCCGAGTGAACTGTCCTATGATCAGGCTGTAGATTTGCTAACCAACTATAATGACTATCAAGTGAATGTGGTGGCATCTAGGTACCAATTCTTTCATTGTAAGAAAAGGTCAGACCAAACTTATCACAAGTGGGTAACAGATTTGCAAGCTATGACGAGTAAATGCAAATTCAGATGTGCTTGTGGTGGTTCATATTTTATGTTGCATGATGTGATCATGTACAATGTAACTGATGTCAAACTTAGAGAACAAGTTTTGAAACTGTCAGATCCATCATTTCAGCACGCAGTGGAAATTCTAGATCAGTATGATTCCGGTGCTGTAGCGGCCGATAAATTTCAGCAGCCACCAATTTGTCGGGTTGAGTCGTCTCTTGCCCATGACCGGCCCAGTATGCAGAAACAGCCACCCCATGTGAACAGTTCTCTAAACAGGCGCATTAATCTGTAAACAGAATTAAGTCATGCCCTTGGTGCTATTCATTGCACAAACGTCAAGACTGCCTGTCCAGACCAGCACAGTGTTACGCTTGTAACAGGAAGGGTCACGTACAATCCGTATGTTTGCAACGCAACAAACATAAGCCTTTCGCACACTCTCAAAAATTTAGTTTCAAGGCCCAAGTAATCAATGCAGCGTATTCAAATTCTGTTGCAGGCATTAGAAAAACTAACAAGCAAACAGTTTCTTCAGTGCTACGCCATTTCAACAAACTTTTTGGTGATTTGCATCTTAATGGAAAACGGGTGAAATTTCAGTTATACACTAGTGCCTCTGTTATATTGCTGAATCGTAATATATATGAACTGTTAGACTCCCCACGCCTGTCTAAAACTAGCACGCACCTGACGGCTTATAATGGACAAGAAATTCCTGTTCTCGTAAAATATACTTTGCCTCCCATGTATCGCTCGAATACGCGAACTGTGACTTTCATTATGCTACAGTTACGCGATTGTGAGAACATATTTGCCCTTGTTTCGTTTGATTTGCTTAGCTTTTAAATTCAGGACAATGTGTTGTCAGTGACTGCATTCAATGCCAAAGACAGTGTGGCTAGCATGCTGACAGAATTCCCTGAACTATTTTCTGAAGGTTTAAGTAGGGCTAACAATTTTTTTTGCACATATTACTATGAAAGACAATGCTCAGCCGAAATTTTGCCGGGCGAGAACTGTTCCCATTGCATTACGGGACAAAGTGGCTGCTGAACTTAAGGAATTCCGAAATAGTGGAGCTATTGTGCTCATACAAGTTTGTCAGTGGGGAAGTCCTCTGGTTTTGCACCCCGAACCTTCAAGTCGCATTCGCTTCGATGTTGACTTTGTTTACAGTCAACCCACAAACAGTGATTAATACTTATCCGTTGCCACGCCCAGAGGATCACTCCGATAGCAAGTTTCCTCTTGCTGTGCCAGTGAACTCGAAAACGTCACGTTGAGCGGATCAGGCGTTGTCCTCTATTTTTCGCCTCGATGGTTTGTTTGAAGTCATAGTGTCGGACAACGGCCTTCAGTTCATGTCAAATGAATTTCAAATATTCTGTGAACTAATGATATACAGCATCTAACTAGCGCACCATTCCATCCACAGTCAAACGGAAAAACGTTGTCAGAACCTTCAAGCAACAGGTGACCAAACTTCGCACTGCACACCCCAGGGATCAAGCATTGCAACTGATTCTCTCCTCCTATCGTTCGCATCCACAAGATGGACCATCGCCGTTGGAATTGCTTCACGACCGCCGCCATCGGACACTGCTCCACCTGCTCCACTCCCCTCAGCATCCGGTGCTGAAGGAAGGTCGCAAGTGTCGCTTCATGCCGTGCGATATTATATTTTTCAGGGTTTTTATCGGCAGCAGACTCCGGGCACAAGGCGAATCCCTCGTCGACCTGGCGCATGCGTGTATCTCATTTCGCCGGCCGAGGTGGCCGAGCGGTTTTAGGCGCTACAGTCTGGAACCGCGCGACCACTACGGTCGCAGGTTCGAATCCTGCCTCGGGCGTGGATGTGTGTGATGTGCTTAGGTTAGTTAGGTTTAAGTAGTTCTCAGTTCTAGGGGACTGATGACCTCAGAAGTTAAGTCCCATAGTGCTCAGAGCCATTTGAACCATTTTTTTGTATCTCATTTCAGTCGCAGAGGGATTGCAGCGCCGACAACTTCGCCACTGTCACGTGCACGGTGATCCTTCTGTATCTCCTACCCCAGACTGACGGATCCCGAGGACAGTGCGGCCACAGCAGCCGCCAGAGGTGTCATCACGACACTGCGGGACGACCCCATGGAGACGGAGCCTTCGCCTCCTTCGCCTTCTCTCGTCCTAGTGATGGAGCTACACCCGCCCACTTCGCAGCGGCTGAAACCTTCTACATCACAGTATGGGCATCAGGATGTGGGCGTATATCCTCTGGGGACGTTTCCACCAGAGCGAAGGCCGTATGGTGGGGTATGGCCTGCAGCCACAACTTCCGGTCCATCAGAGCGTCCAGGCTCCTGTCTCCCATCCCGTTGTCATGCTCCATATACGACGACGTTAGGCACTTAGATAGCAACTTCAGTGTTAGCCACTTCGTTATCAGATGCGTCGATCATTAGTACTCTCTGTGGGGCACAAACTTGTACTCTACTAGCCATTAAAATTGCTACACTACGAAAATGACGTGCTACAGACGCGAAATTTAACCGACAGGAAGAAGATGATGTGATATGTAAATGATTAGTTTTTCAGAGCATTCACACAAGGTTGGCGTGCTGACATGAGGAAAGTTTCCAACCTATTTCTCATACACAAACAGCAGTTGACCGGCGTTGCCTGGTGACATGATGTTGTGAAGCCTCGTGTAAGGAGGAGAAATGCGTACCATCACGTTTCCGAATTTGATAAAGGTCGGATTTTAGCCTATCGCGATTGCGGTTTATCGTATCGCGACATTGCTGTTCACGCTGGTCGAGATCCAATGACTGTTAGCAGAATATGGAGTCAGTGGGTTCAGGAGGGTAATACGGAACGCCGTGCTGGATCCCAACGGCCTCGTACCACTAGCAGTCGAAATGACAGGCATCTTATCCTCATGGCTGTAACGGATCGTGCAGCCACGTCTCGATCCATGAGTCAACAGATGGGGACGTTTGAAAGACAACAAGCATCTGCACGAACAGTTCGACGACGTTTGCAGCAGCATGGACTATCAGCTCGGAGACCATGGCTGCGGTTACCCTTGACGCTGCATCACATACAGGAGCGCCTGTGATGATGTACTCAACGACGAACCTGGGTGCACGAATGGCAAAACGTCATTTTTTCGGATGAATCGAGGTTCTGTTTACAGCATCGTGATGGTCACATCGGTGTTTGGCGACATCGCGGTGAACGCACATTGGAAGTGTGTATTCGTCACTGCCATACTGGCGTATCACATGGCGAGATAGTATGGGGTGCCATTGGTTACATGTCTTGGTCACCTCTTGTTCGCATTCACGGCACTTTGAACAGTGGGCGCTACATTTCAGATGTGTTACGACTCGTGGCTCTACCCTTCATTCGATCCCTGCGAAACCCTACATTTCAGCAGTATAATGCACGACCGCATGTTGCAGGTCCTGTACGGGCCTTTCTGGATACAGAAAATGCAGAAAATGTTCGACTGCTGCCCTGGCCAGCACATTCTCCAGATCTCTCACCAATTGAAAACGTCTGGTCAAGGGTGGCGGAACAGCTGGCTCGTCACAATACGCCAGTCACTACTCTTGATGAACTGCGGTATCGTGTTGAAGCTACATGGGCAGATGTATCTGTACACACCATCCAAGCTCTATTTGACTCAATGACCAGGCGTATAAAGGCCGTTATTACGGCCAGAGGTGGTTGTTCTGGGTACTGATTTCTCAGGATCTATGCACCCAAATCGCGTGAAAATGTAATCACATGTCATTTCTAGTACAATATATTTGTCCAATGAATACCCGTTTATCATCTGCATTCCTTCTTGGTGTAGCACTTTTAATGGCCAGTAGTATATTTGTCTGCTCTGAAGAAGACTGATTATTTTGTATGTCACCCTGTGCTTGCAACACATCTTTCAAAGTTAAGTATTGTATCTGTATTTTGTAATAAAACTCATTAATACGAGTTTTTTGATTCTTTGTCTAGGGAAATGAGCAGGCAGGATTCCTGGATACATCAAATCTTCGAAAACTCCAGACATGTGGATCAAATAGGGTTATTTTCCCGGGCACACACAGTCTGTAGACCAGTGGTGCCCAACCTTTCTGAGTCCATTACTGCTGAGTGCAATTTGATATTAGCTAGTAAATCCCCCACAATTCTCCCACGATTTTCAACGTCACCACCTAACTTAACATTAGACTGAAAAAGAATTGTCTTTGAACACTTTCGTTTTCAAAATGTTACTTTTTGTTTCTAAGAATATTTTTTAAAGAATGATGAAGCAATTTTCAGTGCATCACGAGTGTTACCTGTAGCTCCTTCTCAGAAAAGAAAGCTAACTATCCACATTGAGGATTGACGCTTGCTTCAAAACAAGCTTCCTCTGTACCAGTCCTCTTCCTAGTGACGCTTACTTGATCCACTCTCTGCATTCTCATTTAAAATCGAAGTAAAATATGTGCACTATACTTAGCCCTACTTTTTGTACATTATTTGATTGGTGCGTCCCTTACTTCTGTACTGGTAGAAATTGGAAGACGTCAAGCTGCCATACTTTCTGCCTCACCACTGTCACTATTACAGTACCCCAGCACTATTTCGGAGCTATTGCTGTGTTGTGCTGCCTATTGGTTCGCTTATTTTTACGGAGAAAATAAAGAAATAATTTATGGTCTTCTGTGTCAACTACCTACAACTCAGACAAGGTATTTTCACGAGACCTCTAAGCATATGTGACCTAAACGTCTCATGTTTACTGTCATAGATGCAAGGCACAAAGTATGCATGAAATGGGAGGGCTGTGTGAGGAAGATGTTGTTCATATTTTTGTTTCACAAGCTGTAATATATACCACATTGAGTCACACATTAATGGTAGCATTTAAAAAAAATGCAATTTTGGCAACTTATGTAATCAGTATTACAAACTAACGAGATAGTGATAATAATATTTTAAAAATAATTTGGTGTCAAGACCAAAACACAATTCAACCCTATTATTTTGATCCCTCAAAAATTACATTAATCCCTTAGCGGAGGTTGGGAGCCACTGTTGTAGATGTTCAGATCGCCGATGGCCAAGGGGGGAATGTTTGCCTGGTTGCGTTTCAGTGCTAACAACGCCAGCGGGCGCACGTCTCCTGCCGACGAGCAGATACAAATTACACACGACAGTAACAAGAATTTGTGGAAGCGCTTAGTGACGTTCATGTTCGAACGTAGTCCACATCTGCAGTAAGGAAAATGAATGTTAATTAAGTCATTTTCAATGTGGTGGACGGGCCGGCGTCGCGGTGCATGCGATCGCCGATTGTCGGCCGCTTCTTATTTTTTTCATAAATAAGTGTGGAAAAATACAGATTGACCCAAAATTGTTTAAGTTCAATCATATATATTTCAGTAATTGGGAGAGGTAGAAACGTGAGGTTTGGGGCATATCGCTCATACACATCTCACGGTCTGGTAGCCGCTTAACGGCATTCAGCTTGTAAAGGTGACCCAGTTTTCTAGAACAAATTTCTGGACATATTAAAAATCTTTGATATTACAAATAGGATCTTAATCAAACGTAATAAATCTAAACTACCATTTCAATTTGTTACAAAAAGTAAATTAATTTGTATTTTATTAGTACCTTCTAAGATGAAGGCACGGAAGCTGTTATACAATTTTTATCAGTGTTGTAAATTTTCTTTAGTATATCTATATGACAACATTCAACTCAAGTTTCATTAAACATGCTAGTCACTAACGTTGCTTTCGTATTTAGCGTGTAATGAGCGAAGCGAATAAAGCATACAAGAGTAACACGCAGAACGGCTAACGTGCAAAATTGGAGATTGGAAAAGGTAGAAGAGATCTGCAAGACGTTATATGTTACAAAAAAAAAAGTTTCAAATGGCTCTGAGCACTATGGGACTTAACTTCTGAGGTCATCAGTCCCCTTGACCGTAGCGGTCGAGCGGTTCCAGATTGTAGCGTCTAGAACCGCTCGGCCACCCCGGCCGGCTTATATGTTACAGGATGTCATTGTACGCCAATACGATGGAAAAAGGAGAAAAACATCATGGAACTGGTTGTGCAACGGATACAAGGTCACACACCTCTGTTGAATCAGACAGCAGTGAAAGCAGGCGCATGTACTTGCCTGAATTACCAGGGCGTTTACCAGCAGTTTGTAGATCATGATGCACAAAGCAAGGAAAGCGGAAAGCGAGGCATGCGGAAAGCGGGTAGAAACACAGTCGACGTCGTTCCCCATCCTCGTCCTGTAAAACACTCCTTGTCACTGACAGCGATGTGACACTCAACTTTAATCTTAATTCTTATTTCTCCAACCATAAAGACAGAAGAGTCAGCTTTAAAATTAATGATAGTGGTGGGAAGAGACTGTAGTGTAAAGCAGGTAAAGCAGAAAGTGGTTAAATTAGAAAGCAGGTAAAGTCTGAAGTGGATAAAGTATGAAGTAGAAAGCTGGAAAGCAAATAAAGTGGAAAGTGGGAAGCAGGGAAAGTGGGGGAAGTGAGAAGGGGGCAAGGTGGGGAGCGGAGAAGCAGAAAGGGGGCCAAATGGATAGTGGAGAAATCGAAAAATGGTGAAAGCAGAAAGTGGGGAAAGTGGAAAGTGGGGAATGGGGGAAAGCAGAAAATAGAAAGTGGGGATTGTGGAAAGAGGTGAAAGCTGATACTGGGGAAAGCTGATAGCAGTGAAGCTGATAGTGGGCAGAGAATGTAGAAGAAATTATAGTAGCAATATTAGAACCTGAATAGAATAATAACAAAGTACTTTTCACATGCACGGGTGTAGATCATCCTAGAGAATTGCCTTGTGGTTAAGGAGGTATTCAAAATTATAGGGCAACATTTATTGGCTCTAAGATGTTGATAAAATGAGGAATAAATTTGGAGTATTTTAAGGCCAGTATGAAACTGTGTGCATTGGAGATTCGAAAAGATGGAAAGGGTCTACGAGATATTATGTGTTACAGGATGCCATTCTACGCCAATAAGGTCCAGGAAGAAGAAGAAGATCATGGAACTGGTAGTGCAACATGAAAGAAGTCACACACCTCTGTTGCATCAGCCAGTAGTAAAATCAGGTGCATGAACATGCAAAAATTGTCAGGGCAGTTACCAGCAGTTTGTAGGTCACCTGCAAGGGTCAATAAAAAGAGGGGAAAGCAGAACATGGGTAAGGCAGGTAAAGTGAGAAAAATAGGGAAAATGGGGAAACTGGAGAAAATGGGAAAAGCAGGGAAAGTGAACACTAGTGAAAACCAAAAGTGGGGAAAGCAAAAAGTGGGGAAAACACAATGTGCAGGAAGCAGAAAGTGGGGAAATCCGAAAGCAGGGAAAACGAGAAGAGGGGAAGTGGAAAGTGCATAAAATGGAAAGCAGGTAAAGCAGAAAATGGGTGGTGGGTAAAGCCAAAAGTGGGTAAAGCTGAAAGCATAAACCGAGGAAAGAGGAATGTAGGGAGAGCAAAACGTGGGGAGAGCAGAAAGTGGGGTAGGTGGAAAGTGGGGATAGTGGAAAGTGAGTAAAGTAGAAGGTGGGTGAAGGGAAAAGTATGGAAAGTGGAAGGTGGGGAATATGGAAGGTGGGGAAAGTGGAGAGTGATGAAACGAAAGTTGGCAGAAGTGGAAGGGGGCACCAGCAGAAGGGGGTGAAAGCAGAAGGTGGCCAAAGCAGAATATAGCGAAAGTTGAAGGTTGGCAGAGATGGGAGGTGGCGAAAGCAGAAGGTTCAAAACTGGAATGTGGTGCAAGAAGAATGCAGTGAAAGCAGAAGGTGGGGAAGTGGAAGGTGATGACAGTAGGAGGGCAAGGGGATGGCAGGGAAGCAGAAGGCTGGGAAAGTGGATGATGGCGATAGTGGAAGGCAGGGAAAGCAGAAAGGGGAAAAGTGGAGAGAGGTAAAAATGGAAACCAGAGAAAGTTGAAAGCATTGAAAGTGGAAGGTTGGCAGAAGTGGAAGGTGGCGAAAGTGGAAGGGGGTGAAAGCAGAAGGCAGTGAAGGTGGATGGTGGTGAAAGTGGAAGGTTGGCGGAGGTGGAAGGTGGCGAAATTGAAAGGCAGCGAAAGTGGAAGGCAGGGAAAGTGGAAAGCAGGTAAAGTGCAGATTGGGCAAAGCACATGTGTTCAGTAAAAGTAGGAACAGATCTCACAAGTACTGCAAACCATCCACGAGAGACACTTCACACTGAGCTATCGAGCCGTCCACGTCAGTGAAACCCTGACATACTGGCTGCCTGGAATGGTGTCAGGGCTAGGCAGTTGCCAAATGCATGCTGTCGGTAAAAGTTGGAAGTAAACTCGCGAGGACTGTACACCATCTTGGATCGCTCAGATTTATCGGAAGTAACTGTTCGTGTGCAGTTGACAGACCTGTGTGGCAAGAGGTGAGATTATTTTCCACTTGTGTGGCCAGCAATTAACATCGATGATTAGTAGACAGGACGATAGACCAGTTTACTTGGAAGTTACAGTAGAGGTCGCTTCTGGGCAGTTAATGATCTCTGTTTTTCAGGGACGTAAGAGCTTCGTGAAAAGCATCTACTTGCTGAAGTGCAGAAGGAAACCAGAAGGACAGACACGATTTACAGTGAATTTTCCTGTTTCCCTTTTGTTATAGACTATCTTGAAAAATTTAATAATAATTTTCCAACTAGTAAATTTAAAAAGGGGTAAAATTTTCTTTCTGGTAACTTGTCAATTATTTATTTGAATTATAGAAGGAAAATGAAATATAGAGCATGTTTTGTCCTCCCTTAGATGTAAGTCGAAAACGGAAGCTTAGGCTATGTTATTTGTTTCACAGAGACATGGAGACTTTGTGAAAGGCAGCCTAAATATGTATTAGAGAAGAAAGCAAGAAGGGCAAAACATAGTACCTCTTCCCCTTTTCGTTTTGTAATAGAACATTGTGAAGAACGCCATAGTGACTTGCCTCCCTCTACCTTAAAAGTTTTAGTGAGAGTGTATTGTACGGACACTCACATTGGTGCCTATGATTATGATTAAATGAATGGTAAAGACAGAAAATTCTAAATCACAAAAGTAATTTTATTTCATGTTTCTTTGTTATTTTATGTACATGATTTGTAGAAATCCATTATGTCTTGTTTTTCTATTTAATTCTTGTGAGCGCAGTGTTAATTTTGCTAAAATCAGTTTCATTTAAGAGGTCAACTATAGTACATGACTTGTTTCTAATATTTAATTTTGTTCAAAAATAATTTTTTTTCACAAAAGAATAGGGGGTGATGTTGCGAAACGAGTGGCGTATCATTTGAGAGATACAGAGTCGAGCGAGTGTGCTAGGACTTACTCCAGTTCATGTCATCATAATGCGCCTTCCTGTAGCATGCAAAGTATTGCGCCATAATCTAATAATGAAATTAAAAATTAAAGTAACTTTTCCAATTTTTGTCAATATATGCTTCAATACATTAAGACTTCGGAACGGCGAAACTGACAGATGAGGCAACCCTCCTTTCTGGAGATTAAATGAGAAGGGAACCACTGCCTTGTTGTGGAGGAGAAACTCCAGAGGCTAAGGGAGACAATCCCAACAGAAAATCCTTTCTTGCGTTAGTCCTAACAAGCCAGTAGGAAAGTCTTCATATATTGCTTTCAAAACACAGACGAGCCTCGGAACGAACCACTCAGGATTTGACCCCACTGCTTCTTCAAGTACTGGTGCGAATGATGGGGACCTGATGATATTCATCAGTAGAAGAACATGAAACCAAATGGACTAAAAAATAACATAAATATTGGCCCCCTTAATGTATTAACCCTCAATGGAAAAATGGAACAAGTAACAGATGTACTAACAGAGAGAAAGTTAGATATTTTGGGATTAATCGAAATCATGTGGAAGGGAAAAGGTGAGAAGAATTTGAGAGGAGGAGGAAAACTGTACTGGAGTGGGAATAACAGGTTTGGGAGAAGTGGTGTGGCAGCGATGGTGAGTAAGAATGTACAAAGCTGTATTGAATGTGTAAGATATGTATCAGAGAGGATGATAATCTTCCAAAAAGAAACACTAAAAGTTATCCAGATTTATGCACCTCAAGTGAGATGTAGCGAAGAAGAGAAGATGGACTTTGAAAATGAGTTAGAGAACGATATACAGAGTGCGGGCATGTTAAAAAAATGGCTCTGAGCACTGTGGGGCTTAGCTTCTGAGGTCATCAATCCCCTAGAACTTAGTACTTAAACCTAACTAACGTAAGGACATCACATACATCGCTCGGTTCCAGACTATAGCGCCTAGAACCGCTCGGCCACCCCGGCCAGGCGCTGGCATGTTAAGAAGATGCGTGGGCAGAGACTTCCCAAAATTATGGAAGAACTGAAGATGGATGGAAGAAGACCTAGAGGGCGCCCAGGAACACGGTGGAAAACGGGAGTGAGAATATCTGTGGAAAGGAGAGGTGTGTCCTGGCAGCAAGTGGAGGAAGAAACGTGGTGGGTGGACCGAGCCAAATGAAGAGGACTCGTCAGTACCCAGACCCGGCAGTAGCTGGAGCGGGATCTGGATACATACATACATACATTAATGTTAAAATTTTTAAATCTTATAATGATCAGACGAATACGTTTCGCTAAATAGATTAAAAAATTAGTGGCACTAAATAATGCAGCTAGAACGCTAGTAACTGTTACAAGTATTAACTTGTTCAGAGCAATATTTTGGTCAAAATCGGCGTTTTTACGAAAAAGTGAAGGAGCTTAATATTAGAAAGCTGAAAATTCATATGTAGCCTCAGTGTGATATGAAAATATTAAGTATGTGTTTCCATTAAGTTACCTGTAATAGCTTTCAAGTAATTTACTAAAAATCAGATTTGGGACAGAAATGACCTTATTCATAACAGATTAAGTATTATTTGTGTTAATGATAGGAAGATCTAATTACAGCGCTTGATTACATACGAGTACATTATATTATACATTTGTACCAATTTTGAAGAATTTATTGTAAATACCAATCTGTACAATGACTCTTAAAGTAATAGTGCAGAGGTCATGTTCTACTGTCGGTTTAGTTCTAAAAATTCTAGCCAGCAAAGTTTGCATGCAGTCAACGTGAAACGTTTTCAGTAACTAAAGCCAACTGAACTACATTCATACAAAAATTGCAAAGATTGTAAATTGTTTCGCGACAGAGTTATTAAATAATACACGTCCGAGAAAGTGACAATGTAGACGCCGCTGACTGCGCCTAGAGCGGTTGACAGTAGACGTGTCATTCAGACATCCACTGCGCCCATATGTATAAATACGGCCAGAGAGGCTGTAGCGAGAGAGAGACATTCGCACCCAGTCATTAATCTATCCACGTTAGTAAACACCGGCATATGATGTGTCTCGGATGACGTCACAGCTACGCTGATACCAGAAGTGTTTTTCGGTAAAAGTAGGAAGTGAACTCGCGAGGACTGCACACTATCCTGGATCGCTTAGGTTTCTAAAAAAGAAACACTTCACACTAAGCTATCAGTCTGTCTGTGTCAGTCAGACACCGGCCTGCCCGCCACCTCGGATGACGTCAGAGCTACGCAACTAGGTAATGCACGTTTTCGGTGAAAGTAGGAAATGAGCTCGCGAGGGCTTTACACTGTCCTGGATTACTTAAATTTCGCGGAAGTAACTGTTTGTGTGCCGTCCGTAAAGTTGACAGAACCGCATGGTAGGTGGTGAGATTATTTTCCACTTTTGTGGCGAGTTATTAACTTTGATAATTAGAAGTGAGGGAAATACAACATTTTACTTGGAACTTACCGCAGAGATCGCCTCTGAACTGCTAATAGTGGTGTTTATATAGCGACAGTATTCTTAATATCATGAATATTGTCATGTTTGTGCGTGTGAACCTTTACTGAATATGTTAATCAGTTAAAATTCAAAACTTTTATTTTACAATCGTAATTCCTGATGAGTAAATAGCTAGTAGTAAAATTTTCTTTCAGTCAGAGCAAGGAGAATGTGGACACGCAGATTGGGAATTATGGTCAGTATGTTCTCCATCGCTTTCTGGTTGACTGCAAAAATAGTAAATGAAAAGCACCAGTTTGCTTTTGTTCTACAATATTACTTTTATTGTAAACCGGTTTTCGGCTTACATGGCCATCTTCAGACATGGCCTTGTAAGCCGAAAACAGGTCTACAATAAAAGTAATAGTGTATAACAAAAGCAAACTGGTGTTTTTCATTTATTATAATGTTGTTCTACCAAGAACCGACGGAAGATTCTGTCAATACACAAAAATAGTTTTCAGGCTCTTGTAAAAACGGCGAAGAAGAAGCGTATTTAACACGCCGCTCCACAAGAGAAATCATATAAAGATACACGCCTCTAGCTCACTACTCAATACGTTATGGATGTGGTTAAAGAGGAGATGGATAATATTATAATACGAGAAGAATTTTATAGAATACTGGAAGATCAATTCTGAAACAAGTTACACAGAGTAGAGGAAAACCTTTCACATTTATTTTGATCCTTGGGAGAATTAACGGTGACAGAAGTGTTCCATCTGGTATGGAGGATGTAAGCGACAGGCTAAAAATCTTCATGACTGACTATGCAGATTTTTCCAGTACGTTAACTAATTAATATTCTCGTCATTTCTGAACCCACGAGGCTAGTCGAGCGCGTTAAAGATCCCACTTCAGAGACATGAGGAGGCGAACTGGCCTGGAATCGAATCCGCGCGCTGGATTAGCAATGAGGGTTGATGAGCTGGTCTACCTGGATTTGGCTTGTAGGCGGTTTCCCACATTCGACTAGGTCAGTGCCGGTCTGCTACCCACGACCCTCCACCGATATATTATTCTCAAGGATTTCGTAAACGTTCTCAAACTTTCGAATGGGATAACACTAGACGCAGACAAATGGGGCACACAAATATCGTCCCGAGAGGAGTGGTGACCTCAAGAAGTATTTGGCGCCACTCACTGTCACCAGCACTTTTGAATCTGAAATAACACGCCGACCCGTAGAGACTTGGGATAAGGCGAGGCAGAAGAAGAAGATTCTTGTCGTTTCTGCAGACAGATCATCTTAACACAATGTTCCATCGCCATCTGGCCGTCGTCTTCAGGTGAAAACGCTGTCCGTTAAATGTCGCCGTAACTCGATTTTTCATTCTCTCTCCTGGACGATTGGTTGGTTGGTTGATTCGGGGGAGGGGACCAAACGGAGAGGACATCGGTCCCATCTGACTACGGAAGAATGGGGCAGGAAGTCGGCCTTTCAAAGGAACCATCCCGGCATTTGCCTGAAGCGATTTTAGAGAAATCACTGGACGCCGGACGCGAGTTTGAACCTTCGTCCTCACAAATGCCAATCCAGTGTGGTAGCCACTGCGCTACCTCGCTAGGTCTCGTGGAGGGAGAATGTGAGTTGACGTACGAGTTTATGCTCTTTTTGTGCCATAGATTTGGATATGTGGTTTGGATTACATTTATTTACAAAAGAGGAGAAAGAATAAATTTTCTAATTCACTATCCATTGTTCTTTTCTGATTTTGTTTTGATACTGATTTTGATTTTGGTTTGGAAGAGTTATCTTACAATCCCAGCTTTCGCCTTACAGATGAGAGAAACCCCTCTAAAACCTCATTTGAGAACTTTCCTTTCCTTTTTACTCTTTCATTTCCGGCTGTTGAGGGCAGGGAAGGCTTTTGTGTATCATTATTCTGTTCAGCCCAATATCACAGCAGTCTGGTAGTGGAACAGAGCGAATCCCAACGGGGAACGTCTGTGGAGAGGATTTACCGTGAAATCAAGTGACCTTGGCTACCAGTGGTGCAATGGTGCCAAAGCTGTGAGAGTACTGCCGTACTCACGATGAAAATCATCCCGCACAGCTGTAGGTTACTTGCACCTATTGAAGTATAGTGAAATGTGTTTTAGTTGATGTGTTGTCGCCATCTGATAATAAACAAGCGAGGTAGCTGGATCTGGAAGACCCCTACCGCATCCACATGAACCCGTAACTTAAGAGGGTTTTCCTGTCTCGAGGTTCAAGGGAACTTTTTTTTTATATTTTGACTACTCATAGTCTTCAGAATATATGATCAAATGGATGTTGCCGGGAATTCCTTGTAACTCAAACTCGCGTTTCAGCGGATCGATATTTCTTTCTCTGTAATGCTACTGCAACATTCTAAGTAGTAGAAAATATCGATATATGTATTGCTCTCGCCTGCCAGATAGCTCAAGTATACGTTTTCAACAAAAGTGAGATGAGAAAAGCGGTTATGGCGAACTTCATCACAGGAATTTAACGAATGAGAACCCGCATCTCGTTCTGAAAGTTGGTGTACATCTAAGCAAGCTGAGATGAACGGGATACTGGATAGTCTCAAATGAAAAACAGCTCACAGTTGCACTAAATTCTGTTTATTTTAAACCTTGACCGCGGTTTCTGCTATAATAATATAGTCTTCTTCAGAAGTAATACACACTAATACATGAAAAATGTCTTAGCCCAGCGGCTGCGTCAAGACTAAAATAAAATAACTTCAACAGACATAAGCCTATTTCGAACATAAATAAAATACGTTGTCATATGTAATTTTATTTATGTTCGAAACAGGCTTCTGTCTGTTGAAGTTATTTTACTAGCCTTGTCGCAGCCGCTGGGCTAAGACATTTTTCATTTATTAGTACGTACGACTTCTGAAGAAGGCTATATTATTATAGCACAAACCATGGTCAAGGTTTAAAATAAACAGAATTTAGTGCAACTGTGAGCTGTTTTTCATTCGAGACAATTTCGTAACGGTTGCTGTTGTCGCTGCCATGATGAAAGTCTGATCGTATGTCGCCACTGAGGAGTTAAGTTACTGAAGGCGTTGCTGATCCGTACAAACATCTGAATGACTACAATTTGATGGAGAGATGCCTTGGAGCCTATACCAAGAACAGCAATGAAACAGTGAATTTATTAATTTGGACTTACGCTCCAAAACACGTGTTTTAGATTGTAAAAGTCGCCCAGATTGCTAACGGTCAGGGGTGCGTCAATCTTAACGACGTCTTTAAGGCGTTCTGAATAAAATGAAAGTCGTGGGAATCGTTATCGACACCACGGCGTGTTCATTCGTCACGAAAAGCGACGAGAACCTCCTCAAGCGTGCGGACCGGCGCTCGTTCCAGAGTACTGTCGGGGCTATGATTGCTCCTGGAGAGACACTCACTTTAGATAATGAGAGCTTCTAAGAAGAGAAAGGCTTACTCTAAGGCATAGGAACAGCAGATTGATGGTAGGGTAAAAAAAATTTGAAGTTACATGCACGAAAATCCAGCTTAAAACTTTAAATGCCAACTTCTCGGTACAACGTTTTTTAAACTAGTTCGCATGATTAAAAAAAATTCCCGATACAACTGAATGCTGTTTTGGATTTAATAAAACATGCAGTTGTAATTTTGGCGTGAAGCTCAAAAATCATTTTTTGTAATGTTTGTTATTTATATTTAAAGACAACAAAATAGGCCGATTTTCATTACCTGTGTGTTTTGAAATGCACTTCAGGATATTTGATTTTAAAAGTTCACATCATAGAGAATTTAATTCTGATAATGTACATATGTTTAATTTTCAATGCAAAATCTATACTTCTTCCTCAATAGTGCGAACCGTTTAGTTGCGCAATACGCGGAGAGGTACTTTCTCCACCTTTTTGTGCTGCATGGGATCATCAATTTACCAGCCAAAATTTATTTACTTAGTCTTTAAGATGTGTACTTTTGTTTTTTAATAAATACTTGTATGAAAAAATAATTTTTGCAGAAGAAAATGTTAAACATGAGCATAAAATAAGCCGGCGTCAAGGTATGCCTCTGGGTTTTAAGCCTAAGTTAACGATCACCATACGTTTCTGTTTTCATCCATGCAAAAGGTATAGTTAACTGTTTTGTCAAGACTAAGAGGATATCAGGCAACAGATAAAGGAGGGCGGTGTGTATGGATAAAAAGTGTGGGGAGAGAGAGTCCAAGGTTTGCTGCAGTAGGCAAGTTCAAATGAATGGACGTTTTAGTAGTTACGTATGGACGCAAAGGCTTGCATCAGGCTACCTAAGCTAAATCTAGAAATCGGCAACAAAATACTTGAAATAAATGTTTTTTGCTGTCGGCGTTCTTGTACTAACAAAAGATGCAGATGTAATTATTTTAAAAATTTCATATGGGCTTTTTCGGCTGAATTTGTCATTGGGGAAAAGATATGAGTTAATTCATCATTCACCTTTCAAAACCTTGCGCTTTCTCTCGTGAAATTCCCAGTCATACTGGTCAAACACGTGTCCCTACAGTGGCAAACTCGTTTAGAGTGTTAAAAAAAGGCCATAGAAACGGGTTCCGAAGCTCTTAGGCCCCCGCAGACGACCAAACAATTTGTCAAACTTCACCTATTGGTTAAATTATCTGACAGTGTGATCCAATGTTTGTCGTGCTCACCAAACACAGGCGCACAAACGCGTCTGAAAGAAATTTTGATAGCAGACGGAGTTGACAAACTACCGTTTATGCGTGTGTTTGTCAAACAACAGCCAGTTTTTTAGACACATCTGGTAAGTGGAGCAGATTTCCATGGTTTAAAGTTTTCATCATGTTTTGCAACCCGTGTATTGCCCACTATACTTCACTACACAACCCCCTGTAATGCCACTTCCTCGGACGAAAATTGAAAAAAGAAAAAATAGGAACCAATACCCGAAAAAATTCTCCAAAACAGGTTCCAAATTCCATGAAAAATGAACAGGTAACAAAAGTTTCATTTAACACTATTATTTGGATAATAGCAAGTAATTGAAACAGGAACCTTATACTTCGTAATTTATCAACTTACAAAAGAAAGATAGAATCTCAGTAAACACAAAATCAAAGATCATAGTAAATCGAAAAATCATTATAATTAAAATTAGCAAATAGAACCAACGATCTCAAAGAATACTTTCTGTGAGTACTCTTTGAGAATCGTGAGTAAAGGCTCAGGAAAATTTGATCCATTGTCACTACGTTACGAGAGTTAGCCGAAGCTGGTCAGACTGGTTTGGATACTCGTATATGTAGGCGCGGTTAGATTGTTTATCGAGGTTTGATAATTGCGTCCTACTATGACGCAGTGAAACGAAACATTGACTTCAACTGTAACATCGTTTAGAATTCAGATGGAGGACTACCTTACATTAGACTGAAGTGAACTTTTTAATTAGATAACCCGAACTCAACTCTAGCTAGGCATTGAACAGTGATAGACAATTAACTTAATTAACTCCATTCGTAATTGCAAATGTACCCTGGAACTTGGCAATAGTCTTAAAACAGATAATTTATAAAATCCTCTCCCATCACTACCTGGGAAAGCTTCTTCCTCACGGCCTTGTTAGGAAGTGATTGTTATTGTGAAATAAACCACCCTTTCGTGCCAATTTACGCATTTGTGATTCCAAATTACAAAATTTTGTAAAGACATAACTGTGATCTTTTGTGTGCTGCGATAATATTTGACTGAAGCCCTCGGCACATTTCTAGAAACTCTTTGACGTTAGGAAGCAATCACAATGTTACGACTTATTAGAGATTTGAAATTACAACCAAACTATGTGGAAATTGGTGTCGGTGGAACTGAATGGAATTTGTCATTAATATTTTGATAGCAACTGTTAATCCATCGAATATAAACGAATTAATTACGACGAGTAGCGTAATATTGGTCACAATTGGTGAAGTAAATATCACGCACACGTCGAGACTTCAGTTCAGCATTGTTTTTTGTAACGTCGTCTTTACCTAATAACAGTTTCATCGCTCTACCGACTATCGCCGAGTTTTAGCCAGGGGCAATCAGTACTAATCTATCAACTACCAACAAGAGAAACCGGTGACGTTACACCCCATAGCGTGAAAGCTACGTCAAAAGTGAGGTTAAATCCAATGAACTTGGTTAGTGTGTACTCATGCTCGTTTGACGACCCGTGAAAAGTAGAGCAAATTTGACAAACAAGTTTGATCTTTTACAGGAGCCGCTAAAATTGAGAAAAACTGTTTTCAGATAAGTTTGTTCGTTAACGAGACATTACGGGAAATGCAGATGTCTTAAGTTTAATAGTGTCTGACAAGATAGTACTCATAGATACGTCATGCGACAATTGTGAGCATTTTAGCAGGGAAAACAAAAGTAAGAAAAGTCTTTTTTAAAATATAAATTCTTTGTTATAAAAATCTTTGTTGTTGCAATAATTATACCTTCACCAACGGAAAATAACCACAGAAATTTGTGAACATTCCTATTACAGCATTTCGGGGGTTGTGCCCGACAGTTTAGTGCAATGAACAGAATTTCGGTGACGGTTGTAACCTATATCGTAGACGAATAACAACAGTGTGACAGTGAAGTGTAATTGTTTTTGTTGTTGTGGTCTTCAGTCCGAACACTAGTTTGATGCAGTTCTCCACGCTAGTCTATCGTGTTATCCATATCTGAATAACTACTGCAACATACGGCCATTTGAACACGCTTACTGTATTCATCGCACTCCCCTATCATATGGCCCCTTCTTTTAGCTTGATTCAATACCTTCTCATTAGTTATTCGATCGGCCCACTAATCTTCAGTATTATTTTAAAGCATCGCATTTCAAATTCGTCTATTCTCTTCTTGTGAGAACTGGTTATCATCCACGTTTCACTTTCGTTTAAGGTTACAATCCAGACTAATACCTTCAGAAAAGATTTCCTAAAACCGAAATTGGTGCTAAATTTAATAAATTACTCTTTTATAGAAATGTTCTTGCTGATGTCTGTCTACATTTTATACCTTCTCTACGTCGGCGATCGTCAATATTTATGCTGCCCGCAGAGCAAACCTCATCTAATACTCATTTGCCAATCTTATTTCCTCAACATCGCCTGATTTAATTCGACCACATGCCACTACCATTCTCGTACTGTTGTTGATAGCCGTCTTGTAATCTCGTCTCAAGACATTATCCGTTCCGTTAAACTACTCTCACACGTCTTTTGTCATCATCGGCGAATATTTAAGTTTTGATTTCTTCTCCCTGACTTTAATTCCTCCACTAAAGATTTTTTTGTTTCCGTTACTGCTTGCTCAGTGTACAGATAGAATAAAATTGACGACAAACGGCGATAGGCTACGACCCTGTCTCACTTCCTTCCCAACCACTGCTTCCCTTTCATGCCTCTCGACTCTTGTTACTACCGTCTGGTTTCTATGGGAGTTGTATATTACATTTTGCTCCATTCATTTTACTCCTGCTAATTTCAGACTTTCAAAAAGTGTGTTACAGTCGACATCGTAAAACTCTTTCTCTAAATCTACTAATGTTATAAGGTTTGCATTTCTTGAATCCATCTGCCAAAATAAGATGTAGATGTAGCTCAGTATCATCTTGCGTGTTCCTATATTTCTCCAGAAGGCAAACTGATTCATCCGAGGGATGTCTTCTACAAGTTTTTCTGTTTTTCTGTAAAACGTTTGCTGTCATAAGTTATTATAGTTCTTTAGTATATATACCTGTGAGCACCTACCTTACTTGAAATCGGAGACATGTCGACATTCTGTAGTGCACGTTGGGTTAGAACAGCAGTATATGAGCGATCGTTATCGTGTTAGAAAACACTCCCTGGAATGCTGTTCATGAATGTCAGCACAACAGGTCAAATCATCAGACTGACGTACAAATTTGCAGTCAGGGTGCGTGGGATAACCGTGAGAATGTTCCTGATGAGACCCACTTTTAAACAAAACACAGCCATCAGTGGCATCGAGGACGAACCAGCTTTCATCAGAAAACACAACAGATCTCCGTTCTGCCGTCCAATGAGCTCTCGCTTGACACCATTGAAATCGCAAATGGCGTTGTTTCGCGGTTAGTAGACTGCATGTTACTTGGGTGGTTTCCGGGTCAGTGGAATTCACGCTACATGGTGTCTGGCTCGGAGCTGTCCTCGAAGTAACCGATTTCTAACAGTTCGTTGTGTCACTGTGGTACCAGCTGCTGATCAAATGACTGCTGCAGATGCAGTACGATGCACCAGAGCCATACGGAAAGCACGATGGTCATTTCTCTTGGTAGTGCCACATGGTCATCCCGACCGCGGTCTTCTTGTGACTGTATATTTCGTGACTACCGCTTCCAGCAATCACGTACAGTCTTTCTGCAGCAGCGCAGAAGGAGCATCCAGCTTCTCGTAGCCCTATTACACGACCCCATTCAAAGTCAATGAGCTGTTGATAATGGAGTTCCTGTCACCTTAAAGGAATTCTTGACTAACATCAACTCACCAGGGGCAATCTCAAAGGTAAATGACGCTCACGGCACCAATCTTATACGACTGGCGCGAAATATGACTAGGCACCATCTTTCAGATGTAGAAACACGCCTACCAACTTTCGTTTATGCAACACTATACCTTCTTGGTGTTGTGATTTTTTTCCGACAGTGTAGTCACTTTCGAGAAACGATTATCTGTATTTAAGGTATTTTTAAAGCGCAAGAACACTGCAATATACACAGAACAAACACAATCGAATAATGAGAACACTAACAAACAAAAATAATCAGAAAGAAAAGCAGGACAAAGTGCAAAACACTCACCACCGCAAATTTCACCCAAAATTAATAAATCTTACAGATACAGAATTAACAGAGGAAGAAACGGAGCTATTAGAGAAAGGGCTCAAGCACAACATCAGTGCAAAAATAGGTAACCACTACATAGAAAACCTGATTGTAAGAACAGAAAACATCTTGACAGAGGAAGAGAAAAAAGAAAACAACACTATAAATATTGGGCTAGCAGGAGAACTAGTGAAGAAATAAATTAATAACATAATCACCATGTCAAAGAAAGAGCAAAACAGTAAACTTAAAACAGAAAAAAACTCCACTAAAAAGTAATTAAAAAGTACAAGCTAACATCATAGTCACAAGAACTGATAAAGGGAACATCACAGTACTGATCAATAAAGAACAACATATAGAAAAAACTCCTCTAATAATATAACAAAACTCAAATCTGAACCAACTTCCAGACGTACAAAAAAAGCAACCTCTAAGACATGAGACATATAGATAAACAAAAACAAAACATCACACAGAAGAACCCAAAAGCACCAAAACTCAGAAGTCATCCCAAGGTCTACAAACCCCACATTCCATTGAGGCCCATTATTAATTTTATGAATGCACCTTCTTACCATGTGCCAAAACACATGAACAAAATCATAAAGCAACATTATGAAATTAAAAACAGCAGAACAGTGTAAAACACAAATGAACCCCTAACACAAACAAAAAACTTAAACACCCCACAAACAGCATAACTCATCTCTTTTGACATAAAGAACATGTTCATCTCAATACCCATTGCAAACACAATAAAACTAATTGAAGAAAACTTACTGACATACAACAGACTACCTGCAGACAATATCAATGAAATAACTAAAGCTCTCAAAGCAATCACATCCCAAAATTACTTCCAACTTGAAAAGGAATTTCACTTACAAGAAGATGGGCTTCCAATGGGATCCCCAATTTCAGTAACACTGGCAAACATATTCATCAACCACATAGAAAAGACAATCTTTGCTACATTCATCACAAAGAAAGGATACAAAATTGTTTACTGGTACAGATATGTGGACGACATAATCTGTATGGTAGATGAACCAATAGAGAAAATTGATAAACTTCATACAGATGTAAACAACATACATAAAAATATTCAGTTCACCACAGAAAAAGAAACACAAAAGCAAATAAATTTCTTGGATATAACAATAAAGAGAGACAGCAATAAACACACATTTGACATCTTCAGAAATCCAATGGCCACAGACATAATTATACATATTTAATCCAACCACCCACAAAATCAAAAATCAGTGTTCCATCGACACATGTTGCACAGACTGAATAACATCCCACTCAGTAAAGAAAACGATGAAAAGGAATTACAAACAATACAAACAACAACTAAGAACTACAAGCAATACAACTCATAGCCACAAACAACGGTTACAACACATATATAGTACAAAAACTCAACAAAATAAATTAAAACACAGCTAAAGAAAAATCAAAACAAGCAGAGAACAGAAACACCAAAGAACCCCACAGACACTACAGTACACACGGAAACACAAAACAGTAACACTCATGACATGAATAACAGAAAAAAATGGTACACTCTTACATATAAACACAAAGTAACACACAAAATAGCAAATATACTAAAGAAACAGGGATTACACATAGCTTACAGAACAAGAAACACACTACAATCTCATTTACAAACAATATACAAACCAGAGACATCCCAAGGAGCAGGTATATACCAGCTAGAGTACCAAGAATGTAAATCAGTTTATCTGGGGATGACAAGCAAGAACTTCAAAACCAGATGTAAAGAACATATAAGTATTTGGAAATACGAAAATAGCCAGTCTACCTTCTCTGAATACCTTATAAAACATGGACATGAACTATCCAACATAGAATGTGACATGACAGTTGTCTGAGTGAATAATTACAACAAAAAGCTCCTGACATTGCAAGAAAACAGTCACAGCTGCCGGGAATTCTTCCGGGTTGTATGGCCGTGGTCCATGGAACTCTTCTATACCAGACGTTTCGTCCAAGGCTACGTTGGACACCTTTGGAGGTGTTCCTGGTTGTGCTGAGTCTTGCCGACTGGAGCACCTCTGAAGACGTCCAACGTAGCTTTGGACGAAACGTCAGGGACAGAAGAGTTCCATGGACCATGGCCGTACATTCCGGAAGAATACTCGGCACCTGAAACATGCGGTCGTGAAAGCCTTCATTTTATGAAAACAGTGACATACAAAGAGCCATTGCAATGGAAAAGAAGGTACTCAACGACCAAATCTTTATAAGCAATAACTCTCTGATCTTGCTAACCACCAAAACAAAAACAAGTCGAAATGTAACGAAGATAAATAATTCATGAAATTCCTTCCCCCCTTCTCTCTCTCTCTCTCTCTCTCTTTCTCTCTCTTTCTCCTTCCATCCCTCTCTGTCTCTTTCTCTCTTTCACCCCCCCCCCCCCCACACACACACACACACAAATATTCATAAAAACCACCCTCTCAAGAATGAATTACACAGTTACATACAAGAAACACACACACACACACACACAAACCAAATGAAAAATGTCAAAACCACAACACAACACAGAAGAAGACAGATAAACACACAACAACAGTTGGCATCACTATACACCAAAAACACATGTATGTTGATCATAAAAAATGAAAAGTGCAAGTATACATGTGATGTGACAAATGTGGGTGAAAGAAAGCTAGAAATCGGACAGCTGGAACATGGAAACTAACGAATACATCTCCAGTACCATACGCATGAGTTAACAGCGCCGGAAATCGTAAGTAATAGCGAACGATAAGTTCACATTAAGAAATTTGTGCTACAAAATGTTGAGCCTAACCTAAAGAAACAAGAGGAAAACACCACAAAATGTAATGTAGCAGCATATTATATCTACCACATAATAAGTTTATTGTATGTATTGAAACACGTATGTGTTCAGTGTATTCAGTACCAGCGATGGCGAGGCATGACAGAATCTCTGACCAGAGAGTTATTTATCGTTGCTAGTCTGCGCTTGACCGCGCGAGAGTTCAGTCAGTTCGAGAGCAGTAGTTGTTGCGAGTGGACGGTTGTACTGAGCGGGCGTCGACATGGGTCGGCGGCGTGCTCTCCCTCCATCTCTGGTCACGGTTCTGGACGAGGTATATTGTTGTCGAAGGTAATGAAGCAGCATTGCGCTCAGCTAATAATGTATGGTAATTGTAATTAATTTGTTCAAGAAATGCCCCAATAATAATTTCGTTTTCAAAGCAATCGTTTTTAAGAAAAGAATCATTACAATTGAAACAATATTTCCTATGCTTTTCCTCCCTGAATCAATTTATCGGATTAAATATTGCACAGGGCCTAAGGTCAGCGCAGCTGGCCTTATAAAATTTATCAGGTTCATCTTAACGTTAATTTTGTGGAGACTTAACATTTTGCACACTTTTATTATCATTGAGTTTTATTACTGTGGGAAGCTAACATTTGGCACTATTTGCAATTTAATTCCATTCTTTTCATTTTCATATTTTTGTGGGAAGGTTACACTTAGCACGGTGTCTATTCACATTTAAATGTTTTCTTTTATTTTTTGCGGGGACGTTACACTTTGGCTTTATTCTCATTAACATTGAAAAATTTAACTTTATTTTTTGCGGGGAGGTTACACTTGGCGACATCCGGACCAGGATCGTATTTCTTTGAGAATCTTCTGAGAAGTAGTTAGATATCTGCTCTTATTTACTTAATATAATTAGCATTTGGCACAACACTTTTACTAATTTTGTGATTTTCTTCCACAGATCATCGGCAATTCGTTGCTCTCTGTTGTATTTTTGTTTGTTGCTTTTTGCATTGTGCTTATTTCATTTGTGAATAATTGTGACTATAGTAAAAATGCCGCAAAAGACTGTGAATAGTGCATCGCGAAGTATAATGAGTGAAATAACCGAATTAAACAACTTGACCGATAGTAATTGTGACACGCAATGTAATGATGACAATCCTCCGTTTATTGACAATCAATATGTACCGACCACCAATGTTGATTTTGATCGTAGTGATAAACAGACGAATTCAATTGTGTCTTCTGTTAATTTGACGACAACTGATGACGCGGGGCGTTCTGTTGCAATGGGCGCAGCCCAGCTTGAAACACCCGGTTTGCATGATTTAAGTAATGAACAGACAAATTTGTCTAATGAAAATGAACAGTATACTCAAAGTAGGACAGATTTATTTAATTCCGAAATAGTGATTGACAGTGTACATCCGACTGGCAAACCTTTTTGTAAATTACAGAATGACCAAATGGTCACACAAAACGCGACAATTGCAGATACACCATCAAACAGTACAGAGAATAGAGTAGGTAATGTTACCCTGGAACAAATTATGGCAATATTGCTACAACAGGGTAAACAACAGAGTGAAAAATTAGACAACAATTCCAAACAATTTAAAGAAGATCTCAAACAACTTAATGAACAGGTCAGACAACAGAGAGAATATAACAAACAATTTAAAGAAAATTTCAAACAGCTTAATGAAAATAACGAAAATCTCAAGCAACAGTTAAATGAAAAATTAGACAACAATGCTAGACAGCTTAGTGAACAGATTAGAGCCGTTGCCCCGCAGTGTCATGACACTAAGGAACAATTAGGTAAGGAAATTGGGGCTTGTGCTAGAAAAAGTAGCGAAGAAATTAGATCTGTTGCTCAAGAATTAAGGGAAATGCAAACAGCTACAACAGAAATACTTAGAGACGAAATTAGCGCAGTCGCTAAACAATGCTCTGAAATGGCTACACAATTACGCGACGAGTTTAAACTAATGACAGCAGAACTTTCGCGCACAATGGATGCGAAGATAGACGCGAAATTCGACCAACAGAACACTCAGACCAACGAACGTTTTAATCACCACATACAAAACAGTGATATGCGTTTCCGCAAATTTATACAGGATCAAAATGAAGTAAAACGACAAGTATTGGAAACAATCACAGCACAGAGACAAGAAGACAAACATAAATTGTTCACGAAGGCAAAAACATACGTGGACAACAATATTGCTACAGTATCGGACAAAATTAATACCATCGAACAGTTGAACACCGAATTACGTGAAGAAATTTCTGATCTTAAATCAAAAACAGATACACACACAGCAGATATTCAGACAGTGACAGACAGATTCGAACAATTAGAACTAACACAGGATTCCGATGTCGTGAAAGCTGACGTTAAAAAATTGAACGAAACCACACGTAAATTACAAAAACAGATTAATGCTTCTGACACTAAGAACGATGATCAGGTAAAAATACTGACTGAAAAATATGATGAATTGGCCAGTCGTATTGACGTTATTGAAAGTAATAATGACAGCAAATCAGACGATACTTCACCGGTTTCATTTAATCAAACACCGGAATTTCAAAATCTACAAACAGACAATTAATGACATCGATTCGTCTAATAACACATTGCGTAGAAAATTGTCAAGTTTACAGCAAGAGGTAACAGAGATGAAAAATATTTCAGTTAATAATACGTCACAGCGTGCGGCACATCCTGAACGTTTGTCGCACTCTCACAGCCAGTGTAACTTAAGCAATTTACAGAGACTACGCGACTTAAAATCCGAAAAGCTACGCGATTTAAAATCTGAAAAGCTACGCGACTTGAAATCCGAAATGACACAGACAAACATATTCTCACACAAACCTGAACGTGTTCTCAAATTCAGTGACGAGAACGTAGATTACGAGCAATTTTTATCCATAAGAAAATCTAAGGAACTTAATAATGACAGAGCACAGGTACACGCTTTAAACTGGATACGGCAATTTATTTTTGTACCTCCAATAGCATTGCCTGTAATGAAGAAACAACAATTAGCATGGATACAGCAATTTATTTCTGAATTTTTACCGCCATTGCCTGTAACAGAAAAGCTGAAGTTTATTTGTAGCGCGTAATAGACCTCAGGGGATTCATTACGCTTTAATGAATATGTGCCGTAGCGTGCATAGGGCCCCGAGCTGTAGTAGTGCTGTTTCATCTTTAGTTTTCTGCACTGCTGCCTTCTCTTCTACTATCCTTTATATCTATCAAAACAGCTGTTTAACTATTGCTCTATCTAGAATTAAGAAACGTAGTAATAAAAAACACGATGTGACAAATTTTTACCGAAAGTGACAATTTTTATTAGGCACTCCAGAACTACCAGCGTAATTTTAATAACTGACAAAATTTTAATCATCAGTATGTACAAAATTTTCAGCAGTCGCAACCACATTTTGGTAACAATAAATGTTTTTCACCACAACAGCATGAGAGTCATCCGCTTAGCATACCTAACCACAAATGCAGTCTACAAGGTCAACCAAACTTTAATGTTTCGCTGCGTGCACGTATAGTCTCAGCTCCAACAAATAGTAATGCACGGCAGCAAGGAAATAACTACGCACAGAAAACACACTATTTCAATTCCTATCGCACTGCACCGTATAGAAATGACTATCACGACAGACGTAAAAGTAATGAGCACAATTTTCAGCGTGCATTTAATAACGGTCTATCTTATCAGCAGCAAGAACATCCGCCACAACAAATAATCATGAATTTACCAGACAGTAGATATCATCCAGAACGTAATACGTCAGGAAGAAATAGTAGAATAGTTCAAATAGTCGAAGTGCCACAGAATCGTCCTGACAATGATAACACGTCAGATAGAATTTGACTAAATACAGTACAGGTTGCATCTTCCAGCAATGTAAGCAATACTTCGGATACACAGAATGTTATTCACGAAAATGTAATTACGTTTGACGACATCAGAGACACTCTTTTGCAGGAAAGATCAATTGTTCAGAAAACCATATCCTGTCATCGAAATTAGAATTGAATCATCGAAATTTTCAGCAGTAATCGATTCTGGATCACCTATGTCAGTTATGAATGAAGAAACTTTCAACGAGTGTAACAAAGCGAATACCTATCCTACATTACCATTAGGCAAAACGACAGTGAAAGGAGCAGTATCGAGTAAAGGAGTAGATGTTAAATTACAGACACATTTATCATTTTGTATTGCAGGTCACACATTTCACGCAAATTTTTGGATTGTTCCTTTATTGACAACAGATGTTATTTTAGGTACTAATTTTCTGGTACAACACGACACAGTTATTGATTTTCAAAATTCTTATTTAATGTTAAAGGATGAAAATGTACAATTGGCTTTGGAATTTCAGCACTCATTATCTGCAGAAGAACAGACAATTAATCGCACAGAGGTCATTTCCGTATCACGTAGCATAGACTGTAATTCCACATTGTTCACGGATACGTACGTACATAACTATAACACTCCAGACGAAGCTGACTACGACGTAATGCAGATGATTTCTGATAAAGTTAAACAGAGTAGTGCAAATACAGACGAAGTACGCACGCAAATACACAAAATTCTTTTACAGCAAGCTCCAGTTTTTGACAACATTCCTGGTACTATGTCCGATTTTATGTATGAATTTCAAGTCAAACAGCACGACACATTTTAAGCAAGGCATTATCCCATTCCGTCTGTTATACTGAAAAATGTTGAACCACATAACAAAATTAAAGAATTAGTAAACTTTCCTACATCTCGTCGACTGCGACACCATGAAATAATTGACATTGCGCTGAATAACATCAAACGTGCCTCAGAGCGCCGGAGAAGACAACAAAAACAGGTTTGTATACGCCGTGACTTTCACTTTGGACAGAAGATATTAGTACGTACACACTATTTATCCAACAAAATAAAAGGTAGGTGCAGTAAATTTGAACTTCTATAGGCAGGACCATATCGGATTCGCAGCATTCCTCACTCCAATGTTGTACACGTGGAAACTTTGTGAATGAGAAAAAGTAAAGGCAATCACCATGTCTCAAACATTAAACCTTTTATTGAATGAACATACTTTATGATTTATCACACTGTAATGCCATTTCCTAATTTTTTTATTTATGACCACTTATGCAATTATATTCACATGAACACTTACTGATGGTTATCGTATTTTTTCTTGGCAAGTGCACGGCAAGGTAAGGTTAGCAGGTCGCTTTTCTTGTCGCTACACATCAGACCGTGTATATTTTTCCAGATGAACTTACACATTTTATGACCACTTATGCAATTATATTTATGTAACTACTTACTGATGATTGTCGTATTTTTTCTTGGCAAGTGCCCGGCAAGGTAAGGTTAGCAGGTCGCTCTTCTTGTCGTTACACATCAGACTGTGCACATTTTTTCCAGAGAAACTTACGTATTGTATGAATAATTATGCAATGTTGTCTAGTGACATATTAATTTTATTAAATTTTCTCTCCATTAAAGTCTTTAATTCTCGCCTCTATTAACTACACAACATACAAGCTGAACACAACGAACGTCAGATTTTTTGTGTTTCTTATGTATATACGATTGTTTCATGTTTTGTTTGTATGCACTATGAAATAGTTAAAATATAGCAAACACCAGTTGACTTTGACATTTTGCCTTATGATATCTCAACATCGTGACTGTTTTACATTTTTTGCTGCTACATTGTGATGCACTGGGTACATTTTGCCTCTGAACACTGTCTACGTATTTCCATATTACGTTTTCCGTCATGCTTTGCTGTATGCTTAATTATGTTACCATAAACCAGTCATTATTTAGTGAGTATATGATGTAAATGCAAAACATTAATCTTTGTTCATCAATTTCAGAAAGAAATGATGCGTGTAAAGGAAATAAATTAAACAGAAATGGGAATTTCACCTACGGAATAGACGAAAGAAGATGCAAAAACCTTATGAGGAAGAGTAAATGGATCAGAATTAACAAGCATTAATAAGAATATACTATACACATCGTAGAATAGCAGTCTTAATTAATTTTTTCTTTCAGAATACGAGGCGATTGATGCAGGCTGTCAGACAGAACTACACATCTTAGTTTTAGTGATGAAATATGCTAGAGATAAGGAATAGTTATATAATGAGTAATGAAGTGATTTTTTGCAGATGATAATGAATGCTGATGAATAATGATGAAGAATATGATAATATGGGTAATGAAGTTTTTCTTTGCAGATGACGATATGGATAATGAAGTGATGGATAATGAAGCTTTTTTCTTTACAGATGAGGATAATGTTGAAGTTGTGTATTTATGCTATGTAGTTATTTAAGTATTTGTTGCAGTTCGTTTTGACAGTAGGTATTTTATTGCTTAGTAGGATGAATGAAGGTTTTGGAAGGGATAGTTATGGAACACATCTTTTATACACATTTCACTAGCTGTTAATTCGAAGTTCACTACTTTTCAGCATAAAATGCGTTATTTCCTTCAGATTAATAATCCATTTTTTGTATATTTTTTGCAGGAGAAATTATTTATGAAATTAATGTGCTATAAGCAGTTGTTCATTAAGTCTATATCATCTATGAATGTGATCACATATACTCTACTTGTTTCATAACCTTGCTACAGCTGACTCATGACGAATGACGTTACACATTTTCATTTACAGCAACATCCCAAAAGCAAATTTTTTTTCTTTTTCCTCTGTAATTACCCAACGCAATGCATTGCTAACACAAAAAAAGGAAAGTATTACCAGTCCCAAATAATGCTACCAATTTAAAAGAGTTATGAGTAATACTGAATGATGTTTTCCAACCACAGACTTTGAGTAATAGTTACAATATATTAATAATGCTTTGTAACTGGGAAATGAATGCTACTGATTACGGTATTGCGATGACCAATGATTAATTATGAACATTATTCTGTAGTACTATGTAATGGGAAATGAATGCTACTGATTACTGTATTGAGATGACCAATGATTAATTATGAACATTATTCTGTAATACTATGTAATAGGAAATGAATGCTACTGATTACTGTATTGAGATGACCAATGATTAATTATGAACATTATTCTATAATACTATGTAACGGGAAATAAATGCTACCGATTACTGTATTGAGAGGACCAACCAATGATTATTTATGAACATTATTCTGTAATACTACATACATGGTACAGAAATGTTCAATAACTGGGCAATGAATGCCGCAAACTACTAATGTAATTCTCAGTGAAGACTAGTATGTAACTTTATGTCCTTCACCTTCTGGCCTAACTACCCTGAATTACTGCAATATCCGTTTATTCTGGATATCTTCTTGATCGTGGAGCACTATGTTTGGTTTCTGCACTAATTCTACGTCGGTGTACCTTACAAGAACGTGGTGTTGACACGACATGCTGTCCACCACTGTAAGCGATGGAGATGTTATTAGGGTCCCACTGTTTGGTGAACCTAATGTACTGCCAAAATGTCAACATGGAATATTACTACAACATTTCAGTGTCTTGGGTACGCTGATAAATACTTTTGGGAAAAGAACTGCAGATTGTTTCACTTGGTGTTGTGCTACAGTAGAAAGATATGGACTTTCAGTGCAGCTGCGTGCAACCTAAAGTGCTACAACCATGATGCAGTCCTTCCCTTTGCTATCCTAATTCTAAAGAAAAGTATATACAGTACATGTACATTTGTTAGTATGATTTGTATTCATTGCCTTTACATTTTTGTGATTTGCTGATATGTTCTAAACTACAGTGCATGTGCACTTGTGTCATTTTGTTAATATGTTATGTATCCATTGTCTATACATTTTCTTGATTTGCTGATATGTTCACTACTTCAGTACATGTGCACTTATGTCATTTGTCAATGAGATTTGTACTCATTATGTCTATTTGTTGTGAAAACTTTGAAGAATTTTTCAGTGCATGTGCACTTCTGCCATTTGTTAATATGTTTTGTACTAAACTTCAGTGCCTGTGCACTTTTCTCATTTTTCAATATGATTTGAACTCGTTGCCTATACATTTGTGATTTCCTGATATGTTCACTACCTCAGTGAGTGTGCACTTTTGTCATTTATCGATATGATTTGTATATACTTTTTTGTGATTTGCTCTGTACTCATTGTATATACACTCCTGGAAATTGAAATAAGAACACCGTGAATTCATTGTCCCAGGAAGGGGAAACTTTATTGACACATTCCTGGGGTCAGATACATCACATGATCACACTGACAGAACCACAGGCACATAGACACAGGCAACAGAGCATGCACAATGTCGGCACTAGTACAGTGTATATCCACTTTTCGCAGCAATGCAGGCTGCTATTCTCCCATGGAGACGATCGTAGAGATGCTGGATGTAGTCCTGTGGAACGGCTTGCCATGCCATTTCCACCTGGCGCCTCAGTTGGACCAGCGTTCGTGCTGGACGTGCAGACCGCGTAAGACGACGCTTCATCCAGTCCCAAACATGCTCAATGGGGGACAGATCCGGAGATCTTGCTGGCCAGGGTAGTTGACTTACACCTTCTAGAGCACGTTGGGTGGCACGGGATACATGCGGACGTGCATTGTCCTGTTGGAACAGCAAGTTCCCTTGCCGGTCTAGGAATGGTAGAACGATGGGTTCGATGACGGTTTGGATGTACCGTGCACTATTCAGTGTCCCCTCGACGATCACCAGTGGTGTACGGCCAGTGTAGGAGATCGCTCCCCACACCATGATGCCGGGTGTTGGCCCTGTGTGCCTCGGTCGTATGCAGTCCTGATTGTGGCGCTCACCTGCACGGCGCCAAACACGCATACGACCATCATTGGCACCAAGGCAGAAGCGACTCTCATCGCTGAAGCCGACACGTTTCCATTCGTCCCTCCATTCACGCCTGTCGCGACACCACTGGAGGCGGGCTGCACGATATTGGGGCGTGAGCGGAAGACGGCCTAACGGTGTGCGGGACCGTAGCCCAGCTTCATGGAGACGGTTGCGAATGGTCCTCGCCGATACCCCAGGAGCAACAGTGTCCCTAATTTGCTGGGAAGTGGCGGTGCGGTCCCCTACGGCACTGCGTAGGATCCTACGGTCTTGGCGTGCATCCGTGCGTCGCTGCGGTCCGGTCCCAGGTCGACGGGCACGTGCACCTTCCGCCGACCACTGGCGACAACATCGATGTACTGTGGAGACCTCACGCCCCACGTGTTGAGCAATTCGGCGGTACGTCCACCCGGCCTCCCGCATGCCCACTATACGCCCTCGCTCAAAGTCCGTCAACTGCACATACGGTTCACGTCCACGCTGTCGCGGCATGCTACCAGTGTTAAAGACTGCGATGGAGCTCCGTATGCCACGGCAAACTGGCTGACACTGACGGCGGCGGTGCACAAATGCTGCGCAGCTAGCGCCATTCGACGGCCAACACCGCGGTTCCTGGTGTGTCCGCTGTGCCGTG
This sequence comes from Schistocerca americana, assembly GCF_021461395.2. NCBI lineage: Eukaryota > Metazoa > Arthropoda > Insecta > Orthoptera > Acrididae > Schistocerca > Schistocerca americana. Next base: position 622,195,295 of record NC_060122.1, read on the forward strand.
CGTGTGATCAATGCTTGTACAGCCCTCTCGCAGTGTCCGGAGCAAGTATGGTGGGTCTGACACACCGGTGTCAATGTGTTCTTTTTTCCATTTCCAGGAGTGTATATTTGTCATCGTCGGATATGTTGTGAACTCGCTGCATGTGCACCATATTTACTTCATGTTCTACATCTGTATATTCTCTGTAATTGTAAAGTTAATTAGTTAAGAAAAAATTTGTTGCTCATGGCAAGTCCAAATGACTCACCATCGCTGCCAAATTTTTGCCCCCCATTGGAGGGTTATGAAACACGTATGTGTGCAGTGTATTCAGTACCAGCGATGGCGAGGCATGACAGAATCTCTGACCAGAGAGTTATTTATCGTTGCTAGTCTGCGCTTGACCGCGCGAGAGTTCAGTCAGTTCGAGAGCAGTAGTTGTTCCGAGTGGACGGTTGTACTGAGCGGGCGTCGACATGGGTCGGCGGCGTGCTCTCCCTCCATCTCTGGTCACGGTTCTGGACGAGGTATATTGTTGTCGAAGGTAATGAAGCAGCATTGCGCTCATCTAATAATGTATGGTAATTGTAATTAATTTGTTCAAGAAATGCCCCAATAATAATTTCGTTTTCAAAGCAATCATTTTTAAGAAAAGAATCATTACAATTGAAACAATATTTCCTATGCTTTTTCTCCCTGAATCAATTTATCAGATTAAATATTGGACAGGGCCTAAGGTCAGCGCAGCTGGCCTTATAAAATGTATCAGGTTCATCTTAACGTTAATTTTGTGGAGGCTTAACATTTTGCACATTTTTATTATCGTTCCATTCTTTTCATTTTCAAATTTTTGTGGGAAGGTTACACTTAGCACGGTGTCTATTCACATTTAAATGTTTTCTTTTATTTTTTGCGGGGACGGTACACTTTGGCTTTATTCTCATTAACATTGAAAAATTTAACTTTATTTTTTGCGGGGAGGTTACAGTATAAAAGGAAACATGTATTGCAAATCACTGATGATACTTCCCAAATAAAAGAAGCGAAACGCGTATGGCAATGAACAAGCTGCCTTCAATTAGTTGCGTAGACGGTACGTACTTCCACGAGGGTTTTTTCCCTTTTAACTATAACGTCTTCAAGTTCTTAGGTGGCTAAAATTTTAGATCTTGACAACGACGGGAGACTTCTTAATCTTGGATCTCTTGGCTAAATGAATCCAGCCCTCAGTAGTAAAGATATAAATACACTTTCGTGACTCTGATTCTATTACTCCGAAATTTTGATCATTAGGCAAAACAAAAATATGTAGAAGAATGGAAAAGGAAATTTAAGGATCTCTTAGAGGACGAACAGTTTGGCTTTAGAAAAGGTAAAGGCATCAGAGAGGCGGTTCTGTCGTTTCGTTTGCTAATGGAAGCAAGAGTGAGGAAGAATCAGGACATGTTCGTAGGATTTGTCGACCTTGAAAAAGCGTTCGACGATGTAAAATGAGGCCAAATAATCCAAACTCTGAGAAAAATAGGAGTAAGCTGTAGGGAAAGAGGGATAATATGTCATATGTACAAGAGCCAAGAAGCAACAATAAGACTGGATGACTAAGAACGAAGTCCTCGTATTAAAAAAAGTCGTAAGACAGGAATGCAGTCTTTCGCCCCTCCTGCTCAATCTAGAGCTCGAAGAAGCAATAACTGAAATAAAAGACAATTTCAGGGGAAGGATTAAAATCCAGGGTGAAAGGATATCAATGATAAGATTCGGTGATGACATTGCTATCGTCAGTGAAAGAGAAGAGCAATTACAGGAGCATGAAGGACATAAAAAGCAGACTAGCAAAGGCGAAGAGGGAATTCTTTGTCAAGAGGTGTCTGCTGATTTGAAGAAAATATTTCTGAGGATGTACGTTTGGAGTACAGCATTGCATGGTAGTGAATTACGGACAGTGGTAAAACGTGAGCAGAAGAGAATCCAAGCATTTGAGATGTGCTTCAGGAGAATGGTGAAGATTAGGCTGACTGGTAAGAAAAAGAATGAGGAGGTTCTCCGTAGAATTGATGAAGAAAAGAACATGTGGAGAATAGTGGAGAATACTGACAAGGAATAGGGACAGGATGATGGGATATCTGTTAAGTCGACAGGGAATAACCTCCATAGTACTAGATAGAGGTGTAGATGGCAAAAAAAGTCAAGGCAGAGATTGCAATACATCCAGCGAATAACGGAGGATTAGGTTGCAGTCGTTACTGCAGATGAAAAGGTTAGCACAGGAGAGGGGAAGAGGTTGGTGCAGAAGAAGAATTCGTAGCGGCCCGCATCAAACCAGTCAGAAGACAGATGAAACAAAAAGTAAAAGGCCTGAACCCAAAAATTTATGATACATTGTTTTAATGATTAACTGAGGATTTAACACCTAGTTCATTAATGTAGAGGACACATTAAGATTTCGATTTTGGCCACTGAATGAGTCAGAAAATAACTTGTGTATGGTTTCTAGCCCTCGCATGATATGTTTAGCAAGTACTACACTATTTCTTTGGATCCTCTCTCTCCCTCCGTCTTGTCTGATAAAGACATGTGCTCATCGATTTTGTTAAAATAATGGATTCCCGAACTGCTCCCTTGTAGTACGTTGCAGATGTAGTAACATTTGAGATGGGGAGAGCCTTTTGTAGTTCAGATGTTGCAACATAACATATACCTGATGCAGCAGCTTTGTCGTTTTTATGAGGTTGTCTACTTTTAAAAACGTTGACCAACTGCAGTTCCGTTTCTAATTGAAATATATCGTACCATTCAGGGATTTTGTTTCAGGCACTGTATGCAATTGACTTTCTTCGTTTCAGCTAATGCATCTTTTTCGGGAACTTTAAAGTATAAGTTAAACTTAGCACATAACATGTGACAGTAAAACTTCTGTCTCAACGCTAGCTTTCCATATTTTCACATTTATCAACGGGTAAACCATACATTTTACTAGTAATGAAATCAGGGTGGAGATACCCCCTTTCATGGTTTGTTTTTCCACTGTTGTGGCTCTGGTACGTTAGCGAAAATTGATATGTGCTACTGCATCAGAATCATTACGTCTAACAATTTGATCTACGTCGTGGACCACGCTGTTCACTGTTCCTTAAATAGCCCAGTTTTCTTTCTTCCAATTTTCTCCTTTCTTCTACCCTTTCTTTATTCGTCTCCTCTTTTTCTTAAAGCTGCTTTCCATGCTACTGTATCCTGTACAAGCCAAGTCATCTCCGAATAGCGAACGAGGTGGAAAGATAGAACTTTAGTGACCCTGGACGAAGCAGATCCCACAGCCAGCGTTTAGGATGTCCGAGACAGAAGTCTTTTCTGAATCACTTGCTTGGAGTGTAGTCTTGAATGGAAGTGAAACGAGGACGATGAATAGTTCAGACAAGTAGAGAATAGAAGCTTTTGAAATGTGGTGCTGCAGAAGAATACTGAAGACTAGATGGGTAGATCATGTAACCAATGAGGAAGTACTAAACCGAACTGGGGAGAAAAGAAATTTGTGGCATGGCTAAATGAAAGGGTTGGTTGATAGATGCTATTCTGAGACATCAAGTCAAGTAGGTGTCGCACATGAACGAAAATTGATAGGTTTGTTTCTACATCTGAAAAATTACTTCCATTCAGATTTCTCTCCGAATAACTACTACAATCTACAGCCTTTTAAACCTGCTTACTGTATTCATCTCTTGGTCTCCCTCTGCAATCTTTACTCCCACACTTCTCTCCAGTGTGAAACTGGTGATCCTCTTGAACGTCTACCAGTAGGCTGAGGTACTAGTTCTTTATCAGGGAGAGCGCACTTTGCTTGGAGAACATTCGTGCCTGTTGTCTTTTTCTCCCAATATCAGCTTTCGTTAACATCCGATACAGATCTTCCTTTTTGCTTTCTTTCTCACCTTGCAGTTTCTTTATTGTATACCGGACCATAAATTTTCCTTAAAATCTTTTTCTCAAATGCGCGGATACTCTTGTTAGCGTAGTTGCTCATGTCTCACAACCAGTGGCACGTACAGCAGTATCTTGCTTTCCTGGGATGCAATGCGTGACATATACAGATGGTTTAAACCGTTGAACACCCGTTTTCACTTATTATCCTTAATCGAATTTTATTCTCTATCTCACATTCGTTCGTCAGTGTTGACCCAAAGTACTCAAATGTTTTGGCTCTTTCAAAATTGTGACCGTCTATTCTGAAGACGTTCATATCATTTTGTCGACGAGAGACTGTCAGTACAAACTTTGTTTTCCCATCGTTGATCAGTAAACGTAATTTTCTCTCTTCTAGCATAGACCGAGGTGCATCTACTGTCACCACATTCAGAGTTTCCCACACAATCAGTACATCATTTGCAAATGCAAGGGTCGTCTCACATACAACCATTTCCATCGCACTATTATTGCCAGTTGCACGTCTCACCTTTTCCAGCGCAACGATAAAGAGAACTGGAGACAGAGGGTTGCACTGTCTCAATCCATTCTTAACTGTCATAGGTGCCGACAACTGATTAGCAAAGCGTACTTGGCAATTTGATCCCTAGTAGGTCTTCACCAAATTCATAAAACGTCTCCACCATTTGTCTCAATGTGATGATGTGATTGGTGGTTGAGCGTCCCGGGGTAAATCCACTCTTTTATCTGCATACAACCCCTCCCAGCAAAGGTTTCAGCCGACTTAGGCTAAAGTGGTGTTAATTTACATCCTACCTCCAACAGCGGGTAATTATACACCTCCGTGACATAGCCCTCTTTAAAAAGCCGGCATACAATTGCTTTTTTTCCATTCTGCAGGAGTGTCCTCAGCTGGCCATATTTCTGCCATATGATGTCTCGGATCTTCAGTCATCGCTTCCCACCGTCCCGAAACAGGTCAGTATTGATGCCACTACCTCCTGGAGCCTTATTGTTTTTAAGGGCCTTCAGGATGGCTTTTATGTGATCCGATGTTGGCTCTGGAACTTCTTCTTCCATCGTCTGCAGTCTTTACCTCATCGCCATGACTTAGTACTTTGTCAAAATATTCCAAAGGCGTCTGTTTGCTCCACTTAAAGGAATCACTGTTTCCTCATTAGACGTTAGGATTAAAGTTTTCAGTCTGTCAATGCCTCTCGCAAAACTCGTCAGTTCAAAGAAGGAGCCAAATAATTTCCTTGAATTCTCAGCTTCCCTCGATATTTGTTTGCCACATTTTCGTTTCTTCCACCGTATGATTCTGTCTGTTCGTCTTCTTTCCGCCGTATATTCACGATATTACGCCCTTAACGGTATCAAAACAGTACGTCCTCATGCAGTCCAAACGCAAATTGCTTTTCAGTACTAGCATGAAATGCCTGACCAGTGACGTTCGCATGTGATGTACCAGGAGAAAGTGGGGACAGAGCTTCATTTGAATTTTGGAGACATTTAGGCGCTTTAGTAGCCAGCGGCCTTGCCACAGTTGTAACACCTGTTTCCGTCAGATCACCGAAGTTAAGAACTGTCTGGGTAGCACTTGGATGGGTGACCATTCGGTCTGTCCAGCGCTGTTGGCAAGCGGGGTGCACTCAGCCCTTGTGAGGCAAACTGAGGAGCTACTTGATTGAGAAGTAGCAGCTCCGGTCTCGGAAACTGACATACGGCCGGGAGAGCGGTGTGCTGACCACATGCCCCTTCGTATCCGCGTCCTGTGACGCCTGTGGGCAGAGGATGACACGGCGGCCGGTCGGTACCGTTGGGCCTTCATGGCCTTTTTGAGAGGGGAGTTACTAGCACGAAATAAAGCAATGAAAACAGTGAGAGTAGACGGATAAACAGATCCAGTTAATAAATTATTTAGTACGTCATAATAGCCAGCCAAACTGTGCATTGAGAGAAACCTTAAAGTTATGTAGACTAAAGCAGGAAAATGCAACTACAGAGCGATCTACAGGAAACGGACGTTTTTTTGGATAGTTAGTACACCTCTGTAGATGGTAGAGGGATTAGGCGGATACGTCGTGCGCTTTGGGACTATCCATCAATAGCGATGGAACAATGGACGATACCTTTGCTTTAAATGCAGCCTCCCTTGTGCAACGCCACAAATATTTCATCACTACCGCCGCACGTTCCCACGTTTTTCAGCTTCGTTTTTATTGGGTATTGAATCGAATTAGTCGGAAGACTAATGTTCAGACGTTTTCTTGAGATTTCTTACCGATTTTCGATATGGCTGCTTGCAATTCCATCTTAGGACCCTTCCATTTCTTGTGTTTTAATGAACTTCATCAATATTACAGGCAGCGAAAGGCTATTTACAATTTGTACAGAAACCAGGTGGCAGTTATAAGAGTCGAGGGATATGAAAGGGAAGCAGTGGTTGGGAAGGGAGTGAGACGGGGCTGTAGCCTCTCCCCGATGTTATTCAATCTGTATATTCAGCAAGCAGTAAAGGAAACAAAAGAAAAATTCTGAGTAGGTATTAAAATCTATGGAGAAGAAATAAAAACTTTGAGGTTCGCCGATGACATTGCACTTCTGTCAGAGACAGCAAAGGACCTGGAAGAGCAGATGAACGGACTGGACAGTGTCTTGAAAGGAGCATATAAGATGAACATAAACAAAAGCAAAACGAGGATAAGGGAATGTAGTCGAATTAAGTCGGGTAATGCTGAGGGAATTAGATTAGGAAATGAGACACTTAAAGTAGTAAAGGAGGTTTGCTATTTGGGGACCAAAATAACATGATGGTCGAAGTAGGGAGGGTATAAAATGTATACTGGCAATGGCAAGGAAAGCGTTTCTGAAGAAGAGTAATTAGTTAACATCGAGTATAGATTTAAGTTTCAGGAAGTGTTTCTGAAAATATTTGTATGGAGTGTAGCCATGCATGGAAGTGAAACATGGACGATAAATAGTTTGGACAAGAAGAGAATAGAAGCTTTCGAAATGTGGTGCTACAGAAGAATGCTGAAGATTAGATGGCTAGATCAGACAACTAATGAGGAGGTACTGAATAGAATTGGGGAGAAGAGGAGTTTGTGGCACACTAGAAGATGGGATTGGTTGGTTTGACATGTTCTGAGGCATTAAGGGATCACTAACTTAGTATTGGAGGGCAGCGTGGAGGGTTAAAATCGTACAGGTAGACCAAGAGATGAATACACTAAGCAAATTCAGAAGGATGTAGATTGCAGTAGGTACTGGGAGATGAAGATGCTTGCACAGGATAGAGAAGCATGGACAGCTGCATCAAACCAGTCTCAGGACTGAAGACCACAACAACAAAATCAATAATATTTCCAGGTGGCAGGTTTGTTTTGTTTTCAGGTGATACAAACAGTGGAATAAATATCAAATCGTGTATAATTTAGAAAGATCGTGTAATAAAAGTGTTATTTAACAGATGCTTCCTAACCAGGTCTTTGTCACCAAACTTTTTTCTTTTTTAAAAAAAGAAAAAACTGTATCCAATTCAGAACATGTAGCAGGTGTAAATTATGACAAGCAGATATAAGAGATTTATTGCGTTAAATTTCTGGGATTATAAATTGATATTAACTACAGTTGTGTGGAACACGCCATAGACCTGCCGAAAGGCCTAAACAGATCTACATTTCGTATGTGAAATGTTGTCGGATAGACGAGAGCGTGCTGAAAAGTAATGCCTCAGAATTTGTTTAGTGAACACTCTTAAAGTTTTTTAAATAAAACAAACGTTAACGTCTTTTATCTTTATATCTTTATGTCTACATATTTGCAGCCGTTTGCCGATACAAAGCTCAGAACTGTAGCGTGTAACATGCCGGTGGCCAACGTAGCTATATCGTTGCTTGAGAAACAGCGTACTGTAATAGTTCGCAAACACATGGAACACACTATCTTTCAACATGACAACTCCACACCACACACGAGTGCTGCGACGTCTTCAAAAATCCAACGCCTTGGGTTCACCGTCATCGATCATCCACCATACAGTCCCGACTTTGGCCTCTTTGATTTTCATCTGTTTCCAAAACTTAATTGACACCTTCGAGGGCTTCATTGCGATAGTGATGAAGCGGTGCCAGCAGTAGTGAGGTTGTGGTTCCGTCAACAAAGTAAAAAATTTTACAGCACTGGTATCAACGAACTGGTCCCTACTTGAGAGAAATGTATTCGTCGCAAGTGTGACTATGTTGTGCAGTAAATATCTAGACGTGGAGTATAAAGATGCAGAATGCCCTAGCAGGTGAATGTCATACTGAATCCTTTTTCGGGGTGAATCATCAGAGCCCAGCTAAGTTTTCCGAGTAAAATAGCGAGAAATACGAACTACACCAACGGAAAAAAATCGCAACACAAAAAAACTAATGTAGAGTAACGAAAATTCGGGCATACGTTTGTCTAGGTAAAGTATTTAAGTGATTCACATTGCAACAGCACAGATTAATGTGAGTGCGAGATAAGCCATTGCAAATATTAAATCCTGGTACATAAAGAACCGTTGTAACAACGAAAATGTTGAATGCAGGCATGCAAACGTGCGTGTATGATGTTGTGCAGGTAACAGAAGTCAGTTTGTGGGATGAAATTCCATGCCTGTTGCACTTGGTCGGTCGACATAGGGACGATTAAAGCTGTTTGTGGATGACGCTGAAATTGTCGTTCGATGATGTCCCATATGTGCTCTATTGGATACAGATCTGGCGATAAAGCAAGGCAGGTCAACAGTATGTTCGGTTATAACAACGATATGTGGGCGAACGTTATCCTGTTGGAAAACACCATCCGCAATGTTGTTCAAGAATGGCACCACAACAGGTTTAATCGCCAGATTGACGAACAGATCTGCAGTCAGAGTGCGTGGGATAACCACGAAAGTGCTTCAGGTATCATACGAAATGGCACCCAACACCAAAACTATTGGCATAGGTCCAGTGTGTCTAGTACGCAGAGGGGTTGGTTGCAGGCCCTCAAACGGCCTCCTTTTAATAAACACACAGCCATCACTGGCACCGAGGCAGATCCACATTTAGCCTGGAAACATAATAGACCTCTACCCTGACCTCTAATAAGCTCTCACTTGACACCATTGAAGTCGCAAATGGCGTTGTTTCTGGGTCATTGGAATGCACGCTACATGGCGTCTGGCTCAGAGTTGTCTTTGAAGTAACCGATGATTTCGGCCTGATCAATAATGTGGGGTATATAATTAGATTTTATTAAGTGAAGTCAATATCTTAACGAATTCTACTTATCCCCAAAATTTTTGTACTTGATACTGGCTTTAAACCGAAATCATGACAGTGATATGAAATAAAGAAGTTGTACAGTAAAATGGCGGAAATATCATTCAAACAGTATTACATGAATGTAGCCCAAAAATATGAAAATGTAAGTAGGCTGTTTATGTTTTCTTATTGGCAACGTTACGTAGCGCTCTGTATGAAAATCACTGGCTGTGCTGTGTGCAGTCTGCGGCTAGTTTGCATTGTTGTCTGCCATTGTAGTGTTGGGCAGCTGGATGTGAACAGCGCGTAGCGTTGCGCAGTTGGAGGTGAGCCGCCAGCAGTGGTGGATGTGGGGAGAGAAATGGCGGAGTTTTGAAATTTGTAAGACTGGATGTCATGAACTGCTATGTATATTATGATTTTTCAACACTATTAAGGTAAATACATTGTTTGTTTTCTATCAAAATCTTTCATTTGCTAACTATGTCTATCAGTAGTTAGTGCCTTCAGTAGTTTGAATCTTTTATTCACCTGGCAGTAGTGGCGCTCGCTGTATTGCAGTAGTTCGAGTAACGAAGATTTTTGTGAGGTAAGTAATTTGTGAAACGTATAGGTTAATGTTAGTCAGGGCCATTCTTTTGTAGGGATTTTTGAAAGTCATATTGCGTTGCGCCAAAAATATTGTGTGTCAGTTTAAGCACAGTCATGTATAATTTTTCTAAGGGGACGTTACAAAAAGATTATTAACAGTTCGTCGTGTCACTGTAGTCCTAACTACTGCTGAAATTTCTGCAGCGGATGCCGTTTGATGCCGCAGAGCCACACGACGACACGATAGTCTTCGCTCCCGTGGCCAGCTGGAGCCCAGTCTTCTTCCTACTGTACATTCTCGTTACCACCACTGCCAGCAATCATGTACAGTGGCTACATTCGTGCCAAGTCTTTCTGCGGTATCGCAGAAGGAAGATCGAGTTCCTCCTAGTCCTATTACACGACATCGTGCAAACCCCGTGAGAAGTGATAATGGCGTCTTTGTCGCCTTAAAGACATTCTTGACTGACATGAACTCACCACGTCCAATCTCAAAGGTAACTAACGCTCATGAACATTAAAGCTTGTATGTAAAGCAAACCTGATTTGCATCCTCATAGTGCCGCTACTAGCTGCGATCTTATGCGACTGGCGAGAAATTTAAGTACATCATTTTTCAGATGCAGAAACAAACCTACCAACTGTCGTTCACGTCTTTTTTTATGTAAACTTAAGATCATCCTGCGGATGCCTTTTCGAATAACTGGGGATACAACTTACCACCTCTCAATATATTTTTTCCTTAACGAAATGTGTTACAAATGGTGTATCTCTTTTTCCAGTTCATGGAATCAGTACTAAAAATAATAATAAGAATAATAATAACGAAAAATGTAATGCCAGTTGATTGGTCCATACAGGTATGTGTAATTTAGAGAAATATATTTTAAATAACTTTCCAGCAACGTTAAAAGAATTTAACTACTAATGAAGTTCTGTTTAATACGAGCCTAATGATATGTTCTTGGCCAACTCTTTCGGCTCCATTGACGAACTTCTTGGTAGAACCAATCCATGTCTATATACTGTTAATGTTAACTTGAGTCTTATGACCGTGCGGTTTGAGGTACCATGTCACGGATTGCACAGCCCTTCCCGCCAGAGATTCGAGTCCTCCCTCGGGCAGGGGTGTGTGTGTTGTTCTTAGCATAACTTGGATTAAATTAGTTTAAATGGTGTAAGAATAGGGCCCGATGACCTCAGCAGTTTGGTCCCTTAGGAATTCACATATTTGAGTGTTAAGTAAAAATCTGACTTTTACACATCTTCAGTGAACTAAGGAAAAAAGAAGAAGAGTCGTGAAGCGATTTTCTTTTTGATGATGGCGTGGTTAAAATAATCCTACGAATTGTGGTATTCACCTCACTGCATCATGCAATTACATGCTTTGTGACAAGGTGGCTATTGTCTCTTAACTGAAAAATCAAAATTACTTTTACTTATTCCTAACCAACTGGGATCATTTCACGCATTACCTATGTAGGGGACATTGCTATGCATTTTTATTTAATTATTATGTGTTCTTGTTTTACGATATATTCTATATCCTTGAGGATCTCTTCACTATGGATCTACAGAATAAAAAGTATTGTGAGGTTACAATTTGCAGGTGCTCCCAAGATATTAATGCAGATGTACATGCACACGTACATTACCTGCACTAAGACAGCCGTCAGACTGTTGCATTTTGTTCTCCTGAGACGAGGCTCAATGGCCACGGTTCTTCCCCCGGTTGCTGCGACGCTCGTTTGTCTTGCAGGGCCGCCAACCGCTGGAGCGGCACACAGCTTCCGGCGCCGCCAGCAGCCGACATGAAGCCAAACAGCGCAACTTGCCTCCGAAAACAAAGGCGCCCGCAAAGTTTGCCGCCGCGACGCGTCGCGCCAAGGCGATTACACTCCGCAGGGGGCGCTGCGTGCTGACTGCCTGATATCCTGCGCGTCAGCGGCGCCGCGGAAACACCCTGCAAGCGCAGGAGCTGCTCACCTTCTCTGAAGACACGACCTGCAGTTCGACCCCTTCCTTTTACTTGCTTTTGCTGTGCTCCTTCAAACAATGACTGGACGCAAATGTCCACTCTCTCTTGTGCAAGCCAGGGCAGTATTTAGAATCTATTAAGGGAAGACGAAGTACATGGAGACGAGATGGGAATTAGGATACTGCGAGAAAAACTAGACAGAGCACTGGACGACCTGAGTCGAAACAAAGTCCCTGGAGTAGGCAACATTCCCTCATGACTACTGATATCTTTACGAGAGCCATCCATATTAAAACCATTCCACTCGGTGTGCAAGAAGAATATGACAGACAAAATACCCTCAGACGTAAAGAATAGTGTAATAATTCCAGTTCCAAACAAAGTAGGTACTTACAGGTGTGAATATTACCGAACTAACAGTTCAATAAGTCATGGTTGCAAGACACTAACATGAATTATTTTCAGATGAATGGAAAAAGTGGTAGTAGCCAGCCTCAGGGAAGATCAGTTTGGTTTCCGGAGAAATGTAGGAACAAGAGAGGCAATACTGACTGTACGACTTATCTTAGAAGATAGTTTAAAGAAAGGCTAACCTATGTCTACACCTTTTGCAGATTTTGACTATGTCGACCGGAATAGACTCTTTGAAATCCTTATGGCAGCAATGCTAAGATACGGGAGCAAAATGTTATATACAACTTTCACAGAAACTAGACAGCAGTTACAAGAAGCGAAGGGCATGGGAGGGAAGCAATCGTTGAGAAGGGAGTGAAACAGGTTTGTAGCCTATTCGTGATGTTATTTAATTTATAGAATGAGTAAGAAGTGAAGGAAACCAAAGAAAAATTTGGAGAAGGAATTATGGTTGAAGGGGAAGAAATAAACACTTTCAGGTTTGCCGATGACATTGTGATTCTGCCAGAGGCAGTAAAGAACTTGTAAGAGCAGCTGTACGGAATGGACAGGAGGATAACGATGAACATTAACAAAAGGTAAGCATTGGTAACAGAATGTAGTCGAATTAAATAATGCGAGGCTGAGGGAATTAGATTAAGAAACGAGACACCGTAAGTGGCAGATGATGTTTGCAATTTGCCCAGGAAATTAACTTATGATCGCCAGACTAGAGAGAAAATAAAATATAGACTGACAATGGCAAGAAAAGCGTTTCTGAAGAGGAGAAATTTGTTAGTATCGTGTATAGATCCCACAGCCAGCATCGAGGATGGCCGAGACCATCTGCGTTAAAAGTCAACTAAGCTTCGTGTTTCTCATGTCTAGAGAACCAGCAGATCTCTCTTCCACCTGTATTTCACCATTTTGTGGCAAACAGCACATCAAAATCTATGTTCTCTCAACTAAATAAAGAGAGGAAATGTGTAGAATGGTAGTGCAAGAAGTGAACCAGTGAATTTACAGGGGTTGGTAATAATTGTCCAACGCAAACACTTGCCACATTGAATCTTCTCAAATTTCCACATACAAATCGGAGAATACTCGCAACACACATGATCATGAAGGCTGCCCAACAGATACTGAGATTTAGTTCGCTATTCATCTACCTAGAGGGCAACACAGTTATGTTCATTGTGTCCCCGTTTCCCAACTGACTGGTTCGGGAAGTTCAGCAGTGGCCCATGGCTTAAATGTTCGTTTGTTTCTGCCACTGGTTACCTCAGCCATGTACCCCATGTGCCACGCATTGTTGTCCTAGGAAACAAGCCACATTTTTATCAGTTTGATTACAATTAAATATTGTGATTGCAACATCAATCTGATGACATATGACAATGAGCAAAGTATTGGAAATGCTTCCTCCTAACGACTGTGGCTCTGCAAATATCATTTTCCCATGTCAATCTATATCCTACTTATGATTGGACATAATTTTCCACACAGAATCATTCATACCCCTTAAGGCTATTGACGCATTGAAACTGCAACTTCCCACATCAAATCTATACCTTAGTTATGAACGGACATAGTCTTTTTCTGTGTAGATGCTGGAATTTTGACCACTGTAATGATACGTTCCAACAGCATAAAATTCCTGACATGTAACATGATTAGAGTCCATACTCAAAGATTCACAATTACTATCGTTGCGGGATTGCACGCTAAAGAGTTTCTTGCTGTCCAGCTGCGTTTCACTTGGTACGTACACACATTACTGAGCTTCTCAGAATAAAATTAGGCACAAATTAGTTAAGAAAAGGGCAGTGAGGCTCACATAACATTACAGTGAGAAACTTTAGTATGAAAAAACTATTACCTTCTACACGAAAGGAAAAAAATAAGACAGATTATTTGTGATCCATGTAATACATAGTTTTCTGGAGGTGTACAGTGCCCACCCTTCACATCCAATTATTGTTCAAAAATTATGGAATGCTCACATCAGTCCTATAAAATAATTGACTCAATGGAGAATGCATGAAACACCTACATTTTATGAGGAAATACTCAAATGCAATAGTGACTGCGCTTGACATGTGAAATTATGCATCACACTGCACTAATTCCGTGAATGGAACACAGTCTCTTCTGCATATGCCACCTGTCAAGCAAATGTGTACACAGGAATTGCTGTACCTCATAAACCTCTGTCACTGACTTAGAAAATGAGTTTGAAACATTTTACATAAAACACTGGTGCTAACAATTCTGAAGTATTGTTCCAGTGTTTGGAGTCCAGACCAGCAAGGTATCGGAAAGAGAGAAATGATCGTGGAACATAGACACATTCCTAGGGCTACGCTGTTCTGCACTTAAACACGCTATAATACTAGATCTGAGCGGTTTCTGACCTATTAGTCGTGTGGAATGTAATGCTGTTAATGTTCGAAAGTAAGAAATGTACTTACAGCGCGTGACATACATTCTCCCTACCTTCCCTCTGATAAACTATGGTGACAAACTGTGAGGTGATAAAACAACTACCTTGCACACCGGAGAAAACGTTGATTCTTTGTAACACAAACACTACACAGGTTTCTGGAGGTGTGTGACGCCTGCTGTTTATGAAATTCAAGCCCGGTTACTGTTCTGAATTTGTGTTATGTTCACTACAGTCCTATAAAATGGTCGTCGACAACTGAAAATGAACACGAAGAAACAAACACCACGGTCTTTCCTGTTTTCGCTTTCACAGGTAATGCTCAGGCATATTTAGAATAAGTATCAATGAACATTAAAATATCTCTGAATCCGTTATTCACACATGAACACTCCCTCATGTCGACAAGATCCGTCTGCCACAGGCCGACCAAACCTTTAATCATATCTCCGAGGGTATGTTTCGCGTGCTGGTTTGTGCAGTTCTCGAACTACAGTCTCCATACCTATTCGTTGATCCTCTCTCTCTAAGCTCAGAAATTATTGAAACAACTTCATTCGAATGAGCTGTATTACCAGCGGCAGCTGATGCCATGAGCAATCGTAGCCGGTCTATTAGCTCATTGGGGTCGTCGTGATATGTACAATGCGGGAGTCGATTGCTCACTCTTTTATTTTGAATGTCAATATCATCACCACTGCTGATGGATTGCTGCAGACGGCGACGAATTGAAACCCAGACAACCTTCAAACAGATCACGGCGGTGAGTTTTACAACACATATTTCAAGGCTGTGATGGAGCGGTATGGAATACATCACTACTCGACATTGACCCACCTGAAGGAGAGTATCGTGGAACGTCTGAACAGAACAGTGAAAACCCAGATGTGGATGCAGTTCAATCTTCGTGGCTCACAAAGATGTATCGATATTCTCCCGCAAATAATTGCTGAGTATAATACAGCCAAACATCGCACAATAAATATGAGGCCAATCGATGTTCGTGATAAATGTCTTCTAGATACAGTATACAAACGTATTAGATGGTAGATCCGACCAAACAGCATTTTAATGTAGGTGATTTAGTACGTTTTTCAAAACACAAGACAACATTTGAGAAGTCATACATGCCAAACTGGGCAACCGAGATAGTTACAGTTTCCAAAGTGCAGGGGACGAATCCTAGAATCTACCCTTTTAAAGGACAGCAGTGATGGTGAAACTGTAGGATGATCTTACACACGAGAGCTACAGAAGAGCTCCGAACCAGATGTGTATCTCGTAGAGAGGGTCATACGGCGTCGAGGGAATAGAGCGTTGGTTAAATGGCTTGGTTTCCCGCATCACAAAACAGCTGAATCGACGCGGACAATTTGTTATATAACAGGGAGCGCAGACCACAAGCACCTCAGTAGCGTAACATGCGTGATAGCAGACACATTAGAGGAGGAGGCGGTATTCTCGACGAACTACCAGTCGAATTACACATTATCGGATATAGCTACTATAGACCTAAAACAAAACTTGAAAAATAATTTGCATGCCGTGATAATAGAATGAATCTACTCGACGAAGCGTGTTTGGAACACGGCATCGCTTACGCAGCAAATAAAGATCGTCACACTGTCGATCGAATTTCAGCTGATAAAGCTAAAGCAATACGCGTGAGAAAGGATGTTGGTATAGGTCAACGCATTACAGCATTTGCAGTTGAAAAAACTATGCGTGGTAAGGTTAAGCTGGGTTTGCATGTGAAGAAGTTCAGCCAAGTTATGAGCGCTGAACGTAGGGCGCTAAGGAAGAAGATAAAAACCAAAGGGTGCTTGAAAAACTGTATTCTGAAAGCGATGTATGCAGCTAAAAGCGCCCTGAAGCAGAAAGGAGTGAGAAAAAAAGATCGATTAAACCACCCAGGGTTCTACCAATACCCAAGACGTCGGGTGGAACTATTCCCTTCGTCATTCCTGCCTTAGCCGGTCTCTCAGTGGTTGGTTCGCTGGCTGGGGGTGCTGCGGCTATTGGCAGAACGGTCAAGAATGCTCAAAGCTCTCAGGAGCAACCGCAGGAGGCACGAAGACATAACCGCATGATCGAGACAGCAGCCATCGGAAAAGGGCTATACTTGAAACCATACAAGAAAGGACTAGGTCTCTTCATAAACAAAAAAAGAGTCCCCTAGCAGTCCTACCAGACAGGGCGCTTACAAATACAGATCTGCTTAAGTTTGTTACGAGGGAATTCAACATTCCGAGATTTCGAGGGGCGTTTATGCGGAATACATTACCGAAGACTATGTGGAAATCAGGAGAATGCGGAATTCGGAATCTGGATGTAGCAGGAAGACCTCGAACTCACTGGGTAGCATCTGTTAAAAAAAGAAATACAAATAAAGTCTACTATTTCGACTTATTCGCCGATGTGCAACCCCCAGAAGAACTACAACAATATTTCACAGGCAGAAGACATGTGTTCTACAATTTTCGACGCTACCAAGACTTTAATACATTCCTGTGTGGTCATCTATGCATCATGTTCCTTCTGACTTTTACGAATGATATATAAGGCCGGGTATTAAGCACCCATTCACCAGCCGATGTTTAGATGCAACGTCGTACACACTGACATTAAAAGAACGATCGTCTGCACTACGTGCGAATTACTTCCCAACAATTGATTTAAGCGTTGGAGATTGGAGCATCACGCTGATTGAACTGGAGACATGCAACACCATACCAAATATCACAGAGGCTAACAATAAACTGCATGCAGAAATTAATGGTAAGGAAGTAATTGTAGATATTGAACCTGATGCATACGATATTGACGATTTAAATCAAGTTTTGACAGTCTGGAAAAGGGATTTAGCTCCGTTTAAACATCAGTACACTTAAATTTGAAATAAGGATTGCGAATGCTTCGACTGACTTTAAGCAGAGAGGTTCAGTAGGCCCACTACTGGGTTTCACAAAGGGGCAGGTTTTGAAGACGAATCCCAATGAATTTTACAAATCTGATCAGACAGTGGATGTTTTCCCTTTCAGTGGAATCCGTGTTGAGTGTAACACTGCAGCGAACTCATATCTCAACGGTAGACTGCTTCATTCAATTGACGGATTCTTCCCATCAGTTGGAACAGGGTATAAGATTCTTGAGATCCTACCACCGTTATATAACTTCCAGTGACAGTTCAGACACTGGACTATCTGGAGCTGCGTATTGTGGATCAGATTAACCAACTTGTTCACTTTCGTGGTGAGGAAATCATTGTACGACTACATCTACGACAAGATGGGCGTAATGTATAAAACCAGCGCACAGCATAGCACTTCGTAGCAGAACCGCAAGGTGATAACACGTACGAACTACAAGTTTCTTAAATCAGCAGGCTTGAAACCCCGCAATGGCGTCGTCGCTCAATATATCCCACCCAGTCGAATATGATGAGCGATTCATACGTCAGGAATACTTCTCGCATAAACCTTATGCTGTTCTACGTACAGGCTCGTCTATGAACCATCCTGCATTTTCTAAGCCATTCTAGTAAGGAAATTGCTTAAGCTTTTATCGTATGCTGGTCTGTTTGCCTATCACATTGGCTTACTATGCAGTAACTGAAGGAATGTGTATGATGGTTCAAGATTGTAGGCTGACTAGTATTTGAACTGGCGTTGAGGTTAAGGGCGAGATCAGCATCCCGCAAACCCGCACGCTGCTCGTAGTTAAATGTTCCGCTATTGGGAGTCAGCTCTCTGTTCTTGGATTTTGCAAGGATACGTGATGAGTGCATCGCTGTAGTTTTTGGCGTGCTAAATTGCGGGGTGTCGGTGCAGTCCTAGAGCTAGACTTGTGATGTATGTTATGTTGAAAGGGAATTAACTGTACCAAACTTAAGAGAGCTTTTAGTTTGTTTTAGGTCTGTACATGGAATGATGTTGATATTTTGTCGATTGTGGCAATAACTTCCTGTGTGGGGAGATCCTCTGAGGGACTTGTATTGTACTGTTGCAGTGCAGTCCATCTGAAACGAGCTGCTTAAAACTTGGGACTGCAGCTCTCTGATGTTATATATTACTGTTTAATCATAAATGTCTTGGATGTAATATGGTTGTTGAGGATTATGTAATTCTGGTCGCTAGTTCCTTAAAGGAAGTATTTCGTTTTAAAATATGTGCTCGGTCAGGGCTTATTTAAATATGATTTTAACCCATCATTGAAATTTTCTAGTCTTGCTTTCTTAAAAGGCTTTCAGTTAAATGTTTGCTATTGCCTGTTTAAATGTTTGAGTTACTTAAAGGAAAAGAATATTATTTTGTAATTTGTACTGATTGTTCCTTTTGGGTAATACCTGACTTATGTGTTCAATAAATGAGTGTCTAGTCAGTGGTGATGCACTGTTCTATTGCTAGCCTACCCCTTCCACTCCACAGCCTATTGAGCTGCCTTGTGTCGAAATTGCTTTCAGAACACCCCTCTGACCTGACACCTCAATTACATATATTTTGTTTTCCTCCATCTTAAATGTCACTTCCCTCATTCTTTAAACTAATATCTTGTGCATCTTGCACTGCCTTTATATTCATTTGTAAGGTTAGGGATTTGTGAAATAACAACAAAGACGTTCGGTAACGAATAACAATTTTTTATTCAGACATAAATACTCACAGTAGTAATACTGTGTAACATCTTGTTGTTTTTACAACAAAAGAAGTAATGCCGCTTTTAAATTCACAGTGCTTGTAACTGTCTGATTTTTTTATTTACAGTTCATGGTTTTTAAAAATAATAGTACTGATTGAAATTTTTTTTTGTATTTTACGTTTCAGTACTGGTTACAGCTACTGCAGAGGTATAGTTTCTCTTACACTAATACTATTACTTGTGAAATTCCACCCAAACAGAAGACTTAATTTATACTTTGAACTGGGTGGCTCTAAACATTTTCCTCCTCAAGCAGCTGAAATAATTTAATAATACAATGAAGCGGATGGCCCTAAAATGTTCATCTCAAACAGCTGTACTAAAATGAAGTGGAACTCACACTTAAAACTAGTATGACTTCGGTAGCTAGTGGTAGGTGATACTTAAATAATAATCTGTTTACACATGCACTCATATACTCACACACGCACATGAAGTTCAAAAGTGAGAATTAGAGTAAACTATTTTTTTCCTTCATTTACATTTTTGTAAACTGTTTTGATGATTTTGGTTCAATTTCTTGTATCTTTTATATACACTGCACATTTTTAATTTATTTATAATTCTTTTCCTAGCGCATACTGCTTACATAGTCCTGCCTAGATAATATGCTATATATATATATATATATATATATATATATATATATATATATATATATATATATAGGCATACATATTTACAATGACATCCAACTCAAACGCACTCACAAGCATACAAACAGACGCCCATAAGCACTCACCCATTCAGGCATGCCATGCATCACACATACAATATTTAAACTATGATAAAAGAGCCATACTATTAGGTACAAGCTCTCACTCAACCAGTCACTTACTCACTCACTCTCTCATTCACGCCATCAGAGTCCCCCACCTCTTCTCATGCTTCAAGTAAATAGTGTGAGTATGGGAGGGTTTCGATCCCATCATCACACATTGTTCTTTTATCGTCATGAGGTGAAAATCCGACTTAAGATTGCAGCACACTGTACGCCTCGTGAGATCTCGATCGAATTCTAGTTTGCTGTACCAAATGCGGAGGTTGTGGTGGAGCACCGTGAACTCCACCGTACAGGCACTGCAAGTAGTCTTCGACCGTGAGGACACGTGATGCCGCACGTCCACACCTTTAGCCTGCCTCTGGGTGGCTCCATCTATTGTACGATATGCATACATTTTGGATCTTAGACCCACAAACTCCACAATCAGCGATCCATCTTCCTAAGCTTTCATTAATCCGATAACCGTCCTGTTCTGAGGAACAATACCGTAAGGATTATCGGCTGCCTATCCTGATGTGTCGAATCCACCTAATTACTTCATATGGATCGCAGTTCGTCATTCAGCAGATGAAGCCATCTGTATTCATATAAAGTAACTTTGGGTCCACGAAATGAGTTCTAGTAAACTCATAGTGGAAGCGGTACATGTGGAGTTTGGAGATGTCCAGTATACACATGCCCAAATGGATTGGTTTCGTAAACTCTGCTGAAACCTTCGAATGCTCCACAGCAATAAAGTTGTCATTGAAAATAGTGACCCGCTTAGAAGCTGGTCTGGCGATGCAGTTTACGAGGTACATTCAAGTTCTAAGGCCTCTGATTTTTTTTCTCCGGACTAGAAAGAGATAGAAACATGCGCATTGTTTTAAAATGAGGCCGCGTTCATTGTCAATACATCCCAGAGATGGTAGCACCGTACGGCAGATGGAATTTTACCACCACAGGCGAGAATGAGAACTGTTTTAAATACTTAAAATGGCGACGTTTTCCTTACTTGAACAGCGTGCAATCATTCGTTTTCTGAATATGCGTGGTGTGAAACCAATTGAAATTCATCGACAGTTGAAGGAGACATGTGATGATGGAGTTATGGATGTGTCGAAAGTGCGTTCGTGAGTGCGACAGTTTAATGAAGGCAGAACATTGTGTGACAACAAACCGAAACAACCTTGGGCTCGCACAAGCCAGTCTGACGACATGATCGAGAAAGTGGAGAGAATTGTTTTGGGGGATCGCCGAATGACTCTTGAACAGATCGCCTCCAGAGTTGGCATTTCTGTGGGTTCTGTGCACACAATCCTGCATGACGACCTGAAAATGGGAAAAGTGTCATCCAGGTGGGTGCCACGAATGCTGACGGACGACCACACAGCTGTCCGTGTGGCATGTTGCCGAGCAATGTTGATGCACAACGACAGCATGAATGGGACTTTCTTTTCGTCGGTTGTGACAATGGATGAGACATGCAGAAACAAAGCGCCAGTGAGGTCAATGGAAGCACACAGATTCACCGCCACCAACAAAATTTCGGGTAACCGCCAGTGCTGAAAAAATGATGGTGTCCGTGTTCTGGGACAGCGAGGGCGTAATCCTTACCCATTGCGTTCCAAAGGGCACTACGATAACAGGTGCATCCTACGAAAATGTTTTTAAGAACAAATTCCTTCCTGCACTGCAACAAAAATATCCAGGAAGGGCTGCGCGTGTGCTGTTTCACCGAGACAACGCACCCGCACATCGAGCTAACGTTACGAACAGTTTCTTCGTGATAACAACTTTGAAGTGATTCCTCATGCTCCCTACTCACCTGACCTGGCTCCTAGTGACTTTTGGCTTTTTCCAACAATGAAAGACACTCTCCGTGGCCGCACAGTCACCAGCGGTGCTGCTATTGCCTGAGCGGTATTCCAGTGGTCAAAACAGACTCCTAAAGAAGCCTTCGCCGCTGCCATGGAATCTTGGCGTCAGCGTTGTGAAAAATGTGTACGTCTGCAGGGCGATTACGTCGAGAAGTAACGCCAGTTTCATCGATTTCGGGTGAGTAGTTAATTAGAAAAAAAATCGGAGGCCTTAGAACGTGAATGCACCTCGTATTACGCCCCAACGCCCATCCCATTCAGTCCTAATCAAAATATCGCGTTTATTTCTTACATTCTGCAAGGTTTTACCGAAAATGGAATTATTCATTAGTTTGTAAAAGTCTTTTTCGAAATCACTAGTTGCGATGTTCATGTTTCGGCAGTTGGCTGCAAAGGAGGTGGGACATGTCTGTGATCCATACGTAATGCTGATTATCATCTTCAGAGAAGACCAGCATGTTTACAAGATGATCACGCTCACCTGCATATTTCGAAAACTGGAGTGGTCCAATTATAATATGCTTGTCCCGCTCATCTGGCTTGCTTTTTTGCTTCCTCTTCAGGCCATAAAAGTGAACTGATGTTCTGGGATTTTGTGCCTCACATTTTGGAATGTCCTGAATCTTTATGGGGAACTCGATACCGTAAAATGTTATAACATTCACGAATGTTAAGACCTATTCCGTATCGAGGTGTGCGCTCTGGATTTTGTTTAATTTTTCTTTCACAAGCCAGGATTGACTATGCAAAACAAGCATTATCTCTATAATTTTGAACATTAGTGCAAGCCCGCTTCTTCTTAACATCCTCAGGGAGTTTGATGTTAGTGGACCCTCCATTAAACGGATCATAGACATGAATATGGATATTGAGGTGTGGTATCTGGCTGAGAGCTTTAGCTGAACCTCTTACTTCCATCTCGAAAAATCGCGCCAGTATAGCACCTAAGGAGGATTCACGATACCACTCGGCGGTTGATGTACTATGAGATTAACGCCACTATCACCCCAGATGTAGTGCAAGGTTTTCTCCTCAGCAGCACCCTGCCATTTGGGCGAGTGGGTCAATTTGCAGGAGAGCAATGCATTACATTTAATGGCAATATATCTCGGATCGTCTAGGGCCTTCAAGAGCTCTGCCTCTAGCACCGGGAGGCAGACTTCTAGAAACCTGGTTGGGTCACGATACCCTCCGGCTGGACTCTCTATTCTAGTAAATGAGATACGCCCCTCAAAGGATCTAGAAACCGCCGAGTACTCTAGAGGGGTCATAACGCCGCTAATCTGATGTCCTTCACTATCAGCACGGGATAGAGCACTACTGCTAGCCACAGTTTCATTATCATTAATACCACAGCTAGGTGATGAGTGCGTGCAGCCAATGGATGAGGGCGCTGAGGATGAGGCGCCTTCAGGGGGGAGGTGTATGTATCGAGGCACACCTACTTTTCGTTGCCGGCGAGGGCGGCAGCCCGAGCGTGAGTAGCAGGAAGCGGCGGCGGCGACCTCCTGTGGGAACACCCAGTCTGAGGCGAGGGCGCTCCTTGATGCTCCTGCGTATTGGAGGCTTCACCATCTCCAGCCTGGGGCGTGGGAAATCGTTGCACTGACTGAACCACCCAAGGCCGCCAGATGGTACGCAGTGGTTCGCGGACAGGCACTGCAGCAGCTGCAGCCGCCTCCCGCGTGTCAACAAGCGGTGCTTTGCTCAGCGGTGCACGCCGCTCGGGAGTGTGTTTGACACCCGCCCCCACAACCACCGCTCTAGGTTCACGTGACACAGCCATCTCCTGTCGTGGCGGTGTTGGTGTCACCTCTGTAGCACACGAATAATAAGAGAAAATTAAGCAGAATGCTCAATATTTTTTAAAAATATATGCTGCAAACAAACAAAGACAATTAAGTAAATCACCATTCCTGAATAATAATTGTACACTTAAACGATGACGGTCACATTAATCACCTTTTACAATCTGGGTCCCAGGATTGAGCAGTTCAGTGGATCTTTCTGGTCATTCGCCCACCCAGTCAAATATCTCCACCTCCTGCTCCAGAGGAGAGAGCTCGCACTGTCTTTCAGCAGCCACCATCTCACGCTCCAACTCAAGCATCTGACCCTCGCCAGAATTGTTGTCGTGGAGCCTTATATCCATCTCCCGGAAGTCACCTCCAAAAAGATATTGATTATTAGAAACAACAACAAAAATTTGTACCGCATTTGACTACAGCGAGATATTGATTATAGCTACGAAAAAATAAATAAATAAGTAAAAACTTCATACCAGATGGAAGTGATGATTCCTGGTCATCATTCTCGATGCGTCCCCTTACAGGAATCTCATTTTCTTCTTGAGCAGTAGCAACATCTACAACAATGAATTAATATGTACCTCACACAACTGTATATGATGAAAAAATATGGAAATATATTGCAACTGTACTTACTTTCTTGCTGCATTTCAGACTCCAGCAGCAGCAGATGAATGTCCATCAGCTGTTGCTCTAATGCTGCAACAGCGAGATCAGAAGTTTTATAAACACTTGTTACACTCTGAATACATCAAGAGCTGTTTTCTGAACATGTAAACTATCACACAGAATTTGAAGATGTACTTATATGAGGATATCACAACCTCTTTCGCTTCCTGGAGACTCCCAGCTTCCAGCTGGCGTCTAATTCCAACAACATTTCAGGAATGAATGCGGTAACAGTAATAAAAAGGTACTTTTATTACCACTTGTTGCGGAAAAGTATCACAATCTCGAAAACGTTTGAACACTTTGCTACGAAATTTCATAACTGTCGCAATTTCAACATTTTTTTTTTTTTTTGTAAACACCCAAGTTTGGCTGTTTCCCATCATCACTGCCACTGGCATTACTGCTGGCTGAGCGTTTCATGGTGCAGGGATCAGGGATCTCACTGACACAACCACGCACTGTAAAAGGGATTAGCCGAGCGGTCTAAGGCGCTGTAGTCATGGACTGTGAGGCTGGTCCCGGCGGAGGTTCGAGTCCTCCCTCGGGCATGTGTGTTTGTCCTTAGGATAATTTAGGTTAAGTAGTGTGTAAGCTTAGGGACTGATGACCTTAGCAGTTAAGTCCCAGAAGATTTCACACACATTTGAATATTTGAACACTGTCAAAGACTGATGATGACTGTGGTGGGCGTTGGGCTTTATATACATTCAGACTCCAGCCTATACTTTCTAGAGGGCCAATACGAACTCAGAGTGCCATACCAGCAAGTTTTTTTCTTCAAGCAGGTGTTTGAGGAAAATATCATATCTGTGGCGCCGGGGGGCGGGGGGCGGGGGGCGGGGGGCGGGGGGCGGGGGGGGGGGGGGAGTGAGAAGAAAGGAAGATCTGAAACAAACATCATGTGTTCGTCTGCAAGTGGATGGAATATTGGATGCAGCTGCTAGCTTCAGAAAAACACTTTGTTCATTCTGAGACAGATGGATAGTCTGACACGCCCAATGCCAGCTGCATCTCTCGAAATATATGTTGCTGTTTTCCTTAGGACAGAGTTGGGGAAGAAGACACTAATCTTCGACACCGGTAATGACCAACAAAGCGTGCCTTGAGAGCCACACCGTACGGCGATTTCAGCTACTGGCGGCCGCCACCCTAACGGAGGTTCATCCGCAGCAGCGCGGTGGGCTTCCCACACAACCGTACCTCGAAACACAGTTTTTATTTGGGTGCTTCATACTTCAGACAACTCGACCTTCAAGTAACAAACAACCGAACTGCATTATAAATTGCCACAGGTGCGGCGATCCATGAAAGTGGTTCATTAATTATGGAAGTGTTGGTGTTTCGCTGTAATGAATTATTACTGATTCCTTTCCTTAGTTTGTACACAACGATCAATTCTTGGGCTTTTCTTAGATACACGATAATACAATCACTGTTTGAACTCACTTAACAAACGACAACTAAATCAAAAGAAAATTTTTATTAATTATGTAATGTATCTAATCGAACTTTACGAAGAATGAAACGAAATGAAGTTAGCACGAAACTCAGATTATTCTAGAGCGCATGTTTTTTGCGAATGGTTTCTGACGGGTATTCCCAGAGAGTTTCAAATGGAATTCGAAGCGAAGTCCTGCCGCGGCTACTATCTTCATTTGATCTCCTAACAAGTTACAAGTTGTAACGCAATTTTACGACAGTAAGATACAAATTGATATACTTTAACAGCTATGTTGTTTATTTTACAAAAGAAATTATCACATAATTTTTCTATTGTTCGGGTCTGCTACTTACGTTTTGCACCGTAGCCGCCATAGAGCCAGTGGTGAGCACCTCTTTAGGGTCCTGAAATAACGAGATAAATATTAATTCGATACTGGGTGTGTTCACCAGAAAAAAAGTTAGAAAACCTTGTTCTACGGTTATTTCCGGCATATATAGTGCTAATCTTGATATTTAAAATTGATTAAAACAGCTGCTTAAATCTATATGGCTTCACTTCTGTTCATCTACACTGAAGCTCCAAAGAAACTCGTACCGGCATGCATGCTGAAATACAGAGATACGTCAACAGGCAGAATACGGTGCTGCAATCGGCAACGTCTATATGAAGGGCTTATTTCAGTAGTGGTACAAGTCCACTTTTGTTCATTCTGAGATACAGAGTTAAATGAGCGCTGAAAAATCTGCGATACCAGAGATACCAGAAATATTCAAGTATATATCCAAGTATATATACTTGAATATTTCTGGTATCTCAACTGCAGATTTTTAAGCGCTCATTTAACTTTGGGACTCTGTATCTCAGAATGAACAAAAATGGACTTATACCACTATTGAAATAAGCCCTTCATATAAGACAACAAGTGTCTGGCGCATTTGTTAGACCCGGTTACTGCTGCTACAGTAGCAGGTTATCAAGATTTAAGTGAGTGTGAACGTGGAGCTATAGTCGGTGCACAAGCGATGGGACACAGCATCTCCACGGTACCGATGAAATTGGGATTTTCCCGTACGACCACTTCACGAGTGTACCACAAATGTCAGGAATCCGATAAAACATCAAATCTTCGACATCGCTGCGACCGGAAAAATATCCTGCAAGAACGGGGCCAACGACGACTGAAGAGAATCGAACAACGTGACAGATTTTGATGCTGGGCCATCAACAAGGGTCAGCATGCAAACCATGCAACGAAACATCATCGATGTGGGCCTTGATGGCTGCACGACACAAAGCTTTACGCCTCACCTGGTGCCGTCAACACCGACATTGGGCTGTTGATGACGAAACATACTGCGTGGTCGGATGTGTCTGGTTTCAAATTGTTTCGATCAGATGGACGCGTATGGGTATGGAGACAACCTCATGAATCCATGGACCCTGCATGTCAGCAGGAGAATGTTCAAGGTTGTGGAGGCTCTCTAATGGTGTGGGGCGTGTGAAATTGGAGTGATATGGGACCCCTGATACATCTAGATACGACTCGAAAGATGAAACGTACGTAAGCATCCTGTCTGATCTCCTGCATCCATTCATATCCATTGTGCATGCCGATGGACTTGGAAAATTACAGCAGGACAATGTTACACCCCACACGGCCAGAATTGCTATAGAGTGGCTCCAGGAACAGTCTTCTGAGCTTAAACAATTCCGCTGGCCACTAAACTCACAATAGATGTACATTATTGAGCATATCTGGGATGCCTTGCAACGTGCTGTTCAGAAGAGACCTCCAACCCCTCATATTCTTACGGATTCATGGACAGCTGTTCAGGATTCATGGTGTCAGTTCCCTGCAGTACTACTTCAGACGTTAGTCGAGTCCATGCCAGGTCGTGCTGCGGCACTTCTGCGTGCTCGCGAAGACCCTACACGATATTAGCCGCAGGTGTACCAATTTCTTTGGCTCTTCAGTGTAGTTGGATTTTCATATTCTTAAAATAAACCGTATAATAATTATAGATAACTTTTGACAAAGTAATTTATAGAACGTAGTATCGTAGTTAAAAAATTAATAAATCACTGGTAAGCTCTTCACTGCTCTTACGTGCGTATATTTAAATTGTAACTGCATGTAGCAAACAACTGGTTATCATTCTACAGTTTCTAAGTTACATGCAACGTTTTATAAAAATTCTGAATGCCCCCCTCCCTGCCGTGTGTAAGGGATCCGTGATCCCACGACCATAGATGCTAGTATCCGACGCCCAGGTCGATAGCAGACAGGAGTCGACTGTCCAGCGCTGCAGTAGGCAGTGAGACGAGTGTGGAGTGGGTAGTAGTAATGGAGAGTGTCGAGTGAGCTGTAGTGCGGGAGAGACGGGCAAGAATGGTGTTCAAGTGAGTTGTAAACGGTAAAATTCACCGGAGTATGACGAGTGAGCACGTCCCCCTGATCGTCGTGGGGTTCACCCTCATTAATACGCGAGTGATATGAAACAGAAAGTGACAAGTGCCGAATTACGTGTTTCGCGTCAACCGCGTCGGCCAGCAACAACCATGGATTGCAGTGAGGATTGTTGTGAATGTTAACCATCAGCATTGCGTGTGACGAAGTACCGAAAATCGACAACCAATAAAAAGATATAACAGTAATTAGACGTGTAAGGCGAAGGTAGCAACTGCCTCAGAATTTGTGTGTTCGTAAAAAATATAATGCAGTCTATACATCGCAACCTTTGTGGTCCTTAATAATAGACAAACTTTCAATCATTCCACTATTCAGTTGCAAAACAGCCGCACTCGGTTGAAATACCCCTGAAACCACAGCAGAAAAACCGGTAGCCTTTCATCCATTAAGCACACGGTCATATAATCATAATAATTAACTGTTTGGCGGCTACGATAAATTACACAAAACCCAATAAAAGAAATTTAAACTGTGGTGTTTCACATGGCCTGATAATAGGTAAATAGGTACCTATGTTTATATTTTAATGCGTATGAAGTCTCGAACTCTAAATTTCCAAACTGCCTCTTATTTGCTGAACTCATTCTAGCCTTGTTCGGAATTTGATTAAAAATGGTGTGGTGCTGGGTGGCCTCCAAATGTCGAGGCCCTCAACATTTGGTGCCGCCCCCGCCCACCTCCATCCACCTTCCCCGGTCCCTTAGTCCGCCACTGCCCTCACTGTAGAAAACACAGTGTTTTTAATTAGTTATAGAAAAGTAACGTTTAATTCTGAAAAGGGTAAATAACTTATGGAAGTGTTTGACACTGCACTGAATGAAGCATATCATCAGAATTTATTCCTCCCTAACACTGTTAGTGCCGGTCGTTCCCGCAAGGTGAGCAAGCGAATGAGATGTTCCAACAGTGTTCACGGAGTCGTATAACGGTGCACAGTGTTGTTTGTGATTTCATGAATTACAATCCGCTACTACAGTTCAGAGACAATTCAGGACTAGATATCGTAAGCCAACACTTAAAAGACAAACTGTTATTAATTGGTACAATCATTTAATCGAAATTGGCTGTGTATCATATAGGACGCTGTGCCAGGGTAGGCCAGCAGTCTCCGACGCAGCAATAGAGCAAATTCGGCAGTGTCACATTAGCAGTTCAGGTAAGTCATCGAGACGTGCCAGCTTAGTATTGAATATTCCTGGTGTTACAGTGTGGGAGGAATTACGGAAAAGCCTGTCACTCAAACCCTACAAATTGAAACTTTTACAAGCTTTAAGGGAAAGTGAGAAAAAAACATAAGCTGAGTTTTGTATAGGAATGTTTCACAAAATGCAGACTGAAGATGATTTTCTTAATAAAACTGTGTTCAGTGACGAAGCCATCTTCCATACCTGCGGTAAAGTGAATCGGTATAATGTTCGGATATAGAGTGAGCACAAAACACACCACGTCACGTAAACGAACCTGGACGGTACTCGCCTAAGTTAAACATTTTTTTGCGCTGTGAACTGTAACAAGATTTACAATCCCTTCTCTTTCGTCTAGTGGTACTTTTCAATTGCCTTTTTAACTACGCTCATCTGAATAATCTCTTTCGTTTCCTTGTGAAGTTTCATTCATTTGAGCAACACGCTGTTTTGAGTTTTATGTTTATTCTTTCTCGCTAAGTTCAGCCCAGCTCCTGTGAGCTGTCCACGCTCTCGATCGTTCTCGACCTATCTTACAGAGGGCCAGTGTTGACACTGACCGAGCTGTCTTATCTAATGCCTGGACCTCGTGACTGGCTTCCTGCGTGATCGGTAAATATGGGGAGGGGAAGGGAGAGGAATTGGAGGGGGAACCTCTGCAGACGGCAGCAGCCACAGACCAGTGAGATAGTGTTCTCCTGGCTCCACCAGCTGCTGCTGCTGCTGGTCGCGTTCTCCTCTCCTCGCGCTGCCAGGTAACTCACTCCCCGACCTACGCACGTTTGCTGTCCCGGTCTCATCATATTCCTGTCTCGTTTCTCCGGATGTATTTCTGCAGCACATCGTGGATGGACTTTAAGTTTGTTCCGTCTTCACAGAGCGTCTGTCCGTCTCGTTTAGCAACTTCCTACATCTGTTCTACCTATCGTTTATAAGTCGATGCTAATTTTCAGTTTGCTTCGGTAACAATATTCACCTCCAGGTGTTGTGTATCAACTTAGTATTTTCCCTCCCCCTAATCACACTACAATGTTAATCATCCAACTATCACGATATTTTTGTCTTACTAATTGCTACTGGAGCGCTATAGACATGAAGTAATTTACACAAGATGTATTGCTAGTATTTTAATGAAATAAGATAAAAACATACATTAAAGTTGATAAATGTGGTACTAATGAACCAATTTTTATTATTTTTACCTTCGAGGAACAAACAAATTTAGCTTCTGGTCATATTGACGCCAGTGCCACTCAGCGCAAAATAAAACGTAAATAAATTTTAATGTGTTGTGAGTATAAAAGGAAACAAAATATCACTGGATACAGTTGAATCAGATATAGAAGGCAATATAAAATTTTTAAAAAAGCTTTTCAAACGAGGGAGATATTTTTTCTAATGCTTATGGGGTCATATTGACCCCAGTGATAATAGAAAGGGTACAAAAAAGGCTGATGCAAGAAACCCTAATAACAGGCAGGAAAATAAGGTAAAAAATATTATTTTCACCACTGGAGGTGTTCCGTATAGCACCTGTTCAACATAAAATTCGTCATTTCATTTCATTTTCGTAAATACTACATTCAAGAAACAAACAAACAGTTTAAGGTGGGGCCATATTGACTTAGCGGTACTCAATACAAAAACTGTGAATAAATTTTAATGTGTAATAAATATAAAAATAAACAGATACAGATAATATCATTGGATATAGATGACTTAGATGGAGATAGTCATATATTTCGAAAACAATAGTTTTGAAAACAAGGGAGATACATATTTCGAAAGTGCTTACATTGACATTAGAGTCACTAGAAATGTTACGACCATTTTTCACCTGACGTGTTTCGCTTTTATTTACAATGCGTCATCAGTAATGCGTCATTCTGTAATATTGTGTACATAATACGTCTACATATTTTGCCATTTGTAGGTTAAAAAGGATTTTCTTTATGAATTCAGCGAAAAGTTTGCATACGGTGTTAATTCTTTTTTTGTGTCCTTGTGTGTGGGTGTGTGTGTCTGTGTGTGTGAGTGAGTGTGTGTGAGAGAGAGAGATATTTTATGTAGTCCACCGCTTTTTCTCCATAATACGGGTCGTGATATCATTTGTGGCGTACTATTAAATGAAGATTGGAAATATCAACTGCTCTTCAAAATGTCTCTAAGCACAATGGGACTTAACATCTGATGTCATCATCCCCTAGACTTAGAACTACTTAAACCTAACCAACCTAAGGACATCACACACATCTATGCCCGAGGCAGGAGTCGAACCTGCGACCGTAGCAGGCCCGCGGTTCCGGACTGAAGCGCCTAGCACCGCTCGGCCACAACGGCCGGCAAATGTTCTTGAGAACATTTTTACTCAAAACGCGTTTTCAGTGCTGCTGCATGTCTTGCTCGTCTTTAGACTTGTTCCACGTGTGAAACAACGAAGAAAATGCTTCTAATATTCATTATGATATTCCACATGCTTTTAGTGCCCAGAAGTGCTTCCCCACGCGAATTCCAAGTGCCATGCAAGGTGTTTTCCATTTAGTTGATACACAGGTTATTGATTCAACTGAAGTCGTGACCCCATTCCAAATAGTTACAATGCATGCAACTGATTTTTAATCTTAAAAATGCTGCTGAGCATCACTTTCAGTACAGGCGTGGAAGGTTTCCAAATGAAATATTATCGAAGTGTCTCAAACTAATCCCGCTCAAACAGCTATTAAAAATTTTTACTGTGAAACAGAAGAATGGAAAAACATCAATGTATTTAAAAGAGGAAAGACTACGCCTGATGTCTGCCATGCCGCACTTCATCTGAAAGACCAGCCGTGTTTGTTATCTGGAAAACAGAAAGACCTGTTGATCATGTTGCCATTTCTTTCTCAACAGCACAGAAAGTTCCACCGTTAACTTTGGAACATCTGATTCCAAGAACGGAGTTGTCTGACGAACAGAAATCATAAGAGATTTTATTGTTAATTTGAAGTCCTCGCCTGTAAACAATTGCAACGAACACGTTGGTTGTTTTGAGAAACTGTCGAATAGAGATTAAATTGAACATCGTGAATAAAACATTTCAAGTATGTCCATTGTGATATTATTATTCAGATGAGTCGTTATTTTCAAGCATTTCTAGAATAATGACATATTTTTAAAATCGTTAATTCTATCCAAAATTTTATTCTTAGAAATACATCATACATATTGAATATTGTTTACCTGGAAACTGAGTGGACTTAACATAGCTTGACGTAGCACTGTTTACTCGCTGGACGGTTTATCGAAACGATAGTGTGAAATATCTCGAAAATATAAATTTAAAAGTTCCGATTGTTTCAGTTTGTGATAGTTAGATATGAACTACCAATGTTTACAATAATAAAACACAACAACTTCAAATATTGATCTATGATTCAACACAGTATATAATTAGTTTTATTGTCACCTAACTACAACACGTAAGCAATGTTAAGGATGGCCCTAAGCATTTCTGCCATCGCATTGTCACGTAAATCCACCTAAACATTGGTAAGGAACACAAGTTAGCATTATTTACTTGCTTAAACATTATTCCTATTTACATGATTAGCAAACAAGTTCTAAGAGCATTTGCGTTCGGGAACATATTCAGGATCTCTATCTGTGTCGTAGTTATCAACACCGTCCTCGAGTTTGTACAAGTCGTCCATGAAAACATTTTCCTCGCAAAAACAGCGAACACGTTATTACGACTGGTAGCCATATTTTTGGCACTGATTACGCGCACACATCGTGAAATCAGAGACAGAAATGCCATTTCTCTGTTTACCGTGGAACTGTTATTAATATAAATAAAGCATATCACGTACCATTTTTTACATGCGATAACTTTGTTTCTCATCGAATGTCCCTTACCACTGTTTACACCCAAGGTCTTCAATTTTATTTTGTTAGCATCTTGTACACAAATTAGCAAATGTAATAAATGGTTTTGGTTGATTATAGCTCTACTAGTTTAAAAACAAGTCTCTATTTCTGCACTGGTATTACAACAAATAAAGCGTAGTGTCTCAGTACTAATGGCACTTGAAGCAGAAACTTTCTTATTGGCACTTAGAACCACACAGTTCCCTGGTAGGACACTTTGGACGATCTCAATAAATTATCTACTTTCTCATTTGTGTCATTATTTCTGCGCGGAAAGACAGAACAATTCTCTGATACCAAAACACCTTCCTTATTTTTTAGGAGGCAAGTAAATTATGTGCAAAAATAGGCACATAGTTTTTAAAGTCTCCCGACAAATGTCAGGTTTGCCAGTCAGAGCGTTTGATATCCCCACTGTAAATGTCCTTTTCCATTCACTTAATGAACAAGGGAAAACGTCTTTCTGTACGGCTCCGCACACATTGTAATCTCTCTGATAGTGTTATCTTGATCCCTATGCAGATAAATGACAGTGACAACAGAATCGTGGAAGAATCTTCCTTTTTACCCAGTAGCGCTACCCGAGTATGACGTCGCCTTTTATTCCAACACATTTTAATACAGCACGTGGCACGCTGCCCTTTTACTACTCTAGCCCCAGCGCGTCTCCGAATTCGTTCGTTCTTTGCCTTCATACTTACCTGATTAGGACAGCAAACACTACAACGATAGCCCGGTATTAGCCTCAATAGCGCCTCGTTTGTGATTTCGGTTAAAGTTGCGTCACAACTTTTCATATGCATGCGACAAATCTAGTAAGGGGACCAAACGACAGTCGTAATTTACAATTTTTTAAATTTATCTGACGTGAAGTTTAGAACTCAAATAGACTCTGAGATGACAAAAGTCATGAGATACCTCCTAATATCGTGTGGGGCCTCCTTTTCCCCGGGTAGTGCAGCAACGAAACGTGGCACGGACTCAACAAGTCGTTGGAAGCTCCCTGCAGAAATACTGAGCCATGCAGCCAATCTGCGAAAGTGTGACCGGTACAGGGTTTTGTGAGCGAACTGACATCTCGATTATGTCCCAGATATGTTCTTCGGGATTCAAGTCGAGCGACCTGAATGACGAAATCATTCGCTCTTCAATGTTCTTCAAACTAATCGCTAACATATGCGGCCTGGTGAGATTCCACATTCTCATCCATAAAACTTCCATCGTTGTTTGGGAATATGAAGTCCATGAATGGCTGCAAATAGTCTCCAAGGAGCCGAACATAACCATTTCCACTCAATAATCCTTTCAGCTGTACCAGAGGACTCATTCCATCCCGTGTGAACACAACCAACACCAGTGTGGAGACACAACCAACTTGCACGGTTCCTTGTTGACAACTTGGGTCCATGGCTTCGTGAGGTTTGACCCACATTTGAACCCTGCCATCAGCTCTTACCGACCGAATTCGTGGCTCAACTGACCAGGTCACGTTGTTCCAGTAGTATAGGGTGGGACCGATGTAGTCACGAGCCCAGAAGAGGCACTGCAGGCTATGCAGTGCTGTTAGCAAAGGCAGTAGTGTCGGTCGTCTGCTGCCACAGCCCACTAACGCCAAATTTCGCCGCTCTGTCCTAACGATACGTTCGTCGTACGTCCCATATTGATTTCTGCGGTCATTTCACGTAGTGTTAGTACTGACGACACTACGCAAATGCCTCTGCTCTCGGTCGTTAAGGGAAGGTCGTTGGCCAATGCGTTGTTCGCCATGAGACGTAATGACTGAAATTTGGTATTCTCGGCACACTCTTTGTGGTGTCACCTCCAGACACCACACTTGCTAGATGGTAGCCTTTAAATCGGCCGCGGTCCGTTAGTATACGTCGGACCCGCGTGTCGCCATTATCAGTGATTGCAGACCGAGCGCCGCCACCCCGCGGGTCTAGAGAGACTTCCTAGCACTCGCCCCAGTTGTACAGCCGACTT
The DNA here is from genome assembly GCF_021461395.2 of Schistocerca americana. NCBI lineage: Eukaryota > Metazoa > Arthropoda > Insecta > Orthoptera > Acrididae > Schistocerca > Schistocerca americana. The sequence continues at coordinate 622,230,684 of NC_060122.1, forward strand.
TGCTAGCGATGGTTCACTGACAAAGTACGCTCTCATTTGCCGAGACGATAGTTAGCATAGCCTTCAGCTACGTCATTTGCTACGACCTAGCAAGGCGCCATTACCAGTTACTATTGATGCTGTAAAACACGTACCGTCAAGAGCTATGTTCACCAATTATGGATTAAAGTTAAGTATTCCAACAGCTACGACCTTTTTTGCTAATGTCTAACTTCCTTGTCCAGTTCCAGACCTCACGCCAGCCTGCGTGAGCTCAAAAGCGAGCCTTTCGGCTTCCTGTCATAGTGGGTTGGCTGTCTTGCCAATCCACAACACTCTTGATACTATGGATCACGGAATATTGAATTCCCTAACTATTTCCGGATTGGAATGCCCCATGCGTCTGGCTCCAACTATCATTTTGCGTTTATAGTCTTAATTCCATAATTTACCATACTGAACGTGGTCGGAAAACTTTCTATTTTCTCGGAAATTTTTCAGAGTTACCCTATCTGCTTTGGGTGAGTGCTACTTGAGTTCCGAACTTCACGTACCATACATATTAAAAGATTACAAAAATCTTAATTCCGCTTGATCCCTTGTACGTTTACTTTTCAACTGCCCGAATAGTGATTTTATGTGTTCACTTCAAATCGCGTTGTAATATCAAACAATGTGGCAAACTGCAATAGGTTACCACTGATTCAGTAATCTGTTTTTTACTTTGTTACGGGCTTCCTCATGCGTTTATCGATATTCCAAAGAAAGCTGCTCACCAAACTGAAAGACGTCCGTAATCCTCAGAATCTCCACTTGTGGTATTCCAGAATAAAATCTTTTTGGTTTGCAAGCTGCTTTGCTTTGAGTAATGAGGCTAATGAGCAGGAGCACTCCGTCAGTAGCGCGTGGTATACGTTGAGGATTTGGGTCTAATGGGAAGTGTGCTAGGGTAGTCTGTGCGGTGGTGGTCACCACTTTGTCCAAATGGCGTATCGGTCAGCACATCTGCATAATAAGCAAGAGACTTGAGTTCGAATCCTCGTCCGGCACAAATTTTCAACTTTTTCCCATCGGTATAAATCAATCTCCACTGGCTGCTCATGTCTTTAACTCCTTTATTCTAATAAAACACTCGATCTTTCGACGGCTGTCTCCACCATCGTCATCAGCAGCGAAACAACACTGACTGCCGGGGATGGTATGCTGTTCCGCTTATATAGCCGCGATAGGAGCAGCTAGAACCTTCCAGAAATAAGGTAATCAATAATTGGTTCAAAATGGTTCAAATGGCTCTGAGCACTATGGGACTCAACTGCTGAGGTCATTAGTCCCCTAGAGCTTAGAACTAGTTAAACCTAACTAACCTAAGGACATCACAAACATCCATGCCCGAATCAGGATTCGAACCTGCGACCGTAGTGGTCTCGCGGTTCCAGACTGCAGCGCCTTTAACCGCACGGCCACTTCGGCCGGCCTCAATAATTGGATGTGTAAGTGTTTGTACCAGTTTCTTTCTCAGATTAAGGGGCAAGAGCTATTTACTCATATATTTTTGTAGTGCATGGATAAATGCTGATGCCTTCTTTAACTTTGCAACTACTTATTCAATACAATTAAGATTTTCATTTGTTATTACTCCTAGGCTCTATGCTGAAGGAGAGATGTTGATATTGGTCCCATTTGTGGTTAAAGATGGTAGGGGTTTTCGATATTTTGGGCTAATGATTCTAAAATGGACAACCAGTACCGCTTGGGTTTTGAGTGGGTCGAGCTTTGGCCCTATGTCCTGCACCCATTTTGATAGTGTACGCAGGTCGGTACTGAGATCTCCATGGTTCGTAGCTTTCGCACTTAGATACAACAGAAGATAATCAGCGTACACGTGGTATTTGTAATAGGACAAGGTTGATGACACATCACTTGCGTGCAGTGAAAAGAATATACGACGTAATACCGAACCCTGGGGGACGCTTGACCCTACCGTCTCCATTATGACTTTATTGTGTAGCTTTATGGTGCCGGACATGACGCATTGCTGAAGAGACGTCAGTATGAGTGAAACCATTTCACTGCAATTGGCGAGAAATTTAGGCTGCTATGTTTGGCGAGTAATATGTCATTGTCGACCGTGTGAAAGGCTTTGCTGAAGTCTAAAAAGCACATGATGGTTGCCTCTTATGCATACATGGCAAGCTACAGGTCGTCTGTCACCTTTATAAAGGCAGATGTTGTGCTGCAATGTTTACGAAAGCCTGATTGGTGTTCGTCTAATACATTGTTTGTAGTTAGGTAATTTGTTAGCTGGTCGTGGACTATATATTCTCAGGCCTTGACAGTAGTGTAGGAAGAATGCAAAGATGTCGATAATCAGAGAGTGCTATTGCAGCGTAATGTGAGGCCTCAGAGAAAACAGTTGTGATTAAGGAGTGTTTGAATATATCTGATATAATGGGCGGTAGTATGCCGCTAATAAGCCTCATCATTTGTGCATTGGAGTCCAGCAGATACTGATCTGATACGGATGATGGCAAGACGAACAATATGAACAGAAATCTGCTACAGGATAGAATGCTGCGTTTTTTGAATACTATCTTCCTTCAGGCGAGTTGTGGTGTAACCCAGCTACAGCATTTGATAAATCGGTCGCGGGAAATTCTTTACACGTGCGGAGTTTATCCACAGCAGTGCACCGTATGGTGTGCGCTACAGCGCACATAATGTGCTAGAGTCCTCGCTTCTCTCCTCCACCCTCATTCCTTCCTACTCCATTCTTTGACGGTACACGAAGAGAAAAACTATGGGTATACCCCTGTGTGGGCGGGAATATAACTAATGTTAAGATCGTGGACTTTATGAGGTACGTCCATTGGAAGAAGTAGTATGTTAATTGACTCTTTCGGACGTGGGCTCTCGGAAATTTGTGCGCGAAGTTCTCTACGATGCACAGCGTTTTTCTTTTAGCCTCTCCCACTTGGTAAGTGTCTCAGACCGACGAACAGTACTCATGAATTGGTCAGACGAGAGTTCACTAAACGACCTTCTTGGTAGGTGAGTTACACCTACTCAAGAGTGATAAAGTAAATCTGAATACAGCATGAACCTTTCTCACGGCTATTGAAGCAGGGTCGATCTTTCACGTATCTCACAACTATGCTTGGACATAAACAAGAATATCGTATTTCGCTAATTTCGTGGAAAGTCATCTGATGTACATGGGCACTAGCTTCTCGAAGTAATGCCAAATCCATTACTACGTCTACAGCTACGCCTCGGCATATACTCCGCAAGCCATGTTACCAGTTGTGGCGGAGGACGCGTATTGTACCACTATCATCTACTCCAACCCCCCCCCCCCCCTCCCTGCCCCGCCCTGTTCCGTTCGCGAATGGTGCATCGTAACAACGACTGTCGATAAACTTCCATATGAGTTCTAATTTCTGACTTTTTAGTCGTAGTAATTTCGCTCTCCTACACGTCTTCAAACGTACGCTCTCGGAATTTCAGCAGTAAAATTTTCAGCAACAGTCAACACCTCATTTGAAGCGACTGCCATTGAAATTTGTTCAGCATCTTGCGGTTAGTGAACGACGCTGCGACGAAATTTTCCGCTCTTCGTTAGATCTTGTCTATGTCTTCTGTTAATCCTACTTAGTAAGGGTCTGGGACTCATGAACAGTTCTCTAGAATAGGTCGAACAACCGTTTTGTAAGCCACTTCCTTCGTGGATGAATTATATTTCCTTAACAATCTTCCAGTGAACCTCAGCCTGTCATCTGTATTTCGTGCAATTTGATTCATGTGATGATTCCACTTGTGGTTGCTCTAACGACTTTACAGCTGTTATGGCTTCCAGCACTTTTTCACCAACAGCGTAAACAAATATTAATAGACTGTTCGCCTGTTTACGAGAGATATGCTACATTTATTTACGTTCAGGGTAAACTAACAGTCCTTACATCAATCATTGACCGTCTGCAAGTCTTTTTGCATTTCGCTGCAGTCTTCTTGCGTCGAAACCTAACTCATTTATGTATAGTGTAAACGGTAATGGCCCTATAACATTCCCTTGGGACAGTACAGATCTTATCTTCACATCTGTCGATTTTATCTCGTAACGAATAACGTAATGAGTTCCATCTCTTAGAAGCCAGGAATACAATCAGAAATTCAGTCCGATATTCCGTAAGCTCGTATTCTGTTTACTTACGTATAGCACGAGACTGCATCGAATGCCTTCCAGAAGTCAAGGAACACGGTATCAACCTGGGCACCTTTTCCTACGGCGCTCAGGATTTCATGGAGAAACAAAGAGAGCTGCGTTTCTCAAAATCTCTAATTACGGGTTTCATGTTGGATGTTGAGGTGCAGATTTTCTTTCTCCAGAAACACCACAGTTACTGAACGTAGAGCATGTTTCCTAACCCCACAACAAACTGACGTCACCGTTAAATACCTTTACTATGTGAATCACTTGCTACACTCTTCTTGAAAACATTGATGACCTGTATTTTTTCCAATCCCTTGGTAACTTTTGTTGTTCCATCGATCTATGCTACACAACTAATAGAAGAGGAAGCATAATCTCGCTAGAATCTCACAGGTAACTCATCCGGTCCAGATGCCTTTCTACTATTAAGCGATTTTAGTAAATTTCCTATTTCACCGTCTCTTATCTAAATATCTCTCATTTTGGCGATCGTACGATGACTGGAAGCGGGAACTGTATTGTGATCTTCCAAGTGAAGAAACTTCGGAAGACGAAATTCAGTATTTCCGCATTCTCTCTGTAATATTGCGTTTCGGTGCCATTATGCTTATTGAGCCGCTGAATAAATGATATTGATCCATTAACTGACGTTTTTTGAGGCGCCAGTCTTCTGAATGGTTTGATGCGGCCCTCCACGAATTCCTCTCCTGTGCCAACCTCTTCGTCTCAGGGTAACACTTGAAACCCATATCCTCAATTATTTGATGGATGTACGAGATCTCTGTCTGCCTCTACAGCTTTTGCCCTCTACAGCTCTCTCTAGTACCATGGAAGTCATTCCCTGATGTCTTAACAGATGTCCTATCAACCTGTCCCTTGTCAGTGTTTTCCACACATTCCTTTCCTCTCTGATCCTGCACAGAACATCCTCATTCCTTACTTTATCAGTCTACCTAATTTTCAACATTTGTCTGTAGCGCCACGTCTCAAATGCTTCGATTCTCTTCTGTTTCAATTTTCATACAGTCCACATTTCAGTACCATACATGGCTATGCTCCAAATGTACATTCTCAGAAATTTCTTCCTCAAATTAAGGCCTATGTTTGATACTAGTAGACTTCTCTTAGCCAGGAATGCCCTTTTTGTCAGTGCTTAATCTACTTCTCGACCATCAATGCTGAGGTTAAGTTTCTCGCTGTTCTCATTTCTGCTGCTTCTCATTACTTTCGTATTTCTTCGATTTACTCTCAGTCCGATCTTGTACTCAATAGACTGTTCATTTCATTCGGCAGTTCACGTAATTCTTCTTCACTTTCACTCAGGATAGCAATGTCATCAGTGAATCTTACCATTGATACCCTTTCACCTTCAATTTTAATTCCACTCCTGAACCTTTGTTTTGTTTTCATAATTGCTTCTTCGATGTACAGATTGAACAGTAGGAGTGAAAGAATACAACCCTTTCTTATACCCTTTTTAATCCGAGCACTTAGATCTTGGTCGTCTACTCCTATTATTCTCTCTTGGCTCTTATACATATTTTATATTACCTGTCTCTCCCCATTGTTTACCCTTATTATTCTCAGAATTTTGAACATCTTACATCATTTTACTCAATCGAACGCTTTTTGCAAGTCGACAAATACTATGAACGTGTCTTGATTTTTCTTTAGTCTTGCTTGCATTATCAACCACAACGACAGAATTCCCTCTTTGGTGCCTTTACCTTTCCTAAAGCCAAACTGATTTTCATCTAACACATCTTCAATTTTTTCCATTCTTCTGTGTATTATTCTTGTCAGCAAATTGGCTGCATGAGCTGTTAAACTGATTGTGCGCTGATTATCGCTCTTGTCAGCTCTTGCAGCCTTCGGAATTGTGTGGGTGATATTTTTCCGAAAGTCGGATGGTATGTCAGCAGAGTCATACATTCTACACACCAGCGTGACGAGTCGTTTCGTTGCCACTTCCTCCAATGATTTCAGAAAGTTTGAAGGAATGTTATCTGTCCCTTCTTCCTTATTTGATCTTATGTCCTTCGGAGTTCTGATTCTAATGGTGGATCCCTATCTCTTCTAAATCGACTCCTATTTCTTCTTCTTCCACATCAGACCAATCTTCCCTCTCACAGAGGCCTTCGATGTACTCTTTCCACCTTCCGCTCTCTCCTCTTCATTTAGCAGTGGAATTCCCATTGCACTCTTAATGTTACCACACTTGCTTTCAATTTCTCAGAATGTTGTTTTGACTTTCCTATATGCTCAGTCAGTCCTTCCGACAGTCATTTCTTTTACCATTTCTTCACATTTTTCATGCAGCCAATACTTTTTAGCTTCCCTGCACTTCCTATTTATTTAATTCCTTAGCGACTTGCTTTTCTTCTGTATTCCTGAATTCCTCTGAACATTTTTGTACTTCGTTCTTTCATTGATCAACTGAAGTATTTCTTCTGTAACCCATGCTTTCTTAACAGTCACCCTCTTTGTAGTTATGTTTTTCTTTCCAACTTCTGTGATTTCCCTTTATAGAGATGTCCATTGCTCTTCAACTGTGCTGCCTACTGACCTATTCCTTATTGCTGTATCTATAGTCTTAAAGAACTTCAAGCACATCTCGTCATTCCTTAGTATTTCCATATCCCACTTCTTTGCTTATTGATTCGTCCTGACTAATCTCTTAAACTACAGTCTGCTTTTCATGACTGCTATGCTGTGATCTGAGTCTACATCTGCTCCCAGGTACGCCTTACACTTCAGTATCTGATTTCGGAATCTCTGTCTGACCATGATGTAATCTAACCAAGATTTTCCCGTATCACCCGGCCTCTTCAGGTATACCTCCTTATCTTATGATTCCTGGGCAAAGTAATCGCTGTTACTGGCTGAAATTTATTGCAGAACTCAATTAGTCTTTCTCCTCTCTCGTTACTTGTCCAAAGCCTAAATTGTACTATAATCTTTTCTTCTAGTCCTTCCCCTACAACTGCATTCCAGTCCCCCAAGACTATTAAATTTTCATCTCCCTTTACGTACTGTATTACCCTTTCAGTGACCTCATGTGCTTCCTCCATTTTCTTCATGTTCACCTTGCTACGTCGCCATGTATAACTGAATTATCGTTGTCGATGTTGGTGTGCTGTCGATTCCAATCAGGACAACCCTATCACTGAACTGTTCACAGTAACACACTCCCTGTCCTACCTTCCTGTTCGTAACGAATCCTACTTCCGTTATACCATTTCCTGCTGTGGTTGATATTACCCTATTCTCATCTGACCATAAAACCTTTTCATCTTTGCATTTCACTTGACTGATCCCTACTATATCTAGATTGAGCCTTCGAATTTTGCTTTTCAGATTTTCTAGCTTCCCTTCCACGTTCAAGCTTCTGACATTCAACGCCCCGGTTTTTAGGACGGTATCCTTTCGTTGGTTACTAAATCTTTTTTCGCATGATCACCTCCCCTCTGTAGTCGCTTTCCGGAGATCCGGATGAGGGACCATTCCAGAATCTTTTGTCAATGGAGAGAACTACAAGCCACATATCGCGTAGATATACGTTATGAGCCTTTAATGAAATGGTTTCCATTGCTTTCTGGATCCTCATGTCGTTGATCATAGATGATTCTTCCACCTTTAGAGGTAGTTTTCTATCCGAAGGACAACAGAGTCTCCTGAACCTCTGTCCACTCCTCCGCCCTCTTCGACGCCATTTCGCAGAGTGAGGCTGACTTCTTATTCCAGCAGTCTTCCATCGCCAGTGCTGATTATTAATCAAAATTTAGGCGGTGGCAGGTTTCGAACCTGGGACCGAGGACGTTCTGATTACTATTCAAAGACGCTAGCTATCCCGCCCCCCCCCCCCCCTTTTTTTCTATTTTGACCCGTATTGTGTGTTGCGCTTGGTCGAGGCGGATGTCCCATGACATCTGTTCATGTTGATCGTTCATTTCCTTACCCAGTTTTTTTATTACAGGAGGCAACGAACCCTCTGATCGCTCACGCTGAGCCACCATGCTGGCGATCCCTAGACCACCTGTGACTCTATGTAAGATCAGAACTTCTTAAGTTCCTCACGGCTGGTATAATTTTACTTTCGATTTCAGTGAACGAATCTCGCATTTGTTTTATAATGCTCATTTTGGCTTTGTTAAGCTTTTGCTTGCAAACTAGACTTTGACTTGGTTTAAATCTATGTTGAAGCTGTCCATGCCACCGAAACAACTTTTGCTTGCGGACTAGACTTTGGCTTGGCTGAAACCTATGATGAAGCTTTCTCTGCTTTTGCAAAAACACTCTAACAACGCGGTGGCTCTTTACCATTTCTTACAGTCTTGATCGTCACATATTGATCTAGGGTGTACGCCACTATATTTCTGAATTTCGTCCATTTTTGCTCCAAATCTTCGTCCTCAGAAATGAATATTTGATGTCGGCTACTCAGACACTTTGAAATTTGTTTCCTATCACACTTGCTAAGCAATAGTATTTTTCTTTTCATTGTAGGCTACAAGAAGATGGCACAGCTGTGCCGGAATTGACATAGTTGTATGCGTTAGTGTAAATGTAGTACGATTGAGACTGTGATACTGTAACATTGACTGTTGGATTTTATTCATTTGTGCTGCACATCTCGCTTGCCAGTGATGAATAGTTGATATTTGGCCGCCAGTATATCCTCACACCAGTCAGCACGGGCAGTGGCTCAGGCGGCTTTATATCACTGACCTTGGCTCGAGTTTTATTGGACGGTTGGTTCCCTTTGAGCCACACCAATTGCCACCACTTATTCAATCCACCTCATAGCGAGCTATCGACAACTTTATCTGCCTAGCGATGACCTTGGTCAGTACTTCGCAAACATCAGAGCTCTTTCGGTCCATGTGCAGCGTTTTTCTATATGTCTCCAGTTGTGAATGTCAGCGAATGGATATTAATGTATGGAAAATATTTAGCTTTTTTCTAAGCTACACTGCTAACAGTTAAATGTGCAACTCGTGAAGGAGGTATGCAACAAACGTTAAACTGACATGAAGTATTTTATAAGCTTGGATAAGCAAATTTTAAACAATTCAGTGTGGCCGCACAAAGTATGTCGAAGTATTGTCATCTGTGTTCTGCATAAAGAGAAGGGTTACATGGAGAATTTCTCATACGGAAATCGCTCGTGAATATTGGATGGCTGTAAGAAAAGCATCTTATGTGTCGTGTAAGACGGGGAAACGTCCTCCAGCACATGTCAGAATTCACCATCGTGTAGGGCCACTCCTATCGGGAGGAGTTTTAACTAAACTTTGGTTATTGTTTGAAAGTCCACCTTTCTGCCTTCCAGAACCTGGTTACCTTAAAGTTGTTAATTGATGGAAAGACATACCATACAAAAGAGGCCTACATTAAATCTCCTAATAATACTGTATTTAATAGGTGATTAGTCCTCACGAGTCTCTTAGTGTGTGAGTGCCTGGGTTTCAGAGTTAAAGATCGCGTCTATACACGACTACTAAAAGAATTCTATAAAAATTAAAGAATAATTTTGTGCTGCAAAAGTCATGTAATCAATCCTTTTCAATTTTGATGAAACTGCCTACGTAAATTATTTTCACTTCGACCATTAGGCAATGCCAACGGCCTAGCCACGGTGTATACGCTGGTTTCCGTCAGATCACCGTAGTTACGCACCGTCAGGCGTTGCTAGCACTTTGATGGGTGACCGTTGGGTCTGCTGTGCACCGTCGGCAGGCGGGGTGCATTGACTACTTGTGAGAGCAAATGAGGAGCTATTTGATTAAGAAGTTGCGGTTACAGGTCAGACGAAAACTGACAACGGCCAGGAGAGCGTCGTGCTAATTTATTTTCTTCAGTGAGGACTGTCGGGGGCTCCTTGGCTGCCGTCGTATTATAACATCGCTGTCGTAGCGCACGCTGTAGACGGCCAGCTGCTGTATACTGAGGTGTCAGAAGTCATGGGACAGCGATATGAACATATACAGATGGCGGTAATATCACCTACATAAGGTACAAAGGGGCGGTGCTTTGTACTCAGATGACTCACGTCAAAAGGTTTTCGACGTCATTATGACCACACGACGGCGGAATGTTAGTTGGAGTTATATGCATGGAACATTTCATTTGGGAAATCGTTAGGGAATTAAACACTCCGAGATCCACGGTGTCGAGAGTGTGCCGAGAATACGAGATTTCATGCAGTACCTCTCACCACGGACAACGCAGTGCCAACAGCCTTAATTTAACGACGGGGAGCGTAGTGCTAACAGACGAGCGTGAAATAACCGCAGAAATCAATGTGCGACGTACGATGTACGAACGGTTAGGGAAGTGTGGCGAAATTTGACGTTAATGGGCTATGGCAGCCGACGACCGACTTGAGTGCCTTTGCTAACAGAACGACATCGCCTGCAGCATATCTCCTGAGCTGTTGACCATATTGTTTGGGTCCTAGACGACTGGAAAACCGTGGCCTCTTCGGATGAGTTCCGATTTCAGTTGGTGGGGTTCGACTGTGGTGCAGGCCTCACGAAGCCATGCGCCCAACTTGTCAACAAAGCAATGTCTAACATTTGGTGGCTCCATGATGGTGTGGGCTGTGTTTATATGGAAACGTTTCTGTTCAACTACTTGGAGACCACTTGCAGCCATTCATGACCTTCATGTTTCCAATCAGCGATGGACTTTTTATGGGTGAAAATGGTTCAAATGGCTCTGAGCACTATGGGACTTAACTTCTGAGGTCATTAGTCCCCTAGAACTTAGAACTACTTAAACCTAACTAACCTAAGGACATCACATACATCCATGCCCGAGGCAGGATTCGAACCTGCGACCGTAGCGGTCGCGCGGCCCCAGACTGTAGCGCCTAGAACCGCTCGGCCACTTCGGCCGGCTTTATGGGTGACAATGGGCCATGTCACCGGCCCACAATTGTTCGAGATCGATTTGAAGAACTTTCTAGGCAACTCGAGCGATGGTTTGGTCACCCAGATCGCCCGACATGAATGCTATCGAACATTTATGGGGCATAATCGAGAGGTCAGTTCGCTCACAAAATCGTGCACTTTCGCTGTTATGGACGGCTATAGAGGCAGCACCACTCAGTACTTCTGCAGGGTATTTCCACCGACTTGTTGAGTCCACGCGACGTCGAGTTGCTGCACTACGCCGGGAAAACGGAGGTCCGGCACGATGTTAGGAGGTATCCTACGACTTCTGTCACCTCAGCATAAGTCCGCTGGTCGCATCGAGGACAGAGCATCTCGCACAAATGAAAGAAGCCTCCAACCATTTCAACATTAGGAGTGTATATAAAGTTACCCGTAACTGTAGACCATTTCACCTGTGAGCAGTAATGTTTATTGAAGATCTGCAAGTCTGGCCAAGTATCTGGGATTCTTAATCTTGGTGAGTGTAGTAGGCGATACATTGCAATCTACAGGTTCATGATCTGCCGAAAAAGCAGCTTACTGATCCGCGACAATGGTGTTCGCATTGGTGGTAACGCGCATATGGAATCTATTGGTTGTGGAGGGCTATACTTAATACCATACAAGATCCGAATGGGACCACGCGACTAGCGCCTGAAAGGACAGACATGTTTTATGCGTGGCTGTACAGGGTCGTACAGGCGCGTCATATATCTTTAGTCAGGGAAAGATCTTGTTTATAGTAAGGATTTCTGGAGGACCATGGACTGTCAGCAGGGCGACAACTGCTGTTGTTTTCCTCGACGCCGCAGTGGAGAGAGAGGGGCGTTCAATGACAACGCTGGTCACAGGAGTGACACTACGCCGACTTTTCAGACGCACCCTGGTTCTGCGTGTTTTGAGAGTGTGGTGGCTCTGAGAAAACGGAAGTTATCCAATGGCATTAGTTATCGTCATAAGGGCATATTACCTTGTGTATTAATTTGGTGTCCCACTAGGTAAACAAAAATATCACCACTGGTTCGGATAACCGGTAATTTTGAGAGCTGCCGACATATTTCTCGCGTGCTAAACCCGAACCCGAAGATTCTATCATCGAGGTACCTATTTCGTTACCATTCAGCTAGATAATGGGAGACTGCATAGTGTCTGTGCTGTTGTGCCTACTTCGATACAGAAGGTGTTCGACTGTTGCCCTGGCGAGCAAGTTCACCAAATTTCTTACACATATGTGGTCTTGATCTGCCGAGAGCCTCACACGCCACTGCGCACAGAACACTACAATAAGATGAACTCCGACGCAGAGTTGAAGCTGCATGTTACGATGTACTCGTTTTTTTTCATTCAAGATCATTTCTACTCGATGTCCAGAGGTGGCAGCTCTGTGTACTACATTCCGCATTCATATTTCTGATAAATTTAACTATGTTTACTTCATCCTTTACCATGTATGCACATTAAGCAAACTTTTCGTTATTTGCTATCCTTCCTGGCGTTGCAATTTTTTGTGTGAAACTTCGTACACAACGGTAAGGAGAGGTGTGGTACGGAGTGTTGCTGCTACTGTCATCATAGGAGACCTGGACTGGACCTAAAATGATTAGTGAACAAGTTACCGAATTGGCCGTGCGGTTAAAGGCGCTGCAGTCTGGAACCGCAAGTCCGCTACGGTCGCAGGTTCGAATCCTGCCTCGGGCATGGATGTTTGTGATGTCCTTAGGTTAGTTATGTTTAACTAGTTCTAAGTTCTAGGGGACTAATGACCTCCGAAGTTGAGTCCCATAGTACTCAGAACCATTTGAACAATTTTTTTAGAACAAGTTAACAAAGCGAACAGAAGATTTACGTAACTTGTGAATGGTGGGCTCCATGTGGTTCCCAAGTCGTGCAGCGACCGTAAACCATGAAATTACCAAATATGCAGCAACCAGTCGCAAAATCGTGTTTTATTTATTCACTTTTGCAAATCGATTCAACTGATTAACAGCCATCATCGGTGCTTTCAACCAAAATGTGCCTTGAGTAGTAATACTGTCTTAAGCAGAGGTCTTCTCAGAGACAATCACTCCTCTCTTCCTAGGTCAGCAGGATGCATTGATCGTGGGAGACGATTTCAACTGCATCCAGGCACCCAAAGACCAATGTCCCACTAGGTAACCAAAAATATCACCACTGGTTCGGATAACCGGTAATTTTGAGAGCAGCCGACATATTTCTCGCGTGCTAAACCCGAACCCGAAGATTCTATCATGCGTGCGTGGCGCTAGTGATGATTTTCCAGCACCTCAGCCTTGTGATTCTTGGGAGCATGTTCATGGCAATCATCTGGGATTAAAGGATTCCACTAGCCATTCTTCCAGCCACCTCTACTGTATTTAGATCTCCCACTATATTTTTAGTGGGGAGCAGAGTGCTGATGTCTAGCCCATTGCGTTCTCTGACCGTGACGCACATATCTGTGCTGTCAATCTCTGCCGCCAAAGGGTGTGGCGAGGCTGTGGACCATGGAAACCAAACATGACCCACCTTATGACACCCGACTACTGGCAGCTCATTGAGACCACGTGGACAGCTCGTCGCCCTGTCTTGGTGGGTGCTCTGTGGAACGCCTGCATTACGCAACGCCTTGATTGTTTGCAGAAGGAAGGTTGTGGCATGGCAGTGACGAATTCAGGAATTCTATTTAACAATTCTTCAGGAATTTACAGTGTTTCCATATGCACCAGAGCACCAGGAAATAGTGAATCGTACCAAGACACAGCTCACATCCCTCTCTCGCCGCCACCTTGAAGGAGCTATGCTCAGGGTGCACACACAGGATGGGTTAGTCTAGGAGTCTCCAAGTGTGTATCATGTCGTAGGGAAACGACGCCACCGTCAGAGGACTTTGATTAATGTTCATACAATTGATGATAGGCGTCATTTTGATACCCATTTTGATGCCATTGATGCATACTATGTAATGCTGTACTCTGAACAATGTTGCCACCCCGCCAACATTGCAGACGTCTCCAGAGTCTTCTTTGGCTCGTTTTCCGTGGATACGACGATGGACCTGTTTCCTAACATCGCACAGGACGAAGTCCATGATGCTGTCCAGGCGGAATCTACGAACAGGTCGCCTTGCCCTGACGACCTCCCACTGGACTTTTATTGGACATTTCGTCCATTTCTGGCGCGACTGTGGGCGGAGGTTTGTAAGGAACTTTGTCATCTTTCGTGCCGATTCCAGACGGTTTTCTAGATGGTTTCTTCATTCGTATTCAAAAGCCTCAGGACTCCTCACGGACATGAGATTACCGCCCTTTGACGTTACTCAACGGCGACACCAAAATCTTTACTTGGCTGTTGGCTGTGCGACTTAAACGGACGGCTCGGTAAGTGGTTTCCACCGATCAGACTTCTTTGGAAGGTACCAATAACATCCGTACTGCTCTCTGTAGCTATAGAGACGTAATTGCTCTTGCTCACCCTTGTCGTATGCCTGGAGTTTTGGTAGCTCTTCAGCCAGACGTTCGATCGGGTCGATCACGTCTACCTGGAAGGGGTAATCTGCAGTATGGGATACTTTGATGCTACCGTCGCCGACATAATGCGTCTCCTTCGTGTAGCTCGTCTTGTGTACTCTACAGGCTTCAGGCGGCGACCCCTGTCCACTTTGCCCCCATCCGGCAAAGATGGACGTAAATGGCCGTATCTTTCGATTGCATTGACTTAGAAGCTTAAATTTTCTAGAGTGCCGAAGGATCTTATTAGACCTTTGTATTTGAAATTAATTTGAACTTCCTACCTCTACTTGTTCTCAAGGAAAAGGGGTCTTAACAGACCGACTGAGGTACTGCAGCCCAAAAATTAGGTAAATTCCTCGAGCCTGTCAGAATACATAGTTAACTTGTTATTCAATGTCATATATCAATTATCTAGCCTCAGAAATAAGTGCATAGGAATTTCAAAATGCGATGCTGCAAACTGATATTGCTACTACAATAGAAAAACAGGAAGACAATGTATTGAATAGTGGGCATTAAACGAACTCCAACAGGGATCATCTCATACAAAATACCAAGGAGAAAACTGATATAATACAGGCCCAGAAGCATACTTTTTTTCAGTCCGCCACTTTGTAACGACGAAACAGGTAATGTGACAGTAGCAAATACATTGGGACTTCAGAAAGTTCTAGGCGCTCAGTCCGGAACCGCGAGACTGCTACAGTAGCAGGTTCGAATCCTGCCTCGGGCATGGATGTGTGTGACGTCCTTAGGTTAGTTAGGTTTAAGTAGTTCTACGTTCTAGGGGACTGATGACCACAGATGTTAAGCCCCATAGTGCTCAGAGCCATTTGAACCATTTTAACTTCAGAAAGTAGCTTATACATATCGTCCCACGCTAAGATCATCACACAACAGGAGTGCTGCATCATCAGAGGAGAGACATGTTCCAGGTTTACTTCAGAGACAGTCTGAGCGTGTGGGTGCTATTTTGTCATTCTGTGCAACGGATTAATCTGAGATGGACCCTTTACCCTGTGGCTCCTGCAAGATGCAATTTCCACCCCCACACTACTACAGAAGTCAGACAGACGCTCCTAACGTTCTAAAGAGAAATGCCTGAAAAACTTTCAGCAATTAATATCTTCTGGAGTCGTCCGCTGTAAGGAAATGACACAGAAATTCACAAAATATCTTACGTAACTAGTGGGATACTTGGGTACTGGAGTAGTGCTAGTTAGTGTAAGAAAAACATGAAACTAACGAAAATTATTATTTATTCTGCAAAAATTCTGAGAAATCACAATGGCACTTTTAGTTATGAACTGAACAAGCTATTTCCGGGTTATTTTTGGAATGTGAAGTTACCTGTGAAGGATAGGATTCGCTAATGAAATTTCTATGCAAAGTTTAAGATTGTTATTGCCTTGGCAGAATGGCTGAGAGCCGTGCCTACTCAACTTCAAAAATTATCCGTTAGAATGTTGCTACGTATGGTCGAGGCTGTCACGTGTGAAATGCAGTGAATGGTACTGTTGTGTAGGAAATATGGGGCTCGCAAGAGCTGTAACGCACAATACCATAAGCTGTAATGACTGCTGTCTGTGCTGCTCGCTGCTGACAAATAAGATAACTCTCGTTCTATCTGGATTGACCTTCGCCAATCAAACTCTCCCAACGCCTTGATGAAGTGAAGGACTCCTATTCGTTCCTAGTCTAACTATTGGCGTGGTACACCGGTCAGATAACCAGTCCACCATGATGCCACTCAAAAATTCGCTCGCAGGCGTTTAACTATAACTCTGTCCGTTCACACCGCACAATAAGTGTGGTGGCCAACACAGTGAACAACACTTAATCACAGGGACTTAATATAGAATCGCACTCTGATCGCTCTCGACAGACGTGCTCTCCCAGTGAAGTACTCTTTGAGTACATGTATGAGCGAGCACGGTCTCGTTACATGTTCTCGCTTCAAGAGCGACAACAGAAAGGCCCCTCTCCACGCCAGACATGAAGGGGTATATCTTTCGGTCTCTTCCATTACTCCTTCAGCTCAAGACGTCAGAAATATTATCTGCCAATCAGCATTGCTCTTCTAAAATGGGAGAATGATGCTTCATTTAAGGCGACCAATCCGAAAATCTGTAGCATCGGCATTTGGATTTGCTGTCTCCCTGTGAAAATCTCTGTAACTGCGTGCTATATTTGTAAAGTATGTGTAGGCTGGGCGCTCCCGCACAACGTAGTGGAATTTGCTTTTAAGCCGAACTCGGGGTCGTTCTTCCTTTCACTTGGGCAAACGCTGTCTGCTCTGTGGGCAGTCACCGGCCGAGATAGATAGGCTGAGTCGTCCTCTGAAGAGACCGGCCCCCAGCGTGGGGTTTATGTCTCCCGAACTAAAAGCCCCTGCGACCATCGTGTCTTGAATGTGTGTGTGTACGCCAGCCTCTAGTATTTCAATCTCGGTGCGCATTTGAGATTTATTAGTTATTTGCATATCGTTTACATGAATTCATACAACATTGACTTTATCTTATGAAGTTTGGGTTCGAATGAAGCGTCTTGATGTGCAGAATATGATTGCGAGGGCGGAATATGTAAGCAATGAAGGTCAGGAGACCACGACGTCTTACATACCTCCCTCCTTCTGACAAATTTTTTTCTCTGGGGTTTGTCAATGCCGAGGAAAACATTGACAAAGTCAGGCAAAAATTATTGTTTTAGATTTTCAAATAAACTTTTCTGAGCCAGTCTTAACAATTTTTTCTAATGATTTCTTTATAGCTATTCTTTCTATTTTTTAATTCTACAATTTATGTTTTGTTGTTAGGCAAATATAGACTTTACAAAGGTTGTTATTCTTTGTCGTTGCCAGTACATGTCTCTGTTTTCCTTTTTCATTTCCAAAAATTTTTACAATATTACTTTTCCTAAACTTTTAGTAAGTGTACAGTGTATTATGTCTTGGTGTGGTTATCTCTTTTCTTCAGTTAGGCTTTGCATAAATGTTCGCAAAAGCTCTGTTGTGTAACATTGTTTTATGTATTTAGGCATTATCTTTTTCTTTATGTGTGTTTTTTTTTTTGTAAGAATGAAGAAGCGTTTTCTCTAATTCTATCCTCAGTATTAATATTATTACCCCAAAAAAGTGTTTTTGAATGTTACTTAAAGAAGAAAAATCCTGCATAAATCCTTTTCTAATTTTACATATAAAAGAAATAAACAGACTTTCCATGAGTTTGTGAGATTATGTAACTATACAAACTAAGTTTCTTTACAAAAGGTTTTAAGGTATCTATAAATTATGGACTTTACATACATAATAAAAATAATTACTTTTACAAAAAAGGAAAATAAATATTTTTACAAATATATTATTTTCTTAGCTCTACTTTTGTGTTTTATCAGTGTTTTCCTTTTTTGCTGCATCAGTTTCTGTGCTAGACGATCCCCACTGAAAAAGTGGAAGGTGTTGACTCATTTGTATGGGTGTCACAAATCATGAGAGAAGCACTCTAGAATGCGATGCCGGATCTTACTTGTTGACATTGTCATCATAGAGTGGTACTTTTAACCGATGACGACGACTGTGGTTTACTGCATAAACAGTGATGCCTTGGTATTCCTTTGCTGTCACACCTGGGACGGTATGGCAGTTCGATGATTGTAGTTGACTACCGACGATCGTCACCCAATATTGTGCTGTGACGTCTTGGTACTTCACACCTGGTTCTGTATGGCAATTTGATGATGTGGTAGGGAGAATACTGTTCATTTTGCTGAATCTATTTCTAGATAATGTTGGTTGGTACTGCTTAATATTCTGTTTGTCGTTCACTTGTATTTGTTTGACGATTCAAGGTTTATTTTTGGAGAGGTGGTTGTGGTGGTAGTTGCCATGCCTCAAAGTTCATGGAAAGACGTTTGTAGCAATTTGCTTTGTAGGATAGGACAGAAAGATATCTTGCTGTCTTCTGCCCTTCTTCATCTTGCATCTTCTGTTCTTCTCTTCTTTCTTGCATTCTTCTGTTCTTCATGGGCTAGGAATATGTGAATTTTAGTGTAGGAGTGATATAGGATTTATAGGATCTGACTGCCTTTCCAAATGTTACTTGATGAGTTTGTATCTTAGTAATTTTTTGTACCTTCATTGTCGTCTCGTCGTATTATGATTCTCCCCACTCTCTACCGTTGTGTAGTAGTGTCGTGACATATGAAATGTCTGTGCTGCGCGTTGTCCTCCTGAAGTCCAACCTGGTTGCAACCTGCATTTCCAGTGTGGCGTTGGTCTTCATGTTGTTGTTATTGCG
The DNA here is from genome assembly GCF_021461395.2 of Schistocerca americana. Taxonomy (NCBI): domain Eukaryota; kingdom Metazoa; phylum Arthropoda; class Insecta; order Orthoptera; family Acrididae; genus Schistocerca; species Schistocerca americana. The sequence continues at coordinate 622,249,612 of NC_060122.1, forward strand.
CTAAGTGCTTTCTCAACATGTCTGCACCCTCTCCATCGCTATCTCGAAGCATCTGGTGTTAAGGTGTAACACGGCGGGGAGTACAAATGGGGGTGGAGGTCCCTGAAACTGTTTATCGTTCTTTGACCGTTGCTTGACCGTGCACCCTGTCCACACCACGTACATGGTAATCCCGAGGCGGTCGTATTGTTCTGCTCCACAGCTGGCTGTTGGCTTGCCTGAAATTATCTATTGAAAAAATGCAAGCGCGTTTAGGGGAGCCACTCAACATTTAAACACAACACTGTCCTGTGTCTGGTATGAAAATCTATATTCTGAGACAATATGGAAACCAGGTTGCACTGTTTACACTCTAAATCGTAAATGTTTATCCCAATTAACAATCTTGATGATTAACAGTCCAAAAAATATAGTTCAGACAAGCGTACGCGTAACCAACAGGACGCGGTTGATTGTTGATGATGCGGAAGCCGAATGATCGAACGAAAGTTCTTAGACTCGTCACACATACAGATATCTGCTAATAGTCCTCCTTGTCATTAGTAATGATATAACACTGTTCGTAAAGTAAAATTTTTCAATTTTCAGTTCTCCCTTGTACGAGCATGCGCGTAACCATCGCGGCGTGGGTGATTGTTGATAATGCGGAAACGTGATGATCGAATGCATGTCCTCACCCTCGTTACAAGACACTGGCACTTGACTGCATTCTATTACCGTAACTAATTTTTGCTGATTCATATTGGTTCATTTTGGGAGACCAAACACGGCGCAGATGATCGATGCCGTGCGACACGCAACGAGAGGATACATAAATACACTATCGACGGCACTGCTCATTTTTAATTACTTCTTGACGCACTTTCCTCTGAACCCTTTGTATATGTCATCACTTTACTATGATAGCACTTGTGGCAACACTTCAACCTGAATAGTAACAACGCTCCTACTTGCTTCTACATGCAGAGCTACATACTACACGACGTAACAGTTTCGTGTCGCGTGCTTGACTCTCTACAGACGCGGCTGCCTGCAAAGGTACTCCACAACTAAGCCAGCGATATGACAATACGCTTACATTCCCGCACGAAATAATTTTCGAATTGTCGGAGAGAATATCGAAATATAAATAATTCCCTACTGCAGGGCGTTAAAGAGATGGTGTGAGGGTAGGGGGGGGGGGAGGTACATTGTCCCATCCCACAGTTATATACCAATGCCACATTGTGGACCAGACATGGGTTACACATAATCATGCAAACATAAAGAACAGTTGTCACATACACAAAATTTCTACATAATAAAAGAACCCTACCTACAGTGCAACCTGTATAGCAAAATACAGTTACAATAGATTGGATAAACAAGGAGCTAATACAATAAGACACAAAAGTATTAAGTCCCTGAAATAGAAAAGTTTACAAATACAATAGGTTAGATATGACAGACAGGTGCCTGAAAGAAAGAGATAAAAAAAAGTAGAAAAACACACACGTTCACTGCTACTCCAAGTAGACAATATCACTGGTGACACTATTAGGCAAAAACTAGACAACCTTCATCAGCACTTGGCCATCAAAAATAAACAAAAAAAATTACTTCACTACTCACAACACTGCATCACAAGGGAGCGTTCTTTACAGTGAAATGGGGTGGGGAGTGACTGTAGTGTCCATGCTGCGCCGACCAGCAGATGTGCAGTATAGTCGTCAGCTCGCCACTCTCGCCTGGCGGTAATCCGTCCATTGGCGAACATGAAACACGTTAACCGTGTTCTCAGTGTTGCCCTAGCTATGTCTATTCAACTTAGCCTTAGTCTGTTACTACTACAGTAGACATTACGATGTTCTATATGACATAATAAACACATACGCTATTGAGAAGAAAAATATATGGATGTCCACTAAGTTAAATTTAGTTTCTAAGTGAATGGTACAAAAAATAATAGCAATCATTAAGCAGGAGTAGTAAGAAACTTCTAAATGAAAAAAAAAACTTTTGGGTAGCACAACCTATATACACTAGACTCTAGTAATCACTCGAACCATATCACTGTGTGGGCAAGAAGAAATATAATACATCTAATCTAGGTTAAACGGATAGAAGGTGGACAGAAAGAAAAAATTTGCGTATGGCTGTAACACATCCTAGTTAAATCTCACTCGATTCGAGTGTCCTCATGAGACCTCATAATAATCAGTAATTAATGTCTGTACTTAAGGACAATAGCAGCTGACGTATATACAGATTCAGACGCATCACCATATATCACTATCATCAATCTTGCTCACTATAGTATAGTCTAATGTTTTCCACTCGGTGTTTTCCCACGTGGCATGAGGTATGCTGTTGATTGCACCCTCAAAAATATGTTACATACGCTTTCCACTTGCTATGTTTCCAGTTTCGCACCTGGTTATCCTATGCATTGTGCCTTGAATTTTGATATCCGTAGCCACCACCGTCGCTTCTGTGACCACCATGGACACAGAAACCACCGTAATGTCTCCTGTCATTATTATTTTTCCAATGTTGTCCACTATGTCTACTGTCATGGTTTGAATGAATATCTATATTGGGTTCATAGTTCCATGATACTCTTCTATCATCTTCTCCCCCTCCTTTTCGTTGTGACTCATACAACGGGTTTAATTGTCCTAACACTAATTTCATTGCCTCTACATCATCTTTAGGAATAGCTAGCAACTTATCCTGAACTCCAGTTGGTAGCTTACTTATGGTCAGGGACGCTATTGCTTCTGTCGTCACTGGTTCACCTAAATAAACGTTCCTCTTATAATTATGTTGAAAAATTTTCTTTAATTTCTACTCACACCTGGTCTCAAACCTTCTACCTTGGTATAGACTGTTGCGTACGTCATTTTGCATCTGTCGCGACCAAAATCGTTGCAAAAATTCCTTTTCAAATTCAGCAAAGCTTGTACAATTATGTCCTATTCTCATACCCCAGGTACCAGCTTCACCTTCCAATCTTGCTGCAATGAAGCGTACCTTTCTTTGCTCGTCCCATAATTCAGGTAACACGCCCTTAAATTGATCTAAGAAATCTTTAGGATGCCACTTCCCATTTGGTTCGAAGTTCTTAAAATTCCCTATGCCAAGGAAGACCTCATCGTTCTGTATACCAATTCAGTTACCTCCAGAAATGCTTCCATCACGTAATAGTGATTTCACTTCACTATTCACCTGCTGACCGACTTGTTCCTTAGTCTTTCCTACCTCACTGTACACCTCTTCTACTCGCCGTGCATAAGCATCCTGGTTTAGCGCAACAGCCGTTTTCCAGCGTTTACAGTGTTTCACTTCCTCACCTAGTTGTTCGAAATGCCCGTCGTAAACCTCAACCTTCTTAGTAAGTTCTTCCTTCACTTCTTTGACTTCCGATTGTACCTTTTCAAAACGTTTAGCATTGCCTGCAACGTTCTCCTCAAACCGCCAGTAAGTTCATCTATCTTTTGATGACTTGACTCAGCCAGCTTCCTCAGAGCCTCATTAGTCTTGTCGATCGTGTTACTGAGTGATACGTTCATATGCTCTACCGATCGCTTAATGTCTTCCCTTAATTGTTTGTTATCTTGCTCTACTTGTTTATTATTATGCAATAATGTTTTTGACATGTCAGCGATAGACATGTCAGACCTAAATCTACACTCATCCCGTCTAGCATCTCCATGATTGGTGACGACACTGCATTAGGACTTCCCATCTCTGTTGATATACTAGTGTCGCCTATACTGGAATCCTTCAACACTTCACTACCACTTACTTCTGTTTTTGCCTCCACCTGATTACTTTCACCTAAAGAGACTGCTTTCACGTCCCTGTCTACAGCAGCTGCACCAACTTCATTATTTACTGTATTGAACCACAGATAAGTCATTCAAGCAAAATTTAAACAAATCACAGTAACATTCGTAGCATAGAATGGATGGCAATAACCACAACCAAACTACAACGCCGTATGCATTCAACGCTGTAATTCGTGCTCAGAAGCACACATAACATACAAGATCACGTAAAAGAAAAAAAAAAAAAAGAATTGAATATAAGCTAACGTAAATATAGTTCTGCAATTGTATTAACTGTTATTAAAAATTACATCACTAAGTAAGCAGTGTCTGACAATGACATTTACTTTACTGTACGATCGGCAAAGTAATTATGGCTCGCAATTTTGTGAATAAAGTATTTCAACTGGTACTTTTTGTAATTACATAACTATAGAACGCAATCTGCACTGCCAGTTAATTACCGTCGTTGCTTCAGTTGCGTGAGGTAACGGTGAGATGTGCGACTTACTTTGCATTGTCTTCTGGTTCCGTAGTCGCTGCTGTTGCGTAGCGCCGACTCAGTTGACGCCGTCCGGCTGTCAGCACTGGACCATCTCTGCAAAGCGTGGTAATATTTGCAGCGTCGCTCCTAGGCACCGCTCACGTCGTACACGGTGACGGCTGCCAAAAAGTTTTCACTTTCGCCCATAGGTGCCACTAGCGTCGTTTTCCGTAATGGCTGCCAAATAACTGTTCCCTTTCGTACACAGATCCCGCTAGCGTCGCCAAAAGCGCACCACCGTGGAGTATGTTTACTTCGTAGCTCTTTGTGCTCCCACACAATGTAGCGGAATTTGCTTTTAAGCCGAACACAGGGTCGTTCCTCCTTTCACTTGGGCAAATGCTGTCTGCTCTATGGGCAGTCACCGACCGACGTAGCTCCCCCTCCCGGATGATGCCCTCTCTCCCTCCATTTATCCTTCCTATCAACTCTGATCCTCAATCCCCCTCCTTTCCTCTGTCCTTTCTCTGGGCTCCCTCTTCCCCCCCCCTTCCGTCCTGTTTTCTCCCCACTAAACCTCTCCCTACCTCCCTTCTCCCCCCCCAGTCCTTTTGTATTCCCCTCCTCTGCCTACCCCACTCCCTGTCGCGTCTGCCCCCCACCCCTCTTATGGGTCCTCATCCTCCTTCAGCTCCTTTCCCGGCTCCCCCCTTCGCTTTTACTCTCCTTTCCCCCCTTTTTTGTTTTCCCATCTTCTGTCCAGTTTCCCCCCACCTGCTCTCGACTGTGGGGTCACATTTGCCAACTTTTTAGTGCAGTGTTCCAGTGACTATTCAGTGTTGTTTGTCTTTCTCGTGTTGCGAACAGAAACCATGCTGTCGCTAGGTGTGAATTTTATGTCCTTTGCGAACAGAATCCAGACTGTCGCCGTGTTTTTTAATTGTCTATTGTTTTCCCTGTCTGCTTCGTATGTATTTTTATTAGCGTCATCATCCCTGTGTTGTTGTTTTAAGTTCCACGATTTCTTTTCGCCTTGTTACTCTCTAAGTCTCCGATTTTATCGCCTGTTTTTTATTATTTGTTCTCTTGATCTTTGTCACAAAATCTGTCGGCTGAAGAGCGGCATACTAAGCTGCTGCCAGCCCGCCCCCTTCGGGGGGAATTGAAATTCAATAAATGAAAAAAAAAAAAAGACCGACGTAGGTAGGCTGAGTCGTCCTCTGAAGGGACTGGCCCTCCGACGTGCAGTTTGTGTCTCCCAAACTAAAAGCCCCTGCGACCGTCGTGTGTACGCCAGCCTCGAGTATTTCAATCTCGGTGCGCATTTGCGATTTATTAGTTATTTGCGTATCATTTACATGAATTCATACAACACTGACTTTATCTTATCGAGTTTGGGTTCGAATGAAGCGTCTTGATGTGCGGAATATGATTGCGAGAGCGGAATATGTAAGCAATGAAGGTCAGGAGACCACAATGTCTTACAACAGTTCTGCTGTGGTATGGATTCTTGTGGGTCAAACCTGTAAGGTGCACACAAATTCCGAAATTCTGGTGACATATGGAAGAAATGCATAGTTGCGTTCAGTCACAGTGTGAATGTGTCAACAGTTTGCCCAAGGCTGCACTTACTGAGATGGTGGTGATCGTGAAGTCCACGTTTTGCACCATGTGATTACTATTTTCTTGGCAAGTTGGAAGAGATTTTCCAATTAAGAGAACGTTCAGATAGCGGTTCTCAGATGGCTCCGTGAACAAGGAGAGGATTCCTGTCGTCGAGGAACTGAACTGCTGATCGAATGTTACCATCGTTTTTCCATAGGCTATGCTGAAAGATATTGTCATGAATCTGTGTCCTTTGAAAAGTAGTGCAGGGTTCAATAAAAGTTACTTGGTCTGCCATAATATCGCGTAACTTACATTTTGCCATCCATTCGTGTATTAAACTGTTCAAGGTTGAATCGAGGGTAATGTCTGATGGCAACAATGCCCCACCGACATGCAGTATATAAGTAAATACTGAGCAGACATGAAACCCAACATCTGGAGTACCACAATGCAGTTACGTTCCAACAATATCAAGGATGAGGCAATGTCTTAAAATATATGAATCAACGTGACCACACTAACAAATTTATATACTAGACAATGTTGATAAACAGTGGCTCTGATTTATGAACTTATGGAATTAAACGCGAAACACAGTTAAGTAGAAGACGGATACATCACCCTCTGATACATAATCGGAATAGAGCTTGAAAAGGAGCAATTAATCTGGCGTCTTATTAATCCGTATTGAAGATTTGTTTCGCACTTGTTCATCACATGCCGTCCGCATTTAGATCCTTTGTATTAAAATGGACCTTCTATCTGGCTATTAAACTACTGACGGCCACAGAATTAATAAGAGAAGCCTCACATAAGGCGGCATGACGTTTTAGAAAACATGTGGTAAGCTTTGTGCTCCAGTGTGAAGGAGGCTATGAACCGAAGAAAGGGAGCCGGCAAATGTCCGCTGACTCCATAGGATTGCTAGGATGTTTCCGAGGTGCTTCCATGCAGAACGGTAAAACAAATGGTATTGGCTGTCTTTATGCTGTAAGAAACGTTGTAAAGTGAATGATTGTGTTTCAATAATAGTAAATTACTTTCGTTGCGCTTGGCTCAAATGGCTCTGAGCACTATGGGACATCTATGGTCATCAGTCCCCTAGAACTTAGAACTACTTAAACCTAACTAACCTAAGGACATCACACACACCCATGCCCGAGGCAGGATTTGAACCTGCGACCGTATCAGTCCCGCGGTTCCGGACTGCAGCGCCAGAACCGCACGGCCACCGCGGCCGGCTTGAGCTTTGCACCGACGTACCAGGTTGAAAAAACGCGCTTGGCAAAACACCGTGTCCTGCGGGAAGAAGTCCGTAACTTCCTGCTGCACATCCTCGTCCGACAGGGATAGTCGACCCTTCAAGGTCTTTCTTAAGGGACCGAAGGAGTGACAGTCGCATGGGAAGTGATCAGGGTTACAGGGAGGGTGCTCGCGTACTTCCCATTTGAATTCGCGTTCTGCGTTACAAAATTTTCGATATGTGGACTTGCGTTGCCGTGTCCCTTGACAGCTAAGAAAAGAATGACAGCACGTTGGTCCTGTTTATACGCATGTGCTAATAACATCACCAGAGTTAACGTTTCCGCATTTACCGCGAGCACGTTGCAAAGACGCGAATGCGTTCCTAACTCCTTGCCTATACGTCGGTACTCGATACCCGCATCTGAGTCGCACTGCGTTGTATATACGCAACAGCAAGTCCGTCAGAAAGTTTTTCCTCGCCTTTTATAGTTAGAGAACTTGGTCTGTTAGTAGCGAATCGTCTGGGACGACCCGAGATAATACAGAAACGGTGCAGTTACTAACCTAGACAACACACTTACAAACAGAAGAGCTGCAAATAAGATTTTCAAGTGGAGAGGTCACTCCAGATTGAACAAAAGCTTATGTTCAAGCTTATCTGTTGCGGTTGATTCAGAACCCTTGACAATGTATTCAACAGAAAGCTTTAACCAGTCTATTTTTTTTAAAAATATTCACTTATTCCATGAACAAGTTTTGAATCTTTTCAGGCTCATTTTCAGATAGTGATCTTGGAATTTACAAGTTTATTTTCACAGCATGAGGCTGGGTACTAGCTCTGTAACAGGAATATATACCGACTGTCATGATAAATCTGTTAGCACGCAGGACCTGTATAACTGGTGCGCGTCACAAACGTCTTCACTCGAAGATATGACATACCTCGCTCATAGATAATTATTTTATGTTTAATAATAAATTTGATATGTCTTAACAGTAGAAGGCTTAGTTATTTAGCTACACGTTACAAAAATTACTCTATCGTACATTATTGGCATAGATATAAAGGTGTCTGTGGTGTAATGGGAAGGATGGAGGGGTAAATATTGTGTGGAGGAGAGAGGGGGTGGTTGGCAGGTTGGCTGTTTCGAGGCAGTATGTCTCTGAATTTCAGAAGGAAAAATTAGTTTTTCATATAATTCTGGTTGTATAGATAGTACACTGATACTACATGTGTGTCGATAAATATTTCAGTTTCTTCAGGAGGACACGTTATGTCTTTGTTAGCAAGATGAAGTACCTGAACGTTTTGTTTACAGAATGACTATTTTGGGCAAGATGTGTGACAAAGCTTGAATTGCTCAGGTTGTTAAGACAGAATGCATCCATGTGCTCGTTGAATCTTGTTGTGAAGCTCCTACCAGTTTTTCCAATGTAGAAGTCTGGACATGAAACGCGAGTGAGTTTGCACAACGTAACTTTGATATCGTTGCATCGTAGTTTGGGTACTGTGAATGAATTTATTTACTATTTTGTTGGTGGCGAAGAAGCTTATTCCTATGTCTTAAAAAGACTGGCAGTTTGGAAAGAGATCTTCCCTAGAAAAGGCATGCTTATAAATGTGGTTTTTCTTGTTTTAGAGTGGTTGTTCGGCGACTGGTTGTTTTAACTGAGGTATATGGAATTGTTTATTTCAGCAGGATGGTATCCATTACTAAAGGCACCTAATTTTACAATTTTTATTTCTTTAGTTACTGAAAGAAATGAATATTTGAAAAAAAAACTGGTTGAATTTTTCTGAATTTTTTATCCAATAGAAGCGATCACTAAATAATTTCATTCACAATTCGCTATAAAAATAGTGACCAGTCTCACTTATTGTAGAAAAATTTGTTATATTATTATTATACAGAATTAATTAATACAAAGGTCATTTAATAACAACACTTTGCTGTGCTCCTGTTACCTTTCGCCAAACCTCTCTACTCAGGGCGTCCTCCTTCTAGCGTACACAGCGACGCACCATTATTTCGTTGATGTGGACTTACCAAGAACGTCAATGTCTGCCGCGTTCTGTCTGCACGGTGGTACCATTCAGTAAATTTTCGGAAACGGATAACTTGTGATTCTCAAGAAATATCCAAAGAATCCTACCAGTTAACTCGATTTTCTTTCAGTCCTGCTCATCATTATTTACTTTGTCCTCATTCTGGCTCTTATTTTACCACTAGCCTTTTGCTCGATTCTTGATGTTTTGGCGCTCCTTGTAAATAAGCCATTTTTGCAGATCAGTCTTCTTTTGACGTCAGCGTTTATAATCTATAGTTGTGGCCCGTAGTATAGTTCCAACCATTACCCTAGCAACTCTTTTGTTATTGTTGTTGGAAATGTTCTTGTCCCATCAAGAGAATTCATACTCCACATTACCTTTCGGCTTTGAAAAGTTTAACGTTAAGAATGCGAATTGGAATAATCTACGCGAAACAGTGTCACATATCAACAGAGTATTTGGCAGTATAGACATAAGGGCTGTGGCTCTACAAGGAATAAAAGACGCATAACGTGAAAGCGTACCCAAAAGTGCCGTATGCCATTAAAGAAGATGCCGTGGTCACCTGAGATGATGGATATTAAACGGACTGCTAGGGCGAGAGGAAAGAGGTTATCAAAAATGCCCCCATCCCTGCAGAAGCCCTACTGTCACAATACACAAATCAAGTCCCAGTATCAAGAATTTCGTGGGCAGCGTAAACAGGCGCAGTGGAGAAGTACCTGAGAAATCACAATGAAAAATGAAGTCAGGCCAATGATCGTGGATGGAGACGGTTAGCAGAACATCTCCTTGGCAAACTCCTCCTAGTCGACGATCTTCATGCTAATCAGCTTCATAGACAGATCGAATGAGTGCTACAAAATCAGTACACAAATACTGTGATAGCTACCGCGTTTGCTAAAGAAAAAGTAGCCCTAGGTCTATCGAAATTGAAATAGGGAAAGCCTCCAGGACCAGATAACATTCATTCCAAAGTCCTCAAACAACTAAAAGCGCAAATTGTTCCATTCCTGACCAGAGTACTTAACAGTTCATTAACACTAAGTAGGGTGCACGACGATTGGAAATTAGTAAAAGCTGTAACAATCAAAAACTCGTAGAACGAGACTACGACTAATCCTGAAAGCTATAGACCAATCTGTCTCATCAACACACTTGCGAGGTCATCAACACACTTCCGAGAGTCCAGGTAAGACTCTTCTCCGATAGATTATAATCGGATAGGGAACTTAACGGACTAAATTTGTACAAGTTCGGCTTTAGGGTACGGAAGCACTAAGGATGAAATTAACGACGTGACTGAACAATAATCACAAGTAACATAATATACCCGAATGTGCGGACATTTTACAATGTGATGTTATCCTCCCGCATTATTTACGCAAATGCGAAAATTACAGGTGCCCCAGTATACATAAAAAAGCTTTATAAATTACTTTAGGGCTAGAGTAGAGGATTGAGCAGCCGGCACACAAAAAGTAATTAAAGAAACTAGTAAATGGTGCTCACAGAGATCGATTTGCGGGCCATTATTTTGTTACAGGGTGGGGCAAATAAAAGTGGCCCGGAGAACAGTTTCGGGGTAGAAAGATACACAGCAGAGCAAAGGAAATACATTAGAAACATGACTATAGCAGATGTTCATCTCTTGGCACTTTTGGGTCCTGGTTAGCAAGTTGCTGAAGACGGATCATAGCTGAACTGCTGAAATTGCTGAAATCTCATCCGGAATGTTCTGATGCAGTTCTTGAAGACTACAAGGGTTATCGCGATACACCTTGGACTTGAGGACTCCCCGCAGAAAGTAATGGCGCACTAACAGATCAGGTGACCTGGGTGGGCAGCAAGGGCCGCGACCAGACTGACTTTTGTTAACAAACTGTTAGGTGTGAAGATTGTATAAATGTGCACGAAGGTCCGGGCGGCTATATAGGAATTTCTTCCATCCAGTTGGAAGTAACTGTAGGTGCATGCTCCTCCGTTAACGCCGCCACAAATGCTTCAAAATATGGGCAATGTAACGCGCCAGAATCAGCGTCTAACGAAAGAAGATGGGACCAATAATGTGGCGTGGAGACACTGCTCATCCAACTCCAACCTTCTGATCATGCAATGCTGTTTCGTGGAAGTTATGCGGATTCTCCGCTCGCCAGAACCTGTGATTCTGTGAGCTGACATAACCACTTGGGCGAAAACAGGCTTAATTAGACATAAAGAAAAGATTAATGTCCAAGCCATTCTTTGTTATCTCAGTGAATACTCACTCACATAAATGGAGACGCGGAGGAGCACCTGCTGGTCTTAATGCATGGACAACAGACACTTTGGTAAGAATGCATGTGCAGGTCCAGGTGGAGTATTCGTCCGCGTGATCGATGTGAAATGCCGGTCTCTTGCGACTGGCGTCGAGTTGATTTGGTTGGACTCTGAAATATTTTCTGATGACCTGCATCCACATTTTCTAGTGTGCGGGCACGTTTCGCAACTTTTTTTTTGTCTTATTCAAAACAGATACTGTCTGACGCCATTTTCGGACTAAGCGTAGCATCACTGACACCATTAAACTTCTCAGCAAACAATATCAACCAAGGCCCAACTCCTGAATGGGAAAGTAAGTGCATGGCAGAACGATTAGGGTAACAGATCAGCCAAAAGTGTAAAAGCAAGTGAGCACATATAGTGCCTTGGAAGATAAATATGCGATCGCGGTGTTTTAGTATGCTCGTCTGTGCAGCCACAGCGCAACACCACGAAGAACTTGCAGTACCACATCAGCTCCACGCCTGCGCAACACACAGTTCCACGAGGAACAATTGTGCATCGGACGGAGGTACATAATACACGAAGTGTAATACAGTCCCATAAATATTCTCAGACCATGAGTGTTAAAAAAACCATTCACAGCTGTAATATTAGGTGAAGTTATACTGACGAAAAAAAAATCGGAACACAAAGAAGAAGTTGTGCGACATAAACGAAAGTTGGTTGGCGTGTTTCTCCAACTGAAAGATGATGTCTGTTCAAATTTTGCGCCAGTCTCATAATAGTGGCACTATTAGCGGCAATATAACAATGCAAATGACGTTTGCTTTAAATACGCGGCACAACGGTCATGAGCGCTAGTTACCTTTCAGATTGTACGTGGTTAGTTGATGTTAGTCAAGAATGCTTTTAAGGCAACAAAGATGTCTTTATCTACACTTCAACGAGATCATATAATAGGTTTACAGTAAGATGTATCTTCCTTCTGCGATATTGCTGAAAGACTTGGTAAGAATTTAGCCAATGCATATGACTACTGGCAGCGGTTATCACGAGAATGTACGGTGGAAAGAAGACCGGGCTCCAGACGGTCACGTGACGCTACACACAGGGAAGAGCATCGTGTTCGGCGTTTGGCCATAGCGCATCGTACTACATCTGCAGCAGCAGTCTGAGCAGCAGTTGTTTACAAAGTGACACAACGAACTGGTACAAACAGGTTACTTCAAGGACAGCTCCGAGCCAGACGCCCTGTAGCGTGCATTGCACTGATCCGAAACCACTGTCATTTGCGACATAATTAGTGTCACGCGATAGCTCACTGGAGAGCTGGTAGTAGGTTTCTTGTGATTTCTGACGAAAACTGGTTGTGTCTCGGTGCCAGTTATTGGTTAGAAAGAAGCCAGTTGAGGGCTTGCAATCAACCTGTCTGCGTGTTGGGGAGACACTGGACCTACGCCTGAAGTTTTGGTCTGTCGTGCGATTTCGTATGACAGCAAGAGGAATCTCGTGTTTATTCCACACATCCGGCCTGCAAATTTGTTCGTCAGTCTGGTGATCCGACCTGTTCTGCTGCCATTCGTGAACAGCATTCAGGGGAGTGTTTTCCAACAGGATAACCTCGCCCCAAACCGCTCTTGTGACCCAACATGCTCTACAGAGTGTCGACTTCTTACCTTGCCCCCCCTCGATCGCCAGATCTGTCTCCAGTCTATCAGATATGGACATTGGACATCATCGGAAGACAACTCCAGCGTCATCCATAAACAGCATTAAACGTCTCTGTATTGACCGCCCAAGTGCAACAGGCATGGGACTCCATCCCACAAACTGACATTCGGCACCTGCGTTGCACGTTTACGCGTTGAATTCAACATTCTTGCGGTTACAGCGGTTATTAATACACCAGCGTTTCACATTTTCAGTAGTTTATCTCGCCTTTAAATTAACCTGTGGTCTTGCGATGATAATCACTTAAATATGTTATCCAAACAAATGTATTTCCGGTATTTCATTGCTCTAGATTAATTACTTTTTGGTGTTGCCATTTTTTTCCGTCACTGTAGTAAGCCACAACTGGATTCATTCTATACAAACATCCCGAGGTGGCAAAATGGTAGAAAAATGCATATGTCATTTTGACATATGTCCATTGTGGGTGTTCGTAGAGAATGAAGCCAGTTGTGACTTAATAAATGCTCCTAAGAGAACAGCATTGGTGGCTTTCTTTAAATTCATGTTTATCACTTTTGAAAGCTCAGCGTTATTAGGATTTTGTCTGATACTTTTAAGAGACGTTTTCTAACACAAAAAAGAAAAAAAAAAAAGAAAAATGACGATGGTTACAGCACAACTATATCATGCTGTCAGTCATTCCAGAGCCTATACCGAGCGAGGTGGAGCAGTTGTTAACACGCTTTTAGGTTTTCCGTGATACCTAAATCACGCAAGGCAGTTCCGCAATGGTTCCTTTCAAAAGCCACAGCCAATTTCTTTCCCCATCCTTTCGTAATCCGTCTCTAATGACCTCGCTATCGACGGAACATTAAACTCTATTCTTCCTTTCTTCGGGCCAGAGCTTATATATACCTAGTGGTTTCTCAGTCTCTTTATATCTCTTATTTTTAAGCTATTTGAAATGCTCATTAATCTGATGGTGATGTATAAATCGTAACCCGTAGCTAATGAAAGTCGTCAATAGAGAATCTGTGTTTTATGGTGTCCATAATTGTACTGATAAAGCCTTCAGATACGGTAAAAATAGGTGCATATCTCTTACGCGACTTGACGTCACACCTGTTACATGTGATTAGTGCTACTGGCTCTGGATCATGGGAACCCGGTCCGGGTCGGGCATTTTCTCCGCTCGGGACTGTGCGTGCGTGCGTGTGTGTGTGTGTGTGTGTGTGTGTGTGTGTGTGTGTGTGTGTCGTGCTCATCATTATTTCATCACGCTCGACGAGTAAATCACCGAAGTGGAATCAATTAAGAATACCTGTACCAGGCAGCCAAATTCTCCAGAAAGATAACGAGGCCAAATTTGTCATACGCACTTTTCATTTTTTTTTTTTTTTTTTGGGCGCATTGGCGTTGATCTGGCCGCCAAAAGCAGAAGCGAGACTGAATGCTGAACACCACAGAATTCTACTCAATGCCTAGTTGATTCTTACTTTACACCATGCAAGTCTGAGTTGTTTGCGTTATAGTGTCAGGAGTTAAAGACACGTGGCAACTCGATATGTCAGTTCAGCTACCGGTAATCTGTTGCAGACCATTATTGGTGAGACATGACCGGCCTCTCCACGGCTTTCATCTATTATCATCCGTTCGTTCTTCAGAGTCAGTCGAACAATCGTACTGTCTTCTTGAGGTGAATTCGTTCTGAAAGGACGCGTGCCTCCTCTTGTTACCCCACTGTTGTCCTGATGAGCACTCGTGCTGTAGTGAAAGCACTACAGCCAACTCTCTGTGTTATCTGTCTGTACGATGCTTCCATTTCTCACATACAAGTGATGCGATATTTTTTAGAATCCGAAATGCGAGGAGATGCGCATGAACGTCTCCTGTTTTGCCATCTCCACCTGAAAAGTTCCGGTATCGTTTCTAACAGTCAACATCCGTCTAGTACTCCCTCTTGGCTATAGAAATAGCGTTTTTCTGAATTGAAACTATTGTAAATATGCTCGCATAGGGAAGGGGTATTAATGAACATATGTCACAATCAGGGAAATGCTGAAGTATCAGTTTAGTACGGTTCCGTCGTGGTATACGGGAAGCAATACGTTAATTTCTTTAAGTGCAAAATAATAATAATTAATTCTATTATAATCTTTACTGTGCTAACACACAACTTTGGATTCAATTACAAGTCGTAAAAAGTTCAAAAAATGTTGAAAACGACAAGTATTGTGCAGTCTAATTCAGTTGCCCCTACCGATGTCTTTTATGCAACTCGCAATGTTATACCTGGTCTTCAAAAACTACATGGGATTCTTACGGAAAAGTGAATAGGCCCTTTTTGTAGGAAATTTAATGCAATTAAATCTTGGCCTGGGGTGATTTTGCGCTAGAGGCCTAGTTTTCGATTTATTCAAGAAAAATGTACAAAAGTGACCTTCAAACGCATCCGCAACTCCCACACTCAACCCCCACCTGTCAGTGTTTCTAGAGTATTGTCCTCTCACCACAGTACAAAAATTTGCGACTGCACGAATTATTTCACACATTCGACCTTTTTCGGCCTTCAATGACTGGCCTTAATACGCAACCGGCTTAGTAGAGACTTACGAATAGTACAAGCGACGTTTGTGTGTCATTTACCTAACAATTATGTGAATATTAACAACATAAAGTAAACAATTACATCGTTGTTTTCGTCAGGCCTTCTGACTACCAAATCATTCTGCTTGTAAGGATTAAGTTCGAATTGAAGTTTCAGTGTAATTAGTTTTAGCGCGACTTTTACAAAAGTGTTTTTTTTTTCTTTCATTTCCTTCACAGGCACGTTTACATTAATAATGTTAACGAAGTAGGCGACTATACACTTGGCGTAGTAGCTGAATCAATAGCGACTAAAAAAGGTCGAATATCGGGAAAAGTCCACGTAGTCGCAAACTTTCGTACAGATGTAGGAGTGAGTGCCACAAACGACATACCATAAATCGTGACAGGTGAGGGACGAGTGTGGGAGTGGGGGTGTGTTTAAATGTCACTTAGTACGTTTTTCTTGAATAACTCGAAAACATGGCCTCCAGCGAAAACGTTTTCCAGTACAGAACTTATCTACATTAAATTTCCTACAACAATTTAATGTTCATTTTTTCTGTAGGACTAATAGTTGGCGTGTGGCGAGTGAGAGAATATGAAAATCTCGCGCGTGGTCTTGAGGTCAGATATAAGATTGCGAGATGTGTTAAACGACATCGGCAGGGACAGCTGAGTCACACAGTACAAATATAAACACTACGTCTAAAGGCAGTCATATCCTTCCAGAGCGTCCCTTGGGCCAGGATGAGCAGCTTGGTGCGCCAGCGCAGCCTCATGTCGGTGGCGGCGCTCAGCCGAGCCCACGCCACAGCCGCCCCCGCCGTTCCCGCCGCCTCCACCAGTCTCCAGCAGTCAGCAGAGTGGCTGCGAGCCAGGCCGTTCGAGGAGATACCCGGCCCCCGACCGCTGCCGCTAGTTGGGAACCTGTGGCGGTTCCTGCCACCACTGGGTAAGCGACTCACCTCTAGCGCTGCAATATGGCACTCAGTCCGCACTGTGGAAATTCCCAAGTGCTTAGACAGGGAACAGGTGAGGTATCATCAGCACAGCTGAAAAGAAATCGTGGTGGGTGTGCATTGTTGTGGGCTGTAGGCAGAGTGGAATGCGCTTTTCTAAAAACATGTCACAAATGCAATTGAGTTAAAACTGCAGTTATGACTGACTCGAAGAGCTTCGAGCGATGCAAATATACTGCCTTACAAAAAATTGATGCAACCTGACCACATGGCCAGACTTCAACGCAAGTTCGTACACGAATACACCAACAGCACGTATGATTAGAGTTGAATTTCTCTGTTAATATGTAGTCGGCCACCAGATGTCATTAGTACGAGTTTAGTGTCGTTACCAGGCAAGGTAGTGTAGCGGCACCACCGTTTAGGATAGGGAAAGTTAGTTTTGTGCAATATTTGGAGCATGAGTTACAGCCAGATGCGAGCCAGATTGCAGTAAGTGACGCATACCAGCAGCTGTGAAGGAAAATAGAGAGCCACAGGGGTGTAGAACTGCCGGAGAGGGCGCACACAGCAGTTTCCGTGGCGCATGTCAGAGGCAGAAGAGGGCTACTGGCCAACCTAAGTGTTTTGCATATGTGAAGTGAAGTGACACACTTGGCAAAACCGAGGCACACAGTCGAGTATAAATATGTGTCGTTTTCTAACGAGATTCATTCAAGTGTGGCAGTGCTCCTGGACGGCAGGGTGTATCACACCACCGGGCTACACGCAGCAACAGATGGAGCACCAGCGTCCCAGTCCATGGCGGGTCGTTTGTTCGACCCTCTGAGGCCAATGCGTGGACCCCAGCCAGCAAGGGTGGGCCACTCTTCGGCTCGCTACCATGGGCAGCGGGGCCGGCCTACGGGTCCCAGCAGAGCAGTGCGGAGTCAATGGGGATGACGCCTGCTGAGTCAGCTGCGGCGCAGCCATTCTGACATCATCTGAACTCAATGGGCCGGCCAAGGCGGCACGACACAGCTTGCATTGCACAGGCCACTGGGGTGCTTACTCAGCATTGCAGGGCCCTATGATGCAGACTGAAGTGAACGGGGCACTGTGATGGAAACAAAAAAATAATTTAGAAAGTTCTCGCCGTGTTTTGGTACAACACCTCCTGGCACTCACTCACTACATTTGGTGTCTTCCCGCTACAATTGGTCATCCTGATATGTTCCGTTGCAGAAGCCGCCAGTACAGTAGGGTGTAGAAGGTACATGAACAGCGTCACATGCTGAATGGTCACTGTGAAGGGCACAGAGAAGCCATGTACTTCTACTTCTACGAGAAAGAGTTATCAGCGCATGACAACATTTGAAAGAGAATCATTTTAGGTCACCACAGGGCCAAATGATTGAATCGTGCAATATCCAGGTTTCTGTAGCATTTGGATGTGACAGCGGCCAGATGTTGGAATGCATGGGAACTTGAAGGCAGGTATATTCGTCACAAGGTTTTGGCCGACGACGTCTGGCCACCACAAGGGAGGGTCATTGCGTTGTGCGCCAAGCACATTGTAACTCCTTCACATCTGCGGCTGCCATCCACGAAAAAGTAATGGACTTGCTGCAACTTTCTGTGTCATACCATACCACTGGTTGATGACTATCAGCAGCCGGTCTAGGATTTTACCATTGTATGTGTAGGCTATTGTTACCACCAACACAAACCATTTCAGATGAGAATAGTTCGATGTTCTACCGAGGCCTTCTTGCCTGAAATAGGCACAAATAGACATTTATCAACCAACAAGCTACTTAGGCTATATTACACGTCCAAATACAGTATATCACTTTTCTCCACATACTGCAACTTATTTTCAGCAGACTTATTGTATTGCATATTTTTGTATTTTTCTTTGACAATTATATTGTATAAATTATATTCTCATCAACTAGGCAGAAACAAATGATATAGAATCATTTCATCAATTGTGAAGCATTCAATTCTCTGTAACCTTAGAGAAATTATTATATATTATGTTCTTTATATTATTTAGAAAAAGAAATAACAACTGCATATCTATAAGATTGTAATAATAAGAAGTGTTGGATTTAGAAGCATCTGACCCATCTTACATTTCAAGGCAGTGGGTTACTCTGTAATGTTTATGAAATACTTAGAGAATAAAATAAAAGTTACCACCACAGCACAACCGGCTTCATTTAGAGTGATTTTATGACAGGGAAGTATGGACTGCTGATGAATGGCATCGTACTGTGTTCAGCAATGAATTGTGGTTCTGCACTATCCAGGATCACCGTCGTTAATGGGTATGGCGGCGACCTGTGGGGGAGGATGCGTTCATCCAATCTCTCTCTATTAAAATGAAATAAATCAACTCATTAAACGATCAGGAAGCACTTACCAATTGTGGCTGGAAGTGATCGACGGAACTCTGAAGGCGCAATGGTATGTCAAGAACATCCTGCGCCTTCATGTGTTACTTCTCATGCGACGATGATGAGGTACCATTTTTCAACAGAGCAATGCTCGTCTCTGTGAACTGTATGCGTGGTGATGAGGTACACCCACGGCCTACAAGAACCCCAGATCAGTTCTTGAAGAACGTGTGTGGGACCAGTAGAAACGTTATCTCAGTTCCAGTTACGGGTTTTAGAATGATAGGGACCAGTTACAGTAGTTGGGTGCCAGCTTCCTTCAGGAGAGGATACAACGGCTTTATGGTACCCTTCCCAACAGAATCACTGCATACATCAAGACCAGATAGGGTGCAACATCATGCTGATAAGTGGGCTCATACTGCTAAATTCTTTGTAAACAGACTTGATACACACATCAAAAAAGTTTTGCATCACCCCAGTTAACAGAACTCCTGACGATAAACTTTGACTGTGGGGATTGTGTCACAGACACAGTCCTATTGACTATTTAGAGATGTCACTAAACCTGGCCAAAGATGTAAATCACCATGCATGAGCAGCGCCTATTAGACAGAGGGGGTCCAACAGCCAATCAGTTCCAGTCATTCCACCAGGACGGAGGTACAAGGTTCGTGCTGTCTGTAGTTCAACCATGCCTAGACGGTCAATACCGCCGTTCAATCGCGTCCGCATTGTTACTTTGTGCCAGGAAGGGCTTTCAACGAGGGAAGTGTCCAGGCGTCTCTGAGTGAACCAAAGCGATGTTATTCGGACATGGAGGAGATTCAGAGATACAGGAATTGTCGATGACATGCCTCGCTCAGGCCGCCCAAGGGCTACTACTACAGTGGATGACCGCTACCTACGGAGGAACCCTGACAGCAACGCCATCATGTTGAATAATGCTTTTTGTGCAGCCATAGGACGTCGTGTTACGACTCAAACTGTGTGCAATAGGCTGCATGATGCGCAGCTTCACTCCCGACATCCAGGGCGAGGTCCATCATTGCAACCACGACACCATGCAGTGCGATACAGATGGGCCCAACAATGTGCCGAATGCACCGCTCAGAATTGGCATCGCTTTATCTTCCCCGATGAGTGTCGCATATGCCTTCAACCAGACAATCGTCGGAGACGTGTTTGGAGGCAACCCAGTCAGGCAGAACGCCTTAGACACACTGCCCAGCGAGTGAAGCATGGTGGAGGTTCCCTGCTGTTTTCGGGTGGCATTATGTCTGGCCGACGTACGCCGCTGGTGGGCATGAAAGGCTGTATGATACTTGAATGCCAGCCTCCGACCGGTAGTGCAGCCATATCAGAAGCATAATGGCGAGGCATTCGTCTTCGTGGACTGAATTCGCATCCCCATCGTCCACATCTTACGAATGACTTCCTTTACGATAACGACACCGCTGGACTAGAGTAGCCAGCATGTTTTCCAGACGTGAACCCTATTGAACATGCATGGGATAGATTGAAAAGGGCCATTTATGGTCGACGTGACCCGCCAACCGTTCTGACGGATCTACGCCGAATCCCCATTGAGTGGGACAGTCTGGACCAACAGTGCATTGATGAACTTGTGGATAGTGTGCCACAATGAATACAGGCATGGATCAATGCAAGAGGACGTGCTACTGGGTATTAGAAGTACTGGTGTGTACAGCAGTCTGGACCATCACCTCTGAAGGTCTCGTTGTATGGTGGTACAACATGCAGTGTGTGGTTTTCATGAGGAATAGAAAGGGCGGATATGATGTTTTTATTGATCTCTATTCCACTTTTCTGTACAGGTTCCGGAACTCTCGTAACCGACGTGATGCAAAACTTCTTTTGATGTGTTTATTTTAATTACCTTCTCAAACCGTGAAGTTTCTACTTCGTTTCGTCCTCGCGTTTTGGGTATTTCATTTCCTTTTGTTAGGCAGTGTATACTAAATCGTATAAATCGTATGAGGTTTTCAGTACACTGATACATCCGAAATAAGTTCCGCCAAATACTCGTCTTGTGTCTGCACGGAGCACTATCCCCACCTCTCCCCTTCCAACCCCCACCCCCCAAAGAAAATAATTTCGCTGGTAGGTCCCCAAACCGAGAATCCATATTGCGGTTTGGCTGAACAGTCAGTTAAAGAAACTGAATTTCCATCTTTTGACTTAAATCTTTGCCGATAAAAATTGGTAAGAGCTTCCTGATCGTTTAATGAGTTGATTTATTCCATTTTAAAAGTGAATGTTAATGAATAATCTAGGTGGACAACTAAATATTTAGCCATCAGTTACGAATGGATATTTTGACCAAGTACTTGCAATGTACTAAGTATTAGGTTCCACTTAAATTTGATCAGTAGTACAGACTACCATTCGCTAGGCACAAATGGTCTCGTAGAATGTGCTGTCAGTGGCTCGCAACGTGCTGGTGCTGCAGTCGGGTGGCCTTGTGTCTACCTACAGATAGACACTACAGTTTTATCTTATTGTCATCGTAAACAGGCTCACTGAAAACAGAATACCAACCCATTAACCAGACACCCTAGAAGAAGAAATGGCAAAAGGCGCTAAATTTTGACACATGATGACATATGCGCACTCTTTATTTTTCTTCAGTCTTGCTTCTATTATCAAGCACGACGCCAGAGTGCCTCTTTGGTACTTTAACCTTTTCTGAAGGCAATTTGACCGTCATCTAAGGGATCCTCAATTTTTTTCCATTTTTCTGTATGTTATTCTTACCAGCAGCTTGGGCGTATGACCTGTTTAGCTGACTGTGCGATAATGTTCGCACTTGTCGGCTCTTGACAACTTAGGAATGGTGTGGATGATGTTTCTCCGAAAGTCTGATGATATATGGCCAGTCTCACATTCTACACACCAATGTGAGTCGTCATTTTGTTGTTACTACCCCCAACGATTTTAGAAATTCCGATGTTACATTACCTATCCCTTCTGCCTTTTATGATTTTAAATCTTCCAGAGCTCTTTTAATTCTGATTCTAACATCTGCACCTCTATCTCTTCCCTGCCGACGTCTGTTTCTACTTCTGCCACATCATGAGACAAGTCCTCCCCGTCATGGATGCCTTCAGTATGTTCTTTCCACACATCCTCCATGCTCTCTGGATTTAATAGTGGAATTTCCATTGCACTGTTAAGGTTACTGTCCTTGGTTCTAATTTCACCGAAAATTGTTTTGACTTTCCCATATGCTATGTCAGTCTTTCCAACAATTATTTCATTTGGGATTTTTTCACGTTTTTATGCAGCTAATTCACCTTACCTTTCCTGCACTTCCAATTTATTCAGTTTCTAAGTGATTAGTGTTTCTGTATTCTTGAATTTCCTTACACATTTTTGTGCATTGATTCTTCCTGGATTGTCTCTTAGACGTCAGTCACTCACAATCGTTACAAAATTGTGATCTGAGTGTATACCTGCTCCTGGACACACCCTACAATACAATATCTGATTATGAAATCTCTGCCTGACCGTGATGTACTCTAACTGGGATCTTCCTGTATCTTTCGGCCTTTTCCATGTAGACATTCTCGTGATTCTTGAAGAGAATATTCGCTATTACAACCTGATATTTATTGCAGAACTCAATTAGCCTTTCTCATCTGTCGTTCTTGCTACCAAGCTAATATTCTTCCGTAACCCTTTGTTTTGCCTCATCCCCTACAACCGCATTCCAGTTCCCCATGACTACTAGGTTTTCATGTTTCTTTATGTGTTGCATTACTCGCTCATTATTCTCATATACTTTCTACATCTCTTCGTCTTCTTCTTGCGACGTTGGAACGTACGCCTGAACTATTGTTGTCATTGTTGTTATTTTGCTGTTGATTCTGATGAGAAGAAAACTTTCATTTAACTGTTCACAGTATTTCAGTCGTTGCCCTACCTTGCCATTCACAAGGAATCCTACCCTAGTTTACCATTTTCTGCTGCTGATATTACTCTATAGTCGTCCGACCAGAAATCCTTGACTTCTTTCGCTTTCTCTTCACTGACCCCCACTGTATCTAGACTGATCCTCTGCATTTCCCTTTTCAGATTTTATAGCTTTCCTACCACGTTCGAAACTCCGACATTCACGCATCGACTCGTAGAACGTTATCTTTTAGTTGGTTATTCAATATTTTTCTCACGGTCACCTCCCATTTGGTAGTACCCTCCTAGAGACCCGAATGGGGGACTACTCCGAAACCCTTTGCGAATGGAGAGATCATTATGACACACTTTTTCACTCCGTGGATAAATATTACGTGTCTTAAACGCAGTGATTTACATTGCCTCCAGCATCCTCATGCTGTTGATCACTGCTGATTTTCCGCCTTGCGGGGCAGTTTACCATCCCAAGTGCAAAAAAATGCCCTTAACGTCTGTCCACTCTTCGGCCCTCTTTAACAAGATCATTGGCAGAAAGAGGGTCTTCGGCCGCCATTGCTGATACATCTTACTCGAAAAGCAATGGTGCAGTTCGAACCAGGGACAGAGGACTATTTGATTAGTAATCAACGATGCTACCGCTAGACGCCAGGTTTATACGCCAGTATAAAAACAGAAATAACCGGCTGCTTGGTTCGCTTTTGTCTGCCAATATAGGATCCATTAAGTCACAGTATACCACAATTTCGCGCACGCACTCTTAAACTCGACGGATTGAATTCCCACGGCTAACATTAAACGAATTAAACCCGGAACTGAAAACACCAAAACCATTAAGCGTACAGCGAAGCTAACACGCAGAGTAGTAAGTCGCTTTTTGTGCGGTTTGTTGTCTAGAGTATAGGGAAAAGTGATGTAGGCAGCTAAACAAGCCGCACTTTTAAGCTTGGAGTTAGTTCTTGGTTTTATTTGGTAGTTGCTTTTGAAAACGAAAAGAGACAGTCTGTGCACTTTTTAGAGAGTTCTGGCACAGTAACTGCGATCAGTAAAAGTCATAGCCTCCCCATGTGCGTAGACCACGAGCCACGTTATGGCGTCCGGTATTTTTTGTTGGTTACTTTTTTTTTCTCTGGTGGGCACTGAATTATTTTGATAGGCAGTTATTCTTGTAACCTCACTAGTAGGAGTGAAACGTTTTCGATGGGGCCGCTCTCAAGAATATTGCTGTTGGACGTGGCTGCGCTGAGCTGGACCCGCGAGCCGACAATTTTTGGGACGGGTGGAGCGTGAATTTCCTGCTGTCGTGACGGTGCCGCCGTCACACTGTCATAGCAACAGAACACGGAAATGTTTAAAGAACACACCCCGTGCTTGTGCTCCAGCGTGGAAGTGCTGTTTATGCGGTTTGGAACCTATGACAGATCACAGACTGAAAGTTCAATCATGGGAAAATTCATTTTCTTAGCAGAAAGATTAAAAAATTAGCGAAAGCAACAACATTTTCCGAGTTTCGGAAAAAAGGAAAAAGAACAAAGTCTTACTTTACACATTTCCACAGCTTTCAGCCCATAAACATGCTGCTGTATGTTATTATGGTGTACGCAGTAAACCTATACAAGTAATCAGAAGACGAGATTCTTATTCCCAGTAATACTTTAGCAAGACGCTTCATAAGTCTAATTTTCCACGTCAAATTCGACTAGTTGGGCACTTTGAATGAACAGAAGAAACAGCATATTTTCGATTTCTGGACAGTGTTTATTAAGTTTTAAATGTATTTGGAAAAATTATATTGCAGCACTTTTCTTTAGTCATTAATTCATGAATGAAGATGAAATTGCTGAGAAAATTTTGTTGCTGACTGATTTCTTAGTGATGTTATGCATTGTGCAGAATTCAAGCAAGTGTATTTCACTGACTTAGCTACAGACCGAATAATGTTTGTGTTGTGTGTGTGTGTGTAAAGCTATATAATGTACAACATAACTACTAGTTTTGAGCTTTTTTCGACATCTACATCTATTTTCTCCGAATCACTGTGAAGTGCTGGCAGAGGGTATAATGCTGTCGTTTTATGCAGACTACAATATTACAGCTTGGTGCTTAGCGAGTGCAGGTTGTGTTTGAACGTAAATACCGCGATCTGTTTACGGTTTACTCGTTTCGGTGAAGGAGAAGAGGCTTTTTTTGAAGAAGTAATATTATTTTGTCTATATTTATATTTTATCCGTATTTATCATAAATATGAGCAGAATACTACGGAGAAATAAAAATAATTAAGAATAAATGAAAAAAGGGCTTACTACAGTCGAGGACTAGTGTCATTCTCTCTGTCCAAAGGGCCCTGAGTCATGGAGTAAGAGAGCTAGTGTAACGTGATGTACATAGATACAACCATCCCTAGTCTACAGGGACTTAGCTAGCAAAAACGTGCTTACTACTTCCATCCATGGGAGGCCTCAAAATTCCATAGAAAGTTTCAATAACCGTGTCTAGGAACGCTTGCCTAAAGCAGTATTTATGCGCCTAAGAACCCTAAGAACAGGTGTCATGGATGCGGATCGTGTTTCTATAATGGGCTAGTCATCAGGCTGAAAGTTTTCAGTGATATGATCACAGAGTCTATCAGTTGACTAGCTGAGGGCGCGGGAGGCAGAGAAAAGTGCCCTACAAATGGAAAAAGAGCCCAGAATTCAAACAGGGCCTCCAAACGTATGGTGGAGGATACAGAAACTCGTAGCAATGACAGCTGTGGACCTAATTAGTTTCAGTTGATAGTAGACTGAACAGATAATAGCATAAACATTAACCTAATTTTTCAGAATGTATGATACTTTTAGCTTTAGGTACAGTTTTCTGTGAGACTAGTACACCTGTATCAATTAAATTTGGTGCAGAAATTAATTACATCGCTTTCATTAAAATTTACTAGATTTATGCCAATCAAATAAATGTTGGGAGAAATATTTAGATTTTACATTTTTAAAGGCCCGTTTTATAGGCCACTTGCTTTTATGTGTGTTTCTACTGTACTAACAATGCTACTTCCATGTAAGTACTACACTTTGAAAAAGATATGACAACTTTTGTACGTCTCAAATTTGGTTTGATCTGACCAAATAGTTTTTGAGAAATGTGTACCAACGTCAGTACGTTCAACCACAGGAAATACGCTCACGACCCGGTCCATTTATAGGCTTAGCGTGGATTCTACCAAACCACTATTTTATTAAGTGACGCAGCCTATGAGTTTGCTGATTTCTGGATAAGTTATTCTTGTAACCACTACAGTCAGGTACGTTCTCGAGGAACTGATTTTTGATGATGGCGTGGTAGGACAATGTTTTGCATTTCGTAGAGTGTTTACTGATTAGATATTTTACTGTTGTCAGCAGATCTGAGGATGGTCCATGTCAGACCGAAACCGGCCATTAAAAACATTAATGCAATGAAGACAAAAAAGGAATATGTATTAAAACCAGTAAATGCAAATTTATTCTCCAAGGACACTGTGTAAGTTTTTGCAAGCAAATAAAAGGTTTCTCTCTGTTCTGCTCACGGATGGAGGTTGGAGAGCAAAGTATATATCTGCACGAACTGCAATTTGCCTGATTTTATCCGCTTGAGATAGATACGTATCTGAGTGAAATGTAGTCGTAATTTCTGCACTAAAAGAAGGTTTCTGGTTGTACGGTATTTTTATTCGGTTGGAGATTTTTTCAACATTCCTGTTAAAATTTGTCGCTAACCAACATAACGTGGCCATTCACACCGTTCTTCTCTGTATATGCTATAAGTCTACTGTTTGTCTGACATAATGTGGGTCCCATGCATTTAAGCAGTACTGATGTTAGGGCATAATAGGATTTTGTTTGCAACCTATTTTGTACACAAATTGCATTTTATCCACTGAATCATACGTGCATCTAGACCTGTATCAAACTCCGCGAGCCACCTAACGGTGTGTTGCGTAGGCTACTTCTGGTACGACTAACTGATCCTTCTTTCCCTGTTCCAGTCACCGGCCAAAGTGGCCGTGCGGTTCTAGGCGCTGCAGTCTGGAACCGCGAGACCGCTACGGTCGCAGGTTCGAATCCTGCCTCGGGCATGGATGTGTGTGATGTCCTTAGGTTAGTTAGGTTTAACTAGTTCTAAGTTCTAGGGGACTAATGACCTCAGAAGTTGAGTCCCATAGTGCTCAGTGCCATTTTTGAGCCTGTTCCAGTCGCGAACGGCGCATGGGAAGAATGATTGTCGGCAAGCCTCTGTATTAACTCTAATTTTCTCGTCGTGGCCCTTTCTCGAGAGGTATGTGGGAGGGAATAATACGATTTGTGTGTCCCTCCTTTTGACTGGAAGTCTGGCCGATTACTATTGTAAGAAAATGAAACGCCTACAGCCGTCCTTGTGGTTTTATTTATTTTGTAGCTACCAGTTGCGGCGCTTCAATGCGCCATCTTAAAGCCGTAGTTGGTGCTGAAGGGGTTGACACGATCCCTATATGTACCGAGTCAGTGGCCAAACTTCGTTTTCAGCACCCCAAGTTTACAGATAGTCTGCGTAACCAGTTATGCTGCCGAGTGATGCGGTATGTACAGGGATCGTGTCAACCTCTTCAGCATCAACTACTGCCTGAATATGGTGCACTGAAGCGCGATACTGGTAGCTACGAAATAAATAAAACCATAAGGACGGCTGTATGCGTTTTATTTTCTTACAGGAGTGATACGTTGTCCGACTTTTCCTGGAAAGAGCTCACTAGAAATTTCATTAGTGAACCTCTCCGTGATGCACAACGCCCATCTTGTAACGTCTGCCATTGGAACCTATTGGACATCCCGGTACCGCTCTTGCGCCAACAGAAGCTCCTCTAACGAAACACGTCGCTCTTTTCTGGATCTTCTTTCTCTCTGTCTCTCTCTCGCTCTCTCTCTCTCTCTCTCTCTCTCTCTCTCTCTCTCTCTCTCTCTTCTGTCAGTCCTACCTAGCAATGATTCCAGACAGACCAAAAATACTCCAGAATCGGTCGAACGAGCGTCTTGGATGCCACTTCCTTCGTGGATAAGTTACATTTCCGTAAGAGTCTTCCTGTGGATCTTAGTCTGAAATATGCTTTTAGTACTTGTTGCTTTATGTGGTTATTCCATTTAAGATCGTTAGTCCTAGATATTTTGCTGTTCCAAAAATCCGTCATCAATAGTATAACTGTGCTGTAGTGGATATCGTTTCCTACTATGTGTAATATGTTACGTTTATTTACGTTAGGGGTCAGCTGCCAGAGCTTGCACCATTCATCAGTCCTCTGTAGGTCATTATGCAAATCGATACTGGCTTCTGACGTTGCTACTTTTTGACAACCGCATCATATGCGAACAGTCTTAAAGAACACTCGACGCTTTCTACTAGTTCATTTAAGTACATTGTAAACAGTAACGATCCTATAATTGTAAATATTCGTATGACGACACTGATTTATTTATGATTAATTCATGCCATAGGTAAAATGTGCCGTACATTTATATTTCTTTGTATTTCGGCTCATTAAGAGTTAGTCTCAATCTCTGCACCATCTTAATATATCGTGTGGATATAATTGTGTATTAAAAAATTTTTCCGCTGTGATACGTGCATCATATGCGAAAAAATGTGACATTGTAGCTAACACTGTACGCTAGGTTGTTAATTCACAACGTAGTCATAAGGTTTTCTGACGTGGACCTGTGTGAATTGTGCAGGAGAGTTCAGAAAGCTGGATCCAGTGGGAATGCTGGTGGCGATACGGGAGCGCTACGGGGACATCGCCAAGGTGGTGGGGGTCCCTTTTAAGCAGCCCATGGTCTACCTCTTCAGTCCGGATGACATCCAGAAGGTGGGTTTAAACGCCTGCTTATAGAATCACTAGTGTTGCTTCCGTGGCACCAGCACCAAGGAATACACTACAGGAATTCTATATTTCTTACTCCTCAGTCCTGGAGCAGGATAGAGGTACAAATGGAGACACACAAAACCTGCGTCGATTCCTCAGCGGACCGGAAATCTCTTTTTTAAGATGCCTGAGAAGTCCTACAGCATTTTCTTGTTTTTGCTGTCGCATTTATTGAGCCGGTCAGGTTTACGATAAGTGGACCATGGTTTACCATGTCGAGTAGATGTGTTTGTCGTACTTCGAATTACGGCCGTACAAGATGAACAACTGTAGTTGCTGAGCATGCCTCAGTATATACGGAACCATTGGAGAGATAGTGCCTGTCGGTTCACAAACGGGCTATGTGGCTCATGAGGCGTTATCCTTGCTACTTCTGACAAATATGACGCGGTCCCCCAGAACTGCTTCTCTTCGTATCAGACTATAACGAACACTCAAAAACCTTAATAATTTGTAGTATATACTACAGTCTCTTTTTCCCCTCCCTGTTGAATCATGCAATTTACTCACTAACGTCATAACACATGTCTTATCGTCCTGTTCCTTTCCTCTAGTGCGTATTTTGCTTTCTTCGCTGATTCTGCCAACATTCTGATTTCTTATCTCCTCAAACGCGTTAATTTTCAGCATCCTCCAGATATGCAAATCTAAAACGCTTGGATTCTCTTCCTTTCATGTTTTCCCAAAGTTCATGATTCACTTGCAAACAAAGCTTACTCCGGATGTCCATTTTCAGAAACATATGTCTCATACCAAGGCCTTTGTTTGACACTAGTTGTGTGGTGTCGGTTGTGCTGCTTTGCATATCTCTAATGAAGCTAGGTCCGATCTTCTCTATAGAGAAGGGAAGCACCTCATAAGATCGTACAGATTAATTAAAGGAAATAATAATGTTGTTCAATGGAGACATCTTGCTGAATGATAACAGGCTTGGTCCGAACAAGCATGACAATATGAGTACCACATCATGCACATAGACTTATCTAAGAGAGGAAGGATCGACTAATCTATAACAGAAACAAGTGGTCATTGTAGCAATCAGGTTTATTATCGAAAAGCAAAACACATGGCTTACCCACTGACAGAAACAATTGAACGTTTAAAATCTGGGCAAGGGGCTCTGATGGTGAACTATAACCGTGGCATAGGTGTTCGAGCACGATAAAGACAAATTTATGCGACTAACACACGAAAATGACCAGTGACTGTAAGCATGGTTAGTCAGTTACAGGAAGGACACGGAAAAGTAGGATCGAACACCAGTAAGATCGCTAAAGTTCATACTGAAAGCAACTATCTGGCTGCGAAGCATTAAAACTGTATAAATGGCTCCTGAATGGAGTGAACTAATGCTGCGTCTCCACGAATTGGCGATGGCAACGTTGGCCATCTTGCCAGACTCGTGGCGGAAATATGGAACGCGGCGGCAGCAGTGGCTGTAAACTCTTGAGTTGGCAGGTCTCTCTCTGTACTCAGTGCTCAGATGGAGACGTCTTTCTCTAGAACAGCAAGACTCACCTCATCAGTTATTCAATAACAAGTCTTTACTCCATGATATTTCAGCGGCGAGTGTCTTCAGTGTAAACGATATGAAACCTCGGTCGTTTTCCATGTTACGTGGCAGTTTCAGAAAAAACTGGGCGTATAACATTGTAGACTTCTTTATCCTAGGAATGCTCTATTTAGCAGTTTCAGAGAAAACTAGAAATATAACATAATAGATTTCTTTATCCTAGAAATGCTCTGTTTGCCTATGATAGTCTATGTCACATGCCCTCCTTTCTTCTCAGGCCACGTGCTATTTCTCTTCCTAGGTAGCAGAATTCATTCATTTGATCTACTACGTGGTCCCCAATCTTGAAATTAAGTTTGTCGCTAATCCCCTCCTTGCTGGCACTCAGTACTTTTGTCTTGGTTTGGTTTACTTTCAGTTCGTGTTGTGTTCCCAGCACACTGATCAATCCTTCAAAAATCCTGTAACTCTTTTTCACTTTCGCAGATAATAGTAAAATCTTTAGCGGATATTAGCACAGATGTTTTTGCACCCTGATTATTAATTCCATTTCTCAACAATTCTTTTCATTTCCGTCCTCCATTCTTTAATGTGCGGACTAAACAGTGGAGGAGAAAGACTGAATCAGTGTCTTGACGTTTCTTAAGTCTTTTCCATTATAAAACATAATTAAACTCAGAGATACACCTTTCGTGGTTTTACCTTTCCTGATGCCACTCTACTCGGCGGCCTACAAATCCACAATTGTCTTTCACTTTTTTTTGTACAAAATCTTGGTCAGCAACTTCATAGGTGTCAAGTTCTGTAAGATAATTCTCTTACATACTTCTATTTGTTATTTTTGCGATTGTGTGGATGGTATTCTTCCCTAAGCCGTATTCTACCCACTAATTTGAATAATCTTGAGTTTAAAATTTTTGAGGCTTACCTACTGGCTCTCGACTTTGAATCTTCGTCCGACGACAAGTCAGCGGTTTTTTTTTTTTGACATTTCACCAGCACTAGCGGCTGGCGTTGTTGAAGTTTCTCCCTCCATTGCTGATGAGAGTCTGGAGTCGAACCAGTGGCCTAAAAATGTATGTACTTACCGCATCAACGTCTGAGGGCCTTTCGCTAGTCGTTACTGCTGTGATTCTTCTCTTGTTATCTCCAAAGGTCGTACGCTGCAGCGGCCTCTGTTTATTTTATGTTGAACATACTGTCGTTCTTGAGAATTTCGAAGGCGTCCTTGAACAAAAGGCCGTGACAGTTCTTCTCCACAGCGAGAACTGCGTGCAGCTGAATTTTATTACGTGGTCGGTCTCACACAGCGCGTACAATGCCATGGCGTATTTCTCCACTTGTTCCAACCAGCAATATTATTCATGCTAGATGATCCCGTTATTGATGGATCGTCCGATCATACCAAGGAAGACTATTTCACATGTACTAGGCATGGTCAGTTGTATCTGTCAAATGATAATCCCATACCTGCAGCCGGCCGAAGTGGCCGTGCGGTTAAAGGCGCTGCAGTCTGGAACCGCAAGACCGCTACGGTCGCAGGTTCGAATCCTGCCTCGGGCATGGATGTTTGTGATGTCCTTAGGTTAGTTAGGTTTAACTAGTTCTAAGTTCTAGGGGACTAATGACCTCAGCAGTTGAGTCCCATAGTGCTCAGAGCCATTTAAACCATACCTGCAGACAGCTTACTCTTTACCTGTAAGAAGCCATTGACTACATCAGTTAGGCTGGATGCGACCGGAGAGGGAACATCATTCTCACACTCTATGTTTTATTCATACGTTTCATAGTGACTGCGAATGCGGCCCATTTGTCCTTCGCCGATATGAAACACTCTCTGGTCTAGGTAAGGTCGAACTTTCAGGATACATCGCTCAGACATAGAAAAATAAAATGTGTTTACGGACATGGGTCGAGAAACGCTTTATTTCCATGTTGGAGCTCATTTTCTAATTCTCTTTGTAATCGCATTACAATGTATCAGCAGTACATGAAACGTTTTCTTACATGAAATGTTCAGAATATCTTCTTGGTTACGTTTGGTTAGAATGCACAGTAAGATATAATTCTTAGATTCACCGTCAGTATTCATTGTTTCAGCTGAAGGTAATGCTGAAATGTTGATTGTGTTGACATCCAACTAGCTTCATTGCTTGTGTTGACATGCGAGTAACTTCATTGCTTTACTAGCATCGAGCACGTAACATCCACTGTTTTAGTGTTCGGTACAGACTGTGTGGAGTTGTCAGATTCCTGTTTGCTGTACAGATTGGAAGATGGTAATGGCAGTGGTGCTCAACGTTTGCTTCGAGACAGATTTCCATAACGACGGTACCCGGACAGGAGGGACGTTTGAAACAACTCGTCGTCGTTTTAGGGAGCGACTGGGGGAGCGTTAGAAGGACGGGCGCTCCTCAGCTGGAGGAGGAACTTCTTCGTGCATTTGATGACAACCTTAGTGTCAGCGTGAGACAGTTAGCTGTAACAAGTAATATTGACCTTACGACTGTCTGAAGAGTGGTACATGAGAACCTATTGTATACGTGCCATGTACAGCGTTGCAGGCACTATCAGCAAGTGATCTTCCTGCACGTGTACACTTCTGAGAATGGTACATTCAAAAATGTGTCAACCCTCACTTTATGGCAAATGTGCTGTTCGCGGACGATGCTTCGTTTGAACGTTATCAGATTGTAAATTTTCACAGTCAACAAGTATGGGCTGTAGAGAATCCTCCAGAAATTATGTAATAATGTTACCAACAGTGATTTGCTGTCAGCGTTTGGGCCGGCACTGATAGGGCCCCATGTTCTTCCACTCAAGACATGGTCGGACGTACCCCTGAAAAGACGCACAAGATGAAGTGGAACAATGTCGCAATAACATTCACCAGTGAGTGTACCATGTACAACATTTGGAGGTTTGTACGCCCATGCAACATTATATCTCCCCACACCCGGGCTACCAAAACGATCATGCTCGGCAATGTTCCTCGGTGCATTACGTGTTGCGATCTATCGCCGTTAGAGAGCACGTCCAGAATCACTACTCAGACTTAATCCGCTCTCGTGCCAGCACGAAACAAGACTGCTAGTGGCTCCAGTCTGTACGTTCTTGGAACCATTGCAGAAGTTGTAGTCCTGTTAAATATGATTGGAACTGCGTCAGCTCTCTCACATGGGTACCTTCTTACTTGCTGCACAATGCAGCGGTTATCTGCTTGTGTAGTTGACAGTGGCACGGCCACTGCGTGGGCGTGGTCTCTTTGCCCGACATCCAGCTTTCTGTACGCGACAGGGAGCCCTGTGGCAACATGATCCCACCGTTCGTTCATTTCCACCAAGTAATTAATGTGTTATAGTACACTACTGCCCATTAAAATTGCTACACCAAGCAGAGATGCACACGGGTATTCGTTGAACAAATATATTATACTAGAACTGACATGTGATTACATTTTCACGCAGTTTAGGTGCATAGATCCTGAGAAATCATTACCCAGAACAACCACCTCTGGCCGTAATAAAGGCCTTGATACGCCTCGGCATTGAGTAAAACAGAGCTTGGATGGCGTGTACAGGTACAGCTAGCCATGCAGCTTCAACACGATACCACAGTTCATCAAGAGTAGTGACTGCCGTATTGTGACGAGTCAGTTGCTCGGCCACCATTGACCAAACGTTTTCAGTTGGTGAGAGATGTGGAGAATATGCTGGCCAGGGCAGCAGTCGAACATTTTCTGCATCCAGAAAGGCTCGTACAGGACCTGCAACATGCGGTCGTGCATTATCCTGCTGAAATGTTGGGTTTCGCAGGGATCGAATGAAGGGTAGAGCCACGGTCGTAATACATCTGAAATGTAACGTCCACTGTTCAGAGTGCTGTCAGTGCGAACAAGAGGTGACCGAGACGTGTAACCAATGGCACCCCATACCATAACGCCGGGTGATACGCCAGTATGGTGATGACGAATACACGCTTCCAACGTGCGTTCACAGCGATGACGCCAAACACGGATGCAACCATCGTGATGCTGTAAACAGAACCTGGATTCATCCGAAAAAATGACGTTTTGCGATTCGTGCACCCAGGTTCGTCGTTGAGTACACCATCGCAGGCGCTCTTGTGTGCGATGCAGCGACAAGGGTAATCGCAGCCATGGTCTCCGAGCTGATAGTCCATGCTGCTGCAAACGTCGTCGAACTGTTCGTGCAGATGGTTGCTGTCTTGTAAATGTCCCGATCTGTTGACTCAGGGAGCGAGACGTGGCTGCACGATCCGTTACAGCCATTGCGGATAAGATACATGTCATCTCGACTGCTAGTGATACGAGGCCGTTGGGATCCAGCACGGCGTTCCGTATTATCCTCCTGAACCCACCGATTCCATATTCTGATAAAAGTCATTGGATCTCGACCAACGTGAGCAGCAATGTCGCGATACGATAAACCGCAATCGCGATAGGCTACAATCCGGCCTTTATCAACGTCGGAAACGTGATGGTACGCATTTCGTCTCCTTACACGAGGCATCACAACAACGTTTCACCAGGCAACGCCGGTCAACTGCTGTTTGTGTATGTGAAAAACGGTTGGAATCTTTCCTCATGTCAGCACTTTGTAGGTGTCGCCACCGGCGCCAACCTTGTGTGAATGCTCTGAAAAGCTAATCATTTGCATATCACAGATCTTCTTCGTGTCGGTTAAATTTAGCATCTGTAGCACGTCATCTTCGTGTTGTAGCAAGTTTAATGGCCAGGAGTGTACTTTATCCATCTCATCCTCAAGTTTTGCAGAGCAGTGTCCTTTCAGTACGTTCAATAAATAATGGAGACTTTCAGTGTAAATGCTGCGTTGCATTCTTGTCTTCGAGCAGCAGATGAGGCTATGATATTGAAGTTTCTTCAGCGCAAAAAATATATCAGTGTAGCATTGACCTGTGAAACACTATGGCATATTTTATGGAGCAGGGACCTTCGCTGATGTTCAGTGGATGTGTGCCCACAGGTGTACCGCCACGAGGGTCCGTGGCCGAGGCGGGGCTCCGTCCAGTCGGTGTCGTATTACCGCACCGTGACGCGCAGGGACTGGTTCCAGGGCGACGTCGGCGTCATCTTCAGGTAGGCTACACTGTGCGTGTGGGAACATTGAAAACTTCTGCCACTTGCACTGGAAGCAGCTCTAATGCTCGACAACACGTACAGACGATCAAGGGCAACCATACGATAGTTTGTAGAAGGACGGGGATAGACCTGGGAAGACGAATAGGGACTTGTAAGTAGCTATAAAAAACCTGCAAATAGGCCTAACAGCTCTCAAATCACATTCTCGAATTGAAAACACCAGAATATACTATCTTTGTTTCTTTGTGTTCAGCCTCTTCTCTCTTCAGTTGCAAATATATAAGTTGTATAGTTTAATTATTGTATACTGCAACTGTAATGAAAATCTTATTAAGACCAAATCCAAATACGTTTAGATTTATTCTAAAGCATTTTCTGTCGTCAGGTTTTGTGTTGTTTACTTCATTCTTCCTGGTATTTCACGTGTACGTGCTGGATTTTAACACACAACACTTTCACTATACTAAATAGATATGCGTGCTAAAATCCTACACATACACGTGGAAGAACAGGAAGAATGAAGTAAACCACAAAAAACATGACTACAGAAGACGCTTTAGAATAAAGCGAAACGCGTTTGGTCTTAATAAGACTTTAATTACAGTTGCAGAATTCGGGAATTATCCGACACTAGGTTTGTATGTTTTCCCTTTTCTGAGAGTTAGGGGGAGGGGAGGGGGGGGGGGGGGGGGGGAAGCAACGCCAGAAGACGGTATGGATCTGCAGAATGACCTGAAGAGAATTGATGAATGGTGTAGGCTCTGGTAGTTGACCTCGAACGTAAATACAACTAACATACTGCTCATATACAGGAAAAGGAATCCACTATTGCACAACTACACTGTTGGTGTCATATTTCTGGAAACCATATTTACCGTAAAGTTCAAATGGCTCTGAGCACTATGGGACTTAACGTCTAAGGTCATCAGTCCCCTAGAAATTAGAACTACTTAAACCTAACTAACCTAAGGACATCACACACATCCATGCTCGAGGCAGGATTCCAACCTGCGACCGTAGCGGTCGCGCGTTTCCAGACTGTAGCGCCTAGAACTGTACCGTTAAGTATTTAGGAGCAAGCACCCAGAGCGACGTTACGTGGAATGACCACATAAAGCAAATAGTAGGAGAAGCAGATGACAGGCTGAGATTCATAGGAAGAATGTTACAGAAATGTAACCTATCCACGAAGAAAGCGCCATAGAAGGCACTTGTTTCACCGATTCTTGAATACTGTTGATCTATCTGGGATCCTTATCAGGTAGGATAGGCAGAAGAGGCAGACAAGATCCAACGAAGTGTGGCGCGTTACGTCACGGGATCTTCTACTCAACGCGAGAGCATAACAGAGATGCTCAACAAACTACAGTGGCAGACATTATAGGAGAGCCGTCGTGCAATACGGAAACGTTTACTATTGAAAGTTCGAGAGAGAGAGTTTCGGGGAAGAATATGGCTATATATAACTTCCTCACACATACATCTCGTGAAATCACGATGAGAAAATTAGAAAAATTAGAACCAGTACTCGTGCAGAGGCTTACCTACAATCATTCTTCCCACGCGCCATCAGCAAGTGAAGCAGGGAATTGGGCATCAGTTACTGGTACCACACTCCGTATCCCCCACCAAGGACTGTTTGGTGATTTCGGGAATATGATGTATATAGATAGATACACTGTAAAAAACTAAATTTATATCGAAGTTGTAATTACGTTCACCGCAGTACCTGGTGTGTCGAAACTAGAGCTTCATTCAGACTACCGTTTTATGGAGCATAGTCATTGATACGGAAGAGGCTTACCATAGTAGGTGATATATGTAACTATGTCCTAGAAACATTCTTATACCATAGATGTAATAATTTCTTTTTATCAAGTGTAGGAAAAAATTATTGTGGGAGCTGACACGTGTTTTCTTATATGTGGGACTAGAGTGTCTTGCTCTAGAATAACAGAGCACTAATGAAGACTGTAACATGCACTATAAGAAATCACCTTGTCATAAAAGGCAAGAAACATACATTATGAACAAGTCATTAAAAATTTACATAACTCAACAAATCGCAAATTTTAATGCTGTTAGCCATATAACTCATAAACACGACATACTCTAAAACGTTTAAAGTACTTTCCGCTGAACCTCGTACACATGCGACCTAGTAACTGGAGCGATTACAGTAAGACAACCCCTGTCACACTCCTATCACTGCATTTTGTAGAATCTTGGTAGGGAGAAGGTGATCTTCAAGTGTAACTCTGCAATGATTCGGGCACTTCAGAGCAAACTGGTACACACACTGACCGAAAAAAAAGTCGCAAGAGCAAAAAATAATTAATCTAGAATAATGAAATTTCTGGGATACATTTGTCTACGTAACATATTTAAGGGATTAACACTGCAAGACCATAGATTAATATGAGGGCGGAATCGGCCATTGCAGATATAAAATGCTCGTACATTAACAACCGGTGTAACCGCCAGACGGTTGAATGAAAAAACGCAAACGTGCATGCATGGCGTTGTATATGTGACGGTGTCAGGTTGTGAGACGGAATTACATGCCTAGTGCACTTCACCGGTCAATACATTTGAGCCGTGTTGCGGCTCGCGTTGGTGCTGTTAGCAGGTTTCCACCCTCTCTTGGAGGCCAGATGGTATCGTTTAGTTTGCATGATTTCGGCCTTCTTCTCGTATTGACTGGCGCCATTCGGTTTCACAAGCGTTGCCTGTCCGCTAGTGGCAGCAGCGGCGGTTATCGATATGTAGTAACTGTTGCCCTATCTTTGGGGCGACGTCGTTTTCCCGGGTCGTGTGAGTGGGCCAGTTCGGTTGGGGACTCAGGAGGAGCCAGGTCCGCGCAGTGCGAGAACACAGTGCTGGGACCTCCACCATTGTGATATCTCGCGATTCTCCAGTGACTTGGGTTCGTGTTGCTGCTCGTAGTGTCGCCGAGACGAAGAGCAGCGAGTGGAGTGCTTGGGGAAGGCGGATCTGATTAGCTTTACTCGACTTCTTATTACTATTTACCCCGTTCAACTTCTTATAATTTGTTAAGTTCAACCAGCGGTAATTTTTATTACCTGGTGGCCGCTAACGCCCCAGTTACCTGCTCTGGGGGTTCGTGTATGTAACGGCAGTTTACGTTTCCTCGCCTTGCCGCTGCTGTCCGGTAAGGTGTGTAGTTTTGACAGCTTTCATGATTGTAGGCCGGTTGGGGATTCTTCTACTTTGGTGGTAGTGATTCCTTTCTCGTTCCGGGCGCTCTAAACAGTATTCTGGGAACGTAGTGCAGACAGCCAGTTCCGGTTTTGGCGTATTGTTCCATCGTTGCATTTGCTTTATCGGTCGTCGGTAGCCTCAAGAAGATTGTCATTAGTCATTCGTTAGACAGCCACTAGTCTGCGTTACCACCTTGTGAAGTGAATGCAACTCTTTGGCTGCCTATCTCATCGCTCGCGAAAGTGTTTGTTACCGGATCTCCTCAGAGGTCGATTCCTGGAGCACCGCCTGTGGCCCCTTGGTTCTTGTAAGACATGTGTGTTCTAAAAGGGGGCCTGATGGCCGGTAGTTCAGTGTAACGCTCCTTCAGCCCACGCCTTCTGGGGGTATAATCTGCCTCAGTACCCTTTAAGGAAGTTGTCCTTGTGTTTTATTATTGTATTATTTATTACAATAACTTGTAATGCCTACATTAAACGTTATATATGTCTAGTTAATAGTTCTGGTCGCCTTCTGGAATAAATCTAGCAGTGTAGTGTCCAGTGGGTGTTAAGGGTTGTGTTACAACGTTTACCGTCATCTTATTTCACCCATTTGGTGATCAGTTGCTTGTTTTTTAATTATCCTTTGCTTTTGTATTTGCTGTTTTACAGCAGGTTTCTAAATTTTTTATATTATTGCCGTTCCTGGCGTGTATGGCCTTCAGCTGTGATTGTGGTTATTTGCCTTAAAATTCTAATTTGGTATTCGTATTTAAGCAGTAAGCCTTAAAACCGTATTTATTGCCATTCCTGGCGTCTGATGCCTTCTGCTGTGTTTGTGGTGAATTACCTTTAATATTTCAATATCTGTAAGTTGTAGCGAGTTTTAAGCAATTCTAATTTATTGCCATTCCTGGCGTGTAAGGCCATCTGCCCAGATCATAGTGACGTGGGCCGGAGTGGCCGTGCGGTTCTAGGCGCTACAGTCTGGAGCCGAGCGACCGCTATGGTCGCAGGTTCGAATCCTGCCTCGGGCATGGATGTGTGTGATGTCCTTTGGTTAGTTAAGTTTAATTAGTTCTAAGTTCTAGGCGACTGATGACCTCAGAAGTTAAGTCGCATAGTGCTCAGAGCCATAGTGGCTTGCTTTTAAAACATTATCTGCTGTATCTGTATTTAAAGGTGATTTGCTAAATTGTAACCCACTGAAAACGCTCCTATTTACACAGTTGTTTATTCCCTCATTAATAACATGTGGTATTTTTATTAATTGTTGAGTCTGGAATTACTGGTTTAATATAAACTGTGTGTAACATAAAAGGCATCCAATAGTAACCGATTATGGCCCCGTCCACAATCGTAACCAAATCTTGCCTTCCCTTGACTACCAGGTTTCAACACTGACGGTTAACGCGGTTTGTGAATGACGCTGGAGTTGTCGTCCGATGATGTTACATATGTGCCCGATTGGAGACAGATCTGACGATAAAACAAGCCGAGGCAACATGTCGACAATCTGTAGAGCATGTTGGGATATGTTGTGTCTAGACAAGACAGCCTAGACACAATGAGAGGAAGCCGGAAGGCACGCGCTAAGTTAAAGCAGGATGGCGTGAGGTCTGAAACAGGATACGTAATGAATGCTATAAAGAAAAGTACGTAGCTTCTGGAATACTTAACTTTAATCCATCCTTTTGGTACATCTGGAGATTGTGGCGATACAAGTGAGACTCTTTAGATACATGCAATGTTACTAATGGCGCCTTGCTAGGTCGTAGCCATTGACTTAGCTGAAGGCTATTCTAACTATCTGCTCTGCAAATGAGCGAGGCTTCGTCAGTGTGCATCGCTAGCTACGTCGTCCGTACAACTGGGGCGAGTGCTAGTCCGTATCTCGAGACCTGCCTTGTGGTGGCGCTCGGTCTGCGATCACACAGTGGCGACACGCGGGTCCGACATGTACTAATGGACCGCGGCCGATTTAAAGCTACCACCTAGCAAGTGTGGTGTCTGGCGGTGACACCACATTCCTCCCCCGCAAATCGGCGAACGATCGTGTTATAAGGCTTCCGCCCGCCGTGGGGAGGACCCCATGTTGACGTATGCGATGAGGTGGGGAGCCTAACAACAGGCGAGGATGTGCCACCCGCACCCGGCCATTCGGTCCGAGGGGAGCTAGGAAACGCCCGAAAACCTAGTCCAGGGTGCACGTCAACATGCGGTGTATGCGCCCGCAAAGAGACAGGAGGGGCCGAAGGGTCGACCTCCATTGCGTCGGGGTATCCGACGCGTGATGACGTCATGTGGTCCGGAGCGGGCAAGAGTTCCATGGCGGAGGACAGCTGGTCACGGGAAGCGATCGGCGCTGCGTGACCCAGGGAGGCGCGTGGCGGCTGCAGCGAAGTGTCCACTGCGGGCTGCGCCGGCTGGAGGACAGGCGGCGGCGGCGGCGGAGGCGGCAGCGGCGTGTCGCCATGGGGCAAAATGGAAGGCATCGTCGGTAACACCTGGGGATGAGGCGAGCCAGTAGATGGGTCCCCAGGGCGCTGACCGGACGGCACCGTCGCTGAAAGCAGACGGGGAGCGGCAGAACCCGTGCGACGACAGAGGCGCAGCTGATTGAGATGCCGACGCACCTCACCAGAGGCCCCCAAAACCAAATA
The DNA here is from genome assembly GCF_021461395.2 of Schistocerca americana. NCBI lineage: Eukaryota > Metazoa > Arthropoda > Insecta > Orthoptera > Acrididae > Schistocerca > Schistocerca americana. Next base: position 622,291,036 of record NC_060122.1, read on the forward strand.
CATCGCGCGGCCGAGGCAGCGAAGAATGCGCCCTGCGAGCCAACGCCGTGAACCTCGAAAGTTGCGATAGAATACAACGTTGCCTGGAGCAAAAGCAGGAGTCTGCCGCTGCACAGGAACCTGATGCGGCGGATGCAGCAAAGACGTCAAGGTTCGATGAGGACGACCGTGGAGCAACTCAGCCGGTGAGCGACCATCTCGGGGCTGAGAGCGATACGATGACAAAAAGAGCAACAACGCGTCCTCCTGAGAATGCGACTCTTTCAACTTCAACATCTGTGACTTGAAAGTCCGGACCAATCGTTCAGCGGCAGACCAAAACGGCACGGACGTCAGATATTGAATACCATTGGCCTTGCAGAATGACTGAAATTCTGCAGACATGAATTGTGGGCCATTGTCGCAAACAATAGTCTGCGGAAGACCTTCAATGCAAAAGATAGCAGACAACGCTTGGATGGTGGCAGTTGACGTCTTGGAAGACATCCGGACAACAAAAGGAAAATTACTGAAGGCATCGACCAGAACCAACCATCGAGCATTCCAGAATGGACCAGCAAAATCTATGTGCAAGCGTTGCCAAGGGGAAGGGGCTTTTGGCCATGCAAAGACCTCCCGCGGCGGTGCGGATTGTTGTTCAGCACACGCCATGCAAGAAGAACACATATTCGTAATCGCAGCATCTATTCCGAACCAAGTACAGTGCTGACGAGCAAGTTGTTTCGTTCGCACTATACCCCAATGTCCTTGGTGAAGAAGTCGTAATACAGAGGACTGTAACGAACGTGGGACCATGACTCTGGACTGATCATTATCAGAACGCAACAACAAAACACCACGTCGAACAAAAAGTCTCTCCTTGTGAGCAAAAAATCTGCGAACCAACGGATCCTCGATCCGTGACTTTGACAAGGGCCATTGCGTAGCAACAAAACGCAAAACGGTAGCAAAGACAGGGTCAGCAGCTGTGGCTGCAGCTACACAACGAAAATCAATCGGAACGAGTCGACCACGTCATCGGTTTCCGAATCAATGAACAGGCAAGCAAGTTCGGAAGAATCGAATGGTTTATCCTCAGCAACAGGCAAACGGGACAACGCATCGGCGTTTCCATGCTTAGAAGTGGACCGATACAAGATATCGTAGCGGTACTGCGAGAGGAAAAGAGACCAGCGAATGAATTTCTGCGCTGTACGCGGAGGTACAGGCTTGTTCGGATGAAAAAGCGACGTCAAAGGTTTGTGGTCTGTGATGATGGTAAAGTGACGACCATACAAGAAATCATGGAACTTAGTAACACCAAACACGAGAGCCAAAGCTTCTTTCTCTATCTGCGAGTAATTTCTTTGCGCAGACGAGAGCAATTTGGACGCAAAGGCAATAGGGCGATCATGCGACCCATCTCTGTGCGCAAGCACAGCACCAGTCCTGAAATCCGATGCATCTACCATCAACAAAAGAGGTTTCTGGGGATCGAATGGCGTAAGGCAAGTATTAGAAAGCAACGCCGATTTCAACTGAGAAAAGGCGCGTTCGCATTCCGTCGTCCAGACGAACGGAACACCTGTACGGCGTAAGCGATGAAGCGGAGCTGAAATGGAAGAGGCATTGTGCACATTCACTCACACCTGGTGATTCTAAATCGTGTAATGTTCTTGCTACCTCATCACGCAATGCGTGAGGAACATTGCGCGTTCTGAAAAATTTCGGTTGCGCGTTGACTTTCAGTTCCAAATGTGCTGCATAGTTCTGAGCGCAACCTAAGCCCGGTGCAAAAATGTCTGCAAATTCTTCACATAGCCCAGAAACACTGGCGGAAGGCACAGTCTGATTCACTGATAGGACTTGATTTACAATAGACAAGTTAAACAATTGAAATAAATCTAAACCAAACAAGTTCACCGCAGTAGAAGAACGAAGAACGTAAAATGACCCAAGTTTTGTTTGTCCCTTGTATGTTGCAAGAAGAGTGCACTGTCCTAACACGGGGATAGGCTGTCCTGAATAACTAGTGAGCTGAACATTTGCGGCACGCAACGGAGGTTTGCCCAGTTGTTTGTACGTGTCGTGATTGATCAATGAAACTGCAGCTCCGGTATCGAGCTTTAATGGTATGACCTTGCCATTAAAGTCCAAATCTACAAAAAGTTTATTGTCCTGCTGACGACAAGAGCGACTGTCTCGTGCAAGTTGAACTGACACTGGTACAGAAGCACTTGCGACTTGACGTGATTTCCGGCGACGTCGACGCACACTTGTTGTGGGACGAACACAGTCACTGTTAGAAAGAGTGGCACTGGATGAAGTGGAATTAACTACATGAATGTCCATGGGTGAAGGTCCACGAGCCTGAGTGTCCTTGGTTCGATTCCGGCGCGAAGCAAACGGCCTGGAATGATTAAGAGTGTCTGATCTGAGCCTTTTCTGGCGAACACTTTGAACATGTCCTTTCTTATTACTGAAAAAGCAAATAGCTTGGCGTGACGGGCAATTTTCACGCGAATGTCGAGTAGCACACCGCGGGCATGATTTCACTGCGTTTGTATGCTGTCGTGGCACACCTGGTTTAGAGCGTGGCGGCAGCTGCGCGGACGTGTGCGAGGACAGTTTACCGGGCCGTGCAGCGCGCCCGGCGGGCCGGTTAATGTTACACACGGCTGGCGAAGTTGCAAATGATTCCTGAGCAAAGTCAAGCGTGTCTATTCTATCCAATATGTCTATCACTTGTTGAAGGGAGGGATTGACGAGTTTCAAAATCTGTTCCCGTATACGAACATCAGAAACGTTCTGTGCTATTGCATCACGTACCATAGTATCTGAATAAGGGAGTCCACATTCACACTCGAAAGCACAATCCCTTGTAAGGCCTTGCAATGTTGCAACCCACTCCCTGTTAGTTTGACCGGCCGTACGTTTTGTACGAAAGAAAGTATACCTTTTTGCAACGACATTGACTGTTTCCTTGAAATAGGCATCTAAAGCAGACAAAATTTCTTCGTAGGACAGAGTTGCTACGTCGCGTCGGGGAAATAATTTCACTATCACACGGTACGTTTGCACCCCTACACACGCCAATAAATGAGGCTGCCGCTCGTTACCTTGAATTCTGTAGGCAGCGAGATGAAATCCAAACTGGCGTGACCACTCCGTCCAGGTTTCCTTAGCTGGGTCAAACGGGCTAAAAGGCGGTGCAACTGCGAGTTGTGGCTGCGGGGGCGGTGGAGCGGCGGCTGCCGCATCGTTTTGCAGTGCACGTTGACCCTGGACGAGCTGTCCAAGGGCATCCAATAACGCCTGCGTCTGCTGATTCTGCAAGCGATAAAATGCGGACAGTACATCTGGCGAAGCCATGACACAAGTAAATGTAAGCAATTAGAAAGAACAAGACCCTTTCCGTTGACTCGTCGCCAAAAATTGTTGTGTCTAGACAAGACAGCCTAGACACAATGAGAGGAAGCCGGAAGTCACGCGCTAAGTTAAAGCAGGATGGCGTGAGGTCTGAAACGGGATACGTAATGAATACTATAAAGAAAAGTACGTAGCTTCTGGAATACTTAACTTTAATCCATGCTTTTGGTACATCTGGAGATTGTGGCGATACAAGTGAGACTCTTTAGATACATGCAATGTTACTAATGGCGCCTTTCTAGGTTGTAGCCATTGACTTAGCTGAAGGCTATTCTAACTATCTGCTCTGCAAATGAGCGAGGCTTCGTCAGTGTGCATCACTAGCTACGTCGTCCGTACAACTGGGGGAGTGCTATTCCGTATCTCGAGACCTGCCTTGTGGTGGCGCTCGGTCTGCGATCACACAGTGGCGACACGCGGGTCCGACATGTACTAATGGAGCGCGGCCGATTTGAAGCTACCACCTAGCAAGTGTGGTGTCTGGCGGTGACACCACAGGATACAACACCGATACGTGGGTGAATGTTATCCTGTTGTAAAACACCCTCTGGAATGCTGTTCAAGAACGGCACCACAACAGACAGGGTCGCCAGACTGACGTAACAGATTCGCAGTCAAAGTGCATGGGATAACCAGGAGATTGTTCCTGCTGTCATATCAAATCGCACCCTACGCCATAACTATAGGTATAGGCCCAGTGTGTCTAGCGCACAGACATGTTGGTTGCAAGCCTTCAATTGGCCTCTTTCTAACCAAAACATGGCCATCAGGGGCACCGCGGCAGATCCCGACTTCTTCCTAGAACACAACAGACCTCCACCCTACCCTCTAGTGAGCTCTCGCTTGACACCACTGAAGTCACAAGCTCCGAGCTGCCCTTGAAGTAATCGTTTTGTGTCTGAATGAATTTCCGCCATTGGACAGTACACCTTCTTTATTTTACATTAGTAGCATGATTCTGGACGTAACTGTTCGGCCTTAAGTGTTCGTTGTGTCGCTGTTGTGCCTACTGGTGCTCAAACTGCAGCTGCAGATGCATTACGACGCGCCTTAACCTTACGCCAAACATGATCGTCTTCCCTATCGGTAGTGCGATGTGGCTGACGAAGTCCAGTTCTTTTGCGACCGTGCGTTCTCGTGATCATCAATGCCAGCAATCATATTCAGTGGCTACATTCCTGCCAAGTCTTTCGCAATACAGAAGAAGGGATATCCATCTTCTCGTAGCCCTATCTCACGCCATCGTCCTAACTCAGCGAGGTGCTGATAATGTCGTCCTTGTCGCCTCAAAGGTAACTAACGCTCAAGACCGTTACAGCGTGTATTGAGAGCAAACCTGATTTCATTTCTCACAGTGTCGCCATTAGCGCCACTCTTATCCGACTGGCGCGAAATTTGAATAGACATCGTCATTCAGATGTAGAAAGACGCCTACCAACTTTCGTTTACGTCGAACAACTCCTTCTTCCTGTCCCGTTTTTTTTTTCGTCAGTCTACATTACTTTGCGGAAACGGCGTTGCCGAGTGGATACACCGGTTCCCGTCAGATCACCGAAGTTAAGCGCTGCCGGGCGTGGCCAGCATTTGGATGGGTGACCATCCGGATCGCCATGCGCTGTAGCCATTTTTCGGGGTGCACTCAGCCTCGTGATGCCAACTGAGGAGCTACTTGACTGAATACTAGCGGCTCCGATTACAGAAAACCATCATAACGACCGGGAGGGCGGTGTGCTGAGCACACGCCCCTCCTATCTGCATCCTCAACTGAGCATGACACGGCGGTCGGATGGTACCGATGGGCCACTTGTGGCCTGAAGGAGTGTGCTATATTACTTTGTAAACTGTACATAATATTTAAGCTTTTAAAACCAGTAAGAAAGTTAAATGTAATTTTATTACACAGAGAGACTTATTCCTTTCGCTTTTAAGCACAAAGGTCAAAGAATCAGTCACCGCAAGGACACGACTCAGCAATACCATTTAGCAGCGCATCTAACCTTGATAATGGCTGTGGTTCAACGAGGAACAAAGTCCACCGGTTTCTTCGAGTATTCTGTAGCCAGCAGAAGCAAGCAATTAGCGTTTGCATACTTTAGAGGTACCAAATTGCTGTTCCAAATAGTCACAAATGGTTTTGAAATAGTTTCTGTGGGTTTAAGGTCGGTGATATAGAGGGCCAGTAATTGTGCGACAGGGCGCCCGAGTGTTCGCGAAACCAGAAAGTATGCGTGCAGCTCCCCGAACAGGGGTCCTGTGATCTTGGACGGCGAGACTATCCACAGCAAATTCGTCGGTAAGATATAGATGAATCGATAAACTAGGTAACCGAGGGTGTTGAAATAGACGTCCTCGTTCATGCTTATGGTGACCTGAATGAGTGCGCCTAAGTCGTGGTGAAAACTCCCAGCCTGAAGTACACCCTCCACAGATTGCAGGTTAATCACCTCATTGTGTTGTCAGTGGGTTGCGTGGTAGCATTTGAAAATAGCCGAAATCGAAATTCTTTCAACCGCAGTACATGCCTACAGTGAGTCACTGTCCAGTTTCTCGATCTATATGGCTACTCCGCTACTAATACTTAATTGCCTGGTAGGGGGCTCATCGAACCTCCTTCAGATTATTGCTCTACAGTCCCACTCTCTAACTGCGTGCGGGAAAAATTAGCACTTCAATCTTTCTGTACGAGCTCTGATTTTTCTTATTTTATTATGATGATCACTTCTCCCTATGAAAGTTGCTGACAGTAAAATATTTTCAAATTCAAAGCAGAAATTTGGTGATTGAAATTTCTTGGAAATATCTCGCCGAAATGAAAAACGCCTTTAATTATTCGCATGCCAATTCATTTATCATATATCCCATCCTTTTCCATAATACAAAACGAGATGCCCTTCTTTGAAATTTTCTATATCCTCTGTCAATCCTATCTCGTAAGGATCTCACACGGCACAGCAATACTCTAGCAGTGAACGAGCCATTGTTGCGTAGGTAGTCTCCTTTTAGTGGACCTATTGCTTGGTGTTCTGCCAATAAAGCATAGTCTTTGGTTTGCCTTCCCCGTAACATTATCAATGTGATAATTGCAATTCAAATTGTTCATGATTGTAATTCCTAGGTATTTAGTCGAATTGACAGGCTTTAAATCTGAGTGATTCATGGTGTCACCGAAATTTAATGGACTTCTCGTAGCACTCATGTGGATGGCCTCACAGTTTTTTGTACTGAGAGACAATTGCCACTTTTTGCAGTATACAGATATCGTGTCTAAGTCATTTTGCAATTGATTTTGATCTTCTGGCGACTTTACTAGACGGTACATGACAGCTTCATCATCAAACAACGCAAGAGTGGTTCTCAGATTGTCTCATAAGCTGTTTATGTGGATTAGGGACAGCAGAGGACCTATAATACTTCCTTGGGGAACGCCGTATATCATTTCTGTTTTACTCGATGAATTTCCGTCTATTACTACGTACTGTGATTTGTGTGACAGGATTACGCGAGTCCATTCACACAATTGAAGCGATACCCCAGAGGCACGCTATTTTATTGAAAATCTCTTGTGAGGAACGCTGTCGAAAGCCTTCTGGACATACACTCCTGGAAATGGAAAACAGAACACATTGACACCGATGTCTCAGACCCACCATACTTGCTCCGGACACTGCGAGAGGGCTGTACAAGCAATGATCACACGCACGGCACAGCGGACACACCAGGAACCGCGGTGTTGGCCGTCGAATGGCGCTAGCTGCGCAGCAATTATGCACCGCCGCCGTCAGTGTCAGCCAGTTTGCCGTGGCATACGGAGCTCCATCGTAGTCTTTAACACTGGTAGCATGCCGCGACAGCGTGGACGTGAACCGTATGTGCAGTTGACGGACTTTGAGCGAGGGCGTATAGTGGGCATGCGGGAGGCCGGGTGGACGTACCGCCGAATTGCTCAACACGTGGGGCGTGAGGTCTCCACAGTACATCGATGTTGTCGCCAGTGGTCGGCGGAAGGTGCACGTGCCCGTCGACCTGGGACCGGACCGCAGCGACGCACGGATGCACGCCAAGACCGTAGGATCCTACGCAGTGCCGTAGGGGACCGCACCGCCACTTCCCAGCAAATTAGGGACGCTGTTGCTCCTGGGGTATCGGCGAGGACCATTCGCAACCGTCTCCATGAAGCTGGGCTACGGTCCCGCACACCGTTAGGCCGTCGTCCGCTCACGCCCCAACATCGTGCAGCCCGCCTCCAGTGGTGTCGCGACAGGCGTGAATGGAGGGACGAATGGAGACGTGTCGTCTTCAGCGATGAGAGTCGCTTCTGCCTTGGTGCCAATGATGGTCGTATGCGTGTTTGGCGCCGTGCAGGTGAGCGCCACAATCAGGACTGCATACGACCGAGGCACACAGGGCCAACACCCGGCATCATGGTGTGGGGAGCGATCTCCTACACTGGCCGTACACCACTGGTGATCGTCGAGGGGACACTGAATAGTGCACGGTACATCCAAACCGTCATCGAACCCATCGTTCTACCATTCCTAGACCGGCAAGGGAACTTGCTGTTCCAACAGGACAATGCACCTCCGCATGTATCCCGTGCCACCCAACGTGCTCTAGAAGGTGTAAGTCAACTACCCTGGCCAGCAAGATCTCCGGATCTGTCCCCCATTGAGCATGTTTGGGACTGGATGAAGCGTCGTCTCACGCGGTCTGCACGTCCAGCACGAACGCTGGTCCAACTGAGGCGCCAGGTGGAAATGGCATGGCAAGCCGTTCCACAGGACTACATCCAGCATCTCTACGATCGTCTCCATGGGAGAATAGCAGCCTGCATTGCTGCGAAAGGTGGATATACACTGTACTAGTGCCGACATTGTGCATGCTCTGTTGCCTGTGTCTATGTGCCTGTGGTTCTGTCAGTGTGATCATGTGATGTATCTGACCCCAGGAATGTGTCAATAAAGTTTCCCCTTCCTGGGACAATGAATTCACGGTGTTCTTATTTCAATTTCCAGGAGTGTATATTTCTGTATCGTTTGGCACAGTGAAGACTTGCAGCTTACTGTGCTGCTGTGAGCACGTCCTCTCTTAATGTTCATTCGAAAACTGAGACAGATCGACATGCATTCAGTGAACGCAGCAGTTATTGTTACATTTGAAACCGGTTGTTGCTGACAAAGCGTGATATTCGTCTCTAGTTCCTGTCCATTAGCATAATTATGCGACTACCATTCTTATGGCATGTTACGCGGCTACAATTGGCACATCATTCCTTGTAGAAGAGTCATACAGTCCGTAATGATACATAATCTAATTGGTAAATTGCGTGACTACATTCATGGTCTGGTCATAATGACGTCCCAAACACGATACCTCCTCTCTGCCATTATGTCACGTCCCCACGTGGACCCATCTTACTGAGCTGATCTCATACAATTGATCGGCACACACACACACACACACACACACACACACACACACACACACACACACACACACATGCATGCGCTGCACGTCAGCGGTGGAAGGTTGAATGACCACGTGGTACGAGTTCCATATGAGGAGCATCGTTTCAAAACGTATTAAATGGAGCCGAAGTCCAAGTACAGTTTGATGCGTTTCCACCCCAATTATGGTATGCTCTTTAACGCTGTTGAGTCACATCGAGTCATTTCGCTTTCTTTCGTATACTACTTTAGTGTTGAAAAACATGAATGTGATCAAGTCGCATTATGTACACCGCAACCAAAAGTTCAGAACACATTATGTTCAGGGCAAGTTTCGTAGCATGCGTTATTATCCCGCGCTTTTCATTGGCGTTTCTGCTATTATCATCACAGAATGATGTTGATTACATGAGTGTGCATTTTCGATCACCGTGGAGGCCTATTTACCCGTGGAAAGCGATAGAAAGGAAGAAGAATGAGAATTAGAGCAGCGAAAACTAACATACAGCGTGAAAAGGAAGCTTAGTAAGTAATGGCACCTGATGTGGTTTTTACGAATGATCAGTGAAATTTTTAATGTCGGAGCACTGTTATTCGTGAGATAAAGATTGCATAAATGCGTGTTTTTGTACTTTGATTGAGTTTTGCTATCTGTAGTTATGACATGACGAGACGTACTTAATGTTAGCTACTTCAACCAATATCCACATTTATGTAATTCTGAGTTTTCTTTTAAGCGCAAAGAAGGTAAATTCAAGTGTGGAAGCACTCCAATATTCCACTTGGTGAAAGTAAAAGAATAAAGTTTACGCCGTACCGAACACAGTGGATCAAGGTGGCAGGCTCTCTTATATGATGAACGTTTCATCTTAAAAACCACCAAGAACAGAGAAGCATTACGCAGGAAAGCGCAGTCGAAATTCCAAATGATACACCGAGAGAATTTCGTGACGCTAAGAAACTGGACCTCAATAAACTGTTGAAAACAACATTTGGAGACAACTATAAAGAGGTTGATAGTTTTCAGTTTTATGTTTCGGCACTAAACATCGATGCAACATCAGCTGAAAGTGGTAGGCCGAGTCATGAGGACGGTGACTGTGCCTGTTTGCGCGAGGAAGAAGGACTAAGTGCAGTATTGTAACACATCGAGCTGCCGTTAACAACATGTTGATATCTTTATTTTTGTACGTGATGGGCTGTGTCCTACAATAAAATCAATCCAAAATTGAAATGAACGATTCAAATCACATTATGTGAAAAAATGGTTCGATCAATACGTACACTGGTGATATCAGTGCTCACGTGAGTATTCTCACACCTATAGATGATGTTCTGGACGTCTGTCAGGATCGTCGTATTGTAATGGCAGCAGTGGCAGATCATACAGTACCACAGCACAGATAAGAGGGCTTATGAGCCCGGACGTGACAACACGAACTGTTGCGAACCGGTTATTAACAGTGGGACTACAGGTGCGCACACCTCTAGCCCGTCTTCCACTCTTGCCACAGCATCAACGTGCATCGTTCGACTGGTGCCGTCAAAGGATCTCTTGGAAGATGGGATGACGCGCTGTGACCTTCAGCGATGAAAGTAGATTCCGCCTGTTCCCAAGTGTTGGTCGTCTGCTCCTGCAATTTAGATCTGGTGACCACTGTCTCTGCAGGCCGAAGTGGCCGTGCGATTCTAGGCGCTGCAGTCTGGAACCGCGAGACCGCTACTGTCGCAGGTTCGAATCCTGCCTCGGGCATGGATGTGTGTGATGTCCTTAGGTTAGTTAGATTTAATTAGTTCTAAGTTCTAGGCGACTGATGACATTAGAAGTTATGTCGCATAGTGCTCAGAGCCATTTGAACCATTTGAACCACTGTCTCTTAGTGTGCATTCTTCCACGACGCACTGGCCCTACAAGAGGTCTTATGGTCTAGGGGACGATAAACTACAACTCTCGTTCACCCTTCTTTCTTTGGAGGGGACGCTAACCAGCGCTCGGTACGTGCAGAATATTATTAGACCCGCTCCTTTGCGTTCTTCCAGCAGGAATGTGATGTGCTGTTCCCACAGAATAATGGTCGCCTACACACAGCTGGTGAAAATCAATGTGCTCTGCAAGATGCGCAGCAACTTCCCTGGCCAGCAGTATCTCCGGACTTGTCTCCAGTCGAGCACACGTGGGATACGATGGAAAGAGAAGTGAGTCGTGCGACTCAACCAACAACTCTGTCCGCCCCCGTTAGCTGAGTGGTCAGCGTGGCGAAATGCCACGACAAGGGGCCGGGGTTCGATTCCCGGTTGGGGACAGTAGATTTTCACCGCTCAGGGACTGAATGTTGTCATCATTATTTCATCCCCATCTCCGACGCGCAAGTCGCCCAATGTGGGTCGAATGCAATAAGTAATTGCCCTCGGTGGGCGAACTATCCCGAATGGAGGACTCCCGGCCCGCAATGCAGTACGCTCATTTCCAACCAACAACTCTTACAGAACTATGTGGACAGGCCTGCAATAACGTATTACAGAACAGTGTTGGCCATCTGTACCATCGATTGGATGCGAGTCAGCGCCTGCATTGCCGCCCGTGGAAGCATTTGACGGTGCCTCTATGGCTCCCGTATATTAGGCCCTGTTTTTTATAAAACAGATCTGAAGATCTTCATTGCTGACCGAAAACGATATTCTGAGAATCTGCAAAATTTGTGATCAGACGTGAAATAAAGAAATTTATTCTACATTTTCAGATCACTGCTCTATTTGCGACCATGTCGCAGCTTGTGAAGTTACATCACTTACTAATACGGGTATTCCAGCATGGGTCGACCCCTGGCATCTCAGAACCGCTTGTGCTACTGTCCTGTAAAAGTAATCACTTCATATACTCCATATACACTGTTGCAACAATAAATTTTGAGTGAAATGGAAAGGTCTGAAAGGTTGTACTAATTTTTTTCGGCAGTGTATTTTATTAAAAAAACTGGTGCGAAACGTATCAAGCGCACCTTAAAATTACAATGGCTCCTCCATGCAGTGACCTACACACCTAGGTCCTGTCCAAGATAATTTTCTTCATTTGTCTTTCAAGATGATTGAGAACAGCAATCAATCGTACATTCCTTTCAAGCTTTATTAAAGCAAATCTAGATTTCGGCTAGTAATTAGTCATTATCAATGCAATAGTTCAGTGTTCAATATATGCCCTAGTACGTCAATCCCCTGTTGTTCGGGCTCCTGTCACAGTTCATGCAAGACTATTGTATACAAGACTATTGTATACAATAGTCTTGAATGAACTGTGATGGGAGTCCGAACAACAGGGGATTGACGTACTAGGGCATGTGCCAAAACCCTGGAATAATGCATTGACAATGTATAGTTACTAGTCGAAATCTAGATTTGCTTTAACAAAGCCTGAAAGGAAAGGTTCACTGATTGCTATTCTCCATCATTTCGATGGTCGTATCACAGTCGTTGAGTGGTTTCCACATTCCTAGTGGAAAGTGACTTGATATTCCATTTGATTAGAAACAGAAATGTTTTTTCTGCTTCCTGTAAAATTATGACCTGTGCATTGTATTAATGCAATTTGAAACGATGCTCTTCATATAATCTACAGCGCTCCAAAGCAATCATGTGCTCTTCTAATACGAAAATTAATAATATTTTGACTGGCGAGCTTAGCGTAAGTAGTCAGTAATTTACGAAATGAGACAAAGCTCACACGTAACAATAGAAGTATCTGAAGGCTGATGGTGGTTTGATCTCTGTCCCCAGTGAAGGCGAGAAGTGGCTGGAGTTGCGGAGGAAGGTGAACAGGCCGATGATGCAGCCGCGATCTGCCAAGCAATACATGGCGCCCATAGACAGTATCGCGTTGGAATTCGTGGACAGGTGAGTACGAGGAACAAATGTGGGTAATGTCTGCCATCAGTTCTGGTTGTAAACTTGTATTTGTCACAGGATCGGTCCCAGGGTCTGTATCACGTGGTACAGGAGAACTCTTCTCTAGGCGGCCGCCTACAGAGAGGTGATAAAAGTTATGGGATACCTTATAATATCGTGTTGGACCACCTTTTGCACGGAGTAGTGCAGCAACTTCACATCACATGGACTGAACAAATTAACAGAAGTTCTCAGAAAATGAGATATGCTGCCTCTATTGCTGTCCACAATTGCCGTGCAGTATTTTGTACACGAATTGACCACCCAATTATGTCCCATAAATGTTCGATGGGATTCATGTAGAGCGATCTGGGTGGCCAAGTCATTCGTACGAATTGTCCAGAATGTTCTACAAACCAATCATGAACGATTGTGGTCCGGTGATATTGCACATTTTCACCTATAAAAATTGCATCGCTGTTTGGAAACATGACGTTCATGAATGACTGAAAATGGTCACTGATTGGTTCAGTTGGACCAGGGGACCTAGTCCATTACAAGTGAACACAGACCACACCATTGTGGAGCCACTACCAGCTTGTACAGTGCCTTGTTGACAACTTGGGTCCATGGCTTCTGGGATCCGTGCCACAGTCGAAAGCTACCATCAGCTCTTACCTATTTAAATTGGTGTTCATCTGACCAGGGCACGATTCTCCAATCATCTAGGGTCTAACTGATGAACTGATGTAGTCACGAGATTTGGAGAGGCACTGCAGGCGATGTCATGCTGTTAACAAAGTCACTCTTGCCGGTCGTCTGCTGCCATAGCTCATTAACCGTAAATTTCGCCGCACTATCCTAACGGATACGTTCGTCGCACGTTCCACATAGGTTTCTGTCGTTTCACGCAGCGTTGCTTGTCTGTTAACACCGACAATTCTACGCAAACCCCTCTGCTCTCGGTCGTTAAGTGGAGGACGTCGGCCACTGCGTCGTTTTTCTCGGAACACTCTTGGCATTGTAGATCTTCTGAATACAGAGTTTCCTAACGATTTCCGAAATGGAATCTTCCATGCGTCTAGCTCGAGCCACGCACGAGTCTGTTAATTCCTGTAGTGCGGCCACAGTCATGTCGGACACATTTTACATGAATCATGTAAGTAGTAATGACAGCTCCGCCATTGCACTGCCCTTTTTCATCTTTTGTGTGAGGTGTTACCACCACCTGTTTATGTGCGTATCACTATCTCATGGTCTCTACAGCGCTCGATACCAGAAGAAGTACGGAGGATGCCAGACACTAGTTCAAGTCTCAGGCGTTTAGCCCCACCGGTTCAGCGGGGAGGTGCGTCAGTCACGAACGGAAGTCGGACGTCTCTCCTCTTATTCAGGGTAATATGAGAGACGTGGTATATCTGGACAGGATCCTCCATCCTACGAGCCAGCCCTCGATACACTTTTCGGTGACGGTTTCGTGTTTCGAGACGATAATGCATGAGCATACCGTGCCCAACTCGTGAACGCCTTCCTACAGGAGGCAGAAATCTGAATGGATCACCTACGGTATGTGCTGAAAAGACCCTGACTAAACATGCTCAGCGTCAGCAGAAAGTTGTTGTGCAAACGTCTCGACCCCTAGTGCGCAGCGAGACAAAAAGGATGCAGACACGATGTAGTACGAGGTGTGGCTATAAAATAATTGGACTGATGTTGTCACAGAGTAAGTACACAAGCGCCGAAGATAAAAGACCGATAGCTATGAAGCGTGAAACTTTTTTCTTGTGTGTCACAGCAATGCTGTGGATTACTATTGTCACATGTCGAATGCAGCATCTCCGATGTCTGTAGACAAATCAGGAAGAGCGTGGCCTTCGTTTTTGTCATAGCTGTTACTTTGTTTTGTCGTAAAAATGATACATTTACTAATTGAGCAATTAATTGTCGTGATGGTTCACATGAAACTTGCGGAGATTGCTACTAAAAATTGTAATGCGTTAAAATAAGTGTATGGCGAGGACTGTTTATCACGTACGCGAGTTTTTGTGTGGTTCAAGTGTTTCCAAGGCGGCCGAGGACGCCGGGGACGCCCTTCAACATCAGAAAAGAATGAACATATCGAAAAAGTTGGTAATCTGATTCGATCTGCCCGTCAGTTGAGTATTCGATCGATTGCTGGAAGTGGAAGCATTGATGAATGTGTAAGGTAAATTTTGCGTAACTAATTTGACATGAGAAAAGTGTGTGTGGAACTGGTGCTGATAATACTCATGATCGACCAAAAAGAAGCTTATGAAAGTGTTTGTGCTGAAAGTTTGAACACCACTGAAAATGCTCCTAATTTCATGGCAAGAGTGATAACATGTGACGAATCTTGGTTTTTCACTTATGATTTAGAAACTAAGCACAAGTCCGTCCAATGTGAATGGGGCCAACTTCACAGATAAGGAAAACAGCCCAAATGAGCAAATCAGGCTTCAAAGCGGTGATGACTGTTGTTTCCTTTTTCGATATTCATGGAATTGTATATCTCCACTGGGTTCTTGAAAATCAATCCGCACTGGCTCAAAGCGCATTGTATGTTAAGAGGTTTCTAGTGAAATACAGCATATCATGTCAGACGACCCACTTTATTCGCTTGGCCTAACACCACGTGCTTTTTATCTATTCCCCAGGGTCAGATCTGCATTAATGGAACATGATTTTGGTCCAGTGAAAGAGAAAGTGGCACGCATCATCAAGGATCTCACATAGGAAGACTTCGAGCACTTTTTCTGCCAGTGGAAAATTCTCATGGAGAGTTGTAAGGATAGAGGAGTAATACGTTTCTGAAGTAGAACTTTTACAGCAATATTCCTTTTATTTTATAACCACACCTCGCACACAAGATAGAGCAACACACTTACCAGTCAGCACACTTAGATTTCAGATAAGTTCACTTTCTATCGGACTGCCTTTCTTTTAGCTGTTGTTTGGCACTTACCACAAATTAAAGTTATTTGTATACTTTTGTAAGAGTTAATGATTCATTCTCTGCGCTCCTTGAATCTAAACCCATATACGTTAACTGACATGGAAGTGATAGAAACGTTTTCTGAGCATTTTCTACGTATGATTTTTCAATTAATGAGATAAAAGGTGAAATATAAATGAATATACCGCTGTAGGTTTTGAAAAAATGAGCAAAAAGGGCCGATATGTTTTCTCAGATATTGCTAGCAAGGAATGCTGAGAGAAATAGGGTATTGTGATCATAAAATGAAAATGTGAACCTACAATAGGCAGTGACGTCGTACTTCACTACGTTTACATACGAACAGTATTTCAAGGAATATGTGAAGCACTGTCACGTACGTAACCGTCCACTAAATATGATTTTGCTTACCTTGAACAATTTCAGAAGACTACACATTTGCACTGTCTTATGTTCACGTTATAAAGTCTGTAATGTCTGTCTATTTGCTGATAGCTCGATTTCTTTGTCACGATGACGTAGGATGCTGGATCTAAGAGACGAAAACGGCAAGATGCCGCTGGACTTCAAGAACGAACTCAACAAGTGGGCGCTGGAATGTAAGTAATGAAAAATGAATAAAAGATTAATTCAAAGCATGCACGTTACAATTGTACAATACAAATGCATGACATTGTACACACTGTAATGAAACAGTTATCTGAGAGATCTTATTAGGGAAGCAATAAAGAGATGCATAGTTCTTGGAATTGAATAGAATGACAATCTCCGTTCTCTCTCTCTCTCTCTCTCTCTCTCTCTCTCTCTCTCTCTCTCTCTCACATACACACACACACACACACACACACACACATGTGCGTGTACACATGTACACACTTACTGAATACTTCTACTCCGTGACTGTTTCAGTCATGCACGTCCTGGTTTATTCAGTCTATAGTATATCGACAATCACACACGTCGTTTAGCGCCCCTCACCTCGTATTTTAACCACCGTTCCTTCAGTATTGGCAAGATCTTAAAAATAAATGAAAATCGTGTGGATGTTGAAATAGGCTGTTTTCGCTACTAATTATAATACGAGTACACCTAATGTACAACTTTCGACTAGGGTTGGCTCTGGCACCACTCTCAGGTGAGCGCCTCAAGTGACCACTTGGATCGCATGGCTCTTTACTAGCCCTGAACTTGCGTGTCTCATCGTTATGAGCCGTATGATACCCATCGCCAGATAAAGAATCCCTCTAGACTTCTCCATGCACTACAGGTGGCCCTGTGCCCTTGACACAACGGCCAAAGCTAAGCTCTCCATTCCCCCCTTTGTTTCCATAAAACAGCCTTTCTGCACGAATCTGGAAAATTTATTAATTTTGTCACCAGGTTAAATAAAAATGGAGCATTATTGAAAAATATTACTTAAATGAACCAAACCGATGAAAAATATTGTACACGACAAATTAAATGTATCATTGTGGCGAATAATTACAAACTAAACAAAATTAAAACAATATCTATATAGTATTGTATATGGCATCTATTGAACATAGGTTTTAGTATGATGTTTGATGAAGAACAGACTTTATTTCCCTTTTTGTAAATAATTAATGTACCATCCGTGGTTGAGGGGTAGCATATTTGACTAGCGATCAAAACGTCACAAATTCTAGGTTCTAAACGAACCACTGGTTAAATTCTGAATGAAGATTGTAACTCTAGCCATTTACCTTCTCGCTGCTGGTGTATCCCTGTTCATAGTTATATTGACATCTAACTATCTTTCCTGAGTGTTGCACATCCTCTTACAGACAGTGTACTTTTCATAGTTTACTTCTTGTTTCTCCACTGTGAAAAGTATTAAGAAATATATTACTTGGATTATTCTCAAGCAGTCTCATTATTTGCTGTTTTATATTTTCAGTGTTCAGAGTCAGCCTATCATTATTAGTGTATCAGTAAAATATATATTTAGTAAATATTCTGTAGCTTCATTTCACAACTTAGTGGTTACAATGGATTTAATCATGTAAAAGTATCATCACAGAATGTTGAATAAAAAAGATATCATCTGTATTCATATTAATAAAAGAACGAAAAATCTACTCATGCGTAGTATGGCTATGGTGATTCTAAAATATATTGACCACCTTGAAGCCTCATGACATTGCATGTGGTAACCTAATCTCGAATACATGATGTCACAAGCCATGCCCCCTTAGCAATAACATCATTTTCATGAAGTTACAAATCACACATTTATACATTTATCAGTGACATATTTATGACGTTGCAAGACGCCTACTTCTTATGACATCATGTTGGTAGGAAATTCAAAAAATACTATGAAACAGGCAGTCAGAATATATCCGCCATGTTCGGTCTGAACGGCTAATTTTATTTAAAAAAAAAGAACGTAACCTTCACCTGAATTGCATAACATTGTAAAAAATTCCTAATATACGGTATTTCTATGTTGAAAAATATGCAAGCTTCACCAAAATTGCATAAATTGGCACCTTCCAACACAAATATCACGTTTCTCTGCCTCTCTCCTTCCCTGTACATAACGTTCATATCATGAAGTTAAAGGTTAAGCAGCACTTGTGAATGATAATATTTTGATTTTTGTCCTACACTTGGTGTAAGCCACAATTAAACATTTCCATATCAAAAAATGTGTTTTCATATAAATTTATGATTGAGACTTATCTGTGAACTCTCAAATTAAGTGTGCCAGAGCTATATCCAGGCCTAAATTGTTCTGTAACTGTAAAAAGCACATGAAGCATGCATTCAGGTAATATTTGACATTTATCTTTAGGTCTAAATGAGAGCATTCACAACGACGAACTTACGTAGCCTATAACTACACATAAGACATGTTGGCTAAAATACGATACTAAGCATACACATAAATAGACAGTCTGAATTACTGTTCTATAACGTCAACGTCTGTAAGTGTGCAATTAATATGTGGCGCTTTAAGCATGATGCTGAAGTTTCAAATTAAGTTACGCAATGCTAATTCCACATCTGAATTGTTCTATAACTGTACAAAACACACAGGGCTAAAAATAACACACTAAGCAGGCAACAGACACTTTATTTTAAGTCTACATGAGACTATTTACAGAAACGAACTTTAGAAAAAAGCTGTGATCTTTACCATTCAGAACTATGATACAAGTGCTCGCTTAAAAGCTTAGAGACTATAGTTTTTTCGTAATCAGGTACTCAATGATACTAACATCTAATCATAATGCGCTGAACAAAATATAAACATACAACATGGACAAAGAAAATTATGGACAAGGTTCCACACAGAGAGGAAAGTTTGTTTTATCTCTTAATTGTCTGCTGTATGTTTCAAAAAACGTAAAGGGTGTTACCACTTCGATCTGAGGCAAAGTACTCCTCGTACAGTGTTCTAACTATGAGCTGCTGATGTCTTTACAAGTTTTTCAATAATTCTTCACCTCACCAAGCCTACTTGAGGGGGTTAGAAAAAATGCATGTCGTACACTAGAAACATATAATCGATGATATTGACAGGTTACTACTGCTTTTTCTGTGTTTGATTAGGCCATCTTAAAGTTATGCACAACAGAGAAATTTCAAGGAAGACTGTAACATTTACTGATCATAGCTATGGTGCCAAGCCTCCCTAGAACATTTACAGACAGTATTTCCTTTCCCTTCCATAATAAACCACTAAACAATACCAACATCTAATCTCAATGCTCCAAATATAAGGTGTAAACACACAGCATAGTCAAAGACAATCGAACTTAGCACCGTTTGAGGGGGAACAGGAAAGGGGTGGGGGGTGGGGGGGGGGGAAGAAAGGCGTTCAGATGAGATCTTTAATTTGCTGTATTTAGAGTGCATATTCTGCTAACAAGGATATAAAACCTCGTAAGGCACCAAATAAGAGATAGAAACATGCAACACGGCCAAATAAAGTGATGTACAATCATCCACACAGAAATGAAAGTACAGCGTCTCGAAAATACGATTTAGTGCGAAAATAAAATTATTTATCTAGTTAGCAAAAATTTAGAGTACAAAACACAAACAAGTTGCTTATCGTAATGCTCCAGTGTAATGACAAATCTCTGATGGCAATCGAAAATTCGATCTTGCACTAAAATAACATTATTTCGGAAACAATCAAAGATTTTGAGTACAATATATCTATTGGTGCTACCTTTGTTCTGTGGAATTTTAAAAAGGAGTACTTATAACAGCATTACTGGTATAGATCACAGGTGAAGCAGCACCTATCGATGACTATGCTTTGACGTCTGTGCTATACTTTGCAAAGCATAATGGACTTCTTGTATTCAGCTTTCGATTGACGGGGAGAGAGAGGGAGAAAGGCAGAGAGGGGGGGGGGGGGAGAGGGAGAGTTTGAGGGAGTGGGAGAGGACGAGAGAATTCACTGAAGAAAGAACCTATTGTCCTGACGTCATCTTGTTGTTGTGATCTTCAGTCCTGAGACTGGTTTGATGCAGCTCTCCATGCTACTCTATCCTGTGCAAGCTTCTTCATCTCCCAGTACCTACTGCAACCTACATCCTTCTGTATCTGTTTAGTGTATTCATCTCTTGGTCTCCCTCTACGAATTTTACCCTCCACGCTGCCCTCCAATACTAAATTGGAGATCCCTTGATGCCTCAGAACATGTCCTACCAACCGATCTTCTGGTCAAGTTGTGCCACAACCTATTCTTCTCCCCAATCCTATTCAATACTTCCTCATTAGTTATGTGATCTACCCATCTAATCTTCAGCATTCTTCTATAGCACCACATTTCGAAAGCTTCTATTCTCTTCTCGTCCAAACTATTTATCGTCCATGTTTCACTTCCATACATGGCTACACTCCATACAAATACTCTCAGAAACGACTTCCTGACACTTAAATCAATCATCGATGTTAACAAATTTCTCTTCTTCAGAAATGCTTTCCTTGCCATTGCCAGTCTACATTGTATATACTCTCTACTTCGACCATCATCAGTTATTTTCCTCCCCAAGTAGCAAAACTCCTTGACTACTTTAAGCGTCTCATTTCCTAATCTAATACCCTCAGCATCACCCGACTTAATTCGACTACATTCCATTATCCTTGTTTTGCTTTTGTTGATGTTCATCTTATATCCTCCTTTCAAGACACTATCCATTCCATTCAACTGCTCTTCCAAGTCCTTTGCTGTCTCTGAGAGAATTACCATGTCATCGGCGAACCTCAAAGTTTTTATTTCTTCTCCATGGATTTTAATACCTATTCCGAATTTTTCTTTTGTTTCCTTTGCTGCTTGCTCAATATACAGACTGAACAACAGCGGGGACAGGCTACAACCCTGTCTCAATCCCTTCCCAACCACTGCTTCCCTTTGATGTCCCTCGACTCTTATAACTGCCATCTGGTTTCTGTACAAATTGTAAATAGCTTTTCGCTCCCTGTATTTTACCCCTGCCACCTTCAGAATTTGAAAGAGAGTATTCCAGTCAACATTGTCAAAAGCTTTCTCTAAGTCTACAAATGCTAGCCGTAGGTTCGTCTTTCCTTAATGTAGCTTCTAAGATCAGTCGTAGGGTCAGTATTGCCTCACGTGTTCCAATATTTCTACGGAATCCAAACTGATCTTCCCCAAGGTCGGCTTCTACTAGTTTTTCCATTCGTCTGTAAAGAATTCGTGTTATTTACTGTGACTTATTAAACTGATAGTTCGGTAATTTTCACATCTGTCAACACCTGCTTTCTTTGGGATTGGAATTATTATATTCTTCTTGAAGTCTCAGGGTATTTCGCCTGTCTCATACATCTTGCTCACCAGATGGTAGAGTTTTGTCAGGACTGGCTCTCCCAAGGCTGTCAGTACTTCTAATGGAATGTTGTCTACTCCTGGAGCTCTTTTGCGACTCAGGTCTTTCAGTGCTTTGTCAAACTCTTCACGCAGTATCATATCTCCCATTTCATCTTCATCTGCATCCTCTTCCATTTCCATAATATTGTCCTCAAGAACATCGCCCTTGTATAGACCCTCCGTATACTCCCTCCACCTTTCTGCTTTTCCTTCTTTGCTTAGAACTGGGTTTCCACCTGAGCTCTTGATATTTATACAAGTGGCTCTCTTTTCTCCAAAGGTCTCTTTAATTTTCCTGTAGGCAGTATCTATCTTACCCCTAGTGAGATATACCGAGCGAGGTGGCGCAGTGGTTAGCACACTGGACTCGCATTCGGGAGGACGACGGTTCAATCCCGTCTCCGGCCATCCTGATTTAGGTTTTCCGTGATTTCCCTAAATCGCTTCAGGCAAATGCCGGGATGGTTCCTTTGAAAGGGCACGGCCGATTTCCTTCTCCATCCTTCCCTAACCCGAGCTTGCGCTCCGTCTCTAATGACCTCGTTGTCGACGGGACGTTAAACACTAATATCCTCCTCCTCCTAGTGAGATAAGCCTCTACATCCTTACATTCGTCCTCTAGCCATCCCTGCTTAGCAATTTTGCACTTCCTGTCGATATCATTTTTGAGACTTTTGTATTCCTTTTTGCCTGCTTCATTTGCTGCACTTTTATTTTTCCTCCTTTCATCAATTAAATTCAGTATTTCTTCTGTTACCCAAGGATTTCTACCAGCCCTCATCTTTTTACCTACTTGCTCCTCTGCTGCCTTCACCACTTCATCCCTCAAAGCTACCCATTCTTCTTCTACTGTATTTCCTTCCCCCATTCCTGTCAATTGTTCCCTTATGCTCTCCCTGAAATTCTGTTCAACCTCTGGTCTCCTTAAATTCCCGCCTGACGTCATATCGGAACTGAAACACACAATTCCACTCTTCTTTCGTAACGCATAACGTTTTCAGAAGTTTTTCAGTAATAATTAGCTTGACCGATCTCTATTTTAGGGGAGGAAATACTAATGCATCATGCCTGCACTAGAGAAATGTGATTTTTGTTGTTATCTGTCCAATGTAGCTAATTATTTTACTTTCATAGTTTTGATTATAGTGCCAGTTCAGCTTGTGTTCCTAGAGGACAGATCCCACTCAACAGGACAAGAAACGATTTGAAATTCAACAAAAAGTGTAATCATTATCATTTGACTCCAAACCACATTTATGGAAATATGAGACGTGATTCTGACTTAGCACACAATGCAAAGTAAGGAGCAGAAATATTTTGGTTAAATAACGACATTAAGCAGCTATATGAAAAAAAGGTATGCAATTTGCACTTGCAGATAGCAACTTACCTAAAAAATATTATAGTCCCGGGACTGATAAAGCAGAACATAAAATGGCAACAGAACAGAAAAAATAAATTAAACGAGCTGATGAGAAAACATCTACAGGAGACCACACACGCACACACACATTAAGTTCACGTAGTCAAGACTTCCAACACACATTATACTCAAGAATAATGACTCTCACTGCCATACAACTGAGTGAAACGAAACCATAATTATTAGTGAAATATGTTAAAAATAACACTAACAACAACAAATTAACATGTTGACACTGGGGACATCATAATAGAAGCAGAACATACAGCAGTACAAGAAGGATAAAACCAAAACAGTGGTATAAATAGGGGCGAATCAGGGAACTGATAACAAAACAAAGTAAATGGTTTCATCAAAACACGAAAACTCGTGGAAAAAAACAGAAGACAGTGAAGAGGCACTAACAATTTAAATTAAAAACTTCAGGAAAGGTGGCAATAGCTACAAAATCAGGCGAAAGTAATACCGTGCGCTCATGGATGTACAGGAATATACCTATCAATAAAACGAAGACCTATTATTAAAAACAGATATGTTGACGAAATATAGTCTAAAACAAATGTTAGATTTCATACGGAACTCGTTATAATCAGATACTCTGTGTGGTAAACATCTAATGTTTGCATTCTTGAAACTCCGCGATGATCAACAGAGAAGCTGATATGAACGACTTCATAATACAAACGTAGTAATAATAACAGTAAGTTGTGACATTATAGCATATGGTTGACAGTTATCAAATACTGCTTGTTTATTGTGAAGCAAATCCAGTACGAACTCAGAGTCGTTTTTAAGATTATATTAGTGAATTTCTTTCTGGTCGTTTTCAGTTCTATTAGAGAAGGAAGGAAGACACTGACATGTAGCATACCACACGTAGATTTTATCCAAAGTTGAATATTCGGAGTTGAAGCACGGTTAATTCTCTGTTCTGTGTAGTCTCCGTATGGGGACATTGCACAACATGGAGACATTGCAGGATGGACGACGCCACTGGTTTAGATGCCGCAGTTCTGCGCAGCAATGATTTGATTACGACATGATCAACATTCTGTTCAATTGTTTTGTGTTCTTTGAATTACACTGAGTTGATAATAGTCGTGGGATAGCGATATCCACATTTACAGATGGCGATAGTATCGTGTGCATAAGGTATAAAAGAGCAGTGCATTGGCGGAGCTGTAATTTGTAAGTGATTCATGTAAAAAGGTGTCCAATATGATTATGGTCGCTCGACGGAAATTAACAGACTTTGAACACGGAATGGTAGATGAAGCTAGACGCAAGAGACATTGCATTTCGGAAATCGCTTGGGAATTCAGTATTCCGAGATCCAGAGTGTCAAGAGTGTGCCGAGAATACCAAATTTAGGCATTGTCTCTCATCACGGACAGCGCAATTGCCGACGGCCATCACCTGACTACCAAGGGCAGCAGCGTTTGCGTAGAGTTGTCAGTGCTAGGAGAGAAGTAACATAGCGTGAAATAACAGCAGAAATGAATGTGTGACGTACGACGAACGTACGCGTTAGGTTAGTTCAGCGAAATGCTATGGCCAGTATCACGACATCGCCTGCTGCGCGTCTCGTGGACTCGTGACCATATCGGTTGGATACTAGACGGTTGGAAAACCGTGGCCTCTGCCAGATGAGTTCTGATTTCAGTTGGCAAGAGCAGCCGGTGCGGTTAGAATGTGGCGCATACCCCAGAAAGCCATGGACCCACGTTGTCAACTAGGCACTGTGGATGCTGGTGCTGGCTCCATAGTTGTTTAGTCTGTGTTTACATGGAATGGACTCGGTCCTCTGGTCCAACTGAACTGATCACTGACAGGAAATGGTTATCTTCGGCTGCCTGGAGACCATTGGCGGCCATTGACGGGCTTCATGTTCCGAAACAACGATGAAATTTTTGTGGGTGACAATGTGGCAAGTCACCGCATCGTAATTGGTTCGAAGAACATGCTGGACAATTTGAACGAATGATTTGGTCACCCATATCGCCCATATCGCCCGACATGAGTTCTAGCGAATGTTTATGGGACATAATCGAGAGGTCATCTCGTGCACAAAATCCTGCACCGGCAACCTATCCTTAACTATGGACGGCCATAGAGTCTATCAAGGTTCAGTATTTCTGTACGGGACTTCCAAGAACTAGCTGAGTTCATGCCATGTCGAGTGGGTGCACTACGCCCGGCAAAAGGAGGTCCGAAACGATGTTACACTACTGACCATTAAAATTGCTCCACCAAGAATAAATGCAGATGATAAATGGGTATTCATTGGAAAAATATATTATACTAGAATTGACATGTGATTACATTTTCACGCAGTTTGGGTGCATAGATCCCGAGAAATCAGTACCCAGAACAACCACCTCTGGCCGTAATAACGGCTTTGATACGCCTGGGCATTGAGTCAAACAGAGCTTGGATGGCGTGTACAGGTACAGCTGCCCATGCAGCTTCAACACGATACCAAAGTTCATCAAGAGTAGTAACTGGCGTATTGTGACGAACCAGTTGCTCGGCCACCATTGACCAGACGTTTTCAGTTGGTGAGAGATCTGGAGATTGTGCTGGCCAGGGCAGCAGTCGAACATTTTCTGTATCCACAAAGGCCCGTACAGGACCTGCAACATGCGGTTGTGCATTATCCTCCTGAAATGTAGGGTTTCGCAGGGATCGAATGAAGGGTAGAGCCAAGGGTCGTAAAACATCCGAAATGTAACGTCCACTGTTCAAAGTGCCGTCAATGCGAACAAGAGGTGCACGACACGTGTAACCAATGGCACCCTATACCATCACGCCGGGTGATACGCCAGTATGGCGACGACGAATAGACGCCTCCAATGTGCGTTCACCGCGATGTCACCAAACACGGATGCGACCATCATGATGCTGTAAACAGAACCTCGATTCATCCGAAAAAATGACGTTTTGCCATTCTTGCACCTAGGTTCGTCGTTGAGTACACCATGGCAGGCGCTCCTGTCTGTGATGCAGCGTCAAGGGTAACCGCAGCCATGGTCTCCGAGCTGATAGTCCATGCTGCTGCAAACGTCGTCGAACTGTTGCTGCAGATGGTTGTTGCCTTTCAAACGTCCCCATCTGTTGACTCAGGGATCGAGACATGGCTGCACGATCCGTTACAGACATACGGATAAGATGCCTGTCATCTCGACTGCTAGTGATACGAAGCCGTTGGGATCCAGCACGGCGTTCCGTATTACCCTCCTGAACCCACAGATTCCATATTCTGCTAACAGTCATTGTATCTCGACCAACGAGAGCAGAAATGTCGCGATACGAGAAACCGCAATCGCGATAAGCTACAATCCGACCTTTATCAAAGTCGGAATCGTGATGGTACGCATTTCTCCTCCTTATACGAGGCATCACAACAACGTTTCTCCAGGCAACGCCGGTCAGCTGCTGTTTGTGTATGAGAAATCGGTTGGAAACTTTTCTCATGTCAGCACGTTGTAGGTGTCGCCACCGGTGCCACCCTTGTGTGAATACTCTGAAAAGCTGATCATTTGCATATCGCAGCATCTTCTTCCTGTCGGTTAAATTTCGCATCTGTAGCACGTCATCTTCGTGGTGTAGGAATTTTAGTGGCCAGTAGTGTGGAAGGTATCCCATGACTTTTATCAGCTCAGTATACGGCTCTTTTGATTTAACCGATGTTCGTGCAAACCACCGAGTGGGTGGCAGTCTGCTAGCAGCGAGAGTGAGAGTTCCGCTTACATGTACCGGTTGGCGCGTGTACGTGTGTGGTCGTGCGCAGCCATCTCACTGGTGGCGCTGGATGCGCGCCTCGGCTGCCTGGAGAGGAACCTGCCGGCCGACTCTGAGCAGCAGCGGCTCATCGACGCCACCCTCGCCATCTTCGACTGCATGCTGCAGCTGGACCTGCAGCCGTCCCCCTGGCGGTACGTCAGCACGCCCGCCTGGAGGCGACTCGTCAAGGCCCTGGACTGCTCCTACGAGTAAGTGCAGCATCCCGGTGTTTATTACGGTGTGACTTAAAACGTAAATTTGATCGGAAGTCTCGGTAGAGATGCGGAACCATTACAGCAACAAAAGCTGTAAGAATTTTTTTTAAAAATGAATGATCGCGGAAAAACAGGTTCTACATGTGTTTCAGACACGTTTATTTTACTCCTCATTGAAATTTTCAGACTCTGTCCTTCTGCAGATGAACTATAAAAATGTACTAACAAACGTTACATAATTTTTTTCTTTATTGTTATTTCATCATCTCATGTCCCATATGGGCGGGGGGAGGGCTGTCAGTGGTAGAGTACTCTGCTCTTCCGCCAAGAGTGCTCATAAAAAGTGAACAAAGACGACAAAAAAATAAAAATATAAGGGCTATGTATGTTTCTAGTTATAAAGATTAATGACGGACACTTTAAAGGACGCAGAATATATACAATTTAAAGAAAATGTTGAGATGAAATTCTTCATCCATTAAAAAAATACTTACACAGGTGAAAATGTATTCTGGGAGGAGAGAATATGTTCTAAAGAGGTTCAGGGGTGGAGGTCAGGGGATAGGTGAAACTATGGAGATGATAGGTAGGAGGTGAAGCTGATAAGGGAAATATAGGCATTGGGAAGGACACAGGTTGAGAGGGAGTAATGATATGTGGGGAAAGCACAAGAAGAGAAGGATACAGGCGGTTGTAGAGGGTAAAAGGAGAGAGGACTACTGATGTGTGGGATAAATGGGGTAGGGTTAAAGATAGTAGGAGGGATAAATATCGGGGCAGATCCCATTGTCTGGGAGAGGGAGTTGGTTGAAGTTGCGTTGGGTAGGATATGGAATGTGTGGAAGTGTAGGGATGGCGGGATGTGTTGGTGAAGGCGCTGAAGTGTGGTACACATAAAACACATGTGTCTTAAAGTAAGAAATCTCGCTGGGCCATAACTGCACAACAATTATTTTTGATGGTCGAATACACACCATTTTAAATAAATGTTGAAAATAGCTTTGGCAAGTACGCCAAACAGCATCAGGAATACCATGAAATTAGATAAAATAGTGACAGTAGCTAGATACGATGATCTAACGTGAACAATACTTAAAGCAGAATGGTAGGAATGACCTCTTGTGTCTGCTACGTAAACAATATATCAACAGAAGGCGTGATTATAGTGGCGCTGCTTTACAACATTATTTCATTGTTATCCTTAGTTACATATTTGTTCATAATAAAATTTAGTATTAAAATGATGTGTGACTTACAATGCATATGCATAAATTTTAAGAGCTATTCGTGTCAGCCCATTGGGCAAGAAACGATATATAAAAATAAATTTTTTATTCATAGCTTAATTTTTTTGCATAAAATCGATAACAGAGGAACCACTTTATGTGTAGACATAAAGTGGTTCACTCCCTGGTTGCTTCTCTCCTCTCCAATCCCCACCCTCCGCCACGCCTTTACTGTTGTGTCCCTCCTACCCTCCATCTCTACACCCTTCATCTCCTTTCCCAAGGTGGCTTCCATCAACTCCCCCTCCCAGATGATGCCCTCTGTCCCTCCATTTATCCCTCCTATCAGCTCTGATACTCACCCCCCTCCTTTCCTCTGTCCTTTCCCCAGGCCCCTCTTCCCACCCTTCCATCCTGTTTTTTCCCCACCTAACCTCTCTCTGCCTCCCCTCCTCCCCCCCAGTTCTTTTGTACACCCCTCCTCTGCCTTTCCCCACTCCCTATCACGTCTGCCCAGGACCCACCCCCCTCTTATGGGTCCTCGTCCTCCATCGGCTCCATTGCCGCCTCCCCCCCACTTCGTTTCTTCCTCTCCTTCGCCCCCTTTCCTTTCATGTCATCTGTCCAGGTTCCCCACATCTACGCTCAGCTGTGGTATGTAATATTTGTGCCAATTTTTTAGTGCAGTGTTCAAGTGAATGTTCAGTGTTGTTCGTCTTTCCAAAGTGTTGCGAACAGAAAGCATGCTGTCGCTGGGCGTAAATTTTATATCTCTTGCGAACAGAAACCAGACTGTCGCTGTGTTTTTTTTTAATTGTCTGTCTATTCTTGTACCTGTCTGCTTCATATATATTTTATTAGCATCATCAACCCTTTGTTCTATGTTTTAATTTCCACGATTTTCCGCCATTTTACCATTTAAGTCACCGATTTTATCGCATGCTTTCATTACTAATTATCTTCATCTTTTTAAAACAAATTCTGTAGGCTGAAGAGCGGCATACTAAGCTGCTGTCAGCCCGCCCCCTTTGGGGGGAATCGAAACTCAATTAAGAAAAAAAAAACATAAAGTGGTTAATACAAAATGACAGGACAAGTATTTCTCTACGATTGCTACCTCTTAAAATCCCATAAGAACGAAATAGTAACGTACATATGTCACGAAGACGAAAAAAAATTTTCTTTTTTTGTTACAAGAGGAAGTGTTTTTCTTATTTTTGGAATGTTTGACTGATTGTGAATAAAAGAGAAGTTGATAAGTGAGCAGTGCTGTTGAACATCTACTGCTCTAAGCACTGGTGGGTGTCGGAGCACACAGGTTTGTTTGGGAGGGGGGGGGGGGGTGACAGTGGCAGCTGTCAGCTGGACCAAGACGGTGGTGTGTGGCGTACGTTGGTATTGAGGTGGAGAACAGCGGATTTTCTGGAAGATATTTGGGAATAGTGCGCGTTTATATTTGCATTTACATCTACATCTAAATTTATACGGATACTCTGCAAATCACACTTAAGTGCCTGGCAGAGGGTTCATCAAACCACCTTCACGATAATTCTCTATTATTCCACTCTCGAACAGCGTGCGGAAAAAACGAACACCCATATCTTTCCGTGCTAGCTCTGATTTCTCTTATCTTATTATGATGATCGTTTCTTCTTATTTAGGTTGGCGTCAACAAAGTATTTTCGCATTCGGAGGAGAAAGTTGGTGATTGAAATATTGTGAAAAGATCCAGCCGCAACGAGAAAATTCTTTGTATTAATTATGTCCGCCCCAAATCCTGCATCACGTCTGTGACACTCTCTCCCCTATTTCTGGATAAAACAAAACGTGCTGCTCTTCTGTGAACTTTCTCGACGTACTCCATTAATCCTATCTGGTAAGGATCCCACACGGCGTAGCAGTACTCCGAAAGAAGACGGACAAGAGTTGTGTACGCAGTCTCCTTAGTAGACCTTTTACATTTCTAAGTGTTCTGCCAATAAAATGTAGTTTTTGATTTCCCTTCCCCACAACATTTTCTATGTGTTCTTTCCAACTTAAACTGTTCGTAATTATAATTCCTAGGTATTTAGTTGATTTTACGGCCTTTAGATTTGATTGATTTATCGTGTAACCGAGTTAAATGAATTCCTTTTAGCACTCATGTGCATGGCCTCACACTTTTCATTATTTAGGGCAATTGCCAATTTCCGCATTACATAGATATCTTTTCTAAATCGGTTTGCAATTTGTTTCGATCCTCCGACGACTTCACCAGTCGATGAATGACAACATCATCTTCAAAGAATCTAAGACGGATGTCAGATTGTCCCTAAATCATTTATATAGATAAGGAACAGCAGAGGGCACATAACACTACCTTGGGGAACGGCAGAAATCACTTCTATTTTATTCGATGACTTTCCGTCAATTACTACAAACTGTGACCTCTCCGACAGGAACTTAAAAATCCAGTCGTATAACTGAGACGATGTTCTATAAGCACACAATATGATTACAAACCACTTGTGAGGTACGATGCCGAAAGCTTTCTGGAATCAATTTGAAATCCCTTGTTGATGGCACTCAACACTTCGTGTGAGTAAAGAGCCAGTTGTGTTTCTCAAGAACGATGTTTTCTAAAACCGTCTTGGCTGTGTGCCAATAGACCGTTCTCTTAGAGGTAATTAAAAATGTTAGAATACGATAATTGTTCTAAAATACTGCTGCATTTCGACGTAAATGATACGGGCCTGTAATTTAGTGGATTATTCCTACTGCCATTCTTGAATACTGGTGTGGCCTGTGCAACTTTCCAGTCTTTGGTTGCGGATCTTTCGTCGAGCGAGCGGTCGTATGTGATTGTTAGGTACAGGGCTATTGCATCAGCATACTTGAAAGGAATCTAACTGGTATACAGTCTGAACTGGAAGACTTGCTTTTATTAAATGATTTGCTCCAGTACTCCGAGCTTATCTTATTCTGAGTTACTCATGTTGGCAGCTGTTCTTGATTCAAATTCTGGAATATTTACTTCTGAAGGAATTTCTGAAGGCTGTGTTTAGTAACTCTGCTCTACAAGAACTGTCATCTTTGGTATTTCCACTGCTATCGCGCAGAAAACGCATTGATTGTGTCTTGCCGTTGGTATACTTTACATACCACCAGCGTAGCTTTGGATTTTCCGCCAGGTTTCGCGCCAATGTTTCATTGTGGAAACTATTATAAGCATCTCGCATTGAGGTCGGGGTTAAACTTCGAGATTCTGTAAAACATCGCCATCATGGGAATATTGCGTTCATTTAAATTTGACATGTTTTTTTCGTTCTTTCGGGAACAGTGTTATGACCCGTTTATGTAC
This sequence comes from Schistocerca americana, assembly GCF_021461395.2. Classification (NCBI taxonomy): domain Eukaryota; kingdom Metazoa; phylum Arthropoda; class Insecta; order Orthoptera; family Acrididae; genus Schistocerca; species Schistocerca americana. The sequence continues at coordinate 622,322,597 of NC_060122.1, forward strand.
CAACGGGGATCAGCTTCGTCTTTTATTAAATTGTTTGGTATAAATCTCTCAGTTGTTGTCGAAACTTGGTATTTCTTTGAATTCAAGCCACATCAGGTTGGATGGAGTGAAGATTGTCTCCCAGAAAAGCGTCAAGCAAATACTATCTGCTTTCTCGAATAGGTATATTTTTCGTTTATTTTTGGAGAATTTGGGAGTTACGGTATTCAGTCTCGCTACGACAACCCTGCGTTCGCTAATCCGTGTATCACTTTTGATGCTCGTTATTAACTGAGGATGATTTGTTGCGAAGGTGTCAGGTGTGTTTTCACATCCGTTTACTATTCGTGTGGGCTCGTGAACTAACTGCTCGAAATAGTTTCTTTCGGCAACTGTATCATCTGAGTTGGGAGGTCGATAAAAGGATCCAATTATTATTTTGTACCGGTTGCCAAGAATGACCTCTACCTATATTAACTTACAGAAACCATCTAATTCAATTTCGCTACAAGATAAAACTATTTCTAACAGAACAAACACGCCATCGCCAACAGTCTTTAGCCTATCATTTCTTAGTGCCTATACCGATTTGAGCATCATTGCTTTCCATTAGCGCTTGGAGCTCTGGTGATTTTCCTACACAGCTACGAGAATTTATAACTCTTACAATGATGGTTTCTAGATGTACGTTTCTTCCTGTCTTCGACCTGCACCCTTTGAGACTGAAGCACTTTCTATGTTTCTCCGAGATCCTTTAACCTAAGAAAGCGCCCAGTCCACCCCTGTAGCCGTCTCCTGCGTAATATATATATAGCGGAACCCGAAACCCAACCACCCTACGGTGCGAGGAATTTGCGGCCTACACGTTGCAGAACCGTCTGAGCCCCTGATTCAGACCATCCACTCGGCTCTGTACCAGAGGTCTGCAATCGGTCCTGTCGACTATGCTGCGAATGGTGGTCTCTGATTTCATCTCGTAAGCAAGACTGCCAGCCTTCACCACTTCTGACAGCCGCTCGAAACCAAAGCGACACCCATCACTGATACCAACATGAGAACCCACCAGCAGCTGGCTGCACCCTGTACTCTTCATGGCATTCGGAAGAACCCGTTCCACATCTGGATCGACGCCACCTGGTATGCACACGGAGTGTACATTGGCTTTCTTCCCCTCCTTGACAGCCATGTTGCTAACGAGCTCCATAACGCGCCTAACATTGGAGATTCCAGCTACCAATAACCCCACCCTCTATGATTGCCTGGATAGCGGACTGAGAGATTGCCTCTAAAACAGTACAAGCGACTGCATTTGGCTGGAACCTGTTTGTCAGCCTAACCAGGGAGGCCTTATGTTCGGCCTTCTGCCACGCCCCGAGGCGGCCTCCCACTCGACCACACGTGAGGTGTCAACCGCAATGCGAGCAGTAACTGGGCTGGCCACCGATGAGGACCGATCGGTGGACTCATGGGAAGTGCTGGACGTCCGCTGGATCCCCACTGCCGGCCCACAACAGTAATTCCCACTCACTGCAGCTTCAGGTTGTGTAACCAAAGCCGACACAGCATGTAGCCGAGAGTGAAGTATCAGCAACTCGGCTCGCATCCGCACACAGCTATCACAGAACCCTAATTATACTAAAGACCGTGAAAAATTACATTACACAGACAAACAAAGGACTATCGAAACGCACTATGGAACTCTACTATAAACACTGACGAAAACGCAAGAACTATGTCTAATAAATTAGATAAAGACACAGAGATTCAAACACTAAACTACCATACCACTTAGGTGAGGCAAAATAATTCGCTCCTGATTAAGAAATTTTAATATGTCACAAAATCGGTTTACTTCCAACACAAACGGAAACCCGAGAACTGTGTCTATTAAATATTGAATTAACACACAGAAATTCATGAAAATAACAAAGGAGATTTCTTTGGAAACGTTTTTGTGTTTAGGAATTTCATTCCAATACAAGATAACTTTATTGCCTAGGGAGGTAGGTCATGTTGTTGTGGTCTTCAGTCCTGAGACTGGTTTGATGCAGCTCTTCATGCTACTCTATCCTGTGCAAGCTTCTTCATCTCCCAGTACTTACTGCAACCTACCTCCTTCTGAATCTGCTTAGTATATTCATCTCTTGGTCTCCCTCTATGATTTTTACCCTCCACACTGCCCTCCAATGCTAAATTTGTGATCCCTTGATGCCTCAGAACATGTCCTAACAACCGGTCGCTTCATCTTGTCAAGTTATGCCACAAACTCCTCCCCAATTCAATTCAATACCTTCTCATTAATTATGTGATCTACCCATCTAATCTTCAGCATTCTTCTGTAGCATCACATTTCGAAAGTTTCTATTCTCTTCTTGTCCAAACTATTTATCGTCCATGTTTCACTTCCATACATGGCTACACTCCATACAAATAGTTTCAGAAACGACTTCCTGACACTTAAATCTATACTCGATGTTAACAAATTTCTCTTCTTCAGAAACGATTTCTTGCCATTGCCAGTCTACATTTTATATCCTCTCCACTTCGACCATCATGAGTTATTTTCCTCCCCAAATAGCAAAACTCCTTTTCTACTTTAAGTGTCTCACTTCCTAATCTAATTCCCTCAGCATCACCCGACTTAATTCGACTACATTCCATTATCCTCGTTTGGCTTTTGTGGATGTTCATCTTATATCCTCCTTTCAAGACACTGTCCATTCCATACAACTGCTCCCCCAAGTCCTTTGCTGTCTCTGACAGAATTACAATGTCATCGGCGAACCTCAAAGTTTTTATTTCTTCTCCATGGATTTTAATACCTACTCCGAATTTCCTTTATTGCTTGCTCAATATACAGATTGAACAACATCGGGGAGAGGCTACAACCCCGTCTCACTCCCTTCCCAACCGCTGCTTCCCTTTCATGTCCCTCGACTCTTATAACTGCCATCTGGTTTCTGTACAAATTGTAAATAGTCTTTCCCTCCCTGTATTTTACCCCCGCCACCTTCAGAATTTGAAAGAGAGTATTCCAGTCAACATTGTCAAAAGCTTTCTCTAAGTCTACAAATGCTGGAAACGTAGGTTTGCCTTTCCTTAATATTTCTTCTAAGATAAGTGGTAAGGTCAGTATTGCCTCACGTGTTCCAATATTTCTACGGAATCCAAACTGATCTTCCCCAAGGTTGGCTTTTACTAGTTTTTTCCATTCGTCTGTAAAGACGTCCTTCTTTACAGATAGGTCATAGGGGTGGGTATATGGTTTGTTGAGGAATGCCCAAACTTTGTGTTGTCCTCGGATCTCGGTTTTTTCTATTGCTTATAGTGACTGTGAAAGAAAAGAAACGGAAAATGAATGATTTGTCCGAGTCGCTAATCCTTGGCCACAAAGATGGCGAACCTACGTACAATTCTCTGTTACATGGTACAGTGGTACAATGGTAATCGCCTTGTGTTCACAGAGTGTCAATGCGGCATATAACGAGAGCGCTGGAGCGCGTCAGAGCTCGTGGAGACGAGAGTCAGTCCACTGGAGAGCTAAGTGTGTTGGAGAAGCTTCTCATATCCAGCGACGACCCGCGCATCGCCATCGTCATGGCGCTGGACATGATGTTCGGCGGCATCGACACGGTAACACATTTATAGTTTTTTAAATACAGCCCACTGTTCACAGCATGAGTCCTCCAGCAATGGCTCTTAGAATCGCTTCCAGGTGGCTTTGAAAAACCTAGAACCAGACCCTCACTACCATCCAGTATGAGCCTAGTGGCAGCACAATACCGTAGGTTTTCTGTAGTCAAAGCAACATCCCTACAAATCCTTCAATGCCATGCTCTGTTTTGTGGTAATTTATGGTAAGTTAATGCGAGACCAAACTGCTAAGGTCATCGGTCCCTAGGCTAACACATTACTTAATCTAACTTAAACTAACTTACGCTAACGACAACACACACGCCCATGCCCCAGGGAGGACTCGAACCTCTGACGGGGGGAGCCGCGCGAACCGTGGCGGCTACCCCGCGCTGTGCATGCTCTTTACCTTGCCTTCTGCATACACGTAAATTCCCCCACATGGGTCTTTTACCACATCGTCCAATGGTCAAATACCAACCATTTCGCCGGAAGGATTGGCCGAACGGTTCTAGGCGCTACAGTCTGGAACCGCGCGACCGCTACGAGCGCAGGTTCGAATCCTGTCTCGGGCATGGATGTGTGTGATGTCCTTAGGTTAGCTAGGTGTAAGTAGTTCTAAGTTCTAGGGGACTGATGACCTCAGAAGTTAAGTCCCACAGTGCTCAGAGCCATTTTTGAACCAACCGTTTCTCACCTATTATACTTTATTATTATTTTATTGTACGTATTATATATTTTTTTATTTTTTTATTTATTATATAGTATTATATTATACCCTTACTTATGTCCTACACTATCCAGAAAAGCATCTCCAACAGTGACATTACTTTCCCTCTACTTTCCAATCCTAATGTACTGAAACCGCTAAAGCGACACATTGAACCAACCCTAATTCTATAAACACACTATATTTTCATCCATATCACCTTCATCCGACTCCCACCTTCAACAGACATCCACAATTCTACACAATCTCCTTATTAATTTTTATTGCACTGGATGGTTTTGTAAATGAAACAACAAAATTATATTTTTAGTACTATTACTGAAAATCATTTTTTAATAATCTTAAAAAGCGTATGTTAATATGTTTGACCTGTATAATTATGTAATTTCGATTTTATGTATTTTAAAAGTAACTCATTTAGAACTCACTAGATCCTTGTGTGCAGAGCGACGGTTAAGAATTTCAGTGTTAAGAAAAGGACGTCAGTTAAAGATATCAAATACCACAGGCATAGGAATTCATGACTAAGTTCACAGCAATCACATTTCCACCAATATTGGAACACAGGTCTGTTTAACATACCACTTGTCAACAAATTATGTGGATCCCAATGTGTCGGAGTCCAAACACTCTGAACTTATTGTTGTGTAAAGGATGAGCCAGACAGTAAGGGATTTTACTTTATTATATGAGCCTCCAAATGGTAACTTCATTTTTCCATTGCGGCCAAGCCACGGCCGGCAGTTTTAGCTGCCTGTAGATTCTTTTGTCCCACGGTTTAGTAACAGGAAGTCAGCACCCAGGAAGGGCACCTTGGCCACGCGCCTCTGTCATGTGCTTACGAGATAACGCCGCCCCAGGCGTCGTTTAGCATGCATCGCTCTGGAAAGTTCCATGCCGTCCGCACGGCTTGCTCGGTCTTGACCAATCAGGGCGGAGGAAGCCGCGTGGTGCGTCGAATATACCCGGCCGCCCTTCGCCGGGCCCACTCTCTTGTATTCTTGCTCACCCGCCAGTCGGATGGGCGCCATGTAGCAGTGAACATCTCCCAGCTTCTCCCGGTGCTGCGGCGCTGTGGACTTAGTTTTGGCAGACAACCACTTCCTGTAGCTTCGGGAACAATGCTTCGCCAAATTCTAAGCTCTGGCTCACCCTCACCTCCCTAGGCCTATGTAGCCCCTTTCAACATGCTTTAGCCAATAAATGGCCTTTCTCTAAAAAAAAATAACCCTAATCATTCCATAACGTCCACCGCCTGCCTATACTCCCGTCCTGTACAGTTGAACTCTGGTTGTACATACCATGGCGTCACTCTGTTGGTAATGCAACGTTTGCTCAAGTTTGTATGTTGAATGGTTTTAGGCAGCCTTACACAGAAGTGAAAAAAGTAGTGGAATACTTCCCAATATCGTGTTGGACTTCCTTTTGCCCGGCGTAGAGCAGCAACTGGTCAGAAATACTGAAGCATGCCGTCTCTCTAAAAGCCCACAATTGCAAAGGGGTTGCCGCTGCAAGATTTTGTGCACGAACTGACCTCTCAATGATGTCCCATAAATGTTCGATGGGATTCATGTTGGGCGATCCGAGTTGCCAAATGATTCGTTGGAACTGTCCAGAATGTTCTTCAAACCAGTCGTTAACAACTGGTGACATAACGGCCGTATGTGGCTCGGTGACATGGCACATTATCATCCATAAAAAATTCATCGTTGTTTGCGAACATGACGTACATGAATGGCTGCAAATGGTCTCCATGTAGTCGCACATCCAGAGGAACCAGACCCAGTACCTTGTGTATGCAATACTACCGCCATGTGTATACGTGCATATCTCTATACTGGGTCTTTTGTCACTTCAGTGTAATCCGCAGGCATAAATAGGATGCAGTTCCGTTTAAAAAGCAGAAGATTTGTTAAGACGAAAATATAAAAATTGTGAAAAGTAGACGAAAGCTTCTGTGGTAGTTAAACAGCAGACAATAATAATATCTTGGGCGTGTACATAGCATACTGTGCACGTAGCCAACATCGAACTCAGATTGTCACGTGACTTCGGTATAATACTGTTTCTTTACATTTTGCACTCAGACCGAAATGATACCCTCCGCCATGCACTGCACGTATTAGTAAAAGCAACAGTGAATAATTGTTGTTGCTATGTAAAAAAACTGAAGTACATCAAAGGCGGAAAAGCTGCTTTCAAAGGTAGTTACCACAAATATCTCTAATGACAGTTATTCTAATAAGAGGTGCGTATCGTAGGGATACTTTATGTGACTGTACAACCGGTTGAACGGACTGGATAGTATCTTGAAAAGTGAACAAACAAGGGTAAAGGAATGCAGCTGAAGTCAGGAATTGCGCTAGGAAGTGATTCGCTAAAGCTAGTTGATGAACTTTGCTATTTGGGCAGCTGAATAACTGATGACGACCGAAGTAAGCATGATATAGAATGCAATTGACAATCGTAAGAAAGCATTTCTGAAAAGGAAAAACTTGTTAATACCAATTATAAGCGTCTGGAAGTCTTTACCGTAAGTATTTGTCTGGAATGTAGCAGTATGTGAAAGTACAACGTAGTCGACAAGCGGTGCATAGCAGAGGAGAATTGAAGCGTTTCATATTTGGTGTTACAAAAGACAGGTGAAGATTAATTGAGTAGATCGCAAAAACTAATGAAAAAGTACTACATCTAATTACGAGCACAACGTGACTATAAAAAGGGATATAGTGAAAGGACACATCTCGAAATATCAAGGAATAATTTACTTTGATACAGGAGAGAAATGGGAGTGGATGTACGTTCAGTTTGAATGTGGTAGAGAAACTGGAAAATCTGAGAAAGGAAATAAAGACTCATTCTAGATATAGCATGAGTCGCAAATATTGAAATGTGAAAACAATAGCGCCCTTATTGCGCGCGATAGTTGCCGCAACAAACTGTCCGCTTCAAACTAATTTAGCTCACCGAAAAATATACAAAAGTTGTCATCGCTAGATGAGAACAGGAATGTGCATACTACTACCAAACGAAGGCGTAAATAAGTTTATATTGGTTATTATTTCAAAATGTCATTTAAAGTGCAGAAGAGTACAAGCTTCTAGCAGCGAGGCTCGATGAAAAAGACCGAAGACTACTTTAAATTATCTTTTTCCACGAGGATAACGGAGCGCCACAGATTATAAAAATATTAAGGGGAAGTTAACATTCTGAGATTCAATAGTGTCTCTAATATCGTTGAATTGCAATGTGTATACGTGATAATATATTGAATAATACACTAAATAAATAAAAACGTACGTTAAATGTGTTCCATATCGGAAACCACTCGTAATAAGTCCACATGACGTTTTACACTACTGGCCATTAAAATTGGTACACAAAGAAAAAATGCAGATGATAAACGGATATTCATTGGACAAATATATTATACTAGAATTGACATGTGATTACATTTTCAAGCAATTTGCGTGCATAGATCCTGAGAAATCAGTACCCAGAACAACCACCTCTAACCATAATAACGGCGTTGATACGCCTGAGCATTGACTGAAACAGAGCTCGGGTATCGTGTACAGGTAGAGCTGCCCATGCATCTGCAACACGATACCACAGTTCATCAAGAGTAGTGACTGGCGTATTGTGACGAGCCAGTTGTTCGGCCACTATTGACCAGACGTTTTCAATTGGTGAGAGATCTGGAGAATGTGCTGGCCAGGGCAGCAGTCGAGCATTTTCTGTATCCAGAAAGGCCCGTACAGGACCTGCAACATGCGGTCGTTCATTATGCTGCTGAAATGTAGGGTTTCGCAGGGATCGAATGAAGGGTAGAGCTACGGGTCGTAACACATCTGAAATGTAACGTCCACTGTTCAAAGTGCCGTGAATGCGAACAAGAGGTGACAGAGACGTTTAACCAATGGCACACCATACCATCACGCCGGGTGATACGCCAGTATGGCGACGACGAATACACGCTTCCAATGTGCGTTCACCGCGATGTCGCCAAACACGGATGCGACCATCATGATGCTGTTAACAGAACCTGGATTCATCCGAAAAAATGACGGTTTGCCATTCGTGCACCCAGGTTTGTTGTTGAGTACACCATCGCAGGCGCTCCTGTCTGTGATGCAGCGTCAAGGGTAACTGCAGCCATGGTCTCCGAGCTGATAGTACATGCTGCTGCAAACGTCGAACTGTTCGTGCATATGGTTGTTGTCTTGCAAACGTCCCCATCTGTTGACTCGGGCATCGAGACGTGGCTGCACGATCCGTTACAGCCATGCGGGTAAGATGTCTGTCATCTCGATTGCTAGTGATACGAGGCCGTTGGAATCCAGCACGGCGTTCCGTATTACCCTCCTGAACCCACCGATTCCATATTCTGCCAACAGTCATTGGATCTCGACCAACGCGAGCAGCAATGTCGCGATACGATAAACCGCAATCGCGATAGGCTACGATCCGACCTTTATCAAAGTCGGAAACGTGATGGTACGCATTTCGTCTCCTTACACGAGGCATCACAACAACGTTTCACCAGGCAACACCGGTCAGCTGCTGTTTGTGAATGAGAAATCGGTTGGAAACTTTCCTCATGTCAGCACGATGTAGGTGTCGCCACCGGCGCCAACCTTGTGTGAATGCTCTGAAAAGCTGATCATTTGCATATCACAGCATCTTCTTCCTGTCGATTAAATTTCGCGTCTGTAGCATGTCATCTTCGTGGTGTAACAATTTTAATGGACAGTAGTGTACTTAAAATGATCGTTCCTGTTGTATCCATGAATATTGACTATTCCTTCTGGGACATACTTATGTACCTGTCGTGTCCACGTCTGAGGCCTTTCCCTTGGTCAATATCGCTCCCTTTGCTACCCGCAACAGGAATATGATTACGATCTGCGGCCGCGAGACAGGCACTAGTCCGCCGCCGGCAGTGGAGGGTTAAGGTTTGACAATGCCAGCCACTTTTGCTGGCGAAGCGACAGGAAAACTGTCAAACAAACATCAGCGGAAGAAGCCGAGACGACGACGTAGCCAAAGGAGACAGTCCAGAGGGTCCCGAACTCCCTCCTCCTTACCACTTAAACGAAATTACGCACGATCTAAGTGTCACCTAGTCAAATTAAGAGAGATCAGGAGCAAGGGCGCTCATACTCGCGGGAAAGGAGGGCCGCCCCACCCCTCATATCTCTCAGGGAATGCAAAACATTATAGTACACTTGGTTGTTTTTCTTCCAAGAAAATGATTCATTAGGCGGGTTGTTACAGGGTCAGAACCAGGGTATTCGCCTGGCCACTTAAAAGTCACCATCGTCTTCCAGAATTTTAAAAATACTCCACACCCCCAAGTACAGAATTCCCCCCCCCCCCCCAACGAACTACTTTATGGGCGCCCTTGATAAGGGTGTGTAAGCACCGACATTTTGGCTAGGGATTAGAGTGGCATTCCTGTCTTTCTGACGTGCTTGGGGTAAATGCGGAAGTGTGAACCGTGGTGACGTTTTTACCAAATGCGTCCAAACAGGACCAATGTGTTATTCATTTCTTGTCTGCCGAAGGACAGACACTGGTAGACATCCATCGGAGAATGAAGAATGTGTATTGGATAGTACCGAGTGATCAAAAAGTCTGTATACATTTGGAAACTTAATAAACCACGGAATAATGTAGATAGACAGGTAAAAATTGACACACATGCTTGGAATGACATGGGGTTTTATTATGACCAAAAAAGAACAAAGCTCACAAAATGTCCGACACATGGCGCTGGACGGCAAAACTTCAGTGACTGCGCATGACAATCGTGTATAAAAGGAGCTGTAATGAGAGAGAGAATCAGATGCGCCAGCAGTCGCAGCGTGTTGACGTTACCTGAACAGGCGCTTTTAGTGAAGCTGTATTATCGGAATGGGGAATATGGTAGTTCAGCGTTACGATCCTATCGCTATAGGAAGGGGATTCGAATGGGTAAAGGTCCGTTGACAAATGCAGCTGTGGCGAGAATGATTTCGAAGTTCGAAGCCACGGGTTGTTTAGACGATAGACTCTCGTAGTGGCCGACCGATCACAAGGCGTAATGCTGCTGAGACAGTTCAGGAAGAAATGGAGACTGTAGCGGGTTCGTCTATGCACGGGAAAGTCAGCGCTCGTGCAGTCGCACGTCGCACCGGCATTCCATACACTACTGTTTGGTTGGCACCTAGGCGTACCCTCCGATGCTATCCGTACAAAATCCACCGGCATTATGAACTGTTACCTGGCGATTTAGTGAAACGGAGGGCATTTGTGGTGTGGACGTTTCAAAAGATGGTGGAAGATGACGATTGGTTGAGTAACGTGTTGTGGACCGACGAAGCTCATTTCACGCTCCGATGGTCTGTCAATGCCCACAACTGCAGAATTTGGGCTACCGAAAATCCTAGAACTGTCGCGGAAACTCCATTGCATGACGAGAAAGTCACGGTTGAATTTACCACATCTACAGTTATCGGGCCTTTTTTTTCCGAGGAAATGCGTGATTCTGGTTTAGTAGCCGCTACTGTGAAGGGTGAGAGGTATGCCGATATGTTACAGAATCGCATCATCCCCAGCGTGGCTGATAAACACCTGCTGGAACGTACGATGTTTATGCACGATGGCGCTCCACCCCATATTGTTAGACGCGTGCAAAATCTCTTGCGCGCGTCGTTTGGTGATGATCCTATGGTCAGCCGCTACTTTCGTCATGCTTGGCCTCCCAGGTCCCCAAACCCCAGTACGTGTGAATATTAGCTTTGGGGGTACCTGAAGTCGCACACCTCTAGGGATGCTGAAAGACAACATCCGACGCCAATGCCTCATCATAACTCCGGACATGCTTTACAGTGCTGTTCACAACATTATTCTTCGATTACAGCTATTGTTGAGGAATGATGGTGGACATATTGAGCATTTCCTGTAAAGAACATCATCTTTGCTTTGTCTTACTTTGTTGTGCTAATTATTGCTATTCTGATCAGATGAGGCGCCATCTGTCGGACATTTTCTGAACTTTTGCATTTTTCTGGTTCTAATAAAACCCCATGTCATTCCAAGCATGTGTGTCAATTTGTACCTCTCTATCTACACTATTTCGTGATTTATTCAGTTTTCAAATTTATACTGACTTTTTGATCACCCGGTATGTCTGTCGAAAATCACCGTTGAGGAATGAAAACTGCGACAAAGAGTGCTGCTGCTTCATGATAACATACGTACCCATGTCGCAAATGTCGTAACGCAGAAGTTACGGCAGCTCGCTTGGGACACTCTCGAGCGCTCGCCCCATGGTCCTCATCTCTCCCCATGTGATTACCATGCGTCCGGTCCCTTAAAAAAGCCCTTGGAGGGTCGACGATTCCTGTACGACAGGATGTGCACCAGGCAGTTAGGATTTCTTCACTTAGCGGAACACGGTGTTTTACCAGACAAATATTTTCAATCTGGTGCCTCGATAGGGGTGAGTGCCTCTATGCCTACGGCGATTTTGCCAGAGCGGCACATCAATTCTTGATCGCGCGGCCTTCGAACGGAAGCTTTTTGATCGCCCCTTATATTTTGATTTTCAGTCGTACAGCTAAAAAAGGGATACGCACTGTCAGTAGTCAGCAAGGCAATTGATAGATTTAAACTACCACAATATCGATAGCACTATCGGCTGTCACCTATCCCCACTTTAGCCAGGAACAACTATTGTACACTGGCAGCCTTTCTTGAGTTCAGATGTTATGTTATCAGTTCAGTTCTTACTTGAAGTTGAATTTAATGTAAGTGCCGCTGTTTATTGTTTTTGTGCCCTTCTGATAGTTTCTAATTATGGATAAGTTTTTAATAAGAGAGAAGAGGAAAACGGATTTGTATTCGTCCTCTAGCGATAAGCCAAATTAAAAATATCCAAGCACTATTATACTTGCCTAGTTATCTATGTATAGCAGTCGAGTGTTAGCAATGGAGTCGTTATTTGCAGACTGGTAGAACTCTGGGTTGCAGTATTTCAGTATTTCACAAGACAGTGGAGCAACCTGAACATTACAAATAACATTAAATTAAAATCAGTGCATAAAAAACATTTGGATTTACCTATCTCACCCAAAACTCACGCTGATTAACAAAAATGTCTCCGGTGATGATTGCATTTTAAAAAATCTGCTCTAAATTCTATTATAATTAGCTCAAATAGCAAAACAACGACCAATCTGGTCACCCAAGCAGCACTCAGTTATGAAAACCGTTTCAAATACGGAACGATGGGGAAGGGTTTGTGTGGAACGGAACAGTTATGTGATGACAGCACATTCTATAGTTCGTTCGCTTCTGACGGAATTCGTAGAAGAAGGCTGCGCTTTGTATTCTCTCTCCCCGCCCCAACCTCGTCCGTCCAAAATCTATTCACGCTCATGTAATACTACAATAACTGAAGCCACGAATGCCATGCAAAATTAAATCTTAAAATACGCATGATTCACACACTGTCGAATAACGAAACATGCACAATTAAGCAAGCACCAGAACTTCATCTTTTGTTGTCCTGCATTTTATTTTATTTGAAAACAATGTACAACAAACATTTTTTTCCAAATTCCCCACCAAACTGGATAGTTCTGCGCCTTGAGGCGCTGAGCTAGCAGCCCCTAGATTTGGGAGCCGAAGCGGTTCGAATCCATCCGCTTGCAACCTTGAAAACGGTTTTCTTTAGTCCACATTTTCAATTTTCAGTTTAGGCAAATGTCGGCATTGGTCACTTACTGTAGGCAACAGCCAATTCTTTCCGGATTTCTTTCTTTCCTGACACATTCTCTGACTCACTACTTAAATGAAAAGAACTGCAGCAAAAAGACGACCCGAACGTGTCCCCGGAGACTCGCGGTACTAAAAGCCATATTTACATTGGAAGGCGGCTAACGGTCGTCCTTATGTACTATCTATCTGTGCATAAAAATGACTCACATGTGGAACGGCGATACATCATGTCTCCAGGTTTTACCACAAGAACGATGTTCTACTGTGAAATGTGCGATTCGTAATATTCTTGGAACAGTGAGTCTACCCGGCACAAATCTAACGTATTTTCAAATAAACGTCATGTATGTTGTACACTGTAGAGGAATTTATTAGCATAAAAGACTGTGTATCCATTACGGATAAACAGAAACTCATTTATCGCATATTTTAGAAGTGTAGTTGAAATAATCTCGGAAATAAATATTAAGATCCAAAAACTGTAGCTCTAGATTTGTGACTTCAGTTTTGTTTTGTAAATAAATTTGATTGCTGTAGCTTCAAGTTGACTAATGAAATAATAATTGCAAAACGTTCTTGGTCACTTACGGAAACTGAAGAATTTTAATGAAATGAAAGATCCATTAATAAAATTTGAGACTGAATTGAGGAACTTAACGATGCTTTGAAGTGCTCAGATACGTTGTAAATTTAAATATGCTACAAGAGAAACATAACTATTTTCAAAAGAAACTACGTTAAGATTCTTCTGCTCTGTTATACTGAACCTTATATTAAAAGACTGAGTTGTGTTCTATTAGCAAAGAGGCGAGTTTTCATTCGTTTGGCAATTGGGTGAAGTTATCATACTGCCAAATATAGAAATATTTGCATAAAAAGTTCTCGGTTTACTTGCCGCGTCAAATTTGGATAAAATCCCAAGCTTTCGATGACTACCTCCGTCATCTTCGTCAGGGGTAAAACTGACTGTCGTGGACCGGTGAGGCTTCCGCTTTTATAAGCAGTGGACGGCTTCTCATTGGCTGGATGACGTCACGGTGAAACCGATGCCTACTGAGGTGGCGGCCTCTATATCCATAGATTTTGTTTGCGCGCTTTATCCAGCGTTGCTTGCAGCGCCATCCATCGCAACAGGCGGAGAACTGCGAGGAATGTAAGAAGTCTCCCTCTGTGCTCTTTCTATATCAATTGCGCGCTTCCATGCATTGCTGAGTGCATAACCGGAATCTCTGTTGAAATTATTTTCACAGAGTCTAATTTCAACTGCTTCCCTGATGACAGAGTCCCAATAGTTTGAAGCGTGAGCAAGTAGTCTTGTTTCATCGAATAAAATCTTATGTTTATTTAACAAACTGTGCTCAGCCACCGCTGATTTTTCTAGATACCTGTATCTAGAATACAGATATCTAGAAAAATCAGCGGTGGCTGAGCACAGTTTGTTAAATAAACATAAGATTTTATTCGATGAAACAAGACTACTTGCTCACGCTTCAAACTATTGGGACTCTGTCATCAGGGAAGCAGTTGAAATTAGACTCTGTGAAAATAATTTCAACAGAGATTCCGGTTATGCACTCAGCAATGCATGGAAGCGCGCAATTGATATAGAAAGAGCACAGAGGGAGACTTCTTACATTCCTCGCAGTTCTCCGCCTGTTGCGATGGATGGCGCTGCAAGCAACGCTGGATAAAGCGCGCAAACAAAATCTATGGATATAGAGGCCGCCACCTCAGTAGGCATCGGTTTCACCGTGACGTCATCCAGCCAATGAGAAGCCGTCCACTGCTTATAAAAGCGGAAGCCTCACCGGTCCACGACAGTCAGTTTTACCCCTGACGAAGATGACGGAGGTAGTAATCGAAAGCTTGGGATTTTATTCAAATTTGACGCGGCAAGTAAACCGAGAACTTTTTATGCAAGGACTCCGCCGCGAAAGACTTCGTAGTCATATAGAAATATTTAGTTGCGCGTTGGGTATTTCCTTTGTATATCTATGTTGAGGATACATATTAATCTAGTTTAATAAAATACTTTCTTGCTTAATACTATTTGCAAGAAGGCCTCCCAAAAGCAGGTTAAAGCAAATAAATAGATATCAAGAATAAATTTAAAACATGAGCCTATCTAAGCTCTTTAACAATTCGGAAACCCCGCCCCCATTTTGACAAAATCCTTGCTAAGTCCTTGCGTGAGACAGAAGCCAACAAGCAATGTTTCACTGTTATTTAAACATCATTGTATTTTTTGTAACATTTGTCACAAACAAGGAAAAAGTGCAGAACTTGTCGCTATCAACGATGATTTTACCTTTACATACTATTGTTAGTATTGTTGTTGTCGTTGTGGTCTTCACTCCAAAGGGCTACTCCACCCTGTGCAAGTCTCTTCATCTCCGAGTACCTAATGCAGCCTACATCCTTCTGAATCTGCTTAGTGTACTCATCTCTTGGTCTCCCTCCATGATTTTTACCCGCCACGCTTCCCTCCTGTACTAAACTGGTGAGACCTTGATGCATAAGAATGTGTCCACCAACCGATCTCTTCTTTTAGTCGGGTTGTACCACAAATTTACATTCCCCCCAACTGTATTCAGTACATCCTCATTAGTTATGTGATCTATCCATATAATGTTCAGCATTCTTCTGTAGCAAAACATTTCAGAAGCTTCTATTCTCTTCTTGACTAAACTGTTTATCGTTCATGTTTCACTTTCATACAGGTCTACACTTCACACAAATACTTTCAGAAAGGACTTTCTGACACTGAAATCTATACTCGATATTAATAAATTTCACTTCTTCAGGAAACCTTTGCTTGCCATTGCCAGTCTACATTTTATATCCTCCCTACTTCGACCATCACCAGTTATTTTGCTTCCGAAGTAGCAAAACTCATTTACTACTTGAAGTGTTTCGTTTCCTAATCTAATCCTCTCAACATCACCTGATTTAACTCGGCTACACTCCTTTATACTCGCTTTGCTTTTGTTGATGTTCATCTTATATCCTCCTTTCAAGACACTATCAGTATTGTTGTTGTCGTTGTGGTCTTCACTCCAAAGGGCTACTCCACCCTGTGCGAGTCTCTTCATCTCCGAGTACCTAATGCAGCCTACATCCTTCTGAATCTGCTTAGTGTACTCATCTCTTGGTCTCCCTCCATGATTTTTACCCGCCACGCTTCCCTCCTGTACTAAACTGGTGAGACCTTGATGCATAAGAATGTGTCCACCAACCGATCTCTTCTTTTAGTCGGGTTGTACCACAAATTTACATTCCCCCCAACTGTATTCAGTACATCCTCATTAGTTATGTGATCTATCCATATAATGTTCAGCATTCTTCTGTAGCAAAACATTTCAGAAGCTTCTATTCTCTTCTTGACTAAACTGTTTATCGTCCATGTTTCACTTTCATACAGGTCTACACTTCACACAAATACTTTCAGGAAGAACTTTCTGACACTGAAATCTATACTCGATATTAATAAATTTCACTTCTTCAGGAAACCTTTGCTTGCCATTGCCAGTCTACATTTTATATCCTCCCTACTTCGACCATCACCAGTTATTTTGCTTCCGAAGTAGCAAAACTCATTTACTACTTGAAGTGTTTCGTTTCCTAATCTAATCCTCTCAGCATCACCTGATTTAACTCGGCTACACTCCTTTATACTCGTTTTGCTTTTGTTGATGTTCATCTTATATCCTCCTTTCAAGACACTATCCATTTCCTACAACGCCTCTTCCAAGCCTTTGCTGTCTCTGACAGAATTACAATGTCATCGAGAAATCTCAAAGTCTTTATCTTTTCTCTCTGGACTTTAATTTCTATTCCAAATGTTTCTTTTGTTTCCTTTACTGATTGCTCAATATACAGATTGAATAACATCGGTGGCAGGCTATAACCCCGTCTCACTTCCTTCTCAACCACTGCTTCCCTTTCGTGCCCCTCGACTCTTATAACTGCCATCTGGTTTCTGAACAAATTGTAAATAGCCTTTTGCTCCCTGTTTTTCTTCCCCATCCACCTTTAGAATCTGAAAGAGAAAGCTTTTAACAATGTTGACTGGAATATTCTCTAAGTCTATAAATGCTATGAACGTAGTTTTACCTTTTCTTAACCTATCTTCTATGTCAGTGTAGCCTCGGGTGTTCCTATATTTCTCCGGAATCCAACCTGATCTCCCCCAAGATCGTCTTCTATCAGTCTTTCCGTTCTTCTGTAAAGGATTCGTGTTAGTATTACGCAACCGTGACTTATTAAACTGATAGTTTGGTAATTTTCATGTCTGTCAGCACCTGCTTCCTTTGGAATTGGGATTACTATGTTCTTCTTGAAGTCTGAGGGTATTTCACCTGACTCATACATCTTGCTCACTAAATGGAAGAGTTTTGTCATGGCTGGCTCTCCCAAGGTTACCAGTAGCTCTAACGAAATGAGGTCTACTCATGAGACCTTTTACCGCCTTAACTCTTTCAGAGCCTTATCAGATACCTCAGGCAATATCATATCTCCCTTCTCATCCTCCTCTATGTGCTCTTCCATTTCCATAACCTTGCTCGCAGGTGTATCTCCCTTGTACAGCCCCTCTACAAACTCATTCCACTTTTCTGCTTTCTGCTTTTCCATCTGAGCTCCATCTTTTCTCCAAAGATCTCTTTAATTTTCCTGTAGAGATATATTCTTCTACGTCCTTACATTTGTCTTCTAGCCATTCCTGGTTAGCCATTTTGCACCTCCTGTCGGTCTCATTTTTTAGGCGTCTGTATTCTGTTTCGCCAGCTTCATTTATTGAATTTTCATATTTTCTACTTCCCTCGATTGATTTCAGTATGTCTTGTGTTACCCAAACGATTTCTACTAGGCCACATTTTCTTACCTATTTAACACTCTGCTGTTTTCACTATTTTATCTATCAAAGCTACCCTTTATTCTTCTATTGTATTCCTTTCCCCTGTTCTTGTCAAACGTTCCCTAATGCTCCCTCTGAAACCCGCTACAACCTCTGGCTCGTTCAGTTTATCCAGGTCCCATCTCCTTAAATTCCTGCCTTTTTGCATTTTCTTCAGTTTTAATCTGCAGTTCATAACAAATAAACTGTGTCCAGAGTCCACATCTACCCCTGGAAATGTCTTACAATTTAAAATGTAGGTCCTAAATCTCTGTCTAATCATTATATAATCAATCTGAAAACTTACGGTGTCTACAGGTCTCTTCCACGTGTATAACCTTCCCTCATTATTCTCAACCCAAGTCTTAGCTATGATTAAATTATGCTCTGTACAAAATTCTACCAGGCGGCTTGCTCTATCATTCCACCCCCCACCCCCACCCCCGTCCATATTCTGCTACTACTTTTCCTTCTATTCCTTTTTTTCCTACAATCCTACTATCGAATTCCAGTGCCCCATTAATATTAAATTTTCAGCTTCATTAACCATATGAATAATTTCATACAGTTCCTCAATCTCCTTCCCATTTGCAGAGCTAGTAGGCATATAATCTTGTACTTCTTTGGTGGGTGTGGGCTTCCTGTCTATCTTGACTACAATAATGCTTTCACTATGCTGTTCGTAGTGGCTTATCCGCGTTCCTATTTTTTTTGCTCATTTTTAAACCTACTCCTTCATTACCCCTATTTGATTTTGTGTTTATAGCCCTGTGTTCACCTGAACAGAAGCCCTCTTCTTCGTGCCACCGAACTTCATTAATTCCCACTACATCCAACTTTAACCTATCCATTTACCTTTTTAAATTTTCTTATGTACCTGCCCGATTAAAGGATCTGACATTCCACGCTCCGACGCGGAGAACGTCAGTTTTCTTTCTCCTGATAACGACATCCTCCTGTGTAGTCCCGCCCGGAGATCAGAATGGGGGACTATTTTACTTCCGGAATATTTTACCCACGTGGACGCCATGATCATTTAACCATGGAGTAGAGCTGCAAGCCCTCGGGCTGAATTCCGGGTGTAGCTTCCCTTTGTTTTCAGCCGTTCATAGTACCATCACAGCCGGCCAGAGTGGCCGTGCGGTTCTAGGCGCTACAGTCTGGAACCGCGAGACCGCTACGGTCGCTGGTTCGAATCCTGCCTCGGGCATGGATGTGTGTGATGTCCTTAGGTTAGTTAGGTTTAAGTAGTTCTAAGTTCTATGGGACTGATGACCTCAGAAGTTGAGTCCCATAGAGTTCAGAGCCATTTGAGTCAGTACCAGCACAACAAGGCCGTTTTGGTTGATGTTACAAGACGAGATCAGTCAATCATCCAGACTGTTGCTCCTGCAACAGCTGAAAAGGCTCCTGTTCCCCTTGATGAACCACACGTTTGTCTGGCCTGTCAACAGACACCCCTCTGTTGTGGTAGCACCTACGGTATAGCTATCTGTATCACTGAGGCACAGAAGCCTCCCCACCAACGTCAAGGCCCATGGTTTAGAGGGGGGGGGTGTTGTTGATAATTATCGTCCATGTACACACGTCAAAAGAAGCTTTGTATAACCACGGTTCCGCGAGTTCCGAAAACTGTACAGAAAATTGGAATAGATATCAAAATAAACATCATTTTCACCCTTTTTGTTGCTCATGAAAACCACACATTGCATGTTGTACCACCATACGGCGAGATCTTCAGAGTTGGTGGTCCAGATTTCTGTACACACCGGTGCCTCTAATGTCTAATAACCAGTATTTGTCGTGGCATACTATCCACAAGTTTGTCAAGGCACTGTTGGTCCAGATTGTCCCTATTCTCAGCGGTGATTCGGCGTAGATCCCTCAGAGTGGATGGTGGGTCACGTCGTCTACATAAGCGGTAAGGTCATCAGTCCCTAAGCTTACACACTACTTAACCTAAATTAGCCTAAGGACCAACACACACACCCATGCCCGAGGGAGGACTCGAACCTCCGGCGGGACCAGCCGCACAGACCATGACTGCAGCGCCCTAGACCTCTCGGCTAATCCCTTTCGCGGCCTAGAAACAGCCTTTTTCAATGTATCCCAGACATGTTCGATAGGGTTCATGTCTGGAAAGCATGCTCACCCCTCTACTCGAGCGATGTCGTTATCCTGGAGGAAGTCGTTCACAAGATGTGCACGATGGGGGCGCGAATTGTCGTCCATGAAGACGAATGCCTCACCAATATGCTGCCGATATGATTGCACTATCGGGCGGAGGATGGCATTCACGTATCGTACAGCCGTTACGGCGCCTTCCATGACCACCAGCGGCGTACGTCGGTCCCACATAATGCCACCCCAAAACAGCAGGGAACCTCCACCTTTCTGCACACGCTGGACAGTGCGTCTAAGGGCTTCAGCCTGACCAGGTTGGCTTCAAACACGTCTCCGACGATTGTCTGGTTGAGGGAATATGCGACACTCATCGGTGAAGAGAACGTGATGCCGATCCTGAGTGGTCCATTCGCCGTATTGTTGGGCCTATGTGTACCGCGCTGCATGGTGTCGTGGTTACAAAGATGGGCCTCATCAGGAACGCCGAGAGTGAAGTTGCGCATCATGCAGCCTATTGTGCACAGTTTGATTCGTAACACGACGTCCTGTGGCTGCGCGAAAAGCATTATTCAACATGGTGACGTTGATGTCAGGGTTCCTCCGAGCCATAATCCGTAGGTGGCGATCATCCACTGCAGTAGTAGTCCTTGGACGGCCTGAGTGAGGCATGTCATCGACAGTTTCTGTCTCTCTGTATCTCCTCCATGTCCGAGCAACATCGCTTTGGTTCACTCCTAGACACCTGGACGCTTCCGTTGTTGAGACCCCTTCCTGGTACAAGGTAACAATGCGAATTCGATGGGACTGTGGTATGACCGTCTAGGCATGGTTGAACTCCTGACAACACAAGCCGTGTAGCTCCTTCCTGGTAGAATGACTGGAACTGATCAGCTTTCGGAACCCCTCCGTCTAATAGGATCTGCTCATGCATGGTTGTTTACGTCTTTGGGAGGGTTTAGTGACATGTCTGAACAGTCAAAGGGTTCTCTGTCTGTTATAGAATATCCACAGTCAGCGTCTATCTTCAGAAGTCCTGGGAACCCGGGTGATGCAAAACTATTTTTGATGCGTTTATTTAAAGTCCACAAATTAGATAACAATGTATAATAATACAAAATTAGATTTAATTACAATTTCTTTTCTTCTAAAACAGAGCCACACGTGAAAACACATCATAATACGAAACACATAAAATCACAGTCCCGACTCGTCACGTACCTTTCTCCAACATTCCTGTCGACCTCTCGATATTAAGATTGTATTTCATCGTCGTGTGCTGGCCTCTCCTGAAAAAAAACGGAATTCATCCATGGAACGTCGGAATTTCTCATTAAAAAAATGGTTCAAATGGCTCTGAGCACTATGGGACTTAACATCTGAGGTCATCAGTCCCCTAGAACTTAAAACTACTTAAACTTAACTAACCTAAGGACATCACACATATCCATGCCCGAGGCAGGATTCGAACCTGCGACGTAGCGGTCGCGCGGTTCCAGACTGAAGCGTCTAGAACCGCATGGCCACTGCGGCCGGCATTTCTCATTCTCTTTCAACTTCCTCACATTCAAGTACTCCATTTATCAGCTTCCAGTTTGTATTTAATCTTGACAGTGCAGGTCTGTGATAGTTATACCTTTGATCAAGGTATCAAGAGCGACAAATTTTCCAGTGTGCTAATAAATTCCACACGCGCGCCTGTGCGTGACTGACGAGCGAGGCGGTGCACTGGGGCAAGGAGGTTCAATGGACCGTCCGGCCATCCAGGCGTAGCTTTTTGTGATTTCCCTAAAGCACTAATGACAAATGCCGGCTTCATTCTTTCGATAAAGAAATACCCGATTTCCTTCCTGACCCTACTCCTAATCCAAGCTTGTGTTCCGCCTGTAATGACCTCGTCGTCGACGGGGTATTAAAGCACTATCTTCATTTATTTTTTCACTCTTACAACTTGTTCCTTTGCGCACAACTGCTTCTTAAAGCAGAGATATTAGGTTGGCTCTTAAGTTCGTAGTGTTTTTGTTTTGTATGTTGGTTTTCCGGTTGCTATGGGTTTATTTATCGATTGTAATTTTTATTTGTAATCACTCTTGGTATTTGAGTTTACATATTGTCATTTGATCATTGACAGTGAATGACACTGTGAACGTTACAAAATGCAGTGGCAGATGGACAAATCGGAACATTTCCGACGTATTCTTCTCTTTGAGTTTACTCAAGGGGTGACAGCAAAGGAATTAGCCAGAAACATTTGCGCCGTGTATGGGTATAATCCCATTCGACAGATCATGTCATGAAAATAGAGTTAGTGACTTTCCACGTTCAGGAAGACCGTCGGGGTTTGGTGAAGGTCGTTTAAGCGCATTAATCCACAATGAACCATGTCAGTGTACTAGGGAACTGACAAATGTCGTGAACTGTGATCATACCGCCACTGTGCGATATTTGCATGCAGTGGAGGAGGTTCAGATATCGGGTGTATGGATACCGCATGCTCTGAGCGAGAATCTCAAAAATCAGTGGGTGGCCTCATGTGCAGCTTCGCTTGCTCGTCGTAAATTGGCATGTGAACGACATCGACCATACCTATTCTGTATTGTTACTGGGGACGAGAAATGGTTTCTTTATACTGACGTAAGGAAAAGAAAGAAATGGTTGACCCGAAAGAAAGCAGTAACTTCCTGTACAAATACCTGCGCGCGACCACGAAAGACAATATTCTGCATCTGGTGGAACAGCGACGGTGTGGTGTATTACGATTTGCTTCTTCGAGGTGTAACAATCACTGCTGACATTTATTGGCTACAATTGAGTCGTCTTGCAGATCAGTCCAAGAACAACCACCAGGGAGAGTGCGTGAAGTGGTGCTACTCCACGATAACACTCGCCCTCATTCTGCGAGAATGACAAAAAACACTATACGGGATTTGGGTTGGGAAGTCATTCCGCACCCACCTGACTCACCTGATATTGCGCCTTCAGGTTTTCACCTTTTCCGCTATCTACTGAACAACCTTCAAATAACTTCCCTTCCGGATGAAATGCAGTCCGAAGATGGTACGATGAATTCTTGAACTCGAAACCTCGTGATTTCTACAGTCGTGGGATCGAACAGTAACCCCAGTGATGGCAGACAGCTGTAAATAGTGAAAGTATATACAGGATGATCCATTGATAGTGATTGGGCCAAATATCTCACGAAATAAGCGTCAAACGAAAACACTACAAAGAACGAAACTCGTCTAGCTTGAAGAGGGAATCCAGATGGCGCTATGGTTGGCCCGCTAGATGCCGCTGCCATAGGTCAAACGGATATCAACTGCATTTTTTAAAAATAGGAGCCCCAATTTTTTATTACATATTCGTGCAGTACATAAAGAAATATGAATGTTTTAGTTGGACCCCTTTTTCCGCTTTGTGATAGATGGCGCTGTAATAGTCACAAACGTATAAGTGCGTAGTACCACGTAACATTCCGCCAGTGCGGACGGTATTTGTTTCATGATACATTACCTGTGTTAAAATGGACCGTTTACCAACTGCGGAAAAGGTCAATATCGTGTTGATGTATGGCTATTGTGATCAAAATGCCCAACGGACGTGTGCTATGTATGCTGCTCGGTGTCCTGGACGACATCATCCAAGTGTCCGGACCGTTCGCCGGATAGTTACGTTACTTAAAGAAACAGGAAGTGTTCAGCCACATGTGAAACGTCAACCACGAACTGCAACAAATGATGATGCCCGAGTAGGTGTCTTAGCTGCTGTCGCGGCTAATTCGCACGTCAGTAGCAGACAATCGGGAATGTCAAAAACGTCGGTGTTGAGAATGCTACATCAACATCGATTGCACCCGTACCATATTTCTATCCACCAGGAATTGCATGGCGACGACTTTGAACGTCGTGTACAGTTCTGCCACTGCGCACAAGGGAAATTGATGACAGATGTTTTGCACGCGTTCTACACTCCTGGAAATTGAAATAAGAACACCGTCAATTCATTGTCCCAGGAAGGGGAAACTTTATTGACACATTCCTGGGGTCAGATACATCACATGATCACACTGACAGAACCACAGGCACATAGACACAGGCAACAGAGCATGCACAATGTCGGCACTAGTACAGTGTATATCCACCTTTCGCAGCAATGCAGGCTGCTATTCTCCCATGGAGACGATCGTAGAGATGCTGGATGTAGTCCTGTGGAACGGCTTGCCATGCCATTTCCACCTGGCGCCTCAGTTGGACCAGCGTTCGTGCTGGACGTGCAGACCGCGTGAGACGACGCTTCATCCAGTCCCAAACATGCTCAATGGGGGACAGATCCGGAGATCTTGCTGGCCAGGGTAGCTGACTTACACCTTCTAGAGCACGTTGGGTGGCACGGGATACATGCGGACGTGCATTGTCCTGTTGGAATAGCAAGTTCCCTTGCCGGTCTAGGAATGGTAGAACGATGGGTTCGATGACGGTTTGGATGTACCGTGCACTATTCAGTGTCCCCTCGACGATCACCAGTGGTGTACGGCCAGTGTAGGAGATCGCTCCCCACACCATGATGCCGGGTGTTGGCCCTGTGTGCCTCGGTCATATGCAGTCCTGATTGTGGCGCTCACCTGCACGGCGCCAAACACGCATACGACCATCATTGGCACCAAGGCAGAAGCGACTCTCATCGCTGAAGACGACACGTCTCCATTCGTCCCTCCATTCACGCCTGTCGCGACACCACTGGAGGCGGGCTGCACGATGTTGGGGCGTGAGCGGAAGACGGCCTAACGGTGTGCGGGACCGTAGCCCAGCTTCATGGAGACGGTTGCGAATGGTCCTCGCCGATACCCCAGGAGCAACAGTGTCCCTAATTTGCTGGGAAGTGGCGGTGCGGTCCCCTACGGCACTGCGTAGGATCCTACGGTCTTGGCGTACATCCGTGCAAAAAGCCTCAGTGAACTTCCGATGTCATCCACAAGGTCATTTATGTGTATTGTGAATAGCAACGGTCCTATGACACTCCCCTGCGGCACACCTGAAATCACTCTTACTTCGGAAGACTTCTCTCCATTGAGAATGACATGCTGCGTTCTGTTATCTAGGAACTCTTCAATCCAATCACACAATTGGTCTGATAGTCCATATGCTCTTACGTTGTCCATTAAACGACTGTAGGGAACTGTATCGAACGCCTTGCGGAAGTCTAGAAACACGGTGTCTACCTGTGAACCCGTGTCTATGGCCCTCTGAGTCTCGTGGACGAATAGCGCGAGCTGGGTTTCACACGACCGTCTTTTTCGAAACCCATGCTGATTCCTACAGAGTAGATTTCTAGTCTCCAGAAAAGTCTAGAAATCTACTCTGTTGTGTTTATTAAACTTACGGGAAAACGTTTCACACTTATGCTCCAACCCAATAGTTATCTGATACTAATACGAACTTTAACAGACGAAGGAACCCATCCACAATGTCGGATAAAAGTAAACCCTTTAAGAGGTTTCCAATTCATTCAAAATTTATTGCAGAAACAGTGCATATGGAGTACATGAAATGATTACATTTACAGATCAGTAGGGAAAGCTATTCTGGAGTATCAGGTATAGACCCTTGCTCAAACAATGTTAGTGCGTGGTGTAGTCTCCATGGGCGGCGATGCAGCGCTGACTCTGGCATCCATTAGATCGTACAG
The DNA here is from genome assembly GCF_021461395.2 of Schistocerca americana. Classification (NCBI taxonomy): domain Eukaryota; kingdom Metazoa; phylum Arthropoda; class Insecta; order Orthoptera; family Acrididae; genus Schistocerca; species Schistocerca americana. Next base: position 622,348,405 of record NC_060122.1, read on the forward strand.
ATGACAACTACTGTCGTGTGATACGTTATCGCCTGCTCGATATGTTCATGTAGTTCTGTGACATTTGTTGGTTGACGAATCCCACGAGTCACTTCTCGTTCCATTATATCCCACGTGCTCCATTGGAGGTAAGTATGCAGATCGTGATGGCCGGGATGTTGATACACGTCTTGCAGAACACGTTGAGTTTCACGTGTGTGCGCGAAAATTACCCCGTTGGAACAACATATCATCTTCCTGTTGCAAAAACGTTAAAAGAACGGGTCTAACAAGGTTTTCCATGTACCGAGCGCTGGTTATCGTCCCTTCCAGAAACACCAAAGGTGAAGGAGAGTTGTGGCTTATTGCACCCCAAGAGACAGCGCTCACCAGGCCTACGTCATATGTGGAAGCGACCATCACTTGCACGCAGGCAGAGCCTGGTTTCATCACTAAAGACAATGGTGCGCCATTCCATCTTCCAGTTATCCTCTAACGCTCGTGTCGAGCCATGCACGTTGATGCTGTGGCGTGAGTGGAAGATGGGCTAGAGTTGTGCGTACCCGTAGTCCTACTGCTAATAACCGATTCACAACAGTCCTTGTTGACACATCTCGGCTCAGAACCTCTCTTATCTGTGCTGTGGCAGCTGTACGATACGCCAGTGATGCTCTTATGACACCACGATTCTGGCGGGCGTCTGTGCAGCATTGACGTCCAGAACCTCATCTATGGGTGTGAGAATTTTCACATGTCCACTGATACCAGCATCGTTGCACAACTGGCACATCACATCATACTTGCGTGGCATTTCTCCGAAAGGACCATCCCGCCACTCGGAAAGCCTTAATTTGACTCCTTTCAAACTCGCTCAGTTGGTTGCCTCTTTGCTTCACCGTTTGCACCACACTGAGTCTTCAGGCTGTGAGCATACATTATTAAAGGGTAAACACACCTGTGCCACTGGCTATCTGTTGGCGGAAGAGGTTAAAAACATTGTTAGTACCTCTCCTATTATCTCCCATGTGGCATATGCCGTCATCGGATCAAAATCTACATCGTCTTTCCAGGTGTACCAATCTTTTTTCCAGCAGTATATTTGTATGAAAATGATTTTTCCTGTGAATAAATAGTTTATTTCTAGTTATACTGATGTTTTCGTTAACTGGTATGCTAGCAGATTAAATGTTCTAAAATCTTGTGCTGGAGGTTAAGTCTGAATTAAAAAGCTTCGTGTAGGGCAACTTCTTGGGTCCCACTGAACACTATCTTGAATGGCAGTTTTGAAATTATTGTTTTAGGTTTTCGTAACTAACATTAGTGCAATAATACAATAACGTTCCATAATGTTAAGGCGTTTCGTTGCATCGTACCTACATGAAACGTACAATCTATACTCCATTTCATGCACGCTTCTCCACAGAGTCCACAGAATATGACTGATGAAACGTAATGTTTTAGCTGAGAAAGTACACAATATTCGCCAGAGATCAAAAAAGGAAGATGAATAAAGTGTTTCCTCCTCCTCCTCCTCCTCTCTCTCTCTCTCTCTCTCTCTCTCTCTCTCTCTCTCTCTCTCTCTCTCTCTCCTCCGTCCCTCCGTCCTTCCCTCCCTCTCCATCTCAGATTCTTTTTCGTGTTTTTGTGTTTATATGTGTATTTTTACGTGTGTGCGCAAATTCACGTTAAGTTATGGTATTTTCATCGTATAGGCTTTTAAGGTTCGAAAACTATCACAATTCTCTTCAGTTCTGTAACCCCATTCTACATATTTACCTTAATGTTACAGACAGCGAATGCGATGGCCACGACGCTGTACTACCTCGCGAAAAACCCTCACGCCCAGCAGAAGCTGTACCTGGAGCTGTGTGCCAAACACCCAGACCCTGGGACCCCACTGACTGCTGAGATCCTGGAAGACTGCAAGTTCCTCAAGGCGTGTGTCAAGGAGGCCCTGAGGTGAGCACACTGGTGAACTCTAGCGGTGTATTCTGCGCTGCGTCACTTCCGCTGCTGCTGGCTGGCACGAAATTGCTCGTCAAGCTGCCCTCTATAACGCATCTCTTTTACGTTGGGATAAATTTATTTAATTTTTTGTTAGATGTTTTCGTTAAATAGCTGAATAAATTGTAATTAGGAATAATTTAATTAAGCAGAGTAGAGAAGATAAGTCAAAGAGATGTTCATTGGGCGGACATTGTCGTAATGTAACGTCATTGCGTTGTTCGGTTATTAAAACAAGTCGTTTGTGTTCCGTTCTGCTGTTCGGTCGTAAGCGTATCTGAAAGGAATTAATTCTGGGACTAGAATAAACTTTCACATAATAGTTACGATTCGAAGTTCCGACAAAAGGGATTAGCGTCAGTGTTAATTCGAATTGTGGGCGATAGGATTAGTTTCTCGAAAGTCTTTTCGGGTTTGGTGCCGGATCCTAAAATCAACTTGACTCGATATTTCGGCGATCCAACTGTTCGCCATCTTCAGGAAATGCTGCTTCTGCTGATGAGTCCCGCTGAGAACAGTTCTCAGCGGGACTCATCAGCAGAAGCAGCATTTCCTGAAGATGGCGAACAGTTGGATCGCCGAAATATCGAGTCAAGTTGATTTTAGGATCCGGCAGCAAACTCGAAAAGACTTATTACGCTGGGAAAGCCTACGTAGTCACAGGATTAGTTTCTCTCTAATTTTACCCTCGTACTCTTTGCACAGGATATATGTCGGAGAGGGAAGAAGTACGCTGGCTGAATTACTTTTCCGTACAGGCTACATGTCTGAAATAGAAATTTGTTCATGGAATAGAAGGAGTTGTCCAAGACAACTGATTTTACGTAAGATTTAAATCTTGCTTTTCTACCTGTCACACATTTTATGTGATTGGGGAAATCATAAAAAATTTTAGTTACTGGATACTGAACTCCTTCCTGAGCCAATGAAAAACTTTAACAGCAGGCAATGAAGGTATTTTTCCCCTTAGCGTTACAGATGTGAACATCACTGTTCGTCTTGAACTGCGATGGATTAGTCATGATGGAGTTCATTAGTCAATATAAATGTCTTGTGACGACGCAGTTAAAATGCCTGGCTCCTTGAACAGGTATCTGCACGACCTCCGATTTCCTGTAGTCAGTACTTTCTATGCAAGTGGTGAGTTACCCCGGAATGATTCTATAAGACATTACAGACTAGAGATACCCAACATATGTTGCTAGTTTGTTTCCAAGAGTAGCAATTATACGATGAGTAAAAGTGGCTGAAATTAACTGTTTGCAAAGCTCAGTAATATGCTTCTTCCAGTTCATGATTTCATCAATATGTACACCCAAAACATTCTACCCTGCTTACTGACTCCTGTTCACGCGCTACATCAGTTGTTGCTATGAATCTATTTGTTGCATAGAACTGAACATAGCCTTTTTTTTCGAAACTTAGAGAGAAGCCGTTTTCAGAGAACCACTTAATACTTTTTTTGAGAAACAATGTTAACAATCTCTTCCGTTGCTTTCTGTTTAACGGGATTTACGAAGGTTTACTGAAAAGCAATGCCTCCACCTTCGTAACTCTTCAACAGTTGGCAGCATTGGTGCACAGCAGGGACTGGCTTGTTCCGTAGCCTCCCCTCCACAACTCCAGCTGGTGGGAAGCCTTAGCACTGAACGGTTGTGTTGTTATAGTGTAAAGTATGAAACCATGCGCAGACGGTTGGTCAATGCGATTTAAGCAACGTGTAGTCATTGAATTCTTGACAACAGAAGGTGTCACCCCAAAGGAGATTAATCAGAGAATGAAAGCAGTTTACTGTGATAGTGTTGATGTGAGTACTGTGCGTCGTTGGGCGAGTAAGTTTAAAAATGTTGAGGTGGGAACATATGGCCTGCGTGGCAAACACAGAGTTGGACGTCCCGTGACAGCAACCACCGAGTTTCAAAAGCAAAATGTTGACAGATTGATTCAGGATGACCGTCGTATCACTCAGAGAGAAACTGCAAGCACAATCGGCATTTCACAAGAAAGCTTGGGTCACATTATTTCTTTTCTTGGCTGTTGAAAGATCTGTGCACGATGGGTACCCCGGATGTCACCACAGCAGAACTTCAGAGACTGAATCTCACCACCATATGGCATCCTCCATACAGTTCAGATTTAGCGTCGTCTGACTTCCATCTGTTCCCGTTAATGAAAGACAATCTGCGGGAACATCATTATGCTTCTGACGAAGACGTTGAGATAACTGTGAGACTGTGGTTGCGGAAACAGAGTGCCGATTTCGTCTGTGACTGCTTCAGAAAACTCGTTCATCGTTGGCAGAAATGTATCCAATTGGCTGGTGATTATGTGGAAAAGTGAATATTGATAATTAAATATCACATTCTAAGGATTATTTCTGCGTTTGGTTTATTAAAATATTCCCATCCAAACCCAGTTAATGAAGGTGGAGGCATCACTTTTCATTCAACCCTCGTATTATAACACTAGTATCATATCCAAAAATTCTATTTGTTCAATGTTGGGTGGAAGGTCGTGTGGACCCAAAATGGAACCCTCTGGGACCCCCTTTGCAATTTTTATTTCCCAGTCACTAAAATTTTCTTCATTTCATCATTGCCTTATTTATTCATCACAACCTTTTGCATTCTGTTTTTAAGTGTGATTCAAACCATTTGTGTGTAAAGCCATCAATTACATAAAACGTGAGTTTTTTTGGGAGAGTAATATCATCTTCACAGTGGAATGTCTTGAAAAGATCACAGAAAAGACCAACTCGCTATATTTCATTATTGAAGTCTTGTAATATTTTGTGATTGACTGTGTAAATATCATTCTCCGTCGAGCAACACTTCTGGAACCCTAACTGTAATATTCAAAGTAAACTGTTGTTACTTAAGTGCATGACTACTCTTGAGCATATTAATTCATCGAATATTTTCGAAAAAGGTTCCTTTCTTGTCATCTTTTTAAGAGCACAAGGGCTCCGAATTTGAACAGTAAACAACACATCGCGATAGATACTGCCTCTCTTTTAGCACCATCCACTGAATAGGTTTAGCATCTCCGTGAATATTTCGCGCTTACTGAATGAACCTGTGATGAAACATGTTGTTCCTCTTGGAATCTTCACCATTTCATATATCAGTCCCATTTTGTTTGGATTCCAGGCTGATGAGAAATACATAAATGTCGGTGGAAGTACAGTTATGTGTGTAACTTCTTTTGTGAGTGGGCTATAGCTCCTGTGGGTTCTTCCAATTAATCTCACATTGTCAGACTGTAGTTTGCGTTTCCTTTGATTGGTTTTATGTGGTCGTTGTTTACTGGCACGTGAGAGAAAGACGTGCTGGGTCAGAGTCACAAGACCGATGGCACTTATAAATAAATAAACCCATCTGGGAGAAGTGGAAGGCATCTGGATTTTACGGACCTTACATGAGCTTGATCCATAACGACAGTACGATACAGTATGAGATCCTCAGAAAATAATTATTATATCAACGTAAGGAAATTGAAGTAATTTCATGTACCAAAAACTACCAAAACAATTTCTACTAAAATATTGACAGGGGAATGGATAAACAAGTTTAAATAAAACACATTTTGGAGATGAACCGAGCAGGTGGTTAATGGCATCAGGAAACCCCACTTAACAAGAGAACGGCGAGCTTCAGCGCAGGAAGGGATAAGACCAGAACAGTGCAATATTCCTTTTAGTGTAAATATGGCCGGGACTGAGGGTAAATGGCTGGATGGATGGCTTTAACGGGGCTAGGCTGCAACCTGGCAAGAAAAATAAAATTCACCTTTAATAAGATGGCAATTGGCTGAAGCCATACTGGGCGATGCAGAAGCGACACGGTGGTGAGATTCCCATTATATAAAAGCATTTTGAGAACTACAATTTCTAGATATCTCTCTCGTCTTGTGGCGGACCACACAAGTGTGTGGAAAATAGCGAGGGTGTTGAGAGCTTTGCTTTCTGTGAAGTTTGAATGATACGCTTCACACATCGTGGTAACAGATAGCTAGGAGGTAGTTAATTATTCCTGCAGGAATTTTTGTGGGGAAATAAATTGTGTACTTCGCTCCAACCCTTAGCAATAGCCATTATTTCGACTAGGGAAAGATTAACGTTCTACAGAACGCAGGAAAGTTTAGAGTGAGTGAATTCAGTCATGGCTAGAGTAGGAGCTTAGCGTTTCAGATCCAGCACGGAGACAACGTAGTTGCATATGCCGCTTGGTAACGTACCATCATGCATTAGGCCACAGTAAATTTTGAGTCGAGATTTTGCTCACTCCAGCTTGCATACGCTTTGGCCATTGAATATCAAAAGCCAGGATACTAACCTACCCTCACATTGAATACGTGAGAGTTTTTTCATTGGTTCAAAAAGTACATTTTTTCTCCACCAACTCAGTGCATTGACCAGTTATGACATGGTAGATGTAAATGAGTTAATATATATTTTAATCATTCTTTCATGTGAAAAAAAAGTTTCATATGTAGAGGTAATGATTTTAATTATCATCAGTTCAATATGTCCAAGAGTTAAATATTTTGTTCTTGAGTGTTGAAAGTAATTGAACATGATTGTTGTGTATCACTTGACCCCTGAAAGCACAGTTGATAAATTATATGTAGAATAGAAAATGGAATAGCTGTTTTGTCTTTCTAGAATAGACTCAAAACTTTCACTTTTATTAATTCATGCATTCTAGTTAGGTGACAGCAGCATTTTTAATGATTTTTGGTACGATCTGCACATGATATTACCTGACTTACAGGGCCAGGTTCATTAGGATTTAGAATGTCTGTTTAACACCCTGGAATTGAGAAGACAGTTCACATGTTTTGTCCATTTGCATGCCAAGTGGTAAGCTAAGTTTGCATACAGTAATCCACTCACTGTGCAGACGGAAAATGCGGACAATCTCACAAATGGCGACGTCTGCCAGGATGCCAAATTACAGCATTCTGATAGATTGAGGGTTTGCTTTTGATACGTACAAAACACATAATCCTCCCAAACAACAAGCTGACACAAATTGGAGAAAAAAATGTAAATGTAAATGTGCATCAGCTGTGTAGAAAGTGTAAACAGAATTGTATTAATGTATTCCTTATTCGCTGGCGCAGCACATCGTTGAATTGGGTTGTGATGAGTTTTGACTCAACTCCATTAACCAAAAGGCTAAATGAAAGACGAGGAAACTATTGAATATAGCACCATAGATGATATTTTGGGGTAGAATGAAGTCGTATGATCAGAAGTTAATGCGTAGTCATGTTTGGCTTAGTGGAAAATAATCGATTAAGACAAAGAGAAGTCGTGGAAAATCTTGATAGGATTGAGTTGGACACACAAAAGGTAAATCAGCGGCAAAAACACGAGACAGAAAACCTATAAATACACTATGTTCGGAAGTGAAGGAAACAGTTCACGAAAGCCGAGAAAGGGAACGGTTACATTAGATGGCAACTGGCGAAAATGGTGTAGATGAAAACGCCAAAATATTTGGAATGTTGCAGCGTTTATTACAACAATCTCAGGAATCAGAAAAGCGTATAGAAGGGCACATAACACAAGGGCAAAAAGAATAGTTTCAAGAATCAGAAAAAATATAGAAGGGCGCGTAACACTAGGGCTGAGAGAAATTAACAAGTAAATACAAAAAACGCGTGATAATATTCAAGGCCAATTAGATCAAATACGAACTGAAGCTAAGGAAGCGCAAATCACGCTTCAAACGCTCGTTACAGGGCACAAACAATTGAGAACAGACATTGACGCTGTCCAGACAGGCATGATTATGTTGCGTGAAGTTACGCAACAAAGTGTTAAAAATGGTTAAACAACAGGTCGAAGCTTTTGCCATCAGAGCGACGACGAAAGCGAAACATGTTGTTGCTGAGACAACGTCTCACAAAAGAACGAAAAAAGCAGCATTAAAGAAATTCGATGCTCCTATTTTAAAAATACAAGAGAAAAACGAACATCAATTTAAATGGCTGAGATCGGAAGTTCTACGTTCGATCGAAAGTCGAGGAGACGTAGAAAGCGTTAATCAGCAGACGACGACAGAATCCACTTTAGTGTCGGTAGACACTACTCTGAAGACAGCAAAATCAACAGTTGCCGACAATACGACAGAAAGGGTACGCGAAATTACGTGTGACGTAAGACGGAATGGCACATGTGGATGCCGGTCCGAAACCGCGAAGTGCGAATGGGAAATGAGTCACCAGCGTATGCCAGAACATCACGGTAACCGTAGGGAATAGTGTGTATTGCGAGCGCTTGTTCAAGAAAGAATAACAGGTCAATTGGGAATACAAGAGTGTGGTTTGCAGCACAAGCGTGACATACGCTGATCAAACCATAGCGACGCGTTACGCAATGCCACAACCTGTAGGACGAATACCGACGAATTACAGTACGGCGTCTAAGGAGCCAGAATTGCTTACACGCAAGATACAGAGCCGGTAGCGGGCGTTATGCATGCATATTGCGCAATGAGACATGCAAGTGATTCTACGTCACAAATGTTACAGAAGGAACCAAGTTACACACGTTTGCGTAGATTTGATGCAAACTAAGGATAGAATTCCAGTCTTCAAAAATCGGAAGATACCCCACAGAGAGAAATGAGAGTTTTTGATGATAACCACTTTCTTACAGTACGGAAATACCATCACTATAGCTGGCCGCTGTGGCCGAGCCGTTCTAGGCGCTTCAGTCTGGAACAGCCGCGCGACCGCTACGGTGGCAGGTTCGAATCCTGCCTCGGGCATGGATGTGTGGGATGTACTTGGGTTAGTTAGGTTTAAGTAGTTCTAAGTTCTTGGGGACTGATCTAAGCTCAGATGTTAAGTCCCATAGTGCTCAGAGCCATTTGAACCATTTGAACCAGCACTATAAGGAAGAAGCAAATATTCTCCATCCTCGCACGTTTATTGATCAATATAAAGTAGGAATACCGAAAAATTGGCCATTTAAACATAGATTAGATTTCATTTGTGCACCTATGGAGGAAAGTGTTGCTGAAACTATGCAGCGAATAGCAGAAACTTGCGATTCGTGTGATTCGTTTAGAGCTGCTTTTATAGCAGGATATTGGTCTCCTGAGGCTCAGATAAGAATAAGATATGGATTATTACAAAATGTCCTATTCGAAAATTCACGTGAGAAAACAGCAGTAAAACTCTTTGAGAATATGGCTTAAAGGAACCAACACTTAGATAACCCATATATCGACAGAGGATTGATTCAAATATGCGAAACAAAACTACCAATGAAGTATAAACAAGCGTTGATAGAACGTGGGGGCGGTAATGTAGAAAATTTCAAAGGTGTTTTGAGAAAAGTAGAATTCATGTATGAAAACGACTCTCAAAGACGTCGCGATTCAGGACAGAATAATTTTGAACGAACACGTAAGGAGAATAATAATAATGGTAGCGATGGTAGGCCGGTATTGGGATTGAATTCTGGACGAAATGGGAATAATTATGGAAATGGGAGTAGTGTAAACACCAGATTACAGCGTAATGGATATGGTTTTGTTCAAATGTGTGTGAAATCTTATGGGACTTAACTACTAAGGTCATCAGTCCCTGAGTTTACACACTACTTAACCTAAATTATCCTAAGGACAAACACACCCACACCCAAGCCCGAGGGAGGACTCGAACCTCCGCCGGGATATGGTTTTAATAGTGGTTGGAACAGACGGAATACAGACGAAAATAGAAATGGAAACTGGAGAACTCGGGATAACCGACAGACTGACTTTAATCAGCGATCTCCAGGTTCATGGAGAGAAAGCAGATAGGGATTTGGTGCGAGAACGCAGCCACAGGCAAATACTTCGGGTAATTACAGGAGAAACGAACCACAGATGGAGGTTGAATTACGACCACCAAATCCTGGGAAGCGTGAGGATTGACTGACGTTAGGCGTTGCAGGAGTTCAAGTACATAACACACTTTCTGCAGAAACGGATGACAAGGCGACTGCAGCCATAAATAGGTTAAGGTGTGGCGTACAAGATTCGGAATTGGGAACAAGAACGACAGACGATCATCAAAGGTACACGTACAGATACTACAAATACGGAGGAAGTCACAACTGAAGTGTTGGGATGAGATGCATTGGACTGACACTGACTATGAGGATGAACTCACAGCATTACCTAGTAATGAACCATTTGATTATGACGAAGTATTAATGTATATGGTGCAGATGTTTGATTCTGCACAAACGAAAAATGATTTTCAGCAGGATAATACATATCCTACTGTAAGCTGTAACGCTATGATTGATCAAGACGATAGGATTAAAAATACGGCTAATACATATATAAAAGAAGGAAGCACGAATAAGTACTCCAACACACTACAAGATCTACTAAAATCCTTCCGAATAACGTTCACTGAATAACCTATCCTATCCCTATGCCCAAGAAGTTGTAAGTTCCAAGGAAGAAGACATGAAGACACTGAAAGAAAAATTAAACCAATATGAGGTTTGGCAGAATCAAAAGAAAGCAATATTCAACAAAATCATGGCAGTTATTTCATTCTAACTATCAAACCAACCAAAGGCAGTCAAACCATCAGAGTATGCATAATGGGGACATCAAACTGCAGCAATCGTCCAGAGGCTACACTCATCAACCTCGATGGCAACGACGCCAACAAAGGACGAAGCCATCTATGTTGTCACATCATGACATTGCCTTAGACAAGCAGTTTGTCGTCAAAATAATGCAACATGGAATTGACCATGTAATGGCGTTTGTGATCGAACACTCAGAACTGAAAATGTCAATAATTTTCATCAACATCGTACAGAGTCTACAACTGACTAGCAGCATCAACCACCAACGATCGACAACAGCATTCTGAAGCAAACCCAGCACGAAGTTTAAAGTGTAAAGTGCGTTAAGAAAGAAAGTGGCGCGTGTGACGAATTCATTGTAATATTATAAAGAGTGCAAAAGATAATCACTTCAGCAAGGAGTGGAGATGCCTGTAAATATTCAGTCGCACCTGTACCACTGAGAATTTGTGCTTTATGTGTTTCATTTGTATTCTATAATTCGATTTGTAAATTGTTGAAGTATATTCATAAATGTACCTTGTTTTATATTTTGTATTTCATGTGTAAATTGATATATCTCAATTCAATCTAAAAATATGTTATTAAGAATTTGTGTATTGTAGATATTTTGGAAACATGTGTTTTAATGATAAATAATGTAAATGAATGTATAGTTTGTGTTATGCAAAACTATGAACTACTTTAAACATGATGACAATTCAGTACTGAGTACTAGAGAAGTACTAGAGAAAAATGTTTAAGATCAGTCAAATAACTGCTATAATGGACTGTAAAGAGACATAATAATCACCTAAATAGAAATTGCCGTATAAAGCAATACATTTCAAATAAAAATAGAATGTCAAAACGATATCATCTAGGATAAGATAGACAAGTAGCTGGACAGTGATTAAAATTAACTGAATTTGTAATTTTGCGCTGCAATGAGCAATACCTCAACCATTGATCACAGCAGCTCAAAATTAAATCGGAAGGGTTGGCATGTGTAAGGCATCCAGATTTTACGGACCTTACATGAGCCTGATCCATAACAACAGCATGATATGGTATGAGATCCTGAGAAAATAATAATTATATCAACAAAAGGCAACTGCAGTAATCTCACGTACCGAAAACTAACAAAACAATATCTATTACTATATGGACAGGGGCATGAATAAACAAGTTAAAGTGAAACGCATTTTGGAGACGAAATGAGCGGTGGGTTAATTGCATCGGAAAACCCCACTTAACAAGAGAACGGCGAGCTTCAGTGCAGGAAGGAATAATTCCAGAACAATACAGTATTCCTTTTAACGCTAATACGGCTGGGACCGAGGGTAAGTGGCTGGATGGCTTTAACATGGCTAGTCTGTGACCTTGCAAGAAAAATAAAATTCACCTCTAAAGATGGTGATTGGCTGAAGCCATACTGGGCGACGCAGAGGTATATAACAGAACTGCTGAAATGCCTGAATCAGTCTTTGTTTGCAATGCGCTTATTATCATACATAAAAAATAGAGATACTGACATAATTTGCTTGCTTACATTTTGTATATTTTGGTGTAACTCATTAAGCAAAGTCGCAGTTTTACAAGCCCGAAAAGCATACAGTACGAATTATTTATAAGTCAAAGAACAGTTTTATGAGTCCGTTACTAAACTAGCTATACTAATTTCTGCTTCTCTGAGTACTTTTTCCTTAGTGAAATGTGTCTCTTTCAAAACAAGAGCTCATTTCACAGATAAAAACTAAGGATAAGAAAAACCTTGAAAAAGGCTTAAAGCCAATGAGTTTGGTCAGAAAGGTGTTCATTTAGCAGGTAAATACATTTTCAATAGCTAGCCAGAAATCGTTTAGCTACTAAAAAATAACAGTTCGACAGGATCCTGAGGGATTCTTTGGCAACCAACTTCTTCATCTGCACTGATGAGTTTCCTAGAAGAAACAACATGTGTAATTATCACTAACTGTATCCTATAAAATGAAAGTCATGAAATATCAGGCTGGAGTACACCTACAGTTTTGTAATGCGATCTATGCAGAAGCCCTGTAAACCGTTTCCCATTTTGATTGTGCTTAGCTATAATAATTATGCATTTATCTTACGTGCCATATGTACATTCATTTAAAATTTAATGGCATAATTTTTAACCATTGTGTTGATAATGTAATTCTGTACTATGCACACGACCTTTTTCCATCAGGAAATAAAAAGAACCTTACATGCACTAGACAAAAATGTGTAAACACTATGAGAAATGCATGCTTGGACATAAATGCAGATGCTAACCAAGCCTGCATGTTGCGCTGTTGTACTTGACCACCATTGGCACCTGCACAATGTCCTCAATACGTTTCAACTGTCAGTCGTAGTCAGAAGAGTGTTCTGTGGCGTTATGGGTGCATTACTGCAAAGTTAATAAATTAGATCGAGGATATATTGTTGCTGCTCGTATAGTAGGTGCTTATGTAACCAAGGAAATCGAAGTGATTCAAGAGCCACCTTATCGAACATTTATATCACATACGGGGAAAACAGAAGAACATTATCAGCAAAGTTACAACAAGGAAGAAAGTGTGTATTGAGGTGGTCGTGACAGACGGTCATTCAAGAGTATTTTGACGAAGAGTAAGAGGACGGCAGCTGCAAAAGGCACTGCAAAATTGAACGTCGGACTCACGAGTTCTGTCAGCATCAAAACAACACGAAGGGAGCAAAGATTGCAGGGCAAGCTAGAATTCCAACACCACTCATCAGTGATACAAATACCCATAACAGAAAAACGTGATGCCGAAGCCATAAAACCTGTAATACGAAGTAATGGAAGAAACTCATTTGGTCGAATGAGTTTTGTTTCGTACTTGTTCCTACTTCTAGTCGAGTTTTCGTCCTAAGTGTGAAACATGACGGGGGTTCGGTGATGATTCAAGCACCCACACCGTGCTATCCCACGGGCTTCATGGTTACTCTACAAGGACGCATTATTGTCAAGGATTACGTGATCACTTTGGTTGATCAGGTCAATCCCATGTTGCAATGTTTGTTCCCAAATAGGGATGCTGTGTCCCAAGACGATAGGGCCTTTTTCTCATAGCTCGAATTGTCTAGGACTAATTTTATGAGCCACAGATGAATTTTCGCGTGTCCCCTGGCAATTACAGTCGCCAGATCGTACTATTATTGCACCTTCGTGGTCTACTTTGTAGAGAAGGGTGCGGGATCACTGTCCACCTCTATCATCGGTAGCTGAAGTTCCCACTATCTTTCAGAAAGAAAGGTACAAAATTTCCTTGAAAACCATACAGGATCTGTTTTTATCCATCCGAGACGAGTTTCCTACGCCGCATTATGCATGGTAATATGTTTTTTTGTTTCTGTATTTTTGTCCATCGCTTACAGCGACGGAGATGAAAGACTATAAGAAGAACAAATCAACATGGGCAGATCTCGAAATCTGCTCACCCCGTCTTCCACGACTGAGACTCAACCATATTATAGGCCGCCGGTGCTGTTTTCTATCTACTATCATATACACTCCTGGAAATGGAAAAAAGAACACATTGACACTCGTGTGTCAGACCCACCATACTTGCTCCGGACACTGCGAGAGGGCTGTACAAGCAATGATCACACGCACGGCACAGCGGACACACCAGGAACCGCGGTGTTGGCCGTCGAATGGCGCTAGCTGCGCAGCATTTGTGCACCGCCGCCGTCAGTGTCAGCCAGTTTGCCGTGGCATACGGAGCTCCATCGCAGTCTTTAACACTGGTAGCATGCCGCGACAGCGTGGACGTGAACCGTATGTGCAGTTGACGGACTTTGAGCGAGGGCGTATAGTGGGCATGCGGGAGGCCGGGTGGACGTACCGCCGAATTGCTCAACACGTGGGGCGTGAGGTCTCCACAGTACATCGATGTTGTCGCCAGTGGTCGGCGGAAGGTGCACGTGCCCGTCGACCTGGGACCGGACCGCAGCGACGCACGGATGCACGCCAAGACCGTAGGATCCTACGCAGTGCCGTAGGGGACCGCACCGCCACTTCCCAGCAAATTAGGGACACTGTTGCTCCTGGGGTATCGGCGAGGACCATTCGCAACCGTCTCCATGAAGCTGGGCTACGGTCCCGCACACCGTTAGGCCGTCTTCCGCTCACGCCCCAACATCGTGCAGCCCGCCTCCAGTGGTGTCGCGACAGGCGTGAATGGAGGGACGAATGGAGACGTGTCGTCTTCAGCGATGAGAGTCGCTTCTGCCTTGGTGCCAATGATGGTAGTATGCGTGTTTGGCGGCGTGCAGGTGAGCGCCACAATCAGGACTGCATACGACCGAGGCACACAGGGCCAACACCCGGCATCATGGTGTGGGGAGCGATCTCCTACACTGGCCGTACACCACTGGTGATCGTCGAAGGGACACTGAATAGTGCACGGTACATCCAAACCGTCATCGAACCCATCGTTCTACCATTCCTAGACCGGCAAGGGAACTTGCTGTTCCAACAGGACAATGCACCTCCGCATGTATCCCGTGCCACCCAACGTGCTCTAGAAGGTGTAAGTCAACTACCCTGGCCAGCAAGATCTCCGGATCTGTCCCCCATTGAGCATGTTTGGGACTGGATGAAGCGTCGTCTCACGCGGTCTGCACGTCCAGCACGAACGCTGGTCCAACTGAGGCGCCAGGTGGAAATGGCATGGCAAGCCGTTCCACAGGACTACATCCAGCATCTCTACGATCGTCTCCATGGGAGAATAGCAGCCTGCATTGCTGCGAAAGGTGGATATACACTGTACTAGCACCGACATTGTGCATGCTCTGTTGCCTGTGTCTATGTGCCTGTGGTTCTGTCAGTGTGATCATGTGATGTATCTGACCCCAGGAATGTGTCAATAAAGTTTCCCCTTCCTGGGACAATGAATTCACGGTGTTCTTATTTCAATTTCCAGGAGTGTATTTAAATCATGTTAGCTTGCGCTATTAATTATGATATACGTTGAATTTATTGATATGAAGTACATATCATATGTCATCGCTATCAAAGTTAATGCATTTCGTGATGAGGCACGAAAAATAAATCATAGAAAGTATGCGTTGTATAAATTACCGTAACTGTAAGATTGAACATCGTGTTGTAGTACTATCGTTCTTTTATAAATATGTGTAATGCATCTAATTGTTTCCATGCGTTGGTTATGTAAATGACTGATTCTTGAGAAACAGGTCCCTGATTATGAAGCGTATTAGCTTTGAAATCGTTAGCGCATAATTTGTATACACAAATACACCTGGAGAAAGAGTTATTATTTTCATCCAGACTGAGAATGGAACCTGAATTGCCCTCTACACCCTGGAATTTTTAGTGTGACCTACATTATGATCGACGAGTGAGAAGCCCTTAGACTCTTGCCTACATTGTATATTTAAAGCACCGCAGCATTGCAGAAAGAAAGTGCTCAAGTTTTGGATGAGAATTTTGAAGCGGGGGTGGTTTTTTTTTTGTATTGTATTGCCCAGGACTGTCTCTCTTTGAAGGTTTGTTCTTGTTGTGTGTGAGATTTGAGGGTAAAAATTAAGCACTCTTTATTGTCCAATCTTGCACAGGAGACATGGGTACACTAGTGGATCGTCACACACTCTGTTAGGTGGAATACTCCCATCTGTTTTCTTTTTTATTTCATTTGTCATCCTGTCCCATCTTGCATGTAGTAATCCTACGTCAACCATGTAGATTGGTTCATCGTCCGTGAGATTGTGATTAGTCTTGATTGATTCTTGCTAGTTTTCTGGTGGTTATTCATCGAAGGATTCTGTATTTGTCATAAGATTTTGTGTTGGTATCTGCGACTTGGCGAAGTGTGCTAACAATACTGCGAATGTGGTCCATCATTGAATACCATGGAGTTGTGGTCTACTACAGCGGACCGAGATTAATATGGAAAACAGAGCACACATTATATTACAATGCCTAATATGGTGTAGAGAAACAGTAGGCACTCAAATCAGCTTCCAGGATACGCCGAATGAATAAATACAGATCTTATTTTATACCATTCTTTCTGTAAAATACAGAGTGTTTAAAAAAGGACTTTACAATTTGGAAAATTCGTATAAATTAATTCATAGTACCTACAGAGGTGATTGTAGTGTATTTGCAGGGAAAAACATCAAGTTTTGCCTCGCGTAGTTCGCTAGTGCCGCATCGCACCGTAAGGAGTGCTAGCTGCAGTTTCGTTAAAGATGGCTGCCTTCACTGGACCCGAGCGTGCCAGCTGTATATTTTTGGTTTGAAGAATCGAAGTCGGCTGCAACAGTTCAGCGTAATTTTCGTACCAAGTACGCTTAAAGATCCTCCCAGCAGGCAATTTATAAGTGGCATAAATATTTTGTAGAAACGGTATGACATGGGAATAATCAGGTCGTCCAAGCACATCTGACGACGTCGTTGAGCGAGTGAGTCAACGTTTTGTCAGCAGTCCTACGAAATCGAACCGCTGTGCATATCGCGAACTGCAAATCCCACAAACGACTGTTTGGCGTGTGTTGAGAAACC
Source organism: Schistocerca americana (assembly GCF_021461395.2). Classification (NCBI taxonomy): domain Eukaryota; kingdom Metazoa; phylum Arthropoda; class Insecta; order Orthoptera; family Acrididae; genus Schistocerca; species Schistocerca americana. The sequence continues at coordinate 622,365,537 of NC_060122.1, forward strand.
GTTTGTATTTTAAACCGTACAGATTGACGATCGTACAAGCAATAAAAGACACTGATAAAATGGCTCACAAGAACTTCTGTATGGATATGTTAGATCGATTACGTGAGAATGAACATTTCTTGGGCAAGATCATCTTTTCTTAAATGGAAAGGTTAACACACATAACTGTAGGATTTGAGGCAGTGAAAATCCAGTTCAAACATTGCACCATGTTCATGATAGCCGTAAACTGAACGTTTTTTGTGCTTTGAGTAAGAACAAAGTGTACGGCCCCTTTTTTCCGTGAGAGAACCATCAACTAGATAGTGTACCTGGATAAGTTAACAATAATTTTTGATACAACAGATCGATAGGATGACCAAGAAGGAAATGTTTACTTCATGCAAGATAGTGCAGCAGCCCACTATCTGGCTGACATCCGGGATTTTCTCAGTGACCACTTTCCAGGTCAATGGATTGGCCGTGATACGCCAATTGCAAGGCCCTCATGTTCCCCAGACTTGACTTGTTTGTACCTCCTGTGCAGGCTTCTCTAAATGAACTTAGAGCAAGAATTTACGCCGCCACTGAGTAACTTACACCTGCAATGCTACAGTGACTTTGGGAAAAAATTGGCTGCTAATGGGATGTGTACAGGACAATCAACGGAAGCCACATTAAACATCTTGATGTGTTTCGATACAAAATAACACTAAATCCAGCTCGGTATATCCTTTTAATAAATGTATAAGAATTTTAAAAGTTGTAATGTCCTTTTTGAAACACCCTGTTTCAAGGCCAGATACTGATGATGGAGGTGGATAGCGATAACGCACCTCTCCCTCCAAAACAGACTACAAAGGCTCAATAATATTGAGATCTTGTTACTGTGGACTCCAGGGGAGATGCGACAATTCATCCTCGTGCTCACAGAACTAGTCTTGAACGATTCGACTATGTTGAAAGGGCCCCACCGTCTTAGTCTTGGAATACACCATCTCTATTTGGGAACAAACTTTGCAACATAGGTTGGAACTGATCAGCCAGAATGGTCACATAATCCTTGACAATAATGTGACCTTGCAGAGGAACTACAGGGCTAATGGAATACATCGATATGGCTGCCCAGATCATGATCGAACCGCCTCCATGTTTCACTCATTGGACGTAAAGTGGGCGAGAACCTCCCATTGCTCAGCAGTATAGGTTTTATGGCTTCTGCACCACGTGTCCCTTTTAAGCACCTTCGGGCCACTGATGCGTGATTTTGGCCGGCTCACCTCACAGTTCCCTGCTTATGGCGCTCCCTTCGCGTTTTGGTTCTCACAGGGATTGACAAATTCGGAGATTTTTCAGTTGTTCTCTTTTGTTTCATCAAAATCCTCTTCAGTGGCCGTCCGTCACTATCGCCGAACGCACCCTTTCGTCCACATTGTGACTTAGCGGATAATGTTTTTCTGCCTTCCCCATATGAGGTGTAAATCTTCGATAGGGTGCGTCTTGAAGCATCAAACACGTTGGCTACCTCGGTTACGGAAGCACGCACCCTCCAGACGAGCTCCAACAATTTCCCCCCGTTCGAATGCACTGAGCATCTACGTAATCACAACTACAGGGAACGCCGTTCCGACTACGACGGACACTTGCAACGTATTGAGGATATTGTATAGTTCCGTTCATGGTCGAATACAACAATGCAACCTGTAGGCTTGGGCAGCATTGACACCTATATTCAGGCGTACATTTCTCGATGTGTTTCGGTATTATTGTTCACTCCCCCTCGCCAGTATCTTCTCGTGACATCCAATCTTGTCCACCTTGGAGGATAGGCGTGACCATCTCAGGCAGCGCGCGCGGGATTAGCCGAGCGGTATAAGGCGGTGCAGTCATGGACTGTCCGACTGGTTCCGGCGGAGGTTCGAGTCCTCCCTCGGGCATGGGTGAGTGTGTTTATCCTTAGGGTAATTTAGCTTAAGTAGTGTGTAAGCTTAGGGACTGATGACCTTAGCAGTTAAGTCCCATAAGATTTCACACTCATTTGAACATTTGAACATCTCAGACAGCAATTCTGCAGCGTTCGCAGGCATTTAACATCATCTTCACAGGTGGTTCCTCTAGCTGCGTATCCACATAAAATTATTGGCTAGACTGTCGATTATTGAAGTTAAAATTTCTTCTTTGGATTAAGGTGTTTGCTGGAAGAAAATGGTTTTGGCCGCGTCGTGTTCATTTTATAAGTTGTCTTCTCCCTTTCCATTGTGTATTTGTGAACATTAGTGATCTATCCAGGTGGACACCTAGATATCCTGTCGTCGCTGACTAATGAATTCCTTTACGAAGTATTTGGAGTATTGTAAGTTCAGTTTGTTGTGAAACGCAATGCGGCCGTTTTTTTTCGGGTTAGCGTTTATTTTTCTCTTTTTTCCATGTTTGCATGCGCTCTGCTCTGTTAATGATCTGGGTAATATTAAATACGGCCGTAAGAAACGACGTGTGATCGGCTTATAATCTATATGTATTGTCCTGCATCGCTTGCGGGTTATTGATGTAAATGTTGATAAAGAACCGCGTGGAGTGGCCGCTCCGTTAGAGGCGCGTTGTCACGGATTGCGCGGCCCTTCCCGCCGGATGTTAGAGTCCTCCCTCAGGCATGGGTGAGTATGAGTTAGTTTAAGTAGAGTGTAAGTCTAGGGAGCGATGACTTCAGCAGTTTGGTCCTTAGAAATTCACATACATTTGAACACTTGATGAGGGTCGGCCAGACCACATATGATTAAGGTGTTCCTTCTTGTATAATCTAGACAGTGGAACCCAGACCATCTGCGGAGACGTAGATACGTCTGTGTTGCAGGATACCATCTATTAGTCTCATATAAAAGTCCTGTATCGGCGTTCTTCGGTACATTTTCACAATTGCACCTCTTGGTAGTGCGCGTAATATGTAGTTGTGCTCGATGTCAGCTCGCACGACCGTGACGTCAGCCACGACCTATAACCTTTGTGGTTGTTGTTACAGACTGCGGCCCATCTCGATCATCAACATGCGGCGTGTTCTGGTGGACGACCTGGTGCTCAGCAACTTCCGCGTTCCCCGAGGGGTGAGTCGCAGGTGTTCAAGTGTCTGTCGCCTTGACCAACTGGGACTGCTCCAGTGTCCTGTAGCGGGTCCAGTCCCGTGAGGACTGAGAAACTTGATGTAATCGTCTAGCAGGCCTGACGGTGTATCTCTCATTTTACTAACCGAACAAGAATCACCTGAAATAAAATGAGTGGGTGGATAGGGATGAAATTCAGCCATATGCCATGGCATCTAATAATATCAGTGAATGTTTTTATGGTGTTTTTCAGTCCGAAAGGTGGTTTGATGCAGCTCTCCACTATAGTCTGACCTGTACAAATCTCCTCATCTCTCCATAACTACAGCGACTACACCCATTTGAACCTGCTTTCTGTTGTCAAGCTTTGGTCCACCTCTGCAACTTCTAACTCCCCACGCATCCTTCCATTACCAAATTCGTTCCTTAATGTCTCAAGATGTGCCTTCCCTACCAATTACTTGTCATAGCCAGATTGTGTCATAAATTTCTTTTCTTCCGAATTCGAATCAGCATCTCTTCACCAGTTATCCGATCTCCCAGTTTAATCTTCATCATTATTCTGTAGAACCCTATGCCTAAACCTTCTCTTCTTGTGTAAACTGATTGTCAGCTACGTTTCACCGCCATGGATGTTTGTGTGTATTGTGTATTGAACGGGGACCTAGAAATGACGGAGAGGCTTCGTCGCGCCGTAGCCCTCAGTGGTTCACAACCCCACAACAGGCCACAGCAGTCCACCCGCCCCACTGCCGCCCCACACTGAACCCATGGTTATTGTGCGGTTCGGTCCCCAGTGGGGACGCGTTGCTTCCTGGTAGGGAAGCGGCGCGTTAGACCGCGTGGCTAACCGGGCGGGCTTCATGGATTTTTACATTCCAGATACATGCGATTTTTGAATGAGAAGCCCGCTGCGTAATCTTTCCTTATATATACAATGTATATTTCGTTGCTGCTACCTACTTAGAGTGGTAAAGCTGTAATCCTACCCGTTTGCATACCTTAGTATGGCAATTTAACTTTTCTTACATGCCTGTTTCGCGATATTGTAATTCTTATGGCAAGCAGTGTCTGTTTAAACAAAGAAATCCCTGCAGCGAGAGTGGTCTGTCATATCCGCAGAATTTCGCTACCTTCCATTTGTTGGTTTTTACGGTCCAAATGGCTCACAAAACTGTGCGCTCACTATGAAGGAAATTTTGTCAGGGCAACGTCACGGACGCATTCAGTGGACTTGACACACCGTACCTTTGGACAGAGATGTTAATTGCGCGCTTTTGCAAGTGGGGCCAAGCTCCGGCAAAAAGTTTTTCTGCCCATTTACAACTGTCATCAAGGAATCGCACCTCGTGGTGTATGGCAACATATCCATCCTGACGGTGGTGACTCTGGGTTCAGCCAGCAGACTAGATTGTTTCGACATTCAGCGTTTGCTATGCCTACTGTGGTGGGAGTGAAACGCATCTCTACGTAGTTCTTATTGCCGAGTATTCTTTGCAACGGAAGTAGGAAAAATTTAATTCTCAGATATTGCAGGTCTTTCTGGTTTTTTTTTTTTGTGTACGTGCAGCGATGAATTTGGGAATAATACGGGTTTTCAGATTGAGATTTCATGCGATTTAAATGTCGCGTCGGAAGGAACACCTGCTTGGGACAGCAGCAAAGTCTCTTTGGTTTTAGCGGTGACCCTTGCAACATTGGGGAACACTAGAGAGGTTTGATCGAACTAAAACTACAAGAAAAGGTAGTACTGTCTGTATTTACACCTTATTCGACAGGAAACCTGAAGGTATGAAAGAGAATTTCAGTAAGAACTAGGAAGAACTGAAAAGGCGATGAATATACACAACTTCACTGAAATACATAGTATCTTGTTTTCCTGTGAATTTTTTATATGGGTTTGAATGGGACATTCGCCTGACGCATTTTTGAGAGTTTTTAAGAACTCTTACCGAGACAGTGGGAAGATTCTAAGAAGACACATTCAGTTTTGAGTTATTTAGAAGGTCAGGCAGCTGAGTGTGAAACCTCACACACTGATGAGTGCATATTGCTGGAGCATACGAGGAGAAAAAAATTGAGTTCAGCAATATTATTTAAACATTTCGCTGCTAATTTTTAAGTAAATCATATGGTACTGGTTAAAATTCAGACATAAAGAAAGGAACAAGTAAATTTTTTCGTTAGTTTAATTGTAGGTAATAATCAGAGAACATATTATTAAATGTAGGGTATGTTGCTTGGTGTTATTGTTTTATTCAAGAACAACTTGAAGGTCAGAGGTCAGAGCAGAAGTTCAAGTATTCGTCAGGGGAAATCGTTCAAGCGAATAAATACAGCGTTGGGCTAAAACATAGAGAGCTACATCTGGAGCTCATCAAATAACAGTACACTATTCCTAACAACGAAAAATGGACTTCGAACATCGCAGAGCAAACCGAGCCTCGCTTGGCTGTAAAGCATGGGCGGTAGCAGTTATGGAGAGGCCGGTAGCTGTGAACTCTTAAATCCAGAATTTTTGGTAAGACCTATCTTGATCCTAATATTGAATAAGTATGGCTCTGAAGTTTAGCGTCGGTGCTGACATATCTTCCGCCAACTTATGGGTAGGTTCGAGTTGTGAAACCTGCTGCAGTGTCCAGCATCCCATTCAAAGCTCCTGATAAGCTCACCTATCAAAAAATTAGTCACTCCAGACAAATCATTTAATACTGCGTAATACCACGCCTGGATTCGGTTAGAAAGTCAGTTTACAAGGTTGTGCAGGTACGTTGCATCCAGAATAAGCCACTGACCGAGGATTTCATAGCGCATTTCTACCAAATTGTTGGGATGCTGATTCCAAGTTTTACCTGCTGTTCCAGCATGTCCTACAGAGTTTCTATGGGTTTAAAGCCAGGCGATTTAGCACGCTAATCGAGGTGTAACCGGCTGGGGAAGTGTTCAGAAAACCGGCCACACGCTCTTCCAGCCGGATGAGCGTTGCTGCTGTCGTAGTTACGTGCCTCTAAATGTTCATTGCATGAAGTTTCAGAAGAAATGTTCTCTCGCTTACAGGTGGGGATGGACCTTCATTCACACCATGCAACAATTCGTATTGGGTTTGGAAGCGATTTTGATTCAGAAGCCGTGAAACGCGTCTCCGGTCCCTCTCAGTCACGATCTTTTTCCGACCACAACTCTGGCACCGTGTTTCGTGGCTGTGTTTTACACCACTGCTTGTAGACGCTTTGAATAGTCTGCCACGAAACACCAACAAATCCAGCAACTTCACACTTCGTATAGCGGTGGGCATGACCGAACACGATTACCTTTTTTTACCACTCTGACACTTCCATCCATTTATCCACGTTTACGCACAATATCCGCATGAAACACAAATGTCTCACTGGTGGCTACTGCCTTATACTGACGTAGAGGCAGTGCACGCACGGATGAGTACTTATTTATAGAAGAAAGTATTTTTTATACCCGTTTCCAAATTATGTGTTTGGAGCCTTAATATAGTTTTTACATAAGACTATGGAAAGATTTTACTAAACGAAGCGTATCATCTAGTTCAGGAAAGGCATGCTTAATGGTTATTATCACAGCTTATTGGGGTAAGTGCCTTGTGAAACCTACACCAAGACTCTGAACCTTTCCAGTAAAGTGCATACTGTAGATTAGTCTGTAGAAAGTTTTAAGAAATCCGAATTGTCGAACCGTAATAGCACTGGAATGAATCTATATCAGTGTCTGTTAAATATCCTTGGTTAACGCTTACCACCAGAGATTCTCGTCCTTCATTTTCTCCTTTGATTATCGTAACCTTGCTCTCATTCATTTCTGTACTTATCTAGGACAGTCTGAGACCCAAATTTCCGACTCTTTATACACGTTTGACTTTAAGTGAAACCATGTGAATCTCCACCTCCATGATAATTCCTGTATCTGAGCTGGTAAAAAGTTTAGGACGTTTGAGCATTCTTAGAACAGTTTCACCTACCGTTCCGCCCACCCTGCCCCTGCATAAATCATGCATTTTCTCCCTTCAAGTCTCCCTTGCAGCCTTCCTGCAGACAAAGGCATTGTCCATGAACAGCCGCATGGGATCTCCGACGTTATCCACTACATCATTAATATAAGCAGTAAGGGTTACACAACTCTCGCTTTTGGTACTCTCGAAATTACCTTGTCAATATCGTCCTGCTAAGAACAACGTGTTCCGTTTTGTCCGCCAGGTAGTCCTGAACCGAGTCACAAGTCTGGTCCGACACTGAGTAAACTCGTACTTTGTCCACTGAACGACAGTGCGCAGCTGCATTCTAAGCCTTCCCGAACTGAAGGAACGTGGCATGGCATCAAGCTGGGCACCGATGGCTACGCCTGCCTTGATCTCTCGGACGAACAAAGCGAGCTGAGTTCCGCAAGATCTCTGCTTACATACTCCATGCTGATTTCTACGGAGACGATCTTAGTTCTAAGAAGTGCTCAAAATGCATGATCATAAAACATGTTCTATAGTTCAGCAATAGAATGACGTCAGTGATATAGCCCTATAATTATTTGCACCCAGTATAACACATGAGGATACACAAGCTAAATTTAAATAATAGTAATAGTACATTTAATAGTAGTAATAGTAAACTTAAATAGTAGTGTCGTTATTTTCCACTGAATGAACTTCTCTCTGTTAATTAACTTTGATTAAATAACACGTGTGGGATGCCGGGGAAAAGAATATATACTGTTCAACTGACAATCAATAAAACTCTACACATATAGAGTGAACCGGTGGAAGACGGTAATCGGTGTAAGATGCCTATTTACTCTTGTTGCTTCACTGTACGTAAGGGGCACATCATTCAGTGGTCCATTACTTCCTCTGTGCCAGTTCTGAGCGGAAGGTGATACGGGTAATTGTAATGGGTATTTTTCATTGATGGAAAAAAGCGTTGTACACTATGTGATCACAAGTATCCGGACACCTGGTTGAACATGACATAAGTTATGCTAGAATTCAATATGGTGTTGGCCTACCCTTAGCCTTGATGACAGCTTCCACTCTCGTAGGCATACGTTCAATAAGATGCTGGAAGGTTTCTCGGGGAATGGCAGCCCATTCTTCACGGAGTGCTGCACTGAGGAGAGGTATAGATGTCGGTCGGTGATGTCTGGCACGAAGTCGGCGTTCCAAAACATCCCAAAGGTATTCTATAGGATTCAGATCAGGATGGAGGACTGCTGTATAGCGGCAGTGGGACAGAAGAGGGGTTGTAGCAAAGGAGGAATTGGTGACATTAGTAGTTGTTGGGAAAATGGTGGTGTGGAAAGAAGGCATAGGGAAAAGTGGGAGTAAGGATATATGAGAAGGGGAGAGAGAGGAGGCCATAATAAGGTGGATTGGGTGGTATGGATCTATAGCCCAGCAGGATGGATAAATGTTGGGCCGGAATTTATAATCTGAGAGGGGGAAATGCTTGAAGTTTCTCTGGGAGAATAGGTGGAGGGTGTGTAAGTGAAGTGTTGCCAGAGAGGGTTGCAAATGAGGATAGGAAAGTAGAAGAGAAACGATAGGATAACCTGTCGAGTTTGCAGACAGTGTAGATCGTTCAGAGGTCTTCAATTTGAGTGAGGGGAGGCAGGAACGTGTTGAGTTGGTAGAGGATTCTTGTGGGGGAAGGTAAACAGATATGGAAAGTGTGGCAGTGTACATGGTGTTTGAGGATCTGGAGGGTCTCATAGAACTTGGTAGCGACAGTTATCTGTGCATCATTAGTGTAGCAAAGGATGGACAGATTAGGGATATCTACATGTGAAGGACAGAGGGGGGGGGGGGGTGTAGTAGTCCCCATATTAGTCCAGATAGTAGTTTTAGTTTGCTATGGGCTTTCTGTTGAATTCTTAGCAGGTGAGTTTTTCAAGTTAGTTGCCAGTCATAGGTTAGTCCAAGGTATTTTAGTGTGTTAGTTAGCAGGAGGAGATGGTCATAGATAGTAAGGTAGAAGTCATAGAGACAGAAGATGCAAGTAGTGCATCCTGTAATTATTGCCCTGGTTTTGGAAGGTTAATCTTGAGGAGCTGTTGGATACACCAGGAGGTTAAGTGAGTTTGGAGGATTTGGAAGGATTATTGGGATTTCTGGAGTGTAGGACAGAGGGCGAGGAAAGTGGTGTAATCAATATTCTGAAAGAGGTGGTTTGTTCAGCAGAGTATAAGGCATAAAGGAGGGGGTGAAATAATGGAACCTTAGGGCACTTCTGCAGTGGGGTAATGAAATGGTGTTGTCAATAAGGGCATGGGATAGGCGATGCAATAATACATAGTTGATGGGACATGCATAAGTCTAGAGTTCAAAAAGGAGACTTGAGAGTGCCATACATAGTCATACTGGAATGCCAAACATGGTTGTATACTTTCGCTAGGTCAAGGGAGACAAAGATGGCGGATTTACAGTTGTTGTGCTGTTGGGATAGGACATGGGTTCAGGAGTTGATCATCAGCAGAGGAGGAGGAATGGAAGCCACACTGTGTAATAGGAAGCAGGTAATGTTGGTACAGATGGTGGTGGATGTGTCAAGAGAGGATGGACTCAAAAGCCTTGCTAAACACTGAGGTGAAGCAGATGGGGCAGTATGAAGAGGTATTAGGGATGGGAAGGTTGTTTAGTTTGAGAAGTAGAAGGATTTTGGAGGTTTTCCACAGGTCGGGATAGTAGCCTGTGGATAGTGTTATGCATGGTTGCAAGGGTGATGAAAAAGGTGATATGGCGGTAGGATATGTGTTGCGTTTTCTGTGAAGTGCTTGTTTTATGTCCTGTACTGTGACTGCAGTGTTTAATTCTGTGTCTGTTATGTTGTTCAAGCTGGGAGCTAGGGGTGGGACTGTGATATCTGTGTGTTCATGGACAATAGGCAATTGGAAGTAGCAGAGTGAGGATTGTCAGGGATGGAGAAAATGTCGGAGAGATAGAGTAAAAATCGATTTTATGTGCTTAGGTCGTCAGGTAAGGGAAGGTTGTTGTGAAGGATCAGGTGCCAGCAAGTCATTGGAATGCTTTCCAGTACTCGGAAGAGTTAACTAAGAGTGTAGCATCGAGTCTGGTGCATGCCTAGCGCCAGCGTCAGTGTTTTGTGATGCTACGTAAATTGCTAGTGTGTCACTGTAGTTGCCAGTGGTGTGTGAATATATCCCACTCATGAGTCTGGAGGAAGAAGCGATACAAGCGGCGAGATTCATGGACAAGGAGTACAGCTTGTTGTGGGAGAGTAGTGTGATGATGATATACGGCTTTAGTAGGGATATGAGCGAAATGGCGTCTCACAAGGTCTGCTGCAGGAAGGCTGTGGCATGGGTTACATCATCAGGTTGCGGGAAGGTTAGGGGTTGCCTTCCTAACAGTGTTTCTATGGATTCCTGGTAGTCTATCCAATTGGCACAGAAGTATCGTGGTCCATTTTCAGATGGAGCTGGGGATGGGTTGCATGAGGACAGAGTGTAGGATATGGTAAGGACAGGTAGGTGGTCACTTCAAATTAGGTCGAGGACTTCTGCACTGAGGCGTGCAAGGAGGTTGGGAGATGCGAGGACAACATCTGGCATGGTGTTGCTTCCAGAATGGGTGAGCTCTGGATGGCGACAATGTCAGCCTGGAGAAAGTCTGTAAACTAGAAGTGGCTAAGGATAAAATGTTCGGTGGGATTACTGAGTAAGTGTTTTGGCCAAGCAGGAATGTTTTTATTGTGCCTGAATGCAACTGGTCTGGCGAGGAGAAAGAGATTTTCTGTATGATGGAGGATATAGGGAGAAATTCGGGTGGCATAATATGATTGCATGAATGTTTCATTAAGAACGGAGGCATTTGCATGGTGTTGGGAGATGGTGTGCGTGAAAAGGGGCTTGCTCGTGGGCATGGAGCGGATGCTGTCACGCGATGGATGGGAGTTTAGGGAGCGGGTCGTGTTTGTGAGGTGGTGGAGAGGTTTAAACAAGGGTGTTGAGAGGTTTGAAAATGAAGTGGACTTGATTTCAGGAGTAGGTGGCGTTGGTGTTGAGGTGGGAAACAATGTGGGCAGCAAGAGAAATTTGTTGTAGAGCATGCGGCCACTGGAAGAAAATGTGATGAATCTGATGATGTGCTCAGAGGTGGGAGCGACGCCAAGTGAATTACTGGAATGGACAGCGTGATCAGTAGGACGGATGGGTACTGTTCATTCTGATTTGATAGATGGGGATTTAACCTTGCACTTGGTGAAGTAGGTAGGGTGCATATCATTGAAGGTGTTGCGGGAGGCGAGGTTGGGACAATGTTTAAGGAAGTGGACCTTTACAGTGACAATAGGTGTGGGGATTCTTACAGTTGCGAGTGTGGTGACAATTATAAACAAGGCATTTTTTTTGGTGGGTTTGACATGATGTCAGTGGTTGCAAATCACTTTGCTAGTGTATGTTCGAGGTTGTAATACATTTGCCCACAGTTAGAGGAAACGGTCTAGGGCTCACTTCTCAACTCTCTTTCCGTCAGAGTATCGCTTACCTGCCATATTCTCACAAATCTTCCAGTCTTCGATGTACAGCATTTGAATCCACGCGATTTCGAGGAGTAAAAGATGTCTCCCAGCAAGTCACAGACCCATGCTAATTCTCTTGAAATCTCATCAGATTCTGACAGCACTATACCAATACTTAGAAGGCTATCTTATCGTACAGCTGTCCCTGACTAGACAGAGAGTTGTCACAACGAGAAAAATAGCACACTAAGGTACAGAAGGAAATTCACAGTGATGCAAAGCATACGTGGACTGCACAAAGAAATTCAGAAGCACTAACAGTTCATCGATATCAAATGATGACTGTGTGTAAATGTCCCTGTGTATATGTGCTAATCTCTTTTATCGAATTCCTATGATTACTACGCTCAGAATCCTCTTTTCAAATGGAACATTCGTCAATAATACGAATGTGACAGTATCACAGAGGTTCAGATAGACTACTCATTGAATCATTTACATTGGTGCATCATCTTAACACCTCCATGCGTAATTCAGAGCTACTGCAAGAGCAGCGATAGGGAAGAAACATTTGGGACTCAATCACAACACTGATAATTTTTATGCCCGCTCGTTTTTCGGTAGTAGGCCGATTATTATACAATATTCCAGCTAGAGGAGAGTATGTCCACATGGGTAGTACGCATATGCATAGTGGTAGGTGGAAGCAAACCCAGTACTTACATGCTTATCCAACTCTAGATCAAATCAATGTCAATGTTTCTCCCAGCAATAGCAACTATCTTAGTATCTCTTACACCTCGTTCTGAATTGTAGTGTCACTGTCTCTAGGGGACATACCAGCAGGATTTGCGCTCACTCGCCTCCTACATTTTTATTTCTTAGTGGGTAGATCACTCACCTCTTAAAAATCCATGCAAATGGACTTAAGTCTGACATATTCCTCTGCTTTAGATCACCGAATTGTCAGTTCTCAGTATCTGGAATGATTCCCTTAAGCTTCAAGCAAAAAAATTCAAACCCAACATATACATTCTACTTAGCTCACTCCAGATGCTTACTGCTAGATATTTTACGTCAGGAACACTTGTAATGACAGTGTACAGTATTTATAGTCCTATTAATGTGCACTAGTAAATCTCCAAATGTCTCTCAGTGCTACTTAAGTATGGTAATGCTGTGCATGGTACTCTCTCACGCCATTAACAAACGTCTCATTAAAATTAGAGTCTTCCATGTCATATGCATGTATCTAGATTCCATTCTAATTTCTAAAGTGTAATTTGCCTAGGAAGAATGAAATACCCACTAATTCTATTGTGCATTGGAATCGGATGCATTTAACATAGGTCCCAAACGGCGGTCAGGGCTATTTAAGTACAGTGATGCTATGTAGGGCACTCCTTCCCGAAACTAACAAATGTTCGATTAAAACTACAGTCTTCTGCTCCATATATACCCCATACTGATTTCTGAAATGTTCTCCCATATTGCTATCATTTAGACGGGATAAAACTCGAAAAGTCCATTTACATAGTTATAAATCAAACTTTAAACACCAGATTCTTTTCAGCGGATGAAGATATAAACGTTTCTCTCAAATGTTATGTAGTCACACATACCCATTTTGATTATTCAAATCCATAAGCTGGTAGCCATCTACAGAAGGCCATTGCTGTAGTACAAGTTGATGGTCTATTTCAACGTCAGGCAGTTCTGCTTTAGATGGATTTTTATATCCCTGCTGCATCCCTACCGGTTTCTCCTAATATAAACCATGCTTCTGGCTATGGAATATGGTGCAATGTCTCTAGAGAGCATGGATTTCCCCCTATTAAGCTACTGAAGTATGACGTAATCCCTCCACCCAGCATGCAGTGCATATGTTAAGAAACCAAGCACCTTCAACTGCCAATTCCAATTACATCTGCTGCGTAATACTTCATAATAAAGTAACATGCTGCATGGACATAGGCAGCACTCTTATTTCCTTTTTCTCACTACAATATATCCCCCAGTACAGAATCTAGTCACTACTAGCTTACGGAATGTACATGTCGCAAAGCAATTCTTACCGGATCATATGAACTCTATAGCACAAGACTTAACACTAGTACTCTGCTGTTATACGACCGGTGTCTCTTGTTTTTTTTTAATTTTTTTTACCCCATGGAGGACTGCGTACGTTGACAGACTGGTGGTATTGTATGTCAATTCCATGCTTCGACACTTAAAAAAACCACAATTGTTCAACACAGATCAGGAGCTGTTAAGATCACAGCGTAAACATAGGTACCATAATAAGAGCAGAGCTAAGTGTAGCTGATGTAGGAAAAAACAAGAGAAGAACCCATTTTTACGATAGTGCTTTATCCTTCTGAACGTGTCTTAAAAAATCATGAAAGGTGCATCATTTCCTTCGTCAAAAATGGTATTACTGTTGCTAAAGCAGGTCTCTGACAAACATCACACGAGGAAAGGATAGGACTACATTTAATGTAAGCAGCAATATGTCTCCAGTCAAATTCCTACTCCTACTTGCGAGCCCATATCTGTTCGTGTTACATGACTGATATGTGGAGCAAAGGCATCATGTGGAAGCTACTAGGATCGTATATGTTGCCATACATCAGTTGAATATGTGACGGAGAAAAATCTCTGGAGAAGACGTCATGTTTCTCCCAGAAACATAGTGGTTGATTAAGCTATGTATGGAGCTATTCAGGCAATTTTTTACTCCATCTGCATGTGAGATTCGGCCAGATGGGTAATGGGTAACACTGGTGCGATGTACCCTCCACTGTGCCCTGTGTAGCCGCTGGGAGTATATTGGTTTTAAATTGGGGCTGTTTGTAGATGGTGGAGTTGTCTCGTAGAAGGTGGAAAGACTTATGTGGTGGAGTTGGTAGTTGACCTGAACGTAACTAAAACTATTGCACATCAATATGGCTATAAATACTGTACTACACTGTCAGCAGAAGTGTTACCTGCAATAAAATGTCTAGCAGTAAGCATCTCGAGCGAGTTGAAGTAGGATGCATATGTTGGGTTTGGATTTATTTACTGGGATCTCGAAGGAAGCATTCCAAATACTGAGAATTGATAATTCGGTGAGCTAAAGCAAAACAATATGTCAGACTAAAATCCATTTGCATGTATTTTTAGGAGGGGGTGTGATCCACTCACTAAGAAGTGAAAATGTAAGAGGCGAGTGAGCACAAATCCTGCCGGTATGTCACTTACGGACAGTAACACTACAATTCAGATCGAGGTGTAAGACATACTAACACGACCGCTGTTGCTGGGAGACACATTGATATTGATTTGGCCTGACTTGTACTTGTTCGTTAATTGACTCTTGATATACGATAGTTAGACACGCCTGTAACTACTGTGTTTACTTCTAAATAAGTAACTACAGCTACACATGTGCATACTACCCATGTATGGGGGATCAATGCTGTGTTTAAGTCATGAACCTCCCCCACTCCCAGCCCCCTACTCTTGCAGTAGCTCTGAACTATGCTACGTGGAGGTGTCAGGGCGTTGCACTAATCTAAATGATTCAATGCATAGTGCATTGCAATCTGTGTAATATTGTTGGATTTGTATTATTGAGGTATGCTCCGTTTGAAAAAAAAATGCTGTGTATTTCTCAAAAAACACTGTGCTGTCAATGACTCGACTACCATTACACCGTCGTAGTAATCATAGGGGTGTGATAACGGAGATGTACAAGGGGACTTTTATAGTCATTCAATATTGATGAATTGTTGGTGTTATGTTTCTGAATTTCTTTGTGCAGTCCACATAAACACTGCATGGTTGTGAATTTCCTCCTATAAGTGTGTTACATTTGTCACTATGATAGCTCTCTGCCTAGTTAGTGACAAGTAGAGGACTAGACAGTCTTCTAAGTAATGGAACAGTGCTGTCAGAACGTGATAGCATGAGTTTTGTGCCTTGGTGGGGGACATCTTCTACTCATCGAAATCAGGTGGACTCAAATGCTGTTCATCTAAGACTGGAGGATTCGTGAGAATATGGCAGGTAAGCAATACTCTGACGAAATGAGAGTTGAGAGGTGAGCTCTACACCGATTCTTCTGTTGTGGGCAAACATATTACAACCTCTCACAAATGTCATGCAAAATGAGTGCAGTGAGAAAGTTAGAGGCTAATACGAAGATTCTTACCAAGACACAATCGGCAGCAGATGTTATGTCTTTTGTTTTCTCGATAAATAAGAGACAACAATCTTCTGTGAGTTTTGTGTGCCTATAAATGGATGGACTGACATCGAAACAGGTAGACCAAATTTACATCTACATATGTATGCATGCCTCACAAGCCATCGTACAGTGCCTGGCAGAGGGTATCATGTATCACTCCTAGTCATTTCCTTTCCTATTCTGGTCGCAAATAGATCGTATGAGCGCTAATTTCTCGTGCCTTACGCAGAATGTATGTTGGTGGCAGTGGAATCGTTCTGCAGTCAGCTTTAAATGCCCTCCCAGCAGCTTTTCACTTGTAGATCAGCAGTAGGCTACTCCCCTGTACTTCACTTATGGTTTGCTGTCTTATTATTTTTACCCATCCTTCCCAGACATGGCTATTGGCTAGACTGGCTGGAGCAACTTTCTAGTCCTAGACTAATAGCGATGATACCATCTCTACTTCCAGCAGTTATTGATGCCACTGGCAAGAGGAACTCTCTAGTGCTCGATCAATGGCAACTACTCCTACACAACTCCCATGCTTAAAATTGAAATGAATTTTCTCACCAATTTTTGAGTTTCCCACCAATAGGAGGAGGGGAATTAGACTGCACCAGTATTCTGGGTCGGGAATCTTGGATTGTGATGTCATAGTTAGACTGCATCAGTATTCCAAAGATGACGAAATAAAGAGAGTACACTACATCTTTCCCAATCAGCGACATGCAAATTGAATTTTTATAAATAAAGAATATATTATCATTTATTATTATTATTATGTCCTCTGCAATGAAATCTAATTACCATTTGAATTTACGGTGAATATTCGGATTTAGCATGAAAATTTGAATTTCCCACCAATTTCTGATTTTCCCAACAATAGTGGGTGGGCAGGGGAGGTCTGGGGATTTTCCAAAGCGTATGGGGGAGGAGGATGGGGATAGATTATCCCCAGGGTGTCATAAATCAATTAGTATAAAACAGGTTAAGGGATTATACCACAAATATTATTAATTTAAGTTTAAGTAAACGCAATCAACAATATAACATAAGAATAATCTTAATGTTTCAAGGAACTCCTTAACAGAATCGAATGAGCGACCCATGAGGAATCTATTTACCTTCGATATGAAAGAGCGCTGATTACTGCTAAGATTTTTGAATTATTGTGGTAGCTTATTGAAAATGGATGCAGCAGTATACTGCACACCTTTCTGCGCAAGAGTTAAGGAAGTCCGATCCAAATGCACATTGGATTTCTGCCGAGTTTTAACTGAGTGAAAGCTGCTAATTCTTGGGAATTAGTTGCTATTGTTAACAAGAAACGACAGTAAAGAATTATATTGAGAGGTTAATGTCAAAATACCCAGACTAGTGAACAGTGGTCGACTAGAGATTTGCGAACTTGCGCCACTCTTTGCCCGAACAGCCGGTTTCTGGGCCAATAATATCCTTTTAGAATGGGAAGAGTTACCCCAAAACATAATACCATACGACATAAGCGAATGAAAATAAGCAAAGTAGACTACTTTTCGTGTCGAATGATCACTTACTTCAGATACCGTTCGAATAGTAAAAAAGGCAGCATGAAGTCATTGAACAAGATCCTAAACGTGGGCTGTCCACAACAGCTTACTATCTATCTGAACACCTAGAAATATCTCTTCTTGGTTGTCATGTAAGCAGTTCAAAATCGATTCTGGAAATCCGCTTCCAGTTGCAGGTTTTCCAATTCCGCAATCGAAGATTCTGGAGATCCGCTTCTGGTTGCTGGTTTTTCCAATTCTGCATTCGATTTTCGCTCTCATGTAGACGTAACCGGTTTTGGAATGTGCTCTGGCTGTCAGGATCAGTCGATTAGTCTTGTTTTTAAAGTTTCACGTTAATATGGGCAGAGTGGCTTTTTGTACAGCGAGGGATTAGTAGAAATATGAGACTGAAGCTCTTTACACATCGTCTAATTGAAGATAAATGGTGACTGTGCTGACTACATCATAAATTGTATCAGTTGTTTTCCAGGCGCCATGTTTATCTGGGCTAGCAAATCCGCTTCAGACCTTAATTTGTAAATACAACAGCGAAATTCGGTTTCCGAAATTCGGTTTCTATAAGAAGTATCGCATATAAACGTAATGATACAATTAAATTGACACAGTTTTGTTTTGATAGGGGTATTATTTTAATTTAATGACATTTACTACTAAATACACTGAATAAAACAAAATAGTAAAAGGAAAAACTATTTATATTGACTCTCTAGAGCTACATCTTAACGCCTGGCACGGCGTCGTGACTGACAGTGCTCTCTCGCACGTGAACTTCTTTCACTGGCCTGCTGAAAACTAGTCCGAGCAGCTCCTCGGTGAATATCCGCCACCACACCCTGCATTCAATCCCCACAGCTGTCCGATTGGCCAGCCTTATTCCCTGAGATTTGATCATATCAACTTACCCTATATTTCTGCAGTAGCCCCTTTGGCTCTGTTTTTTTTTCCATGCAATTTTTGGATGACTGTGCTCTCTCGCACGTGAAATTATACCTGTAACCTTCTTACACTCGCCTGCTGAATACTAGACCGAGCAGCTCCTCGCTTAATTTCCGCCACCACACCCCTTTTTTTTTTTTTTTTTTTTTTTTTTTTTTTTTTTGTGCACCAAGAATGATAATTGAGTTCTCGCGAAGAGGTGGGAGGAGGGGGAGGCAGGCGAAAGATTAACCGAGCAGCTCCTCGCTGAATATCCGCCACCACACCCACCCATTCAACCCCCACAGCTGCCCGATTGGCCCGCCCTATTCCCTGGGATTTGATCATACCATCTTATCTTATATTTCCATTACTGTAGTAGCCCCTTTGGCTCTTCTTTTTTCCTTGCAATTTTTGGATCGATTTGAAAGCATGACGGTGACAACCTAAAAGACCACTGATGGATGCATCTTTTTTTTTTTTTTTGCACCAAGAATGATAATTCAGTTGTCGTGAGGAGGTGGGAGGAGGAGGCAGGCGAAAGATTAACTTTTCTTGATGTGCTAGTTTTCAGGAAATAAGATGATTGTTTGAGACACACGGTTTACCGAAAACCCACCTACACAGATCGTTACCTACACCGGGATTCGAATCACCACCCACAACAAAAGTGAGTACGGGAAATTTTGCGAACCAGAGCTGCTTGACAGAATTAAAACGTCTCACCAACGCATTGCTCAGGAATGGTTATACGTTCACTAAGGTGAGATGAGCGTTAAGACCACCGTGTGGAAATCACAGCCGTGCTCAGGCACCTGTGAAATCAAAGGTTTTCCTGCCATTCATTACAGACTTGACTGACTGCAAGGGGAAAATCACGATAATCTACACACCCACACGGAAGATACAGATGATCTAAAATCGGCCAAGGTTGCTCTCCAACCGTCGGAAAAAGCTGGAATTTATAGTTGTAGGAAGGTGTGCGTGGGTACTACAAAAAGAACTGTCCAAATACGACTAGAAAAGCACAAGGGCAATTGTAGAAAAGGGGAGATTTACAGATTAGCTGTTGCGGAACATGCTTTACAACCAGGAGACGACGACATTCATTTTCATAGGACTCAAGTACTGGTAGCCACAAGCGGATACCGTGAAAGACTGTACAGAGAGGCCACAGAGATCGCAGACCACTCCAGGAATTTCAGTAAGTGGGGGGAGGGCGTGAAATTGAATGACATTTGCATTCCGGTGCTGAAGAAGAAGTGCACCAGTCTTCCACCATGGGATGCTAGCAACAGCGGACGATAGTCGTCAACGGCGCTCGTGTATTCAAAACATGTGACGTCACGCCACTGCGCGGAAGCACGCAGAAGCGGAATTTTGCAGTAGTCAGTAGCGAGCCAGGGTGTGAATCGGACATTCCAAAAAAAAGCTACGATCTCCCTTGGAGATGTCCTCCGCAGATGGGCACGAAACGTTGGGTTTTAAGGTAAAATCCATTCGACCACCGCATAATAGCCCGGAACATTTTATTAAGTGTGATTGGGTACGTTATTATTACGCAGAGTCTCTGAACGAGTATCTCGAAAACGGTGAAACTGGTCGAATGATCTTGTGCTACTGTCGTGAACATCTACGGAAAGAGGTAGAAGGACTGTGAAACTACCACTAGGCGCTAAATGGATGGACGTCCACCACTCTTCACAGAACCTGGGGTTCAAAGGCTTGTCTGCTCTATAAAGTAGGATAGATGGTGATCTGTGGCATCTCTGCCGAAAAAGCACAATCCTGGTGCACGCACAAGTGTTTCGGAAGGCACTATTCATCATCATTGTACCCCTCTTCCCCCCCCCCCCTTCATTGTTGAACATGGAGCTCCGCAGCTGGACACCCCTAAATGTTCACATATTGACCCAATGATAACGTCCGTTACAACTGCAGAGGGCATGGGAACATCTAGATTCGACCATCTGTCAATGGAAACGTATCGGCTCTTTGAGTGAATCACATTTTTGATACCTATGATTGATGGTCGTCTCCACAAATTCCGTCACTGAGGTGAACGGCGGCTCTAAACGTGCAGCGCAACGAAAGCAGGCTGATGGGAGCAGTATTACGTTATGGGAGACTGTCCTACACTTGCATGGGACTTGCGGTAGTAATGAAAGAAACGCTGACAGCTGCGGGCCACCATCATCCCTTCATGCTTGATGTATTCTCCGACGTAAATGACATCTTTCAGCAGTATAACTGTCCGTGTCCCGGAGCCAGAAGCATGCTACAGTGGTTTGAGGAGCATTATAGTGAACTCAATGTGTCTCGGCGACCAAAATCGCGTGATGGAAATCCTATGAAACCCATCTGGGTTGCTATCGGGCGCAATCAACGCGTACGCATCTTAGCGGCCCGTTATTTACGAGAATTACATGACCTGTGCGTAGACATCTAATGCTACATACCTCCACAAACCTACTAACAAACTGTCAGATCCCTGACACACAGAATCAGTTATGTATTCCATTCCAAAGACGCACAAGCAAGCTATCGAGCAGGTGATCATTATGTTTCGGCTAATCAATCTGATTTATTGCTTAGTTTTCCTTTTAGTGTTCCCGGTTGGAGCGGCAAGGAGTAACGTAACGCTTTTTATGGAAAGTATGTAAGTAACAGCACAAAAATATGTGTTACATCCGTGTTTTTATTGCATCTTACATGTTTTATGATTCTGTGTCCAGTCGCAATGCCGGTTTTTTTTAGGATTTTTCTAGGTCGCCCTTTTTTACCCTTTTCATAGGGAACTTTTGTACCATGACAAGATTGAGGAGAGGTTGACGTCAGATGTTCAAGTGATTTTATTTTTAAGTATCGTCCTTCTCTTTCTTTTATTTTATTTTAGTAAATTTAACTGTATTGTTCCGCATCTGACATTTTTTTTAAAATCCTTGTCCCGTAACACAATATTTCCGTTACTACGGCTTACACCAGGTGATGCAACTTTAAGTGTTCCGAAACCGGTCGTATAGGCAGTTAAAGACTGTTGATTCAGCAGCTGTGGTGCGGGATCGACAATTTAGAACATAAACACAGAAAATTACAGCCACCTGACAAAGGTTAAGCTTCCAACTTCCGACGTTACTTGGGTTTGGCACCTGCTAAGAATAATAACTATACCACTTAAACACTGAGTCTCCATTATTATAACAGTGTAACAATGTACATAATAATAACAATTACTTAAAAGGCATTATTTCCTAAGTTAGGATGCGTTACTACACTTTATGGTTAATACGTGACGGAACTCAGGCACATTTCAGCTGTGATATACGCCCAAGTTAGGGGGATGTTGTTAACTATTTTTCCTTACTAAAAATGCTTTAATATTGCCTACTTCTCAGTAACTTTTCCGCTACGCCTTACGCGTAATGCGTATTCGCCTACCTTACGACAAGGGCATTGGAAAAATGTCAAAATACTGTACCTAGGTATACCACACACACTTCCACTAACGTTTGTTGATCAGAATGTGGACACTGAGGTGGGATCGTAATTTGAAACACAGTTTATCAGCAGTAAGCAATGTTTTCTTGTTTTAGAATACCAGGTCTTACACGGAACAATCTAATTCACAACTACCGAAAACCAAACATCCCATTAACTGAAAAATGGAACTAAGTATTAGTAAAAGTTCATAAAAGTTTTGCTCATCCTAAGATTTTAATGATATGAAACGTCCGAAATATGGGATCCCGCGTGGTTTTTATAACACGAAACGAAACTCATACGAAAATATTCTGAGCGCCACACATAAATACGTCCCAACTCTATGTAAAGTGTGACGTACGCTTCACCATTTAACAACATCATGAACATTAACGGGATATGCGTAGCAAATGTGCTATTGTTCGATAGGAGTCATCGAGAGACTTCACCAACCTATGTTGAAGCACTACCACGTAAACAATTCCGTTTCACTTTAAGACCTTCCAGTGATAAGGGCACAGTATGCCCTGTGCTTCAGCAGCAGGTAATTCAGTAACAAAATTTTCTGTGGTTTCGAGTCTAGGAGTCACATTATAACAGAAAGACTCCAGAAAACCTAAACTGATACACACGACCGTGTGTATAAACTGAACTCTGCAGGATAGAAAGACGCTTTAAATTGAATCTCATCGCGAAGTAGGCTTGTAAGCTAATTTAACTTGCAGACGCACTAATCGAAGCCGAGATCTACCAATTCTTAAGGAGGGTATTGCTCATTGAACCCATTGAAACGCAACATACACAAATAATACACTCCTGGATATTGAAATAAGAACATCGTGAATTCATTGTCCCAGGAAGGGGAAACTTTAATGACACATTCCTGGGGTCAGATACATCACATGATCACACTGACAGAACCACAGGCACATAGACACAGGCAACAGAGCATGCACAATGTCGGCACTAGTACAGTGTATATCCACCTTTCGCAGCAATGCAGGCTGCTATTCTCCCATGGAGACGATCGTAGAGATGCTGGATGTAATCCTGTGGAACGGCTTGCCATGCCATTTCTACCTGGCGCCTCAGTTGGACCAGTGTTCGTGCTGGACGTGCAGACCGCGTGAGACGACGCTTCATCCAGTCCCAAACATGCTCAATGGGGGACAGATCCGGAGATCTTGCTGGCCAGGGTAGTTGACTTACACCCTCTAGAGCACGTTGGGTGGCACGGGATACATGCGGACGTGCATTGTCCTGTTGGAACAGCAAGTTCCCTTGCCGGTCTAGGAATGGTAGAACGATGGGTTCGATGACGGTTTGGATGTACCGTGCACTATTCAGTGTCCCCTCGACGATCACCAGTGGTGTACGGCCAGTGTAGGAGATCGCTCCTCACACCATGATGCCGGGTGTTGGCCCTGTGTGCCTCAGTCGTATGCAGTCCTGATTGTGGCGCTCACCTGCACGGCGCCAAACACGCATACGACCATCATTGGCACCAAGGCAGAAGCGACTCTCATCGCTGAAGACGACACGTCTCCATTCGTCCCTCCATTCACGCCTGTCGCGACACCACTGGAGGCGGGCTGCACGATGTTGGGGCGTGAGCGGAAGACGGCCTAACGGTGTGCGGGACCGTAGCCCAGCTTCATGGAGACGGTTGCGAATGGTCCTCGCCGATACCCCAGGAGCAACAGTGTCCCTAATTTGCTGGGAAGTGGCGGTGCGGTCCCCTACGGCACTGCGTAGGATCCTACGGTCTTGGCGTGCATCCGTGCGTCGCTGCGGTCCGGTCCCAGGTCGACGGGCACGTGCACCTTCCGCCGATCACTGGCGACAACATCGATGTACTGTGGAGACCTCACGCCCCACGTGTTGAGCAATTCGGCGGTACGTCCACCCGGCCTCCCGCATGCCCACTATACGCCCTCGCTCAAAGTCCGTCAACTGCACATACGGTTCACGTCCACGCTGTCGCGGCATGCTACCAGTGTTAAAGACTGCGATGGAGCTCCGTATGCCACGGCAAACTGGCTGACACTGACGGCGGCGGTGCACAAATGCTGCGCAGCTAGCGCCATTCGACGGCCAACACCGGGGTTCCTGGTGTGTTCGCTGTGCCGTGCGTGTGATCATTGCTTGTACAGCCCTCTCGCAGTGTCCGGAGCAAGTATGGTGGGTCTGACACACCGGTGTCAATGTGTTCTTTTTTCCATTTCCAGGAGTGTATATCACTGAGTTCTGTGATACGGCAATGAATAGCAATATAGTCAATTCGCACAACACAGTTAAACTACATCACCTTAAAAGCAGCGGATGTAATTAAACACATTAATTTACGAGCAGCGTTCAATATGTAATGCAGCAATCTGTAATGCGATATGTAATGCAGAAATTTGTTGTGGGACATTGTGGAATATCCCTGTCAGTAAAGGAGGTACATTCCAAGCAGAGAGTTGTCGCTGAGTTTCTTTTTGTAGAAATTCAGAGCAGGTGCTTATAGAATGTCTATGGAGACCTGGCAGTGGACAGCAGCACGGCAAGTCGTTCGGCTAGGTGTCCATCACTATCGCAGCAAGATAGCGCAAATCTGTCTTATCTCCTGTGTGCCGGCCTGACGCACACGGCTGTGACTCCTGCAATGTTGGAATGTGTGGACAGCTTCATTCGAGATAATCGACGGATCGCAATCAAACACCTCTCTGTACGACTGGACTGGAACTCTGAAGGACTTGTACCGTTTCAAGTCCTCCCTCACGGTGCAACAATGAATCTTAAGTGTATTATGCTACCCTCAAGAAACTGAAGAAACGACCTCAGCTTGTTCGTCACCACAAAAATGCAAACCACCTTCTCCTTCTCCATGGCAACGCAAGGCCTCACGTAAGTCTGCACACCTGAGAGGAAGTAACAAAACTTCACTGGACTGTTTTTCCTCATCCACCCTAAAGACCGGATCACGCACTTTCAGCCTTCTATCTGTTCGTCCCAAAGAAAGATGCACTCTGCCGGAAGCAGTACCTGGATGATGGGCAGGTTTACTGATGCAGGAAGACGTTGGATCCGACATCGACCAGTAGGGTAGTACCATGCGGGAATACAGGCCGCCGCATTGAGCGGAGGTTATGTTGAAACACAGGGTTTTGTAGCCAGAAGAGTGGATAGTAATGTGGTGTATTGGGAGCCAGAATAAAACCAACCTACTTTCAGAAAGAAATGTGTTGCATTACTAGTTGAACGCCCCTCCTAGACAAACGTATGAGCACATGTACTCGAATTGAGACCTAAGGCCCGCATCTCGTGGTCGTGCGGTAGCGTTCTCGCTTCTCACGCCCGGGTTCCCGGGTTCGATTCCCGGCGGGGTCAGGGATTTTCTCTGCCTCGTGATGGCTGGGTGTTGTGTGATGTCCTTAGGTTAGTTAGGTTTAAGTAGTTCTAAGTTCTAGGGGACTGATGACCTAAGATGTTAAGTCCCATAGTGCTCAGAGCCATTTGAACCATTTTTGAGACCTAAGTTCACCGGACTGAGTATCAGTTGTAAATGAGTCGGATGCGTGGAATCGGCGCAGTAAGATGGATTTGTATGAAGACGTTACAGAATATCAGAAAAGAGGTGTCGTATTTGGGCATGCCCTTGATTACACCGTGAGTGAAGCTGTGGTTGTATCAGTGCGAAATTCAGCATGTCTTAAAGTTATGGTGAACGACTCGTAGCCATGTAACATGGCATAAGAACAGTTGTCGTAAAAAGATCCTAAACGATACGAACCGGAGACAAGAGACAGCAGTTTGTCATGCCAGTGAGTGCACGTCCGTCCCAACCAGATCCCAAGCGATCATTGAAAATTGAAATGCTTGAGACGGATATTTGGAGTAGGGTACCTTGCAAGAGGTCTTCGCTCCCAGCGGCCCATGAAGGTGCACGCCTTTAGTGGGTCCAACAATACAGAAACTGGATAGTAGCTGACTGGCGCCGTGCAGTGAGGCCTCACGTCTTGGCCGCTTTTCAGATGACGCAATGCGTCATGTGGACCGATGGCCTAATGAGACGTTTAATCCGCAACTTGTGGAGGATGTAGTTAAGGCTGTAGCTGGTTCTGTGATGTTTTGGGAGTGTTTTCTGTGCCGTTACTTGGGCCCACTCTGTACTCTTTAGATTGTTCATTTCATTCAGCATATCATGTAACTCTTCTTCACTTCCACTCAGGGTAACAATGTCATCAGTGAATCCTATCATTGTTACCCTTTTACTTTCAATTTTAATTCCACTCTTAAACCTTTCTTTCATTTTCATCATTGCTTCTTCGATGTACAGATTGAACAGTAGGGGGACAAGACTACAACCCATATTATTTTATATTGCTTTGTTGTATCAAATATGTCTCGTATATTCATTTCAGTTCGGGTGCCATCATTTCTCTTCTCACCCACCAAAGTATATCCAGCCACGTGTCTAAGGAAATTCATTTCACATGCGTCTTTCCCTTTTCATCTCTCTTCTTAAGAGCGCAGTTTTCGCAACCGTAGAGCAGTGCTAGTATAGCCATAAACTTATAAAACTCTTGCAAAATATCTCTGTGACTTTTCTTTCGAAAAGCTACACGTAAAGTTCCACAGAAATAGTTAAATAGGCCTAACTTACTTTGTATTTGATTTTTTGCCCTGTATGCAATACTGCACCATAAATATTTAAATGTATTAACTTGCTCTGTGGCCTGGTAGTCAGTTTGAATCTCGCATGGAGTGGTGTCCCATAAATGCCATTAGCACTGTTTTTGTGATGGAGACGTTCATATTACATTCTTTGGCTATTTTGATTAAATTAAAGACACCTACTTGTAAGTCACTGTCATTCTGACTGAAATTTGTTTGAACGGATACTATTATCCCCTCATAAGAATTATGATAGTGTATTTTATAGGAGCTGGTGGTGTTCTGTGCAAGTACCGTTATGATAGGCTAGGTTTTTTGCTGGGTGGTTGGCTAGTTTGTCATACGGGGAAAGTTAGATGGGCAGATAGTTTGGCATATACGGATTTGTTCACCATCGTACCCTCCTGGAGGTCCTTGGTGACACAATGGTTTATTTTATTCATTTTAGACTTTAAAGTTTTAACACTAATGTTTTTTTAAAAAAAATCTAGAGCTCTCCGGTATCCGGATAGCATAGGTAGGCCTCGGGCAATTTTCGTTTCGCTAGTTTATATAAGGAATGTATGACGTATAACACACGTGTGTTTTGGGATTTTAAAAAATGCTCTTCCTCTCACCATTAAACTCTTTCCATGATGTAGAGGGGTGTGAGTTGTTGTTTTAAGGCTTCTATTTGGGCAATCATGGACCATGAGTATCACTTGGCTATAGTTCGATAGGCGGATGGCTACCGCCGATGTGGTTGCCGTTGGTTTTAACAGATGGCGCCTAAGACGTTTGCGTACGCGAGCTGATCACAGGGTTTTAGTTTATGACAGATAATGTTGGTCATATTTTGTTTGGTGGTATTCTTTTAGCGATTTGAGGGGTTGAAAGGTTTATTCATGAAGGAACCCCCCCACCCCTATTATTTATTTTATATTGGCATATGGTTTGAGTTGTGCTTAGTGCCACTACTGGCTATAGGCACAGTATGGCAATGTAAAAAAATTTGGAGATTTATAAAAAAAAATTTAAAAAATCCTTTAGTGTTAACGTGTACGGAAGTACTATTCCGATTGATACTCGTAATTACACCCTGTTAGATGCTATATGCTGAGTATATTATTATTAAATTACATGTGAACGCATGGAGCATATGACCATGCAGCGCCCCCTACCGAGGGCGTTTCGCTGCTAGTTGACTTGTTCAGCGTCAGTATCTGCTCTGCTTCAAGACTGCTCGTGTCGCATTCATATGTTATTCGACACTTTCTTTGAGTTGTCAAGGCTGTACGCCTGGTCGGTTAGAAAGGAGTTGAAGTTTGTGGTATGTAACTCATATGACCTGATCTCATTTTCTGTAACGTTGGAACGTGTTGAGTGTGCTGTTCACTTACGTTTTGTACTTTTTTGTAACAGATGTCTGAAGATGGGTGTAATCCCGAAACACGTAAGATGTGCTAATAAAAGAGTCAATTGAACATGTGGTGTCACCGCCAGACACCACACTTGCTAGATGGTAGCCTTTAAATCGGCCGCGGTCCGTTAGTATACGTCGGACCCGCGTGTCGCCACTATCAGTGATTGCAGACCGAGCGCCGCCACACCGCAGGTCTAGAGAGACTTCCTAGCACTCGCCCCAGTTGTACAACCGACTTTGCTAGCGATGGTTCGCTGACAAAATACGCTCTCATTTGCCGAGACGATAGTTAGCATAGCCTTCAGCTACGTCATTTGCTACGACCTAGCAAGGCGCCGTTACCAGTTACTATTGATACTGAATCATGTACCGTCAGGAGCGACGTTCACCATTAATGGATTAAAGTTAAGTATTCCACTAGCTACATCCGTTTTTTCTAAATTCTAATTTCCTTGTCCTGTTCCAGACCTCACGCCAGCCTGCGTGAGCTAAAACGCGTGCCTTTCGGTTTCCTCTAGTAACACGCTGTTGGCTCTCCTGCCAACCACAATAGAACATCTCATGACTTTATTGCGATTGTACAGTATTATTGACTGAAATTTACTTGGTCGTCAGCAAAAAGTAGTGTACTCAAATCCACATCGTTAATTTTAAAATGTTTAACTGTCTGTACCCAAGTTTTGCTTACATCATCGATATACATAATAAGAAGAGTGGATGAAAGGGGACATCCTTATCTAACTAATTGGTTTATTTCAGCCACATTATGTCTGCTGTTTGCTATTTTTATTTGTATTTTGTATACATATATAAACCCTGAACATCTGTTATAAGATGAGATGTAATCGCTTTGTTTCTTAAAATTTTCCAATTTCTTTGATTTACTTTATCAAACGCCTTTTAGTAATCAATGAAGACAAAAAAAGTTATAGGTTGAATTGACGGTGTTTCTCTATAAGTAGTGTCTATGGCGAAGATATAGTCCGAGTAAGGTCCGCCTTTTGGAGAACAATGTTTGGCATCAGATAATATTGTTTCCGAGACTAGGCAGTAGGCGTTTTGTTAAAATTCACTAGCACACATCTAACAACATAAATTCAGAAGGCTAATATCTATGTAATTCTGCATTCCTGGTTGTTTCCTTTCTTAAATAATGGGTATATCTGGCCTATATTCCCCGTGTCAGTCCCATGGATAATGTCTGTGACTACTTGTGACAGGGTGAAACATATCAGATAAAATCCCATCAGTCTGGTAGCTCTACGGAACCGAATCATTGGTGAGTGGCTTCTGCTGTATATCTGAAGAAACTTTTGAACTCTCTTTCTCGCTGTTTTCAGTGCTTGAACCGGTTACAAGGTATTAGGGTGATGTCACCTGGGAGAAGCTAATTTTATATCCAGTATACGTACCCGCCTCCGTAATAGAGGTCGCCAATGAGCACCTGGGCAGTGGCGCTTGACTCGGAGGCAAGCCGGTTCGAATCCCGGTGGTGTATGAAATTTTCGTTGCCAGTATTTGGCCGGAAACGGAAGGAGAGGTGGCGACATAAAGTTTATGAGCGCCAGTCTTTGCGCCAGTGTCCTGGGCAAAATTTCAAACTTCTCCGCGTCGTTTCATGAAGGTAGGGCATGTGACACTGTTGATGCTGATCCGTTCTTCGAATGGGACATTAAGCTCAGAGGGTTCCTAGGTGTTTTTCGAGAGGAGAAATCTCTGTGCCGGCACCAGGTTTCACCCTCTCCCTTCCCTTCACATATAACAATACAAACCGAACTCCACATTGTTCGCCGCGCGGGATTAGCTGAGCGGTCTCGGGCGCTGCAGTCATGGACTGTGCGGCTGGTCCCGGCGGAGGTTCGGGCATGGGTACGTCTGTTTGTCCTTAGGATAATTTAGGTTAAGTGGTGTGTAAGCTTAGGGACTGATGACCTTAGCAGTTAAGTCCCATAAAATGTCACACACATTTGAACATTTTTGAACCACGTTGTTAAAGCACAGCCTTCCACACGACAAAGATACACATTTAACACTTCGTAACAGGACATTGCTATGAGCGGCGGGGCAGAATTCTTGCATCTGCTCCCCTTACACTCATTCTCTGAGTATAGGACTATCTATCTACCTATCTATGCTTACACGTAACACAGAATAAACTCAAGTAATTCATCAATACAGTGCAGCATGAAACATTATTTAAGTAAATTACCTTCTGTGTAAGTGCAATGAAACAAATAATTAGTCAGCACAGAGAATTAATTTTTAAGGAGTGTTGACAAAGTATTAAGACTGAACTTAATCTTTACTGAGTTACGTTCAGTGATTCAAGTTAATATATCTGTTATGCCCTGAATGAAGCTGCAACAGACAACTGTCATCACCATTTTCCACGTTCTAGAGCGGCAACAATCGACACCTTCAATCGCATGATTAAGTGTAAACTCCTGCTCGTTCCGACACCGTAGACGTGCTTCGATATCGACGGGGATTTGAACAGCCTACTGAGCAGCGCAAACCCTATTTTTGATACTCACACGTTTCTGATGCCTGGCTAGAGCCATATGAGTCTGACGTCGCCTGCAGCTGTGTCTTTCAAATTTTGAAATGTGCTGATGATAAGGTAATTTTGTCACAGACAGTAAAGAACTTGGAAATTCGGTTGAATGCAGTGTTGTGTGTTTTTAAAAGAAGACGCAACATGACCATGAATAAAACTAAAGGAAGAGAAATCGGATGTGGTCGAATCATATCAGATGGCGCTGACAAAGTTAGATTAGTAACAGAGACGGTGAGAATAGTATACCAACGTTTTGCTGTTTGGGAAGCAAAATATCTGACAACGACAGAAGAAGGAACAATATCAAATGCACCTCCAATAGGAAACAAATGCTCCCCGAAAAAGAAAAAAACTTAACTTCTTGTTTAAACTAAAGTGTTAGGGAGTCTTATCTGAAGCCCGTAGGATGCCTTGACTGTAGTGTAACGTTATGCAGAAATGAAACTTAGTAGACAAACTGTTCACATAAGAAGAGAATAAAGGTGTTTGAAAAGTAAATAGATCATGAAAACTGATTTGCTAGGTCAGATAACAATGAACTGTGGAGAAAAGAGGTTTGTGGCACAACGTGACTAAGGCAAGTAATAGTCTGACAGGGCACATTAATGAGTAGTTAATTTGATAATTGATGGGAGTTTGTGTGGATGGAGAGTGGTGGAACGTAAATTGTATGGAGAGACTGAGGCTTGAACACAGTAATACACAAGTGTGGGGAGCTTTGTCAAACCCGACAAATGGCCTCAAGAACAGCAATAAATTATTTAATTTTAATCAAATTATAACAGTACAAGGTAGTGAGGCAAAGAGAATACACCATTATCGAGTAATCTAGGAGGGTTTTTTGTTTACCGAAACTTGAAGTACAGAAAGAGCTTATTAAATTTTTAAAGGCATAGGCGCAGATACGTCATTTTATAGGATAACATTCGGTATATTAGGTTGTCTAGGGATTATGTTGCCAACATGCCGAGATAAACTTTCTCATGGAGGCCGACCTCTGATAGACCAACAGAACTTTGCGTCTGACTACTTTAGAGATTAACTGCGAACGGCAATTGGTGGGGTGTCGTAGTTCGTGAATATTGCTCTACTTGTGATGGACTTCTTACACTGTAAATAACTGGTCCCGTAGCAAGTCAACGCTAAATTATATCTAGTGTAATGAAATAATAATGTACCTAAAAATCGTGAAGGTCAAACTACTGAAATGCAGCTGGTAGATGTTATGAAGAAACCTTATAAAAGCATCAAATAACATAAAATACAGCGTCTAGTTTTCTCTTAATTCGGCATTCTAGCTTGGAAGCACCAATGGTGACCTTGGAGTTTTTCCTAGTTTCTTGTTGCCAATTCATATATTCTTTGGGATGAGTTGAGAGCATCTAGTGTGTGACATGGCACAGATACAAAAGGGGCGGTCGGCTTCTTGTATCTCCGCACAAACTAGAGCGAGCAACAGACCGCTGGTCACGATACAAACGTGTACAAGCACAAGCAATAAGGTGTCGCAGACGTAGCCACCATAAGGCCAGTAAGCTGAATGAAGTAGTCAGACACATTTCGTTATCACTAAATCTGAGCAGTGCTGACGTGTTGTATGACGCTTTGAAGGTGTACTTTATCTTCACCAACTCCGCATGTCGCTGATGATGTGTGACGTTTAACTGGTTGACATGCTGGCGTCACACTTGATCACCACTGAAAATGGTTGGTGCTGCTGATGCTGCTGTACGATGTTTTGCAGGTGGACGTGGTGGCGTCGCACTTCGTCATCACCAACTCTGAGGAGCACTTCCCGCAGGCGTCGCAGTTTGTGCCGGAGCGCTGGGTGAAGGACGCTGCGGGCAACTGCCCAGCCAGACAGGTGCACCCGTTCGCCTATCTGCCCTTCGGCTTCGGCCCCCGGATGTGCGTCGGCAAGAGGTTCGCCGAGTACGAGATCCATGCCTTGCTAGCTAGAGTGAGTACTACACCTGCCTACTGCTGGAAACTTCAGGTATCCGCGTTCGTTTATTATTCGAGGAAACAGAAGCTGTCTTTTCAGCTTCAGAAGACAATTAATGGTCAGTCTTCTGTAATAGAAACACCGCTGTCTGTCCACGTACATGTCTGCAGGTCACTCCAGTGCATTACTTTTCTTCCCAGTTGCTTACAGATTCCTCCACTGAAGCAGTAAACTTTTTCTATTTTAATAGATACTTTCACTGTGATTTTAATCATACCCTCTGTTATTACCACTCCTATTTTAATGACATTACAACATCTTCAAAAGTGCATAACTAATTAATATAATTGCTGATCATAACACATGCTCTATTATTATTATTATTATTAACGTTACTAGCTGTTTTCGGACACGCGATGCTGTGGCCCAGTCAACTTAAATGAAAAAAAAAAGAGAAAGCACACATTTCTGATATGTATATGGGATGTGGATATATGTTCTAAACTCTTTCTTTCCCCAATCTCTTTCCATGTCCCACCCCCTATCTCTTTGTCCATCACCTACTGCCCCTCTCTGCCCATCTTCTTCTCCCACTCTCTCCATCTCCTCCTGTCCCCTCCCCTTCCTCCTCTCTCTGCCCGTCACCCCCCCCCCTTTTCTGTATCGATCTTCTCCTCCCCCTCACTCTCTATGTCCTCATGCCACTTCTCTTTGTCCATCTCCTCCTTTCCGCTTTCCATGTCCATTCTCTCCCACCTCTATAGCCATCTCCTCTTCCTTCCTCCCTCTGACCTTGAATCTTGATTATTGTCAGTGAAAATTCGGATTTTGTAGTATATTCTAATCATAGCCCAATAAGCCATAAAGTCAACTTTCGTGTTTTCTCACAACGTTTTACTATTATTTACACTGAAGAGCCAAAGAAACTGGAACACCTGCCTAATATCGCGTAGGGCCCCCGCGAGCACGCAGAAGTGCCGCAACAGGAAGTGGCATGGATTCTACTAATGTCTAAAGTAGTGTTGGAGGGAACCGACACAATGAATCCTGCAGGGCTGTCCATAAATCCATAACAGTACGGGGGGGGGGGGGGGGGGGGGCAGACATTTCTTCTGAGCACCACATTGCAAGGCATCCCAGATATGCTCAATGTTCATGTCTGGGGAGTTTGGTGGCCAGCGGAAGTGTTTAAACTCGGAAGAGTGTTCCTGGAGCCACTCTGTAGCAATTCTGGACGTGTGGGGTGTCCCATTGTCCTGCTGGAATTGCCCAAGTCCTTCTGTATACACAATGGACATGAATGAATGCAGGTGATCAGATAGGATGCTTACGTTCGTGTCGCATGTCAGAGTCGTATCTAGATGTATCAGAGGTCCCATATCACTCCAACTGTATATGCCCCACACCATTACAGAGCCTACACCAGCTTGAATAGACCCCTGCTGACACACAGGGTCCATGGATTCATGAGGTTATCTCCATACCCGTACACGTCCATCCGCTCGATACAATTTGCAACGAAATTCATCCAGTCATTAGCGGTCATGGCATGAGTTCCTGAACTCTATCAATCGTTCCACGTGTTCCTCACAAGTATGGGAACCCATCTGGAGGATTTCCGGAAAACACAGCCATTTACCGATATCTGCAGTGTTGAACCAGGGGTGCCTCCAAACGACACCTAGAAACATTGCTCAGACGCTGGCCGAGCATTTTGCACAAACTCTTGCCAATGCAAGCCATGATCCAGCCTTTCGTCGCTACCGTGCGACAGTCGAGAAGGAGAAGTTGGACTTCAGGTCGAACAGTTCGAGGCCTACAACTCCCCTTTCTCGATGTGGGAGCTCGAATTGGCACTGACTGAGGCTTCTGACACTCCACCCGGTCACGACCACATCCGGTACTGCATGCTTCAACATCTGCCAGCGGCATTAAAGGAAATCCTCCTCGAATGTTTTAATCTAACATTGCTCCTCCCAACTCGTGGAGGGAGGCAATTCTAATCCCTCTCCTCAAACCAGGAGAGGAGCGCACATGTCCCAGTAGTTGCCGGTGGTGAACTGGAGCCGAGCTCGCAGCCGAAGACTGTATGTACCTGGCGCGCCAACGTCCGAGGGCTTCTCCGCGGTCGCTTCCAGTGCGGTTTTCCTCTTGCTACCTGGCAAAACACTTGGCCTCTGTGCTCCAGTCACACGTTGGGAAGACCGACACGTACATAAAGGACTATGGACATTTCATTGAGAAGCTGAAGAAACTGAAACTTGAACCAAACGACATACTGGTCAGTTTTGATGTTGTTTCTTTGTTTAAGAAAGTGGCACTCAGTGACGCTCTGGAGCACATCGGTTTCATTTTCCCGCAAGACATCACAAAGCTCTTCTAAGCATGTCTCACCACGAGCTATTTCACCTGGAATAGCGATTTGTACGAACAGCTGGAAGGCGTCGCCATGGGTAGTCCTCTTAGCTCAGTGGTGGCCAACTTCCTCATAGAACAATTCGAAGCACAGGCACTGGACTTGGCGACTTGCAAACCTAAGGTGTGGTACAGGTATGTCGATGAAACTTTCGTTGTGTAGAGCCATGGTGAAGAGCACCTCGGTGACTTCCTAAGACACTTGAACAGCCTCTATGCCCACATAAAATTTACCATGGAAGTAGAAAAGGACAAAAGACTGCCATTTCTAGATGTGCTGGTCACAAGGGATGGAGAAACCTGGGACACAGCGGACCGATACCTGCACAAACTATCAAACCATCACCCGAGCCATAAAAGAGACATGATTAATACGCTCGTAACGAGATCAGGACGAGTATGTGAGCTGCAGCACCTCAGACGAGAAATGCAACATCTGGAAAGTGTTCTGAGGAGGAATGGGTACTCCACAAATTACATTAGAAGTGTAACAGACCCAAACACTCGGCGAAGTAAGGAACCAGAAAAAGAAATGTCGGGTGCGGCCTTTCTGCCATACATTCCCAGAGTGACGGACAGAATCGGCCGTATATTGCGCAAACATGGCGTAAAAACGATTTTCAAACCGACAAAGAAGATCAAAGAGTGTCTTAGATCGGTGAAGGAGAAAAGGGACCCACTTGCAATGTCGGGAATATACCGCATACCATTCTAACATTCTGCGTGGTGTCTGTATTAGTCGTGTCTCCCTACCACTTTCGCGCAACGACGCTCTGAGCGTGTTTTTTAGGGAATTGACTAGTTTGAACCTGGGACATGTTGCTGGTAAGGAGACGCCAGACCACACATGACATGTAAAGTTCAGAAGAGTTCAGTGAGACTAGCGATGGTATAATCAAATACTTAATGATTTCAGCGTCAGCCCAACTGCACTCCTTGTAAAAGAACCTTAATACTAACTAAATTTAGTGGAAGGGGTTCAAGATTTCCTATTTTTAGTTATCTGGTAAAATAACGTCGAAAAAGCAGTTAAGTGTACCATTGGAATTTTTATTTATTTATTGTTTATAGATTGCACTATTGATAAAAGGAAATATTTTAATACAGGATGATAAAAACCAACTGCGTTCAACAAAAATGTGAACGAATATTCCCTGAATGGGTTTCCAAGTTCTATAATGGATCGAAGGATGACCTATGCCATATCACATCTATAATCTAGGTTTAAATTAAGTTTCATAAAAGAGAAAACTATCAAAAACGGTCTACAGTTACCCTCAATTATCTTTAATTACTTATTTAACTTGTCGTAAATTACAGTGGCTTATGTGGCTTCTCAATAATTATATAACAGAAAAATCATCGCGTTTCAGATTTTAACTTCAAGTAGCAAATGTGAATACCACGAAGTTTAATTGACAATCAACACGAGTATTACGTAAAAAGGGGATGTAACAGATGAGACTTCTGCAGTTCTGAGTGAAGCCTTATGCGCTCTTATGCGGCATTGCGTGCGTTTCATTACTTTGTCGGTGGTTATGCAGCGTAGCGTCAGGGGGGGGGGGGGATGCGACGCAGCTCCACACATCTCGCCGTCTCGGTAGCAACTCTCTCGATCTTCTCCTTACTACTGTTTACCGAAGTTGGTTAAGGAAAAAGGTATCTGGCTGTGTTTTCAACTGACCAATCAGCGTCTCAATGTTAACCTTAAGCTCCGCCTACAACAATTCTGTCTATCCAATGAGAAACGTTATACTTTTTGTGGTGGGGCAATGTTTTTTAATGTTTGCTACATAACAGAGACGCGTACAGTCTCACGCTAAACTTGCAGCTGGTGTGGCCCTTTTAGTGTTATCGTAAGATCTATACTGTTCTTCTGGAGGGCTCTATCTTTTAACATGGGCTGGGGGATGGACCTCCCTGCGTCGGCCGGCGATGTGGGTGTCCCATTGTCCCGCTCTTAACGTAGGGCCTTCTAACCTACACGGCTCTGCTCTCGTCTTCTGTTCTTGTTTCTCCCCTCAGAACTGCGTCTGTTTCACAGCGTTAAGGTATGACATGCATTTAGGCATTCTTGTGTTAGTCTGTGGTATTCTATTTGTTCAGTCGTTGATCATATTACTTTGGTTAATTTAATGTCAGGATTTATTCGGAGCTATGTGACATATTCCGGATTTGCTCTGATGTCAGGTTTTTCATGGAAGGTTTTGGATTTGCCTGACACCTTACACCATGCACATGCAGAAACGTTTATGTCAGAATGACTGGAAGGTCAATTAACACCAGGATGAAAGAGCGTAAGTGACATTGCAGGTTGGGGCAGCTGGAGAAATCGGCCGTGGCAGAGCACGCGCTGGGTGAGAACGACCATGGTATAATATTCGCCGACACGGAAGTTCTGGCTGTAGAGAAGCACTATCACACGTGGTTGTTGAGAGAAGCTGTAGAAATACGAAAACACGCAACCGTTTCAAAAGCAAGAGGAAAGCCTTAAGGTAAACGGATCCTGGCTTCCCGTACTGCAGCGAACGACCGTCGCAGGTAGCAAGAGGAGAACCGCACCGGAAATGACCGTAGAGAAGCCCTCGGACGTTGGCGCGGCCGCGAGCTGAGCTCCAGTTCACCACCGGCAATGGAGAGTGAAGCCACTCGTGCTGGCGAAACGTCAGTAAAGTCAGTAGATTAACGTCGGCCGAAGAACCCAAGACAGGAGCCAATAGGCAGTTTATTCACATTTTTATTTAAACCTATCGAAATGTTCGTTTGTTCAGAATCTTAAGTCTCGCAAAGTTCTTCACCGATTGCTTGCAAATTTCGACACAAAATTGCATGCGAATATGCGCGTATTTTTTTGTACCTAATGGAGCACAATATGGTATATAAATGAATATATCATATATTTTTATTTGCATAACCTATGCCGCTCCAGTAAGCATATTCGAATGCCACGTTGTGTCAAAATTTCAAAGAAATTTATTTATATGCATAGTTATACCTGCCTCTATAGTTGAGGTCGCTAACGTACACCTGTGCACCATTTGCAGAGGTGCACGACTCGAAGGTAGGCGGTTCGAATCGTAGCACTGAAAGAAATGAACACCATCAATACATGGCAGGAGAGAGGATGGGGAGAGAGGTAACGATGCAAAGATCACGACTATCAGAGTTTGCGCCACTGTCCTGGATTAAGGGGAGGTTTACTATCTTTGACCCGAAAAAAGCACGTTCTGCCAGGCGCATCATTGTGAACAGCAGAGTAATCACGTAGATGTAGATGTTCTTTGAGAATTTTTATCTCGGGATTTGTTATAGATATCAGTGTCAAATTTGGTCAAAATATTTGTTGATATATCCTCTACAAACTGGAATTTTTCGACCGGAAATGTCGAAGAGCAAAGGCGGAAATGGCGTCGGAACGAAACAAAATTTCTATGTAGACCTCCACGCGCGGTATGTCACAGGTCAGCCGGCTCGTCTGAATTCAAAACTGAATTCAGCGAAGTGTATAAGATTTTTTAGGAGTTGTACCTCGCTTAAATTATTTGGACCATAGGAAACAAAATGGCGGCCATTAAAAAAATAGTTTTTTTTTCATCGATTTTTCGCCTTCGTCTGCCAAGTAAAAATATTTATAGTTGATAGATCGGAATAAAAGTGGTACACCTCCAAGACAATTTAGTTAGCTTCGTCGGAAACAAAGAATCATGCCAATCGGTTCAGTAGATTTGAAGTTACCATACGCCGCGATAAAAAAAAACGTCATTTCGAGAATAACGCGTTTGAAGCTTCGATTACATATAAAAATTCAATATTATGCAACGTACGTTCAATTTGCTATTCCAGGTCCATAAACTAGTCCTTCCTCTTCCTCACAGTAGGCGTTCTGCTCGATCTGGGCCATCCTGCGCTGCTCCAGAGCCGCTCGTATGGCCGGTGATAAGCCGTTTTCGGCCGCTTGAATTCGGTGGTCGTCCGAATGCTTGGCGAACTGCGTCGAATAGAGTCCAAGGGTGACGTCCATCGTTGTCATGGTCTTCAGAATTGCTGAATACCCTGCGTTTAAGCTGCTCACTGCCAGGAAAGTCGCTATTTTCACAGTCTTCGCACCAGAATGCAAATGCTTGGGAGCTAGCTTCCAAACACTTGCGTTCAAACTTTCATTTGAATTTTGTGTGTTTCCTCCCAAGCACCGGTACAATAACTCGTCCTCTGAAAAAAAAAAAAAAAAAACTGGTGCGTGAAAAAGGCCGATTTCAGGCAGGTGAATTTTTTTTGTTCAACCGCGAATAACAAGCATTTCCGTTCCGTATTCGGAAAAACCGTTTCAGAGGTGGATTCTAAACGCTATTATGGATCCAAAAATGCAATTTAAAAAAATCGATTTTTTGAACCAAAAGATAGTAAACCTCCCCTTAAATACCAAGCTTTTCTCAGTGTCTCAAGGATGACGCCATATGACATGGTTATGGTGACCCTTCCGTTGGATGGGATGTTTAACTCGGCGGCCCCCCGATACTATTTGAGAGGAGTATGCTGTGTGACAGCAGTCGATTTCGCGTCTCCGTCCTTTCCTCGCCACAACAGACCCATGACACCACACTGCACACGTACCCACTACAGCCACCTACACTCCGCAAATACACTTAAGAAACAACTCTCACATATCACGCGGAAGAGCGCCATTGTGAGCGGACGAGGGAAGCCCTTTCCGTCTCGGCGACTAAACCTACCACTCAGAATCTCCCAGCCTACAGACCGGTGCAACTCTTTATGTTTAGGTGTATATAATTATTTTCGTATTTTTATCGTACTTTTATTCATAGCCGAGCCACAAGTTGAATTTCAGAACCTTGCCACACTATGCTTAATATTAGATGTCGATATCAGTCGTTCTTGGTCCGATGTAATGGAAAGCGTAAAGGCCTTAGTCTACTTAGTCTAGTCCTACGTAGTCTAGTCAGGCTGAGTGAAACAATAAATTCCTGGAACGAGCCTGTTGCTGGTAATTAACTGCCTTTCACAATTTCGTTTACATTCGCGAGCATCGTACACGTGCCACGATAATTACACATACTCACGTCAGTTGCGATGTGTTTATTGCATTTACGTGAACATGAGGACGAATGATAGCATATTCAAAACTACAAGTATAGTGTCTTTACATAGCTGTGTTAGTTACGAAGATGTAGGAAACAATTTCACATTTTCCAATGGAACTACATACATTTCTGCTGCTAGTATCTTAGTTGTAAAAGAGGCGAATTGAATGGCGTTTCACTATTCACGATCCAATAAGTTTCGAAGAAATTGCAATATGTGGAACTTATCATCTATCTCTTTTAACCATGAAAGTCATTGCAGTCTTATAAGGAACTCTGTTTTCTTATGGAACTGTCACGTTGAACTAATAGGGTACTCTATCATGACGTAGCTAAGAGAGTGTACTTAAAAAGCGGAATAGTGAAAATGAATATTAATTGAAAACTTATCCTGAACTCAACTACGTGTTGTAGGACCGACACACCAAATGTAAGGCAAAGAACGTTGTATTTAAGGATGTTCACCAGTTACACACAGCAACAATTCTGCTCTTGTTCCTGTCAGAGCGCTGAAAACAATGTGAACATCAGAAGTTCAATGCGTTTGTAAAACAGGGAACTGAAGTACAGATTTTGTAAACTAATAAACTCATGTCATGAATTTAATGTCAAGATACACACTTACATTATAAAATTACATTATCAACAGCAGCAAATAGGAACATACAGAATAATGTAATCATGAACAGCTCCTTACTATTGCTGTCATTAAATGTTCGAAATGCCCACCATCTTCTGCAGTACACAGTGTATCAAATGGTTCAAATAGCTCTGAGCACTATGGGACTTAACATCTGCTGTTATCAGTCCCCTAGAACTTAGAACTACTTAAACCTAACTAAGCCAAGGACATCACACACATCCATGCCCGAAGCAGGATTCGAGCCTGCGGCCGTTGAGGTCGCGCAGTTCCAGACTGTAGCGCCTAGAACCGCTCGGCCATACCGGCCGGCACACAGTGAATCCCACTTGCACTTGGACTGTGGGTATGAAAAACAAAAGTCATCGTTTATATTCACAAAATCACTGTATTTATTCAAAATATACTCTTCCTGAATCAATACACATCTGAAATCATTTTAATAGTCTTCTGAAACAGTCACTGTAGTCCGATTTTGGTACTGCATTTAGTAGTGTAGTACAATTTTCTAGAATGTCCTTAATCGCATCATAACGGCGTACCTTCATTGCCCACTTCGAGAAAGAACCAGACGTCGGATGAGGCGAAGTCCAGCGAATATAGTGGGTGATCCAAGACTGTGATCCATGTGCTGGCCAAAATCTTGCGCTTCACTTTGTGAGCTAGGGTGTTGTTGTAGAGGAGAGACCAGGAACCTGCCTCTCGGTATTCGGGTCGCATTCGACTAATTCTCGCCCACAAACAGAAAATTTAATACAAAACTTGATGTTGCCTCGCTTCTCCACCGCATTTGTGCTGTTAAATTTGCGGCCAGGGTACCTGCTGCAGCGGTACTAGTGCTTTGAATTTCTATATGGCTGTTGGCGAAACTTCAAGGATCGTAACGCTGCAATTCGCAACGAGATTAGACTTCAGTTTGGAATTTCAGACGACCGATTTAAGGGAACTGGGGCACACTGTGTACTCGTTTGAAGTCGCTAGTTCAAGTGCTATTGGGCAGACTGATGCGATTCCTTCGATGTCATTACACATGCTGCTACAATGCGAAGTTTTGAATTCAGGTGATCATAGAAAAGTGTGCATTTTATTTATGTTCGAGTTTGCAACACAGAAAGAAGTTCAGTAGCATACTGTCAGGCAAACGTGCATACCAATGCATAACGCCTTCACCTCCTAACCAGACACCAGGAAAGAAATGGGGAGCAAATTCGTAACAAACGGGGAGTTTATTCTTAGCCACGAACCAGTAGTGAGCCAGACACTCAGCGTGCCGTTACCACGGACATTAGCGAGTATGTTTCAAGTGGTGGTTCATCTAGGCCGACAGCACTTCGGTAAGAAATTGCTCATATCTTTCACTCTTTAAGACTTCATCAATGAAGTGAGATTAAAACACGTAGTCTCCAATACACCTACATCAAACGATCACACTCCACTGCCTACGATGTTCAGCCTGCCTCAGCTAACGCGTATTTTTACCAACCCAATAATGTATATTCCTTACATTCAGCCTTACATGTCTTGTAAAGACAAAGAAAGCTCTCTGAAGAAGAAACTGTTGCCCCGATGTCGTATCAGAACCGATCGAGACAATTCCATGATCTATCTCCGATTCCACTTTCCTAGTAAAGTGATAGGGATGGAAGCTGATTCTGTGCAGAATGTGAACAATGCTGGACCGACTTATTCCAAAGATAGTCGCAGTTTCTCTGGAGCCAACACGTGTATTATGAGCAACAGCTCCCAGAACATCTATTTCGTTTGCTCCGCTCATTGCAAGGCTTCTGCGTAATATTCGAATAGCCTCTTAATAACAATTTTTGCACATTCGCTGAATTGTCATTCTTGTTGGACAACGTGCGTCGGGCTCTACATCTAAGTCTACCTACATACTCCATCAGCCACCGTATGGTGCATGTCGGAGGGTACCTTGTGCCACTGATCATCATTGAATTTCGCGTTCCACTCACAAATGAAGCGAGAGCAAAAGAGCTTATTAACTAAGGAAACATTTCTTTAGCTTTGTCTCAAAAACTTTATTATTACAGAATGAGATCCCAATGTTGGGAACCAAGCAAAGACAGAAATATCAACTTCTTAAACTATCGACAGTTGACTGAAAACTATAAAACTTAACTTTATTGACAGTTTTGACACAATTACATATGGATCCGCCCTTCATTAGGGCAGGGATGAATTACTGTACTGAGTTTGCTCATTCAATAGTAAGTGTGGGGACACGCCGATTTGTTTCTTAATTTGTAATATTTCTAATTGAGCGAGCTTTATTCCCTTTCTCTCTATATACAGGACTTCCGGACATCTATTATGTATTTGTGGTTTTCTTTTACACCATGTTCTGTAAAGGATCAATATGGCTTATTTAATCGCCAGTTTCTATGGTGTTCGCTTAGGTTAATTCAAATTGATCTCCCAGTATGTCCATTATAACAGAACCATCACTCTTGGACACAATATTATTCACCCTATGTAGACAATGTTGCAATCTTTATATAGGACCTTTTTGCCTTCATTCATAAATAGACAATGACAAAATTGTCATTCCTTTGCACACGGTCTACTGCAATGTATGTTTAGTCATAGTTAGCGTTAATGCTGTCCTAAAGAATTTTGCAAGTTCATACGTAAATGAGTTAAAACTGTCAACAGAGATAAGTTTCCTTTGAGAAACAAAATTTAAAAAAAGACTATTTTGTTGAGTTCACACAATATAAAATGTTTCACAGCTGAATCAATTAAAATGAATAAGAATGAATGTCAGTACTGTAAACTGTGCTTAATGGAGGATTTCTAACGAAGAAGACTAAAGCACGTCAACATATTTGGTTTAATAACCAGCATGTCGATTGCGAAACAACTCCAAAATACACTATCATCAGGATCAAACGGAACACAGCTTCCCCAAGTCATACGAAGAAGACAGCAGAAAAACTATGGATAAAACAAGAAATGTCGGGTTGCTATC
This sequence comes from Schistocerca americana, assembly GCF_021461395.2. Lineage (NCBI taxonomy): Eukaryota > Metazoa > Arthropoda > Insecta > Orthoptera > Acrididae > Schistocerca > Schistocerca americana. The sequence continues at coordinate 622,408,967 of NC_060122.1, forward strand.
CGGTACGTGACAATACGTGTGTACACAAGAATATATTAGTACCAATGCAGCTTACTTACATTCTACATCAGTGTGAGCTATGACGTCAAATAACACAGTTAGACAAAAAGTTTCAGATATCATTTACGACACGTTTTACTGTCAGAATAAGAAGTTAGAATAGTTATTGTCATTGAAGGAGGAAAAGCCAATCCAGTTTGCAGATAGAAGTCAGTACTTATTAACATAAACCTTGTCAGAACGAGAAGAAAAGTTACCATTAAAAGGCGACAGATGCTCTTCTAAGAGCAAATCTAGAATTGGGCATATAAAAGATATACCTACGAAAGTACAGTGTGTCGAAGAAATTAATCAGGCACAAAAACAACAGTTACTTCAGTAAAGGAAGAAAACGGGATCTTAGTCATAAAGCAACTTAGAACTAGGATTCAGAGCAGTAACGTGATTTTGACTAAAGCAGATAATGGAGGGATTGCGGTGCTGTTATAGAAAACTCGTCATATAAACAACGTGGGAGAATTTTTCCACTGAGTGAAACTAGTAAAACAACAGGAAGACCCTAAGACTAAATACAATAATAAGCTATGCAATTAGTAGATAAATGCTCATCAAATTTTTTCTGAATATGTTTGCAAGAGCATTCTCCAAATGAATTCTAAGGCTTCTGAACCATGTGGCTTACCCAAACTGCACAAACCAGAAGTGCCGATCAGACCAATAGTATCTACAAGACAAGCACCTGTGCACAATATTGCCAGGAAGACCATCTTGAAGAGAAAACTGAACTTCAAAGGGGAATATGGCATTGAGAACAGTTTACAATTAACAAGCAAATTAACAGATATTAAGATCCCAACAAATTCAAAATGTCACAATCACTGTATTTACATAACATTAATCCAGAAGAATAGCTGAGCTTAATTAGTACAGTAGAATCTCGTTTAAATCGAAATTATAACTACTTTCAAGGGAGCTATTATATGCAAGTAGATGTTCTGACAACGGGCTCATCCTTATCCCCCTTGCTAGCGCAAATGTTCAAGGGCAAGTGGGAGACTGATTTTCTTAACAGTGAATCATTGACAAAAGATACTGTATATTGTTACAAACATGTAAATGATATTTTCTGTATGTGGAAAGTAGACAACTCAAGAAATTCTTGAAACATATGTATAAATGACATACTAACATAAACGTCAGCATGAGGTTTGTGAGCTCCCAATTAATTTCCTAGGCATCATGCTACACCTAGAAAATTTACCGAAAAGTCTTCTTTACTGACACAGTTATCCCAGCTTCCTCTCAGCAGCGTATAAACCTGTTGCATTCCACCAAATAATCCACCGACCCCTTTCTACCCCATATCTCAAGATGTTTATGACCAGGAACTCAACGCAATAAAAGCGATGGCCACAAATAATGAATCTCAATCCGACATAATTGGCAAAACTCTGAATAAAAAATTGAAGAAGCAGGCCAGAATCCTACTGTAGCCAGTGAACAACGTAGATAGACCGAAAAGGAAATGGTGCTGTTTACCTTTCACAGGCAAAGTTTCAAAGAGGATAAGCACTATTTTAGAGAGAAATGCTTTCTCTCTGTCTCTCTAGGTCCCACAGTCGTTAGGCAGGTGTTTCTCCAGTTCAAAAGATAAATAACGAGCCAATATTAAGAGTGGTATTTGTAAGATCACCTGTTAAGTGTGCCAGTTTGTCTATATTGGAGAGACTGGGAGCTCAGATTGTACAGAGCCCAGAGAAACCATGGAAGGTGGAGATTAAAGAAGCCAGATTCATCGTTTGATGAACATTGCTTAAACGAAAATATGTGATAGATTCAGAAAGTCCTATACATAGAGGGAAAGGATGAAAATCACACTTAACTAGAGGTGTCAGAAATTAAGAAACAAATATGTGTATCACCATATTTAGTACTGAATGAGCAAACACAGTTCAGTTATGCACTTCTTTTAGACAATGTTGACACCTCCACATCGATAAAGTGTCTTGATGCTTTTATTAACAAATAAAAATGACAAAAATTCACATTCCTGTGGACATAGCACTACTCCAATGTATACTTAGTCACAGTTATTGTAAATGCAACCATAAAGAATTTATTAAATCCCTATGTAACTGTGTCAAAATTGTCATCCGAGATAACTTCTATACTTTAAGTCAAGATAATCTAGACTAAGAAGTTGGCTTGTTTATCTTCGCCTAGTTCACATTTTTGGGATCAGTCGTATTCTAGATTATGGGCTTATAATCCGAAACCTAGGTAGTACAGTAATAATAAAGGTTATGAAAATAGGCCCAAAATTGATCCATTTCGTTAATACAGAATGCTCAACGTTTATTCAAGAACTCACATGTGAATCAGAAAGAAAGATAGTGTTTAGACTTCCGTAAGAGTCCTGATGTCTCTTATCTTTGCAGCTATTACGCGAGATGCATGTTGGAGACTAGGAACATTCTGCATCTCCTAGGAAATGTGGGTTCTATAAACTTCCTTAGACGTTTTTTGCGGAAAACGTTCTCTTCGCTGCAGGGAAACCCATTTGAGTTCATGAAGGAACTTTGAAATACGCGCGTTTGACTTGAGCTACAGGCAATAAATATAACAGCGATTTATTCCTCTAAACGGATGTGTTGGGAATCCCAAACATTCGAACAGTTCGCAGGAATGGGTGGTACAAGTATTCTGTATGCAGTTTTCTTTGCAGATGAGATAAACTTTCCAAGCATTCTCCCAATAAACCTAAATCGACCTTTCGCCTTCCCTACAGTCGACTTTATGAGGTCGACTAGTCTCATTTCACGTCACTCTGCAACGTAGCCCCTAGAGGACTTTCTCAGAATTCATGTGAGAGAAACGTTTGTGTGTACATTTCAGTTGTTTTATTCACGTTCCGCCTGTGATCCCGGTAAAGGAGTAGCATATTTGCATTCTTTTGGTTTGCGAAGGACATCTTTTTTTTCAAACTAACCAGCACTCACACTTGGACGACAGAGACAAAAAGAAGGCTAAATTTCCTCTGTACCCCTTTTATACCAGCATCGTGGCGATGCAACTGTGTTTCCGCCTTTCTGACGTGAGATGTTTCTTTATCTTGTATAGAATCACGAACTTCCTCATAAGATGACAAAGAGTTATATGTTAAAAGCAAATACATCGTAAGATTGCATATATTTCGAAACTAAGAATGTAACTTGAAGAGTGGAAGCCCATTGATGCATTTGTTTCGCAATTACGTCACTTGCAGCAGAAATTACTCTAGCTCCATTTAGAAAAGCGAAGTTGGAACAGACATCTCCGAAATTAATATGGCTTTGAAAAAACGTCAGCCGGCTGGAGTGGCCGAGCGGTTCTAGGCGCTACAGTCTGGAACCGCGCGACCGCTGTGGTCGCAGGTTCGAATCCTGCCTCGGGCATGGATGTGTGTGATGTCCTTAGGTTAGTTAGGTTTAAGTAGTTCTAAGTTCTAGGGGACTGACGACCTCAGCAGTTAAGTCCCATAGTGCCCAGAACCCTTTGAACCATTTTTTTTTAATGTCGTACGTCTTTTAGTGAGGGTTTCTTACAATTAATATGGATGAAAACAGAATTACAATATCTTAAACGGTTACGGAAATATTTGAAATGAAAATGTTTGTGAATCTCCCTACGTACAATGCTCATCAGATCAGAAAACGTGATTTTTGTGTAAAAGGAACTCTATTGAAACTAGTGTTATGTACCCTGCTATTATTTTTCGTAAAAATACATATTTATGCTGATGTTTCTCTCTAGTTTTCAAAAGTCGAAAAATATGGTCTGTGAGAACACTACGAAAATTAAACAGTTTACCGTATCGTGAAATCACATTCGAAGCTGAAAATAAAAGGAAACTCTTCTCAAGAAAGACAAAATACTTAGGTGTTCTGTGACTAATCTCTAAGCAGTTAGCTTCATTTATTCAACTATACTGAATGTAACTGAAGGTATTTGCTGGGCACATACAGGTGTTTAAAAGCCTTCCTGGTAAACTTCTAAGGGTGATAGATCACGTCATGGGAAACAACTGTTTTTAGAGAGAGAGTATTTGCTTGTGTTACCCGGTAATGGTAGGTGTCGTTCAAGAATGGTTATGCCCCAGAGGGGTGGCAGCGTGTATGTAATCTGTGGTGTTCATAAGCAATGCGTGTTGCCTGTCATCCAATCATCTGCTCTGCGTGAAATGCGGCAGGCTGAGCACAACTGATGTTCTTGATTTGCTACTAAATTATCTTTCTCAGCTCCGAGACATTCATTCTTACGGCTTTCTTGTTGAAAATCCTCTGTCATTGTACTGGGGTAACATACTAATGTTGTACATCTATTTAGTAGACTGCTAATTCCGTGAAATTTCATGGCTCCAGGGCCGCCGATTACGAAACGACGCCTAGCGTCGCTGGGAAGTGTCAGCGAACATTTTGTCCGTCCCCAACGAATGTTGTTCCCCGTGACTTGGTGTATCACCCCTGGACGTTTGTCGCAAAGACTTTGAAATACCCTGTAAACTATGGTCGTGAATGTATCTTTAACCGCAAAGGCGATTAACTTAGTTAATATTTTCAAAACATGATTTTTCATCTTCCATTCCCTACTCATGAGAGTGGGCAGGCTGTTGTAGTAGATCTTTGTTCTTTTCGCCCGGAAATCCCGGTAGTGTGAAAATGGGGAAGATGTGGTCCATTCCACGACGGAAAAGCTTCTTTAAGCCAAAGCATTCAGAAAACAAAACATATTTGAATATTACTTCACCATTCTCTGCAGTCAAATGAAGTTTTCATCTTACCATATGTCGACAGAAGTGAATGTTAGCGAACTGTCCTCTTAATACGCCATGGTCTGAAATACGAACATGAATTGTCTACAGAAAAATCGAAAGATTGGTAGAAGCTATGTTGCAGAAAGATAACTTTGGGTTCCAGGAAAATTTAGCAATACGTGAAGCATAACTGAGGCTACGACTTACGTTAGAAAACATATCTCAGAAAGGCAAACCGAATTTTACAACATTTGCAGGTTTAGAGAAAGCTTTTGACATTACTGACTGCACTACGCTCTTGGGCATTTAGAAGTCACCACATACAAAAAACAGTGAGTAAACTATCTTTTACAGGATGACCGAAAGTGGGCTGTAGTTCTAAAAGCCGAAGAATATGAGAAGAGAATGAGACAGTGTTGTAACCTATCTTCCATGTTATTCAGTCTGTACGTTGGGCGAGGAAACTAATACGAAATGTTGAAAAGAAAAAACTGAAGTTCAAGGAATAAAGTTTATGGTGTGCCAATGACACTGTAAATCTGCCCGAGAAAGTGAAGGATTTCGAAGACCAACTGAACGGGATGGATAGAACACTGAAAAGATATACTGAGACAAATATCAAAAAAGTAAAAATATGGTAATAAAACATAAACGAATTAAGTTACATGATATTTAGAGAGTTTCATTAGGAAACGAAACGTTGAACGTAGTACACGAGATTTGTAATTTAAGCAACAAAATAATTCATGGTGTCACAAGCAGATAGGCTGTAAAACGCAAACGGACAGTATTATAATAAACTTTTACTCTACACAAAAATTATGGCAAAATGAAGTATTAATTCAAATGTTAGGAAATTTTTATGACAGTGTTTGGCGATTAGCCTTGTATGGAAGTGAAATGTGATTGATAAAAAAAGGGGTAGCAAAGGAATAGAAGATTTAGAAATGAGGTACTAAAGAAGAATTCTGAAGTTTATGTGGGTAGATAGTGTAACTAATGAAGATGAGCACAAGAGAGATTGAGAGAAAAGACTCTTATGGTAACCTGAATAATAGAAGGGATGAGTTGATAGATCACATTCTGGGTATCAACAAACAGTTGATTCGTTAATGGAAAGAAATGTGTGTGTGTGTGTGTGTGTGTGTGTGTGTGTGTGTAAGTGTGTGTGTGTGTATGTGTGTAAGCAGCTTCAAATGGATTTAGGTTACAGTAATAACGCAGGGACGGCGAGACTTGCAGGGGATACAGAGGATAAACAGTCTCAGAACAGGAGTTCACAACAACACTTCGCATTACCTGTTTATATTTAGCAAGAAACGAATAGATTTTGGTATATTTTTCAAGGCTGAAAATGATCGGAAAGTAACTTGTATGACTGAAGAGATGCTTGCTTTTTAACTACTTTCTTTCACCAGTTTAATTTTGGGTGTCACTGTTACCGTGCTTACGTACACACATCTTAACTTGTGATTGCAGATTATCAGACGCTTCCATGTGGACTACGAGGGCGAGGTCTCTTGGAAGACGACCGTGATGCACATGATAGGCTCACCACTCACATTCAAGATCACCGAGAGGCACCCTTCCGTCGCACAAGAGGTGCGAGTATGATGCTTGGGAGACTCTGACGGTGATAAGCCAGAATCTGTAGTGTGCCTGGAACTACGTTTACCAAATACAGCAAGAACCTTGTTGATACTTTGTCACTCATTCAAGTATCAATTTCATCATATTTCCCTTTAAATGGAGAAACGTGTACTACTAGTGTGCTCATGAGCCAGTGTACTGTAAGAAAGAAATAATTTTGGCGCTTCATAAGCATTTCACACGATTTAACGTTCTTGAGTCTCTTAGGTCTACTCTGGAGTTACAATGTTTTGTAAAACTTCTTATGCCCATAAAAAGCCTTAGAAAATATTTCCAGTCATCATAATTTGCCACTGTAATAAACTGGTTACATTGTTAAATTTTAGCGTTATTCAGTTTCTCTTCTCATAAGAGACATGTATTGTTACTCTTCTGATCTACATAGGGACATAGAGTTTTCTACTATTATTGAGTATATTATATTTTGACACAATCGTTTAGACTGATAGTATTGTGTTCCACTGATCATTTGTAGCTGATATGGAACGAGTAAATTTACATTAATGTTACTCATATTAATGCCCCTAGACTTATTCGAAGTATCAAAACATGGAGAAAATGTTTCCAACGTTCTTTACTAGAAGGTGCATGCTCTTTGCGCCATGAAGTGGTTCCCTCAGGAGTTGTAAATGACATTCAAGTGAATACACACGACTTCTTTAATTTTCGCAAAATAAAAAATAAACCACTTTCAGTCACAAGAAGGTTTATTTTTAATTTCTGGTAAGTAATACAATTACGGAAGCAACACTGACAGAAATCGATGAAATTAAGTTATTCAATTTTAAAGGTGCTGTTGAAACATTGATGCCAATGCAGGCGTGTCATGTCTTTAAATGCACTATCAGCGAAGTATCTCGCACTCATTCGTCTGAAATACCAATTAAAAAGTCTGACCCTGTAACACAATATCGGTAAAATGTGCATTCAAAAGAGGAGTTACCGCGGCAGATATGTGCTATGTTGCATTTCTTCTGAAAAACCAGCCTTGTTAATCAGCTGCATAGCAGATAGACCCGTTGACGATGTTTCCATTTTTTCTTCAACAGTGCAGGTAGTTTTACAGTAAACTCTGCAACATCTGTTGCCTAGAACAAAAATTTGTAAGAAACAAAAGGAAATACTGAAAGGTTTTTCCAAGAATTTAATTTCGTTATTCTCCAATAAGAAATGTAAAAGAAATCGGGAATGGATTTGTTTACAACAGTTCTACTAGTTAAGATATTTCTGTTGTGTTTCTTTACTTAGAGTATTACAAGTGTTACAAATAAAACATTGTGCCTGTCGCAGCAAAATCTTTCTTATTGCCAGTTAGAACCAGTCAGTGAACTTAAAACGTTCTTAATATTTGACTTATTTTCTAATTTGTCCCATTATTTTTTGCAGTGATGAAGTGGGTAGCATAAAACTGTGATATCAGAACACCTTCTTAATTTTTTGCATACACAAAGGTTATGTACAAAAGAGATAAATTGTTTTTAGAGTCTCATAACAAACGGTAGGTTCGGCATTTACGTCGTTTTCCACCTTCACTCTTAATATGTAAATTTAGCTACATACTAACCATTTAGTATTGCTTTTTTAAAATGCAGATGTAAATCGATAAGTCCTACAAATCTCCTCTTTTTTTTGAGTCATCAATCTTCTGTCTGGTTTGATAAGGCCCACCACGAAATTCTCTCCTGTGACAACCTCTTCATCGCAGAGTAGCACTTGTAATCTACGTCCTCACTCAGTTATCGCTGGATGTATTCCAATCTTTGTCTTCTTCTACAGTTTTTGCCCTCTGTATCTCCCTCACGTACAATGGAAGTCATTCCCTGATGTCTTAACAGATGTCCTATCATCCTGTCCCTTCTCCTTGTTAGTGTTTTCCACATATTCCTTTCCTCTCTGATTCTGTGCAAAACCTTCCCACTCCTTACCTTATCAGTTCACATAATTTTCAACGTTCGTTTGTTGCATAACATCTCAAATGCTTCGATTCTCTTCTGTTCCGGATTTCCTACAGTCCATGTTTCACAACCATACAGTGCTGTTCTCCAAACGTATAGTCTCATAAATTTCTACCACAGATTAATGCCTTTGTTTCATACTCTTGACCGGGAATACCTATTTTGCAGTGCTATTCTGCTTTTGATGTCCTCCTTGCTCCTTCCGTCATTGGTTATTTTGGTGCCTAGGTAGTAGAATACCTTTACTTCATCTACTTCGTGACCATCAGTCCTGCTGTTAAGTTTCTCGCTGTTCTCATTTCTGATACTTCTCATTGCTTTCGTCTTTCTTCGCTTTACTCTCAATTCATATTCTGTACACATTAGACCGTCCATTCCGTTCAGCAGATCATGTAACTCTTCTTCACTTCACTCAGGCTACCAATATCATTAGCGAATCGTATCACTGATACCCTTACATTTTAATTCTACTCCTGAAGCTTATTTTTATTTCTATCATCACTTCCTCGATGTACAGATTGAACGGTAGGAGCGAAAGAACATAGCGCTGTCTTACACCCATTTTCATCCGAGCATTTCGTTCTTGGTCGTCCACTCTTATTATTCCGTTTTGGTTCTTGTACATTTTGTATATTACCCGTCTCTCCCTATAGCTTACCACTATTTTTCTCAGAGGTACGAACATCTCGCAATATCTTACATTGTCGAACGCTTTTTCTGGGTCAACAGATCCTATAAACATGTCTTGATTTTTCTTTAATCTTGCTTCCATTATCAACCACAACGACAGAATTGCCTATCTGGTCCTTTACCTTTTCTAAAGCCAAGCTGGTCGTCATGTAACAAATTCTCAATTTTCTTTTCCATTCTTCTGTTTATTGTTCTGGTCAGCAACTTGGATGCATGAGCTGTTATGCTGATGGTGCGATAACTCGCGCACTTGTCAGCCTTTGCAGTCCCCGGAATTGTGTGGATGATAATTTTCCGAAAGTCAGACAGTGTATTGCCAGACACATATATTCTACAGACTGACGTGAATAGTCGTTTCATTGCCAGTTCCCCTAACGATTTTAGAAATTCTGATGGAATCTTATCGATCCCTTGTGCCTTATTTGATCTTAAGTCCTCCAAAGCTCTCTTAAATTCTGATTGTGATACTGGATCCGCTATCTCTTGTAAATCGACTCCTGTTCCTTCTTATATCACATCAGACGAACCCTCCCCCTCATAGATGCCTCCAGTGTACTGTTTCCACCTATCCGCTCTCTCCTCTGCATTTAACAACGGAATTACATCGTTGGTTAAACGTCAAACACAAAATTGTCACACACAACAAATAAAATTCCAATAAATATAGCCTATGAAAGCTACGTCATAAAATAATTTTAAAAGACGTAAGAAAAACGCTTAGGTGACTAACCAGCGATGTTATAGATCGCCATATGACGGCAATAGTGCTGAAATGGGCCTGTCGTGATTAAATAAATATCTCAAAAAAAGAAGCAGCTTTTTGGACTTAATTCATAATGGCTTTAAACATTTGTATGTTTACATACCGATATACGTGAGGTAACGGCAATGTTATTGTAGTCAGGCACCATCAAACATAAAGACAGTTGGTTAGCACATCACATTAAACTCAAGCTGTGCTGAAGTTAAATAAGTTAAATATTAAGTGGCTCACATCTTGTGAGCTGTAGAGCATAAAAACTACCTTAGCTGGTTCTGATAGTAATTTCATCAGTGGAGTGGAAGCAGTTGGCCACCAACACATCGTTTGGACGTGCACTAAATGGTACATTATTGTTAGTTCAAAAAAATGGTTCAAATGGCTCTGAGCACTGTGGGACTTAACATCTATGGTCATCAGTCCCCTAGAACTTAGAACTACTTAAACCTAACTAACCTAAGGACAGCACACAACACCCAGCCATCACGAGGCAGAGAAAATCCCTGACCCCGTCGGGAATCGAACCCGGGAACCCGGGCGTGGGAAGCGAGAACGCTACCGCGCGACCACGAGATGCGGGCTATTGTTAGTTACATTTTATAGTTGTTGACAAGCCATTAAAGAAAGTATGCTTCTGAATAATGGAAGAAGAGAGTGACTTCCGAAGACTGTTTTTTTTCCTGACGCTGATACCGTCAAAGGACCTTTGGTTTTCGAATAAGGCTGTACCAGCTAAGTCAACTTTTAATTGGGAAAAACTGATAGTTGAAACATTAGTATTACTCGTAAAAAATACACCGGGAAGGTGGGAACAGTTTACCATTCTGCCACAGAACAGATGATTCGTCGACGCAACAGAAACGTAAAAAATCTTTACCTGAAACTGTGTCTGCTACATGACTTGCATCTTCCAATGAATCTCGATCTGAAACCAGGTTGAAATGCAGCTGTCCAAGACGTCATATTGCATCATATTGGATACTTGCGTTAAAAACGCATAATCTGTAGCCCATGATCTGTTATTCAAACTGCACTAGCACCATACACTAAACATAAACGAAGGTATGAACTTACAACTATGTACAACACCCTAGTGGCCAACAGACATGCAATATTAATGTTAGTACTTATTCATACAGTTATTAATAACGCTGTTAAAAAATTTACTTTATTTATATCCTGAATTAAACGAAACATCTTGTTAAATAATAATCTCCACCACTATCACTTCATCTCAGTTAATTGTCTTTCATGATTATCTTGTAAGTTTACTCGAACTGTCCAGATTGTTCCCGAAACCTATCGCGGACAGTTTTGGCCTGGTGACATGGCGTATTGTCATTCATTGCATTGTTTGGGAGCATGACGTCCACGATTGGCTGTAAATGGTCCGAGTAGCCGAACATCCAAAGGACACAGTCTATTTCTTGTAAACAGAGTAAATGTCATTATAGAGCCACAACCAGCTTGCACAGTAGATAATTCACAGCTGGGATCTGTGGCTTCCTGTGGTCTCTGCCACATTCGAACCCTACTGTTAGCCCCTACCATCTGAAATCGGGACTCAGCTGACCAGGAAGGCGTTGCAGGCATTGCTATGATGTTAGCATTGGTCGTCTGCTGCTATAGCCCATTAAATCCATATTTCGACGCACTGTCCTAAGGAATACACTCTTCGTTACGTCCCACATTGAGTTCCGCACTTATTTCACCCAGTGTTGCTTGTCTGTTAGCACAGACAACACTATGCAAACGCCACTGTTCTCGGTCATTAGATGAAGGCCATCGGCCACTGTGATGTCCGTGGCGAGAGGTGATGCCTGAAATGTAGTATTTTCGGCACATTCTTGACTACTTGTATTGCAGAATATTTAATTTCCTAAAAGATAGCCGGCCGGAGTGGCCGAGCGGTTCTAGGTGCTTCAGTCTGGAACCGCGCGACCGCTACGGTCGCAGGTTCGAACCCTGCCTCGGACATGGATGTGCGTGATATCCTTAGGTTAGGTAGGTTTAAGTAGTTCTAAGTTCTAGGGGACTGATGACCTCAGAAGTTAAGTCCCATAGTGCTCAGAGCCATTTGAACCATTTGAACCTAAATGATATCCAGAATGGAATGTCTCTCTCGTATAACTCTGCCAAGCCAAGTTCAAAGTCTGTTAATTTACATTGTGTGGCCGTAATCATGTCGCAGACCATTTGCACATGAATCACCTGAGTACAAATGACAGATCCGTCAATGCAGTGTCCTGTTACACCCTGTGTAAGCGATAGTTCCACCATCCGTTTATGTGCATGTCACTATGCCATGACTTTTCACACCTCATTGTACTGACACCAGTGCACATCACAGGGGTGGACTATTTAGCTTCTGGATACGATACATTCCTTGGGATCACTTTCACTATCAGTCTTTCCAATCCAAAAAATTTCTGTTCGTGGGCATGATTGTTAATCCACTTGTTCCGTTCACGCGACGTGGGAGATGTAAGCGAGAGTGATCTCGTATTACTTGTGATTCGACTTACCTTTATGCATTCCACCAGCCGTCAGCCTATTACTTGTGTATAAGTGCGAACCCAAATAATAAAAACAGCTGTTAACTCGAATGCGACATATTTTTGTGAGATAATGCTTTCTGTAGTTCCAACGTTACAATCTACTCTGTATCTTGGAGCCAGCTGTCACCATTTTTGACACCAAGCAAAAGCGATGTAAACGGTGCTCATCTAAATATCTGTCCCAGCGATCATATAAGGAGCTCGCGGTCTACATCACTGTATTTGGTAAATTTCTTTCTGTACGTGGTGAAACGCCTTGGTAAACCCGCAGGGTAGGACAGGTAGTTTAAACTGAGGAAAGGGGCCAAAATAAGCGGCTGTCAGTTACACTCGAACATACAACTTTATTTATTTGACTAAACATTACAAGAGCCAAGAAAATTTTAAGAAAACACAGCATTAATTTTTGGAACATAATAACTGGCTGAATACGCCATACCATCTCATGCCTTAAGGGCAAGACCACTTTAATTTAAAATCGGCTGAAAACCAATTACTTAAAACTCAAACTAAAATCAGAAATTTAAAAGGCAGAAGGCCTTATCTTAAATCAGTTTTTCCAATTAGGCTGAAGGCCCAAACGATCTCACACCTTAAGAGCAAAATAACTTTAATTTTTAAAAAAATCGGCTGAACGTCCATCTCTTAAGACTCAATAACATTTATTTAAAAAAAATGGCAAAAGCTTTATATAAAACAGTTCTTAAACTACGCTGAAGGCCCAAACCATCTAATGCATTATGTGCAAAACAACCTTAATCTAAAAATCAGCTAAAAGACATACAAGTACAAACAAGAACAAACGAGAAAAGGCAGTACACCTAAGAGCGCTCAGAAGTTCCGAGGGTCGGCCTGGAATTCAAGCACTAACGCTCGCTTAGGTGAGACAGGCAGTCAGTCTTACCATTGTCGATCCAACGACAACCCAACCTACAGACAGTGAAAGGACCCACTGACAAGATAACCTCCGCTTCACCCGACCAGCACACAACAGGGAGTTCAATGGAACTACATAGAAGGTATTGGCGCTCACAACTAATTATACATTGAGCTGTCAAACAACATACCATGCTGGACAGCGACACCACAATGAGGAATTTACGTCAACAGCTAGGGCAGGTTGTGAGGTGCTGGGGCTAGCAGTGCATTTAACACTAAATTCTTCTAGAATCATCATATGGAAATGAAGCTCTAAGCCCCCCCTTTTCTAACTCCGACTTTTGCTGTTGCACATGGATTAAGAAGAAACGCGAACTGACTGTAATCGCCCCAGCAAGTGGAGTAGAAAAGAGTTTGGCACCTGCAATAATGTAATTGGATAAAAATTAATTAGATAAAGGAAAGTTTCATTAACGTAGTGAGAAATGAAAGGGTTGCTCTACCGATTAACAGAATGAAAGTTATGTCCAAAATAACAATTTGATTTGTTATGGCTAAACTGAAAATAATAAACAAAACACATGAAACATTTACAATACAACCTATTGGATACTCAAATAAATGCTGTGAAGGTGAAGTTGTCCATAAACTAGATTATGACATTTATGACCAAGTGCTATGTGGAGCCAATTCCTTGCAACTCAAATCTTAAGAGAAACACCCAGCCTACCCAACATTAATTGCTGCTACAGTAGTGATAAATCAGACAATGAACACCCAAGACAGAACAAAGTTAGAAAAGACGAATAAAGACTTCCTAGCAACACAAATATGCTTCTGAGGGAGACAAAGAAGACTCGCTACACAACAAGAGAAGTCACACAGTAACTCCGGTACAGTCAACTTTAGCCAAAACTGCTCGAGACGGACAACATGGGCCGCTTGTAAGCAGAACGCTCAATTTCCAACTGTACTCAGAAAGTTACGTTGAAGTCGAAACTTCCGCAACTTCGTCAAATAGTTACAATTAAATGAAAGAATATTAGACAGCCAACGGAAGGCAGGCTGTGTAGAGCAGCGAGAGCTCAATCTTGTAACCTACTCTGACCGAAAGGCGAGAGCTGACTCCTTCAAGAACACCCGTACAAGCCGAACACAGACCATTCCTGCCCCCACGACAATGGCCGTGGTTAAACATTCCAATCAGCAACTTGAAAACTGGTAGAAAATTCCACTCTATTGCCGACGCAGTACTATTCCACCAATGGAGATACTTGGCACCAATTTCTGCGCCAATTTTGCTACGTCACGGAGCTATCCCGTGAGCAAGCCAATCCCAGTTATGATTATGCAGAAAACGCGGGAATTTGCCCGCCAAGACTGCCTGGGAACACAAGTCATTCCCACGCTTCGCTGGTAGCCCGCCAGAAAGTGTTTTCACTAAGTTTCTGCGAAGTAATGGAATCTCTAGCTCAGCTGCTCCGTCAGGCCTCTGTGGGCGTGTCGCCCCCGCTCTTATGACAATGTCGGCGTCTGGAAAGCATCCACTTGACTCCTTCACACCCGTCCGCTTAACCCTTTCAAGATCAGACGAACCCGCCTGTCAGCGGACCACCCGGGTGATGAGAGACACTGTGTGGGAATTCCGCGTGTGAAGGAATAGCAACTTTTAACCGCATGCAATTAGAGAGGATAATCGAATTACTAAGAGTCAGATAGAAATATGAGTGGAGGCTTGTGCCACCTCTCAAGGTAACCGGAACGTTAATGGGCACAAGGCAAAAGATGCCGCTGCTGCACTTCAATTCAAATAACCAAGTACAGTTAAACTCCACCGGATGGTGGCTAAAATTTGCCAACTTGAAAACACACGTTGTTTCTCGTGGGAATAGCCCAACAGCTGACAACGAATTCCAAACGACACAGTGTGAACAGTCGTGACTTGCTGGTATATTAAGTCAAAACTCAACTTTCATGTCCAGGATCGGTGAGCCACAAACCTTTTAGCAATGGGAACAGCACCAGACACTCCGACACCGCATAGAAGCCGCCAGCGGGCTCAGCCAAACTATATACCGTGGAGATTTCCTCGCTGTTCCACGCCAACCGACCAACTGTCCAGGCCCAGAAACGATGAAACGACCAAATATACGTCGGCCGATGAGACGACCAACCGAACAACCAAACAGTCGTCCCGCTCCAATCTCCCTCCATCAGACAGTTCATACATGTCGCTAATGATCGGCGAGCACTGGTTGTCAGTACCTCACCGGCGCTCCATCCCTGACTTTACCGCTGGTTCGTCTCCAACTGACTGCCAGACACACGACGACCCGTAAATACTATCGGTCGCTCCAGAGATGGTACGACAGTGCACTTACCGATATACGCTGCTGCTGCTGCTGCTCACAGGCAAGTAAGGCAGGAAGTTAGTGACGCCAGTACATGGAATAAGAAAACGAGGTGACAGTACCGTAATAGAAGAAGACAAATCATAAATGTAATGAACACGAGCCATGCGTGGCTCACCAGGGAAGCTCGATCTCGATGTCATCGAAAGGAAGCAGTTCAGAAGAAATAAGGAGGAGAATGTCTCTGGGAAAGAGAGTATCTGAAGAGGTTAACCAGTTACTGACACATAGAAACTTCGCGCCAACCACAAAAAATTAAAAACAAACGAATTTCGTTAATTGTCATTAACTTTTATAAAGGTACTGATGTATAAATAGAGTCCTAAACAGGAAAATTTCTTGTACCACAATGTTAGTAACACCAATTCATTTTCTGTAATGTGAATACAGAGAAAAAGGGGTAGCTTGTGACCATCATAAAATTTTTTTAAAAAAATACAAATTAACTGTCGTTTAGTTTTATTCCCAAAAAATTTTTTGAAGATATACATAAGTGCAGGAAGGGTCCCAAACTTGAAAATATTAATATGATGTCTGTTGCGCGAAAAATCACTTTCACTAGTAATGAGATGTGGCACGCCACTCTCTCACTTCCACAACATTGTCAGTCACATTAATATTCATATTTTAGGGCATGATCTCGGTGTCTCCCGGCTACATTTCGTATGTGTAGTTTATGATTTGTTTACATGAGGAAATTGTGGGCAGAATGTTCTTATAACTGCATGTTAACCTCTAGAAAACTTGTACCCATGGGGCCATAGAGGAGGTGACGGAGAACAGGGAGAGAGATGGATTGGGGGTATAAATTCTGTGTGCATCTACCAGGTTGTGTGACTGATTCTGGAAAGCTGCAATGAGTGGATTGTACCTGCAGAGGGACTTATGACCATAGCATTTACGTCCTTTCACTTAGGATCGGGTAGGAGGGAGCTGGTTCGCAAAACATTTTACCAGGGCCACGCGGCAGTCCATTGCGAAAGTGGCCAGTTGGCGGAAAGTGAGAAGGGGAAGCCATTTACGAGAGACTGCTGTAAACTGAGCCTCTGTGTAAATAGTAGGGAGTCATAAAACTGTGCATTCTCTTTTCAGAAGCTTGGATGATATGGACAGAGGAGTTGGTGCACATATTTAGTGTAGGCAAGACTATAATTCTGCTGACACCATGAAGCCACCAGGTTCTTTTAGCGAGTGGCAAAAAACATATATTTCACATGTATGACTGTTTGGGAAGCTTAACAGCCTTCTTCCAAAAATTGGAAATGGTTGGCCTGAAAAGATTAGATCTCTCCATAAATGATGGACATCTAGATAGATTTTTTTTGGTCAAACACGGCCATGGTTACCGTGAGAACCACACCTCCCTAGTCTAAAATCTTCAGACAAGAGAGATTTTTTGAGTCACTGATTGGATTCTCTCAGCATATGCTAAGTTGGGGCATGCTCTCACAGTCTGGGAACAGCAGTGCTGCGTGTGGATTGGTTACGTGGCCAACAGAACTGTCACAAGGGGGAAGATTCAGTGAGTCTGGGATAGTTTGACTGGTTCGTACAATTTGAAGGAGGTTTCGTTTTTGCTAATTCGGCTCCTGTACCGAGACTTGGTGGAAAGTGGTGGTGATTCTTTGCCTTCTCCGTCTTCTGGTAGCCTTTGGTGGAGAATTCCAGCTCTTTCCCTAGTGGGTAAGGCTTGTGATCTATATCTTGTGGTGAACTAAGAGCCAGTGGTAGTTTCTAACTGTAACGGCAGAGGAACAGCATATCGTCTCGGACATGTCGTATGTCATGAGGGTGAACTTATTCATCCTGAGTCAACCGACTGGTGTTTGACACATCCAGCACACATCGTCGTGCCTGCGAGTCAAATTAGTTTGACCAGACCAGCAAACGGGTGCACATCAAACTGAAATCTGCTGGGATTTCAGAGCTCTGATAGAGAAGTTTCCTGTGTTTTGATAATCAGAACGCCATACAGTGTAGTCTGAAAATTTTCTTGGACGCGTCAAAACACTGCAGCTGCTGCAGCGTGCCGCTCCTTGCCCACAGAGCACCATTCTTTGTTGCCGCCTGAATCAAGGTGACACAGTAAAATACTGCTGCAATGGCGTAGGTTTGTTAAATGATATTCTTAGCTCCATGTTCTCAGGTTCTCACTTTGTCGTATACTTGGTTGTAGTTAATTCAATTTGAACAGAGTTGAGCCTCACAGTGGATTCACGTAAACAAACTCAGATTGTCTTGTAACAGGGAATAATTTAGGTGAGAATTTGTATAGCTTCCACCAGAAATCACGCTCGGCCAATCAAACGCCATCCACTTTCTGATTTGAGTTTGTCATTTTTTGTGTAAGACTTATCAGCTCATCACAGCTAATCACGAATAGTAAAGCTTGTCATTATTTTGTAAATTTAAATACGCCACTGTTCCCATTGATACTTCCTCACCTATTAAGTATTTTCATTGTATTGTGGTGGTACATGGTACACTAGAAATTTAATGTTCAATCTTATTAAATTAATTAATTTGATTATTAATTCGAGTTGTAAAACTGACCGTAGACATAGGCAACACAAGCGCCGTGAGTAAATTCACTAATTTCATACACAAAAATTAAGGGCGTAGCTCATGAGTTCAAGGTTATTGAAAAGATAATACCTTTTCTTATGTACAGATAATAACATTTAACAACATTCTCACAAATAAGTTTTAACTTACGTTTAACTGAAAAATTCAAAAAAATTACATAATCTGCAATGAGAAAAGATTAAAAACAATAAAGACTGTAGAGATACAAGTCCATGATAACCTTATCAACCGAGATACCGGTTTCCAACTTGGCAGTGCATGAGATGCAGCGGTAGCAATAATACAGCAGAAACGCTCCGATACGAAGCCGGCGATGGCAGTGAATTGAATGGACAGGTCCCACCAGGACGCGACTCCCGCACCCGCCAGCATGAAGGGAGCCCCACCACTACCGGCCACGACTCCCCCCCCCCCCCCCCAGGGGTTGTGACTGCCCATCCGGAGGCACACAATTGGCGCTGCTGATGCAGACGAGGCAGAGGAGCCTGTGGTACAGTGGCTGTAATGGAGCGGGCGGGACACGAACCCGACACTTCGCCTGAAGATGACAACTAGAAAACTTTTGAAACGTTGAGGCAGAACAACGCCTAAGAAGTCTTGATGATCGCAGTTCGCTGAGAAAATCTAATTGGAATAAGGATTTAAAATATTTTTAAAAACTGGTCATTAAGTATCCCCACCCCCACCCCTCTTTGTACAGTGAGGGTTATGAATGAAAAAGTAATGAAGAAAATAGGGGAATAAAGAGGTGATCAGAAAGGGGGAAAAATCTCGGCTGGAACATATACTATGCATAAATTGTCTGCAACAAAGAATTACAGAGGGAAAAGTGAAAGGAATGAGAGGACGAGGTAGAAAGAGAACTGGACAAGTGAACTACATTAGAAGAGCCTGAACTTACAAACAGATGAAAGAAGTATCTCAGAAACGGACACGATGGAGAACCTCCAACTGAAATCTGCCTCAGACAGATACGGGAATGAAGAATATTTACATGTTCGAAAGAACAGACACCACCGGAATCCACAGCTGTGATACATTATATGTAAACTGAAGCTGAGAAGTGGGAAAAAAGAAAGGAATTACTGATGTTGGCTGCGTGGTGTCACCGCCAGACACCACACTTGCTAGGTGGTAGCCTTTAAATCGGCCGCGGTCCGTTAGTATAAGTCGGACCCGCGTGTCGCCACTATCATTGATTGCAGACCGAGCGCCGCCACACGGCAGGTCTAGAGAGACTTCCTAGCACTCGCCCCAGTTGTACAGCCGACTTTGCTAGCGATGGTTCACTGACAAATTACGCTCTCATTTGCCGAGACGATAGTTAGCATAGCCTTCAGCTACGTCATTTGCTACGACCTAGCAAGGCGCCATTATAATTTGCTATTTATCTTGTGATGCATGTACCGTCAGACCGATGTTCACCAATTATGGATTAAAGTTAAGTATTCCAGAAGCTACGTACCTTTTTTACTAGACTCAACTCCTATAACTGTTCCAGACCTCACGCCAGCCTGCGTGAGCTTAAACGCGTGCCTTTCGGCTTCCTCAGAGTGGCTTGGTTGTCTTGCCAAGTCACAACAAGCTGCATCAGGGAATTATGCGGGATCAGCGGCGACGACTGGACATGCTATCTCCTCCTTACTAGGCAGGTACATTAATCACTACGCCATCCAGGACACTGTGTTACCGCACTTGCGCGGACTATCTCATGACGTCTGACAGCCGACCCACACTCTCACCGAGCGCCACCTATTCACAGTCCTTGTCCATTTCCTCCACGCTCGTTACTCTGAGGTTCCCGCAGGAGGTCGGACTTTTCTGTGCATCCGCACTGAAGCAGGTGGATCTATTAACATGCAAGGTGAATCAATTGTATGATTGTGTGGTGTCTATTCTTTCGGACATGTCCGAAGTTGTCAACCATGCACAATGCAAGCTAATGGTGGCTCCAGAATTGGTGTGGGCTGTATTTACATGGGTTGGACTGCGTCTACTGGTCCAGCTGAGCCGATCATCGACTGGAAATGGTTATGTTCAGCTAATTGGAGACCATTTGCGGCCATTCATGGACTTCATGTTCCCAATCATGTCAAAGGGCCACAATTGTTCGGGACTGGTTTTAAGAATATTCTGACAGTTCGAGCGAATTATATGGCCAGCCGGACTTCTTGACACGAATCCAATCGAGCATTTATGGGACATAATGGAGACGTCAGTTTGTGTACAAAGTTCTGCACCGGCAAAAATTTCGAAAGTATGGACGGCTACAGTTGAGGGAAGGCTCAATATTTCTCCAGACGACTTCCAGCAACTTTTTGAGTCCCTGCCACGACGAGTTGCTGCGCTTTGGCATGAAAAATTAGGTCCGACACAATATTACGAGGTAGCCCATGACTTTCGTCATGTCAGTGCAGTTCCGTGATTCACATCGGGGAAGGGAAACACGGTAGCCAAGCCAGACGTGTAAGTGTTCTTTTGGAGGAAAAAAAAGCACTCTGCAGTTCTGTTTTTCCTTACCAGAAAGAGCTGTTGTGATGTCGCATCCGTTGAATGTATGCAGGAAGCTTTCAAATCCGGGGGCACTTCTATTTCTTCTCAACCGAAAGAAGTGACGGAAAACTGAGTACCTCTTGACTCACCAAGCCGGCCCTTTGTGACCGAGAGGTTCTAGGAGCTTCAGTCCGGAACCGAGCTGCTGCTACGGTCACAGGTTCGAATCCTGCCTCGGGCATGGATGTGTGTGATTTCTTTAGGTTAGTTAGGTTTAAGTAGTTCTAATTCTAGGGGACTGATGACCTCAGATGTTAAATCCCATAGTGATCAGAGCCGTTTGAAACATCTGACTCACCTACGCTGTTTTCCTGGAAGTACACTTCGGGAGGTCGATACAATGCCGTAGAGGAGAACGAGTCAGCCACATTCTTTCCTAGCAAGATCACGTGGTCGTAGGATGTGCTTTTGTCGAGGTCGGTGCGTACAACGTCGCGGTTTGCATTTTCTATTGCTATCTTAGTTTCAACGCCCTCCAGTCCAAATAGAGAGCATAACTGGTCAATGACACGTCTTTTATTGTAGTCGTTGGCTAACTGATACTGATGAGGTATTTTAATAATACTCTAAAATTCAAACCCTATCTCGTTGCTAGAAAGGACAGCGTAACGGGGTAATCGTTCAGCAGCTTTAGTGCTCCCGAGGGCCTCATCCGTAGGGTGTCTGCCAAATACCACTGAGATGTTCGTACCAAAGTAGTTTAATGTGTAGGTGATGTAGGTAGCAACGATTAAAATTTGCACGGAGTGACACCTGCATGGAGCCTGGGGCTCTTGCTGGGCTAACAGATACAGGCACACTAAGAGATGTAGCAGTCCAGCACAGTTGCTAGTTCCCAGCAGTGAGCCGGCCACGGTGGCTGTGCGGTTCTAGGCGCTTCAGTTCGGAACCGCGCTGCTGCTACGGTCACAGGTTAGATTCCTGCCTAGAGCATGGATGTATCTGATGTCCTTAGTTGAGTTAGGTTTAAGTAATTCTAAGTGTAGGAGAGTGATGACCTCAGGTGTTAAGTCCCATAGTGCTTAGAGCCATTTGAACCAATTTGAATCAAGCAACGAACAAATATGTATAGCTTCAGAGTGGCTCATTATCACGTTTCGTGCAGATTTGTTTTATGGCTGTTGCATTAACGAGAACTGACTATGAAATTCAACATCTCTTTTAATATTTTGATGATGTATCATCTAGAATCAGCAAAAGCAATGCAACTGCGCCAGAAGCTGCTCTCATCACAGGCCTAGCATAGAAGACTTGAAGCTCACCCTTCAACCTTCATTTTACCAGAAATTTATGTGTGTCTGTAATTTCAAGGTATCTGTCTGGAAAATTTGTGATGTATTTGTGAAACTAATTTACATCAAACATGTTGGCTGCAATGAGGTGTCCAGTGAACTGAAAACATAATTTTATTTCAGAATGAATGGTATCACACACTTCCAAAGATCTCTTTTTTATGCCCATCAAGTATCCATGGCTTCTAAGGACAATTCCAAAAACTTTGTGAGTGGTTTGTGAGTGGTGTATGGACTTGCTATATTCTCCGCAAGACTCTTCGATGGTGATTGTGCACTTGCACAGTCGCAACAGATGGCTGCTGGCCGTCTCTACAAAGACTACAGTGGGTCTGCATCTTTGATGGTCCACCAATATCATTATTTCTACAAGGACTGCAGTGGGTCTGCACCTCTGGTGGCCCACCAATACCATCCACTCTACCAGGACTACAGTGGGTCTGCTCTGTGATGACCTACCTACCAATATTCTTCAACTTCGACTGACTCTTCTGTGGGTTTGCTCTGTTGTGGCCCATTAGCTGTCTGCATGTCAAGAGTCAGCACTGTCTTTCCGTTGGAAGGACAACACAACTTCTTCAAGACTGCATGGAAATCCACTACTTCCGTGTGCATTCTCTTTTACTGCTCTGATTTTGAGAAAAAAAAACACTGCAGTTTTACTGCGGTGAACGATCAGGACTGTCTTTATGGACTGTGAGAAAATTTTGGCTTTTGACCAACATTGTATCAATAAGTGTGTGCATTTGATTTCTTTGTTATTGTAATTGAAAAAATTTTAACAAATATGTATTGGCCAGTGCCCAAAACAATTTGTAAAATTTTTTGTGGGAAGCATGGGGGCTATGTAAGTAGGTTTTCTCATTGGTAACGCCACGTAGCGCTCTGTATGAAAATCACTGGCTGTGCTGTGTGCAGTCTGTGGCTGTTTTGCATTGTTGTTCGCTATTGTAGTGTTGGGCAGTTGGCTGTTAACAGCGCGTAGCATTGCGCAGTTGGAGGTGAGCCGCCAGCAGTGATAGATGTGGGGAGAGAGATGGCGGATTTTTGAGAGCGGATGATCTGGACAGAGACAGTAAATTTGTAAGACCGGATATCGTGAACTGATATATATATATATATATATATATATATATATATATATATATATATATAATGACTTTTGAACACTATTAAGGTAAATACATTGTTTGTTCTCTATGAAAATCTTTCATTTGCTAACTATGCCTATCAGTAGTTACTGCCTCCAGTAGTTTGAATCTTTTACTTAGTTGGCAGTAGTGGCGCTCGCTGTATTGCAGTGGTTCGAGTAACGAAGATTTTTGTGAGGTAAGTGATTCGTGAAAGGTATAGGTTAATGTTAGTCAGGGCCATTCTTTTGTAGGGGTTTTTGAAAGTCAGATTGCGTTACGCTAAAAATATTGTGTGTCAGTGTAGTGTTGATAAGAGTAGGTAAAGAGTGAAATGTCTGAGTAAGTTCAAATAACGTAAGGGGTTAACCAGCATAGTAATTCATAAATTTTTCTAAGGGAACGTTTCAACTAAAATCGTTCGATGTTAGCTGACATGTCTATTTGCTACCTGATAAGTAATCCAAGACGTGGAACAAGATTCCAGAACTGATCGCACTACCGTTTTCCTTGCGATTTCCTTTACCGATGCGCTGCACGATCCGAGAACCCTCACAACAAATAAGAGTCTTCCATTTCGCTTATGGTATTATTTGGCAAAACACCTTCCGTAGCTATGATTTCATAAATAGTTCTTTATTTCTGGCAATCAATTTCGACAGACTTTGTTTCATGTTATGGTCTTTAAAAATTTTTGTTACAAAATGTGTCCACTGTGAATTGGAATCTCATGTCAGCTTTTCATGTTAGTGGACAAAATGTAGCAGCACATTATGCAAAGGTGTGTCAGCAATAAAACATTTACAATTAAAAATTATATTGTACAGATGACCATGTCTGTATATGTATGGATCACAGATAATTGCTAGGTCTTAAAATCCAAACATACAGTAAAATGCACGTTAGTACTTCTGTTTGCGTCAAATTGACATGTTCCATCCATTGACGACCCACATTAGACGGCGTATCTGGTACAGTTGTACTACATCTGCCGTCTAAGGTGGATCATCGATGAATGGAACATGTCAAATTAACGTAAACGGATGTACTAATGTACATACTACTTACATTGTGATTTTTGAGACTTAGCAGTCATCTGTGAGCGTTACGTGTAGGAACATGACCGTGTGTACAAGATATTTTCAGTTGTACATGTTTGATTGCCGACAAACCTTAGCGTAATGTGCTACATTTTATCCACTAATATGACAATCTGACATGAGATTCCAATTCACAATGGACACATTTTGCAACAAAAATTTTTAAAGACAGGAAGATGACAGTCAAGTCGACACATAAAGAACTATTTATCGGATCTAGGCTATAGAAAGTTTTCTTATCAAGTACAACAGATCATTACTTCTCATTTCTCAACATGAGAAAATTCAATGTCAGTATTGTCGCTTACCATTTACACGATTTTACATTGTCCACGCAACACATCAGCAGCCTCCTTCTATCCTGGAACACGACTGCGGACAGCTATGATGCTCGAAGAAACCAAAACATTGAGAGTTTTCAATTATGGATATATGTGAGTTTTTACTTGTCCACATGCTTGCTCCTAATACTATAATCGCATGTTGTCGGGTTTTTTTCTTCTTGTTACAGTCATCATCTTGCGTTTACCTACGTCTCAAGAGACTGCTGTTCGTCTTCTTCTACTTTTATTGATATTTATACCTGGTGGGGCAAATAAAAGTGGCCTGGGCAACAGAGTTCAAGAGTACAAAAAACACAGCAGAGGAAAGGAAATGCAGTACTAACCTAACTATAGCAGATGTTTGACCACCATTCATTTCTTGGCACTTTTGGGCCCTGGTCAGCAAGCTGCTCAACGACGATCGAAGCTGGACTGCTGGAATTGCTGCAGTCTCATTCGAAAAGTCCTACTGCAGTCCTTGAAGACTATGGGGGTCACCTTAGACTTGAGGGCTCCCGACACTTGATAGATCAGGCGACCTGAATGGCCAGTTAGGGCTGCGACCAGATTGCCCTCTGCTGAAAATTGTGTAAATGTGCTCCAAAGTTCAGCCTGCTGTTTGGGCAGTCGCTCGATCCTGTTGGAAGAAACTGTAGGTATTTTCTTCCTCCGTTAATGCAGGCACAAATACTTTCAAAATGTTGGAAACGTAAAGCGCCGAAGTTAGAGTCTGGTGAAAGACGATGGGATCAATAATGCTGTGTGCAGACACTAAACACCAAACCTCACTCTTCTGAAGATGCGATGATGTTCCGTGGAAGTTGTGTGGATTCCTCAGTGCCCAGAACCTGTGTCTCTGTGAGTTGACACAACTCCTTAAGTGAAACCAGGCTTCATCAAGCATAAAGAACGTATCCATGTCCAAATTATTCATTGTTATCTCAGTGAACAGCCACTCACAAAACTGGAGGTGCTGAGGAACATCTACTCATTTTAATGCATGAACAAAAGACGATCTGTATGGATGCATTTGCAGGTCCAGGTGGAGTATTCATCAGCATGATGGACATGTTACGCCGGTCTCTAGCGGCAGGCGTCTGGCCGACTTCTGAAGCATTTTTTGGTGAACTGCAGCCACATTTTCTAGTGTAGGGCACGTTTCGGAATGTTTTCTGACTTGTTCAGAACAAATCCTGTGTGACACCGTTTCCAGACTAAGCGTTTCCTGGCACTATTTGGTGGTACTTCGACAACATTAAACTTTTCAGCAAACAACTGGCCACGCCGTTTGCACGATTTCAATGTCACATGACATCCCACAACGAACATCCGCTAATTAATTGTAAGGACCATCGTCCTCTTTGCACTGCTCCACCCACACAACTCGACGCTCTGAACGGGTGTGGATCACGCGGGGGGCGTGCATGGGGTGTGTGAGTCACGGGGTGTGGTTGTACGCATACATTTACGTAAAATCGTATCCACACGTCCAGGCCACTTTTATTTGCCCCACCCCGTATTATAAACTCTTGAGCTCTTTAACTCTCTGAAAGACATTAAGCAATGAAAATTAGTAACTGCGTCACAATTTCATGATAGCTTACACTGCGTTTATAAACAATGTGTCTTCTAAAAAGGTAACGTATAACTATCCAAGCGTCCTGTTACTGATATACGATCTGCACCTGATTCGTAACACCGCTCTCGAAAAACTAATAAGTTAAATACGGAGGTACTGCGTAGAGAGACTAAAAGCAACTACATCGTTGGATGATGTTCGATGAAAGACATCAGATGACGTGCAGATTTCACTTTCATACTGTAGAATATTTGGGTTGAATCCGTAGTTTCTTAATAAATTCATTAGTTGTTAATAACAAATAAAAGTAAATGTAAACAAGAATCAAATGCAGCACCGAGTAGCTAGTAGGAAACACGATAAAAATTCATAGGGTAGAGGTATATGACATAACCACTATTAGCAAAAGAGTGCTGACCACTCAGCTACCGGGAAGGACACTAGAAATAATAAATAGTTTTTTTGCCATATGCTTTTGTAACTAAAGAACAGTCTTGAACTCTATATCATATTTTTACTGCTTCAAACGGTTTCTGACAAATTAGACCTTCATCAAACCTGAAATATGGAGCTTATGATTTAAATGGATTGACTGCTATTCACTGCAGCAAGGGGAAATTTTGTTCAAGCATTTCTGCGTTTACTTACGGCCCTGAAACGACGATACTTTCCTGCAGACGACAGCATCGCAAGCGAACGATCTGATGAAGTTTCTGGCTCTGTGTGAACTAATGGAAAATTAAACAAATTGTGGCGAAAGCTAGTCCGTTACTGAATGCCGATTTCGTAAGCCACAATGATGCAGCTCATGTAACTGATTTATACCAAGCGTTGTTACAAGCAGATGATGGTGACGGATCAGCTTAGAGCTGAGTGTGATTAACTGCCACCTGTAGATGTCGTTGACTTCGTGGACCGAAACGTGAGCCGGCAGCTGATTTCGCGCTATTGACGACACATGCGCCGTGATGACGACGGGCTTAAGGCCCGTTGTAGCTATCAGCTCCTGCAAACACTGTGCGTGCCTTCCTTTCACAACAGGCAGCGGGCCCGCACTGTTGAGCTATCATATCAGCCGCGTTCATAGCTGGCAGCTTCCCTGTTGTTGCCGTCGATAGGAAAACAGCCGTGTGGTGGACGGCTATGTAAAGGGTACATGCGTCAATATT
The DNA here is from genome assembly GCF_021461395.2 of Schistocerca americana. Taxonomy (NCBI): domain Eukaryota; kingdom Metazoa; phylum Arthropoda; class Insecta; order Orthoptera; family Acrididae; genus Schistocerca; species Schistocerca americana. The sequence goes on from NC_060122.1 coordinate 622,436,394, forward strand.
CATTTCTATTGTTATAGTCAAAAGCGTTGTTAGATGCTGATCAGTTTGCTTTTAGACAATGGGTGCAACATGTTCAAAACTCCGGGTAAAAAAGGAGTAAGCTATAGGGAAGGACGGATAATACACCCTTTGTACAAGAACAAAAAGATAACAACAGGATTGGAAAATCAAGACTGAAGTGCTCGGATTAAACGGCTTAAGAGAGGCTTGTAGTCTTTCGCGCCAATTGTTCAATGTGTAAGGTGGTCAGAAGCAGCCAGATAGACCTGTAAGGGTATTTCAGGAGAAGCTATCCTCAGAAATAATTGTTAACCAAAAATTCGATAAGTTGCGCTGTAGTCTCGTGCGATGTCATCTGCACTGACACCTACTGTATCTGGCGGGCCACTTAAATTTGCGTTTGCAACAAATGGTTCAGATGGCTCTAAGCACTATTGGACTTAACATCTGGGGCCATCAGTCCCCTAGAACTTAGAACTACTTAAACCTAAGTAACCTAAGGACATCACACACATCCGTGCTCGAGGCAGGATTCGAACCTGCGACCGTAGCAGCAGCGCGGTTCCGGACTGAAGCGGCAAGAACCGCTCGGCCACAGCAGCCGGTGGTTAACTTTCAAACCTATGCTCTGCGCCCACACTGACAGCACAATTAAATCAGCGTTTACTGCAGGATGGCATGGCAAGCTAATACAATACGTTGTGTTCAAGTGTTACTCCTAATGAATAGGTTGGTAAAGGAGAGGATTTCGTGATGGGCTGCATGAAATCATGAACTTCCCCCGCCCCCACCCAAAGAAAAGAGAAAAGAGTATTATTTCGAAGTTATTACCAGAGTATTTCGATGAGTAGAACGTCAAGAATATGATACTGAAATTCACGTCTTCAGTCCACATAATGTTTTTGTACAAATCTCCAGTTTGTCATTCCTGTGTAAGCCTCTTCATCCCTGAATTACTAGTGAAACCTACTTCTTACTGTATTTAAGTCTCTGTAACCATCTACAATTCTTATCTCCCACACTCCCTTCATTACCAGATCAACTAGTCTGTCGTGCCTAAGATGTGTCCTGTCAACATAGCATTTATTTCCGTCAAATTGTCCCACAACGGTCTTTCCTTTCCGATTCGATTCATTACTCCGTCCATAGAAATCTGCTCTACCCGTCTACTCTTCAACATTATTCCATGACACAATGCAAATGCTTCTATTGTCTTTTTGTCTGAACTGTTTATCGTTCGCGTATCATTTTCGTATGACGCTACACTCCAAAGAAATACTTTGTCAATTGAATTCGTAACAAAGAAATTTATATTCTGTATCCGAACTTATCTCTATTTGCGAAATGTTTTCTTGCTACTGGGGGTATATATTTTATGTCCTCTTTACTTCTACTGTATTGAGCTATTTTTCTATCCAAATAACAAGATTCGTCTATTACTTGCTCAGCCTCGTTTTCTAATGTAATTCAGGCATTGCCAATTGACTTTATTCCACTCCACTGCAAGTCCCTTGTCTTAAGTTTGTTGATATTCATATTATAATAACTCTTACTTCCTGAAAGGGGCTAAGTCATAAAAAAATCAGAAACTTCGTCAAAATTGTTTAATATTTTGTTCTACTTTTACAAACAATGTGTTATCTTAAAAAATGATATATCGGTCTGGTAAAATAACCCATGGCTGAAATCAGCTCTGTATGTTAATTGTTACAACACTCTGGAAAACTGATTAATTACTTTATAAAGTCATGTTACGGCGTAAAGCCAAACGCCGGCACGCCAGTCGGGAACAACAGAACAGAGAGGGCTGTGAAGAAGACGTCAGCCAATTGCAGGCTGATCGACCCCTCTCCAGGATGACAACGCGACAGTAGCGGAAGCGCCGCGCGACTCGTCGCGGCCAGCTCTACGGAAGCTTCCCTTTTATTAGGGTTGTTTATACTGAAGAACACTGCTTAGTTTGCATGTCGCCCTACACATCTGTGTAGCACAAAGTTGAATATTTTAATTGGTCATTTTGTAATAAAACTAATTAATACGATTTGTTTGAATGTTGTCTAGCGCTCCGAGAAAACATGCTTCCTAGACACCCCACATTTGACGACTAGGCTGGATTTAACGTATTAGACGAAAAACAGCTACAGTATTGGATAATGTACGATGAAAGGCATCTACATACATATAGCTTTTATTTACATACTGTAGAATTTTCATGTTGCATCCACTAATTGTTAATGAATTCTTAATTATCAGCTTAAGTAAATGTCAAATAACGCAAGAAAATCAACATCAAAGAGAGAACAGGAAAGACGGTCAAATCCCTAGTGGAGAGACGTATGGCATGACCACCTTAAGCAAAGGACTTCATTGTCCTTCACAGTTTGCTTTGTCGCGACCGAATAAAATCCATTGTCGGCATTGCAACCCTATAGTTGTACGCCAGGTTCGTTGTTGATTCAACAACACGCACATTATCGTTCTATGCCACCCTCACTTTATTATGCACACGATTATCATCATCCTTGCATTGATTTTCATGCTCTTTACTTTCTACTCATGAATCTGTTCGCGATTATTTCCTTGCGCCACTAAATTACTACAAGTAGTTTTGTGGCTTTTAACTGCTTCCTTAATTTTGTGGTTGTGGTATCGATAGCTACGATGCCACGGGGCAGGTGCAAGTTCTTAGGTTGACACTACGACAGATACCGCCGACAGCGCCCTCTAGTCGGCGCTGAGCAGCTCTACGAGCGCCGCTCCAGATTCAGGCCATTTGATTCCGAATAGACGACCAAGCAACATTGTTTCTACACTCCTGGAAATTGAAATAAGAACACCGTGAATTCATTGTCCCAGGAAGGGGAAACTTTATTGACACATTCCTGGGGTCAGCTACATCACATGATCACACTGACAGAACCACAGGCACATAGACACAGGCAACAAAGCATGCACAATGTCGGCACTAGTACAGTGTATATCCACCTTTCGCAGCAATGCAGGCTGCTATTCTTCCATGGAGACGATCGTAGAGATGCTGGATGTAGTCCTGTGGAACGGCTTGCCATGCCATTTCCACCTGGCGCCTCAGTTGGACCAGCGTTCGTGCTGGACGTGCAGACCGCGTGAGACGACGCTTCATCCAGTCCCAAACATGCTCAATGGGGGACAGATCCGGAGATCTTGCTGGCCAGGGTAGTTGACTTACACCTTCTAGAGCACGTTGGGTGGCACGGGATACATGCGGACGTGCATTGTCCTGTTGGAACAGCAAGTTCCCTTGCCGGTCTAGGAATGGTAGAACGATGGGTTCGATGACGGTTTGGATGTACCGTGCACTATTCAGTGTCCCCTCGACGATCACCAGTGGTGTACGGCCAGTGTAGGAGATCGCTCCCCACACCATGATGCCGGGTGTTGGCACTGTGTGCCTCGGTCGTATGCAGTCCTGATTGTGGCGCTCACCTGCACGGCGCCAAACACGCATACGACCATCATTGGCACCAAGGCAGAAGCGACTCTCATCGCTGAAGACGACACGTCTCCATTCGCCCCTCCATTCACGCCTGTCGCGACACCACTGGAGGCGGGCTGCACGATGTTGGGGCGTGAGCGGAAGACGGCCTAACGGTGTGCGGGACCGTAGCCCAGCTTCATGGAGACGGTTGCGAATGGTCCTCGCCGATACCCCAGGAGCAACAGTGTCCATAATTTGCTGGGAAGTGGCGGTGCGGTCCCCTACGGCACTGCGTAGGATCCTACGGTCTTGGCGTGCATCCGTGCGTCGCTGCGGTCCGGTCCCAGGTCGACGGGCACGTGCACCTTCCGCCGACCACTGGCGACAACATCGATGTACTGTGGAGACCTCACGCCCCACGTGTTGAGCAATTCGGCGGTACGTCCACCCGGCCTCCCGCATGCCCACTATACGCCCTCGCTCAAAGTCCGTCAACTGCACATACGGTTCACGTCCACGCTGTCGCGGCATGCTACCAGTGTTAAAGACTGCGATGGAGCTCCGTATGCCACGGCAAACTGGCTGACACTGACGGCGGCGGTGCACAAATGGTGCGCAGCTAGCGCCATTCGACGGCCAACACCGCGGTTCCTGGTGTGTCCGCTGTGCCGTGCGTGTGATCATTGCTTGTACAGCCCTCTCGCAGTGTCCGGAGCAAGTATGGTGGGTCTGACACACCGGTGTCAATGTGTTCTTTTTTCCATTTCCAGGAGTGTATTTCCTAGTGGGCGAGCCACTACAGATTTTGCCTTTGTACCTTCTAGCCGATGTTTGATTTATGTACAGCTTCGCACCTACGTGCTCATCTTCATTGCAAAGTTACATATGTCACTGACTAATATTCTCTATTAGATGTTCTGCAAAGTTAAACGCAGTACCGAAACATTTCACTTTTCCTGCTCCTACTCACTTCCTACATTCGACCTACCCTTCAGTTTACAGGAACAAAATGGTTCAAATGGCTCTGAGCACTATAGGACTTAACATCTATGGTCATCAGTCCCCTAGAACTTAGAACTACTTAAACCTAACTAACCTAAGGACAGCACACAACTCCCAGTCATCACGAGGTAGAGAAAATCCCTGACCCCGCCGGGAATCGAACCCGGTCACAGGAGCAGACCCACGCACTGCCTACCAGGCGGGATACAAAAGTGGTGACATAGTGACTATAAGTCTCCTCTGACTGACAAAATAAACACCTCTGTCCTGCGCAGCGGAGTGAACGATAATATCTGTGACTGTTTAGTATGTGTAGAATCTCCGACCGGTGTAGCCAACATTGTAATACTGTCCAGCAAATAAGAAATGATTTCTCCACCACATTCCGTGGACCGTTTATTAGGTATACACTCCCGTTGGCACCGCCTTCCCTACAATTTCTTTTTTCACCGACACATCCAGGGTCTCTACCACAGAACTCATTCTCTCAGTTAATTCCCTGCTCAGTCCATCACCAAAGTTATTTCAGGGATCTATAATCTTATTGAGCTTGTTGCCTACCTAATCTATCTTACGTCTCAAAGAATCTATTTTACCGCTTATAGGTTGACTTGATGGATTTATTTATTTTTATCATTGATCATCTGACTGCTAAAATTTTTAAATAATTGCATCATCGTGCTTAGATCGCATATCTGATTCAATGCCGGTTCTGCTTTCGTTTCAACGTCGTCTGTATAGTTTGAGTATTCTGTGAATGTCTCTTCCGAACTTCCCTGACATGAGACTGTGATTTCTTATTTTAAGGTTACGTAATTTATGTCCCCCATGTCTGCTGTATTGTTTGTTTCACAATTGCTAGCCAGATCACTTCATACATTCCTGTGCTCGCCTCGTGGCTTTGTAGTTGCCGCCCCGCCTCCATTGTCGATTTCGAAATTCTTTTTAACTATTATTTATTGCGGCAACTACACTGATTACAGTTGAATACAATTTGGAATTTGATCTTGCTAGTCACGGAACAAAAATATATTTAAACTAAGCTGTGCAGTCAGCTTACGGTCAGCCAGTATGACGTTGGCTACCTGTTAAAGACAAATGTCCTGTCACGTATTCTTGGCCAGTATAACGTACCTAAACTCTACGTTGCATGTAAGGTTTTCTGTGACACTGTTATCTAATGTTCCGCTGTTAGTGGAAACTTCGAAGATCAATGCGTACCTATAGAATGTAGGTTGTTATAACCTGATCGCTATCGGACGAGTGTTTGTTACTACGTATAACAACCATCGAAACATAAAAAAACGTTGTAAATTAAAAGTTTCACTGAAGTTAGGCGTAATTTTGAATACCAGAGTTTAGTTTAAATGAATTAAGATTGAAGAATAATGTGGTCGTCAGCACCAAAAACGAGCAGAAATTCAAATTCAATAAGTAACTATAATGACTTTGAAATATCGTGACCATCTTGTGGCAAAGGCAAAGCAACATCTTGAAAAAATCCACAAGCGCTAGTTTACATGTAAAAGACACGTATGACTTAAAAACAGAAGGCATTAATTTGGAATGCAATGTTAGTTACCATAATGGTCACCAATAATAATCGACGACTAACAACACTTTACGGAAACAGTACTAAGGTACGAAACTCACGATATTGATGTTTGCTTGAAAATTAAATAATGGTAAAATAACTGATTATTATTCTTTCCTTATTACTTTGCAACTGACTGCATTTCAAAAAAATGTCGTAAAAGCTTTCATTCATTGCAACAACTGTTTTTCAATACTAACGTTATGTAGACGTACACACATAATATCATTTACTAAATATAACATAAATTTCTAAAACTACTTTGATGACATGAAAATGCAGCGTGCTGTTGTCATAGAATATTAATTTTAGTTTAAATTACCTTTAATTTGAAATGACTGTCTGCAGCAGTAGCGCAATGCTATAGGAAGAACTATAGCTACCTTTTATTACAATAATCACTCTGTGAAAAATGGACTGTAAATTTGATTAGATTTTGTCTTCTTTTGACTCTTGCTTTCACTTGTGACTTTCCCGGAATTCATGGAGAGAGGTTGGGATCATGCGGGCGGCTAACGACTACGGTAGATGAAATTTTTCTCAACAGGTTTATTCTTTGACTAAACACACAATAATGTTCTAAAAAGATAAGACGCCAGCATGACTATTACACAACCACAGAATACTGGCTGGATCTTACTTCGCGATAAGTTGCTTGTGGTTCGAAGTGGTTATTGTGAGATCCATTATTAGTGAGAGGCTCTTCTTGATTTGCTAGCGGCTTGAATAAATTTCGGCTACATAGTATTCTTCATTAATTTCGAAATCTTTTATGACCATATACTGTGCTCATATGCTCATATGCTCGTAATGTATTTGGTCACATATAACAACAACATTTTCGACGCAAAGCTACCCTGCATTTGCTAACCAACACATATGTCTATACCACACCACGGATACTTTGCGACTACTCTCTGTCTTCAGTTCTAAGACTGCGTTCACTTCTGGCAATGATGCTGCTGATACACGAAAGTTGTTCTCTGTGCTTTACACAACAGAAACTTCCGCGGCATGGACAGCGTTTTCACTAAAATGATTTGATAAAAATAATTCTTACTTATCCAATGAACATACATTACATTTTCATAAACACTAACTACACACAAAATTAATTAATGCATGTATTTAGAAAAATGGTTATAAACTTGAGAAATCAAGTAACTGAAAAATACGATACGCGCTTGGTTATTGTGTTACAGCCCGAAATTAGCACTGTATTTGTGGATGACTCTCTATCTCATACACACTGCGTCTACCCTACCACGAAATCTTCAGTCCAGTCACAAACTTTGGTAATTATACTTTCGATAGTAAGAGTACGTATTTTACTGAGCCAAGCGCTTTTCAGAAGTCAACGATAGTAAAATGCTATAGCTACAATTCATTTACTACGGAATGTTGTGAAGGTTTATTAGCCACGGATGTACAGTAGCAGGGGTGGCACTGACGTTTTGTAATCACCCATACAGTGGTGCAGGATTGGGTGCCAAGTATCCTACCGTGCAGCTATACATCCTGGTGGACTCTCGTTTCTGAAAATGCGATGAAACTAATTTCTTATGAGACCCCAGATTATTAAAAGTGAGATAAGTTTACGCAGTAGCTCCACAGCTTACGGGCTGAGGCTCTAGGATCGTTACCTAAAGGTCGTGAGTGCAATGCTTACAGAATGGTAATCTTTTTAATGTCTTTATTAAAAAGATAGCGGTATTTATTTTCATTTGTTTCATTTGGTTTTTAATATAATTCTTTTATTAAATTTAATTTATGATATTTGAGTGCCTCATTTCAATCATTTTATTAATTTTGCTATATTGTAGAAATTTAACGAGTGAATGTGTATAAAAATATGTTACTGCAGTAAGGTAGCGTTTGTATTTTCTCATCGAGCAGAAAGACATTATGTTATAAATGTCTGTATGACGATAAACGTCCAATAAAATATGTATATCGTTTGGGAAAAGTACATGGCAAATATACAGTACGTAAATATTTTTGCGAATCAGTTGTTTACTGTTATAAATGGTAATCTGCGGTCTGACTAGCTGAATTCATGGGGGAGTACCATCAAGTGACTAGTGGTTTTAGAATACTTCGGCTGCTTGGGTCTGTACCAGCAGAAGAGGTCTTGAAAAGATATTCAAATTTATGATCCTTGAGTGCCTTCTTTCAATCATTGTGTTAACCTTATTATTTTGCAGAAATTTAACGAAGTGAATGTGTATAAAAATAGGTTATTGCAGTAAGGTAGGGTTTATATTTTCTCATGGAGCAAAAAGCAATTATGTTGTAAATGTCTGTATGATGATAAACGCCAAAGAAAATGTATATATCGTTTGGGACCGGTGCATGGCAAATATACAGTACGTAAATATTTTTACGAATCAGTTGTTTGCTGTCAGAACTGATAGTGCGCTGTCTGAACTAGCTGAACGCATGGGGGTGTACTATGAAGTGATCAGTGTCTTTGGCATAGTTCGGTAGTTTGGGTCTTTTCCAGCAGAAGATATCTTGAAAACGAATTCAAATGCCGTCAGTAGTAACGCAGAAGATGTAGAAGAAAACCTCGATGACGAATTGGTGTAGTTTGCTGAGTTGCTCAAAATAGATATCGTTGCTGTTATTGGTAGTAAAAAGCGCGAGCACCTGGAACTATATTTTCTTAAACGTTTAGTGGAAAGTTCATTAGATTCGTGGTTCCCTACTGTAGCCACAGTCTTAAGCATTTATGTGTCTTTTATGATCACCAACTACAGCGGAAAAAGTTCTTTTTCAACATAAAGGCGCATTAAAAAAGAGTTAAGGTACACCATGGGGATAGAACGTCTAAACTACCTCACTGCAATAAACATGGAATGTACGTCATTTGCTTAGAGACATTGATTTGACTGCTGTCATCACTAAGTTTGTCCAATTTAAATCGAGAAAAATCTTTTTGTAAAGTAACATTTCATTTTATGTCCTAAATTTCTTATTTTCTCAGTCGCTGCGGACAAACTACTAGTCCCACATGAGCATGACATTTCTGTAGGAAATGTAATGTAGTTAAATGTTATACTTGGATACGTTGTCGCTGGAGGCCACAGTTTTCTAGTTATTCAAGAAAAACGCGTTTGAAACTCACTTTTGATCGTTTTCTTCAAGAATTCGAAAACTGCAGCCTCTAGCGAAAACGTATCCCAGCAGAAAATTTAACTACATTAATTTCGTTACATAAGGTCGTGTTCATTTTTTCTGTAGAAATAGTCTGTGCGTATCGAGCGAGACAATATGAAAATCCTGTGAGTAGTTTTTGAAGACGTTTCTGGTTGCATAAAACCTATAGGTAGGGGCTGCTGAATCTTCCTGTATTTCCTATTTGGGTATGAAATGCCAAATTCCGCAGAAGACAGAAGTCGGTTTTATGTTCAACACAGATACTTCTTACGTGTTAAATATTGTAATTAGTCTGAAATCTGTTATCAAATTTTGAAGATTTACACACTATTGAATTCTTCTGTTTTAATAGCAGCAGAAATTACTATAGTTCATTTTGAAAACGAGAAGTTGATATCAATATCTCTGGAATTGATACACATCTGAAAAGAATCTATACATCGTTTAGTGAAAACTTTCACTGATTTCATCCGACAGTATGCAGCGATATCACAAACGAGTCCAGAAAATTTTTTGTTGCGCAGTTTAGGAGAATCACTTTGCATATGCAGTTATTGACTTTTGTATCGATCTTTCCCGCCAAAGAGAAGGGGAAATACCGGAATAATATGGAAAATACAGCTTCCTTGCAGAGTTCTCATTACGGTGATGGAGATTCCTCGTCGATATAACATTTATCGGTTTCTAATGCAAACGCTGCGGAGAAAAGAGACAGTTAAAAGTGCGGCGGAGTCATTATTGAAGTAGTTCGTGAACCAGTTCAGTTTTCGCAGCTTCTGCCGTACTGTACTGCGACAAACTCTGACGACAGTCTCCGCACTGCATCTCTCCTTCCTCCAGAGATTATTTTATAATTACTCGGCTGTTGCAGGACCCGGAAACGGAATCCCGCGCCGTGGTTACACAGATTCCGAACAATCTCCCTTGACAATTCCCCACAGGGAAATTTCATATGTCGCTTGAGGGACAAAAAAACTCGCCTTCCAGTAATTACTTCTCGCATCTAAAAAACTGGTAATTTATTTTTCGTTTAAACCAGATTTCCATACAGATGGAGTTGGATGACGGCTCGAAATGAGGTCTCGGCTGTTATGTCGTCCTGACAACCAGCTGTATAAAGACTGTGGGAGGATGGGAGGGTAAACACGCTACCGCATCGCCACGTGGCGACACTGCGTGCGTCGTGGTTCGTCGCCTTGCTCCACGTGTCTCCATTCCGTGATCCGTCTTTCTCTCGTAACGCGGCAAAATTTACGTGGCGTCTGTCGCGAGAAACCATTTTCGTCAATCACCACGCTAAGGAGATAAGGGTACAAACATGAATTAAAAGGGTTGTAACACCCTCCTGCTTCCCGGGGTTTGCGAGATTACAAGTTGACAATGACCGTCAATTATGAATTTTGACCCGCGTCGGGATAAGGCATCCGAATCCGAAGTAAATAATGATTATTCCGCGCGAAACAGGAGACGTTATAACTCGATCGTTATTGAATGAGTAATTTCATTCAATAACGATCGGTAAATGAAATAATGGAAATAATTTGGAAATAAATTTTTCCAGTGGAAATTTTGCCAAAAGAAATGATTAAGTTGTAAAAGCAACTAAAAAATCGCTCGCCAGCTGAACTGATGAGCGACAGTACTGATAAGTACGTGAATAATTGTCTCAAAAATAAAGTTTACCTGTTTGTAGCGCAGCAGGTGGAACGGGGACTTTTCGTAAGTGCTGTGTCAGGCTCAGTAGTCATATAAAACAATGTCATGGCCCTCTAACTACACTTATTTTGTTCATAATTTGTCAGCTAAGTGCAATGCTGACAACATCAGATAATTATCTACCGAGATTTTGAATAATAGACTGTCATTCTGTCTTTAAAATTAGGTACTTTGCACAGTTTAATCTACTGATAATGAAATATATTCCAATAATTGATTAACTATGTTTTGACTGATAATAATTCATTAATTGGGGGATTGTCAGGTGGAATAAGCTTTATGGTTTCATGAAATATCCTTGAATTAACTTCAGCTGAATATGCATTGAAATAAATCTTAATAATCAAATTTATTACTTCAGTCTATTATTAAGTTACTACGGTTGGCGTAAGCTTATTAAGTGCAACAATTAACTACGATAACCAGTCTGAAATTTACTCTTCACCATCAATACAAATAATTTGATAATTAACATATTTTCTCTTGATGATGGTGTGACACACTCGGTTCAGTAAGGTAAGGATTGGAAGGAACCTACTTGGTGTTATTGTCGGGTGGAATGTAACTGCAACACTTCGATTATAAAGTGCTTGTTATTAATTGTTCAACTTCAGAGAAAAGCACAGTCACTGGCAAGCCTTTTACAATTTTATCCCACGAAAATTACATAGATCTTACTTCCCTCGTTGTCAGTGGATCGACGGAAGTCCACGACAGCGACACAATGTGGCATCGGGCTTTTACTGTTGCGACCTGGGCCCACAGTGCGCTTCACATTTAAGTTCTCGTTTTTTCAGAATTATGCCCATTAATCCATAATACCTTGCCCGGCCATGCTTCCAGATATGCCGACCATTACTTTCCCGTCGTACTCAGATCCACACACTAGCCGTTAGATGTAACACAGCTAGGACTAGCAGCACTCGACTGTACGTCTTACTCCGAGCACGGCGTCACTGCTACCACTACCCGCTGGCGCGCTCCCGCTCCCAGAGGCGCGACAAAACAATCTCTCTGACTTCAACGTTAACTAAATATGCCCTGACTTACCAGTGCTAAATATTACATAATTTAAACATAGTATTTACGATACATGTTTACACTAGACAATACATCGTATACAAACAGTTTCATGTGTTAAGTAAGCGAAAAAATTCATAGCAAGGACTGCGTTGTAGCTTCACAGGGTCATGTAATTTCTTAATTAAACTGTAGCACAAAATTGCTGTACGGTACTGGAAATCAGTATAAAGACCGGGTCCCTACGAAGGTAATAGTAAAATTTCTGAAGGACGTATCGAATTTATTATGAAAGCAGTATATACATGTACAGCATCGTGATGAAACTACACAGTTTCCTTCATAACGATCGATAAAAGAAGGCTTTTGCACTTCCTGGATGGAAATTGATATTAAGAGACTCTCTGTCCTGTTGTGTTATTGCAATGTTAGTACTTTGCCTAACTTCCATTCTTCGTAATTAACACAAAAATTCTCTTCGCCATTGACTTTTTTAAGGTTTGTAGCTGTTGGAGGGAAATTGCCACCGACTTTTCTACCCTTCCACCTCAAATTGCCTTCCATTGCGATAAATACGCCTTGCAAGTTTTCACGAAAGGTTTGACACTGGGTTTCAATACGGACTACGTGCAGGCCAGGGCAAGACATCGATATCTTTAAATCACTTTTTGGTTGTGGCAGAAACACTCACAGATGCATTTTCTACCCGTATGTCCTCATATACACTGATCAGTACTGTCTCTGGCATCTCAGCGTACGTGTTACGAGTTTATTCTACTGTTCAGCCAAACCATGCGTGATTTACCTTTAGCGCAAAAGACTAGCCATATCATAAGACTTCCACCACCAAAATTTCTCCTCATTCTTAACTACTGCTCTGTTCTCAGATCAAACCAATAATACTGGAATCCATCCTGCCTATCTGAGTTTAGAAGGTCACATTATCCCATTCTGAAATCCATGGCATACGTTTCTCAACAAACTCCACATCAACCTATTTACGTTTGGGTTTCTGCAGTCGTTTCTTGAATGCAACATGTTTGTGATGTAACAAAATTTGTCTTATACTCTGGTAGTTACTGGCAACTGTAAAGCAACAACAAGTTGATAAGAATAACGGTTTATGTCCTTTCCTCTACGCAAAAGTAGCAGTTTGATACCTCAGATAATTTTCTACTTCGTTCATATTTTCAGTTCCGTCGATATCGTGCGCCCAGTCGAACGAAATTATAAGTCACTGTGTTTTTGAACTGTTCAAATTCTTGGCGATTTCACGGTTAGAGAATCTATTTCCTTGTACGCAACGATTTTTGCTTGTTCATCGGATGATAACCATTTTCCACGTGTAACTGTTGAAGGGTCTCTGCATGAGCCTCATCATGATTTTGCCATATCACACAGCTTCATCTGTTTGCCTCTGCCACTTCAACAGTTGGTGCAAATGGTCTGTTACCCTAGATGTAAAAAAGGAAAGGGAAAAGACTGAGCAGCTGAGTGTGTTTATGGTGGCCACAGTGTACTAACAATATTTCATTTTAACATTTCATTAGGTTATTGGTACTTACGGGAGCCACACACGCTTGTTTGACACATTTAAGTGCCGTATTTCAATGTATCTATTCTTTCTTCTTCTTGCCCGATCAGTTGAATGTATGAATGAGAGTGTGCAAGGATTTCAGTGTGTAGATCCGTGGGATTGTAGTAGTCCACCACTGTGTCAGGACAGCCAACTGTAGGAAACACGTAACAGGTAGGAAAGAGGTTTCTGTTTGTCTTGGACGAACCATTTGTACAGGTTGGCACCACAATAGGAGTTCCTCTGGCCACTTCTGTAGGTGCGCGGAGTGGGTTTGGTTGGAGAGCGAATGCTCGTGGAGTGTTCCGTGGGACGCGAGCCGGGGGAGACCTACTGGCTGTAAGTGTGCCTTTTCGGTGAGAAGTTAATGTTGTGTTTTATGTAAGGTTTTCAAACCTAGTCAACGTAAATAATTCCTTTCATCGCTCATAGTTTATTATCGTGTGTAACAAATTAATTCTCGAGTTCTAAATGCGTTAAAATCCAGGGATGGTGCAGGCTATTGTTCAGTTGAACTGTTAATCAAACACGTGGAGCCGTGTTGAGTTTATTGTGATTCGGTTCATTTTGTTTAGTATCCCTTTCACGGGAGCAGGTATATTGCGTAGGAATGAATTTTGTTCAAATCGTCTCACTTGATAAATTTCTTTGTGCACCTTTTTGTTTGTGAGGACCACGTGGTCGTGATCTAATGAGAAAGTCTACAACGCCAAGGCCACACTGATCTTCTGCTGTAGAATATCTGAATTAGTTGTGATTCTTATTCATGCTTCATTTTTATAGCAATTCACTTTAATAGAAATTTTATTCATTTATACCGCATGTTAAAGTAAAGGGAACAGCTCCTCTCGCTTCCCACGCGTGTTGTGGTGAAGGTTTTTAATTCGTTTCCTTCCTGCTAGTCTCTCAAGTGCGTGTGAACGTAAGTGTTCGTGATTAAACCGTCCTTTGATCATTCCTCTTCCATAGATCATAGACCATGCAGGAGACTGCGAAGTAAAGTTCTAGGTTTAATTAATATGCGACGTAATAGAATACAGGCAACAGCAACCATATACATAGTGATGTATGCAATTAAATTTACCGATCTAATAAATGTTCTTTTTCCAGAATTTTTGTTTACGCTCTCACTGCTAGAGTTCCACTCCACGCTTCATCCACCTCTGATGTACAGTACATTCTACTGCATTCCGTTTGCGCGGCAGTTGTATTGAGGCCATACTTTACCCCCCATATTCAGATTAATTGTAAAGGTACCCCTTGATTTTAAAGATACCTTTCGCTGTCACAATAGTGGTTTATGTACACAAAACGCCCTGTCACTAATGATGCCTGTTTCCTATCTGCTGCAAAGGCACATACACACACCTAACACAACACAGAGCCACTGTCTTTATACCGACTTCTACTCTCTGCACCCGACTCTTTGATGTTTTGTTATATACTGTACAACTGAGATCAGATGTGATATCATTTGACCGTAGTTGTCGGTAAACTGGATCTCATAGCATTGCATGTACACTCTACATAACTCTCTCTCTCTCTCTCTCTCTCTCTTCTCGGCGATCACAGGCCCTGTAGACCACGCGCTGCATCAACGATCTGCTTCCACCGCCTTCTATCTCTCGCAGCCTCTCTCCACCCTGCGGAAATTCCTAATGCTACGATGTCCTTCTCTATGTCATCTTTCCACCTTGTACGAGGTCACCCCAATTGTCTTGTTGCCTGGAGAGTTCCTTCAAATGCTTTCTTGGTGATTCTGTTGTTTTCCATTCTAGCCACATGTCCAGCCCATTGCAGTCTTCTACATTTTAATTTATGGGTGATAGTGGGTTGCTTCATTAACTGATAAATTTCGTTGTTCTTCGACTTCTCCACACGCTATTCTCCAACACAGGTCCCCAGATTTTTCTCATACTTTTCTTTCGAAAACATTCAGTTTTTCTCTTTCACTCTTTGGAAGCGTCCAGCTTTCTGAACCGTACAGTACTATGGGGCAGACGATAGCGTTGTAAATCTTCATCTTTGTGGTGATTGACAAAGCGTTACTTTTGAGTGGGTTGCTTAGTGAGTACAGACATCTTGACCTTGAGGCTGTTCTTTCATTTATATCCATTGTTATGATATTTTTACTGTTGAAACGTGATCCAAGATATTTAAACTGGAGACCTTTTCTGAATTTAGAATGTTGGTCAATTTCAAAGTAAGGATTTGGGTTTATGACTCGACCTATTTGCATATATTCGGTTTTCTCTTGGCTAATCAAAAGCCCCAATTTGCTGGCACTGCGCCTGAGAGATATGTACATATCTTCTTCAGTTCTTCTTCAGTTTCACTCAGCAACACGATATCATCTGCGTAAGCCAGGAGTTTTCTTCACTGTGTTCGAATCGGAGACCATTGTATAGATGTAAATTACTCTCCCGAACCACTTTATCTAATGCTAGGGTGAAGAGGACACATGAAAGGGAGTCTCCCTGCCGTAAGCCTGTTTTAATTGGAAACGTGGGGGATATGGATCCTCTGAAGTTAACTGCTGCCTGGGAGCCATCTATGCACAGTTGTATCATCCTAACGGTTTTACTGGGTATACTAAATTCTCGTGATGTGTTGTAGAGGCTACTTCTGTGGATGCCGTCGTAGGCTCGCTGGAAGTCAATGAAGAGACAGTAGATGTTTTTGTTAAATTCCCAGTATTTCTCAAAGATCTGTCGTATAGTAAACAAATAATCAGTTGTGGAACGGTTGTTCGAAATCCAGCCTGGTAATCTCGACTAACGTTTTCTGCGTAAGTTTTAAGTTTTTCCAGAATGATAATTGACAGGATTTTGTAAGTTATGTTCAGCAAACTGATTCCTCTGTAATTTCCACTTCTCATTCTGTTTCCTTTCTTGTGTACGGGACAAATTATTGCAGTTTTCCAATCTTCAGGCAGTGTTTCAGTTTTCCAGATCATTGTGATAAGGTTATTTCTTTGTGTAGTTTGCTTCCACCCTCTTTTAGCATCTCTGCTGGTAACTGGTCCTCGCCTGCTGCTTTGTTGCATAATTGAAGGTTACATGGGGATCAGTGCAATTTAACATTTCTGAGAAATACTCTTTCCATCACTCTGCCGACCGACAATATTCATTTTCCTAAACATATCCATGCCTTTATACTGATTTCCACTACTGTAGATGGGAGGAAGGGAGGATAATGTTCCGAGGTACTGGTGCTGGGCGCATCCATCTGTGATGAAACCCCGTGGTGACTAAGACTGTAGAGCGAGCCCGCAGCCGACTGCTGGGAGCTACGCTGATAGCCATTTTATACAATGCTTTGATTGTTAGCACCGATGCTCTTTTGTCAACTTTTAATTGTTCCAGGACTTAAGTACGGTCCTTAGTGGAGTATGATTTTAACCAGGGCACGGTAAAGTAGCTTGACCATAGGAGTGCGGTTTTGATCTGGGCATAGTCGAGTTGCCAGACCGAGGATGGGAAGTCAGCCTGACACCTTTGGTTCACGTTACTATGGAAAGGTCGCCGGATCATTTACAACACGTTTTTACAGCAAGTTTCTGTGGGTCCCTAGAGCTATAGGTATGTATTGTTCATTTACTATTAGATACTGAAAGAAATTCGGATCGTTCGTCAATTCAGAGATACTACATTACCTGTTCATAAGGTTGCTAAAACTTCAAATGATCATAATCCTATCACTGACTGATAACAACACTGATAACAACTCGAACACAATTTTATATTTGTGTTAATTTCGGCATATGTTCCATATCTACATCTGCCTTTATGTACATGCTCCGCAAGCCACCATATGGTACGTGGTAGAGGGTGCCCAGTATTGTTACTAGTCATTGCCTTTTCTGTTAAACTCGTAAATAGAGCGAAGGAAAAACGACTATCTATATGCTTACGTACGGGTCGTAATCTCTCTAACCATATCTTCATGGTCTTTATGCGAATTGTACAATCGTTCTGCGATCAGCCTCAAATTCCGGTACTGTAAATTTTCTCTATGGTGTCACTCGAAAAGAACGTCGCCTTTCCTCTATTGATTCCCATTTGAGTTCCCGAAACATCTCCGTAGTTGTTCGAACCTAACGGTAGCAAATCAAGCAGCCCGCCTCTGAATTGTTTTGATGTCACCCATTAATCCAGCCTGGAGCGGATCCCAAACACTCGAGCAGTACTCATCAATGGGTCACACTAGTATGTGCGGCAATCTTTACAGTTGAACCACACTTTCCTAAATTCTCCAAATGAACCGAAGCCGGCTACTCGCCTTCCCTGCTACAGTCCTTAAAATTCTCATTCAATTTCTTATTGCTTTGCAACGTTACGCCCAGATATTGAATCGACGTGACTGTTGGTTGGTTGGTTTTGGGGAAGGAGACCAGACAACGTGGTCATCGGTCTCATCGGATTAGGGAAGGATTGGGAAGGAAGTCGGCCGTGCCCTTTCAGAGGAACCATCACGGCATTTGCCTGGAGTGATTTAGGGAAATCACGGAAAACCTAAATCAGGATGGCCGGACGCGGGATTGAACCGTCGTCCTCCCGAATGCGAGTCCAGTGTCTAACCACTGCGCCACCCCGCTCGGTCGACGTGACTGTGTTAAGCAGAACACTGCTAATGATGTATTCGTACATCATGGGTTTGTTTTTCCTTCTCATCTGAATTAACTTAGATTTTTCTACATTTAGAGCCAACTGCTGTTCATCACACCAACTAGAAATTTTGTCTCAGTCATCTTGTACCCTCCTACAGTCACTTATTGACGACGTTTTCACATACACCACAGCATAATCAGCCCAGACTACTGCTTACCCTGTCCGCCAGATTATTTATATATACGCCGTTCTGGAGGTAGCCTTGACTCCGTTGAACACCCGCCGTCGAGGACAACATGTTGGGTTCTGTTACTTTGAGCCAGTCACATTTCTGAGAGTCTATTCCGTATGTTTGTACATCGTCAACAGTCAGCAGTGTGGCACCGTATCAAGTGCTTTACGGAAATCTAGGAATACTGATTCTGGCTGTTGTCCTTCATCCATTGCTCGCATGATCTCATTGAGAAAAGTGCAAGATGAGTTTCGAGCGACCGATGTTTTCTAAGAGTACTGGTTTGGGACCAGAAGCTTTTCCCTCTCAAGGAAATTTGTTGTATTCCAACTGAGAATATATTTAAGGTTTCTGCAGCAAAACGATGTTAGGAATATGGTCTATGATTTTTCGGGGTCCGTTGTTTTACCCTTCTTATATATATGAGTCAACTGCGCTTTTTTCCAGTCGCTTGGGACTTTGCGCTGGACGAGAGATTTGACATAAACAAAAGCAAAGTAAGGAGCCAATGCTGTAGAGTACTCTTTGTAAAACCGAATTAGCATTCCATCCGGATCTGTCGAGTTATTTGCTTTCCGATTAGTTCCGTCTTATAGTAGTGATCCTCCACAGAACCATTTCGAGGGAGAGTGGTTTCTGTTTTGTTGATATGCGATGGATGTTTGAGTTGCTTTTGTGTGATACTCACGACTAGATTCGTTTTCGTAACAGCGATTACTTTGCTATTACCGGAACTCTTGCGTTGTTCGTAAGTGTATTTGAAATGAACTTAACAGCTTTAATTCATAGAATTGCAAGTTACATGCTGCTATTAAGGAACTGTTAAGTGGGATAGCGTTCAGTTCTATCCCATAGGAAGATGAACCGAATATCCAACCACTTAAATAACAAATACTCGGATTTAGCGTTAGATAACCACCAATGCCTGAAATGGTACAGATTGTATTGAATGTAAAATTGTTATGGATCAACTGGGGGGGGGGGCAGTAATTATTATTATTACTATTATTATTATTTTGTGGGAAAGGCTGAAATAGGTTTCATGACACTGGACCTCGATTTCAGCAAAGTCTACCTAATGGTATTTGGAAATAAAACCAACCATCGTTACGGTGTTAAAAAGAATAAATTCTGATCTTGCCATTCCGTATTTAGTGGAAATATTAATATACACTTAGGGCCGATAAGAGAAAATAAACAACAAAAGTAATAAAAAATTAAAAATGTGTTATTTTTCTGAAGATAAAACCTCGAAGATAAAGAACTTTTCTTCTTTCAAAATTCTGAGCCTTGTCGCTGCAGCCACAGCTTCCTCTCTTCAGTATTCATCTCCATGTATGAAGAACGTCTGATCTCAGCGGTGTATTTTCTTTAAAAATAGGATGTTCTCGGTCGTCCCCTCGTTTGATTTCCTACGATCTTCCCTTATAAAGTGTTTTATAACAGTGTATCATGTCTGACTAAGTGTCCAACAAGTTTTGCTTATGTTGTCCTACAACTTTTCAGCCGTTCTTTCTTCTCTCCTATTTACTGTACAGCCATCTCATTCGTTTTTCTGTCAGTCAGACTAGTTCTTGTTTCACCTCTAGAACCACATATCCGCACCGTCGATGTGAACTTTCTCCTGCTTTGCTAGCGTCCGAGTTTCACATCCGTGCGTCAGGACACTCCGAACAAAGACCTTTACAAAACTTTTCTTAATGTTGAACCTGAAGCGCTTGATCAATAGACGGTTCTTATTTTGGAAAGCACTCTTGGCCAGTGCTGTTTTGCTCTTGATTTCCTTGAGACATCTGTTGTTTCCCTCCACATTGTTACTTTCTCGAGACGCTCCATACCTATTTTTATGTCAGTCCTACTTTCACTACGTTATTTGTATATAACCATGACTTTTGTCTTGTTCGAATTTATATTCAGTTTTGTTATCTCTTGATTTAAGACCTTATCATTTTATTTAGTTCTTTCTCTGAGACTGGCATTATTCCAATGTCATCGACAAATCTGATATGGTGAATGTGTATCCCATTAATTTTGATTCTAGTCACCTTTCCTTTCATTACTGTTATTGCCTCTCCAGTTAATACATTAAATAAGTAAGTTGATAGAGGGCAGTCTTATCTCACTTACCTTCTGATTTTTGCTTCTTTCTTGCTACCATTGATATACAATCCAGTACTTTGACATTTGTATTTTTATATGTACTCGAAATTAATTACATGATTATTCAGCTTAGTCCTACTTCGCACATGGCTTTAAATAATAGCTTCCAATCGACCATATCAAACACTTTTTCTTGGTCAATAAATGCTATATATGTTTGTCTATTCCCTTGTAATCTTCTTTGCAAAATACGATGTAGTGTCAATATTGACTCTGCCGTTGTTTTCTCTGTTCTAAAGGCAAATTAATCATTAGTTGAGTTCCATTCTGTTTTGTTTTTAACCCTCTCTTTAACTCCTGACAGTAACATTGTTGACGCATGTCACAGAAGGGCTAGTGTTCTATAATTTGTACAGTCCTTCGCATTTGCCCCCTTGGTTAATGCAGTAGTTCTTCTTTTTGTGTAGTCAGATGGTATGATACCGTCTTCATAACATTTAGACCCCAAGATAAATAATTTACTTTTGATTTTGCCACTACTGTTCTACAGGAGTTCTACAACGATGTCATCTTTACCCACTGCTTCATTAGATTTTAACCCAGTTAGTACAATGAAGAAGTCTTCTTTTGTTATCGGTAGTATCTTTTTATTTTCATTAATTAGACTGTAGTCTTTAATGTGCTTTTCTACATTTCGAGTTTCAGTGCCGCTATACATACTCTCTCCACCTGTCATCTACATCTTCTATGTCAGGTAGCAGTTTCCCGTTTTTGTCTCTCACTATGTTACTCTTGGTTCTCCTTCTGTTTAGCTTAATCTTTGAGATACCTTCATCCTATTTTCCATATTTAAAAATCATCTACTTTTTCCTTACTAATTTTTACCAGCTAGTTTTCGTCGTCTGAACGGCACAATGTAGATGTCTTGTATTTTATTGCTTTATACTGATCAGGACGTTCTTTTAGTGTGTTCCTTTTGTCAATAAATTCTAATATTTCAGGGATCATCCAAGGATTCCTAAGCTTTACCTCCCTTTTGCCTAATACTTCTCTAGCTGCATTTGTTCTATCTGACTTCATAACATCCCAGCTGCTTTCTTTCCTGTCTGATTCCATTGTTGCATGGTTTAATTCATGTAGATTCTTCAGTTTCTACAGCGCTCATTACTTTTAATATTTCAGCTAGTGTTTCTTGAATCTAGTATTGCACTTTGCCACAACAAGTGTATGGTCAGCACCTAAGTAACTATGACTACGTTTTACTTGTTTCTCGTATCTTTGCTTTAGTATTATATTAAGTTGATGTGTAAGTTCGTAGCATTTTTGTTTTACATGCTGGTAATCCGGTTGCTATAGGTTTATATATCGATTGTCATTTTTATTTGTACTTACTCTTTTTCTACACTGGTGTCTAAAATTAAAGCAACAAACCGCTATTTCCCCGTCCTGTGTCTAATTTACGATATACTCATACAAATTGTCAACAGATGTCCGTACGATCGTGGCATTCTGGTCAAGGGACAACCACGCTAACGATGGCGTCGGGTCACCTATCATACGGGATAGTATTTGCTGGGTTGTCACTCATCCACAGTCGCCGTGTACAGTCACGGACGGTGCAGTATGTCACAGAGAAGATACCTACTAGGCTTTCGGCGCTGGAGGGCCATGGGCAGAATGAAGGCAGGACGGTGCAAACTGATGTGGCCCGATGGTTTAGCGTGACTCGTTCAGTTTATAAGAGATCAAAACTGTATCCCGAAGACCAGGGCGGAGCCGAACACGTGTAACAACAGAAAAAGAGAACCGTTTTTTGGCTGTAAGGGCACGACAGTAGCACCTTAGTACTGTACGGCTACTGTCATTTGACCTTGCAGCATCCACTGGACGCGTTGTAGCTTCGGCAGAGTGGCCTTTATTTTCAGAGACCTGCTGTGTGTGTACCTCTGACGCGTCTACGTAGAAGGGAACGTCTAGAGTGTAGCCGTCAACATGCCACCTGGACGGTCGAGCAGTGGGCCAATGTTCTTTTTGCAGATGAGTCCCTATTTACTCGAGAGTGATTCTTGATGGATTCGCGTCTGGAGGAAACATGGAACACGATTCGGGACCCAAACATTGTGGAGAGAGACCGATGTCGAGGATAATCCCTAAAGGTGACGGCAGAGATTATAATGACCACACCTCTTCAAGAAATTGTATAAACAGGCAAGGCTTAACTGCTGGAAGGTATCGTGACGAGATCTTGGGACCTCGTGTGCTGTTGTTGTGAGGTGCTGTGGCCCAGACTTCGTATTGCTGGACGATAATGCTCGGCCTCTAGTTTTCTTGGAAACGGAAGATATTGCGCGCATGGCGTGGCCTCCTCGCTCTCCCATTTTGAGTTTTATAGAGCTTATCTGTGATGCACTGGGGACACTGGGTGCACCACGACACCCTCCACCAACCACTCTCCAAGACTCGCGAGCAGCGTTGCAGGAAGAATGGGCGTTTTAGCCTCTACATGAGACTGATGATATCATTCAGAGCAAATCCCGTCGTTGGTTTGGGCTGTGTTGCTGCCAGAGGTGGTCACACCTCATACTGAGCGCATTATCCAGTTGCCAGAATGTGTGTGTAAATCCGTTAAGTTGGAAAAAAAAATTAAGGACATTTTTGTCTACCGTTATGCACGTTGCGGTTGTTTACATTCTATATTCTTTATATTCTTTCTACTTTTCTGTCATCTGATTATACTGTTTTGTGTCAAAATAAACGCACTCTTTTAAATTATCTCTCCGCGCTTTAATTTTGGACACCAGTGTATTTGAGTTTACGTATAGTCGCTTTATAATGTGGAGACAGTGAATGGAGCTGTGGGTGCTATTGGAGAAATCGGAACATTCCCAACACATTCTTCTGTCTGAGTTTAGTAGAGAGGGGACCATACCGTTATGGAGCCACCACCAGCTTACACAGTGCTTTGTTGACTTCTTGGGTCTACGACTTAGCAATATCTGCACCTGGCTCGAATCCTGCCATCAGCTCTTACCAAGTACAACTGGGACTTACATGAACAGACAACAGATATCCAGTCGTCTAGGGGCCAACCGACATGGTCAAGAGCCCAGGGAAGGCGCTGCAGGCGATGTCGTGCCATATGCAAAGGTACTTTCGTCGGTCGTTTGTTGCCACAGCCCATTAGCGCCAAATTTCGCCACACTGTCCTAACGGTTATGTTCTTCGTACATCCCGCATTGATTTATGCAGTTATTTCATACAGTGTGACTTCTCTGTTAGTACTGACAACTCTACACAAGTGCCGCTGCTCTCAGTTGTTAAGTGAAGGCCGTCGATCATTGCATTGTTCATATTCTCGGCAATCTGTGGATCTCGGAATATTGAATTCCCTGCGGCGCTAGTGTCAGTTCTAGTCAAGGGAAAGGCTAATTTTATCAAAACTCAATGAAGGCGCGATTGGGCGATGAAATATAGGGCCGCTGGCAGAGCGTGGTATGTCGACAGCCAGCGGGGCAGGGAAGATAAACATGGCACTCGCGAGCACAGAGCTGCGACGGCGGTATTCCACGCACGATTTGTTTTGAGTGGAGCAACAATGAGGCAGGAAACTGCAGCGTTGCTTTAAGTTATTGCGATGTATGAGGCGGGGCTCGGGGCCAGAGCCAAGAGTGGCGATTTGTAAGTGGCTGACATGTGGGAATTTATTCCTGTCATAGTCTCTGTCTCTCTCTGACACTACATCAGAAATGAGGGAAAAACTGATGTAAACAGACAGACAATTTAGCTTGGGATAGAGTGTGCAGGGTCAGTCCAGCGTCGGGACGGACTTGTACTGGCCTACGCTTACAGGGGTCAGTCTGGCAGCAATGTTATAAGTATTCTTGCATAAACTTGTACTTTGTTTCTGTGTACTTGTTCGGGCTATATTGCGCCTCCGGGGACACAACACGAGGACGGGACAGAACGGCAGCCTGGAAATTTGAGATCAGATGGTCTGCCTGAAGGAGGGCAGTGACAGCGGTCTGCAGTCGGTCCAGGAGGGGCTCGGTTCCACTCGAGTCTATGGGCCACGGTCGCTTCCCATACGCTGTGGGAGGTGCCGCAGCGCTGCGACAGCACCAGAGACGGTGGCGGGTGTTGCCATCCAGTAAGCACCACTAGCAGGAAGTTGCGGCACAGCGTCCAGGAGGACACGCGTTCGAGTCCGGTCCTGTCCTGGGAGTGTGACGGCTCGAGGGCTACGGGTCACCAGTACACCCACCTTTATCCCATGGTCGGACAGAGCAGACCAAACAGGGCGGAGGGTGGCGAGGTCCAGGGGCTGTAGCAGTCTCCAGAATCGTGGGCAGCGGAGCCGCGAAAGTCGCAACGCCCCGGTGGGCGGCGACCAGGAGAACGCGGCCGACTTCCATCGGCGGGCGACCTTGACGACGGCAGCAGCGGCGTCAGCATACGAGGAGTTTGCTCAGCTGGGTGGACTCACGGGAAGCATGCGGAATTATCGGAATAAACAAATGTTACCGAATACCGTTGTATCACTGTGCACTGCCCCTTGACGCTCTTGAACTTGCTCGCCCTCCTGACAAAATACAGCGCGGTGGGTCCTGGCTTCAGCTCAGCCTTCTGGAGTCTCGGGTTCGACACACCGACCCCGCAACATCCCTAACGATTTCCAAAATGAACTGTCCCATGCGTCTAGCTCCAACTACCATTCCGTGTTCAGAGTCTATTAATTTCCGTCCTGCGACCATAATCTCGTCGGAAACCTTTCACGTGATCTGCCTTAATACAAATGACAGCTCCAGCAATACTATCCCATGACCTTTGTCACTTCAGTGTTGTACATCGGATACTTATGTGCTCTTTCGTGGGTTATATTATGAATCTGCAGCAGGGCAAACCGATGATGCAATACAACCTGCAACACCCACCGTGTTGCGCTATAACTTTCAACATTAGGGTCTACTCATGCCACATACAGCAAAGCAAATGGAAAATGTATCACCATGAAGCACGCACGATACTTATCAAACTTTCTGGAGATGTTTAGCAAATAACAGACATTGAATGATTAAAAATTCATTCAATTCGGTACTGATGTTCATCATCAACAACCCCGCAGACACAAATACTCTCATGATACCACTGTGAATTATAATCAATTAGCCTCCGAATGTAATTTTGAGGAATTTAGTTCTACGCTGAAACACAGTCTGTCATTTCACGCAAATTGCTCTCTGGAGGCTGGTACGAAAGTATACATCTTCTCATCTTATGACTGACATAAACTATGGGTGACAAATCAGGGGACTGAGCAGGCCAGTCAAGGATATGTACATTCCCCTAGGTGTGATCTGGTGTGAACTGCATTGTAGGATCTTTCATTATCTTGGTGGACGATGCCAATATGTATCATGGCCATGAAGTGTATGACAACAGGTCTTAGCATATTTGCTACTTACTTGTGAGCATTCATCATCCCTTCAACAATTACCAGGTCAGTGATAATGTCATACCCACTAACTCCGAAGAACATGAGTATGAAAATCGTATGGGAAATGTTGCTTTCTGTGACCTTTCAGCACACTTGCATCGATCTGGCCACCGAAAAGAGAAGAGAAATCCAGGCGAACTTTGTGAGGAATGATGTGTGCTTCGTACTGCTGAAATCACGCAAGCCATTTTTCTTCTTTTTCGTTAAACTGGCGAAAAGGTGAGCTACAGTGGTTGCATGTTGGTCAGTTGGGCGCGCTGCGTTTGCCACTTTCTTCTCCAGTAACTGCTGTGCTGTGTTTAGAAGGGTTGCAGTCTGCTGCATCTGAAACTGAAACACCTGTGTTAGCTGCGTTGCATTTATCACTTGCAGCTGAGGCGCCTGAAAGGGGTGGGAGAGGTTGGTTGCTGATTTTGGAATAGGTAAATACAATAAACAGACAATGCAAGCACACAAGCAGAGAAAATTTCTGCAACGTCCCCCTGAAAACCGGCATAGAAAAAATACTATAAGACACACTGTTAAAATATGTAAAAACATTCCTGCAAAAAAATACAAGGTAGAATTAAGGCGCCAGCAATAGACAAACGCCCACGACAAAAGAAAACAGACAATCTGTGGCAGCTGGTGGCTCCGGGTTCGAGATGTCAACAAGGTGTCGCTATGTTATTGCTCCCATAACGTAGGCACCATGTTTTTGTACATCTTGTCGCCTTGTTGTTATGTCAAGGGAGTACTGGATACTGGGTTTGCTAGACAAACACTCAAACAACTCGTATTAATGAGTTTTAATGTAACAAATACATATACTTAACTTTGAATCAGTCTTCTTCAGAAAAGACAAACACAAGTAACACTTCTGATCCTAGCGATCGCTTCTAACAAAAGTCTGTAAACCGAACTGCAGTGACTGCTGTTCCCTACCTATGCTACTTAGGGAGTGCTACTGAAGAGGATACAATGCATTGGTTAATGAAGTGGCTAACGCTGAAGCTGTTATCTAAGTGGGCTGCCACCAGTCGAGCGGGCATTTATGTCGTTCTCACCTGGGGGCCACTGCTGTCACGTTGTCGTCCTGGAGAGAGAATGGTCAGCGCGCGATTGGCTGACCTCTTCTACAGCCTTCTCTCCTCTATCGTTCCTGCTCGAGCCGCTGTTGCCGAGAGGTTCTAGGCGCTTCAGTCCGGAACCGCACGCCTGCTACGGTCGCAGGTTCGAATCCTGCCTCGGGCCTCGATGCGTGTGGTGTCCTTTCGTTGGTTAGGTTTAAGTGGTTCTAAGTCTAGTGGACTCATGACTTCAGATGTAACATAGTGCTTAGAGCCATTTGAACCGTCTGTCGTTCCTGTTTGGCGTGCCGGTGCTGAATTTACGCCGTAACAGTATCAAATAAAATTTGTGATTGCTTGAGGATTTCTTGGCCAGGAAGACTCAGCACTTCGTGTTGGACGAAGAGGCATCGACAAATGTAAAAGGAAGTGCAGGTGTGTCCCAGAAAACTGTATTGATGTATTTTGTGTTTATGTTGTTTATTAATGCTGACATTATTAATATTAATTATTCACAGATGTTTAGCATATCAGTCGTATTCAGTCAGAAAGTATGCCAGAGTAGAAGTGAGTTGGAAGAGAGACAGCCGCAGGCAGGTAAGAATGTTAC
Source organism: Schistocerca americana (assembly GCF_021461395.2). Lineage (NCBI taxonomy): Eukaryota > Metazoa > Arthropoda > Insecta > Orthoptera > Acrididae > Schistocerca > Schistocerca americana. The sequence goes on from NC_060122.1 coordinate 622,464,013, forward strand.
ACATTCTGAAGCAAAACATGGGCGACACTTGCTGCAAAGCAGACGCAGCTGGGTGCAGTATAGCAACAGCCGACACTGCAGTATGCTAGCAGTAGGACGGAAACCTTTCCTTACTTGCCAGCATGGAAGGGTTTAGCGTATGTTTCTTAAGCCCTAACTAACTTAGTCTGGAACGTATAAGAATTCAGTCATTCACGTACTAAAATATTTTCGTCTCAGTATCACAGCCTATACCACAAGCCTGTGACACACGGGAAAGCAGCTGACACCAGAGCAGAAAGCCGTCTGCTTGCTGGAGGGAGGTCACAGCTGCCCCTACAGAACTGTCAGCTTGAAACATCTTTATTATTATTTTACTTAAACTGATGAGTGGAATTGAATGTAAGTGAACCTACTTTCTCTTTACTTATTCTTATCGTGTCAACATTGACCCACAATATTCTAGCGCAATGTAATCTGCTAAAAAAATGGATAACCAGACTTCAAGTAATTAATTCAAAAGAATGGCCCTGACTAAAAAGAAATCTTAACAATAACCTATACATTTCAATAAGCACGTACCTCACAAAAATCTTCATTATGCGAACTACTGCAATACAGCGAGCGTCAATACTGTTAGCTAGGTAAGAGTTTCTAACTACTAAAGCCATTAACTACTAATAGGCATGTGGTTAGCAAAGGGAAGATTTTGTTGCAAATCAAATAATGTATTTTTTACCTTAATAACGTGACATCCAGTTCAGTCAAAAACATAAATCGTCATTGACATCTAGTACAAAGGTATATTATCCTGAATAATATTCAATCTCCAGGTCGAACATGCACAGATTGTTAGCCTACGCTAACACGTCAGATCTTTACACTCCATCAATGCTAACTTCTCACATCTAACATCCATCACTGCTGGCCGTTCATCTCCAACTGGCCAACAGTATTTCCATCGTTGCTGGCCGCTAACTTCCAACTGCCCATCACTACTCGCGATTAACTTCCAACAACGAGTCCAACTAGCCACAGAGTCTCTTACAAAGAAAGCGCAGTCAGAGATCCAATGCAAAGCACTACACAGCGCTGCCAACACAGAAGCGGCCCACTTAACAAGCTGTGCTGCCATGCTGTCATCACGTTTGCAGCTCTTTGCGCTGTCGGCAATGCTGGAAGTCTATCGTTTCACATGACAGGTAACTGGAGGCCTTCACCAAGATGTTCCTGATGTGCTAAGGCTGAGGACTGGGAGGAAGAAGTTAGTTAAACAAATCTATTGTTGTCCTGATATCTCGTTTCACTCCACATGGGTGACAATCCATGGGTCATTTAACACTGGTGTCAGATTATTGGCACTTATTAGAGCAGGGTCTAAACTTACAGCCTATGGTATACTGAGTACAAAAATTTTGATTGGATGTTGGTCGTGGAGGAAAGGTTTGACTGTTGCGCATTTTGTAGATTTTATCGCAAGTAGAGAGTTTTAGAGGAAACTGAAGTCACAATTCGTTAGTGCCAGTTAGACAGGTACAGTGTAACCTTGAAGGACACTCCGTGCCATGTACGGAATCAGCTCCAATAAAATTTTATACGTGTTACAATTGGGAGCATATGGCTAGGCAATGCCGGAGTCAGGATGGTTCACGATTAGCGTAAGAGTGAAGTTGAAATGTATTTTATTTTCTCGTCTTGTGGGAGTTAGTTGTCAAAATGAGTGTTGTCGAAGTGTTGTTGACAGAACAAGAGACACAAAGTGTGTCAGAGCAGGAAACAGTACCCATATTGTTAGAAAAGGCAGCACAACTAACAGCGGATAATACAAAACTTGCGCCACGCGGAGTGCCCCCATGGTTAGATGCACCATGTCACGAATCGGGTGGCCACTCCTGCTGGAGGTTCGAGTCCTCCCTCAGGCATGTGTGTGTGTGTGTGTGTTATCTTTAGCGTAAGTTGGTTTAAGCACAAGTAAGCAAGTCTAGGGACCCATGACCTCAGTAGTTTGGTCCCATAGGAATTCACACGCACACAAAACTGCATGGGTTGGTACAATCGTGATCATCACAAAGGGATGTAGATTTGTTAGCTGCAAGTTTGATTGCTACTCTTCCTGGTAAGGCAACCAAGAATGTGCAGGTTTTCATGGGAGACCTTGGAAATCTAGCTGAGATGGAATGTTGGTCTGATAATTGAAACTAACAGGGCAAGCTAAAGCTTATGTAGGGTATACAGAAGCTCTTAGGGAGCCACAACCTTCGAAGAATGTAGACAAGGGTTAATTAAGAGATATACGAAACAAAATAATGCTGTACACTATAGAGGACAATTAAGAAAGGTAACTAAGAGCCATAACCATTACACGGCACTACATATCAACAGAAATTGAACCACCAGTCTACTGCAAACTTTAAGGATTACCTCGTTACTTACATCAAATTTTGGAGGAATTTATCGATCAACAGCTGAAAGATGGAATAATTGAAGAAAGTAATAGTGCATGATGGTTAGGAGTAGTCGACGATCCAGAAAAAAACAACGGATGGAACTCAGAAATATAGGTTTCGTTGTGTGATTATAGACATTTACATGTCAAACCATAATGGACGCGTATCATTAACCAAACATCAAAGAAAATTTGGATCATTTAGGACAATCCAAATATTTTTAAACAGTGGTTTTGAGGAATGGTTATCACCAGGGAGAGGCTGAACTGCAGGATCGACAGAAAAGAGAAATTTTGGCACCCTGGTGACGCTACCAAACCAGAAGAGTGTGACCAGGATTACAAATGCACCTTCAGTGTTTCAGAAATTGTTGGATGGAGTACTCAGAAGTTTAATCCTTTCCCAGGCACATTTTTTGTAGCAACTCAGAGAAGATAATCTTTTTTTTGCTATCATATTAGAAATGTGATCAACGACTATATTTTTGATAATTTTATTTTTGTGAATTAGAACCAAGAACTATGGTGGTACATATGTCACCATGCACCTTTGTGAGATATTAAAACTGGTGGTAAATGGATTTTTCACTTCCCTTTTGTGTGCTGTTATGTGTCACAGTTACATGAAAAAAAAAGAAAAATAATGAACAGTCTTTTCTGTTTTTATTTTATGTTTTTTTAGTTTATTTAAAAAAGAGGTCACCTGAAGTATTAACACCATTCACAGTTTTGGGGACTGATGTTTTAGGGCCATTCAATAAAACACCTGTAGGAAGTAAATGCATACAATGATAGACCATTTTTGAAGATACGCAAAAATGGTCGCGATGAGAGACCAGTAGGCAGCAACAGTGGCACAAGCGCTTGTGAATAATCTTATATGAAGTTTGGATAGCATGAAACAATAGTAAAAGACCAGTGAAAGACTCTTGTGTCAGATCAAGTCAAGTAACTGTGTTAGTTATTGAATGTAAAGAAGTTAAGGACGAGTCCTCTCCATCCACAAGCCAATGAGAGAACTGAAAGAGTGCACAGGACAATCGGGAAGATGCCTGGATACCACATTGGCTCACAGCACAATGAGTGGGATGTCTATTTAAAGTACATCGTCTCAGCCTACAACTCCAAACAGCATAGATATACAGAATTATCGCCATATGAAGTATATGGTCGTCAAATGCCATCACTGTTAGCCACATTGAATATAAAGAAAGGGAACATTGAACAGTCTGTTAAGGAATTTGCAGAGTGAGAAGGGAAAATTGGAGTATAGTACAGAGGGCAAACACACGAGCACTGGCGAAAAAGGAAGGGGCAGCGGATCATACGGCAAGAATGCCACACTATACAGTTGGTCAGTGGGTGATGCTATCAACTTCGTACACGCTGAAGGGAAAGAGAAAGAAGTTTTTTGCGATGTATCAGGGGTATACGAATGATAGAGGCTATGTCAAGATTCAATTGCCGGCAAGAACGACAATTGTGCAGGTAGGGCGGTCGAAATCTTTCAAGGGCACCTGGAAGCTATTCCAGGGATAGGAAATGCGGACCAGAAAGGGAGAGTGGGGAGAGAGGTATCGGAAGGTAAGCAAGATGTTATGAACGAAACGGTAATGAGGGACCTGTATGGCTTAAGGCCTACGAATAGTCATTTATTTCTTTGCCCTGTTGACAATGCCGGACGTCTGTTGTTTCGCATGAGAGACAACTGGACGCATCCACCAAGCTGTTCCTGATGTACTATGGCTGAGCGCCGGAATAAAGAAGTTAGCTAAAGAAGTCTACTGTTCTCCTGACGTCTCATTTCACTCTCCATGGGTGACAATCCATGGGTCATCTCACAACAGGTGGTATAGTGATCTATATCTTAGGGAAGCTGTAGAAATATTCAGTGTGATACTAATAAGATTTCAAAGTGGTGCTATGATTGATATCTTATTTTATATGTTCAGAAATATAAAATTGTGAATTTCACAAATACTAGTAATTTTTTATTACAATACCAGTGAGCCAGAATTGTAATCGGACAAGTCATACAAATGTATGAGAGTAACAATTTGTAGGGATATGGAGTGGAATGATCACATAGGCTCAGTTGTAGATAAAGTAGGTGGCAGACGTCGGTTCATTCGGATACCATTTTAAAAAGGGGATTGCTTACAAAACACTCGTGCGGCACTTCGTAGAACAATGCCCAAGTGTGTGGAACTCGTACTAGATAGGACTAACAAAGAACATTGAACTTATACTGAGAAGGTCACAGTCTAGTCTGACCGATCGGTGAGTGTCACGTAAATGCTGAAGAAACTGATCTGGTAAGCCCTTGAAGGTAGATACAACCTATCTCGAGGAATCCTACTTACAAAGTATCAAGAACCAGCTTTAAACGGCAAATCTACAAATATATTCAAGGCCCCTCTACGTACTGCATCAGTATGGATCGCCAATGTTTGAATGATAGATAGAAAAGGTACAGATAATTTAAAAAATCATTCTTTCCACCCTTCCTGCGTGAATGGTACGGGAAGAACCCGTGATGGCTGTCACAGTGGGTAGTGCCCTCTCTCATGCACTTCACAGTGGTTTCCAGGATATGAGTCTAGATGTAGTTAATGATCCCGACTGTACTGGATCATGTACTGTATGTATTGCATGTGCAAAAACGTGATCGGATTGAAATCTAGGATTAAAAAGTGCCCGTTGTGCGTTAGATCCTTTGCTAAGAGATTCACGTAGTTGTGTTGTTGGAGGCTTCCGTGCGCTGGTATCCGAAGAAGTTTCACCGAAATTGCAAGGCTCTATAGTTCAGCGATGTCCAATGGAAATATAAGCTTTCTTTGTGGAAAACCTTCCTTTCTTCGGTTTTGGAGTGTCATTCTTTACTGTTAATGTCCTATGTAATCCTTGGTAACATCGCTCTATTACATCTGAAATAAAACTTCTGTATTTTTTTTCGAAATTATAAGATATTACGCACCCGCCCCGTGTCCGCACAAGCAGAACTAAGTATCTACGATCTCGCAATTTGTCTGGCGTAGTTTTAATAAATGGTACACACGAATCTTCCTCGCGTACCAGTTTACGAGTGAAAACCGGACTAAAATCCCTACACTAGTTGAGATTAGCCTTCACATTGAGACAGTAAAACGTGGCGGGGGACTTTATAATACATGTAGATGTTAGTGTGTGAAGCCAAAGGGCACCCAGTTCTCTGAGGCAACGCAAGGAGATCTGGTAAGGCGTTTTTCCAGAGTAGCAGCGGCGGACTGGAGTAATATCGTCCGGTTAGGTCGCAAGGCGGGCCGCTAACAACACGGGCCCTTTTTGTGTGTGCCTGGCTGCAGGCATTCTCCATAGCGACGCTGCTGGAGCTGGAACCGAGTATCACGGCCACAGATTTTCTAGCCAAAGCGGGGAGGTTTTTATTCAGTTACGTGATGCAGCTAGTCCTGCATATCTACATGTTGTTTCTTCAAAGCACCTTTAAGTGCTTGAAGGAGCACGACATCCATTTCTTTACTGGGAAAAATTAACATCAAAATCTTTTTGTGCGAACTACGATTTTCCGACATTTCATCGCGATAGTCATTGCCCCTCCCTATACAGGGTGTCCGAAAAATCTTTCCCTGGTTACATAAATTGATAACTCAGGCTAGAAGTAAGATACAAATATGAAACTGGTGTCTAATTGTTTACAAACTATCAAAGTTTTTTTCACACATCAGTAAACTTCCACATGAGCACCCTTGGTAGCACGCAGCACATCTAGGCAATATTCAATTTCCGTCCGCACATTAACCAACATCACATCGATTCAATGACTGTGGTTATCCGTTGCTGCAGGGTTTCAAGATCTGGTACACGTGTTTGGTAGACCTCGTCCTTGACATAACCCCATAAAAAGAAGTCTAATGGGGTTATGTCAGGAGAGCGTGGAGGACAAACCGTTGGCCCTTCACGGCCAATTCATCGCCCGGGAAAGGTCATATCGGGATAGGTACGGACGTCCAAATCCCAATGAGGCGGTGCTCCGTCTTGCTGAAACAAGACATCAGGATGATACTGAAGCAGCTGAGGAACAGCATACAGTTGCAACATGTCCAGATACACTGCAGATGTGATGGTAGCCTCAGCGAAGAAGAATGGCCCGATAATTCGATCGTGCAATATCGCGCACCAAACATTCACCTTTGGACTGCCTCTGGTGCACTCCATGACCTCGCCAGGGGGTTGTGAACCCCAAATGCGCACATTATGACGATTCACTACTCCACTGACAAAAAAGGTCGCTTCATCGGAAAAGGCAATTCGTCTGAGATAACCATCATCGCCCTCAATAGGTGATAGCATTTCGATCGCAAAGTCATATCGACATGTAGGTCCACTGTCACTGGGCAACAAGGCTTTAACGATTTGTACTTTGTATGCACGAAACAATAAACGTTTGTGTAAAATGTCATGGAGAGAGCTTTTTGGCATCTGTAATTCACGTGAGGCCCTGCGCACCGATTTCTTCGGACTTCGCAGAAAAGACTGCCTTACAGCTTCCACCCTGTCTGCTGAGGTTCTTGGTCGACCAGACCTCGGGTGGTCAGCAACCGATCCTGTGTTCTTGAACTTCTCATACCAGGCTTTAATGCTCTTGACACCAGGTGGATTCCTTCCAAACGTTGTCTGGAAGTGTCTCTCCACTGTGGCTGGTGATCGTGTCTCATGGTACCACAGGACACACTGTGCCTTCTCCTGATTGGTGATGGCTTCTTGGGCACTGCACCTCATCCACTACTTACGTACTGCAAACCTAAAACAGGAATAAAACTTTGATAGTTGTAAACAATTCGACACAAGTTTCATATTTGTATCTTACTTCTAGCCTGAGTTATCAGTTTATGTAATCCGGGAAAGTCTTTTCGGACACCCTGTGTATCTGTGGAGAACGGTCAGGGGCATCTGACAATTATGGCATTTGGAACGGAAATTTCGTGAAATGATTTCCCCCTGAATAAAAACCGTCTTTATTGATAGTGAGCTTCCGGTGGTTCAGAACAATTAATATTTCTATTTTAAAATGGAATCAGTAAAGCAGTGGAAACCTGGCACATTAAGTCAGTCGTGAAAGGTAGGTAGCGAGAAACTGAGAGCGGAAGTTGCCAGGTACGACAAAACACCACAGCGCAAAATAAACAAATTTTTTTTTTCCTCAGGGTACCGAAAGGCACAGCGTGCAAAGAGACACCAAATACTTTTACAACAGGATCGATAATTCACTTAAACAGGAGCTGGCTGCAGTCTCACCAGTACGGAACATGCTCTGGCCAACTCCCAACAAACTAGCCGTACTACTACATAAAAAAGCCAGTTCGTTAAAACATAGGCTTCAAAATTTCACACAAAACAAACGTGGTGAACACTTTCATCATACATTAAGCCCCGGAAGTATCTAAAAACTAATAAAATATCATTAAACATCAATGAGACTGCCTTATCTTAACTCCACTGGTGCCCAAAATTAAAGCAACAAAGGAAATTCTGCACGGTTGCCAGAAGACAGTATAAACAGGTGACAGCAAAGTAGAAACAATGTGAAGAACACAGAACTTAAATAAATGCGACATAGATAACAGTAGACGATAATTTTCTTCGTTTTTCCCGCGTTAGCAGATTTGCACACACATTCCGACACCTGTTTAATGTAATTACAATGAAATTCAGACTATTACATGTTTACGGGCGTGGACAGGTGAAAATGTGTGCCCGGACCAGGACTCGAACCCGGGATCTTCTGCTTAGATGACAAATGCTCTGTCCGACTGAACCACGTAGGACACCGCATATAGTGCGACTGCAGGGATTTATCTCCGGCGCGCTCCCCGTGAGACCTACCCTTCTAACTTACTGTCCACAAATGGTTCAAATGGCTCTGAGCACTATGGGACTTAACAGCTGTGGTCAGCAGTCCCCTAGAACTTAGAACTACTTAAACCTAACCAACCTAAGGACATCACACACATCCATGCCCGTGGCAGGATTCGAACCTGCGACCGTAGCAGTCGCGCTACTGTCCACACATTACATTTGTAGTGCCCCTACCTACTATACTCATCACTCGTGGCAGTAAATCTACCAATTCCCGTAAGACTTTGAGCAATGTGAGTGCATCCGCACTCAAGAAGATTAGTGGGCAGCAAGCCTTATCAAAATGAAGATGCTATCTGTTCTTTTGGACATGTCTGAAAGAACAGATACCATCCTCACATAGGTAAGGCTTACCGACCAATGATCTTCTTCAGTGCAGATGCACTTACATTGCTCAAACTCTTACGGGAATCGGTAGGTTGACTGCCACGAGTAATGAGTATAGTGGGCAGGTGCACTACAAATGTAATGTGTGGACAGTAAGTTAGAAGGGTAGGTCTCACGGGGAGCGCGTCGGAGATAAGTCCCTGCAGTCGCACTATATGCAGTATCCTGCGTGGCTCAGTCGGATAGAGTATCTGTCATGTAACCAGGAGATCCCGGATTCGAGTCCTGGTTGAGGCACGCATTTTCAACTGTCGTCATTGATACTTATCGAACCCCGGGAGCAGTTAATGGGGTTAATTTCATTCATCGGGAGCTGCAAGATCACCACTTGTATCTGTTCTTTTGGACATGTCCGAAAGAACAGATACCATCTTCATACTGGTTAATGTGGCCAATATGGAGTGTGACCACCTCTGGCAGCAATGCAGGCCTGACAACGATGGAGCACGCTGTGAATAACGTCATCATTGTCAAGTTGAGGCAATAATGCCCATTATTCCTGCGGAGCTCCTCGCAAGTCTTGGAGAGTGGTTGGTGGATGTTGACGTGATGCAACCCGTCTCCCTAGTGCATCCTAGACATGCTCTATGGGATTCAAATCGGGAGAGCGAGCAGGCCACGTCACGCGTGCAGTATCTTCCATTTCCAAGGAAACATCAACCACTCGTGCTCTATGAGGTCGAGCATTGTTGCCCATCAATACGAAGTCAGGGTGCACAGCACTTCGCAACAAGCGTACGTGAGGTCCCAAGACCTCGTCGCGATACCTGACGGCGGTTAAACATTTCCGATTCGCCCGTACAATTTCATGAAGAGGTGTTCCAGTGGTCAATATAATCCGTGCCCACACCATTACCGATTTTCCTCGATATCGGCCTCTTTCCACCATCGCTGCTCGTTTAGTGTTTATTGCCGTTTCAAATATACCGGTCATTTTTGAAACACCCTGTATATATATATATATATATATATATATATATATATATATATATATGTGTGTGTGTGTGTGTGTGTGTGTGTGCACGTGTGTGTATGAGCACGAGCAGTGAACAATAGTGCAAATAAAGACTACAATCATAGGGATATTTTTTTCGATTTACAGGGTATATTTTTCAATGTATACATAGTGAGGCAAGTAAGACAGACCATCCCAAATACACTCCTGGAAATTGAAATAAGAACACCATGAATTCATTGTCCCAGGAAGGGGAAACTTTATTGACACATTCCTGGGGTCAGATACATCACATGATCACACTGACAGAACCACAGGCACATAGACACAGGCAACAGAGCATGCACAATGTCGGCACTAGTACAGTGTATATCCACCTTTCGCAGCAATGCAGGCTGCTATTATTCCATGGAGACGATCGTAGAGATGCTGGATGTAATCCTGTGGAACGTCTTGCCATGCCATTTCCACCTGGCACCTCAGTTGGACCAGCGTTCGTACTGGACGTGCAGACCGCGTGAGACGACGCTTCATCCAGTCCCAAACATGCTCAATGGGGGACAGATCCGGAGATCTTGCTGGCCAGGGTAGTTGACTTACACCTTCTAGAGCACGTTGGGTGGCACGGGATACATGCGGACGTGCATTGTCCTGTTGGAACAGCAAGTTCCCTTGCCGGTCTAGGAATGGTAGAACGATAGGTTTGATGACGGTTTGGATGCACCGTGCACTATTCAGTGTCCCCTCGACGATCACCAGTGGTGTACGGCCAGTGTAGGAGATCGCTCCCCACACCATGATGCCAGGTGTTGGCCCTGTGTGCCTCAGTCGTATGCAGTCCTGATTGTGGCGCTCACCTGCACGTCGCCAAACACGCATACGACCATCATTGGCACCAAGGCAGAAGCGACTCTCATCGCTGAAGACGACACGTCTCCATTCATCCCTCCATTCACGCCTGTCGCGACACCACTGGAGGCGGGCTGCACGATGTTGGGGCGTGAGCGGAAGACGGCCTAACGGTGTGCGGGACCGTAGCCCAGCTTCATGGAGACGGTTGCGAATGGTCCTCGCCGATACCCCAGGAGCAACAGTGTCCCTAATTTGCTGGGAAGTGGCGGTGCGGTCCCCTACGGCACTGCGTAGGATCCTACGGTCTTGGCATGCATCCGTGCATCGCTGCGGTCCTGTCCCAGGTCGTCGGGCACGTGCACCTTCCGCCGACCACTGGCGACAACATCGATGTACTGTGGAGACCTCACGCCCCACGTGTTGAGCAATTCGGCGGTACGTCCACCCGGCCTCCCGCATGCCCACTATACGCCCTCGCTCAAAGTCCGTCAACTGCACATACGGTTCACGTCCACGCTGTCGCGGCATGCTACCAGTGTTAAAGACTGCGATGGAGCTCCGTATGCCACGGCAAACTGGCTGACACTGACGGCGGCGGTGCACAAATGCTGCGCAGCTAGCGCCATTCGACGGCCAACACCACGGTTCCTGGTGTGTCCGCTGTGCCGTGCGTGTGATCATTGCTTGTACAGCCCTCTCGCAGTGTCCGGAGCAAGTATGGTGGGTCTGACACACCGGTGTCAATGTGTTCTTTTTTCCATTTCCAGGAGTGTATATACAGAATGAAAAAATATGCCGAGGTGTCATTTTTGCCATGTTATAAAGGACGATATGGCGAAATTTTTATCGTTTATAGTCGTCTAATTACAACACCGACTTAATTTTTCGAATGGAAATTTATCATTTTTTCTGTGGCATATGAAAGAAGCTACTAAGAGAACTTCAGTGACTATATCCACGACCTGCCTTAGCGTTTGTATGGCGCTGTGGAATACGATTAAAATATCTTCTGCGGCGTGTGCCATAAGTAACGACGACAGTTAATCAATAAATCGTGTTTCTGTCAAATTCTCGAGCTTTCGCGCGTCCCGCGATCTAGTGACTTCTGATGGTACTATCTCCAAGACGGGTACTGCCGCTGTAATTTATCTCGCTGTAGAAATTACAGTCAACGTACGACGATATATTTCGTTAGTTACGCATTTAACTTTTCATTAAATTATTCATTGTTTCATCTGAATGTAAAAACGTAAAGTAAATCGACCAAGAAATTAGAAGAAAATCAGTCAAGCAATTTTCGAGATGTTTGGTAACAACGTTTCTCCTTTATACAGGGTGATTCGCGAAGATTTGGAAATATTTTAATATGTTATTCTACAAGTAAAACTAAAGAAAAAAGTTCAGACAAACACAGGTCTGCAAATGTTTAGTTACGGAGTTACTGCCAGTAAAAGGTTTTGCCTGAAATTTAACAACTTCGCTGATATGAAGCCACTGGAAGACTGTACGAGGTTAAAGTACATGACGATTTCCATTTATTTTGTTGTTGTTGATCTGGTGAACCTAATAAAATATGTCCCAGACGTGTATCTGCAGTAATTTTCCAGAACATCCAGGGAAGCAAAGACTAAGTTCGTAAATTTTTTATTTTATAAACCACTTGGCCCAATTTGTTTTTTAAATTCCAGACAACTGCACAAAGTGTACAACAAAAGTTGTAGAGAATTTAATTTTGGAAAAACAATGGTAGTAACATTAACTGAAACTGCATGAATGAGTCAGACAATTTGCTTATATTAATACCATAGCACACGTGAATTCATGGTAAACCGGAGCAGTGTTAAGGAAGTTGCACATTGTACATAAAATTTCACAATACATTGCCAATAAATGTTAAAATATGTCTCCACAGAGTTCAATGCATTTAGCTGCACATGTATGAACAGATTTTGTTGCTCGTTTCAGTTTCACAATCTGAGGTAAATCGCCCAAGAACTTTTTGAGATTTCTGGTAACAACCATTTCTCTTTATGTGCCATATATATAAGAAATCAGATTACGAAATTGTATATAGACATTGACCTTCCTGTTGTCTTGAAGGTAAAGTGTGCAAAATTCATCAAGATCGGAATAAAATTGTAGATTTGTATGAACTGCACAAACAAACGAACGGACACTCTTTTTGATGTGTACAGATGCAAGCAAGCATGTTACTCAGGCACCTTTCATACCTTTACCTGTGCGCTTGAAGCCTACCAGTCTGTATTCTGCTGTTGTATCGATGAGATGACATACTCGTAAAGCTGTTAAGACATTCACAATGTATACGACAGTCAAAAAAGCGTTTTCCGCTATCGTCGCCAAACTGTTAGTGCATTGGTGGGGTTGCAAGCTGAAGAATATATAGATCGTGCGAAGCACTAACGATCTATCTTTGCATACATTATAAGAGAACACTTGTGGAAACTGGAAATGTGGAGAATACACAAGAAGGAAAAAGAAGCGTAACTGAGGAGAGAAACAGGAAACGAAACTAACATTTAGCAACAATAACACACAATACAAATGTAACTAAGAGCACAAGTGATATCAATCAACCGAGTATTCTGTGAACACTACATTCCATCGCCTTTCATCCTCGTAAAATTGCGCAGAGTCTAGAACTTGATGACAATGACTTCCAATGTTGGATACGAAAAGTGCGAAGTGATGCGGCATATCTTTGCAACATTTTGTTTAAGTAAGAAGCATCGTTTACAAACCATGGGCAAGTCTATCTTCGCAATATGAACTAATCGTCTGTTTAGAATCTACGCTGGCTCAAAAAAGTGGATAAAAACAATGCTTTTGGGATACCAAAATATGGTACGAGTTTTTCAAGACCCACACCACTAGTTCCTGTTTTATTCATGGCGATTTAAATACACTCAAGTATCTCGAGTTTCTGAGACATGCTGCTGCCATGATTATCGGAAGACGTCCGACTGAACGTAAGGCAATCAATGTGTCAGTGTGGTACCAAAATTACAGATGTCCCTCCATTCCGTTTTTCTTTGAGTCATCGGTCTTCAGACTGGATTGATGAGCCCCGCCACATCCCCCTCCTGTACCAGCCTCTCCGTCTCAGACTATCACTTGCCACTTGCAACCTTGTTGGTAGGTACTCAGAGAGCACACAGGACAAGGTTACGTTTGTGGATGGGGCCGTAAACAGCTACTGTGAGTTGCACCATCAAACACACAACTTTATTTTTGTAAGAACCACTTTTTTACACATTGCTCTAAAAGATCACAATTAGACAATACGGCTGAAGGCCTAGTTACAGAAAACCTGAGATGCTTTCTGGGCTGAAAACCCGAAACCTCACCAAAAACAAGAACGGCTGAAGGCCGGGCTTAGAAATCAAAAACAATTAAAAATAGAAGGTAACATTTTAAAAAATAACATGCAATTGAAAACAATTAGCGGCTGAAGGCCTACACTACACGTCTGATGGACAACTATAATGAAAACACATTAATAAAGAATTTTCCTAATCAAGAAATTTCCTTTCAAACTTACAACAGAATGGCTGAAAGCCTAATTGAAGAAATACTAACTTGTTGCACGGTTGAAGGCCACAAACAAATCTGAAACTACGGCTGAAGGCCTGAACAACAAGTCAGACAAACAATTTAAAATAAACCCCTTCCTTCTTATAAAAAATTTCCCTTTAAGGAATACACACGGCTGAAGTCCTTATTAAAAGGGGTGCACGTAAATCCTCGGCTGAAGGCCACAAATAACACCTCAAACAACTAACGGCTTAGGGCCTGGATTACAAACAATTTTAGATAGAACAAATTTTAAGAAATTTTTTAAAAATAAAATCAATCTTAAAAATTTTAATTTAACACGGCTGAAGGCCTTTATGTAAAATTTAAAGAACTGAATTAATACACGGCCGAAGGCCTCGCACAATACTTCAAACTAAAATTAAAATCACAATCTAAAAAAAGAAAAAAAAAAACAGAACAAGTGGTGCTCAGAGGTGTTGCAAGGGTCGACCTCAGAAGATAACTCAAACGTAAGGTGAGGTGAGAGAGGCAGCTAAGAGTTGAAGTTAAATATTCGAATGGCAACCGAAACTAGGGACGGCCCAAGTACCGGCCAACAATTTAACCAGTTCCCTTCCATACGACCAACGGCACAACGATGGAAAATATCATTCGAGGATTAGGAAACGAACAGCACTACGTCTTCAGAAATTGACGTCTAAAAAGAGCGAAGGGAACAATAATCACTCTAGGCAAAATATAAACCTATCAACTTAAACGCTGTCGAACTACACGCCGTGCTGGACAGCAACACAATGAGGAAAGGCACACTGCCGGAAAACTACGCTAACGACCAGAGCAGGAGCTGGGGCGTTAACGGCCACAGGGCAGAAAATACGCCGGTGCACTTCACTGGCAAGTAACAGTCAATTCAATAATTAATCACAATATAGGAAGACAGCTGCAACATTTCGCCGACCCCAACACATCGTAAATTGCTGGTAGCCCGAACAGTCCAGGGAGCAACAAGCTGCAAATAAACGAAGAGATGTCACAATAGTTGACGCTTCATAACATGTTAACAGATCACTCAACCTCAGCGTCCAGGTTCGGTGGGCAACGAACTTCGTCGCTCTCACAGCTAGCAGCCCACGATCCGACAGCACGTGCACGCCGCCAGCCTTTCTGGCCTGGCCTCGCGCCGCGGAGAGTTCCTCGCTGCTCCGTCCCAACCGACTGGCTCAATCCAGCACGCAGACAGCATTAAAATAACTGCTCAGTCAAAACCACACAAGCTACACACGGTTCTGCGAAACACTTCCACAAACAACTCGAACAATACTAAAACGAGTCACTGTGGGACAACTAGGAGACCTCACAAGTCGACCTACACAGAGAACCCGGAAGCAGTCGGCGACCAAATACACGTCGTCGGATGAGACGACCGACCGAACGACCAACCAAGGTCGTCCCACTGAAATCTTGTATGCCGGCAACGGTCGGGCGAGTCATGGCTGTCTATACCTCACTGCTGCTCTGTCCCCACTGAACGACGACCCGGCGCTCGCTCCAAAGATAGTACGACAGTGCTCTTTTCGATAGCGCTGCTGCTGCCACTCACGGGCAGGCAAGCCAGCAACTTAGTGACGCCAGTAAATCGAATAAGAAACGGGACGGCAGTACCGCAAAGACAAGATGTCAAGCAATAAACGGCACGACCACGAGCCGCGCACGGCTCACAACATATGTTCTCGATTGTTTGAATTGAATAATGGCTCTGAGCACTACGGGACTCAACTGCTGAGGTCATTAGTCCCCTAGAACATAGAACTAGTTAAACCTAACTAGCCTAAGGACATCACAAACATCCATGCCCGAGGCAGGATTCGAACCTGCGATCGTAGCGGTCTTGCGGTTCCAGACTGCAGCGCCTTTAACCGCACGGCCACTTCGGCCGGCCCTCGATTGTTTGCTGGATGTGTTCCAATGCCTATCTTTCTCTACATTTTTGCCCTCTACAACTCCTTCTAGTACAACGGAAGTCATTCCCTGATGTACGAGTATTAACAGATGTTCTGTCATCCTGTCCTTTCTCCTTGTCAGTGTTTTGCCCATATAACTTTCCTCTTCGATACTGCGCATGACCTCGTTTCTCACCTTACCAGTCCACCTAATTTTCAACATTCATCTGTAACACCACATCTCAAATGCTTCGAGTCTCTTCTGTTCCGGTTTTCCCACAATCCATGTTTCACTACCATACAATGCCGTGCTCCAAATGTAGGCCCCACATTCTCAGAAATTTCTTCTTCAAATTAAGGCCTATATTTAATACTGGTAGACTTTTCTTGGCCATGAATGCCGTTTTTGCCAGTGCTAGTCCTCCTTGCTCCGTCCGTCATTGCTGCCTAGGTAGTAGATTTCCTTAACTTCATCTGCTTCGTGACCATAAATCCTGATGTTCAGTTTCTCGCTGTTCTCGTTTCTGATACATATCAGTACTTTTGTCTTTCATCCATGTACTCTCTTTCCCTATTCTGTACTCATTAGACTGTTCATCCCAATCGGCAGATTATGTAATTCTTCTTCTCGTTCATTCAGGATAGCAGTGCATTAGCGAATCGTGTCATTGATATCGTTTCACCCTGAATTTTAATTATATTCCTCAATCATTCTTTTATTTCCATGACTGCATCTTCGATGTACAGTTTGGACAGTAGGGGCGAAACACTACATCCCTGTCTTACACTGTTTTTCATCTAAGCCTTATTCTTGTTCGTCCACTCTTATTATCCCTCTTGCTCATGTACATATTGTACATTACCCGTCTCTCTCTGTAGCTTACCCATATTTTTTTCAGAATTTCGAACATCTTGCACCATTTTACGTTGTCGAACGCTTCTCCCAGGTTGACAAATCCTACGAACATGTCTTGATTTTTCTTTAGTCTTGCTTCCATTCTCAACCGCAGCGTCAGAATTGCCTCTCTGGCGCCTTTACCCTTCCTAAGGCCAAACTGATCGTAATCTAACACTTCCTCGATTTTCTTTTCTATTTTTCTGTATATTATTCTTGTCAGCAACGTGGATGCATGAGTTGTTAAGCTGAATGAGCGATAATTCTTGTACCTGTTAGATCTTGCAGTCCTCGGAAGTGTGCGGATGATATTTTTCTGAAAGCCAGATGGAATGTTATCCGTACCTTCTGCCTTATTTAATATTAAGTCCTCCAAAGCTCTGTTAAATTATGATTCTAATACTGGATCCCCTACCTCGACTCCAGTTTCTTCTTCTTCAGATCAGACAAGTTTTTCCCCTCATAGAGGCCTTCAATGTACTCTTTCCACATATCCGCTCTTTCCTCTGCGTTTAACAGTGTAATTCCCGTTGAACACTTGGTTTTAATTTCACCAATGTTTATTTTAACTCTCCTATATGCTGTTAGTCCTTCCGACAGTCATTTCTTTCCCAATTTCTTCGCATTTTTCATGCAGCCATTTCATCTTAGTTTCCCTGTACCTTCCGTTAATTTCATTCCTCAGCGACTTGTATTTTTGTAATCCTGAACTTCCCTGATGATTTTTGTACTTACTTCTTTCATCGATCAACTGAAGTATTTCTTCTGTACCAATGGTTACTCCGCCGTTACCTTCTGTTTAGCCGGCCGGAGTGGCCGTGAGGTTCTAGGCGCTACAGTCTGGAGGCGAGCGACCGCTACGGTCGCAGGTTCGAATCCTGCCTCGGGCATGAATGTGTGTGATGTCCTTTGGTTAGTTAGGTTTAATTAGCTCTAAGTTCTAGGCGACTGATGACCTCAGAAGTTAAGTCGCATAGTGCTCAGAGCCATTTGAAACCATTTGGAGCTTCTGTTTACCTATGTTTTTCTTTACAGCTTCTGTGACTGCCGTTTTTAGAGACGACTATTCCTCTTCAACGGTACTACGTACTGAACTATTTCGTATTGCTCTATGTATAGCCTCGTCAATCCTTGTTACTTCCGTATCCCACTTCTTTGGATACTGCTTCTTCCTGACTAACCTTTAAAAATTCAGCCGACTCTTCATCATTACTACATTGTGATCTGAATCTATATCTCCTCCTGGGTACGCCTCACAATCTAGTATGTAATTTCGGAATCTCTATCTGACCATGATGTAATCTAACTGAAATCTTCATCCGGCTTTTTCCAAGTATACCTCTTCCTCTTCATTCTTGTACTGAGTATTCGCTATTACTAGCTGAAATTTATTAGAAAACTCAATTAGTCTTTTTCCTCTCTCTTTCATTGTCCCAAGACCATATTGTCCTGTAACCTTTGCCTCTACTCCTTCCCATACGCCGGCCGGTGTGGCCGAGCGGTTCTAGGCTCTTCAGTCTGGATCCGCGCGTACCGCTACGGTCGCAGGTTTGAATCCTGCCTCAGGCATGGATGTGTGTGATGTCCTCAGGTTCGTTAGGTTTAAGTAGTTCTAAGTTCTAGGGGACTGATGACCTCAGATGTTAAGTCCCATAGTGCTCAGAGCCATTTGAACCATCTGAACCTTCCCCTACAACTGTATTCCAGTCCTCCATGACTATTAGATTTTCGTCACCCTTTAGGTACTGTATTATACTTTCTGTATCCTCATACACTTCTTCTATCTCTTCAGCTTTAGCCTGCGTTGTCGCCATGTATACCTGAACTATCGTTGTCAGTGTTAGTTTGCTTGCAATTCTGATAAGAACAACCCTGTCATTGAAGTGTTCACAGTAACACACTCTCTGCCCTTCCTTCCTATTCGTAACGGATTCCACTCTCATTATACCATTTTCTGCTGCTGATGATATTACCCTATACTCATCTGACCAGAAATCTTACTTCCTGTCTTACTACACTGAGCCCTTCTATATCTAGGTTGAGCCTTTGGGATTTTCCAGCTTCCCTACCTCGTTCAAGCTTGACATTCTACCCCCCCGACTCGTAGAATGTTGTCCTTTCGTTGGTCATTCAATCTTTTTCTGTCGCTCACCTCCCCCTTGGCAGTCCCCTCCCAGAGATCCGGAATATTTTGCCCATATAGAGATCATAATGACACTTTCTCGGTCACAGACCACATGAAATCCCATCAAACATTTATAGGATATGATTGAGAAGTCAGTTTGTGTACAAAATCCTCACCGGCAACATGTTCGCAATTATGGACGGCTCAGTATTTCAGCAGGGGCTTCCAATAACGCGACGGGTCCATGCCACATCGAGTTGCAGCACTAGTCCGGAGAAAAGATCTGACACGATGTTAGGAGGTATCCCATGACTTTTATCATCTCAGTGCACAATCGATCACCTGCTCCAATGGAGGTACAAGTCGTCGTACACCGTCAGTGCGTCCATCTCTGTCGATGCCTCGCAATGACTGCCCTATTGCTTTACGTCTTCTCTTGCGTTGTTGCACGTGCCACATTTTGATGGACAGGTTGTAATCGGACTCATATGAGGTGAGAACGGTGGATGTTCCAGTCTTCTAAGCCCACGTGCACATGAACTCCTGCATGGGATTCGCTCTGTGGCATCGTGCGTTGTCATGACGGATGGTAGGACACAGCGCCAGAAGGTGTCGTCGGTATCTTCTCAGTGCAAAACGAGGGTGCTGTAGGAGGCTGCAGTAACTGTCTGCCCCTGCGGTATAACGTGATGCAAGATTAACCCACTGATATCGTAAGCCACAATAAGCATCACTTTGATGACAGCTCGTTCACTGTACACGTTCTGTCGGCGAGGAGAACCAGGGCGTTTCCATCCATTGGACTGCCGATCTTGAATGAAATCCTGCCATCCCAAAACAGTTTTACCTATCTCTCCACCGTATTATATGGCAATGCTACACCGTCACACGCCTCACACAGTCCCTGAAAACAATGTTGTGTGCAACTTCAATCTCGATCCACGCA
The DNA here is from genome assembly GCF_021461395.2 of Schistocerca americana. Classification (NCBI taxonomy): domain Eukaryota; kingdom Metazoa; phylum Arthropoda; class Insecta; order Orthoptera; family Acrididae; genus Schistocerca; species Schistocerca americana. Next base: position 622,484,012 of record NC_060122.1, read on the forward strand.
CGTTGTTTGTGTTTCCTAAGCATACTGTTACAGCGCTTGAACTGGCCTCTTTCACTTTCACACAATAAATACAGCAGCTGCGTCAAACAGACCAGTCGCCTTTCACTGCAGTACTTCTACTGACCTTCTGCTACCACACAATACGCGAGCCACTTCACACGCATCGTTTATGTTAGGGCAGGGCGCCACTACTTGCTATCCAACCCTCAGATAAGGCATTACATTGCTTCAGAAGTCGTAGGTGTTTCCTAATAGACCTCTAGATTAATTTTCGCCACAGGTAAAACCACAGAGTTGGTAAGTTGGGTGAGTGCACAGGCCGAAGATTTCCGGCATAGGAAGTCACCCTAATACTGCCAGAGCCTTGTCGAAGAGGGCGGAGGGGTGGACAGAGATGTAGGGCACTATCTTGTCCTTGCGGTGGTAAACTGCCTCTTAAGACGGAAGACTCACTAATGATCAATGGCATGAGGACGCAGAAGGGAATGGAAACCACTGCAGTCCATTACGTTAACACAGCCTGCACAGCCAATATCAGCTTTCACAGTGCCTTGTTGACCGCTAGAGTCCACGACTTCTTGGCATCTGCACCATGCTCGAACCCTGCCATTCGCCCTTACCAACTGAAATAGGGACTCATATGACCATAAAAAGGTTTTCCAGTCGTCTAGGGTCCAACCGATAAGGTCGCGAGCCAAGGAGGGATACTCCAGGTGATGTCGTGGCGTTAGCAAAGACTCTCTCGTCGATCGCTGCTGCCATGGCCTATTAACGCCAAATATCGCTGCACATTCCTAAAGTGTGAGTGCGTTCCACAATGATTTCTGCGACTATGTCATGCAGTGTTGCTTGTCTGTTAGCACTGACATTCTACGCAAACAACTTTGCCCTCGGACGTGAAGTGAAGGTCGTTGGCCCCTGCGTTGTCCACGGTGAGAGGTAATACCTGAAATACCATACAGTCGCAATTCTTGGCACTGTGGATCTCGCAAAATTGAATTCCATAACGGTTTCCTAGATGGAATATTCCATGCATCTGGCTCCAACTACCATTCCGCATTCAAAGTCTGTCAGTTCCCGTCGTGCGGCCATAATCACGTTGGAAACGTTCTCAGCTGAATCACCTGAGTACAAATGACAGCTCCGCCAATGCAAAGCCCTTTTATTCCTTGTGTACGCGATACTATCGCCATCTCTATATGTGCATATCGCTATCCCGGATTCGTGACCTCACTTGTATTAAGAACAGGTGGTACGATAAAGGTCTGTCAGTGAAGTGTGGTATGAATTACTTCTCCATTACATTTTATCCAAATATGTAACACGGGCCTGTGCTTATAGCTTGTAGCAACGCTCAAGGTCAACACTGATCACTAACAGCTGTCATCATAAGCACAAAATCTGTGCCTGGGTCATCTGTTTGCTTACACTTAGTATAATACGGCGGACGTTTCTGGAAGGCTTTCTCCTGACGGCAGACAGTGGTTTTTGAAGCTCTTGTCTTGACACTATTTGATCAAGCCCCATACATGTTATGTCGCTGAAGTCCTCTTACAAGTTTCTTTCAAATCCTACGAAAATGTATGTGGTTCCATAGTAACTGTCGCAATTCGGCGACAGTAATCGATAATAGTTAATTTCAAATGATAGGAAATTTCCCATATATTGCACTATAACATGGTGAACACGGCATCTCGATATATTTATTCATTCTGGGGCCAAATTTAGCTGCGTGACCCTGCATACACAGCTGGCCATTAGAAGTGTAATACCCGAAGGCGACAAGTAATTACCATCATACTGACAAGACTTATATTACCTTCTTGGATATGCAAATGGTTAGCATTTCATTGTACCATACGAAGTGGTTCTGTCTACATTAGTGTAAAGTGGGGGAATTTGGCGCACCTAAGGCATTTTGATCATAACCTTTATTCTATTATATCTGGCGGCGTTAATTTTCGTATAGCATTTGAATGGTTCAAATGGCTCTGAGCACTATGGGACTTAACTTCTGAGGTCATCAGTCCCCAAGAACTTAGAACTACTTAAACCTAACTAACCTAATTACATCACACACATCCATGCCAGAGGCAGGATTCGAACCTGCGACCCGTATAGCATTAACCTCAAGTGTTTAATGAAGTATATCTTAAAACCATAAGTATTCACCTACATGTTTTAGAAAAACTGATAATTATGACATACCGGGTAAAATGACGCAATAAGTGAAGAAAACCGGTGCAAGGAATGGTATGAGGTATTTAATTCCACACATCTTAAAATACAAAATATTTATATTGAATCTTATGTTTATTAAACAAATCACTGAACAACATAGTGTACAAGAAGAAAAATGAGCAATACATACAAAACAGTAATTACAGCTTCGCTATAAAATGGCGAGAAAAATGAAGAAGAAGACTCGAGCATAAGCGTATTCAACAATTGGTCTCGTGCTTATCTGTAAAACAACTAACGCTTCTTCAGACAGAAGTTATTTATCGTTTACAAAACTATCCCACCCACTGTACTGAGAATGACGCCAAAAAGCACAAGAAAAACACCGGTATCATTCCTTGCCATCTTTGCCAAATTCACTACATACTGCGAACAGATCTTTGCCTATGTTATGTTGTGGTGGATGGCGCTTCGTCTAATAGAAGTCCCATTACGAACAACATTGATGGCATTTCTTAATTCACCGCCGTCCAAGAAGCTCTCCCTGTTTTACAAGTGTTTGTTCTCGGCATCTGAACAAAGGAATCCATTCTTATAAAACTGATACACTATGTTATTTTGACTTTCATTAAATGTACATTAACGTGTCTCAGACACAACAAAAAGACTGTCACAAATGAAACTTTCAGCCTGTAGGGCTTTCGTCAAAAATAGGCGACACAAACACGCACACACACACACACACACACACACACACACACACACACACACACACGCACACGCACGCAACGCAACTGCAGTAGCAATGTGGCTACAGTTGCCTGGAACTACAGTCAGTTGTATATGAGTTGCGTTTGTCTGTTTGTGTGTGTGTCGCCTACTTTTGAGGAAGTATCATTTGTGACAGTCTTTTTGTTGTTACTGTATGCAACTCAGCATCTCCGCTATATGGTGAGTGGCAACCTTCCTTTTCGTAATATTATTACATTCCGTCCTGGATTTTCGATTGTTTCATTAACGTATCTCATTTAGCTACCTACCTTCAATAGTGCAAAACTGAAGTGGGGTGAAATGATGCACTCGGCCAATTACTCCAGAAAGCATGGCCTATATAAAATTACAGCCCCGGTTGGCTTAAGAGAGAAAATACTTATATAACGATGGTGAATTCTTCTTGGGTTATCAGCCGAGTGGTGGCGTCACCTTGTCGCAACGTTTTATATGAGTTTCGTATCCATCGTCTTCTGGTGAAGTGTCAGGATGCTGCCGAGCGGTCTGAGGCGCTGCAGTCATGGACTGTGCGGCTATCCCGTCGGAGGTTTGAGTCCTCCCTCGGGCATGGGTGTGTGTATTTGTCCTTAGGATAATTTTCGTTAAGTAGTGTGTAAGGTTAGGGACTGATGACCTTAGCAGTTAAGTCCCATAAGATTTCACACACATTTGAACATTTTTTTGTCAGGATGCTGTGTTCTGCATATCTAATTAGCTGCTTGGCCGTCGTCCACTACTCTAGGCCGCCCAATCACGTTCCTCCGGAAGGGGGTGCCGCGTCGGTGGTTGTGTCGGGGAGGGGGAGGGGAGGGGGTGGACCGGTGTCGCGACCCGGTGGCTATCCAGTCTGTCTGCGGACGCCGCTGCCTTCAAATCGGAGCGTTCCTGACGTATTTTGTCAACTGCGGGATTCCACGGTGCAATAAGCTGAAAACCCTATCTTTGTTTACTGAATTGTTGTGCAGACGTATCTCCACTGCCTCTTTGAAGATCGAGTCCCAGAAACCGTTGGCGCTGCCAAGCTTCTTCGTTTTCTTTTCTTTCTGAATTCGAAGGTGTGTCCTTCGGTAATGCTATGTTCTGCTGCCGTGGACTTGTTTGCCTGTCCTAGTCGTATGTTCGTGATGTGTTCAGTACATCGCTGGGAGGTACATCGTTGTGTTTGCCCGATATAATCCATCCCACATTCGCACTCAATACTGCAACCCCATCTGGTCTTTGGTTGAGTATATCTTTAACTTTTTTCGGTGCACGAAAGATGGTCGTTATTTGTGCTTCTTTAATATTCTTGCGATCTTGGCCGTCGGCGGTTCAGCAAACGGCAGAAACGCCACATGGTTAGTTTCGTCTTCTTCTGGTTTCTCCTGCCGCCTCTTGTCCGCACGCTAGGCACGTGTTATTTGTCTCTCGGTGTAGCCGTTGTTTCGGAAGGTTTCCTGCAGATGTGCAAACTCATGCGGCAAACTCTCTCTGTACCAGAGATCGACCTGGCTCTTTGTACTAAGGTGTTTAGTACCGAGTTCCGAGTTACGTTGTGCTGGCTTGTGGCGGCACATTCGAAAAAAAAAAAAAACAAAAAAAAAAAAACAAAAAAAAAAAAAAAAACGAAGAAGCTATGCAGCGCCAACGGATCCTGGTGGGACACGATCTTCACAACAGTTTAGTAAACAGGGATAGCGGTTTTCAGCTCAGTGCAGCGTGAAGTCCCGCAATTGATATTGTCAGTATTTGCAATCCCCTCCATCCCTCCCCTCTCCTGATCACGCTCCTGCTTGCCAACACCCAAAAGCGACTCGCTGAACATATCCTTGGCCTAAATGGCAAGCAGAAGTCCTGTCAATCGACCAAAATCCTTCCCAAACCCACAACTGCTACCCAACCGCCTACTCGATCCCATTTCTTCAAATCCCCCCCCCCCCCCCCCCCACTCAAGAGCACGTCCACGAAGCAGTGGCGTGCAAAGAAGGACAGGAAAGACAAACACAAAAAGAGCAGGAATTCTACCCCCTGAACCCAAATTGCCCTCCACTACCCCTGAGGAGTCTGCAGCTCCTGAGCCACCGACAACACCTGTCGTCGCCCTGGAAGGGAACCAGGAAACTGGGGAGGATTCAGAGGGCTTTGTGCTGGCGAGAAAAACCTTTCGCTAACCGAGACTTCCACCTTCTCGGAAGGTGGAATGCACCCCAAACAGGTTTGAGGCTGTGGCTGATGCGTCAGACGAAACACAAGAAACAACAGCACAGAATCACACATTACACCACCTCCCACCGATTGTCACAGAGTTTCCCAACAACTACAAGGAACTCCACGACATGATCAAAACATAACTCAAAGAGGACAACTTTACAGCAAAACCAACAGGGGGGGGGGGGGGGGGACAAAATAAAGATCACTCTACACAACATGGAAGACTACAACACCACTAAAAAAGACTCTCACAGACAAAAATATACCGCATTACAAGTTCCCCACCACCAAGACAAGGAACAAAAACGTCGTCATTAGGGATCTCCCGAGATGGCTCTTGGCCCAGGCAATCAAGACAGACCTAATTGCCCAGGGATTTTTTGTCAAAACCGTAGAGCAGATGGGCAAAAATGGGGCAGAGAGTAAGTGGCCATTATTCCAAGTCACTCTGCCACACATTCCGCAAAACAGGCGCGATATCAAAGCTGTTCTGGCAGTCCCTGTTACCACGGAGCCACTCCGCTGCAAGAACAAAGTGGTGCAATGCTTCATGTGGCAGGGACTGGATCACATAGCTGCCCACTGCCAGATACCTGTGTGCTGTAGAAAATGCTCCGAACCCCACGACACCAGGACTAGCAGATAAGGTGGGCACTGTGTGGGAAAAACCACACAGCTGGGTACCAAGGCTGTGAGGTCCACAAAAAACACACACAGAAGGCAAAGAGTGCGAAGGTTCCCCCCACACACACGAAAACAAGACACTGCGACTCCATCAAACCACACAGAGAGACAAAGCAGGACAACACACACAGACAAAACTTGGGTAAAACCGAGGCCTGGCACTCCAAGGCCAACATATGTAGAAGTGGCCTCTCCACGAAAGACCCACGGAAACATTGAGAAATCTACGCAAGTCCTGTCACCACAACACCCGACACACACGCAAAAACAACACTGGGTAAAAAACGACAATAACCAGGTCCACCAAGACAGAGGAAGCTCTAGGGAATCGCACACTCAGTCCACCCCCTCAGATCAATTGTTAGGTATTATGGTCCAGACCTTGAACCTCGTCATGGAAATGATGAAGGAATTCAGGGAGGCCCAGAAGCAGAACACTCAGATCCTCACTGCCCTTCAGGCAGCAGTCCAGCAGTTGCTCCCCTCTGTGACTTCCTCAGTAGTTACAAAACCCCATCATAGATAGACGACCAAATATCCAAAGCCTTACAATGTGCGTCTTTAATGCAGATGGCATTGTCAATCAAGAGGTTGAGTTCAGGGAACTCATGAAGGAGTTCTCCATCGACATATGCATGATGGGGGAAACCCGCCTAAAACTGGGAATAAAAGTGGCAGTCCCCAACCATGTTAGCTACCGTAAAGATACGCCAACCCAAGGTGGAGGAGCGGCCATATACATAAAAAGAGGGCTCCACCCCCACCAGGGATTCATACCATCTACCAATAAAATCGAAGAAGTGGTCATGGAAGTAACCACTGCCACCGGACCCCTAACAATCGTTGCAATTTACCAACCCCCACAAGACGAGATAGACGAGGGAGACAGAGCTGCACTAGGGCAAATTGAAGGCAAACTCATAATAGGGGGCGACTTCAATGCCAAACACCCTAATTGGAACTGTAGAGTAACCTCAAGAGCAGGCGCCAAACTGCAACGACTAGTGCGCGACCACCACTTCGAAACATGGGGTCCGGTCGAGCCCACACATTTTCCAAAGAATGGAGGTAGGCCCGATGTGTTAGACATAGCCCTCACTAGGAGGATCACAGGGTTTGTGACCGCAAAGACAATCAACAGAATGTCCTCCGATCACAACCCAGTGATTCTAGAGGTCGATGTGGGAGAACGGGTAGCACTCCCACGGTACCAGACGTCTTACAAACGTACAGACTGGGAGCGATACCGAGGAACTGTCGCCTCTGATATCGCTCGCGCTCCGCCACCTACTGCAGAAACAGTATAATAAGCGCTACAAGACCTAGCAGGAACCATCTTGCAGGGAGCGGAAGACGCCACTCCCCCAGAAAGGGATAGCCCGCCCCTGCAAGTACAACTCCCGGAACATTTACTAGCCCAAATCGGTCACAAGGACAGAGTGGCAAAAGAGTGGAAGATCACCACAAATCAGGCCACCAGGGGTCTGCTCAGTCGTCTGCAGAGAGAGCTGAAGGTAGCGCTCAATGAGCACGGAAACCAGCAATGGCAAAACCGCCTCACAGCTCTCAAAGTAGACGATCTCAACACTATGGCAAGCAACCAAACAATTTACCAAAAGACGCGCTAGGTTGCCGCCACTGCACGGCGAGAGGGGTTTGGCCTACATCCATGCTGAAAGGCCAATGCCCTCGCCTTTGAGAAGCAGTTTGAAGCAGCAGAACCCCAGGATGAAGAACATAAAGAGGGAGTCCGTCGTCAACTGGCTGTCTTCCTCAATGCTGAGGACGACCCAGAGGACGAATCTCCACTTTTCGCCCCTGAAGATGAGGCAAAAGAAATTAGGTCCCTCCCTACAAAAAAGGCGCCTGGACTTGACAGTGTCACCAACCAGCTAGTTAAAAACCTTCCGTCCTCGGCTGTCGAACACCTCGCGAACGTCTTCAACTAGATTACTCGTACCTGTGAATTCCCAGCGTACTGGAAACACACGAAAGTGGTCGCTATACACAAACCACGGAAAGACCTTTTATTCCCGCTGTACTACAGGCCGATTAGCCTCTTGCCAACTCTCAGAAAGATCTATGAGCGCTTCCTGCTAATACCCATACGGCATCACAACACCAACGAGCGACATCTGCCGGATTTCCAATTCGGATTCCGACAGAGGCACTCTGCCCCACAACAGATCATGAGACTCGTGGAAGCAGCCACAGAGGGCTTCAACCACAGAGGCTACTGTGGGATAGTGCTACTTAATGTAGCCAAAGCCTCGACTCAGTATGGCATAAAGGGCTATTATACAAATTAAACACACAGGGGTTCCCTGGGAGCATAGTCAGACTAATCCAAAGCTACCTCAGGAACAGAACTTTCTCTGTGAAGGTAGAAACAGCCAGCTCCACCAAAAGGCGTATTCGTGCTGGGATGCAACAGGGATCGGTCCTGGGGCCCATTTGGTAGTCTGTACATTGCACACTGCACAGTATGCTGACGACACACCCTTTTACACTCGTAAGACGAATAAGGACCTGGTCATTCGTAGGCTACAAAAGGGTTATAGATAACACAGAATCCTAGGCCCGTCGCTGGCGCATCACCATCAACCTTGAAAAGACACAGGCTATGCTGATCACTCGGAGGCTCCGGAGATGCGGACCCCCCCTCAGCGCACCCCCTTCACCTGCACCTACATGGATCCCGACTCCCTTCTCCCCTGGCGCTGATACGCCAAGTATCTCGGTGTAATCTTGGAATCGAGACTAATGTGGAAACCCCACATAGACGAGATCCACAGGAAGGTCTGCGCCAGAATGTCCATCCTACACCCAGTCCTCAACACAACCAGCTCCCTTCCCTGCTATGTAGGACTAAACGTCTATCAGGCCCTTATACGGCCAGTAATGGAGTATGTGTGCCCTGTCTGGGGATACCCGGTGAAGCAGCACCTGGACAAACTCCAGAGGCTGCAGAACCGTGCGCCCTCAGGAGGGCGCTTCATCTACCCTTAGGATTCCCTACTGACGATCTACACGCCACTGCCGAAATACCCCTCCTCAAAGAAAGATTCCAAGATCTGGCAAGGGCTTTCTACGAGAGCTACTACACATCTTGAAATAACCTCATCCACTCCCTAGGTCGGTATGGCATGTCCTGTGATAAGCACAAATGCCCTATGACGATCTTCGATGATTAAGTCGAAGAGAAAAATCCCAAAATCGTCAAAACCAATCCTTAATCCTTACAAATACCCAAAATCTCGCCAACCTCAGGTAAGTACAAGACACCACCAGAAGACCATCACAATACACAGTCAAAACATCGTAGATAAACACACACATAATGTACATTGAGGAGTAAAACTCAACAGGCTATAAACTCCTCCATACACTTCCCCAAGGAGATGAAAGTAAAAGGAGAGAGAGAGAGAGAGAGAGAGAGAGAGAGAGAGAGAGAGGGAGAGAGCCTCCCGACGCTTCGCCAGAAGATGATGGGTACGAAACTCAGCGAAAGCTTGCGGCAAGACGACGCCACCACTCGGCTGATAACCCGAGAATAATTCATCATTGGAATGCACTGAGAAAGACTGCAATCGCTTATATAACCATGATTCTTAATGTGCAGAGATGGCATAACAACAGCAACTTTTATTCTAACATAATAGGAAATAGCTTACCTCTTAGAAGCTAGAGATCAAATATTAGAAGAAACAAAGGCAAAACACACTATTGCTTCTTTCGCCAACAACTGGCAACGAGCGGTTCCCGCGTTCTGTATACTTATTTGTATAACTGATTTATATAACAGATGACAGCATCGATCAGATAAGACTAGCTCTCACTGTTAAGGACATAATGATGTCCGTCGTTTAACCCGCTCTGCCGAGTTTCTCCACTCTCCCCTATTTATCGAAGGAATGTTTGTCATGCAAAAATCGCATTTGAGTACTTGTTGTTTGTGAGAAGACCACGTCATGCCTCGTCTAAGAAGGAGAAACGTCTACCAGCTCATGTTGGAGTTTAATAGCGACAGGGCAGTGCCCGATTTACTAGACTGCTGATTTTCGTTGCATGGTGTCGCTGCTGCTGATCGCATGATCTCTCTGACACCACGCGACTAGCGCCTGAGAGGAAAAGTATTTTGTTCACTCGACGCCAGAGCATTGTGCAGCCACTCCATATACCTTGACTCAGGAAACAGGCCTGTTTGCGGCAAGATAAGTCTCACATACCACTGCAGCGACGTCTGGAGAACCACTGTCAGCACATCTACCAGTAGCTTGCCTCCCCTTTTTGGGCAGCAGAGAAAGACGACAGTGATGTGCCTAAAGACAAAACTTGGCACAGGAGACCCTGCACGTTGTCTTTCCACATAATCGCCGTTCAGTGTACAGCATCACAGTGAATGATTGCATGTATGGAGTCTCGAATGAGATCGATCGTTGCCAAAATTGCATTCCCCACCGCCCTACGAGCCTAGCATAAGACGCGATGGTATGAGGTGTCACTGGGTATGGAGCCCATTCGCCTCTTGTTCGCATAGCCGTTAATGTGTGCAGCAGGAGGTGTTATATTTATGCCATGTTAAAGATAACTGCTGTGTCTTATCTTCGAAGTGGCAAAGATGCTATCTTTCAACAAGACAACACGAGGCTAGATGCCGTCCATGCTGTCCTGGCCTATGTCAGTTCGGAGACTGTTCGACTGTTGGCCTAGAGTGGACACTCTCCAGATCTCTCACCGAATGATAGCATCTGGTCAGGCTTGCTGACGAAGTGGCACGCTACCACTCACAATCCACTGAATGGCGTATGAATAAAGGATTGTGGAATGAAACTCGGTTCAGGGAGACGTTCAGCAAGTTTAGCGTCGTTGTTGGAGCCAGAGGTGGCAGCTCTGTGTACTAATTTCATCATGTGTTCTAACTACTACGCGTATACTGCATACTCACAACACATAAAATTCATCTTTTGCCATCCTATCCATCTGTATATAATTCACAAGACAGTAACAGATCGCATATAATTTACTTATAACGTAGAGAAATTTGTGAATATTTAAATGTGAATTCATTGCGGAATAATGTGAGTTTCCTGCACTGAATATGACCGCAGCAGTTGCGGCGTAACACAAAAATGTGGGCGGGAGAGAGGAGTCGGGTGCTGAGTGCTCCAGCACTCCACAGTGGACGGTCGACCCTCCATAAAGCGCGATAGGACCGGCCGCCTCCCTTTTACATTTTTTTGGGATGTGGAAAATGGTTTCCCCCATTCGCTCTTCTGCTCTCCCTTCACCAGCTTCCGGGTACACAATAGGCGGCCGAAATATGTGTCGCCACACTTTCTGCCTAACAATCAAGTCTCCCTTCTCGTATCTGAGGCATGCCGTACTAAAACTGCTGGCGGTCTCTTCTAGTAAGACTTGAAAGTTTGTCCTCAAGTGGCCGCTACTCTAGGATAGATACTGTCAGCACATATTATATCAAATCTCTTTATACAAGGCTTTTGCATGTGAATTAATATTCATGGCCGATGGCAGTACACCCATATAATGTCTATGTAGCAACGTGCAGTCTTGTGACTGATTTGATGCGTCTCCCCACAAATTCCTCTCTTGTGCTAACCTTTTCGTCTCAGATTAGCATTTGCAACCTATGTACTCAATTATCTGCTCCATGTGTTCCAGTCTCTGTCTTCCGCAACAGTTTTTACCATCTACAGCTCTCTCTAGTACCATGCTAGTTATTCCCTGATGTCTTAACAGATGTCCTATCGCGCTGACTTCTTGTAGTGTTTCTGACGTACTACATTCTGTTCCTCCGCGATTTCACGAAGACTCTGCTCATTCCTTACCTTATCAGTCCACTTAATTTTCAACATTCTTCTGCAGCGCGACATCTAAAATGCTTCGATTCTCTTCTGTCCCATAGCGCATGTTTCACTACTGTACAATGCTGTGCTCCAAACATACATTCTCAAAAATTCCGTCTTCAAATTAAGACCTACGTTTCATACTTGGCTTCTCTTAGCCAAGAATGCCCTTTTTATGTCCTCCTTCCTCCAACCGTCGTTGGGGGTTTTACTGCATAGGTGGTGGAATTCATTGACTTCATCTGCTTCGTGATCACCAATTTTGATGCTAAGTTTCCTGATGTTCTCAGTTCTGCTGCTTCTCATTGTTTTGGTCCTCCTTCGAATTGCTCTAAATCCATATTCTGTACTCATCCCATTCAACAGATCCTGTAATCCTTCTTCAGTTTGAGTGAAGACTGCAACCTCATCAACGAATCTTATGGCTGATTACCTTTCAACTTCGACCTCAATTCCACTCTTGAACCTTTCCTTAAATTCTTCGATGTACAGATTGAATAGCGTTGAAAGACTACATCCCTGTCTTATACCTCTTTTAAACCACGACCTTCGTTCTTGGTCATCCCCTCTTATTGTTCACTCATTTTTATTTACATGTTGTATACTACCCTTGTTTCCCTATAGCTTTTTCCTATTTTTCTCAGAATTTGGAACATCTTGCACTATTCTAAGTTGTCGAAACCCTTTTTTCAGGTCAACTAGTCCTATGATCGTGCCTTGATTGTTCTTCAGTCTTGCTTCCATTATTAAGAACAACTTCAGAACTGCCTCCCTGTTGCCTTTACCTTTCCTAAAGTCAAACTGATTGATATCTAACTGCTCGTCAAATTTCTTTTTCATTTTTCTGTTTGATGTACTTGTTAGCAACTTGGATGAATGAGGTGTTAAGCTGATTGTGCGATAATTCTCGCACTTGTTGATTCTTGCCACTTTCGGAATTGTGTGGATAAAGTTTTTCCGAAAGTCTAATGGAATACAATCCACACACTAATATGAATAGTCCATTTGTTGCCACTTCCCCAAATGATCTTAGAAATTCCTATGGAATGTTATCTATCCCTTGTACCTTACTTGATCTTAAGTACTGCAAAGTTCTTCTGAATTCTGATTGTAATTCTGGATCCCCTATTTCTTCTTCCACCACGTCATCAGACATCTTCTCCCCAATATGTATTTAATTCTGCACAGCATATAAGACCGCTATATATGCTACCAACCAGCTATCAATGTTTAATGATTCCTTCCATTTACACGTGTCCACTCCATAAGATTCTTGAACTGCCATTAACTATGGTACGATATGGTACTCTTATTTTTGTAAGTTTTTATATTTGAGGTACGTGAAGGTCAGAAGTTTGATAGAAATCATCCTAAGCAGTTCGATGTTACTCAGAAGCTATAGACAAAATCGACTCAGTTCTCCGAGCGACTTTAATTCAGTATATGGAGAACAAATCTATCGATGGCGCTTGAAATTGGTAATAGTTGCATCATTAGCAACTGTCACGTTTTATTCATAATTTTTTTCGTTCATTTCAAAACCCTACGGCTTTTAAACGTAAAATTCATCAAATGTATGCTAATTACCACATATACGCATCAAGACTAAAAAAAAAAAAAAAAAGAAAAAAACAACGCACCACGAAACAGTTATCAGAATGAGACGGAAACCGGTAAATGTGATGTACATGTACGGACAAACAGATCATTACAATTTTTACAAACTGTATGACTGAAAGGTCTCCACAAAGTCAGCAAGGCAATAATGTGTTGATCCAAGTCTAGCCTTCATGCAATCAATTACTAGGCTTGACACTGATTCATAGAATTGTTGGATGTCCTCCTGAGGGATATCGTGTCAAATTCTGCCCCATTGGTGCGTTTGATCGTCATAATTCCAAGATGATTTGAGAGCCATATCCGTAACGCTCCAAACGTTCTCAACTGGATAGAGATCCGGCGACCATACTGGTCAAGGAAAGGTTTAACAGGAATGAAGAGAAGCAGTAGAAACTGTTACCCAGCGCGTGCGGCCACTATGTGCATCCTTTCTTCCAGAAGTGCTAGTCTTGCAAGGTTGACGGGAGAGCTTCTGTGAAGTTTGGAAGGTAGTATCTGAACAGGCAGAAAGGAATCAGTGAATAGAAGCCGTGAGCCGTGGTTGGGTAGCTCAGTCGGCAGAGCGCTTTCCCGCAAATGGCGAAGGTCACGAGTTCGAGTCTCGTTTTGGCACCCAGCTTTAATCTGGCAGGAAGTTTCACATCAGCGCACGCTCCGCTGTAGAATGAAAATTAATTCTGGAAACAAGGGTGTTATTAATGCCATAAAATTTCAGTTTTACACGGAGAACATTGTGGCCCACGCAACTAAACGACTTGACAAGGTCACAGTGCATGAGCTGAGGATAATTTGTCTTGTTTAGCTTTGTCTTGAGATTACACTACTGGCCATTAAAATTGCTACGCCAAGAAGAAATGCAGATGATAGACGGGTATTCATTGGACAAATATATTATATTAGAACTGACATGTGATTACATTTACACGCAATTTGGGTGCATAGACCCTGAGAAATCAGTACCCAGAACAACCACCTATGGTCGTAATAAAGGCCTTGATACGTCTGGATATTAAGTCAAACAGAGCTTGGATGGCGTGTACAGGTACAGTTGCCCATGCAGCTTCAACACGATACCACAGTTCATCCTGAGTAGTGACTGGCGTATTGTGAGGAGACAGTTGTTCGGACACCATTGACTAGACGTTTTCAATTGGTGAGAAATCTGGAGAATATGCTGGCCAGGGCAGCAGTCGAACATTATCTGTATCCAGAAAGTCCCGTACAGGACCTGCAACATGCGGTCGTGCATTATCCTCCTGAAATGTAGGGTTTCACAGGGATCGAATGAAGGGTAGAAATGGTTCAAATGCCTCTGAGCACTATGCGACTTAATTTCTGAGGTCATCAGTCGCCTAGAACTTAGAACTAATTAAACCTAACTAACCTAAGGACATCACACACATCCATGCCCAAGTCGGGATTCGAACCAGCGATCGTTGCGGTAGCGCGGTTCCAGACTGTAGCGCCTAGAACCGCTCGGCCACTCCGGCCGGCTAAAGGGTAGAGCCACGGGTCGTAACACATCTGAAATGTAACGTCTACTGTTCAAAGTGCCGTCAATGCGAACAAGAGGTGACCGAGAGGTGTAACCAATGGCACCCCATACCATCACGCGGGGGTTTTACGCCAGTATGGTGATGACGAATACACGCTTCTAATGTGCGTTCACCGCGATGACGCCAAACACGGATGCGACTATCATGGTGCTGTAAACAGAACCTGGATTCATCCGAAAAAATTACGTTTTGCCATTCGTGAACCCAGGTTCGACGTTGAGTGCACCATCGCAGGAGCTCCTGTCTGTGATTCAGTGAAGGGTAACCGCAGCCATGGTCTCCGAGCTGATAGTCCATGCTGCTTCAAATGTCGTCGAACTGTTCGTGCAGATGGTTGTTGTCTTGCAAACATCCCCATCTGTTGACCCAAGGATCGAGACGTGGCTGCACGATCCGTTACAGCCATGCGGATAAGATGCCTGTCATCCCGACTGCTAGTGATATGAGGCCGTTGGGATCCAGCACGGCGTTCCGTATTACCCTCCTGAATCCACCGATTCCATATTCTACTAACAGTCATTGGACCTCGACGAACGTGAGCAGCAGTGTCGCGATACGATAAACCGCAATCGCGATAGGCTACAATCCGACCTTTATCAAAGTCGGAAACGTGATGGTGCGCATTTCTCCTCCTTACACGAGGCATCACAACAATGTTTCACTAGGCAACACCGGTCAACTGCTGATTGTGTATGAGAAATAGGTTGGAAACTTTCCTCATGTCAGCACGTTTCAGGTGTCGCCACCGGCGCCAGCCTTGTGTGACTGTTCTGAAAAGCTACTCATTTGCACATGACAGCATCTTCTTCCTGTATGTTATATTTAGCGTCTGTAGCACGTCATCTTCGTGGTGTAGCAATTTTAATGGCCGGTAGTGTATTTGTCAGGTCTTCCCTATGGATAAACGTTTACGAAAGCCAAACTGAGAGGCAGTTAATAAGTTGCGCTCGGGAAAATGGATTAGTATTCTATCATGGGCCTCTTTCTCAAAAATATTTCGGAAAAGTAAATATGAGCAGAAATGTAGCACATGTTAAAATCAGGGGAGTGACCACTGTACTGAAAAAGGAGACGCAGCGTGTAATAGTATGTCTGCTACAAAACGATTACCTGCAATAAAAACTAAAAATATCAGCAGTAGATTCAAGGCTATGTATAAAAATGAACGTTATTAAATATGAAGAGATGGGAGGTAGGTGAGATCGCTACGCAGTGGCTGTCATTTCTGTATTAAAACTGGTGCTCGAGAAGAGAATTCAATTTAGAAACTCACATTGATGTAATTGATTTCCGAAAGGTAATTGATATCCTGAACGCAGATATGCTCCGGGAAATTATTTAATTAAAGCTGAATTTCCCTTACCAGCGGGAGCAGGAGTCTAAAAGTCTATATCAGAAATGTGAAGTCTCATACACTCGCAGACTGACAGACAGAGAGCAATATAAGACAAGCAATACGTTTCATCTGTCCTACTCGGTCTGATAATGGCTACAGGATTTACACTCATGTCCTGTAGCGGCAGAACACCATATCTGTGGGTAGAGGATACTTTTGCACCACTATCTTTACACGAACCCCCGTTCAGTTCTGCAACTAAGAGTTTTCCAATATTTTTCATCGTTTTCTCGAAGCACTCTGTATCGATATAGAGCGAAGCATATCCCTCCTCAACTTCAGCCATCATCTCTGCGTACTAGCTGGATTGGACTTGTAAAGGCCGTCACACCAGGTGGTTGTAATTAAAGTGCAGTTGCTGACAGAGGTCCAGTGTGCACTGCAATTATCGTATGGCAGCGGGACTTGGTGGATATTTTAATGAGTTAATGTGGAATCGATATACGCTGGAGAAAAACTAGTTCCAAATTTAGCCACCAGGTGCAAATCTTGGGCCCTGAATGCAAGAAACACATACAGAAATGTTTCCATATGTAATGGTTTAGGAACGCGACGTGGATAGAAAACTGCAAACAAGTGAAAAGGCGTAATGACGATGTTATTATAAGCCGCCGATAGCACAATTTGTTCCGTATGAGCACCGGACACGCCGACAAGTTGCTGCGTCAGTAAAACGACGTGATCATGAGTTGCTTGCAGCAGTTTCGGTGGAATCGGATCAACGTCTTCTTGTATACTGTCCTTCAGATCAGGCAGGACCAAACGCGTTCCCGGTAAACGCTTTCTTTTAGACATCCACAGAACCAAAAGCCACATGCATTCAGATCAAGTGATCCTGCAGGCGATGCATCTATAAAACTTTGGGGGTAAAACTTTTGTGGAAGGTCGCATTCAGAAGACCTTTCACTGCTGTAGGGTGGCTATTTTTGATGATGCTATTGGATGCGTTAATATTTGTAAAGGAAAATAAAATATTCTGAAGAATTGTGGTCAGAGAAACAGTTGTTAGGCAACAGTACCTGTGACAGCGAAGGCAGCACAGTGGAGTCGTAGAATCTTTGACAGCCAGTAGTGGATGGCTGCGGTGTGCAGCAGCCCGAGTTTTTCTTTCCATCGAGTGTACGGTGTAATGCATGGACGCCTTTTTGGAACTACGAGGGCAGTTCAATAAGTAATGCAACACATTTTTTTTCTGAAACAGGGGTTGTTTTATTCAGCATTGAAATACACCAGGTTATTCCCGAATCTTTAGCTACACAACACTATTTTTCAACGTAATCTCCATTCAATGCTACGGCCTTACGCCACCTTGAAATGAGAGTCTGTATGCCTGCACGGTACCATTCCACTGGTCGATGTCGGAGCCAACGTCGTACTGCATCAATAACTTCTTCATCATCCGCGTAGTGCCTCCCACGGATTGCGTCCTTCATTGGGTCAAACATATGGAAATCCGACGGTGCGAGATCGGGGCTGTAGGGTGCATGAGGAAGAACAGTCCACTGAAGTTTTGTGAGCTCCTCTCGGGTGCGAAGACATGTGTGAGGTCTTGCGTTGTCATGAAGAAGGAGAAGTTCGTTCAGATTTTTGTGCCTACGAACACGCTGAAGTCGTTTCTTCAATTTCTGAAGAGTGGCACAATACACTTCAGAGTTGATCGTTTGACCATGGGGAAGGACATCGAACAGAATAACCCCTTCAGCGTCCCAGAAGACTGTAACCATGACTTTACCGGCTGAGGGTATGGCTTTAAACTTTTTCTTGGTAGGGGAGTGGGTGTGGCGCCACTCCATTGATTGCCGTTTTGTTTCAGGTTCGAAGTGATGAACCCATGTTTCACCACCTGTAACAATCTTTGACAAGAAATTGTCACCCTCAGCCACATGACGAGCAAGCAATTCCGCACAGATGGTTCTCCTTTGCTCTTTATGGTGTTCGGTTAGACAACGAGGGACCCAGCGGGAACAAACCTTTGAATATCCCAACTGGTGAACAATTGTGACAGCACTACCAACAGAGATGTCAAGTTGAGCACTGAGTTGTTTGATGGTGATCCGTCGATCATCTCGAACGAGTGTGTTCGCACGCTCCGCCATTGCAGGAGTCACAGCTGTGCACGGCCGGCCCGCACGCGGGAGATCAGACAGTCTTGCTTGACCTTGCGGCGATGATGACACACGCTTTGCCCAACGACTCACCGTGCTATTGTCCACTGCCAGATCACCGTACACATTCTGCAAGCGCCTATGAATATCTGAGATGCCCTGGTTTTCCGCCAAAAGAAACTCGATCACTGCCCAGTGTTTGCAACGCACATCCGTTACAGACGCCATTTTAACAGCTCCGTACAGCGCTGCCACCTGTCGGAAGTCAACGAAACTATACGAGACGAAGCGGGAATGTTTGAAAATATTCCACAAGAAATTTCCGGTTCTTTCAACCAAAATTGGCCGAGAAAAAAAATGTGTTGCATTACTTATTGAACTGCCCTCGTATGTCAGTTGCAGATTTATTACCAGGCGGATGACTCAGAACAATGGTTGGGTAGCATGCGGACATAGAAAAGGTTATGAAATGAAGAACAAGGTATTATTTGATGAGATAAAAAGTTAGTTTTTATTTTTGTAGACCTGTATTGTTGGTCCACTTCACCCTCGTCACAGTCGAGTTTTAGATAATTCAAATGGCTCTCAGCACTACGGGACTCAACATATTAGGTCATTAGTCCACTAGGACTTAGAACTACTTAACCTAAGGACATCACACACATCCATGTCCGATGCAGGATTCGAACCTGCGACCGTAGCGGTCGCGCGGTTCCAGACTGAAGCGCCTAGAACCGTTCGACCACACAGGCTGGCTTTTTGATAATTATTCTATTGATTCATATTCTGAGTTAATTTAATGTACCATGGAAGTTACTAGATTAAATGAATTTTCATGTTTGAGTCCATAACTGTTTTCTTTTGTAACTGAAATTTCAGAACCTTAAGATTGAGTCATGCGTTTCATTGGCATTCTGTGTCAAGATTATGAATCCAATTTCCCTCGACCAGCTGTAGTTAGTTTTCAGCAGTATTCTTCTTAGCTGTTGCCGGGTCTTGCTGTATAGCTGTTTCTGCTAGCACGTCATGTTGCTTATGAATAAGATCGGTTTTTACACACACAGGATTCTTTTCAATTTCATGTACTCGAAGTGGCTTTGAGCTCAGTAGCGCATTTAGCTTGTCAGTTCACAATCCCAGCTTTGTGATTAAGATAACACACACTCAAGTAAAGGCTACTCACTTAACAATGGGCGAGCGCCACTACATGTTGCCTCATCTTGCAAGAAACCAGTGGTTTCCAGATAACCGCGCTCTTTCAAAGTAGGAACTGCACCCTGTAAAAGAAGGGCTCGATAACGAGCAGACGTCACGGTACACCTGACAGATGCTCTGGGTGTATACTCTTCAAAGGAGAACGAACCGACAATGAAGAATGAATCCACACCTCACGGTCACATAAAGCGAGTGCAATGGTTCTACGTGCGCAACACGCGGCTTAACAGTAACTCAAGCTCAACAGTTCTGTGTACTCTCTGCGTACTGCAGCGCAAATTGTGCCTCGTCTCTCCAAAGGCCTCATGTTATCAATTTCGATCCGTGCCAGAAACCGAAGAGCAAATTCAGAAAGTTGTGCGAATCTCGAAGACTCATTTGCTGCACCATCTGAATCTTGTACGGGTTACAGTGTAAAATAGACCACAAAACTTCCCGTGCTGTTGACCATGGGATGGACGACTGGCGTGACATTGCACGAGCACTAGCACGTGGTCCAAACTTGTCAGAAACTTCCACCGGGATAGGTCGCCTTTCTTCTACGTGCTATTCCAGGCTCACCCGCGTTTCGAATTTCGTTATCATCTTCTCTAAATCTGGGCGCCGGATGGCGACGTAGGTAACTCCGCAGCGGATCTGCCACCTCTATGTTAACACTCCACCAGCAGCGTAGTCCTGTTGTAAGTAGGCTGTTTAGGTTTTTATGTTGGTAACGCCACGCAGTGCTCTATATGAAAATCGCTGACTGCGCTGTGTGCAGTCTGTGGCTGGTTGGACTCATTGTTGGAATATTCGCTTGTGTAGTGTTGGGCAGTTAGATGTGAACAGCGCGTAGCGTTGTGCAGTTGGAGGTGAGCCGCCAGCAGTGGTGGATGTGGGGAGAGAGATGCCAGAGTTTTGAGCGGACGATCTGGACGTGTGTCCGTCAGAAAAAGGAAATTTGTTTAATTGGATGTCACAAAATTATATAGTTAGAATCTTTTATTTATCTGGCAGTTTTGTTCGAGTAACGAAGATTCTAAGATTCTTGTGAGGTAGTTATAGGTTATTGTAGGGATCATTGAAAGTCAGATTGCGTTGAGCTAAAAAATATTGTGTGTCAGTTTAGTGATGATCAGAATAAGTAAAGAGAGAACTGTCTGGGTGTCTTCAGTTTTACTCAGCTGTCTCTGTATCAAATAACGTAAGAGTTTTTCCAGCACTGTCATTCATAATTTTTCAATGGGGACGTTTCACTGTACCGCAAGTATGTGACAATCATCTTCGCCACCAGCGTGCATGGACGATAGGGGTATTTTAACTGTGTGCGTTTTGTAATCTGTGTGCATTTTATCAACAGGATTTTAGCAACTGGATTTTCATTAAGACATGTATTCTTGCTGAGTGACTTTTATCCTTTGACTTCTTGTAATGTAACATGGAAATTTTATAGCAAGTTCCATAAGATCGGATGATGGCAGCATAAAACTGTTGAAACGGGTCATCTTGGAACAATAAAAGTGTCTACACTGCGATCTTGACGTACGAAGTGGATTGATTTTCAACCATACCGATCACCCCACAGCACAGCATTGGTACCTTGTTTATTCATCTGAACGTTTCAACCGCTTACGGGCTACCTTAACCCCTTTTCTCTTCGCCAGTATTTCTTTATTCTCTCTTTATGCTCGTTCTTCCTCCAGTTCGTCTTGCCTTTTAATTAAGGTGATCCATTAGCCTACTAGTGCTATTTTTGCTCTCAACCTCTCTCTGTTCCCATTATCTTCTTTTATGTTTCCATACTTCCCTAGATGCTGATGTACTTGTCTATGGACTTGTGTCCTCCCGTTCTGTTGGTAACTTAGCATTTTATCGTAACCCTTTCCGTTTCCATTCTTTTTTAATGCGTCCACAGAAAACCTACCTTCATTTCGTAGTTGTGGATGCCATCTTCTGCAGCTTCCTCATACATTTTCTTGCCTTTTTCTCTACTTCTGATTTTTCTGGCCATTATCTCTGCTGTTTTTAAGATTTCTGGCTTCATTATGGTAGTACAATGTCTGAAATTGGCGATATAAGATTGAGATTTGAATTCGTACGGTCCTGTCTCCATTTTTCTGTCTCTTTCATCGTATGCTGTTTTCTCATTGATGTTTGGGATACGACTCTCTACGAAGTACTTGAAATTTTGAGTCGGTTTGGTATGTAGTTTTATTAATGAAGGAAATAAAGTCCCGTAGTGAGTCCTCAATACCATACCAATTTTTCCCATAATATTTTGAAGATAGCTTAGTCATATTTTTAAATTTGTTGTATCATAATTCTTGAAGCTATTGTGGCGTAATATCTATTCTATAAAGTTTCGGAATTACAGCTGAATGATATCGACATCTTGTCACAATATTTCGTTTAAAAAGTAGGAAGCCATCTTTGTGTGAGTTTTACAAGACAGATTGCTGGTATGCGTCGTTAAATCTGTACAAACACAGGAGCACTGATGCATGCGCCTTTGGGTCGGCTACACGGCCGCCCTTCGTTGAATATTGTTTCACCTCAGGCGCGCCACCGCATGAGTAAAGATGATATAGCACGAAAGCTATGTGCATAATTGCCGGCCCGCAGCGTTACGATTCTCTTGTCAAACCCTTGAAGTTAACTTTCGCTAGACTTCGAGTTAGTTGTAAAACTTTTAATTCGTCAATAAATTGGAGAAATCATCGCATCCCACATATTACCGAAGTTGAAAGCCACCACCACGACAACAAGGTCTTATTCCACAGATGTCTCAGCAGTCGAACCTGTAACGGAACTGAAATGATGGTGGGCTGACAGTAATTTGGAGCCCACGCGTCGGAAACGGGCGCGCTGGTGTGAGACTGCCAGGGAGTGCACCCTGATGCCATCTATTGGCGAAACTGGGAATTAGCGCTGCCTCAGACAATGCACTATGCTATCGGAGTCAAATGTATTCTTTTTCTTGGTAATTATAAGCTATTACTGTATGATTTAATGTTATAAAGCGCTAGTAGTAAATTATTATGACTGGTATGAACTCCAGGGTTATAAATATAAATATTCTTAAATACTAAATGATTTCGGTGAAAAGGTGGTAGGGGAACGCCCCCACTCTTGGTGATACGAGCGTAGCTAGAGGTAGCTGGAGACACAGGGACGGAACAATGAAATGGCCTGGGGAGTGTTGACGTGAGCGGACGTGCATAACTGTGCTCACGCAAAAGTGACTGTGCAACAGCGAAAAGGAGAATATCGTCGCCGTTTGTGGAGTGGAACGCGACGAATGGTTGTCGAAGCCGTCTCTATGCCACTGGGGCTGATTGAAAGAGTTCCTGCGCCCAGATTTTATGGCGGACGCGCAGTAGCTTATACGAGTGCTACAGCTCGTAGTTCCAGCCGCCATTAAGGGCACGAGGCGTGAAGAGCTGCGTTAGCCACATGCATCTCACCACCAGCACCGACACGTCTACCCAAGGCAAGACTGCTTGCAATTGTTAAGTCGAACTTTGTATACATGTAAAAGGAGAATACCAGTTTTCTTTTGTGCAAGTGCAGAGGACAGAATATAGTAATGAGTAAAATTACGACGCATGTTGTTCATTGTAAAGTGTAGTAACCTGAACCTTAGTGTAGTGAAATCAGACTGAGGCCACCATCGCCTCTTTCATTTACAATTCTTTTGGTTGTAGAATACTTTAGCGTTTAAGAATGTTGAAAAGAGCAATGGTCAAACCAGAATGAGTCGCCTATTTATAGTTACTTAAATTTTTCTGAGTAACCTTTCAAGTAAAGTCACTTAACTAATTCTATAGCAATTGTCCAAAGAGTAATATCCCAAAATCATTAAATAAGTTGAAGGGTAGAAGTTTGTTAACCTAAGTTGCTTAAAAATGTCTTGGTGGTAATTACCAAGCCAACTCACAGAAATTGAGAGAGTATTTGCTTTGTAGAATCACCTAGAATGATCAGAAATAGTAATATTCAGAATTAAGTTTAAAATTCAACTCAAGCCGTTTCACTTTGAAACGAGCGAAAAAATTGATTTATTCTTTTGCTCCTTCAGAGCTGGCGACCGTAGTTATAAGTATTTTCAGGAGGATTCGACGGTAAGTCTGCTGCTCTCGTCGTGCGGATAGGATTATCTACTGCTGCTAGCAGTGGTGATTGGATACATAAGCTCACTACCAAGTTAAGTGGGTCAGGTAGGCAGTGTTACCGTGTGAACTGTAGGGCAGTGTAGGCCGTGGATCGAACCCGTTCAATCATCACAGCTCTTTGAGAAATAGTCCGGTTAGGAGTGTACTAATCCAATAGGTAAATACTGGCGAGTAACGGTCAAAAATGTATACGCAAGTGAATTTAGCAAGGTCCATGTAGCACCTAGTTAATGTGGTGTAATGGCGAGGGTAGGAGTGGAGTAAAAGTGAGCTGAGCTTGTGGCAGCTGTGCTGTCTTCAAAGATTAATAACGCCAGAATTCACTACTAACTCTTACCATTAGGGCTGAGCTATTTACGGTTAAAATACGTAGCAGTAAGCGCAAAGGCGTGACAGCTACAAGTCCGTATTGGCTTTATACATACGGAAGTAGGAAGCGGGTCATTCTGTCAGTGGAGGGGTTAAAACATCGAAGTCACTTGAGAACATACCCCATTTACTGATGGAAAGATTCGGCGGTTCGGTCGCAAACCCCAGAAAGATTTCGTCGTGGCTAAGATTTTCGTGGTACAATAATCCGTAGAATGCCCCGTGGAGATATAATGTTGAGCTATGGCTGATATGTTGGGCTGTGGAAAGAATGTGTAGCGAAACCACGCACCTTTTATGTAAAGTTCATGGGATCCGACTAATGTAGACTTTTTCACATTGATGTGGTTTTTTGTAGAATTGATTGTTTCGTAATATGTTTCCGGTACTGCCATAGCTGTAACAACCATAAACTGTAACCCACTGAACTTAAGGTGGGACACAAAGTTCATTATCGATGTGCCATAAACGAATGCGCAAAACTGGGCATCAATTGCCAACTCTGCTACGGAATATACACAAATACAGGTGCTTGCTGGAAGGCAGAGTGAAATTCGTGGAGAATATGTTGCTTCCGTTTTTCAGTTCATGTAGGCTATATACAAAATGACAGAACTAAAGAAACTGCAAATGCTATAAGTTAGATACGGAACATAACTTAGATACGAACGATATCACAATATTAATGATATTAATGTTAACGTAGGGGTATCCAAATACGACAACACAAACATGCAGAGACTACTTAAAAATACCATCAAGTATTCCCTCTATTTCCTTTATAATGGTGTGCCATTAACTTCAGCTAAACTTTTGTTTCTGTATATTTTGCCTTAATCTGAGATGTGAGTACTACAGTTATTCTTTTAGTTTTAGTTGCATGCGCTAGATACACAAAAACTATACATTTGGCAGTGACGTTTGGCCAAATTAAAGACTAAAATATGTGGAATTATCTAACAGATACAACAACTTTAAGGATAGATACATTTATGAGACGCTGCTAGATTTTTCCTCTAGATAAGTACCTTTTATGGACTACGGAATCTACTGATTTCAACAGCAAACACATATTTAGAAAAAAATGTGATAAATTTCATTAAGATATCTAGAGACTGTCATTGTCAAAATATGTTTTCTAAAGAACTGAATAGGAAAAATTGTCAACGCCACGATCCACTTCCTTCATCATCCTTCCCAAATCTTATAACAACTTCGTCGTACAGGGAACTATAAATCGCAGATTACCCCGTTCTGTGGATCATTAGTATTCTATCTAATCTGATGCGGCCCACCACGAACTGCTTCCATAAACAAACATCTTCATCTCCGAGTAGCATTTGCACGATAAAGAAAGCCCTCCATCAATAGTTGCCGGATATAATCCCTTTCTTTCCCTCCTGTTTTTACCCCATAAGGCTGTCTCAGGTACCATGGTAGTTATTCCTTGCTGTTTTAAAAAACACATGTCTCATGATTCTGTTCCAACATATTGTCATTGTGTTACACATGTTCTTCCTCTACCAGATTCTACAGATAACTTTCTCATATCGTATCAGTCAACCCAATTGTCAACAACCTTTCATAACATCGCATCTCAAAAGCTTCGATTTCCTTTCTTTTTTTTTTCCCGTACAATTCGGGTGCTACAAACGTACTTTCTCAGAAATTTCTTTCTGAAACAAAGGATGGTGTTCGAAAATATTAGATTTCTTTTTGGCAGAAGTAGCCTGTCTGCTCTTGTTAGTCTGTTCTTTGTGTCCTCTCTGCTTTAAACAAATGTCTTAATTTGCTTCAGAGTAGCAGAATTCCTTCTGTTCGTCTGCTACCTGGTTCCCAATTTGAATTAAGTATATCGATAATCTCATTTCTTCTAATCCGCCTCACTTTCACTGAGGATAGCGTTACTACCAACGAATGTTATCACTAACATCCTTTAATTCCGAATTTTATTCCCACTCCTGATCGTTGCTTTTAATTCTATCCTTGTTTTTTAGATGCATACACCATAAGCAAAAAAAAAGGTGCACTATGAGGTGAATATCCGAATGGGACAGAAGTAAATGTATATGATATACGTGTACAGACAAACAAATGATTGCAATTTCAGAAAGACTGAAGGATTTATTCAGGAGAAAGGGCTTCACAAACTGAGCAAGTCAGTGACGCATTGGTCCACTTCTGGCCCTTTTGCAAGCTTGGCACTGAATGATAGAGTTGTTGGACCTCCTCCTGAAGGATATCGTGCCATATTCTGTCCAAGTGGCGCGTCAGATCCTCAAAACCACAGTTAGTTCTACGACCCTGCCTATAATGCTACAAACGTTCTCAAATGGTGTGAGATCCGGCGACCATACTGGCGAATGCAGGTTTTGGAAAGCACAAATACAAGCAGCAGAAACCGCTCGCTGAAATGTAAGCCCAGGATGCTAGGAAAAGAAATCGCAGCCCAGACCATCAGTCCTGAATGTCGGGTCTTATGGCGGGCGACAATCACGATGATATCTTACTACTGTCTGGGGAGTCTCCAGACACATTTTCACTGGTCACCTCTAGACACTTTTTCCTATTCATTGAGGATCATTTCTAAGCGGGACTCATTGCTCTACTCGAGTCAGTGAGATCCAGGCCAAAGACTTGTGTGGAGACACCCCACACAGGGGTGGGATACCGACCTGACTGTCATCAACCATATGGACCGACAACAAGGAGTGTTGTTCTAGGTTTTCATTTCTTTTCATAGCAGGACGTCTGTGGTTGTCATCTGCGGTTCCCTTAAAGCGCAGCGGTACGTCGACGATATTCTACGCCCCGTTTTGTTATCCTTCACGGTAAGCCATCCTGGGATTACATTTGAGCAAGATAATGCCCGCTCGCAATCGGCGCGGGTTTCTACTGCCTGTCTTTGTGCCTGCCCAACCCTACTTAACATAGAACGTTCGGAGCGTTATGGACATGGTCCTCCAACTACCTCTGGATTTTGACCACCTAACGTCCCAGTTGACCAAAATTTGGTACGATATCCCTCAGAATAGCGTACAAAAACTGTCAATCAATGCTAAGCCGAATAACTGCTGGCGTAAGGGCCAGAGATGGACCAAAGCGTTATTGGCTTTCTCAATTTGTGAAGCTATTTCTCTTGAATAAATCATATAGTTTTTCTGGGATTGTAATTATTTGTTTCTCTGTGCATGTACATCACTTCTACCCTTTTCCGCCGGCCGGGGTGGCCGAGCGGTTCTAGGCGCTACAGTTTGGAACCATGAGACCACTACAGTCGCAGGTTCAAATCCTGCCTCGGACATGGATGTGTGTTATGTCTTTAGGTTAGTTAGGTTTAAGTAGTTCTAAGTTCTAGGGGACGGATGACCTCAGAAGTTAAGACCCATAGTGCTCAGAGCAATTTGAACCATTTAAACCTTTTTCCGTCCCGTTGGAGTAATACCTTGGAGGTTCTTAGTTTTTTCTGTATATTGAACAATGGCGGCAACATATTAGATCTACATCTCAAGTCCTTTCTAATCCGAGTACTTCGTTCTAGGTTGTGTCTGTTCATATCGCCTACACCTACTTTCCTGATAATTTTACGCCTCTCTTGTTCTATGTCGACCAATTCTGTGAATGTGTTTCAATTCTTCTTAAGTCTTGCTGCCAATATCGAGCGTAACGTCAGAACACACGAGCCCCACAGGCTTTTCCCGACGTGGATGCAGCACCGTCATAACGCTCTCCTCGTAAAAATCAAGACCAAATTTCATCAAGTTTTCAACTATAGGTCCAGATAATCATTTGCCTTGTCTCGGACAACGGACCGCAGTTCACTTCACGTGACTTTGAACAGTTATGTGAAGGCAACGGCATTCGTCATCTAACAAGTGCTCCGTTTCACCCACAGTCCAACGGAGAAACAGAAAGCTTCGTACGCACTTTCAGGCAGCAGATGGCCAAGCTTCGCAACACCCACACATCGGGACAGGTGCTCCGACTCTTTCTCGCCTCGTATCGCTCCCACCCACGAGACCGACCATCACCGGTGGAACTTCTGCATGGCCGCCGCCATATGACGCTGCTCCACTTGCTACACCCACCGCAACATCCGGCGGCGCCAACAGTCCTCAAGTATCGTTTTCCACCTCGCGATCCTGTTCTTTTCAGGGTTTATAGCGACCATGGGCGCTGGGAAAGAGGCGCGATCCACGAACGCATTGGCTTATATGTGTACTTAATTGCAGGTCACGATGGTTTGAAGCGCTGCCATCAGAACCAAATTTGGGCATGTCATTTGCGCCGTGATTCTGGTGCTTTTCCTCCCCCAGATTCGTGTCTTCATGGAACTTCGCGGCCTTCGCAGCCGCCCGCTGCTACCACCAGTGCACCTCAGGAGGAGTGGATGGATGATGCGCCTTCGCCCTCGCCGTCCCAATGTATCTGCCCCCCCCCCCCCCCCGCCCCCAAATCGCCGTCGCCATCGCCATAATCGCCCCAGCACACGCCCTCTGGCCAGGACATGTGCCCTCACAGCAGTTTTATGGAGGATGTTCCTGTTGCCTTGCAAGCCAGATGGTGAGGTACAGTCGGGAGTACACCGTCTTCCAGTCACGGCTCCTGGCCCATTTCTATGTCCAGCTCCCCGGTCCCGTCCCTGTTGTCATTCGAAGCCTCACTACATCACAACGGTTGCAGCATTTCAGGGGGGGGGGGAGAAGGGGGTTAGGGGGGGGGGGCACGAATGTGCTGGCGTAAGCTGGCGCCAGTGCACCATGTGGGAAAGAGGCTGCGAGACGGCAGATAAAGGGCCAACAACAGGCTCACAAGAAACGAGCCGCCATCGCCCTCTTAGACGCCAGTATTTAAGACCACCACTGCAGACTGGAGGGCGAGACTGTTCGAGTCTGTCGCAGGCGATGGCAGCGAGTAAGCTCCTGTGTATTAGTCACAGCCCAGTGGGAATCGCAATAGCAGTTAGCTACGCCGCTAACTCAGAGACAGGTAGCACATTGCAACCATAACTGTGAACATAGCGGACTGTGCTTCACCAGCAGTGAAGCTAACGTGGACTATACGGAAGAGCTTGTACCACAACGAATACCACGAGATAAGTAACTTTCTATTCTTATGAATAAAGAACCCAGTTTATCTATGCATGCAGTTTGAGTTATAGAATGAGGATACTGGCCAACAAACAACATTCTCTCGCTGTTTCCCATGGTACAGCTCTACAGAAACAACGAAACGACATAAAATTAACAAATGGTAACTCATAGAACCGTGTACAAAACAAACTGGAACATTTCCTGGTCTGCAGACGCTCCGACAATTTATCCAGCACCTCTATAATGTCTATTGTTTCTATACTCATTAACAGTTAGGTACGGGTACTGTAATATGCTGAGACTGAGTTCGTGAAGTTTGTACTCAGTTCACCATTGATGTTAAACTGGTTCGTGTTACTAACAGAAAACTGAAAACATGTAATTCTACTATGTAGTGAAGAATGTTGTTTGGTTAAAAAACTTTTAAAAATTCTGTTTACTGTTATCCAATCACAACATAAAACCACGCCAGTTATAGGCGATTCTGTTTTGTGCAGAGAATCGGCGATTCGTTCATAAACAGTCTGTCGTTGGCATATGGCAGCAGCAAACAACCTGCTTTTTCACATACTGAAGGGGAGGTGTTGTTAACCCTTGTTATCTATCTATGCATAGTAGTACAGTATTGTGTGCAGGTGTGTAAGAGAAACATGTCTATAATTTCATCTATAATTTCGCGTTTCGGGGGCAGCTGACGGGATGGGGGGGGTTAAGCCCGGAAATCTCGATACACCACTGCTCCCACCTCATGCAAATCATATTCTTTAGTCTTTAGTTAAAAGATTTTTGGACCACTGAATGCTGCTTATGCTGCTAAAGCAGAGAAATGGCTTGTCCAGCTCCCAGCGGAATTACTGTACCTTACTGATCTAACAGCTGTTTTCAGAGGATTTTATACGGCTACTGCAACACTTAAATTGGCTGAACAATCTTTTTCAGCTACAGGAATTGAGTCATTTAATTCCGACGTAACAGAGAAAGAATTTTTGCACTTCGTTGGTGACAGCAGTCATACTATGTGTCCTCACGCAGCTACTACAGGCTAGGCTGTTATACATTCTAGTATTATATCTTTACGCTTCTTAACATAAAATAAAGAAAGATGAGAAGAAAAGAAAGAGAGAAAAGAAAACTGTAATATTTGCTTTCATTTTATTTCGAATTGCTGCCATTCATCTAGGCTCTCCAAAATGGTTGTATCGCATGTCGTCCATTATTTGCTCGACTATTGTAATATGACTATAGTTACGCATACACTTGTAACATTTCATTTTGTGATGACTGTGAACTGATAACAGCTGGAATGTTGTTATAATTTGATACTGTACCATTAAGTATTTTAAGTAATTAAATAAATCGCTTTTATTCTAATAATAACTCCCTTTTTATTTACTAATATAGGCTCACGTCAATGATACCGTTGTATGTCCTTTGTCATATGTTCGGCTATCGTAATATCAGTGAATTTGGTGATTCTTACGTAACATTTCATTTAGTGATGACTGTAAACTTATTCTATGATAACTAATATTTTATTTCCGATTTGCATCGGTTTTATGTTTATATTTTACCACACAAGTTAATGGTTGAAGACATGTTTCCTGTTTTTGTCGCTGTCTACGACTATAATGTTGTTCACAATAATGTTGTTGTAAACATCTAAGGGTGCACATTTCATACTATCACTATATGAGTTTCTCCTCCATAACAGTAGCATAAATGTATCTTTATCAAGTTGTTCACGATGTTCTGACGTGTAGTTCATCGCAATGTATAGTTGTTTGTTAATTTACTCTCTGACTTCATTTCCGTGATTAATTTTAGCGCTGGCCGGAGTGGCGGATCGGTTCTAGGTGCTTCAGTCTGGAACTGCACGACCGCTACGGTCGCAGGTTCGAATCCTGCCCTCGGGCATGGATGTGGGTGATGTCCTTAGGTTAGTTAGGTTTAAGTAGTTCTAAGTTCGAGGGGACTGATGACCTCCTATGTTAAGTCCCATAGTGCTCGGAGCCATTTGAGCCATTAATTTCAGCACCACGGCCGGCCTTCGTTTACTTATTAGATAACTTCATCGCCACAATCGGTCTGGCACCGGTTCTGTTGGAATAGACAACGGCGCTGTCAAATATGACTATATGAGATACGATCTGTGTTATATTAGTCTATGTGCTTACATTCGTGAGCTGTTCACTAAAGACTGATTAAAATGTAAGTATGATACTAATTGAAATTTATGTATATGAAATACTGAGATGCATACTTATGTTATTATGTACATATCCCCCATCGTTAATTTCCTTGTACACTTTATTCCACACTTTCAATCTGATGATGAAATTTTGAAACACGTAACGCTTAATAAAGAACTGTGCGTTCAAGACCGTTCTACGACCGTTAACTCGTACATTTAAAATCTGTGAGAAGTGGATTTCTGGACCCAAGTCCTGAAGCAGACGAAACATTGTCACAAAGAGATGACACGCCAAGGCCTACAGAAAAAAATTCCTGTTAACAATAGTTTAATTTTACTGCTTCATGATGGGTCACAATTCTTCATGTGGTCGTATAACGTATCACAAAATTTCAAGCTGTCTTGTTGCAACACCAATTTCAATACAAAATTCATGTTAAACGCTGCACAAATTTCATATACATATGTACTTGAAGGTCACTGTAGAGGTGATCA
Source organism: Schistocerca americana (assembly GCF_021461395.2). Classification (NCBI taxonomy): domain Eukaryota; kingdom Metazoa; phylum Arthropoda; class Insecta; order Orthoptera; family Acrididae; genus Schistocerca; species Schistocerca americana. Next base: position 622,515,896 of record NC_060122.1, read on the forward strand.
CATCACTAAATTACTCTACGAAAACATTGCGTCTGAAATGTCTTTAGAATACAGATAGTCCCAGTCATTTCTATACACACATGTGCTTACAATCTTTATTACAAGTAAGCTAAAGTATGCTAAATTACAATGGATTCTTGTACGGATAGCGGTTGTAGCTTAGTATGTAGTTTTTTGTATCCATGTCTACTGACTCATCTCAAAGGGATGGGTATCCTAGTCACAGAAAAATGACTAAAAGCCAACAACGGCCAAAGGAGTCTAATAGACATGTCCTGTATTACTGTATCAGTAGTAGACAGACAAATAAGATTAAGGTAGGTGGAGAAGTAGTTGTCTTTGTTTTCTGAGTGTGTAATACAGGATCAGATCACTTCCATTCTCTTCAGGGAAAGTTAAAAATCTATCACTACTAATGTAATACTACGAAAAAATAACAAAATTGCCTAATAAAATTGCTGCAACAACGCCACATCCACTTAATATTAATATGCATGGAACACTAACAATCTAATATATATAATAGCAAAATCAAATCTCAACTAATGATGCATCTCAATTTAGTTTATCAGTGAGATATGAATTTAGTTGAGAACAAACAATAACTCAAAACTTATCACTGAACATTATAAGAAAATATTTCTCTCACTGATTACATCAGTCTTTAGAACAGTACGGTATTAGATCATGATGAGGGTACATCTCCTTCATTTTGTTACTAGTGGGATAACATTAGACATATGCACCAGGATTTGGTATTGATATTATTTGATACAGTGCTGAGTACACAAGAGGTCGTTTTTTATTTTTCTTCTTAAGAAATGACGCCTTTGGAAGACTCTTTAGTAACACATTTGTTCCCACTGGGCACAGCTGCGTCCTCGTTAACCGCTGGTCGTAGTATTCCTTCCTTTGTTGTGCTTTTGCCTTCATCGTATCTAATAACCAACAAATCTTTGCCACCCTAGAATCTTCTATAGCAGTCATCTTCGTTGAACGTCTGATCCTCTCATTGCTTTCCTTTGTATTCAAAAGAGGTTGTGCTGGCGGCGCCTCAGTTGATGAATAAGTCACATTATAGTATATTTCTTCAACTAGTTGTCAACAGTCCACCCACAAGGTTTATTTATGGTGGCAATATTTGAACATAAATCTGTTCATTTCACAAAACAACCTCACTATTTAGTTGACTTCTAGATGGTACCTGGAGATAAAAATTCGCCTAATCCTGCTTTTCGTAAAATCTTCTCCATCTGTATCCCATAAAGTTGGCAGCATGGGAGCACTGTCTGACAATAATGTGCATGGCTTGCCAATACAAAGAATGTAATCATTTGCTAGTCTGTTGATGATGGACTATGTGATAGACGTCTTGTTAGGATACAGTTTTATATATTTGGTAAAGATCAAAAAATCGCACAATGTATTTAACATTTCCTCTTGCACAAGGAATGGGTCCCATCACATCAACAATTATAACCTGTAGTGGTTCTTCTATGATGATCATATGTAAATTTCCTTGGGTGCTGTGGTCTGAAAGATTAGCCATTCGACATATTTGACATTTCCTATTATCTGCTGGCCACTTCTTCTAAGATTAGGAGCATGATAATATCTCCCAAACGTTTCTGAGCATCTGTTCACTGCATAGTGACCACCTACTATGTGTGTATGTCAGATTAATTTTTGTACAGTCTTGTAGAATGCAAACACACCAATTGTTCGACTGAGAATGTCTACAGTGAAATAAAATACTATCATGTAATGATAGTATTTTATTGTATTTATAGTAATTTGTATTTATTGTATTTATAGTAATTGATTTATTGTATTTATAGTAATTGATAATATGATTTCAACGAGAGTCAATTCACTGCAGATATGCCATCTTTCTGCACATTCGAAGATAGACTCTACCATTTTCTACATGCTTCGTACGCAAAACTTTAAAATCTGTTGTTTGTTCTTCTATTTCAGTAGCGTCTGTTAATCCTTCTGGGAGTCTTGACAAGGTATCAGTAATTATATTTTCTTTGGTGTGCACACAGAAAATCTCAAAAAGATATTCCTGTAGAATGTGTGACAATCGGGCTAATCATGGCCGTAAAAGCTTCAGTTATTGAGAAAGCTCAGTTCTTGATGGTCAAAAATACCTTTGTATTTGCTCCAGCCAGATAAAAATGAAATTTGTGAAACGTCCGTATCACTGCCAATGCTTCCAATTCTGCCGTCGTGTATGTTGGTTCACTGTTTGTAAGTGTTCAACTCGCAAAAGCAATGTCGCAAAAGGTAGGTCATACATCGACTAAGTTAATCTGAAATAGGCAGGCTCCTAATCCATAGGACGATCCGTCATTCATTAATCCAAAATCCATTGTCATGTCTCGATGGTGTATTGTTGGAGTGACAAGAGTGGTTTTTATATTGTTAAATGCTATGTGGCACTCATTAGTCCATTGTAAAGACACGTTCTTCTTTAGCAAATTTAACAACGCCTCCAAATTTAGGACTTTATTTGGTATAAAGAGATGGTAAAATGGGGCTAATCGTAAAAATGTTTTCAACTGGGTTTTATTACACGGTGGTGGTGCATTCTCTATTGCACTAATCTTTTTACTCATACGTAAAACCCATATGAAGAAATGAAATGTCCAAGAAAGCTGATATCTGTCAGTGAAAACCTAGACCGGTTGGCAGTCATCCCTGATTGTCGAAATTTTCAAGGATGTGTCACAGAATCTCAATGCGCTGCTCCCAAATTGGTGTTCCAATTAACATACGAAGGTTGGAACTTTAATGGTGGCAACTATTTATTTACAGCTCGTACTAAATAGATACAAGTTTCAAAGTTTTACTGACCTTCAGAGTAGTCACCAGCATTGTGTGTAACCCGCTGCCAGCAGTGCCAGTTGTGTTGACAGTTCAAGCGGCGTATTTGTAGCAGTTCTGAAGCGAATGCAGTGAAATGTTTCCTTCAGTTTAGAAATCAAGTTGAACTTACGAGGGCGTAAGTCAGGGGAGCACAGTAGGTGGCATAGCACTTAGCAGCCCTATCAGTGTAACAGCTTGCACTGTACATGCTTGAGCATTGTTCTGCAAAAATCAGTGCCCTAGAACTTAGAACTACTTAAACCCTACTGACCTAACGGCATCATGCCCGAAGCAGGATTCGAACCTGCGACCGTAGCGGTCGCGCGGTTCCAGACTGTAGCGCCTAGAACCGCTCGGCCACCCCGGCCGGCGCTGCCAGTATCATGAGTAATATTTTATTGCAAATCCTTGATACCAAAGTTCATCTAATTCTTTTTTCTGCACCAGATTGTCTCTTAGAGGAATTCTGTCTTTAGTTAACATGAAGTTACTGAATGCAAAGTCTGTTATTGCATTCTTCAAGTCCAGAACAAGATTAGGTACTACTAGGCATGTGCAATCAATAGCTCCACTACCTAGGTCCATTTAAGTTCTTGTTTTTTGTTTAACTGAACGAGAGCATCCTCCTACAGCACCAAGTATCTTGCAGTTCGCCACAAGTAAGGTTGGAAAATTAGCTAGTTCCTGTAATCGCTCCATAAGAGCTGTGGAGATAGCATCTACACTTGTGCCAGTGTCTAAGACTGCCAAAACATTAAATCCCAGAATACTAACGCTGATAGCCATTTGTGGCTTGTTTTTCCGTTTAAAATTACAGGGTAGTCGTTAATGTCAGTTCCATGGATATACTGTATCATGTTAATATTACTGTCACAACTCCGTTCACTTATTATGACCAGCGTTTTTGGCTAAATTAGGTCATGTTTAGTATTCCTGACGTTGATTGGTAGGTACAGATTTTCATCAGTAACGTCAGTGATAATAGGCGAATGATTTCTCCAATAATTATTTGCCTCATTAGAATAAGGTTGATAGAATTTGCATTTCAAAGTGATGTTGCTGGATTTTGTTGATAGCCGGAATTTCTCTTGCTCCTGTATTTATTGCCATGGTTATTTCCGTTTCCATTTCTTGAGCTACTCACATAATTGCACATAGTGTCGTGAGAACCTCCTTACTGATTGTCATCAGTTTCTGTCAGAACCATTTTGGCCACTGACATTGTTATCTTCGGCTTTTACGTCTTCATCAACATGTCTGCTGCATCCAGTGCAGACAAAAACTCGTCAAAATTGGTATCATTGACATGCAATAATTTATTTTGAATGACAAATTGTAGCTTCGCTTTTAATATTCTAATAAAATCTTTGGCAGATACTAGTTGTAATAAATATTTCATCTGATTACGGTACCTCTCAAAATATCTGTTTAATGTACACAACCGTGAATTGTATGGTACTTGATTGTAAATCGGATTATAGATTCTCTCTTGTATCGCAGCAGACCAATACTTTGCAATAAATGCATTCACAAATTCTGCGTGTGTATTGCAATTTTCTGCAGCTGCAACTGCCCAAAGGGATCCGTCACCTAAGATATGTCCATTCACGTAACTTATCTTCTGACTTTAGTTCCAGATTCTGGTTAAACACGTTTAAATGACCTGGCAAAATCGATTGGGTGTACATTTTTCTTCTCCGGAAGTTGTCTACACTTGTCTACACTTAATAAATTTTTTTCTTCATATAGTGCTGCATGATCACTCTCATGATTTAGCACTATATTCGCGTATGGTGATGTTAGTGTCTGTACTTGCTCATTTGTTTAAAAAAATTGTCGTGCAAAGTCTCGACTAGCTCTCTTGATCATGCGTTCATTATCAGCAATGACCGAGTAATTATCCTGCTGAGTATGACGTAGATTGTTCGTTTGCTGACTGAAATGTTCCATCCGTTTGTCGGTAGTTACACACCATTCAAGGCAACTGTTCTCTTAATTGAGTCCGAGCTTCTTGCAAACCTCTGAAAATTCTTGGTTAGCAAAATCTTTATCTGACATGACTTCATTAACCACTGACTTAACCTTCTGTTCAACAGTAGTTGTCAGTTGAGTATCTTTGTCTCCAAATCACTTGTGGAAAACCTTCGTATACTGTTCTGCTTCTTGTGTGAGTTGCGTATTGATAATATCACGCTGTCCACGAGTAACGTCTCCTACTGCTTGTGACATCACGACAACAGTGTTAATTAACTAATCTTGCCCTGCCTTTACGAACTCCAATTTTAAAGTATCAAATGTATCTGCAAAATGTTTGTGTTCATCACGGAACTGACCGAATTCATCAGCTAAACTTTTCTGTGTAGTTGAAATCTATAGAATGGCACTGTACCGTCTGTGATTCTATGATCTGATTTTGTAATGCTGTCTTGGTAGCCTACAAATATGCCTGCAGTGCAGCCAGACTATTCAGAAATTCTGTTTCCAAAGCATTTGACATCTGCTCAATGCCCAACGAAACCGCAACCTCCTGTACGTTCACCGCCTGGTGAACATTTTGTTCCGTCCGTTACGCCCTTCTAGCCTGGTGCCTTATTTTAACCATATAAATTTTAATCTCCTCTTCAGATTGTCGTAATAGCTCAAAATGGTTAAGTCAGTTACAAGTGAGCCATAAGCAGTCTTTTCCTGTCATAATGTGTTTGATTGTGACTTTTAAAAAGCACGCCAGAAATAACATAATGTGGACTGTGTATCAACAACGTCGCACTCTTGGTTTCATAATGGTGTATTGAAAGGCCCATTGAAACTAAACTCGCCTTGTGTGTGTTTTGTCGTGTGCTAATATGTTGGTAAAGAGCTGTGGCAGATTTCTTGTTGTGTGCCCTTGAGTCCATTCAAAGTCGCCATGTTTATTTCCAGGTTCGTTCGCCGATTTCCCCAGCGTCTCTTCAACTCCACGTCGACGTAGTGAAGCTGAATCTTTCTGCAGTAACTAGAGTGACTAGAAGACTAATATTTACGTTGGAGTCTCAACTAATCATTTATCAGAGCACTCGTTTGTTTCTCTCGTGAATACAACTTTTACTCTTACTATCGAGTCGTAATGCGTAATATTCACAATCATAAGTTCCCGTCGTCTTCATCAGAACAAGAACAAAATTGGAGTCATTAATGTAACATTCAAAAACAGAGATAATAAAAACCAGAGAAATGTAATGATGATGTTCGCTTTTCTTATCCAGGGAGTAATTTCTTGGGCTTCTACTCACAGCACAGTATCTCAAACAGGTATTTTAGTAATAAAATGTGATATTACAAGTGCCTACTCTTGTCTACCCATCCTGCGCACTCTTACCCTACGAGTAGGTTGTCACTACTTATCGTTTTTAAGTTATGAGAGATAAAAAATTCTTGTACTCTAAATTTCGTGACTAATGGTCAAATAAAGAATATTGCGTGAAATTTTATTTTATCTTTTATCGATACAGAACCACTAGGTGTGTATTCTTGCCCCCATTCTCAATAATACGCAAAACGTTCAAGTATCAAGAGGTTTCAATAAGAGTGGAAGACCAAAAACCAAGAAATCGGAATAAAAAGGGTGTAAGGCAGGGTGTAAGACTGTTCAGTCTATACATCGGAGAAGTAATGACGGAAATAAAAGTAAGATTTCAGAATGGGACTGAAATTCAAGATGAAAGTATATCGATGACAAGACTCGCTGACGACAATGCTATCTTTCGTGAAGGAGGGTTACAGGGTGTTGTGAATGGAGCGAAGAGTCTAATGAGTATGAATACAGAGAGTAAACAGAAGAAAGACGAAAGTAATGAGGTCCAGAAAAATGAGAGTAGCGATAAAGTTATCATCGAAATTGTAGACCATTAAGTAGTTGAAGTCACGGAATTATATTCTCTTGCAAGCAAAATAACAAATGGCGGACGAAGTAAAGACGCTAGTAAAAGCAGATTAGCACAGGCAAAGAGGACATAGCTGGCCAAGAAAAGTCTGGTAATAGCAAACATCGGTCTGAATTCCAGGAAGAAATTTATGCGAATGTACGTTTTGAACACATCGTTGTATGGTATTGAAGCACGGACTGTGTGAAAATCGAAACAGTAAGGAACCGAAGTTTTTGAGAAGTGGTGCTGCAGACGATTGTTGAAAATTAGGTGGACTACTGAGAACAGGAATGAGGAGATTCTCCACAGAATCGATGAAGAAAGGAACATGTGGAAAACACTGACTATAAGAGAGGAAAGAACGTTAGGATATGCCTTAAGAAATCACGGTATAGCATCCATGGTACTAGATAAAGTCGTAGAGGGTAAAAAATGCACGGCTGTTGAAGCTGGAGTGGGATAAATCCAACAAATAATTGAGTTCCTACGGTTTCCTAGTGCTCGAGAAGTTCAAACAACAGAGGAATTCGTGGTGGGTCCCATCGATCCACTCAGAAAGCTGATAACTCGAAGATTACCGTTCGATATGGTTGAAACCAGTTATTTAAAAACATAACTGTGACTATTGAAATACCAGCTAAACCCGCTGTGCAGAACAGGTGATTAGGATTGTGTAAAGGGCCAAATAAGGTTAAGGTCAGTTTCACCTCAAAATTGTAATTTATTGTAATTTAACAACTCATTTACAACCAAAGCGGCACATAGCTGAACTTTTACAACTACAAGTTTCAAAATGCAGTTCTTTCACTGCTGAAGGCCTCCAAACAAGAAATCACAAAAATCAACAGGATAAAAATGCAGTTAAAAAAGCAAATAAAATAATTAAAATGTATATTAAACACAGCTAGGCTGAAAGCCTCAAGGCAAAGGTGGATTGAAAAACATAAACAAGTTGCAGTACAAACGGCTGAAGGCCCACAATAAAATTTTCAAGATTTTAAAATAAATTACCACAACCTTTCAAAGGCAGAAAGCCACAATGTTTATGCTTAAAAGGTAATTTTGAGAATAAGGTTGGGGCTGAAGACCCACAATTAATTTTCCAAATATAACCATAAGTTTTAAGTAGCTGAAACCAGATCTCCCTATCTTGCGAAGAGATATGCATCGGTATTCGGCAACTGTGCAAAAAGCCCGCACACACCGCAGCGTTCAGGCCAGGAGCGACCAAATGCCGCACACTGTGTGAAAATGCGGCACATCTCAGCCAGCAGGCAAAGCGGAACGGTGACATCTGTGACTAGGTAGACACGTATACCGAATGAGCGGCGTCGGTTCCGGCCCCTTGTTTACGCGGTACCAGGAGGATCGAAGCAGCCCCAGTCTTTTGTTCCTCTGACGACTGTAGCCTTACGTGAGACGTACTGAAAAATGGTGAGTATTGCAAAAAAAGCAAAGAACAAGAGATCTGTGTTCGCACTCATTTCAACACGATTGGGAAATACTATTCTTCTATATAGCGGTGGCTGGAAACTCAGCGTTTTCTGTGCCCCCCTAGAATAGGCGGCCAGCGCTAGTTCACGTCTGAAAGACACTACAACTTATTTCATAAAGTCGAGTGTAGTACACTGAATAGTGAAGAACGGCAAGCCAAATTAAGTGCGCTTAAGAAAATGGATGAGGCACATCGACCGGATTTTAATGTAAGTCATAATAATTAATACGTCCTGAATTCTTCGTTTCTCGTGCTACATTCATTTCTATTTTACAGTACTACGTACTGTTTTAAATTTTCCAGAATGACAATCACGGTACAGCTGCACTGCGAGTAAGTTTCAAAATTGCATTAAGAATAACAAGATCCGGGAAACCGGTTTGCGAAGGTGAGTTTGTAAAAGACTGTCTCAGTGATGCTCCAGAGCTTTTGTGTCCCACGAACGTTAGCAGGTTTCAAGAAATCGAGCTTTCCAAACAGTGACACGACGTGTAAGTGTTGTGACAGGCGATGTGCACAGGCTGTTAATAAATAAGCCTAAGGACTATGTTACCCACTCTGTAACATAAGATGAAGCAACAGATCTTACAGATACAGTTCAGGTAGCGGTATACATGAGATGTCTCGATAACATTCTGAGTATAACTCGGGCCTTTGAAAGGGCTACGACAGATGTAGACTTACTACAAGTTGTCGAGCAAGCGATTAATGGTGTCGGTATTGAATGGAATCGGTTAACCTCAGTGACCACTGATGGAGCACCGACAATGCGAGGTCTTCAGAGGGGACTCATAACAATGATGCTCAAAAAGCTAGGGCGCACAGAAGCGGCATTGTATGGAATTCACTGCATTCTACATCGAGAAGAGCTTTGCGAAAAATCAGTAACGTTCGAAAACGTCATGCAAATTGTTGTGCGTACTGTAAACTACCTGAATACACATGGGCTTACGCATCGTCAGTTTCGGCAGTTCCTGGAAGAATTAGGAGAGGAGTACGGCGCCGTACCTTACTATTGATTTAGGTTTGACCATAGTACATTTTTTTACCTGAGAAGTGAAAGAATGAACCGAAGTTAGAAGACCCTTTCCACATATCAGACCTGGCATTTCTCTTGGACACTACGTCTCACATGAGTGGCAAGGATGTCAATTTGCGAGGTGATAATAATTTAATTTTTGACATGCTGGTAAAGGTAAATTCTTTTATAAGAAAGATTGCTCTTTGGGAGTGCCAACTATTGTCTGAAAACGCTTCACATTTCCTTACCCTTGGTTTGGTCCACGAAAGGGCTACATTTCAAGAATATTTGTCAATAATTGTAAAAATTAAGGAACAATTTCGAGCACGAACTGTAGATGTTACGAGTGTATCTTCTATTGTTAGTTGCTTTGCAAAGCTGTTTTCAGCATCAGTTGAAGGTGCTCCAAATCATCTACAGATGGGACCGATCGACCTGCAGTGCAATACACATCTGATGGAAAAGTTCTTTGTAGTTCGAAGTACAAAAGAACTCTACGAAAATTATCCACGTCTGCATCTCAAAGCTGCGAGAGTCTATATATGTTCGGGTCTGTTTAAGGGTGTGAAATTTTTTTCTCGATAATGAAAATCAATAAATCAACATTTCCATCGAGTATTAGTGACGAAAATCTTCGCAACTGCTTAAGTGTATCAATGTGCCGTGCTTTTGTACCCGGCATTAACTTTATCGTTTCTCATGACGAATGTTAACATAGTTCAAATTTCTTTTTTTTCTAATTTAAAATTGTTATTTACTAACTGTGGCTTATCCTGCCCCATGTTACATAGGCGAATATTGCTGTATGAAAAATCTGATATTAAGATGGTTGTTCAAGGTATATTTACATGCTTAAAAATTATCCTTTAATTATTGAGAGGCATATTTCGTGTCCTTGCCAGGAAGGATATTTGGGTACCTGACATGGACGTCAAACCAATCTGGCATATTTATGCACCATTTATTTTCATGTTTTGTTTTATAACCGTGACGTTTGCCGGTAGGGCGACGGAATTGCACGATACCTTCCCAAAACTACATTGCACACGGTAAAAAGAGCACGAGAACACCACAGGTACAAAGTCTCCCAGCGAAGCGGCAACATATGTGCTTACAGAAGTACACTGAATGAGCAGCGACGGCGGTCCCGTTTCCCAATTTACATGTCTGGTAAGTGTGCACACTGAGCCCAGGAAGTTTTACATCTGCAGCAGCTCAAAAAGTGTGTAGAATTTCTGGCCAGCCCTGGTCTGTGCCATATTGATGACGTCCATGAACACACTATGGTGTGCAACGTGTTTCGCTCTCTCTCTCTCTCTCTCTCTCTCTCTCCACATCAGCTGGTGGCCAGAATCACTTGCCACAGTAAATGCTATTCGATGGAGATCATCACCCTGGACCAGTGTTGCTGACCCCAGCCAACATGCTCCCTACACCGATAAACTGTTTAGCGACGATGGCATGGTTGAAGTGACAATCATTAACAAGCTTCCGAGCATACATACCAGGGTGATTTATCGTCGCGAAATTATTCTGGCAAAGACACGTGTACAGGAAGCGGTTGCAAGGTCTGCAGCGATCTGCCTAGGTGTGAGATTTCTGTTCCTTTGCGGTGTGGTGGTGCGTCTACGACCACGGTCTTGCTTTCGCATAGCATCTCCACCTTCATCGGCCTCTTATAATCGTTAGATGACACTGATTACTGTGATCACAGTAGTGACACTTTAACCGGCTCGTCCACGATCGTAAGCACTCATATAATGTCTTGCGGTCATGTTGCCTTACCGCACGGAGTTGTCACACTAATCGGTTCCACAACAGCCTTCGTCAAACACCGTACTCCATGAACCATCGAACGCATACAGAGAATTTGTGCACAGGCTCCGCTACAGTTAACATGTCCCTCCCTCTACATGTTCTTCTACTATAACTGGTCGGGTGGTCCGTCGCAATTGTAGGGTGTCCGTAGCAATTAGCAATTGTTCCTTAGCAGGAACAAGTTGTCCGTTAGCAATTACCAGGCAGTGTACTACGGGCCGACTGTAAGTAAAAGGGAGTTGCTAGCTATCTGTTGGGTGAATAACGGGAATCGATGGCTGTCCTAATGCAAATCGGACGCGCCGTTCATTTTCGCTTGCACAATTTCCCTGAGCCACGTAATTTATTCTCGCCGTGTTTCCGGGGAGATTCTGCTGGGACTCGTGGCAGCTGTAGCCCTGGGCTGTTCTCAGCTGTACCTGCAGCCTTACTGTTTCTTTTCGTTGACTGATTTTCATCCTTTATTTCAACGAACCGCTTGCTCAGTTACGGAAAGAAAAAAAAAAATTTTGAAAGACCATTCTTCCGAGGAATAATCATCCTTCTTTTTGTTTTCCTACTTTGTTTTATATTTTCCTTCCCGAGCGAATTTCGTAACAGGATATAACCATCTGGTCTTAAAGTATTTCGGACACAACCTACTTTTGATGAACTTTGGCATTATCTCGATACAGGTACTGCAATCCCGACTCCTGGAATTATAATATTCCTTGTATTACATGAGTCTCGCTGAAGGTTCGTAACCGACGCGGAAAGATACTTTGTTTGTCTTTACCATGAACTCCTTTAATGCGTTTTACATTATATTAAGTTACTTTACTTCATTTCACATGCGGCAAGAGCCTTATAGACCATACACTTCCTCTGCGATTTGTCCATATGTTGTTGATGTTCTTTCTAGCTGTGCGCTCTCGGATGCCTCGCCACCTACTTCTGCGTCCTTCTGCGTCTTCCTCTTCCTGTCGTTGAATCTATTGTCCTGGGGAGTGCTGTTCTAGGTGTTCTATCCATCGCAATTCTTGCTAGATGCCCAGTTCACTCTACTCGTCATTATCACTTCGACAATGTTACAGTGTTTGTAAAGCTCTCTTAATTCTTAATTTTTTTCTTGCCCTCGATTCCGTGTTATTTTCACCATATAGTGATAAAAAAAATTCCTTTGTCTATTTTTCTTTTGAATACCAGCAATTTTTCTTCATCTTTGTTTCTAAATATTAATGACTCACATCCGTATAATATTACCGGTATAATAGTCGATTGATATTGTAAGTAGACTGTTTAGGTTTTTATGTTGGTACGCCACGTAATGCTTTGTATGAAAATCACTGACTGTGCTGTGTGCACTCTGTGGCTGGTTGGCCTTGTTGGAATATTCGCTATTGTAGTGTTGGACAGTTGGATGTGAACAGCGCGTAGCATTGCGCAGTTGGAGGTGAGCCGCTTGCAGTGGTGGATGTGGAGAGAGAGATGGCAGAATTTTGAGAGCGGACGATCTGGACGTGTGTCCGCCAGAAAAAGGAAATTTGTAAGACAGGATGTCATGAACTGATATACATATATTATGACTTTTGAACACTATTAAGGTAAATACATTGCTTGTTCTCTATCAAAATCTTTCATTTGCTGACTATGCCTATCAGTAGTTAGTGCCTTCCGTATTTAGAATCTTTTATTTAGCTGGCGGGCCGGCCGCTGTGGTCTCGCTGTCCTAGGCGCGCAGTCAGGAACCGTGCGACTGCTACGGTCGCAGGTTCGAATCCTGCCTCGGGCATGGATGTGTGTGATGTCCTTAGGTTAGTTAGGTTTAAGTAGTTCTAAGTTGTAGGGGACTGATGACCACAGCAGTTGAGTCCCATAGTGCTCAGATCCATTTGAACCATTTAGCTGGCGGTATTGGCGCACGCTGTATTGCAGTAGTTCGAGTAACGAAGATTTTTGTGAGGTAAGTGATTCATGAAAGGTATAGGTTATTATTAGTCAGGGCCATTCTTTTGTAGGGATTAGTGAACTTTAGATTGCGTTGCGCTAAAAAAAAAATAATAATTGTGTGTCAGTTTAGTGATGATGAGAATAAGTAAAGAGAGAAATGTCTGAGTACGTTCAGTTTTCGTCAGCTGTTTGAAAATCAAATAAAGTAAGAAGTTTACCAGCACAGTCATTTATAATTTTCCAAAGGGGACGTTTCAATATGAGCGAATTTTCAAGTTAGTACTAACTGATCAGTCGAACATTATGCCCGCATACCTAATGGCTGGTATGTCCACCTTTGGCACGGAGAACAGCCGCGACACGTCATGGCATGGAAGCAATTAGACTTGTAGGTAGCTGGAGGGAGTTGATACCACATCTGCACACACAAGTCACTTAATTCCCGTAAATTCCGGAGAGGGGACGATGAGCTCCGACGCCACATTCGATCATATCCCAGATGTGTTCGACCGGATGAGAAATGTAAGTTGGGAGACCAGCCTATCAACTGGAACTCGCACTGTGTTCCTCAATCCATTCCATCAGATTCCTGGACTTGTGACACGTTGCATTGGGAAACATGACCATCATGAAGGGGCGTACGTGACCTGTAAACAGTGTACGATATTTCTTGGCCTTCATGGCGCCTTGCACGAGCTCCACTGGACCAATGGATGTCAACGTGAATGTTCCCCAGAGTATAATGGAGTCGCTGCCAGATTGCCTCCATCGCACAGTACAGGTGTCAAGGAGCTGTTCATCTGAAAAACGTCGCATTCGTGCCCTCAAATCGGCATGATGAAGAAGGCATCGAGATTCATCAGAAGACGCCAGGATTCATCAGACCATGCAACGCTCTGCCAACGCGCCAACGTCCAGTGCCCATGGTCATGTGCCCATTCCAGTCCTAGATGCCGATGTGGTGGTGTTAATACTGGCGCATCCGTGGGTCGTCGGCTGCGGAGGCCCATTCTATGTTCAGACACACTTGTACTCTTCCCGGCGCTGAAGTTTGATTCGCCGCCTGTCCTGTTTTACCAGCTTGCCCAGCCTGCGACTTCCGACACTTGTAATACGGGGCGACCGCCCAACCCCACGATGTCTGGACATGTTTTCACGTTGTTTTCGTCACGTGTCGAAAAAATTCACCATAGCACTCCATTATAATCTGCGCTCAGTCAAAATCAGATTCCTCATTTTACACACGGACTGCACGCTCACTGGAAAACGGAAATGAGCGATTGGCGTCATTGGCCGTGAGTCCCCTTACGGGGCAGGTCCGGCCGCCTTTGTGCAGGTCTCATTACATTCGACGCCTCATTGGTCGACCTGCGCGCCCGAGGGGGATGAAATGACGATGAAGGCAACACAACACCTAGTCCCTGAGCGAAGAAAATCCCCGACCCAGCCGGGAATTGAACCCGGGACTGTATGACGGCAATTGGTCACGCTGACCACTTTTTTATTGTTTTTATCTCATTTTGTTCGCTTTCGTTCGTTGCATCTGCTCGGGGCGGACGTCGTAAGACGCCCGTTTAAGTTCGTTGTTGATCGATTAACTCAGTTATTTTTTTATTACAGATGGCAGCTAACCCTCTGACCGAACACGCTGAGCTACCGTGCCGGCACCACTCAGCTAGCGGGGCGGACTGCACGCTCACTGATACTACATCCATAGTGCGTGCCTGGACGGGTTTACATCGATAGTAGGTCGCTGGTCATAATGTTCTGGCTGACAGGCAGTTGCAGTTTCAGTGAAACTAAAACGTGTATTGTTCGTTGTTGCTAGATGGGCAACTATTTTCTCATTGACACCTAGTCCTGTTTACTCAGCGATTTCTAATAATTTTGCATTATTCCGCTTAATTCTCTTTTGGAAATACCTATTAATGCAACATCATCTGCCTAGGCGAGTCTAGTAATGCCCACTTCGCAGCTGGATCTCTTGTATAACAGTTTTAGTAAATTCTACATTAATCTTATTTCAGACGAGGTTAAATACAATAGGTCCGACGGCGTCTCCGTGTCTCAGTGCACTGTAAACCTTAAAATTTTTAGTTTCTCTTGCAGGTGTGTTTATAAGACATAAACTTTCTTCTGTACAAGTTTTAACTAATCTGATTAATTCTCAGGACATTCCAAAATTTCCTCATTATGTTCAGGAATGTCTGTCGGTGTATGCTCTCAGAGGATTTCTTGAAATCTAGAAATAATACACTGATGGGAAAAAAATTACAACCCCAAAAAATTGTTAATGTAGAATAATAAAATTTCGGGAATATATTTGTCTAGCTAACATATTTAAATGATTAACATTGCAAGATCACAGTTTAATGTAAGCGAGAAATAAGCCATTGCACCATTGCACGTGTGATGATCTTGTACACCAATAACCGGTGTAACCGTCAGAATGTTGTATGCAAGCATGTAAGCGTGCATGCATTGTGTTGGACAGATGCCTGATGTCAATTTACGTGAAGGAGTTCCGTGCATGTTGCATCTGTTCGCTCAATAAAGGGACGGTTAATTCCGCCGGCCGAACTGGCCGGTTGGTTCTAGGCGCTACAGTCTGGATCCACGTGACCGCTACGGTCGCAGGTTCGAATCCTGCCTCGGGCATGGATGTGTGTGATGTCCTTAGGTTAGTTAGGTTTAAGTAGTTCTAAGTTCTAGGGGACTGACGACCACAGCAGCTAAGTCCCATAGTGCTCAGAGCCATTTGAACCATTTTTGGTTAATTCCGGTTGTGGATGACGCTGGAGTAGTCGTCCGCTGATTCCCATATGTGCTCGAATGGAGACAGATCTGGTAATCGTGCATGCCAAGGCAACATGTCGATACGCTGTAGAGTATGTTGGGTTAAAATAGTGGTATGTAGGCGAGCGTTATCCTGTTAGAAAACATCTGTGGAATGCTGTTCATATGGCAGCACAACAGATCGATTCACCAGATCGACGTACAAATTTACTGTCACGGTGTCTGGAATAACCAAAAGACTGCACCTGCTGTCATGCGAAATCGCGTCCAGACCATAACTCTAGATGTAGGTCCAGTGTGTCCGGCGCACAAATAGGTTGGTTGCAGGCCTTCAACTGGCCTCCTTTTAACCAGCAAACGGGCTTCACTGGCACCGAGGCTAAACCAGCTTTCATCAGAAAACATAACACACCTTCCCCCTGCCCTCCAATGAACTCTCGCTTGACACCACTGAAGACGCAAATGGCGTTGGTTTCGGGTCAGTGGATTCATGGCGCAGGACATTTGGATCGGGGCTGTCCTTCAAGCAACCTATTTATAACAGTTCGTCGTGTCACTATGGTGTCAACTGCTGCTCAAATTGCTGCTGCAGATGCAGCACGGTGCTCCGCAGCCATACGCCAAGAACAATGGTCTTCCCTCACGGTAAAGTCATGTGGCCATCCGGAGACCGGGCTTTTGCGACCGTATATTCTCGTGACCATCTCTGCCACCTTCTCGTAGCCCTAGGCGTGTGTTTGAAGCAAATCTGATTTGCATCCTCCTATGAGACTAGAGCGAAAATTGAAGAGATATCATTTTTCAGTCCGGAACCGCGGGACTGCTACGGTCGCAGGTTCGAATCCTGCCTCGGGCACGGATGTGTGTGATGTCCTTAGGTTAGTTAGGTTTAAGTAGTTCTAAGTTCTAGGGGACTGATGACCACAGATGTTAAGTCCCATAGTGCTCAGAGCCATTTGAACCATCATTTTTCAGGTGTAGAAACCTGCTACCATCTTTCGTTTATGTCGCACAGCTCTTTCTCAGTGTTGCAATTTTTTCCGTCAGTGTGTATGGACGTCTACATTGAATTCTGACGCCTTCTTAGTTATTTGTCTTAGCACGAATAATTGATCTAATGTGGATCTATTTCTGCGGGAAGTACATTGGTAGTCCCCATTTAGTTCTTCAGTTGTATTGATCAGCTTGTTTGATTAGCAAATCGATAGGATTTTGTAAGTGACGTCCTGTAAGGAAACACCTGTATAGCTGTCGCACGCAAGGGGATCAATTTTCTTAAGCATAGGGCATATAACTGCGGTTTTCCAGTCCGCAGAATTGTTTTTATTAGAGACCGCAGTTCTAAAACCAGTTGCGAACTTCCATTCTCTAATAACTCAGCAGTTGTTGACTTGTACATCATCTGTATCAGATTCTTCAAATTTAGAGTAAGACTGTGGATTATTGCAGCTCAGTAGTTTTGAAGAGCACGTCTTACATCTTTTCTGTAGTTCACTCTTACTGATCCGTATTTTCCCCAGCTGATCCCTTACAAACTGCTCCTTCTAGTGTATTTAGCAAAATACATTTTTATGTTTTACCCCGTGATATTGTTGTGGTATTCCCTTTCCTCTGGTCTTAGGGTTGAATGTGTTTCCTGGTGGATTTTATAGTGTCTTTCCTTCAGTGTCATATTGTTCCGTTCTATAATGCTTTCCTCGTATTTCTTCTCCCCAGAACTTCTCTTGGCACTTTATGTTAACCCAATTTTTATAGGGTCGTTTTCTTTTTTCCATGAAGAAAATCTAATAATCATGGGGGACTGGAATGCAGTTGTAGGGGAAGGAGTAGAAGAAAGGGTTACAGGAGAATGTGGGCTTGGTAATAGGAATGAGAGAGGGGGAGGACCAATTGAGTACTGCAATAAATTTCAGCTAGTAACAGAGAATGCTCTGTTCAAGAATCACAAGAGGAGGAGGTATATTTAGAAAAGGTTTATAGGTAAAGGAAGATTTCGGTTAGATTATATCATGGTCAGGCAGAGTCTTCGAAATCAGAGGTTTGATTGTAAAGCATACCCAGGAGCAGAAACAGAGTCAGATCACAATTTCGTAGAAATGAAGAGTAGGCTGAAGTTTAAAATACTGGTCAGGAAGAATCAATGAACAAAGAAGTGTGATACGGAAATATTAAAAATTGAAGAGAGACACCTGAACATCTCTAAGGGTTTTAGCGTAGGGCATAGGCACTACGTATCTTAATCTCTCTGGAAGAGTTTATGTGCCTTGGATTTATCACTAAGGACATTGCGTATTAAACTGTAACAACTTATCAGAATTCTGATTCAGAATCCAACAACCACAAATGAGTTTTTAGAACTTTTATGATTGTATTACTTTCAGTGAAGGGCGTTAGTACTATTCTAGTTGCTTCATGTTTTTTTGTAAAAAAATTTCAGTATTTTCTCTTGTTTCTTCGACTGAACTGTTAATGCCATTTTTGTTGCTACGTTTAGAAAGTGATCGTTAAAAGTACTTGCAACTTGAGAATTACCTTTCATTTAGTTTCTTGCGGAATCTTGTACACTGATTAGCTGTCCTGCCTTCCGTTTGACAACGTTCCAATAACTGATACATAATTAACGTGAACATAGCCGGTAATATGATGTCATGCGATGTTTATTTAATCGTGCGATTACCTAATTTAGACTAAGCGTCATTGGCAAGCACATTTGTACTTCTGTATTTCATGTCATTTTTAAATCGCTCTTATTAACAAGTAAAAAAGTAACCATATTCCGTCACTTTACGATAGGATCCACATTACAGTGACACGTTTTAAGATAGTATTCTGAACTTTGCTCTGTGTACAACAACATGGTAACTCATAGAGCAATGATTTGAAAATGGCATGAAATACAGATGATACAAATGTAGTTGACAGTCGAAATTAGCTAATTGCACGATTAAATTAACATCGCATTACAGTCTATTACAGACCGTGTTTACGTTTGAGCATTTGGAGGCTGTGGATCCCCACAAATACAAGATTTTAAGTAATATATACCTTGTACCAATTAAACTACTTTCAAAAGACATTCAGATACGACTGCTATATCGGAAAACGAATATTGTAACAGTAAATCCAGTTGATAATTTCCTCCATAAAGAAAATAGAATAAAGATAAAAAGGGAAACTACAAAAAACACCACTCTTAAAATTTACAACGGAGCAAACTGAATTTATTGTGTTATGTTAGACTATGCCAGCTCCGCCTTAATCATTAATCAACACGTGGAGTCAGTAAATGGCATTCCGCTCTGCTGCTGGGCCCCTACCTACGCAGTACATATACCTCTGCTAATCTGAAAAACTCGCGTAGCAAATTAACAATTGACCGAGACAAATTCACCGGGAAGATATTTGCGAATTATTTTGAAGCTCTCCGCGCAGGTCCCACGACGTTATTGATCACTGAGGGTCACTCATTCCCGAAATGATGCGCTCAGCAATGGGGAGACAGCGACTCCATCACAAAGGC
Source organism: Schistocerca americana (assembly GCF_021461395.2). NCBI lineage: Eukaryota > Metazoa > Arthropoda > Insecta > Orthoptera > Acrididae > Schistocerca > Schistocerca americana. The sequence goes on from NC_060122.1 coordinate 622,535,248, forward strand.
CCACGACAGATGTGCAGAATGGTTCAAATGGTCCTGAGCACTATGGGGCTTAACATCTGAGGTCATCAGTCTCCTAGAACTTAGAATTACTTAAACCTAACTAACCTAAGGACATCACACACCTCCATGCCCGAGGCAGGATTCGAACCTGCGACCGTAGCGGTAGCGCAGTTCCAGACTGAAACGCCCAGAGCCGTTCTACCACAGCGGCCGGCAGATGTGCAGAACTATAGACCTATATCTCTAACGTCGACAGTTGTAGAATTGTGGAACACATATTATGTTCGAGTGTAATAAATTTTCTGGAGACTTGAAATCTACTCTGTAGGAATCAGCATGGGTTTTGAAAAAGACGATTGTGTGAAACCCAGCTCGCGCAGTTCCTCCACGAGACTCAGAGAGCAATAGACACGGGTTTCCAGGTAGATGCCGTGTTTCTTGACTTCCGCCAGGCGTTTGATACGGCTGCCCACAGTCGTTTAATGAACAAAGTAAAAGCATATGGACTATCAGACCAGTTGTGTGATTGGATTGAAGAGTCCCTAGATAACAGAACGCAGCATGTCATTCTAATGGTGAGAAGTCTTCCGAAGTAAGAGTGATTTTAGGTGTGCCGCAGGGGGGTGTCGTTGGACCGTTGCTATTCACAATATATACAAATGACCTTGTGGATAACATCGGAAGTTCACTGAGGTTTTTTGCAGATGATGCTGTAATATATCGAGAAGTTGTAACAGTGGAAAATTGTACTGAAGTGCAGGAGGATCTGCAACGAATTGACGCATGGTGCAGGGAATGGCAATTGAATCTCAATGTAGGCAAGTGTAATGTGCTGCGAATACACAGAAAGAAAGATCCTTTTTCATTTAGCTACAATATAGCAGGTCAGCAACTGGAAGCAGTTAATTCCATAACATGGGAGTAGGCTTTAGGAGTGATTTAAAATGGGATGACCATATAAAATTAATCGTCGGTAAAGCAGATACCAGACTGAGATTCATTGGAAGAATCCTAAGGAAATGCACTCCCAAAACAAAGGAAGTAGGTTACAGTACACTTGTTTACCCACTGCCTGAATACTGCTCACCGGTGTGGGATCCGTACGAGATAGGGTTGATAGAAGAGATAGAGAAGATCCAACGGAGAGCAGCGCGCTTCGTTTGAGGATCATTTAGTAATCGCGAAAGCGTTACGGAGATGATAGATAAACTCCAGTGGAAGGCTCTGCAAGAGAGACGCTCAGTAGCTCGCTAGGGGCTTTTCTTGATGTATCGAGAACATACCGTCACCGAGGAGTCAAGCAGTATATTGCTCCCTCCTATGTATATCTAGCGAAAAGACCATAAGGATAAAATCAGAGAGATTAGAGCACACACAGAGGCATACCAACGATCTTTCTTTCCACGAGCAATACGAGACTGGAATAGAAGAGAGAAGGGATAGAGGTATCCAAGGTATCCTCCGCCAAACACAGGTGGCTTGCGGATTATGGATGTAGATGTAGGTGTAGACTGCTTTGCCACACACCCTTGGGCTACCTACCAACTCCAGAATTCCATTTCGAGGCACCGGCTCTGCACCACATCGCACAAAACCAGGCGAAAACACACCAGGCGAAAACTCCCGGGCAGTTTATGATTTTACAACCTCCAAATTCCTTCAACATTCACACCTTATAGTCATTCAATCTGAGAAGCAAAGTGTATGCACTTTTACTATATCCTGTTCCCGCTAATAGGATTTCTCCAGATGGACTTTCCAAAATTTTCTAGTTAGTACCGTGGAAAACACCTCCTGTCATCGAAAGTTGCATGTTCTCAAACCAGCGTAATAGGCTCTGATCATAACTCATTTAGGAGGATTAGGAAAAGCTCAGCCCCTGCGTTCCAGACTGGACACAGCCATGTTCCTTTGGAAACAGGATCTGGGGTCCACTACAGCAACACGAGGATACCTCTTAAGCTTGTACAACGCGCGAAAACCTTGAGTTAGGTTTGTCTCTTACATGCTACAAAAATGCTAGTAAGTTCATAACTATCTCATTGTTCAATCCTTCCTGTGAATTCGGCCGAAATGCAGTTATAGTATTGTATACCGTGTTCCCCTGCGATCGACGTATTTGCTGTGTCATACAGATGACTGGTAATCCATTTGTATTATACGAATGACTGTGTGCGTAGTCGCACACTTGATTTCTTGTGTTTGTCTGTGTGTGTGTGTGTGTGTGTGTGTGTGTGTGTGTGTGTGAGAGAGAGAGAGAGAGAGAGAGAGAGAGAGAGAGAGAAAGAGAGTTTGTTTGTGTTCCCACATACGTTTGCAACATACAGGGTGTCCCTTCTAATACCCATCAGGCTCATTTTCTCGGGTATTTCGGCAGATATTTTCAATCCCGTTTTTGCAATGTGTAGCTCGAGTCAGCCCAAACAAGTGCTGTTCATCACGTATGTCATGCGACACACAGTGTCGACGAAAAGTGTCGGTTTGTTTCCTGTTACAAAAAATATGATTTTTAAATCGAAATTTTACGTGCTCTTCGATATAGCTGCAACAAATAAGTCTAGTCCCATATTCGTGTCACTGATATGTATTAATAGGAACAGTCAACTGTAGCGCCATCCTCAAACAGCATTAACCATCCCTATGTTGATGGACCAAGTGCAACAGACATGGAACTCCATTCCACAAACTGACATCCAGCATCCGTACAACACAATTCATGCATGTTTGCATTCAACATTCTGGCAGTGACACCGGTTTTTGATGTACCAGCATTTCATATTTGCATTGGCTTATCTCGAACTTGCATTACCCTGTGATTTTGCAATGCCAATCACTTAAATATGTTACGTAGACAAACGTAATCCCGAAATCTCATAACTCTACATTAATTATTTTTTTAGTTTTGTGACTTTTTTCCGTCAGTGTATTTTACATTTCTGAAGGAACAGACACTGCTGACGATCCACAGCTGTATTAAATGGCACGAAACTTTGAATTCGTTTGACGTCAGATTTAGTACGTACGTATGTATAATCTGTTAGTGACGCATGAAAATTTGTGCCGCACCGTGACTCGAACCCGGATAAGCGGGAAACCCGGGTTCGAGTCCCAGTGAGGCACAAATTTTTATGCATCCCTAACAGATTATATGTCTACACTTAGTGCAGCACATGTCGAATGAATTCGCAATCTGCGGATAAGTTTCGTAACAGTTGCAGTCTATTCGGGTAGTAATGCAGATGAGAGCGTCACTCATTAATAAAAGTACGCCATGAAGTGTGAATTACCTGGGTTAAAATATTGTAGAAATATTAAACTGTGGTATGAACCTGCTGGCAGTAGTCGCACAGTGGACGCAATACTTCCCAAATTGACGACTTCTTCATGGCTCCAGATGTGTCCTATCAATCGATTCCTTCTTTTCCTCAAGTGATGTCCTACATTTCTTTTCACCCTAATTCGATTCAGTACCTCCTCATTACTTATCCTATCTACACGCCTAATATTCAGTATTAGTCTGTAGTATATTTCAAGAACTTTTATCCTCTTCTTCTTTGAACCGCTTATCGTTCACGTTGTACTTCCGTACAAGGATACATTGCAGACATATTCCTTCACAAAACACATCCTAATTTTTAATTTATTTCCGATTATGATAAATTTTTATTTTCAGAAATGCTTTTCTTGCTATTGCTAGTCTCCATTTTACATCTTCTCTACCTCGGCCATTGTCAGTTATTTTGCTACACAAATTGCAGAACTCCTCTATTATTTTGAATGTTTTACTTGCTTAACTAATTTCCTCATCATCGCATTCCATCCACCTTCTCTTGCAACATTCCTTTTCTGTCTCTGATACGGGACAATAGCATCGGGAAACAGCAAAGTTTTAATTTCACTTCCCTCATTTTTAAATTCAATTTCCTAATCTATCTTTGGTTTCCTTCACAGCTTTCTCAAAGTAGTGACTGAATAGCTTCCAGGATAAGCTACTATCCTGTTCTCAACTATTGCTTAGTTCTTATAACTGCAGGCCAGTTGCAGATAACCTTTACGTCCCTGAATTTTGTCCCTGGTACCTTCAGAATTTGTGAGACTTCATTCCAGCTAGTACGATCATAAGCGTTCACTGAATCTACAAATAAACGTTAAGTTTAATTTTCTTTAACTTATCTTCTGAGGAAAGCAGTAGTGTTAGTACTACCCCATATCTTCCTAAATTTCTCCAAAACTGATACTGATCTTCGAGTTCAGTGTCTACAGTGTTTTCATTGGTTCAAATGGCTCTGAGCACTATGGGACTCAACTGCTTTGGTCATAAGTCCCCTAGAACTTAGCACTACTTAAACCTAACTAACCTAAGGACATCACACACATCCATGCCCGGAGCAGGATTCGAACCTGCGACCGTAGCGGTCGTGCGGTTCCAGACTGAAGCGCCTTTAACCGCGCGGCCACTCCGGCCGGCTGTTTTCATTAATCCGAAAATAATTTGCATCAGTATTTTGCGACTGTGACTTACAAAACATGATTTTTGTTGGGTCCTGCCCACTCGTCTCGTATAGGGTGCCTAAAGAATGCTGTGTTCTCGGAATGCTATACAATAATTCAAGCAAATCATATTAATAGTTTTTGTTACAATAAACTGAGATAGACAATACTAGACTTTGTATTACAAGAACCTGTGGCAAGCGATGGGCGACAGGCAAAGAGTCAGTGGTCTTTCTCTATGTACTATGTCCATACAAGCAATGGATATGGATCACTATCGTAGTGCTCTCCTAGTGCTGGTCTAGTACTGTGCTGCCGAGGCTGGCAGGAGTGGCGCTTATATTCTCTTCGAATAGAGGCCGCTCCTGTCGTGGTGCGGGCTATTGGCTGACGCCGTCTCACGGCCTTCTCTGCCCTTGTGTTCTTCATCTTCGTGCCGGCGCTTGTCGATATGCCGGAACTTTATTCACAGCCGTCGACACCTATCTTCTTTCGATTTGAACTCGTATTCTTCTTGAAGTCTCATACATCTTGTATACTATGTTGAACAATTTTATCAAAGAATTTTCTCCAACGGATGTTAATAGTCTAAGTCATTGCCATCTATCAAGCTATTAATATTGCTCTGTACCGTCGTCTGTGTTATTATGACAGACTTGTTTAGTATTTCTGTTCTGTATTCTAGTAAAATATTATTTTCTGCAATTAAAAAGTCACACGTCACTCTTTGACTTCCCATGATGAAGCAGAAAACATTTCACATTTTGTGAACATTGTAAAACAATCGTAGACTTCAACCGATTCAGTTGTAATACGGATAAATGTAAAAGTATTATTTTTGTTAACACACACGGTACATGCAAAGTTTCTAAGGTATACAGTAAGTCACTAGAAATGTTGATGCTCTGCCTTCGGTGTACTTCCTTTATACGTATTGTTTACTGAGTTTCACTCGAAACATATGCTGTTTCCTCTATGTACAATTTAACATCTGTTTTTTTTTTATCTCATATCGTACACTCCGCGTTTCCTGCAGGCATAAAAGTGAGTTTCTCATTTAGCTAAGGAAATTACACATCTCAGCGCAAAGCGAACGATGTAATGCCTTTCTCAAACACTGTGTGAGAGAGAAATAAGATTTTATATTTTTTCTTTTTCACGTATACTTAACTAATTTGCCGGAAACAAAATCATTTTCTCACTCGTGAGTAGAACATACGGCATTCCAACACGTTGTAAATGTACAGAGAAATTCATAAGGAGAGAGGTGGGTGTAGGGATGCTGACATTGTGTATGTATACTTCAGACCAACCACAGACCTCAGCTTTGATTATATACACTGGCTTAACAATGACTCTCTGAATAAATGAGTATTGGAATTCGATACATGCCGTAATTTTTATGATGGAAATTTAAAAAAGAGAATATCTGTGTGTATAGAATCCACAGAACAAATTAACTTCCGAAAGAGAAGTGTGTCCGTCGGTATTTTAAGAGAATGGAAGGATAAACTAAGTTCTTGTTACGAAAACAACGGAGTCGTAGCAAGCAGACATTTACACTTCTCTTCAGATTATAAATGAGAAATTATTTCTCTGACCGTGGCTGTGGGGCTGGGGGGGGGGGGGAGGGGGTGAGAATACTTCATTTAATATTAATTTCCCGATGGGGGCAGGAATGGAAGGTCTATTTTCTTGGAGAACTCTCTAATGCTATAATATTAAAGAGAGACAATCTCGGAAAAGAAATTAAACTGACACAACCAGAGCCTCTAAAGGGATTTTTCAGAGGACCCAGCGTCGTGTCTTCAGTGTCTCAAAAAATTAATTTTTCTGTTTCGAATGGAGGTGAATACTGCTGTTTAACACCTTCTAAAAACAATTTAATCTAAGGTATTCTAGTTCTGTATTGTACCGGGTTACCGAGCTAGATGTGGACCCCACTGTCAATGCTATGAGTCTTTTTCGAAGCAAAACGTTTACTTATTGCATATGACACTTTCTGCTAATCTGATGTTACACAACCCCATCAAACACTGTTCTTTTCTCTCTCTTTCTTCCTTTTTTCTCACGAAGAGCATATTCTGGGTCTGTTCCAGTTGAAAGAGGGGAGGCAACTAACGCTAGTTTCGAATTGAATGAGTAAACAGTTTTTTAAGATCTCACGATCCTGCGTACACCTGCTACTAGTCACTATGCATTAAATGTTCTGATTGTCCCTTTGGCGAAGCATCAAGTGAGTTACAAAGAAAAACAGCATAAGTGCAGTGAGAAAATGTTGTTCTTTACCGTCGGCTCATTAAAGACGTATGTAGAAGATGCAAGTTAGAAGATGTAAAGATGCAGGTCAGAAGCTGGTGAGCCTCAATCAGTTGCTGGTGTAGACAGGGAACAACAAACTTTCAGCAGCAAACTGAAAAGTAAGAATGTAGGGAAGTTAGTAAAGAGAAATAACGTGTAGTTGGTAGGTAGTTCCCATGGAAGAGGTGTTGGCCAACTTTTGCATGATGAACTAGGATCAGAATACCAGGTCACCATTTTTTTAACTTTGTGCTGCTCTGGAGCAGGTGACAGAGGATTTAGAAGGCGTCATGGCCGCCTCGACCTCATTTGAAATCTTCTGTCAGGAAAGTTAATTTCGAGTTGGAACGGCTGCTAATAAAATGCTCTATACTACGATTAGTGGTATTCACTGAAACAATCCCGCTAAATAACGAGAACAACAGTGAGGTTAACGATATCATTGTTGAGTCACTGCTGTTCCCCTATGGGGCGAGGAAGAATGACTTTACTTATTAAGTTGCACTACAGTACCTACTGTATTGTGGTCACATTTCAAGTATTGCACAGATATCTGATTCTGCGGCATATACAGTTTAGGAGTTCGTAACAGTGTTGTACCAAGTACCAAATACTTAGCATTTAACGCTGCTTTGACAGAATTAATTAGCACTGTATGTTTCAGTGTTTCTGTTTATCACATGAAGGATGTGGGAAAGGAGCCTATGGATAATACGCTTCCTCGCCAAATTTGCGATAGCGATCTGGAAGGCCACAACCTGACAGAATTACAGTTCATATGTCTCAGAAGATGAGCCGTAAGGTACTAGAAGAGCTGGCATCAAGAAGACTGCTGGAATACTCCGAAACCTAGTGAAATAGAAGAGTATAGAAAAGGTATTCACTGAGCAGCGGGTGAATAATGGCGAAATAAGAAAATGAAGAAGAAAATATTTGCTTAGTTGTCCAGGTCCTGAACTTCTTACAGGCCGAATATTAGTCAGCACCAATCCTTCCATCACCAGAATGGAACTGTATCATATGGTCGAGTGCAGAAGGCTATCTTGAATGACCGATTTCAAGCACGAAGGTTGGTAAAAATTTTTTAAATAAGTATGAACTGGAACAATCCACTCGCGTTAAATGTGTAGCAAAGTAAGAAAATAGATATATCTTGCTGGCTATCAAAATATTGTGCATAACGCAACTTACTAAGTGAGTGCCGTAAGGTTATCAAAGCTGAAGGCGACATTATTATTTAATTAACTATTTTCCAACTGGTTGTATTGACCATAAAACTATCTACATACAAACAAAATATCTCAATAGATATACGTTAGATATTTTTTCTTTTCTAGCTTATACTGCAGTTTTGTTTGAATAAATATAAAGTGGCAGTAGCAATGGTCATTATTTAGGGTTATGAGAGGAACGATGATTCAAAGCAAAGAAGTCCATTAAACTTGGCTTCTAAAATGCATACTGTAACAGCTATGAGCCTTCTTCGACCTCAGTAAAGTGAGACAAACTCTTCTACAGTAAGCTCTTTGCTTTTCATATTTGGGTGCAAGTAGTATGGACCAAAACGATAAAATATGTCCAGTAAACAACGGCTCTAAAGTGCATACCTTACGAGCTACGAACACTTGTCCATCTCCGCTATTGCGGAACACATCTCCTCTGCTGAGAAAGTGCCCACAGCTCTTAAGGTATGCATTTTAGAGCCCATATTCACTAGACTTTTTTGCTTCGAATGATCGTTCTCTCTATTTCTAAGTATTGGCCATTGCTCCTGGAACAACATGTACATTACATTTGTATAAGATTTTTAGTAATATTTTATGCACTTTCGTACCGTTTGTGTATCACAAATAGTCGACAGCATTTGTTAGCTGGTGGCCTGGCTTTACTAAAAGCGTCAGTAAATCTTTTCAGTAATCTTCTATCGTCTGCAGGAAAAAAGACACATGTTTCAGATGTCACACTCAGAACATGTGGTCTCAGGAACCTTGAGTCGATGTAAATGACTAGAAAATAAATCGTGATTGATTCTCGTCTTTATGTTATTTGTCTTCCGTTTCGTTTAAAAGAAGTAAACCAACAAAAAACTCCTGACATTACAGGAAGACTTTCATAAATGGAGAGCTGTTGGAATGAAAAAGAAAGTAATTAACGACGAAATCAACGGAAGCAAAAACTCACTGTTATGTTAGCCATTAAAACCATAACAAACAGAAAAGTAAAACATAACTAGACTAAAAAATTAAGTAATCCCTCTGCTCTTCCTCTCTCTCTCTTTCTTTCTTTATGTATATATATATCTCTGACACACAGACAAACACACACAGACAGCGCAGTTGGCAACACTACCCACTGTAAGCACACATACTTTCAATACGCAGCGAAAGGATCAAGAGAAGAGTTGTAATAAAGGAGGGCGAGAAAACGCAGAAAATTGATCACCTGGAGAACGGAGACCGAGTAAACATATCTCCAGAATAAACTAACAACACTGAAAATCATAACACCAAAAATAATTTAACCTCACGTAACTTGCGTGCAGAAGTTGTTTCTAACCTGAAAATCGAGCGAGATGGCGCAATGGTTAGCACATTGGACTCGCATTCGGGAGGACGACGGTTCAAACCCGCGTCCGGCTAACTTGGTTTGCATTTCCCGTGATTTCCCTAAACCGATTCAGACAAATGCCGGGATGGTTCCTTTAAAAGAGCACGGCCGACTTCCTTCCATCCTTCCCTAATTCAAAGGGACCTATGACCTTGCTCTTTGGTCCCCTCCCCCAACCCAAGCAACCAACCAACCAACCTGAAAAACAAGACAGTGTGGGATGAGAAAACGTAATACATTCGTGTTGACAAACTTGTAACTATATATTGAAACATGTATAACAAAAAACAAACTGCTTTCCATTTAGTTGCAAAGACGGAACATACCTCCATGGATTTTGAAGTAACTAACGAACGACAAAAAAGGAAAAAAAATGACGATGAACTGAAGTTTTCGGGGAAATTTATCCATACTTACTCGAAGAAATACACTTTTTTGTGTAACCTAATTTTATGCAGGGACACATTTCGGTCCTTTACCCATTTTCATCTTTCGTAACGCAATTAGATATCCATACTAGAACAGTGGCTGAAACATAGGTGGAACTGAAAATATGATACATAACTTGAAGAGTTTTGTTGACAACATGAATGGCCATACAACCATTGGAGCAGTGACTGACTAGTACTGACAAAATAACGTAATTATACAAAATGTTGCTGAAGTGAAATGGCATTTTTCCACATCTACAGATGTTGATGTTAGTAATTTTGCTGGAGGTGAAATGTGCTTTCTTTGCCTCTGGAGTGGAAGATAATAGTTTCTGGTTGTGCAAAAATTTCCGTTGTAGGTCTAAGGATCGTTATATGATGCAGATAGGATTGTACTTTTATGCCACCTCACTCCGGCCTTCACAAAAGAAAACAATTTTTTCGGACTGTGTGTGCTTCTGGGCTGTCCTATTCCATGATTTGTTGTTTTTCGTGTGTCATGGCCTTCCTGAAACGCCAGCGATCGCTCCAGCACGTGGGCGGCAGTCGTCAACAAACTTCATTTAAATGGAAATGCCATTTAAATGGGAAGTGAATTACCAGCTACCTTGGACACGGCAGTAATTACCAGGCGGAGAGGTTTTTGGGAACCACGCAGAACTTCCGCCTCTGTTTGCTGGGATTGCAGTCTGCGGCCCGGTCCACAGCATCAGCCCCTTCTACACTCCCTTCCTCCCTCACTCCAGCCCTCCCTCATCCGGAAGTGGAGCGCTCCAGCTTGGGCCGCTCTGACTTTCCGCATCGTGGCCTGCCTGCCATACGCCGAGAGAGCGCGTTAAACTTGGTGCTCGCTCGGCACATTTTTACGTCGCCTGTACTGGACAACATAACTGCTCTGTACAGAGAGTTAGTTGTTCTTTCTACCGTACATGTGTTTAGGAACCCGTTTATGATGTTTTCACTCGTGTAATGGAAAGAGAAAATCTCACATTCATTGCAGCAAAAGCTTCTCAAAAGCCATTATGAAATCATTCTTTAAATCGACATATCTTTTTTTTTCCTGAGTCACAAGTTTCCTGGTTTGATGTGGCCTGCCACGAGGTCCTATCCTGTGCCAACCTCTTCATCTTACAATAGCACTTGCAACTTACATCCTTAATTATTTGCTGAATGTTTTCCAATCTCTGTCTCCCTCTACAGTTTTTACCCTCTGCAGCTCCATCGAGTAACATGGAAGTCATTCCCTGATGTCTTAACAGATGTCGTATCATCCTGTCCCTTCTCTTCGTCAGTGTTTCTGACATATTCATTTCCTCTCCGATTCTGCGCAGAACCTCCTCATTCGTTACGTTATTAGTCCACCTAAATTTCAACATTCGTCTGTAGCACCACATCTCGGATCTTTCCATTCTCTTCTGTTCCGGTTTTCCCACAGTCCATGTTTCACTATCAAACACATTCACAGAAAATTCTTCCTTAAATTAAGGCCTGTGTTTGGTGCTAGTAGACTGCTCTTGGCCAGAAATGCCCTTTTTGTCAGTGCCAATCTACTTTTGATGCCCTCCTTGCTCCTTCCGTCATTGCTTATTTTGTTGCTGAAGTAGGGGAATTCCTTAACTTCATGAACTTTTTGACCCTCAGTCCTTATGTTGAGTTCCTCGCTGTTCTCATTTCCGCTACTTCTCATTACATTGGTCTTTCTTCGATTTACTCTCAAACCATATTCTGTACTCATTAGACTCTTAATTCCATTCAGCAGATCTTGTAACTCTTCTTTACATATCTTAGTTTACTGAAATATACTTGCATCATTCATAAACTGCTTCTATAGTGTAAAGGGCAGTGCGCTAGCTTTCGAGATAAGCATGTGAGCAAGTCCCGGATACAGTCTGCACACTGGCACCTTTCGTTCACAAATTGTGAGAGTCATGAGTTAAGCGTATCTGATACGTGTAGATGACAGTACGAGGGGCGTTTGAAAAGTCCGTGCCAAGTCCGAGAGATGGCACCACCGGCGCGTATGGAGGTTATGTTTAGTTAGTAGTGTGGTGTCACCGCCAGACACCACACTTGCTAGGTGGTAGCTTAAATCGGCCGCGGTCCATTTAGTACATGTCGGACCCGCGTGTCGCCACTGTGTGATCGCAGACCTAGCGCCACCACAAGGCAGGTCTCGAGATACGAGAGAGCACTCGCCCCAGTTGTACGGACGACATTGCTAGCGACAATACGGACGAAGCCTTCCTCTCATTTGCCGAGAGTCAGTTAGAATAGCCTTCTGCTAAGTCCATGGCTACGACCTAGCAAGGCGCCAATTGTAACAGTGCATGTATCTTACGAGTCGCATTTGTATAGTCAAGAGAGATGTATCACAAAGAGTCATTAAAGTTAAGTATAAAGCAGCTACGTACTTTTCTTGCTACCATTCAATAGTTATCCTGTTCCAGAATTCACGCCCGTCTGCGTTAGATAGCGTGCCTATCGGCCCCCTCAAAATAACACTGTGTCGGCGCTTCTGTCGACACATCAAGTAGCATCTGTGGAAATAACGCACACCAAGTTTCAGCCATATTGGTCTATTTCTTTGTGTTTGGCATTCGTGTGAATCAAGGAAGTCGGGTGATTGACAAAAAATGGACGAAAACGAATTTCGTGTCGTGATTATACATTACTTTATGAAAGGCAACAGGCCTCAGGAGACTAAAGAGAAGCTTGTTAAACATTGTGGTGACTCTGCACCTTCGATTAGAACAGTTTAGAAGTGGCTCAAAAATTTTCGGAGTGGCCATATACTTAACGTTCTGGACGCCCTGTGGAGGTTACAACTCCAGAAGTCATTGATAATCTCCATGATATGGTAATGGATGACAGAAGAGTTAAGGTGCGTGAGACTGCTAGTGCTATGCATAAATATTTGAATATGAGAAAGCTATCCGCAAGATGGGTTCCGCGATTGCTCACGCTTGCCCAAAAACGGAATCGTGTGAAGTGTTGCAAGGATGGTTTGCAGCTGTTCATGAAGAATCCGCAGGACTTTAAGCGTCGTTTCGTCACTGTGGATGAAACAGGGCTACATTACTATGCTCCTGAGACCAAACAACAATCTAAACAATGGGTTACCAAGGGAGAATCTGCACTATAAAAGGCAAAGACCATTCCTTCGGCCGGAAAGGTTATGGCGACTGTCTTTTGGGATTCGCAAGAGATAATCCTCATCGATATCTGGGAAACGGTAAAACTATTACAGGTGCATATTATTCATCGTTAATGGAACGTTTGAAAGCAGAGCTGCAAGAAAAACGCCGGCCATTAGACCGGAAAAAAGTCCTTTTCCATCACGACAATGCACCAGCACACACCTCAGCAGCTGTGGTGGCAAAATTATTGGAAATCTAACTCGTTTCACATCCCTCCTGCTCTCCAGACTTGGCTCTCTCGGACTACTATTTGTTCCCCAATTTGAAGAAATGGCTGGTGGGACAAAGATTTTATTCAAACGAGGAGGTGATTGCAGCAACTAATAGCTATTTTTCAGAATTGAACAATTCTTATTATTCGGAAGGGATCAACAAATTAGAACAGCGTTGTACGAAGTGTATAAGTCTAAAAGGAGACTACGTCGATAAATAAAAAAAGTTTTACCCAAAACACGTAGTAGTTTTTATTTTTGGACGGACTTTTCAAACGCCCCTCGTATTAGGTGTGTGTGTAGAATGCTGTCATGTTTACGTTTATGTTTTTGATGAGAGAAGGCAGGAAGTTAAACCCATGCTGAACCCATAACCTACTCCTCTCGAATAGCAGCAAGGGACGGCCGAGCTTCACGCCCCCATCCGATGGGGGGATCACCATCAGCTGCACGCTATTTCTTCACTCCATGGGACACTGCGGAGAGGTTTGGAATTTAATCCAGAATATTAGCGGAAACTCTAGTGATCAGTTTCTTACGGAAATGTGGTAGCAGCGCGTGGCGTATTCAGGCAATTCCTATATACAGTAAGTCCAAAAAGTATTCGTCTAGCTGCATATCTTTTAGAAAACAAAGTCCGTGTAACATGGAAAGAAATGTATACAAAATCTAGAGAGCCAGTCACATAAGAAGTACCTCTGTAAGTAATTTTTGTTGAAAAGTAAGGAAAGAAATACATCCAAATCGACAGCAAGGTTAACAAAATAGAAAATGTAATACAAGAGCTAGTTCATAAAGTATTCGTCCACCATCTGAACAAGCCGAAATTCTGCGCTCAGTGATAAACTATAATGCTGACCCACGGCACACAGTAGAGTCAACCGTGCGCGGCCCCACTCTATCACCTGTTTTGGTTCTGGACGGCGCCGATACAGTGCAATTAGAGCCATGGGCCATAAGGGTAGTGAGACGACGCTGATCGAAAGGAAACTTATTCTGCGCTCACATAATGAGAGCAGATCTTCTTGCGAGATTGCTAAAGTAGTCTGAAGACCTAGATCGACGGTTCAGTCGGTAATAGATCGATTTTGCGCTACAAAATCATTAAGAAACCAACCATGTACCGGACGCCCTCACACTTTGACTGACGCAGACGTGCGATTTATCACGAGGGAAATGAAGAAGAAACCTAAAATCAGCGCTCCTAAGTTGGCTGGGAGTTAGAGTCTAGCGGAAAGCTGGTTTGTGCCAACACAATCAGAAATACCTACAAAACGTATGGGCATCACGGCCGGGTAGCGCGCAAGAAATTTGGGTCAGTGAATAGAATCGAAGGAGACGTCTTCATTTTGCGATGGAACATAGATTCTGGTCGGATGGCAGGCGAATCATGTGGCGTAAGAAGAATGCGGAGATGTTGCCACGCAATCGTGTGTCAACGGTTAAATAAGGTGGTGGCTCCCTGCTGGTGTGGGGCTGTATGAGTGCTGCAGGTGTTGGAAAATTACATTTCATAGCAGGTACGAAGCATCACCATATGATATCAACATTTTAAAGGACAATCTGAACCCTAGCGCCGAAAAATTAGGCCTGCAAGGAAATTACATTTTTCAACAAGATAACGACCCAAAGCATACGGCTGTAAGTACAAGGCTGCGGCTCCTGTACAATACCCCAAAACAACTGAACACCCCTCCTCAGAGCCCAGACATTAAATCTATTGAACACCTTTGGAAAGTACTGGAAGATAGAATCAGAAGAAGACACATTTCTAACAAGAGAGACCTAAAAGAAGCACTTCAAGACGAATGGGACAAAATTCGAGCCTCTCTGACGGTAAAATTGGTCAAGTCGATGCCCAGACGACTGTAAGTAGTAATAGTGGCAAAGGGAAACCCCACTAAATATTAATTTTTTGTAATTGAAATCATGTTTTCAGATTGTAAATTTAAAAAAAAGTATGAGTGGATGAATAATTTTTGAAGTACCCCTTGAATAAATTCTACATTTTGTCAAATTTGTTATCGCTATGGATGTATTTATTTCCTCGTCCATCAATAAAAATGACTTACCAAGGATCGTTGCATATGACTAGATGTTCACATATTATATTCCCTTCCTCTCATGGGACATATACTTAGTTTTTTTTTTAAAAATTACAGCTAGATGAATACTTTTTGGTCTCACTGTAAGTACCGGCAACGCCCGACGTTGCTTAACCCTAGGACGCCTAAGGGGGAGGGGGGGTTCGTTGAACCCATAATTTTTTTATGTCCCCTGCTTTTGCCCAAGTAACTTTCATACTACATATCCCCTTTGAGTTATTGTTTGTTGGCTATTTTATGAAACGTTACTGTCAATATATTTTATAGAAAATTCCTGCTTTGAAAGAAAAAAATAAATAAACTTATTATGGATCCAACAAACCTGCCCGTCAGGCTTCCACGCTATAGAAAATTTCCCTTAGTAGGATTTCGTATTTCTCATCTCTACAACAATGCAAGTTAATTTCTTGTTGGTTGGTATTCTTGATATTAACAACAATCGGTTTACTTTCAGAGGAAGTGATTGTTGATGTGAGTCAGCTGTTATTTATCTTGTAAACTTGCATTGAGTTAGTGCAGTTCCCAACACGTAGGCCTCGAGTAACTTTGGTGTCCTACACAGCAAAAACGAAACCAAGTAAAAACTTACTGATGTTATCAACAATGCACCAAGATAAAGGCACTGTTGTGGAGGAAAGAAGAATAAAACCGAGATAAATGCATATTATAATTCCACTAAAGGTGGAACTGATACCATTGATCAAATGGCGCGCATGTACACCTGCAAGAGCGGAACAAAGAGATGGCCTCTATATGTATTTTACTGTCTCATCGACATTTGTGATATCAATGCAACCACCATATTCATCCAGCAACATCCAAGATGGAATGAGAAGAAACACAACAAACGGAAACTTTATCTTCTGCAAGCTGGGATGGAACTAGTGAAATTGCAGGTAGAAGAAAGAAGTGCCACTGCAAGAGGGTTATCTAACCAAATTGTTCAATCAATGGAGACTACTCTACAAAAGAAAATCAAAGAAGTGACAACAGAAGCACGTCAGCCTCCTGCAGGGAAAGGTCGGTGTCATATTTGTGTAAGAAATGCAAAAACAAAGAAGCAGAAGTACAACAATCTAAGTAAACCAAAACAGTATTGTGGTCAGTGTCATAAACTTGTGTGTAACACACATTCAGAAAAAATTGTGAAGTGTGTTGAGGACTCAGAGTAGTCTATTGTATATGAACACATCTGTATTCTGTATTGTAATATGTCAATTTTTTATTCACTCAATCCAATATTTATAACAATTAACAACATTATTAAACCGATGCCTCAGTTAAAATACATAAACCATTTTGAAAGTTGTAATTTTTCGTCAGTAAACTTATTTAATACCTGTTGGCTCGCCGAAACCCCCCTTAGGCATCCAAGTTAAAAAAAAAAAAAAAAGGCTTGGGCGTCCTAGGGTTAACTTGGGTGATCTGACGGCGAAAACAACTCGGTTGAACACCTGGAAGTACACCATTAACGGTAAGTTGCAAGGCTCAAAGGCTCGTCCGGTGAAGCAACACACTTGCCTCCTAGCGAGCGCACCAGACACGTGGCCAGCCAGCCCACAGCGTGGCCTTTGCTGCGCGCAGGTGCGGCCGCAAAGGCAGCCGGCGGGCAGCGGCAGCGGGCGAGTCGTTAGCTGCGCGACCTCGCCGCCGGCTTGTCACAACACATCAGCCAGCCGGGGGAGTAGCGGGCCCTGTTTGTTTCCTTTGAGGCTGCAGGCTGCTTATACTGCACGACTCGGCTCGCGGGATAGGGATGTGGCGTGGGGTGGCAGGAGGCAGGGAAACAGCGGGAGAAAGCGCAGGCACTCTCCGCGCGCCCGGGGCTGCTTTCCTAGCCTCTGCTCGCAGAAGGCGGCTGTACGTGTGTGTGAGTATGTGGCTCCATAACAACTAAACTCGTACACAGACTTCCCACACGGGGAGGAAACACTGGTGGCGTCACCTTATGCTGCCCAATTTGAGGGGACCAAATAGCTAAGGTCTTCAGTCTCCTATTCACGCAGTAGGACAGAAACAGTGTACCCAACCATTCAATTACTTATTTATGGTCGTGCAGATTCTCTAGAATAAATGATAATTATTTGAAACCCTCAGCTGCCGACAGGTGTTGTTGATATACCTCGAGGGGGACAGCTGAAAATGTGTGCCTCGACCGGGACTCCAACCCGGGGTCTCCTGCTTACATAGCAGACGGTCTATACATCCGAGCCACTGGGGACACAGATGAATAGCGCTACTGCAGGGACTTATCCCTTGCACGCTTCCCATGAGACCACATTCCCAACTGTCCACAATCTACATACGTAATGTTCCTAATAGATATTTGTCCATCCACTCATTACTCGCGCCAACTAAGGTCACGATTCCCGTAATATCTATTAGGATCATTACGTAGATTATGGACAGTTCGGAATGTGGGTCTCACGGGAAACGTGCAAGGCATAAGTCCCTGCTGTCGCGCTATTCATCTGTGTCCTCCTTGGCTCAGATGTATAGAGCGTCTGCCATATAAGCAGGAGACCCCTGGTTCGAGCCCCGGTCGGGGCAGACATTTTCAGCTGTCCCCATCGAGGTATATCAACAACACCGGTCGGCAGCTGAGGGTTTTAATTACTTATCATTCATAGTGGAAGAAGATGTTCTAAATGTTTACACAGCATGTGCCTGATGTGCAACATGGGAACATGCCCGATATTCACCTAGTCCTATGTGGATGTCGTGTGAAAACCACATTCACGCTAGCTGCCATACTGAACCCTCGTGGTTAACATTTCAGCTCTAAAGGGGGAAATGTTATATCACCTCTAAATCATCGTCAGTTTTACTACTCCGAATTTCGTTTAAAGGGAGTCATGATTTATAGGTTATGCACTAGGCAATTACAAATATTAAATGGTGTTGTTGTTGTGGTCTTCAGTCCAAGAGACTGGTTTGATGCAACTCTCCATGCTACTCTATCCTGTGCAAGCTTCTTCATCTCCCAGTGCCTTCTGCAACCTACATCTTTCTGAATCTGCTTAGCGTATTCATCTCTTGGTCTCCCTCTACGATTTTTACCCTCCACGCTGCCCTCTAATACTAAATTGGTGATCCCTTGATGCCTCAGAACATGTCCTACCAACCGATCCCTTCTTCTGGTCAAGTTATGCCACAAATTTCTTTTCTCCCCTATTCTAGTCAATACCTCCTCATGGTTCATGGTGTGGGTTCCTGTAGTCATGTCCTAGTTCATGAACCACGGGCAACGTATGAGTGGCCAAGTAAGTGGTCCCGACAGTCGGGATACCAGTTACTTTGGAATAAGGCTGGGCATCTCGGACATATTCTGAGTCGTGGTCTCCTTTGTGCTCATACGGCAAAGACTACCAAATCCACCGGTTAGTTCCTCAGCCGTTAGGGGTAAAACCCAATGGGACTCGGGGCAAGTAAGGCTAGCAACCTGCTTCCCTGGTACTTTAAATATGATGCTGGCAACAATCAGAGCAAAATGCCTCGGACATTTGGAGGTGACGGAGTCCCATCTATAACTGACAAACCAGGGACTCCTAAGATTCGACTTGGCAAACAAATGGTAATGAGATGGGGAGCTATTAATATCAATGGGGGCTACTCTGGGAAGAAGGTAGAGCTGGCAGAGGCTGCAAGTAAGATGGGACTGGACGTTTTAGCTGTTAGTGACATTCGGGTAAGGGGTGAAAAAGAAGAGGAAGTGGGAGAATACAAGGTCTACCTGTCAGGAGTCAAAGCAGGAATAGCACAATGGGGTGTAGGGCTTTACATCAGGAAAGAAATGGAACCCAGCGTAGTTGCAATAAGGTATGTAAACGAACGACTGATGTGGATAGATTTGACAGTGTCTAGCAAGAAAATCAGGATTGTGTCAGTATATTCGCATTGTGAAGGGACAGATCAAGATAAGATGGATAGTTTTTATGAGGCACTCAGTGATGTAGTTGTTAGAGTAAAGGACAAGGACAGTGTTCTGCTCGTGGGTGATTTTAACGCCAGGGTTGGAAATCGAGCAGAAGGGTATGAAAAGGTTACGGGTAAATTTGGAGAGGATATGGAGGCCAACAGGAACGGGAAACAACTCTTGGATTTCTGTGCCAGTATGGGCTTAGTAATCACAAACTCCTTTTTTAAACATAAGAACATTCACCGGTATACTTGGGAAGGCAGGGGAACCAGATCTGTCATTGACTATATAATAACAGATCAGGAATTCAGGAAGGCTGTGAGGGACACGGGTGTATTCAGGGGATTCTTTGGTGACACTGAGCATTATTTAATCTGCAGTGAAATTGGGATTGTAAGGCCGAAAGTGCAGGAGGTCAGGTCCGTATGTAGGAGGATAAGAGTGGAGAAACTTCAAGATAAGGAAATCAGGCACAAGTACATAACAGCGATCTCAGAAAGGTACCAGTTAGTTGAATGTAGTCAATTACAGTCATTGGAAAAGGAATGGACAAGGTACAGGGACACAGTACTAGAAGTGGCTAAAGAATATCTTGGAACAGTAGTGTGTAAAAGTAGGATGAAGCAAACAGCTTGGTGGAATGACACAGTCAAGGCAGCCTGTGAAAGGAAAAAGAAGGCGTATCAAAAATAGCTACATACTAGAACTCAGGTAGACAGAGAAAGTTATGTTGAAGAAAGAAACAAAGCCAAACAGATATTTGCAGCGTCCAAGAAGAAATCTTGGGAAGACTTTGGAAACGGGTTGGAGACTACGGGTCAAGCTGCTGGAAAACCATTCTGGAGTGTAATTATCAGTTTTCGAAAGGGAGGTAAGAAGGAAATGACAAGTATTTTGGACAGGTCAGGAAAACTGCTGGTGAATCCTGTGGATGCCTTGTGGAGAGAATATTTTGAAGAGTTGCTCAAAGTAGGTGAAAATGCGATCAGTAATGTTTCAGATTTCGAGGTAGAATGAGATAGGAATGATGATGGAAATAGAATCACATTTGAGGAAGTGGAGAAAATGGTCAGTAGATTGCAGTGCAATAGAGCAGCTGGGGTGGATGAAATCAAGTCGGAACTCATCAAATACAGTGGAATGTCAGGTCTTAAATGGCTACACAGGATAATTGAAATGGCGTGGGAGTCGGGACATGTTCCATCAGACTGGACAAAAGCAGTAATCACACCAATCTTTAAACATGGAAACAGAAAAGATTGTAACAACTACAGAGGTATCTCTTTAATCAGCGTTGTGGGTAAAATCTTCTCAGGTATTGTTGAAAGGAAAGTGCGAGTATTAGTTGAGGACCAATTGGATGAAAATCAGTGTGGTTTTAGGCCTCTTAGAGGTTGTCAGGACCAAATCTTTAGCTTACGGCAAATAATGGAGAAGTGTTATGAGTGGAACAGGGAATTGTATCTATGCTTTATAGATCTAGAAAAGGCATATGACTGGGTTCCTAGGAGGAAGTTATTGTCTGTTCTAGGAGATTATGGAATAGGAAGCAAACTTTTGGAAGCAATTAAAGGTCTTTACATGGATAGTCAGGCAGCAGTTAGAGTTGACGGTAAATTGAGTTCATGGTTCAGAGTAGTTTCAGGGGTAAGACAAGGCTGCAACCTGTCTCCACTGTTGTTCATATTATTTATGGGTCATATGTTGAAAACAACAGACTGGCTGGGTGAGATTTAGATATGTGAACACAAAATAAGCAGTCTTGCATATGCGGATGACTTAGTTGTGATGGCAGATTCGTTTGAACGTTTGCAAAGTAATATTTCAGAGCTAGATCAGAAATGTAAGGACTATGGTATGAAGATTAGCATCTCCAAAACGAAAGTAATGTCAGTGGGAAAGAAATATAAACTGGTTGAGTGCCAAATAGGAGGAACAAAGTTAGAACAGGTGGACGGTTTCAAGTACTTAGGATGCATATTCTCACAGGATGGCAACATAGTGAAAGAAATGGAAGCGAGGTGTAGCAAAGCTAATGCAATGAGCGCTCAGCTACGATCTACTCTCTTCAGCAAGAAGGAAGTCAGTACCAAGACTAATTTATCTGTGCACCGTTCAATCTTTCGACCAACTTTGTTGTATGGGAGCGAAAGCTGGGTGGATTCAGGTTAACTTATCAACAAGGTTGAGGTTACGGATATGAAAGTAGCTAGGATGATTGCAGGTACTAGTAGATGGGAACAATGGCAGGAGTGTGTCCACAATGAGGAAATCAAAGAAAAACTGGGAATGAACTCTATAGACGTAGCAGTCAGGGCGAACAGGCTTAGATGGTGGGGTCATGTTACACGCATGGGAGAAGCAAGGTTACCCAAGAGACTCATGCGTTCAGCAGTAGAGGGTAGGAGGAGTCGGGGCAGACCAAGGAGAAGGTACCTGGATTCGATTAAGAATGATTTTGAAGTAATAGGTTTAACATCAGAAGAGGCACCAATGTTAGCACTGAATAGGGGATCATGGAGGAATTTTATAAGGGGAGCTATGCTCCAGACTGAACGCTGAAAGGTATAATCCGTCTTAAATGATGATGACGATGATGATGATGACCTCCTCATTAGTTATGTGATCGACCCATCTAATCTTCAGAATTCTTCTGTAGAACCACATTTCGAAAGCTTCTATTCTTCTTCAAACTATTTATCGTCCATGTTTCACTTCCATACATGGCTACACTCCATACCAATACTTTCAGAAACGACTTCCTGACGCTTAAACCTATATTCGATGTTAACAAATTTCTCTTTTTCAGAAACACTTTCCTTGCCATTGTCAGTCTACATTTTATATCCTCTCTACTTCGACCATCATCAGTTATTTTGCTCCCCAAACACCAAAACTCCTTTACTACTTTAAGTGTCTCATTTTCTAATCTAATTCCCTCAGCATCACCTGACTTAATTCGACTATATTCCATTATCCTCGTTTTGCTTTTGTTGATGTTCATTATTAAATATCTAATATCATATTACATGCCATAAAACTGCAATACCGACTTGGGTGCAGTACAAAAATGGGCGCAGGGTGAGAGTTGAAGCTCAACCCACCGAAAAACCCAAGCGTTACTAATTGGTCATTCTAGTCTTTCAAAAAATGGTTCAGATGGGTGTGAGAACTATGGGACTCAACCTCTGAGGTCATCAGTCCCCTAGAACTCAGAACTGCTTAAACCTTACTAAAGTAAGGACATCACACAGATCCATGTCCGAGGCAGGATTCGAGCCTGCGACCGTAGCCGTCATGCGGTTCCAAACTGAAGCTCCTAGAACCGCTCGGCCACAACGGCCGGCCATTCTAGTCTTGAAATAACGGCAATCCCTGCCATATTTAGCCCTAAATGGGACAAATATCAACTTCTCTCCTTCTGTAAAGAGCATAGGAGTAGTAATGCATGAAAAACTAAATTGGACTCAGATCGTTTTGTAACTGTATTGCGCAAGAAGACATCAGTATCTCTCTACGTCTACAAAAATATAAAAAGCTCTTCGCTGCTGAGCTGAAAAATTAACTTGTAGAAACACACTCCCAATTATGTTATCGTGCAAGGCCTTCCTCGTTGCCTGGTACTGTTTTCCTATAGATCTCTGATGTTCGACTCTCCATTTCTGCATATGATCCTGTCTGCGTGCAGACAAGCGTAGAGATTTCCATGCTCTCTGGCATCTGTACTGTCCTGTCAGTGAACACTGTCCCTCATATCTGTCCTCGATCTTTACCATCTTATCTGAACAACACGGCAGAAATACCCGTCCCCACTAGACCAAAATCCTTTCTATCTGACTCTATCGTTCAGCCACTTCCTCCAAATCATTCTGAGTGGCAGGGACGCAACTCTGGAACAACCTCCCGCGTTATAGTAGAAAACTGAATAACATCTACAGCTGCAGAAGGCAGCTACAATAAGAGTACTACTACTATTCCTGCACACACTCGTTACCCTTGTCCATCCCTCTTTCACCCTGATATTCCTGCCGGCCGCTGTGACCGAGCGGTTCTAGGCGTTCCAGTATGGAACCGCGCGACCGCTACGGTCGCAGGTTCGAATCCTGCCTCGGGTATGGATGTGTGTGATGTCCTTAGGTTAGTTAGGTTGAAGTAGTTCTAAGTTCTAGGGGACTGATGATCTCAGATGTTAAGTCCCATAGTGCTCCGAGCCGTTTGAACCATTTGAACCTGATATTCCTCATCTCCCAGTATTTGTAGCCGGTTTAGTCTCTTTAAATTTACTTTTCCAGAACTCGCTATACCAGAAAAATCTATTTTTGAAAATGTATAAATTCTTCTTTTATTTGCCACTATCATTATTGTTATTGATGTAACATTTATTCTCATAATTGTTATTATTATCACTATTATTACCACTATTAGTGGCTGCAGCTGCAGTGGTACAAGTAATACGAATTTTAACTTTTTTAGATCATAATATAGTTTCCTCACATTACTACTTCAGATACGCGTATCATATTGATACTAGTTGTCGCATTAAAATTGTAATTTTGTTAGGTAACTATGATGTAATAGATACTGTATGTGGGAAACACTGGTACGATGTAAGAGATGGCCGGATGGTCATAATCAGATCCGAGTAAATAAAAAAATAAGTATAAAATATCCTGTTTCCTACCCTGTAATGACAGTTTTACTGCTCATAATGCTATTGAAAATGCAAGCAATATATATTTTCTGTATGGTTTTCCCTTCAGTTACGGTTTTGGTGGCGTACTTGGTATTGCTACCCATATAAATTTCCTGCGTTCCTCATTTACTGATTTGACTGGAAGTGTGCCGAAGAGACCTTCACTCTGTTGAACAGCTGTACGAAGTGTTTGTTCAAGAGCTCAGATCTTCTGCTGTTTATTACTTTTTTGTTCTTAAAGGAAAATGACGTTCTTCAGTAAAAATCTGTAGGCCACAAGAAACCCGTAAATAAACTGGTATACAACGTGCCGTTTCATACCTCCCACGGTTCTTAGGAAAGTAAGGAAAGACAAATGTGGTGTCATTTTTTAGTTATTGTCGAATTTTATGGCACTACATAACCTCTCCATTGTAAAGGCTGTGTTAGACATCAATGTAAACAATACTATACACATTCATCCAACATCGTTTTCAGAAATGTTGCCTACTGGCAGCTTGGAGCGATGCTGTAGCAGATAAAAATCTGCAGGAATGACGTGACTGTGTGTGGTAGACTATGGCTTCAATTTAAAAGTGAGCAAGAGGTGTGTGCCTATCACGGAAGTAATGGATATATCTTTGATTTTAATCTGAGGGCTATATTTTTTTACTGGAAAAATTTCGAAATTTGTGGTAAGATATTATGGGACTAAACTGCTGGGGTCATCGGTCCCAAAGCTTATATACTACTTAATCTAACTTAAACTAACTTACAGTAAGGACAACACCCACACCCATGCCCAAGGGAGGACTCTAACCACCAACGGGAGAAGCCGAGCGAACCGTGACAAGGCGCCCTCAGACCGCATGGCTACCACCGCGAGGCTATAGTTTTACTGCATATCTGGCACATCATTTTAATATAGTTTGGAAAAGGAGCAGAAGGAGGAGTATAAAGCAATATCTGGTCTGTACGTAAATAACGTATCTTGATAGTATTATTTTTGTGCCGGAAATACGGCACATCTGTGACTTTCAAGGAAATAATGAGGCGTTCAAGATGAGGTTAAGTAGCTTTTGACTGCCTTCTGACACCGTTTTCTAGTACTGTTCTCCGACTGGTTGAAAAAAAGGAGGAAAGGGCATCTGAGCCAAAGATTTTAATAATTTCGTGAGCGCTCACTATCAAATGGTTCAAATGACTCTAAGCACTATGGGACTTAACATCTGAAGTCATCAGTCCCCTAGATTTAGAACTACGTAAATCTACCTAACCTAAGAACATCAAAAACATCCATGCCCGAGGCAGGATTCGAACCTGCGGCAGTAGCAGCAGCGCGGTTCCGGACTGAAGCGCCTAGAACCGTCAGTATCGATGAATCGTGAGCAGATTGACAGTTTGAAACATTCTTACATTTCAAACATTCTTACGCACACCTCTCGACGGGAGAAACGCCACACTGGTGAACTTGCTATGATGTTAAAGGCAGTCAGGCGATTTTAGGGGGAATCTCGAGCTGTAGTACGCGAGCAGTGTGATCGGAGCTGGTGCAACGGCTTCAACTGAGTGGTTGACACCTTTGCACGGTGTGCGGCTCAAATCATCCCCCATAACTACAGCTGTGGCAGTTGATGAGTCTGGGGCGTACAGTGAGGTGTTGTCTGTCTGGACGGTGGTCCCAAATCCTACGGCGCAGTCTCTGCGGAGCCACAGGGGACGCAACTGCTGAGTTTGCAGAGCAGGCGGTGAGCCCATTAAGTTGCTCGCTTGTTGCGGCAGTACGAGTGAGTTCGAACTGTACCTGGCAGCTTCAGAGACTACCAATAGAAGACGCGGTACGGCGTCTCAATGTCGTCCGGCAGGTCACTGACACGTGTGCAGGCGGCAGCAGTTAGTAGTAGCGTGACTCTCTCAACAATACGTCCACACAACCTTTTGGGCTGCGGCTGCAGAGAACGCATCACGGGTGCGGGTGCCCCTCCGTATCGCACGTAGCCTTGCAGCTTATCCACAAGGTAGATGTACTTCAATGTCCTGTTTACATACTACTGTTTGGAGAAAGTTAAGAACCAAGAAAGAGAGATGTGATCACAATGAAATTTATTCCAACGATTATAGACGTGACACTCCACAAACGATTACATTTACAGACTTGTACATGCACCGTGAGTGTGGAAAATCAGAGACGCTAGACGTCATGGCATGAAATCAAAGAGAGCCTAAATATGCTGCTGGGGTTAAACTCTGCAATGTGGTTTGTAGGCGCGCCCACAAAGCATCAGCTTTGGTTGCAGGAGGACCTGAATGAACAAGTCCCCGACCGACCATATTCCAGACATGTTCGATGAGAGAATGGGCAGGCTACGGAAGCTGTGGTACCCGTCGTTCATCGAAGAAGGCCTGCACATTCCTTGCCACATACCCACCTAAAACCGGGAATTAAAGCGACAGTCCCTAACTACGTTAGCTTCCGCAAAGACAGGCCAACCCAAGGTGGAGGAGTGGCCATATACATAAAAAGAGGGAGCCCACATCACCAGGTATTCTTACCAGCTACCAATAAAATCGAAACAGTGGCGGTGGAAGTAATTACTGCCATCGGACCCCTAACAATTGTTGCAATCTACTGACCCCCACAAGATCAGATAGATGAGAGAGACATAGATGCTCTAGGGCAAATTGAAGGCATATTCTTAATAGGGGGCGAATTCAATGTCAAACACCCTGATTGGAATTCTAGAGTAACCTCCAGAGCAGGCGCCAAATTGCAACAACTAGCGCGCAACCACCATTTCGAAACATGGGGTCAACCCGACGCAGGGGTCATCTTCTGGGCGTTTACACCATTGATCGACTGCTGGTGGTGTCACTCCTGTCTACATAACGTCAAGAAACTGCTGAGACCCATACAGGAACATATTACCAGAGAGCAATATCTGCCGGATTTCCAATTTGGATTCCGGCAAATACACTCTGCCCCACAACAGATCAAGAGAGTGGCTGAAGCAGCCACAGAGGGCTTCAACCACAGAGACTACGGCGGGATAGTGCTACTAGACATAGCCAAAGCCTTTGGCTCAGTATGGCATAGAGGGCTATTCTACAAGTTGTACACACATGGGTTCCCCGGGAGCATAGTTAAGCAAATCAAAAGCTATCTCACGGGTAGAACTTTCTCTGTCAAAGTAGAAACTGCCACCTCCACCAAAAGGCGTATTCATGCTGGGGTGCCACAGGGATCGGTTCTGGGGCCCGTTTTGTACAGTCTGTACACTGCTGACACACCAACGGCCCCCCTGGGGCACACCGCACAGTACGCTGACGATACAGCCTTCCATACGAGAAATGCGGACAAGGACCTGGTCATCCGTAGGCTACAAAGGGTTTTTGATGACACAGAAACTGGAGCCCGTCACTGGCGTATCACCATCAACTCTGAAAAGACGCAGGCCATGCTGATTACCCGTAGGCTTGGAAGACGCGAACCTCCTTAACGCCCCCCGCCCCCTCCACCTTCACCTAAACGGAACCCAACTCCCATGGCGCGGAACCGCCAAGTACCTCGGCGTAACCTTGGACTCTCGTTTACGTGGAAACCCCACATAGACGAGTTCCACAGGAAGGTCTGCGACGCTCAGTAGGAGTGAACGTGTATCAGGCCCTGATCCAGCCAGTAAGGGAATATGCGTGCCCTGTCTGGGGATACGCGACGAAGCAGCACCTGGACAAACTCTAGAGGCTGCAGAACCGCGCCCTCAGGAGGCCATTGCATTTACCTCTTGCATTCCCCATTGATGATCTGCACGCCGCAGCTGAAATCCCACTCCTGAGAGAGCGCTTCCAAGATCTGGCAACGGACTTTTATGAAGGTTCTTCCAAATCAGGAAAAGCCCTCATCCGCTCCCTAGGTCGGTATGACATGTCCTGTGACAAGCACAAGCGCACCCATGACGATCTTCGACGATTAAGTAGAAGAGAAAATCCCAATATCCTGCTCCCTCCCACATAACACCAATCATCTCGCCAACCTCAGGCAAGTACCAGACACAAACAGAACAATCATCACATTTCACAGACATCAAAAAACTACAGATGTAATCACACACACACGTACACAGGGTAGTAAACGCAGAAAGGCTACAAACTCCCCCTCACACTTCCCCAAAGAGGGGAAAGTATAAGATGAGAGTAGTCCTTGCCACATGTGGCCGGCGCATAGTCCCCCTGTGGAACGGCCTACAGGAGGGCCAGTGCCTCGGGCTGTAAAACCTTCCTGATGTAGCGGTAGCTTTTCAGATTTCCCTCAAGACGTAGGAATCGAGATTGCGTGTTGCAGGCAATGGCGCCCCAAACCATCACACTTGCCGTTTGTCCACTATGACGCTCAACAATATAGTCTGCCGCAGTGCAGTCACCATGGCGGCGTCGGACGTCTCTGTAGGACAATTTCAAGGAGGACTCGTCCGTAAATACTACATTTTCCCACTCAGCCACGCCAGTGTCGGCTTCACATGCCCATTTCAGTCTGCGGTGTAGGTGAGTTCTGGTCAGTGGAAGCCGACGCAGTGACATGCCACCAGTCTAGCCTGACGTCGATGCAGAGATGTCCACACCCATTGCAGGGCTCCAACAATGCACCTACACTATGGACGAAGCTGTTCTGCCCGTTACGGCCAAGCGGACAAGATGGCGGTGATCTCGCGCTGTGGTCACATTGTGTCGTCCTCTATCGTGTCGCCGGCCGGAGTGGCCGAGCGGTTAAAGGCGCTACAGTCTGGAACCGCACGACCGCTACGGTCGCAGGTTCGAATCCTGCCTCGGGCATGGATGTGTGTGATGTCCTTAGGTTAGTTAGGTTTAAGTAGTTCTAAGTTCTAGGGGACTTATGACCACAGCAGTTGAGTCCCATAGTGCTCAGAGCCATTTGAACCATTTTTCTATCTTGTCGGTGCTGGGTACGGTCCTCTTCTCTTCACTGGTTACCTATATAAGTCTAGCTGTTGGAATAGAGTGAGCCCCTCCCCAGCCCCTTACAGAGACCGATCATTCTGCCTCATTCCAACGCATTCACACGCCGATGATTCACCCTGTGATGTCGCCGAGGCGTGGCGACACCTGGTTACACGTTTCCACTCGTACGACGTCTCCGCACCGGCTGAGCATTGCATAACACTGACCAGTCCGGTCACATAAAAGAGGGCGCTGTTGAGCCTATGTGCACAGCACCTCTCTACAGTTTAAATCATTCAGTACCTTTCCGTGTTTTACATGTCCGCTTATTGTGGATTTTTGCAGACCACTGCTTGTGTGAGTTCCACTTTTTAAAAACAGTAGTTTATTTAAGATAAGTTGTTGAACGGAGTTTTCTAATAGTTAATCAGACGAACCATGGAATGAAAAGATGATTATAAGGAGGACTTGCGTGTTTTGAAACAACGACTGTAGGAAGTGATAGTGATGTAGCTCTAAGTGATTAGGCATGTGTAGGATCAAATGAGGAGGAGTGTAGTAGAGGTAGTAGTGAGTCAGGAGATGAGGAAGTACAATTTGAGTATAGAGTACACTACTCAAATCTGTCAAACATCAAAACCTAGAATTAAGGTCAGGGTTAGTTGAAAAATTAGCCCCTAATGATGTTATGTTAGCATCTTTAGATGCTGATTACAAAAAGTGAAAAGCTGTTAAAAACGAATTTGGTGTAGCAAAAAAAAGTTAAATCTGAGGGTAGATAAATAAGATAGTTTATAAAAGCTGAAAAAGCAAATGAAAAAGTGTATTCGGCATCCTAGGCTGGGAGTGGTGGAGAAGTGTCAATTTAGTTATAAGGAGAAGATGCCTATGGATCAAGCAGTGATACCTGAACAAGCAATTGAAACTTTATCTAGCAGTTATGTCAAATGAAGTCCGTGTAAACTGTGGTTAAGAAAAGTTCAGTGACAGAAAATGAATTAGCATATCCTGAGTAAACTGTATATGATTTAATAGGCAACACACATCCACCTGTGTTTTTATAATCATTTGATGGAATATTTACTAAATATTCGATAGAAGTAAAGAAACTGAGAGTGTAGACCATGTGTGGCCTAAATTCGAAGACGAAGAATTGGTATCAACTGCAGTGGAGTTATTCCAAATGAATAATGAGAAACGGAACTAACACCCCATGGCAAACAAAACACGTCCAACATGTTTGCAGAACCAACGAAAAAAGCATACCAAACACAAAAGACCTCAAAATATTCAATACTGGATAAGTTTTACGGATCTCGAAATTTAGCGCGAACTTCAGAGTAAGATACATTTGATAGTTTACAAAACAAATCTCTATCTCGAAGTATGGCAAAAAACCAAAGAGAGTATGGCTGTATGGAAGTTCACCTCCGTCAAGACGCCATCAAAAGCTGCACTGTGCGGCAGAAGTAGTAATGTTACCGGTGAAAGAGACACTAAAGTGGATTTCTTAAATAGGGTTTTGTAAATTTCTTCCCCAAAGGTGACGAAGTAAATATTCCAAAATTTAAATATTCCAGTATCCTAATCAAGAACTGCTGCCAACGTAAGTAACATCGAAGCAGATATCCTCTGTGTAGTAAAGCAGCTCAAATCATTTAATTAAGGCAAATACCCTGGTCCAAATTGTGTACCAATTAGATTTGTTACAGAGTACGCGCTTATGATAGCTCCATAATTAATAAAGATATATAACCACTCTCTCAATGAAAGATCCGTAGCTTAAGACTGGAAAGTGGCACAGGTCACAACAGTGCTCAAGAAAAGGAATAATCTGATGAATTACAGACACATTACTGACGTCAATTTGCACTAGGATTTTGGAACACATATTGTGCTCGAAAATTATGAATTACCTCAAGGGAAATGATCTGTTGTCACACAGTCAGCACAGATTCAGACATTAACGTTTATTTGAAACACAAACAGCTTTATATTCTCACGAAACACTGAGTACTATCGATAGAGAATCTCAAATTGGTTCCAATTTCCAGACTTTCGAGAGCCTTTTGATACCGCTCCTGACAAGGGGCTTCCAAACAAACTGCGTGCCTACGGAGTATTGTCGCAGCCGTGCGAATGGATTCGTGATTTCCCGACAGGAAAGTCTTGGATCGGAAAATCTGACACTTCCCAAGGAAGCGTTGTAGGCCATCTGCTGTTCCTGATATATATATATAAACGATGTAGGACTTAATCTGAGCACTTCTGTTAGATTATTTGCAGATGATGCTATCCTTCAACGTCAAGAAACTGAGGGTATAGATCATAAGTGGCTTAATTTCGAAGAAATGGTAACAACTGCAGTGGACAGATTTATTCCAAACGAATAGCGGAATAGCGGAAATAACACCTCATGGATCATCAGACGGCCAAAACCACTTGCAAGACGAAAAGATATCTATATGTGCGAAAAGTGGCAGTTGACCCAACATAATGAAATGTATCAGGTCATTTCACATGAGTACTAAAGGGAATTGGTTAAAATTCAGTTATGCCATAAAAGGTACAAATATGAAGCCTGTCAGTTCAACTAAATACCTAGAGTCACAATTAAGAACAACTTAAAATAGATCTATTACGTAGATAATGCCGAGGGGAAAGCAATTCAAAGACTGTGGTTTATAGGTTATTATTAGTAAACTGAGGCTGGCAGTGAGTCTTCAATGTTGTGTCATCCCCTTAGAAAAATTGGTGAGTTACTGTGCTGGTATACCTCTTCCGTTATTTGATTTTCAAACAGCTGAGCAGAACTGAACGCACTCAAACATTTCTCTCTTTACTTATTCTGATCAACACTAAACTGTCACACAAATTTTTAGCGCAACGCAATCTGACTTTCAAAAATCCCTACAAAAGAATGGCCGTGACTAACAAAAACCTGTACCTTTCATGAATCACTTACCTCACAAAAATCTTCGTTACTCGAACTACTGCAATACAGCGAGCGCCAATACTGCCAGCTAAATAAAAGATTCTAACTACTGAAGGCACTAACTACTGGTAGGCACAGTTAGCAAATGAAAGATTTTAATAGAGAACAAACAATATATTTACCTTAATAACATCCAAAAATCATCATCATATATATATATATATATATATATATATATATATATATATATATATCGGTTCATGATATAGAGCATTAAAAATTTACTCTTTCTGATGGACACACGTCCAGATCGTCCGCTCTCAAAATTCTGCCATCTCTCTCCTCACATCCACCACTGCTGGCGGCTCATCTCCAACTGCGCAACGCTACGCGCTGTTCACATCCAACTGCCCAACACTACAATAGCAAATATTCCAACAATGCAAACCAGCCACAGACGTCACACAGCACAGTCAGTGATTTTGATATAGAGCGCTACGTGGCGTTACCAACATAAAAACCTAAACTGCCTACTTACAATGTGACTACTGTTAGAACGATTTATAACCAGTGCAACATTTAATTTCACTTGAAAACATTTCTTGAAATAGTTGAAAATATTTTCTGTTTCAGAAATATGTATTCTCTGAGTGAAACTGAACTTTCGATTCTCGTAGGGAATAAGTGATTTTAACGCATTCAGAAGCAGACCACACGGCTCAAGTATTAACAGTTAAATTTAATAATTCGTTGCGCATATCCTGGGGATTTAAATATTAGGCCCCTGTCACGGGTAATTTCACCTGAGGCAAAGATTTTAATTTCAGGAGCGCTCAATATTGGGGCAGTAAGAGCAGACAAACATTTTAAAATATACCTATACACACATCCCGATAGTAAAAGTGTCAAAGGAGTCGTGTCTAGTAATATCTGAGCCTGTAGGAACTGATCTCGTTTTAGTAAAACTTTTGCACTCAGGTATTCGTGACGTAGATGTAGGGCAGACTCGTTCTGCTGCAACTAAATGACAGTTAGTCGGGGTAGAAGCAGGTAGTTTTCGTTGTAGAGAGCTGAGAAACCAGAGCTTCTCTGTGTGTGTGTGTGTGTGTGTGTGTGTGTGTGTGTGTGTGTGTGTGCGAGCGCGCACGCGCGCGCACTTGCGTGCATATGTTGGTGAGCGCAGTGAGAAGTCACAGCAGGCCTTCTCCTCCAGACCTTTTTCCACTTCGGCGCGGATGTTCTGCAGGCGGAAAGGGCAAAAATAAGAAGCGGAGGAAAAGGGAGGCCCGGCGACTGCGTGCCTCGCGGCGCGCGGCCAGCGGCCCGCGTCGTTAGGCTGCACGTGTGGGCGGGGGGACCGAGCAGCGACTTTAGCCCGACGAGTCTCGCAGAAAACGCGGGCAGGAACCAAGACTCCTGCGCCGTCAGCAGACACTGCATATTTTTGCTAACGCTCCCACTTCGTAGCAGTGGACAAATCGCTGCAGGATACAGGGTGTCCTAGCAAACAGAACTGAACACATCCTACTTAGAGAGTCAAAATCTTAGGTTCGTGTTCTTTCTGCATACCTATAATAAGGGGAAGAAAAACATGATACATAATTTACGAATAATTTACAAAAGAAGTGATATGTTATGGTTCTGCAATGAATGCTAAGTGATATGGTTTTCGATGGTGTTGAAAAAGTCAACGGGTCTATTCACTTGTTGTTGTTGTGGTCTTCAGTCCTGAGACTGGTTTGATGCAGTTCTCCATGCTACTCTATCCAGTGCAAGCTTCTTCATCTCCCACTACCTATTGCAACCTACATCCATCTGAATCTGATTAGTGTATTCATCTCTTGGTCTCCTTCTACGATTTTTACCCTCCACGCTGCCCTCCAATACTAGATTGGTGATGCCTTGATGCCTCAGAACATGTCCTACCAACCGATCCCTTCTTCTTGTCAAGTTGTGTCACAAACTTCTCTTCTCCCCAATCCTATTCAGTACCTCCTCATTAGTTATGTGATCTACCCATCTAATCTTCAGCATTCTTCTGTAGCGCCACATTTCGAAAGCTTCTATTTTCTTCTTGTCTAAACTATTTATCGTCCATGTTTCACTTCCATACATGGCTACACTCCATACAAATACTTTCAGAAACGACTTCCTGACACTTAAATCTATACTCGATGTTAATAAATTTCTCTTCTTCAGAAAGGCTTTCCTTGCCATTATCAGTCTACATTTTATATCCTCTCTACTTCGACCATCATCAGTTATTTTGCTCCCCAAATAGCAAAACTCCTTTACTACTTTAAGTGTCTCATTTCCTAATCTAATTCCCTCAGCATCACCCGACTTAATTCGACTACATTCCATTATCCTCGTTTTGCTTTTGTTGCTGTTCATCTTATATCCTCCCTTCAAGACACTATCCATTTCG